>NW_025763666.1:0-2400000 GCF_020744475.1 Fusarium redolens | reverse complement strand
GAAGGGCTCTTGGCTTTGAACACCTTGACGAAGATTTCAGGCAAGTAAAAACATGATGATCTTGTATTAATTTAGGGTTTCTTATGATAAAATTAGTATAAATTCGAGTTCTCTACTCTGTTTCTCGGCATAGTTTAGGATATCTCTCTCCACGCTTTACTCGGGCCATAGCTTAGATCATGCCAACGTCGACTCAAGCGTCGGCTAACAAGCTATTCAATCAGCATTTCGAAGCGCTCTCAGACGTCGTGGAATGTTGGAATTCAAAGATTTCGTTCTTGTTTGTGATAATGTTTCCCTATTCTGTTCAACAACATAAAGGTCATCACGTGATGTATACGTTTCATTCAAGCTGCAGCCAACATGGTTGCATGAGCTTTGTTAATTTACATTTAGTTTACCGATACTTAGCTATACATGTCATTTTCTACCACCAGCATCTCAGAAACTTCAGCTTAGTCGAGGTCTTCCGCTGCCTGTCTGGTAACCTGAGTACAGCATTTGCCCCTATACAATGGCCAAGATCAATAACCTGATGGCTGTCTCGTCGGAGGCCGAGCTCAGAGATGTGTTGGGCCTGCTCCACGAGCGGGAGGATGCTCTCATCGACAAGCTTGATGCCCCAATGAAGGACAGTAAAGATTTACATCGAGATCTTGGCGGTCTAGATAGTCTCCATGGAGACCTAGATATGCAGCTCATCACAGCTCGAAGCATCCACAATGCAATGCTATCTACCGCGGGCGACACCGCTGAGCGACTATCTACCATGATTCGCGCTTTAGATATGGAGAAGAGAAGGGTAGAGGCTACGCTGATTTTTATTGAGCAACTTATAGAGCTCAAGGCGTGTATAGCTGGTCTTATAGGCAGCATGGGTGCCCCCCAGGATTGGGAGGCTGCCGCCGACTATCTCACGCGCGCATCGAATATACCTGAGGAAGTTACTCGTGGGGACTTCGCTCTAGCTGTTGTACCGAGCATTGAGGCTCCAAATCCCCCATGGACTACAATCCAGACTGCTCGCAAAAGCCTTTGTGTTCTGTTCTTGAGGGAATTCAACGCTGCAACGAAACAAGGGGATGGAGCCAAGGTCGCACGACTCTTCAAACTTTTCCCAATTATTGGCGAGGAAGACACCGGGCTGGATGCTTACGGGCGGTATATCTGCCAAGGCATGGCGGAAGCTCTCAAAGTGCGCCAGGATCGTGGCAGACAGAACGATTTGTTTTACGCAGATAACCTAACATGGCTGTTTGAGCACATTGTGCAGATCATTAACAGCCACAGTGGCCTGGTAGAGAGGCACTACGGCGCTGATAAAGTAGTGAAGGTCATTGAAAGACTTCAAAAAGAGGCTGACATCCAGGGCGGAATTATCTTGGATTTGTGGAACGACGAACGGACGGTTACCAGGATGATGGCCGATGTTAAGAGTTATCCTTTCTCTTTCCTCTCGAAAAGCATGATGCCGGTTCAGAGAGGCATCAGTTTTACATTAAGAGGCAACGAGCTGAACAAAGACGAACTTAACTTCGAAGTGAAGAAGGTTGAGGGGCTCTTTGGAGAAATGACAACAATGCTAAAGAGTTGGTCGTTTTATAAGCGATTCATCTCACTTCAATGCAAGGTAAGCAGTAACTCTATACATGCTATCCCTTACTGACCATCATTATTAGGTTGGCCTGGCCCAAGAAGAAAAGCTATCGCTTCCAAAGTTCCTCTATCAATGCAATGTCCATAATAAGATCTCAGAGAAACTCATCGAGCCATGCAAACTTACGGCAACATTTCTCTTTCGAAGATCAGTGGAAAAGGCTTTTGAGATGGATACCGCACCAAGTGGCCTCTCACTATCGAAGCCGTACGAGGGTAGTCCGCCGTTCATTCTGCAAGCTGTAGATGATATAATGTATGTCTTGGACAATCTACTGCAGCATATGCTGTCTACGGGAAACAGAGAGGTGACCGTCTCTGTCACTTTGGCTATCAGCAGGGTCCTCGAATCGGATTTAATCGGGATCATCCACAGGCGCATGAGAGACGAGTGCTATCCCAAACCACTGATCCAGGGTGGGTTTCCATCAGAGGACAAAATTATCAGTTTCGTGGTTCTGATGAACACTCTCGACATGGCGAAGGAGTACCTGGATCGTATTATAAGCTCCAGAGGTTACTTCTCGGAAACACAAGGCGTCGATCTGACTGGCCCATCTTCATCAAGTCTCAAAGAATCCTTCCCATTTGGCAAGGACGCCGAGCTGGTTGCGAATGGACTTCAGAGTCTGAATGGCGCGCTATCTGCTAAAGCTACAGAGCTTCTGAACGATGGCATCCGGGCAGTCTTTGATGAGGTGCTGTGGCCTCGAATCAGGCTAATCCTCACAAACTCTTTCCAAGACGCAGTTTACGATGTGTCGGAAGGGGATTCCTTGGATGAAGAGGACGTCGATGGAGAGACAATATCGCGAGTCTCGGTCCGATTCGAAGGCGGGTGGTTGGCCTTGACACGGCCACTGAAGCACACCATGACGCCGAGAACATACGCAGCATTGACCAGCCTAGCAGCCAACAAGCTGGCAAGGGTGTTGGAGAAACGTGCGTGGAGTTACTCCGGCCGTATGACTGCACTTGGTGGATTGCGGTTGGAGTCGGACTTCTCTGGTATCATAAGTACCGTCGCCCGACGCGACTATGCCCTTCACGAGCCATTTGCTCAATTGAAAGAGATTCTTACAGTTGCGAACATGAACGATGAGGAGTGGGATGAGGAGGTATCAGGGTATGACTCGCCTGGGAAAGGAACAAATTGGTTACTCAATGACGATGACATGGTGAAAGCGCGTAAGATTGTGAGAAGATAACTACTACGCTCATAAACAACAGGTTTGTCAGCTTCACGATGCTCCGCCGTTATCATCTCATCAATCCCATTCAACTCATATATCGTCTGATCCAACGTTCATAAGACATGGAACCTAAAGTAGTCTAAATTTACATTCATGGGCATAATGTTAATAAATCTCTTAGAAGTTTAGGTAAAGATTTAGTATGAGAAAGTCTAATTTGAGGGTCAAGTTATGTATTAAATGAGGTAACTGGTGTTCCTCTCTATGTATAGTCTATGGTCAACTTTTAATCGTACCCGTCACACATCCTCCAAAACCCATGGCATCATCTATAATAAACTTCTTTACTCTTTAACGTCGGTTGAAGTTGAGGAAGCGGCTCTGAAATAAAAGTTAGCAAATCGCTCTCAATGATGGTGCTCAAGTGAGGTTACTTACCGCCAAGACAATGATAATTAAGTTACTTGCTATGAAGCAAGCAAAGATACCCAAATCTCTCCAACGATTGTTGAAAGAGAGATCAAATGTACTGTAAAACTCGTCGCCCACCTTGTACGCGCAATACGCGCATTCCCTTGTATCGTCATTAACGAGATAGCCACGACCACCATTTGCAAAGAAAGGTTCCATGTATTCTCCACAAGTACTGTTTGGAGGTGCACTGAAACGGTTGAGTTCGTTTTGCTTGCAGACAACCTCAACTCCGTGGAGGGCTGTTGTGACCATTGAACTGATCAGACGGGTGAAAGGATCCAACTGGTACATCCAAGCACGCCAGAAACCCGGGATTTGAGGCTTGGGGATCGTGACACCACAGAACAAGGCGAAGTTGATAATGATAAACGGATCAAATTGTGCTGAAATGAAGGGCGAGGGGGTGATCGATGCGAGTGCTTGACCAAGGGTTACCGAGAAGAGCTCAGTGATCAAGATAATGAAGAACTGGAAACCAGCCCGGGAAGGCTCGGTTTGAAACCCGGGCATAAAATAGATTGGGAGATCTGGAACGTGTGAGTACCAGTTCAATTGGAGTGTTGAGGGGTGGTGAGAACTTACAGAAAGCTACCGCACACATGATCGAGTAGGGGAGTTCAGCAAGTACAACTGAAGAGCTAAAGACGAAGGGCGAGTACATCTTGGAAGACTGCTCTCTGAAGAAGAGAGCTCTCTTGATGTGGAACATGACTTCGACTTGTGTGATGATGAGAGCGGGCAGAACTGTGACCTGGAACATGATGAAGACTCGGTTCTGCAGCGACGAACGGGAGTTGTCAAGGTTCAAGTACATTAGACCAGTGACTTGGAAGCGGTTAGCTAAAGTCGTATAATTTGGGGGTAATTTAGGATAGTTTTAGGGCAAAAACTTACTAAGGGCGACAGCGACGTGGCTGAAGATTCGAGTGAAAATGTAGTCGGGGGAACGCCAGAAAGACAAGAACATGCGCTTGCACACAACCATCATCTGATGCTTGAAAGGAGAAGCATATTCCTTCTCCAACTCAGGATCGTTGACTGTGACCGCGGCACCAGCAGCCTGACGCTCACGCTTCAGACGAATGATGGTCTCCTTAACATCAGCAAACTCGGCACTGTCCTCCCAGATATCGGCCCAGTCACGGTCTCCAACACGAGGAGCGCTTCCGGCACCAATGGCTTCAAGCATGTACTCGGCAACGTTATCCGTGGGACCGGCTTCAGCACCGTGGCTCTTGAGGTAGCTTCGCAGAACGTGAGCATCTTTGCCAATATCGCCGAAGTAAACAGTGCGACCACCACGCTGAAGGAGAAGAAGGCGGTCGAAATTCTCGAACAAAGCGGCGTTGGGTTGATGGATAGTGCACAGAATAGCCTGGCCTGAAGCAGCGAGCTTCTTGAGGAAGCGGACGATGTTGAAGGCACTCTGACTGTCGAGACCGGAAGTAGGCTCATCAAGGAAAAGCATCAGTTCGGGCTTGGCAGCAAGTTCGACACCAATTGTGACGCGCTTTCGCTGTTCGACAGTAAGACCAAATTCAGGAGTTCCAATGATAGCATCGGCGATGGACTCCATCTCGAGAAGGGAGATGATCTCTTCGACATAGGCATAGCGCTCCTCCATAGGCACGTGGAAAGGTTGGCGGAGTTCGGCAGAGAAACGGAAGGCCTCGCGGACGGTCTGAGTAGGCTCGTGAACATCGAGTTGCTCGGCATATGACGTCGATCGTTGGAAGGTTTTGCCTGGCTTCATGGCATCGATGAGGATATCTCCGGAGATAACACCAATGTTCTTGCGAGCTGCGAGGACATCTAGAAGAGTGGTCTTTCCAGCGCCGGAGGCACCCATCAGAGCTGTAAGCTCACCAGGACGAACATAGCCGAAAACGTTGTTAAGAAGACGGCGTTCTCCTCCTGGCACGGGCACGTCATAGTTGAGATTTTCCCAAGTGAGTACCCTCTCAGACTTGATGGTGATTTCGGATCCTTCTTCGTTGGACTTATCCTTTGTTCGAGCATCCTTCTTAGCCGCCAGTTTCTCATTCAAAGTCTTTCTCTCCTTGTTGGGCTTAGCATAGACCTTTGCAGCGTTTCCTCCCATGCCAAAGTTAACAAATTCTCCGAGAACGACGTTGAGGATCAGGAAGAAGATGATAAGAGCCATGACAATGCCCCAGTTCCTCCAAAGGTCTCCTGGGTGGTAGGAGAAGCCCTGAGCAACGTAATCACTGCCAGAGACGAGGGTGGTGCCGGATTTTGAGCCAGGAAGCGTGCAGACTTGGTAGTCGATGTCGGTGTATTGGGGACCAGCGGGGATGAGACTGTCTGCCGTACAGGTCATGTCTAATCCTTGAAATTCGTTCATCATCATTCCAGAGAAGCTCAATCCCAGGGGATTGATCCAGAAGATCCAGCGGAGCCAAACCTGTTCCTGCTCGTACTGTATGATGTAGCCTGATGTCACGACGAACAGCGTGATTACCTGGATATGGTTAGCAATTGAACGATTCGCAGACCTCTAGTTTCGTATGTTCTGCCTCGCCGTGATGGTTGATCTTGGTGTTGTGGCGCTGTGGCGCCACACACCAATCACGATCAGTTCCCAAGTCGTGGCGCGCTTGCGCCACACTTGTGAATAGCCTCGTGTAAGTGCCAATATATGGGAGATTCGAAATCAACTTACCACAACAGCGAACTTAATAGCCTGATCAAAGCCCGGGGATACACACCCAATGATTCTAAAGAATAGAGTCATCGCGATATTGCCAGACAGAATCATTAAATAGAAGGTAAAGAAGGCACCGGCGTCCCGCACCAAGTTGGTCATAAAGTAAACGATTATACTGAACACCAAGATCTGCGAGGCAGCAAAAACCTGGTCGACGAAGATCTGGGCAATCCATAAAGCTGACGGTCTGTGGAACGCATAAGCCTTGTGCTTGTTCACAATCGTTCTGCCGGTCATAGTTGATGCAAGTTCACTGAAGGCCTGGAACGCGTTGAACAGCAGGGCGACGAAGAGCAATCCTCCTTTGCTGAATGCACTAGCAGAGGTTTTGCCGAGATTGAGATAGAGGGTACCGAGGACAATGGCGATAACGATGCTGCGGAACCATCCAACGAAGAGGTTGAAGCGGTCCTGGAGTTTGAGAGTGAACTGGCGTTTCATGAGAGCCCAAACCTGAAGATGGAAGCCAACTTGGTAGACTGAACGCTTGGAGGTTCCACGCTTTCCCTCCTTCACGGCAATTTGGAAGTCGTTATGCTTGTCCTCTTCGTGTGCGAGAGAAGCCTTATACTCAGCCATCTCGGCTTCCAGGGACTTGAAAGCATCGGATTTCTTGAAGGCCTCCTCCAGAGTCTCAGGGTTGTGAGGAGCGTTTTCCTCAGAGCGGCCCGGAGCGTACTCCCTCTCGAAGGCGTCAGTGCAGCCGGTGAGGTAGTCGGCGCTGGTCTGGCGGGGACGAGGGGCGAAACCGAGGCTCTCAAAATAGCTGCGGGCAGAGGCAGCGGGGCCGAAGTAAACCTCCTTACCACCATCGATAACCATGACCTTATCGAAAAGGTTGTAGATGTTCTCGGAAGCCTGATACAAGGAGACGAAAGTGGTGGTCTTGTACAGATTGGTCTGAATTCGCAGGGACTTGGCAAAATCGAGAGCAGTACTGGCGTCAAGACCACGAGTAGAATTATCCCATGAGAAGACAGCACCGCTGCAGATCATAGCCTCTGCAATACTGACTCGCTTTCTCTCGCCGCCACTGACTCCGCGGACGAAATGGTCACCAACGATGGTGTGGCGCGTGTGTTCGATGTTGAACATCTTCAGCAGCGTGGTGATAACACTCTCCTTGAACTCCTGCTTTGACATGTTTCCAGGTCTCAACTTGGGCATCTTCGTATCCAGAGCAAACCCCAGGGTCTGCTCAACAGTGAGAGTAGGGTGATGAATATCGTCTTCGGCAGAGTAAACAGCTTCACCTCGGTATTGGTCGAATTCGGTATTCGTCCACTTTCCGTACAGAACCTCACCCTCGACTGCAGTGTAGCCCCAACGCTGGTTGGCAATGGTCTTGAGGAACGTGGTGCATCCTGAGCCGGGTTTGCCTAGAACAAGCACCATCTCGCCGGGTTTACAGACTCCCCTAAACTTGTCGAGAAGGGCGACCTGCTCAGGCTTGGGGCCAAGACCGAGCATGCGAATAACAGGGGTGATGACATCGAAGAAGTTGACAAAGGCATCGGGGAAGGTAGGCACATAATTGGACATGCCACCATAGCCCTTGACGGTCAAGTCATTCCAGTAGACACCAATGTGCTTGGATTTGATGCCAACCTCCCTTTCGCGATCAAGACCGCCGCGAAGAGCAGCCTCAAGATCAAAGAGGGACTCAACCTCATTGTCGTCAGCATGAGCATTCTTCTCCGGATCGCCAACGCTAGCTCTGCTCTTCCTCCTACTGGCTCTCGAGACACCAGTGAACTCTCTCTGAAGCTCCGCAAATTCAGCCTCGGCTTGCTCAATGGATACACCACCGTTGTCGCGCTCAGCAGGCCCGTGGCGTGTCGAATCGGTATCGATAGAGTTGCGATAAGCAGGATCAGCCTGCTCGGTGTGATGGTTGGCAGCAATGGCCTCCTCAGCCCTTCCAAGGTCTTTTTCCGCCATTGTGACTTATATCGGTTGAGCCGTGCGTGTAAGTCGTTTTACTGGGAGCCCAAAGTCACCCGTCGCGAAAAGGAGTACTTCACTAAGATGAACTCAGTTGAAATGGCGTAATAATTAAAAGAATTATAGGAATAAAGATGATTATAAGTATATGATACAGCAGCCAATGTCTTGATCACAGGCTCACCGTTAACAAACAGGAGAGAAGAGGGCGCATGGGAAAAAGATGCCGACATCCCGCCCTATAAGTCAACAAAGGTCCAGCAAAAAAGTTAAAATGGGTCTATATCTCCTTTGGAACAATTTGATCCGGCATTACCAATCAACAATACGAAGCGTCCGTTAAAATGTCCGCCGGTAGGGGTAGGGGTTGCCGTCGGCTCCACCAGCTGGGAATTGCTTCAACAGGGAGCTTCCACTGAGTCAAGTGGACGAGTAAGTCAGGGCGGTGGGGCAGATGTGCAGGATTTGACTCATCTCGGCTAAGAAGCTCCTCCAAGGCCGAGGTGAGAAGAAGTCTGATTGGTTCAGTGAAATAAGGTAAAAGATGGACATTCTCCGACGGGGAACTAACTAACTCTGCTTACGATTATTTGTTGCGTATATCCGAAAATCTCGGGTTGTGGAGGTCTCTGAACGGATGGGAAAAAGAGCTATTCTGTCGCATATTGGATCTGATATCCTTGTGTTTCTATCTCTCATAAACAAATTCGGACTCAAATGCCGTGTCAATCTTTTGAGTTCATCGCTGCAACGCAACATTGAAACCCAAAGCTCGGGTATCATATCCACCCAATCTCGCTCTGTGGAGAAAACAGTGGAAACGTCAAATGCTAAAAAAGGGCAACGGTTAAATCTCGTCACCCGCACGTTCCCTTAAGTCCGAGAATACAATTCTGACTGGCTGCTTTGATTCAACATTTTACGATCATTTCGACTCATACCCAAAGATGGAATAGTACAGAAATCGGCCAGAGAAAAGGTATAAGACATGCATCGGCGTGACACATTATTTCTTTGTTGATATTGCGATCAGAAGAAGCAGATGTAAGTGATCGGACAAATCTCCCCGCGATGAGATCATCTTACTAAGATCGTTTGGAGATTCACGTTCACGTTCACGTTGACACTTTCATGATATGATATCTCAGCTTCACATGGCAACAGACCCTTGTCCATTCACTAATCAATCTAAACAGGGATGGCCAGTGGGACCCACGTGTAAGCAGCGTTTCAGGGGACAGTCTTCTCCGGTTTACTGTGGTTTTCGACGGTCTCCGTTTCTAGTCCGTTCCTCGTCCGCCGCCATCGGCCGAGTGAACTCCGCCTAGTCCGCCTCCCTTGTCATGAGGTTATTTTAGATGATTTATAGAGTTTTATAGAATAGTTGCTGTAATTTTAACTCGGATGTAAGCCTTTGTACATAATGTTAGGATCTTGATGATGAAATATTCGATATACGGGACTTCCTAGTTGTTGGTTCTCGGTTCCCGCCTTCAGCCAAGTGGTTGATGCCCTCCTCACTTCGATAACGTTTTTCGCTTGTGATTCTCAGAGAAATCTTCGGACATGCTTTGGGCTTGCTTGCTCGTGAAAACATCACCTCACCTTCAGCCTATGAATCAGGAATCGTTGCGTCCAGGCCGAGCCTGAACCTTTGGTGGCATTTGATTGGTCATCTTGATACCGTCCCCTATTGCAGAATGCGTGGTGTTAATGCATTCATCTGCAGAAGTTCGCCGTTAACCTCTTTAATTTCAGCTGGCGGTGCTATCTCAGAAGCAGGCGCGGCAAGAGATGGTAGTTCGGGAATAGATAAAGGTGATTTCACGGACTTTAGGACAATCTCTTATAAACTTAGTTATTCTTATGATGAGTCTTAGAGAATCTTTATGCTTATTTTATATACTTTAGTATAGATAGTTCACTACTCGAAGGTAGGATATTGTTCTATCTCAGGTCAAGAGGAATTTGGTCTGAAGCTGCGCTCTTTCCTATTATGGCAGGAGGTTTGGTTGCTACAACTGTGGTCGTCATTCCACTCAATGGCACCTACGAATGCTTCAACTTTAACATCACGTCAATTTGTACAATTTAAAGGCCACGCGTCAAAAGCTCACCAGTTCTTATCAATGAGATGACTCGAGCTGTGGTGTCTTTGTCCGCGTGTGCAACGCGTAATTTTGGCTGTTCATGATGGTGGCTATCACTCTCGATCGGCCAATCTTTTGCCGTCTGACAGGCCCAACAGGAACTTTTGACGTGAGCGACATGTATTAAAGGCAACGACTTCGCTTCTTATCTGCCTCTTCAACGTCACGCAATATGAGTTCGACTTGTCTGAATGATGGCTCTTGGGGACCCGGTGTTCGTGGATGTCGGGGAGATTTCGACTTCACCCAGAAATTCGAACGCATCTTCCTTTCAATTATACCAACTGTGGTGTTCATCGCGGCAGCTGTCGCCCGTATAGCCATTTTATTGCAGCGCGAAAGGATAGTTGGAGGTATTATTCTTCAATCGATCAAGATTGTGAGTATTTAACAAGAGGAATGCCAAGCTGATACTGACTAAAAAGGCATTTCTTGCTGTTTATGCCATTATTCAACTTGCGATTCTCATCCTTACCGCGATTGGGGCACCGGGCGTTGTTCACGGCCTCTCTCTTGCTGGATCATCACTTGTAGCCGCCGCCGCATTGTTGGCGGTGTTTTTATCCTCATTCGAGCACTCTTGTACTCGAAGACCGTCGACTTTGCTGAATGTATACATATTTCTTACGCTCCTGTTTGACATCGTGCAAACAAGAACAGCATGGCTCGCGTTGCAACAAGACACACAGCCCCGTTTGTTCACGGCGTCTGTCGTCGTCAAAGCAGCGATTCTCTGCCTTGAGACGATTCCCAAAACGAAATGGATCCACTGGAATTCTGATGAGCATAGCCCAGAGGAGTCGAGCGGCATATTCAGTATTGGTGCTTTCGCCTGGTTGAACCAGCTTTTCATGAGAGGGTATCGAGGGGTCTTGACCATAGACGACCTGTATCCCCTCGATGAAAACATGGCTTCTAGCAAATTGTACAGTCACTTTGTCAAAAGGCTTCGGTTGCATAGGTACAACCAAGAACTCAAGTCCGGACTCCTGAAGGACCTGGCTAGAACGCTCATCAGCCCATTCCTCCTCCCAATTGCGCCTCGCGCCGCCCTCATTGCCTTCAAATTCTGCCAGCCCGTCTTCATCGATGCTACTCTCGAGTATCTGCAGATGCCCGAGACTCCATCGACGAAAAACATGGGCTACGGCTTGATCGGCGCAGCGTTCCTCATCTACGCAGGTATTGGGGTTTCTTCGGCGTTCTACGGTTACTACCTGGAAAAAGCCGTCTATATGATTCGAGGCTGCCTAGTCGCTGCGATCTACCAAAAGACAACGCAGATGAAGATCACGGCTGCTGATGACTCTGCTGCTTTGACGCTTATGAGCGCTGATGTTGAACGCATCATCACCGGTGCTTGGAAAGCTCATGATCTCTGGGCAAACACCATAGAAGTAGCCGTTGGTTGCTGGCTTCTGCATGGGAAGATCGGTCTAGCGTTTCTGTCTCCGCTTGTCGTGATCGCCGTTTGCGCTCTTTTGCTGTCCTGGTTGGTCACGTTTGTTGGCAAGAGGCAGAGCGAGTGGATGGCGAAGATCCAGAACAGAGTAGGATTGACTGCCAACGCCATCTCCCAGATGAAGCTCTACAAAATCTCAGGCATCGCTGGACCTGTAGCAGATCTCATACAGACGCTCCGCGTTGGAGAGATCAAGGTTGGAAATAGCTTCCGCTGGCTTTTGATAAGCGCTGCTGTGCTAGGCTTTTTCCCGATTTGCATCTCTCCAGTCGTCACCTTTGCGTTCACTTCCAAAGAGTTGACTGTGAACACACTGTTCACCTCGCTATCATACATACTCCTCTTCACTACTCCCGTCATCGGTCTCTTCCAGAGCCTTCCAGGTATCTTTGCTGCCCTGACATGCATGGCTCGAGTGCAAAGATTTCTCGCCGCAGACCCGCGCAATGACTTTCGAATCCATGAATCTGCTCCTGTTTCCGAGAAAAGATCATCGAATCCGTCAAACGACATAGCGTTTACTGTTGAGAACGGCTGCTTTGGATGGGGAGGCGAGAAATTGACACTTAGTCAAATGAACGCTTCTATTCCGGCTCATAAGCTCACCATCGTTGTGGGCGAAGTGGCGTCTGGCAAAACCACTTTCTGTAAGGCTTTACTCGGAGAATTACCTGTTTCTTCAGGGACCATCAGAACGTACATACCATCGCATCGCATTGGCTACTGTGAACAAACCCCTTTTCTTTACAATGCGAGCTTCCGAGAAAACATTGTTGGCCATTGCGATTTCGATCAGGCTAAATACGACGAAATTGTGGAAGCTACGATGCTCGCACCAGACGTTTCACTTTTACCGCAAGGCCATGATACAAAGATTGGCAGTAATGGGATCATGTTGAGTGGTGGTCAAAAGCAGCGTCTTTCTGTTGCCCGTGCTCTATATTCTGAAGCAGATCTGATGATATTTGATGATATCTTGAGTGGCTTAGACTTGGACACTGAATCAGAGCTCTTCAGGCGCGTATTTGGACCAGGGGGTATCACGCGTCGGCGCAACGTTACTGTGGTCATCTGCACACATTCAGTCAAGAACCTACCTCTGGCAGACCATATCATTGCTCTTGGAAATGGTACAGTCATCGAAGAGGGAGGTTTCTCAGACTTGATGGAGAACAAGAAGTATGTTTACAGCCTCGGCGTCAAGCACAGAGACACGGATTCTTCTTCAGACGATGAAAAGCCCATGGCAAGAGCTACTGTCGCCACCGCCCCTGCCATACTCCCCCAGGACGTACCAGCGGCGGAGGATAAGGCTCGACAACAAGGCGACTTTTCCATCTACAAGCACTATTTCAAGAGCGTTGGCTTCTGGCCAGTTGTCATCGTCGCTGTGGCAGGCTTGTTGACTGGTGTCTGCAACAGTCTTTCAAGCATCTGGGTCAAATTCTGGGCTGAAGACGCTTTTAACAGATCCTTTGCCTTCTACGTAGGTATTTATGGTATGCTGCGAGCTAGCTATATGGTCTTTTTGTTCTGCGATGGTGTTATGACATTGATTTTCTTTACTGCTTCGGCAGGTACTGAATTGCACGAACGTGCTATTCTTACTGTTATCTCTGCACCGCTGAGGTTCTTCTCAAAGACTGACACCGGCATCGTGACGAACTTGTTCTCGCAGGATATGACTCTCCTGGATAGCGACTTACCACTGGCCCTGACCAACTTTTCCCTGGACGTCTCTAACGCATGTGGCACGGCCTTTGTTGTAGCGTCTGCATCACCATATCTCGCAGTTGGGTACCCCTTTTTGATGGGGATTCTGTACTTCGTGCAGAAATTCTATCTGCGAACCTCTCGACAAATTCGACTCCTCGACCTTGAGGCTAAAAGTCCACTGTAGTAAGTAATAGTTAGCTACGAAATAAGGTCAAAGTTCTGACTCTTCATTTTAGCACGCATTTCACCGATACCATCAAAGGCGTTGCAACTATTCGGGCCTTTGGCTGGCAACAATATGACATTGCCCACAGCAACAAACTTCTCGATACATCACAGCGTCCAGCCTATCTCCTCGCCATGATTCAACAGTGGCTCGCCACATTGCTTCACTTTATTGTTACCGGCACAGCTGTTCTTCTAGTCGCTCTCGCAACACAGCTTCGAACTAATGCGGGGTTGACTGGTGCTAGTCTGATCTCTCTTCTGACCTTCAGCGAAGCCTTGTCAAACCTCATCAGTAGCTACACTTCCCTTGAAACATCACTCGGTGCTGTTAGCCGATTAAGGTCTTTCAGCGAAACTGTCGAGACGGAGAATAAACCTGGCGAAGTTATCGAGCCCCCTGAGACCTGGCCCCATAGCGGCAGCATACAAGTCCACAAGGTCTCCGCCTCTTACGACTCTCCAAGTAACGAGCAAGACGAAGCTGCTTCCAGCTTGGCACTACGTGATCTCGAGTTGGACATCTCACCAGGCCAGAAAGTCGCTATTTGCGGCCGTACAGGAAGTGGAAAGTCAACGCTCATCCTTCTCTTCCTACGTCTCATCGATCCTCTCCCCTCTTGTGATTCGAACATGAAGATAGATGACATATACCTTCACCAAATAGACCGCGCTACCTTGCGCAAGCGCGTCATTTGTATCCCCCAAGACGCAGTGTTTCTCCCTGATGGCAGCTCTGTCAAAGATAACATCGACCCTTACAAGGCAGCCACAGACGCAGAATGCTTCAACGTTCTCAACACGGTGCGGCTGTCAGGTTTTGTCCAAGACAAAGGCAGCTTGAACGCTGGCATGAGCGCCGATGACCTCAGTGCTGGACAAAAACAGCTGTTCAGCCTTGGTCGAGCGATCCTTCGTCGTAGAGTGCGCGATCGCCTCGCTGGGGGTGAGAAGCAAGGTGGATTGCTGTTGCTTGATGAAGTAAGCAGCAGTGTCGACAAGGTAACGGACAGGGCTATGCAGGAGATAATTCGTGAAGAGTTTGAGAATTATACAATTGTCATGGTGTCGCATCGGCTTGATATGGTAATGGACTTCTTTGACAGAGTTATTGTTCTAGATAGGGGTACTGTTGTAGAATCTGGTGGGCCAAGGGAGCTCGTTGAGACGGCAGGAAGTCGATTTGGTGATCTTTGGGCTTTCGAGCATGACCGGAAGTCGGAATAGTCTCAGTCTGTTGCAATCACTGGGTGTTTAGAATGACTGACGACAATTTGATGATGAATTTAGTGACAAATATTCTAATGAAGCCTAAACTTATCGGATTTGATCCCAAGCTGGATAAACTTAGGATACCATAATTTAAGATTTATAAGTTTGGGCCTGTTGCAGACCATATGATGATGAATTCAGGTATTGTTACCTAAATTTTGAAGAATTCATAGTTTATGATAGTATTTCGCCGACTATGTTTTGCGTCTGCTAACTAGCCAAGCATGTTATAAACATGAAAAAAAGTGAAATAGTCGCTCAGTTACGCCTTGTAAGTGATATTTTATCACCGGCTCTAATTAGCCTTCTAATGCAAACCGAAACGCCAAACCATGCTCCCATATGTGTTCCTGCTTCCTTATGCCAGTGATGTTGTATCTCGTCAAATCGTTATGAAAATGCAGTGTCGTATATGCTATGCGTCGTGATGTCTCCAGCAGAAACTGGCTTTCAAGCGTCTTCCCTGATGGGCCTCTGCGAATTCAGAGGCTTCCGAGCGTGAATGTTGTAGTAAGGGAAATAAGTATGGAACCTGGGTAAGCCATTGACTTCCTGAGTCAATGCCTTGCGAACTTCGACGAGGAACATCTCGATCTGGATCAATGTCCAGCCGAGACCATCACGAAACGGTTTTCGAGAAAGACCAACGAGACCCCACAAAATAACATCTCGCAAAATATGGCCACACTCTTGAAGTCGTGTTTTCTTCGCCCATGGCCCAACTGGGCACTTGTAGCCTTTGGTTGTGATGTTTTCGAAGCCTGCTTCGTGCAGTTCGTGCTCCACGTAACTGATGCCGTGGAGGTCTGTGCCGAGAGCTAGCATGCCTTCGTAGAGATATCTGCAATAGTCCCGCCAAGCGTATGGACCGTCGCATGAGTTGTCGTCGCAAGCTGCAATGTAGTTAAACTCCTGTATTTCTACGTAACCTCCTGGTTTAAGGTGTCTGTGTGAGAGTCAGCTTGTGGTCATATAAAGGCGCACGACAATCATACCTCAAGATTCGTTCCCAGAGCAACTCTCGGTCTTTGATCGAATGAACTGTGTGGCGTATATGAATGTAATCAAATGTTTCGTCTCCATAGGTCCAGCCAGCTTCGTGCTCTATATCGTCGACAACAAAAATGGCATTCTCTGGGACCCAGTCTGGCTGTATAGGTGAAAGGTCCATGCCGTGAAATTGCGAGTTGGGATAGATATCGGCAACTATCAGGGTCAGTAATTAGACTCCCGGCTTGGTATGGGGCTCTTTCGGTGAGTCTTACGCTCGACACACCATTTTCCAATTCCTGTACCCAGATCGAGCACTTCAGCTCCCTTTTCCAATAGCTGCTCAATTGGCGCAAAGAACAGTCTATCATCACACAGATACACAGTCAAGTTATGCTTGAGCTCTTCTCGATCTTGCTCGGCCTCGTCATTAGGGAAGAGATATTTTCCTGCATGGTAGCTGCGATCTGCTGTCAGTCATAGAGCAAAGACGGCTCGCATTTATCTGTACCTATGATACCGCAGACCACCCTCTACAATGTGCTGTCGTATGCTATCGGTAAGGCTCCGTGTCTCATCGTCGTCGGTCGCGTAATCGCCTCGCTCAATGCTTTGTATAAGAGCCGCTTCGTGTGTCGAGCCTACAGCCAGGGGAGATGTCGTCGAAGACGCTGGAGATGGGGGTACCATATGGCGGGAGATAGGTAGATGTTGGTCTTTTCCAGCGCCATCCCTTCGTTTCGAGGTATTAGAGCCATCGGATTGGCGAGAGAATGAGTTTGGCGGCGAGTTCATTATCGTGAGCGCAGGTACAGGGGTATGCGCATACCGCGGGTGATGATTGAGGGTCGACACAACAGAGTTTTTGTGGTGTTGAAGTCAAAAACAAAACATTAAATATGACAGAGTTAAACTGTTCAAGTAGGACAGGAGATAGTCAGGGAATGGAAGGCGCTAAGGTGAGATTGAGCGGGATGGCGCTCTCCTCCGTAGATCGACCTGACGTCAGTAACCTTACAGCGGATAAGGCGCTATAAGCTTAGGCCGTGTAAGTCAAGACGACGCTAAGCCAGTATACGGTGATATTGTCGCTTTGGTGTTGATGTCGATGAGACTCAGTTGGCATCGATATATAAAGAGCCAAGTTGAAGAGAAAGACTGATCAAGGGTTCGGGGCAGGGCAGGGCAAGGCAAGTAAAGTAGAGTAAGGTCAGTTGGGTTGCTTTAAAAAAGAGACGGTAAACGGTAAGACCAGACCAAGTTGGGTTAGAGAGAATCCATTCCAAAGAGACTAAAAGTTACTCCATACTGAGAAGGATAGCGATGGGAAGCTATCAAGAAAAAAAGAGGAGAAACATGCACCTCTATTAATGATGTTAGGAAAGGATTGTCCCTTTTTACACTTCCTAGTGCACTCATGACTAGCATATAAACCTCATCATATCGAATCATCACTTCTATGACAATGTCAATCTATATATCACTGTGATTGTGACTGTGATGATGTCGTTACCGAGAATCTGGAAAAATTCCTACTCTAAAACACAAAATTGTGGCTGCCCCAGATGACCAGCCAGTTCCAGTCTGTTGGTACCGCTCAGAAGCGTCTAGGCAAATCAATCATAACGCCGCAATCCACATTCAAGTCAATCAAGAACTTGCAAGGGTTTAGGCAGTCTCGTCTGGCGGTCACAGTCACACACCTCCACCTTTTTCCTTTTCGGTTCCGCAGTGGAGGGTGAGTTTGAAGGGTTACACTGGCATTGTTCAAGAGAAGCTTGTTCTTTTATTTGGTCAATTATTAACTACCTAGACAGTGTACAGGTAATTAATTGTATGAGCGGATATTGTTAAGACCACCTGTTATCAAGATCCATGCATACATAAAAGCCAAGGTTCTGGGTATTCCCAGCTTGGGTACTGTAGCCCGTGTCAGGCATCTTGCACCATCCAACAAGAATCTCGGACCCTGCAACTTTCCTCCGAAAAAGAATCTTGCTGTTTCTGGACACGAGATAAACAAATTTTATTCAGTGGTTCTTGGATCTCTATCAAAGCTCTTCGTCTCATTTATACACTGACATTGTCTCTCCATCGGCTTCAAACGAATGAGCTAACAAGCAACCTTCAGCATAGCAAGATAATTATCAAGAGCTGAACAATGCGTAAATCTTCAATCAAGCTCAGACCGCAATTACGTATCCATCCTTGTCGTACCGACACAAGGGATATGGCCGCAGGCATTTAGCGTAAGACCATCTCCACCAGAAGCGGTTTCTACTCCGCTCTTGGGACATCTCTGAGCCCGATACTCCCCGTGCAACATCACGACATTCTTATTCGAACCCCCCATCAACATATATACCATCATATTCAGAGGTCAATCATCGGACATTGGGAATTATAGCATATTCCCCTGACGATAAGAGCTTACAACTGCCATAAACGGTCTTGCATTAATGCTCACCGTGCACGATGCGGGAAAGGTACCCTTGAACCCTGGATCGAAGTGATGTGATGGATATTAACCGAGCGAGTTGTGAGATGCTATAACCCAACAGGGGTATATGCCCATCGATTCGCATCTTTTACCTTATAGCCCTAAGCCTTATCCATCACGGTCATTTCACTCCTGCTATTGGACACTGCCGGGAGTGTCATTCTTCCAGCAATCAGGATACTATCGTGAAATACGACTGCCTAAAGTCCAGGTATTTATCCATGCTGAACTTTCCAGACCGCAACAACAGACCTGACATAGTCTATTACAAGGACTTCATGCCTGCAACATCAACTGTAAAAAGTATTGCGGGCGCTGACAACAGCTGTTGGTCACACTGTTATTACTATCACCTCGCCAAGCCAACATTTCGCGAAAGCACAAGCATAGGAACTTTTACTCAATGCAACCCAAGATTTGACCTCCGACCATTTAGAAGCTGTTTACCAGCACGAAGTGATTGATGCTATAATGTCGCGGTTAATTGCCCAAGAGTTGTCTACTGGCATATTTTCCCACCAAGATCGAGATACACTGCTTCTCCACTGCCTATCGTTTCAGACACAAAAAGAAAATATACTGCATGTGAGCGTCCGCATAAGGGCCATCCAATTGCATTGCTCTGCAGAAAGCTGTCAGAAGTTTCCTGGTGAGGCTGGCTCACACGACGACCCCTTACATATCTCTCCTGCAAGGAACTGACTTTGAAGATAGCATCCCTTGCTTCCAAGATTACCTTTAAACAAGCCTAAAGATAAACGTATTAGTCAATTTGATTCAGCCACCATCAAGTATGTCACAGTTATCAGAGAAGAGAAGAGTAAAGCGAATCACTGTCACCTTAGAATCCTCTAAAGTACGAATAAAGTCATAAAGCCATATTAAAGCCGAAATACTACTGATTTCTAATCGCCAAAAAGGTACCACCATCGAAATGGACAGCCAAAACCCTAATCTATCGTACAGATATCCCAGAGCTAGATCTACCCAAATTATACCGACTGGTGTAAGAATGAACCAAGAACGTTAAACGTTACACATATGCGTGTTTGTTGCTATCAAGAGCAAAGACGTGAATGCTGAGCTTGCCGGGCAGGGACTCCGGCATCTATGAGAAAAGTCCCATCCGGGGAGAAGAAGAAGTTTTGCTTGTCATATCCTTTACAGGACGAAAGCAAGACCGGCGATGGCAGCGGCCATACCGGCGAAGGTCTTCTGGGCAGCACCGGCGGTCACAACGGGGACCTCGGGCTTGGAGCCAGTGCCGGTGGTGGCAGGAGTCTCGGGCTTGGAGGGAGTCTCAGGCTGAGCAGGAGTCTCTGGCTGAGCAGGAGTCTCGGGCTTAGCAGGAGTCTCGGGATGCTCAGGCTTGGCGGGAGTCTCGGGCTTAGCGGGAGTCTCGGGCTTGCCAGGAGTCTCGGGCTTAGCAGGAGTCTCGGGATGCTCAGGCTTGGAGGGAGTCTCGGGCTCAGGGACGACAACAACAGGGGGCTTGCCGGGGTAGACAGGCTTGGGAGGGTGGACAGGCTCGGGCTTGACAGGAGGGTGGACGGGCTCACACTCGCCCTTGGAGCACTTCTCGTAGGTGTAGCAGTCATCCTTGCACTCATCGAAGTAGTATCGGTCCTCATCGACATCGCAGACGAACTTGCGAGCGTAGTCGACAGAGTAGTGCTGGTCACGCTGGCACTCGCTGCCGTAGCAGACAATGCGCTGGTTGCACTCATCACCCTCGTAGTCGGCGTAGTAGCACTTTCCGCTGTTGCAGATCTTGAGCTTGCTCCAGGTGTCGTCGTAGCATTCACGGGGAGCGCAGAGGCCATCCTCGCAGACGATCTGCCACTTGGTGCAGGTAGGGCAGTGGACCTGAGGAGCACAGTAGTTACCGTAGCAAATGATGATGACATCGGTGGGGATGGCGGGGAGAACAGTGGTGACGGTCTGGGTGACGGTGGTGCCATCCTCAGTGAAGGTGACGGTGGCAGTGGTGGTGACAGGAGGGAGGGTCTCTGTCACGAAGTCGGTGTTGATGACAGTGTCAGTCTCACCAGGGTTCACACCGACGGCGACGTAGACGGAGAGGAGAACGTTGACAGCGACCTGTCGGCGCATGAGACGGTCGCCAGCAGCGAGACCACCACAGTTCTCATCAGGGTTGCCAGGGCAAGAGAGGTCACACTGGTCAGTGCCAACAGAAGGCGAGGTGCTGAGGTCAAGCTCACTACCACAGTAGCAGCTGTTGTCATAAAGACCGAAGAAGTTTGAGCCCAAGCAGGCATCAGCGCAACGCTCAGAGTCGTTCTCCTCAGAGGAGTAGGCCTGAGTGAAGCCAGGGAAGCCGTTCTCAGAAGAGAAGCAGCCGAGGAAGTTGAAGCCGTCAGGGTTACCAATGCCGCCGGCAGAGGTGCTGGTAGCGGCACCGGAGCTCTCAGTGCCAGTGACATCAGTGCCAGTGGTGGCAGTGCCAGTCTCAATGGCGCTGGTGGTGGTGTTGGCGAAGCGGGTTGTGGTGAACTGAGCAGCGGCCAAGTTGCCCATGGCCAGGGCGAGGATCTCGGTGTAACGCATCTTGACTTGTTTGATGGTGGTTCTTTAGAGCGAATGACTGGGGGTGTAACGACTGGAAAACAGCTCTCGGAAGAGAAGCGAGGGGATCGAGGGTGTTTGAGTTGCTTGATGATGAGGGAAGAAAGAAGTTGAGCTTTGGACGGAATCAAGCCCTCTCTTTATACATGATTTGGG
Source organism: Fusarium redolens (assembly GCF_020744475.1). NCBI lineage: Eukaryota > Fungi > Ascomycota > Sordariomycetes > Hypocreales > Nectriaceae > Fusarium > Fusarium redolens. Next base: position 2,378,948 of record NW_025763666.1, on the reverse strand, counting down.
TCCCTTACCTTGGGGCTGAGATTGTATGGGATCCTCCTAGGACCACAGACTAAGCCTCGCGCCGATAGTCTGTCTGGTCCTCGACGAATGCATCGAGCCCAACGCAAACAAGTCCAGAGTGCTGTGACTGTTGAGACATGGCGTTCCCGTCCAACAAGCAAAGAATGCAGTGCCCCTGACTTGACATGTCTCACTCCCACTCCACACTCTATGAAGCTTGTTGGCCCAAAATCCCCGCTGCTTGAGAATTTGGCTCTGCAGCACCTCGGGTTGTAAGATTACTCTAAATTCCAGATGTTAATACTGATAGCCTCTATCTCACTTGTTGATACGTGAGGCTGCTGACACAGGATTCTGCTGAGACACTCATCCGGATGCCCTGGCCTACCCTCCCTCAAAGGAGTAATTTCACATGAATCGAAGCACTCTGAATTCCTCCATGTTCGACTGTTTCTTGGATACCGACGGCCCATCGGCATCAGATTGGTAGCCAAGAAATAATTTCTCCGCATGCGCACGATCATTCCTGGATGCGTCAAAGCAGCACTCGCTATCAGATCACACTTTCTCAAAGGTTCCCCTCCTGTAAGGTTTGGCAGATATGTGACGAGTGTTTAATCTCCATCAACCAAGAATGTACGTCATTGGTCACCAGAAATAGGCAGAGCAATATCTGGTGTGTTTTGTGGCTCCTCCAAAGGCGACTATACTCACTTGAGTATCACTCACATAGCGTTTTCAGCGGTTGGAACTTGAATCGGACAAGGCAAAGATCAACCCTGTTTCGAAACCGTTTATCAGACCCCTCCCTCCCTTCGGCCGGATGCGAGCATTCTTTAGCACAATCCGGGGAAATAGGATCCGAAGGTTTCTTCATATCTCGAAAGCATTTGCATATGAGTGTTTTGTTTTGGGTTTCTCGTCCATGTCCACAAGATCGAGGCACTGCATCCCGGAAGCTAATAGATGATCCACAAGGGGGAAATTGCGTTCGTGAGAAGTGGAAGAAAGGTTGGTCTTACGAAGGGAGAGCTGAAAGCTGGTATGAGACATGAATCAGTCTGAGGAGTTGTGTTATGCGGGCCGAGGTTTTTGCGGAGGCCGCCGAGACGGCCGTGCTCCGGACGGGGGTCTAGGGTAGTTTTCGACAGTGGAACTCAAAGTCCATGACACTTCAACAGGAAATGATCAGGAAATGCCTCAAAATAATGGGGATTTTTGTTAAATCTGATGTTCATTTCGACGTTTCTGGTATCGCCAAGCTTAATCTAAGTTTATTACTGCGGAAAGAGTTGTAACCGAGCGTTGAAGTTCTCGTATAACCTTACAAGAAATATCACTGGAATTCACGGCTCGTATCAGACCAAGCTTCAACTACTGATTGGATAGAGCTCAATACACTTTCCAGGAATTTTCAGCTAATCCACTTCTCGCTTGGCGATAACTGATTCACATCTGCTAAGAATCGACAACCCCACAGTAGATCCCTTGGATGCAACTCATCCAAGGAAGCTTGTTAAGTTTGAGTTAACATGGATCACTGTGATAGCTTAAACAAATCGGTACTCGGTAGTCTCGGAGGCTCGCCAGAGCCCTACGGCAACAACCTTGTCTATTTCCAGAGCTTGAAGACTGATACTAACCAGTCGAGTCATACAATCACTTGACTTGCTCTTGATAGATAACTTGGTGATGATGATCTTTCTATGACGTGAGTAGAAGCTTTAGCTATCGCATCCGTTCCAACGTCAATTGCTCCTGAGTGATAACATCATGGAACTCCATTTCCAGTATCATCCCTCTCCGGATCAAAAGTTGCCGTGCCAAGTCGTTGATATTGCCATCATGTACTACAAGATTTCATGCAAGGTACAAAACACCCTTTTTTACGCCTCTGTTACACAAAGGTATATCAGCACACTGTAAAAGAATATCCTCAAAGCTCCTGTTCCTGTCGATCAAATTAACGTATGGCAACGTTGCGCCTCGTATGTTTGATCACCAACTGCAATGCTAAAATTGGAAAGCCAAGTAAAGTTGCGACAACAACATTTGCTGGCGAGGAATGTTGGCAGCGCGTGCCGTTGGAGCCATTCCCGCTTCTGATCGGAGCTTATGTTGGTCCGCTATCGTGGGAAAAACGCCCACGATGCACTAATCTCCTCTGTCTTCGCTTCCGATGTCAGGGAGGGCCCTTATTTGTCGCCTTATGCAAGCCGCTTAATTTGATGGCTTGCAGAAAATTACATATTAAACTTTCTTATTTGACATGCAGAGTGGAAAGCCTCTCATTGTGCCAAGGCTCAGTAAGGGAGAGACGCATTGTTTTGTCTTTTGGGTTGGTCAAATCTTGCCCCCTTGCTTGGATAGTCTCACATATTGAGTGTTAGTAAGTTCTTTTCTTTTTCTTTTATACCATCTAACACTTTTGGGTCCGATCTCGATGAAACTACTGAAATGTAGAAGGAACACACGTAGAATGTTGCAGGTCTTGGTACTGCGGTATGCTCCAAGTGAGACAGGAGACTTTGCCCCTTGGTTAGTTGCTTGGACATTGTCATTTCTAGGCTTTGAAAACGATTGTTGCCCCTGTTTCCTTTGGAACAAAACAACTTTTGTCAATAACATCAACATTGAAACTGGTAATGTAAGCATCATCAGTTTTCTCGCCCTCGAGCAGTTCAATTTGCAGGCTGGCTTCCCTTCTTTCATCATGACTGACAAAGATCAGGCTTCAAGTACCCCATTGAAACACAGCAGCCGAGATGTCATGAGCAATTGCTGCAAAGGCCATTTGCGCCTTGCCTGTCGTTCCCATTCTTTGAGGCTCTTCGATGACATGTCGGCTACCTTCTGAGTTGCCATACTGGCCCATGCTCAACTATGTGCCTTTCTTGCATCGCGCTGTCGAGTACAGGCAATATTTGATAAACAATTCATCTGTTCTACCGCTTCTGTTCTGTTCATGAGTAGACATGAACTGCAAACATCGTAACCCTAACCCTCATCTCAACAGCCGTGTCTATCAACCGAAGATCTGCGGAGGGGGAGGGGTCATATGGAGACATGCTACTCTCAACGCAGTCATCATTGGACCATTGATTGGCCCGGCTTTGCTTGGGGAAATACCCCATGTCATCATGCCCATGATAAAAAGAGCCATGATGGCTACTCCCGCAGCCATGAAACCGCTCAATTGACTCTCCTCGCGCTCAAAATGACTGTCACAAAACTCCCCTTCCACGCCGACCACATCGGCTCTCTCATTCGCCCTGACGCGCTATCTCGCACCCAGGAGCAAGCTGATGCCGGTCAGGTCACTGCTGAGCAGCTTGCTGCGACGCAAAAGGCTGCTATTGCCGATATCGTGAAGAAGCAGCAGGAACATGAAGTCCGCGCTATTTCTTCCGGTGAGTTTGATCGCAAGTACTACTTCTCTGGATTCTTTGAGCGTCTAGGTGGTTTCCGCGAAGTTGAGCCTGTTCCCTGGGATCTCGTCCGTCTCTCTGCGCCTCCCATTGCTGCGCTGAAGAAGGCTGGTAAGCAGTATCCCATGGCTGCTCTTTGCGAGTCCAAGATCGAGTACAAGAAGAGCCCTTACCTCGAGAACTGGAAGATGCTCCGCGAGTGTGTTCCTCGTGAGCAGTGGGCTGAGTGCAAGTTCACCATGCCTCCTCCTTGCTATTTCCACCTGAGACTTGCCTCTGGAAAGTGCTACAGCCCTGAGGCTTACTCTAACGATGAGGACTTCTTTGCCGATTTGGCCAAGGCTTACCGTCAGGAGTTCAAGACTTTGTACGATGAGGGCGTGCGAAACATCCAGATCGACGACCCCACTCTCGCCTACTTCTGCTCTGATGAGATGCTTCAGTCTCTGAGAGATGAGGGTGTTGATCCTGACAAGCTGTTCGACACTTACCTCAAGGCTCACAACGATGCTATTGCCGACCGACCTGAGGGTCTACACGTTGGACTACACGTCTGCAGAGGTATGTTTCTCAGTTCATGACGCCGGATCCACTCACTTATACACCACAGGAAACTTCTCCAAGTCCATGCACTTCAGCGAGGGTTCATACGAGAAGATCGCCGAGAAGTTCTTCACCGTCCTCAACTACGACACCTTCTTCCTCGAGTACGACAACCCTCGTTCCGGCGGTTTCGAGCCCCTTCGCTTCCTCCCTAAGCACAAGAACGTCGTCCTCGGAGTCATCACCACCAAGGAACCCGAGCTTGAGGATGCTCAGGTCATCAAGCACCGCGTGCTCGACGCTGCCAAGATCATCGCTGATGGTCAGGGTCGCAGTCTGGAGGAGGCTCTTGAGCAGGTTGGCATCAGCCCTCAGTGCGGCTTCGCTAGTGTCGCTGTTGGTGCTGAGGGTATGACTGAGGACAAGATGTTTGCCAAGCTCAAGCTTGTCAACGATGTCGCTAAGGAGATCTGGCCTGGAAAGGCTTAAAAAGTTGATGTTTTGAAAAATTGTTAAAGCAAAGAAAAGTTGTACATAGGCTTGGGGATTTGGGAGTGACTGTTGCATAGCGTGGTGTTGAACATGGTGTTGAAAAGAAAGATGAATGGCGACTTATAGCACTTTGACTGCTATTAGGCTTATGTGCTTCTGTAAAAATTGTGCCTATTCAATAGGTGAAGGATTTGGTGATGCTATTAGAGAGCCACCTGTCTACCTATCCTCAACTCATTCTCATCTGCCATAACTACACTCGAACCTTCAGCACTGCAACAGTCCATAAAAACATAAGTTCTTCTATTTCTTCGGAGGGAACCTCAGAGGCATTGTGACTCATATTTTCCCACACAAAACTTAATCAATCTTCGGCATTATTTTCCGAGAAGCACGCACGAGCCAAGTGGAATATCATGGATAAAATGATCTAGACCAAGAATTACAACCAACAACCAACAGAAATTATGAAATGCACCCATCAACTAAACATTTGTAGCAAGGGTAATTTAGTAGAGTTCATTGTATCTTTCAGAGTTTAGTAGCAGCTTTCCTTCCTCTACCAGCTTTCTCCCGAATCCTTCTTTACCTCCCATTATTTAATTACGCCTCAAGATGCAGATATCTCAATTTACCAATATTGCTTCTTTTCTCTCTCTAACGGCTGCAACAGTTGGTAACGAAAAATATCCTTCTGTTTGATTTGTTGCTCACCATCATAGTTACAACTATCACAGGTCTATGGGATTACACTTGGGAGCAAGAAATTTCAGTCGACGACTTGGCATGCTGGAGTGAAGATAAAGACAATGTCATCAATTTTATGGGCTGGGAGTCTCCGAAGAACCTACCACTTGTGATTGCGGGATACGAGGGTGTTGACGGGCCACACTCTCCATTGTGCTATACGTACTGGGTACTTGAATATGAAGGCCGCCGCCAGGCAATGCTTGTTCTCGACCACGCATTTTCGGGGTTCGCAACTGACTATGAGACCTTTGTATTACTCACAGATGGCAAGGCTTGGAGGACTGGGAAGGCGAATGTCACTACTTTCCACTCCCTGGTCTTCGTGACTGTGGTATTGGGCCTGAGCCGGCAGAGCAAGATCGCAAGACTGTTATAGGCTGATATCAACTGTCTGAGGAACCTAGCTCTAAGGAATACTCGGGTTTGGTGAGTATGAAGACTCAATAGTACGTCAGACGTTGAGTGGAAGATGACACTGCAACTGGGATGTTAGGAGTCCTATCTTCATTCAACTCAACATGATAGCAACGATAGGGTGCTTGAACCAGAACTAATACACAGACATCACCTCAATCAAATGGGCCAAAGATTTTAAGAAAAGTTCATTGAAAGGGGTATGGGTATTCTTCCTCCATCCCACATCTGTGTCCATCCCATCATATTACAGTGTCTAATAAAAACTCATATGTACATGTTTGGCAATGCCATGCCATCTATATGCAAAGGCTCATTCACCCTCACAATCTCTAGTAAATAAACAAAAACCCTCCAATCTCATACACAGTACAAGAGTTTCATTTTTTTTTCTTCAATTTTTTCTTCTTTTACTCCTTCTTGGTCTTCTTCTTGAAGCTCTTCTTAGGCATACGCGCAAGCCAGTAGATGAACAGAGCGGCACCCATGTTGAAGATGATGTACACCCACAGAAGACCAAAGTTGCGCCATCGGTCGGCATAGTCGATGTTAACGCCGGCGAGGTATGTGTTGGTGTACTGGACTGTGCAGAACTCGCAGTTGGAGGTGGCCTCGGGGTCCACGAAGTAACCGCCGACAGCCTTGATATAGTCGCCCATGTACTCAATGCAAGTCGAGCCGTTGGGTGGTGTGATGGGCACGAGCTCGTTGCTGGCGCAGGTGACTTCGGTATTGGCGACACCTGTTGCTAACATGCCTCCAACTAGATATGTGAACGGTGATACGTAGTACATGAACTTCCAGAAGCCGGGTAGAGTTCCCTTAGGAGCGAGGACACCACAGAAAATCAGGCAGAGCATGAACAGCAGGTTAGCAACGTTGGCACCACCCTCAGCTGTTTCGAATCCAGCGATAATCATGGTCGAGAAGGTAGCGGTAAAAATGAGGAAAGCCAACAGCAACAAGAACATAAGGGCACCACGTTCGGTAGTTTGACCGGCGTCAGAAGCGTTGTTGTAAAGACCGACAGGGTAGTACCAGCCAAAGAACATGATAACAGCCATCAAACTATTCCAAGGCAATTCGACGATAATCTGCGCCAACATGAAGATTTTCCATGAGTAGACCTTAGAAGGACGCTCACGAACCTCGTAAAGGGAACGCTGAATGACGAATTGAGGCATAGACTGTTGTACCAGTTGACCGAAGATAGTGAGAAGGTTGAAAATAGCGAACATCTGGTTCTGAAGACCTTGGATACTGTTGGGGGCTCTGAAGAAGACGAAACCGATGAAGAGAGCGACGAGAGAGCAAAGAGCGGCCTTGGAATAGATGTAGACGGGAGTTCGCCAGTACTGCTGGAAAACACGGAAGAGGACCTCCTTGAGTTGGACCATGAAAGGAGCAGCGAACTCGCGATAGCTGCCGTCATCAACATCAGTATCCTCAACACCCTGTTTCTCTCGCTTGATACGCTCGAGTTCAGCCTGGACATCTTGGTACTCAGGGCTGTCGCGCCAAGTCTGGAACCAATCAAGTTCGGTGTGAGATCCGGGAGCAGCACCAATAACTTCCAACATCCATTCAGCAGGGTTAGCCTCAGGGGGGCAGGCGTGTCCACCATAACGCTCAAAGTAGCTGGTCATGGTCTTTGAGTTCTCACCGATATCACCAAAGTAGACAGTCTTGCCACCCTTAGCCAAGAAAAGGAGTCGATCGAAGCGTTGGAACAACATGGCAGAAGGCTGATGAATAGTGCAGAGAATGGCTTGACCCGCGTTTGTTAACTTCTCAAGAAGATCCAAGATAGCCCAAGAGGTTTGAGAATCGAGACCAGATGTAGGCTCGTCAACAAAGAGCAGCAGAGGAGGCTTGGCAGCAAGTTCGACACCGATAGTAAGACGCTTACGTTGCTCGACGTTGAGACCTTCACCAGGAACACCAACCACGGCATCGGCATATTCTTCCATATCGAGGAGCTTGATAACCTGTTCCACATAGTCGAGCTTCTCCTGCTTGGGGACGTGAGCGGGCTGGCGCAGGAGGGCACTAAAGTTGAGGGCCTCTCGGACTGTCGAGGTCTGAAGATGGAGATCCTGTTGCTGAACATAACCGGTCTTGCGCTGGAAGGACATGTCTCGAGGGTTACCATCGACTAGCATCTCGCCTGTGATAACACCCATAGAAGTACGGTCGGCCAAACAATCAAGCAGAGTGGTTTTACCAGCACCAGAAACACCCATTAGGGCAGTCAGGGTACCAGGCTTAACCCAACCATCGACATGATCCAAAATGCGACGGGTTTCGTCCTTGATCTTGACCTCATAGCAGACATCGTGCCACTGGAAGACCGAGGTCTGTTCCTGGAGCATACCGCCATCCTTGTTGGTTCGGCTGCGGGTTCGCTCAGCAGTGACAACGGGACCAATGTGAGCCATAGCAGCCTCAGGGTCGCTATGCTTCTTCTCAGCATTGGCGACGGCAGCAGGCTTGTGACCGCGTCGGTAAACCAAGACTTCACCCTTGGACTTCTTCTCGGAAACGAGTTCGGCGGCAACCATGTAGGTGAAAGTGAAAAGAACGATCCATGCGATAACGATACCAAAATTGCGCCAGCGGTTCTCCCATCTGTAACCAAACTGCAGTTCAGCGTAGCGGTCACCATTGACGGCAGCTCTTCCTGGTTCAGCACCAACAGCACTGCACACACGGTTTTCCGATGCAACATCGCCATATCCGGGAACCGAAGGGTTAGGAACGAATTCGTTGCATGTGTAGTCCCGATTATGGAATTCGTTGACAACGACAGCTTCAAAAGCGTAGGCGATGGGGTCAATCCAGTATAGCCATTTGCACCATCCGAGCATATAACGCTTTGGAATGACGAAACCAGTAAAGATGACAAGATCCAGAATGAGAATAGCGGCAGGGACGAGAGCTTGGAACAAACTGCGAGTAGCGGACGCAATGGTACGGAAGATCATTGACATGACCAAAACCACAACGAAAGACATGAGGATGAAGAAAAAGAAGGCTCCTGGCTCGCGCTTGAGGTTTGTCATGAAATAAAGCGTAATGTTGAAAACGATCGTATTGGCGATTTTATACGGCATGTCGCACAGCATCGAAGATATAGCTTCTGCAGACGGATGATATAATGCATAACGACTATGTTTTTCAACAATTGGACGTTGCGCGTACAGGGCGAGAATCTGATACTGTTAGTTTTGTTCATGAATGGGATTCGTATCAGGCTTACCTCGAGAGCACTTGCGAAAGCGTTCATCAAAACAGCAAAGAACAGGAGAGCACCACGCTGGAAGAAACTGCTTGAAGTTTCATCCAGGTTGTAGAAGACGGAACCGATAATAAGAGCCATGACAAAGTTACCAATAAGAGAGCCAACAGTGATACCAGGGTCACCCTTGAGTCGCAGCCATCCACGCCACAGACAAAGCTGAATCTGCTGGGAGTAGGAGAGAGTGTAGGGAGACTTGGCGCGCTGTCGCTTAGCCTGCTGAGCTTGCTTGGAAGCACGGAAAGCCTCGGCGTCGGGGCCATTGATGGGGTGAGCGACCTTGTAGTCCTCAATCTCAGCCTGCAGGGCCTTGTACTCGGCGCTGTTTCTCCAAGCGGTAGCAAACTCATCAGGGGTTCGAGGAACCTTGCCCTTGAAACCATCACGCACAATTCGCTCGTTAGGAGCAGTCATGGAAGTGAGGAAATCAGGGGTGGTCTGGCGAGGAGGACACTCGAAACCCAGGTTGATAAAGTACTGCTTGGCGGCATCAGCGCGACCAAAGAAGATTTGTCGACCCTCGTAGATGACAGTGGCTTTGTCAAACAGGTCATAAGCGCTCTGAGGTGACTGGTAGATAGACACAACAGCGGTGTTGTTGAAAAGCTCAGTTTGAAGACGAAGGGTCTTGCAGAATTCGATGGCGTTGGCGGAGTCGAGACCTCGAGTTGAGTTATCCCAGCACTGCAGAGGAGCACCAGACAAGGCAGCCTCAGAAATGGTAACACGCTTGCGCTCACCACCCGAGACACCACGGATGTACTCGTTACCGACGCGGGTATTGACGGTGTGAGAAATACCAAACATAGCCATGACAACATCTCGGAGGTGATCGGCGAAGTCGTTTCTGTTCAAGCCCTGGGGAAGCTGGCGGGGCTGTCGAGCTCTGGCAGCGAAGGTGAGGGTATCGCCAACAGACAGCATAGGGAAATGAACATCAATCTCGGCGGTGTAGATAGCCTCACCGCGGTGGTGGGTGTGCATCTCCTTGGCGGTCATACCTGTGGCACATGATGTTAGAGATACTGGTTACCTGGGCGCATGTAGGTATGAGTTGTGTTGCACGCGACAAGCCCGTTGCTGATCGCAACAAAAGACCGAGTCTCGTGAAACCAAAACACCCCTTTTGTGTGAAAGTTGCGATTCGACTCACCTTGGTAGTTGAAGTAGGACCCCTCATCGACGTAGATACCGTTGAGTTCACCAGCGATGGTCTTGAGCGTGGTGGAGCAACCAGCACCGGGAGGTCCAAGAACGACAAGCATTTCACCCTTGTGCACGACGCCATCGAAGTTGCGCAAGATATCAATGCGCTGTCGCTTGCGACCAGTCATTCTGCCAACGAGATCACTCAGAGAGAGCCACACATTTGCGACATCACCCTGGTAATCGCTAGCACCACCATAACCATAAACATTGAGGTTCTGGTAACAAACACCAGCGGATCGGAAACCAGCGCCGTCCTGGTGAACTAACTCCACAACAGACTTTGCCCATTCGCGAGCGTTAAAGTTGGGAGAGTTGGGGTTAAGAGGTGAATCCTCACCGGCCTGGAAAGGATTCTGTCCGTTGGGGTGAGTGCCAGAGGCATGCGAATAAGAGCGAGCAAGGGCCTGAACGATGGAGGTTCTTCGCTCCATCTCTGAATCTTCGTCTTCTTCATCTTTACCCAAAGTGTCGGCGGGTGATGATGAGGGTTTCTCGTTGATCGCTTCATCGTCGGTGTGCTTGTCGGCAACAGGCACATGGTTACCAACTGAGCCTGCGCCTGGAGCACCCTGCCTTGCAGCAGTGGCGTCGTTATTAGCGTTGATCCCGTAGAGCGCCGACATGATGAATTGTGACGGCTGAATCTACTTGGGATTCTCGCAATTGAGTGTCGAGGTTGGGTGAGTGATACCCCAGTGACTGCAGTATTTCGTATCGTAGTTGTAAGTTGGGTGTGGAATGTTGTTTAATATGCGAATTGGTAGTCGAGTATTGTGGAAGACAAACCAATTCAAACAAAACAACAAGAAAAGAAAAGGTATTAAAAGGTAGGTATTAAGGATCGACAATGAATAGACAGCCGATCATAAGGGAGTAAGCAGTTCCGTAAAAGAGGAGTGTGAGAAAAAGGACCCTGGACAAAACAAAACTGAACAGGAGGGAGGTCAGGAGAATATGTAAAATATGAATGAGCTCTCTCTCAGTTCGTCATGTCCTCCGTCGGTAAGCTAACCTTACAGATGAATGGAGATAAACTCGCGTGGATCATCCAAGCAAAGGTCCACCTGTCGACTAAGCCTGAAATCGAAGTGTAGACGACAAGGGGTGTGCACGCCCAGCTAATTCTAGCGCAGCTTTTGGAAGTGCAAGCGGGTGCGGGTGCGGCTGCAAGCCTCAGAGGTAGGGGTTGTTTCTCACTGGGTTGGGTTGGCTGTCAACGATTTACCTGGCGGCCGCCCCGAGTACAGTACCTAGGTCACTGCTAGGGATTGAATCTGTATTTAACCTCTTTTTTTTTTTCCTCCTTCAAACTCAAACTGACTCAAGATATCGCCATATTATTCCCAGTTCTCAGTCCGCAACAGTTGATCATACTCGTCAATGAGTCAACGCCGTAACAAAGTCCGCAACTCTTATCCACTACGCCTCTTCATCTCCCCGGCATTAAGAAACAATTTGCCCTTTCGCACACTATCAACAACCCGACCCGATACGCAATGACAATTTAGGCAATCATAGAGGGGTGCGCTGTTGAGTCAAACATTACGGTGCTTGTTTACAGCGCCTGAGAGTGAGAGTGAGGGTGAGAGACAATTCTTGGCGGATAACGGGTACCTTCAAACTCCGACACTCCAGGCCATTTAAGCGAGAGAGGATCCCGGGAATGGGAGTGAATTGCATACATGCCCCACTACCAACTCCGCGCTTTGGTCCTCGTAGGCTCGTACCCCTGGATGCCATGTTATTCGTCGTATTGCACTCGCATACAAATGATTCTGACTGGTAGCGTAACTGTAAGATTCAACATTGCGTTAGAGGCTCACCTAAGCCACAAGACCATCAAAATCTGCATTCTGGTAACCATTAAACGGTCAGTATTGGCTCATGAATATTCGCATCCGACCCTCTTCTCTTGAAACATGACACTGGAGAACTCTATCTCGACTAACACAGCTAATCTCATCTTCTACCGCGCTGCATCAAACCCTATTTGTCGCGCTTATTTTTCCACCAAGAGCCCTACAAGATCTAAAAGGCAATATCATCTCCCCTTGTAAGGAGCACTGATCAAAGACTGTTATTTCCAACAAGGACAGATCTCTCCGATCTTCTCCGCAAAGATAAAAAAAACTTTGTTTTCATATCCCAACTTCAAACAGGATGCGAAACCGCGTATTCATCATTCGGGTCGTTACAAAAACCCGTTGGCCGACAGCCAATTACACGTTACAGCGGATGGAAGATCCCCCGGTAAGGCGGAGCTGACGACTCTGATTGGACAATGCGCATATATTGGTGGTGATAATCTCACGTATTCGAGTCTGTATCGGAAAATACATTCCCTTTTATCTGAGCTTTTTCTTCTCGCCAAACGATCCGACAGGATGGTTGATTCTCATAAAGCTTGGCCGTCAGCTCAAGAATTCTTGTTGTTGATTAGATCCATCGAGAAACACCAACGCACGGTTAATGTTCGTTGTTAGTGGTAGCTTGAGCTTACTCCGTATTTCTATCGGGGTCTTCCAAGGACCCGACAGCCCGTCCCCCCGGTCCACACGGCCCGCTAGTCAGCTTGAAATGTCAAAGGCTTTTTCAGTTGCTAAGTCAATTTTGACCCCCTTTGTTGCCATTGTGGGGTGTTTGCGATCCATGATGAGACTGCAGATGACAGTGATGACTGCGTCTTCTGTTGCAATCGAATCTACTGGTATCAAGCAGGGTTTTCTTGCTTCTTGGTGAATGCTAAAAACTGACAATTTTGCTTTTAATGGCTAGTAACATGAGAGCATGCGAGCAAGTTTCTTTCAACGATGTAGGGTATGTTTGAAGCAGCGAGTCGTAGACAAGTCTATTTAATATGATATTCATCATGTTAGCATGTCCAACTTGAACAAACATGGCTTAACAAGACTTAGATGCCTTGATATCTTGAGGCATGGTCAAATGTCGCAATAGAAATTATTTCTAGATAATTCTACTTCGATTGGTACAATCGAGATCCGATCACGCTTGACGATCATGTCTCATTTCCAGTCCATTATTACCTTGGCGCTTCTGGCCCCAAAACTCTCTCTGCATGCTACGCTGAGAGTTTATATCCGATCTTAATCGTCTCTACAAGGCATATGCCACCTCAGCTTTTCATCTGAAACTTCATAACCATTCTGCCATCTCAACTTCCATCTCTGAACCCATGGTGCAAAGGACCGTCAGACCCATACATCTAATTACACCTCACACCATGCGCCACGAATCCGAACGCGACTTTTGCGAGCGTAAGATGAAAAGACCCTCAAATCTTACACCCATTAAACGGTCCCTGCAGGCCTAACGTTCCTCAAGCAAGGGCTTGGTCGATCATTAACGAGGTCCGCTAGAAAGTCCGCTCCACATCGTGAATGTGCTCCAATGTGCTCAACAACACGCAAACTGCGCACTAGTGTCAAGCCATAAGATTTTAAACATTGTGATACTTCTTTGTCTTTGCGCTGTGATTGATATGCAGGTGGGCAATGCAGGGGTAAGAGCTGACCGGATAATGTTCGTCCGTAAGCCGCTTACTACAGGACGTGTAAAAGTGAACGTGGGCTGCGGTATTTTGGCTGTTTGTAAAAGTTTCCGGTTTGAATCCTTCGGAGACTTGTGGACATTTTGTGTTGTCCGTGATAAGTTGACGAAGGCCTAATACGGCGCTTCACGATCCAGCAGAAGGACAAACATCTGATTGACTTAAAATGCAAGTATGAAAGCAAACACAAAGGTATTTAAATAAATAAGTGAAAAGGACTTTCACCTAACGTTTTGGTAATTGCACTGTTGACAGTTTGGCGGTCGAGGTAGTGTTTTGTAAAGTCAGGCACGTAACAGTATGTTGTTCGAAACACAACAATTGACGAGCGTCCCAGCTACATGCTGCGGCTATTGACTTTCCTTATTCGAGCGAGCTAGACCTGAAGAATTGCGATCCTGTTTAATGTTAACCGGAGCCTTATAGCAACATCAAGTAGGACGTTTAATCCAAGTCACTTTCTCGATATTTCTACTAGGCCTCATAAACAACACAAGAAACATCAAACATAACATTACATACTGATAAGATATATGACCTATTATCGAACTAACAAGTCAGCATATATACATATATGTGAAACTTCATAAGAAAGTGTTTCATTTCTCATCATGGAAACCTCAAGCTAACCTAGAGCCACTCTACAACGAATTTGTCTATAACAGAAGTGTTTCTGGCAGAAGGACGCCACCCACTTAAATTTATGTTACTGCTAATCTGTAACTCAGTTCAACTAAAGCACTCCTCTGTTTGATGTTCAGCAACAGCCGTGGCTGAGTAGGTCTCTGGATATTTTCTGTGTGAACCCATCCAAAGTTCACCCCATAGCTACAGTAAGTCCGACAGACTAGGTATCACGAATACACGCCATGGCTCGGTGATGCATTCTGACATCGAGGCTGAAGGTCTTACAACAACTGTGTATTTTCTGTGTGCGTTCCTACTCCCAACAACTAGTCTGTGTTAGAACTAAGATGTAAGATATAAAGGAATACTACTATGACATGTGAAGTTCCCTCAACGTATCATTTGAATACACTTATTCGATCATAAGCCCTGACGTGTCTATCGAATGGAGATGTTCTGAATCATATAGAGGGGCGAATGTGAGCTATCTACTGAAACACCACAAAGGACCATAAGAGCAACTCATGACCAGTCCCCATGAACAGCAATAATTTGGGATTTGAAATGCAAGAGTGGTATTTCAGTCATAAGGATATCTATGTTTTTACAAAAAGTTGATTCCCACGCCGACCTGCAGCCCCTTCGTTGAAGCCTCTCCTTTCCTCAGAGCCAAAGGCAAACTGAAGTTCAGCTCGAAACGAGCAACAGGATGAGCATAAACAAGGCCAACACCAGCAGCAACACTGGGAACACCGTTGAAGAGCTCACCAACTGCGTTCACCATGCCATTTCGGACAGCAGCCCCAGTCAGCTCTTGCGTGGAACCACTGCTAGAGGACTTCTTGTTGTCCTTGAGAGCGATGAGACGACCACCGTTAGCAAAGAGCTGGAATCGTAGACCGGAATCTGGTCCCTTGTAGGGAACGGGGAGGAGCATATTGACACTGCCAGCAGCAAAGACATCGCCTCCGACAGAGTCAGAACCATCATGGGGGCCTAGACCTCCGAGCTTGAAGCCTCGAACATCTGTTGGTCCTCCAAGTTGGAAGCGATCGTTGATTCGAGTAGGGCGAAGCTTTCCAGCAAACTCATAACCAAGAGGCAATGGGCAAAGCAAACCTAGTCTCAGGCCACCGCCCATCGAGATTCCTGTTCGCTCACGAATGCCTGGTAGAGGAATTGGGACAGCACCACCGACTTCGACCTCACCCTTTGAAAAAGCAACATCACCAGCAAGTGGACCAAGACCAGCTACCTCAAGTCCAGATCGGAGCATGTATCCGCTCTGAGGAAGTTGAGGGTTATCACGCCTTTCCCTGTAGAATGTGTGCTTGATAGAGCTCTTAATCGAGTCACCAGCATCTGCGCGGACCGTTGGGCTAGCGTTTTCAGCCAAACCAGTAATCTGCCTCCAGATGCCCGAATACTCAACGGACTGTGTATCGCGTTGTTGATTGAGCCACGAGAATCGCAGTGTACCGCCCTTGAGGACCTCTTCATGAGAAGCCCATGGCTTTTCAGCGGCTGAAGCCACACCCTCAAGCGATAACCTCATGTCAGGGTTACTTTTGACAGGTGCGGTAAGAGTGGCGCTATAAGCTGAGCGCGTACGCGTACCAGCCTTTGCATTAAGCGTCAACATCTCAGCACCACCAAACATGTTTCGCCATAATAGCGAACCATAAGCGGATCCCTCTCCATTGCCAACGTCGGTACCAGTTTGAAGCTTGAATCGAGACAGCTCCTTGACTCGGATATCGACGTTCACATCGGTGGGGGAGGTAGAAGGATCGGTTTGTTGGGCAGAGGTGAGGTAGACTTCGGGTTGAGGTTGGAATATTTCTGTAAATCAATTAATTTGGTGTTGCGGTGAGGACTACCGGAAATCATACGTAGTCCATCGAGCTTGTTGCTTGCGATACGGAGACTGTTGATAACATCGCCAACAGTCGAGCTCGCATTCGAGGCATCGGCAATGAGGGGTTGGAAAATGGGATCGAGGAAGTTCGTTCGTGTGTTGACCGCACCGTGGATTCGAAGCTCGTTGATGGTCATGGGCGCCAGTTGCTGGTCACCAATCTGCACAGCATTAACAAATGATCTGAAGCTCGGATCGATAAGAGAACATACCACCTGAGCCAGACGCCGTTGTTTGGCTTCATCTTGCTCTTTTTGGAATTCGGGCTTCGATTCTGCTTCATGCAACAAAGAACCGGTGTCGGAATGAAGCTTGTTAAAGGGGTCCATAGACTGATTCATGTTAGATAGTCGCTCTCCATGTTTCAATGGTGGGATGGAATTACCGGACCCCCTGTTGACCCAGGAATTGCAGCCATTTTTGGTAGCTCAAGAGCCGAGTTTTTGCTTGTAATAGCCTCACGATGTCGATTTAAAGAATATCGGACCACCAACTGGACCCTGACCAGCCCAGCTTCCAATTAATCGCTGGTACGTACTTCCCGAGCTCCCGCGTGTGTGGGCCCTGAGGCCTGTGGCTCGAAGTTGTGGCGTTCTAACTTCGTCATAGGACGGCATGTGATACACAGCCACAAACTATCCGGACCTAGCGGGACCACTGTGCCTGGGAAAGGATGCCTCCTCCTGCGTTCCTCTCCATTCATCTCAACTTATACACTCTTCATTTGCGCTCAAGCATAAGATATCGCTGCTTTTGAGTTTTTAGAGCAAACTTTCTCTTCCATTTCACACGAGTTTCACAAATACTCGTTCCTTTCCTTTAATTCGCTAATTTCTTCAACCTCGATCCTACTCACGCGACCCGCAATCTGTCCCCTTCTCTTTGTCAACTTCTAAGCCCAACACATTCAGATCGTCAGCATGGCTAGCAAAGGCGCCACCAAACGTGTATGCACTTCTACTCCCACCACTTTGAATGTGCAATCTAATTATTGGATAGTTGACACGCGAATACAAAACCATTTCAGAGAACCCTCCTCCTTACATTGTCGCTCATCCATCCGAGTCCAACATCCTTGAGTACGTTACGTCACGCCCAACATTTGGTCGAGAGTCGACTTTGCTAACACAACTTAGATGGCACTACATCATTACCGGTCCTGAGGATACTCCTTACCATGGCGGTCAATATTGGGGTACTCTCATGTTCCCCCCAAACTATCCGTTTGCTCCTCCCGCCATTCGCATGCACACTCCGTCCGGCCGATTCCAGCCTTCATCGCGACTATGTCTGTCCATCTCCGATTTCCACCCGAAGTCATTCAACCCCGCTTGGGAAGTCTCAACTATTCTAATTGGCCTTCTCTCATTCATGACGAGTGAAGAGATGACAACCGGCTCCGTTTCTAGCACCACCGCCGAACGACGCTCCCTCGCCGCTCGATCGCGATGGTGGAACTCGACCGGTAATGGCACACACAGCAAGACAGGCCCAGTCCAGAAGGGCAACATCAAGGCTGGTGACGGTGGCGCCAAGTTTCGAACAGAGTGGCCAGAGGTGGATGCTGAGAATTGGGAGTGGATGACCAAGAACAAGGTTGACCCTGTCACCGGTACCCGATTAGATGCTGATAACAGCGGATCCTGTCGACCTCAGCTTGGTATTTCAGGGACTAGCGGTCATCAAACACAAGCCGTTGTTGATGTGGTCAACCAACAAAGAGATGCCAGCACAGGATGGATCTATCGCAACAAGCTCCTTGTTGCTGGTGCGGCTATCTTCTTCTACGTCCTTGTCGCTAGACTTGTTAGCGGAGATGAGTAATTGGGGAGAGTTTTATTCTGGGGGGGCTTCATGTTCATCTAATTCTAGTTTTTGTTTTATTACTGGCGGATTGGCGGGCGCAATAGGTTAACAAGCCAGATATCAGAGGACTCACGTCTCGATATGGCGTTTCAGGGCATTCACTGAGCGTTTACTTGATGGGTTTCAATTTGATTGTGATCAGCTCATTTGCCTACATCTGGTGTGATTTATCGGATAGAGACTTTAATACATCAAATGGGTAGACCTCAACGCAACATTGCTTTTGTATCAAGTGCGTATCCGCCTGCGAGAACCAGTTGAGGCAAAGCAAAGCAAAGTCAAACGGAACCAACAAAGTAGGCAGCCGCTCTTTTGATAGGCAACAAGCATAAGCTCCGTAGACAAACAACAAACCCAGCCTATTGAAACCCTCAAACAAGGCTGAAATCAGAGTTAAATGTCGGAAGCCGGGCTGATGACTGTTCACCGCGGAAGCTCAACCTTTATTTGTTGGTTACTACCCGGCGGGCGGGAATATTGTTGGCTGCTGCACTAGCCCACTCAAGGCCCCTGAAGTTTAGCGCAAGTCTTAACGCGGGCACCTACGGCACGGCGGGGAGGTCTGAGGTCTGAAGTCTGAGGTCTACAAGAAAAATTGTGACGAAAGCCCCAATTTTTGTTACCTTGCGACTCGTCTCCATCGTTTGGAAGCCGTTGGAAGCACCTCCTCGACATCATCATCATCATCCGGGTTTCCAGGTTGGTGAAATTCTCACAGCATAATTCTCCCTATTCATCACCTGCTGCAGCACCTTATCTCCTATAAGCCCTGTGGTTTGTTGCCTTTCATTCCTTAATTCACCCTCCTTACGATACACACCCGTCATCGAAACCCGCTCCTACTTGAGCTCTTGCTCTCCGCACAAACAGCTGCACCTGGACCCTCATTTCTAGTGCATCGCCAGTTCGCCTCCGATACAGGCCACTACCTTACCCTTCAGCCCAGATTCGACACAAGGGCACTTCAGTCAAAACGAAGACGTCTGCTCTCCATGCCTCTTCCTCTAGATCCGTAGAGCCTCCCTCCCTCCGAATCCTCTGTTGAGGCCTGGCGCTGGCTAGCTGATCGCCCGCCGATACCTTCCCCGCCGAACCGTCAACGATCTCGCCCATGAAATGGCGCCCCAAAACGGCAATATGAAGACTCGCCGAAATGGCGGGAGCAAGCTCTCTCAGTCCTCCAAGCCTGTTATGCCTGCTATCCCACTGCCTTATGTGAAGCGTCAGGCCGCTTCTGCTGCTGCTCGTGCCAATGCTGTCCCCGTTTCTTCGACTGCTGCCTCCACCACGACCCAGGAACCGGATGTGCGCTCACCCACTGAGGTGAAGCACGTAAATGGTAACGTTTCTGCTGAGGTTATGAAGGATGATTCTGCGGCTACGGCTACAAGCACAATTGCTACTCCTACTTCGACCTCGACCTTCAAAGCCGAGAAGGAGGTGGCCGATACAAAGGCAGACGCTCACAAAGAGACAAAGAACGGCGCCTCTGACTCGACCAACGCCCAGGCTTCTTCCTGTAAGTACTTCAGACGCGCCCATCTTCGAGATACACCACAAAACCCCCTACTTACACATATTTCTTTCATTGCAGCCACACCTGCCCCTGAACATCCTACCACCTTCAAAGAGAACGAAAACATCCACAAAAACCCCGTGGTCTCAGGCCATTCTGATCAGCCCACCCCCAAGAACCAGGTCGATGTTGAGGCTCGATCAGTCGACAAGGTTTCAGCCGGAGTGAACGAGAAGCCCAATGGTGTTTCAAGCAAGAGCGAAATCAAAACTCTGTCTGGTAGGCAGCCTTACTTTTTTCAAGCCCTCACGAATACTCATAACTCGAATTTAGATAACCATCCACCTTCAAAGCCCAACAAAGGCCGACCTCCTTCCGCTGTCCCACCGGGCCGATACCAGATGCCCCCTTCCTTCCAGCCTGCTGCTCGACCTCTAGGACCAAACGTGAACGGCGATATGCGTGGCCATCGTGCTCCTCTGCCCAACGGCCCGCCTATGCACCAGGCTCATCACAGCAACGGCAGCATCCATTTCGGCGCTTTCCACGGTTCGACGAGCTCCTCTCCTGCTCCTCCATCTAGTGGTATTGCCCCTCCTCCTGGTATGACAGGTCCTGATGGTCGACCCTACATGGCCCCTGGTGCCAACGGCTTCCCCCATATGATGCCCTATGGCGCAGAACAGGTTCCGGTCAGTACTTTCGATAACTATGGAAGACCTACTATGGCCTACGGACCGATTGACTCTTTCCCTCCCTTCCCTAACAATTTTGGCCCCCCAACCCCACACAGCTATCATGGTTCACAGGCATCAGGTCCTCCCGATGATGGTAGTGTCTACAACCAGTTTTCTTCAGCTCCAGCGCGAAATGGCGTACCTGCTCCAGAGGAAACTCAGTCTCCTAACCAGCCAGGCAGAATGTTTGGTGGTCCCGAGTATCCGCGAATGATGCCGAATGCCGGACCTCCCCCGCACATGATGTCTGCAATGGATGATGCTGAGGGTCTGATTGGTTATTTGGTGCAACAGTTTGGATCTCCCGAATTTGCTGATTGTGTTTTGGAGCTTCGATACGCGGATGAAAGAGCTGCTCCAGTCCGCATTCCGGGTCACCGAATCCTCTTTTCTCGCAGTGCTGAGCTCGCAAATGCCATCGCTAAGCAGTCCCGACCTCACCCCAATGTTCCGTCTCTTCCCACCATCATTCTCGAGACCAAGAGCAAGTGGATTCGCTCTGAGTCGTTTTATATGGCCGCTCACTGTCTTTACGGATGGCCACTCCTCTCCCCTCCTCCTGAGGGCATGAAGCAGGCTGCAGCTGATTACAACCAGTTGATTGACCGCTTCGAATTCGCTCTTTCGTATGCTGCAGCCGGCCATCTCCTCCGCTGGGACCCGGTCACGCGACGCGGCTGTGAGGTTGCTGTGCAACTTCTGAACTGGCAGACAGTTGAGAAGGCGTTGGAGTTCGCCTTGGAGGATCACCGAGATGAGGGGTCTTATGATGTGTTCAAGTACGGCGATGGATCTCGAGCTATTCTCAACGAGATCGTCTCTTTTATCGCAAGCAACACCAACCCCACTTTCAAGATTGACACTTCAGTTACCGACCCGTCGAGCTATGCTCGTCTTCCACAAACTGCCCTGACTAGCAACGCCACTACCCGCAAGCTCTCGCCCCCACCCATTGCTCGAGGTACATCCGTGCATCTCGGCAAGGGCAAGGGACGTCTGTCTCAGCAGATCTCTGGTATTCAGTTCGGTGACCTTTCCCTGACTGACGGCAAGGTCTCGCCAGCTTCGGACGCTTCGGGCGCGTCACAGCAACGAACTCCTTTCAATGCTGTGCTTTCTCGCATTCTACTCAATCTTCCATTTGACACTCTCAAGGCACTGCTCGAGACTGCGACTAACAAGGGCAACGGATGGCCGAATGCAGAGGCAATCTACCGCGTGGTCAAAGACACAGTAGCTGAGAGAGAGCGACGCCGGCTTCAGATCGTTGAACTAGTTAAGACCCACCAAGTCACAGCCTGGGCCGTCATCACCCAACAGCTTTCCAGTCCTGAGCCGAGATATGTCGGTCTCTGGAGTGCGCTGGGCTGGCGAGAGGAGATTCTGCCCTTTGGGCCTTCAGAGAGCCCAGCCCTTGGCCGCACTTGGGTTCCCTTCGTGGGCCCTCAAAGAAGCACTCAAGCAGCTTACCCCTAAGCAACTTGGTTCACGCTACAGATTTTTCAATTTGATGGATGATATTGTGGGTTATGTTGATGCTGGATAATCGGGAAGGCGATATGCAGAAACATGGCAAACAAAGCCGAGGCTGGTTTCCCAGTCTCTCGACAAAAGCTAGTACTTTTGATTTCGGGATGAAAAGGTGGCGTCCGTGATCCTGCTTACTAGGGAGAGGATATGATGCTCTTTGGAGAGTTTTGGTTGATGAACGGCGTTGGTGGGCATGTCAACATTGGTTGCTTTAAAGCGAGGAATGTTTTTAACGAATGGAAACTTCGGTAGCAGGCACGGGAAGGAAAAAGAAAACAAAAAGTATTTAATGATTTCATATTGCTAGGACTGGTGGTTCAATCTCACTCGTCCTGGGTCTGGCTGGCATCAATGGCCTGGAACTGGACTGGACCGGACTGGATTGGACTGATATGAAGGGGTTATGATGAATGATAGTGACTTTGGAAGTTAAAAAGGAATGGTAGTTTTGGCATCAAATGGAGTATGCGTCGTTATGTCTCTCGTTTGAGAGATAGCATTAGGTAGCCTCTTCACGACTGGTTTGATACCCCAGACTGACTTATGCGTTATGTGAAGTACCTTGGGACGATATGACTTGTTCATGCGCATAGTGGGCGTGTTATCGGGAGTCAAGCCTCTTTAGGTAGTTCAAAAAGTTGAACGTATCAATGAATTTCATGTGATGGTGATGTCCGGCTGGAGAAGAGCAACTTAGCTACCGAGGGCGGGGAACCCCTGTTAGATGACCCCATAAGCAACGATATCGTGTGTCTCTATTCGCTAATTCAGCATTGCTTTAATTAACTGGGATAGCCTTAGCAGGGTCTCGATATGCGAATGCCAAAAAGATAGTGGGCTCCTAGGTCAGCTTAGACCAAGAGCCGAGGTCGAATTCTCCACTCTACGTCGTCTTGCTCATTTCCAAGTTCTTGTGATTTCATCCCTTCCGTGCCTCCCACCATTCGTCACTTCACTTCACTTCACTTCATCAACAAACAGATTGGATGTGAGAGCTTCGATCTGGACCCTCAGCACTTCAGCTGTGTAACCAAGTCCAGGCCTTTTTGATTCAAATAAATTGGTTTATTCATTTACTTGATGCCTCCCTCGGAAGCTACTGCTCGAATGCGCCGCTGGAGCTCAGCTCGTGGAACTACAGACACGCCATAAATTAGCCAAACACGATCCTTTTATCAACAACAACAACATCCGCTCCTTAATCACAATGGAATCCTCCATCTCTTCAAGCGACGCCTCGAGCTCGCGATCTTCACGAGCTGCAAACGACCCTGTCCTTCGAAACACGTTGCGCTACACTATCTCAGCTCACGAATATGCTGCTCTGCACAAATACATCCTCTCGCGTTCCCGTGTTCTGCGTCGCGCAACACCAACGCCAAACCGGGTTGAAAAGGCGCTGCAACCGCCAAAAGGTGGCGACGATTATAATGCTAGAACGGTGCGACATGCGCTGAGGGTGTTTGTGATGACCTTCTTGGGAATGAAGGGATGGGATGTTGTCGCTAAGAGGATGGGTAAAGAAGAGTGAGTAGCTCACTGATGAAATAAGTGCGCAAATGGCTAATGATTCTTGACAGACCCAGCACTGGCGGTAAAAAGAAACCATTCTACAAATCCCCTGCCCTGAGGCTGTCTATCTCGCTTTCTACCATTCTTCTCCTTTACAGAATCCTCTTCCGTTTCTTCACTCGACTGCGTGTGCATCTTCTCGACCCTCAAGTCGAGCCTTTCCGTGCGCGCAATCCACGAACTGTAGCGATGCTGACATCTCCTTCTGCGCCCGCCATTGGTGCCTCATTCGCTGGCCTGGCTCTTGGCATTTACCCAGCTCAGAAGATGCGTGTCACCATCGCCATTTACACAATCTTCCGTGCTTTGGAGTTTGCCTACAATTTCTGTGAGGCTGATGGCCTTATATGGGGCCGGAAGAATGGCGTTAAGAGGGAGAGACCTTGGTGGTTTGGAAGTTGGATGTTGCAGCCATTTGCTTTTGGACAACTACTTCATGCGGCGGTTTTCGATCGTGATTGCTTCCCTAAACCTTTTGGAGACTTGATCTTCAAGAGCTCATCGGCATACTTGCATCCGCGCCCGCAAGATTGGCCGTCGAGCGTCAAGTGGCCTCAGACTTCTGAGATCGTTGACAGCTTGGCTCAAATGGCGCGCCTGAGCTGGCCGTAAGTTAACAAGTCCAGAGAAAAAGGCTTCATGCTGACCATTATAGTGCCTACGTTTCCCCTACTCTCTTCCCTGGCAAGGAGGTTCTTCCTCCTAGCCTCAGTGCAATTGCGCCACTGACATCTCGAGCTCATCCTCTCATCACATCTCTCTCATGCGCCACATTACACCCAGGAGACCCATCTTGTGCCCGAACTTATCTCACTTTCTGGCTTCAGACTTTCCCGCCATTTGCTCGCTTCTTCGTCGCAGTCTTCTCTGCGCTTACCGTCATTCCTCGATTCTCCAGCCTTTATCACAACCCTCTGGTGACCCTTCAGCGCATCATCACCAAGGCTCTCCGCATGTCTACCTTTGCGACAGGTGCGCTTTCCACAGCCTGGGCTTCGATCTGCTTCTTCCAGCAATGGCTTCCACGCCACGTCCTCGCGACTCAGCGTGTCTTCCTTGGTGGTTTCTTCGCTGGGCTTTGGGCATTCGTTGAGCGACGAAATGGCCGTGGACTGTTCCTTTACAGCGCTCGCGCTAGTGTCGACAGTCTCTGGAAGGTTGGTGTGAAGCGACGTTGGTGGAAGAGCATGAAGGGTGGTGATGTCTGGGTCTTCATGCTGGCACTCATGGTCACTGGTGTTGTCTATGAGAAGGATGCTCAAGCAATTCGAGAGACTAACTGGCGAAAGGGTGTCAGTTGGCTTCAGGGTCAGGGATGGAGAGACTGGGGAGCTGAGGATGATGAAGATGAGGAGAACAAGGATAAGGAGGAGTGATGTTTCATGTATGATGAAAGTACAGTATGGTGTTGGGCGCAATTGTGGTTGTTTATTGGCATAGGATGGAGGCTTGGTTTGTTGTTTGCATTGGTCTATAGCCTGATATCCCTCGTAATGGTAGTATTTATCGCATTTAATAATTCTCATTCAAAATGCTTTGCACCTTAGCTAGCAGACGTTCTAATGTATCGAGTTTGAAAATGAGATGACGCTAAAGGGGAAAGCTTTCTCTGAAAGACCTCTCTGTTGGCAGGCCCTCGGGGATCTGCGCGAAAGTGTACTACTCTTCAGCTGAAAGTAGGCGCTCGAAAGCTATGAAAAGACTTTTCTATGACTTACTTTTCTATGACTTCCTTTGAGATCAGTGAGGCTTGTCACATTCCCTGCCTCTACACCTCACCTCCCCGTACATGACTCTCACTCAAATGAACTGGGACTGGTGAGGAGGTCAATAATAGAGACTTTATAATAAGCCAGGGAGTCACAGTAACCCCGGAGAAGTTAAGGGTGATCTGAACTGCTTGAGATAAGTGAAGCCTTCTTCGGAAGTCTTGAGGAATGAACATGGTATGATCCGAGATAATGCACTAGTTACCGAGGTATACTACAGCTTATCAGTCATGGTTGCTTACTGGACAGCAAGCGATTGAGATGATGACATATTTTGAGTCTCATGTCAGAGTAATTCAATAATTTTCTATTAAAGATAAGCCGAGTGATTTCAGGGTAAAAAATCAACACTGCAGAAGGTCAGGTGTTGAAGATTACAGACTCACAACTTCAAACCCACCGGGATGATAAATGCGTAAGTAGTATCCGTCACAGTCGATGGGGCATTTTACTAAAGAACCAAAAACTACCTGAGCATAAATAACTCTCAATTTCCACTTCCTCATCCCCTCTCAATTCTTGGACCATCATTACATTATTATCCTTTACCAGGCTTTCTCCATTCTACTACCTTAGTCTCCGCCTCCGGATCCCGGTCAAAGACTAAACCCCGCCTGCTGCCCGCCGCCCGCCGCCCGCCCGGACCTCCGCACCTCCGCCCCGGAGCTTCTTCACTCATTCGTTTCGCCCAAATTATTGGTCACTACTTTCACAGCAACCGAACAAAATGGCTACACCTGCCAACACCGCTGCTGAGGCTCTCGCTTCCGAGCAGACATACTTTGCTCAAAACCCTCCTCCGCGCAATTTAACAGCCCACACGGCTCTCGCCGCTGGCTTCATTTCTTCCCACGCCGCCGCGGGCCGTCGTGTTGTCCTCGTCACATCAGGCGGCACTACTGTCCCTCTTGAGAAGCAGACTGTTCGGTACATCGACAACTTCAGTGCTGGAACTCGTGGTGCTACGAGCGCCGAGTACTTTCTCGAAGCTGGATATGCCGTCATCTTCCTCCATCGTCAGTTCAGTCTGCTGCCGTACTCGCGACATTATTCGCATGCTACCGACTGCTTCTTGGACTTTTTGACGGAAGATGGGAGTGGCAGAATTGGTGTGAGGAGTGAGGTGCAGGATAAGATGCAAGAGGTGTTGCGAAAGTATCGCAAGGCGAGGGATGACAATATGCTTCTCACACTACCCTTCGTCACCATTGTCGACTATCTCCATGAACTGCGAGAAATTGCCCGACTCATGCGCCCTCTTGGCCCATCCGGTCTTCTATACCTCGCCGCAGCCGTGTCGGACTTCTTCGTTCCCCCGGATCGTATGGCCGAGCACAAGATCCAGTCAACCAACGCCGTTGAGCAGAAGCGACCAGACGATGAAGAGACTTTTGATAACTTTGACTCATCGCCTTCTGTCCCACGCTCAAAGCGCCTCGTCATCGACCTCGATCCTGTCCCAAAGTTTCTCAAGAATCTCGTGGATGGATGGGCGCCAGAGGGTATGATTGTGTCTTTCAAGCTTGAGACGGATCCAGCGCTTCTTGTGCGCAAGGCCCGTTACAGTCTTGACCGATATCAGCACCATCTCGTCATTGGCAATCTTCTATCCACACGCAAGTGGGAAGTTGTATTTGTGAGTCCTAAGAGGGATGATAACTGGGTGCGTGTGCCGAGAGAGGGCGGCTGGGGAGAAGCGGAGGGTAGGCCGCTTGTGGCGGAGGAGTTGCCAGGTCAAGAACCAGATGTTGAGATTGAATCGCTCATCATTCCTGCCGTGCAGGAGCTGCACGGTGAGCATATCAAGGCACAGAAGTAGGCCATGTTCTCGGGTTCAAGAAAAATGTGGAATACCCGGATAGAGGATTCTTAACAACAAGGAGCTGAGCACAAGCATACAAAACAATAACTATTATATTTTCCTACGTATTGTGGTATCTATGTACAAAGACTCGCAGCAATGATATTCACATTCTTAACTCTTTTTAATATCCAGAACTCCTTTCCCAAGATAATAGCAATACTTTTGAATAGTGTCATGATTTTGTGTTCAGTCTCCGATAAAAGACGACAGCCGTTCAATCCCGAGAATCTATCCCGTTAGATCGTGGATCTTGGTGTGAATGACAGATTGTTCAAAGGGCAGCCTTCCAGTTATGCCAGCCCAAAAGAGTGACCTTGGCCAGGAACAGTGAGATCATGGATGCCACGTAAACGGCACCAGTCATGATGATAAGTCCCCAGTATTCACCACCGTTGGCTTGGACAACGCTACCGCCGATGGGAATACCGATCAGACAAGCAAAAGACACAATTGTATAGGCCGTAGCATAATAGCGTCCATACTCTTGCGTCTTGCACAGTCGGCCGATACAGACAGGCGCAATGGCGATGGAAGTTCCCGAGGAGAAACCGAAGAGCACCGTGAAGATAATGACACCAGCTGTGGTTCCACCAAGAGGTAGCCATACGCAGAAGCAGGCCACAATGGCAAGGATCACGGCCAGGATGCTGACATTAAAAGGACCGATCACATCGGCATAGTAGCCAGGTAGAAGTCGACCGATGACCGAACCAGCGTTGAGGATAGGGATGAGGTTGTAGGAAAAGTCCTTTCCGAAGCCCTTGTGCAGCGCATATGTCGAGATGTAGCCGAGAGGAATGAAGAGGGAGAATTCCAACATGAAGACGCCAATCGTGGTGAAGAGGAAAGGGAGACTCTTGAAGATTAGAAAGTTGGGGTGCGCAGTAGCGTCCTTAGCGGGCGGAAGTCGAGATTTGAGAAGACAGATACCGATCAAACTGCAGACGAGGCAGATGAGAGCAATAACTCGAGTTGCCCATCCGTAACCAATCTTATCGATTAGCCTCGTCAACATGAAGGGGTAGATGATACCGCCCAATCCACCAGCAGTAGATGCAACGCCAGTTGCAAGTCCACGTCGAGCCTTGAAGAAGTGGCCTACAGCAGCGATCGAAGGGGTGAAGAGTAGCGATGAACCAAAACCACAGAGGAGGCCAAAGGCGACGATAAAGTGCCAGAGTTCTATAACAGTCAGCACATCAAACCTACAATGTTGGGGAAGACTTACCAGTTGCAAAACTCATAAAGATCATGCCACCAACGGTGAACGCAGCCCCAGCAATGACAAGCCATCTGGGACCATACTTATCAAAGACAGGACCAATGTACACACCGCAGAAGAAGGCGAGAAAGGTGTAGATAGAAAAGACCCAACCAACAGTACCCTCGCTATACTCTGTGAGTTGGTTGTCGAGAACATAGGCCTGAAAAGTGCCGAGGGTGTTCATTAGTCCAAGCGAAGCGAATAGAGAGAACCACGAACCAGCGACCACGGACCACGCCTGCAAGCCGCCCTCGGGATACGTTTCCTGGAACGATGCTGTCGATGCTGCAGTCGGCTGCTTCTCTAGATCGGCCCCCGTCTTGCCATTGTTTTCGTTTCCTTGGTCGATCTGGTTGACATGATCGTTGATCTCGTCATCCTCGTAGAGGGCGCGAGATGTGACTTGGTGACAATCCATTGATGATTGAGTTTCTGAGCAATCGTAATGTTCCGTTATTCCTTTTCCGTCCCCGAATACCTAGCGCTTTTCTTCCTTCTTTTACAATTGTCGTAGCATATCAGAGATGTAGTTGAAAGCTCGGGGGCGAAAACAAAAGATCAGACATGCTTAAATATAAGAATGATCGGATTTCGGCGTGGCCCCGGGTCGAAAAAGCCAGGCCCGCTTTCGGAGTGCGGCCTGAATTGCCGTAGTGGACGAGTTTCTTGTTGACATGAGAGTAATGAAAACTCATCATTTGCTCGTCAAGGTTCTTGAGCTCCACCCCTTACACGGATATATACGGTCGTAATCCAACTGAGAGAAACCCGTTGGGTCTAAACCCAAAGCATGGTCGACGCCTTCTCAAGACAAGCCCCATTGTTAATGCAGCCCAATTGCCATTGCCATTGCCATTGCCCTCTCTTTTCTCCTCAGAAACGGGGAACGTTATCGGTGAAGATGGTCAACGCACTTGGTCTTCTGTCATTGAATTGTGAGTGGTCAGATGGGTCCTTTACCCCAGCTTTTTTCCGCTGTGTTAACCGGCCTCAACCCCTCGGGCTTGTTGTTGGTCTGAGTCACATCGCTCTTCTGATAGGCTTGAAAAGTCGTAATTGAATGGGTTCGCCCAATTATCTCCTTTTTGGGAAGCATTCTGTCGGGAATTATGCATTACTATCTGTCAATTGCATCAATGGCACCATAAATGAACTAACCTCCGCTCCAGAATCAAGCCTCCTCGTCTTCCACATCCTCCATAGTCACATGCCGTGATGATTGGCCTTGATCGGGTTTTGCTTCCGTATTGCGATCTCCCGTTTTGAGATAGCCCTCTTGTTCTAGTCGATCTGCTTCTTCCGGCTCTATCAATCCTCCTTGGCCTTGTCCTTTGTTCATCTTCATCTTAACTGCCGTAGGCACAAATGCCGAAACAGCTTCTTTCCTGAGATCGCGCACCACAGGCTTTGCCTCGTATACTGTTTTCGCTTCAACGACTGGCGCTTCCTTTCTTTGTTGTTTGTCCTCGCCGTCTGGTCTTGTTGGGTTCTCTGCAGCCCTCCTTGCTCGTCGTTCAGCATACCATTTGTCCATGACTTCTTTGGGAATCGGTGGTGGCGTATCCCGAGGCATAGGAATACTCTTGACGTCGTCGGGGACTTCTTCGTCGCTTGTAGTAGCATCATTAGAACCTCTGCGCCTCTTCCCTAATACCCCAGATCCTGAATCGTGATCTCTGTTCCATCCTCGACTGAATGCTGGTGCTTTGTCGCCCAGTGCTTCTCTGGCCTTCTTCACTGCTTTAAGTTCCTTTTCGAGCCCTTCTAATGTTTGTTCCTCGTGACGAGTAAGCTTGCCACCGCTTGATGTGATTTTCTTGAGGTCGTCAATCTGTTTTTGAATGCGCTCGGGGTTCTTTCGCGACAGCTTCTCGTTTAAGCGTTCTTGTCTTTCATGCTTGCCTGCAATTCCGATTAGATGGTGAACTGCTATCATCAGAACCCGTCTCACCTTTCTTGAGAGCTTTCGCCTTGTCAGCTTTGCGCTGAGCCTGCACAGGGTTGTAATTCTTCTCTTTTGGCATTGTGAAGTACAGAGACCGGGATTATGCGCGCGGCTTGGATTGGGATTGTGAAGAATTTGCCAAGGTTCGCTTCTGAATGCTAATAACAAGAAATAAGGGATTTCGGTAGGAAATGTAAGAAGTTGTTGTAAGCTGAGTACGACCTGTTCAGGATGGTTTGGCCTGGCTGAAGCTTCCTTCTCGCGATCAGCCGGCTCCACTTGATGACTAAGATTAGATGTCATGATAAAAATCACAACAGCTTTCAGTCAATAATAGACTTAAAAATGATGTCACGGCGATCTTGTACATGTGGATGAAACTTTTCAGGTCTTACATTTACTGACTTATGCAGGGTCTGGGCGTTGCAGATTGGCTCCAAGTTGCTGCTGTAGCGTGCAATTTATATCCTTGAATGCTAATATTAACTGGTGTCACAAAGAGCGTCTCCAAATACAGTAATCATCTTTACGTAGTAATGAAAGTTGAATAGTCCCTTTGATGTACATATCTGATCAGCATGTGCGTTGCCAAGTCACAGTGATCATCATATATCCCCTGTTAAGCCCTTGACAGTTGAAACCAGAAATAAGTCATAATTATTCATAGCAGCAAAAAATGTCCATCCAAAAACAAAGCGTAAGTAAATCCCCAAAGAAATTTCAAGCTGAGTTAACAGGTCGAAGATTTCATGGCATGCTACATAATCATGCCATAGATCATCCTTTCTCCTTTCCATGCATCCAATTCCGTTGACGGAGGTAAATCAAGCGCCGGAATCCCTTGGTTTTCCGATTCCATCCTGTCTGTTATAAACGCCTTAATCATTGTGTAGCTGTGTGCTGGGTATGCCGCCGAAGTTTGTAGTGTACAGCCGAATCTTTGTTCATAAACTGGTCTCAAATTGACAGACCAAGATGCTTATCTTGCTTTGGTTCAC
This sequence comes from Fusarium redolens, assembly GCF_020744475.1. Lineage (NCBI taxonomy): Eukaryota > Fungi > Ascomycota > Sordariomycetes > Hypocreales > Nectriaceae > Fusarium > Fusarium redolens. Next base: position 2,347,640 of record NW_025763666.1, on the reverse strand, counting down.
TCGACTTTATTTCCACACCCAACTGTTGAGCGACACAACTACTTGAGACGTCTTTGCCCATATATTTTTGCAGAATGGTGTCAAAGTCGGTCTCAGCAACCACAGGACCAGTGCCAGAGCACTTAGCCTTCTTGGTAAGTTCGGAGCAGAGGCCATCAAGATCAAATTCACCGTTCTGAGCCTTGGGGCAAGCTTGAAGTTTCTCCCTGTAGAAATTGGTTAGATACAAACACTCCCTTAATTTATACGCTGATACGTACCAAAGTTGGTTGCAGTTCATGTTCTGCTTCTTAAGAGGTTCGTCATCGGACTCCTTTTGAGCATCGATCTGATCAATCAGGTTCGATGGCTTCTTCGCCTGGCCATTGAGATGCGCGTTGGGGCTGTTAGGAGCCATGTTGTAAGGAGTAAAGAAATCGCTATCAAGAGCATCGTTGAAAAAGTCGTCGAAGGATGGGTTTGCCAGTACGTTTTCTTGAGGCTCGCGGTAATCACCAAAGAGCTGTGGGTCAAACTGTCCACCATTCTGTTGTGACAGCCAGTCAAAGTTGGTGCTGTTGAGATCGACGTTGCCGAATTGACTGAGGTTGCTGTTGTTGCTGTTCTGATGTATCTGCTCCTCACCAATGGTAGTCATCGTATCAACGGGCTTAAAGCCCATAGGAGACTGGTTGAAAGGCTCAGGCGACGTTCCGCAAGAAGAGCTGGGACCAGTGTTTGAATGAGATGAAGCAGATGGGGAGCTGGAAGCGCCATTGACGCTGTAGTTTGCAGAGTCAACACTCGCACGAGAGGGGTTGGTGGCAGAGCTTGACATGGAAGGGCTGAAGACACCCGAGAACTTGGCCAAGTCATCCTTGAATTGTTGTGCGGATTGCGTGGTGTTGTTGAGGCTGTTGGTAGGGCTTGGGTATGTGACCTTTTGCTGATCTGGGCTTGTAGGCGATGAGCCAGTCTTGTTGACAGGTGGTCCTGGAAGCATGCCAAACTTGGGAAACTCGAACTGAAAGTTAACATCGCCAAGGTTGCTGACGGCAGCGCTGCCGAAAGGAACCTTTTCTCTGGGCAGTGACTTCGTAGTTGACATCACTGTGACCTTCTGCTTATACTGGTGGAGTTCAGCTGTCATGCGCTCAACCTGGGCTCGAAGCATGCCATTCTCATGGTTGGCAGCCTGCGAAGCCTTCTCTAATTCTTCAACCTTGGTCTCAAGATCCTTCAAGTGCTTCTCCTTGCGTTCTCTGAAAGCACGCTGAGCGGCTCGGTTTTGAGCCTTGCGCTTCTATTATATGGATTAGTAAGTGAGTTTTATATGTAATCAAGTGATAAAACATACCGAGCTGGGCTCGGATGTAAGAGGCTTACGACCGGGCTTCTTAGGAACCTTGTCGGTACTCTCGCGGCGCTTGTGATCCTGGCCTGGGCTATCTTCATCATCCTCGTCGTCGGGGTAGCTGCGCTTCTCTGGAGTCTCAGTCTCTGGGGAGTCGGAGAGAGCGACAGAACCAGAGTTGTTGTTGGGCTCGGTTGAAGCAGCGGGAAGATCCCCAATCATGGAAGGCTGGTCCTCACTGGCGAAGGAGAAGTCGAAACCAGAATCGCCAAAGTCATAATCGTAATTGTCGAGGAAAGGACTCTCCTGGTAACCTGTAGCGGTAGCGGTAGCGGTTTTTGGCTGGCCAGCAGTGTTGCGGAACGTCGTGGGAGAATGTGACAGAGAATTGTCCGCAGAAGAACCAGCGAGCTGCTGCTTGTTGGAGTTGAGAGCAGCGAAGAGCAGGTTCTGCTGTTGCGGGGTCAAGAGAAAGTTGGGTGGCAAAGTGCCTCCAGTACCGGTAGAAGCCATCGCGAAATATGAAACGTGCGATCGAAAAGAGGCGTGACGGTGAGGAACGATTTGAAATCGAGGCAAACGAAACTGATGTCGCGCGGTTTGATTATAGACTCGAGCTCTCTGCCAGTCCAGGCTCACGCAGGAGGGGACAAAGAGCCAGACCAGAGCCTGTCTGTGCCTGTAGCCTGTGTAGCGGCGACGTCGGGGACCTAGACGAGCGGGGCGGGCTTCTGATGGGTTACGATACTGGCATATAATCGTCAAAAAGCGATGAGCAGAGAAGGCAAAGTTGAAAATAAGAAGACGGAGTTTTCGGATTCAAGCCGCAAAGGACAGAATAGAAACTGAAGCTACTACGGTATGTAACAGTATGTAAGATTGATGATGAAATCGGTGATTGCTGGTGTCAGGCGGAGCCAAGAATGGGCGAGGAAGGGAAATCGAGTGAGATGGATGGCTGCAGTAGAGCGGGGGCAGCTGAGCGGGCGTTGAATCGCACTGTAGATACTGTATCAACGCGTAACAGAGCACGCAGGCAAGGGTCCAATACGGAGCGTCCGACTAGAAAATTTGCTGCCTGAGTCACAAAGATTCCTTCTAGTTCATTCTTCCATCAGCTCACTAGACCCTGAACAGGAACCATTCTGGGTGGGGGTCAGCGAGTTTCTGAGAGAGGCTGGGTACAGGAACGTGAACTCTTGACAGTGCGAATAGGGTCAAAGTTGCATTTGTCAGCCGGGGCTACCGGTCCTCGGGACCCATGGATATCTTACAACAGAGAGGGCGAAACAAAAAGCCCATCTAGGCCATGCCAAAACGAGCCATGAGCATATTGTTGTCCGTCTTTCTCTCTTCTCAATCGTCTGAGGCTCTGACTCACAATAAAAGACATTTGGCCATGAGCTTTCATCCATTGGCACGTTGCCTGTGACCGACTTATACCCGATCGTTTTCGGCAGATACTATTAATTGACATGCACGCCCTTCGACGTTGTGCACGAGTCTCTCAAGCTTTCTCCCTCTCTGGTCTTGTTTGACTGTGGCAATTCCTCCTGAACGGCACAATGCTTCTCCAACTGCGACAGAATGTCGTTTTCTTGCTGTAATGGCTAATGGCCAGCCTTGGACTTCTATCTCAACTACAATGGAGAACTGACTCGAAACCATGACCTTGGTTATGCTTCAACTGACAAGCCTCATGACCTCATAGCTAACTGCTTCTGACTGCTAACAACGCCCCGTTCACCTCTCCTGCAGCCATTGCCTTATCCCCGAGCCACAACCACGCGGTGCTGTCGAAGTTCTCCCCGCCCCCGGATTTAGACCAAGATTCGGAGTTGGCCACACGGCGCATTTACCTCCCTTCCGACCAATCAATGGCAATTGTTCTTCCCAATGGATCAAGCCCACTATCAATCGCCGAGATTTCAACCGTATTTTTGGACCATAACGGCTGCCAGAAAACAGTTCACTGGATGCGAAAGTACTTCAGAAACAATTGTAAAAATGTGGCCAATCACTCTCACCATTTGTGTAACGTCCCAGCCAAAAGTTAGCAAGTTCGGCGCTCAGGTCGGATGTAAGCATCTGCGGCGTGGTGTGGTGCCTTGATCTGATATGCATGGATGTTTTGGAATCAACCGGGACCCTTGTTTGCATGAACTTTCACGTGATTATTGTCTCAATTCCTTTTTAGATCTTGAAACATCCGCCACTCCATCACGGCTTAACCTATAGTTCAAGATCACGATATATAACCGTATATTCTTCGGGCTGTTGGCATTTCTTAAGTTTCGTGATCTTCAGCAGGTATTTTCATATCGTTTGGGAATTAGAAGTCGGCTAGTATGTCCCTTTCATAAAGTCTAGTACCTTTAAGGGGCTCTTTAGAACATATCGAAAATATCAGAGGCCGTATTTCCTTCATGGAATTGAAACGGTGCAACATTCCGATAGCGCGGTAGAGCTCTAGGGAACCTATGTGACGGCACATCAGACGCCTGATAGAGCACGGGAATTCGGACGATCGGCTGTTGCGTCCTCAGTACTTGGTGCAGTGACGATACTTCGTAACTTTGCTTTCAAGATACACTTCACCGCTTGGTGAATGGAAGATTGCACCCTCATTCTACAAATGGATTTAAACAAGGCGTTTCATGTTGATCTGAACTACTTGAACTGACTGCATTCGGTATATCGTCATGTGTATATTGTAACTGTATTTGTTACAATCAATTCCCGATATCGGTCCACCAGAGAATTCCATAGCCTTGCTCGGTTTATGACGACAAGAACTCAGACCATGTGACTATCAGTTGCCATCTCCCTCATCCGCCATCTCCTCGGCCCAATTAGAGTCAAACCCATGTTTGAACTCTCATCCCGAATGCGTTGACAAGCATGGACCGCCTCAAGAGCGAAAGTGGCCCGAGCGATGATATGCTGCTGGGCAACCTCCATAGTGCGGTTGCCGACCCAAGGGCAGTACTACGTTTCGCCCTTACTTTCCTCGAGGGAACTCCACATCAGTTTCATGCAGCGCTTGCAGTTCGGAAGTCGGGCATTTGAGAGAGTTGTCGAACATCAATGACCTGGAGTGAAAGAAGCTTCTCGAGAATGGCCTCGTCGTCGCGTCCAGGGGATCCGTCTTGCAGCTTGTGCACCTCAGTCTTAAGGAGCTTGTACTTCATGGTGAACCTGTACCCTTTGTGAGTGGCTGATCAAAGAAACAATGATTATACTAACTGTTTGTTTCTTGGAATAAGACTCCGTTTCAATATGCGCCAGTTTTCTTTGGGTGTTGACGACTTCAATTACTGTGGCGATGTTGGCAGCTTGTTGTTGGATAAATGCTTATGGGAAAGCTACTCAGCTACCTCAGGAGTCAGAATGCGTAGCGTAGCAGATATGGCAAACGGTAACCTGCGTAAAAGCAAAGACGGCATGTTAATGATGGTACTGCCCCGACGTTCTACCGCACTGTTGGATTTTGCAATTAAGGTCTTGAACGCCCGAGAGGGACAAGATCTGTTTGGCTGATTGGGAAAGGAGTGGGTGGTCGAACCTCATTCAACCTAAGGTAGGAACCATGGGCCACCATATCAGGAGATGGCATGTCAACCTCAGATGCCTTACTGTTACCCAGAGGTTGTTACTATTTTTGCGTAAAGTGTGACTCTTACCAGTAACAACATACCTCAATGGCATATTTAAACATCAAGAGGAGAACAACTGAAAGGTAATCCAAATTCCAAGCTTGTTCACGAGCAACTCTAGTATTGCTTCCCCCATATATCATTAGTCTATGTAACTGGCAAGCAAGTCAAGGTTAACGATAAGTCTTTGAAAGAGTTTATAATGATAATGATCGATAGTGACAGCTACAGTCTAGAGTCCAACTTATGGTGGCCTATTCACACCAGTCAGCGCGACTAAGCTGGACCATGTCACTTCAATCCCTTCGAGATGAACCGGTGAGACTATATTCCCTCAAGGGGTAAACAGGGTAGCCAGTGAATCAAGTACAAGAAAGTGTTCAAGAGCGACTTGCAATGACGAACCTTTGATATGAGGTGATTGTGTACCATATGGTGTCGCGATGGAGCAGGTCTGCATCATTCGGACTAGCGGGTATGTCATTGAGGGTTTCTCAGTTAGTTGAGAAATGCGATACCGCATGCGGCAGTGATAGTGACATTGCAGTTTAGCGACCGCAACTCACCACGCTTGCATAAACAACCAGTCGATGGCTCAACAGGTCTTAGTAGACTCGTGGCCCCTCGATGCTCGTTGCCGAGTAACATTTATCAGGCTTATTCGTGGATCGGGGTGATTAAGCTCTGCCACAAGGGCCAAAATACCAGCCAGCAAAGCAAATGTGAGGTTGAGAGACAATTCTCTGAGAGGTAATTATCTGATTGCTTCGATAACCTGTTTCAAGACAAGGGGTGACTCCTCACTTATGGGGAAGTCAGTCGCATTCCGAGGGTTCTCGTATGACTGACAACGATAATATTGGTCACTTAGGAGAAGCAAGTTAGTGTTGCCATTGTAAATAATCAAAGGGGGCCATCGACGTGTGTAAAAGGAACAGCAATAGTTTGTTTAACTTAAGTGATTCGATGTACTTACTTGATGTGATTGTTATGGACCTGTAGGGACTTGATACGCCAGAAAAGGGTTCTTGAGACTCGCCGAGGATGTTGCGGAAGATCTAGTGCACGGAGGTAAGACAGTAAAGGTCATAAAACTGAAGATACTTATCCTAAGTGGTCAAAAGAATTAGGTAAATTTAGGATAAACTTAGGGGAGCTTTATGACTACTTTGCCTAATTCAAGGTCTTAGGTATCTTTTCCTTCCAAAGGTATCTAAAGATTGACGGGCTTTGGTAGCATCATAGAAGCCAGGTCAGAGTTGTCTGTTAACCAGCACCGGGTTGTCTGTCAACACAGGGGTACCAATGGTAAGCAATCTTCCAACAGGCTAATCAACAGGAGTGTACCTCCCAATAGACTCGTGACAAGCCCTTCTGTCTTGATATTTCGAGAAGCCTGGTTTAGAACGTCGTTGAAGCATTGTAGGCAGTGGCCCACTATCAGGAGGCTGATCCGGTTATAGAAATGATGGTCGCGGCCACCTGTGGTTGGTTGGCCGTTTACAATGAGTCGAGAAGATGAGAGTTCAAGGCTCAAGAGACTAGAGAGCAGCTTGGAAGAGGATGGGAGATATCAAGACTCGATATATGCGGCTTGAGGGGTAAGGCGATGGGAGCGAGGTGGATGAAAGCATAAGAAAGTGACACTCAGGGGTACACCAAAACGAAGGAACCAGTTGAGGTAGAAAAGAAATCATGAGGGCTCCATGAAAAGAGTACAACTGGTTTAGAAGAGCAATCAAAATGAATTAGCTAAAGATAAACCTGTCTTTACGTTCAGCGTAGACTTTTATCACCTTCTCCCCTTTGTCTATGGCCCGACACTCAGGAACGAGTTTCCTGGTCCGCTCTAGCTCTGTTTCCAGGCTCGTGTTTGGGTTTTCTGTGGCTTCAGAGGGACGTTGTCTGTGACCAGCTTGGCATTATGCTGGTCCTTGGAAGCGTTGGTAGGCTTAGACCCGTGCAAGCAAAACCACAACGGGTTGCTGCCCTCGGCCGTTAAGGAGCACATTATAGACGAGGATGCGGGAAAATGCTACGCTCTTGAGGCATAAGAACTGATACTGCTATGTAACCAAGAAGATGATGAATCTGTATGCTAGAAAGTGACGCTATTGGTATAATGCCGGTGGGACATTGTCAAATCCCGATGATGATGTTAGTGGTAAGTAGGGTGCTGATGGAATAAACTCACGACTAACTGTATTGTCTGAGCTCCTAGGCTATCAAGTTGTCTGCTTCTCTACGTTATGTCGGTAATACATCACGCTGCAGTGTTAACAACTGTTGACAGCCCTTTACACTCCCTGACACTGCACAACTTGAAGACTCCTGCATCCCCAGCTGGCAATGTTCGGCCCCCTTATGTGATAGTCTATCGCGATTGAAAACAAAGCTCATCTTTTCAGTTCTCTATACCTTACTCCCTTCTTCCTCAACCATCTCACTACTTCATAGTTTCACCTCACCACCAGGTTTCATAGCTTGAGCAGCATCAACATTTCGCGATGGACTTCAAAGACAGCGAAGATTACAAACGCTACGCCTCTAGAAATGGTCGCCCTGATGATAAACTACCGCCACTTGACTACCAGGTTTGTGGTCACTTTCGCGTATCCGTTCTCAGAACGAAACTAATCAACACAGGATGGATCCCTACACCTCGTCCCCGGAGAGATCTATTGCCGATGGCGCGAGGACATCAGCGGAGTTCTTTGCGAGGGTGTAAGTTGTCCCCTTGCACCAAGGTATTTGATCCAAGGCTAATAAGACTAGAGTGATAGAAAAGTCGAAAATTCCCTCCGACAACACTACGAAAGAGTTTATGGTGCACCACTCGCGGGGAAATATCCGACCAACGGAGAAAGAAACCAAGCAAGGATTTCGAGTGAGAATCCCTGATGATTCTTTCAAAGAGTTAATTCAACTGATATCTCATTAAATAGGATGGTACGCAGACGTTGTCAACGGACTTCTACCCTCCTGGGCGCGTTCTGTCCAGGTGGTTCGACTGGCCGTTCAGGACCTACCCAGGGGCAGTGAAGCAAACCAAATGGACTACCAGAGTGCAGTCAGACTCACTCGTCTATTCAACGAGCATGGCCCAGACATGCCATCAAAGGTCAGCGATGAGCTGCGTCGTCTACTTATCGACGGTGCGTTCCAGCACACAAATGGCTCCCATCAACGGGCTATCAAGCACCAGATCAGCATGGAAATATTTGATGCAGCCAACAACGAGCCTAAGTGGATGAACATAACCTACGAACGGTGGTTCATCTTGGTCGGTGTGTATGGTGTCAAGACACTCCGGCGAGAGTGCAAGGGCATCGTCAACGCCGTCCTCACCCGGCGCGGAGATGAGCTCGATAAGAGCTTGACCTACAAGCACGGCTCGGACGACGGCAAGCCACACTCTAGTACTTTGATCACGAAGTTGACTGACACGGTCTCGAAGCAGCAGAAGGCCATTGATCGCTTCGAAAGCACCGTCAGCAGACTGTCTGGTGGTAACTACTAAACACTACGACCGTAAAGAGCAGCGAGGGGAATGCGACTGTGAAGATGGCAGACCCAACAAGGAAGTTAGATAACGCAGACTGGTGTGTCCAACGACCGCTGGGACAAGTGGTATAATGACCGACAGTCGCATCACGCTCAACCCAATAATCCTGGAGCAAAGGCAAAGGGGAGAAACAATTTGTTCATCGGAAACGGGCCTGTCCTTCTTGCGGTTAGTAAAAAGTAACACTTCGCATAATTAAGAAGGCCAAACCTCAAACGATAGAGTCCATTCGTGAAGTTCCCATATTAACCTTGGTATAATCTGTTCGTGGCATTGTCTGCAGCGTCGCCCGTAGCGTTATCCGCACTGTAGCTGCCCAAGAGCACTTACCAAGATCACTCATATGTATCTCAGTGGAACTGTCCGTGACTTGAGGCTCAGTGAGTCCAATGGGCTGTCGTACTTCGATTCACTAAGGCTTAAGAGAATCACAGACAATCTAGGTTGGATCTGGCCGGCGGCAGTTCCCTTTAAGGGCTTACGGGTCCAGTTTTTGTCCCAGGTACCAAAGCAGGCATTAACTTCTTTGACAACCTTTTTGGAAGGAAGCAGTAAAGATGAAGCATCTGTAAGCCAGTTCCATCCATCGAAGACAGCGTTATAGAATTTATCTTCCATCTTGTGGGGGAGGACCGGCTTGTATCGTCGTGCGGGATTGATGCCATGCATCATACTCTCACTAAGCACAGACAATACTCTCACTCTACATCACGACATCACAAATGAAGAGGACAGAGAACATTAGATCGTGGATTTATTGTTCTGGGACGAAAACCTGTGTTTCAATGTCATATCATGATGTAAAACCCCCTTTGTCCCAGATCATCACAGTGTCCTCAATCATCAAGCACCAAAGCATAAGAACCCCCATACCCTGGCTAATTCGAATTGTCCGATAATGAATATGGACAGACTTATGGAAAAGACTGGGCGGCAATACTAAGACAGATAAGTCAGGAAATGAAGATATCAGAAGTTTTGGAGATACTTACTCTGCTGGCGGAAGCGATGTTGTGGGAAATTGATAGGCGGGGCCGACTGAGTTGCCCGTGTCGATACAGACAACTATCTGCCTTAGGGCCCTTGGGGTACTGTGATTCAGTGAAAACCTAGGCACTTTTGTTACATGAACCATTTCTGCATTACAATATTAATGGCCATCGACCTTACAAGACCTCGATGAAACTGACCCAGGCTGGCTGATGCATCTCCTCCCTTCACACCTTCAAGCTATAGACTTAAAGGCTTTATTCTTCTTATGCCTACTGACCATGACTATGACACTCTGGAACAGAAGCTGGATGTGATATACTCTCAACGTCCTTTTTAGAAACATGTTTCTTCCATGACTTTCATCATCTTCGAGATACATCAGGGGGCATCAAATCCACAACAGCACCGAAGAGTGCCTCTTGCCTTCTCGAATCTCCTGGACGAAGGACTGCTGCCCCGTATAATTATTAATGAGGTTCGTGATAAACCATGAAGTATAAGGAAAGGGGGCCAACAATATCATCTAATTGCCGGTATTAGTTGGATGAGATCTCACGTGCATTTGTTGAACACTTCCATTGAACGTGTTTACGTACAGACCACTACCTCAGTCTATTCCCCTCCAAAGGATCATACTGTAGCATGACAATTAACACGTCGAGAGTAACAAGCTCAAAGCTTCTAAAAGGACCCAGGCCCCTATGTCGGTCTGGCAGCGAGACTCATATATCAATCTTGGTGAGGAGTCTTTTCGTTGTCTAAATCCGTTCCCTGATGTCTCAAGATCGTTATTGAAGCGGTTCACTGGAATTGATGGACAACAAGGTGACACGGACGTTCGGTCGGATCATACATAATGATCCTCCGCCTTTCACGGAAGGACTTCTGCAGGCAGTAGATGTTAGACTCTTGTTGTAGAGTGAATGAATTGTACTTGTAGTTGGCATCTCCTCAAACAAGTCTGCCAGAGGCTCACCTTGTTTGTGAGTCATCTAAGATATTATCTCGCCCTTGCATTTACCATGGTCAATTGAGCCTATGCCTGGAAGTGAGGTTCCTCAGGGGGTGAGAACACTTAGGGCTCTAAATCAGGTGGCGAAAATAAAATAGCCAAATATTCTACTAAGTTTATCCCAAATCATCATAAGATATCCTAAAATATCCTAAACTTATGTAAATACTTTTGCCACTTAGGATGAAAGTCTTGAGTTTTTCCCCATCTCTCGCCGTATCAAAGTCCAAGAGAAAAGCGGTCATCAGTAAAATCATTGTGACAGAGAAGGTTAAATATCGTGATTGACGCAGCTCAGATTCAATCAAGAGTGCAAGGTTGTACAGAGAATTATACTCGGAGCCGCCAAAATACCCCTCGTCGACGCTGAGCTGAGGAAGATGCCGGTCTCCCCATGAGAGAATGAGCTGGAGCTCGAGTGACTGGGGGAATCTGCTGCGGAGCAACACAAGGCATTCAAGTTCCCCAACGTCGATGGGACCAGCGCCCAGCATTCGCTGGCCTCGGTAGAAGTGCGCTCCGTAGGGAAGAATGCACATCTCCTTTAGCTTGGGAAGATAGACCATCATGTCGATGACCAGAGACTTGATGAAATCAGACTGAGTTGCTCCCAGATCGTTGGGAAAGATCTCATTGATGTTTTCGTACTCTTTATCTCGGTAAACGCATTCGCGGTTGAAGCCCGATGTGATAGAGAACGCAAAGTATCTCAGAGGACACAGCTTAAGCTCAATCATCAGCGCAAGTCTGTGTAGAGCATTACCCTCCTCGGCAACAGGGGGTTCATAGTGGTCGTCGACCTCCACGAAACTGCACGCTCCAGTGTGACAGCGTACTGGAAGATGACAGTTGTTAGTATCATCCTTAGCAATTTAGAAGATCCATTCAGTGGTTAGAGGACTTACAAGGTGATACAGCCCGCCTTGATTGCTAGGGTTTACATTCTGAAGAACGTGGTCACTCTCGATTCAGTCGATCAGAACCAATTACTGCAGGAACCGAAACCCGAGGCGACAAATGTCGAACACTTCAAGTCTAGAGATGACATGACCATCGACAGATTGGTGCCCTTCACTTCCAACACACAGGGCTGATACCTGCTTCTGGGTGTTTCCGAGAGAGTGGAAGAAGTTGACGATTTCAGGATGGTGATCAAAGTCAACGCATCGAGCTTGAGAGGGGCCACACATCTTCATGAGGGCTAGGAGAAGCTTCTTGCGGGCCAAGAGACTCCCGCCGCCATCGACGAGACGAACATCGCGGAGATTTGTCTGTACCATGTCCTGCTTCAAGAGCTGAGCCAGGTGTGCAAAATCCACTTCATGATTTTCGCAAGACTTGAACTCGATGGATACGCCGACAAGCTCCATGAGCTGTTTCAGAGCTTGTGCAATTCGTTGCAGGCAGCGGGCATTTTCAGAGTGCTCTCGATGGTCGCGGGCCGTGCGGGGATCAAGGATCCGTGGACCTGTCTGGCGTGCGTCCAACTCGAACAACGTCGGTCGATATGAGAGGGAATAACATGTGCCCTCGACATAGATTTCGAGAAACCTGCACGCGTCAGAATGTTGTAAATCTTGTTTTAGTTATACTTTGGAGCATACCAGATTCCTGCTGATCGAGGATGGTTCCCTAATCTCTCGGCGACTTGGGACTGCGTGCCGCGTACGCGAACTGTTTGGAAGTATTCGTTTCCATACCTGTGTCTCAGAATGGAGTCTAAGCGGGTGATGCTTTCGAGATCCTCTCTTTCGAGAGCGTTTGCCATGGCTCGCGCCGGCAAACGGAGCAGAAGATCCTGCATATTGTTGAATACTATGGTCGGAAGAGCGCTGTCGAACAACAGAGCACAGGAAAGAATATGAGAATTATGATGAAATTGGTGACTGGCCGCTGGCTAGACATAAAACCTGAGCAACGGGGGGTAACCTCTCGCCGTGGACACTAGAAGAGTAGAAGCAGCGTGACTTGCAAAGGATAAGATATTGAGAAGAAAAAGAAGGCAAGGGGAAGTTCTAGAGAAACAAAATCGGATTTGGTGGATAGGTAAATAAGGGCTGGGATGCTAAGAAAGTGTACTGGCAGCTGTCAGCAGCTGCCTGAGGTACAAAGTTGCGTGTCGCTATCATCTTGTTCGTTCATTGTCTCTCACGAGAAAGCCCTTCCATTATAGCAACAAGCTGGGCGAACACTCTTCCCGTTGACTCGTGATTAGATTCAATCTCGCAACGTTTTCGAGTATAGTCAACGCGAAAGCTAAAGCAACACCACCGGGACTTGCATTCAACGTGTCGCCGAATCGCTGTTTGAGCATATGCAGGATAGATTCCCAATCAACCTGGTCGACCTCCTTGATCTCTGCCCGTGTAGCATTCCAGTAACCAGAAGCTCTCACCATAACCTATCAGGGCTTTCATCACCCTTGAAGGCATCGTCGCCACCTGAGAGAAGTCTTCGGCTTTTCGACACTCGTCTGGTACTTCCTTGATGGTGGCCTTGGTTCTTCGAGCAGTATTGATAGTGCGCCAAATGTCACGTCTGTTTGCTGATGGGAAGAATACAAGTCGTTCCGTTCTGTAGACCGATGGTTGGGAGATGTGATCAGGTTTATAATCTCCAGTTTGGTGCTCTCAGGTAGCATTGGCCGGGGCAGACTTCGTCCAGTGCGGCTTGTTGCTTTGCCCGCTTAGCTGGTGGCTCGGCTACTCTCTTGAGATCGCCCTCGCCGTCGAGTTCTGTCAGATGCTCCTCATTGCCTCTCCAAGTAGGCGTTAGCGTGTTGAGACATGTGCTTATCTTACTCAAGTCTACACCCCATGGGCTGCTACTCGGTAAAGCTCGCCGTTCTCCCTGGCCTGCTCGAATCGCCTTTCGAAAGGGACACATGTCTCCAAGCCTTCGTCGCGAATATATCCGGTGACTCCGTTTTTGTCGCTTCTCAAGGGTGACGAGCGTGTCACCTTGTTGGTATCATCGACATTGGCACGACCTCGAAATATCGAACAATCAACGCTGGTTGAGTCATGAAACACTTTTCTCACATGTCCGAGCCCGCCAGCAAGACAAAGCTACAAAGGTACACCATCTGCCAACATTTGGGCCCGTGCTCGGTGCCAAATCTGTATTAGGCTGTTGGCCGATATATATAAAGTCGAAATAGGGGCTTACGGGCTGATATATATGCCTTTCTCAGTAAGTAACTCTCCTGCGAAATATAGCAAGACTCCTGCAGGCACGTTTGCCTCGGACTACCAATAGTTGGCGTTTATGATACCCGAAAGAGTGCCAGTGAGACTACGATTGTTTCGAACAAAGGCCAATTGGGTTTCCCAAGCTTCATCCTTTTGCTGGACCTCGAGTTAGGATCATGGTGATAATTCACTAGGCCAAGCGTGCGTATATAGTTTAGGAGGAAGAGGGAGAAGTCGAGGTCGTTGGCTCTGCAGCCCCATAAGTATTTAGAGGGGAGACCATCTCCAGCAGGCATCGAAGCTGGGACGAGATCGACGCGATATGTTGGCGAAATATCTGTGCAACTAATATACATCTCGGCGCACAGCCGTCGCATGCACAATGAGTGAATTTACCTTGAGTTGATATGGAACTTTGGACTCGCTTGAATGTTCTCGATGATTTGCGGCTGGCTGAGGGCTTCAAGCAGGACACCGCGACAGACGGCTTTGATTCGTTGCTGAAGGTTTTTGAAGTGTAGTTTCGCTTTGGAATACGCAAATGTTCTTGGTACCCCATCTGAGCCTGAACACAATAGCGCACTCCTTGTCGCCAGGTTCATGCAGACAGGAAGCCAAACTCATCTATGTATACAATATTAGCTACATTATAATCAAGAAACTTGCTGGGAGTTTAAGGAGGGACTTACTCTAGCTTACTATATATATATGGTCTTCTCGTGTTGTATATGTTGATGCTTGTGCGCATGATGTTCCCATAAAGCTGTTTGATGGCGGCTGATTCTATAAGCTATCCTTGATAACTCGAGATCGTCGGGAATCCTGGGGTTCTCAGACCAAAATATGTGTGATGGATGCAAGGAGGTTCAGTGGGTTGGGTCGACTCCACGTTGTTAACATGATTTCTGTCTATGACATGAAAACCCCAGATTGATCATTTGACCGGGCCTTCATAGGGAAGCTGCGGAGGAATTTCACTACTGAACCCATCTTCTGATCGTCTCAGTGTGTCGCTAGTTGCTTCAACCGCCATGTTGTGTTTTGTAGGTCGTTCCTACGCACGCTCTCGGCAATACGTTATAATATATACTCAAGGAAATGTGTAGCTCGCATGGAGCTCGGCAATGGCCGTTATGTATATACTTATACTGCTGGACGCTTCTAGGGCCGAGAGCTTCTTTGTTGTAGACCTGAACAATGCTGGTCTTTCACTTGCCGTCAGCATGCCCTGAGAGATCGTGTGGGACTTTTCTATACATCAGCCTTCGTTAACTTGATCCATCTTGGGGAGGCCTTACCTTCAGAGCACAGGAAGGTGTTTCGGCATCTTCACATCGCTCCCATGCTCTATGGAGATTCTCGGCGGTGGGCGTTTCCCCTGGCATCAAAGAGCATATAGCTAGAAGTTGAATAATATAAGGTAGGCATTGTAAGCCCAGAGATCTCGGCTCTTTGGCGCCTGCATTCCAAGTGGTAATGATGGTGAGATATAAAATGACAAGAAGAAGATGTAAAAACCATGAACAGGGAAGGGATATATATAGTAAAGGACAACAAAGACAGGAGACAGATAAGCTAGTGAAGAAGTTACCAGAATCTTCAGCTAGTGACATTTGGATGGCAAAGGCTGATAAGCAACACATTTGCAAACAGCTGGCAAACGTCGCAAGATGTTTTCGAGATTCCACTATGTTAGTAAGCTTTTTCTGTTGGCGATTGCTCTGTTTGTTCTCATCACTTGTATCACCTTCCTCGCAAGCATAGATGGCTCAACCATAGTCTGGTTCATAGAGCTGTGATATCTCACAGTTTCGAGGTGTAAGACAGAACAAGCATTCTCCCAAATAAATTTCGACTAGCTGCCTACTGGGGAGCTATTAATGAAACTGAAATCCCAACTGCTTGGATCTGAAGCAAAGCATTTCCCTTCAAGACCCCTTTCAGATCAGCCCTCTCTGTCTGAAAATGTCAGACAAATCAGAAGTTCCGGCATTGTGCTGATCAATAGCGATTGGTATTTTGCACGGTCAAGACGTTCTCATCCTCAGCATACGCATCCACCTTGTACCTGGCAAACTCGCGGGTTGCCACATTATTAGCAAACAAAAGATCAAGCTCTTCAAATGTCTTGTTCTTCGTTTCAGGAAGTCGGAAAAACGTCCAAATAAAGAAGACAAAAGAGCAACCTCCCCAGAAAAAGCCAGTTTTGCCTCGCCAGTTTCCTGCCGTTGGATTGAGCATATAAGGATTGACAACATTGCAGATGATCTGAGCGATATAATAGGCGATTCGGCTGACACAGACAGATTTGTTTCTCAGTCTGGTGGAAGAAACTTCCGAGATGATTGCGTAGCAAACAGGGCCAACAGTCATGTAATACACCCCTAACCAAATGAGCATCATACTGGCTTGCGCGTAGTTTCCTGCCTGAGAGTCTCCAGCACCAACGCTGATGAATCCAACAATCATCAACACAGCCGTGAGCAAGCCAAGCCCCCAAAGATACAGTGTACGCCTTCCAAGGGGGAGCAACCACCAAGAAATGATTGTGCCCACAGACGCAATCCCAAGACCACCAACAGACATTCGGAAAGAAATCGACTCAGGCAAACCAGCCTGCACGAAGAAGAAAGTCGGGGTACCACCCATGGAAGATCCACAGAAAGGCTGGGCAGCAAAGGCCATGCAGGCAATCTCGGTTCTGCGTCGGTCAACCCCGCGGAAACAATCCAGATATGAAGTACCTTGGTCGATGGACTTTTCGATCTCGTTGGTATGGATCATCATGGCAAGAGCCTGTTTCGCATGGCCAGGACTTGTTGAGGAACTTAGGCGGGTAATTGACTTCTCAGCATTTTCATAGTCACCAATCCTTACAAAGAACCAAGGGGATTCGGGGGCGAAGAAAAGGACGATGAATAAAGGGACAGGCCATGCCCATTGGATTGCGAAGGGGATTCGGTAGGACCAATGCCCGGTCGTATTAGAGAAGCCTGCTTGTACTCCAGCCGAAATAAGCTGTCCTAGGGCCCAACAGAGGTTGACATAGACGGTCAAATATCCTCTTAATGCCATGGGGCAGACCTCTGATGCATATGCAGGAGCCATAGTGGCAAAAATGCCCCATGGGATGCCGCAAAGGAACTGGCCAACAAGAAGAACCGGCAGACTCGGTGAGAAGAAGGAGATAAAGATGCAGCCACATATGGCAACCAAGGAAGTAAGAAGTACTTTGCGGTAGCCGAACTTATATGTGAAATAACCATTGGCAAACGCGCCAATAATAGTCCCAACGCTCACGGAATTCGAAAGTGCATTCTGCCAGGAAGCTGTGATTTGCCAGGAGTCGGTTTTGGGCTGGTAGCTTCCATAGTGCTCTCGAAAGGATGGTTGGGCGAAGAAGGATGAGATAAGAACGATATCATAACCCTCCATGATGATCGAGGTAGAGAGAAGGACCGACCACATGACAGCCTTGGGATATTTCCGAATGGCCTGCAGTAATGTGAGGTTGTGTTCCTCCTCTGCAGCCTGCTTCGCGATGGATGTGTCTTTGACCGTGTCGTAGTTTGGGGCATGGTCATCTTCGCTAACCCTAGCGACCTTGTCGTCTGTGAGAGCAGCCATGATGCAGGAAGGTATCCAATGAAGGCCTAGATGTACCTGTGACCAGGATAAGACAACATCGACTGACTGTCGAGATGAACCAGGATCGGCGGCATGAGCTTCATTTATAGGGAAGCACAAGAGACCACAGACATTGGTCGCCTGACAAACCCCAGGCGCTTCGTCCCATAT
Source organism: Fusarium redolens (assembly GCF_020744475.1). Classification (NCBI taxonomy): domain Eukaryota; kingdom Fungi; phylum Ascomycota; class Sordariomycetes; order Hypocreales; family Nectriaceae; genus Fusarium; species Fusarium redolens. Next base: position 2,330,092 of record NW_025763666.1, on the reverse strand, counting down.
TCTCTATGAAAGTGCTCGTTTCTTGGTGATCACCCGGGGTTTGTGGGGAAGAATCTGGGGATATTCTGCCAAGGATAGTCAAAAGCTTATTGCCCTAGTTCGCGTTGAAGAATATGGGGTTCCTGTGGGGGCATGTATTCACAGATCTCATGGTGTTTTGATCCCCACCGGAGCACTGAATCAACTGAAAGTCCGGTGGGGGAGGGGAGACACTTCTGTCAAAGTCACTGAAACTTTAACGACATTCAGCCTCGTATTTGGCTAAATGCCGGATTGCATTACTGTAACGTTGATGAGGGCCTCACTCAGCCTGCATGTCCGGGTTGATCCCGGATTACGCGCATGAGGAAAAATGTGCCTATCGGGGACTTTGATCCGTGAATTGTGATCAAACGTGTTCTCTGTAAGATCTTTGTTTCGTTGGGTGAATGTCGAATAGAATCATTGAGTTGTGATTGGTGATAGTAAAGCAAAAGAAACGAGATCGGATACGCTCGCCGTTGATGCATCGGAGTCAATTGAATGAGACCGGCAAGGCCAACATTAAAGTACCTTACCTATGGCCACATCATCCATCACATGTCGGGCCAAGATAAGGTCAGAATATATGGATGTTACTATAGGGAGCCGGCTCTTTCCAATCTGCCCATTCGTTGATAATGCATCTTGAAGAAAACGGAAAGTCATCAATGCGGAACAAGAAAGATCCATCCCGCCACCTGCATTCGTCTTACTCCGCACTGCAACTTGAAGCTCACAACTATCGAACGACATCCGTCATGAGAAAATGATTCACGGCTGATAGTCATCGAAGCGTCGTGAGTGTATAGAAAGATGGACAGCGATGACGAGTATAGACAGGTGGACAGCGATGACGAGCAAACACCGTTTCAGTGTCACTCCTGTAGGCGCATGTTTTCGCGCCAGGAACATCTACTACGCCATATGAGATCCCATACCCATGAGAAACCATTTTCTTGTACGAAATGCAATAAGTCCTTCTCGCGACTAGATGTTCTTCAGCGACACGAACACACACATACACACACAACAACCTTAACCGCGCGCGAGATAGTGACGATAAGAGCGTGCAAAGAATGTGCTGCTAGCCGCAGCCGTTGCTCAAGAGACCCGCGATGCACAAGATGTGAAGATAAAAAGTTGGAATGCATCTACCCTATGCCCAGGAGACGAAAGCCTCAGCCGGTGCCGGTGCCGGTGCCTCAGAAGGAGAAGAAGAGGAGGAGGAGGAAGAAGAAGGGTTCGAATCTTCAGTCTCCCGAACCATTACCCGCACAAAGCTTGCATGAAGATGCGGAGGGCGAAAATGATACTCAGGCACCAGAGCCATTGGCAACTATACCAGTGGAAACGGAACCACTGGAAACGGAGCCAGTGGAAACGGAGCTGGCTACAAACAATAGCGGAGTCAATGATGCCAACAACGTTTCCTGGAACATGAATGGTTCTAACGCTTTCACGGTTGATCCAGTAGACGGAGCCTGGCCATCTAATGACGAGTCAATTGCCGTTGCACCGCAACCAATGAACCCAATGTTCCCAATCGACGACATGGGAAGCTTTCCAGAAGTACCGGATTTCACTACGGCTGTCCCCAATATCAATTGGCTCTCAGATAGTCAGTTTGCTCCTTTGTGGGAGAACCAATTGCCGATTATCCCCGAAGGCCTTGGATCGATGGCATACACATATCCTTCTGAACTAATCGGACGCAACCCTGTCTCTTCTTGGGTCCCAGAGCAGTCTATGGGTGTTAATATGAGCATGAATGGTTCAATGGAAACGCCAGCTATTGAAGCGGATCAAACAGACTACCCTGCAGTTGAGGAGAGCCCTTACGACGGACAAACGAGCAGTGTTCAAGACTCCAATGCATCAACATCAACCGATGGAGCCCTCTACGTGGATGGAACAGCAGCTAGAGCCCCATTCCGTGGTCAACTACTCCCCCAGCAAGTCAGTTCACAGAGCAATCGTCCTGTACAAGACCCCCGCCTTCCCGAGGCAGATGGGTCAGATTTCGACTTTTTGAATTCCTTAGTAGGGAGTATGCGAGAATCTCCTGAAAATACGTTTGTGCCAGAGGCTCTCTACTCCCAACTATCGTCTGCGGTTCAAAATGAGATCGGGATCGATTCATCACTTGATTTAGACGTCCAGATTCCCCCTCTGGAACATATCAGGTGCTTTGTGCTGCTTTATTACCGACACTTTCACCCGACGTATCCATTTCTGCAGAAAAACTCCTCCGTCTGGCAAGTCTCAGATAACTGGATCCTGTTACTAGCTGTAGCAACCACCGGCGCCCGATATGCTGGAAGTTTGTGGTCATCAGCTATGTCAGAGCTTCTAGAAAAGGCCTTGAACCACAGGGTTGACTCCGTAATCAAAGAAAACAACGGTAGTGCAAACGGCTTTTGGGTGCCAGGCAGCTTTCAATCACGAGGCCGGATGGACCTTCAGACACTTCAAGCAGCTATTCTGAACTTGATCTCTAGAATTCATAGCGGGCAGGAAGTCAAGATGGAATATGCTCTGTATCAAAGGCTCGCTCTTATAGAAGAATGCAGGACAATGGATCTACTGTCCCAGACCCCGCCACAAACTGGTCACACGCCAGTTCAAAATGACGATGTAGCTATCACGGCATGGATGCAAACTCAATCAAAGTTGCGCACTGGACTTATGATTTGGGTAAGTTGAGCCCTGATCTTTAGAAACACAGTCTCACGAATATCTAGATCCTTGACACGATCGTTTCCCACGAGTTTAACTTTCCCCAGGTATTGCAAGTACACGAGCTTAGAACGAGACTTCCGTGCCGAGAATCAATATGGAATCAACCAACCGTGGAACAGATATACAGTAGAGACGCGTATCAAGGTTTGTATTCTGAGATCCAACCGACCGACATCTGGCTTATACTGACTTTAGAATATTCGGATAGTAACGGTACTAGAGGCGCTTCATCTCCTTTATATGGAAAAGCGACAACCATCAAACTTGACAGAGTTTGGAAACATCGTGTTAATATACGCAGTTTGTGCAAGGACCAAAGAATCCGCCTACCAGCATGGAACGGCCTTGTCCCGATGGATCCCAGTTGCTCACGTTGAGCCACGAAAGGAGTCAGTCTCTGTGACTGAAACATGGCCACCAACTCTTGAAATTGTCACAAGGTGGAGAAACAGTGCCTGTGACGCCTTTGATATCTTACATTGGAAAGCGAACGGCAAAGCGGCTAATGCTGGTGGGAGGGAGCACCCGACGATTCTTCACCTTCACCTTTCCCGGTTGTATATCTTGACGCCTACGAAGCATTTTCAGAAGGTCGCTGCAGCTGCAGTCCTACGACAAAACGATAATGGAATTCAGAACAATATGGAATACTCAGAAGCCTGCAATCACATTCAACGTTGGGCCAACATCGACCAGTACAAGGCACGGCTGTCTATAATCCACGCTGGCGCTTTGTTGTGGCATGTCCGTCGATATAGTAGTAACGATTTCATAGAGCCCCATGCTGTTTACCTTGCTACCCTCTCGATATGGGCTTACAGCGTGTTCAACACCCCTAGGACTGGGTCTCAGCAACAACAAGGTGATGCAGCACCAAGATCAGTGCCAGCTTCCGGAGATCGTGAATCGCAAGGATCCGTTGGAAATAATGAGGTCGAGAACGAGGAGGAGCCAGATCCGACATTCATCCATCTAGATCGTCCTTGTGATGATGAAATGGTGCAAGTCTACATACGACTAGGACATAAGATGTCTGGCTACATGCAGAGAGTTGGCAATATTTGCAGCTCCAATGCTCCACCGAAGATTCTCAAAGAAGGTATAAGGATGTTATCACATGTGAGAGCCAAAAACAAGGCATGGGGGGTCGAAACTTCCTATATTAAGGGTTTGACAAGTCTGTTACACGGCACCACGGCACAAGAAAACGAACGTGCAAGCGGAACCCGTGTATTTTAATAACTCTCTTCTCAACCTTCTCTTGTCATCTTGAGATACCCACTCTGTCAGAGTGCTCTACGTACCATGAATGCCCAGCGGTCCCAAAGTCTTATGCTCCTCGAGCAAAGACTGGCATTTGAGTCAAGGGACAGTCGACGGTGACCGTTTTTCCGGATTCGTAAGACTCATCGCCGTTGAAAGAAGACCATTTCTCTCCATCGGAGAGCTTAGGTAGATAAACCTCTGTCTTCGTCTGACCTGGTTTTAGTACAGGACAGACCAGATACTTGTCACCATAGAGGTACTGAGTCGAAATGTCCCAGCACTTCTTATCTTCAGGGAACTCATAGAATAGAGGTCGCATAACTGGTGTTCCCTTTTCATGTGCTTCCTTCATAAGCTTTCGAGTATACGGTCGAAGCTCCTCCCTGATCTTGATATACTTGACACAGATATCATAAACTTGAGGGCCATAGGACCAGACCTCGTTAGGCGCTCCACTGCGACACGTTGCACCGCCGGTCGTTCCTTGCTGTGGTTGCTGGGGTTCGCGATCACCATGGAGTCTCATGACTGGGCAGAATGCGCCCCATTGGAACCACCGCACAAAGAGCTCCCTGAAACCTTCGTCGTTGGGATCACCGCCGTGGAATCCGCCGATGTCTGTGGTCCACCAAGATATACCTGAAAGACCCATGTTGAGACCTGCGCACAGCTGATTGTGGAAACTAGACCATGAGGATGCAATATCTCCGCTCCATACAAGAGCTCCGTACTTTTGGCTGCCGGCCCAAGCGCAGCGAAGGAGATTGACAATGTTCTTCTGACCCGCTGCTTCTTGGCCTTCATAGAAGGCTTGGGCATAGTTGACGGGGTAGATATTTCCAATTGTCCCGTTGGAGCCTAGCCAGTATCGGTAGTTGTCAAAGTCATATGCTGCATATTCTGGTTCTGCTTCGTCAAGCCAGAATGTTTTGATGCCTTTGGAGTAATAATTCTTCTTGACTGTGTCCCATATATATTTCCTTGCATCTGGGTTTGTGGTGTCGATATGTACCGTCTGGCCCTGGAAGTCAAGGCCGATTCGGACACCTCTATCAGTTCGAATCAAGTATCCATGCTCCAGCATGTACTGGTAATTTTCAGCTGTTTTGTCAACGGTTGGCCAGATAGAAACCATGAGCTCAATTCCAAGATCAGTGAGCTCCTTCACCATAGCATCTGATCGTTGTTAACAGTCGTTTTCTTCAGCATGTTCAGTCAGTGCTCACCGGGATCAGGCCAGTAATCTGAGTCGAATTTCCAATCCCCCTGCTTGGGCCAATGGAAGAAATCGATGACTATGAGATCAATCGGAATCTCTCGGCGCTTGTACTCCCTGGCCACCTCAAGAAGCTCCTCCTGCGTCTGGTATCGTAGCTTACACTGCCAAAATCCAAGCCCATACTCAGGCATAATGGGAACTTTGCCAGTAGCGTCCGCATATGCTTCAACAATCTCAGCTGGTGTGTCCCCAGCGACAATCCAATAGTCAAGAATTTGAGTTGAGAAAGCTTCGAAGCTCATGATGTTCTTGCCAAACACAGCCCTTCCTATTGCGGGATTATTCCACAATAGTCCATATCCAAGTGAAGATACGGCGAAGGGAACGCTTGCTTGAGAGTTGCGGTGTGCAAGCTCAAGATCGAGTCCTTTCAGGTCAAGCCAAGGCTGCTGATACTGGCCCATTCCGAAGATCTTCTCATCTGGACTCACACTCTCAAGGCGCATTGTCAGGTGATAGTTGTCTGTTCCTAGTATTCCCTTGAACTCGCGAGCTTCAACTTCCAGAGCACTGCACTTTGGATCGAGAAGATCTCGTCTATGACGAGAGTACTCTTCCAGCAGAAGCTTCCCATCCGCTTTCTCAATGATTAATTTGCCTTGGCGGGAAATGCGGGCTTTGATGTTGCCATTCTTGATGGTTGCAGACTCGTCAGAAATAGAGATGTCTGGCGCCACTTCTGCAAGCTTCTGAAGGGCCCAATCTTGCGATGGCATCACAGCAGCTTTGGTCGCCCTCACACGGAATGCGTTTGGACCCCATGGTTCAATCCAGAGTTCCTCTGCATCGTATTTGTAGCGGAGGCGAGTCTTGTCGTTGAAGAACATGGTGATATCAGGCCTTCAGATGACAGTGGAATGATACTGCCTTGAGATCGAGAGTGAGGAGAAAAGGCAATAGACGAATTATGAGTTTCAAAAAGTTACGACTTACTCGTTGTCATGCTGCTCTCCATGTAGTAAAAGTATCTCAGTTGATGTTCCCCATGTCGTGTAAGCCAATCGCTTCCCCACCGGAGTAATGCAATTCCTCCAGTTGGGCATCAAATTGATAATCCAATGACAACATCCACGAGGGAAAACAGAGGTTACGCATCCCCGCCGGACTTCTAATGTACTCGTTTTGGTGCCGTGATGCTTTTATGGATTCAGGCCCGTCTGGCATGATTCGGAGGCCGGGAAATATGGTACTAACAGGACCCAGATAAGTCGAGGGGCATTAATACTTAGTGTATAGATATTGGCTTACGAAAAGCTTGGTTGAAATAAGGTATCAGGCATTTGAATGGTGTCTCGTACTCTCATGAGTTGTGAGCAGGACAGATGTGATGACATTAGGTATCTACCAAACACCAACACTGACAGACTGCTGGTAAACTCTGACTCCGCACGGCAAATTCTATTCCATCATAGGTCTTCGAAGGCGCTTAGTGCCATGGATCAGAAGTTTTCTTGCTCCTCAGGTGTATGGTTAGCTTAAGGATGGGAGTTGATTACCGGGAGTTGATCTACCATGAGTTGTATAACCTATAGTGCCGACAAATATGAATGGGTCAGGATTCAAGAGTGAATTATTTAGTAGACATAAAAGTCCAAAGGAACGAATTTGATCTGTGATAAATGGTTCACTGAAAACTCTGTTCTTCTTTCTCATCAGAAAGAACTAGAAATCTCTGGGTCTTCGCGAACGCCAGCATACCACCAACATATCCCGATGACAGAATGTGCAAGGCTTGTATGGTGTGCTCGATCCTGGGTCGACCTTACCGTTGCTAGAATTGTACGAGTTTCAGCTACTCGGAGCACGTTTCTCCAAGATCAGACAATGGGTTATCGACATCAACAGTGCCGGTGTCCGTAGTGAACTTGATGATCCTGAATGGGAGCTGAATTTATAAGCAACTCCATGGAATCACTTCATGTCAAACAATTGTCGTTATCATTTTGACCCCGTAGAAATCGGAAGTGGAAAGCTTCGCAATTGATCTGAAGGATATATTTCTGCAGCTTGAATACTTTGCTATGCCGATTTGTATTTCGAATGTACCGCACAATCTGGCTTATGGCGATGCTATCTTACCAAGCCGATCCCCTCGTTTACCCCTCGAATGGCCATTCGGACTGGAGTTATGGTACAAGACCGTGGTTTGAGGCTTCATATAACACATGAAGGAATTGAAACAGCTTCGTATCTTTGTCGAGTTTCCTTTTTTCACAAGAGAATCTCGGGAGGGCCCAGGTAAGGAGGCGTATGTCTCCAGATGTTTCGCGATGTCTCCCCTGAGAGTCTCCCTTTACGCTTACAGCCCAGTCCCATTCAATACTTTGCCCAAAATCCTTGACTGACAAACCCCCGATAACATATTCGTGAGTCTGAGTAATACAAACCTGCTCCGTCGTGGCACCATATGGTACATAATCACCTTTTACGACTCAGTCCCATGATTGAAAGAAAGTCTCCTCATGAAATGAACGGAGGTGCTTCCGATATGTCTTGCTAAGTTTCGTTTCCTTCTTCCCTTTCATCGTTGGCTCTGGAAATGTTGGCACCCATAAAATCAAAGCAAAGTGCAAGTCAGGGGGCGAGATGAGCACACTGAGCATCGATGTTCTCGTGGAAAGGATCTCGGATGTATCCGCCATAGGTCACGGCATTCTCAAGGACAATCCTGGAGAATTGCTTCCAGCGTCGTTCGAGGACATCATGATCATCTGGTCCTCTTCTTCAGCACAAAGCATCCTCTCTAGATGGCTTAGGATTTCCGCGGGGCGGCGACTCCAATCATGCGGAGGCTGCAGTCCGACATCGACGTGAACTTCGAAGTAAGCGCGAAGGTATCAATTCGCTGCTGCTCCCTGGATGGCTTAGGCGTGGAGAAGTCCAGATGGAAGTCGGCGAACGCATTGCTAGTTGATGAACCCGACATTTTGAGCGTGGTTGAATTCGGAAACCCTTGGCCAATACTTCTAAGCGCAGGGTTAGCTTTTCATATCTTCCAAACACATTGCAGAAAAGGGAGGTAATACTGCAAAAGTCTCACAGGTGTTAGCTTGGCAGCGTATCGGTAAAGAGATACCTCTACCCACAGGGAGTTTTTGTGTATACTCCTGATACAATTTTGCCTTGGTCGAGGTTGGCTAAGTTGGAAGGAAAATACGGAACAGAAAGACAGGTGAAACCATGGGAAGGAGACAGGTGAGTAGTTTGCAAATCCTGTGGCAGATGCTGGCAGCTGTCAAAAAAATGTACCACTGAAACCAAGCACTGACTGACCGGGCCGACCTTTTTCTTTTCTTCTTTTCTTCTCAATCAATCCCTCTACCATTGCCTCGGTTGGTCGCCTTCTCAAGCGCTCGCATTTCCTTTCTTCATATCCTAGTGAACTCTCACTCACCACATTTTTCACGACCTATCTTCGCCTTCAAGTCTTTAAGCCCTTGCCAGAAATCTCGAACATTTTTGCCGCAATATTCACAATCTGGCCAATATTCTCTAAGGCACGGTTTGAAGTTCGCCGCAATACCCTCTTTGGTCACACCGCGTTCCGTCGTGATGCAGAACGAAAACACTACACGTCCTGTATCTTTTTTGGGCGACTTTCATATCCATGGGTGGAGACTCCTATATGTTCTCCTCGAACGAAACAGCGCTCCTTGCACTTTCAAGCTGCTCGTGGAAGGCAAGGCACTTGTTTTGTTCCGCCGTTTTCGAACGAATCAAAGTGACGAGATATTCATCTTCGACAGGCTCTGTAGCATCCTCGGCAAGGGTCGACAACCCTATTCTGGCGTGTGATCAAAGCCTCCCAATCCCCGCCCTTCAGAAGCAAAAATGCCTGAGACTGTAAATTAGGGGGGTTAAAAGAATGAGGTAAAGTAGTCATAAAACCCCCCTAAGTTTATTCTAAACTTCCTCAAACTATCCTATATTTACTTAAGTTATCCTAAATTTACCTAATTCTTTCATCCCTTAGGGTTAAACTCTTTAGCTTTTTGACCTTCACCAGTCTAGTTCTGTGCTTCAGATGTTCTGCCAGTTTGTCTGCGGTTGGTCCATTCATTAGTGAGACCCGGCGTCTCCAACATCATTCTTCAGTCACAATCGCAAATCAAAACCTGTGACGGTAACACCAACCTTGATCCTTACCAAAAGAGGAGTCAAAGTGACGAAGCAAGGGGGCCTATGAATAATCTCGTACCACGGAGTTTCCTCGATGATGAAGCTCAGGGTCGGCTTTGGGGAGATATCTGCGAATGTATTGTTACCTTCGATGCAGATGCTTTGCAAATAGAAACCTGTAGTAATCCAGACGATCGCATAATAAATTCTCGAATGACATTCTCTATGGCAGGCGATCGACCATCTTGCTAGCAGCTTCAGTATCAATATCAGTGAAAGCTCATGGGCTACTGTCCTGTCACTGTGATAACCTATGGCAGAGTGCCTCTTGAGCGGAATTATTTGAAGGCAGGCAAAAAGCTACAAGGGTTCTCTGGCCTGGATCAATTTGAGTTGAGCGTATTTATCACAGAACCAAAAGTGCGACTTGGCAGTGGATGTAAGAGTCGCTATGCTCATATCTGTGAGTGAGTTACCTCGCTCAACTACCCATAATACTACCCACCTATCTATTGAGAGCTTATTTTTCACAGGCGGGGCTCGTATGAGCATTTCACTATATTCTAGCAAGCTCTATCATCTCTCATTAATGCGCATCACTGCGTTCTTGAAAACCGTTAACGTTCGTTTGCACTAGAGCCCCCCTATTTCCCGTGCCCGTACCGTTCTTCAGGCGCCATCGTGTATCTCAAGCTCACAAGTAGTTCCTTCATTTTGGTGATGGAGTGGTGTATCCTGAGCTAGTAAGGGAATCATTCTGAATAAAAGACCTGCTCCAGGTGTAAAAAGCTTCCCAGTGCCAGGGGGAGCCATGATCGCCTCAAAATGAGTCTGGAGAAACCTCCCTCGTGGTAGGTACCCTTCAACTGAAGCTCTGTAGCCTTTTTCCTTTCCGCAAATTTCAATTCCCATGAGCGAGGGTACATCATACCACAGCCTTTTATGGAAGGCATATGAGTGACCCAGATTGCATATTATTCATTTTGATAATCCTCGTAGAACAAAACGAGGTTCCAGGGTATATTGCGACAAGGGAGGTATTTAGTCTGAGCTTTTGCCCTCGTCTTAGGCATTTCAGCTCCAGCTCTATAGATTTCACTCCAGAGTCACGACGATGCGATTCTGCAATAGATTGCTGCTGTTCTGGTGGCCAACTAGGAGGAGTCGTTCTTCAGCAGTCGGGCGTCTTTGCTGTTTGTTTTGTCTCAGAGCCAGTTCGACTACCAGTCGTCCGCTTGAACTCAAAACCGGTCAGAGTCATGGCTGGATGGGCCGGTAGGTTATACCACACCTGGAAGGTGACGACGAGGATACATTTGTCCGTTCTCTTGTACAGCTCGTCGACTCGGACACGGCCTTCAGTCAATGGGTGTCTCTGGACCCAAGACTGAACGGCGTGTAATGCTTGCCACCCGCCATTCTCAATTTGAACTGACAAAACGACGTCAGCTGCCTGGGCGCCCAAAGTCTGGCAAGGGGCTGGGGTCAGGTTCATGTTGTTTCTATGCCGCATGGGTTGCAGTAGAAGGGACGGTCCGTGATCTCGAGGGTGTCGAATGAAATGGGGCAGAGAATCCAGTTCCGTTTCCCAAGATTCCTTCATTGTGAAATTCTTTGTAGCCAGACGACTGTAGAGTTGTGACGTAGATAAGACATGTCCACATTCATGAGCATGCTTTAGTTCCTGTGCAAGATTTCTACTAAAGCCGCGTTCGCAACCAAGACCATCACCACATGCGTTTTCCTCAGAAGCGTAGGCGTAGATCAACTCTTTGCGATGGCCTATATAACCGCCAATGTCAACGGCACAACAGCAGTCGAAGAGAATCAAGACGTTGGCTTCCCAAGGATCGATCTTGTCATGCCTTAATGAAGGGAAGACGAATTTTTGGCCATGCCCTCCGTGACCAATGTAGTGCAGGATAGCCACACAGTCTTCGTCCATGCCGATGAATAGACCTCTGAGAGCTGATGTCAATGTTGTTTGGGGGGCTTTGTCTTCTTCCCGGATCATGAGACCGACGGTGTCGTAGCCATAAGTGTTTTTGAAGACATCTCGTACTTGCTCACTGGTGCTTTCGACGTTGGGGTGACTGTCCTTGTCTGCCTCGAAGCATACGCATAGCACTCGGACTTTTCGGGGTTTGATCTCTCTAATTTCGTCTTGGCTGTACAAGAAACAGGCTTTAATGATCGCGGCCCTGAGCTCCTCCGAGGTCATCGGCCGCGAGGGCTCCGACTCGGTGCCTGGAACGGTCATGGCTTCACTGATGTAGATGTTGATGGAAGTAAGGAAGTAGTGGGAGGGGAAGGAAAGGAAGACTACGTCGATGCAAGAGCTTTTCTTACTTTAGGTTTTTGTTTGCGTTTGACCCCCTCAGTTCAGACAAAAACATATTTGCGATACATGCTTAGCTACTTGCTCATTCGCGCGGAGATGTTGGATAAGGTTATCAGTATGCTGAGTTTGTTCAACAGGGTTCTAAGATAACCATAGGGAGGCCGAGTAGGAAAAGACTGTTCGGGCTCCTTTACTCTGAGCATAGAAGTAGGAGTTATTCCAACATTTATAGAATATCTTCCAAAAGTGGTAGCAGATACCTTGAATTATTTGTTTATGTAGGGTTAATATATGATAAATCTTATCTTTAAGAGCTGCATGAAAGCCGATAAAGGTGTAATCGTAGCTTATCGCCGGGGGCAGGGGACAAGGGGTAATGAATAAAGCAAACAGACTTCAACTGAGCGTCAGGCGTATCTAAAATAAGTTTGACAGTGGATGTTAGGAAGGGCCAGCATGAGACCTGCTCTGCAACGAGTATACGAAAAAGCTTCAGGATAGCTCAACAATGGTCCAGCTTGAAGCTCGAGGAAATTTATAGGCAATACCACTCCTCGAGAAGAAAGAAGGTCAAACATAATACGCAGCATATCAAATTGCTTAAACACAAAACTAAAACATCATCTTGTTGGGCACATACATTATCTTTTGTGCCTTGGTGCATTATATGGATATGTAGTCAAAGAAAGATCGCTTTATCTTTATATCTTTGCCTTTGGGCTGGATTTAGCCCGGCGAGGAGCAGGCTTGCCTATGTGCTTTTGAAACTCTTCCGAAACGGTCGTCTTCTCTTCTTTGGATTTCTTTGCCCACTCTTCAAACTGGCGCTCATCTGCCCACCACCTCTCGAGCTCAGCCTTGATCCAATCAGCGGCGGCACTCGCACACAACCGTGGATCTTCCATGGGAACCAAATGGCCATTCTTCTCTCCGACAACCTTCTTGACACGACCCTTGGCATGGCCACCACTGCCGCCAACACCTGTTCCTGTGAGCGCCATCTTCTCGTCCTGGAGTTCTGGTGGGGAAACATCACTCTTTCCACCGAAGACGTAGAGGACGCTGGGTCGGACATTGGGAAGTCGTTCAACGGTATTGGGCCCCTCAGGACGGTAGACGGGATATGTAGACCAGCGACGGTTGAGGCTGGCATCGAGATCGGGGGTATGTTCAGGGTGGATCACATCCTTGCCTTCAGCATCGTAGGCCTGCCAACTTGGTCGTAGGAAGGTGAAGATCTCTTGATGTTTTGTCGTGGTCAAAGTCACGCTCTGTTCACCGGGTACGTTCCTGATACCAAAGTCGATCCATCGCTGTAGCACACGAGGATCCCAGGACTTGTAGAAAGGGCTGCGGCTGAAAGATGCTACTGCCTCGTCGCGCGATGGCCAGACTTCACGACGATACATACTCGCTGCTGCAGGACCAGCGTTTCTAGCGCCAGGCGTGGAGGCAAAGTGAGAGATGACGGGGTCGAGTAGCACAAGTGATGTAAAGACACGAGGATGAAGAAGGGCAACGTTGGTGAGAGCATTTGCACCAAAGGAGTGCCCCATTGCCATTATCGGTGGTGGAGGGCGGAATGTGTTTATCATGTGAAGTATATCACGGGCATAGTCGAGCCAGCTTGCTGACAAGATGTTAGCATTGCCAAACGGTATAAAAGAAGGAGAACCTTACGATCATTGCCAAGTGCGCCTTGGTTTATGAGACCGCTTTTGCCTTGCCAGGCTGTATCTGCTATCCAGATACTTCGAATTCGGATACCTCGGCGTTTTGATTCGTGGTAGAACTCCTCCCACAGGGGTTCGTATAGTTCCTATACAGATCAGTAAATGCATTTGTATGAGCACCGAGATGAGCGCACCTTGGGAAAGCCATTGGCATGACCTCCGATAATAGTCACGTCACCTTTTTGAGGGTTCGGGTTATCTTTGGGTGTATATTGTTTCACGTGAAGATACAGCTTCTCATCTTGAGAGTGAGCTGTAGCGCGGGCGTATTCTCGAATATGTGATGCTTCAATTGTATGCTCTTGAATGGTGAACGGAAAGGACGACATTGTGGCAAGTCTTTTGAACCTCAGCTGACGTAGACCCTTAGACGTTCTAGTAGGTAAGGTACAGTTGTATTGGAGTAAAGATACGAACAGATAATGATGTTATATAAGGTCAAGATACACGAAACGAGGTTGAATAAAGAGCTGGCCTCGGTAACGTCTGTGGGGCGCACGGAGTTGTGGGGGTGGGGGGATACCTCGGTACCTGCGGCCGGGAAGTGGTCGCCGCCGATCTCTCTTTAGCATCACCCGCCAACACCAAAAACATCATCGTGAATCTCTGCTTATCTCATCAAGAACCCACCCTACTGCTACCCCTGGGCAGCACAGTCTCTCCTGGCTATATCATGAGAAGCTTCAAATAGAATTCCAATTCAGCTGCAGGCGGTCAATGCCATGGCACCCCGACTACTCCTTTTCGCTGGCGCACCACCGGCTTCATCTCTCACGACACAATCATGTACAATAACACAAATCGACGACTCCTTCGCTGAGTTTCTCGGGCTGGCCCCTCACGAAACAGATCCAGTATCGTCTCCAAATCTTGCTCCATGGCGTTCTCTTCCGCTCAACAGAAAGCCGCTTCACACAGGGTTCAGTCAGACCCATAATATCAGCATCAACCTCGCCAACCAATCCGAATTCTTCACTACGGCTGAAATCTCGTTTAAGGAACAGTCTCAGTCTTTTGAGGGCGAAGATCCGGAGAATGTGCTGTCGCAGTTCTATGACCATTCCCTAGCTTTGCACAATTCGATTCCGTCATCACAGCTGGACAGTTTTGAGGAGACGACATTTGAAGAGACGTCTTTTATGACGACTTCTTCGACAAGACACTTGGATATGAGAGAGACTGTTCCTTCTCATCTCTCTGATTTGGAAGATATACCGCCGGCTAGGAGGATTCTGGCTCTCAATCCCCAAACTGTCACCCTCAACATTATTGCCGGCATCATATCCATCGCACAGCCACGAACCGTCACAACACGCTGGGGTCGCAGCCTCTCTTTAGTGGAGATTCTCCTCGGGGACGATACAAAGACAGGATTCGCTGTGACCTTTTGGCTTGCGGAGGAGAATGATGCAGCTGCTGAGATTAGTGCCCTTCGGCGTCAGGATGTCGTTCTCATGCAGAACGTGGCACTTCACGTGTTCAAGGACAAAGTTTACGGTCAGAGTCTCCGCAGGGGCATGACCAAGGTTAGCCTGTTATGGAGAAGGGATGGATCCGGGCTTTATTCGACGCGTGAGCTCTCCAAGCGCGGTCAGCTGCACCCGCAGTTACAGAAGGCGAAGCAAGTCAAAGATTGGGTGCTCAAATTCGTAGGAGCTGATGTTGGAGCAAAGACAAGAGCTAGGAAAACACGGGTTTCATGGGACAGACCACCAGATGATACACAATGAGGAGTCCTCGTACTGTAAGACCACTTTTTATTAACCTCCTATGATATTAGACACTTATTACTACCAGCGCCAAATGCAACCGAGAGAAGAGAGACATCCGAGGGTATCTATGCAAAATTCCAATCGTCAAATTACGAATCGACCCCACAATCCCTTTAGACAGGCACAGCAGGCTCGGGCTTTCTGTCCTCACCGTCAGGGCCCTTCTTGACAGACTTCCATTGGAAGCACAGGCAAGCAATCAGAGCACAGGCAGCACAGGCAAGAGAGATGTAAAAGGTGTCACGAAGACCCTTCATGTACGCATCAAGGACAGTGTCGAGCGCGTCCAGGCGGCCCATCTTTCTGAGAGTCTCCTCAATCTCTGAAGCTCCAGTATTGATGAAGATGGTGGGGTCAATGCCAATGTTATCAGCCTTGAGTGTGTCAATAAGGCCATTTTGGAAGACAGTTTGGGACACAGCCACGAAGATGGCACCTCCAAAGGCTTGGCCGAACTGGACCACGGCGGTGCCGACGGGAACCCATTCCTGAGGCAAAACAGTTTGAATGATAAGGACACCGATCTGGAAACCAGCACCAATACCCAGACCGGCAATTACTTGGTAGCCAAACCACTCCCTGAGAGGTGAATGAACGTCGAGGGTTGTGAGCATGCCACATCCGACAGTGTAAAGAACCATACAGGGGATGATGACATAGTTGTAGTATCCAATGGCGGTGATGAGGCCTCCCGAGACAATGGAGCAGAGGACGGTAGCGAGGAGGAGAGGAAGAATCTTGATTCCAGCCTGGACGGCACTAACACCCTGGATGGCCTGGAAGTAAAGAGCTGGATAATGTTAGTTCGGTGGGAGAGTAGAGAGTGGTCTAGGACTTACAGAGATAGTAGATGAGGGGGAAGAAACCGGCACCAAAGAACATGGCGAAAATGATGGCGGACAAGGTGTTTCGGTTCTTGAACAGACGAGGGGGGAGAGTTCCCTCATCGCCTTTCCAGAATTGAATGCCAATGAAGATGGCAATCATAGCTCCAAAGCCACAGAAGAGGCCGATGATACGCGAGTTGTTCCAGGGATATTCGGCGCCGCCCCATTGCAAAGCAAGGAGCAGGCAGATGATGGCAGGGATGAAGATGGCGGCGCCAGCAAGGTCGAGCTTGCGAACGCGATCCATGAAGGTCATGTTGATAGTGTCCGAGTCGTTGCGGTTCACACGGACGAAGAAAAAGACGATGATCATGGCGAGGCCACCAATAGGGAGGTTGATGTAGAAACACCAACGCCAGGTTGCGTGCTCAGTGAAGGCACCTCCAAGAAGAGGACCAGCAACGGAAGCGATACCCCACATACCACCGACGAGACCAAAGGCAAGAGGACGCTTCTCAAGAGGCACTGGAGCTGTGGTTAGCTATGGTCGTGGAGCTAGTCTGTTGGTCTTGACATACTGATTAGGGAGAGAATAACAATAGATCCAGAAAAGAGACCAGCCGTTCCAATCTAAGAGCACTGTTAGCGAGGAACATGGGAAATAGTGCAAGCATTCTTACTCCTGCAATGGCTCGGCCGACAATGAATGCGACAGAAGATGGCGCAACAGCAGAGATCAAACTTCCAATCTCAAAGATGAAGACAGCAGTGAGATACGCAATCTTAACGTTAAAGTACTTGTAGATAGTTCCGTACATGGGCTGCAAAGCCGTGGTGGTAAGAAGGTAGGAAGATCCATACCACCCAATATCCTTGACACTCTGGAACTGCGCTGTGATGGCGCCGAGTGCGGGAGCGATGATGGTCTGGTCGAGGGCAACGAGAAAGATGGCGAGACAGAGAGATGAGATAATGATGGTAAGCTTTGCAGCGCCAGGATATTGAGGCTGCTCGTCAGCGGCATTGTTGTTGCTGGCGGTTACAGAGCCCTCTTGTTGCTCCTTGTTGTCGGCCGTAGTGTCGAGGATGTTGTTGGATCCAACTTCAGTCTTTTCATCAGACGAGAGACGAGTATCTTCGAGCATTGCTTTAGTTGGCGCCGTGGCGGGTGTAGTCGTAGCCATGGTGATGTTCCAAAATCAAGGTGTTGTAGGGAGAGAGAAAAGAGAAGAACTGGAATATTTTATGCACAAATAATCAATGGTAGCGGAGGTTGTTGTAGTGGAGAGTGCAAACGGCCCCAGGCAACCAAAGCGCGATTGTTTCGGGAAGGGAAAGGGAGGAAGAATAATGCAGCCTTCCAGTGATTGTTTGCTTCTTCCGTCGTTTGCAAGCAAAGAGTGAGGATAGCTCGTGGAAGAAAGAAGGGTTGGAGATGGATGAGCTGAGGATAATAAATAATTAGCTACCTACGTCAGTATCAGTCACTGGCACTGTCAATAGGTTCCCTTGCCATGTGACGGATGGATAGATGGATGGATGCGAAAATCAAGCACCCTACGCTTACCCCTACTCCTTGTCTCATCTCGTGGAAAAAGCCAAAACATCGAAATATCCGAGTACTATTGATTACGATAACGAAATAAACGTCGTGGAGACGCGGCAAGGTATTCGTCCGTGTACCGGCCGGCGACAGTTGCAGCCAGTCAGCAGCCCAAGACATACACGATCAGCGCTTTTGTCCCTTGTTCTCCAGTATAATCGGGCTGATTCTGGTTGCGAGTTTGATACGATAGGCGAGCTGAACTGTCATGCACTCGCGTGGGTCGGACAAATCACCAAGGCCGATGTCCGAAGGGTGGCTTATTGGAAGAGTCATTGATTTGGACCTGTTGTATTATTTGTTGGAAACGTCATGTTTCTCACGCTCGACTCTGCTGTATCACAAGGATATTGCTGCATCGTGATATCCATGTCCGTTATAGACACTTCGACTCTTGATCTTGATAGATACCTACCTACTCATACAGTCTAAATGCTCTCTTCTCGTAACCTCTACGAAAAATCCTTTAATGACATCTCCACAAGGCACACGCTAAAAGCCAAGCCCGATCTTTGACTCCCGGTCCAGTGGCATGGATCCCGTGCCAAGGGCTGATCTCCCATTCTCACTGTGGGACCGACCGCTCTCTTCTGCTCTTGGATTGGCTCGCTCGCTCAATTTCCTCTCGTAAGAGCTGGCCCGTTTCATCTTGTCAGATCCACTTTAGGAGTCCTGCCGTGTTAAGCATTTTCGGATACAACTGGATTCTCCGTATCTATCTCCGGGCTCCGGCGGATCAAAGCAATCTCTCGTGGACATACACGCTCTTTGTTCAAGGCCGACGACCGAATGGACGGACAAGAAGGAATCTGCTTATGGTTTGACTTTGACTTCATCCTTCACGAGTTCACGCACGTTTTGCACGTTACACGTTAAACCAGAAACGCCCTTGCATTGTATTGCCAGTTGTGAAACCTTGTCATTTCCTTATACGTAGTGAGGACCTATACACAGCTTCTGGTCATACAGCCTTCCACCTGTTGTGACCAGATGCGATTTTGTGAAAAAGCTGACATCAATAATCATAATTCACGTGATAACCTCATTTATAACACCCACCATCTATCTGACCCTCTAATGCTTACATTGCTGACTTGATATGCGCAAATTTATAAAAGCTTATGCTCGCTCTTCGGACATCTCTTCTTCGCTCGTCTCCTCTCCAGGAACCCACACTAAAAGTCCTTCCTCGTCGATCTTCATCCCTTCTGTCGGTATTATGCGTAACACTTTCTGGAAATACTTGTCTCGTACCGTCAGTTTCGGCCTTATCCATACTCCATTGACATACGGTAACAACCGATAAGTCGTTGTCCGCCTCGACTGTGGTAATAGGTTCAGTGTTGTCTGCTTTGAACCAGAAAACGCAAAATCCTCGCTCGGTTCCATACCGAGACCAAAGGTAAGGAAGTGATTGGATGGATTTTCGACTGTCATGTCCAGTTGCATCAGCCCTGGCATGCCATCCTCTGTTTTGGTGGCGCGATACACGGACGCCAGCACACGCGGCTCTGTGCCCAACACCAGATATTTACCAACAGGCATGGTTGTTGTGTTGACTGCTCCATCGCTGCGGTTCTGACGTTGCCATCTTATGACGAATGCCAATTCGAGTGTTACGGGGTGTCGATCTTCCATCGTGAGCTTCTGGGCTATTAGATCGAATTGTGCCTCATGCATCGTCTTAGGGGCAACGATGACCCCTTCTTGTGACACATTCGGCCCCTGGCTCACGTTGCATCTTGCACCACCAACGCATGAGACCACGTTGAGATCCATCCCAAGGACCTTCAGGTCTTCTTGGGCGAATGATGCATAGTGGCAAAGTAGGCACCACTTCTGCGTGAAGCCTCGGGCAACACCCTCTTCCGTATCTCCCAGTCCCTCAGAGTCAAAAAGGCTTGGCCATGGTTCAGGGTGAAGTCGTGGAACCAAATCGTAATTTGCCTCAAATGCATTCACAACAATGAGCTGAACTGTCAATAATTGCATGATCGGGGTTGCAACGTCTGAGTCTAAGTGGTACGACGTCTTCAAGTGCAAATCAAATGTCGTGGGGCCCGGTGCTGGATCTATATGAAGCACCATCTTGACTGATGATGTGCTCTTTATGGCACCCAAAGGAAGTCCCAGGATTTTGGCCTCCTCTGTGGTTGCTTCGGCGCTGCCCTCGTTGCCATCCGTCACCACTCGGATTACTGGTATTTCTTTTCCAAATAGGTGAATATCCAATTTAGCAGTAGCGGATTCGTCTTCGGCATTGATCAACTCGACCTCCAACTCGATGGCCTCGTTTGCGTAGTACTGAGCCAAGGGTTCCAAGAGTTTGATCTCCATCTTTGGCGGCCGAGGCTGAATGCGGATGGTACCTGCTTCTGGACGGCTACTCCTGGGTTTCGATGAGCCCTGGATATACCAGCCAACAATGGGATGTGTATCACGAATTCCAAGTTTAGCATCAAGATTGAAGCTCGAATTGCTGTGTGAGAGTGTGACGGACGAGGCCGTGGCAGTGCCTGGCTCCCTCAAAGGAATTTTCATTTCGAAAACTCGCGTTTGGCCAGGCCGGAGTGTCAGGTTGGAAGTTCCATTGAGCAATGTCGGCAATTCATCTTCAGACCCTTCAGCGTAGTCTTCCTTCAGCGATAATGACAAAATGGAGACTTTTGAGCTTGATGACGAGTCCTCGTCTTCTGAAGCCCCTTGCTCCAGTAGTATTGGTCTGAGACTCCCACTGAACTCGACCCTCAAGGACTCAAATGAGATCGGAGCAGCATCGAGAAACGTGTGAGAGGTGAGCGCAAGCTGTGCGGTACATGTCTCGCCAGCCTTGCCCTCTTTATTCCGAAACACGAAAGACGCTGAAATGAACGAGCCCGTCTTTTCGTCGGTTAGACTAATTACGGGCTTCTCCTCTGCTGGAATTCCTTCAAGTGATCTGGTGATGTCGTAATGCCACTGCGGTTGCCGCACAAAACCTGGTCATGGTTAGAAACACTACTCTCCAGATTATGAACCGAAGACACTCACTGTTGCTCATGAGCTCCCAATCCGCAGCAACCACTAGGTCTGCACGCCGGGCTCCCATGGCGATTCTTCGCAAAGTCAAACACAGGTCCTCTGATATATTGAGCCAACCCTCCGATCTGAACGCCACATCCTCCCAGAATGGTAGCAGGGTTTCCACAGCATCGTCCCATTGTTTCAAGTTGGCGAACTCCCTTGCACACTCCAATGATATCTCAGCCGTCAGGCGTTTTTGCCTTCGAGCTTGAAATTGTGAGCTCGCCGCTTTGAGACAATCAATGACCAATTGTGCATGGTTTACTCCTTTGCCCGATATGGGGTATTCTTGGTACGGCTCTGGGCACATGTATGTATCGTATGCGAAGGCCTTGCTGGCTACCGATGATGCGGGAGTTGTATCTGGCGAATTCCTATCCTCCTCGGGTATCTGATGCGCAAGTTTCCGGCGAGCCACAAGATGGCGTGCCGCTATGCGATACCAGTAGCCTGTATGGTGCAGCAGCTCCCATGGTGACACTCGCTCGCCCAGTACAGACTTATCGGGCGGGACATACAGAGCTCCCGTTGCTGGCGCCAAAGCTGGCAAGCCTACTCTTTCAATCAGATTTGCCATAACTGTAGCCCACCGAGCTTCCCAGGCCTGCCACCCATAGTTGTTAGTCCCTCGCCCGCGTCGATCGACAAAATCGGCAATCCGCTCTCGATGCGAATGCCACATTCTAACAGCCAACGTAGTTTGGCCCAGCCACAAGTGACATCTTAAGCATCGGATAGCTATGACATCCGCCAAGAGTCGGGCCTCATTCCAGCGAGGGCTCCAACTGGGGATTATGTCCAGCACATCCTGTCCAAGAAGTACCTCGTATGCTTGTTTGAAAAATTGCAGCGCCGCATCTGTCTCCTGTCGGAATTCTGCGAATATGGCTGACTTGAAATCGTATCTGAAATTCCAGTCTGGGAGCGAGAGAGTTTGGGATGTCCCGGTCGTAGGTGGCACGGTCGGTTGAGGTGCTATTCCACGCGATCGCTTCTTCCTGGCATGTCGTCCAAGATCCCGGTAGTATTCCACAGCTGAAGTGTATAGCACGCCCAGGACGTTATCAACAACCTGTTTTAGATCGTCCTGCGACTCCTGCGATGGGATGTAAAAGACCGACTTTGGGTCTAACGCTGTCCCTCTCCGTATGTTCTCCAGTCTCTCTTGAATTCCTTCGGCCAACGACAGAGGAGCACCTTCGCTGTCCGCAATCAGAACAATCGCTAGCCGTGTCTTGTATCCTGAACGTAATAAAGCACTCTTGAGATTGTTGATATCGGACTTAATATGGTTATCTTGAAGCGTCATGGAATTCGGGTCGCTCGTGAGGGGGTAAAAGCATAGGTACACACTAGGAACTAGGTCTTGGTGCTTCTTGATCCATTGCGCATCAATGTGACCATCCGGATATAGTGCCGATACTGGACTTAGCGGGGAGAAGGGTGAGTGTAAAGTCGGGTGTTCGCTGAGCGGTTCGATACCTTCTGGAAGACGGGCTCGACGAGGCGGTAATAGAAACGACTGTCCCGCATGTTAGAACAAGGCCTTGCGTATCACCCCGCGCAAACCTACTCTCCCTGTAGTCCTAATCCGAAATCTGTATGGCTCATTTCTTTCGAAGGCACTCCACGACTTTGCGCTAGCATCAACATCCTTAAAGTATTCTGCCAGAACCTCTGCTTCTTCGCCCCCGATAGGTGGTAGCTCTGATCGGAGAAGGATGCTCTGTTCCTTTAGCTCTGCGCTCAATGGGAGCTCGTTCGTCTCGGAGTTAAGGCCAGCGGCCACTAGAAGGGGGACATTGTGGTCCAAACTTCCCGTCGGATACCCATCCATGGTGGATATTTTGAGATGTCGAAGGCATGGGTTCGTGACGGCGAAGGTAAATTGAGCTTAGAGCTGATGTCGCCAGACGACGTTAGCCATCCTTGTCCATCGCAAATGCCCCTCGTTAGCGTAGCAGCCCACTTACATGGCTCAAAGACATGAACAAGAAACCGCCCAGC
The DNA here is from genome assembly GCF_020744475.1 of Fusarium redolens. Lineage (NCBI taxonomy): Eukaryota > Fungi > Ascomycota > Sordariomycetes > Hypocreales > Nectriaceae > Fusarium > Fusarium redolens. The sequence continues at coordinate 2,307,322 of NW_025763666.1, read as the reverse complement.
GATAATATGCTCCTTTTTGAATGCAGAAGAAATAGAAGCAACGTTTTCAGGCTTTTCAAGCCGTCTTTAAATCAAATCGACATCATCAATCACCTAAAGACTGTTCAGCAGCGATCATATGAACGATTGGCCGTTAACGGCACCCCTGCAATCCATCGGGAGCTCCTCCGGAACCGGAACAACGCCAATCGCCGAATCTCCAAAACTTCAAGATCAACCTTGCGACTGCGACGCCAGCGCCAATTGACCACGGAAATCCCCCCGTACGCACCGCCTCCGACCGACGAATTTTCTAATAACGGATCCGATCGTTCCTATCTCTAATTTTGCATCATGAGACCTACACAAGCCCTGTCGGTCGGCCGATACCGCCACCTCAGACTCACAACCAAGGATGTTGGAAAGGGCTTCTACAAGGGTAACCGAACTGGTTCAATGGGTCGACACACAAAGTACGGAGGCTACGTTATCGAGTGGAACAAGGTCCGAACATATGCTGTACCGCCGCTGAAGGATTTCAAGGTGAGGATCGACTGTTGTTGGTGATTTGGACGGAAAGCTAATCGTGGTAAAATAGCTTACACCCTTCGTGAGCCGACAAGTCAAGGCGGAACCTGGTGACTATAAGGGTCTCGATAAGGGTCCTCAAGATCCTTACTTCTACGTCGAGCAATGGAAGCGATTCAACGGTGTGGATTAGACGGGCAAAAAGGGCGGTGGCCATAGAATATTGGTTGATTTCTCAACAAAAGGCGAATCTAGGATGCCATGGAGACCGGGAAACTCTGGCAAGGCTGTATATACCCGTGTACGTTGTACCACCATGTATGATTATGGACTCATTCGATCAATAACGAAAAAACACTTGAACACTCCTATTTCCTGTGAAATGTTGACTATGGATATTACTTACGAACGAAACAAAATGACGATAACGATTGTGCTTTGACACGGGGATATCCTGATTGAACAAAACTGAACAATTGACTGTATCCAACCTTGCGCCAAAAAGAACTCCTTTTTATGATTCCTCCTCTTTCTTGACTCGGGGCAGCTCCTCCTGAGCCGTGACAAATGTGTCTAAGCCAGGTCGCTCTAAAGGCGTGGCAACCAAGCCAGCTTCGTCGTTTATTCCATTCTTCTCCTTTTCCACTTCGTTTTCCTGGTTTTTCTCGACTGGTTCTGAAATCTGAATATTTGGGCTCATGGGCCTCGAGGTGGGCATGGCGGTAACATTCGACTGCAGGGTCTTCATACTGGCAGTGTCTGCCTCCCTTTTAAGGCTGAATGGGACTGCTGTACCGTCGAGGAATGGTCGCTTGCCTGCAATCTCAATAGTTGGTGCATCTTGAGAAGTAAGCTGCGTTGATTGAGAAGGCTGAGTAGAATCATCATCATGAAAGCTTGGACTCATAGGTCGTGAGCCTGGAAGTTGTGTGACGTTGGACTGAAGCGTCATCATACTAGCCGTCTCGGCATCCTTATTAAGACTAAACGGCAGTGCGATGCCATCAAGAAACGGTCTCTTACCAGCTACACCAGTCTCCGGCGCATAGTCGGGACTGAGTAAACTGGGCTTGGCAGCTTCTTGCTCCTTTCGCTGCTCTATGAGATGAGCAACTGGCATATCCTCAGTGATGGGCTGGCTACCCGTCTGGTTCTCGTCGGTGACTACCTTGGTGTGGGATCGGCTTCTTGCTCGGTTCGGCTGTGACCGTGATCTATCTTGTCCTTCGATATCAGCAAAGGAGCGAGCTCCTTCGCCCTCAGCACCAGTGGCAACTCTTGTTTCTGGCTGTCCAGCTGCCTTCTTCTCTCGTTCGACTGTCATCTCATCGTGCTTAGAACCCCAGAGTGACCACATTGCCAGACCCCAGCTCTTCTGTTGTTTCTTGCTTCCTTCTACCAGCTTTGAATCAACGCGCCGTCGGCCAGCCAATGCAGTCGGAGGAGGGCATTCGCCAGGACCATAATCATGGTAGCCGATGGCCATATCGCTCACCATCTTTTTATGGACCTTGGCCTTGTTTGATGCATATCTATGATCCCACTGTTCCTTCTTGGCCAGCCATTTCTTAACTGTTCCCTCCTTTACAACTCCAACTGAAGCAGGTTCCATACAGCATGCTGGCAACTCAGCCTCAGGGGCCAGTGGGAGGGTAGCACCATGACGAGTGACTCGTTGACGAATCATGTGGTTCTTGAACGGCGGGAGAGGGTCGCCAGCCTTTCCAACTCGGCCAGGCTCCGAGTGAAAGTCTGACTTTTCTGTTTCTGGGGTTTTGGGAGCGTTTTCTTTGGATTCGCTATCGGACCCAGATTCAGAGATGACTGATATATCGTCGTCATCGAGAATTTCGATGCCACGTTTCTGAGCTCGAGCGAGGGCCCATGCACCAAACTGGGCAACAGACCTGTACATGTATTTTGCGGGACGAGTGAAACTTAGTGTTGGTGCCACATGACAAAGATCATCCCATACTTGGAGTTGTACATCGGTGGGCTTGTACTTTTGCAACAAAGCTCTTCCTTCTGGGGTGAGAGCTTCTTCCGGGGACGCATATTTCTCAGGGTTGGCACATTTGTGAGCCAAGTATATCTGCTCATCTCGTAGAATCTCCCCTCCTCCGACCATGATCAGAAGTGGAGGGAGGCCACCTAGTGTAGGTTGCATGACTGGGCTGACAAGAGGATGTGCAAGAAGCTCGTTGGTGGTATACATCTGAGGTTGTCAGCTTCTAGTCAAACTCATCTTCTACGAAACCTACCTGAATCTGATCTTTTAGCTTGACGAGTTGGCCGTCAATGGTGACAGAGAGGAGCTTTTCAGGGTTGATGGGAATTCCACCATTGATCCACTCCGATCTTGATGAAGCATCTGACGGTTCTTTCTTTGCAACTGGTGCTTGCTGCTTCTCCTTAAGTTCATGCTTGCCAGGCGTCTTCTTTGTCTCGTTTTTCTTTTTCAATGCCTCTTCTCTCAACATCACAACATCGTCCTCGTTCGGCGGTGGCCATGCTTTAGAAGGCTTGTGGTGAAATCCTGCCTGTGGTATATAATCAAAAGGTGCCTCGCCTGCAACGCTGGGGAACGAGTGTGTCAGGTCAACCCATGGGCTGATGAGGATAGCACCAGCAGGCAACGGGAGCCCTTGATCGCGTAGAACACACAAAAGAGACATGACCATTCCGCCGCCTGCAGAATCTCCAGCCAAGACAATAGTCGTAGGATCTTGAACGGTAAGCAGATGAAGGTAAGCTGCAAGACAATCGTGAAGGCCGCAAGGGAAGGGAAACTGCGGCGAAAGGCGATATCGAGGGGCGAAAACGCGTGCTTTGAGCTTTCGAGCATGTCGCTGCATTTGATATCGATGTTCATCAACACTACCAAAGTAGTATGCGCCTCCATGGATATACATCATGACGCGCCGCGTTTTTCCTCCGTTTTGCTTTCGCTCATAGGCATCTGCGCGCATCTCAATCCATTCCGCGTCGAGAGGAGTCGCAGGTTTCCGCCATTGCCACCACTTCTCGCCGCCGACTTGCTTGATACCGTCAAGACCCAGTTGTTTCTGAAGAAATTCAGCGGCGCGTGTCAATTGATCCTCGGCGATGGTGACATCTTCGACTTTGACCCATTGAGGATGCGGCACCCATTGCGCGGTGAATGCTTGGAGTTCTTCAACAGTGTGGTGTGATGCATACTCGAGGAATGATCGGATCAGATGGAGACCTTCATCGTAGGATAGATGCGCAGTTGGACGTTGTCGCAAAGGCTTCCTGTTGAAATACTAGAGGTTCTGAGTTAGTTCCTTGCGAAAAAGGAAAGCAATCTCAAAGTGTAGGGAGGATGGTGTTTTCGTCCCCTCTACTGGCTTGGAGATCGATTACACAAAATGATGAAAGTACGTACATGAGAGAACAAAGTCGAGACGACAGTGGGCGTCACAGCGAATGACACCGAGGTGGTGTTGAGCGAGTTCATGGCTGTCACTCACTCGAATCACCAAGTACTTCGATACACAACAGGACAATCAGTGGCTTGAGTCGCTATTAAAGACGCGCCATGTGCCATGGAATGGAAGAGTTCAGTTCAATTCAGCTGGACAACAGGCTCAGCTGAACCCAAAACCTAACCAATTGCTAGTAGGGGTCTCATGATGTCATTCTTTGATGAGATGCACCCAATTCCTACCCCTGACTCCACGGAACCGGGGATGGCTGATGGCTGGACGGAGATAACAAACTTAAACATTTATCCTAAAGGGATAAAAATACTCAGACAAATTTACGATAACTTGGGCAACGCTAGGATGACCTCAGGAAGCCTTTGGTCGGTTTATTTTAGAATCTTGATTAAACGACCTTAGTCTTGTTGCTTCCATTCCTGTGGGAACGGGTCGTTTCTGCCTTCTGCATGCAGCGAGTCGCTGGATGAAACCTGACTTTCATTTGAAGATGGCCTGTGCTTTTGGTTTGTGGGGAGATTTGCAGCCAAGAATCAAGGTCGAGAGACTGAAGACCTATACAAAGCACAATATAGAGTTGGAAACTCGGTCAAATCGGAAAATATGCAGTAATACTAAGAACCTTTCAGTTCACATATCGTATTCCTTACATTTCTTATTAAATAATGCACTTGATGTTATTACCAGGTATTATATAAAATTAGGTCGCTCCCTGATGATCAAGGGACACGCAAGATTGAATATGTGGGCCCTGGCTTGGGCCGTGGCGGGTCCAATCAATAAAACACCAAAAATTTTATGCAGAGCCATCTTCCTCAAATTGCCCCTCCAAACCCCGCCAAAACTATCACCACAATCATGGCCTCTACAGAACCCGCGCAGCTGCCTCCAGCGGGTGAGTCGAAACATTTACTTCAGACTATGCACAGAGACTAATTCAAATCTTCTAGCTGAACGCCAATCTGAGTTCGAGCAAGCCGTCGCATACGCTCTTCACCTCTGGCCTGCACTTACACTCTCAGTCCAGAACGGCTGGGGTGGTCCCGACTCTGCCGACAAACGCGATTGGTTTGCCGGCGCCGTTGTCGAACTCTTCCCAGAATATACCGATACACCTCCCAAGAATGGAAAAGCCCCCGAGGATCCTGATCTAGAGGAGGTTGAGACTGTCCTGCTCCAGGTCATGGTTGACGAGTTCGAGGTTAACGTCGATGACGATTCAGGCACAGAAGTTGCCGGCAATATTCTCCGAGCTCGCGCGAGCTGCACTCTCGGAACATTCGACGAGGTCAAGGCTCTGCGCACACGCTGGCTGAACCGCAAGGGAACAAAGGTTGAGGGTATCTTCAAGAAGGCTGACGATGCCGATCAGGATACAGACTGGGAGAGCGACGAGGATGATTCAGAGGATGACGAGGGTGGCGCTGATGTTGAGATGGATGAGGCTCCCCCTCTGGTTGCGGTTCCTAAGGAGAAGTCCCAACCTCAGGTCGACGAGGATGGCTTCACGATGGTCACTAAGAAGAAGAAATAAATGCAACAAAGGCAAAAATAACAAAAATGAGGAGCATCGAATATCAGACACGAGTTCTTGGTATTTATACCCATCAAGTTACAGGCTCTGGTGCTTTCAACATGCCACAATGGTTTCACTAATTCCGAACGCCAAACTGGACAGCGACAATCCCATCCTTTCAAACATATACTGGACTTGTTCAACGTCTATTCCCAGTCCTCGTCGCTATCTGAGTCATCATCACTGTCATCCTCCTCATCGCTGCTCTCCTCCTTCTTCTTGGCGTCCTTAGGATCCTTGGGGCTATTGGGGGTCTGTGTTGTCTTGCCAGATGCCGCACCAACAACATCGTAGCTAGCCTCACTATCCGCCTGTGACTTCTCGTCGTTTGACTTGCGGGGCTCAGTTGGCTTCAAGAGGGTTTTTGCAGGTTGGGTAGTGGTGGTAGTGGTGGAGGGGGCAGCAGGGGTAGTCTTGGGCTGGTCCTTGGGTTCAACCTTGGTCTCAACCTTGGTCTTAGCCGCGGGTGTACTGGTATCATCGGAGGCGTCAGAGTCATCATCGTCGGAATCATCATCACTCCAGGCAACATCATCCTCAGCGGAGGCAGCTGTCGATTGTTAGCAAGGCACTGTTAAAACCCAATTGACTCACCCTTGAGAAGATCTCGTCGTCTAGCCTCGGCTGTCTCAATACCATGACGAAGGAAATAGTAGCGTTTCCAGAAATCAACGTAGGGAACTTGGTCAGGAACCAACCTCTCCATAGTAGCTCGCAAGTCGGGGAATTTCTGTAGATCATCGTTGATTTCAGGTGTCTTCTTATCAGCATCAAATTCCTTTGACCACTCTGCGTAGTCAGCACTGTTGGGATCTTTTGTAAAACTCTCCGTTGATGTGTGAATAACGTGTAGTTGAGCATCAAATCTCGATGTATGAATGACACGCTTGCCTTGAGCATCCTTACTCTCGAAGAGGACAGTGCCGCTCTGGTCAGACTCCTGCGGAGGTGCAATACTGACGGCATCACGAAGGAAGTTCCGGACATTGCCGCCAAACTTGATAAGGGCCTCATCAGCGGCATCCTCGGCTTTCTGAAGGTCCTTTAACCTCTTGGCAGCTTCTGCTCTAAGCCGAGCCAGGGTGTTCTCGGACTGTTTGGCCTCTGATGAACCATCCTGTGATGCCCTAGGTGTGGTGGCCTGATCATTCTCACCGTCTCTGGAGCTTTCGCCGCCAGTCACGGTGTTGAGTGAAAGGTTTCTTGTATGGCTTAGAATTGTTGATCGAAGGCCAGTGAGTCCCTTTGATGCATCTTCACCTACTTCCGCCAACTCCTTGGAGGCTTGTGTGTATACTGATTCGCCCTAAGCATGTTAGACGGGCAAGGGTTGAGAGCTGAGACCTCATACCTGCTTAACAACGTTGCCAAAGAAGCCACCAATCCTGGCACCCCAAGGGCTGTTGGAAAAGGCTTTATATGCGTCTTGGAGGTCCTCATTCAGTGTTGACTGAGGTTGAGGACTCTTTGGCTCTTCCGTCTTCTTAGCGTAGCCATCTTCTGTGATATGATCATAAGCCAGATCCATGGCGGCTCGCTATTGTATCGCTCTTAAGTCGATATAAGTCAAGACTATGATTTAAGGCCCCAGTATGAGGCTTTGTGAGTCTTTTAATCCGTTAATGGTCAGTTTATTTGATATATCCTGTTGTCTTGAATATCCCTTGGACTTGAGCCTCCTGACCGCACCTGTGGCGGGGTCCAATGGCTGCTGTGCACGGGCCAATGCTCACGTGAGGGTACTTTTGCTCGCTCTTGGCTCCTTGCTACCCTATAGTTGCTCGACTTTGTTGTCATCTTTACAATTTTTTATGTCTTCTATTAGCTGTTGTTGCCCGATATTTTGTAAGTTTAATGATTATATCTTTCAATGGCTGTGCTTCTTGTATGTATAAATATGCTTTTTGTATTGAGGTTTCTCGTGCTTTCTTAAGTCTTCACTGAGCGTCATCGTTTAAACCTTTGAACGTCAACCTCAAACCAACCCCCAACTCCCAGTTGTGACTTTGTCAACAACAAGATCATCAATACCACCGAAACCAAGCTCTATTACCAATGACGACACATGAAAACTTATAGTGAGAAGCGTTAACTTTCCAAGCCTCACGATCATTGAATTGTCCTTTGAGGCCTTGGTCAATAAGGAGAGCAGCTGAATCAGAACGTTATTTCGAATTGACCTTGAGGGTATACCCCGCAAGCAGGAGGGGGTTAGCATTCAGTTCCTTGGCGAATGCTTTTCAGTTGAGCTTAAACTTCCATTTCAGCTCACAACGCACTCATTGATCGGTTCCTGTCATTCAAACTGTCACTGACGTATCTATTGCGCAAGACAAGACTGTGCCTAGTCCTGGGGGAACCCTTGTTTCAGGACCCTCAATCCTTGGAGAAGAAGATGGTGTTGATACCCTTAGAAGATCCTCAAGGTTGGACCCTTAATCCGTCATATTCCCGAACTTTATCTCATCGAATTTATTTACATTGAAACCGAGGTTACCGACGATATTATGACATGTTTATCCTCAGGCAACCGAGGGCATGCCTTGTTTACCAACATTGACGTCGATATATCTCGATCGTCGGCTTCAAACGGGCAAAATTTCCGTCTAAAAGATCAGTTGACCCCGATCGCGATCTGAGAAAAAGCCTAGAACGAGCCATGACAGACGCCAAAATGCAGCTCGACGTGTTTGGATTGGCTTCAGTAAAAGGGGCATTGGATTGGCTTTGATCTTGATGTCCTCACAAGATGAGCTTCAACAAAGTCATGTTGTCATTGCGCATGAAGACATGTGGTCATCAACCAATCATGTAGCCGTCCCTGAGCCAGGGGATCCATACTGGCAGTCCTCTAGCTTGGAGCCGCAAGTTGCCTGCAGTGATCATCAAGCTTCCCGTTCCTCGGTCTATTTATCAGCCAATCATATCGAGGGAATCACAAGTCAGTCAAGACCACTCCCCGGAGCGAAACAATAGTGGGTTTTGCGGCGCTGGGCAATATCTTGGCTTTTCCCATCCTTGCGATGACGTAGTGTGCAATGCAGCTTCACCCTCCAGACTGCTCCAATAGCGCATCTGACGTCACACACGATCGCGATCTGAGAGGCAGATGCAATGCCCCTCCTCACCAAAGTGCATTTTGCTAGAGAAGCCACAGTGATTCACTGTGGGGTTCTATCAGGAGCTACCTCCGGAGCTCTCTCTGCCTGCTCCTTCTTGCCCACGCGTGCCTGCATCTTCAAGGTTGATCACGGGCAATCAACGTTCTCTCCAAGCAATACTTAAACCCCCTCTCCTCCCACTTCAACCTCTTCTTCTTTCATCATCAAACACTCTCATCTTCAATACAAACACTCACAAACAACAACCAACCCAAACCACCAACCACTATCACAATGGAGTCCCTCAAGCAAGCCGGCAACTACGTCGCTGAGACCGTTCAGCAGGCCACCTCTGGTGCTTCCAAGGAGGCCAACAAGGAGGTTGCTAAGGACGGCAACGTCCCCATCTCCACCCGGTAAGCACCTTCCTCTCCACCCAGATCATACACGAGTGCCTCATGGCCTCAACAACACCATCACATCTTGAGCCTCCATCAAGCCCACTCAACACCACTTCACCCCTCGATAACAATATCTTGCTAACATATCTATGCAGTGCCACGGCTGCGAAGGATGCCCTTGGCGACAAGATTGACGAGACCACTCACGACAAGAAGGCCGACGTAAGTCGTCCTGGAACACGATCGATTAGATTACACAAGACTGACTTAAACCCCCAGGTCCACCGCGAAGCCATCTAATTTTCTCCAGTATTTCGGATCGACATGGAATCAGCATGAATCGACATGAATCGGAATGGCGTTGAAAGGGAATAGCGTTGGGACTACATAGGCTGTATTCACCTACACCTAATACAAACAGTCAAACACCAGAAATATCATAAAAAGCATAATGAAGTGAACATGTTGTGATTTGGAGCTCGAAATACATCCGGCGCATAAACGGAAGTGGGATCTGTCTTGGTAGATTATAAGCAGACCAGCTCCGCATCAGACGTAAATATTGTTGTATTGTTTTACGCCGGGGTATTCCTGTAAGAGAGACGTAAATATTGGATCGGGCGAAAATGTGTCTAACGGGAAGATATTCAATGCTGAGGCCACGACTGACAACTTGCGCAAGGAATTAGAAGTAGTTTAAAGGAGTAATGTCAAAAACATAGCTATACTGTAGATTCTGAACTGTGATCTTGCTCTGGCAAAGGCATGTCTGTTCATCTGCGTACGATGATGGAATGGCACAATGAGGTAACTCACTGAACAATCTCTATCGCTTTACTTCGGCCATGAGCAAAGATGTAAATTCTCGTCCACAGACGAATAATACAATCAGTTGTTGGCATGCAGACGTCTTCTGTAACTCTACACCCACATACATTCGTTTTCTCAGCTTGGTTTATTTGTCCATATTTGTTTGCTGTCCGTGGATGCTCTTTAGATGCAATATCATCGCTATCTACGGTTGAGAATAGCCTGTCATATCCAAATCGCACGTGGCTCTTCTCTTTCTCTGTTGTTCAACTCTCCTGTACCTCCTCTTGTGCGCTGAATCTATTTCCGATCCGCCGGCCTCTCAACTCACATTTTTGTACCTAGAATTGGTCAATTTATTGTGAGTCACAATACCTGTGCACCTGAGGATTCTCAACATAATTGTTTTGTGACCTACTGATACAGGTAGCACAATGTCTGCTGCATCATCTCCACTCCCACCTTCTAGCTCTGACATACCTCTGTCCATTTCCCTTCCTCCCCTGTCCTCGATTGTTCCTGATTCGTTCGTCTATCGAAGACGCCGGCTCCAACAGTATGACCCCCTAGCAAGACCAACTCTATCTCAGGCACTGGACCTAAAAGACTACGCATCCCATCATTCACGCAGTCGGAGTGTGCCGACAGACGCGACCACGGCTGGCATTAGCCCCGGGCGTCTGCCCGAGGATGAAGCTCGTGGGTATCATATTGGTCTCTCTGCTGGTCCTAAGCTTTCCGCCAGAACAAGTCACAACCCTTGGAGAATACTTCACCGAGGTGCCCACGGGGTGCCCAAAACTCGCGGTGTGATTGAAACTATTCAATCGTCAACCTATGGAATGATGCTTCTGCCCACTGGGGAGCCGATTTCGTGAAGAGATCAAGGACATTGAATGAACAGCCATTGACATTCTTCGTGTTGGACTTGCCTCTGAGACAGAAGCAGAAAAGTCTGTTAAGGGTCCTGTGAAATTCCCGATCTCCGTGCAGCTTGGATCCTCCTCTTCACAATGTCGAACTAGAGTCAAGCTCAACACGGTCTTCCTGGGACACTAGCATTGCCGTTTCGCTAGCTTGCCGCCGAATACTAACTACATGAACACAGGCTATTGGCCATGGAAGTTTAGATGATAGAAGCCTGGCTTGCGGGACGTAATACCACGGATGCGAGCCCACACTTTACTTCAAATGCTATTGTCACGCCATTCGAGGTATCCACAGAGCTTGAATTCTAGTGTACTTGAATCGCCAGTGGGAGCTTCCCGTAACCTGAAGGAACCAAAGGCATCGCCTTGGGGTTCAGGGGTTTGGAAATAATCAGGTAAAGGAGCCATAAAGCCCCCCTAAGCTCATCGCCGATGGGCAGCAGCATTGGATCCCTCATGTATTCATTTGGACCAAGCAAGTCATCAACTTCTATCTACATCCAGAGTTCGAGCGACCTATGCTCTTCTCGGAGCTGATGGCTGAGGTGGTTTGTTCCTCGCTTGAAGCCAGGTCCTAGAATGGTTGTTGACTGTCTGGAACGCAACGCCGATACCTTTGCTTTTCGCGGAGGATAGTATGGCTGTGAGGTGCTATACACAGTCATTGTGACCTCAAGGGATTATTCTTCACGCAGAATGTTTAAATTGTCTGATGCAATTAATCGGAACAGTATCATGCATACGAAAGTTGATGGTTGACTGACCGTTGCTACCCCTTAGACGTATTCGAGAATGAATGCTAAATAAGAGTCTGACGAGAGCAATATTCCGTTACTTCCCACAAATTCAAAACAAATACAAATTTGGTGCCACCTTCCACGACAAGCCAGCAGGCTGAGCTGACTGGGAAGCTAAACGATTTGCAGACGAAGAACTTGCCACTAACCAAACATGCAATGCTAGAACCTGAAGTCTCTCGTGAAAAGAATCGGGCAATAGGTTCAAGAGAACGTGCAAACACAATTCAAAATACAGGAAGTGTTAACTTCAAGGCCATCCGCCATCAACACCGTGCTGATATTGCGCTAAACAAGCTCTTGAAACTTGGGGGAAACGCAGAGAAGGCCGAGACCTTGTGGTTCAATGTAACTTTACAAGGCGAGATTGGCTCAGCAAACATAATATCTACGAGTCAACTTCCTGATACGTTCTTCCTTGGCTGCTTCGACCTCAAGGTCTTCGAAATTTATGATTAAGGTACTTGGATGATGTGTTTGATAGGAATACCTTGCGGGTGAATAACTTGATGGACCTGCTGGGAAATTTGCTTTATTCGAAAAGACCATCGATAGTTTCAATCAAAACGGTAATAGCCGTGGTTGTATTGATTGAACTCCTGATCACCGTGTCTGGAGATCGAGGTAGTTTGCTATGACCCTATCAACGCAAGTCAGGCTTTTCATCTTGGGATGCTTTCAGATGGACTCTCACCGAGCTCGGATGTCACCCTCTCTTCATCAAGATGGGGATAGAATATGGGAGACTTGGACAAAACTCAATATGATGACTTCTACTCCAAGAATACTGATTTGCCACAAAAGACTCTTTTAGAGGCAAAATGATAGGACCCAAATGCGTAATTTCTTACTGTCTTGCCGATTTCTGTTTTTTTATCAAAATCGATTGACAACCTAGAGCTACGTCGCTATTTTCCATGTAGAGCAACGATACTAAAATCGCTATTAAAAAAAAAAAAAGCCCTTGTGTTTCTGTCATTAGCCCAAATGAATAGCAAAACAATGTCCCTCTGTTAGCTCACCAAACGACGATCCTCCAGAAAGCAATATGCGCGAAGTCTTCACGAGCCACAGCACTTTAGATATAGTACATGGAGTTGATCAGTCTAGGGTGGACTGCCTTGCCCTTAGCCTGGGCTGATCCAGCAGTGACGACGCTATCCCCGTCACTCTCCTCGAAGAACTCAGGTCGATGAGCTCGAGCGCGAGTGCAGACAATGTCCGCATAGTAGGCCGGAGGGCAAATGCTCACAGCCTTGGTGGCCCGTCCGAACAGGTAGCAGAGCTCGTGAGTGAATTTCTCAAGCTCGTTGGCTGCCTCGCTCTTGAACTTGGCTCGGAAGATCTCGTCAATCAAAACAGTGTAGTGCGCAGGACGGGCAGTGCCCTTGATGCTTGCGTGGGCGGTGAGATAAAAGTCCCAGTACCGAGCCTCCGTGATACCTCGGTCGACGACCGTGCCGTTCTGTATGTTGTGGTTCTTCTCCATCGCGTTTTCGTTGGAGGCGGGGTAGAAGCGAGTCTGGTGTCGCTTGACAGAAACGATGATCGAGATTTTGGGAGCCTTGTTCTTGGGGTATTTGGCATTGCACGCAATGCGGATGCGTGGCAATTCTGTGCGAAGAACTTGGGCGAACTGGCCAGTGGACACACCGTCGCGGAAGATGACGATGTTCTCGGGCAACTCCTGTCGGTTGTGTTTTTGCCAAAGCTCAAGGCGCGACTTAAAAGCTTCGGTCAAGGTTTCATCAAGCATCTCCTGCTTGGACGACTGCTCCCAGGAGTAGGCTGGCCATTGCCCCATGTCCCGGTCAACAGTGGCCACCAAGCCAACCAAGCTGGGTGCAGCGTCGCTCTTGTCGGCAGACATGTTGGTCGGGTGTGTAACGTCGTATCCAACCACCATTGTTTTGCCTTCTTTGATCAAACCGACCTCATTGTGAAGTTTGTGGTTGACACCACCAGTCTTCAGGTTCCACTTGAGAGCAACATTCGCGAAATACTGGGGATTTCCCTTGCGCAGCTGGAAACCCTGAACACAGATGGTATGAATACCATAAGTACAGTCGCCAAAGGTTTTGATCTTGCCATAGGTTTCCGAATCAGTTGAGTCGAGAATCACAAGAATGACCTCAATCTGGTTGCTCTGAGCCCAACCGAATACCTTTTCGGTATCCCGGCTATTGGCCGCCTCGTGTGGCGGTGGAATAGGGTCGTTGACAGCGATGTTCATGGTCTTCTTCATGAACTGAGAGAACGCTATAACCGACTGTGATCCCACGGCCTCAGATCTAGGGCTGGACAAGATGTTGATGTAGGTCCATTTCTTGACGGGTTGGCCGGGCTTGACAACCTTGACATCTCTGAGGTTCCAAGCTCCATTATGCGGGTCGACAGCTTTGGATTTCTTCTGCTGGTCGAGGTATGCAACTCGAGGCACGGTGAGAACGCGTCCTTGAACCGTGAGGAGCTGCCGACCAACTTGAATGCCGAAATGACCCTAGAGAAGTTAGCATTTTCCACCTCCGAATTTCACAAAACATACCAGTGTGTCATCGTCGAGCCCAAGCGTTTCTCGGGCATCCGTAGTAATGGAGAGAGCGTTGGCGTATGGGGTTCGGCAAGCAAAATTCACCATGTCTGTTGACTCGGCGCCATTGAGCTTGGCCTTTACTGACTGTCCAGGCTGGATCTCGAGGAACTCAGCAGGGACAAAGGTAGGCTTTGCGGCAGTGCCAACATTGAAAACAGGATAGTTTGCCAGATTAACGTTGTACTCTAGATCACATGTTAGATCAGTATCGAACGTGGAGGGTGAAACATACTTTGTTTGTAGAAGTCTGCGACGGTAATGTACCGGCTGTTACCCTCATCTTCCAGCCAGAAGCTCACATCTCCCGGCCCAACCACAAAATCTGTCGTATGGCGGAACTTGGGAGGCTTATCGCGACATTGTTTGTTGATATCACGGATCGACACCAGGCCATGAATTGCCTTGGATCTTCGAACTTCCTTATTCCCATATTTGGTCCTTATCCAGACGCGGGTCTTGGGAAGAAATCTGTTGAGTAGTTTCAACTTTCTGGCCATGTGAGGTGACTGAGTCGCATTAACCTCGAACCCGTCAAAGAACGCGGCACAGGGGCCGTCAATCTTGAAGACACCATGGGTGACATTGACGTTCAAGAGAAGGCGGCCAGTGGCCAGGCGAACGGATTGGAAGTAGCCGCGCGCAGCTTTCAAAGCTCTGTCTCTGCCCAAGATAACCTCATTCCGGCGGCTATCGCTCCCAAATGCGAAGAAGCGCGAGCTCCCCACAGCGCTGATCTCGTCAAGCTTAGACCGTGGGCCAAAGCCGAAAATGACGTTCAGGGCATCAATGACATCCGGGAACTTGGGGAAGGTCATGGCCTTGGAAGGATCGTTGCCATCATCAGAGGCGCCAGTCTTGGAGTTGACGTACTTGAGCATCTCATCAACACGAGCCTCTGCAGGGCCATTGAAAACAACTTCGAAGACATCTGTCTTTTCGGAGCCTGCCGAAGAGAGCATGTTGAACCGAATAGTGTTGTCTTGCTCAAGATTGAGCTTGCGCAACGAGATGAGCTGTGGCTTGAACTCAGTCGCGAGGAGTAGGTTTTTGTCCTTCTTGGAGAGTTCATTGAGAGCTTCCTTGATAACAAGGTAGAGCTTGCGGCCCTTGACCTCGCGAGGGCCAGACTGTTGAGACTTTCCGGGTTTGCCGCCCTTCCCCTTAGTCTTGGGGGCGCGCTCCTTTGTCTCTTCCTGCCCTTCAGGAACGATCTCCTTGACAGTCATTGTGTATTTGTAGATCACGGGAGCTTGAGTTTTGACCTGATAGTAGTTCGCCCAGAGTGTGACGGGAGTTCCTTTACTGCCAAAGGCAGGTCGTGGAGGAAACTTTCCTAAGTTCTGCTTGTCTTCCATTGACAAGTTACCCATGTTGGAGGTGAGCTGAGCGACAGAAGTGACTTGGTTTCTCACGACTTCATCTTCAAGCTTTGTGATGGCCGCATCTGGTTGGGGAACAGAATCTCCCACACTGCATAAGTTAGCATTGATCAACGACAACACATCTGGTATCAGATAGAACATACGTGAAGACAGCAGGTCCTTCAGGTTGGCCACTGAAGCCGCCTCGGCCGCCACGACCACCTCGTGGTCCTCCCCTTCCACGGTGGTGACCTCCGCGACCACCTCTAGGGCCGCTGAAGCCGCCGTGAAAGTCACCGCGGCCTCCATCGCCATGACCTCTGCCGCGGAAATTGCCATCGCCTCGTCCTCTTCCTCCTCTAAAGTCAGAGGAACCAGCAGGGCCACCGCGTCCACCACCACGACCATCTTGATAGCCACCGCCACGTCCTCCGCGACCACGCCCACCACGACCGCCTCGGTCTGCCATGGTGATTGGGGTTGAGATAGTCAAGAACTACAGGGTAGCAAGACGTAAAGGGCAGCGAGCGATACTGATTGTCAAAGTTGTTGAAAAGAACCAAGCTCAAAAGACTGTCACTTGATGATGATGAGAGAAGAATGAAGGGTTTGATGAGTAGGTATGAGTGTGTGAGAGTGTAAGTTTAGGAGGAGGATTTGGGCAGCTTTATGTGAAAGGCCCGGAGAGAGGATCGAGAGGCTCTTTGCAGGTGCCTCCAGTGTGAATCAGTGCCAAAGCAGTCACAGCCTTGTTTGCTGTGACACAGCCTGGCTTTCTGATAAGTGACTGATTGACTGAAGGCAAGAGTGGCCTAATCACGGCCTCTACCTAATTGACAAGGAGGCTTGTCGGTAACAGCTGCAGAGGCGGGAGGACTATCACGGCAGCTAGGGAGCTCGCCCGGGTCTGGTGGAGCAAGCTGAAGCTAACCGACACTAAGTTAATTCTTAGGTGCGCGGGGGGATAATTGGTTCAAGTTCAATTGACAGAGAGCAAACTTGTCAAAGCGAGTGAAAACATAAGAAAAACATGAAAGGGAAGAGTTAAATTTCGCGCTTTCTTTTCTCTATGCGCCAGGCTTTGTTTCGTAGCCCTTAGAATGGTCGGCCTCCCAAGGTTGCCATGACGTTATACGTCGTGTCTTAGTTCCGCTGGGCTAACGAGGCTTTCCAGCTATCATTAACCTTCAATGATAACCGTTTACCCTGGAGAAACTCAATCACACCCATCTTTTCACCATTGAAAACATAAGTCACTTGCAGGTACCATATGCTCGGATCTTGTGTTGATGCACTGTAGGATTTCCCTTTATCAGTTCAGCCATGTTACGGAGACTGATAGATGCCCAGAAGCATTCTGGACAACCAATCTTGCGTCTAAATGGCAACCCCTGCCTTACAAGCATATACTCTAATAGTTGTACAGTTGTTGTTGGACAAGATTTCCGCTAGCCATCCCGTGCTCAGCCATCATCAAAGAACCTAGGGTCTGTGTTTGTTCCACTGGATCTTGGTACGCCTGTAATCAGGATTCGTCCACACGATTTCCCAGATGCGAGACCAGTCCTGCGGGCTCGGATAACCAAACATACAACACATGGTCGTTGTTTGAGTTTGAACAATTAGAGGCACATCATATCGCACAAGGGGACTTCCTTTATCATTGACCTACTGCCTACCTTAGGTATTGCTTGCTTTATGCCTGAATCTTTGCTTACATTGACTTATAAACTGCATAGATGTGCTGTGTAACGTGAAGCATATCATGAAACTTAGAACCGAAATGACACTCTCGATTGTTCTGTTCAAGACCTCGGAATCTCGGTCTCTGGCGACGTTACCATTCTTAGTAAGAACTTATGTATTGATCACCTCATTCTCGGTATCCTACACTCCTTTATAGTTGGAGTAATGCTCGGCTTCCCGCATAATTCCAAACTCCAAGCAAAACACACTGCAAGCTATCATAATGTTCTACCACAGTTTGAACAATGTAAATATTCGCCATGTCGTTCATTCATGTTGGTGCATCTTTCTGGACACCATAGAACCAACAGCCTGGTAGACACAGACAGACTTCAACAAATGGGCTGCCCAGAAAAAGGCTCTAATAATCACCTCAAGACTCTTCTTATGATCCCAATACATATAGAACAAATCAAGGCACCTGTCATCTCGTATCCCAAGAACCCCAGGAGTGAGAATATCACCAATCAACCTAAGAGATACCATGTGCACCGGTCAACGCGGCTTCTACATCTGCCCCTGCAGACGCGCCCAATGCCCCAAGAAAGGGATAGTTGCTCACAGACTTATCACTCACGGGCATGTGTGCAAGATCGAAGTAGACACAATTGCTTGGGACATATGCGAATGGTGGATTGCGAACGGACCTCCAGAACAGGTTCTAAACCGATACCTCAAGCCCAGCTGCCAATATTTCACATGGCACACCCTCCTCATTCCTACGGCACTCTGTGCTGAGTGCCAAATTACATGTATCGAGATCAAAGAGGAGCATGGCAGCAGCGACAAGAGATCATATAGAAGAGGAAGAGACAAGGGTTGGTAGCAGAGGCATCAAATCTTCGTTTTGGTCAATTAGACGCCCAAGTTCAAGTGTATCTCAGATATGGAGACTCAATAGATGCGTTACTCAGTGGAGGATTTTATGTCAGAACAAAGCCTAGTATGGTCGTCCTCTCTCTTTTCGGCATAATTCTCTTCCCTGAGAACATGTGTTAAATAGTACTCAAACCTCCTTAGACTTGTGCACAAGGCCAACGCATGTCACTCACAGCTTTTCACGGACCATCAAAGTGCGTCGCGTGAATGTCATTTGTCACATTTGTATTTATGATATAGCAAATGGCTGGGCAAGAAGCACTCAGAAGTGAACAAAAGACCTTGTGAGTATCCAGGTTTCTCGCTCTCTAGGAACTACTCCGAGAAGATTGGACGGCATGATTTTATTCAGCCTTTCACTCCAGACTCATGAAGGCAAATTGAAAGGTCATATTTGAAATATTTGCGTTGAAGATGATTGCAACAAATAGATTTCTATGTTCAAGCGACGGTAGTTTCGAAGTAGGTCATGTGAAGGTATCATTTGTGCTTCTCGTAGCAGAAATAGAGTGCTTCCAGGGATGAAATTGTACACATATGGGGTCAATATCAAAGACAAAAGACGGGAAGCATCTTGGCCAACGTTGCACAGATGCATCAACCGGTGTGCTACGTGGCCATCGCAGTCACACCATAGTGCATAGCATTGGCGGAACTCAACGCTTGCCAATCGAGACAGATGTGTACTGTGGTGGCAGACTTAGAATATCTCAAATTAACGGATGATTGGTGGTATGCAACTCGGTAAATTTCATTGCTGACCTTCTCACTTGATGTGTTGACTGATATATCGCAAACAGAGCATGCCTGGGAGGACAGCCCTTTAGAGCAGCGGAACATGGACCAACGCTGAAGACGTGACAGTAGGACCACAATATAACTTGCTTGAGGTAAAGATGTTGATTAGCTTGAAATGTTACGGTGAGACAGGGACGGAAAACTTACCGTCTCGTCTCAACTCCACCATCTGGGCCATTTCCCTAATATGCACACAAGACCGTCCATTACTCAATAACACCCATGGATATCCAGTTTGATCTCATACGAATAGCTTATTTCATGATTTGATATGCCCTGCAGTCGCAACCTTCAGAATCTCATCCTCCAAGCCTGAGGCATGGTGGATCTCAATACCAGCATCTTCGAGCGTTTTGCGACCTGTATTCTCCCCAACAAAAGTCTCAGGCTCCTGGACGCCAACATAAACTTGCTTGATCCATGACTTTTGGCGTAACACTCTTTCGACGCAGGGGAGCTTGCCGCTCAGCCGCTTGAAACAGGGTTCAACAGTGGTGTATAGAGCATGAGGGGTGTTGAAGACATCCGATAGGTTCTCTTCTGTCGTTCCATGCTGCTCAGCGAGTTTCAGTAGACATGTTTCTTCTGCATGCGTGTTTCCGGGAAGTTCAAGTGTGTATCCTTCGGCAATGATGCTGTTGTCGCTAAGGCGCACAATTAGAGCTCCTACACGGAAGTTGGTGGGCTTGGGAGGGGAGTTGTTGGCTAAACTCAAGGCGCGCTCCATTGCAGCCTTGTGGTCTCCAGGTTCTATGGTAGCCATATCGTTTAATGTGAGGCATGTACGGATAAGGTATGACGAGATGTCTGGATACGGGAGCCTTGATCCATCTTGATGGTCGGCGGGTGTAAACTCCGATCACCGAAAGCACTTTAATGTTGGATCCACATTTTCCCTGTGAGCGCGTCGCAACGCGTCTCCCCCTCCAGCAACGAGCCTGAGCTTAATCCAACTCGCACTCCATTACAATATCAACCAAGACCGACGGTATTGACACAATGTCAGACCACGAAGACATTCTGGAGAGCGAGCCTCCCACTATTGACCCATATGAAGTTTTGGGTCTTGAGAGGACTGCAACGAGCGATGACATCAAGAAATCTTATCGAAAGGCTGCGCTTAAGAACCACCCAGGTTTGCCAAATCGGTTACAACACAGATGAGCACCGCTGACCCTACTATTTTTCAGATAAGGTGCCACAAGATCAGAAAGATGCTGCGCACGAGAAGTTCCAAGCTATCGCATTCGCCTACGCCATTCTCTCCGACCCCGCCCGTCGCAAACGGTACGACGAAACTGGCTCGACCTCCGAATCGATTGTAGACTCAGAAGGATTCAACTGGAGCGACTACTATCGAGAGCAATATAAAGAGTCTGTATCGGGCGATGCGATCGAGAAGTTTGCCAAGAAGTATAAGGGCTCTGATGAAGAGAAGGGAGATGTGCTCGATGCGTACGAAGACTGTCAAGGTGATATGGATGCGCTGTACGAGAGAGTCATTCTAAGCGACGTTTTGGAGGACGACGAACGTTTCCGTGAAATCATCGACAAAGCCATCAAGAGCAAAAAAGTGCCTAGCTTCCCAGCCTACACGAAAGAGTCGAAGAAGAAGCGAGAGGGTCGTGCGAAGAAGGCCCGGGAAGAAGCTACAGAGGCTGAAGACTACGCAAAGGAGCTAGGTGTGCACGACAAGCTATTCGGCGGCGACAAGAAGAGCAAAAAGAAGAAGGGCAAGGGGAACTCAGAGGACGACCTGGCAGCACTGATCCAAAAGAGGCAGCAAGATCGCTCCGAGGGTTTTCTGGACCATCTCGCTGAAAAGTATGGTGCCAAAGAGAACAAAGGAAAGAAGGGCAAGAAGCGGCCTGTTGAGGATGAGCCTTCGGAAGAGGCCTTTCAAGCAGCTGCTTCTCGTCTAAAGGGCTCGAAGAGGTCGAAACGGTAGAGTCTAAGTGGGTTGTCATACCAGGGTTGCTGTAATGTGGCTATTGGGTCAAGAATTTTGGTGTCTGGGCGTAGGTTAAGGCAAGGATGCACTACCAGGACGAGGAAATAATATAGGACTCAAGAAAACTTCAAAGTGTCAAAGAACTCATGTTGGGTTTGTAGGAACACCACTAGATGTGATATACCTTCCGATTACTTATCTCTCGACAAAGATGGACAGAGTCGAGTTCTCGTGAAGGTGGTACAAAAGCCAACGGACACGGATGAGACAAACAAACATGAAGCAGGCTTGTTCTCTTAGCAGGAACCTCGAACCTCGTAACTCCAAGGTCTCTAAGTTTCCTCGCAAAACTTGTAACTATGTATTACATTATGATATTAAGACTTACTCCGGTAATTGATTCCAACAATAAACAATCTCACCAAGTTCCAATGCTTCCAATTCTTCGTGACGTTGTCACGGGTCAGTCTTTTTGTCCACTAAGTTATGGTGGGGCTTCCCAAGCCACCGTGAACATCGCCAG
The DNA here is from genome assembly GCF_020744475.1 of Fusarium redolens. Taxonomy (NCBI): domain Eukaryota; kingdom Fungi; phylum Ascomycota; class Sordariomycetes; order Hypocreales; family Nectriaceae; genus Fusarium; species Fusarium redolens. The sequence goes on along the minus strand of NW_025763666.1, from coordinate 2,285,889 downwards.
GTCTCACTTCACTTGTCTAACCTTCTCTCACAACGCGTCACCACGACAAAATACGCAAAAGCGCGATACCATATGGCAATGCTTGATAATGGTTTAGCCTTCGAATGAAGAAGAGTGCTATCATGATGCCATGAGCGAATCCGCCAAGCCCCCAATCTATCCTCGATACTGCTTTCATCTTGCGCCAACCGTGAACCAATGGTGCCTCTTTCGTGTAACCGATATCCATGACCTTGGTCAGTACGAAGGTTTTGAAGGTAAGCACAGGCCGTTGAGTATTTCACGATGCTCTGGACTAATGACTTCCAGGCGAAAATTTCTACTTCTATAGGAATCTACCCATCAAATGGGTGCGCATAGTCGGATTGATCGTCGCCATTGACGAATTCGCAAGCCGACGCGTGTATACAATAGATGATAGTAGCGGCGCATGCATCGAGTGCATTGTTTCCATACCTATCTCTGGTGAAGGTGATAGTCGCGCGACAACAGGAGATGCTGCTCCGAAGAAAGCGGATATTGACCCGCCTCAAACCCCAGACCCATTCCGAAATATTGACGTCGGATGTGTTGTCGACGTCAAGGGAGGTCTGTCTACTTTCAGAGACGAGCGACAACTCACTATTGAGAAGATGATTATGGTACGAAGCACTGCGCAAGAGGTTACTCTGTGGGAAAAAAGGGTCAGATTCAAGTCCGAAGTTCTCGACAAACCATGGATTCTACGAAACAGTGAAATTCGAAGATGTCGAAAGGAAGCTGAACGGAGTGAAGAGGAAGCGGAGAGGAAGCGAAAACGCATCAAAGCAATGACAGAACCTCGAGCTGCGAAGCAAACATCGAAATCCGCGGACCATGCTGAACAGACCATCCGGCAGCAGAAGCCGAACAAAGAAATGCGGCTGGATTTTCGGCAGATTCTTGAGCATGGCAGAAGAGGCAAATACGATGCGCTAGGGTTATGAACTGAAGATGTCCTGATCGCTGGCGCATTTACCAGGGAATTTTAGCGAGAGTTCATTCTTGGATCTGGACCAGAATAATCAATAAAAGAGAGTTGCCAAGTAGTGGTTGGCATGGCCAAGCGCGTTGTGCCGTGTTCTGGAATGCGATTTCGCAATCACCGTGATTGATAAAGCGTGCTAGGGACTGAGGGTCCATGGCCTTGGGATCTTTGAGACACGCCGGAACGGTTAGGTCACTAGATCATTGTCTCAATTTCTAACGAACTCCTCCGTCCTGGTGTTTTGGTAAATGTTACCAGAAGTCAAGTGCTGTCTCAACGGCCTCTAACGTAACATACTAATTAAGTCAAGTGATTGTCTCGGTTCAAAATCGAACTGCCTTCTTCATGAATGTAACGTCAACGATGAAGCGGCTGGAGAGGAGAGTTTGGACACCGGGCATACGACAAATGACTTCGTATTCATCAGGCGAAGTCATGGCAAGGCTGATGATGATTCTGCTGAGAGACAATTTTCTTAACTGAGATGATAGCATGAAAGACGGATTATATGCAAAACATTAAATTATTTTAGCTACGAAGCCACTTAGCCATCAACGCTCAGGGCTTGAGACTTGATTCGGGAACGCAAGCCATGAAAATAAATGAAGGGAGATAAGTGGCGTCCACTCATAAGGTTGAAAGCTCACCCAAACCACCGGAGCTGAACTTTGAAGCAATTTTGAACGTTTTGTTTGCAAGGTGTGGCGAGCTCAACCGAAGCCATCCCTTGAATAGTCTGTTGGGCTAACTCGTCGCGAATCGATAGTTCCTGGAACTAGGAGCACCCTGCAGCCCATGCCCAGTGCGGCGTGCGCTAGGCAATTAACTGACCCCTCTACTGCAGGCACACGCCGACGCCACAGATGAGCATCTAGGAGATTTCCCCTTTGAGGTGCGTCACAACGCACCATGGATCACATACCCTGTGTGTGAGACTGAGAACATGCGCCGCAGACACTTGATCTGGAATGCGAAAAAAGGACCCCGCCTCGACTGTTCACGATGCTCTTTCCTGGGTTTCAATGATACCCAAGAGTTAGAAAGAGCGATGGCCCGAGAGAGCACATGGCCAGGCTTCTCTGGTATTGGCTCCTCAAGGAAAAAGATAAAGATGGACTTCCTCCAGCCATCTTCGCTCAACTTCAACCTCATCATCACAACCTCGAAATCCTATCACATTCGCATCCTACGCCATCCTAGAGAATCCAATTTCTTAAATCCTATTACCCATCATCGCTTACGCCATCTTTGCTGGCATCTGCTAGGTCTCGACCACCCGTTGTCAACCTTGAACCACTAGTGCAGCATTTCTTTTGATGGTCAGTTCTAGGCTTGGTCTAGCTTCCAGGTAAGCCACATGCGTTTCTTCGTTTTGTGCCGCCGAGACACAGTCCACTTCATTTCATTCTCCGATGTAAGTGCATGCTAGCTCTATCAGTCGTGGTGCCACTGGACTAGTGGTTTTCCGCATTCGATAGCTTCAAGGAAAGGAGCAGACCCTTGAGCGTAGGGCGGCTATATTATATGAGCCATGGAACCCCTACCCTTCAGCTTGTTATCCAGCTTCATTCAGCCTCATCTGTCGTATCGAGGTTGTGATCTTCTTGATCAAGGCAGAATCACACTCCCTACTTGCCCATCATGAAGACCCGCACCATCTTGCCCGTATGGCTTCTTTGGCTAACCCAGGGACAAGTCCTAGCCCTACCGCAAGGCCAAGACGACTCTGCTGACTCTTGGGACGACTCTAACGAAGAGTTCAAGCGAGATATCGAAACATCTGCTTTCCAGTATTTGACAACCTACGACAAGGAGGACATTATTCCTGTCACCGAAAGCGTCAAAGTCAGTACTAGCAAGGTTGGAACTACTGCGACAGCTCAAGTCCTTCCAACTCTTTCAGACGTCGAGCCTCATACCGAAGGTTTCATTGTAACGGACCTATACAACCCTCTTCTCACTGAGCCCGCAGTCCTAAGCACGTCGATTCCTAGCCCTACAAGTCTGCTTAAGCCACTCACGTCTACTACAAGCAACGCTGTACCCTCTGGTCTATCCAAAATGGCTGCTGCTCCTAACATCTTCGCCGACCCCATCGATACCAGTGCTCCTCCATCGATGTTCGAAAGGAAGACCACTCATCCTGTCGCCAAAACGCCCATGGTCACCCAGAACGGCCTAATTGGCACCAACAAGTTTTACTCCAACTTCTACCTCGGTGATCAGAAGAACCCCGTCTATACTTACCCCTACTCACTCACATGGGCGGGTGGCACTGGCCCAGCAGCAAGCTGGGGCATGTCTATCTCTCATATCGAGGCGTCACAACGTACATATGGCGACGTTCAAGCTAATGGCGCCGTCGAATTTTACGTCAACCCTGTTGGTATCCAGTCCATGATCATCTCGGCAAAGGAACTTGGCAAGAGCACGGTCTTGACTATGGACTCTATTGGCCCTCACTATGCCAAAGCTTACCTCAAGAAGGACAGCAAGTCAGCAGCAACAATCACCTTCCCTCTTTACCAAGGCAGCGTCTTCACGACTGCGTACTTCAGTGGTGGCACACCTTGGATCCAGACTGGCGTCTACTTCCGAACTATGACACAAGTGACAAAGGATCCCAAATCCAACGTGCGCAAGTACAACTTCGTCCTTGAAGATGGAACAACCTGGCGTTTGTACGCTTACAAGACCAAGGGTGACCCTCTTACCCTCAAGGTAACCAACAATGGTCTTGCTGCCTCCGCCAAGCCATTCTACGGCTTCATTCAAATTGCGAAGGATCCCAAGGTCGGTCAGTCTGAGGCTGTTCTCGACAACGGTTGCGGTATCTATGCCACTGGCATGACGGTCAGCGGCAATACTGTTGGCAAGCAGGGCACTTACACTTTCACATGGACCAAAGCCGGCCACGCTACTGGAAAGCTTTGGGTCTTTGCTCTTCCTCACCACGTCAGCTCATTTGATGCTACAACCAAGAAGGAGATGAGGACATACTCGCTCCAGACACCCACCAAGGGTATTGCTACCGCTGTTGGAGGAACCTCGTGGACGATGGTCGAGCCTTCACTGCCCGTCGACATGGGCTTTGCTCCCTGGGATCCAGCTAAAGGTAGTCGTGGTCTGACTGCTAATGCAAAGAAAATCATCGCACCTATTGCCAAGTCCGAGGTCTCGCAAGACATGGATGCGCAGGCCAACACAGACTCGATGTACTTTTCTGGAAAGGTAACTCTTGCTTCAAGCTTCCATGAACAATAGACTAACACAGTGTAGGCTCTGGCAAAATTTGGTTCCATCATCTATGTCATCAACAACATGCTGGGAGACAAGGCTCTGGCACAGGCTGGCCTACTCAAACTTCAGAAGGCATTTGCCAGATTTGGTTCGAACAAGCAGAGCTACCCTCTTGTCTACGAATGTGAGTCTTTTGTTGAAGCTCTGTTTTCTGTTAGCTAATCAAGTAAATAGCTGTCTGGGGTGGAGTCGTTTCATCTGCATCCTATGAGACAGGCCAAGCAGGATCCGATTTTGGAAACACCTACTACAACGATCACCATTTCCATTACGGCTACCACGTCCTCGCCGCCGCCTATATTGGCTCTATGGATAGCAAATGGCTTGCTGCCAACAAAGCCTACGTCAACTCTCTTGTTCGTGATTACGCGAACCCGAGCAGCAGTGACAAGTACTTCCCCATGTGGCGAAGCTTCGATTGGTACCACGGCCACAGTTGGGCTCACGGTCTGACTCCCATGTGGGACGGCAAGGACCAGGAATCGAGTTCCGAGGACATGATGTCTGTTTATGCTCTGAAGATGTGGGGTACAGTGATTAAGGACACTAACATGGTCGCGAGGTAAGTCAGGTAGCCTAGGCAGGTTGATCGCAGACAACTAACGGCAAAACAGAGCAAACCTCCAGCTTGCTGTCATGTCACGAGCTATGCAAGACTACTACTATTACACCACGTCCAACACTGTCCAGCCTAAGAACTTCATCGGCAACAAGGTCGCGGGTATTCTGTTCGAGAACAAGATCCACCACACAACATGGTTCAGCGCAGCCATTGAGGCAGTCCAGGGCATTCATATGATCCCTATCCTCCCCGTATCCAACTTCGCACGAACCGCCACATTCGTTCAGGAGGAATGGGACACTTACTTTAGCAAGGGACGCGTCGACAAGTTTAACAACCTGTGGAAGGGTATCATCTATGGCAACTATGCAACAGTTCAGCCAAAGACTGCCTGGACTTTCTTCACCCAGTCCAAGTTTGATCCCAACTGGATTGATGGCGGAGCATCAAGGACATGGTATATGGCGTATGCTGCGGGTAAGTTTACAACAGTGAAATGGCAAGAGTACAATGGCTGACAATTTTGACACAGCTCTGGGCCAGATTTGATGAGAAATAGAAAGTGAGATGGCTGCATTGCGACCAAAACGCCAGCGTCGGTGCTGAGATGAGCACCTTGTACAAATACTGAACATACCTTACCTAGACATGGCGATACCTCGACGGGAATATTTGTTTTGTATAATGGGAATGGGCAGAGAGAACAGCCCTTGAATGTGTTAGAAATGGAGGAAGAAAGCAAGAAGGAAGATATTCCCTGACCTCACCCAGATTAGACAGACGTGAGGCAGATGTTAGACCCTAGACAGGGCGCGTTAGAATTTCATTGGTTACCTTTTAAGCCGTTGTTGAATATCGGAGGATGAGGCTTGAAAAGCCCCGAAGTCCGATAAAGTCTGAATATCTTGTGGTGATGATACCGGAACTCGGGATACCTGGGATCAATTAAACCCACGTGCTGAGGGTGACTATCTGGCCTGGCTTGATTGGGGCGCAGTCATGACGATCCTTGACGAAGATTTGCGCCAAGGGGAAGTGAGATGTGGATGAATGCCAAGGAACAGGTTGTTAACACTGCCTCGGATTTGTCCAAGAAGAGGAAGAGAGTGACAGGTTCGTAGGTGAACAAGTTTGAAGACTTCCAAGTGGGAAATGATTATGGGGCAGTCTGAAGTTTGCATATGCCTGAAACATTGAGTGCTACAGACCTTTTTTGTTAATGTGTCTGAAAGGATAATAAAACTGGCCACTGTTATCTGTCTGGTTTGCACACCGAAGAGAGAACACTACATAGGATGAGACATAAGAATCAGTGCAACAGCTTTTCTTGCTTTACTTCAAGTTACATGACGAGCTGTCCATTTGCAGCCATAGCGCAGATCCCAGCAACACGGCAACGTCGGACAAACTGGACAAGACCGAGCAGTTGCACGAGGCGAAACAAAAAAGTACGGAAATATGGCGGAGTCTATTGTGTCGTAAGCCGATGGACTCCGACGTAAGTTACATGACGTCTGATGTATAATAAAGCCACTAATAATGTATCTTACATATTATACGATGTCTGCCCGCAAAAAAAAAAAAAAAATTAGGGGTCACAAAGATGCCAAGAAGAAGGAGAATTGCGAAGCGTACAACTATTGATGATTTTGGATTGATACAGAGCATGCGTTAATTTCGACAATTCCCTTTCTTGATGAGATTTACAGCGGCAGATTCAAAGTTTTAAGCTTTTTTTGCTCAGCCACCAGCTAATCTAACTTGTTTCTCGGGCCTCTGCGTCGATAGCTGGAATCGGCACTTTCTCGATGGAGCTTAGAGTGTCGCGCCGAATAATTGAGCATCAGTGACAGGACAACCTGGAGCTCTCCTGGAAAGTGGGGAGCTTGGCAGCTCACTCAGTGGGTAGCTCAGCGGTTGATGCCCAGCTTCTTTTGTCAGTGGCCGGTTGGGATTGGCTGATGTAACCCTGCCGATCCGCTTAGAAACCCATGTCCTACGTCAACTCGCTCGGCTGCTCTTCCAGGGCCAAGCTAAGCTTTTTCCCTTGCGTAACCAGACCCAGACCATAACCAAGGAAGGAGGCCTCCTGGGGCAACGCGGGTTGTTTCTTTTCGTTCCTGCAACACAACCACCACATTCAAGTCCATCATCATCAACAGCATCATCGCCCGCCATCTAATTGTTGGAGATTTCCAAGGCTGTGTAGCTTAGATACGCCCGCTTCTTTTTACCCGCCGACGCTATTCTCTCTTAGACTGTCATACACACTCCGTTGAGCGGGGGTGAAGAAAGACAATTGAAGAGACAGACAACACACTGCCTCTCTATTCGAAGATTGTCTTTGGATTGGATCGTCATCCGCTTCGTTACTCGTTTCGTTTCGTTCTGTTTCGCTCATTTCCAGACCGACTCATTCAATCCCGTGGTCGTTCAAATCTTCAAACCGCATACGCATCGCATCAATCAATTGGCTGTGAGAAAGCTCGAGGCAATCATGGTTTGTAAGTAAATGTGTATCTGAATCTGCATTGCATTTAGCCTTTTCTTTTACTCTCCTCCATCATTAAGCATCAAGCAAGCACTTAAGCGACACGGTTTCCACAAAGTCTGTCTATTCCTCTACTGCGCACAAAGTAAACATGCCCTGGCATCAAAACCAGATCCTCATCTACACATCTTTCCTAAACCTGATCCATCTTCATCTCCATCTCCATATCCCATCCACATCTCCATCTCATCACCGTCACCATCCCTGCATCTGAGCACAAAGTGCCACACACCAGCCAGAACGAGACAAAGTGCAAGATTAGCTTCTTTCACATGGGGGTCTCGAAGGCGGCGCCACTCACGATATTCTATCCCATGCGTTATTGCCCTTTACCAGTTGGTGCCCACATCGTTTTATCCTTCTTTCAACTTCACTTCTACGTCAACTTCAACTATCTCTGTTCCTACTCCTTTGGACACGGAAACGGATACGGGCCTTATCACTTGGTGCAAGATATCGAGTGAGTCCGGTCTCGAAAGAGTGAGTTTATTCGCGACGCGATAATACCTAACACGAGCTTTCTTCCCTTCAGCTCGAGTCTATGTATCTTCACTCCCTCTCCATTTCTGTCATCATCGTCCTCCCTCTCTTGGCAAGCGCTGTTAGTTTGACCTAAGTGCACTGCCGTGATCGCCATCCTACCTACGCGCCAGCTTCAGATATGATCTTCACTTTGCATCTCTGCCTCTGCGCATGTGCATCAAGGATGGCGCAGCAGGGTCCGCTCCTTTCCATGTCGAGAACAGACAAGCTCAAAGCATCCGCCCCATGGAGACAGGGCCAAGCGATCTAGGCTCTACAGGCCCAGGTCCCATTGTCAGCCTACCATGCAGCCTACCCCAATCTTCTGAGACTTGCCTTGTTGAGGACTTCTTCGTGTTCCGTCGCTTATTGCTTGACAACCCTCTACTCCGCCTTTTGATGCTTCTCATTACTCTTTCATTATATCAAAGTCTCACCCGCTGACCATGTCGGTGCCTTGATCACCACCAACAGCTCTTCCATCTTTCAACCTTCAGATCAGACGATCAATGTCTACCAAACCTCACAACCACACAGCCGACGAGAATAGCCCGCTCCTCAATGGCGGTGCCTCGTCGGCTCTAAATGACACCCTCGGTCACCGCAATGGCAACGGCCATATCAGTCTCAGCCGAGACTCGAGCACCATGACGTTCCTCTTCGACTCGAAGCATACACCTGGTATTGATAACAGCAACATTGCCGTAAGGAGTCTGGCTTACTCCTGGCACATCGCCAAGGTCACCCTTCTCAGCAGTATGTTTGCTCTTCTTGATATACGGTCACACACACAACTGACTTTGTTTGTTAGACTATGTCAACTTTCTTCTTGTCATGGTACCTCTCGGTATTATCGCTGGCAAGATGGGCTGGGGCTCCACTGCCGTTTTCACTATCAACTTCTTCGCTATTATCCCACTCGCTGCTGTTCTGTCGTTTGCGACAGAAGAGTTCTCGATGAAGCTTGGTGAGACTCTTGGTGGACTCCTGAACGCTACCTTTGGAAATGCCGTGGAACTTATTGTATAATGCCCCGAGCTTCACTTCTTGTATCACGACTAACCGCACATATAGGTCAGCATTGTTGCTCTCCAGCGAAACGAAATTGAGCTCGTCCAGGCCTCGATGCTTGGTAGTATTCTCTCTAACCTTCTTCTGGTCATGGGAATGTGCTTCTTGTTCGGCGGTATCATTCATCGAGGCGAGTCGGGTAATGGCAGAGAGCAGTCATTCTCTTCGGCCACTGCACAGACAACTTGCTCCCTTATGACACTGTCTTCAGCCTCACTCGTCATTCCCGCTGCTGTATGTTAAACGGAACCCAACTCGGAGGCACAACTAACTTTTGTAGCTCTATGCAGTTCTCGATCAGAGCGGTTCTAAGGACAAGGCCCAGAGCATCCTTACACTCTCTCGCGGCACTGCCATCATTCTTCTCCTGCTCTACGTCTTATACCTCGTCTTCCAGCTCCGAACACACAGCAACCTCTTCGATGCCGAGAATCAGAACGAGGACGGTGAGGAGGTTGAGCCAGAGGAGCCCACTATCGGACCTATTGCCGCTATTGCCGTCTTGTGTGTCACCACCGTTCTCGTCACTGTCTGCGCCGATTACCTCGTTGACAGCATCGATGATCTTGTCAAGACCTCAGGAATTAGCCGAGGGTTCATTGGTCTGATCCTGATTCCTATTGTTGGCAATGCTGCCGAACACGTCACTGCTGTTGTCGTCGCCCTCCGTGATAAGATGGATCTCGCCATGGGTGTTGCAATTGGTTCTTCTATCCAGATTGCCCTCCTGGTCACGCCTTTCCTTGTCATTGTTGGCTGGATCATTGGTGCTGAGATGACTCTTCACTTCGAGACTTGTTAGTTTGACCCTTTTGCCTTCCATTGTGATATTTGCTGACAAAACTCCCCAGTCCAAACTGTTGCCTTTGCAGTGTCTGTTCTCGTCGTTACATATACCGTCCAGGACGGCAAATCCAACTACTTGGAGGGTGCTATGCTTATGGGTCTCTATATTATCATCGCATTGGCTTTCTATGCCACCCCCACCGATGTCATGGACCCTGGCAACTAAATGCTAGAATTCACTTGATGTCTTAATCACATCAACCAACTAATGTTTTTAAACATGTTTCTACTCTAAACGAGTGACTTGCCTCATCAAGATGCTTGTTCTGGGTAGCCAGGAATGTCACAGGAAACTGTGGCTTCGACGATCTGTCAAAAGACAATCGGATAATCGAGTCAATTTTCATATTTGTATTACTAAGCGGATGCAGTCCGCTGGACAGGACTGCTTCACAGGAGTCTCAGACGCTCCATCAAACTCTGGAATGAATCAGGGAAAGGAATAGCCGAATAGGGAGGCTCAGTCGCATTCGCGAAATTTCATTGTGTCAAAAGAAACGAGGGATAGTAAATGGCCTTGCCGGTCCCTGTGCTTATTGGATTCTTTCTTGCTTATATCATTGGACTGCGAGGTCGGAGAAGGAAATCATGCACGGAAAGGTTGATCAGATAGTTAATCAATATTTTCAGTTTGATTTGTTCTTCGCCGTTATGACTGGTGAAGAACTCGCCATAATATCACCAGCCTGTGAAACATCGTGGTCAAGCGATTCTTTAAGGGTTACCTGTCAGTAGGGAATATGTTAGATGAACGTTCAACCTATGTGTGAGGCCGTGAGCTTGATACAAATCAACGAATGTTGAGTAAATGGGAAGATGAACATGAGATTAGCTGATTCACAAAATGAAACTCAGCTAAGTATGATCAAGTCGGTATGTACGAGATTGATGAGTAGTAAATGAGATGGCGCGGTCGAGATTCATCACACATCTGTACAAGATATTACACAGGACACAGCCACTGAGTGCAGAAGGTATTGATGAAACATGCTTTTGATTTTCAAAACGCCAGTGTATGTATGCCATAATATATATCGAAAACTCTAAATAGTAGGTTTAGACATGGGTGCAATAATGCCCTGTTTCATTAGCACACGAGGCTTGGTGCTATCCTGGAAGGTCTCCTTTGTCTGCCACTCTGGTCCAACAGGTAGACGCAGCGAGCGCTCGTACTGCTGGCGGGACTCGAAGGGGTGAGGGAGCTGGGATGCGAGATAACGGTCGTTCTAAAAGTTGTTAGCATGTTGTATTGATGGGCAGTGAAAGTGAGCTTGCTTACCTTCTTGATGCGTTTCTCGTTGATAATGACCTTGTCCAGCTTGGCGTCCTTGCGATCCTTCTTCTTGATACCATCAACCTTTGTTAGGAAACGGCCCTGGTGACGCTTCTTCTCCTTGGCGCTCACGCCATCACCAACCCACGATCCCCAACCAGGCAGTGTGTTATCAACGACCTTGTCGTCTTCATCCTCAGCGATAGCTGTCTTTTCAGCCTCAAAATCACCGACCACGTCCTCACCAGCAAAGGCACGAGCAACCATTTCTTGATCGCGGATCGCCATAGGTAGATGTAGGTCGGTCTCGGATTCGACGTCTGAAGCATCCTCCGCAGTCTGTGCTTTTGACTTGGATTTGGACTTGCTATGCTTGGAGGCGACAAGGACGTTGGATGTGAGATCGAGATCACCAATGTTTGTGTTAGACTGGCCCTTCTTCTTACGGCGTGTTTCGCCGCGGGACCATGCGCCTGTGGTTCCTGAAGGGGCGGGTTCGGAGAGAGATGTAATGTTGGGAATAGCAGGGTTGCTGCCTGCGCCGTTGGTGGTTATTACAACATCGTCGTCGTCATCATCGTCACCATCCTCAGGCTTGCGCTTCTTTGGTGCCCGGGTTGATTTCTCGAGAGCAGATTTGAAAGGCTGGCCGTCGGCAGCACCATATTGACGTCGGCCGACTTCCTCCAGCTCATCAGAAGAACCGTCAAACTCCTCACCATCAAGCTCTCGTCGGATCTGCTTGATGAGAGCATCGTTCGCCTCCTTCTTAGCAGCCTCGGCCTTTTGCATGAATTTCATGCCCATCAGACCCTTCTGAGGCTCATCCTCTTCTTCCTCAAGAGCCGCCAACTGTCGACGCAGAGAGGCATCGCCTCCATCAGAATCACTATCGGATTCAGACGACTCGTCAGAGCCGCCAGCACGACCTTCCTTTCTCCTTCGAAGTTCCTCATCCTTGCGCGCCATCTCGGTCAGACCAGCGCGGAAATCGTCGTCCCATACCGCTCGCTTTGTCTTGGAGCCAATCTTGGCCCACTTGCTCTCCTTGTGTCGCTGGCCAACACGCTCCAGCGCTCGTCGACGATCTTGTGCTTCACGCTCTGCCTCAGAGTCAATCTCGCCGGCCTCTTCCATAGCCTCCTTTGTAGCCATTTCGTCGCGTTCACGCTGCTTTCTGTGCACACGGTGGTATGCCTTGCTCTTGATCTTCTTGATGCGCTTGGCTCGCTTGGCCTCTCGAGAGTTGAGCTCACGTTCCATACGTTTACGGGCAAGAGCCTCCTTGCGCGTGAGCTCGTTGCCCTCTTCATCATAGTCCTTCTCCTTTGGCTTTTGTGGCTTTTCCATGGTGAGTCCGCTCTGCTCCATGATAGACATAATAGCAGACTCGAGCTCGTTGCTGGGTTTTGACACATTAAGAGGCTGTATCTCGGTAGTATCGAGACCGGCAGTCGCTGAGTTCTGAGGCAGAGGGAACATGAGATGCTCGGCTCTTCGGTTGTGCTTAACAGTGTCGTTCCATCGATCCAGGGTTTCATTAGTCTTTTCGTAGGCTGCGCTTCGATCAAGTTGGTCCTGTTGTCTCCTTGCTAAAGGCACATCCAGCTTCTTGGAAGCACCGGGACGCTTCTCCTTCTCCTCTTTGCTCATCAGCTTCATAGATTTCTTCACGTTGACGTCGTTGATCCCCGTCATTCCTAAATCAGCGAGACTGATCTTGGCTTTTGACTTGGGCTTGTCGTCCTCGTCGTCCTTTTGACCTCCATATCCCTTGATCATGCCTTGGAGGGCCTCTAGCTTCTCCGGGCTTGCTTCCTCGTCATCGTCACTCTCGTCATCATCACTGCCGTCGTCTTCCTCCGATTCGTCGGATGCATCATCATCAGACTCTGAAGAACCAGAGTGGTCTTTCTTAACGGGTTCATCGTCTGACTCCTCGAATTGATCTAGGGCTGTTGCTAGATCGATAGCATCTGCGCCAAGTGTTTGACCCTCGTCGTCTTGGGAATCGTCCTCTGAGTCGTCGTCCTTTTGAGTGTTAGACTGCTATCAGCTGTTCGAAAGCAGAGCACACTTACCTCGCGCGGTGTTGTTTTGCTGCCGCGGAACGTGTAACCCTCGAACTTGTCTTCATCACTGTCGCCAAACGCATCATCACTCTCAATCTCCGAGTCCTCGTCATCCTCTCTCAGACCTCCCAGTCGCCATTCATTTCCTTCACTATCGCTTCCATCATCGGCATTGTCGTTTGTTGGCCGGCTGGGCCTCTTAACCTTCTTCCTCTGTGGCTCCTCCTCTTCCTCGTCCTCATCATCCTCTTCTTCGTCGCGACCATGCTTTCGCTCAATTTCGGCGTCTAATTCTCGGGCTCTAGGCGTTCGCTTCTGTCTCGGCGCAAAGTTCTCCTGTGCGATACCAAATGCATCAAGCGCATTCTTCTGTGATCTCGCCTTGGACTTTTTGTTGCCGGCCTTGGCTTTGGGGGCTGCAACGAGGGGTCGTCCGTGAGCCTGTCGTCCGCCCATTGTAATTATCAAGTACTGATATCCAATTTATCGAGTTATGGACGATGCGCGGACCGGCGTGAGATGGTTAAATGGCGTCGACACAGCTTTCAGAGTAGCACTTTTTTCCAACTTTTCTGCCGTGTAAAAAAGTTTGGCGGTGAGATGACCCTTGGCGGGGCACTATCCGTACCCATGCGGGTAATGGAGTGTAAATGGTGTGTGAGATAAGCCTATCATAGAGGTTGTAAATTGCTGATTCTAGTGGGGTCGATCCCACTGAAGGCCACAGGGGCCTTCCCACTACGGACCAGGTCAAGCACCGAATACCGAGTCACATCGGATGTCGAATTTATGGCCAAGGTCTCGTATGATCTATAAGTGAGCCACTTCTTCTTCGTCTTCCAATTCGATTCCTGTCTTTCCTCCTCGTTCAACCTCTGAACATTGGCTTTGATAATGGCGTCTTCCTTTGCCCCCGGGCTCCGGAGGTTACTATTCCAGGCTTCGGCCACAGCGTCTGGACCTTCAAAGTTCTTCATCTGCAACCAATGTCTTCGAAGTGCTCCCAGGAGCATGCCCTCACGCGTTCTCAACGCTATCCGATCTCGATCCTATGCCGATTCCGCTATCAACAAGCCAATTGGAACTATCGCCGAGCAGGTGTCAGCCCGTGCATCTCCCTCTGTCTCTCAAGCTACCAAGAAAGCATGGCCTGATTCCAATCCAAAGGGTGTGGGCTACTGGCTCCTCGGCAGCGCTGTTAGTGTTTTTGGTATTGTCGTTTTTGGTGGCCTAACACGTTTGACCGAGTCTGGGTATGCTTTCCTGCGTCCTGTTGCGAACAATTGAATCGCCAGCTAACGTTAAAACAGCCTGAGTATCACGGAATGGAGACCTGTCACCGGCTCGCTTCCTCCCATGTCCAAAGAAGACTGGGAGTCCGAGTTCGAAAAATACCGTGCATCGCCCGAGTTCAAGCTTCTCAACCCTCATATGGACCTCGAAGAATTCAAGAAGATCTACTTTATGGAATGGTTTCACCGTGTCTGGGGTCGCTTCATTGGCCTGACCTTTGTCTTTCCTACTGCCTACCTCGTCGCCCGTCGCAAAGTTACACCAAAAATGGCATTGAACCTTGCTGGAATCTCTGCGTTGATCGGTTTCCAGGGAATTATCGGCTGGTGGATGGTCAAGTCTGGTCTCAAGGATGATCTGTTTGCTCCTGGCTCTCATCCTCGAGTCTCCCAGTACCGTCTTACTACTCACCTTGCCACCGCCTTTGTCTGCTACTCCTGGATGCTTCTCTCTGGCTTGACTGTTCTCCGAACTCGTCGCTGGCTTGCGAACCCCGAAGCAGCCATGAAACAGATCGCTGCTATGAGTCAGCCCGGTCTTCGCACTATGCGCCGGGTCGTTTTCGCCCTTGCTACTCTGACCTTCATTACTGCCATGTCTGGCGGTCTTGTTGCCGGTCTCGATGCTGGTCTGATCTACAACGAATTCCCTAAGATGGGTCTTGGTCTCTTTCCTCCTAAGCAGGAGCTCTGGGACAAGTTCTACTCGCGCAAGGAGGATCAGTCTGATCTCTGGTGGCGCAACATGCTCGAGAACCCCAGCACTGTTCAGATGAACCACCGAATTCTTGCTGTGACTACCTTCTGCTCTATCCTCTCGCTCTTCATCTATGCGCGCACGAGACGTGTTAAGGCTATCCTCCCCGCCAACATCAAGAAGGGCGCCGATGGCCTTTTCCACGTTGTATCTCTTCAGGTTGCCCTCGGCATCAGCACTCTCATTTACATGGTGCCGATTTCCCTTGCCGCAGCTCATCAGGCGGGCGCTCTTGGTGTGCTGACCATGGCACTGGTGTTGGCTCACAGACTCCATATTCCCAAGCCCACTCTTCGTCTCCTTGAGCAGCGATTGAAGCAGGCTGCTGCCAAATAAACGATTTGGCGACATTGTAAAATGCCGAAGAACAGCATGTATATTACTCTTGTACAATATGGTACCCAATAGCATCAATAGAATAACGAAAGAGAAAGCTGGTAAGCTGGTCAAACGACACATATAATGAACATCTTGGACACACTCGACTCTTGAAAGGATTCTCAGCAGAGCTTATACAAGCGTTTTATTTTCTTTCTATTTCCATCAGACTGGAAGTCCGCGATTCTTATGTCGTTGTCACAGCGTAAAATCATGCATTCCAACTTATCACTTAACACAGTAAATCCCATTTTCCCATTTTACTTGTGAGCTACACAACCAAGTTAGTAATTTATCCTAGGCTGAGGGAGTGGTCAGGCTTACCAATGCCCTCCTCAGGCATGGGCTCAATGCCAACAACCTCAGCGGCAAGCTTCTTCTGCTCCAGCTTATCATCCTTCATGAAGGGGAAAGCAAGAACCTCACGAATGGTGTAGTTGTCAGTCAAGAACATGACCATTCGGTCAATACCCATACCCCAACCACCAGTAGGAGGCAGACCATATTCAAGTGAGGTACAGAAGTTCTCGTCAATGAGCTGAGCCTCGTCATCACCCTGGTCCTTCTGGCGAGCTTGCTCCTCAAAACGCAGACGCTGATCAAAGGGATCGTTCAACTCAGTGTAGGCGTTGGCGATCTCCTTCTTGCAAACGAAAGCCTCGAAACGCTCGCACAGGCCGGGAATCTCACGGTGATACTTGGCGAGAGGGCTCATGACTTGAGGGTGACCAGTGATGAAAGAGGGGTTGACACACTTTTCCTCGATGAACTCACCGACCAGCTTGTCAATCATGCGGGCGTTGGTGAGAGGAGGTGTGCACTCTAGGTTCATCTTCTTGAGGATCTTCTTGAGGAACTCGTTGGTCTCTTGTGTGTGGAGCTGGTCACCAGGAGGGAACTTCTCTCCGGTGGCCTCCTCCAGAGTGGGAATCATTTCATATCGAGGCCAGGGCTTTTCCCAGTTGACCTCGTATTTCTCACCAGTCTGGGTGTGGAAGGTGGTCTTGTAGCCACCGGTAAGGTACTTGACAAGGCCAGAAACCATGTCCTCGGTGATGTCCATCAGATCGTTGACATCAGCGTAGGCCTGATAGAACTCAATGGTGGTGAATTCAGGGTTATGAGTGAGATCAGCACCCTCGTTTCGGAACTGACGTCCAATCTCGTACACGCGGTTAAGGCCACCAACAACGAGCATCTTGAGGTATAGCTCAGGAGCGACACGCATGAACATCTGCATGTCGTACTCGTTATGGTGAGTGGTGAAGGGCTTAGCAGTGGCACCGCCAGCAATCTGGTTCATCATGGGAGTCTCAACCTCGACGAAGTCACGCTCGTCAAAGTATCGGCGGATCCATGTGATCATCTTGGATCGAGTGACGAAGACATTACGGGCCTTCTCATTGCAGATAAGATCGAGATATCGCTTGCGGTATCGCTGCTCGAGATCCTTGAAGCCGTAGTGGTCATCGGGGAGGGCGTGGAGACAAGGAGTCAGGAGGACGACCTCAGTCGCGAAGATGGACAGCTCACCCTCCTCTCCCTTCTCAATCTTGGTCTTAGGAGCAGTTCTACAGTGCTATTTAGTATGTTTTATAGTTCTGGGTTAGTTAGTAACTTACCGGCCGGGGTAGCCAATAACACCAATGATATCACCTCGGCGAAGGTGCTCGTGCTGGGCATCAAAAGCGGGAGCTCCCTCTCGCACCTCTTGCGCCTGACACATAATCTGGACCTTGACGCCCTCTGTTCGGACATCGTAGAAAAGAAGCTTGGAACCAGATGCTCGCTTTCCGTGGACACGGGCACCGATCTGGATGATCTTGTCCTTGGCATGCTCGCCAGACTTGAGGTGACCGAACTCCTTGACAAAGTTTCGTAGATCGTATGTGACATTGAACTTGTGAGGGTAAGGGTTGGGGCTCTTGGTCTCGCGGAGCTTGTTGATGTTCCTCGATCGAATCTCGAAGTACTGGTTGGGAGTGAGGTCCTTCTCGGCAGCCTCAGCACCACCAGCAGCCTTCTTGGGAGCGGGAGCAGGTCCGCGCTCAGCAGCCTTCTTCTTCTTTTCCTCCTCCTTCTGGCGGGCCTTCTGGCGCTTCTTCAACTCGGTCTTGGAGACCTTCTCACCAGTTACCTCATCGAGGTGCAGGTTGGAGACCTGCTCGGTTGGGGGGGCAGCAGCGTCAGCCATGATTGCGTCTCGTTTCGCGAGGGAGATAATTGAAGTGGCAGGTCTCCAAATCAGGCGACAGTTCCTGATTTAAGTATCTGCTGCCGGCAAATTGAGTCAAACTGTGATGGATGTGGTGAGTCAGTGGAAACAGTCAGGGCATTGGAGGGGCAGAAGAAATCCATTGGTTTGGGCGCCACAATCGCGGGGTAAGTTTTTAGTCAGGCATTCATTCTTGAGCGCACTCAGCCACAGATAAAACCATTGGTAGAAATGTCTATATACGGCAAAAGACCACGAGAACGAAGCAAGAGAAGTAGTGAGCTATCCGAATTGGTCATATTATTGAATCATGAGCAAGTTGTATCAAGCTCTGAGTCTTCGTCATTACTTGTGTATTTTTGTTAGCCAATCAACTATTGTGATTCTCAACTTTAACCGCCCAACTGAAAACGTTGTTTTATTCTAAAAACATGGCATCCCCGCGTACCCCCTGCATTGCCATGGCCATGTCTGTACCATGCATTGCTCCATTTTGCATTGCCATATTCATATTTGGCATTGAACGACTCATGTTAATGGCCGTTCGGTTGATAGGGCTCCCAGTTCCGTTGGGCATCATAAACTGTGCGGCTCGTTGTTGTTGCTGTTGCTGCTGTTGAACAGGCCGTGTGCGTGGTACCTCTAGAGTTGCTTGTTGCTGGACAGGTGGTTGAGGCTTGATTGGAGAGGCGTTCACCATGGCGAAGCTATCATCATCCTCCATCTCTGCATCGGCATCTTGATCACTGGCCTCGGCGATCGAGGAGGGCCCAGTTGTCGAGGCCGAAGTAGTGGCATGCTCGCTTGGAGCACCGTTAATGCTAGTTGTTGACTGACGTTTGGCAAGCTGTGGTCGTTGCGGTTGGTGTTGCTGCTGTTGCTGTTGTGCTTGGAAATGTGGCTGAGATGGCGTCTGGATCTGTGGCGTTGGTTGAGCACCGTTGACAGTAGCGGAAGAGGCTTGATTCTGGCTGGCTTGTTCCAACGTCCTCTGGGCATTCATCCCAGCAGCATTGGCCCTTGAAGAAGCAATGACACTCTTCCAACGCTCAATGGATCTTGTCACGAGAGAACCGAGGTCGAGTTGGCTATCCTCGATAGAGAAACCTACAGCCCTTCCGCCCTTGACAGCCTGCTCGTAAGAAAGGGAAAGCAGCTCCCTTTCAAGCGGAATTGTGACTGGTGGGGCAAGCCTGAACTCCTTTGGTTGCTGTAACTTGTTCAGTTGCTCAATCTGGGATTTGAGGTTGGCATTCTCTTGTTTGAGTCGGTGCTGCTTCTCCTTCATTTTCTCGGCCTCCTTGTGTTTTCTTCCCACTCCACGGGCTAACTCCAGAATCCAAAGTTCTTGCTGCCGTTGAATTGGAAGAGTCTCCCAAACTGCGTATGCTGACTGGAGGTGTTCATCGATTTGCGCCTCAAGTTGTTCGGCCATTTTCTCAGCCTTGCGGATCGACTCCCGAGGGTTTCGGAAACTGTTGTTTGTCGAAGGGGGGTATTTAAACTCGTCCATTACGGCGGTGGTAGCAGAAGCACATGTTACTTTCCAAGCCTTGAACTCTCCTGCGAAGTAAGTCCGCAGAGCCTCGTATTCGCGGTGCCCTGGCGATTGGACTGACCAAGATGTGGAGGTAGGATGTTGGGTGGACGAGAAAAGGGTCGGTGGGGGCTGTAGGCATTGAAGAGTGAGGGCAGGGAAATCGAGAGATAAGGGATCGAAATCGAATGGCATCGAGTTGCTGTCAAGTTGTACCCTATCCCTTATGTTAGCACTACAGAAGCAAAATCATCAAAAACGTGAATTCATACTTGGCTGCTCTCCAAGAGCTGAGGAGCTCCCTCAACGCGAGCTCCGCGGCACGGGCTGTATCCATAGCGTCGGAAAGTTTTTGCTTAACATCAAACTGGGCTTTTTGGATGGCCTGTTTGCTAACAGTACGTTGCATGCCAGGGCGTTTTGGTGGCTCAGGTGCGGCATCACTCTCCCAACTGCCTCGTTTCGGGATGTCGTTCATAACGCCAGTTGCCTCCCATGTTGGCTGAAAAGCTGGCGCATATGTCATGGTCGAGTCAACAGAGAGTTGATTATCTTTGGAGAGAACAGGGGATTGGAAGTCTTCGTTCTCGGGAAGGGGTGTATCCTTTACGACATTTGCTCTAGGCGTTCCCACAGGAGTTGAGGCTTCACGCCTCCCACCAAGGGAGCCCCGGGGCTGTCGTCTGGTGATGCTACCACGAAGCTTTCTGATAGCATCGACATCGTGAATCCCATCCGCGGGTTTTGGGTTCTTCTCCTTGATGTACAGATCGAGATGGCGACCGAGCGAAGAAGAGGTGAATGCTTGTCCACAAAAGGGGCAATTCTTGTCCTTGGGAGCACCGGCCTTGGGTGTTCCTGAGTCGGCCGTTTGGGGCGTAGAATCGGGCATTTTGAGGGTACGGTAGTTGTCAGGAAGGACCAATATCGAAAATTAGGGGGAGAAGAATACGAAAATACGGTGACCGCGGGGGAATGGTCTGGGTAGGCAGTAACTACAACAATGTAAAAAGTGGCTGCAGCTCCAATTGGGGAGCGTTACAGGCGTCAATCATAAGTAGCGAGCGAAGGTTGAAGAGAAAAGAACGAGCGTATTGGGGCCGAGACCTCCGGGCGCAAGGGAAGGTCAATGGACGTTCATGCAAAATTACTGAGCATGAAGATTGTTGAAGGAATGGAAGGAGGCGGTGGGGAGTTTGTTATGAAGTTGAGAGTCTAAAAGAGCGGACGGGAAGGGAGAACAAGAAAGAAAGGATGAAAGGAAAGGAAGATAGAGGCTCGAGAGGTTAAAGGCAATGGAAGTTTAGAGGCGGCGGGAGACTAAAGGGGAAGCCAGGTCTCTTAGCATCGCTAGGTTTAATTGTTCTTTGGATTTTTCCCCCTCTCCATTTTAAAATAAAGCCTCCTCGCTCCTCTCCT
This sequence comes from Fusarium redolens, assembly GCF_020744475.1. Classification (NCBI taxonomy): domain Eukaryota; kingdom Fungi; phylum Ascomycota; class Sordariomycetes; order Hypocreales; family Nectriaceae; genus Fusarium; species Fusarium redolens. The sequence continues at coordinate 2,265,088 of NW_025763666.1, read as the reverse complement.
CCTTCGGGCTGTTCAGGGGCGGATCCAACCAAGACCCCCAGGCCCCAGATTGGCGCTGTTAGCACCAACGGTACCCCTGACGCTTAGTGGCCGTCCCGCCGTCTGGATGTCTCTCCCGCTGCTCGCTTAGCGCTGATCGGGCTGCTCTAAGAGGTCCGTCCTAGCGCCGTCGGGAGGTGCAACTGTCGCTGATGGGTGCTCCAATAACAATTGCTTCCTTGGAGGGCAGGGCGAGCATTTTGATCTAACGTTAGGGGTTGTAACGGTGAGATCTTCAGAAATGATGTGATCAACAGAGATCAAGCTTCGATTGGAAATATTTGTCGAACAGAATGTTTTCAAGAATGTATGAACTTCATCAAAAGTCCCATTGCCATCTTAGTTTGGACATCGGCATTGGTGGTGATCGGCTCAGGGTCACTAAAAGGGAGGAGGATATGCAGCTATAAATACGACAATCTCTCGTTCTAAAATTATGGACGTCTTAGCTAAAATTCTATTATCTGCCCCGTAACTAACTCTCCATTCCCGTGTGACTGAATTACGGTAAACTCAACATGACCGTTGATTATTTCACAAGCTCCACTTGCATTGCTCGCAATCAAAGTTTTGAAGGCTGACAGCTTGTTCAGATCCAGTCCCTAATACGAGCTCCTTTTCATACGAAAGCGAAAATTATGTGTTTGTCGGATCAAGACGTAATGCCTTAAGATCGGCCTTAATTCTCTAGATCGTGGATCTGGCGTTTGCTACTCCGTGCCCTACATGACATCCCTCACTTCCACCGTTTGGTTACCTTTGTCAATTGGGCTTTCAGCCCGCCTTTGATGACGCCTCAATCCTGCATATCGTAATAGAGTGGGTTCAGTTGGTTCCCCAGGTGCAGCCCCTTTATGTAAGCTTAGTGCTAAAGTAAAGTCAAAGCAAGTGTCGGGTATGTCTCAAGCAAAGGCAAGCACTAATAAAGTGACACAAGGTCAAACCATTTATCGATCCAAGCAGCCAACGACGTCTCATCTCTGAACCCCAAACAAAGAGACTGAGGTGGCCTGGGGAAACAAATTCTGAACCGACTGGACGCTGCCATCGGCAGTCCTTGAGCGCTAGGCGCCCGAACTTGCACAAGATTGGCTCTCAAGTAGAAGCATGGGTGGCACCGACCATGGGGTTGCTATTAGGCATTGGATCCATGTCCGAGACACGACATAGGACCAGCAGACGGTGAGCTTCTGCATGCCCCTTTACCACTGCAGCAGCACTATCTCACATAGAGATCAGTGAGCCACTCACTCGTCATTTACTTGCAATCTTTAATTACAGCCTGCAGACGCAACGCAACTTGCTTCTCTGGAGTTGGCTTTTCATGTGGTAATACAATGCTCGGCAATTCTCATCCGTACTTTCATCCGTGTTTTCATCCTAGATCTATCAACCCTATTCGCCTGTTCAGTCCAAGGCCGGGTTCACATTCCAAGCTGAGCAGCTCAGGGCTTCTGGAATAAAGCAGGAAAGGTCCGGCTCTCACAGGGCATCGGCAAAGCTTATTGGTGAGCTTCATCCGTTTGTCTTCTGTTAGCCCCTGACTTGAGCCGCAAGCGCGACAAGATGGCAAATAACTCTACTTAACCTGAGACTATACATGATAGCCGCCGGTGCACCACAACTACTACTTTACTGCCCACTGCAGCTCCAGCTTGCGTTTGATACCAAGTCATGGAAGTCAAACAAAAGGAAAGAAGAATGGCATCAAGTAGTTGGCACACTGGTATGCGACAATATGCCCTTACCCCGAAATAAAATATTACTTGCATATTCTGCCAACTTTGCTTTTGTTTGATTCCAGAATTGGCCGTCCTCCAATCGTCTTTTATTTGCCCTCCACTCACTTTGCAGGGGCCGAGATAACTTCGAGAGCTACAGTGGGAAGTCTAACGAAGTAGAACAAACGGAACAAACGGAGTGTAGCCAGCAGATTGACGAGAACTGCAACGCGCCGATGAGATAAAGTAGCACAGGGCTAATTGAGCGTCTGAAAAAGGGAAGCGTCCCTCATCAGATGTTGTCGCGGGGTCACGTGCTCTGTGCCACACCTCAATTACAGCCACAGGCACAGCCTCCCGTCTTCCAAAAGCGGGCTGTAGCTCTCCAACGAAGCGCGACGACCTCTCCTCCACTGATCGTTATTTCTTCTATCGCGGAATTGAGGTGCCGCAGCCGCCTGTTTTCAAACGCATGGTCAACACCATAAATCTGCAATCATTTACAAAGTATTTTAAGGCAGACTAAGGTAGCACACGTCAATCAATAATCTTCAAAATGCCCCCTGGTATGTTACTATTATTATTTTTGCGCCTTTCACCACCACCGACGCCTGTCGCAAGCGACAAGCGATGGGCGCATCCCGATCGCGTCTCCGGTTACCGCATGATAGAGCCCTTGATTCCGGCGCAATTGGTATTCTGCTGTTGCTGACTATTTGCGCAGCTCTTAGTGATGAGGAATCCTCCGACGTCGAAGAGTATACTACACCTCCTCGCGCGAGCAGCCGCAAGAAGTCTACCTCGGCTGCTGCGGTAGATCAGCCCGACGACGTGAAACCAGAAGAGGCGTCCGGCCAAGAGGACGAGGATGAAGATGAAGATCTGGACGAGGATGAGTACGATGTCAGCGAACCGGTCGAAAGGGCCAAAGCTCACATATTGCAGATTTGTTGTTGAGGCTATCAAAAAGCACCTGATCGACGACGACGTAGGGAGCCATTGCCCAGTTCGATGTCACATGCTAATTGCGGCCGCAGGGAAGTCTGAAGTTTCAAGTCAAGTGGGAAGGCTACGAGGCCAAGAAAGATTTGACGTGGGAGCCTGAGGAGAATCTTAGGTAGGTGGTGGAGTCGCATGACTTGCTCAAGGCCTTGTCTGACGTGTTCTTCCCAGAGAGTCTGCCCAGGAAATCCTCGACGCCTACTTTGAAAGGTTTGGTGGCCGTGAGAAACTCTTGGAAGAGACTGAAACAGCATCAAAAACGAAGAAGCGCCGCCGCGCCACCACCAATGGCACCCCCAGCACAACCTCTACAACTAAGCGATCACGACGCGAGCATCCGGCCAACTCGGCAACTCCAGCGACAGCGAAGAATTGGAGCCCTCCAGCAGGATCATGGGAGGAGGAAATTGAGACAATTGATGCCTGCGAAGATGAAGGCAGCGGCAAGTTGATCGTTTATCTTATTTGGAAGAACGGCCGCAAGACCAAGCACGACACCGAGGTTATCTACAAGAAATGTCCGCAAAAGGTCAGTAAGCTGGTGATTGGGAAAAGCCACATTCACTAACGTGAAGTGATACAGATGCTCCGCTTCTACGAGCGCCATGTCAAGATCATTAGAGACGAGAACAAGGCTCTGGTTGATGGGACAGAGAACTAGTGGCATTTGTACAGGCATGAAAGGGAGATTGGGGCGAAGAGAAAGCAAAGCAGCGCATTCAGGTATTCGTTTTGTACTGATACCCGATGCTGTAACTGGGACGGCGTTATCGGCGATCGCCATTAAGTCGCGGAAGGGTTTCTATTTTTCTATTTGATTCATCATGCGTCTACACGCGGAAAGGAAACGGAATATTGGTATTCAGACAAGACATCAGATCATGGAGAAACAGGGCGCACGTAGCATGTGTATTTAAAGCCTGTATTTTTATGAAGGAGCGTGTTGGCTACGCAATTGAGCCGCAGTAATTAATAGTGTGCAACATTCATGTGAAGATCTCAGACTCGTGCCTTGCATTCACAGCTGTAGCAATATCCATGTTTCATGGAAGTGCGGCACACCAGGGCCTTTTCATAATCCTTGGCTTATAGTCAGCCAGACGCGTCTCGACGCGACAACAGTCAATTGAAGAGTCCTGAGGTGACGTTTTCTGCGAGGCTGGGAAAAAACCAAAGGTGCTCCAGCGTGTCAGAGGCCCCTGAAGGTCTCCACAGCGGGACCCTTGCAGCGAGCTTAGCTCTCCCCCCTCCCAGCCTTGCCATTTACTACCTTTGGGCTGTAAGAAAAAGACGGTGGCGGGGCAACGACTTATAATAGAGTGAGTGGCCGTTTGTGAGTGAGACTGCGCATTCCAGTTCCTGATCTTGTTTATCTTTTTTCTGAGAAACGAATCTTACGACTTATTTTCTTGAATAAAGAATTGAGAGATTTTTGAACATCTACGACTTGAACGACATTATTGTACGACTTTGTGATTGATTGGTTCATCTAGTTGCACCACATTGACTCTCCTCCAACCTCTTGACTCGGGCTTCAACTCTACTCTACTCTACCACAATAGAATTCTTGACCGAGTATGTCTACTCATGTACCTCAGCAGCCTAACTGGACCCTTGAACTAACTGTCTCAGATTGAAACACCTCTCTTGAATCCATTGTTAGCGACAAAGACAATCTCAACTTATTACAACACTACCACCTAAATCTCACCATACACAACATCAACCTCTCTCACCAATTGTCCCACTTTCAACAGCCAACATGAAGAAGAACGACGTTATCGCCATCATTATCATCATTCTCTTCATCATCCTAGCAGCCGTGTCCTTCGGTATCTGGAAGCTCGTCTCCATGGCCAAGAACCACATGAGCGTGACAGGCAGCGGCACATCAAGCAGCCACTCCAGCCGCGACATTGCCGACTAGTCCATCACGTCTCACGTTTTCAATCTTCTGATACCCAGTGGTGGTTCCTTTTCATTGTTTATACTTTGAGCACAGCGGTTTTGTGGTTATTTGCTGCCACTTGTTTTTGATACAAGATAAAATCATGGTGGAATGTGGGTGGGTTGGTAATATCTGGATGATTGATTTATGAATCACTCATGTTTGGGTCACGGCGCAATATCATGGCGACATTGGATGGGTTATTTGTTTTTGGAATATGGTTATGACCTTTTGGGCATATGGGCAATGCATTTTGTATGGAAGATAGACTACGTTTATGATTAGGAGGCCGAGTATGGCATGTGAATGAAGCAATACGCATATGTATCACTTGCAACAATGATCGGCTGAGCCTTTGTTCAGGGTCTTCAATCAAAGAGCCACTCTGCATACTAACGCAAAGCATTGCTTTTTAAATCATTACCTATAGTCCTAATTCACAATGCTTTGCAGTTTATTCAGACCTGGCTTTTCGTGATATCAGTGACAAAGAACTCTAAATGCATATTTAAGGAAGGCTCACAACACCCTAGGTCTCCCTTCTTGGCCACACAGTCTCGTCAAATCTTCAGGTACATCATACACATTCTTATATCAATTCTATTCAAATCACTACAATGGTAAACCCCGGTTTTCTGATGCCAGATCTTATCGAGCAGGCCTCTAAGCTTAGTATCGACGATCTTGACACCGACCAGAGTGCTAGCAGCATCTCGCGTTACCAGAAATACCCCTATGCTCACTTTTACTCCTTCAGGACCCTTCCCGATCCTCGTGAAATGAACAAGTCCAGCCCTGAGTATCATGAGCGTATCAGAAAAGCCATCAAAGCCCTCGAGGAAGAGTATCTTGAGGTTTATCAAGAGTACCAGGCTTTTAAGAACATACTCATTCTTATGGTTGAAACGGACGACCAGCATAGCTGGAACGAATTCATTCTGGACCCTCGCGAGTACATGCAATTTGGTGAGGGGAAACTGGAGGACCTCGAGACGTTCCCTGCCCATTGCAATGGGGTCCATCCGTCTCCAAGCTACCAGAGTCAAGATCTCTTCAGTTCAAAGCTCTTTAAAAAACGGAGGCAATTGGCCGAAATAAAAGGACTTATCGAGACCGGACGCCGTGAGCTGGCCCGGCTGGAGGGCTCGGACTCGTTCATCCAACTCCGCAATGACTTTGTCAAGCATCACGAAGAAGTAGCGGCTAACTGCGATTTTTGCGACGTCAGTGAGTTTAGTAGCTGCGCGTCTACCTCTTCCGGCGGAACCCGAACTATTGAAGATTAGGAAGAGGCTTGCTGGAGGGATGAGGAGACTAACTTGATCCATGAGGATATCCGGGGATAGAAATTGTTGCCTCTCGTGCTATGCAGCGCAGGCTAAGCTCTCTGCAGACAGATCAGCAGAGAATTGATCACAAGGTTCGGGAGATTTTATACTTAGGGTGTATTCAGCTACGAAAAGAAAATGACATGCATGTTGCTGCAAATCTTTGTAATGACTGCAGATTGGGTTCTATTTACGTGATATAAGTGCTTCTAATATCGAATCTTCCACGGATAAACTGTTCCAAAGTAAGAACCGTATGTCTTTGGATTATCACTATTCAAGGACGACTCAGGTCTGCCTTGTTCGATCCAGCTTACCCTGTTGATGAGATTCTTATTCCTGATTGGCCTAGGTGTTGTAAGTTCGCTCAATGAGGCAACTCCCACTTTTCATAACTAGGACGAAGTTGTGAATGTCTGTCGGATGTCACTCAAGGATAAATTAAAATACTGTACAAGTATGGTTTTATGGTATCTTCATTTCAGCTCGAGAGCACGAAAGTTGCATACACGACGACAAACATGGCTGATCACCCACAGACCGACTTGCGGCACTCTATTTATCTGTAAGAAATCTAGCCTAAAGCTTCTCGCCCCTTGACTTGTGTACTATCATATATATGCGTAACTGAAAACTTTGTTCAAGAATTTGTCACTGTGATCCTTACTTGCGGGCAAAAGGAGTAGGAGTTGGGGCCATGATGGGCTCAGTAGGAGCAGCGGGAGGGGGCTGAGGCACAGCAGGAGGAGTGGAAGCAGAAGGAGGAGGGACAGGGACCATGGGAGGAGGAGTAGGGGTAGGTCCGGGAGTAGGAACTGTCAATAGTCAGTATGGTTCGAGTTGTCCTGTATGATAGAATCACTTACCGCCGGGCTGCTGGCCGTTGCCAGGCACGGGCAACCAACCACCAGGTCCTCCGTTCTGACCACCACTGTAGTTACCGTAGTTTCCAGGCTGAGTTCCATTGATAGAGGGAGGAGGGGGGAAGAAACCTCCAGGGGCGCCCTCTGTATAAGTATCAGTATGATAGTCAACAACGTAAACCAGACATATACTCACGAGGGAAAGGAAGAGCCATGGAAAGGGGAGCCACGGCGGCAATGGCAAAAGCAATGAAACCAGTCTTCATTTTGGCGGTTTGTTCAAGGTAGTGACTGAAGAAGTTGTTTGATCTGAGGAAGAGAAAGAATGGTAACGACTTGAAGTCTTTATAACGAACGAGGCCAGCTCAAACAACAAGGATATAAGATAAAGATAACTTATCGGGTCACAGACCAGGACGTTGTTGTCAAGAATAGAGAAGAGACAACGGGTTGGAATGCTCAAGAACTTGTTTTTGACGAGATTCGAGGCGGTGTTATATATCTGTTGCTACAGCGGGCCACTTTCCCCCTTGGTAGCTCTGCACATCTTTACCGTGATGGAGGAATATACCGAGAGACCCTTGAGTGATCAGCCATAAATTAAGTTGGATCATGGAATGTGAAAATATGAGAGGCTAGGATGGTACGTATGAGTTGACTGACTCTCCACAGTGTCGATAGTCCTGAGCGAACCGGTATGGCCGATGGAGGACCGGTAGTTGGGATACTTTGTATCCTCTTGATGAAGCTTACATGGGTGGGCCAGGAAGGATAAAAGCTTGTCTTGTCCTGGATGTTTCTCTGCTGAATGCTTGGACGGTATTGACATACAACAAATCGCGGCGCTTTACGTGTATATACTATGATTTTATGCTTAACAACTCTAATTATTATTCGATTATTTACGTCTGCAATAATATATTCTTTATTTATTTAGATATCTTATTACCTTGCTGGCAATACTCTTGATTCATGATCAACGCTGCTGTCACAGGATGACATGTTTTCAAAAACAAGAGTAATCCGTCTCCATAATTGAATCCACAGCTTTCTAACAAACGACGCGTAACACAAAGAAACAACGTGAAAAAAACCTCTCCACCAGTCCCTACGGAGAATTCACCTCCAGTAAAACACATGCCCCACAGCCTATTCCCTGACAGCCAGCACCGTTTGTTTCATGTCTCAACTCTCCCTTTTTTTTTCTCCACCACCAATCATTGTCTAAAATACAGTACGTGCGATAACTGAGGCTCTTTTGTTCTGCAGGTACGTGTGTCGCAGCGCAGATCTCTTCTCCAACAAGGTCCTCTATGCAATGTCAAGGAGGTTGACGACGCGGCCTGCAAAGGTTGGGGCTGGGGTTGAGATCCAGTGGAATTGACTTCTGAGGGATGAGATAAAATTGTGGGATCTTGTGAAAGCGTATCTTTGTCTTTATTTTACGGTTTCATCGTTCGTATTGACGAAATCTATGCTACGTTGGATGTGCAATACAACGGTACGTCGTTGAACAAGAATGAGTCGACAAAGTTCGATTGTAACCTCAACATCTTTCATCCTTAATAAGAAACCAATCATCCTCGCCGTCTATGTCGTATGCTCTATTCATATCATAACCTCCCATCATGTTGAACCGTGGGTATTTTCTTCCTCAATCGATCCTCTTCGTCCACAACATTCCATCTCTTATCACTTCGCCTCTCACCAACTCATGACGCCTCGACCACGATCAAATCCACCTCGTAGCTGACGCTCAGGTTTGACCACCTTGCCTCTCAAGACTGTATACCGGATCAAGTTCTCGCAATCTTCAGGCATGACACGTGCCAACCAGATACCCTGCGATGCGCCCACGCTCTCCTCTGCTGACCCGTTTGAACCGTTGCCGTTCTTTTCAACGCCATTTGTGCCGTTCTGCTCCTCAGGAACCGGATCATCCAGACCAAACGCATTTGGCCGTCGGTAGATCATGACGTTGGCAGAGTACTTGTGTCCTCCCACATGGCTGATGTAGTAGATACCAACACCACCAGGCCTCTCATCATGCAAGTCTCGATACAGGCCCAGTGGCCTTAGCTGGCGCTCAAACTCTTTCCTAAGAATCGGGGCACTCTGGGCACAACGAACATCGCGTGTCCGATGACTGCACATGAGGATAACAGCATTGTGAGGGCAGTCCTTGAGGGAGACATCCGGGATCCCGGCGGCCGGGTCAGGAGACGGAAGAGAGGCCGGGAGCGGCGTGGGGTGAAGGGGAGAAGTACTTGTCGGTGCCTGGTTGATAACTTCGGTAATAATCCGAGGCACACTGAGTGGGTGGACGTTGTGAAGAAGCTTGAAGGCTGGCAGTAGTAAAAGAGTTGTGGGCTCAGAGTAGTCATCTGTATCATGAGGAGTCGGCATATTGGATGCCGAAAGCTTGAGTTTCTGTGGTTGTTAGCGCCGCAATGATCAAGTTTGATGAGTGACGTGAGAGAAAAGCACACTCATCTCAGGCGTCACTCATATGAGATAAAGACTCACCCCATTCGTAGGCTCGCTCGCCTTAGAAAAAGCCTCCATTACACTCCCCTTTTCATCCGCCACATCCCTCACCCAATCCGTCTTGCCTGTTCCAACAAGGAGATGTGTACTCCAAGCCTCGACAAATCCATACAGCACATCCTCCTCCTCAATCTTGAAGCCTCTAGGATACCTCACGGAGCAGTTTTCACAGTCGTGTAGACATTCCTCGCCGTCTACTCCTGGATCCGTCTTGGCGAAAAGCTCCGAAGACGAGGGCTTGCTATCCTGTTTTGCAGAACCCCCACCGAGCATGGAGCCCATGAGGTTCTTTAATGAGAGAGCCATTCTTTGCTTCGCGGGCTTGTGCTGCGGCAACCAGGACGGTGTAGCGGCTGTTCTGGAGGTTGAGGTTAAGGCAGAGAGAGGGGGGTTGTCGTGTGTGGATGAGGATGATAAGGTCATGTTGTAATAAGAGATCTTTCGGTAGATTTTAGGGCCGTTGACTCCAGTCTCCAGTCTCCAGTCTCCAGATGCCGTAGGTTCGGTTCGGAATGGGACAGTTTGATTGGCACTGATCCACTTGAATAATTAATTGGTAATGGATATACCAGTAAACTCTTGGAGATGTTACTGATTGATAATCAGATGATCGATCAGATAATTATACGCTGCAACCAAATAAATACCTACTGAAATGGAAGATTGTTCAAAAGGACCAGATCCCTCGTTTTCTTTAACAGTATCGAGCCTCTTACCGCTTCAAATACTTGACACACCTCAAGCATTTCGCTTTATTCCTTCGCTCTTTTGCCTCTCCCGTCTATCTCCGATCACCGAGCCTGGCAAACCTGGTAACATGGGCACGTCATTAGATTGGATCGGCTCCCACAAAGAGTTATCAGATCCTGTCATTTTCAACCGTCAGGTTCATCAAACCCCCGGTCTCCAATTTCAGCTTTAAACGAACCCCAGCATTAATTACAGCATTGTGCAAAAAAAAAAAAAACAGAAACATCTCTTTAGACTGGCTGGTAGCCCCAGGTTTCTCTCATTCTTTACATAAGAATGCTTAAGGTTTTAATTAAACTCGAGATTGAGATGTAACGGTTGTGTCAAGACCCGAAAACAATCCTTCTTCATGAAAATCTCGCAGTCGGGATGAAGCAACTCCCGCTCATATTATTCAGCCCACTCATGTTCCTCAAAAATCATCAAAAGAAACATGCTATGCGGTAGCTGATTCCAGTAATACAAAATGCCTAGCTATAGCTTCTTGTAGCCTTTTCATTCCTAATGATCGCCTCTGCCTGTCATTTGCTTGTCAGTGCTTACGCGTTCTTCTTTCTAGCCTCATCATAGCCCTCCTCTTCACTGTCGTCATCTTCGTCGTCACCCTCTGTCCTTTCTTGATCTGTCTTATGTCGCCTGTTCTTCATCGCCTCTCGAATCTTGCGACTCGCCTCATCAAATCCCCCTGAAGAGTCCAACGTGGTGAATCCACTGATAGGGAACCCGCCAGATCCAAAACCACCTCCGCTGCTGCTTGATCTCGACCTGCTACGGGCTCTGGAAGGGGGTCGTGTAGAGAAAATGCCCACGTGACCAATGTTGCTGAAAGAATCGTTGCGCGGGAGGGCTCGGCTCGACTGTGTCGTGCTTCGTCGCGACAGAGCCGGCGGGGTCTCGGGCTCATAACCAGTACTTGACTGATCGCTGTCTCTTCGGCGATGGATCTTATGAGATGTGGATGAGCCACCCTCGGCTTTGTACAGATCGGGCACAAGTCGTGCCTTTTCAAAGTCATCAAACATCTCAGGTCCCAGCGTGTTGATGACATCCGTTACCTGGGCGCTCAGCTCGGCTCGTCGTTCTCGTAGCTTATGGATGTTGTAATTTGAGGTTGGTGTCAAGCAGAGGAGTAGTGGACGCAGAGACTTGAAGATATCCATACCGACCTCACCAAAACGTAGTGATGCAAACGTGATACCAACCATGAAGGGCCACAATGCGAAATAAACCACCAGCAGCGGTATGCCCTCGGGAACATATCCCCAAAGACGGTCTTGCCACACCTTGAAGGTTATGATGGCCGAGTAAATATGGTAGAGGGTAGGTGCAAAGCCGATTGCCACAAGGATCTTCCAAGTCGCCATGACATCGCGGCCGCGAATCTTGACTGTTGAGCCCGCCAGAGCTGTCTTGGCCTTCTGCCGGCTGATAATCTTTGTCGCTACGAAGACAGGCGAGAAAAGGATCAAACCTGGTAATGTGCAAATGAAGAGGAAGAGCAGTTTGATTGATCGGTAGATGAAAAGGAAGATGACTTTGATCATGTTCATCTTGGCATACTGGACTTGATGGTCTTTTAAGTTGAGGTATCGCAATTGGGAGTTGTACTCTTTGACTGCGGCAGACAAGGACGTGATGCGCTCATCATTCTTGTATCGCTCATACCCCATGCATAGTCTACGGTTAAGCTCAATCACCACGGGCAGTGGGAGCTTCTTGCCGGTGGGGTTGTAGAGTCGGCGAGCGGCCTGGATCACCATGAGTGTGTCGTAGTCGGGTGCAGAGACGGTGACAGAGTTCAGAGCCTGATAGACTGTGTCAAGAACTTGGCCAATGGCTTCACGACGTTGGTTGTTACAGTAAAGCTCAACGAGATGACGAGGAATCTCGAAGGGAGCACCGAACTCAACAACCGCACGTGAGCGGAACTTGTGGGCATGGAAGTAGTTCATTCCCACAGGGACGATCTTAAGACCACAATCAGGATCTTGGGCCAAAGTTCCAAGAGCCATGATAGCGACACCAGCCTTGAGAGGTAAAAGCTCGGTGCGATCATGGCTACCACCTTCAGGGAAGATACCAACACAGCCACCATTGCAAAGCCGAGAAAACACTGCCTCATAAACCTTGGTCTGGTCAATGTGAGGTGCCAACTTGAACTTGGTGCCCTGGTAACCTGGAGCAGGACCCTTCACATCCTTGTTGGTGAAGTTTCCATCTTTGTCAATATCATCACGGCCTGTGAGTTGTTGCAGAGCGACCTTGCCCTTAAAAGGTCGCTTGACACGGATCTCTTCAGGACCGATAATCTGGGAAATATCGACACTAGCGCCACTGGTGTTCTTGGTTGAGGGAAGAAAGAGCATGCCCTGAACCTCACCCTCTCCCTCGCCGAATTTGGTACCGATACCGCGAACAAGAGTTGGGTCGTTGATAGGATCGGGGAGGTAGATGGTACCAGTAGCTGGTTTGGCAGCATCTTGAGCGCGACCGACGGGAACTGAGCCGACTTGCCGCGAGCCCCATCCGATGAAGCCGTGAACTGACTTCTGGGCAATGAGAAGGGAGGCTCGCCGCTTAGCTTCGTTACGGAGGGTTCGTTGAAGGATGATAGCATCGACGAACTATTACAAATCAATAATTGGTCTTATCTGGTACAATATATTCATGGTGCGCTCTGTCGTTCACCACGAGCTCCCCAGATAGATTAAGCACAACTAACCTGATTGGCATGTGGCGCGGCGACGAACAGAACAGGACCAGTCTGAGGAACGCGCCAGGCACCTCGAGGCACAACTTCTCGGAAGAACATATCGACGATATTGCCGACGGTATATAGGAACATATCGTACTTCCAGTTCACCATAGGATAGAGCTCCTTCTGCGGGGTTGGGTTCATCGCGGACTGCGGCGCTGCCGCGTCCTTTGTCCCAGCATGTTTAGACATTGCGGGCTTGCGCGGAAGAGCCCAACGTTATTGGAACAGGTGCGAAACGTTATTTCGAAGTCGAACTGGGGATGGGTATTATACAATAAAAATTTCGACAGAGCTAGACAAGCGAGTTGTAATCGATGTGAGGGGCGGCGGGCCTCAGTTATGGAGCGAACGCAGGACGGAAGGTTAGGCGGAAATATGACGAGAGATAATATATACAAATGCTCGGAGGTGTTGGTTCTATAAAGACCTCTGCATTCCTGCTTAGTGACTGAACGACAAGGGTGAAGGAAATGGAAGAAGATGCAGGATGGAGAAACAGCTGGGGCTGCTGGGGTTGGGAACAGAATGTTACTGTACCTCAAGGAGGGGAAGGTACGTGATGGAGGGACAGGTGTCTGCCCAGTAAGGAAAGGCTGGTTTGAGAGCTGACAAGCTATGATCTTCGTAGGATGAGTTAAAAACCACGGCACTTTATCTTTGGCACATCACAATTGGTTCCTTTTCTCGAGTCGCGCCTTTGTTATTGCTGTCTACGAGCTTCCTTTTTAGTTGCAATCGCCCGCTTGCAATCCCTTCTGAGAACCGAGGATATATACTTCCAAGCCCTATGGACTATAGTCTGCGGCGCAAACCCGTACTCGCACTCGGCGCTTTTTCCCTGCAAACTGTTTATCATCACTCCACTTAAATCGGAGATCCGGTGCGGTACGGTACGGGATGGTGCAGGTTGAAAGGAGCACCATGGTTTTTGCGCAATCAGTATAGCATCGAAGACATTGTTTAACCTGAGCATGCCGGTCACAAGCCACAAATAACAGTTCTGCATGAACAGTACAACAATAATAACTCTTAAGAGCTTCAAGATCTAAGGAAGTAGTCAGCAAACTGCATCAAGAACAAAAACATGTACCATCCAATGGCCTCCTTTGCCCTGCCGAGAGATCACAAGCCCGAGTCACCTATTCATCAATCACAAGTTAATTCACACCACTATCGTCACCACCCCAGCCACTGATAGTTTGCTCAACCCCGGAACCATCCGCTCCATCACGCTACAGTGCCGCTCCATATGGGTCCTTTACCGAATTCTCTTTGCGAATTTCCGAGAAACATCAACAAGAAAGAGAAAATCGCATCCGTGCCCCCGTATTCACATGTCAATTGTTGACTCTTTATTGAGAGTCTCCATCACTACGGTCACGAAAAGTCTAGTGAAGACAAGTAACACCTGCTTGGTGTGAATCTTGTCGATATCAGCCAAGTCCCAACAAAAATGCCAAGTCAAGTGGTATTAATGCAGTTGAGACCTCTAATGCACCATCAAAACGAGGGAGGGTGTGCACTCTGCAGCATAGGTACATACCTATAAAATTGCCGTGCCTCCCAATCCGTAAGACCGTCTGCTCATCCCGAGGCCGAAAGGATCTTCAGATTTCAATAGAAGAGAATAGACGAGATGCTGGGTTGGGTATTCTAGACCTGCAACTACACAAGGTTACACACCTTTCCCCAAATCCCTGCTTGAATATGCAATTGTGATGCGTTATGCTGTAACTACTGGTCGCTGGTGGGGTAATGTCTCTGATATTTTTGGTCGTAGGCTTAGGGTACCTTTTCACCACACGTCGCGATCTGAACATATCATCTTAAATGATCATGTACTAGAAATTGTTGCGACGTTTGAAAGCTGGTATTGGGATACCTAACTTGACAGTGCCGAACCATAGTTATATGTTTCCTAACGCCTTGGTAATCCGAATTCATTAAAAGGACGCCGATAGATATCCAAGTCGAGTCCAATGATCCTGAGCACTTAGCGTTTTCCTCGTCGCCGGCTCTTTTTCTCTGGCACACTTGCGCTGCCGCCTTCTAGCTCACCCTCCTCAATCTTGCCCTCATTTTCCAACTCTTTCAATTTCTCTTGCCCCGATATAAACATGCTTAGGTCCCGGTTCATCTCTTGAAGGTCGGCATTCTCTCCTTTGAGTTTCTCCAACTCTTTGACTATTGCTTCGTGGTCGCTGTTGAGATGCTCGATCCGCTTCATCAGTCCCTCGTTTAACCGTTTTTCCTCTTGGAGAGATTTGCCAAGGTTGCGTGCTAACGTTTCGCTCTTGCTCGCCTTGTTACGCTCTCGAGAAAGTTGCTTCTCTAGCTCTGGTATTGTTTCCTGGCTGAGGGTTGTATACTTTTCGTCGAGCGCTGTAAGCTTTTCCATAGCCTTTGAGGCCTGTGCTGCAGCATCCTCAGCCGCAGCAGAAGCTTTCGAGGCCTTATCCACAGTCTTGCTGATCAATTCTTCATAGTATGCCCTTTGAGACTCCAGTTGGCTCGTGACCAGATGTGTGTACTCCAGGCCGATGCTGTCTAGCTTGGCTCGAGGAACAACATCCTCTTCCTCCAAGTGACCAACCGACCTATTTCTAGAAGGAAGTTCCACGACTTTTCCATCCCCTTTGTCTCGTATCAGTCGATGAACCCACATGTCTCCAGCGTAGTCCCAGACATGCTGTGTTTCCAGCTCCAGAGCGAAACAATGAGCTGTCTCTTTCCAGTGATCTTTTGCATGGCCACCTTTGTATCGGCCACAGCCCACGTAGCCGCAGATTAGGCAAATCCATAGATCATCTGTGCAATCGCAGATGCTACAGAGATTCGAGACTCCAGACCCGAATGGCTGTGAATGAGGCCCCGAAGGTTCTGATTCTGAGTTGGGTGAGGTGTTCGTGAACCGACAGACAGGACATCCAGCACCTTTCCAATTTTGGAGGCATGTACAGTGGAAGACATGAGAGCATGGAATTGTCATCAGCCCATTTGTCTCATCCATGCGTTCCAAACATACAGGGCAAGTTGGCAATTCCACAAGATTCGGCGTCGGAGGAGGAAACGGCCTGAGACTGCTTGACATGCCAGCCGGCGAGGATAGAGGGGAAAGGGCCGCGCTTGATTTTCTTCGTGTTGGTGTTTCGAATGTTATACTCTTGACGAAGACTACATGGCAAATTTGAGGCTGTATCATTGTTAGAGATATGCGTAGGGATATTGGATGCTTTAGTCACTTACTTCAACAGTATTGAAGACCTTTCCATCGAACTCTCTCCGCCATTGCTTGGCCCGAAAATTGTCTCGGAACTTGAGCAACACAAGATATCTGTTCATCCGTGATGTCATGACCATACGACAATGACTGATATCTCCCCTCCATTTTTCTCCAACGAAACCCATAAGGTCACCCGGGGACATATACGCAGGAACTGCTGGTATACAAAGAGTTGTGCAGTCGGTATCCTTTGAGCCACTTGCTTCAGATTCTTGATGGTTCGTCTCGACGAGTCCGGAAGTCTCGTCTCCTTCTCTGTAAAAGTGTACGACTCCCCAACCAAGCTCAGTATTCTTTGTCTCGAGAGGAAGAAACTCGGCTTTTGTCGCTGTACCGGCTCCTCCGAATGTTGGCCCCAGTGAAGGAGCCGCAGAGGGGCCGCTTCGGGTCGTCTCGCCTGCCATTGCGTGCCCAGTTCTAAGGTCGACCGTCTCCAGGCTAACACGGCCAAACCGCCAGTCTCTAACTGCGTTCTGTGGATGTATCGCGACACTTGAGTTCGGGGGCGGGAAACTGTTAGCTCGCTCGAGCCACTGTCTCTCGGTTACAATCTCGATTTTCCGTCCGGAGTCTTTGATCGATGGCCTCGCAGCTGCGCCACAGTCTATTATACCGAGACTCGATGAAGGCGAGCTTTGCCCCGTAAGGATGGGTAGAGTTGCGTGATTCGCAGAGTCTTGCTGGGGAGATTCTATAGATCTCGATACCTTATACGTGGTGCGTCGGTCTGGTCGCGGATGGGATGGAAAGTCGTCGAAGACACTCGCTTCAGGAGACGGAAGCCAAATTTCGTCTTGAGCCTTAGCTGCTGATGTTGCAGCGACCGGATCAGGAGTCGGATAAAGCTCGAATTTGAGGTGATAGAAGTAAGACGGCATAGCCTGACGCATCGGTCTGCGGTTGGACCGCTCGCTCGAGAAAGATGCACAGAGTCTTGGTCGCAAACTCGGCTTGATAGAGGTATAGAGTAAAGTATGTCGTTTATTACTAAGGAGGCCAAAATAGATGGTGATGATGAAGCGGTCGATATTTGTAAACCATCATATGCCTGCGTGTGACAGTGACGACGAGGAAGAGGCCTGACTTGGTGGGTACACGAGTATTTAAAGAGGAAAGATTTAAACTTGCAACTTGCGGCTCATGAGCTCTATTTCGGCCCCACCCATCATGACCTGGCTGTGCTGTGGAGTACCCAACGACCACTGAGGGGCAACTCCACTCAGCGTGAACATCACTTACATGGCAAAACATAGAACATCACAGTACACAAGTGAGTCAGCAGAGTCGGCAAATAGCCAAGTAGACTTCAATAGAGTCTATTAGCACCCTGCAGAATATTCGCAAGGGCAAAAACTACATAATAATCATGACAGGCCTAGAAGTTGCCTGATCTCGAATTCCATGCCAGTCCCTAACGCCGTCATAAAATCCATCACCGTTCGTTGGAATCGCTTACTGGCCGCCGCGAAGTCGGAGAACGAGGTGGAGAGTTGACTCCTTCTGGATGTTGTAGTCGCTCAGGGTGCGACCATCTTCCAGCTGCTTACCAGCGAAGATAAGACGTTGCTGATCAGGGGGATACCCTCCTTGTCCTGAATCTTGCTCTTCACGTTGTCGATAGTGTCACTGGACTCGACCTCAAGGGTGATCGTCTTTCCGGTGAGAGTCTTGACGAAAATCTGCATACCACCACGAAGACGGAGAACCAAGTGGAGGGTAGATTCCTTCTGGATGTTGTAGTCGGAAAGAGTTCGGCCGTCCTCAAGTTGCTTGCCAGCGAAGATGAGTCGCTGTTGATCGGGAGGAATACCCTCCTTGTCTTGAATCTTGCTCTTCACATTATCAATGGTATCGGATGACTCGACTTCCAGAGTAATGGTCTTTCCAGTGAGGGTCTTGACGAAGATTTGCATACCACCACGGAGGCGGAGGACGAGATGAAGGGTAGATTCCTTCTGAATGTTGTAGTCGGCGAGGGTTCGGCCGTCCTCAAGTTGCTTGCCAGCAAAGATCAGGCGCTGCTGATCAGGAGGGATGCCCTCCTTGTCCTGGATCTTTGACTTGACATTGTCGATGGTATCGGATGACTCAACCTCGAGAGTGATAGTTTTGCCAGTGAGTGTCTTGACGACTATGAGAAATTGTTAGAAATAGATCATGTGGCGACGAGGTCGATGTAACTTACAAATTTGCATACCACCACGGAGGCGGAGAACAAGGTGAAGAGTAGACTCCTTCTGAATGTTGTAATCAGAGAGGGTGCGGCCGTCCTCAAGCTGTTTGCCGGCGAAAATCAAACGTTGCTGATCGGGGGGGATGCCCTCCTTGTCCTGAATCTTGGACTTGACGTTGTCGATAGTGTCGGAAGACTCAACCTCGAGAGTGATGGTCTTGCCGGTCAAGGTCTTGACGAAGATCTGCATGATGGCGGTGATCTGTCGCGGAAGTGATAGATGGTAATCGGATGAGAGAAGGTATTTGTTATCGCTGGTCTTGAGCGAAAGTAAAGTCTTGGGTGAGAGATGTTTTGGGAAGAAAAGAGGATGAAGTTAGAAAGAGGTGGGAGAGGTTTAAGTACTGAGGGGAAAGGCAAGTGTTTGTTTGATAATCAAGCGGGTGGAAGGCGCGAGGGGGCGCAGTGACCGGATTACGCCTGCCAGTGACGAACGGCACCGGCAAAGGTAGGCGTGGCAGACAACCCAGGAGCGCAGCTTCCGGGGGGATGATTCATGAGAGCGAATGACGGTAGCGACTAGGGAAGGCTCCAGAATCCGGCCAGGCTGCAGAGCGCCACAACAAGTCTTGAGTACTTCTTTTTATGTGATTAGGTAGTCTGTTATCAAGTACTCGAGACCTGTCACTTATCATGCTGAAGTGGGTCCAAAGTTCGCCAAAGGCTGAAAGTCAGACTGATGTCAGGAGCGGTGTTATGTCTATCTGTTCATTCATAGGTGCTCTAGTAACTTCGAGTAGGATCTGGAAGCACTTAGAAAAATAAAAGCAAACCGTGGCCTCAAATCAGTCCAAGTCTTTACGCAACGTGCCTGCAACAATCAACGACCACTAACTAACGTGCCGAAGTGTGTCTGTCATGGACCTTCGCAGTCACTTATCCATTACCGTCTCTTTCAACAACTCACCGTGATTCACCACACATCAGCAGATACCCACGGTCTAGCGCTAGAATGCACGAGAGCGGAGTGGCGGAGCCTGGAGCGGGCATGTCGCCACTTTACCCCGGGAAAGACCAAAAAGCAATTCTTGTTTGGATGCCTCGAGCAAACGCAATTCGACCATCAGAAATTTGTTAAAAAGCTGGCTAATTATTCAAGCGTTTCCTGGGAGATCGTAGGCGATCATTCCCTAAAGCTCCAGTGACCAAGCCTTTGGCTCAGGAACCGATGGCAAACGCTCTGGATCAACACGCCGAGATAACTCAAAGTGGATTTTAGGATATACGGAGTAGGTCTAGCACCACCTCCAAAGACGGGACAAACTTGATGTACCTGGACGGACACCTCTCTGGCGTCAAGAGCCCAACAATCGATTCACTTGCAGTCTGCAATGCCGAGCTTTTCGCAGCAGAAATCTCGACGACACTCAACTCTCAGCCCAAGTTCCAGATCAAATGTTGCGGGGGTCACCGACTTCTGCCGCCCGCTGAATCCGGTCTTGTCGGTGCTCGCGACGTCATCAGCCAACAATTCTGGCCCGTGAGCACCCTGTCTCCAACCCAGTTCGCATCAACTTGTTGAATAACGAGGCTGGTAACGTTTCGAATGTTTATCAATGACAATGCCTTGAATTTGAGGGCACTGGTTTCCAGCCATGGTCATATTGAAGTCGCTTTCATCTACAAACAATCGCCTTACTATTTTGATTCGTTATTAAAGCTAACAATGACTTTATCTCAAACAATGCTTGCCTAGCATGGTGTCTTATCATCATGACCCCGCCTTTGTGGCGTTGGCAACGAACCTCGTGAACCACCCAGACCCGATTCGCAATACCCTGAGGGTGTCTAATGCTATCGGTCCGCTCCAACAGCCATGGTGTTTCAGTTAATGCCATGGCTGACTGTATTTTTCGCTTTCCCATCCAGCCGTTGCAAATATGCGCCTTGATTAGGAAATCTCCTAGTGTCGAGTGAAACATTGTCTCAAATGCTTCTGAGCTTGGAACTTCAAATGATTCAGGCGGAATATTACAGGAATGGAGTGGCCGCGAACATTAGTTATTATATGGCCGTTTAGAGATGTCATGATCATTCACTGTTCCCGTTCAGACTCAAGTTTCAAGGGTTTAAAAATTCCATTCGATATACTTGTGGCAGCTCTGTAGCAATTGCCAAGCATAGAGCCTTTTTTGTAACTATCCCAATATCCCTTTAACAAACTGCTAAATAAAAACACGATTCGCTCTGCTCTTCGTCGTCGACTTCGCACCCTGCTTGTCGCGAGTCCAGCCCACTTGAGCTCACCAACGCCCTCCAAAGATACTGTAAATCACACACCTCCCATATAGGCTCATCAGCCATGCGAAATCAATCATTCCTCAAAATGCCACATCGTCAAACATGATCCCGTAATAACACCACAAAATGGGTGAGGTTCGCTATCATCTGTATGGTACAGTCGTTCTTCTCTGTCTCCAAGACTTTAAAACAATAAACAAAAAATATGATAAAAAGAACTAAAACGCTCTGTCTTCTTCAGTCATACAATCATAGAAGAAAGTCATAAGAAGGTCATAACACATTTTTCCCGTGTCAGGTAGCTTCGTGTTGTCGGGCGGTGACCAGCCGTGATAGAATGTTAGAGTCATGTTCGTATGCTCAAAAAGGACAAATCTGGGGTCGCTGTTGACCAAGATTGAAAAGGCCTTGTCAACGCTTTCGCTGTGGTAAAACAAATGCAACAAAGGAAAGAGGAGGCCTAGAGGGCCCTATCATATGTTTTGACAGTGTCATAGCATCGTGACTTGAGTAGTAGCATCTTAGTTGGCCCGGATAACAAGCTTAGAGAGGAACTTGTTGGACAGGGAGTCGAAGTCGTAGCGGTCAAACTTGGACTCCTTGCGGGTACGAAGATAAGCCTCTGTGATGGCCGTTAGTGAATGATATAAGAACAGTACTGTCAAGATCTACATACCGTGCTTAATAACATGTTGTCTCACTTCAGTCATGGCCTCGCAGACCGAGGTGTTGTTGTGGAGGAGGTGGCCATGCTTGCGTGTGTCCCAGTCGGTGAAGGAAGGGAGCTTCTGGGAGATGGCGTGGAAAAGACCCACAATAACACCAACAGGTGTTGTCTCCATATCAGTGCAGAACTTGTTGACGGCAACAGGGTCAGGGACTCGGTAGTGGCAGTCGAACTGCATCTCCTCCCATACGGCAAGGAGGATGGAGGCAATCATGAAGATGGTAGGCCAGTTCTTCATCTTCTCACCACTGTAAACACCAGAGTACAGGGCAGAGAGCTCCTCGAGGATATCCTTCTGCAACTCACGCCACATGTCGGCAAGGGCACACTTGATCTGGAAGTTGATCATGACGGGGGCGACGGTACGACCGTAGTACTTGGAGTCCTCATCGTCGATCTGACCGTCAAGGTCAACCTCGGATCCCTGGTTCTCAACCATGGTGATGTGCATGGTGAGGTTGTAGGCAAGGACCAGCTTAAGCGACTTTCGGATAACAGGCATCTTCTCCTTGACATAGTAGCGGTGAGCGGTCTTAAGGATCTCAGTGATGAAAGGGGTACCCTCGAAATGGTCGTCAATGAAGTCTTCGAAAGGACCATCAATGTGCTTGTCAAGATACTCAGAGAGTGCATCAAGACGAATACCCTCAGCACCGACATCAAGCTTCTCAGTGCGGGTCTCGAAGTCAATGGGCTCCTGGTCAGTGAGTGTGGACTCAACCCAGTCAACCGAGAAGCAGCTGTCATCGGCAACAAAGACCTCGCGAACCATAACGGGGAGCGCAAACCCGTAGCCGTGGGTGATCCACATAAGGGTCTCCTTCTGGGCAAAACCCTTGACGTTGTAGACCGAGACACCACGGTCCATGTGTCGCTCGTAGTCGGCCTTCCAGTCCTTCATGAAGTAACCAATATCCTTGATGTCGATACGAGTGCAAGGAACCTGCCAGAGACGGGCATGAGAAGGCTGGCAACCAGCACAGGGCTCACCCTTATCGCAGGTCTTCTTGAGGAATTTGCATCGGAGACAAGCTCGCAATTTTCTGATCTCACTAGCCTGTTTTCTTTGCTCAGGTAGAAGAGGTCCCTTTCTGCGGCCAACCTTCTTCTCAACAGTGCCGTCCTTCTTGCCATTGGAAATACGTCGAACAACGTTCTTAGTAGTGCTCTTAGTAATGGGGCTCTTACGAGGACCCGAGTTTCGGCGGGTAGTGCTGCTAGAAGATGGGGAGACAGATCCGGCACCGCTGCCAGGGCTGTGACGGCTCGAAGAGGGTTCAGACTTGATGGGGACAGTGGCGGCAGCGACAGTGGTGGTAGCGACAGGCTCATGGCTATGTGTATGGGTGTGAGCGTGGTTGTGGTTGTGGCCGTCGTTGCTGAAGCAGTTGCGGTGGTTGCCAGCATCGACATAACCGTCAGACTCGGGAGAGAAAGGAGAGTAAGGGAAAGGCGCAATCTCCTCAAAGCTTCCAAACTCCATGGAATTGGCGCCATCGGATGAATCGGAATTGGTTCTCAGGTGAAGAGTCTGGGAAGGGTTGAAGATAGCAGCGCCCTGCGCGTGAGCTTGTTGGAACTGATCGAAGTTGGACTGATTCCAATCCACCATGGCCCAGCCCTCGCCCGAGGATGAGGGGAGAGACAAAACCTCGAGGTATGTACCGGTAGGCGAGTTGCTTCCAACGCTATCAAGACGAGGCAATCCATCCATCTGCAGAGTATTTTGGAATTCCTGCCAGTTCTCCATTCCGGTGTTGGGCCATACGGGTTGTGTGTGGTCGTCCATTGGCAGGCCGTTGAATGTTGATTCGAGGAGATTGGCCTGAAGAGCAGCCTGTGTAGTCGCAGGAAGATAATCAAGAGGGTTGGTCGGCTGGAAGTTTGCAGGGAAGGCATTGAAGCTCATGAGGGCAGCATCTTGGATGAACTGTGTCATATCAGCAGCAGCGAGGTGCTGCTGTTGTTGCTGCTGTTGCTGAAGGGCCCAATCCGTTAGGGGGTTCACACTTGGCTGGAAAGGCGATTGTTGTAGCGGCGAGTGCTGGCTATGAGGACTGGCGGATTGAGATGGAGGAGAGGACTGGTGCTCCTCCGGGCTCATCGAGGCATAGCCGTGAGAGTTGTTGGAAGACATATCGAGGGGAACAGCCCAGTGTCGGGCGTCCTGGGGCATGATGTTTGAAGCAGCCGAAGGACTCGAATGGGTCGTGGCTGTCGAGTACGTTTGGTAAGCAGCGCGATTTCGAGTATCGAAGGTCGTCAAGTCGAGATAGGCATCACCCCCGCCGTTGTTGAAGTCGTAAGTCATTCTGGGCAAAAAACAGAAGGGAAGCGGAGTAGGAAAAGGCGGATGATCGATAATATTGTAGGAACTGAGCGGACGACACCGCTCTTTCGTGAAGTCCCTTGTTGAGGTGAAGGGAGGAGGTCTGAGGTTTTGGAGCAGCTGGAGAAGGAGAGGGACTGCTGGAGAAGGCGCAACGGCGGGTAGATCATGGGTTAGTCTCGCTGCTGTGGGCGGTTTGTCGATGGGGGAAGAAGCGGTGAAGCCGTCGGAACATGCAGCCAATGGCCAAGCCACCTGAGATGGAGGCGCCCACCCACTAAAGTGGCCGCTACATGAGCCTATCCGCTGGCGGCGTCCGCTCCAGTGAAGAGCACACGACCCGCTATGGATCGCATGGATCCCACCTAGCACCTCACAGGCTCACACCCTGGGAACCCTTGCTGTACTGGCTGTTCTGCTGCTGCAACCCTCCTGCGCCTCTTCTGGGGTGTTGGACATTGACCAATTGTGGAAGGGGGAACGATGGCATGACAGAACCTAGTTCATCTGTTAAGGATCCGTCGTTAGTGCCATATAAACACAAACAGGTTTACCCCAAATCTAGCCAACCACCTTAGTAGCCGCGGCCGCCGCCATCGCTCGAAAGCCATGATCCAAGGTTTCGGTTGTCAGAAAGTCATTCTGTAATAAGAAGTCAAAAATCTCTGAATACAAACCTTTATCTCAGTAGTGATTATGCTGTCGATTACTGGCTATAACACCCTCAGCTCTAATGTAATTTTGGGATAAAATACCATAGTATATCAATTCCCTCATCGTGTAACATGGATTCTGTCTCCTCACCAAAACTCCGATCCAGTCGAAATCCGATAGACTTCCCATGAATCAAGAACTCGACCTATCACCAGTGATCAAGGCCCTAGTCAGGACCCAAAGGGCCCATAATCCAGCCATTCTCTCCACCAGGATAGTAGCTTATAGGCCATTGTGTACTATTTTTCACTTGGCTGCCCGCGTGTCAGAGAATCACGATACGTAGCGGGTCTGTTGTGCCAGCAGATCCATTGTGGCCATAAATCGTGCATGAAATCCAGGTACCCTGTTATCAATGTTCCTGAGAGGGTGACTGGCCTACGGTCCTAGTTGAAAGAAGCGAATTTCTAATATCGATCTCATCTGAGCTCTCTGTGTTATTCAAAGATGAGGCTGTTTAGTCAATGTCGTGATAAGATTCAGATCTGCTTGACTTGCGCCATCTTGTTTCTCTAGTCCCAACCTTGTGTGAATTGAGGCCACCCCACCGAGACCCTTCAAGTGTCAAAAAGGGCCCGGGCCGGATATGATACAGTGCGTTTGATGCCTCAAAAGTTTCTTCCTCCCCTAGGACTGGCTGCAATACAGTGCGTTGTCAAACTGTCTATGAGCTTGATAATCTGTCATCCTTTGCCATCCCACCAACTCACCTTGCAGCAAAGCATCGTTACAGCACAGCACCATTAGTGGTTGCATTGCTATGCTGCAAGACAAATGGACTTATCGTGGCAATGACGAGATAAGCACCAGTAGGATTCACATATCACGAAATGTCCATCTAGCCAATCCCTTTCACCTCTTGTCCTTTGCATATTATTACCTATCCGTTCACCTGCACGTCGTGCATCTCGATACTCCACCATCTGCTACTATGTGGTGCAGTTGCAATTCTGCTATAGCCTAGACAACACAGCAGAACTCGCCCACTCCGAGATCAAGTCAAATCTCGAGACATCGCCGAGGCCTGCAGGTCATTCTCAACCTGTATAGGATGGACAGTACGGCGGTAAGCCACATGCTGATGGTAACACAACCATGGCGGCATGGCCCTTTCAAAATGTCTCGAGGCTTGGAATGCTGCACCATAATCCTGCACGTGCGATGGTTTGACTTGCTTTGTACCCCGGTACCTGAGGTATCAGTTGTACGGTCCGAGCCATGTCACGCATTACAATGTCTGAGTGAGGAGTCTCGGGATTTTGACTGCCTTTACCAAAAGAAAGAAAAAAACGCATTAACTCGGCAGACGAGGAAAGTTGCCACAAAGAATATCAGATGTTTGTTTCGCTGCTCCGGCGGTAAAACTCCAAGATGGATCATCTTCAGCCATCTCACCACCCATCAAACTTAGAAATGGACGTTGACGAGCCATTGAACGCTTCACAACCCTTGCGCCATGGACATTGGCCTCACTGTTAGCAAGAGGACGAGTCCAGCGCCAGCTTCGCCGAAGCACTAACCCTTCAAGACCAGACCCGGACTCCACCTGAGAGCCTTGCAAGGGCTGGCTGGTTTAGTTAAGCCGTCGATCCCCTCAAACACCCCATCCGCTTGGCTGTCTCGTGTGCTCGTGATTGCCAGCGAACACGTCCAGGATCAGTGCAGGGACATCTCCATTCAGGGCATCACATCCAATAGATCAACGGTATTTGGCAGAATCTGGTTTATGCTGCTCACGGAAGATGCACGATATGACCCGCGAACTTGAGTTAGTGCGGCAAATCGTTCACCACTTTTTCAGTTCCCCTTCAAACTCGTGGTTCGTTGTTTATTTGCGGATAGCTGATGCGGTTAATCGCGACCAAGATCATCCATCACTGTCCATTGATTTCCAGATATGTTGCTTCAACATGCAATGTTTGTTTAGCTGGGCTGATGAATTCACTATGATGGGGATAATAATGTATTACTGGGGTTAGGTACATCTCCATTGATGTCGATATTTTGCTCATTAGGCTTTCAATAGTTGTTGATGCATACCATACGGGCTTCCTGAACTGGCCAGGCTACCCCAGGCCTGCATTGGCGAAGGCATAACATCACATCGCTGAAAGCAGAGAATCGTCAATTTTCGATTCAGAGATTAATTGCATTGATCGGAAACAAGATCAAAAGCCCTGGTTCTTATTTAGTGTCTTGACTAGTAGATTCTGCACGACAAGTATGTAAAGCATCAGGGCAAGAGATAAGTCCACTTCAGGCTATCAGCGATCTTGATCTAGCCTGGACATCTCCCGCGTTAGGCGTGCATAGATATATCGATCATAGAGAAGACAAGGAACTGCCGGCGATACAAGTGTATCAGGGCAATGCACAGCCTGATGTTGTGTCTTCCAAGCCACGCAAAGACGCTGGCCAGCCTCTCCGGAGTAATGAAGCAAAGACCATCTGGTGTCTGTGTGTAATGTTTCTCAAGCTTAGCCGTAGCACGAGGCTTCAAGACATGGCGCACTGTCTTCTCTGCGACCTGCGGCCAGACCGCACCGCACGTTCATGCTGGGAGGTGGGCAGTGATGTCAGAAGCTCCCTCGAGAGAGCGGGATGAGACAATATCTAACACTAAACGCACTGAACATTCTAATCTCATGAACTTGAGGGAATGTAAGCTGACATGCTCCGTATCAATCTCTGGCTTCCCCCTGATACAGCTTCCTTAGCTGGTTCTTGATGTGTTGACCGCATCTGATGCTACAACCAGGGTTCTCGTCAACATCCTGGCTATTCTCCGTGTGCACGTCTCATATGGTGGTCACGCCCCCTTTGGTATCTCTCTATACTGAGTCTAGTCCCAGATGGATCTGCGGCCTTAATCACGGAGAATCGATGATGCGTGGTGTAGCGACGGCGTCTCTGATAATTCATGCGGATTAACTAGTTTTGTTGCTCAACAGAATAGCACGAGTCAGGGCGTTTGAGAACAAAGCGCGCGCCAACACTGAATCGGCTCATCCAATGATCAAGGTTCACATTGATTACAGACTCTGTAGGGCCGAACAGGTTATCAAGGCAAATGGCATGTTGTTCACGATAGGCCTAGCCAATGCAAAGGGTTAATAACAGATGTAGCCATTATTGGTAGTTGTCCGTAGTAGCCGCATCGTATCTCCCGGTAGTTCCACAGTCGATGGACTCAATGCACCGGCTATTGGCAACTCTGTTGCCATCAGACCATTTTTGACGCAGGGGTAGATTTTGAGGCTCATCAGAGCAGGGAACAATCTTCGGCGGTGAAGATTTGACCAAACACTGAGGAAGAAACCACTCCATTCCTCGATCCGGATTCTAATTAAGGAGGCTTCAATCAATACTGCCGCTTATCGTATCGCCTCTTTCTCTTTTTACCCTTCATCTGGCTGGCCGATAATATGGAGATCGGCCTCCGATACTCCGCTTCGCCTCCACAACATCTCCGAGACGATCACTCCCCGCCATGGGCCGTGGGGACGCAAGGAACGCGGAATTCCTAATTAATCCCTCCTCTGTAACATCTGGTCTCATCTTCGTGGCCCATAGACCATCATGCGTGCGCACTATCAAAATGCCGTGGCCACGTCGATCTCACGTCGTATAGTTGGTTACGAGGGGCCGAGTTTGTGTTCACCTGCGCCGGCTAAGGATCAATCCGGTTCAGTCTGTATTAGTGGCCATAAGCTGGTCACGCAGCTGTGAGAAATGAGACCAAGAAGATAAACTACCACTGTCCTTCATTCCTGAGGCTAACAACCGAGGTTTATGCCAAGTATCTCACATCATGGTGGTGGTTTCTCGCACGTAGAACGTCAAGTTCGTCCTTAGTCTTCAACCGTTGTACGAGAAACAGTGAGTAGTATCACTCGTACTACTTGATCAATGCTATATCGTCAGATTCTGCAGTTACACTCAAGATCACCAGTTGTTGTGCAAGTGTAGCCGTTGATCACCTCAACTGTTAATTGACAACTCACAACTGCTCCACCTCAAGATAGAATATCTCCTCACTACACTATCAACATCTTCATCGTGGTGTTACAATCTGCATATTCTCGGCTTTCAGTCATTAAGTTGAACCATATTCTGCAGGTAAACCCAAGGCACCCTGGCTTCTGTTTCCATCGTCTTTGGGCAGCTCTGCAGCTGTTCACCTAGAATGATAGGCTGGGCCCCATACATGCATGTATATGATGTAGAGCCAGATGATGTAGCTAATAATGGTTCTTAGGGGGCATATGCATGTATGTGTTGTTACATGCATCTTGGTCTGGAACCTTCCAATCGCTTTGTGTTTGGCAGAGCAGTTTGATCAAGAGTTCGAAGTCGTCGAAAGACTGTGACTCATATTTGGCTTGTATCAAGTTGATGTATCCCCTCCGAGAACAACATCAACTACATGACTTTAAGTGGCTTGGCTCTCATGGTATGAGGCGCAGCCATGAAATTGTTAGGAAATACGCTGGTGGAAACATGTCGAGGAATATCGGCTCTATGCATTAGTCGTCCGAGGCTCACTACGGCCGGAGCAGAAGCCATTGACTTCAAGTTTACATCATTGTTCCATCTAAGTAACAGAATACGTCGACAAAGGACAATTGGTTTCGTTGCCAAGTTTCACAGTGTTTGTAATATGTCACCCAAAACATACTAGAGCTGTGTCACTGTGATGCTTGCTAGTCTTCTAAGAGGGAATCCAGTTATAGAAGTCGTAGTTTCTATATAAGTTCCTTGACAAAAAATATTACCCGGAACCACATCGTATCGCAGCCTATTTGGTAGCATAGACTTCGCAACTAGAGAATGCATCAGATCTATGATATGTCCAATATACTTTTACATAGTACTACATTGGTGTTAGCAACTATCATTGAATGTTGGAAGAGGAAAGTAATCTCATCATTGAGTCGTACAGTCATGTATCTTGAAGGGGCCGCAATCGTGAAACGGTCCAATTCAGCACTCTGTCGGACGAGAGACTTGTTTCCTCGAGCGATAAAGGCTTGAGGTTGCAACTAATCGTAACATACCTCTCTATTGTGTTGCTTCACCGCAGATCCTCCTGTACCGCAGATTCAAGCTAGATGATAGGTGAGAATATACTCAGTGGTCATATGGAATATCCCTACGCTTAGTGGTCTTCCTTTTCTTGATATATATTTCCTTCCAAGAGTGGAACAGAAACGTACAAGTGCTGAATGGTTCATATTGTCTTCTACGCTATCAAAGAGTCTTGTTCTCTGCCTGGAAGCTTTACACAAATAAAATATCAGTATTAAAGTTGTTACATCAAGATTGGGTCTATGGTCACTGACGAAATATTCGAAATAAAGATTGGAAATCACGAAATAATTCATTTACCATTAACAGCGACTATGGGGTATATAAACGCAGCCGGATAGAAACAACAAACCTACTGGCTGATCGTGAATAGCAGTGAGACTTTTGAGAACCATCAGCGTGAAAGACCGACAACTGATTGACATGAGGATATGAGAGACATGTTAGAAGAGGAAGAAATACTAGCCCTACAAGGCCTTGAGGATTCTGCAAGCATCAGCCAGGACAGATCAAGAAATGTGTTGACAAATCTCAAAGTGGATGCTCTGTGCTTACTTGGAACTCTTATTGCCCCAAGATTCGGCGCACGCCATAGCATTGATGTGCATGTTCAGCGAATCCTTCTGTGGACCATAGACGAGTCAACAGCGCAAGAAGGGGTCGATAAGGCCCAACATCCACAGGAACAAGCTCGGAAAGCGTACTCTGGGGGAGCTCGCCTTGCATGTAGTGGCTATAAGTGACAAGACATCCCTGGCACAGGATGCCTTTATCAGCGCCAGCTTCTGAGAGGGATGGGAAACGAATGGAGGCCATTCCGCCAAAGTCATCCTCTACAACCTCGGCCTTTCTTGGTAGTCTTGAGAGGTCACAGCCTGGAGGATCCAAAGACGCTTCATGGAAGTGCCTGAATATGGCAGCATCTTTCATGGACGTTCTCCCAGGACGATATGTCGGCCTCAGTCTGGCCAGCTTCTCAGCAGAGCCATATATTTCTAGGGCAAGCTCCTTTGCTTGCTTGACACTGACAAGACGTTCAGCCTGCTTATGCGCGAATTGGAACCTCAGACCAAAGATGCCAGGAACGCTATGCATAACAGGAATGCGTTGGAGATCATGGTCGGTGAGACTGAAGCACTCCTTCGCCATAGCCGGAGACGTCATCCGGAGAGCCTGGTTCTCATACAAACACTCAAAACAAACCCTCTCACAGGTTGGCAGGAAGAGAAACCCTCCAAAAGCGAGACACGAGACACATCTGCTCTGCCGGAGGGCGGAATGAAGCAAGGTAGCAGGATGGTAGCTCAAAAGACGAGTCTGTCCCAAGACAACCAATGCCTCGGGAGCATGTTGGACCATCTCCCCATACACCGGCAGGTCCTCAATCACATCCTTTCCTAGAAGAGAAACCCGCGACAGGCGGGACAGAGACTGGAAGTCGAGGAGATCAAGGACAGACAATAGAAGCTCTGCGGGGAGACAATCCAATTGGCCCAGGGAAGAAGCCAGAAGCCGTGGCTGGTTGGAGATGGATGTAATGGATGGGAGCAATCGATTCCGGTTGGGTACGTGACGAATCATGCCCTTGAACTCTGATTCCTCGGTACGGATGAACTGTTGGGGGACGTTGCAGTGTGTAGCCATGGCGTGTTATTAAACAATATGTGTGAGAGAGTAGTTTTATACGACAAACTTTGAGATCTTTCCGCACAGTGACGCAGAGAAGAACAAAAATTATAGAAGGGCACTAGTAGACGAATGGACGACACTAAACTTATAGGTTAGAAGAAGAGAAGAGCGGTAAAATAGTTGCACGAGTGAGTGCTCTTAGACCTCTTGAGAAAGGCCGAGGTTACAGGCTATGTAGAGACTGACTCAGCAGAGTGAACCGCTTAGATTCCAGGATTTAACACAGAAAAAGCAAACTTGGAGTCTAGGGATATTGCTTGGACTGGACGGATACGCACAGCTGGTGGGTTTTCCCTGCATGGGCATCAATTAAGCGCGGGGTCTGATGTGGTGTTGGGGGCACTAAAATAAGTGAGGCTCTGATCTTGACGGAGTATAAATCCGAATTTCTGTAACCTCACAACTACCAAGCTGTTTAATACAGCTACCTAGCGCTATATACAATACTTTGATACTTTTTGCTTCCCTCATACTCAACACATCTCTTGATCATTCTTTCAATCTGACACCATGAGCTTTCTACTCCCAGGTTCTTGTCTCGGCTATGTACCATGGATGATATCGTGCATATGCCCCGGACCGGTTTGACAAGCCGGTCTTTGAGTTCCGGTCATGTCTCCACCGGGAAATGTCTAAGCTAAGCATGGGTGCATATTCGACCAAGATGCCATGCCACTACACCACAATATCTCGTGGTGTTTTGTTCCCGCGGAATTCCAGAGTTTTAAAAGACGGTATCAACGTATCAAATAGAAGAATTGAATCTGGTTCTTCTTGTAATGGATTCCGCGGCATACGTACTTCCTCGGATCGGCCCTTTGTTATGCCTGAGTGACATGACATTGGATCCAATGTTCGGCAAACCAACCGGCTTATACAGTTGGTCCTGCAGACCTACACAACAACGCATCCATATGCTGATATATGTTTACAGTACAGAATTACTAAACGAGGCGATGTTATCGACGGAGTGAAACAATGAGACTGCCTCAAGCCTGTTATTTGCTATCCATTTATCGAACAGATTCGAGAAGTCACAATACCATTATTCTGCAATTACTCATACCTATTCCTCGATACGGTTCTAGCTCTCACAATTCTATGTCTTTTCTAAACCGACTTCTAACCACCCACGTATATGGCAAAGATTTTGTATCAGACAACTCCATCGTTACATCAAAATGTCAATCATATCTCCCTCAATTCATTGATCGATCTTCATTAGCGCCCCCACCAACCAAAGACAATAAGTTGGGGGTTGGCTCGGTTCGGACCATGCTTCGGTCGAGAACTCGGATTTTCGAAGGATATTGCTCGCTCGACTCATTCAACTTCCGCGAGTAGCGTCGGACTTTCTTTTTCGTATGTCTCTCAATATTTGTGATCTGCATCATCCCGTCTTTGTCTCACCTTGTTGGGATATTTAATTCAGTGAAGTTCTCGTAAATGTGCAAATGATCACGTCCTGCTGCAATAGCTACAGTAGTGTGAAACTGAGCCGTCTAAAACCGAAGACTCTTGCACGACTAGTCAACTAGCGCAACACTTTTTTGTGTTCAATGTATTGATATCAATTCTCTGAGACTTATAGGCCGAGTTAATCGGATACTTACCTCCGCCTTGACGTGCAAGTTACATTGCCCTAGCGTCGGTACTTGAGAACCATGCTTCATGCATTACTTCTAGAAAACCTGCTAACAAGAATTTTCTGGTGCTGCTTCGGATCGATACATGTGGCGTGCAATGGTTTGATGGTGGCCGAGGACAGGCTTTTGATGTTCTAGAAACTGCTGTTGGTGCTCCGTCTTGCAGGTTCAAATACGTTTATTCCATGTTAAAGGCGTTTTGAGTTTGAGTATCTCATGTTGTATCTGGTCACCTCGGCTTATACCCGAGGTCTTTCTTTCACTACCTACACAACACCAAGAACCGGAGGGTCTTACAGGTTTGGCATCGATGACGAGCATTATATATGTGGTATTAAGATAATTTGCAATATTTCCTTTTATATCCCCTCATAACGAATATTCTCCATGATTACGCCCGCATTCGAAAGATTCTGTTCTATGGCATGTGGATAATCTTGCCTTAGCTTCGCTTGCAGATGGCATATATCATCCACGAGCCTCTCAGCAGATGTTAGTGTTTTTATATTTTAATTGCTTTAGCTGCTGATACAATTCAGGAATTGAGGCTTGACAGTGAGCCTCTAGTTCTTGACTAAATCTTATCACCTATAATATGTCTGGATCCTTGAAGATGGCTGAATATCGCCAAGCTACTCACAGTCAAGTCAGGACAAGAAGTAACATAAAGGCTTGAACGTTCACCTACGGATTATCACTTGAAATTTTAAGTTTATAAGCATTCTGGTTTATTCAGTGCCTTATTGCCGACAAGCAAGGTGGAGGTAACTGTGTCTTCAACTTCTCATCCAATGAGAGATCTGAATACACCCGATAACTTGAATAAAACTATACTTCCCCTGGCCTAGGTTTTTAGAAAAAATAGTCATATATCTATATGTATCGCGAGAGAGACTCATCTACTGCAGGTAAGTGACAAAAACGATGTCAAAAACCGTCTGCAACTCACCACTGAAACTTATCTATGATGTAGCAAAGTTTATTATCGGCACATCGGGAAGCGATCGAAGAATAGTATTTGGTCCTCCATAAGAGCCTCTGAGACTTTGTCTTGTTGAATTGTGGAATTAATCTCCCAGTCCTTGCCGTACATACTATCTGGAGGAGAGCATGCTATAGGGTAGGCGAAATCTGAATAACCTGCAGTCACCAGGCAATAAGTCGTCCCACAGCCAGTTATTTTTTAACTTATTTCTGATTTGGTTCTACTTCTGTAATGTGAGAAAATGGCCGGGTCTATCTTCCTGAGCAATAGTTTCGAGCTCATAAAGTTTGTCTTGTCTTTACAACTACAATATTGACGTTTCTCGAAGCCAAACAAGTTACACGACACTTTAAAGCACCACAGTCCAACCGATTCTGCGCCGACCATTACCAGATCCAAGCTCAAAATAATAGGGTTTCTAATACTAAAACTAACACAAACTGGAGGGAAACGATCTCATAGCATGACCTGTCGTTGGTACTAATGTAACCAACAAAGAGAATACCCCGCCAAACGCATATTCTTATTGGGCACGGGAACGAAATCGTCCACTTGAATCCAATATGTGGGGGTAAGATGGGATTGCGAGATGCCATGGCTTGGAGAACAATATCAGCCGGAATTCTCATTGTTAATGCATTGAAAATAAGGCAGCGGGATATAACATAAATATTGGCTTATCAACTGAGTTATGAGAGCCCGTTCTCGTCTCACACGCCCTCGACCTCGCGTTTTATTTCCACGCAGCAATAGCAACAACAGCAATACTGTCACCAGCAATATCAGACCCAACACAAGAATGGCTTCAGCTGCAACAGCGCCACAGCCCGATGCTGAACTCTCTATACCGCCTCTCTTCACTACTGAACCTCTCATCCGCGATAGCCTACCTACAGAGTCATCGCGTGTCCAGGATGCAACGATAGACGAAGTCCTGCCTTTTCTTCAAGGCGAAGAATTCGACTACTGCAACTCCCACGGCCTGCCCCATCTGGACCGTCGCCTCCATGTAAAGTTTTTGCATAAGCAACTGGGAAAGCTGCCCGCGGCTTTCACCGCCGCTGACCCTAGTCGGCCCTGGTTCTTCTACTGGTGTCTTTCTGCTCTTGTCCTCCTAGGAGAGGATGTCACGGAGTACCGCCAGAGACTTGTCGATACCGTTCGACCTATGCAGAACCAAGATGGAGGCTTCGCTGGCGGATTCGGACATACCTCGCATCTCGCCACGTCCTATGCAACCGTTCTGTCGCTGGCCCTGGTCGGCGGTGAAGACGCCTACGAGGTTATCGACCGTCGAGCAATGTGGAGATGGCTATGCTCACTCAAGCAGCCCGATGGGGGGTTCCAGATGGCACTCGGCGGTGAAGAGGACGTCAGGTATGTGCATGCCGTACCACTACACCATAATACTCTTCTCTGCAACGCCGGCGATCAAGGCCCGCAGTTCCCCATCGGTCTCATGCCGTGAACCCCAAGGACGCATCTACGATCACTTCCTTCTAACAAAGTTTCAGGGGGGCCTACTGCGCGGCCGTCATCATATCGTTACTCAATCTACCTCTTGAGCTATCACAGGACTCTCCTGCACGATCTGCTGGCCACACTGGTCTATTCACTGGGCTTGCAGACTATGTACACCGATGTAAGTGACGCACGAAATCCCAAAGCAATGCTTCCGTCACTGATCGTCCACCGGAAAGGCCAAACGCACGAGGGAGGCGTGTCGGCAAAGCCGGGCATCGAAGCACACGGTGCATATGCCTTTTGCGCTCTCGGATGCCTCTCGATTCTTGATTCTCCACATCGTTCCATCCCGAGGTATGCTTCTCCCTTTGTTTAACCACTCATGTTGTGACATGGAAGCGGTGCAGCGCATGCTAACCTTGTCTTGATATTTCTGTCTCTGTAGGCATCTCAATGTTCCACTGCTTATCTCTTGGCTGTCCTCGCGACAGTACGCCCCCGAGGGTGGTTTCTCAGGTCGTACCAATAAGCTAGTCGACGGTTGCTACAGTCACTGGGTCGGAGGATGCTGGCCCCTCATCGAGGCTGCACTCAACGGACCCGGGTCCGGCCCTGGAGGGGAAGAGGCCAGTTCAGGCGGCCACGCGCTCCCTGCGGCCAAGCATAGCCTTTTCAGCCGTGACGGCTTGATCCGCTATATCCTTTGTTGCTGTCAAGACCAGTCTAAGCGGGGTGGTCTGAGAGACAAACCGAGCAAGTATGCAACTTGGTGGCCCTGCATCTAGAATTTCTGAATGAGCGTTGACTTGAGTCCGATAACAGGTTCTCCGACGCCTATCATACATGCTATGTACTTTCTGGCTTGAGCGCAGCGCAACACAAGTGGAACTTGGATGTTGCTCGACCTCACGAGGCAGATGTGACAGGCGACTCGTGGTCCGTGACACCCTATATGGAGGGTGAACAGATCTTTGACGAGGAGGATCGGGTTGCTACTGTGCATCCTGTCTATGTTATTCCGCAGCACACAGTGGAGGATATGCAGAGTTACTTTTCGTCCAAGCATGGTTTCTAGATTAAGTAGCACTCGTGTAGCGCTGGATGGGGCTTGAAAGCCGTGAGAAAACATAGACCATGCAGCAGAGACATGTCACTTTTCGATGTACTTCATATGTTGGGAATCTTGTGAGGGCGTATACATGAAATACCGAGGCTCTATGCATTGCTTGCGGGGGTACACAGATCTACCGACTCTGCGGTGATCTATCTTAGACAGAGATACATATTTTGGTGGCCAAACTACGACATGAAACCTGCGTCGTCGAGGTTGGACAAACTGGGCTTATCCATCTTGGATCAGAGATACAGCACACAAATAAACATGCACCGCAGTGCATGCATGAATGAATCAGAGTCAGAATCAGTGGGTTCGCGGGGGACATTCAGCTTTACATACCGGCCGACTTTGATGGCGCCATGTCGTCGTCGACAGGCATGATAGAGTAACAGTGCAGCTAACATGCATTTCAATTGAATAACCAGCCCGGTCTGTATGTTTAGCTGAGTCATACACTTCTGGGACATTGAGTGCTTGAGCTTTGCTTCACTGTAACTTCATCCTGTAATCACAGAAAATCGTATTGAATTGAGACCTGCATGAGGAATTGAAGTAGCTTTCTATGAACTCACACAAAGAGATGTGTTCTGAAAGTAGAGAATAGAACTTGTTTTTAAGAGTTGAATTTCAAGAAAATCGTTACTATCAGTAAAGTCCTAAATAGCCTGCTTTTTTATCTCTCTCCATTGTGATGAGGTCAATAATGAACTGTGCCACTTTCTCTAATATGGCTTTCCACGAGCGACACTCCCTCTTGAAATCCACAACAAAATCTTTGAAAGACTCTACTACAGAATTCTTAAAGGATATGGTTCAAAACATAGCTTTGTGTACGCTAAACCGGCACAATTTACCGTGATTTCCAAGATGGCAGCATTTCACTGAAGGGAGCATGTTCGACCATCTTGTCCTCGATGATAGCAATCTCGCCACTTTCAGGCGGGCAGTAGTAAAACCTAAAGAAGATTTAGCTTGAGTTGTATCTGCCTGCACGTCGAGCTAGAACCCCATCGTTGCTCTGTCTGTCAAAAAGTTGAGGACCAAGCCATGACATGAAGGACTCATATGACCACTTACAGTCGAGTCTTGGCTAACAACTGTTGAAAAGAAACAAAAGGCCTTGAATTATACCGTCAACAAGCTATTGGTCATCCTGTCACCCGCCAATGGCATATCATGAGTTCCTGGCTTAATTCTACAACTAAGTGTCCACTCTCCAAGTGATTATCAAGCACTCTTATCAAGACCTGGGACTTGAAGCCGACTATTCATTCGTTACAGAGGGGTACATTGCTAATGAAGAAGAATAGTACAACACATGTGATGTCTACAAGATCGAAGCAGTGCGAACTGTCCACAATGAATGATCTGGACTCCAAGTACCAACCACAACCAAGAGTCGTTGGCCTCCGACTGATGGTGACGAGGAACGACTCAGGGAAACCGGGAATCCTGCATTACATTACAATTCATCCCAGATATCCCTTTGCATCACAGCGACCTTACAATCATAACTGAGCCAGTGTCACTGCACTCGGCATAGAATCGTCATCTGCCACCTGAAACAAAAACGACCAGTACTGGACTTCTAGATCTCATTATCAGATGTAATGCAAAATAAAATGGGTTCTCTCAACTCTGTCGGTCTAGTAATACAAGTGGCAACTCAGATTGACAGTAGACAGAAGCAGAAAACGCAGCATCTGGCTTCTTGAGAAGAGCTGACGACGTAATATTGCATCAAGTCAGAAATTGACACTGTGCACGATCCCTTCTCATTAAATGGGTTAAATAGAAGTGATTGTATCAGACTTCTAACCTTCATTCTGTATCGGAGTTAATTTGGAGATGACAAAACAGAGTCTTTCTACGCTCCAGACCATCCTACGGTGATGTCTCGGTTTAGACATGCTGCCTAAATTGAGAACAAGTCGATCTAGCCCACCTCGAACAATACGGGCGTTGATATAGTCGCCTCAGATAATCTGAGAGCATGTACATGATCAGACGGTTACAATCTCGTAAGTCGTGTCATCCTTCGAGACCAGAGTCCTCAGTATCGTCAATTCAAGAGGCCCAAGCACTTTGATCGACCGGCAAGGCATAACCGAGCTGGACCCTGCTCAAAGCCTCGAAGTGTACTACCGGTCATAAGTTGTCTTGCCGTATTACCTACTAATGGAAGGCCGTGAGGAAGACCCAGGGCCGTCCAGGTTGCATGGCGACTGTGGTCACAGAGAATGAAACTATACAGTTTGCCTGAACCATTTGTAATTTCTTGTCCTCACTTTTGATATGAATTCTTGCATCTAGCGGACAACAGGTGCACCCTTGTTCCGGGCCTTTTCGAGGACCAGGAAGATGAGTGTGAACTTCCACAAGACTTTGAAAGATACGACTATTCTATGTCCCTACTATGGAACTCCGACATCTTAGTTGGTGATATGGGCCTCGACAGACCAGGCGCTAACCACCATGAATCGCCGCAAGTTGCTCATGTATATCCGACCTCATAGAACCTCATGGCTTTATCGCTCTCTATCGCGGTTGGTCCATCAGCCTTAAGTCGACAGTTGTCACGTAGCTCAAAAACTCGAGAAGCGAGCATATGTATAATTACAATGGCGCACTGTATGTTAATGCCAGAGTCTGCTCTTTACCGACATCGTCCATCATCGCCAGCAATTCCTAAGTCGGTACTGCCCCTCACCCCGCCTCTAACCCATGCTCGCTGTCAGAAAACATGAGGCTGAGGTCGACAAAAAAGGGAGTCAATGATATACGTGGGGCATCCACAAGCGTAGCCACATGGGACCAGCAAGCCCTCAAAGTTTTTCTGACGTGGAGATCTCACGATCCAGTCATAGTAAGCATCCCACGTTTATTAGGGTTGCTACTGGAGTAACGAAGCCATGCTACCTGCCATGATGCGGTTTGGGAGGTAGTCTCTTGTCGTTGCTGCTCCCGACCGTATAGGCGCCGCTGCATGCATCATAACTGGCGATACGCTGGATGTGACAAAGCCGCAAAAATGCGTCAACAAGTCCTTTTCGTCGCTGGCGGTTATCAAAGTTTCGGATTCAACTCATTTTGAACCAGAAGTTTGGATCCAAACCCAAAACACTCAGAATCTCCATCCATCATGTTCTAGTTTAGTGGGCAGCATCTTGGGACGTGTCGACATGTCATGGGGTTACCTGAGACGGTTGGACGGGTCACGTCAGAGCTAACTAGCGGCACCCAAGATAGAATTCTGGAAGAGTTCGAATTGTCGAATCGTTGTTCGACGTTGGAAAGCTCCAAGCTCGCTCCGTCATGGCTCGCGTTTGCATGGGGGCTCCCTTGTCCCTCCACAAAGCCCACACAATCTTTCGAGGGACGAATTTTAGCAAGATCCCTGTCACGTCCTGCAGCTTGATATCAGTCCTGCAGATGCTTGGCAGGTCGTTTGTTTACCGTCGAATATGCTTTTGTCGTTAGCTCGGCCCTAGTAAGTAAAAGTAGCTAAGAAACTGAGCAATGCAGATGTTGTTGGACCAGATATCCGATACCTGACATTGTGAAACCGCTGATTCGCCGCATGTGATTGATAACTTCTTTCAAAATGGATGCCCTCGCGAAGTTGCTGGGATTTTGATATCGGCGCAGATGGAGTGAGAAAATGGCCACCCCATGGATACATCAGCAGGGTGAGCTGCCCGAAAGGTACAACGGTACTCTTTATCGACTAGCTTGTGCAGAGAGAATATGCCGCCATTGGAAGTTGCCTCGAGGTTCCAGTGCAGGACCTAAGTAATGTTGTTTTAATCAACAAAATAGCATTGCCAACACATCTTTGCATGAGGTTAGTAGGGGCTGACCCCAAACTTGTCTGCACCTGCCTTACCTTGCCTTAGTCGTTGCCTCAAACTCCTTTCCATTGGGGTTCGTCCTGCCATTCATTTCCATACGTTACCCCTCCTGGCGTAGCTAATAAGGCAAGTACGGTGTTCGGACGTTCCATGGGGTGGCTTTCCCCCTCTTCGACACATTTGCTCCCTTCTGCACAGGCCGCGCTCTTACCACAGAAGTCGTACTTACTACCTTAGGAGGTACCTACTTCCATGAATCGTACTAAGGGAATTGGCTTGTCTAAAGCACGAAGGGAAAAATTGTTCTCTTGTCATCCAGTTCTATGTATAGTTCCATACCTAAACATCAGCCAATCCCTCGTTGCGTCCATCTTTTTTACTGGACCTACAGCTTCCAGCCCCGTCTTTATCCCTAAGACATTCGAGCAGAGGCTGTTGCGCATCCTCCAACCAGTCTTGGCGCTTTCACCGTTCTTGTCATGTT
The DNA here is from genome assembly GCF_020744475.1 of Fusarium redolens. NCBI lineage: Eukaryota > Fungi > Ascomycota > Sordariomycetes > Hypocreales > Nectriaceae > Fusarium > Fusarium redolens. The sequence goes on along the minus strand of NW_025763666.1, from coordinate 2,224,281 downwards.
CGAGCCACAGTAACAAGAGCTCATTTGCTTTTTGCTGCGTGCTGTGAACAGCCCTAACGGCGCTCACACCCACGCCTGTGGATGCATGGCGCAGGGCATGGTTGGCAGGGGTGGAAGGGCCTGAGGGAGCAGTGTCGTTGAATATCTGGGCCAGCCACTGACTGTACTGTTCATGCACGTCGTCGCGCTGCTTCACCGACCCTTTCTCCAGGCCCTAGGGAGTGGGATGCGGAAAGCATCGAAGTGGACGGTCCTCGCCTGCTTCGGGTGGTGTCACTGTTGAATTTGTGACTATACTTTTCTGTAGTCCTACTCTTTCCTTGCATTTGTCAAAGAATGACAGAACAGATAGCGGGAGTCGTATTCGAAAGTTTAGCGCTACTGTCACAGCTTTCATGATGCCATTCCGAACTGAAGATTGGAGACCCTTCTCACATTCGATGGCCAAGATTGCAAGCGCCCATTGCTAGATATAAAGACAAACCTTATAGGTCCCTTGAGTTGGACCATATGAGAAACTCGCACTCTCCCTGATGTACTTGTTCCGTGTGCGGATCGACTATGATCTTAACCGCCACATGAAGTTGAAGGAGAACGTGGCCCGCTCCCACTGAGTCGTTGTTGCTCGGCTCCAGTGCGACACTCTAACCATCACACTAGGCCGCACAACACGGCCGACCATTTCGCGCGCGACTGGCGAGGATTAGAATATGATCCTAGCATATGCCAATCCCGACCCTGATAATTTTCGCTTCGAATTATTAGGTGCAGTTAAAATGGACAGCTCGAATTGGTCCTGCAGCAACTCCGGCCACCGGGGCTCTCGGGGCTCAAGAGGAGGGGTTCAAGGTGGGTTGCCCCTCGCTGCAGCTCATCATCCTCCTTTGGACAGAAAGTACTACGTACTCATATACAGCACGGTACAGATACAATACTTGAAAGGTCTCACTGCTGTGCATTAGTGGCCGCCGAAACAGAGATCTCAGACGTCAAGATATGGATGGTGGTCAGAGCCAGGTACATGCTGTTAGATACTCTGGCAGAATTGCAGTATAAGCTGCTTCTGCGACGGCAGAGTGACTATTACCTATTTTGCCCCTCTTGGCCTGCCGGGCTTTTCGAACGTCCGGCCTGACAACAGAAACGAATTACCCGCCTTGGACCACTACGGTGATCTCCTCTTCGCCACTTGACTTGAAGCTAAAGCAAGTTGAAATTACTGCCATGTAGCAGTGCATCTTCAATCGCATGTCTGCATGAGCCCTTACTGGCTCCATCGCCCCCCATTCCAGACCATGCTCTCATACCCTCATGTACTCGGCCGGATACAAAGCCATAACCATGCTTATATTTGACCTGTAGATGGCCATCATGAAGGGAACTTGGGAAGCGATCACAACAATATAAAGTTTGAACGAGACCAAATAGGGTTGCCAAAGAAAAAGTGACACCATGAGAGAACAAAGGAAGATAAAACATTACCTGCGAGAAAGGATCCAGCTAGCTGCAGAGCAATGACTGAGACGGAAAATAGGAACCTACTAAGTTCGTTGGAGGTACGCCAGTGGCCGAAGGCGTTAACTTTGAGACTTATCAGAGAGATCGCCTGCTTGCTGCATCCTCCATGTGTCGCGGTGGAGTGGCCTAGTCGCCAGCGGTTTTGATCAACTGGCAACCAGGTAGGCCAGCACAGCAAGATGGGTCACACTCTTTCGAGAGCCGCATCGTTGCTTGCATCTACCTCCATTCGCGCGTCGTCCTTTGTCTCCAGACACCCCCGGTCCCACGCTAACAGGCTGTCTGGAATAAAGGCACACACGTCTCGCCGTTCCATCGGCTCAACTCGACTGTAGCAGATGGATGGATGTACATAACTTCAGTACCTAGTATTACTCAAGACGGATATCTCGACACAGCTAAGGTTATCCTTGGGTATTTTCCCACATTGCTCATCCTTTCAAATTTGTCTTTTCCTGTTTCAAAACCCTTTCAGCTCCTTCATTCTCTCCATCCCTCCCATTTACCTTGCACGCCAGCCGTTTGAGCTTCTTTTTACTCTGGGCACCACGAATCGAGCAAACTTGACAGGACCCTCCTCCACCCTCAACAGCCGCTCAAGACTTGCAAGGCCAGTTTCAGTTGCAATTCGGTTCCTGACATCCCTCACGACCTCCACATACTCTCTACCCGCTGCAACGCTCGATCCTGGAGTTCGTCCTCGGAGCTAAACCCTGTCTTCGGCATCAGTCGTCTATTTTGGATCTAGACAAGCGTTTATTTTGTTCGCGTTTCCTCCATTGATATCCTTTTGTCATAACAACATCCCCTCTCATGCTCTGCCTTCTCTCCACCGTCTTTGCCGCCTTATAATAAGCTCTTATATGCTTGGATTTCCGCCTTTTTTAACCTTCGTTCATAACTACAACTACAACCTTACACATCGTCAATCCACCACTCGTCACGTTTAGCGAGAGCCAGCAACAGCAACATCACAATGGGTGGCTTCTATATGCAATATCTTGAGAGTAAGTCAATGACAGTGAAGTCCGTCTTGTTTTCCAATGACAATTATGTCCATGGCACCAGCAACTGGTCAGGAACACAATTGGTTGAAGGCGCCAAAAAAAAAAAAAAAAAAAAGTTCCCGTGCAGGGTAGCCCGAAGCTCCCCGCATGTGGTGACAGATAACTATTGTTCTACCCTTGTTGCGTGACACAGGTTGAACAATAATTTGATGTCCGACATGATCGAGAGCACATGGAAAACCTTGAATTAAATGCCGGGTTTGGCATGTCGATCCCTATTGTTTGATTTGCGGACGGACGTCATGAACACCAGTTCGTTTGGATATGTTTTGGACTTTACCAGTTTTGAGACACGAACCCTTTTGCTGACAAGGTGCGAAACAGGCCTTTGCCGACGTCGAGGATGGACAGACCCCATGTACGAGTGCTACCGGGACCATAACGGCTACACTTGCCTTGTTCTTGTCAATGGCCGCGAATACCAGACGGACCTCGCATACGAATCTGATGTTCTAGCCCAAGAGAACGCAGCCATGCGTGCCTTCATGGTCTGTCGTAACTTTTCTGTCAATGGGGGTATGCTGGCTCGCAATGGTATCGTCCAAGGGCTTCCTGCACAGGAACCGTCTCGTCGCCGCAAGAGCCGCCACACGTCTTCTCGAGACAGCGACCGCCACAGTAGGCGATCAGGACACCATTCCAGCAGTAGCTCGACTGCATCATTCGACTAGAAAAGCACCAGGAGACAGCCATTGGCGGGTGATTGAGTCCAGCTTGACAATGCTTTGATGAGCTCAGATCAGCGTTGAGGCCAGCTCATATGGGAGCATGTCCGAGAAACACGAGGAGAAGGAATCACACACAAGACGACTTACAAGCGGTTGAAATGCTTCACAGCAATCCCAAGGATATACCCAAACCACCCTCCCTCCTTGGCAATCTCTCTCACGAGGCTCGAGAAAGAATTACTAGTTGCCCCCTTTTTCATTACTACTATCAAATTTCGGTTTTTTATTTATTTACCGTTTCACCCCATTGTTCTTCACTTTACACTGGGGAGCGGCGATATATATTATCTGCTGCCAACGAATCATGACGACACGACACGATTTAGATGCTATCTTACATTTCTACGGCCGGCATTTTCTTTTGCACTATCACCATTCGGTGTCCCTTTTCTCCGCGCGGGAGGATGTTACGACTCTTATAGCAATTTCAGCTTGCTCTGATTTCCTTTCTTTGACCTTTCCCAGCGGTCTGTTGGATGCCGTCACATGTTAGATGGGGTTTTACATGGCAATTGGTCTGAAAAAACATCACCATGCAACCAAGGAGCCACTCGACCGACCCATCATTCAGGTTGCTATCACATGCTCGAGAAACGATGACACAGCGAAGAACGGGAGATGAAGAGTTGAAAACGGTTGCATTTGGTTAAAAGTTGAATTGGATAGTGGCATCATTCAGGGGAGGTTCTCACTAACCGCACAAGGCTGGTCTTGACACGTTGGACGACAATTTGACGAACTATGACAAGGAGAAAAAGCACACTGTTTCGGGGGGTTCATTGAACCATTGACGATTAGCGAAGAGTGACATTTTACTCAGATCCTCAGATGGCGGATTCTGATGAGAAGAGATGTATTCTGCTTTGACGGACGGAAAAGCACAAGCACAAGCATGGTTGGAGCCAGCGTTGAATTTCACAATCACGATACGATATGAGAAAATGTGGAGGACTATGAGACTGGGATGAATTATGAGGATGACCATGGAATATGGACCAATTTGATGGCAATACGCTTATTAACGACGATAATGATCATGACTTTTTATTATTATTAACATTTCGAATGCCGGTAGATTCTTATGTCTCGCCCTGTGTTTCCTGATCTTGATGCATTCCTGATTGTTCATGTGATATTTGTACCACCTCTGCTTTGTTTTCAATCAATCTGATCCTTGATGATTGAACAGAGGGAGACGAGCAAATGCTTTTGGAAAAGAGCAATAGAAAATGTGGAGGTCATATATCGTTTCAGGCCATCCTGCCAATGATTTACAAGACGCGATTCTTGAGACCCTGACCTTCACGATTTCGTACTTGAATTAGTGGCCTCAAAGGTTCAAAGACAATGAAGTCAGAACCAGAACCACCAGCTAAGCTATGATCAGTCAAATGTAGCCATGGACTGCAGTGTCACACATAATAAGCTGGGGTGTTTGTTCCCAATGTAACCCAGATCGCTTGAAACTGTGCACCAATAGTTGTTTGAAGTTGGCGGATGAAGTCAGCTTAAACTCAATTTTAACAATATCCAAGCTTCAGAAACCCCCAATGTTTGCATATGCTACCACGTATCTAGGTTGAAAGCGGCAATCAATAGGAAACCAATAAGTCAGACCAACAGACGATTTTGCCGGGAATTTGGGTAACGCCAGCAACTGTCAGCTGTTAACGAGGTGGGAACACAACACCACCAACCCCAAACTCTATCGTTGGCTCTGTGAACTTTCAATGAGGATCGTCAGTGCAGCGTCAAGTTGTTACAGACTTCAACCTCTATTGTGACGTCGAACAAGCTATGACAGCTGTGAGACCATGGGGGTGAAGAATCAACCGAGGATTGCATAATGCATCAGATGCTTGATACATGCCGATCATGATTTGGTTGAACTGTATCCTAATGCACAGGTTTATTGGTGAGGGGAGGTTGACAGAGTTTGTAAGTTTATTACATATGAGGGTCACGAGGTGGTTATTGACAGCTCAATCAGAATAGAGAGGAGCAAAGGGAGGGGCTCACACTAAACTAAGCAGACGTGTCAGACGGAGATACGGGAGAGGCTGAGAGGTGGGAACGCCTTCGAAGATGAAGTCATATGGGGTGAGGTGGAACGTCTTTCTTTGTGTTACGGATAGATGTTTCTATTCACGACGTGACAAAGAGACTGAATATTATGTGCTATAGTCGGAAGGTCATCACAGTTGTAAGAGCCAATGTAGAAATCGCCATTAACACGAGGAACTCTCGTAAATGAGCTGCAGGGTCCTCGTCAGGGATTGTAAAAATGAACGTCAGCTTATGGGTGGTTGTGTGGCCACCTCCTGTCCTCCTTTAACTAAGTCAATGCCTTGAGGAAGAGAAGATGGTGCCACTGGCTCGGACCTCGATCAGCCAACAACATGATAAAGATGAGAAGTCCGTAAAGACTGGGAATAGAAGTCGGGGCCATCAATTGAGCCTTGAGTTGTTGGTATTGAGAATTCAGAGTGTGGCATAAGGTGGGATAGTAGATAGGGGGAGTCCAGACTAATATTGACAAATCCGACTGTGATCTCCAGACCTTCTCTGGCAGAGGAATGGCACAGGTTTCAAAAGAATGATTTGTTCTCATATTCAATAGAAACCATGTCGGATATTAATCAGTTCTAGAATAACAATAACGCTGAACAGGGGGTTTAATAAAATTTCGCCAGGGAACAGACAAGGTGTCGAGCCACAATGACCCGCAAGACTTGTTTGATTGGAGTGAGAAGAGCACGCAGCCCCCTTTCTATTAGAGGACCTCGTGTCGCGGATCGTTTGTCTGTGTGGCCCGGATGGGAGATGGTAATAGTCTGAGAGGCGTAGACTAACTAGTTATGGGATATGAAGGAGTTGAGTGTCCAGATGCATTCCTTGTGATATTCTGGCCTGGAGATGAAGGGATCGGGAACAATGGCGGCAATAGCATTGTGGAATTACTACAGAAACATAATCTGAGGTCAACAATGGTGTAAATGAGATACAAACATCGGACTTCCTCTCGCTACTGGCTGATTAGATAACTCCAATACCGTGAAACAAATGACTGAGTTGCGTTTCTACAGAGATCTTGATCGTAGCTGGAAGTCAAATCTCGAAGCCGCTGAAAACTAACCTGATTTAAGACCCTGGACTATGGCACTGGCAGCCCGTGTCGTCCCCTGTAATCTGGGTCCAGCTCTCCACTCTCTCAGCCTGCTTAGGTCGTCTGGCTGGCTGCATCTACCCACGTTGGCCTTTTTAGAACATCCCCACTTCCCTCTGCTTGTGCTCTCTCTCCTGAGTTCAAAGTTGAGCTTCTTCTTCTCTTCTCCTCCTGGTCTTCCCCTTCCTCTCTGACTTTCACTTTGACTCTGATCCAGATACTCAATCTCTCGAGATACCCGATACCCTTTAAACATTTTATTCTTCCTTAATCTAATCCTGTCGAGGTTGCTTCCTTCTTTTCAGGACCTCGCTGCTGTCGCTCTCTGTTCTTTTCTTTCTCTGTCGCTGTTGACTCCCGTTGCTCCAACGCATTCACCCACGTAACAGCTTCTCAATACCGCAATCATGAAGGGTATGCTTCATCTGGCCACTCTCAGCTTCTCCAGCAGCTAAAAATGCTTAGGACTTATTCTTGTCGGCGGCTTTGGCACTCGCCTTCGTCCTCTCGTACGTTACCCCTCAGCCGCGCGAAACTCCTGTACACCCCTCCAATATTTGTTTTGTGTGTAACTGACAAGCTGTGGCGCATTACAGACCCTCACTCTCCCCAAGCCTCTTGTCGAGTTCGCCAACAAGCCCATGATTGTACACCAGATTGAGGCGCTGGTCGCAGCGGGTGTTACTGATATCGTCCTTGCTGTCAACTACAGACCTGAGATCATGGAGAAGTTCTTGGCTGAGGTAAGAACATGGAGCTTTTATATCCTCCTCAAGACCATATAACTGACACTTTCCGTAGTACGAGGAAAAGTACAACATCAACATCGAATTCTCCGTCGAGACTGAGCCCCTCGATACTGCTGGACCCCTGAAGCTTGCTGAGAGTATTCTCGCTAAGGACGACTCTCCCTTCTTCGTCCTCAACTCCGATGTCATTTGCGACTACCCCTTCCAGGACCTCCTGGCTTTCCACAAGAACCACGGCAATGAGGGTACCATTGTCGTCACCAAGGTTGAGGAACCCTCCAAGTATGGTGTTGTTGTCCACCAGCCTGGTCACCGCTCTTTGATCGACCGATTTGTCGAGAAGCCCGTCGAGTTCGTCGGCAACCGTATCAATGCCGGCATGTACATCTTCAACACCTCCATCCTCGACCGTATCGAGCTCCGCCCGACTTCTATCGAGAAGGAGACCTTCCCCGCTATGGTCAAGGACAACCAGCTTCATTCTTTCGACCTTGAGGGCTTCTGGATGGACGTTGGACAGCCCAAGGACTTCCTCAGTGGTACATGCCTGTACCTCTCCTCCCTTACTAAGAAGGGCAGCAAGGAGCTCACTCCTCCCACTGAGCCCTACGTTCACGGCGGAAATGTCATGATCCACCCTTCTGCCAAGATTGGCAAGAACTGCAGGATCGGACCCAATGTCACAATCGGGCCTGATGTTGTTATCGGTGACGGTGTCCGCCTACAACGATGTGTGTTGCTCCGTGGCTCCAAGGTCAAGGACCACGCCTGGGTGAAGTCCACCATTGTCGGCTGGAACAGCACTGTTGGCCGATGGGCTCGCCTCGAGAACGTGACAGTTCTCGGTGACGATGTCACAATTGGTGATGAGATCTACGTCAACGGTGGCAGCGTCCTCCCCCACAAATCTATCAAGGCTAACGTCGATATTCCTGCCATTATCATGTAAGGAGCGATCTAACAAACCATCGCCTTATTCGAAGCTTGCTGGAGGACACACCAACGAGACTTCTCATCTATGCTCTAATCTCAAACGACAACGACGAAGAAGAATTCAGGAAGCAAAATTCACCACTCTGGGGAGATGTGCTGGCCATCATTCTATACCATGGAGGCGGGGCGGGAAGAAATCAAGAGCCTGCCGCTCTCTCTATCTTAATACTTTTGTGCAATTGTCTAATGCCCCTTTATGCGTGTTTATCTGGCGTCTAGGTCGATATTTACAGAGGGTGGGCAGGCAGGCAAGCCATGGAAGGACAAAAACAAGGCAGTTGGGCAGGCAGGGTTCATGGCAGCCCTCTGAGGCAGCCGTGTTAAATGTCTATGTTGCAGTTATTTGTATTAAAGGAGGTGGCTCAATACCATTTTGAAACTTTACGACCTTTTCCGTTCATTGCGGGAGCGTTAACATTACTTTACAAGACAACTTACGTGTAGTCAGGGCTCTGCTGTCGTTTTCTGAGACATTCCCGGATATGCACTGCGTAGCTCACACTCTTGGTCTTGAATGAAATCCAGTAGAGGGAGCAGCTCATGAACCAGAGAGAGGAGAGAACCAAAGTTCAGCTGACATGGATGACAGGTGATCCATAGGTGGTGTTTTACGTGGGCACATCGTCTGTTTGAGATACCTTGCTCCAAGTCACTTCGTTATAGAGTACAACAGACATTGACTGGAAGATATTAGAAGCCCAAACCTCGTATATGAAGTTTGAACAACGTTTGCAGGTCGATTTTCTGATTGGTCCTGGACCTGATCAACAGGTTAGGTTCCCCGAACTCAAGAAGTAGGTAGGCTGGGGATGGCCACAATCAATGGTGCTATTCCATCCATATCACAAAGACGTCTACACAATTTGAGAAAATCATTTCGAGCCAAGAACTTCAGCTTCAATACTCAACTGTAGTAAAGTTTGGCTTTTGTCCTTCTCCATTACCATAAATGGCTCATAGTGTTCCAAACAGGGGTGCACATAATAATTATCGTTGTCAAAAGCAGAAGACTTATACTGAAGTGGAAATTGAGGCTTCGGACTTATCATGCATGGTGTTTCCAAAAGAGTGATGGCTTCTCTGAAACCATCGAAAGCTAGGAGAAACTACTGTGCTATCTTATAGCACATACCTAATTCATAAGAGCATTAATACAAAAAACCGTAACCCAAAGGTTCCTTGGTAAGGCAGGTACATTCTAAGAAGAGCGGTGTCGTGGAATGGGGCATACAGCACGGCGCCTTCCTTGAAGTTTACCAACTCGACCGTTCTTCTTGTCCTTTACAAGTCTTCAAAGTTTGTTCCAAAAACAAGGAACAAGGAAAAAGACTGATCACGATTCTTCGAACTCCGCCGCAGAACTGACAACCTACCTACATTACCAAGCCACGTCTGAGGCCTAAAACGTGAACATATTTACCACCTTCCATTTTGTTCAAAACGTCTCGCTATGCCCACACCACAAGCCGAGACAGATCACCATTTTGTTCTCGAACGATTGCGGTATTTCGAGGATAAACCACGGCACGGAAGAGACGGGGCACGTTGCATATCGTCCCTGACATTGCGAATGCCAGTGTATCATTGTCCTTGAGGCTCAAGCCACGAAACGCTGCGCCGGGTCCGAGCCCACCACTTACATTACACCAATCCAACCTCTGCATCACCCAACAGGAGACTCACGAGATCAAGCGCCGAAGTTCCCCCTGTGAATCTCGCATGATAAGTCGGGGCGGCTCGTCGATGTGGACGTTGACGGTTTTTTCTTCCGTGTCTGGAGCACACGATACGGAGGAGACGGGCCGTTTCAAAAACCTCGATTCAGCAACGACCACAACATCGGAGATCTAGACTTTACTAAGAACTCTCTGACTGATTGTCACCTCATTGCCGACACTCTTACGATCGAGAGGTCATTGGTTTTGCGAATTTTATAGAGAAGAAAATCTTAGACAAGCACGCGACCAAAGCAGACCAGAAAACCTCATCTTGAAATTCACCACGAGAGCGCACCAAGATACAGCCAGGGCCCTGGCTTAGAAGTGGTGGTCAATCGGACAATGGAGGCACAGCAGGTGCAGGTGTACGGACATGGACATGGACATGAGATTAAGACGAGGAAGCGCCCTTGGCCTCGGTTCGTTGTCTCGTGTGTAGCTGTCATGCTAATTCTAGTGGTAAGTTGGGATTTCATTACGGTGTTCTTATTTCCCTGTGCTTGGTATTCACTGGGGCCATCATATCATTTTGCAGTATCATTCATACCCCGTCATCCCGCCTTTCACCCACACGACCATTTGTCTCCCCGTTGCCCCATCTTTGGCTCTCCAGCCCAGAAATCACCCGTCCGTACCGCAAGTCTAGTTTGAGCTCGGTTCATGGAGATGATGCATGGCATGGCCTGACCGACCGAAACCTTACTAGTGAGGATGCAGTTGAGGGACTTGACGATAGCATCATTTTAAACGGCTGGGGACGACTGGCAACTTTTATTTTTTATACTGGGGCCAAAGTTGGCTTATGACGGCATCCCAGTGGATATGCACGCGGGACATGAGCCTCAAGAAACAGTTATTATGGTTTATTTAGAGACCAAGCACCCTAAAAAACAAGACGTTGGAAGCAAGACACGGCCAAGTTCGGCGTATTAGCGGAGCCTCTCTGAGCTTTCTCCCCCGCACCCCGAGCACCACCGACCACACCTCCACCATCTCTCCACTTGGACGGCCTCTCCACGGCCGCCCGGCGACACTTCAATTGGGTTGGGTGCTTCAGAACCATGGGGATGGCGCCTCAATCAGGAGAAGGAAGCAACTGGAGTGAGGCTCGTGGTATTAAAAAATCCACTGCAATTCGGGCCCATTCGGCGCTCAATACCCAGTCTCAGAAACTTTGGCCCTTGTCATCACTCACGTAACGCTCCATGATCCCCAGGCCCCAGAAAACACCCCCATATCCCATCGTCATTGGTAGTTGATCAGCCACTGACACAGGTTCCGTCAGCAGCTCTCCCAGCTTGTCCTCAGTAACGGTGACGCCAAGCTCCAGCAGCACCCAAAGCTCAAATTCCCAAGAAACCTTTTGACCTCGTTGTCGTCCGCCAACACCTTAATTTCGTTTTCCTTCTCCTCCCTCCTCCAATTATTCTCTCTACGAACTCTTCACCTTTTATTCCCTCAAAACTCTCTCTCACCCCCACCACCAATCTCTTCAGCGTCCGAAGCTGTCTGCTATATCCCCGCCCTCCTCACGACTACGCCGCCCACCTCACCAGCTATCACTATGGCTCTCGCTGACGAGTCCAACCGTATCGTCCAAGAGTTCGACTTCTCCGATGAGGACCTCAACAGTCATGTGAAGGAGTTCTTGAGGCAAATGGGTATGTTTCCCCTCCTTGCTCCACGCAGAATCTGCGCCGCGGTGCTACTGTAGCTCATTGTCATGATGCTTGCGCATTTTCTCCCATTTTGGCTTTAAACCCTCAACAAAACTCGAACTCACAATTCCCTAGATGAGGGCCTTCACAAAGAGGGTACCAGCCTCCAACAAATCCCTACCTACGTCACCGGCGTTCCCAATGGCACAGAAAAGGTGATTTTTTTATTTATCCACATTGGCTCTTGAAGCTGCCCAGACTGATTCTCCCTCACTAGGGCCTGTATCTAGCCGTTGATCTGGGAGGCACAAACTTTCGAGTTTGCTCCATTATGCTTAATGGTGACACCACCTTTAACCTCACTTACAACAAGGTTGCCATTCCGAAGGAGCTTATGGTCGCAAAGACCTCCTCACAACTCTTTTCTTTCCTCGCCAAGCAGATCGAGATCTTCCTCAAGGAGCACCATGCCGACCACTTCAACTCCCACCTGCGTCGTCGCAACACTGCCAGCACTCCCTCGGGCTATCGCGATGAACATATCTTCCGCCTAGGGTTCACCTTCAGCTTCCCTGTCAAGCAGCTAGCCATTAATAAGGGTCTGCTAATTCGATGGACCAAGGGCTTTGACATTCCTGATGCCATAGGCAAGGACGTCTGCGCCCTGCTTCAGACCGAGATCGACAAGCTCCACCTCCCCGTCAAGGTTGCAGCGCTCGTGAACGACACTGTCGGCACTCTCATGGCTCGATCCTACACTTCAACCAGCAAGAGCCGATCTGTGCTCGGTGCCATCTTTGGTACTGGTACCAACGGTGCCTACATGGAAAAACTGAGCAACATCAAGAAGCCTATCTCAGGGGAGTATGATCAATCAACAGGAGAGATGGTTGTCAACACAGAATGGGGTTCTTTTGACAATCAGCTCAACGTTCTGCCATCAACACCCTGGGATAAGGCTCTTGACACCGAAAGTGTGAACCCTGGCCTTCAAATGTTCGAGAAGCGTGTCTCTGGTATGTTCTTAGGCGAGATTGTTCGACTTGCCATGGCCGATATGATCAACAACGAGAGTTCGTCTCTGTTCAAGGATCTCAACTCGAGCACGAACGACTGGGGCACCACCACAAACATCGCGCCCTCGTCTGGCTTCCTTAAGCCTTGGGGACTCGATAGCGCCATCATGTCCGTTGCGGCCGCCGACAATACCCCTGAGCTGTCTACCCTTCGCCAGGAGCTCGAGAACCTCCTCAGTGTTTATACTCCCTCACTCGAGGACGCTCAGGCTTTCAAGTCTGTTTCCAATGCTGTTGGTCGTCGCGCTGCTCGATTGTCAGCTGTCGCCATCGGCGCCATCGCCCTCAACTCTGGCAAGCTCAATGATCTCGACGAAGAGGTTATTGATATCGGTGTCGATGGCAGTCTTGTCGAGCACTACCCATTCTTCCGCGATATGATCTACGAGGCCCTCCGTGCCATTGACGGCATTGGACCCCAGGGTGCTGAGAAGATCCGAATCGGTATCGCTAAGGACGGTAGCGGTGTCGGCGCCGCCCTGATTGCCCTCGTGGCTGCTGGCAGGGAGAAGCCCGAAGATTACTTGACTGACTTGAGATCTGAGTCCAACCGCGCTCGCAAGTCTTCTGATGCGATCCGTACGTTCTACCCTCCATCCCAAGCCATTCAAACTTCGGCCTCCGCCTAAGCGATCTTTGCTAACTTTTTAATAGTCGATTCAGCGCCAGTCTCTAACCAGGCACTCCTAATTGGCGGTGCCGTCGGTCTCCTTGCGCTAGCAGCTGTATGGTATAGCAAGCGTCGATGAGCAACTACATGTTTTGGTGTTATGCGGTTTTTTGTTGAGTTGATAACTCGTGTCAAGATTTATGTATATATGTGCATGTGACGGGATGTGTTCATGTTCATTTCTGGACCCTAGGCGTTTTCTTGAATACTTTCATCCTTTTGCTGTTTTTTCTATATTCAAAAGTTGTATAATTATGAGGCAACTAGTTTTATGACAAGATAATCTGATGATTCTTATTGACTTTTCTCGGAAACAATGAATTCATCGTTGTGTTATTATTATGGTAAGTCTAATGTTTGTTGTGTCTTTTCCGGAAGCGCGTCTAGTCCATCCTAACCGTTGAAATCATATACCATCGTGAAGCAATCCATTCTTCTTAGTGCCAGCTTGTATCAAGCTCATCTTTCTCATATATGCTTTAGTTCCCGAAAGCAGCCGCAGGATATGACCTGTCCTTTTTCTTTCGTGCCGCAGAGCTACTTCTAGAGCTTGCGCCAGAGCCAGTACTTCCTCCCCGGGGCGGTGGTGCAAGACGGCTGTTAGCCATATCCTCGGGCAGATCATTCCACTCCGTCTCAGGTCGTTGATTTTGATAAGATTTACCAGATTGAGGCATGGGTGGTCTTGAGGTGCTATTTTTGGGAGGACCTGACGCTGCGTCTAAGTTGGCAATGACAGCAGTTGCGCTCGCGGGCACACTATGTTGAGGCGCAGAAGAGGAAGAAGGGATCAATTTCCGAACAGAAGCGCCAGTGGGACGGCTCACTAGCCAAGCTGAATTGGGACGCAGCTTGAGATAATAGCCCTCAATAGGTTGGTTCTCGCGCTTGAAGCCACGACCTTCATACCACTTCAGTCCCTCCTCATTCTCAGTCCAAACATGGGCCGTGACAGTTGTCACATTCAAGTTGGGGTCCGATACAGCACCTGCAATGATATTGTCCACAGCAGCGTTCACGAGACCCAGCGATCGATAAGGCGAGAGCAGACATAGCGATTGAATGTATAAATTCTGGGGCATGACTCCCTGGCTGTTGGAATCGAGGGTGGGTTCAACGCGACAGACGACACCGCCGACGACCTTGGCTTCGGAACCATCGTGAGCCCAGGTGATGACTCGGGAGAAGTGACCAGACGTGGGATCAACTGCGCGCTGGTAGAAGTTGTCGGGGTAGCTCACGGGAAGAAGAAGAGCATTGATGCGACGTAGAGCATTAACATCGTCGTTTGAGACCAGCCGGATCGTTGCTTCTTGAGGGAGGGATGTCGGAAGAGGCGGAATTTGGAACGAGGCAATCGTCGAGTCTGGCGTCTTCGAGGTTGGTGGAGGGGCCGTAGCAGCAGGCGGCGGGGAAGGCCCCGAGAGTTCTATGGAAGCTGCTTGAGAAGGCGGAGGGGCATATTTGGGTGTTTTTGCCGAGAAGAAGGATCGGATGGAGGTTTGGGCGGGTTTCGTGGACGGGAGTGACATATTAACGTGGAAGTATGTAATGTGCAGTTGGAGGTTTATCGAGGCAGGTAGAGGTTGTATGTTGTTGAGAGAGGATGGAGGTTGTTTATGAGACAGATCTCCACGAACGGTAAACAACGGAAAAGAAAACAAAAGGTTGGGAAAAGTGAGACAAACGCCCAGCCAAAACCCTAAACTATGCACTCTTCGAGTCTAAGTGTCAATACGGAGCAATGAGGATTATGCTTTCGTGGAGGTATTCAGAGGGTCGAAAAAGCATGGAAGTCTAGAGGGGATGAGGCTCTTAGGCACTAGCGCGGATCACCCAATGAATGGCATTGAAGATGAAGGAATAGCCAATCCCACGTGAGAGATCTAGATTGAAG
This sequence comes from Fusarium redolens, assembly GCF_020744475.1. Classification (NCBI taxonomy): domain Eukaryota; kingdom Fungi; phylum Ascomycota; class Sordariomycetes; order Hypocreales; family Nectriaceae; genus Fusarium; species Fusarium redolens. The sequence goes on along the minus strand of NW_025763666.1, from coordinate 2,209,041 downwards.
TTGATCGCCATTCGTTAAAGGGAGCCCCTTGATGAGAATTAGATAAATTTAGCAGCATCCAGTATCTTGAAGGTACCCGCCCCTGAAAGTCGATTGACAGGTGTCGTTTGTGAGTTGTAGAATAAGGTAAGTAGGTGGTTTTGTATTAATAGATGGCACATGGGCAGCTCTAAGGATGTACAGTCCTTACTACATATACGATGAAGCGATATATTCGGTTGAAACTGATACATCATAGTAGACTGTTGTATTTTGGTCATCAACTCTCTGGGCAATCTTTGAAGCCATACGCTATGAGCTGCATTAGTGACGGTCCAAGTCAAAAGATGATCGATCGTCCCTTGCATCTGTCATGGACATCAATTAAACTTCACGCAAGCGAACCGGCTAGATCTTGATCAATCGATCTTGATGATTACCTTCCGCATCGGCATGATCAACTCGGTACCTGAATAATAACATTATCGGGCTGCGGTAAGATATTTAAATACCAACCCCTAATCTTGTCAGATTCGTTATACAGGTGGAGATGAATCCATCTCCCTTTCCGAAACTCTACGTCTCAAAATTTCAGTGGCTGATACCGACCGAGGTGAGCACTGGGCGCTGGGGCACACTGACTTCCACTGAGGCTCAGGCTCAGTCTCGGGTGGCTTCTGTCAACGTTGACTTTTATTTTTTTTGCTTCAAATCTTCCCTTTCACTTTGAACAATCGGAACCATCTCGTCATCCTTGGTTCACCGCTGGCATCAAAAATTGTCGCTACGTACTTGGGATTCTTTTGTTCTTCTTTTGAATTACTCGCGTCAGAAGCGGGCCATTTATTTCATCGCTCGGGCCGTCAATATCGATCCATCTCAAATATCTCCCGTTACCGAACGCAAACGCTGAACTGTAGTGCACTACGCTGGAAACCTCCTACACCCAAAGATTGGAGAATAGAAACTCATCAATTGTTACCTTATTCATCTCACCACTCCCCCATTGTTAACTCATTTGGTTTACTCATTGTTTCATCCGAATCAGAGTGACAATTACTCGTCATTCTTACTCATGCGCTTTAATTATTCCTCCTCTCTTACGATTAATTCTCTCACTTTCAACTTTCAATATTTTCTCCCCCAAACTCTTTCTCTTATCGCACTAGCCAGCGCCCCTACTCCGTATTCACCTCAGTAACACTACTGTACCCCAGCTGCAATTCCGTGCACACCCCCCTCCGCCCGGTAGCTGCCGTTTCGCTCCTCGGCATCATCACACGATTTCAGTTACACACCCTCCGCTTTTACAGTATTGTTCCTTACAAACTTGTCGGCCCTGGCTCGGACTCAGGATATCCGGCGACATCATGAATGCTGGCACGGGCAGGGCGGGCGTCATAAGCGCTCCAGATGATACTGCCCCGATGGATAAGTTGGTAAGTATTCGATCTCTATCTCTTTGCATGTCCACCTCCCTGCGATGCGAAATCAAACGCCGCCCGCGAGCGCCATCATGTCCTCTGTGGTGATGCTCATCTCTGCGCCCCCTATCGCGGCGCCATTGCATCGAAATTGTCGCTCACCATCTATCGGCAATGTCTTTTCTAATAAATCGCTAATACGAACCTTTCTCAGGCACATGCTGTACTAGATGATGTGCTTTACAATGTTCTGAGCGATCTATTGATGAAGACGCACCGCGAAGAGAAGACAGCCAGAGCTACCACCGCTGCCATTCGCATTGAGAAGCTGGCATCCGACGCGTCCGACAGCTCAACGCCAGACTCAAAACCGGACGTACGGATTGAGACCGACGCCGCTATATACGAGGATGGAAAAGTATTGCTGAAGGGCAATCCTCTCAAGACTACCGCTGAGATTCTATGCCCCCGATGCCATCTGCCCCGACTCCTATACCCGACGGACGGAAAAGGCGCCCAAAAACCCGACCCCGGCGTCATCTACTGCAAGAAACACCCTTATATTGATAAGCCCGGGTGCGATATCTATGGCCAGAGTTGGGTTGCGCCAGGTCCTGGTCGAGGCAAAAAGAAGAAGGATATGGAAAAGAACAATACGGATTCTCCCACTCCCGAACAACGACCACCCAATGTTCTTTCTTTCCCCTCCGCTACTTGCAGCAAATGCAAGCGTTGCATTCTTGTCACTCGACTGAATAACCATATGGGCTCATGCATCGGGAATAGTGGTCGCAATGCCAGTCGAGCTGCAGCGCAGAAGTTGAGTAATGGCGGATCTCAGAATGACACTACGCCGCCTTCATCACAAAAGGCGACACCTGCGCCAGGCTCCCGCGCCACCAGCCCGAAGAAGCGTGATGCCAGCGACGAAGAGGAAGATTCGGAGAACAGTCACAAGAAAAAGAAGCTCAAGCCTACTTCTGTCACCAAGAAGGTGATTATCAAGACGAAGCCGAGCCTCAAAAAGGACAAACCTAAGGGTCTGTCGTCCTTAAGCCAGGAGCAAAAGGCCGACTACAGCAACGGTGATTCAGTCGAGGTGGCACCCAAGAAGGTTGTGTCTAAGGGTATCAGTCCTGTTAAGAAGCTTAAGATGAACAAACCTCCGCTGGGGTCACCCAAGCCCAAGCCTAGCCTCATCCGCGAGGCAACTGGAGAGTCAGAATCCTCAGATACCCTCTCATCCCCTCCTCAGTAGACCTTGCTCGGGGATAGCATCATGAGCGATGCATCATAGGTCTTATGGCATGTTAGGCTGCACTCTTAGCGTCAGCCTGGCGTACACGCATCAATATGAATGTCATGGTTGGATACAATAGAAGCAGGCAGTACGTCACGCGACAAAGGACATCATTTGCTCATCGCTTGCTTCTCAACAACATTCACTCTACTTGTATTATCATCAATACATCATTGCATTGGACTGGCGGGTTGGATGGCTAAGGTTACCGGGACCGGATATTTGCAGCATCCACGGAAAAGGGACCGGGGCGTTTTTGGCGTAATGAGTACAACAATGGATATTTGCTAAAAATATGATCTTGAACGCGGCCTGTGCCCGTGACTGTGATTATGGTTTGTTGACTTGTAACTGTAATCCTGAACGCCAATGCTAGAGATGTCTAACCCGCCCCGCGAATGCTTTCTATTTAGACCTGCTCCTCCTCTACAACGCGAGCCTTGACAATCTTGATCTCCTCGATAGGCCTGTCCTCAGATCCAGTCTTGACCATGCCCATTCTCTTCACAGTACTCATGCCGGATTTAACTCTTCCAAAGATAGTGTGTTTACCATCAAGCCAAGGTGTCGGCGCAAGCGTGATAAAAAACTGCGATCCGTTTGTGTTGGGGCCTGCGTTGGCCATGCTCAAGATACCAGCGCCAGTGTGCTTGAGGCCCAGATCGATCTCGTCCTCGAACTTCTCGCCGTAAATAGAGCTTCCGCCGCGACCCGTTCCTGTTGGGTCACCGCCCTGGATCATGAAATTGGGGATGATGCGGTGGAAGATGGTGTTGTCGTAGTAGCCGCGACGGACAAGGGTGGTGAAGTTGTTGCAGGTCTTGGGAGCGTGGGTGGTGTAGAGCTCAAGAGTGAGCGAGCCCTGTAACTTGTCAGTAGCTGTAGGTAGTTGAAGACGAGAGGTTGTGACGTGCCATTGTGGTCTCGAGCGATATGTTCGTTGTCATGATTGCGCTGCTTTGTTGGATGTAATTTGTTTATGATGGAGGGGAAATTTATCTGCCAAAGCTAGACACAACCACCCTTAGTCAACGAACATGGAGCATTGAGGTCACTGACGGCTGGGCTATAAGATTAAGGCAAATTATGCTATACAGGACTGTCATACTATTAATTCTCGCAAGACAACTTGTATTTTTTCTTCCTGCCGTGTCAACTTTTATACTGCTTTTCCTACGTAAAATAAGGTCAGCAGCTCTATGTACCTATGTTCAACATGATGGGCGCTTTGGCGCATTTTCGACCTTGAGTTCTTGGCGTTTTTAGCACTGCGAGCTGCATGATTGGCCACTTGGGTCCCAGACAACTCTGTAAGAAAACGCAGGCCACTAAGTACCTGGCTAATCGACACATTTCAGCCCCAGAACCTTCTGTTTAGGCTCAGCTCAGTGAGCTTTTACACTTTCATCAGACGTCATTCAACGAAGATACTGCAAGTCGGGACCTTTCTTCTTCTTTTTCTTCTTTTCTTCTCTTTGTTGACCTTTTATACAGAAACATAACAAATTTTGTTTACCATTCCTTCAAGTTCCCTGCACAAAGAACAGAGTCAACGGTCGGAAAAACCACAAAATGTCATGACTGGGACCCTTAACTCGTACTTTACAGAACTTGTTCAGGCTGAGAACACGTTGCTTTCTTTCCACCATCACCATTAGCAACGTCTTCAAGTCAAACCATGGCGGAAAACGCTACAGATCCAGCCGCCCTCGAGGGCTCTTTCGATGCTCTAAATTCTACCATCACCAATGGACAAAGTTGGCTCTCAGCCTTTGCACATATTCAAGATCTGAGTTTTGTCATGCTTGAAGTCAGACTCGTCCTCAGCGCTATTGGCATCATCTATCTTGGTGCCCACGCTGCTCTTCGGCGACCCCCATCTGCACAACCTGCGAAGAAAAAGAAGCCTGGCTCTAAGGATGAAGATGAGGAGCGTTTTGCCCAGGGACTAGAGCCCTCCGATGCCATTATTTTCCCGCTTATGGCTGGTTGCGTCCTTGTTGGCCTGTACTACCTGATTCAGTGGCTCAAGGATCCTGACATCCTGAACAAAATTCTGCGCTGGTACATGTCTACCATGTCGGTTGCTAGTCTGGTATCGATCTATTCTCATGGTATTGAGGTAGTGACTAGCCTGGCGTTTCCACGATACTGGCGCGGCAGTGACGGGCGACTGAGGGAAGCGGATCAGAAGACAAGATCAGTACAAGTCTGCGATGATGCGGGAAACCCTGACGCGGCGATTCCTAAAACTCAAAGCCCATTTCCTGGAGCATTTGCTTGTTTGGCGTTCTCGGAGAAGATCCGCAAGTCTGGCTGGGAGCTTCGAGGCCTCCTTAAGCGACACTGGGCCATCAAGCTCTTCATCCATGGAATGGGTAAAGAGGAAGGCCGAGTCAAGTTTGCTCATGTAGTGTCCTTGGTTATGGCCTTAGTCACGGCGCTTGTTTATTCGTCAACTACATCCCCTTTGTTGAGCAATATGCTTGGCTACGCCATGTGCTATGGCTCCCTTCAACTCATCTCGCCAACAGATTTCTTGACTAGTACTTTGATTCTGGTTGGTCTATTCTTTTACGATATCATAATGGTATTTTACACGTGAGTTACATCATTGTTCTTGATATTGACCTCGAAGCTAAGTATTTTCAGTCCCTATATGGTTACAGTAGCAACCAAGTTGGACGTCCCAATCAAGCTCACTTTCGAGGCTGCAGAGCGTAAAAGTATTCTCGGACTGGGTGACATTGTTATTCCAGGCATGGTCATGGCCCTGGCCCTTCGCTTTGACCTCTGGCTCCATTATGATCGAAAGATCAAGTATGAGAGCACTGACCTGAAGCTGATTGAGAAGGATCCGACATCAGGCGCCCTTATCGTAAGAAGCGAGACCAAACACAAGGAGGTCAAGGCCAAGTACGTCAATGTCAAAGGTAAATGGGGAGATATCCTCTGGACACGTGGGGCTTTCTTTCTCTTCGGATCACAGCAGCTGCCCCCTGACTTGGCGGCTGCACGGTTTCGCAAGACGTACTTTCATGCCTCCGTCATGGGGTATCTACTCGGCATGCTGGTTACCTTGGCTATGCTCTTGATTTTCAAGCGTGGCCAGCCTGCATTGTTGTATCTTGTTCCTGGCGTTCTGGGGTCTCTGTGGCTGACAGGCCTGGTGCGTGGAGAAATCAAGCAGATGTGGAAATACACAGAAGACGGAAGCCTAGACAAGATTGATGTGGTTGTGGACTTGGATGGCGATGGCAACGCGATCAAGACCCTCGGCAAACTTGAAGATGGCGTCGTTGATACAACCAAGAAGGATGAAAAGAAGGATGGAGAGGATAAACCCAAGGATAAAGACGATGGCAAAGCAAAAGAAGGGGATAAGAGTGAAAGCAAGGAAGAACGCCATGTATTCTTGCTCTCGGTTGATGCTGAGTCAGAGACAGAATAGGCCGAGGTCTCATGGCCGTAGTTTTGGTAACGGGATCTGGGTGCAGTAGCAATGCCTCAGCCGAAGCCCAATACATAAAATACACGGGCGTCATAGAATAGACATTATCTGCTCAAAGCTTCCTCTATCAGTCCGGTTCTATATCCATTTGCGTCAAGGAACTTGTCACACATAAGCAATTGTCGCTTCGAAGCGACCGAGAGAAGGGGTTTTATCATCATCATTAACATTAATATTAATTCTGGACTGCTTTAAAATAAAATAAGAATCATTATCTCAGCGTCTCCGTATCCATCCACATCATACGCGTACCCCGTATTTCTTCAAAAACATAACCTCCTCGAGTCTGTATTAGTAGACATCGGCCACCACCAACATCCTTAATCCCCTGCACCGCGTAAAGGTTCAGACTCTTCGCAGGGGTGGTTCCATCCACTCAGATCCAAAGTAGTATGTGAATGCTTTTGCTTTGGTCTGGGCTTCCTCTGGGGTCTTGTTGTGCCCAACACTCGGCGTTAAGATGGGCGGGTGAATAGTGAAAACTCGAGCGTGTTGCATACTGAAATTGTATCTGATGTTCCCTTGGCTGAAGCTTTTGAAGAGTCCTTATTGTTTTGTTTTGTTTGGGTGACAAGAACTGGCTTTTGCAGATACAGTGGCTGGTGCAACACAACTCGTTTGGCTTGAGCCAAAAATAAAAATAAAAATAAAAATGGTAAAGTAGAAGATACTGCTATGCTGAGGGGGGGAAACGATCCAGCTCGAGCAGAAAAAGAAGCAACATAAGATAAGAATGGAAGTCTCCTCTTGGACATGAGCCGTGGTGGTTTAATGGCTGATCATGGTTGTGGTTGTCAAGGAGAGAAAAAAGTGCAGGATTAGTTCTCAAGAACGAAGAAAGGCATGAGAACCTGGAGAACATATTCAAAGCTCTTCTCATGGCCTCTTATTATACTTCATGTTCGTTGCAGTATGACAATGTTCCTCCGGCCCGTGTTTCGGCCGGCCCGTAATCAAGACCCCACCTCCGACAGGCCCGGTTTCGTCTTTTCGGCTTCCGAGTCTCACCTGTCTTGTCACAGTTTCGTCTCAACTATCTTTCAATACTCTGATACTCCATCACTTACTTCATATGGGTTTTTTCACTGGAAACCTGAAACGCTAGCTCTTCAGCATTCCAAGGCAATAGTTGTAGCAACGATGAGTCGGACCCAATCTTCACCCACGGTCATCCAATGGGTGATCGACACTCGTCCACTTTGGCCCTCCGCTCTCAAGACCAAAGACCTCACCTCCGCTGTAAGTGCTCTAGTCGTCCACTATAACCTGAGACTCATCTCATACCTTAGGCTTCACGTGCGCTCTCACTTCTCACCGCCGAGGAACAATCTTCTGTTCTGAGATACTACCACGTCCGCGATGCCAAGCTCGCTCTCGCTTCGGCTCTTCTTAAGCGCTACGCAATCTCTCGCTTCTGTCACGTCCCCTGGTTCCAGGCCAAGACTACTCGAGACGCTCGAACCAAGCCTGTCTTTGTCTTGCCAAGCGGTGATGAGCCGCTGATCTTCAACGTCTCGCATCAGGCTGGTCTCGCTGTTCTCCTGGCCGTTCACGATCCGCCAAAAGGCCTTACCGTGGGAGTTGATGTTGTGTGTCCATCAGAACGGCGAGATCGAGATCTGAGTAGTTTGGAAGAAGATGGGTGGGCTAGTTTCGTCGACATTCATGCCGATGTCTTTGGGGCAGGAGAAGTCTCAGCGCTTAAGAGCATAAACCCTGTTCCTACTGTTCAAGAACGAGATCGTGCATTGCGCTACTTTTATGCACTGTGGTGTCTCCGAGAAGCCTATGTCAAGATGACAGGGGATGCTCTTCTGGCAAGCTGGTTGAAAGACCTCGAGATGCAAAACTTTGCCCCGCCAGAAGATATGGGGAAACCCCAAGAGGTTCGGCTAAGAGGCAAGAAGGTTGAAGGCGTGGATGTGAGACTGATGCCGCTGCTCGAGGAATACATGATCTCCACAGCCGTAAGAAACGGTGATAACGGGGCGACTGTCGAGATCGGGGAGTTTCAAAGTCTCGATATAGAGGAAGTATTGGCATTTGGGGAAAAGGCATCCAAACAATGATTATAGCAAGGTTATGAATAATGAGAAATGCAAGCGCAATTATCTGACATCAGTGTTTCTTATTTCCTTTGGTCATTTCTCATAGTATAGATACATCGCGTCTCTCGATAAAAGACATCACATTTCCAACTTTAGAAGTTCTTACCGAAGAACTCAAGGACTGTCTTGTAGCCCCTCTCATACTCCTCCTTGACACGGCTGTCACTGAGATCGGCACGAGCAGCCATCCAGCCGTGGATCTGGTCCTTGAAGGTCTCTACGTGCTTAGCCACTTTGAGGTTGTCCTCAAACTTCTTGACCTCCTCATCAGGCTCCTCCTTGGATGCAAGAAGCATGGTAGGAACCGAGAGGCCCTCAGCATCAGAGGCGTCAACCATGGCGGGGTGGATCTGGGCCGCGATGGAGAAGGGGTTAGAGTCCGCTTTGACGCTGAGAGCAACGACCTTGCCGCCCCAGCAGTACTATTTAAACTTGTCAGTACTGAAACATAGCTGCAAACCAAACAGCACTTACTCCGATGATTCCGAATTTCTCAATGGAAGAGTCCTGGTCCTTGACAGCCTTTACGTAGTCGGGAACTTGGCCGGCAACCTTGGGGGGAGGGTATGTCCCAAAGAAGTCTCCAAGCTGCTTCTTCTTGTCATCATTGTCTGGAGGGTAGCTGATATCGAATTCGTGGTTAGTAATGCTCTGCATAGTCGTTGTTAAAACAGATGGGAACGTGAGCTCTTACATCTCAATGGGGCAGGGGCTGCCCTTGAACCAGTCAGGGATGAAGACCTTGTACTTCTGATGAGCATCACTGAAGGCGAGGATATCAGCTCCCTGAAGAGTCTGATCAAAGTATCCGAAGATGTCGTAGATCACGACAATGGCCTTCTTAGCGTCAACGGGGCCAGTAACATCTGCCCAAGTTAGTTGTTGTCTCTTCCTGTGCCAGGAGTCGTCTTACAAGTCTTATAGCCTCCGATCTCCTTGTAAGTTCCCTTTGCCTCATAACCCTTAGATACAACAGGTGGTATGTTGCAGCAGGCCTCGTTGTGGCCGTGAGATGCGGGCATGGTCGTCATGATGGATGAATTAGAATGACGATTGCTAGAGGCGCGCCTATTGAATAAGATCTCTGTTTAGCTGAGTCTCAGCAACGATGAAGGTCAAGTGTATCCGGCAAGAGAAGAATGACGACTTACAGGGCTAGTTCCGTAGCGGGCGAGAAAGAAAATTGTCGATAATGTGATTATAGAAGGTGACGGAATTAAAAGCGTTGATTCCTCGATTGCGGGGAGGAGGAGGAGGGGTGGGAGCTTGAATGGGGAAAGGACCAATGATGTCACGATTCACTCAGGAACAGCAAGCCGTCCACATCTCTTGAGATGGCAAGTTCTATCCTCTTCTCTTACCTCGTGCAATCACTTCAATTTCTTCAATTCATTTCCATGTATCTCAGGTTCAATGTTTCACGCTCAATTGAATTGTCTTTCAATTACGAATACATCATGTTCCCCTTCCTGCTCTAGACTACCTTAGTTGCCGGTCAGCGGCCCCAGCCGGCCCGGGTGGGGGAACATAACTAATAGATACGTACTGCAGACAGCAATACTCATCGTCATAATCTCGCAATAAGGCTAAAAATGACTCTGATATTGATCGATAAATTTCGATTTGTTTTGAATCCAAGACTTAAAAAGTGCTATCGCTTTGCTCTGAAATTTCATTCATCAGATTTCCGTTCCCTAAAAGGTGGTCATTACCAATCCAACGCTATCCCATAACACGATATAAGATATATCCTCAAGCCAAAGGCCAAAACACCGTTGTGCCTATGCAATTATGTACCAGAACTCCTTCTTATGCCATCTTTTTATTTACCCACCATGTTTGCGGTTGGTAATTCTGTCAGTCTCAGCCTGTTCCAGACAGTTTGAGATCAACTACATGATGCTCCCGTCTCTATTCCGCATATCACACTTGACCTTGGTCAACGCCAGCCTTCGTGAATTGACTTTTGGTTCAACATGGGCTGTAGCTGTTTTCCAGCCCTCTAAATGATGAAAATCATCTCACTGGGGAGTTCGGGCTGAGTCCTCCCATCCGTCGTACCACCACTTGCATCTTCTCAATGAGCTCCGGTATCCTGTATGGCTTTACCATAACATCGTCACACCCAGCTTGCTTGGCTTCCATAACCTGTTCCGGTCGTGCGTTGGCCGTAACAGCAATGATGGGAATGCGACCCCCAGACGCACAAAAGATTTCCCCCTCCGCTTCTAGCTCGCGAATGATCTGCGTGCATGTCAATCCATCCTGAATCGGCATCTCAATATCCATAAGAACGAGATTGATAGCTATAGGTAGCGGGTTCATGTTACTCCTCCCTGAGCGACTACTGCCTGCCTTGAGGCCTAGACCCGGGGCCACACCTTGCCTGCGTTTCAGCTTGTCGAGGGCTTCGATTCCATGATTAGCAACATCTACCATGTAGCCTCGATCTGTCAACCCGCGTCTCGTGATTTGCTGGTTAATCAGGTTGTCTTCAACAACAAGAATCCCATCAAGTCGAACGTTCCCTCCTGGATTTTGATGCTTCTGCAGGCGAATGTCTCGACAGGGTCGCTTGCCATCAGCTTCCGCACCGTCAGCACCGGCAATCAACCTGGCAGCAGCCGCGGCAGCCAGCGCTTCGTTCCGAGAGGCTTCACTTGGCACATAGGCCTCGATGTAGAACGCGAACGTTGATCCTACGCCAGGTTGACTGGAGACACCGATCGCACCGTTCTGGAGTTCTGTCAAGCGTCTGGAAATGAACAACCCAAGTCCTGAGCCGCCGTATTTGGTGTGTGTCTTGGCGCTCGCTTGAACGAACTTATTGAAGAGGCTACCCATCTCTTCCACCGTCAAACCTTGACCCGTATCTTTTACCTCAAACAACAGATACACAGGACGAGTACGTCCCTTGAGCGCGGGTTGGTCGTATTCCTCTGAGACATCACAGAATCGGGGAATAAATTGCACCACTGTCATGGCTTCTCCTGGTGGTTCCAGCGACCCTTTCATCCCGACAGTGACATTCCGGGTGGTGCCAGACTTGGTGAACTTCAAGGCATTCGTGAGGAGATTGATCAAGACTTGCTGAACTCTACTTGGGTCCAAGTCAAGATAGTCGTATGCGAGATCCTTATACGACTTGTCGACATAAGAGGTCAACTCGATATCTACACGGCGAGCCTCCACCTCAAACATCTTGAGAGCGCCGTTCACAATCTGGATCGGATCCACCGTGCAGGGCGTTACGGCTAGTAACTTGGAGTCAAGTTTAGACATTGTGAGTATATCATCAACTATGCGCTTCTGGTGTTGAGCGCACGTCACAATGGTCTCGGCATTTTCAATGCTGTCCTCCAAAAGCTTCTTCTCCTCAACAGATCTTTCGCCAATACTTCTCTCATCACCTTGAGAGCCGTTTTGTGTTGGTGTAAGAGGTGCGGAATTGTCACTGATGTCTTGCACTCTCGCAAGAGAGGCAATGATTGCGTCGGTACAGTGAAGGATAGCGCTTAATGGGTTCCGCATCTCGTGTGAAGTCATGTCGATAAAATTTTCCTGCTGGCGCTTGGACTCGATTGCCTCTTCTTTGCGAAGCTTCTCCTGCTCCAATTGCCATTTCTGTATTGAAACGTCGCTCAGACAGCCGGTAAAAGATTGAATCACGCCGTCAGAGCTTCTGACTGGCATGAAAGTAGCAAGCACCCATCGCGGGGCCACAGATGAATTCCCGTTGCTGTCCTCTGTCACCCAGCCGTTGCGGAGTCGAAACTCGGCCGTTTCAGTTCGTCCTGATTCAACCAGTCGATCGAGGCTTTCCTGTAGGATATGCAAATCTTCCTTCACAACACATTCTGGCCAAGGTCTCACGTCGGTCTTGGTGAGATCGACCTTCTCCAAATCTGTCAATTCCCAGAAAAGATTGTTCGCGCTGAGCAGTCTTCCATCCATGCTGACATCGTACATTCCAACTGTGGCAAACTCGGCAAGACGCTTTAGGTTCTCTGCTTCTTGTGCCCGGCGGACCGCCTCCTCGGCCGTGTCTTTTTGTACCGTTACGTCAGTCAGGCAAGTAAGAATTCGAATGACACTGCCATCTGGAGCTCTTTCGGCCTTTGTAGAAGCCAGAATATGACGCGAGACTCTTTCGTCGATTGAAGATAAAGGACCTGTAGAAGATTTGAAGCTTTTCGGCCCTGTTGTGTTCTCGTTCCGGGCGATGCGGTATTCGAAAGTAACAGTGTCGACTTTCTGGACGTCTTTATATGCTTGTATAACTTTTTGTTTATCTTCCTCGAGCACTGACTCAAGCAGTGCGCTTTGCACGATTGAGCCTTTTGGACATCCGGTCATACGATGCCAGGCATCATTGGCAAAGGTGATATTACCCTCGACGTCGACAAAGCACATACCTACGGGGATAAAGTCTGCAACTGCGGTAAACGTTTGCATGTATCTCTCTGCCTGTTCAGTTTGGTACTCTAGTCGCTGCGTAAGCATAGCATTATCATAGGCAGCCTGCTCAGTAATGTTGCGACGCCGCCGGGCCTCCTCTTCCAAGAGAACTGTGGAAGCAAGAGAGCTCGTAAGCTTTTGGCTCAACAAAGATATGAACTGCCGATAATCGTTGTCGTATGGGCGTCGAGGATTCAAGCCCAAGAATAGAATACCCATAACGTTTTCTTCTTTAGTTGGACGAATAGGCAACACAATGGCAGCCTGGCAAGGGTCGCCGAAGCCACGCCATGCTAAACCGTGTAATAGGTCTTTTGGCAATGTGCCGTTCTTCGTCTGCAAAAGAATTGGTTGGCGCTGATCCAGTGACTTCCTCATGATAGAAGCCATCCCCTTGTCTGTTTCCCCAAGGTTGAGGACTTGGGGAGCAATAACATGTCCTTCTGGTACACCGAGCGAGCCCTCTAGACGGCAAATCTTAGAGCAATCATAATTTGAAAGTGTGGTGTCGGTCGTGTCGTCTGCCACTGAGTACAAAAAGGCTAGTGGGACATCGTAGGTTGGGCTCCAGCGTTCCAGTTCCTCAATCGTCCTGGACCAGTACGACTTGGCATCCTTTGTAGAGACCAGGGCCTCGCCGAGATCAATAAGCATTTTCATTCTCCGCTCCCAAAGCCGTCTTGAGGTCATTTCGAGTAGCGAGTGCTGGATTCCGAGGCATTTCTTGTCGTAGACAATGGGAACCATAGAAGACTTGACATATGTCTCTTCATGTGAGCCGTCTGTTAAGGGGACGAAAAATTTGGACTCATCCTCAGCATTCGAATAGTTCTTCAATGGCGAAGCCGTCATTTCATCGAGTCTAGTTTTGAGGTGAGGCCAAGCTTCAGGTGCTGGTCGTCCTAAAAATGCAGGATGTCGAGCGCCGCAGTATTTTGAGAAGGCTTCATTGTAGATCGTGATGTACTCGGGACCCCAATAGAGCGCCACTGGTCGCGAATCTGAAACGAGTTGGTTAAACGTATGCTGAAGTTGAGCGGGCCAATCTGACATGGGGCCCAAAGATGTCGACTCCCAATCCACATTTTGGACTACGTCAAGAAATGGCTCTGCTTCGGAGTCGGAAACAGGAATCATAAGTCCTGGGTTTGATTCATCGCGATAAAGCAACGGAGTTTTGCTCTCCGACTTTTTTCGGGACGGTAAACGCGCATTGTCCAGTGGGGATTTTTGGGGGTATTTTCTAGTTGTCTCGCCTTCCTTTCCTTCTATTCGAACTTTGCGCGGGGCTCTGACGAAGGAGGCGTTTCGTTCCCACTCATCACCACCCATTGACCCAGAACTATGCTTCGTGTCCAGTAAACACCAAGATACGGGAGCGAGTGTTGCGTATTTGTTGGTGCAGGACCTGTGGCATCTGTTTGAGTCGTTGGCGCAGATGGTGGGCTGGTGACCCAATTCCAGAACGGCGAGTGGGAATCATCTTGAGGGATAGAGGCAATGGAGTGGTCGAGGGTATAAGAGTTTTGCAAGGCAGGATTTCGGTACAGGATGTCGGCTGAACAATGGGTCTTGGAGGGTGTCTGCTCGGGTAATGCAACGACGAATGTTGGTCGAGGGTCAGAAGCGACGAGGTCGATAAGACCGAGGTGTTGAAGAGCTGGGGGCGGCATTGAGCAGTATGGTCATGCCAAAGCCCAAATGATGAGATTGCGAGGGCTGGAAGAAGTTGATAAGGCCCGGCAGCTACTGAGAAAGTGGACGACGAGCGCCCTAAGATCGAGAGATAGGTGAGGTATTGGTCGTATTTTGTGTCGTCATTGCAGTCGCAAACTGGAGGGGCCACAAGGTGAGATCTCAGTGATGATCGAGGTCGTCGAAGTCGCACGCGATCGGTGACATGTAATTGGAAGCGAAAAGAAAAGCCCGGGTCCGTTCAGCCCAGAGAAGAATATGAAGCCATCGTCTTGTCTTGGTCGGGAAGAAATTGAATGGGTACGGGCGTGTTATGTTGGTGCTGGTTGGTACGGGACAGGAGGTTCTGAATCGCCAGCGCCAGGTAGGTGCTAGGATTGGGGATCTGCTGTAAGCCTGTAATGTGCGTCGGTGGGGTATCTTATGCCTTGCGCCCTGTTGTAGAAGAAGCCTAAGTGGATGGACACGTTTGTTAGCGGGTGATGAACGATGAATGACAAAACTTTAGTGGCTTTTTCACCAAAGAGGAACGGTCATTTTAGTGGCTGTCTCCACTACAGTACCTACTTCTTGGTTCTTGGCCGGTCGGTGAATTCCTGAAATCCAAGTTCCAAATCAAGCTTCGATTTCTTCTTACTCATATGACACTGAATAAGAGCCGCTCCATGCGATACTCTCCATAGTGAAACTCTTATGCAAACACATCTGTCTGGTACTGCAAATAGATCAGGAGGACCTCACCGTAGGTCTTCGGACTCGCCTGAAATAAACCCCTTACAGATCACACACGCTAAGACGCGCCATGCACTCTACTGGAGATCAAGTAGAGATGGGGGCTGGGGTTTGAGAGGCTAAGCAATAATTGCCCCGGCGGCCTATGAAAACCAGCATCATTGAAAGGCGCGCCATGGGCAAAAAGAGAAGGAGGAAGAGAGGCCATCCCGCAAATGGAACCGATTATCTGGCATACATTGTTGGGATGGCAATGTCTGGGAGATGGTGTCGAAAGTGACCGAAAGTGAAAGTTGCCGGTGCCATGACTCGAAGATGTTTCAACTGAGCGAATTTCCTAATAGAAATTCGATGAGACAAAAACCCCCACAGAGATCCTGGCCCATAACTGTTTCAAGGATTCAGCCAAGCACAATATTGTCATGTTGAATGCGATGAATCAAAACGCTCTCAACTTGTAGACTTGCCATCGCGACAAAGAAGATGTCGATTATCAGATACACATCAGAAGAGCCAGCAGCGGGCATTGCAGTCGCAAGACGGACAAAGCCAACTTGAGGATGAGGATAGCCGAAAAGCATGCAGTTGCATCTCGCTAACTGCGATCCTTGATTCGCTGCATCGACACTAGGTATGTGTTTTTTGATACAAAACGGAACTATGTGCGTATAGCGCAACGCCACGGCATGGAGCTTATGGAGGCAAAACTACCTAGACTAACACTCAGCCGTCATTACTGCAGCGCTAAAAGCACTACAGCCATGAGCTGTCCGTGTTGGAAGCCATCTTCGTACCGGCAAATTTGAGGTCGGGATAAATCAGAGGCACGTTATAATATGCACAGCCGATGCCTTGGCATGCCTGCACCCACCGATCTCGGAATTTGTCTCACATGGGCATGGGCATCAATCCGATCGATCAATGATGGATGGTGAGTGAGTTTACTAGCTTTTCGGGTGACAACTGTCATCCTCGTGCACATTGCTTATCCTACCTGTTTGAGTTTGGCTCGCACTCGGGTGCTTGCGCATCTCCCGAACTCACCAAGCTCTCGGTACCGTGCTAGTCAACGAACTTCAGTCCCAGTCCCAAGTTGGACTTGGCCGCTGCTAGGAAATGCTGGTATCTCAAGTAGGTAGGGGAAGTCCGCGATAACCTGGCCCACCACAGGCGCAAAGGTTCCATGGATGAATGCTACGTATTCCAGTTGTTGGGTTCCTAAATTTGCAGCAGAGACACGTATAACACCAAGGCAGAGATGTAATTTTGGAGGTAAGCAGAGCCTCTGGTTTTGAATACGAGTCGCGATCGCTTCCAATCCTTGGCAAGTCCGTGGACCAACATCCAATATTCAGCAGTCTCGGGGCTTGGTCTGTCAAATTCCTTGGCAAGATCTCTTGGTAATCCTAATCAGATCTCGCCTTCCAGTTTAATGGTTGGTACTTGCCTTGGCAACTATCTCCCGGTCGATAGGCACCTTGCCTGAGGTATACCTACTCCACGATGGCTTCTGCGTGGCGCGTTTAGAGCAGGTACAGTATCAAGCCGGTGCCTGGCCCAACAACCTGGCTCCTGGGTCTTTAATTGTCCGATGGGCGTCACTGGTTCCTGCTTGACACTTCACTGAACCAAGCCTTCCAAGCCCGACGTAGTGGATATCACATTCAATTGCTCTAGATACTATCCTTCACTTCAACTATACAAGACTCCATTGAGGACTATCTCTCATTCATCGTTCTGAAGTCGATTACTACAATCTTTACGATTACAAGACCAGCACCAGTTTACGAAAATTCCTTTCCATCATCATCTTTCACTTTCATTCTACCACGATGTGCAAGTGCTTCACCATCGACACCCACGGTGTCCGTGAGCACCATCTTTTAACTCACAATGGCCTTTCGATTACGGGGCGGGCATAGTACGTCTGCCCCGTCTATGAACGCTATCATGCCATATGGACATCTAAACCTGTTGTTCAGCCTTTCTGTGGGATTGTGCCGCCATTTTCTTCTACAAGCATCCTTTTGCCTTTTGGATCCATCCACAAGACCTCAAGGCTTCCACAATCGAACTTGCTTCAATGGCAGATGAGAGCATGGGATCATCTATAAATGCAGCCAACGATACTCTCGACCGGGTTGCCCATATACCGAATCCTAACATCTTTCTGGATATGCCCGACCACGATGTGCTACCTTCCACCGATGTTACGTATCGAGGGTTATCAACTACCTTGATTGAACATCCTCGCATACCGACTATGTTTCTTCTGGAGTTCATAACATTCGATGGCCTTCGGGCTTACCAGCCATGCTGTGAGAACATTGATCTCCCCAACATCTTCAGACCATTGCGCGCTATTGAAGATGATAGCGATCCAGTTTTCGAGGCAACTCGTGAATGGTCATGCATCATCCAAGCCCGCCAACACCTACTCAAGGATGTCAGACAGATTCTGGCACTTGTCTACAGCTTTTCCTGTAGAGCGTTGCAGCCCGGACAAACTGAAGAATACATCTAGAAGATGTGGCCTTGGCTTATGCATTGGTATCCAGTTGCCGACAACCTTTTCACAAAGTTTGATGTTTTTGCCACGACACCAGAATCAGATTGGTTCATGAGACCTCGAGCGCGCCCCAGATCACCGTCGAGACCAGCCAAGCAGGTTGAAAGCACGGCAGGACACCCGTCATCCCCCATATCTAATCTCGTAGTGAACTCAGAAGCGGACGATACAGACCGTCTAATCGCGCCAATACCCTTGAGTATATTCAACCGGTCTAGCCGTCCATCTCAAGCCATTGAGATCAATACCGATGGTCAAGCAGCCGTATTCGACCCAACTCCAGGTAGCCGAGTATTCACTTCCCAGGGACGTCTTGGTAGTGCAAGCACCAGTGGTGTTTCAAGGCCGTGGTTTCGGTACAACCATATTGTTGAAGGGTCATCAGCTCTCGGTGTTACAGACACAACTTCTTTTCGACCCAATCCTTTAGCCGAGCAATTTGTGCCTCTGGAGGAATTCTATGAGGAAGATTTGTTTGAATCTGCCAGTGACTCCTCCTGCTCGGTCTGCGAATCGCTATTGATTAAGAAGACGAGAATGTATCATCAGAAGCACAGTCTGACCCTTTGGAATTGGCATGACTACGAGAAGTTCTTTCAGTGGGTAGTTTGAGGCATTTGGAGGCCTGCGGTTGAGAATTTGATATGCAAGCGTAGCGAATGAATAGCGACCGAATATGTAGAACAAGTTTTATTTCAGGTTTAAAGGTTACCTTCATGCTCATGTTCTGTCACCTCCTTTTAGACCAAAAATACCCATTGAGAATTTCTTGGTATTCCATGAATACTCGACTGAGTTATTGTCCGGCTGTATGCTTCGGCTCAGCCCGAGCCTATTGCTGAAGCCTATATCGCTATGATTTACTGGGCAGCAACTAGACTCATATAAATTCCCCACACGACACCAGCCAACGCACCCACGAGATTGCGTCCCTCAACGGTCTTGACAGCAGCAAAGTTGACGATGCTGACAGCAGGCCAAAGTTTCCAGCCGGCAAATATAAGGGGAGCAAAATCGACCTTGGCAGCCTCCCAGACGGCTGTCCAGTCAACACGTCCAAAGTCCAGAGTGCCTGGCGAAGTCCAATACGTGATGGCCTTGGTGAGACTGGTGATGACGGGAGCGGGTTGGATAGCTGAGCGTAGAGCATGGGTGTACGTGCTAAAGAGCAAGGTATTCACAGCAGCACCAACAGTCTGGTCGAGAAAGAATTTAATAAGTGTGTTCCGGATGGAGAGTTTGGGTTGAGTCTTTTTAGCATCCTTAGAGTCCTTAGATTTGGAGACATTATCAGGATGAGCGGGAAATGTCGATTCAAGATAATCTTGCCTGGAACATGTCAGTCTGAAGGTTCCTAAGGAAAGAAGAAGCATACCAGTAGAAGTTGGGTGGTGTACAAATAACGTTAAAGAGGAGGAACTGAAATACAGGAATCCAGTCTATCACAATATCGTTCTAAGATGAGGATAGTCAATACCAGTATTCGAACAACTCAAGGCATATGTAAATACCAGATTTACCCCAGCTCTGTAGGCCGAGATGCCTTGGGCCAAGATATTGGCGATGCCGCCCAAAGCAGCACTCTGAATGGTGGCCATAACCACAGGAGGGTAGTCCATTTTCGTTATTTACTGTACGGAAACTCAGGGGGTCCTGTGGATGGAAAGAGAAGACGATGTTGAAGGAGTCGATGAGAATAGAGACGTGTTAAGTTGAGACAGTGAGATCGGCGCTAAGATAGGCGAGCCAAGATTTTTGAAGAAACTCTACCCAAGTACTGAAAGTGCTGGGTTGTTTTCAAAGGTACTCGAGTTGGGTTGTATACTTAGTGAAAGCAGCTCGTGAAAGCGATGTATTCTTTAGTGAAACAGGGACACGAATGAATCATTCAAGAAGATGTGTGGAGAGAGGTGTAGTTTGATGCGTGCCCTGTTTGATTGGTCAATATCAACTACACACTCACTTTCAATATAGACATGCATGTGAGGCAGCCGCTCATGGATTGACCTTGAGCGAAAATCATTGGTGTCTATAGCTAATGGTTTGAATAGATTAAATCATTGATTTTATGCTTCGTCGTGCAGATCAAGCTGTTATCATACATCCCCAGTCATCCCTCATTACCGTCTCCGCCCCATCATTGACCAACGTTTATATTCCCCAAAAGCCTGAGCCCTTTTGAGCGCGATGCAGATATCCTAGACACAACAACTAATTCACGTATGACCTATTCGCTCATTATGCCCTGGTGAGAAGCCACATGAAGAAGAGCTGCACAAAGTAGGAGTAGATGAAAAGAAACTTTGTGCGCTGGCTGCGTTTCGCCCGTGAGTCCGTCTGCATTGGCCCGCTGGAGCCGGCAGATGTTTCGGGCAGGAGGACATATTTGAGTGATCGCATCTAAGCAAATAGTTAGCAGGTGTGAGTTTGCATTGCCAGCTGATCATGCAACTTACCAAAAAGAGCGAGTTTGCGAGGTAGGTGTAGAAAAAGACCAACCAGCCAACCCAGCCACCTGTACCCTTGCCGCCGTTAAGGATCTCGGCAACGACGATAGTGACAATAATTCCGACAAACTTGTACCCAGAATAGGCAATCAAGTCAAGGAGTTGGGATTGGCTAGAGATGCTCAGGAGGTAGCATCCCAACTTCAGGAAGAAGATCTCAACGATGACAACAATAAGACTAACTGTAGCTGTCTTTCCAAGAAGCTCTGGTTGGAATTGGTTGTTTAGACCAGCGATCAGCGTCGAGAGGAGAATGTATGTCACAAGTGCCATAACTGTATCACAATTAGCCAACTCATCCTACTCTGACGGTCTCCAACCTTGCATTGCACACCTGGAATATACATATCGGGACTGTTGATGTCTTCTCGTGGAGGCAGATACCAGCCCTCTTGTCCATTCTGCCCAACAGCTTGCTTACGAGACCAAGGCTTGTGCCTCCAGGGGAAAAGGACGAGGAAGAGTTTATTGACGACGTATGAGTTGGAGACATTAAAGTAATGCTTGAGGGCAGAGACATTGACGTATCGACCAAACTATCATGGCAATTAGTACCAGGTACCACAACGGCCACCGCGTTGCTAGTAGGACTCACGTTCTGCTCCATATACTCCTGTCCATGCTTAAAGGCCGTCTGTCCAAATTGCGCCGCCACCTGCGCTGTAGGGTCGTTCATGAAGTTGCCATATTGGCCAAAGACGTTGCCGCTGGTGCCTCCCTGCTGCTGATATGGATTTCCTCCCGCATTGGCAGCGTAGCCTTGCTGTGACTGCGCAGAGCCTGGAGGCGGAGGCGGCGATCTTAATTGAGGGACGGTCGACACATGCTGGGGAACTGGATGGTGAAGGGGAGGCGACTGCGCATATGTCGCTCGCTGCATGACGGAGGAGAGTGCCTATTCTTTATGCGCTGGGTGCTATTCTGGATTTCTGAGCCGTTTCGAGGTATCGAGTTGAGGTGAGTTGGTGATAACTGATGACGAGATTGAACGTAAAGCTGGTGTTTGTTCAGTTCCTGGTGGTAGGTCAAGTTCAGGAAATGTGTCGAATTCGTCTGATTGGGCGCTAGCATCATGGAGAGCTCCAGCCTGGCAACCTCCACTGCCAAAGTTAGGGAGCTCAACGTCAGCCCCTGTTTGCCTTTCTATAGGGAACACGTGATTGTTTCGATATCTAATTCAACATGGAGGCAGAGATACCTGGGTTATTCAGATTGAGTTTAAATAATTATATGAGATTACCACTATTGAGAAATAAAATACTCTCCGTTCACCCGATTCATATTGTCATGTTCACCTCTGTACCCTCAGTTGATCGTAACTTCACTGCTCCTAGGGTTGGATTTTCTTCCCCAAGGAAGGCCTAGGCCCAAACGGCGTGTCCGGGGGTTGAGTCCCTGTCCTTTATTTTTGATGTGCAGTGGTTTTATCTTATCTTTAACTAGACTTACCCATTAGTCTGCGCTCCCACTCTGTGCTCTACAGTAGCCACATCTACCAACGAATATTCGCCTCCCCTTTGGCTTGCGCCTTAATTCTCCCACCAGCATCATCATTTCTCTTCTCTAACTTTCGAGAGAGATACTCGCAAAATGTTGGATTCCTTCGAAATATTAACCACCTCAGGCGTGGTCGTTTGGTCACGCACTTATACTCCCATCAACCCTTCCATCATCAACAACTTCATCGCAGACACTTTTATCGAGGAGAAGAGTGGCGCTATTGCCCTCAGCGACTCAAGGTCCGCGGCCGTTAATACTCCGTACAAGAGTGATCAACATACTCTCAAATGGACTCTGGTTAAGGAATTGGGCGTTATCTTCGTCGTGAGTCCTGAGTCTTACTTGTCATGATGGCTTCTCCCCCGGTCCTCGGCGCTGACGTCCCCACTCCCTCTTTAGGCCGTCTACCGGTCCCTCCTCCACCTCTCATGGGTTGACAAGCTCGTTGATAATATCAAAACTATCTTCGTTAAGCTCTACGGTGAACAATTGACCAAGCCGCATACCACCCTCGTTGAATGCCACGCCTTCGATGAATACTTCGACATACAACTCGAGGAGCTTGACCAGACTAGTACTAAGGTTCTCTCCACTACCATCACGGCTGGCGCAGTCCCATTAGAAGAAGAAATCATCTCAGGAAACACCGGCGACAACCCCCCCGTTGCGCCAGGCCTAACATATCGAGGGCGCCACCTCAATGGGCCTCAGGATGCCCTTTCGGCCGACGAGTCAACCCCCGCTTTGACCCCGAACGGATCGCGACCCGGAACACCGAACAATCACCTCCTTGTCGCAAAGGGTGGTCCTATCGCAAAGATATCTCGGCGCGCTCGCAAGGCGAAGAACCAGACATCAGGCCCCGTGTCTTCCGGTGACGAAGCGCCGCGAAAGAAGAAGGCAGTCGCCAAGAAAGGGCGCAAATGGGACGCAGATGGCTTCGCAGATGAGGAAGACGATGTCCAGCTTGATTATTCCGCAAAGGCGCATGCTACCAGCGACTCTGAGGTTGAGGCAATGGGACGATCAACAGCTGTGGATGAGATTGATTCCAACACATGGGGCTCAACATCGAAAGGCAAGTTCGTGCTCAAGGATCTTGGTGATGAGGTGCATGGGATCCTAGCTTCAGAAGCAGAGAAAGCAGCGGCAGCAAAAACACAAACCAGATCTGGCCTCCTGGGGTCAGGCGTCAGCGCTATTAGCGGTCTTTTCCGCAACGTTGTTGGAGGCAAGACATTGACTAAGGAGGATCTCGACAAGGCTATGAAGGGTATGGAGGAGCACTTGCTTCAGAAGAACGTGGCACGAGAGGCTGCTGTCCGGCTATGCGAAGGTGTTGAGAAGGAACTGCTTGGTGTCAAGACTGGCAGTTTCGAGAGTATGTTCACTATCCGGCATCATGTCCTGTTGGCTTCATTCTGACCAGTTTCGCAGGCATCAACGCCAGAATTCAAGCCGCCATGGAGGCCTCGCTCACAAAAATGCTCACCCCGACATCATCCCTCGATCTTCTCCGCGAAATTGACGCTATCACGGCTCCTCCGGTGACATCTCTTCGCAAGGCTCGTCCCTACGTTATGTCAATTGTCGGCGTCAACGGCGTAGGAAAGTCCACCAACCTCTCCAAAATCTGCTTCTTCCTCCTCCAGAATAAGTACAAGGTTCTGATTGCCGCTGGTGACACTTTCCGCTCTGGTGCTGTTGAGCAACTTGCTGTCCACGTCCGCAATCTGAAGGAGTTGACTGCACGTGAAGGTGGTCGCGTTGAGCTCTACCAGAAAGGCTATGGCAAGGATGCTGCTACTGTTGCAAAGGATGCCGTGACCCATGCTGCGCAAGAGGGTTACGACGTCGTTCTCATTGACACAGCAGGTAGAAGACATAACGATCAGCGTCTTATGTCTTCTCTTGAGAAATTTGCCAAGTTTGCCCAACCTGACAAGATCCTCATGGTTGGCGAGGTACGTTGTCCCTTTTCTGAACTCAACTCTGCCTTAGCTAACGTAAATCCCAGGCTCTTGTAGGTACCGACTCAGTCGCTCAAGCACGCAACTTCAACGCTGCTTTTGGTGCTGTTCGCACACTCGATGGCTTTATCATCTCAAAGTGTGACACTGTTGGTGACATGGTTGGCACTCTTGTTAGTCTTGTTCACGCGACAAACGTCCCTGTGCTTTTTGTCGGTGTTGGTCAGCACTATTCAGACCTGCGAAATTTCTCAGTAAAATGGGCAGTAGAGAAGCTTCTCAGTAACCACTGAAAAGGAAAATCACATTAGTCTTGGACATCGTGTGGGTTGTTTGTTGATTCTAATAGCTATATGTCACATTACGTTAAGAGAAGGATTCCCACTATACAGCTCAGGATTGTAGTCTGATTCAAAACAATTTTGTCAGCATCTTCACTACGCCAGACCGTGATTCCAATTTGTTACATCTCATTTTAATACTTCATTTGAGAGTAAATTATGATTATGTACAACGAGCAATCGTTCTCGATGCTTTGCCGCGCCAAATTGACGTCTATCACACCGCTATGCAAACGACAGTGAGTGGAATAACTAAAATAACAAAACTTGTTGGTCCACTATCATTTTTCAGCCGTCGTTTTTTTTATCCTTTTTCTTGTATAGGTTTGGCAGCCATCTTCATTAACCAGTCTTCCTCCAAAACACGAGCTTCATCATGAAGTTGAACAATGCAAGACAAAGAAAAGACTCCATGAAAATAAAAGACAAATAATCCCAATCTGTGTAGCATAAACATCAATCCAAAAGGGGGTATCTTTCTAGGTTCGCAGTCTTGGTGAAACTAGTGTAATAATGTGAACCGCATATATATGTATGCATCGGCCGTAGTTGATGATTTGACAAAGGAAATAATTAATATATATTATCATGACAGGGTATCCTCTGCTTGAAGCCTATAAGTCTTCGGATCCGCTCAGTCTTCAAAGAAATCATTGTCGTCAAAGTCTCCAGGCTGGGCGTCCGAATCGTAGCCACTGGTTCGCATCATTGGGGGAGTCATGGGCTCATCTTCTGTTTCCCTAGGCGGTGGCGTGACAACAGTATGCTCTGCTCGATGCGAGGTGTTTGAAGCCCCTCGTGCTCGTGCAGAGCCATAGCTTTGTGATGGAAAGCGACGTCCGGTGCTGGCAAAAGCGGTAGGCTGAGGCTTGTTGTCTTCTGGAGGTGTTTGACGTAGGCTGGAAGCGGGAGGTGTCATGAGACCACCCAACGAGTTATTGTGGGAGGTCGAGTTGCTACGCGATGGTGTAGCGTTTCGGCGAGGGGCTGGCGAACTGAGGACGCCAGACAGGCTACTGAGGGATGGTTGACTGCGGTTTCCCTTTCGCCAGTTGCCCCAAGCAGCCGCGAGAGGGCCGATGGTTTGTGCCACGCGGGGCGTAGCGTTCTGAATTGTCTGGGCGATGTTTGGTAGGTTGATGGCAGAACCACCGTTCATGGCTCTCTCTCGTTCTTGTTCCTCCATTTGGAGGTTGGCCTTGAGTCTAATCGCGGCATCCTTCACTGCGTCACGGTCGAAACCATCACTCTGCAGAGCGGCAATAATGTCCTGCAGGTTCTCATGTCTGACCGCGAGAAGCTCGCGCAACCAAGTAATTTCATCATCGCGTTTGGTAATCTTGGTGGCGGCGTCAGGGTCCGTCTTGGACAAGGAGTGTTCAAGCTCCTCAATCCGTTGCTCGCGGGCCTGGAGTTGCTCCTGGAGAACCATGATAGATTCACGAAGAGCCTGAGGGGAGATTCTCTCAGGAGGTTCAAGATCCCGCGATACCTGTCTAGGCTGAGCAACAGCGACATTGATATCAGCTCCGGCGGATTTGGCAGCTTGAGCCGCAGCAGCCGCCGCCTGTTTGGCAATTTCCAGCTTATCTTCAAGGTGTAGTATACGATCCTGGAGATGCTCGGTCTTGGAGGCGGACAGGCTAAGTCGCTCCAGAAGGTGTTGTTCGGCTTTGTGAGCATCTTCCTGAGCGTTGTGGACCCGACGCTCGTATCGTGTCTGGAGATCCTCAATTTCATTCTGGTGTTTTCGCGTAAGCTCTTCAATTTCGGCTATCTTGCTGTTCTCAGCCTCTTCAAGAAGCATCTCATTCTGGGCCTTGGATGTATCGACTTCGAGTCTGACGTTATCAAGCTCAGCGCGAAGCTTAGAATTGTGCTCCTCGAGCTCCTCGCGGATATAGTTGACTTGGTTATTGGCGGCATCAATTTCGGTCTGCAACGCCATGCGGGTTCTCTTAACTTCACTCAAACCAGACTCACGAGCTTCTTCGAATTCGCGCTGGTAACGCATAGCCTTCTGTTCGAGTTTGTGGTTCTCCGTCTTCAGCTCACCAATAATACCTTCAAGACGAGCACACTCATTGGTTGCGCGCATACCGGCTCGCTCATTAGACTGCAGACGCTCCATCTCAATCTCCAAGCGCTCTCGGGTCTTAGCCTCGGCCTGTAGACGAGCGTCTAAAACCTCCTGTCTGGCAAGCATGGCTTGATCCTTTTTAATACGGCGTGCGTTCTCTTCTGCAATCTCGCGAGCAGCTCGTCCCATATCCTCTTGAAGAGAGACAAACTTGCCGCGCCACATTTCGCGAACACGTTCATTCTCTTCAAGTTGTGTCGTAAGAGTAGTTAAAGATTTCTGCATGTGCTGGTTGTCTTCGAGAGCACGGATTAGCTCGGCGCCCTTTTGTCGGGCAGATTCGTCGTATCGCTCGGCCTCTGCACGCCAGTGGTGGTTGTCTTGTCGAACATCCTTGAGCTCAACTTCCATACCCTTGCACTTAGCAACAGCCTCATGCTGAGCCTGGGTGGCGTTGTTCTGGGCAGCCTCCAAGAGAGCAATGCGCATAGCAGTCTTGCTGTTTGCCTGCTCCAGTGAGCGCAGCTTATGATCTCTTTGCTCGACGAGCTCGCGTAGACGGACCACCTCCTCGCCAGCGACCTCACGCTGAACACGGGCTTCAGTCAGTTTATCCTCAGCAGCACGTCGAGCGACAACTGATTCCTCACTGAGTTCTTCAGCTCCCCGAAGTCTCTCTTCCAAGTCAGCTACACGCTGGTCGAAAACGCTGCGGTTGATGATCTCGACTTCAATGCGGGTCTCGGCAGTTTGAAGCTTACGCATAAGTTCAGACGCCAAGTCCTCGGCCGCTCGACGTTCAGAGACCTCATTCTCAACCTTGGTCTGCTCAAAGTAAAGACGCTGCTCGAGATCGGTAATCTTTTCCTGAAGCTCGGTGAGTTTAGCGTTCTCTACCTCCTCGGACTTGGGAGCAGCAGGTATGCGTGTCTCGATAGCTTCTTGGATCATCTTCTTTAGACCATCATCACGGTTTGCGTTGTTTGTGATCTCCTGCTTCAGCCCTTCGAGGGCCTCGAGAATACCAGTAGTCGGTGCTTCCGAACTGACTGGTGCAGAAGGGGGGGTAGGTGAGGCCTCAAGCTTACTGCGTTGCTGAGCTTGAAGACCCTCCATAACAGCAATCCGAATCTGATCCAAACGTCTGTCCCGTCGAGGACTCATCGAGCGACGAACAACAGGTTCTTCGTCCTCGTCATCAGCGTCGCTCTGCTGGAGCTCGGCAGAGACACTACGCATGTCGCGTCGGGAAGAAGGTGTGCGTCGAGCCCGGGTCGCCAAGACCTGCTGGATGGAGAAGAGTGTCTTCTCCAAAGGCTCCAGGCTAGAGGCCAATAGATTGCCCACAACTTCATTGACACGTCCATCGAAGAACTGTGCTCGGCTCTCCAGTTTGTCATGCTCATCATCAGTAAAAGCAGCCTCCCAGTCACTAGCGGGCAGACTCTCGCCGTCAACAGCATCAGCACCATCGGCATTGATCAATGTTCCAGGGGGGTCCAGGAATGGATCTTCGAGCTCGGTGCTTGGTACCGGTTGAGCAGAAGCGTCGGAAAGTGGGTGATATTCCCGAGGGGTCAAGCTGGCTTCATCACGATTATACTGGTCGACAGCAGGCTCCAATTTGTAAGGAGAAGAGTTAGCCATAGACGCGAGATTGCGAACTGGGCTTGATTGCTGCCACTGTGAATTTTCGACGGTCTTGTTGACGCCCATCGTAGGATCATCAAAGAATTGATCCATAACAGCATCGATCTCCTCAAAAGTAGGCTCATTGTTTCCACGACCAGCGGGGTGCGTCACAGTAGCTGAGAGTTCAGGATTAGGCTCCTGCTCCACTGATTCAACGACATTGTCTTCAACAGGTGGAGGAGGAAGAGGCTTCTCGCCGGGAGTTGGGCTGCCAGCGAATCGGGATGCAGCGAGACCCTTAGCAGGCTTAGGAGGATCAGCAAACCGTGAAGCACCAAGCCCCTTCGAAACAGTTCTTGGTGGAGGCTGGCTGGCGTTGAGTCGAGAAGTACTAATCCCAGAAGGAGCACGGGCTGGCATGGGGCTGGCCACTGGAGAGGCGTCCGATTCCTCTTCGTTTTCAGTTTGGGTGGTTTCTCCATAATTTGCACCAGGTTGAAAGGGTTCGGCAGCGGCAGACAGGGTCTTCTTGTGCTCGTGCTTGAAGTTGTCTTCGCCAAATGGTCGAGCATCGTTAAAGCTCTGAATATCCTGGTTGGAGTCAAACTCGAATGGTTTCCAGTTATTATTCTCATTTGTGGACGTAACTGAAGGCGCCGCAGACGGAGCAGCTGTAGTAGCCTTGGTATCGATCTGGTCTGAGGTGACAATAGACGACATCGAAGTATCAGCAGGGAGAACATGGTCATCTTGTATGGCTTCCTGAGTTTGTTCGGCTGAGCCATCAGTCTGGGTAGGCTGCTCAGCAAACAATGGTACATCATCACCGCCAGGCGCAGAGCTGCGTGCTCGCTTAACCCTGTTCTCATCAGCCATAGGTCGACCGTCAACATCAAACTGCTCCTCAGCTTCATCCGACCTAGCAGATGATTGACTGGATGGTCTGACGATGGGGATAGCCTTTGACTTCTTGTTCAATTGCATGTCACTCGAAGAAAGATCAATACTTCCAAAGATGCTGCCATGGCCCTGGTTGGTTGGACTTTTGAAAGCATTAGAGTGAGGGGTGAACGTAGGCGCAGCAACGTTAAACTTAGGGCCTGATGTTGAAAAGCTAAAAGAACTTTCGCCTGGAGAGAAAGACGGCGCATTGACGTTGATTTTGGCTGGCGTAACATGTGTAGGCTGCTTCGCAGGAGGTGACGTGAACATGTTCGTATCAGAAATTTGAGTGTTCGCCTGGAACACTGAGGGCTGGAACCCAGATGACTCAAGACTGGCAGCTTGAAATTTGCCAGGTTCAAAGGTGCTTGCCGTAGGCTGGAAGCTGCTAGCAGTCGGTTGGAAGCTACTAGCACCAGGTCTGAAAGCGCTCGCGCCAGGTTGAAAGCTACTCACACCGGGTTGGAAACTTCCTGGGCCAGGCTGGAATGTACTAGCCACTGGTTCAAAGCTACTGGCGCCGGGTTGGAAGCTATTGCTCTTACTGCCAAAGTCAAACTGGCCAGGGGTGAAGGAACTCGTGGGGTTAAACTTGAACTCAGGTGCTTGCACATTAAGCTTAGACAGCGAAGGTTTGCTGGCATGGCTAAAGCGTCTGTCCATCTTATTACCGCTATCAACTGAACCAGCATCGTTCCATGGGTTGCTAGCTGTGGAGAAGTTCTTCTGGTGGCCGAATCCAGGGAAATCAAACTCTTGAACAGGTGTGCCCAAATTACTAGGATTGGTCTCAATCTCATAAGCATCGTCAGGTTTGTGGGACTCTGGGATCTCATTCAGGCTGCTGAACTTGGTGAGATTACTCTCATCAGCGGTGACGCTGTTCTCATTGTGATCACGGAAGTAGCCCTGTGATAGAGAGTGGCCGCGGCTGTGAGGTCGAGGATGATGCAGGACCAGGGGTTTGGATTGTTCATTGGCGAATCGTTCCTGGACAGTGAATTGGCCAGATGCTTGATGACCATGAGCCGGAACAAACGGATCTGGCAGGGTAGCAGGTTGCTCGTTCTGAGGCTGGGGGTTGTAATCTTCGTGCTCCAGTTCGTTGCGAAGCTGCTCTTCTAAGTGGTACTCAGCATCATCAATCTCGGCCTGGAGGGTATCCGTGTTCTGCTGTTGAGGAGGTTCGGGTGTCTTTGATGGGCTCTTGCTTGTAGGCTCTTCCTCGTCTTCGCGGACTTCTTGCAGGCGAGGTGAGTTTCGAGCAGGCTGCAAATATGAGAATTGCTGATGCGGCAGCATGGGATATTGTAGAGACTGGTGACGCTGGTGCAGGTTCATGCCAGCGGGGTTCTCTGCTCCGAAGGGTGACTGAGGAGACATCATGCCCATGAGAGAAGGCGAATCATGGCGGTTAAGCCCTGGCCAACCCGATGGAGATTGTTGTTGGAAGCCAAAGGGCGAGCTGTTGGCAGGGAACGAAATGGATTGCCGCGGGTTGAATTTACCGGGCATGCCAGCAAAGGAAAGTGGTGAGGCACCATGGGAAAGGCCGGGACTGTGCGTCGAGGGCCGTACGAAATGGCCTGGTTGGAATCCTGGCATACCATGGTTGCTTGAGGCCGACGAGGTGGGTAGAGGAGGAGAGAATGGAAGAGGGGGATACTGAGCGGAGGGTTGGCGGCTGAGGTCTGTTGTCGCAGGAGAGACAGAAGGTTGCTCGGGTTCATCATCACCAAAAGATACACCAAGCGCTCGCAGCTTCGCTTCCTGAAGCTCATTCATATAGTCTTTCCAGGCATTCAGATCGGGCAAGGTAACCTTGAAGCTGCGCTCTTCCCTCTCTTTAACTACCTCATCAAAATCAGGCCAAGAATCTCGGGTTTGAGAATCGGCTGTGCCTTCAACCTGATAGCCCTCGACTTCCAAATCAAAGCCTGAAATGTCATATCCAAGCTCTTCCCATGATGAAAACATCCTCTCTATCTCATCTTGACGCAAGGGCATGGGCGCATGTCCAGGTTGGCCTCGCTC
Source organism: Fusarium redolens (assembly GCF_020744475.1). Classification (NCBI taxonomy): domain Eukaryota; kingdom Fungi; phylum Ascomycota; class Sordariomycetes; order Hypocreales; family Nectriaceae; genus Fusarium; species Fusarium redolens. The sequence continues at coordinate 2,178,259 of NW_025763666.1, read as the reverse complement.
AGTGTCTCGCGGTATGAGAACCATGATGTTCTTGCCTCTCCACGGTACCTTCTTTTTTAGTCGAGGTGTTGGTGCTGGTTCTTTAGGTAGAGGCTTTTGGGTGCCCTTGATCGGTGTTGCGGGCAGCGTTGGCTCCCCATTGGCAGTAGCACTAGGGACACGCTTCTTTGGACTTTCTGCGACAGGTACATCCGGGGTGGAGGCGGCCTGAGACCTGTCGCTCGCCGCATCGTGCGTTACTGGCGCGGCTTCGGAGGTCGCCATACTGCTGTTCTGTCCCGTTTTGGGACTGAGGGAATCCCCTGGTCGGAGGGTCTCGATGCTAGATCTGGCCCGTGGATGGTGTCCAGATCCTTCTCGAGACAATTTCCTTGTTCTCTGGATGGGTCGGGGAGTGCGTGCTTCGCCCTCTTCCAACCAACCAGGTTCAGAGCCGCTCACTGAAGAGTGCTCGCTTCCACTTCCGTCACTAAACCAATGCTGACTCTCTTCGTTAGGGTCGTCAGTGGTGTGAGTACGTATCCAATCCTCAGTAAGACCACGAGTCTGCCGTCGAGCGCGATTCGCAAGAACGGCGGCGGCAGCACTCAGCGAAGAGCCTGGCGGGTCGGACTGTGAACGTAGCAGGTCAGGAACTGGGCGTAGAAAAGGGGTCTCGATATCCAGGTGATGAATTGGAGAGTCGTCCGAGGCTTCACTTCCAGAGCTCTGACGACGAAGGTTGCGATCTGACTGGGGGTAGGGAGAGCCCCAGCTGGCAGTACCAAATTGAGTTTCGTCTGGAGGTGGTGTCCTCAAGAATTGTAAAGCTCTTTCCGGGAGCCGAGGGGCTTGAAGCGGAGGAAGAACTGGCGAAGACTCGATCTCCTCTTCGCCGTCAACAGTTGACGTATTCGATAGTGTAGGAGAAGCCGGTGAGGCAGGGCGGGATCGAGAGTATGAGGCTCCGTGACCGTCCTGTGCGGATGCACCAGGAGGAGCAGCCGACAACGTTGTAGAAGACGTCTTTACAGCGGCCTGTTTGTTTGGTGGCGGACCCGGTCAGCAACTGTGAGTTATGCAGTGGCGTCTGGAGATGAATGTGTGTTCTGCCAGCTCATGCATGTCCAAGACCAAAATAAGGAAAATGTGTTTCGGTCTACTCACCCAGGGAGATCAGTGCAGACTAAGAATATGTCTGCAGCTGAGTCTCAAATAGAGCCAGTCCTTTCTCTCAAGGTCGGTCGCTCAGTTGAAAAGCCGATCTCGAAGGCCTGAGGGAGGGGACACAGGTTTGTGAAACCGTATTCGTGGCCGATATTTCCCAACGGTCGAGAAATATCTGGATACTACGCGACGCGTTGTCCAACTTTAAGGGGGCGGTCGGAATGACGGTTTGCCTTGAGAGCTATTTAGGTGGGAAATTTCCGGGGTGTGGAAACTGGCTTCCAGGGGTGTCGCGCGTAATAATAGAGAAAAAAAGCGTCTATCGAGAACCTAAGAAAAGAGCTTCATGAGGGAAAAAGAGTGGCCAGAAGACAACGAATATGAGAAAAAGATGATGCCGGCCGGACACATCGGGGTTTTGGGAATGTTGTCAGTTGCGAAGTTGGGCGGCCAGCATTAAAGGGATGAAGGAGAGAAAGGACAAGATGGAGAAGTTGCGTAGACAGAGAGGAACAGTAGAGCAAATTGAAGACGTCTCTCATTCGAGGGGGGGTGATATGAGATTAGATGAGCCCTCGAGAGCTCTGTTTGATAATGAGTGGACAAGGCAGCTCAAAACTTCATGCTAACTGGGACTAGGTAGAGTCAAGAGAGGGTCAAGTGCCATCTGTCTGTACCTGCACATGCAGCTGCCTCTGGTGTCAGTGGTGTTTACTTGCACCTGCGCTGCTCGGCGGCCACTTCCAAGTCTGGGTGTGTGCTGGCCCAGCTTTTCCTTCTTGGTGACGCTGTAGAGCACAAGGATTGACAGCAAATCATCCAATTCAGACATTGAACAGTTGGCCACTTGGGAGAATTGCTGTAGCCTCGTCCACAGGGAACATCTTCAAAGGCGAGCTATTCTGTAATGAGACCCGCTCTCGTCCGTACCCGCACTGGCCACGACGTAATTTCGCCAAGGGCCCCTGGCATCTTGGAAGAATTTCGAAGTGATGAACTCGACAAACGATAGGTTGGTAGGGAATACCTTTGTCTGTGTTGTGAATTGCGCTTTGATGGTCTATCCTTCATCATTTTCTGTATATTTTCAACTCGACCCGCACCTCAGCACGCTACAGGCTAGCACAACAACTGATCCAGCACTGGCGGCTGCTTCGCTGGCATTGAGGCTTATCTTCATTTGCTCATGACATGTTACCCTCAACTTGAATCAGCAGGTATTCTATTACTGGCTGCCAGCGCCTGTATCAGTAGGCGGCATCACCGTTGAGCCCGGGTCCCGACATTCTTCTATTTCTTCTTCCACGGTTCGAGTATGAACATGCCTGCACAGTCCCATCTTGGGATAGGCCAATGGACAAGTGGACTCGCATTGAATCAGTCCAGGTCAATCATTTCCCCGGAGTTTAGGTCTGGTTCAGGTTTGACAACTCATCATACTACCTTCCCGACCATCCTAACCTCGTAACACCTATTCATCGTGATAGCACCCAATGGAATGCGAGGTTTAAGAATTATGCCCATCTAACTCTAAAACTTTCCTTTCTCGCACTGAGATCTCAGGAATCGAAAGTCAAATTTTTGCCCCTTTCTTTTTTTCTTACAACTCCACTAGGACCCTTAAAAAGGTCGGGGCCGCACCCGCCCGTACCTTGAGCTAACTCGGGCTACCGTCGTTAACCTTTGGAATGCCAGTTCAGGAACCTGGGCTGCCGGCTTTTCCGCTTCAGGCATGCAAGGGCTCTATGCTAGGCTCAAAGTGAGCTGCGTCTGGTGCAGACGAAGTTGATCTGCTTACCCTATATCAAACACAACGTACTATTCGGCACCAATCCAGATTTTATGATTATTCGGAATAAAAGTGCCAATGGACCCTTTGGACGTGTTCATTCTTTGTTCCGCTTACCTGGCTATCACGGGGATACATGTACTGCAAATGAAAGGCCTGGGCCTAGTATACACGTGCGGCTTATAAGTACCAGATGTTCAACGTGGAAGGTTTCCGTGCCATGCCTCCACTAGAAAACTCACCAGCAATTAAGCAATTATTCAAAATACATTGTCCAGACATAAACAACGAATTTCGGTGGGCAACCATGACTAAAAATACGTATGATATATACCCATGGACTTCGATATGGGGCGCTTGTATCTTGTCAAGATAGGCTGTGAACAGCTATCACATATGGTTTGTAGTAACCAGGCTACAGTTGACCTGACGCAAAGTCAGTAGTTAAAGATGGAGATGGTATTGTTATTGTCATCGTGAAGCATGATACTTTGTACCATTATCAGAAACTTGAGCAATCTACGCGAAGCCCATAAGAGGTCAAGATCGACTAATATGAGAGAAAACCACAGTGCAGTACTTGTCTGATAAAGCCTTGACGACACAATAGGCCAAGCCCATAATCAGCCCAAATGGAGATGACAAAGGCCACTGTCATCAACAATGATCGACCTCGTCGCATATTTGCATGAACACTGCCGTAGGGACACCCATAAAGGTGTACTTCACTCATACTCAACATTTAAGAACACATTTTACAAGCCAAGCTTGAGATACTATTAATTGAGTTTCTACACACACAAACCCATTATATAGCGGGCAGCTGGCCTGGGGCCGACTTTCATATGTCCTGCGAAAGGGGAAAAAATGCATATATGCAGCATGATCAAGCCCAGACAACTCAAAAACTGGAATCATGAACCAAGTCATTCACGCTGCAATGATTTGCTCCCAAAGGCCGCAAGGTTTTGGGACACAGGGATATACGCTGCTTCAGCCGATTGCAGCCGTGACTTTCGTTATCAAATTCGTACAGCACTTTCTATGACTCCCCTGTGAAAAATATCCGTGTCCGAAACGCCTATGACCTTGATGACTTCCATCGGAACGGATGCTGGAAAACGTGGAAAAGAAAAGAAAAGAAAAGAGAATGCTTTTTATCAATGATGCAAAGGAAACACGAGACTCCGTCGTTAAAAGTTGGACGAGGCGTTCACGGGTGTTGGCTGGTGATAAGTGTCCAGCGTGGATTGGAATGGGCTGCGTTGAGGACCTGAGCTCCCGACACTACCGTACTCAGTCTTCTCAACGCTGTGGTAAGGGCCGTTGCTGCTAGGACGGCTATTGTTCTCGTTGAAGTCCATGAGACCATCGGCTTCTTCTTGGTGCTTCTTGCGCCCCCAAATTCGCCATGCGACAAGGCCAAGAGCACCAACAACAATTGCACCACCAATACCGACAACAACTCCAATAACAGTGTTGCGGGTCTTGGTCGACATGCCTGAAGAGCTTCCGTCGTCATCACCGTCGCTCAGACCAGGTGTTGACGTAGACACACTCGTAGTGGTCATGGTCTCAAGATTGCCATCGCTGTTTGTCCTTGTAACGACGGCGACGTGCGTAGAGGTAACAGGTCTGGCGGTAGTTCGGGTGTCCTTCTCGGCGGCAGTGCTGGAAGCCTCATCGTTGTTCTCGCTGGCGGTGCTGCTGGCGTCGTCACTGTTCTGGTTGTTGCTGGAGGTGCTGGTGGTTGCTGGGGAATTGGCTGTCGACTGAGCAGCAGTGTTGGCGTCAGTTGCAGAAGCTGATGACTCGGCGTTGTCGGTAGCCTCAGACTGTGTGGCAGCGGCTGTCTCGGAGGGCTTGCTATCAGCAGCACTAGACTTCTCGGCGGGCTTGCTGGTGGGAGAAGCGTTTGTAGGGGAGGAATCGGCAGCGGTTGTCTTCGCAGAATCGTTGTTGGTAGGCTCAGCATCAGTGGCAGATGGGTTTGTTTGTTCATTGGTAGCCTGAGTAGCCTCAGCGTCGGTTTTGGCAGAGTCGTCCGAGGTAGGATCGGCTGCGTCAGTAGGAGCAGGATCAGATGCAGAATCTGCTTGAGTAGCCGAAGGCTTGCTGTCGGGTGCAGTAGCGCTTGGTTGAGAGTCATCGGATTGGCTTGGGCTTGCTCTGCGGACGAGTCGACGCTCCCGCATGTGAATCTTGTTGAGGTCAATCCACGATGCCTGAGCGACGCAAACAACGGCGAGAGCTACCATTAGCAGCTTCAGGAGGCGTGTCGTGTACATGGCGACTGAGGTTGCGGAGTGTTTCGCGATAAAAAAAGGTTGACTAGGCAGGATATGCCAGCTGAGATATGTAGAGGTTGTCGTCCTGGCTCACAACTGCTAAGGGGGAACAAAGGCGTAATGGCGCTTTAAACTGGCTGCTGACGCGAACTTCCAGGGCGATAGACAACCCAGTGAGGAAATCGGTTATCCGTGATCAAGAGTTGAGCCAAATCGTCGTTTGTGAATACCTGAACGAATAGGCGTGAGACAAAGAATAACAAGGCTTTTCTGTAACTGCAGTGGATGTAGTCGTTGGATGTCAAATGAGTTGCGTGAGCGAGAGTGAGATCGACGAGCCAAGGCTGAGCTGGGATACGATGTTAATTTAAACGATAGAAGAAATAACAAAGACGGAAAAGCGAGAGTGAGTAATACGGAGGTGAATAGAGTCACGAGAATAAAGATTGTGTGACGGCACCGACGGGAGGTGAGACTTATAAAGGGACAAGGGCAGGCAAACAAAGGGTAGATGGATGGATGGAATGGAAAGATGGGTCAGGAAATGCTGGCAGACTTGTGAGGTCTCCTCGTATTTGCCTGGGCTGCATGGATCCGGTGGTACTGGACGGAGGCTGTGCTTACCCCAGCACACGACCTCCCCCACTGGCAGACTGGGCAGGCCACTGCTGAAGTCGGGTGCGTTTGGGTAACATGCGCCAAAACATCACCTAAAGAGCCGCCTAAGACCACCTACCTAACCGAAACAGACAGCCCGTTGGTGGCGGCCACACTGATACGGACGGCCGCGTCTAGACCATGCTCGAAGCTGCCCTGGGTTAGGTTTACTAGGAATTCGATTTTTTGTAAGGTTGCCCGTACCGATATGGAACTTCAGTAAAAAAGCCACATAATGAAGCCAGCGTTTCGTCTCGGTAGTTGTCACTTACCGATTCGACAACGAGCGTGTCTATGCCAATTTTTTTTTAATTTTATTTAACGATCTATTGTTCCTGTTTCTGCACGGTCCCCTGAATGATGCATAATAATTGTATTTATATGCAAGTGCATAGTTGTTCCTGACAGGAGACCCGAGTTGGGTACTTACTGACGTTATGACGACTGAGACATTCCCGATTTTAATTGATAACTCGATATCTTTTATATCTATTTTCCTCCATAAAGCACTGCGTTTCTCACCAAGTTATTACCCAGCTATCCGGTGCTTCACTGCTTTCAAACCAAACCGGCTATAGCATCTATCTCGAATGGATCTCCCACCCCTGTCAACTCTTTAGGAGTCGTCGTCATCACTCTTCTGCACTCAACTGCTTACATGGAGACACCCACATGTTAGTGAACGCCATGAAGAAACGGCTGCCTCCAGGCCCCGGCCCATTATTATGACATAGCTCATCGTCAGGGTCTTCTTCTCAACGAAATTATCGGTTTTTATCAAGTGGTTATCCACTCTACCATTGTCTGGGGGATCAAAGATGAAAGAATAAACGGGAGGCTGGTGTGGTCCGATGTGGAAACGGGCATGGGTGCTTGTCCCCTAAAAAGATACGTATCTATGCAAAAATAGCATCGGCCCACCAAGAACATGCCAAAAACTCCCCGTCTTCCCGGATCGCCAATCATACCTTAAGGAAGATATCTAGCTATTCTTTCTTTCTTGGTTTTCTCATCCGTCTCCATTGTCGTCATGCTATTGCTCCCCAGAAGATCTTATAGCCATGGGAATCCACCTTCTACGGCATCTTGTCAAGGCTATCTCTTGTTTTTAATTTACAGCATCACGCTTGACCTTCATCTATCCACACGTACTAAAACAACAACTGTCTGAGAAGTGTGGTCGTGTTCCTAAGGCCTCTGCCCCTGCGACCCTTCATGGAACAATGTGGAGAGGTGTGACCTGTCACCAAGTTCCTCCTTGCTTATGGTGTGAATGAATTTTACTATCTAGTCACGCTTTGTTGACAGTCAGACCAGCGCAAATATTGTATCGCCAACCTCGCTTCCTACAAACAAGCCTCATCAACCAGTCAGATCCTCTCTTGTGGTCTCGTTCGTTGATTTGTTTCACATCGAGAGTCGGGCAGTAACGTGTCTTTGATGCTACGTCACTTCAGCTAGATCCTTTTGTCGATCTGTGAGGCTGTGTCGAGAATTATGAGGATGCTTAATATCAGCCCAACTAATCCCTTTCTCCTGCCCCTATCTCTTAGTCGTAGCCTTCCATACCATACCCCCAAGAAGCATGGCTGAGCAATCACTAGACGGGTACGCGTAAGAGAAGCGAACCAGCCAAGTCTGCCGTCTGCCATGAGATTATCCGGACTAGTTCGTACCACACATGATGGTCAAATGGTTCAATGGAGAAGCAGAAACACCAAGTCATTGAATAGTATTGCACTATGAAAATCGCACGTCCTATCGACAACTCTTCCTCTACGAGTGCATGATGCGCTGTGACATAGTAAAGCCAGCAGATTGAATCATACATCGCCTAAAAAGACATGCTTTTCAACAACAAACTACTCGGATTAACACAAGATCCAGCCCTCGATAGATATAGCTGTCAAGTCTGATAACATTTTCCACGTGGTCGTAAAAATGTACCTGCAATTTCTTAAAATGAAAGACGGTGTGTGTGATGGATTGAATGAATGAACGAAGGAATGCGTGTGGACGCTGTGGGCCAATTCCAGTACTCCAAGGAAAGGCTGCCTTTACCTGAAAACGCCGAGCAGTAAAAAAGTCAATGAAATTGTAAACCACTTTCATCATATATGGTATCTCGATGAAATCAAAGGAACTAGGTGAGCCAACCGTTGAGGCTCTCAGCTACTGGCTCCAGATAGGAACATTTCGATACGCTGGGGAGTTGTAGCTATGGAGGACCCGGAAAGGAGGATCTTGAACGTACACCCCACCCTGGGAACCCTGTGTACCATGCACTGGATGATTTGGGACCGGGCTTGTAACGTAGATGTTAGGGTATTGTTGAACCATGTTCGGCGTACCATAGACAAGCGCTTGATTCTGCATCATGTAGTTCTGCTGCAGCTGCTGATTGAGACTATGCATATCCATCGGAGCCCATGATTGGAGAGATGTTCGAGGTCGTCGTTGTTGATGTTGCTGTAGCACCTGTTGCTGATGCATCTGCTGTTGTTGTATCTGTATAAGTGTAGTGCTGCTCCGAGAGCGCGGCTGCGCTGGTGCCGATACTCGGCGGTGATGCTTGACTTGTTGGGCAGCAGGACCACTCTGCTGCGTACCATTACTTGAGTAGGACAAAACCCTGGAGTGTTGAGCAGCATTAACTTGCTGGGAGCTTAAACCCGCGGTAGGACTCATGGCCATGCCTCGACTTGAGTTACGTGACTCGGTGCGGCCATGTGAGATCTGACGGCTGTGCGGTGTCATTCGACCATAATCTTGGGGTAAAGAGAGTCGACGACTAGCGCTTTGACGGGAGTTAATAGGGAAAGAAGGTCTCATGGCTCGATTTTGCGCCTGTGACTTTGCTCTGGGAGGTTTACTGCCTCGATTCTGCATACTCACCGGCGGTGAAGTCTTTGTTCGCAGCGTCTGATCCATTTCAAGCGCAGATGGGCTGAGGGATAATCGACGGTTCGCTGACAAGTTAGGTGCGGAAACATTCGTGCGAAGATGGGCCAGCTCTGGCTTGTCACGACTCTCCTGTATTCTCGACTTATTGCCCGTCTTTCGGGTCTGTGAAGCTAAGTTGCCAGAGCCGCTAGCAGCTTTTCTTGGTGCTGGACGGGATGACCATGAGCTCACAGCTCTAGGGCTGGGAGCCGCATTAAAAGAACGAGAAGTAAGCTCCATAGCAGTTGATGGGCGCCTTGGTGTGGACTTGGGCTCAGGCTCAGGCTTGGAACTCAAGGCAGGGCTGGCGTCTGCGCTTCGAGAACCAAATATTTGAGCAATGGATTGGCGCCACGATTGACGTCGAGACATCTTTTTGCCAGCAGTCTTCTTGACACCTCGCGCTACCTGCTCCTTCCCACGTCTTGTACTACCGAACGCATCCTGGCTTCCAACACTCATAATAGTATGCAGAGTGTCCTTACTCGGCTCCTTTCGAAGTGAAGGTCGGTGAAGTTTAGGTACAGGGCCTGCCTTGAGCCCTAAAGGATTGGCAGTGACGTCCTGTTCGACGGTAGTCACTTCCCCTTTCTTCAGGGACCCCTTCTTGCGGGAGCCATTTAGGAATCTGTATATCTTACTACCACCACGACTAACATCTGCGGTGGGCGAAGGTAGCTGTTCCTGAAAGTCTCCCTTAGAAAGAACGATTGGTGCTGTCGTGGTGTTCGACACTCGCGGCTCGAAACTTCTGTTTGATTTCAACGAAGAGAGACGCATGCGGCTACCGCGAGCAAATGGCGAGAATGGACGACTGGCAGGACTCGAGGGGCTTGTTAGACAAGTTGAAGAGGTATCATCATCTGTCGATGACAACGGAACCTCAAGGTGGATAGGCAGCCGGTTACGTGTCTGAGAAGGTACTGAGGAAGAAGTACGGGCGGAATTTGAATCCGAGGGTGAACACATCCCGGACATGTCCACGTCAAGCTTTTCGGAGGCCATTGTATTCTTGTCCGTGACACCGGATCTCAGGCTGGGCAATGATCGGAGAGAGACATTGGAACTGTAACCGCTGTCGACTCGGGACGCGGACCGATGAGTTTTCTCAGACGAAGGACTTGGGATGAAGCCGCTATCAGATCTTGACAATCCTTTAAGCATTTTGTTTTCAAGTCCAAGTTGCATTTTCTTGGGGTCGGGCTTTGCATTTGGATCTTCTCTTACGTCCAAAACCTCAGCAACCGGAAATGAGACAGCATTCCCGTTCCCAGACATTCCGCCATCGCCTGTTCTAGATTTTTCTGCATCGCTCGAATACTGGGCAACACAGCTTGTGACTCGAGCAGTAAGTGCTTTCTCATCCGTCATAAGCTCATTGGCCCCTGTCATAGTCGAGCCCTGATTCATCAAACTGAGTGGGTTCTTGGCTTGCTCATCAAAGTATTCCGCACGAGGGATTGCTAGTGCCGACTCAGAAGCCCCTTTCTGTTTGACGTCATCTTCGGGCATTGGAGAAGTTCCGGGGGCCCCGTTTGTGATGCGTAAGGATCCAAACTTCATGCCACCTAGCTGTTTATAGTCAGCTTCGACTGGCGTTACGGCTCGGTCCGGGGATTGCGCCTGAGAAGGGATTGTTGTAGGCATCGACATGCGTCTCGCCATACCAGATTCTATCGAATTGTGCCTAGACTGAGAGGGTGTAGCTGGGAGACTCTTGCGGAAACTCGACTTGGCTGAGACTGGAGGGTTGGAATGATGAGCTCTGGTTGCTACACCCGGAGTTTGAACGACCGAGCGGCGGCGCATTGGCATGTAAAGAGACACGTCTGAATTTGTTCTGCTAATGGACGGACCTGCAGATTGATTGACGTTGTTGGTATCATCCGTCACATCCTGATTTGTCTCATCAGAATGATTATTGGTTTTGGAGATAATGGGCTCGCTTGGGAGCTTCTCCTTTGCATTGAGAAGGGTTTTGGCCTCGGCAACTCTCGTATCGTAGCTTGTAGAGCCACGCCGCACTGCAACAGGCATGCTATTTCCAGGCAGTTAGCTTTATTTATCGACATGGAGACATGTTGCACAAACCTTTCAGCGCGCGCCAGTGTGCGGTAGCCGCTATCCTGAGCAATAGAGCTGGCCCTGGAGGTCTCGACGAAAGCTGGCAGTATGGGAGACTGCTCTGACTGGATAGACCGCGTACGCGATTTCAAATCGCGCCTGGGGTCTCTACATGTAGGGGATTGTATAGGACTGGGAGCGTCACCAGCTGGAACGGCTATACCGAGCCCAGGCGCCACTCTTCTTGTCGAGGAAACCTTATTGGGAGCAAGCGGCAGCGATCCGACCAGATACGAGTTGGAGAAGTGCTCCCGATGGGGTGTCACAGCAGTAGCAGTGTATGGCAGACCAGCTGCAGATGCCTGGCTGCAGTGAGGTGGCTTGGATAGTTTCCGATGCCCGCGAGGGGTTTCGGAGGATTGTTCATTGCCCATTGGGCCAAACTGGTTCAACTCCTGACTCGTGAGATGATATCGGAAGGAGAGGAGGTTGGATGCTCGGAAGAGAGCTTGTGAGCTCCCTCAACAAGCAGAAACAACCGTTCACTGGCACATAAACGCCTCCATGCCGTCAAACACGAATTATCCCGTCTTTCTATTCAGCCGTGAGGAAGTATGAAATTGAAGCTGAAGCTTCGCGGTATGCAGGATGAAGGAGTATATATTCGTAAAGTTGGTTGATTGTTTAGTCTATGAGGCACAAAGAGGATCGAGAATGAGAAAGAGGCTCGGTAATATGAGAGATGAGGAGAATAAGAGAGAGCGAGAGAGAGGGGAGGTGGAGTCGAGTTTAAAGATCCATGGCATTTTTGGCGGAGTTGATTTGAAAGTTGACGTCGTATGAGGGGAACTCCCGGGCAGAGACAAGGAGAACCTGGTTGTTAAGGTGAGGTATGAGATCCATGGGAGGGGTGAGACCAGAACCAAACCAAACCAAACTGGACAGGGAGCGGACGAGGCGAGACGAGACGCTCGCATCAAACAGCAAAGCACAAGCCAAGCAAGAATGAAGCAGCCACAGCCTTAGAGGAGCAGAGCGGAGAATAGCGCTGATGTGATGTGATGAAAAGAGTAATTCACTGAGGGGACACATGCAAGAAAAGAGGAGTTGCGCGTCCATGTCACTCCGGAATAGACGAACTCTGAGTTTCCATGTTGGAGAGGAGCTAAGGTCGAGGAGCTATGATATGACGGGTAGAGAGTGGAGCTTGGAGAGCTTGGAGGTTAGCAGTCCTAGCAGAACACCTAAGGACACCAAAAGGACACCAAGGAACCAAAGGGAACGAACTAAGGCAGGTAGGTAGCACTAGCCAAGGCACCTCCATCGATACTTCCGATCCCAATACGATTGGACTGGATTGCACGTTTCGGCAACCGCCCAACAGCCAATCAACAGGTTGGGTGGGCAATTGACTTCGGAAAAATGTCCTCGATTCAGAGGCGCCAAGGTTTCAATGCATCTCTAAAGCCTGGAGATAACAACAAGTCATCTCACAATTTATGCGTTGGAGGCTGACTTTAGCGAGTCTTATTCAGCGATCATCCGAGGTTATCTACCTAAGTAAGTAGTAGTAATAGGTATAATTAGGTTTCTTCCATGGGCTTCGAACCATTACTCTACCTTGAACTCGACCAACCCTTTCCAACAACCACATATGGAGTGATTACGAGAATTGAGTTACAATTATGCAGCCTGGCAGCCTCAACAAGCGAAGTGAACATGGATGTGGTGTCATTTTGGGATGGCAGGTCGATCAGGTCTTGGATTTTCACACACTATGATGATCCGCGAAATTATGCTTGTGTAAATCATCATCTTAGACGACTTCCGCCAGCTCCTTTGTTGTATCTGTCTCATAGACAATCCTGCCAAACATGGATTCATTCATAGCTTTCATCGATATTAACTAATAAAGCCCACCATATAACAGGCAGCACCGCTTTTTCTTATTACAGTACAAGCCTGAGGGCTGTTTGCAAAGTTAGGGATCATTCACTCACACCCCCTGTCGGCCTCTCTCTCAGAACCTCAAGCCTCTTTTCTGAACCTGTTTCTTTTGTCTCGTCTTGCTCAAACTGCATGACGACTGAGGCAACCCAATCAAGAGCTGACATGATGCTGTCCAACTAGGGGCTGAGCTGCAGCGTAACAGATCAAGTGCCATGGACATCATCTATTCTTGACTCGACCCAACTCGGCTGCACTTGTCATTGTCAGCTCCAGAAGACCATGAAACGAAACACGCAAGCCGCCCGAGCGCTCTCCCCGTGGATACGATGCGATGCTGGTGCTGTATCATCGGAGTCGGCATGTTGTAGAATGATGACCGACGAATACCATGACTTACATCCAACACGATACGATGCGATACGATATGGCTGCATCATGATTTCCCCATGCCGTCATCTCATCATGTTGAATAACAATGCTCCACCAAAACCAAAAGCAGCCCGCATAGCACAACACAACTCAATGCACCTACCGCCTCTACCGGAGTGTTTCAAATGGGACCCATCATTCAACATACGATATTCAGTTAGTTCAATTATGTACCTCAGGTAACCTAAAAGGCTAGCAGACAACTTACCTTGTAGAGAACAAAAAAGCTCTGGACCCCCCCAAACATAAACCGACTAGACCCAAGTCAGACCGACACCGTCCACTTACTATAGGTACCCAGGTATTCTATTCATACAATGGTAGTATTATCACTCAAATCAAGGCTTTTTGATACTTGTTCCATTCAAGTCCAAAACTTGGTCATGGTTAAGAAGTTACCAAACTCTGTTGTTTAACCACGCGTACAGCCACACACGCGCTCGCCATGCTCACTACGCCTCGCCAGCCAATTACTCACACATAAGCCAAATAGTCTTTGAGCCTCCCCTCTTGTTGAGCGCGCTAGTTAACTCACACTGCCAGTTATCTGGAGACTTATGTCAACATAGACATGAATGGAGATAAACAGACTTTCATAACCGACATATACCGCCGAGAGTTTAGAAATCCTAACGTGCATTGCATGTATTACGAGGCCTCGTCCCAACCCCTCACAGATTTGCGTACAAGGTGAGATCTAGACATTCGACAACAACCTTGGTCATCTTGGCCACCTTGCTATGAGCATTCTACAGATAAGACTGACCGCCATTGAAGATAAACCAAGATATAGTCTATAGAATTGCTTGGTGTCGCCTTTCCCATTGTGGCAGTTCAATTAACTAGAGCTAGCCTCATCATAACCATTTTCCACATGGCGCCCGACCTCTTGACTTCGAATCTTCGATATAGCAATATACTCCGGATGATGTTACACGAAATGAGACTCTTGAGTGTGGGGAAATGCTACGGCTCAAGGTCAAGCCTAATAAAGGATCGGATCCATTCATCGGCCGACAGGTCAAGCGGAGATAAGCAGGGTCCCATTCTGGGTATTCGACATGGGTTCATTTAACATCCAAGGTGACAAGCGAACTTGTCTGATCACGGTCTTTTGCTTCCAACTCGTGTTGACCGTTTCGTCCATGTTGCTCAGCTAACTCCCTCGACTGCGTTCTCAAACCATGGCTCTCAGACACTTGATGGCATGCTGACAGATTGGAGTCAACACAAAACGCAATTATCACATCATCAAGCCAAGTCATAGACTCCTAGTGCAGGATGTTTGCAGGATAAACCCACATGGGAATCGCGAACTCGTATCATCAAATTCTCCGGGATCGACATGAGACTTCATCCACCCATTCACATGCGGTGTGCCATTGGCCCGCCTTTTCAGATATATCCAACACCCCACGACGTGACATTCGTGTCAGCAAACTCTCAAATGTTTTTCACATGCATACCCAACCTCTTCACTTCTTGAGGTTCCCCACAGCGATTGTCTTCTCAAGGATGCAAAGACGGGACCCAGGGCAGTTCTGTCTTTCGCAATACCTCTTACCGAACCGATTCACAGGCTCGCAATAAGGTATGTGCCCTACATCGGAGGTATCCAACTGGCACCAAATGTTCTTCCGCCTACAATGGAACTTTGCAAGGTCCACTCTGCCAAGCGCTAATATCAGCTCCTTTGAAACCGTAACTCGACAGTTTCGGGCGAATGGTTTAGTGGTATAATACTCCCTTAGCATGACTTCGTTGCTCATCAACCCTTTCATCTGGGAGTGGTCCAGGGTTCGATTCCCTGTTCGTCCAACGATGGTAGTCAGGTTCTACCCTCTCATTCTTTTTGCTGTTCAAACACTCGAATTGCTTTCAGAGCTCTCAGCGGATGGCACACTGAGACGGTAACATTTCCCGTGTGTTCATAACGTGTACACTACTTGAACGAGTGTAAGATATCTGTTGAGCCTCAGACATTGCTATCCTCCAATGTATTATGCGAAGGCATAGCCACCCTCAACCATGAACTCAATGGCCTTGTTTCCGAAATCAAGTCTGAGAACTCAGTACAAAAGCGTGACTGTAAATCTTTCTCTCATTCACCTATAACCATGGTGCATCCACTTCCACCGACCAGGACCTCATGAACCCTTCCTGCATCTACGTCAATACGTGACCCAATCCCATATACCTGCTTCTGGCTGTCCTCTTCTTGAGGATACCAAAGAGTTATCGAGCCCTCGATGATCAGATGAGTTGTAAGAGCGGCGTGCGAGTGTGGTGGATAGTGAGTGCTTCTACAACCATGTCAGAGAGGATATGTGACGTGCAGAGACTGTGCAGGCATCCTGATCTCCAAAGGCAGTCGTAGTGTTAAAGAAGACTTACGGCGAATCACTCCAGGTGAAAACGCGCTCAAACCCCCATGCTCGTACTTGTTCCTCGTATTCGTTGCTGAAGCTCATGATGCCGAAGATACAGTACTGGTGGGTGTATATGAACTCAAGTCTCACCAGTTTGGTCAAGAGTGTTTGGTTTCAATACGGCTTTGCAGAGTATGAGATGTTTGGCTTTGAAGTTATTGATAAAAGCCCACCGGTCTTTGTAGACGACTTCTCCAATTGCTGAAGTCTTCGAATAGGTTATACCTTGGGATGTGAATTACGCCATCATTTGAATGTGACCAAGGTATGACCTCACAGCTTAGTCAATGATGCTTCGGCCGACTGTGCCCCACACCGGCCCCACCCGCACCGTCCCGGAGCCGTTCAACGGACCTTGGCCTGGGCGTTGAATCCCATCCTAATGCTTGGACTCAAGTTCGGAATGTTTTATGCTTGGGCTGGCAGAGAATAGATATTATTAATGCGCTACTTTAACAGATCAATCACTTGGCATGAGACGCCTGTTAATCTGAAGAATAGCAGGGCTGACCATTGATGCAATACAGCACACAGCAACACATCGCAGTGCAGCGCAGCACAGCACAGCACAGCCCCCATTCCATCATGCCGTCGCTCTCGTTTTCACGCAGTCACCCTCAGTCTTCGGGGACACAAGAGCCGTGGCCGTGATGCTGCTTGATTGCCCTGCTTTATCCAGACAGTCAACTACGGTCTCTCCAATCATCTCTTCGCCCCCAAGCCTCCATGGTCCAATCTTTCCCAGCCTTGGGACTCAGTATCCATTCTTCTTTCAGCCGTCCCCCTGCTCGACCCATCCCCTAGGGCTGTGCTGCAGCACGCTAGTGAGACCTGGACTCGGCTGCTAGCTTGGCTCTGAACCGGGGAGACCGCCGTAATTTATCGCCTATCAGACGGGCGTGCTGACATCCAATCCATCCATTTTGTCGCCTTGCTTCTCCTTCTTTCAAACACATCTTACTTCCAACGCTCAATTCAAGGACGTCTTCTCTCAAGACCGGATTCAAGGTACCGATTCTCAACTGCGAAGCAAAAGATTCCGAGCTTGCAATTTTCTCATGCTTGGTTAGACCAACCGGGCAGCCCTTCGCTCCAATGGTTTCTGCCATATAACCATCGCCGACATCGCCAGCTTCAAACCCCAACTCGCCCCTGGGAACTATAGCTCGTCACCATGTCGCTCTTCTGTGGCCTTATAGTGAGCCATATCAGCATCTCAACTTTCTTGATCGCGACCACTAACATTAGACTCCAGCGGCGCCGTAGCGCAAAGGACGACAAACCTCGTCGCGCGCGAACTATGTCCATCTTTGGCAACTCCAACTTCCAAGCCATCGGCGCTCTCAAAGGAATGGTTCGATTCACCACCGCCGCATCACCAGCTCCCATGTATGGTTGGGAACAGCCTCCAGCGCAGAAACAACCGCCGATTGACGAATGCTCCAGTCGGAGTTCTGACCAGCAAGCGCCAATTCCCGACATACCGGACATTCATATTACTACTGAGATGCACGAGGCCCTCGATCGTACATACCATGACCTGCGAGGTTCAGAACCGCGACTATCCAAGGCCAAGTTTGCTGAGTTCTTACGAACTGTCCAGGGCGAGAGCGAGAGCGCCGTCAGCGAACTAGCTAAGGAGGATTATTCCTTGGGAGATTTCAAATACACCTGGGTCACCGACTTCTCATGGGAGGCCACTGGGCCCTTGCCTGAAAAGGATCTCTCGAAGCCTCTCACAAATTACTTCATTAGCAGCAGTCACAACACCTATCTGGTTGGGAATCAACTGGCTTCACTGAGCAGAAGCTCTCCCGAAGCATACAGAACAGTACGTCTTTTCGACGGAAACCTACGAGCGCTTTTGAACATGGCTTGAGCTGACATTGGTTGCCAATAGGTCCTTCTCCGAGGATGCCGTTGTATCGAGATTGATGTGTGGAATGGGGATACAATTATTCCAACAACAAGAGGGAGAGCCACCAAGATTGACCACAAGCGTGGACTCTCAGGTGAATCGTTTCCCAATGTCGCTACCACAGTGATCGACAAAGTTGAAGGCTATCTTGGTGACAAAACTGCCAATCGATCCCGCAGTACCAGCCTAGGAAGCCGAAATTCTTCCCCACGATCGAGCTTGAATCAAGTTACGCTCGAAACCCGAGAATCCGGAGACCGTCTTGACGTTGCTAAACCTCTTTCACCACGTACAAGGCAGTCATTTCCCAAAGACGAGCCAATTGTGACTCATGGATGGACCCTAACGGCGCCGTGTGGGTTTCGAGAGGTGTGCAGAGCCGTTGGCGAGTCTGCCTTCGTTGATAACGACCTTCCCATTATTGTCAGCTTAGAGGTACACGCCGACGAGGACCAGCAAGAGGTCATGGTCAAAATCATGAAGGAGGAATGGGGCGACATGCTTGTGGATAAAGCATTCGATGATACTGGCCCTAGATTGCAACTCCCGAAGTTAGGAGAGCTGCGAAAAAGGATTCTCGTAAAGGTCAAGAAGGCTCCTGCAAAGATCGTGGTGCCGCCCAGCACTATGGATCTGCCCGCTATTTACGCACACGACGAGGATGCATCAGGGTCTGAGGATGAGCATCCATCGCAGTCCACAGGACCATCCCTGACAGGCTCTAACAGTACATTTCCCTCACACGAGAAGAGCACCAGCTCCAAGGTCAGGATCTGTGAGAATCTTGGCAAACTGGCCGTGTACACACGCAGTCAGCACTACAAGGGTCTTGCGACTAAGGAAGCAAAAATTCCTGCCCATATTTTTTCCATCAGCGAGAATCGTATCCTAGAACTTCACCAGAAGCAGCACCGCGACATGTTTACCCATAACAAGGGATACTTCATGCGCGCGTTTCCCGCTGGTCGAAGGTTTGACAGCTCAAATCCGGATCCAAGTCTCTTCTGGCGTGGCGGTGTTCAGATGGTCGCCATGAATTGGCAATATCTGGATGAAGGCATGATGCTGAACGAAGGCATGTTTGCAGATGAGAAGGGCTGGGTCCTAAAACCTGAGGGTTATCAGAGTTCAAACAAGTCTGCAGAGACCCAGGGCGAGGCCACACCAGGTCGTACGATGAACCTAAGAATCATAGTTTTTGCTGGACAACACATTCCGATCCAAGCTGGCGACGCAACGGACGCCAGTCGCTCCGCCAGCACCCTTCGGCCGCTGATAAAGGCAGAGCTGCATGTCGACAAGCCAACCGACGCTGAACGTGACGCATATATGCAGGAACACAAGTACAAAGACAAAACGGACGTTGGTAAGACGGATCATCCCGATTTCGGCCCCCACGGCTCGATCCTCCAGTTCTTGAACATTCCCAAGGTGGTCGAAGAGCTCAGTTTCATCAGGTTAGTGAACAATGTTTTCAATTCAGTAAAGTATCAGTATCCCACCCTCCCACCCCCTGCTCCCGGACCGTCTCCTGTGTCTTGCCAATCGCAGGTGTGCCGTGGAAACATTGCAGTAAGCCTTATGCGGTCAAAGAGCTTGCACTATGGCGGTGAGCTCCTTTCTGTCCCATCGTAATAGCAATAACCTACCGGCTTCCTTGGATATCAAGGATCAGCTGCTCTCCAAGACACGCTGTGCCAGAGGACACAGACCCCCAGTTCGGTCTGAGCGAGGTGCAGATCATAGAACCAAATCCGGTTAATAATATTTGATCGTCGGGTTGCTGTTTGTCGTTTCTTACCCTGCCCAGACTGACATGGTAATTATTGTGCGCCGTGATGGTGACTCGTGTCATTCACCTCAAAATCCTTGAGGTCCGCTAGCTGGCGGCCGGGGCGGGACGCAAAGCTTGTTGGTCGGCAACTCTTGCTTTATATCACACTAATTCGATCAACTCCCTAGGTTCAAGGTCGAGGACGATTCAACCAAGCTTGGCAGCTCGCCACTGCTTGCCTGGGCTTGCATTCGCCTAGACCGCCTGCGACCAGGCTATCGATTCATCCGACTCATGGACTCGAAGCCCCGCGCTGTACCGGGGGGGAAGCTGCTGGTTAAAATTGAGAAGACCCTGGTTTGATCGATCGTATAGTTTATCCTTGCGAAGGATGCTGTACCTCAGATACCAAGGGTAGTACTCGTGTACTGTGGCAACTTCCTGCTGTGATCGTGCTTTGTCCATGCTGCATAGCACTGCGATAACCTCTACAGTCACCCGCGTCACACACTGACTAACCGTAGGTCTTCATGGCTGCCAGCATATCTCATTTCGTCATCCTGAGGTCTAGCCTCTATAAGTCTCTCTTGGACACTTTCGGCCTTTCTGAAAATGTGTCAAATCTTGGTCAAGTCGTGTACGCGGATGAGCTCTCATCCTGGAGGGGGGTTGAGTAATTGGCGCCCGTTTTGTTTTCAGTGGGTAGTGTTTCATTGGATTGATCATGGTATAGCAGGGATTTTGGTTAGATTTAGACAGGAGTTTTGGGATACCCAGGAACAATGAATGTTTTGTGCCATTTTCCTTTGCCCTCACCCTCCGCCCTTTGTCGTAGTCAGTGCTGATTCACCTCGACATTGCTCATCTGGCTATCTGTCAGTCGCGGGAAGTCTTTACTCACCCGTATAATAATGCTCAGACACGGGCCAAGTTACCTGCATAGCTCTTTCGGAATCATTGCAGCCTCGAGTGACATTGCCTGCATGAAGAACGCACGACACCTGGTTAGGAGCTTGGTTTGCCAGCGTGGCGGCACTTATCATGTATAACTAGTAATCTGCTGCATACACGTTGCGAGAACACTACACACCCACAAACCATGAATTGAACGATATTTGCTTTAGGTGAACAATGCTCGTTCAGCTCTCCAGAGAAGAGCACGTTCGCAGTTAGCTGATGTGCAATAGTCAAAACGTCTTTGGGAACTTTCTGATTGAGCACTGTGGATTCAGCATCCTAGACTACCTAGGCATTCTGACCTCGCAAGAAAATACGCATGACCAAGTCGTTCATTGACCAGTATCGATGGGCCGATATGGTCAGTTGCGAACAGTACATGGCTGTAAAGAAAGTAATGATACTGCTCATCCTTAACAAGCGCTGGTGTTAACCCTGCGCCCCTCCCTTGTTGTTCTTGGAAACCTTAGCGCAGTCGGAGGACCTTACTGATCGTTCAGATAGGATAAAGTATGGGACTGAGCCTGACTCGTATAGTGGTCTCTATGTAGCTGCAAAGGATAGCCAGTTTTTCATGAGTACTAAACGTTAACCAGCTTGAAGAACTTCGAGACCATAGTTTTGACGATGGTGATAATGGTTGCTCTGAGGGGTGGACGCTCGCACTCTCGCTACATGCGTAGATTAACGAGTAATTTTGTTCTGGGCGTCTGATGGCAGTAGATTATGCAAATATTGCCTTATGGTTATGGTTCAACTTGCATACCTTTCAATCTAATATCCTGAAGGGCTGCAGAGGACGGAAATTCCGTTCGGGCACAAGAAGAGGTACTAGTCTAGCCCATTTGGAGGTGAGTTGAGCAGAGATAGCCATATGCAGGCCAGGGGGACGAGATCGATAGTCGCCGCGGCTAGATGCGACCAGGCTGCAAGGTGTTGGTGTGGCAGAGAGGCATGATGGGCATGATGCACAGGGTGCTACCTGTCACTAGCCTAAATGCTCGCACAGCATATACCGTGGTTCTATGCATCTTGTTGCGCCGTGGCCGGGTTTGTCTATCGCAAACTAGGCTTGACTCGGACTACACAGGTTTCTTCTCAGCTGTCGAGTGAGAGTTGCGCCGTGGCCTTTGCTCGCAGTCGCAGAAGTTGATCTCCGGACAAAAAGACCTCAGTCGAGTGACACAGGCGACAGAGCCCGGGCCTACCGACATTCCAAGTTGTTCGGTTGTTGATAAGAGTCATGGGCCCGTCATTGAGCAGCAAAATGCGGTCGATCATGGTTTCCGTGTGTCGTTGCGGATCCTTTGATATTTCGGACATTGTCCTACTAGTTGCAATCGCGATCAATTGTCAGTGCGTAGGTCTTTTGTTATGTTCTTCGTTCAGTGCTACACATGTGTGCACTTCGTAGCCATTAGAGGATATAGGGCAACAAGATCCACACTTAATACTTCAGGATCGGTAGGAGAGCTTGGTACACGCTCCCTCATATCAAGTACTTGAACTTTCCATATCGTGGCTGAGGCGTATCCCTTTCTGCAATACAGCACGCTATATGAGTTGGGTGGAATCATGCGAGGTTCAACGGGCCTGTCTCAGCCAGAGAAGAGGTTTACGGGTCTAGCTGTGGCATTCAAGGGAGATGCTAGCTTTTGATGCTGATTTGTGGCTGCAGTCTCAACCGTCCCGTGATAAGACCGCCCTGTGGCTACTGTGGAGTCGTTACGAAGCCTTATTGTTGGATTATCTTGACAAAAAATGACGAATTTGCCCAGCTTAGGTTTGCTATGTTGGCCAAATCTAACTGACGCACCTAACTAAGCCTTGAAGATCAGGAGGTTGGAGTGGGTCAACGACCAGTCCAGGTGCATCCTTAAACGGAGTGAAGATGCACAGGCTGAAAGCCACTTCCGTGTCCAGGGGAAGAAAACACGAGACTGAAGTTTGGTAAATCGGTGGATTTCGGTGTAAGACAGTTTCATCTCGTGTACCCCCCCCCAAGGCGTATCACAAACGCTTACAGTAGGCATTTTGTTTTATTTTATTCTATTTTTGCAATAATACACTGCTCAATGTTGTACAGCGGATGACTGTAATGAATGCCAACCAACTAGGACACTTGCAGAATGCCGCGGTAGTAAAAATTGCTCAGGCTCGATTGAAGGGGTTCGTAAAGGAGAACCTGTCATGACAGGTTTGCGGCTGGCTGGGCACATCTGTCGGAAACGATATCCCTCCATTAAAGACTGGTCATTTTCGCACTGATTGGTGAAGGGCCGAGGTGTAGACACGAGGAGTGGAGAAGGAAAAAGCAACATGAAGTTGAAAGCTAAGGCAAGGTAGGTAAGGAGGTAGGATATTGTATACAATCTTGCAATTTAGCTATCCGCATCAAGACCATGCATGCATCTATCCAGCTGATAGCGTTGGTGGATAAAGCAAAAGTAAAGTGTGATTCGGCTGTTATACGCTATACGCGCAAAGCTTACCCAGTAGAAGCCCGGACGGACGTTGAGAGACCTAATATTTAGTACTTTTCAGCTGGGTCGGAGATCAGCTCCTAAATCTGTCAAGTCTCTGGCGGTGAGTCGTTTGGAAAAGCGACCAGCGGAAAACCGATGTATAACACCAAGTCCGGCGTTTTTGGCATTCAGAGTATGGTTTAAGCTATAGTTTTGTTGATTACTGATCTTGTCTGGATGTTCTAAATCAGGCCCAAGAGAGGTGAACAGGTATCAGTTCTTATGGAGATCGATCGACTCCGGAAGTGGCGCATGCAGCTGCGTATGTCTGTAGATTTTGTTTCGAATACGCCAATTGTTTGGTCTCTCGCGGGCCGACGTCATGGGAGATAACCCATGCTAATAAGTCGTGTCGAGGTGACTGCGGCCCGGCCATTAAGGGACTCATAGGCATAAGAAAGGAAGCGAACCATAGAAAACAGGACAGGTAAAAAGAAAAGCACTGAAAAGAAGAAACGAACGCAACTGAATTTCACCGCGAAAGCCAATATACTTTTCATCCCACCCCCCTTGGAAGCGAATCGATCGTGGCTTGCCTGGGGGTACTACGGCGATCGTAGCCAACGAGAAGTGTTTTGATAAACACCTTACATAGCTTGGGGTATCTTGGTGGAGGTTGAGAAATTAAAACATTTTGAATATACCGTTGGTGCATTGTAGGGTAAGGATTTTACTCTATAATCTATGTAACCGTTAATGGTGTCAGCGCCGAGGCTGCTGGTCTATTAAAAAGCAATTCCCCGCTGGAACTATCGTTCGAGCACAACTTGTGACTTGGTGAATGGCTTGATTATCTTCAAAGGTAGCATCCTCAGCTCGGTTAGCGAGGGCAATGCCGCTCACTGTTACGAAAATCGGTACCTGTGCGTTACCAACGGGAATAGCCAAATCAGCACAGGGCAAGGAATGGAGAATGGAGATCTCATACTAAAATTGAGTTTGAGTTCAAGATTAGAGAAGCCGAGATGAGATCGATTCTCAATCGAGGACGATTGGAGGAGGGGTCAAGTTAGATGCTGAAGACGAGGGGCTGCAGCAAGCAGGGGGAGATGCATCTTTGACTGCGCAGTTTTCAAGGTCACCCCTGCCATAATAACCCGCCAGCACCGTGCACAAACTCAACAGTTTATGGGTGCCGTCCTTGAGCTGTTAACATAGGTACCTAGGAGGTAGGAAATATCCGACATTCCCTTTCTTTCTCCCAAGGAAGCCTTGCTCATTCATGAGTCGTGAAAAACCCAAACTGTGTGCTTAGGGCCATCGTTTGAGTCAATGCGTTGAATACCAGCCGTGACATGAAGCTGAGTTTACATAGGCTAGCCCAACTTAGTAATAATGGCTGTGTGTAGTGGGGGGCCGCTCACACCAACGATGACAGGACCACGATATTGGTATGTCACTGGAAGGGTTCTAGAGCTTCTTAAGAACTGCATGAGCCAAAAGCCACTGGGGTGCTTTTTCATGAACACTACTCGTGGATAGTAGCTACGGTATTCTGTACTTGGAACATTTCTCGCATTTATACTATTTTCTTAGGAGCCATGAGACCAGCGCTGGGTGACTTACACTCAGTGAGCCTTCGTTGGACAAGAAGGGAGATCTTCGACTAGGTGGGCTTGCTGCAGGATGATATGTTTAAGGCATGTCGTATTTCACCTATTCGAAGAGTGATAGATCAGTAAGAACTGCAGCCTTACCTTTCAAAAACCATAAATAGACTCCGAATCTGCACAAACTTCTTCAGCTCCAAGTGAGGTATGATGAGGTACATACCTGCCGAACAAACAGCCGAGATAAGCAGCTCCCATCTGTACTGTAACCATATCTATGGCTGGTTGGCAGGCACGCAGCGGCACTTGGCGGCTCAGATGCCGATCAGATCCAACCTACAGTATGCAATGCAGGACAAGGCAGGGCAAGACCAAACCTGGTAGGCAACTGGCCAATCGCAACATCAGCCTTCCCATCCATCTCGTCTTCAAGAGAAGGAGAAACCATCCACCTCGACAACAACCTCCTCGACAAGCATCAAGGATGATTGATTGGATTGGTATCCTGAAATGTCGAATCCTACTATGGGTTCTGTTGCTTCTTGGAAGACTGAGCCTGAGACTAATTAAGGGACCTGGACCTGGATTATCCGCAGGTTCGTGAACCCCACTGCCCCTGTTACTCTTCACTACATCTCACGCCGGTCTGTCAAGACCCCAACTAATGGTCCGCCCTCTGTTTGGCTCGGCTTGTCTACGAGCGTGCACGAGCCGAGACCATGACGTGAGATTTATATGGCACGCATATGGCGACGAACAACTCGTATAGCTGAGGACCAAACCTTCTTGCCAAGACGCTTCTCGACTTGACACTTGGAGTAATAACACATAGTCTACGCAAACTTTCGAACGTTTTCTCTGGCACCAAGCGTGCCTACAAACCCAATGATTTTCGGCTCAGGATCCATCAAGCTAAAGATTCTCTCACAGGAAGAGGCAAGTGGAGCACAAAGCAATACCTTGAAAGAATCCGTGCAGAACTGTGGACGCGCCTACCCCTCTACAATTTTACGCCGGCTCCAGCTGGTCGGTGAGATAGCTTGACGCGCTGGAGATCGTTCCAACTTCCAAGGGGAGGTGGGCGTTGAGCCGGCCCTGGCGCGGCATCCGATGGATGGGTGCGGTTGCTTCGAGTTGAACTTACAAATTGAATGAGGGTCCATCATTCCAGAGCCCTGGTGCCCGCCAAGTCCTGGGGTTGGTCGGTGGTCCGTGGTGGTGGATTGATGGTGGGTGCGCGCTACTGGGGGGCTTAGATCGCGTTCTTAGGGAAATTTCCCATGGGATCTTCAGATTTACCACCTTTGCATAGCGCACAGACTCTGTGCGAATCTTCTCATGTTGTTCGTCCACTCGGCCCAGCTTAACAGGCCAGCCAGGTATGCCCTAGGGTGTCCCTACCTGAGAGCCAAGCCAAGCGGCTTGAACAAATCCCCTCGACTGGATCATAATTCATATGTTAGCAAGTCAGCACCGTGGGTTCCTTGTCATCGTGACCCTCTTGAAGACGAGCAGTCACAACTTTGCTTTTCTCTGTCAACGCCAGTCCATCACACCCCCCATACCGTGGCCAATTAGATGCTCAACCGCCGGCCCGGTCTATATCTCCTTGCCCGCTAAAAAAAGAGCATTTCTCTCACATTGCCAGTTCAATTCGGTTTTCAGCCCGGTCGAAAGAGTCACTTTTGCGAACTGTTGTCAACGAGAACAGATACCGTAATACAGGAGCAGAGAAAAACAACGCTGTCTTGGACTTTTTTGTTCTACAGTGTCTTCTTTTGGTTACTGACCGAATGCAGTGCATATTTGGTCCCTGTAACCAGCAGCAACTTGAGGTTCAGGGACAGACCAAAAGAAAAGATCCAAACAAAGAAGACCCCGCCTCCATCGATATGGCCCACAGTCCTTCTCAAGGGCGGCGCCACGCACCTCCCTGGCAAGTAATGACAGCTTGAAGTCTCGCAGTAAGTCGATATGACAGGTCTGATGCCACCACCGCTGGGCCCCAGCATGCCCACCAAGACTACGGTCGGTTGTACACGCTACTGATCATCGAATGAATGGGAGCATCATCCTGGTGCCAGGGCATTGCGCACCTGTCTTGTCCTTGAGCAATACCCATACTTTGTTCTTCGACCCCTTGTTTGTAGTCTTCCTGGGCCTCCTCAGTCCATTTACACACTATTACTAGTCCTCGAAAACCATAAATCCCATCCAACCCCCACAACTTCAACAGCTCGTGCCGTTCCAAGCTTTACGATACAGTGCTCGTGACTTTATCTTTATTATTATATTACCTGCCCCCCCCAGAACCATTACTTGTCTTGCATCAACCTGCCGACTCAAGTAAGAGAAGACCTCCATTATGGCCCTACATCAAGATATCCTACCCATACCCTCGCCCTCCATGCTGTACCATGGAGGCCAGTATCAAAACTCAGCCTCGTCGATGCATCCTGAACCAGAATGTCAGGCTGCAATCAAAAAGTCGAACTCTGCTGGCGGAACCACTGAATCGCCATGGTTCTTGTGCAGTGCCTTCAGATCTCAGAAAGTCCCTGGCACTCGATGTCCTACCTGTGCCTTAGCTGGCAAAGAAGTTTGGGTAATTCCTGGTCGCTGCTGCGGATACTGCGGTACTCCTTGTGTCGACTAGATTTATCCGAGGGTTAAGGTGAGTTTCATGAACACCTCAAATGAATATTTAACTAATTAATCCAGTTTCGGCTGCCTCTCTCCTGGTTTAAAACTTGCCCAAAAGCACAATGCCAAGATGTGGTTGAGCATTTCCCGCCAGCTGCGAACCACAGGACTGTGGATCTCAAGTGTCAGCTGAACATGACATGAGATGTCCCCAAGTACCTTTTTTTCGTTAGTATGGATAGGCAAGAAAGTCTATTCCGACTAGAGGGATCTGCGACAAGTCAAGAGTGACACTTGTTGCAGCTCTTCAGTCAGCTCATGTCGTGAAGTGGAAGGCTCCACGACCTCTGATTGGCACAGCGGCACTCGGACCTATTCTTACGTCGTCGTCGAACATGTCCTAGAATGCCAGGGCCCAGGGGTATGATTCGGGTCTTCAGAGCAGTTTTCTGCCACTCCCCACTGGCTTAATGGGCACCTTCATCAACCCGTGTTCGTGCGTGTTGATCAAGCACGAATCACGGCAATCTCCGAGTCCTGCTTAAAATTGATATATGATGGAAGGGCAAGACTCACGGGTTGAAATCAAGGGATTACCACAGGCCAGCGCAGCCCAACCAGGATGCCGGGAGTGACTCGCATCAGCCACCTTGTCACTTCGCTGAATCTCAGGGGGGAGCCGCACGAGGTGCATCAGATAATCGAGAATCATTTACTGATCACCTTGACTGGGGACCAGGATCAATTGCATAGCTCAGTCAATATCTTGCTACGCGACGGATTTGACACGGCACTGGAGCAAGAGCCAGGCGAAATGGATCGTCAAATTTTATAATCAATGTAGTTTCATAATATTCTAGCTTTTTGGGCAAAGTAAAAAGTAGAAAAAGGACTGATATATGATTGCTCACTTTGGTATCCCTGCCCTTGGGTGGTTAGTGACCTAACGCAATTGTAAGACAACGGAAAATACATATCGCCATTGTGTGATCGCCTACTTCACTAACCCATCTCAGCGAATTCTAGTCTTGGCAATGAGGTGAAAATGATGCTGAGACACTAGGGTTCTGGACTTTCTTCCTTACGCTGAATGGAGAGAAGTCTTCATCAAGTGGCTTGAGTGACACAACGAGGGCTCCTGAGACACCTTTGACAGGTACAATACGTACTGACCTACCCGACCCGTTGGCACGGGCTTATCCTCTTAGCGAGATGGCAGCTGCTACTCTTAACGAAGGGAGTCACTTCAGCTGTCAAAGTTTGAGGGTGATGCAAGGGGTAGCGAAAAAAAACTCCCCTGATCAACCACCTCATGTTCATGTAAGTGAGATGGAGGAATGCAGTCGTCCTGGGTGGAAAGCCCAGTGTTGTGTTATTCTGACTTTTTGTCCAACAATTCGCTCTCACCGTGATAATGTGATTAAATACGTGGTTTAAGACACTGCGGACTCGGCCCCGGTTCCGACTACTGGATTCCATATTGGTTCCGTTATGGCCGGCCGTTGAATTGCCCCGGCTCCGGAAAGTGGGACTCGATATGCTCAGCTCCTGATGGTGAAATTGAATTGCCGTAACTCGCTGGACAGCCGCGACCCCCACCAGAGTCCATTAACGCTTGCCGCCCATCTCCCGCCCCCGCCCCCTCTCTTCCGAACCACAACGGCATTGGATTGTCTCGCGATCCCCTCAACTGTCAGTCAGCAACCCCTGCTGCCTTGGCTCAAGCGACTGGTTACTTCTCTCAGCCCGCGTCCGGTTAACTAACCCCCCCGCGGCCAGAACGGCACAGCCCGGCTTGGCTTGGCTTTGTCTGAGGTGACGGCTTCGAATCCAATGGCGGCCACGGAGCAGAATGGCATCGACATTCTTTGCGATGCCGCCGGCTCAGACATGCTGCTGTCGTCCCTCTTCTCCCTCGCAGCGCCTGTGTCCATAGCTGATGCGAATCAACGGGCCCAGCCACCCTTGCAGCAGGAACAGAATGAATTGCAGCATTCACTGGCCCCCGCGTCGCCCTCGAAGCATCAAATCTTCCAGCAGCATCTCGATCCCGCACTGCAACAACACCAAGGGGAAACACCCCAAAGAACTGCCTCTACATTACCTGCCAAGAGAAAGCTTTCTGATGCGTCCGCCTCGTCGCCGTCTCACGTCTGCCATATCTGCCGTCGCGTCTACGAGCGTGCCGACCACCTGACCAGACACCTCAGGTCGCACGAGAATGCCCGGCCGTACCAATGCACCCGATGTCCCAAGCGTTTCAATCGCGCTGACCTCTTGACACGGCATGAGACTACCCACGATCGAGATGGGGCCGCAAAAGACCGCCCGTTCATCAGAAGAAGCGACCGAGCCGCTGAGGCATGTCTCAATTGCGCTGCTTCCAAGGCGAAATGTGAAGATCAGAAACCGTGCAGCCGCTGCCGTAGTAAGAGTTTGACATGTCAGATGCCAGTGAGACGTGGGAACCAATACCGGACATCTGAGTCGCAGGCTGGTATGTCACCCTCGGACAGTTCAATGGTTGCTTCAACTAGCGGCAACGACAGCCAGGTCTTTGCGGCCGGTGAAGCTACCTATGCTTTGCCCCAATCGGCTATTGTTCATCATGGCCACGCCGTCGATGCTGCCGTCGATTACACCGTCACCTCTTTTCTCGGCGCGCCCAGACTTGAGGATTCACCTGTGGACTCTTTGTTCTTCGCCTCGACGCAAAGCATGTTTCCGGAGATTGGGTTCTCTTGGGATGTAGATTTTGGTTCGCTCAAGATCCCAGGCTTAGATGTGACCGGACGAAGTTCTCAGTCTGGCAATGGAGCAAAACGCCCATCCCGTCAAGGTCGTAAAGATACTGTCCCGGTGGACGCACCCCTTCAGCGTTCAGTATGGTTACATGAGCCCGAGGCCAATGGTCAGGCAGGGAGCTCAGTGTCTTGCTCCAATATTGTTTCATCCTACTTACGCGACAGCATGTTCGCCATGGTTCTCGCCAACAATCCGACACCACATCGAGTACCAACATTTCCATCAGCTGAGTTATTGCGCTATATGGTCGAGACGTACTTTAAAAGCGAAGACCCCAGAAGTGAGGCTTTTATCCATAGATCGTCTTTCGATCCCTCGGCAACTAGCCAAGAGCTTTTCTCTGCCGTTGTCTCAAGTGGAGCTTCATACATATCTACTCCGGCTATATGGCAATTCGGTCTTGCTCTTGATGAGCTTACGGCAAGTGTCATTAGGAAACGTGTAAGTGTGGACCATGGTGTAGTGATAGTTAGCCAGAGATAGTGGCAAAAGGTAGACCACCTGCTGACTGCCAACAGCTTGAATCCTCGTGCATGGCCTCGCGAGATATCACACTTCTTCAAGCGTCTGTCCTCCACCTTGAAACTGGTCAATGGAGTGGCTTCAATCGTCAGACAGAGGTGGCAGAAAGCTTTGCACCTCAGCTTTTGACTGTAAGTCTATTGTGAATACGAGTTCGGCTGGCAGGCTAATCCCGAATAGCTGCTTCGAAAAACTGGGAAGATGAGCTTCACGTCAGACTTGACTACACATACGCCCAACGCCGGCGACTCTTCTGAGACACTTGAGTCGAAATGGCAAAGATTTACAACAATCGAATCTTACAAAAGGTTGCTTACATTACCATGCCGAAGTCGCTAGCATACTGACTAGAGTACAGGTTGGCCATCCGTGCATTTCTCCATGATATGCAGACATCGATCGTGTCGTGGAAGGGACCTACGTTAGCATACAGCCAGCTCGACTTTGCACTTCCGGCGGCCCGTGATCTCTGGAAAGCTAGTAGTTCACAGGTATGGTGGGACTTGAACTTGGCCAAGGGACCTTTCCCCCCTACTGGTTTCCCTCGCCTTTCCGACGTGAGAGACTGCCAATTTGTCATGACTGAACAGAACACGTGGGTGGACACAGAGTTTTGCTGCAAAGCTGCTTTGCATGGGCTGTGGGGACAAATTTGGACCTACCGTAACGCTGTCGTCCACTGTCATCACGCAGCTCCAGACCGGCCGGGATCTGATGTTCCTGAATGGGCCCGCTCTCTTTACCAAGAGCTCTATGAGGGCCTTCGCAAGCTGTCAAATCAGCTCCAGTCTGCACAGACCCCAAAGCATGAGCTATCGCTTCTTTCAGACTTTTTCATGATGATCATACATGTCTCGTTGGACGACGTACAGCGGCTGACCGGCAGGAAGGGTGAGGAGGAATCCCGGAGAGCTATGCAGTTATTGGAGAGCACTTGGCTACCTGAACCAGAGTCCCGGTATGCTGCCTGGCATGCTGGACAGGTCCTCCGACATGCACAGGAGTGTATACCAACAACCCTGCAAGGATTTAACGCTATGGTTGTTTACCTTGCTAGTCTGACGCTGTGGGCGTATGGTCTGCTTTCGCAGCGAACAGCGAACTGCCATGAAGGGGTGGGACAAGAATTCTTGTCACTTAATGAACCAGAGACGAGGGAGACGGCAATGTTCCTTGAGCTCGGCCAGGGCACTCCATCACTTTCATCTCCAGAAGGGCTACGTCTTCAGTTAGAGCCTTTGTCGAACTACGTGGCAGTTTTGTCTCTGGCAAGGCTCACCTTTCGACAAAACTACCCTGTAGCAAGTGAGGCAATGCCTCCGCTTGTTGAAAGCTTGTGTCGACATCTTGGTGATCTCCAAGGCGGGTTTGAGGGGCACGTGGCAATGAAAACGTTATAGACAGCGCCTTTTCTTAGAAAGCCCATTGTGTGCGGATTGCGGTATTTACAACAAAAGTGATTTTGTAGTTTTCATTTATAGCAAGTCAGCGAAGGAGTTGGCAGGAAGGCAAAAAGGGAACATAAAACGGCAAGGGCCCAGCATTGGATGAAGAGATCTATGGTGATGGATTCATCAAAATGGAAGGGCTTATAAACGCGGTATAGGGCTAATTGAGTGTGTAGTTGACTGCTTCTGTTGTCCTATTTGACTTTGGCTAGGGATGTGTTCAGTCAAGAAAGGACAAAGAAAGTAACGATAGTAGGTAATTGTCCTCTACCTGTACTGGCATCTAACCATGACAGCACAAATAGTTCAGTCAATGCTACCAACAATGAAATTGACTGCCAAGCCCACAAGTCTAGTGTATTGCCAAAGTGGTTTTTGTTCTCGACTAAAGTCATAGTCAAACACCCCCATCATTGCTAAAGAGGCTGGTGTTGTTGGACTGAGTGGTGTATTTTCGCTTACTAGACACCTAGTCGTAGTATAGCCTGATTAGCATTCATGCTCTATGCATAGCGCAGGATCTAGAACAGTTCTGTGCCTGGAATAGAAGGAGCAAAGCGACGAAACTGGTACTCCTTTCGTCCATGTCATGTTCATTACAGCGATAAGGTTAAATAGCTGACCACTCAGAGCTGGGTGAATCTGGGGTAATCCCTGAGCCGACTGGTCTGCCGTGCACCGAGGCTTCAGCTCCATTGGACCACGCAGATGGAAAATAATTGTCCCACCAATATCGCCTCACAGGTTACCGGCTGTTTCGGCCCTATGTGCCCTTTCTTGGTTGAAGTTGGAGATTCATTTGACAGGCCGGCTCGTGGGGGGCGGGGTAGGTTCTGGAGTCAAGTTGTTCTATATCAAAAGCTACGTAAGTCGGAGATATCGCCAAGTACTAGATATTACTCCTCGACCAAAAATGAGCGAGCCTGGGAGGAAGAGGAGAGCAATTCTCTGTCAGCTTTAAAGCACATCATATCCAAGCAGAGCAACTCGTCAGAAACTATCAGTTAATTCCGTTCTTGCGGCATAAATAACGGAAAAACTCGGGCTCAGGTGCGGAAACGAAACTCCATGATCCCAAGTACTTGCTTCGAAGAAATAATGAAAGATGATTGGTTAGTGTCTGTTAGAGAGCAACCTCCAACATGGGATCCATATGTGGGCGGGGATAACCCTTGAGCCGCCCCCGCGTTTGGCCCGCATGAAACCGCCTCGTGCATTGTCTTCGTTAAATACTACTCAACTATCCAATTCGGGGCATTGCTTACCTTAACACTGCCCTCATTGTGGTTCTCCAAGCTATCACAAGATCATATATGAATTCGAGGCTTGTCTGTCGAGCTCTCACCTTTTCTTCCAGCTGTATCCCCCCAAACTCCGCACAAGTCTCGTATCATATCAACACCATATCCCGACCTTGTACTCAAATTTCTACCGTCAAGATGGCCAACCGCGTGCACCGAATTACCATGTTCAAGCTGCCTAGCAAGGACGAACAGGCCAAGCTTCTGGACCAGTACCACAAGCTCAATGCCTCTCAGCAAAAGGTGAGTCGCCTCCAGTTGTACCTCTGTTTATACACATCTGATCATCTCTTCAAGGACGGCAAGCCCTATATCCTCTCCATGGTTGTTGGTGCCGCCGACGAGGATGCTCGGTCTCAGGGATATACCTTTGTCTCCAAGACTGAGTTCGCTAGCATGGATGACATGAAGTATTATGATGAGGGCTGCCAGGCTCACCAAGCTCTCAAGGACTTTGTCAAGGGCTCGCTCAACCCTCAGGGAGTTATGACCGTTTACTTCAAACCTCAGGCTGTTGGTGGTGCCGATCACACTTCCTGAACAGGGAATTACGAAATATACCAAACAGTTACCTTCATATATGTCGATGCCGTGAAGGGTTTCGCAAAGTGGTATATTTATGTCCCCAACATATTGATCCGTGAACCAGGCCGTGAGCATGTCATTCTGCTGTTGGTGGTAGTAAGACTACAGAAACAAGCCATGCCAGACCATCAACATAATTGGTAATTTTATCTGTTTTAAAGCATCAAGGCATCACTTTTGAGTACTCCAGAGAAAAAAGCAAAAGCTTTGTTTTCCAGACTCTGGTCACTCGCCATGAACGGTACGCAATTAGATCACGATACTGGCCCCTCAATCCCATCAGCCATTAAAGCCGACTGTGAAGAAAGCGCCTCCTTTACATTTCGAGCACCATCCATTTCTCTTTCACCTATTAAGCAATGTTCCATTGGGGGTACTGTAGACAACAAGCTACGCAGTTCGTACAAAGAGACTTGAGAAGCATTTTCACCGAAATAGAACACTACATCACTTATCACCTGCATTTTGCTCGTCGTCTGTACTATTACCACCAAAGAAGTCATTGTACGTGTAGAACCTGAGTACAACTCATACTATAGGACGATAGAAACAGCATTTAGGAACAAAGACTATTGCAAAGACAACCAGTATCCTCTCCTGAAGAATCTGCGAAAGAACTATAGTCATTCACACAAGAACAAGTGCTGTCAGTCCTTAGGGGTCCTCAGAATGAGCTTAAAGTAATACAGGAAACCCAGACGTCCCAGACAAAAGTGCCAACTGTCCATCTGAGGAGTTTTGCGCGAGTTTGACCTAAAAGAGGTGTTTATTCCGAACCAAGAATTCAGGAACTACACAGAAGACCGTCAACACGTACAAAACCAAGTGTCAATATTGAGAGAGGTCTGCGGGCGAGGGATCAGGTACAGTTTATATGTTGAAGATTTTAGAAGTCTCGTTGAGAAAAAGATGAAATGGTCGTCAATTGCCTTATAAGTTATCTTGGTATGCTAGAACATAACACGAGTACTGAAAAGAGAAGCAATAGTACACACATCTTGCATGTTTTCTGCCAGATCTTGGCACTCAACTGTGACTACAGTCGTGCTCGTCACACGACATCTTCCAGAGTAAGAATTGCCATAAAATCTCCTCACGATGAACAATTGTCTTTGACGGCTTAGGTTCAATAGAAGTGAGACCACAATAGATACCATTTGAGACAAATAGCTTGAGACTTCTCCAACGCCCCTGTTTCTCTTGACTCTCAAAACAGACTCTATTTGCGACACCAAACCGTCTCAAAGAGGGCTCACGATGTTATCACGAGGCCTCTCAAAGAAATACCGCTTGCGGACTTTTGTGCATGACCGACTGGCCGAGGAGCAACACCGAGTTTGTAGTACAGTAGAAATTTCTGTCGGCGTCTCTACAGTCAGTTGATTTAGCGTTGTGCTCTATGCAAGGTTGGGCCACCAGAGTAGTACAGGGAATTGATTTGCTTATGAATCACCAGGAGTAACCGAGAATTGCCTTGGGATGCCTTGATCTTCAGGTACCGAGACCGGAAGCACCCAATTCGCAGTCCTCTCAGTGGCAAACTTCGAGGCCAGGGCTTTATCGACATCTTTGCAGTTGAGCAGTTGAGTGTAAAATTTAGTTATCAGCTGACTAACCACCGAATATTTTTCATTG
The DNA here is from genome assembly GCF_020744475.1 of Fusarium redolens. Classification (NCBI taxonomy): domain Eukaryota; kingdom Fungi; phylum Ascomycota; class Sordariomycetes; order Hypocreales; family Nectriaceae; genus Fusarium; species Fusarium redolens. Next base: position 2,142,901 of record NW_025763666.1, on the reverse strand, counting down.
CTGTTGTATTCAAAGAATATCGTCATCTGAAAACCTATGTTACCAGAGCCCGTACATATGCTACCGTACGCCGCGATAATCAGAATATTTCAGCACCCATATACGAGAAGACACCCAAGGCTGTGAGCTAACGCCAAATATGCCACCCAAAACCAACTTGTTCACATCAGGATCGATCTCTTTGGGATCGAATGTAGTGGTGCACGATAAACTAAAATGATGATGCGAGCCAATCTCAAACAGAACGGTGTATACTGGTTATATCCGTCATCTCTGTCGCGGATTCACTGCCTCTTCTGGAAGAGAACTGATCCTTAGGGAATGCCGTCAACCTTTCCAGGGGCGCAGGGTTTCTTTCCAGTGAGAAAAGAGATAAGGCTACCATGACTGCACAGACAAGCATCAAGACCTTGATTTCCTCAGCAAACGCATTGGCATAAACATCCCTGACCAGGTCTCGCAGATTCCCCGGCAGTTGTAGACTTGTCAGTGGTGATCGGTGGAGACTTGAAAGTTGAGCGGATGTCAAATGGTCCTGGAGATATTCGTTGACGTGGGAGTTGAAAATGACAGTGCAAACCGCCAGACCAATGCAACCGCCCAAGACACGCGCCTGCGCTACAGCACCTTGCGCTGAGGCGAGCTCACTCCGTTCAGCGGCGAGTATACTGGTCATAATAGTTGCGGCAGAGAAAGAAAGACCGACGCCGAGCCCGAAAATTGCTTGGAAGGCATACTGGGCTTTACTATGTGAGTCTGGCCCAGTCAACATTGACATTAGACCGACTCCAAGAAGTTGTAGACACGATGCCCCTAGAAGGGTCAGGGAAGTGTTGTTTCTCCGGCTCGAAATGGCACCCCCGAGAAATGAGCCAATTGCGCAAGCACCAAGCATGGGAAGGATATGCAAACCTGCCGTTAGGACTTCTTCACGACTGACAATTTGAAATCTTTCCGGAATGACGATCGAAAGTGAGATATAAGGAAAGCCGGTGAATAACGTAACCCTGATTGATGTCAATTGCGATCGTAGGCCAACCTTTGTTATTCAACTTACAGTAATCCAGCAGAGTATACTCTTCGAAGCATTAATCGAATCGGGAAAATTGGCTCGATGTTGCGCAATGGCCCTGTCTCCAAGTGTACTTCCCACCACACAAACACGAGCCAGCTCACGCCTGAAATGACCAAAGCAGAGATAATCTCTGGGCTCCCCCAAGCGAACGTGTCTGAGCCAGCTTGCTGAACAGCGAACACAAGAAAGCCAGAACTGGTAAGAAGAGTTGCGCTCCCGAGGAAATCAATGCTGGTGAAAGCCTTCCATGAGAAGAAGTGTGCTACTTCTTCGTGCGGCCAGAGATTTGTAATTGTGAGGATCGCAGCCAAGCCGAATGGGATGCTGACGTCGTCAGTAATGCTTCAAGCATGTACCAGAACACTTACTTCATGTTGAACAACCACCTCCAGTCTGAAAGCTGAGAAACTGCACCGCCGATGATGGGGCCCAGTACGAAGGCGACAGCGAGGGTAGCACCAATCATAGCCCCTATCAGGCTGGGACGGTGGGAAGGCCCAACCTCTACCAGGCCGATCTGTGTTAAGCTGTACAGACCAGATGCACCCATTCCTTGGAACGCACGGCATACGATCCTAGAAGGTGTCAGCTTGAGAACAGAGTAGAGAGCAGGCGGCATACAAAGCTGTCATACTAGTTGCCGATCCACAGCCCTGTGAGAAACCAACAAAAATGACCCATGATACCACGAGTATGTTGCGCCGTCCATATATGTCACTCAATTTGGATACACAGACGGCGAATCCTGTTGCATTCTGTCAAAACTTGTTCTCTTGATCCACGATCTTTCAAGGGACTCACCCATGTATGTGAGGAGGTACGCTAGAACTATCCAAGGGGCGTTTGTGAAATCGTCAAGGTCATGCGAGATGGTGACGAGCGAAGTCGAGACGATGGAAGTGTCGAGGCTCGAAAAGAGTAGTCCAGCCAACAACCTGAACATGCCAATTAGCAAGTACCCTATGCCAAGGTAATAACTCCCTTACGAGATGACAAGAACTACTCGTCGAGGCCCAGTGATCGAATGTTTGCGCAGTCCGACAACCTCCGTTGTTATTGAAGCATTCTCTTCCAAGCCATCCTCCATCACTGCTACTTGACCTAGGGATGGGTTTGGATAGGAGAGAGACATCCGGTATTCGTTGGCCATCTTTGCTATTGATCTTTTCTCGTCAGTTCAAATAAGTTTGGTGCAATTTCTTGAAAGCGTTTGATTGTTATATAAGATAGATTCGTATCCGATTTCGAAGCTGAAGAGTCGATCCAAACAATCAGAGGGTTGGTAGGGAGGATAAGGTAAGTAACAGTGTAGCCAGGTAAAGGCTTGGGGCGTCAGTTGAGAATTCCCCAAGTGAAGGCGCGGCCTCCTATCTTGATAAAGCAGGAACCTTCGATTTTGGTAAGTTCCCCTCCAGGAAAGAAATGACACTCGTAAATTTGAGGTACGTTAATCTGTCGATATTCAAAGATCTTCAGTTGTATCAGATTGGAAAGGTTGGAGCTTTTCATATCGAGTTGATCTGCAGAAAATCCGGAGGCAAAGAGACAACACACCTGACTTTGAACATAATACTCTTGAAATATTCATAACACTTGGTAACTATCTTGCCGGAGAAGGCGAAGGACCGAATTAATATTTGAGACATGGTCCTGAAACGTTACACGACTACAAGCGAAGAGGCCACTCAATACCGTCGCCAACCTCAAACATCTGCACCGAAGAAAACAACCCAAAAGCTTTTCCAACTGCGGAGTAGATGAGATATTTTCTTACAGTGACACGGTTCTAGGAGTAGTGGCTATGACGGGTGCTGTGCTATCCAGGGCATTGCTCCCATGTTAAACATGGTTGTCATGACCCACTGATTGGTGATACAGGTGAGAAGAAGCTTTGAGAGCAGGAATCTGATATCAAAGAAATGTCCAAAGTGAAGAATTACAGATAGACCTTTGTGTGAGCCGTGTCTGCGTGACTTTGTACATTGGGTGAGTTGATACAAAGCAAACTGGAGGACATTGTCACCAGCTTTGTTTGCTCTATCTATAACAGGAAATTCTCTAGCCGCCGCTTTATAATCTAAGCGAAGAAGCCTCTGCAACACTGTAGGATCCCGCCTGTGTGGTCGTTGCACATGGCATGGCTCTCCGCTCGTGGCTGGACCAGACTTTTGGCTACCTAAACGATCAAGCGCTGTCTGGGTTTTGAACTCGCTGATGTTATTTGGAGTGGGCACTACAGAAACCCAAAGCTCAGCCAGGAATCGTATGTGGGAATAATTAGTTGTTCATGATATATTTACCGGAACTCATGTGTAAGAGTGCTAGCGTTGTGTTCATGAATTTAGGTTGTTCAGTCCTAGCTGAGCCCCTCTCACTTGCACAAGAACCTCAGACAAGACGTTTCTTGCGAACAAATCTGAGTATCAGATAAGAACCTAAGGTAGAGAGAAACATCCGGTAATGGTGGTAGGTATGTCAAAGCGTCTTGGCTGGTGGGTAGCTGCGTTGTACGGTTGAGCCTTTAGGTAGCTGGACAGCCAAACGGCGCTCGCCTGGCGCTACCTGTGTGACTTTGTTCTACACTCTTGCCAGATAATCGGATGATTCAGGAGCACGATGGCTTGATGGTGAGAAATATGTTCAAGACACTGTGTTCGGCTAATGGTTCTGGGACGGATAGCCCGTCTTGAAATTGACGAGCCGTTCCACGTGATTATATTGAAGTATGGTAGTCTCCCGCAACTTAAACTCTACTCGGAAATTGCGACAAACGATATGTCAAGAGCCTATCATCTTTTTGTTTCCATTTTGGGGACGCGCCCATCTGACATAGTGCGGACCCTACTTCGGGAGGCTATCAACGGCTATTCCCCAGTCGGTCTTCCATGGATGGCATTGCATGCCTCATGTAGCCGTTGCAGAACAGCAAGCTTCCCGTATGCAATAACGGGACACCCAATCGATTTTCGTTGGCTGATCTTGCCTATCTGTTCTGTGTGTGTCGGCTTTTCACACGCATGCCATCTTGCACAGCTTAACACATCCGAAGTAGTTGAATGGGTGGGATGGTTTAGGTATTTGCAGAGCTATGCTGTCAGGTATACAGCTACGTTACTTTCGAACTACCTTCGCGAGAGATGTTTTGTTCACCGCTGAAGCCCAGATGACAAAAGGATGACTATTTGAGCTAGGCTTGCGGCGAACTCTCCCCTTGGACGATGGACCAGAACGCGGGCCTGCTACCACCCACGAGTATCATTATTTAGTCATGAAAAAGCTCGTAAGTATTAATCTCATCGTCCGTAATCATTTGCAGCCTGGTGCTGTGTGAAAAATTCTCTATCATAATGGCAGTATGGATACATGGCAATATCATCGTAGGAGTTGCCCTTCCTTACAACTTGTTCGCATTACCCCTGTTTCCATATGCTTCGAAACCCAATGAACACTAAGCTGGGTCACATTTTCATGGATTTCGGCGCCACACTATATTCTTCTAAGTCTTGAACGTTCGATCTGGAAGAATTCTTGATTATGCATCACATCCGTTCCTTTCACATATACAGCTCTAGATGTGCCCCGTCCAGCACCAGAACAAAGCTTGACAGGCAAGGTGGCGGGCCAAAGAAGTCACATTTTGCTGAAAGAAGCACAACGTTCATCTGAAATGGCGGTAAAGCTTCTAGGCCGATTTGAAATAATTACGATGCCTTCTAGACTTGGCGGAATATTGCAGCAAGCCTCCATCCAGAGCAAGCTGCCGTCGACAGAAGATCTTGGCAATCAGTTTTCCCACCAGCATAAGATTCTACATAAAGAACAGCAGTATGATCAGCTTTGATCTAAGCCTTCCTGTAGTTCTTGGCATCAAGAAGATGCCTTCAAATGGATCACACCGACTCTAACACGGGCAGTCCTAAGTCATGGGGCGTAAAGCATCAATGACGGCATCGGCCCTATTTACTTCTTGAAACATAGTTCAACAAGACGATTATATAGGCCCGGTTGCTATGGTTCGAGCTCCATGGGAAGAGTCAAATATGAACTCCCGCCCCCTTTCTTTCATTCCGCACAAACATAAGGATAAATAACATCTAGTTATTATCGTCAAAAGAATCTTTTGAACCTAATTATTCTCAAATTATTCCTTATCTCTCATCTCTTTATTACCATCCGAGTGAAGTTTAGACAAGGCCTCATTATCTGTCTGCCAGTGCCAAGTACCTACCGCCGCGACTTCTCGCCCTAACTCTGAACTCTTTACCAATTCTTGGCATTCCGTGCACTGGCAGTGTATTCTACCTTATAGCACTGGCAGTTCTTCAGTCAGTGACTCACTACCTAGGGTATCCAGTCATTCTCATAATCCCAGATTCTCATAATCGACCTGCTGAACTTGCCTTTCCTTTCTTCTTCTACCAGAGCCACTCTTGCTACCAACGACACTCTTACCGCTGCGTCCCATCTTGCTTTATTCTGGATATTTCAGAAAGAGAGATAGAGGATAAACTAACCGTTATTTCTTGCCGTCTTTTTTCTTTCTTTTTGGAGGTGTACTTTGGGCGTCATGGAGGACGACATCGCCATCGTAGGCATTGGTCTACGATTCCCTGGCGATGCCTCCTCTCCAGAAGAACTATGGAAAGTTCTGGAGCGTGGGGAATCTCAGTGGTCTGAATTCCCTAAGGACCGCCTCAACATCGATGGGTACTATCATCCCAGCGGTGATCGACAGGGTAGTGTAAGTTAACAAGAATATATTTCTGGTCGAGATAACGTCGCTGAATAATATGACTTGGGTAGATTTCTTTCCGTGGAGCCCATTTTATCAAGGGCAATTTTGCTTCTTTTGATGCTTCCGTAGGTTTTGGTTCTGTGGCTCGCAGTTGCTATAGTTACTCGGCTAATGTTGCTCTTTCTTCTAGTTCTTCTCGATTTCGGCGGAAGATGCCAAAGCTATCGATCCACAGCAACGAATTCTCCTCGAAGCTTCATATGAGGCACTTGAAAATGGCGAGTCTATCGAGGTATCTATGTTGATTGAAGCTGACAATAGAACTTTAGCGGGAATTCGCAAAGAAGATATCGATGGCAGCGATGCAGCTGTGTACGTTGGTTCATTTGTCAAAGGTAAGTATGTCCAATCTTTCGGGAAAATCTTGCTAACTTTGGTAGATTACGAGCAAGTCTGTCTCCGGGATCCGGATTGGCAGCCACAGTACGCTGCTACTGGAAACGGCATCGCCATAATGGCAAATCGAATCTCGTACTTCTTCAACCTTCATGGCCCCAGCATGACTATTGATACAGGCTGCAGTGGCAGTCTTGTGTCTGTTCACCTTGCCTCACAGAGTCTTCGGGCAAGAGAGACGTCACTTGTAGGTGTATCTCAGCCATTTCAATTTGTGGATGCTGACAAGTATGCAGGCGATTGCCGCTGGGGCTGGTATGATTCTTACACCCAATACTATGATGCCTATGACAGCTCTTAATTTCCTAAGCCCCGATGGTAAATGCTTCACTTTCGACTCTCGAGCCAATGGTTATGGGAGAGGCGAGGGTATCGGTGTTGTTGTCATGAAGCGTTTATCAGATGCCATTCGCGATAACGATACTATTCGTGCAGTTGTTCGAGCAACAAGAGTCAATCAAGACGGCCACACGACAGGTAAGTCGTTTATTCTTTGATTCTTAGCAGCAGCACTAATTGATAAAGGCATTACCCTTCCAAGCAAGGAGGCCCAAGTCGCCAACATCAATTCTGTTTACGAGTCTGCCGGCCTCGACATCAGTCAAACAGGTTATGTTGAGTGCCACGGCACGGGGACAAAAGCTGGAGATTGGCGCGAACTAAAGGCTATCTCTGAGTCACTTTGTACTGTTCGAGATATCGATAATCCCATTGTCGTCGGCTCGATCAAGCCCAATATTGGTCATCTCGAAGGCGCCGCTGGTGTAGCAGGCCTCATCAAGGGTGTTCTTACTCTAGAACATGCCAAAATCCCACCCAATATCAATTTCGAAAAGCCCAATCCTGATATTGACTTCAAGGAGTGGAAGGTCAAGGTTTGTAGGAGCATCTTATTGTATTCAATTATCGCTAACAGTCACAGGTACCAACCGAAATGCTCGACTGGCCTATCTCGGGCTTGCGCCGTGTCAGTGTCAATTGCTTCGGCTTCGGAGGCACAAACGCCCATGCCATCATGGATGAGGCCCCTCGCTATCTGTCAGCTCGTGGACTTAGGGGGAACCACAACTCTGTTGAGGCGATCACTTCTTCCCGCAGTACATCCAATACCAAAGCAGTGTTCGAACCTCAGCTTTTTGTCTTCTCGTCCCACGACAAATCTGGGGTGCGACGTATTATGGAATCACACATCCCTTACTTGGAGTCACAAGGGGAAAATGACACAGCGTTTTTGCACAATTATGCCTACACACTTGGCTCTCGCCGATCCAACCTTGAATGGAAGCATGCCGTGGTCGCGAAGTCTCGAGAAGACCTGATCGTCAAGCTTCAGAACATTGACGAGTCCTTGTTCAAACGAACATCGAAGAACAAGCAGCCCAATATATGCTTTCTTTTTTGTGGCCAGGGCGCTCAATTTGCGCAAATGGGTAAAGATCTTCTCCCCTTCGAAGCTTTCCGTGACACACTGGAAGCTGGTTCTCGATACATGAAGAACAAGCTCGCCAGTGAATTCGACCTCCTCGAAGAAATTCTCAAAGACGAGGCCGAGACTCGAATATCTGACTCTAGAATCTCACAACCTGCAACTACAGCTGTTCAGATGGCTCTCGTGGATCTCTTGGATTCATTTCATATCACTCCTAATTATGTCATTGGGCACTCCTCTGGGGAAATCGCAGCAGCGTACGCATCGGGTGCTCTCACCAAGGAAGAAGCTTGGGAGGTTGCTTATTATCGCGGACTCGTTGCTTCATCCCTTTCGATTGAAACCCCTCGCACGCAAGGCTCCATGATGGTAGTTGGCCTTTCCGTCCTTGATCTTGACGAAAGCTATGATGACGAGACGTACCCTTGTGAAGTTGCTTGTGTGAACAGTCCTCGATCCTTGACCTTGTCGGGTAGGAAGGAAAATATCGAGGGTGCGTTCAAGGAGCTTTCTGCGAAAGGTATATTCTGTCGCATTCTTCCCGTCAAGGTTGCATATCATTCCTCAGACATGCTCAAGATCGAAAAAGAGTACAAGTCCGCTTTGAGACTGATTGATCCACGTCAGCACCAGAAATCGGTGACCATGTTCTCTTCCGTCACTGGAGAGAAAATTGATGGGTGCGACCTTGGCAACAAGTACTGGACGTTGAACCTGGTGTCCCCCGTCGTGTTCATGTCAGCTATAAGCACTATGCTGCAGCTTCCGTCCGACAAGTCCCCAGATATCATTGTTGAGCTGAGCCCTAGTTCAACTCTGCGCTCGCCAGTTCTGGATATAATAACATTCTTTGGCTCCCCGGCTCCGCCTGTATATCGCACTGTCCTTGACCGAAAGGTTCATGGCGCAATGTCGCTCCTACATACTATCGCCGAGCTCTGGGCATGTGGATGCAAATTCAATATGGAAAAGGTTGTCACTCGAGGGTCTTATCAGATACCCCTTAAGTCTCTGGCCGATCTTCCCCCTTACCCGTGGAATCACACTAGATCTTATTGGCACGAGTCTCATCTTGGTGAAGCAACACGATTCAGAGAGTTTCCTCGACAAGACCTGGTCGGTGCTCCCACTAGTGATGCTATCTCCTTCGAACCTCGCTGGCGGGGATTTCTCCGCATTTCCGAGAACCCCTGGATCCAAGATCATCAGATACACAAGACGACCATCTACCCTGCTGCTGGCATGGTCACCATGGCTCTCCAAGGTGCCTGCCAGGCCACCAAGAGTCAAGAGGACATCCTTGGATATGAAATTATCAACATGCGGATCCAAAGAGCTATGATCGTTCCAACCACAGCACATGGACTGGAAATGGCCATGAACTTCAAGAGCGTATCTTGCACGTCTGTTCACAGCTCTCAAGGTACTGCTTTTGACTTTTGCATCTACTCGAAGCAATTGAACTCCTCCTGGGAACAGAACGCTTCTGGTCGTATCGAGGTACGATACAAGCGTGGACAATGGAAGGCTGCCTTTCAGAAGCATCGCGAAGAGTACGAGTTGCTCAAAGGGTCCTGCCTAGAACCAGTTGTACCTCGACAACTCTATGAGCTTCTTGACATTGTGGGTATGAATTATGGTTCTCTTTTCCAGAATCTCATCTACATACGCAAGAGCAAGGACGCGTGCGTCACCAAGATACGCATTCCTGACACGCGGTCCAAGATGCCTGCAAAGTTCGAGTATGGTCATCTGATTCATCCTGCAACTCTAGATTCCATGTTTCAAACACCCTTCGCTGTCGAGAACGAACCCATGGTCCCAACTTTCATTGAGAGCATTTTTGTCTCGGCAAAGGTTTCCAGTGACATAGACAAGGAATTCAATGGTTACTCTACCGCCACTCGAGTTGGCGTTCGTGACGCAAGCGCAGATATTGCCATGGCCCAGTCTGGCTGGGAACAACCATCGGTTATAATCCGTGGACTTCGCTTCACTGGCCTTTCTGGATCATCTCAAGATGGAGGCGGGTTTCTTCCAAATAACCGCACTCTATGCACTCAGGTCTCGTGGATGGAAGACATCACTTGCTCAAAGACAGAGAATATTGAGGAGTTTGTCAGAAGGCTCGCACATAAGCTGCCAGGACTTTCTATTCTACAAGTTGGCGGTACCTCTGACACCACGCAGAAGATTGTCAGTGCTTTGCCCAGCCTCGAAGGCCAAAGACCTTGGCTCTCTCGATACACTTTAGCTGAGGCTAGCCCTGATGACAAACCTTTTGATATTGCGTCCATGTTTGCGGGAACTGCCGCTGAGCCTTTCATCGAGAAAAGATCTGTAGATGGCTCAGAACCTCTCCCCGACTACGACCTGATTCTCGTTTGTTCTCGAAGTGAAATCGATATCGCCAAACTCAGTGCTCACCTGAAACGTCCCGGTTATATCGTGGAAAACTGCCCGGATGGAACCCCCGACCTAGGTGAGACCATCTCACATGATTACAACGAAGATGGTGAGAGAGTGAAGATCAAGTTTCGAGTGAATCGTAAGAACCCAGCTGAAGATTGGCTATTGGTCCCCGATGTTGCCATCCTTCTGCCCGACAATCCTCCTTCAGAGACGCAGTGGCTTGCGGGAAAGCTCATCATGGAGCGCCAAGCTAGTGTGCAAATGCGCACCATGCAGCTCAACGAAGTCTTAAGTGATCCCTCAAGACTGAAGAACAAGATCGTTATCTCTCTTCTCGACTTTTCAGCAGGATTCAATGCAGGTGCATCAATATACCACTGGACTGAGGCGGAGTTCAACGCTTTCCATAGTGTCCATCAGGTTGTGAAGGGAATTCTCTGGATCTCTCGCAGTGCCCACATGAACCCGATGAATCCTAAAGGAGCTCCCGTCATCGCCCTTGCGCGCACACTCATGTCAGAAGAGCCCCTGAAAACATTTGTGACCTTTGACTTGAGTATGAACACACCTCTGAATTCTCCATCGGTTGTCCAGAGTGTCAGCAAGATCTTCCTCCAAGCATTCGTATCAGAACAAGGCTCTGGTCCACGTGAACTGGAGTATGCTGAGAGAAACGGTGTGATTTGCATTCCTCGGCTCGTCCCTATTGGGCCGCTGAATGATATTGTTGAGAATGGTATTTCTAACGAGATCACCAAGGTATCATTCCACGGCTACCCGCGTCATCTGAAGCTTCATGTCTTGCAACCCGGTCTCACAGACGATAGCTTGGTATTTACTGCTGGAACTAGATATGGTCCTCAGCCTGGGGAAGTTGAGATTATATTCGAAAGCGCACCTCTTGACTTCGTCGACTTGGAGACTGCCATGGGCAGAACCTTGGAATCTGAGGTTGGATCTGAAATATGTGGCCGCGTCGGTCGAATCGGGTGCAACGTTTCTGGATTCATGACGGGTGATCTTGTGAGCGGCCTTGTGACCAGTGGCTCTGTTCAGAGCAATGTCAACATAGACAGGCGCTTTGTGTCAAAGTGGTCATCTCCTCTTTCCTTCAGCCATTTTGTTAGTGCTTTTCATTGTTTTGATAAGGTTGGAAGACTTGGTCAGGGAAAGTCAGTTCTTATTCATGCTGGAGCAAGCCGGGCCGGCATGGCTGCTATTATAGTAGCTTTTGCACTCTCTGCGGAGGTGTTTGTGACTGTTATGGGACCAAATTCGGGAAAGCAACGAGAGTTTTTGGAAAAGACCGGCGTAAAGAGGGCAAACATCGTCAACGCCGACTCAGACCTCTTTACTACAGTTGTCTGTTACTATTCAGGACACGGGGTTGATCTTGTCTACAACGCTACCCAGAGACATATCGAAGACAATTTCAAGTGTGTTCGCCGAGGTATGTTCAGCTTTTCTCCTATAACTGCATCTTCACTGACTTCTTACAGGAGGTATTGTCGTGCAATTTGCCAGCAGGTTGCCAAATCCCCCACCTGTTCACGTTCTGCCTTCGGATGTTTCGCTTGTCAACTTTGACTTGCAAAATATGTTGAAGTATGATGCAAACTACGTGGCAGAGCTGGTTGAAGAGCTGAGTGAGCTAGTTGAAAGTGTCTCTGATGATACGAACAGTAACCTACCACTTCCTGAGCCGCTCATAAATATCAATATCAACAGGATCAAGGAAGCATTCGGATTCATCGAGAAGAGCCCCTTTTTTGGGTTCGTTTCCATCACCGGAGGTCCTGATGCTAAGCCTCAGGTTGACATTGCTATCAAAAAGAAAATCAAGCCATTGCATCAAGCCTTGTCGGATACTGATACCTACCTCCTTGCAGGCGGCTTGGGCGGCCTTGGTCGTAGTATCTGCGAATTGTTGGTCAAAAATGGTGCTCGACACATTGCTTTTCTGTCACGGACCGGTACTTCATCTAAGTCGTCTCAGCTCTTTTTTAAAGACCTTTGCGCTAATGGCATTGACGCTCGAGTCTACAAGGCTGATCTTTGCGATGCCGAAACTCTCACGAAAGTAATCAAGGAAGAGATATGTCAAGAAATGCCACCTGTTAAAGGGGTTCTCCAATGCGCCGCGACTATCAAAGATTCGATTTTCTCAAACATGACATACTCTGACTGGGTCGAGGCATTTAGACCAAAAACCGTCGGTTCAGACAATCTTGTCCGAGCGATATCGGCAAACTCAGAAGACCCCTTCTTCATCTTCCTTGCCAGCTCTGCGGGAGTTATTGGTAACCGGGGCCAGGCCAACTACGCTGCTGGTAACTGTTTTGAAGATGCCCTCGCCCTCAACCTCCGCCTCAAAGGAAAGCATGCCGTGTCCATCGATCTTGGGCCTGTTCTTGGTGCAGGAATGCTTGCAGATGATGAGGAGATTCTTGACATTCTTCGAGCCAGTGGGTTCTATGGTATTCGTCACGAAGATTTTCTTACCATGATCGCGCACGCGATCACTACTGAGATTGCACCCAATACTCCCATGCCTGGTCACGTTATTATGGGCATTGGCTCTGGTGGTCTCATTAGACAGAATCAACCAGCTGATCCATACTGGTCTCGTACTGCTCTCTATGGCTACCTCAACCTGGTTGACACTCCACTCCCTGACTTGAAAGTGGTTGATGCTTCAAATGACTTTGATTTGAAGTCCCTTCTTTCATGCTGCTCCAACACAGATGCAGCTGCAGAGATAGTCACCACTGGTCTGTCTCTCATGCTTGCCAAGGCGATGAACATGCTTCCTGAGGAGATTGACACTGGGAAGCCTCCCAATGGCTACGGTGTTGACTCGCTGGTGGCCGTTGGTGTCCGAAACTGGGTTGTCACCAACTGCGGTGTTGAGGTCTCGGTCTTTGAGGTCTTGAGTGACAGAACAGTCGCCGAGCTAGCCAGAGACATTGCTAGACGAGGCGGGTTTGGAGATGAGGATAAATGAGCGATGTTGTAAGATTGGTAACGAAGAGACTGGGGATATGAGTCTCGGGCGCGAGTCTATATATGCTGGAGTCTAGAAAGCTCTAGATTTCCTTCGCGTGGTTTGAGAATGGGAAGAAGCACACGGGGAACTGGTTTTTGAAGTTTTAGACATAAAAGACAGAAACTCCTTTACAGTTTGTGTTATAGTTGCATGATACACAAATTTCTGGACAAATCTCTGTTCGATTGGTCGTGACCTAATGCTGTTGTGGTTATAGGGCTAGAAGGCCAGAAGCTGAAGACCGCAATCATAAGTGACAGCTTAGGTGACTTTAGGATACCCTTAGGTAAACTAATACCAGTTTAGAAGAGCATTTGATAAGTTGTTTCTAGCACGCGGAGAGAAGATCTTTACAGGAGCCCTTTCACTCTGTATTAAAGGCAAGATTTACTAGCCCCTGGGTATTAACTACTTAGAATTAATTAACTCAACACCGCCGCAATTAGACCAATCAAAGCAAATAGACAGAACGAAAGAAACCAAAATAAAAAAAACAACTTATACATGAAAAGGGGCTTCGATAAGGACAAAAAGCAATGCGTAATCAGGGAATCGAACCCTGGGCTCCCCGACGCTGCTCGAATGGCAACGGAGAATTTTACCACTAAACCAATTACGCTTTGTTATTAGATCTGGTTGTTATTTGACTACATGGAAGTTATCCAGAAGTGGCTGATCCAACTATTCGTGAATTCCCGAGTCTATCATCCAGTACCAGGCCTTCGGGGATCTAGACAGTCCTTGTTTTACATCCCTTGACCTATATCATTTATGTGTACCAATGTCTTTATTATCATCTCCTTCGTCCAGAATGGTTGCTGTTCAAACACGCCGTTGCCATTCAAGGCTGCCAAACTGCCTCGATAATGCTCATCCTACATCCCTCAGGTCTTCTCACACCCTTGAAAAGACCTATCAGTATACACAACAATCGGAGACGATGCGAGTTCGGTGACTTACCTTGAAGACGAAGCGCTCATCGGCAGCCCTAAAGAGCTCTTCAAACTCCTTTTCTGTTCGCTCTTGTGCATTCAACAAGGTCAACATCAACAGGTCCATACTCCGCATGACTTTTTCATCCCAATGGTTTTCAGCCCCTGGCTCACGGAGACAATGATCGTTGATGATGACACGCGCACCAGGTTTGAGAGCCGGGACTAAGTTTTTGAGGATCTTGACGGCATATGGGGTAGAGTAGTTGTGGAGTATCCAGCGGAAGTAATAAACTTGGTTTGCGTCAGTAAAGGGGGAAAACTCATGGAGCAAGTATTCTGTCAGTCTCACCATCGGCATCCTTGACTGGCTGCTCAGTAAAGAAATCATGGACTTGAAGAGATATGCGTTGAGCTACCCCTTCATCTGCGCATATCGGCTCTGGGGTGCTGCTGATTGTCTTTGCTAAATCTTGTACCACAAACTTCATCTTATCCCATTTCTTGGCAAGATCAACGCACACGAAGCCATGACTGCCGCCGACATCCACCAATGTGCCGTTGTTGTTATTTACTTCGGAAAAGTCGTAGTTATCGACGAGGTAGCGAACCTCATAGCCCTCGCCGCCTGTCAAGCTTGCCATAGCTACCGCAAATCGCTTTCCTCTGGGAGGGTCTTTGCCGAATGTTGCAAACATTGGCTCTTTATCCACCGTCCCCCATGCATGGTTGAAGCCAGTCCGTGTGAGTGAGGTCGCTTCTGGGTCGGCACGAAGAGCTTCCAAGGTATGAGCCCCAGCTGGTAAGAAATCCTCTCCATTCAACCCTACCCAGGCTTGGAGACTGGCGTCCTGAGCAAGCATCTTTGATGCGGCAGTGTGTGCTATGAGCCCTGGTGCAGGCTCTTGAAAAATCTTATTTGTCATAGCATGACGAAGAGCGCGGGCTAGGTTTATGCGGTCCAGTTCAGTCTTGCTTAGAAGTTCAGCCAAAGCAATAGATCCCTCCAGAGGTACGAGGTTGGCTATGAAGGATCAGAAACGAATATAAAATCAGAATTGGCGGGCTCACGAATTCCATAGCTGTTCAGTATTTGGAGGCTCAAGGTGTCGAGATACTTTTTGTGTCAGTACTGAGGCCAATGCAAAGGCGGCAGGCTTACACTCCATATACCCCATCTGACAGTCTCTCTGGGTCCCCGAACAAGAAGCTCGAGCTGTTTAGTTGCAGAAGAGATCTCCATGCGACTTCTCTGTATATCATCCGGCAACTTGGGGAGATCTCCAGGGGCATTGACATCGAAACCCAAGTCCTGAAGACCATTGGCCTTGAAATACCCATCGAGCTTTTCTGTCTCTTCAGTGATCTTCCTGGCTAGCTGCACCATGAGAGATGTGTCCAGGCTTTGCGGGTTTTGCGAATATGACGAAATGTGTGGTTCAGCCATGTTGAACAAGTGAAATGGTCGTGTTCCCTAGTCCATGTTGCGAAGCGACGCGGGGATGCGCGGTTTTATACATCATTGCTGTCCATCATGGTCCCAAATTTACTCTAGACCTTAGACTACCATCATGACCAATGCGGGTACGAGGATACGTGAGCTGTTCTGCTCAAGACATGGGCGGCATGAACAAGTCCACCCACCCGCACCACCATCATTCCTCCAAGCGCCAGTGGAACAAGTGGCGAGAGTGCGCAAAGCCTGAATTCCGCGTTGATTCCAAAGTCGTCATGATTGGCATGTGTGCTGCAACTTGTGATTTTAATCCCTGAAGGTCGAGTCGAGACATGACCTGAGCTGAGCTGTATGGTACATTAGCTGCTGGGGTTCGTAGTTACGATAAGACAGGTTTAGTTAGATTAAAAATATGTTCCTAGTTCTCCACAGGCTAGCCCGGAAGCTAGGAGGGACTGGTGCCAGTGGCACGAAGCTTGGCTGCATAAGTAAATCTAAGTATGAGCCGTCATCCTCCGTCGAAAACACCACAGTCTTTCGCGAAGCTTTTTGGTGGTTTGAGTTTTGTTCGCTGCTCGCACATCTGGGAACGGGAACCGCTGATTCTATGCATCGAGGGCAAGTTCGCCTGTATTATGTAAAAGTATTCCGTGCAGCAACAGTAGCTGAGAAATTCCGATAGCCTACCAACATGGTTCATGTAGAACCTTGACGAAAAGAAAGAAGTCACGTGCTTGCTCTAGTTGTTCATTGAACTTCTGTGTACAGAGTACCTGTCCAACAGTACGCACTTGCCATGGGTGTTCAGTCTTTTAGTCCTCAGTCGTTGTACGAGTTGATGGTGTCCCTATGATGGGCATAGGATGATTGATCAGATGTCGAGGATCAATACCCAGTCCTAGCTCACTTTTCCCAGAAAGACTTGCCCATAGACAGCCGAGACTATCAGCGGGCCTACGGGTAGAAAACATAGCGTCCGCCTCCATTCCATCCCGCATCTTTAGCGGCCACACGATACCATGCAACCCATGACAGTATCAGAATGGGGCTGTCGGCTTGGTATGTCCTTGTAATTCTTGAATGCGCAACGACTTGAAGCCGCTTGCGACTTTGATGCGTTTGTATACTCTGATTTCGCTCGACGGTTTAGTATGGCTTTTGCCCGTAGACAATGTGCATGGGCATATACAAAAGGGCCGTATTGTCGCTATACGCCCTTCGCACCTCGACAAGAAACACTTCAATCTGCTCACGGCTCCAACCCATTCCCCTTGACATGGGACCCAATGCAATTGCTTGTAAGCCATCCGCCAGTATAGTGCGCCAGTACAGTCCGACAGTCTTGAGCACTTGATTTTTGGGCCAGGTGCCAAGGGGCACATGGAATATCCGTTCCGTGACGTTGACAAAGCCAGCTGCCTGCATTTTCGTGGCCAATTTACCTCCTGCTGCTGCAGGAAAGTCTACACCAAGTTGTGCTAACCCCTCATTGATATATGTCCAATACTGTGCAACTGGGTGTTCGTATGGCGGGATAGCTTCTCCTGTCCTTGCATTGTGGGGATAATGATGGATTTCCTGGAGTTCCATCCAGCCTCCGGGCTTGATATGCCTAGCATCGTATAAGTACAAGCCAAGAACATGCTGTAACAGAATTTATACTTACCGGAGAGCATTAGTAAAAAGCTGAGGCCAGTCTTTGATTCCCTGAACCGTGTGCCGAGAGTGTACATAGTCAAAGTGGTTCTGAGGATGAAGCCAAGGAGACTCAACATCATCAACCATGAAGTGGACATTGGGCGGTAACCATGTCGGTTGGATGGGTGATAAATCGATGCCGAGAACATTGGCACTAGGGTATTGTTCTCCCACTATTGCACTATTAGTTGTTAAGACGAAGTGATGAGTGAGTTGGCCTTACTTTCAATTGCCCAGATTCCTGTGCCAGTTCCAATATCAAGTACGTTTTGTGGATTCTCGTCTATTGGCGCAAAATGTAATTTCTGGCCAGAGAGAAGTCTCACCATTGCATGTTTCATGTCCTCTCTCTCTTGTTCAATGTCGTCGTTGGGGAAGTTGTAGGCCCCAGCCCGGAAGCTATGGTAGCGACGACCATTCTCAAACATGTAATCCCGAACAGACGATCCAATGGATGTACTTGCAGTGCTCATATTATCGCTCCCGTATCCGGCATCAGATCCAGCATCGCCTATGGAACTGTATTCGTCACTATCGGCAACAATGTTGTCTTCGGCTTGAGCAAAGGCTTGTCGAGAGATGGCTTCCTGCTCCGTAACCGATAGGTCTGGAAACATAGAGACACCATTGGGGTGAGTAAGGGGAGACGTGATGGGTCGATGCTGGCTCTCTGTATCTGAACTTGGGGAGCCTGGTGTACGACTAACTCCATACACGTCCTTGAAGATGTCGAAGGGTTTAACTGCTTGCGATGAGAGCTCAGTGCTGCCGCCAGGAATTCTCTGGTCAACGATACCGCTTCCTTTACCATTCACTTGATGTCGGGCCTCTGATAGCTCGGAATCATTTGGCTTGGCATCGTGTTTCGTAGTGTCTCCTCGGGTAGAAGGCGGGAATGCCTGTGTCTGGCTATGTGGTTCTGGGTCCATCTTATTCCAGAGAGTAATAATAGCCGGAAGGAAGACGGATATAACCAGAAAGCAACGGGTTGTCCTTGATGTTGTTTGTGACAGACAAAGCACGACTTTCAAGTGATGTAAAATATACGCGACGACACTTGCAACACAGGGATTTTATGCCGATTTCCTCTGGATTTTGGCCAGAGGGAAGCAATTGGAGACGCGATCGAAGTTGTTGGAGTGCTCCGATGACGAAGTAAGGTTGTTTAGGGTCGGCTAAGGCAGGTTTTGTAGGATGATCTGAATACAGGGGACTCCCTTTGGAATTTGAGTACAGTAGTTAAATCAGACGGGAATCTTGCTTTTAAGGCCGCATCAAGAAGATGCGCGAAAACAGATCCAAGGCGATGAAATCGAGCACAGTAGCGACTGTAGATGGAGAAGGGAGACTTTGACGAAGCGCCTCCTGTAATGGATAAAGGCAGGTAAGTAGGTTGACTTACATTGAGCTGGTGGGGCAGGAGGTGGCAGGTGGTAGCGTTGGTTTCTTGTCCCAAGCGCCAGTGAAGTTTTCCACACGGCGATCCATGTATTGCACTAATGAATCAAGGCGTGGCATAGATCGTGTCAAGAGGTCGGGTGGCAGATTACCGCCATACCGATTAGAAATATAAAGCAAGAGACTGTTCCAGCCAGGCGCCCCTTAGTACGGAACTCTATCGTTTGGCTCTGTACTACGCTGGCGATGGAAGTTCTAGCCATCACACGCAAGTTGAAGGGCGCCGGGCGAAATGTGCTCTTGAGTAAGGTAAATTTGGATTATCAGAACAAAGAACATGACTTGGTAATTTCGAGGGGTTCCCAAGTAGCCTAGAGCACCTAGCCATGAATGTTAGTATTGTTAGCCACCCATTACCATTGGTACCTTGGTAACCAAAAGCAAGCAAACCAACCGATCCCAGCCAACGACAGCAACAGCGTATTTACAATGGTCTGGGGCAACGTAGTGCGACAAATGAGCGGTTTCGCTCATAAATGATACGTCAGAACGAATTCCTATTCGGGGTCGGGGTGCAGGACTGCTCCGTGATACATGGTCCGAGGGAAAACGTTCGCGATAAGAGGGCCTTCGGACTTATAAAATGGATATGATGATGGCATTGGATATTTATCATTATACTGGTCCATTAGTGCTGCAATTGTGTGCCAGGGCCGTCAGGGTAGGCTTGGCAAGGAACTAATTTGTGTCCACTTTTGGGAGACGCTTCACACAACACCTCCACTACCACCTATAGCTAATTCAACCCTATGCTAACAGTATAACGTCATCAATATCGAACCGAGGCACTTGTTGTGAATTATCTATCGGTAGTTTGAGAGTTCGGGCTGCCATTAACCCTCCAGATGCCCCAATCCAGGTTCGTTCATTGTGTTGGAAGCCCATCTTTCAGCCCAGATGAACTCATTGAAGATACCGACCGTCAGAGAGAAGCTTTGAGCCACCTCCTGAAGAATGACCTCTTCAACGCCAGTCGAGTACTCTTTCAACTCCCTGACCCGGATCCCTATACATACCATGCCATTGCAAGTGTGAAACTTGCCCAAGTCCAGTCAGTAGTCAACCTTGGAGGTGCCAATGGCTTACACGCGTGGTACCGCAATGAAGATGGCTCACCTGTAAGAACTTACCTGCCTGTGGGCAACGTCCGAGGAGTAGGAATTAGAGAAACTGACATAGAAGTAGAAAGATCCGCCTCCTCAAGCTGACATTGAAGCATATGTCTCCATGTTCAGGCCATCAACGGCCACTGCTGCAACTCTTAAGAATCTAGGAACAAATGCTAAAAAAGATTCCATAAGGCGTGAAGTGGCAGCCAACCTCGAGAGCAAGCGGTATCTGCACTCTGGGCTTGTAACGAAACTCACTATCCCCAAGAGCAAGAAACCACCCAGCGCAAATCCCTATCTCGATTTCTGGATGTGGTCATGTCACTCTCTTGAATGGTGCGGCCCTTGCCTGGCATCAGAACGTGGACCAATGTCCCATCATGTTCTGCCAATCTTCATGCATCACTTTGGCTGCGCAACACCAACTCACGAGAGCCTGGCTATCCTGAAAATTCTGTCTGACGGGCGCCCGATTGTCGATATCGGTTCTGGCAATGGTTATTGGTCCTACATGCTCCGTCGCTACGGCCTTACAGTGCATGCGGTGGATAACATGCAGAGCGAATGGAGAGTCAACTGGGTCAACGATACGGTCATATCGGACGGCGTGAAGTGGTTACGCAAGAATTCGAATGGAGAAGGCATGGTTCTCTTGCTTGTGTATCCCGTCGTTGGTGGAGGCGTTGGCGGCGGCACTGAGGGGGGATTTACGCGGAACCTGGTGTCTGCCTTTGGCGGCGATACTATCGCAGTCGTGGGTACACAAAATCGAAACGGTTACACAGGGTTCAAGGGAGTCACTATGGATGAGTTCATGGCGAAAGAGCATGAGGACTGGACTATGGTGGTAAAGGTAGCGTTGCCATCCTTTCCTGGAAAGGATGAAGCATTATATGTCTTCCAACGAGGCGAAAGAGTGCCGCAAAAATAGATTCAGATGGTTTGGAGTTACCATGATAGGAAGCTTCATAAGACAGATGCCTCTATCTAGCAGGGTGTGACTTATTGACCAAACACAGTGGGGCAACCTCTCTACCACTTAACGAAGGGCCTCTACTATCAGGTGTCAAACAAATAACTTATCGCATGGAGAATACAACGTCATACCATTCAACTTTTTTACCTTGTCTCGCAATGGTCAACTAACTAGGTAATCAATATAACATATGTCCGAGTCTTCCAATCTAGTCCAGTCACATCATCTTTCGACCTCAGTCTCACCCGCATCAGCCCCCACAAGGATGGAACAATATGTTGTTCTCAGCCTCTGCGACAGCCACCACCAAACCCCAGCAAGCGGCATGGTGAACGTTCTTAGCGCTCGGGGTCCCCCGATCTCCCTCCCTTGAGCCCCTCAACAGCTGTTTAACTGGTCTGCCCTGTGGGCATTTCTTTCGCTTCCCTGTGTGGCCCATGTCCTCCTGGCCCTATGACGATCTCTGACTCTCTCCCTCCACTAATAGGAGAAGATTCCAAGAGCTCCAGCTCCAAGCATAGCAGGAGAGGTACCGTAGCTGCGTATGTCGCTGCAGGTCAGGTCTCATTCAGCCCCTCCATTCTCTCGGTCCGCCCGCCATTGACGCATTAGGCGGCGTGTGACCATTTAATAAAATGTAGACTTTGCTGCTCAATTAGGCATCTTTTCTCGAACTTATCCATTTCTTCATAATAAGTGCCTCTCCTCATCCTCAATCTCTTGCTACTCAAATTGCCTCGCCGCTGAAGACCTCTCTCAGTTGGCGCCCCCTCTTAGTCCGACACTGGGACCCTTGCTTGCAAACCAAAGATCCCCGCTTCCATTTCAGCAGCTGAGCTCTTTGCCTCTCCAGAACAAAACCAGAACATAACACAACGAGACTGAGACCATGTCTCTCAAGCCTGATGACCGGTCCCGCAAGGATCGTTCTCGATCTCGTTCTCGTGACCGCCGTTCAAGGAGTGACGTTGCACCTGAGCGCCCTTCCTACAGCGATAATCGTGAACCAAGTTACATCTATCCAGAGGATGATCTCAATGATCGCTATAGTCGCCCAGGCGCACCGCAAGCAAGCGGCGCTCTACCATATCCCGAAGAAGGGGGGATCTATCCTGTGATTCCTGGAAACCCATCTCAGTACAGTTACGACTCTCAGCCGCCGACTTATCGAACCGCTTCTCCGCCAAGAGACTCGCCATACCGTTCCTCGCACGACAGGGTTGACAGCAGCCTTCCAGGAGCATTCCCAGATGACCGCCGCCGCGAGAAAGATAGAGACCCATACGTTCAAAATGCGGAGCCCCGTGCTAAAGAAGATGAAGACAAATTTAGCTTCCTGCCACAGAAGTACATGCGCAAGCTCACTGGATCTTCAGGCAACGACAAGGAGAGGGATAAGGACGACGATGGCTTGGCCTACGGAAAGCCTCCCGTGCCTGTGCGACCTAAAGACTCTTCGGACTTGGCGTATGGAAAGGCCACCGGAGCTCCGTCAACTGCTAGCCAGGTTATGACTACATATAATCCTCCTCCAGCTTCTGAAGAGCAGTACTATGCTCAACAACCACCTTACGGATATTCTCATCGTGAACCTGCAAGTCCGTCCGTTGACCAGTATGGTTCACGCAAGACAAGGGAAGATGCACGATACGATGACACCTATGGCTCGGGCGCCAACGTCATGACCGTTGCGCCTCGAAGCCGCGATGATGAAAAACACCGTGACAGACGCAGGGACAGGTCTTCCGGCCCCCGAGGTAGCTCAGACCGCTTGACTGTCGACTCGAGCAGTCGAAAGCGCGAGAAGTCACGCGACAGATCACGGTCTCGCCGGAGGGATAAGTCGCCTTCGCGAGATACTCTGGGCGTAGAGAAACACCACAGGCATAGGTCACGATCAAGGGACGGTCACAGATCGCGGTCTAGGGATAAGCACCGTAGCCGAAAAGACAAGTCCCCTCAGCCCCCCAGTGAGAGAATGTCAGGTCTCAGCATTAACACTGGGCTGACTGTGGGAGGCTTGGCCGTTGGTGGACTGGCTGGTGCATCGTTAGCCAATGCGCCTCCGTCGCCCATGCTCGAGTCATACTATGGTACTTATCAGGACTGTTCGCCCATGCCATCTCCTCTACTGCTCGCCTCTAAACAACCAGGCGATGACAACAAAGCTCTCGAGGCGCTCTCTCCATTGGGTTCTGATAACGAGGGCGATAGCAGACGCCGTAGCCGACGTGCCCGCTTCCATGACTCCGAAGATATCACCACTCAACTTGCACAGGCCCTCAAGGGCAGCCGCCGTCCCGATACTGAGCCACTTATTGAAATCCTACCAAGCTTGACGCATGATCAAGTGATGAAGCTTCGCGCGGACTACAAGGCACTTGTCAAGACGGGTTCTGAGCGCAAGGGCGTCAACATCGCTAAACATAT
Organism: Fusarium redolens; assembly: GCF_020744475.1. Lineage (NCBI taxonomy): Eukaryota > Fungi > Ascomycota > Sordariomycetes > Hypocreales > Nectriaceae > Fusarium > Fusarium redolens. The sequence continues at coordinate 2,119,689 of NW_025763666.1, read as the reverse complement.
TCGTGCTCGTCTCAAAGATGAAGATCCGCTTTTGATGAAGGCCTGCTATTCCGTTGCTCTCGGCATGTGGGAGAGCGAGGCATACTGGGCCAATTTCTGGTACCAGGGCGACAAGACTCGCAGGGAGCTTCTCATTGAGTCTCTGATGGGACGCACCAACGGCGAAATACGTTACATCAAGGATGCATTCACGGATAAGAAATATGACAACAGCCTCGTCAAGTGTATGAAAGAAGAACTCAAGGAAGACAAGTTCAAAAAAGCTGTTCTCCTTGTTTTGGAAGAGCGGCGCATGGAGGAATATGATCATTACGGTCGACTTTTACCAATTGACTACGCTCTGGTTGATCAGGACGTCGCTGACCTGCGCCGATCTGTGAGGTCTGAAAAGGGTGGCGAGACAGCGATGATCAACATCATCATACTACGAAGCGACTCTCATCTACGCGCCATTCTGCAGGAATATGAGCGACAACATCGCTCCAACTTTGCTCGCGACGCTCTCAAGAAGAGCGGAAATCTTGTGGTAAGGCCTAACCTTTTTCCCCCTGCAATTGATGATTTAATACTAACATTGTCCAGGGTGAACTCTTGGCCCACATCCTCAACGGTGTTATCAATCGTCCTGTTCGCGATGCCCTCCTCATCCATCACGCTACCTCAGCGTCTCGTAAAGATGGCCTCCGCCGTGAGCTACTCATTTCACGTCTTGTTCGATACCACTGGGATCCACACCACATGCGCGCTGTCAAGCAAGCCTTCCGGGAGCGCTACGGCAGGGGCATGAGAGATGCTGTTCGTGATGCGACGAGTGGTGAATGGGGTGAATTCTGTGGTGAATTGTGTATTGCGCGTATGCCTGACGACGTCAGGAAATTTGACAAGGTCAGCTATAGCGTAAGATGAGCGGATTATGATTTATGATTAGATGAATGATATATGGAACTGGGTGTGGCATGGAAGAACTGCGTACCTTTTGCGGCACTTTGGATCATGGCAATACGTTACTGGGTTTTCATTCAGTTATAGAAATAGCACTCTATATGTACTTCAACCTGAACTCATTTCTTCGACTTTATGCTTACATCAAAGTTTGTGTACTGACTATGATCTCTTTGATCCTTTGCCTCCTCTTCCGCCCTTCCCTTTTCCACCTGCACCCTTCTTGCTACCACCTCCGCCTCCACCAGCATTTCCGCTAGTACCACCCGCCATCATGACTCTCACTTTACCGACCGGTACGACGTTAAATGTCTCTTCGGGCTTGAGCGCCTTGATAAGCTCAACTTCACGCGGCCACATCCTTTCGGTGTCACGAGCGGTTTCGTCAACAACACCCTTCTTAGTAGAAGCTGCCTTCCAACGATCGAGAACCTCTTTAACTGCCTTGCCCTTCTTGGTCGCACCGGGCTGCAACTTCGCCTTGTACTTGTATCGTCCGAGGGCGTTCCAAGGGGCACAAATAGGGATGATCTCAAGGATCTCATCTCCGGGAAGAGGCGTACCAACAATGGAGTCAAGAACAGTCATCTGGCTGGCTTCGTCCTCATCAAGAATGTCAACACCTTCCTCCATCATAACCCGTCGAATCTCCTCGTGTTCGGCAGTTTCTTTCTGCTCTCGTTGGTGCTGTGCGCGACGTCGCTCTTTAGCAGCAGCAAGCTCGGCCTCACGGTCTGCCTTAGCTTTCGCCTCAGCTTCAGCCTTCTTTTGTCCAACTGTTGCTCCGATCAAAGCTTCTGCGGCGGCTCGATCATCCTCATCTTGGTGCTTATACTTTGAGGCGATCTTCTTCGCCTTGCCCTTCTGACCTCGCTTGGGAGGTCCTTTCTTCGAAGAGCTGGGGCCGTTATTCTTCGGCTTTATGTCAACGGGCTTGCCAGCTGTCTCGTCATCCGGTCCAGCTAACTCGTCATCTTCGTCCTCTTTTGCTTCTCCTCCCACTGCTTCATTTTCATCTAGTTCGGCCACTTCTTGACTACGAGCCTCGTCGGCTGTATCATCCGTGATCTTGAACTCAGACACGCCTTCTTCAGTCTCTTCAACCTCGTCGTTGCGGTCTCCATCCTTGCCAAAAGCCTGAAGGGGGTTGTCACGGGACGCTTCGTCTTGTTGTCCATCGTCGGATTCATTGTCAGAAGGTTCGTCGGATTGTTCTACTTCAAGTTCATTAACATCGCTTGCCCTGTCTGCTGGCTGCGGCGTCGCTGCTGTCGAAACTTCACCGCCAACGGTAGAGTTAGCATCGTGTAGGCGATGCTTAATATGCTTGGCTTTGCTCTCCTCGCTGATCTTAAATGCAACACCTAGACCGAGCAGAAGCTGAGCTGGAGGCAGAAAATTCTTCTTTCCCCGAATCATGAAACTTCCTGCCGGCAGAAATTCGCCTGTCGGTGCAGATTTGGAAACTTGATCAGCGTTTACCCACCATGCAGACATGCCGGCCTTCGAGTCCCAAGCATTCGACGAACACACGGCGAGTGATCCGGCCTGGGACAGTGTTGCTGGGGGAATGGGCGCATCAGGAGTTTTCGGATTGTTCTTGATGATAACGCTTGATGCTCCATGCAGATCTGCGTGGCAGTACACATCGCCTTTACGGAGATATTTCTTGTAGACCATTTCATTTTGCTGAGCATCTTTACCTCCGATTACGAGATATCCATCGGATGAGATAAACCAAACGAATTTCTCAAACCACATTGGCTTGCGGATTGGTTGAAGCAGTGCCTTTTCCTGTTTCAGCCCCTTTTTGAGATCCTCGGTGATTTTTTGCTCTGCATTCTTCAGAGCCCTTGAGGCCTGTTGCTGGGTCTTTTCTTCCTTTACGGCCGCCGTCTTCCGCTGGTCAAAATACTCTCGAGCATTGCTCCAAGGGCTAAGGCCAAGATTGATTTCCACACTTAGGGCCTTATTGGTCGGTTTTCCCTTTGCCGTCGATGTTCCTTCGTCATCGCCAAGCGCGCTGTCGTCGTCGTCCGTTTCGTAGGGGTCGTCTTCCTCTAGCTCAAATTCTTCCTCGGCCAGCTCAAGCGTAATGAGATTCTCGGCAAGGTTTAGAGGAAGTTTAATAATCTCAGCAACGGGGTTGTGCCGTTTTTTCTCGCGTTCCACCAGTTTGCCGACATCCACCCAATCCATTCCCTGGCTGAGTAATCCGTTGACGGCATCCATAGCTTCTTGAACTCGTTCAGCGTTCGCTTCAATGGCGGCGGCTTTGCGAAAGTTGAGGGCCTGAGCCTCTTGAAGCCCTTCGATTCGTTTGCTCTGTTCATTTCTCGCGGCCTCCAACTTGCGCTTCGCAGCCGCTTCTCGCTCACTTAGTCGGGACTCCAGTCTCTGGCCCTCTAAGGAGGAGAAAAATTCGTCAACTGTCTCATTGTATCCTGTGAATTCAAGGACCTCGACGGTGGGATCCTTCTTCAGCTTATAGGGGACAAACGGATGAAAATCTTCGTATAGAAGATTGTCACGCTGCGTCTTAGATTCGTCGTCATTAGCCTCTGCTCCCTCACTTCTTTCCCTGCGTTTCGCGAATATGTAGCCAGTGCATACTTCCGAGCTGGTGAGCTCTTCCACACTTTGTCGGGCTTCTTGAAGTGACTTAACCAAATCAGCCAGAAACGTTTCATTGGCCAGTATTTCGTCAGGCTTAATAGTGGTGTCGAAATTATTTGTGTGTAGCCAGTGATCCACGAGTACTGGAGGCAGTTCTGTAATTGATACAGCCAAACTCTTTCTCAGATCGCCACCAGGTTTGCCCTTGTGCTTCTTTGATGATGCGGTAGCGGTAGCTGCTTTTTCCACGGCAGTCCTTAGAGCATCTTGTACTCTTTCTCTTGTCAAAGGAGGTATTCCGCCAAAGTTCTGTCTGTTCTCCAGGGAGTATTGTAGGCCGACTCGCTGAGGTTCTTGGCCTTCACCTTCTGAAACAGTTCTTGCGAGGGCAAGGATCTTCAAGTCAGCATCCGTGAGAATAATGTTACCACTCTATGAAATAAAGGTCAGTGGCTCAAAGTTTTTTTCTGGATCGCATGGCAAATTACATACAGCAAAAAACTCCAAGAACAATCTGTATTGGCCGTCACTGAATTCAAACTCGAGGACTCGATCGGTGCCGACTTGTCTAACTGACGTCAACCGTCTGGTCTTGAGAAACTTTCTTAGACGTGCAACAAAAGCGGAAGGGGCCGCAGCAGTTGTACGCGCGAATTTCGTCAAGTGGCAGCGGAATCCCGTGTCGATAACAAGCTGCTTTTTGTTGTCTGGTTTCGCAAACTTGAGCAGGAGAATCTTGGACGAAAGGTCGTATACGTTGGAGAGTCGAAGAGTCACCAAGCGTTCCTGGAGCTCATGGGCAATGATCTTTGTTCAACAATTAGGATAGAGTTAAAGGTAGTAGCTTTGGTAAAAGACCTACTTTGACATCCAAAGAAGAGAATCTTTGCTTCATTTTCAACTGCTTCTCTCAAAACCGCGTCATACAATTATGAAAATCTCAAGCTCTACAAGCGACATCGTCATCGTGGGCAATGCAAATATGGGTTATCGTGGGGTAGGTAGTTGGAGGGGCACGATGCTGACATCATCCAGGTGCCACGTGATCGAGTTTCCTCATATCAATCATCACCTAGGTATACAGGTAGGTAAGGTAAGTAGGTATTCGGTAAAGACTTTGACATTGAAGCTTGATCTCACAAACAGGAACGAATCTGGTATCTCCTCAACAACTTCAGATCAACATACCACGCGCCTCTTTTTGAATGGCTTTGACTCCTTAGGTACTTCAAACACCTCGGATCAGGTTGGACCCTGATAACGTCACGCTCCTTTTGCATGTGTGGCTACTGCCAGGCTCATGAGGATGTAAAGGAAGCTTCAGTGATTCATCAGAAACACGAAACTCGGTTATTGCCCGTGTCACAGTCTCATCTGATGCACAGAGTCAGAGAGGAAATGCACTGGACTATCTTACTGAAGACATATCATATTATCCAAAAATCATTGTAACATCATATACATTGTGGCAGACAGTTAGAAAGTTAGAAACCGCCTGTTTCACCTCAGGGATACTATTGGAGCTCTGGGGAATCTATGGAATATGCGGAGGACGGAGGGCCTGAATGCGCATCAGACCTGCATTAGCACCCATATCATCGGGGTTTCTGATAACACGCGTAACGCAGCTTGTGATGCCCGTCTAAGATGTCATGTAATGTGCGAGTTACCCCAGAATTGTCTCAGAAAACGGCTTCGGCACAACGCAAGCCTCCACGACCTCAGCCGCGGATTTTGACACGAGTATACATGTGAGAATTGAGCAGATGCCGTTGGGCCGAGGAACTCTGTCTGGTTTGTTGACTCTGTTCGAAACTTCAAATCATCGATCCATCCAATGCAACATCAAAGCCATTCGCGAATCGCGTTTCGCACGGGTACAAATCTCGAACCGCGGCTGGGACCTGACGCCAGAGGCTAGAGACTAGTGGTGGCCTGAGATTATTAGACCCAGCTCGCAAATTAACATGGAACTCAAATAAGGATCCATTGTCAGCAAATTGCTGACTGCTTTCCAGTTGTCACAGCAACCAAAAGCCGAGACCACACATAGGCTTGGCATATTGCAATGGTAGTGCTTCTAGGCACTAGTTTGTTGATCTATTGATAGCGAGAATTTGCTTGCCATGGAACACGGTAGACTGTACTTCGTACGGCGGAGAACACATAGGTGCAATCCGTAATGGAAAAACATGCGATCAATTGGACGGAGTGAGACGTCAATGGCTACAATGTAGTAAGAGCAAATCTTCCTGCAGCCAACAAACGACGTGATGAGCCGGCAGAATTTCAAATACGGTTGTCAAGTTCGAGGCTGGGGATCACTGATAATAGGCTCTGAAACTGACGAAAGCACGGAGGCCACCCAAAGCGATGGCCTGCCTAGGCTGCTCAGCTTGTCACCATTGACGCCGGTTTCTGAGCCCAAACCGAGGCAAAGCTAGCAACGCAATGACTGATTAATTCACGTCATGACTGCTTGGAGAACAATGTTTGGGGAACAACCACGGTTGACAATTTCACATCACCTGCGCTGATTAATGCATTTGCATAAAAAGATCCTGTAAGATCCAATGGTTGGCTTCCACGATAGCAACAGCAGGTTCATTACGACACAATTCATGCCCGATCAGCTAGCTGCTGGTGCTGCAGCTGAATGAAGCTGGTGTGCCGGTTTCAACCATTCCAACTTAAATTGGGGAGGTTGGGATTTCACATGGCAGCCAATGGGAGAAAGGTTGCAACTTGCATGAGCCCCTCAAACAGTCGTTGCCCAACGATCTATCACTGAGGTCTGAGGACTCGATTCCGTTTCCGCGCTTGTCAGCCTTCCTCTGGCCAATCTTGATCTAATACATGAAATGCGTAGTGCAATTCGGCACTTTGAGAATGGAGAGTCCTTATCATCAAGCATCTTTCATCAATCAGTCATGCAGACATGTGGTGAAGTGATAAAATGAGTGGCTGGGGATACTGGGATACTGGGTGGTAGCGCTCAAAGTAGATGCTGGTCCCCGCCCCCTGATTAAACATGGTGCTTATGTGGCGTTCAAGAGGAATCGTCACTGGACAGTCTTTGTTGTTTTGGTTAACGACGCAGGCTCTTCCAATCGCCAGGAACGGAGCACTGGCAAAGGCAGACGGGGAGAGCTTTAGATGAATGTGAAGCCAGGGGACGAAGATCTTCAACCCCAGGCTGTTGAAATGACGGGATGTCGCTCATCACAGTTACCCAGGTTCAATGGATGCGGAGCGGTGACGGGTGCGATGTCTCATCTCTCGTATATGGGGTTGTGTTCCACTTTCTATTAATGTTGATGCTGGGAGTTGGAAGTTGGGAGTCATATCGAAAGCATGGGCCCTTCGGATACGTGCCAGGAGGAGAGAAGATCGGAGCTGGAAGAGGAATTGCGTGGAACAGGATGGGCGGACAGCTGTGCAACCTGTGCTGACGACGCAGACAGCTAGGTAGCTGGCCGGTTCATGAGTGGCTGAAGCTAAGGACCTGCAGGCTAGGTCAGATCAGGCAAAGAGCTTCGAGAGCTTAGATGGCTGGCTGAATGTCTCTGGCTGAGACGCAGGAGGAAGGGATAAAAGTGGCACTCTGCGGCCAAGACGGGGCTGCAATAATCGTAGTGGGTGGTGGGGACTACCACATACGGGGTTTGGGTGTGAGGTCTATACTCGATTTGGTAAGAGGTAAATAGAACGACATATTGACCCCCTGGCAAGTAAACAAGACGAGTGGTAAACAAGCCATCGGCGACAACAACCCAGAGGCAATCGACACGCCCATGGGGGTGAGAGGGAGAGGTAAAACAATGGAGAGGGAAAAGTGCGTGTGAAAGGGCTGGGACAGAACAGGACAGAACGGATCAACAGGACACAGCGCTGCCGAGGGAGCAACACAACGCTCAGTTTGGCACAAGTCGTCCAATCCTGCCCCCGTCTTCAAAAGCCCAGTTTCGTTCTGCGTCCTGTTCGGTCCCTCTTCTCCTCCTACTCCCTCCAATTATCGCCATCCACATCAACATCGTCAAAACAAAACCTCACCCGGACAAGAAGAAAAGAACGACTGAAGGCCCTCGCTCGCCATCTACCGATTCTTTTCCATTCTCTTCGACTTTTGTTTCTAGGAACAAGAGCCAGAGAACTTCTTGTCTTCCTTTCGAGTTTCGGAAGGTTGTATGAGAAGCTTCTCTCGCGCCATCAAAAGTCGCAAATCTGGACTTTGAGGCTCGCGTCCCCGTTCCCTTCAGCATCTTCCCATCGACATATCGGGAATCCGAATCCCATACCCAGACCGTTACCGAAACAAAAACCCACGAAGAGGTTGAGATCAAACCCCAACAGCCCCAAGCCGGACGGGAAGGTCAATACTCTTCTGTCTCTGTCACCGCCGAACAGGTTCCTCCTCGCGGAGAGCAACGCTTTAGCGAAGAAGAGGTCCGTATTACGCGTGAAGAAGAACGTTACCGCCGTCCCGGTGTCCAAAAATTCGAGCACGAAGAAGAGCACTTTACTATCCGTGAAGACTCGCGACGGTATGTCCGATTTTACAATTTCCCTGGCCCCTGGTTTTGATATTGGCTGTTTCTACCTGCTTGCCCACTGTATGAGACGAGTCCGCAACGGCCTGCAAAATCATTGCTCTCCAGGCCAGCACAGTTCTCTCTCTCCACGTTGATCAGACGGAACATGTCAAAGCATGGACAGAATGATCACAACAGAGCATGTCTTCTATCACTTGCGACGGTAGCAATTGCCGTTCCCCCCCCCCCCCCCCCCCCCCCTGAGCATTTCCTCCGCGGTCTGATTTTCACTTTCGCTTTCCTCAACCCGGCTGGCCACAACCCACTCAATACAGGCGCTTCGGCCCCTTGAATCCCCAGCCATCTCAATTCATCATGTCACATCTCACCACACCCCGTCTCACATCGCACCCCTACCCATGTACGCTACCGCGCCAACCACCTCAGCTAGGCTGGGTACCCAATTTGCTTTTGCTTCACATCCCCGGTCCACTAGTGCGCTCAAGCCTTCTGGCCTGAGCAAGGCGGTGGAGCTATCTCAGGGGCCGCCCGCCTCCCGTTGCCATATGATACGCAAGCGAGATACTATAGACATCCATCAGCTAACCCAGACAAATCCAGACCTGAACCTCCCTCTCAATACCAACCCTCTCAGTACCAACCACCCTCCCAATACCAAACTTCTCACACTCACGTAGAGGTCGACACCCACCGTCATCCCTACTACTCCACTCCCATCGATCTCGCTGAACGTGAATACCGCCAGCGTTACCGCCCTGCCCAAGCCTTTTCCACTGAAGACCCTACTTCCCACTCTCACTCTCACTCCCACCACCAAACTCAAGACAACTTCAAAGCCAACAACTACACCGTTGAAGGCCGACCCGCTCCTCAATTCTATTCCTCCGAGAAGACTGAAATCAACAACTTCACTGTTGACGGACGCTCATCTCACCCTCAGTACAACCAGACCGAGAAGACCGAGTTCAACAACTTCACTGTTGACGGCCGATCTTCCCGACCTCAATACACTTCTGAGAAGACTGAAATCAACAACTTCACTGTTGACGGCCGCTCTTCCCAGCCTCAATACCGCGACACCAAGACAACTCAGGTCAACAACTTCACCGTTGATACACCTGTTGCTCGTCCATCTAACAAGAAGGACGTTAGATTCACTGAAGAAACCGTCGAAACTACCAAGGTCGACAACAACAAGTCCAAGATGGGTTACTACGACGACGACGGTTAGTGAATTACCGAATCTTGGAGTAATCAACTCGAACAATTAGGCTAACTGATCCAGCAGGTCACTACAACTCTTTCCGCGCCGGTGCTCACAAGCTCGGTGATCGCATTGCCCATGGAGGCCGCCGCGATATTGAGATTGACATTCACGAGGGTCCTCGTCCCTCTGCTGACTGCCTCCCCAACACCGTCAGCATCCCATGCCACCACATCCGTCTGGGTGACTTCTTGATGCTCCAGGGCCGCCCCTGCCAGGTCATCCGCATCTCCACCTCCTCTGCCACTGGTCAGTACCGCTACCTTGGTGTCGATCTCTTCACCAAGCAGCTCCACGAGGAGTCCTCTTTCATCTCCAACCCTGCCCCCAGCGTTGTCGTTCAGTCCATGCTCGGCCCTGTCTTCAAGCAGTACCGCGTCCTCGACATGCAGGAGGGTCAGATCGTTGCCATGACTGAGACCGGTGACGTCAAGCAGGGTCTCCCTGTCATTGACCAGTCCAACCTCTACTCGCGCCTCAGCAGCGCTTTCGAGTCCGGCCGTGGCTCCGTCCGTGTCCTCGTCCTCAACGACGGTGCTCGTGAGCTCGCCGTTGACATGAAGGTCATCCACGGCTCTCGCCTGTAAGCGTGTTCACTGTTTTCTGAAGACGGGCAGCCGCTTGTAACGCGACTACTTCCCAATATCTTAATGAGTTGATGGGCAGCACTACTGGGCTCACCTCAGTCATGAGGAGCAGGTCCAGGCTGTCTTGAAATTCGCCTGTACAATGTCAAGTTTCATGGGGATTTGTTGTATGTATCAAGATGGTTCATGTTTGTTTGTATCGAGATTGGATAAATCATGTTGGCTAGCTGGAAATGGAGTCTTTTGCGTAGATGGGAAAGTTCTGTACATGGACTGTAGTAATTGTCAATTGATTCCGCATCTACATAAAGCTAAGCGTTCGTGTGCCGCGCCCTGTCACTCTCATTCCTGTACTGTTAAGGTATAGTTGTTTGTCTGAGCTCTCAAGGTTCTCTGAACTAACCCCATAGGGCAATGTGCTGCCCCCCTGCTAAGATAGGTACGCGGCCCATACGTGCCGATAATTCTATCGCTACCCTACATTTCAACTGCCGTATTCTGTCTTGTGAATCAGTGAAGTTTGGGTCTTGTTCATCGTCCTCCTGGTGAGTGTTTCGTTTATTATGTATAAGAAAGATTCATCCAAGCGCTCCGCGTGCTAATCTTTTCATGATGGTCATGATGATTAAAACATCGTATGTGTTCAGAACTCTTATCATCAAGCTATTTCCCCGCGCGAAGCTAACTTGATACAGAGCTCTGATGGATGGGTACACAGCCCGACAGCCCGTCAATCACGCAAGCTCATGGTTGATGAGACAGCGCGTGACGAAACTCTGTCACAGGTTTCCCTTAAAACCTTGACAGCGCACGATTTCTTCTCCTCCACAAACACTCCTCTGAACCATCATCTGTTGCATTCTCGTGTATACAAGTAACCATGGGTGCTCAGCCATCAAAGCCAACACTTCACGAAAAGGCTGTCATTGAGCGCCTCCGTAGTCTCCAACTCCAGGAGGATGATGAATACGTCGAAATCAGCAGCGATGCTGAGAAGGGTGCCATCGGACCGTTGACTCGAGAAGCTGAAGGTCTACCTGTCCATGTGCTTGAGTCCTGGCAGTCTGCTATCCTCAAAGATCCCAAGAACAAGTGAGGTTTCCTGCTGTCAGGGCGCTCCTATAGAGGCTAACATCCATCAAGACTTGCTCTCACAGCACTGAGCTCAGCCAACCCGAGACAGGTGCTCACTTCACTGCCGACCGAAATCGTAGACCAGCAGATCTATAATGTCAAGATTCCATTCGAGGGAGACCCGATCACGAACCAGCGCTCAAGCGGCCGCTGCTGGTTGTTTGCCTCCACAAATGTGTTCCGAGTTGCCATCATGAAGCGATATAACCTCGAGAGCTTTGAGCTCTCACAGCAGTATCTCTTCTTCTGGGATAAGCTCGAAAAGGCGAACTGGTTCTTGGAGCAGATCATCGATACCGCTGGAGAGGAGCTTGAAGGACGTCTTGTTCAAACTTTACTGGGCGACATCGTCTCTGATGGTGGCCAATGGGACATGGTGTACAATCTCGTCGAGAAGTATGGTCTAGTGCCACAGACTCTCTACCCTGATACATGGAATGCCCAGAGCTCGGGTGTTCTCAATAGTGTTGTCAAAACCAAGCTTCGCGAATTCGCACTCAAGCTACGGGGCCTGATTAACTCTAAGAATGGCGTCTCAGCTGCCACACTCTCGTCGGCAAAGGACAAAATGCTTCGTGAGATTTCTCTCATCTTGACTCTTCTCCTTGGACCACCACCAAGCCCCGAGGAAACCTTCACTTGGCAGTACAACGACAAGAACGGCAAGTCACATCAGCTGAAGGCTACACCTAAAGAGTTCTCCAAGAACATATATAGTTCCGATTTCCGCATCACTTCTAGCACCATCGAGAGTATGATCTCACTCGTGGACGATCCTCGTCACGAGCCGCTCTCTCTTCTCTCAGTTTCACGACTTGGTAACATTGTGGGTGGACGTGGCGTGAGCTACGTTAACGTTGATATCGACACCCTTAAGGGGACATGTATAAAGATGCTCAAGGCTGGTCTGCCTATCTTCTTCGGTAGCGACGTGGGTAAGTTCTCCGACTCTAAGTCGGGCATTATGGATCTCAATCTCTTCGACTATGAACTTGGCTTCAACACCAGCTTGCTTGGCATGAGCAAAGCACAGCGATTGACAACACAGGAGAGTCAGATGACACACGCTATGGTGTTGACTGCAGTTCATCTGGACGAGGAGACGGGCAAGCCTGTCCGTTGGAGAGTGCAGAACAGTTGGGGCACTGCGGCAGGTGACAAGGGATGGTTTGTTATGAGTGATGCTTGGCTCGACGAGTTTGTTTATCAGGCTGTTGTAGATCCTCGCTTCTGCAGCAAGGAGGTTCGCGATGTGCTCAAGAAGGAAGCCATTATCCTCCCACCGTGGGATCCTATGGGTGCCCTGGCTTGAGTGAGCGTTCTTGTTACGGATGTCAAGGCATTGTTACGGGACTACACCTTGAGACTCCTTATTGTATGAGACCGATGCTTGATGAGAGAATGAACATAGTTTAAGCATCTCGCCCCCGGCGTCTGTAGCACAGCTTTGTTCCGGGAAGCTTGCCACGGAACCATTCGTGGGATGGTTACGGGGTCCTGAAGCGATGGTATATTCAAGTGATAACAAACTATATTACCTGATAATATGGCCATGGGAGTATTTATGGATATAGTTTGATGATGCTCCTGTTGCACTCCAGTGCCGGCTTCTAGTTAGGACCTGGGTAGCTTCATGTGTTTGCACCCTGTCTGTTATTCCAATACGCTTTCCACCTCATCTTGACGACATGGGAACTGATGTAGTCCCCCCCAAACCAAGCTCACAATGTACATCTAGCTCAATGCAATGGTAGCACCAAGTTCTGTACCTTTTTTTTCATACGTTGCGATCCTCTTTTGTGGTATACACAAAAGACAATGAGGGCATAGCATCTGGTTGCCGAGTCTCAAGGCCTGTCCACTGGATCTCTTTGCCGATACAGCTACTGCACACAGAACTCGTGCCGGACTATAGACAAGGAATGTTGGAGTCCTTGCATGGATCACATCTACATCGACACCGAGCGAGATGCTGGAAGAACATCACATCTGATTCATGCACATTGCCGTAGCAGCTGCAGATGTACTTGTTCTCACCCAAATGGCCATGGCGAAAGCTGCAACATTCAAGCTTGCGTTTCGCTCGCATCTTTCCAAACCGAAAACGACACGAGGCATACCCTTTCATGCACTGGCTACCTTTGCTCTTGCATTGTAGTAGATGGGGTTTTCAGATTCCAAAGCCACGCGAGGTGTCCGCATCTTTCGCATGGCACCTTAACCGCAGTCTGGGCCGGCAGTTGGAGTGTGACTGAGGTCAGAACACCACAGGCCGTTCCTTTGCAGGTCTTCACATGCTTGCGTGTGGTCTCACCATGAGTAAACAGCCGGCCGCATCGCGCGCAAAGTGATTTCTCTCGGGGGATTCCGCAGTTGCTTCGCAGGCCGTGCCTCTTCAAAATAGTCTCCATCTGTAGTTAGCTTCTTTTCAGTACGAACGAGAAGTCTTGTTTCGAGACGCTATGGCTGGTATTGACGAGTTCATAGCGCTGGGGAAGCCACCAGCCTCGGGAAAGTTCTGGACTTCAGGAGGCACGTTGATTTTAGGAGCGGCATTCTTTCGAGAAGGCTCGTGGACTGCACGAACACCTTCTTCCTACAAGGCTTTTTTTTTTTTTTTTTTTTCATTTTTCAACAAGGCCATCTTTCCCAGAACCCTTCCTACAGATGGCCTTGTGGTTGTAGTTGAGTGGTTGTTGTTAGCAGTACTCGAGTTTCAAAATTGTCTGTATTCTGAAGGCCCTTGACCTTTATGCAAGTCTCCTTCCTCTGCAGTTTTTGCCGCAATAGGCTCATATTCTACGGGGCTACTTTAGGGGCAGATCTCTTGGTGTGTATAGGCGTAGGCAGCATTTCTTTCAAATACACTTCTTCGACTTCACAAAAGGACCGCTTGGTGCCTCTGCGAACAAGCATGGCGTTATCACGCGAATCCAAGCGACTCCGTTTATCGGAAGACTTGTCATCATCTATGTCTTAGAAGGAGCTCTCCGTGTATGTTCCCTTCTCTTCGTCTGCAATCGAATGAGGCCCATCGTTGAATGCTGTTGACATTTGGGGCCTTCAGGAGCAGAACACCTTGTAACCTGAGGAACAACAACAAATAGGCTCGGATATCTCGGGCGACCTTGTATGTCAATAAGCATGAATTACAACGTAGCACCGCCTCCCCCCGCTGATGTGACTTCACCATTTTCGAAATGTCTCATTCCGAATGGTGTTTTGGCATGCTCCTTCGAAGATCAAGTTTGGGGTTTAGGAGAGTAACTCTAAGAGATATCACTTGGGCACTCTGGGTTCGGTGGAGTTCTCAGGGCTTAAGCCTTCATTAGACCTAATGACTTTCGGACTCCAGGAGGGCAACTACTTCCAGTTTGCCATTCGGTAGATGGATACCGACAAATAGTTTTCTAGGAACCTCAAGCCCCTTTGTGACAGACGCCGCGTTCCCCCGTAACCTTTTACTAGCCCAGACACTCTTATCAACGTACACCCTCCGGACATTTAGAAACGTCTCGTTGGAGCTGTGTAAGGATCCTGTTGATCGGGACATACTTCGCAGAAGCACCAGGACAGTCAGCATGTTAGGTTATGTCATCCCATCTGTACGCACTTCCATAAGGTCATTTCTTATTAATGGCATATGAACCTCAGCTTTTTCAGATACGTATAATTCGATCACTTGAGACTGGGTGATGTTTGGTTGTTTTACGTGGGCCAAAGTACTCCAGCAACCTCCCTGCGCTTCGTTAGTTATTGTTCAACCCGCCGCCATGTTTCACGCAAGAGAATTGTGTAAAGAGAAGGCTGACAGATTTGAAGGGATACTTGTTTCTCAACTGACTCCGGTTGTGTCGCAGCGGGATTTCCTCGTCGAAGAGAGCGCTTCACTTTTGACTGAGCAGTCAAATGCAGTTCATCGTGAACAATGCAGTGCTTAAATGCGGAAGAGCGATACCTTTATCCATGTCTGAGATATTCTTCTAATTTACGCCGAATTTCCTCTCAATTGTATTTACCCGTCTTCTGCGTGACGCTCCATGGTTACCCAAAAAGATTGACAGACTGAGTGACCGCTATGTGTCTAGGAGCTAGAGGTGAATGTCATCTTCGTCACACAAAGATCTCCACATAGTTGTCAGGAGGCCCCTATAACGCCGAGTGTTGGGAATGTTTCCCTCCAATATTACTTTATCAACCAAGGATTGCGGCATACCGACGCTTCTGTCCGATAGAAGACGCTGTTGTAGGTAACTCCTTGGAGCTCAGGTGGTTCAACAATTCTGCTGTACCACGAACCTGAATGGCTTCGATATGTTGTGTAAGTGGCAGAACTACATTACCGCTACGCCGTGAGGAGCGAGGAAAGCCATTGGGCATCAGGAAGGCCCCGAGGTGCGGGCTTTGGAAGACAAGTCGAGTTGCCGAGTAGCGGGACCATTGGCCAGCCACATGAATGGTGTCAAAGTTCTCTATTAGTCACAATCAAAGGTACAATTCTCCTGATATAGTTGTTTGGAAATTATCGTCCCCCTTTTGCTGGTGCCCTCAAACGGAGGGTATCAAGAAAATGGACTGAACAAAATAGCTTCGAGGCTGATAGAAGGGACGTCGAGCTTTTCTTATGAAAGGCTCCCCTGACCTAACAACTCACGCAAGTGCTGGGGACTAGCAGCTAAGGATTTCGAGACAAGGTGGCAGAGACTAAAAGGATGTTTTTTTTCGCATTGAGTTTGTGCGGCCCTGCGGCAAACTTATACACAAAACCAGTATGGAACCGGTTCCAGCAAAAGTTGACACTCCATGAGGAGATGGTCGCAAAACAGCAAATCAGATGTGGCTGATTCCCTACAAGCAGACTCCTCACCTATCAGAAGGGTGCTGCAAAATGAAATGGCAATATAACATATTGAAATGGCTTGAGCTAGCCCAGCCGGCGGTTGTATAAGATAGACCAGTTTGAAGGCTTCGGTAGTGTTGAGTGCGAAGTAGCCATCAATCTGGTTCTTTACAGAATCTGTAGAGAGATGTCCTTGTCATTTGATGTTTCAGCAGCATAGACACTACATCCATAATATACATGATATCCCGGTTCGCTGATGATTAGACCCTGTCTGCATTCTGCAGCAATTGATAGATCAGCGCTGCTGTTATCTCTATCAGAGGCTTGTTTTTGTGTCAAACCTTAAAATATCGGGGTATATAATTGGGCATATAGCACTACTGGTTAAACGACTAACATGGTTAAGAGTATATACCCACGGACACTACGGAAATTAACGGAATTTCATAAAGGTTACCTTGATGCGGTACTAACATCGGTAGGGCTGTGTGTAGATGAGTCAGCCAAATAGAATTTTTCTTTTTTTCTTTTTTAGCTATACATTGCTCGCTTCGCTTGGATGCTTGCATGGTCCCTTGTCCTTCTGCCAGTATAACCAGACTTACGATTATTGCGCCTGAAGATTTGGCCAGAAATCTCTTCTAAAATGAGCGACACACTTGACGCGGCGCCGCCGCATGCTACCTTCGACGTAAGGACTAAGAATTCTTAAATCCTGATGTAGTGCTGACCATTACTGTCAAGACCGTCCTCGTCTTGGATCTAGGATCCCAGACCAGTCATGTTCGTTCTCTACTCCTGCTATGTGGGTAATAAGAACTAATAAATCAAAGCTCATCTTGAGACGGCTGAGATCCATTGGGGTTTACTCTGAGATGCTACCATGTACCCAGAAGCTCAAAGATCTGTCCTGGAAACCGGTGGGCATTATCCTGAGCGGGGGCCCGTCAAGCGTGTATTCCCCCGATGCCCCAAACGTGGATCCGCTCGTGTTCGAGCTTGGTGTTCCTGTGTTGTACGTTCTACACCAAGAGCATGATGAAAAGTTACTAATGTGTTATGAAGAGGAGTTTGCTATGGCTGTCAACTGATTGGTATACTACCCCTTGGATGTGTCCGGGTGATTATTGACTAACGGCTGTCCCAGCATGGCGAGTAAACCCAAACAACGTGGCACCTGGCGTGGCCCGTGAATACGGGGAGACTTCGATGGCCATCCGCAAGATTGGCAACCATGCTGATCGTCTCTTCGAGGGATTGGGAGACTCTTTGAACGGTTCGTTATGCAGATGCTGTTCGTCTGGCTTGGCTTCATGGTATCTGACGTTCTCTCACTACAGTTGTTATGAGTCACTTTGACAAGCTCGTTCATCTACCTGATGGCTTCAAGACCATTGCAACCACCAAGAACAGTGAATTTGCTGGCATTGCCCACGATTCTCTGCCCGTCTTCGGTATGTGTGTCTTATCGAAGCTTGCGCTAAACTTTGCTCATAAGTATGATTGACAGGCATCCAATTCCACCCTGAGATCTCTCACACAGAGCGGGGGACTGACATCATCGCCAACTTCGCTCTCAAGATCTGTGGTGCCCGAGCGGACTGGAAAATGGACAACTTCTCAGAGCGGGAAATTGTTCGAATTCGACAACTGGTTGGCGACAAAGCACAGGTTGTATGTGTATCCATCTTACCCAACGTCACATGTCAGCTTGCTCATTACTTCGCAGATTGGAGCTGTTTCCGGAGGTGTCGACAGTACTGTGGCGTATGATACCCAGGTCAAAAGCTTCCTATCCAACAACATTTTACTGACAGCTTCGTAACAGGGCTAAATTATTGACGGAAGCAATTGGAGACCGCTTTAAAAGCATTCTAGTGGACACTGGTGAGATATTGTCGCTCGACAAAATATTCACCCCCTTACTAGCAATATTCTAATATGCTTTAGGTCTGATGCGCCTCAATGAATGCGAGCAGGTCAAAGAGACCTTGGATAAGCATCTGGGGATTAACCTTACTGTGGTTGACGGATCTGAGCTCTTCTTCAGCCGTCTTGCAGGGGTCACGGAGCCTGAAGCCAAGAGGAAGATTATCGGAGAGACTTGTGAGGCTTACCCCTGGAAGCTGGCTAGCCTACCATGCTGACCTCAGATGAAGTTATCGACCTCTTTGAAATTGAGGCACTCCGGTAAGCATATGCTCGTCCTCTTTCGAACCGTGGAAGACTAACTAAACATTTTTTTCAGTATAGAGAAGGAAGCAGAAAACACACCGCTTGCCGGAAAGGTTGAATGGTTCCTTCAGGGAACACTCTATGGTCAGTTGTTCACTTTGCTCACCAAGTGATCGAGAATATTAACACCGTATAGCGGATATTGTGGAAAGTTTGAGTTTCAAAGGAGCCGCCAGTTCTACAA
This sequence comes from Fusarium redolens, assembly GCF_020744475.1. Classification (NCBI taxonomy): domain Eukaryota; kingdom Fungi; phylum Ascomycota; class Sordariomycetes; order Hypocreales; family Nectriaceae; genus Fusarium; species Fusarium redolens. The sequence goes on along the minus strand of NW_025763666.1, from coordinate 2,101,331 downwards.
TCAAATGTAAGTCTCTGTTATACATTTCTCGTTACCTCCTTGGGAGCAGCGAAAAGGGGAAAGGCGCCCCCGTTTTAACTGCCAGGGCAAACCTCTCATTCCCAACTTCTCATGCACCTCGCGAATGCCGTTGCAGATAATTAACACTTGCATAGCTCACCATAATGCGGGAGGACTTCCTGCTCGCATGCAAAACGGCGTAAGTTGCACCCACTATTCTTTAGTTAATGGAAAAATACTGATAAACAACAGGAGGCACACCTAAAGCTCCTTGAACCGCTTCGGGAACTGTACGTTATCAGTCTTTAATATGAATCTACTAAGAGGGCAATTACTTGTCGCGATGGCTAACAATACATAGTTTCAAGGACGAAGTGCGAGCGTTCGGACGTCAACTGCAGATCCATGAGGAACTCATTGGGAGACACCCTTTCCCAGGTCCTGGTTTGGGTATCAGGATTATCGGCGAAGTCACCCGCGAGCGCGTCGAAATTGTGCGACAGGCGGATCACATCTTCATCTCCATGATCCGCGAGGCCGGGATTTATGACGAGGTTCGACATGAGCACCTGTCATCTGAGAGAAAGTTTACTAAACTATTTGCCAGGTCACCCAAGCCTACGCAGCGCTTGACACAAACAGAGGTAACTCCCTTTCTTCCATTCTACGAATTTAGCCTGATATCTGACTTTCGTCCTCCACAGCCGTCGGTGTTCAGGGTGATGCCAGAGCCTATGGCTACATCTGCGTTCTGCGAGCCGTGACCAGCTTGGATATGATGAGTGCCGAGCCCTACGAGTTCGAGTGGAGTCTTCTCAAGGCTATTAGCAGACGCATTGTGAACGAAGTTGACGGCATCGCGAGGGTGGTATACGACACCACGTCAAAGCCTCCAGGTGAGAGCCTCCAGTTTGCTTCTCCTTCGCATGCCTGTGATATTGACAGGCCGATAGGAACGATTGAGTTGGAATGATACTGCTCGCCGATCGAGTTCAAAGAAAAGTTTCCAGGCTGCCTTCCCAGCGCGGACCTGAGATGGCGTTCAGACGGATGGATTAGATTTGCCGAATAAAGGTTTATGTTTCTTCACTGCGGATTTGCGAAATAGGAGGTTACGACTTGACTCGACGCCCAAGCGACTTTGCAATGGTAGCCATATTGCCATCTGCTTGGTTCCCAGAATGCCTGAAGTGGTCGCACTACCAGCTCAGCCGATTTCACATTGACGTGTCGTCATTAGTGTCTGGTCTGCTCTCAGTCTGGAAACCAAGTAATCCAGGCCGAGCGAGGGAATACGTTACGTCCGAGTCTTGGTCAAGGATAGTACTTGCCTTACGTAGTCTCATGATTTCAATGATTATGTTTTTCTTTTGAGAATACTGGCGCTGGTCTCGTTAGGTTACACAACCCCTTTTACTCAGTTCAATGCCTCCGGCTTCACGACCGGCGATAAGGCTACCGAGACGGCTCTTGCCATGTTGCAATAAATGTAACCCGTGGGACAAAAACGTACTCAGAAAGATCTGCGTTGTTTAGCCAGATGGATGCCCAAGCCTCATTATTGAACGATAATGACTTCTGACTCCGGACTTCAGACCATATTGCGGATAGGGTGCCCATCTGAGCTGATGACAACATGAGATGAATTTATTGTGTGTTCGAAGGATTGTATTGTAAAGATATATACGTGATTGTAAACAGACTTTCACGGACCCTCCAGTTGAGTGGAAGCCTCGACTGAGCGTAACCAAAAAGCCAGCACATCAAGATCAAGAAGCAGCTTGCCCGTAGCCGTCGAACAATTATATTCAGAACTGCATCTGTAGGTCCTGGGTGGCCATTGATGGCATCGATATCCACCATTAGCGGTAGACCGGTCGACAAGAGAGGCATGGTGATGAGTGTCTATAAATTAGCTTGCATGATTACTGGTTATAAGCATATACTATGATTATCAGGGCGGGCTCTCAAGGAGACCAATGCATAGAGCGAGGTGCATGTCTGTGAATAGAGTGGCCAGGAACAGCAAGTGTTAATGAGCTGATGGTCCAAATGTGAGGCTATCTTGTTTCATGCATGGCTCTGTCACTTGTAAACTGAAGATTTGAAGATTCATATCATGGTAACGCAACGAATGGTTATGGGAACAGCATTCAGCTGGCCGTGTTGATGAATCTCCGTGTCCTCAAAATCATGGGGGTTTGGCAGAGTTTCATTTGATCGATGGAAGACAAATTGCCTGGATCTCCTGCAACTTTGAAAAGGTCGGTGAAAGACACACCGCCTACCCAACACCATCTGCACGTTCATGTGGTGTCTGAATATCTTGATGGGTTTGACGTTGGGTATCCATCGACTGAGACAATGTTGTGGCTTTGACAGCGGCCCGTTCCCTGACTCGATATACTGACATGACAACGAGTAATGTCTCGGTAGGCGCTTGGGACATGTCCTGGGAAACATCGTATTTTTTTTGTGATTGGATAGTCCAGGCGCAGACGGCAGTTACATAAATGTTGATACAGACACAATTAATTGGATGAAAGGGCACGCTCTGTTGTCACAAGTCAGTCATGCCATGAAGTTGAAGGTGATTCATTTCGTGATGGTTGTCACCCCTTACTGTAATTTTCAAAATCGATCCTTTCGGAAATCACAATAGGATGACTGCTTGTTTCCGTATTATTTCTTGCGACAAACGCGCCTGACAAAAATAGAATGGCCATACAAGAGCTTCTTTGGTGCACACAGCAACACACTTTGCTAAGGTTGGGAATGTGGCTGTTTAATGCCAGGAGTTTGCTTCTATTTGGTAGTTCTTTTTATGCCCAACTCAACTTGGGGGAACGCTCAGCTTACATTTTCTTATAAGACCATCGCTTTTAAAGAGTGAAATGTCAGATACCTCCAACAGAAACAACACCATTCTAAGCTCTTTATCAAAACCGAGATCTACACACATCGTCAATTTATTCTTGACACTGTCACAGGATATCAATAATCTGGCGAGGCTTCAACCATTCGCCACTTGGCCGGGTACAGCCTTGTTCGTGCCTCGTTTATTCCTGCTCATCTGGCCGCTCAAATCTGCATTCCCAACACCAACAAATATCAAAGACAGAGAGGAAGAGAGAGAGAAGCAAGTCGTCTAACTCAGCTAAGAGTTCATTCCCAGCAACAATATACCGAGCTTGATCTGTTCATGATCTTGTTGCTTCGTCGCTGCCAGTTATTCTTGTTGCAGCATACTACAACTAGCCATTTGCCACAAACAATAATAACAAGACTCGGCATAGAGTAAAACTCTAAAAAGCTAGACAACCCCAGGGCGAGACGTCATTGTCCGCCAGACACTACCCCCCATCGCGCCAGTCAACGCCGAAGCCAACGTTACCACGCCCAAACTCTTTCTCATAGCGTCAATCTCGTACCGATCTGTTCCATGGCACATGGTTGCAGAGCCTCATGATTCAAGAATCAGCACGGTTGAACGTTCTAGCTCGGGTCTGACAGCCCGCCTTGGCCTTAGTCTTGGACTCTTCGCCTCGGATTCAAGGGTTCACGAGGTCCCTGTCCCTGACATCGAAGCCTGAAAAGTCCATCTCCACCAAATCTACTCAGTAAACCACAACACTTCATAGATACGTACCTCAACATCCCACTCTAGTATCAACGACTACCCCAGTGGACCCGTTCGCAGCCCAAGGCCCGAACCTGAACCTGAGCCTGAGCCTAAGCCTAAGCCTAAGCCTAGGATCAAGGTTGTTCATGTGGTTAGGTTTGGGTATCTAAGTTTTCGGGCTCGTTGTTGCTCCCTAAGAGACCAAATACTCATAGGGTTCCATCACTCAATTGAGTTAGGAAGCCCGGTGAAAAGCCGAGCAAGGCTAAGCAAGTGCCACCTATCTCCGCTCAGACAAGGCGGGATATTGAATATTCTCGAGGTACCTACAGGCCAACGTCTGGTGTTGTTGAGATGATAAAATGTAGATGTTGTGAAAAAGGAAACTGTCTAACCATTGTGCAATTAGGGAGGCCCATAGGGTTACGAGAAGGCCAGACCGCAACAACCCCCAAGCCTTGACTAGGCACGGAGGACTGAAGCGTCGGACCCTACCTATCCTGCTCTTGGTGCTGACAATTGCATCCTGGCGGGGGACTCGCTCTCTGGCTCTTACCGAGATCATTACATACACATGTTCCCGTCTGTTCTGAAGACAACAATTGCATGGGAACTTTGACTGACGGCTGCTTTAACCTAGCCTGTGTTTACAGCTTGCAGTCTCCGTTCTCCACGCCACTACATCGATCGTCATCGGTACTCCCACAGCCTCGACTACTAATAAGTTACTGTGTGAAAGCCATCAGGGGTTGCTGGCGGCTAGTTGCTACCCATAACGGAGTGCAATAGTCTGCTGCTTTCTCAAGGCCTTGGTGTGTCGATGGTTTGTTCCGGAAGACGGACGGACCTTTGACTCTCCCAAAATATCATCAACTGTCCCTTCCCCCATCTTCTTCCATCTTCCTTCTTTCTGCAACTCTTCCCAATCTCTCCATAATTCTTGGTCCTTTTACTCTCTGGTATCGCCCCTCACCCCACCTTGACCACCTTTTTGGTGGTGGACCCTCGTACAAGAGAGAGCACACGCACAGAGCAGAACACAGAAGGGTTGGCTTTCAAGACGCCTTGTTAGTCCGATTGTATTCTCCTTCGACTCTATTCATGGCAGCAGTTACGACTTGTAAGTGCGTACTGGAAGATCCCGTTTTCGTACTTTAAATTTTTTGGCTGACTGCTCGAATTAGCTCCAATTATTCAGTTACTAAAGAGAATCGTCACCAATTGGCTTCTTTATTAGACAACTTCGGAGTCTCAGTTTACCTGTTAATCGGCGTACTCAGGTGTGGGCGATTCAGTCGCAGCTTTGGCTTTCTTTGACCAGAGAATTCCTCTCGCTGCTCTCTATCTTCAATTACAACTCTTGAAACGCTGTGTTACTGTTAACTCTGCGTCATTGCAATCAGTGTCATCCCATCTGAACGCCACCACCCCAGGCGGAAGCGCATCGATAATAACAAAAACCCATTGCTTGGCAAGTGCTTGACCACAAGGTGGTCGACCTAGCCAGACATTTTATTTTGCCGCAAAACGAATCCTGAGTCTTCGTCACTCTATCGGACATTACATTAAACCCTGCTATTTGCTCCCGGGTCCACGCTGACAAGGACTGACCAAGTTCAACCCCTCCTCACGTGGCCTTGGCTTCAAAGTAAAGGTAGACTGCCGTCATCCTGCACCACAGAACGATACGCCACGGCTGCCTCCGCCCAGTTCAACGCCTGGCGTCCCAACACTACCGCTTTTCTCCACGGCATCGCCCTTTGTCCGACGTTTCTCACGACTCGCCTCCGATTTCGTACCTTTGGGTTTTCTCTCGCAGCTGGCTCACAACAGCACACATAATTCGACAGCTCGGCGATCATATAGGCTTCAGAATCCTGTGTAGCCCCACGTCATCATGACGGACCGTCATCGCTATCCGTCCTCGGGACGAGCGGCCACCTTTGCAAACCATGCGAGAACTTCTCTGCCATCAAGCATTGGCTACACTTCTTTGTACGCTGGCGACATGCACGTCATGCCGACTTCGACCCGACAGCAGCCCATTTCAACAACACCGCGAGGATATGTTACAACTACTTCTACAACACCAACCCCCAACACCACCACCCGGACGTACGCCGTTACTCAGGATCCTCGTTCACACAGACCGACTACACGGGATGTCACACGTTCCCAGCGGTCCTCCACACTAGATTCTACTAGTCGACCCCCAGTAATTGTCATGACCACCCAGAAGGACCGCCCCAATGGTACGAGTTCTCATTCTTCCAATGCTCGCCCCGGAAGTCCCTTGCGAGATGACTACCGCTCGAGCGATGGGCAGTTCTATACACAACCTGCCTCGTCTATACGTTCACGCAGCACAGCCCGCTCCTATGCCGATCAGCCAGGAAACGACAGTTATGCTCGCAACAGCAGAGACCGTAGCAACAGCTTGGTACGCGACGACCCCTACCGCACCAGTCGCCATTCTGCTATATACCAGAATAACCCCCGCCAGAGCTCTAGTAATATCGACTATGGAGATGACGGATATCAGTACACTAATGCTGGTGAACTGGTTCGCTACGACCTCGATCATTCAGGCCCTGCGAGGACTCGGAGACGTGAGAGTTTCGACCGCGGCTACTACCGCCCGAATATCAACTACAACGCGGATCAGCGAACGTTCAACGTGGATACCAGCCCAGACTTGAGTCGCAACTACATAACTACAAGCACAGCCAGCGTACCGAACAATCGGCAATACGATAACCGGGGCGGTCCTCCGCCCAGTACACGAGGGTTTGACAAGATTCGAGGATACGAAAGCCCACGGGATTTCGTCCCGATGCCCTCCAAGACCCCCGAGCCGACCTTGGTAAAACAGGACACTCCCCTTGTTGCGACCACCGAAACCACAAGACGGCCTCGGCCAGTGTCATTGTATCAAGAGGGACCGCCCCGTTCTTCGCATCACGATGATTACTATCGGAGCCGAGAAGACGAAAGAAAAATGCGAGAAATTCGTGACCAGCCAGAATCCGAGCATACTTATGAGCCCGAGCGCGCATACGAGGCACCATACTTCCAAGATGACAGAGTCACTTCCCGTGGCTTCGGCATCCGAACTGACATTGCCGATGAACACGATGACCGCCGTGAACGCCGCCCAGAACAACCGAAAAAGCGATCAGATGAAGACTTGCCACGTGATGCTGATTATGAACGCGATGATCGACGCCGAGGCCGGCTTGATTCCAAGGACACTCGCCGTGAGAGACGTGAGAGTAAGAAAGGGAGTGATGATGACGAGAAGGAGCGTACCCGGTTCCGTGACAAAGTGGCCACTGGCCTGGGTATTGCTGCAACTGCTGTAGGCCTTGTGCCTGCCGTCAAAGACGACGACAAACGCGAGAAAGATCCTGGCAGACGTAAAGGCTCTGATGACGAGCGCGAACGTGAACGTGAAAGAGACCGAGATCGTGACAGGCGGCGAGATTCGATGAAGAGCGAACGCCCAAGAATCTTGGAGCGAGATGTATCGCGACAGCGTGATCAATCAAGGCAGCGTGACCAGGACCGTGATTCCAGAGAGACCAGCCGCCGAAACGGGGATTCTCGTAAGAGTACTGAAGCCATTATCTCGTCATCTGATTCGGACGAAGCCAAAAAGTCCACTCGGAGACGTCATGATTCGAATGCCTTCAATCCGAATGACACTTCTGAACTGCGGCATCTCAAGGACCAACTGGCAGCCTTGAAGACCACTGACAAAGAGAAGGAGAAGGAAACTCCGGTCGTGGTCGAAAACAAGTCACGGTCCTCTTCACCTGCCCGAGAAACAAGAGCAGCAACAGAAGCCCGTTCGTTGAAAGATCCCCGTTCACCACCCGATTCCAAGCCATCTGGTCCTCTTGAAGAAGAATTCCGTGGCCGCGAATCCCAGCAGATCCCCCCGGACGACAAACAAGTCCGTGTAGTATCGCCTCCTCGCGATAAAAAGGACGAGAAGCCTCTCAAGGGTATCTTGAAACAGCCCAAGGTTAGCTTTCCAGAGGAGCCAAATCCCATCCGTGAAGGTGTTGCACCTCACAAGGAGGACAAGAAAGCCAGAGAAGCACCTGCAGGTGCAAAATGGACCAAGATCAGCCGCAAGATTGTAAACCCTGAGGCTTTGACCATTGGCAAAGAGAGGTTTGAGGTCAGAGATGACTTCGTCATAGTACTACGAGTACTTAGCAAAGAGGAAATCCAAGCATATGCCTCAGCAACACAAGTCTTGAGAGGTATGTTTTAAATTTAGACTTGAGTCTTGGCTTGAGCTGGTGCTGATTGCGAAACAGAGAGACGTCGCCGCGACGATGACGGTGGCGATACGGACCGGGATCGTGACCGTGACGAGGATGACAGGAGAAGACATCATCGTCATCGCCGCCATCGGGATGATGACTCTTCAGATTACGAAGACAAGGACCGTGACCGTGACCGTGACCGTGACCGCGACCGCGAACGACGCAGGCGTCACCGAGATGAGGAAGAATACGACACCCGGTCAAGGGATCTGGACCATCATCACCATCACCACCGAGCTCAGCGAGAGCGCGAGCCCGTACTTGAGGCTTAGTGGGAGAAAGAGGGTTGAAATCACTATACTACCATGGCTGAATGTTGATCAAGTATTTAAGCGTTGCATCGAATGACTCTAATGGTAGGGTTTTTTTATCAGGTATATATTGAGCGTTACCACATCAGACACCAACAAGCATAAAAACTGGGCGATTTAGCGACGCATTCTGGATATACAAACATAAAATAAAATAAACTCCGGTTCAAATTCTTTTCTGCACTATTTGCTACTTCTCCGCCCCCATGCGATTACATCGTTCCGGGTGAAGAAACAAGAATCTCAACAGTCTACTCGCAAATTTCTCAGATCTATCTCGTTGGAACGGCACGAGACTGCCTTTGAGTTTGAAGACTGGAGAAAAGGGCTAGTGAACGTACGTCACAGCTTGGGTAGCAACATTTCATATTGGGTGCCTACAGTGGCAAAATGGTGAGGAGACGGGACTAAGATATGATGGAGAGGTTGAGGCTTTTCTTGGCTGCTAACTAAAGAGTTTGCGGATATCGTATTTGCTCTTACTGTCCAGGTCCATTCCATATTTCACGACATGATGAGAACGACCTGCAGGTTTGCAGCAACAAGTTCAGCTAGTTCCCTTCATCCTGGAGGACCCAGAAGACGCAATCAATCTGACGTCCGCTTCGTATGGTAACAGAAGTCGTGACGAGGACTATAACCTATGCCAGCGCCCGCATCAAGATGAAAGAGGCAATCGAGGCTTCGCACGGGAAGCTTCCTCGTCACCTTTATGCTGGCTTCCGTAGTTCCATTCCCTTCGCCGTCCAAACATATGTTCGAGCCATGAGCACCCATCTCCCCAAGCACAGGATGTTGTACGACCTCCCAGTCTGGGCTCAAGGCCGGTATCCGTGGTTTATCTGATACATCATGAACGAAGAAACCGTGTGTTTGACACCTCCACACTGAAGCATTGAACGTGATATTATGTGCAAGTATCCCGATGCGTTAGCACGGGTAGAGGCATGAGAGGAATGAAGCTGAATCACACCGACCCCTCTCATCCTTCTCAACAACGTCAATTTTTTTTACTTGCCCCGTCTACGGTGATTCGTTTGAACTCATCAAATACTGGCGATACTAAATTGGGCAGGGGGTTGGGGCTACCACCATATCAGGGTCCGATGGAGCGAACAGAAAGGTGAGATGCAAGAGACGACCATCTGAAGGGGTTTCCAGAACCTCTAGTGAACGAACTTGTTCGGGTCCTCTATGATAAGAAGGGGTATAGTAGGAAGTGGTATAAAAACCATTGTCTTATATCGTGTGCGGTGTTGAATCAACATGAGATCAGAGATGGACAAGCAGAAGCCGTGATGAAGAATCCATGCGTTTCAAGTGTCCACTTCCGGCTGTGGAAGTACCTACATAGATGATCTAGTCTTGTTCAAAGTACAAAAAGGGACTTATTAGCGGCTGCATAATACTGCCACGAGTCGTGACCGTTCCAGGCTGGCGCAAGACAAGCCATTTCGTGTCAAGCTATCAACTCTGTTTTATTGTTTGTCCACTCATCCCAAGAATAGCAATCAACAGCCACGTCCTAAGGGAGCAACGCCCAACCGCCGATCTCTGGCTTGATTGTGGCGGGGATAAAGACACGTCTAGATCTCCACACCTTCGGAGATGATTTAGACGGTGACAAAGGCCAGCCTACCGCGAATGGTCGCTGAAAATGCAAGTTATTGTGCCCCTTTCCCCATCTTATCACATTGCGTGGCTTCGAACGAATCTGGCCGGCCAATAATGAGCCCTATCGTGGGCTAGATGTTTTTTGGTACTAATAAATGGCATGTCTCAACATTTTTAAGAAAATGGCGGATTTTTTCCGCCACCGAATACATTTTCTTTGTAGAAGCAATAGCCTCAGCCATGATGCATTTGAAGATTAGCTTTGCGGTCTCTAGCATAAGATATCAGCCGCGTGGGGAAACAGGCAGCATGTCAGGGATCCCACGGGATATATTCAGAAACGACAGGGGTTGCCGTTCAAACCAGGTGTTGACAGGACCTGTAATCCCTACCATGTATCCGTAGACTGGGACGCAGATTCTCGTTTGCCATCGATACGGGAATGAGCCTCTCCAACTCGAGGCGGCGGGCCACAGCACATGCTTGCGGTTCTGCATCCCCATGATTGTGCTTAAAAAGATGTCAAAGGAACTGCTGTGGGATTGGAATCGGGTTTCAGGCTTCTCTCAGTCCATGGTAGTGGCTGGGTGGAACGAACGAATCATTAATGCATGCAAATGTACGGATTGGTATGAGTCGATGTTACTGACTCCAAAGGTTGTTGGGCTTCCCCAGCTGCCTTTCATACTGGTGGAGTCTTCATGTCAGCATGGCCAGGTTTTTCTACTCGCTATAGGACCCCTGGCTCTTATCAATTGTCCTTTGATTCATTGATGTTAGGGGGGATAACAGTCTATGTTCTTAATAATGGCGTTCAACCAGAGATATTGCAAGTGTCAAGGACATATCATATGCCTTGATTACCGTAAGCTTCTGGGTAACCCTGGTAGGTATGCCTCAACATCGGATTCCTGTCATCGCCCATCAGCACTTGGCCCAAGTTGACTCTGTATGCTGCTATATCGAATGAATGCTTTCTGACTTGGGAATATGAGGCAACAAAAGGTTGGTGGTGGTACGAACAAAAAGCTCCTGAAGGTATCTGTAACGCTGTCAATGGGTTTAGAATATGGTGTCGGTCTCCTTCTGTCTCTGCCTTGAGTCAATGGTAACATCGCCTCATACATCTGTATTTGTCTTTTACGCAATTGTTGAGCGACTTCTATATGAGAGGCTTTCTGAAGTAGTTGTGTATCTGCACATGAGATCAACATAAATCTGATATGAAGGTAACTAACCCGAGGCGAAGTGATTATGCTCCATATTCACGAATGGATATCAATCAGAAGGGATGGGCTGTTTTCTTTCAATGCCCAGGTGGATCCATTGACAACACCGGCAGTTGAGCTGGTGAATAGGAAGAGAGCCTCCCTGGTAGCTTGGGTCGGCTACATATTGAAATTTAAATTCAGTCACAGAGCTCCAGGAGGCTGTCTGTCAGTCTGTACGCGCAAAGTTCTCCCACGAACCACCGTGGAAGCGGAACCCCTTGCCGGTAATGTCGTCTCAATTAGTCTTTTTGAATACTTGTGCTGTATGAAGCTCCCCTGTCCGGGGATGACGGGCGCACCCCTTCTTTGCATCTTGGCTGTGCCTGGAAATGGCGGACCCTGGTCCAGCCGGACACGCAGTCCCAGTGTCCCACAACGGGCTGGTAGTCGCTGGAGTTGAGTGTGGGCTCACATCCCTGACCGACATTCCAGACGTGGGTCGGTAGGAAACCAACAAAGGACGTTACTGCAGCAAGGAGATTGAAGGTGCAAAGACTCGTCAGATAGAGTCGTTGGAGCGCGCGACACGGTATCATAGCTATTGTTGGTCTGGTCGTATACGACTCCGAGATGGGTATTGTAGGAGGACAGGGGTGATTCAACTAATCTGTGGCGTGTAATGGATATTCTTACTCGTTAGGGGGCCTTCTTCGAGGTGAATTTTTATGGATGTTGTCTTCTGATTCCCTAGGCCGTACGCATTACACGCTAGATATTATCGACGGCGCATCGTATGGATAGATATGAGGTTGGCCATAAATAGCCCGGTATGTTTGCTACCCTAGCCCTCGCTTTGTAAATAAGGTGTTTGTAATCTGGTTCATAAATTCCGAGATCATACCAGGATACGCTTTTAAGCGTTGAGCCCAGATGAACTGTAGGGCTGCGAGGATGGCTCAAGACATCGTCAACAGGTTCGTGGGTTAGCTTGCGGCGACAACTAGGCACAGCACCTCCCGGTCCATGATCGCACATCGCGGATAACAGTACCGGGTCAGGGTCTGTGACAGCCTTGTGCATGTTGACAGGTGGTGCCCATCAAACACAAACAAAGCCCATGACGAACGAGTGTCAAGAGATCGTGGATCTATGAAAGGCCCCGGCCAGATCTGACGATAGCGACAGACAGGGCTCAGTCAACTAAATGTATGAGGCTGTATAATTAGATTGCGTGAGCAGGCACAGCGTGCCATGGCTCTGAGGGAATGACATGCATTCATCAAGTATACCCAAAATACTATGAAGATGCGAATTCAGGCTGGAACTCCGAGATGGGCTCAATGTGAAGCCAACGTCCATTCTGATATGCTTCGGCTGTGCCTCGGAGTGCAGCGGGGAACACGGGTTCAGTGGCGGTAATGTCGTTGCGCTGTTTCTTGAACTCCAATCATGGACTGTAATGTAAAGCGATCATGTTGTTCTCGACAGTTGCGTCAATGGACCAACACCACAGGGAGTATGGAACCACACAAGTCAGTGCAGTACTTTGCATCCTCAAAGAGGATGCCACAATCGACACTAGAGCAAAGTGAGAAGGTCCCTTGAACTGCAGACTCGACATCGAGCTTGTAACGCGATGGCCGAGGTTGGTGACAACAGGTTGGTGACAACAGGTTGTCAGCCGTGCATGAGATGGGAAATGAGATGTTGATGAGTTCGACTATGGGGCGACTAAGCAGCGTCCTAAAATTAACTAAAGCCCAAGTTAGGAATAGTAACTTCTGCAGAGCAGGCTTCGCACACACCATCACTCCAGAAGTCCCTCAGGCTTTGCACCACTCCCCACTTGCACTGCATGAAGCATCGGGACGGCTAGTAGCATACATAGCGCTGAGCGTTGGCAGCTGGCGAAATATAATGACAAGCTACTACGTAGTAGGACAGCAATGGAGGGTGTCTCGAGAGTCGGTACGAAGTAGAGACAGATGGTGTTCCCATATCCTGAAGAGGCCTGGGCCGGTTCCTGCTATGAATCCGTGGATGAAAGGCTCTGAATGTTGATAAGTTCACTGCTGAATGTCGATTCGCAAGGCTGACATGAAAGTCGTCTCGGGGTGATGATGATGTCGTTGTCGTTGTTGACGTTGGTCCAAAACCTTGATGTTTGAGTCAGGAACAAGGCGCGGGAGGCTGTCCAAGTGCGGCACATGTTCCAAGCCACCACTTTGCCTCGGGTGGGGGCATCCTTCCTTGTAATTAAGTCGTTGGCGAAGGAGAGAGCCACAATTCGGAGCCGTCGAACTCACATGAGATTTGGCAGGAGCGTGGGCGTCATGCTTTCCATAGGGCAGGATGTTGGAGAATCTCTACATTCGAGGTACATGGACGTCGGTACCTTACACCCCTGAGTACCTACATCCCATGGCCCCCTTCATTCACCGCTGCCCGCCGGTGTCTCCATTAACATCCATTGTATTATAGATCCAGCAAAGAGATGCACTGTTGCACCAACTTCGTACATGCCGTGCACGTATTACGTTGTCCTTAATCGGGGCGAGTCTAGTGTAACATGGAAAGCACGTTCTTCCAGGCTTCACTGCACATAATGCGAATGAACGAACAAGCATACATAAAGTTGTGATTTGTGCTGGCGCTAAATGGTTCTTTCTAAAGCTCAGTTGTCAGCGGCATCTATGCCAAGATTAGGAAAATTCTCCTCCAGGACTAGAATAGTCATTATTATGCGGTTCCTAATCCATGATGGTTGACCCTCAAGTGGGTATCTCGACACTAAATTTGGTGTTGGTCTCTCGTTTTGTCATCTCGTAGCGTCGCTAGGTCGCTTAATTATCTGATTTCGTTTTGAGTAAATTTTCCGTCCATACATTTGACGCAGTGTCGGCCCGCGTTTCTCTGGAGGTATTGATCGCTCATATTTAACTCATGACCAACGTCGTCGCTGAGTATTCACTCTTTACTTTGATAATCAGTCTCCCTCAGTACGACTTGTGCACCACAGTTTTAAGCTATGCCACATGGGCGTATTCCCTGCTGGTCTATGAATTGTCATGGGTCACCCATTGCCGCGGGCTCTGGCAAGGGGCTTCCCTTGAGCTTCATGCCTTCCTTACCCTCCATCTCCACAACTCCGAGTCGACGGACCACCCGCGACCACCCTGGTCTCCCGCTCCCAGCATTCAGGTCAATTACCGGGTTGGGTAACGACGGTATCTTTGAGGTTTGCCGTTAGACGTTGAACCTTAAAACAGGGGCTTCCCACCAATATGCAAACTTAGAACTCGGTCGCATATATTGTATGCATTGGGACGTCAGTCTGGTCATGCTGTTTCGACGATGGTGATAACAATCTTACAGTATACATATATGCACTCTTCGGGCAGGAACTACCGTCCTGTTTTTTGCTTGGCCTTTTAGTTCGGGTTATGTTGTGTTGTCACCGAAAAAAACGTCTCTATTGGTAGTTTACCATGACAGCATTAAATGCCTGGTATGACCTTCGCGAATCACCCGAACTAGTTATAGAATCGTGACGCTGGATAAAATATCCGATAGTCGTAATATTGCTGTGATCAATACTGCGCCAATTTACTCAGAATATTACCAGTGTACCTTGGTTACCCTGTACACATTTACACTATCCAGATCCAGTGCCTGCTGCTGAACCCTGCCCGCCTTGAAGGCTTGTCATCTGCACGTACTCCCGTGAGTAGCCAGGTGGCATAGCTCTAATAGGCAGGGTGGCGGCTACAAGGCCCCCCCCCTGGCCGTGCAAAGAATCTGGAGAGAATGTCTCTAGAACAACAAACCCGACAACAGCAAGGGACATGCCCAAGAGCAGTTGCAAGCTTATAGTATGGGCCACTAGACGATCGCAAGCCCCCCCCAGCACGAAAGAAGTAGATCTGTCGGAATACAACATTGTCACAGTTCTGCCATGTCGTCCAGGCAGAACGATAGCATTCGAATTATTTCCCTGACCGCTCAAATACTGCAAAGTAGAGAGTTGCCACATACGCCATGGTTTATATTCCCTTCAGGTGTGCGGGTTCTTGTCTTGAATTAGTGGGAAGTTTAACGCGGTGGCTTGAGGTGGAAGACTGGTCTCAAGAGGGAACGACTGGAGCAAGCCTCAAATTGTTTCTGCGTCAATACACCAATTTTGAAACCTAAAATACTACTAACTTAGACACCGGCCTATTCTTTAGTAGTCCTGACATGCCGTAAGCAAGAGCAAAAGTAAACATTTTTTTCACCCAGCAGCAAGAAGAAAAGAACAACGACATTCACCTTTTCTGCTCTAGTAACAACCAACCACTCCTTGCACAACCCGTCGTCAGTGCACCACGTACTCGCAATGTTTCCATTGGTCGTGTCCAGCTATGTGAATGCTGGTCCTCCCGATACATGGCCGATTCAAGCGTCTGTGAGACCATGTCAAGATCATCAATCTGCAGCAATCCATGCGAACTGCCTAAGCCCTTGTCCTCGACCATATGCCACAAAAGCTCGTGCTGCCACAAGATTTAGATCAACTTGGAGATCTAAACATATGCACCTAATCTCGCACTGCAACATTGCACAATATTATCAACAAGTGACAGAAACATTTATAGCATCACCGACAACCTGAACTATTTGCGTGCTTGCACTGAACACCGCATAACTAGGTGGATCGTGGCCAGACCGCCAGTCGTTTACTTCCCAAAGTAAAGCACTCAGCTGGTCTTCACAGGATGTCATGAAAGTTATCTACTATTTAGGCCATGTTTTTCCCGTTCATCACAAACTAAGGCTGTCCCTGCTTCACCCATTTCCCGCACCAGAGTTAGCGCTGTCCCAAGTCTCTTTGACAGGCAACGGTTCCACCCACCACAATCATCAAAGCCCACGACGTCTCGTTTTGCCAACGGTCCGTTCAGTTAGACTGAGGGACTAATAAATCCGGGTACCGAATCGAGCCGGATACGCTGCACTGGCCGGTACTCTTCACAACCAGAACCAGTTTGGATTATCTTTGGTACCCCCCTGGTAAGGTAGGTTAGCCATTACCGCCGTGCAGCTCCCCGCCCCCTGCCCTCACATGGCCGTCATCTGCGTCTTGTTTTGCTTGCCAATCTTGCTTGGCTTTGGGCCTAGCACATACTCATTAACACTGATCAAGTGCTTTGTCTTGCTCGAACCAGGCTTGCTATTGCGGGTGTAGTAGCGCGTTACAGCAAGTTCGGGTCGCAAAGAAGGGATATTGTGTCTCCGCTCATTTTATTGTGATTGCTGCCCAGTGAGCATCAGAAGCCGCTCTCCCGGGCCCAAGTTCCAAGCCAGGCCAAGTCAGGAGTGTGATTTCTCTCAGGTTCACGCCCTGTAATTAAGGGCCCCGGCATGACTAAAGTCCCAGAGACGTTGGCGGCCAGGGCTGGGGCAGTATATCTTGCAGGGCCGCGCTACCTTGATCTCTTGTTGCTGTTCTTTTTAATCACCTTATCCCAGCCAAGCCCTGGCCGTTTCTGACAGTTGCCAGACCACTCTGCGAACACACGCTCATAGTTGAAGGGTGTCTTACCTACAGAGCTCATCCTTGTTGATGTCACCGTCCAAAAAAGGTACGTGTGTGTGCTCTACCTGCATATAACATCTCGAGACGATCGCGAAGCAATACCTGGACTGACATGAGACCATGCGCAGTAGTGATCAAGCTACATCTCCATATTACTTCGAAGAAGGCTATCGCAACAAAAAAACCGACCCATCGGCACCACATCATATTCGCGGCTCCTGAGCAATTCTCGAAAGTTTGACAGGGATCCGCGCTCCTGGAACCAACACGTGGAAAGGCGTTACCAACAACCTCTTGTGTGCCACCATCAAGAGATATCACAGCCGCTGCTTATCATCTGTTGCTACACTCCAAACGCGATTCCTAGGTGCGTCAAATTGTATGGTCCGTTTGCTCCTCGCTGCAAAAAGATACTCAGCTGCAAGTCCTACTGCGCCGTTTTTCTCCTACGAAATTAGGACCCGCAGAGGATTACTAGTATATTTTACTAGTGGCTTCCCGCACGCATTAAGGAGACGACCATCCGATCACCATTGCCTGCATTCTTCTACCAGCGTAAATAAATTGAGAGAGGACCGAGTTGATTTTATCCTATTTCACCAAACTGACATGCCGTGCCTTTTAGATTAGCGACTCTGTTTCAGACTCAAGGCGCCACTCCGTCTCTCGTCAACCACGGCTAAGTCAAACGACGACACTTGGCATCCCACAACAATTTTAGGAAGCAATCTGGTGAGTTCGTTCTTCTTCGAAGGCCCATCCCTTTCATTCCACTCAGGCCCAGAAGCTGCATCCTGGAAGAGGAGCTTGGTTGGCGGAGCTCTATCTGACGCACAACGTACTGCTTATACGGGACTGGTAATCACGCCACTTTGGCTATATTCTAGAATAAACATCCTAGTAGAGCATGCGCGTGTGTTGACCTAGCTGGCTCGAACTACGCTCCCGCTTTACCCAGCAGATTGCTAACGACGAGCATTTGACAGCAACGTTGACGATTTTTACCATTCCTCATGACTGTCAGCATGTCGTCGAATCGCCAAATGTCAGGCCACTTCAAGCAGGAGCCTGGAGTACATCCTGTAAGTATCAACTCTTATTTTTCTGTTTGTCCTATCGATTTGCATATTGTGCAAGAACCTGGAATCATTTGCCTCAGCAAAACTACTGTACGGCTAGGCCACTTCAGTGACGACCATCCAATGACATCGATATGGTTCGCGTCGCGGCTACCGACGCGTCTGGAAGACCCAGCATCAGCCTCAAGTGAAGGCTGGAGTAGGCTATCTGTCGTTACAAGTTCACGGGAATACCAAGATTTCGAGATGCGTCCCGCGCAATATGCCTGTCGCAAGCTTGACCAGGTCAGGAGCCCCAAGGTGGGTTGAGCAGGGTATCTCTCGTTTCACCATGACCGGGGCGGCCGCAGGGATCAGGGGAGGGGTGAATACCTCCAGCCTTCTTGACAAGATGCTCATTTCAAACCCAAAAATGGGAGAGACAGAGCAGGCTGAGGCGGAACATTGCGGTGTATTCTTTTCAACAATGGAGTTGAGGGAAACGGCCAGCGGCCTCGCATGCACTAGCCACACCGTTCTGGTAAAGCTGTAAAGCCTTATTTTGGACGCAACAACGGGAGTGCGCAGACACTGTTACAACTGCCTTCCACCCAAACGAAACCCAAAATTTGGGGTTTCGAGGTGCCGCAGAAACGCCACCAAGGCCAAAGTTTGGCTGATATCCACTTAACGGTCGCGAGGCTGGCGACACAAGAGTGCAAGTGTCAACCTGTCGACCAAGTTGTCCACCACACCAAACAATCCAAATCTCGTCAATGACGCGCCGCGGCTGCGCGGAGCAGCACCCGGTGGATGATGCATGGGAAAGACGCCGAGAAGGACGCTTAACTCAGCTGAGAAACGTCTTGATTTTGAGATGACAATACGCGACCAAGAACACCACAACAGCGAAAGCTTGGCGAACCCTGACCGCACTGTTCTAAGTGGGTATAGACTGTATCGGCGGTGCCCTCCCAGTGGGGCGCTGGGCTGCAGATACTGGTCTGCCCATCCTGATTCAGGTCGTGGCAGAACGATTACCAAATGTCAAATGTCGACAAAGGGAACAACAGGACGTGACGTGAACAACTGAACGCACAACCTCGCCATGCATCCTTTTCACTGCGTTCATCAGCATTACCACTAGGACACCAGTGGTGACGTACTGCATTGACCTCGAGCAAGCGGCCTCTTGCAGGCTGCAATATCCACAGCCGCAAGCCTCGAGGACTCAGTCCATCTAGAAGGAAACAAGCACTCATACGCGAGATTTCGCGCATCAACGCGCTGTACTCTGCAGGTACCTGGACCCGGACGGAACTCTGTACACCATTGCTCCCGCAGTCAGTGACCGTTGCGCGTCAGTCGAGTTAAAGCTCAACTGTCTGGCCGGGTCATTTTGGGGGCGGGCCAGCACGAGTGGCTAGGGGATTTGAGATGGGACCACCAAAAGTCGACGGTTGAAAAGACGTTACCCACACCGCCTGTGGCCAAAATAGGATCACCAGGGAAAAGCCAATCCCGGTGTAATCCTGGCCCGTTGGCTAGCCCCGGCTCTTGTGTTCCCTATTGGGCAGATGCTCCTTTCTGGGCGCCTTGGTGAGGCGACCATTGGCCACTTAATCAAACCCAGCCGACCCCCTGTCACGTTTCTTCCATGCGTTGTCCTCCCCGGAGACATCTGCTTGGGCTGCCGACACACGCTACGCAGCAGTACCTCGACTTGTAGGTACAGAGGGACAAGTACCTACCGCAGTACATCCTCATCATCTTACCCGTATCCTCCAGCCCGTGGTCACCCCTCTGTCCCCTTTTTCTGAAAATTGGATGGGTCGAGGTCTGAATGGGTGCATAGATGGAGTGTTCTTTTCTGGTTCTTGAAGTCGGGTTTGAGCTTTCACAGACACACCACCCCAGTTGAACCACTTACATTTATTCACACCCCTCATCATTTGCTGCTGCTGTCGGCTTTGTACTGCGAGTTGCAGGTTGATACCTCTCACTGCTTAAGCTGGTGAACCCTTCTCAAAGGACATTCACTAGTTGTCCACCGCTCCACTCTCTTCATCCCAAAGTAATTTATGCTCCTGGGGAATCCTGCGACAGGGGTGTCGTCGCGGACTAGCACACTTGCAGCACCCTCATATCATCCCTGTCCATTTCCAGGCAGACCCCTCCCCTCTTGACAGCATTTTTACTCTAGTTGAACCCTGACCTGGTGGCGCCCGCTCAACTGCCAGACAAGCCTCGTACTCCTGGTTCCTATCCGCTGGCTCAACAGTTGCATCTTAATTGAGCACTTGCCTGGTCTCCCATCCCGTTAAACAGCTCATTACCCATGGTCCAGTCGCCCATTTTCTGTTATCCACTTGGGATCATACCTTGTTCTCATCCCCATACTGCAATCTTGGTTCAAATACCCGCTCCCCTGCCCCTTCGTTTCCCCCCCGTCGCCCACCCTCTAGCACACCCTTCGTTCGATCGATCTTGTCTTCTGGCGCTCCAAAGGCCTGCTCTCTTTTCATCGTCCCTGGCACACGAGCTTTAACCTTCGAGACGGAGACAGTTTGAAGGTACCAATTACCAATCTCTCTCCAACCACATCCAGCCAAGCGGTATAGCCACCCCCCGGCGCCCTCCCTCCCGTGTTTTTCGCTGTAGCCCTTGAGAACCGGGTTACTTTGTCATTATTACCACTCCGAGTCTAGCCCGCCTCACCCGTGCAATCCCAGTCCTCACCAGGGGACATCCACTTAAACCAGCTCCCCAGACCTGGGTACTGGCAAGGGGAAAATAAAACACCAACGCGTCCTTGACTTTATACTATTTTCTTTCTTTGACCCGTGCCTTATAGCTTCATTTTCTTTTTACACGTCACGTCCATGTCTGACTAATGGGTCTTCTCTCTATGCAGCATCATCCACAGCACCAGCAACAGGGTCATCCGCCTTCCCAACACTTGCAACACTCGCGACCCCCGAGTGTAGTTCACCAGCAGCATCACACTCAAGCTCACCAACCGCCACAACAGCAACACCCAAGCGCGTACTCGTCGACGCATTCCCTCCCTCAAGGGTACCAAACCAGTGCTCAGGCGCCTAACAATCAGGACAACCTCAACTACTACAACCATCCAAGCCCTTACAGCACACCTGGTGCCACAAGCGGATATACATCCGCAGGTAAGTTCTTGCTGGCTTAAGAGCATCCCATTTTCGAGTCGCGCGTTTTGAGGCAGTCACTTACAATACGCAACTTAGATACCTCCGATATGATGGCCGCAGCACAAATGCCGAGACCTCCCTACCCTCCAATGTCCTACCACACGCCTCAATCGAACTCCCCTGCCTCAGTCGCATCGCCTTCCCAACATGATCAGCATAGAAGCATCTACGGCCAACCCCCATCGCAGCATCTCCAACAATCCATGTACTACCAGCCGCAGAATCAATATCAGACTATGCCTCCTCAAGCTGCCGCTTCGCCTTATGCGCAACACGCGCCGCACCCCCAACAGTCAATGACATCGCAGCCAGCCATGATGATGTCTCAATCCGCGCCCCAGAACCAGATGACGCAGCATGCTGCGCAACATGCGCACGCGGGAATGACGGGAAGTCCTCGGCCCAAAATCGAGCCTCAGGTGCCTCTGCAGCTCCAGAAGCCTCAGTCATCTCCGATGCA
Source organism: Fusarium redolens (assembly GCF_020744475.1). Classification (NCBI taxonomy): domain Eukaryota; kingdom Fungi; phylum Ascomycota; class Sordariomycetes; order Hypocreales; family Nectriaceae; genus Fusarium; species Fusarium redolens. Next base: position 2,079,919 of record NW_025763666.1, on the reverse strand, counting down.
GCAGGCTCACCACCCTCAAAACGGCGGACAACTGCAGAGCCCAGGAAACACCACGCCCGGTGTCAATCCCAGTGCAGCACCGGGTCCTATCCCAGCCACAACCCCTCTCGTTGTCCGACAGGACGGTAATGGTGTTCAGTGGATCGCCTTTGAGTACTCCAGGGACAGGGTCAAGATGGAGTACACCATCCGCTGTGATGTTGAGTCTGTCAACATTGATGAACTATCACCAGAATTCAAGCAAGAGAACTGCGTCTACCCCCGAGCATGTTGCCCCAAAGACCAATATCGCGGCAACCGCCTGATGTACGAGACCGACTGCAACCGTGTTGGTTGGGCTTTGGCCGAGCTCAACATTCCCCTCAGAGGCAAGCGAGGACTCATCCAGCGAGCGGTTGACAGCTGGCGCAATAGCAACCAAGATCCCCGACTCCGCAGTAGACGAGTTCGACGTATGGCAAAGATGAACCAGCGCAAACAGGTTCAAGCTTCTCCGCATCCCGGTGCGGCTCACATGCCCGGCCCCAGCGGGCCTTCAGGGATGCCTGGAGGTCCAGGACCCATGGGACCTGGTCCCGCCGCAATGGGCAAACCTGGCCTCGGCAGCATGGGTCAACCGATGCACCACCACCAGCCAGGAGCTCACCCTGACGGTACAGGACAAAGTGGAGGAGATGAAGTTGGTATGTTCCACCAGATGTGATTGATTTAAACGGCACTCACGTCGGCGTTTGCATGGCTTTTTTTTTTTAGCCTCCACGCTCCCCTCTACCCTGCCCCTTCACTACCCCTCAACTCATCGCACCGCACCGCATCATCAAAAGCTCTGCTTGACCAACGTTGTGTTGATTAATTGATACCAAACGCACTTTGTTTTTTTCCTTGCTGTCTTACAAAATTTATTCCTCCGCCGTAGCGGCTGTATCTACGTCTTTACTATCTCCATTGTTTCGGTTCGCGGTTCGAAAGTTTGGGAAATGGGTCTGTCATCTCCTTTCTTTGTCTTTTTACTGCCTGTCAAAGACGACATAGGCGGATGTTACTTATATCTATACAGCATGCCGCAGTGGCTCGAGGGGTTATGAGGAACTCTTTATTTTGTTTATTGGCACAGTTCTGTACATTACCATAAAGTCGCGCCTGCACAGTTGCTGTTGCTACTGTTAGTTGTTTGATTTGCTGCTGGGTTTTCGCGACTCTTAGACGAGTTCAATCTGCCAATTGGCTTTAAAAGTTGCCGTTTGTTTTCTGGTTGGCCTCACTTAGATCAACCTTGCAAGCCATATCCCTTCGTTCTGCTTTAGTCCTTGAAGCTAGATACTTTGAGTTTGGTCATATTTTGCATTTGCAGTCACTATTGCTCACCCTATCCATGCCTTGCCATTATAAGCACTCGAGAACCGAATTTGTATTGGGAGATAAGCTAACTCGAGCTGTTCATAGGCGATGGCAATTCCTACGAACACCATCACCACCAAGCCCCTACCGCCCAGCACCCATCAAGTAATGATGATGTGAGACCAGCCCATGTCTTTACTGGGTACAATAATCAGCCTTATCCCACTAGTGCGCCAATGTCTCATATGGCTCCTCACTCTGGAGGCGCTGTTCCAGCCAAGCGCCACAGCAAAGCCAGCGCCGATGAGCCTGACGATCTATTCCCGGATATCCCTGAAGCTAAGAAGCGAAAGTTTATCCTTGTCGAGGACAACGTTCGCGGATCTCGTCTCCGGGTCAGGGTCACCCTCGAGGGCGTCGATACTAATGAGATTCCCGACAGCTTCCGCAAGGGTGCCAGTGTCTTCCCTCGCAGCTACTTTCCCCGGGAAATGCAAAGTCCTCCTCCTAGTGCCACTGGCTCGCGTTTCTTTGGTGAAGATCATGATGACGATGGCATCGAAGAGACTGAGGGTCGTGAGTCTAGCCGCCGTGGTGTTAATAGGACTGGCAAGGAGATGGTCAAGGTTCCCATGGGCGAATCCTCAGGCGAGATTGCCATTCCTCGAATGAGGAAGTCTACCCGGGGCAGGGAAGTCCGCCTCAATGATCTTGGCTACCGCATGGCCTGGCTGCAGAGCCGAGTCTTTGCGGGTCGGACCGTGTTCTTGCAGCGAGCATGTAAGTTGTCACCATCACTATGTGGTAAATTGATTATTAACAACGTGTAGTGGACTGCTACCGTAACAAGACACGTGCTGCTATCGAGAGCGTCATGCAAGACGTCAAAACTGTTGCCCCTCATTATGAAACTCGTGCTGGCAAGAGGCGATGGAACGAACGCATGCGACGTGGTGCGAAGGAAGACGACGAGTAAAGCCGATCCCTTGACTCTTTGGCCTTGTTTTTATGTCAAACCCTAAACCAAAAACACTGTCATTTTTGTTTTAAACATCCCCACCTGCATCATCGATATTAGAGAGAGATTGGTTCTCTCATTGTTCGTCTGATATTCAACGATACCATTTTGCGATGGCATCCGATGGAGGTGTCTTCTCTTTTATTTGCTACACCATTTTCTTCTCTTTACTTGCCGAGCTTGACTTACCACTTTCTCTCGCATCAATATTGTTAGCTTTTCTCGCAAGCTTTGTTTTGTGGAAGGTGCCAGAGCTTCAAGCCTTTTTGTCATCTAGTGGTTCCTGTATATTAATGTTACAAAACAAGATACAAAGGTTCTATAGGAATGAGAGCTACACACACAACCAGCTACCGTTGTGAACATTCGGAATACCGCATATTCTTGTTGACCACAGCAGCATTTAGCTCAGCCCGAGGACGGATTAATTGCATATGGGAATAGAAGAAGAGAGGAGGGAAGAGTCGGTGTTTCAGTATCGGTCAAAGCTACCATGCTTCTTTTATCACAATACTGTCTATTTATCATTGTGAGAAAAATATATCTTGTCTTTGCTCAGAATGCTTTGATACTTTTGTGATATAATGACACAGCATCTTGTAACGTTGCGTCAAGAAACATGTTGTTGATCTATATAAGGAGAAGAACAAAAGAGGAGAGGAAAAGGAAAACACCGATGTTGCCTCAGAGCAAGATGTATCATAAGTATGTAATGTATGGTACCATGCTGATGTTCTCTTTGTTCTCACATATTCGCACTCCAGCGCAAAGCCCGTTCCACATAGCTACTTGAGTTTAATAACCCCTTCAGTTCTTGACGCTGTCACAAGGAAGCTAACATAGGTAGAAGGAACTGTAATCATCAGTGTTATTAGACTTCAGATTATTTTGGAGACTATATTGCTAGTAATGCCTCTGTCGCTGTTGTTCGTAGTCCTGGGTCTTATTTCTTCGTCATTCTTGGTAAGCTAAAAGCTCTATAATGACTTACAAACAGCTCGGGAAAGTTGGCCATTCTGAGTTGCATGCTTGATATGCCAGTGATGTGTCGTTGAATCTCCAACTCTATGAGCCTTGCACTGAGTCTGGATTCAGTTTGGATGGCTGGCACGTGAGTTGACCGTTAACTACTCCATAATTCAAGAAAGCAACGAGTAAGACTGGGTTTTCGTTAGCTCAGACGATCTGTAGTTCTCTGAGTGCGTGCGTTCCGGAGGTTACCTTGGCCTAGGTGGGAGAACATTGATAGTCGTGAGGAGAATCTCAGAGGAGGCCAGCCATTAAGATTATCGTATATAATAAAGATATATCGTCCAGCTGTGATAAGCTGACACAAGGTGGAATGTCAAAAGATCAAGTGGTAACAGTATATGAATAGAAGGGAGATATTGTGAGGGATGCATCAAAAGACAAAGAAAAGAAAAAGAAGAAGAAAAAAAACACCAGATTTTCTGTGACGGCAGTGCTCAGGGCCGTGTGAGGGGTTTACAACCGGTCCATTACTGTGCACACCTGAATAATGGACACAAAAGACTCGCTCTTAATTTCATCGAACATGAAAGAATGGGGTTTGACAAAAGGGTTTGACAACTCGCAGATATACCCCGAGAAAGAGGAGCCAGTCCAAGGACGATAATAAACCTACCTAAACAGTGAAGGTCCTGCTTCCTTAAGGACTTACAATCGGTTTGTCATTTCATTTGTATTACAAGAAGACCTAAACGAGCTCGTTTGGGTTCTTCTGGATGCGGACGCCGCTGCAGCTTCCAGGTAGGCACTTCTCACCGTGAGTAAACCATTGGTATGTTCACCTGTTATTGTGCCACTCAGCTTAGGTACATTCTCAGGAGGTAGCATGCCAGAATCTGAAGGACAAAGCCCCAGATATGCAAATCTCCTGAAGGGGAACATAACATTGGCAACTCAGATGTCATTGCTGGGAGAGTACATAGTGACACTGTAGGAATCTTAGGGAATTAAGACGACTTCAAAGACGTTCAAATTGTAGGGAAAGGCAAACATTCAACTAAATCTACGCGATGTTAAATAGTAACCATAAAGCTAGCAGTAGAAATATAACTAGGAAGAAAGGTAGAAAGGAGGAAGGAAAGAAAGAAAGAAGGAAGGAAGGAAGGAAGGAAGGAAGGAAGGAAGGGATATATAGGAAGTTTTATTTACGATACTGACAAGTTGTTGATAATTATGTTAAGATAAGCGGTGAAAATAGAGTCCTATTCAAGAGAGTTTGTCAACATCCGTTGCACGCCTTAGTCCGCGCCAATCCAGCAACAGAAGTAGGAGTAGTGACTACAGACTTGATTCACGGTCATTCACGGAACTTATTTAATGCTTCTGGTAAAATAAGAGGCATCTTGATTGGAAAATTATCCAAGCCTAGTATGATAAGCAAAGGCGAATACCAGCTTATCTCATATGCCAAACAAGATAGGCGCCAGAGTTGCTAATGGGTTGCCACTTTATGTATGGTAAAAGGGGAAATGGCGAATGAGAACGATGGGATGCAAGTGTTTACATGCAATGGAGCAGCCATTCCTTGGTTCGAGGTTTGATCAAGACTTGACTTTTTTGTATTTACATAGCCAGTATTCTCGAACCAAGCAAAAGAAATGCTAAATACATTGATTGATCCGCGGGTATCTCTCTTGGCACGTTCAGGACCATATCCTTAGCCGACGTATGCAATTGAGTGTTGGACTGGCGAAGGTGTTTCGAATACCCAGATTTTAGGTATGTTGTTGCCGTTAAGATTACCTGTAATTGAGAATGTGTTGTTTTAATCCTAATGCTTGTAACGCCGAACCCTGCCAAGAACCAAACCTTCGAAAGAAGCTTTTCTCAGGCCAAATCAGAAGATATTTGACACGACACCCCTGCCATGACCAACGTAGTGGCTTAGCTTCAGTCCGAGACCAACTCCCATCAAATCCAAGCCACATAGGGCCTTTCAGCTGAGTGAAAGCATGTCACTGGAATGCGGGCGAGTATTTTTAGTACTACCAATCTGAGACCCTGGTCTTAAAGCTACAAGAGCAAGAGAAATGAAGACGACAGTACTATTACCCTTTCAGGCAAGTGCACTTGTCGTAGTTAGGTAACTGAAGTGCAAGGCAGTCACATTGTCAAGGCAGCCCGCAAGGCGTCAGTAGAGCCTCCCTTTAACCCAACTGTTTCACAGCCCTAATTTAACATCAGGTCTTTTCTTTCAATCTCGAAAACACGTTATCTCATCATATAGTCGTCTTGGATAAGAGCAGTGTATATTGCCGCTGGAATTATGGTCCAAACCCCTTATTACGCCGGCAATCATCCGCCACCCCTATTCGTCGCTGAACTTGACAGTGAGCCAGGACGTCCCAGTGATGCCCCGTCACACCATAGGCCAGATGGGACACCTGTGTTCGAGATGAGCGGCGAGCCAGTGCTTCCGCAACATGATCAAGATGGAAACCAATCTAGTCTTTCTAATCAGTGGCCATCGTCCCTTCAGGCCCCGGGTGTGTCCAAACCAACGCAACAAGGCGAAGAGCACCAGAACAAGCCAAGCAAAGACCCATCCACTGCATCCCAATCTGTCATGGCCAATCCCTGGGCATACTTCGGACCTGAATCTTCGGATGATAAGTTTATAGAGACACAACGACCTCAGACAGACAGTCATCGACCCTCAGAGCCAGTGTACAGACCTTATCCTGGCGATAGCGATGCCAGCCCTCCAGAGGTTACTCATGGCACACGGCCATCCACCAACCCTTCAAGCCCAGACCTCAAAAATGATGATCATACCTTCTATCCCGCACCTTTGAAGCTTGCCCATCGTCCTGCCAATGCAACTTCACCTCCTGCCTTCAAGGCGTACGTTCCTCCAGTGTCCCAGGATTCATCAGATTTAGAGCCCAAGCTTTCAGGCCGGCCTGATAGGACCGACTCGCAGTCGCCAACGGCTCTAAACGCATATCGGCCATATAGGCCACATTCGCCTCAGCCTCCTGCTTCATCCGTACCAACATCCAGTACTCATCCTGCCGCCGCATCCCATACTCAGATTGCTCCTCCTGCATCCCCTTCAAACATCCCCCAACAGCAACCACCGGGGACAGTTGCCAACCAAGTCAATTCGACAATACCGCCGAGCCAGCCTCCAAATCCCCCAGCTTCGGGTGCTACTCTGCCAAAGCCAGCTGCCAGTCTTCCTACCTCCCCGAGGCCTCAAACGCAACAACCGGAATCACAGCCGCAACTCCAGTATGGCATTCCTAACGCTGCTCCGGCCCAACCAATGCCCCCATCCGCGTCGACCTATCTTCCCTCCCCAGTGACCCCTTCGGGCCAGTTATCCTCAGTCGTTTCTCCACCAGCAACTCCTGCGACGAATGCTGGAGTTCCCTTCACTCAACCACAATATGCTGCTCACGTTGCTGTTCAGACGTACGCCCAGACACCTACATCTCTAGTTGATTCACCTTCATCAGTTGCGTCACTAGGTCCATCTTATCATGCTGGAGTGCCATTTACACCGCAATATGCTATCCCTGTTCAAGCGCATAACTTTGGATTAACCCATTCCAACACAGCCGCTGCACAAGCCTCGGCATCGGTTATGTCAAGTTCGGCCAGTAACTCATCACAATCCACTCCGGTTCAGTTCAACTATAGTGTCCAACAGCCAACTTATTCAACTCCAGTAGAACCAGCGCAAAGCACTTTGAATCAAGCATCCCCTCCTCCACCGACCCCTTATCAACAAGCAATTATTGCAGGTCCCAAGGTACAGCAAACACATGCCCAACAGTCGAATACAGGACCGTATAGTACACCAGCACCGACAGTAATCCCACAATCACCCCCGCCTCCATATGCGGCTCAGGACACCAGCTTTGGAGCTGGAGCACAACCACCTGGACCTGGAAATTCCATGATGTACCAACCATCTCCAACTGGTCCTTGCCCTCCTCAGCCTCATTATTCTACCCAATCTTCCTACGCTCCGGCTGCGAGTCCCCCTTTGCCGAGTCACTTAGGAAATAGCCTCCAGCCTCCGGCTCTCCCTCCTAGGCCTTCCTCATCGCAAGGCTTCGCTCCCACATCAGGTTTCGGTGCAGGTCCTGCTGGCTATAACCCAGCGAGCTATCCTCGTCCACCCCAAACATATTTCGCACCTCCCCCTGCGCTGCCGCCACGACCTGGTCTTGGAAAATTAGCTGGTGGCGGCGGAAAGTTATTTGGCAGCAGCTCCGCAGATAAGTGGTTAAAGAAGACGGGGCAGGTATTGGAGAGCACGCTGGCACCATATCTTCAAGGACAGTCAGGGCAATCAGCATCCTTTCGACCGGGCTCCAATGGTTTGCAAGGACAACAGGGACAACCGATGCAGCAAGCACCAGGCCAGTATCCCTCTCAAGGCCACCATTTCCATGTACCTCACTTGGCTCCTCAGTATAGAGGTGCTTCAGAATCGGGACATCCACCACAGGGACCCAGTACACCAGGATACTAGATGATTCTATCTATTTAACTCCCTTGAAGCACGTACAATTTTAGTATACTTTAGCATCCAGTTAGTTAGTCATGCGTGGCCCATAACAAAAGGGACCTGGTTTATTATAAGACAACAAATTCCATATGCATGTCTTTATAATGGATGCGACCAGGAGGGCGCAGCTTTGATTCCTGTGCTCATCTGAGAGATATTATCTCCTTCATTATATGAATGTTGAGCACCTTATCGAAAATGAGCGGCTTGATTCCACAGACGTAACATTGCGGCCGTGATAAAGCTGGCCAACTGTGACACAAGAAATAGCATATTATGATACTTGTCGATAGAAGGCTTTAAGCGATTTTCTTCTGTCTTTCCTTTGGGCCACGAACTCAAAGTTCTTTTTCAGCTTCAATGGAGTTAGCAACATGCTACAGGGCTTTTACATAGATGTCAAAACGGGGTTTACAGGTTCCCTACTCAGTTTGATCAGTAAATACGTGATGTGTATAATATAGCTGACGAAAAATATGATCATTTGCTGAGAAATGGTAGTCTATTTAAAACGATTGCTCGGTACAGACTGTCGATAAAAAAGATTATATGTTGGCTGACATCATCATGGGTTGACGGCAGGCATTGCATCATGAGACCAGAGATGGCTTCCTGTAGTATTAAACTGTGCTCAGTCAAGTGTGGTTTTCCATGATACCTAGTACATATGGAGAAAATCATGATTAACGGTCGTCTCCTATGGTTACCCGTAGCTCGGTTGTCTTTGATCACGGAACTGACGCCAGTCTTGGCACTCACTTACTTGACTCATGACGGTGAAAGCAAATGGATGTGCCGAGACCTTGTGGATCAGATATAGGACCCCATAACGGCTAGCTGTAAAATGGTTAGACATGTAATAAGGAGCTTTGTTACCGCCTGCCAGGTTGAGAATATTGCCTTGGTATTATTCTAATAAGATGGTGGGAGACTGAGCCAGTTCTGTGGTGGATGGCGAAGTATCTGACTACCATCGAGGGAGCTCCAGAGCGGAATGATTGAGGAACATAGACTGATCCATCTGCTGCTGAAATTAATCTGACGGTGTCGTTCTGGCTTACCTGGTGACTGGACAGACGACGTTCCTTCGATGTGTTTCATCTTAACATCGGGAGTACAAACTCAACTGGTTAATGGTAAACATCCAATCTTAGGAAATCAAACGTGCATGTCGTGGAGAACAAGCCCAGCTCTTGCAGTCTTGGGGCTAAGGAAAGCGTAGCGAGATGGCGGTTGTCACAGGGGGGGCTAATGTCAATGCTGCTGCTACAGTGCTACCATAGATAGCAGCACAGGGCAGCTATTTTCAGCTTCACTGACACTCTGCAAGTCATCACGGACCCTGGCATCTCGATGCACGCAGTCCGTGGACAGGTGAGACAGATTACACGACGTCGCTCCTTAATTGTTATTTGAGACTCGCAGTGCTGCAATCAACCGGGCCATACGGAACAGCATCAAGCCTGAGTGAGCCATCCATCATGTGAGGTTTGGAAGCGCGGTCACCATTGGCGTATTGGATGGCGCCGCAAGTCAGTCCTCGTGACATTCCTAATGCAAGAACCTTGAAGATTTCAAGACCATCTACGTAACGCCCTTTGCAAAAGGCAACCATTAATTAAACAATATGTGCTATGTAATTGCTAAATGATAAGTCGGTGAGCATGGAGGCATGGTCACTGATGTTCGGCTCCGAAGGTAAACGACGGACGGACAATATCTCAGGTTCATAAGGTGGAAGGAAAAGGTTGGAAGCGAAAATCCATCAGTCCAGTTGCCTGCACAAGTCCAACAACTCAACAACCAATACAGGCATCTGTTTGTCAGTCGCCTGTACCTCTCAATAGAAGATATTTTCATATTTTATTCTCGGCCCAGTTTTCTCTCACTCGGTGCACTAAGATCTCTTCCATGACTAGATCCAGGCGCTAGAAGAATTCTTTGCCTCCGGCGGAGATTCCGTCTGCTGTCTGATTGATCCGAATATCTTGGTTGCTCGGTTTGCTCCGAGCCGTCTCTCCATTTCTCTGTCATATAGTATGATACCTAGTTTACCACATAAGAGAAAACTGAACATGCTACGAGACGAATCAAAGGAATCCATGCAGGTTCACCAATATTTCTAATTATTCGCTGAGCTGTTATCACCTGTCCTGCTCTCTTACCGCCCAGTTACAGCTCGCTTGCTTGCACCCCTCACCGGGGAGGCTGAGCCGGAGCTGTGCAATTCGTCGTTTTACATAGGTATCAGGCTTTCAAGGCAGACAATTGAGGCCGGTCAGAATAAGCAAACAGCGGAATACGCGGATCAAGAAGATTGGGCAGTTATGTCCTGCCTTGCCATTCTTTCCACCATGAACTAGAGATGTATTCAACGGCACTCCGTATATATCTACCACCTCTTGGAACCAAGTACGGCGAGACTGATATTATAGTAGCAACGGGAATATGCATCGATGTAACCGACGGGTAGACTTCATACTTCCACTCCCATGGCGTCAATATGCGTAAGCCTAAATTGGTGAAGCAGGTTACTCATCTCAACAGTTCCAAGAAAGACGTCCACTCAACCTCGGAATGTCCATCATTGAAGACATATAATACATTTCAAACACTGTGGTGGTCTCGGAAAACATTGTATAAATTGTCGGACTGTGAAGTGATCGGCAGGCCTTTGTCCAGATCGTCATTGCAAGGGCGGCTATTGACATTGGCGATGGCCTAGATAGCGGGCAACTCTCAATATGCTGGATGTCAGGATGATGATACCTGAGAGCATTATCCGTAGTGGTTACCCGATTGCAACATGATTCAAGAAACAACCGAATCGGGACCCGAGCCTAGGTATTGAATTCTGAGGTACTCGGTCAGTGCTGAGAAATTTTTAGGTCTGATACTTGGGCTACCCTAGCTGGAATATGTTAGCAGTGATTAACGGCAGAAAACGTGTACCGAGGTCATGCAAACAGCAAGAGAGGAGCAGATAGCTTGAATGATTGATTCATCATGAAACGCCTGGAGCTGCATTTGTAGTGACTTCGATTCATGCACTTCTGGGCCTTGACTCTGCGCCCTGTTTGTAACTGGTCGTCTTTCCACTGTCTTGGCCTGCCAATTGTTGCCTCATCCCCCCACTTTGGGCCGCATTCAGGTCCAGAAGACGACGGGACCTGCCCTTGAACAGTCCTAGACGGTGAAGGCTGAAGTGAGCCAGTGAGCGGCCCCATCGCGCTGGGGAGGGGAGTGCGTTGTGCGCTATGCGCTTGTCCAGTAGACGCCGAGTCCCCTGGAAACGGACCGCTAAGTTGTGGCTGATCCAGTAAGAAGCGCCTAATAAGGCGGTCGAAGGGCGCGTCAGGGCCCTTTCATAGGCTCTGGTTCTTGTCCATCCATGCTGGGAGCCCCCAACTGGGATCACCCGCCACCCGCCCTTCAGACATTTTCCTTTCCCCCTTCCCCAAAGGCTGGGCTGGGCTCGGCTGGTTTTCACTCACCCTCAGGCCTCGCTCTCCCCATTCTCCACTTTTCTTATTCACTTGCTCTTTCCTACCCGCCCCCTTCCACATCCATTCCCTTTTCTCCCCTCGGCCTGCCATTTTCTCCCATTCCCTTCTTCCACCCCACGACGCCCTTCCGCCATCTCTCCTCCTAACATCTACCTACGCCCACTGTCATCTCGACGACGACCTCGCGAGTTTACGTCTGTCATAGCTGTTGAGATTATCTTGTCCTTTCTTTCAGCTTCAACAAGAACCCTCAGGAATTACCGGAGCCACATAGTCCTCGATAATCTTCACCGAAGTTTTAACTCCTAGCGATCCCCAATTCCCTCCTAACCAACGCTGTCACCTCCCAAGATTAGCGCTGCACGCGTTTTGACCGCCTCCAAACGCACACGATTCTCTTGCAGGTATGTTAGCCGATCCTACTTTCTGGACCGAAATGTTTCTTGTTTTTTGTTTTGTATCAAACGGCATGTTCGAATATTCATTCTGTTTCTTTCGGATGCACCGACTCGTACCTACGCGGTCTTCCTTGATACTGCATGAGGCTTATCGGGCGATTCGCTCTTACGTCGAGTTGCGTCGGATTTGCCTTGTGGCGTTGCCCACCGCCCTCAAGCCTGATTCTTCCCCGACCCAGTTTTGCCCCTCTCCATGCATGGCCGCCTTTTCTCATTTGCTTTCATTCATCTACTTTTCAACTGGACCTAGACGGTGCTGACTCCCCTTATAGCCAACGAAGGCTCGCAGATCACACAAATTTGTACACTTATTCATCCGTTTTTATTCCTACGGAACGGGAAACCATCAATTTTCATCATGACGACCATGGTACGTTCACCGTCTCAAGGTCTCGATCCAAGCCCCGGTGCACAACAACATTTAAAACGATGTTGATCATCTTGAGGCACCATAACCCCCTTTTGATCGCTCGAGTTGTTTGTACGGGAGCTTGAGTAGAGACAAGGAACACTATGGCAGCATTAGCTAACTCTGTCGGGCAGGATCTTCGCGTCGGTAACAAGTACCGTATCGGTCGAAAGATCGGTTCAGGCTCTTTCGGAGATATCTACCTGGGCACCAATATCATCTCCGGTGAGGAGATCGCCATCAAACTTGAGTCCGTCAAGGCCAAGCACCCGCAATTGGAGTATGAGGCTCGTGTGTACAAGTCTCTTGCTGGTGGCGTCGGAATCCCGTTTGTTCGCTGGTTCGGTACCGAGTGCGACTATAATGCCATGGTTCTCGACCTTCTTGGTCCCAGTCTGGAGGATCTGTTCAACTTTTGCAACCGAAAGTTTTCCTTGAAGACAGTTCTTCTCCTGGCCGATCAGCTCATCTCTCGAATCGAGTACATTCACGCCAAGTCTTTCATCCACCGAGATATCAAGCCCGACAACTTCCTCATGGGTATTGGCAAGCGAGGTAATCAAGTCAACGTTATCGATTTCGGTCTTGCCAAGAAGTACCGTGACCCCAAAACTCACTTCCACATCCCCTACAGAGAGAACAAGAACCTGACAGGTACTGCTCGCTACGCCTCCATCAACACCCACTTGGGTGTCGAGCAATCACGACGTGATGATATGGAGTCCCTTGGTTACGTTATGCTCTATTTCTGCCGCGGCTCTCTCCCTTGGCAGGGCCTGAAAGCTGCCACCAAGAAGCAGAAGTACGACCGCATTATGGAAAAGAAGATGACTACCCCCACTGAGGTTCTCTGCCGTGGATTCCCCAATGAGTTCGCAATCTACCTCAACTACACTCGATCTCTTCGATTCGACGATAAGCCTGATTACAGCTACCTCCGCAAGATCTTCCGCGACCTCTTCGTCCGTGAGGGTTTCCAGTATGACTACGTTTTCGACTGGACGGTCTACAAGTACCAGAAGAACGCGCAGGCCATCGCACAGGCTGCCGGTCAGGCCAATCCTGAGGACGAGGAAAAGGCCCGTGCCAGCCGTACCAACGCCGCTACTGCCGGCCAGTCTGCTGCTAAGCCTAATGCCATTCCCAGCACTCGTCGCAAGATGCTTGAGCGAGGCTCCGGTGCTGGCGTCGATACTCCCGACACCAACCGTGCCATCGGTGGAAGCGACAGGATGTGAGTGATAAGTAACGCCTATTTTTCTAGTCCCTCGTAAGGAATCTTTTTCCTTCGTGCGTGTAGTGTGTTTTTGTACCGCTGGCCGAAGGGAGATTTGCTGACAACTATGGCTGACTCAGTGGACGATAAACAGGCTTCGCTCAGCTTCAAAGGGAGCGGGATATGCCTCGGGCAGCTATCGGCCGAAATGATTTCGAAACCGATCACTCCTCTCTTTTTGGGATCCTCACTCATGGCCACCGATACTGGCGATTCACACCCAACATCGACACCCGGATGCATGTCTTTTGAACGGCTGAATGATTCTGCTGATCATCATTCTGCTTATTGATCGCGGTCGATTGTTGGAGCGCGGGTCGGTCACGCCTATTTTCTACGCCTTTGCTCTATCTTGTTCTTCGACGTACTTTTGGGGAATTCACGACTTTACGCATGGCTCGGGTAACTCTTGATGGTTGGAGTGTTGCACAATGGATAAACCTTCGGGTTTTGTCCTTTGAGCGACCACAACGCCTTCAGGAGACTTTCCTGAACGGCATGTCCGGTACTCCTATTTCTGGGTGTACCGAACCTGTGGGGTTATCACTGCTACTCGCAAAGTAGCCTTGCACCTCGGAATGCCACATACCATGGTGTCGATAATACAAGATTCACCCCTGGAGCTGAATTTGGGTCAACATTACGCCATGGCTCACCTTTCCGTCGATGCGGCTCAGCTCGATCCCCTAGCAGGCATTTCCTTCATTGTATCTTTCTTTGCTTTCTTTTAATCTGCACGGACGTTTGCTCTCCTCTTTTGAGTTTGCTCCTGCCTGTCGGAGATAGCTTCTGGGGAGGCAACAGGGGACGCATTTCAGGAGTTATGTTGCTGGTAAAGCTATTCTCGACACTGTGTCGCGAATGGAAGGCCTGTTACGAATAGCAGTCGACGATGGCAGAGGATCTTTGGTACAGTGGCAGATGCAACAGTGGGAATTACCGGCCCAAGTTAAGGTCAGCTCCGGTATCCTGCTGTTTCGGCTTGGTGGATGGAATCAGGTAATTCATTGGGCGAACGAGTTGACACAAGTTGCTGCAGCCTTCAAAACACCATGGTGAGGCGGAAGCTGTCATGGTACTTTGATTATGAAGTCCAAGATCAGGAAATCAGGTATCAAACGAAACTTCACAGCAGCCGACAAGGGACCCATGGTTGATGAGCCTACATTTTCAATCGTCGGGTTGAGCAACCCTGCATTTCACGTACACCCATTCATCCCTTCATTCATTTCTTGATCGCACATTAGGTAGTCTACAAATTCAGTATGTTTATTTGGTTTTTTTTTTTTTGTTAACTTGCGATTGGTGAGTCATGCCGTTCGTACTTGATATTCTATAGCCTAATTAGGTGAACTAAGTTAAACCCTGATATCGTGAAGCCTAGGCAGTTGTGAAGGCTTTCAGTTGAATCATGAACCAAACTGATGTCTGGCTTGTATGCTAATCAAGTGATGGGACGACATGCTGAAGGCACAAACTTGAATGGGTGTACAAGGAACTACCGTCCAATGATAAGGTCTTTTGGATGGTCACATGTGGTGGAATGAGTGCCTCGCAGGTCTCGTTATCTTGGACGGTAACGAGGATGTCAGGAGCTGATTACACAGGAGGCCAACAGACAATACATTCACATGATGTCCTGTCTCCTCTTCGTACTTAATTTTGATGCTGCTACTACTGTTCCCTCATATGGGTTGTTGGCCTCTTTAGAGCTTCATCCCAACTTACATTCTCTCATTTAGAAAATGGACAAGTTGGGAAGTATTATATTTCATATATTCATTCATCGTCTCATGAAGAGTCTCCAGTCATTTGTAGTGGATTGGACTAAATACCTCTATGTAACGCAGCTCAATACCTAAGTACCGTACCGAGATTTCAGTTGATAGCCCGTACCTTGCAGGAGGCGGAAAGTGTGTGCACAGCATCACAGGTGTCGAAATCTATAGCGTTACTCTGGAAGCCCAAGGAGAAACTTGGACATGCGATCGTACCCTTTTTCGGCCTATACTGACGATTGGATCTCAAGTGATCATGCCTATATGTCGACACCCACCAAACAAAGTCTAAACCGGACCAAAAGTCGATAGTGATCGACAAAACCAAGCATTAACCCCACATTTTCCTTGCTTGCAGCCAGTTCCAGATCCTCGATCTCACCTGCCCACCAACCTACCTACCTTCCTCCCTGTCTGTCGTGAGCTTCGCGCACCCTCGAGGTTTCCCTTTTAGGCTTGCAGCGGGACCCTTGTTCTCGTCTTCTTTGGTTTCTTAAGTTAGTTAGTTCCTCTCTTCCCATTTCTCTTCATCCCTACAAGATCTTTGGCCGTCTCGCTCTTTTTACAACGAGACTTGAACGTCGTGCGTTGCAATGGCGGCATCGACTTCAGCAACCAAATCCACGCCTACAACATCAACGTCGACTTCCCAATCCAAGCTGTCGTCTTCTTCCGCTCCATCCACCATGACCCCCCCTTCTATTGACCTCTTATACCTCACGTTCAACTGTGCCAAGAGTCTTCTCGATGTTCCCGTCTTCGGCAGCCATTTGCAAACCGCCTTTCGTAAAAACGCAACTGGTTTACCAGAGGTTGTTGTTCTGTAAGCCGCAATCCTCTTCGTCTCTTCCGAAGGCGATCAGGTTACCAACACCCTCGATACGCTGCTAGCTTGGACAATCATGGAACTCGAGACACGATCAGCACAAGGTCTACATAGAGCACCGGGATATCTTGTACTGATTCATGTTCTGTTCGCAGCTCGCTACAGGAGGTTGCACCCTTGGCATACTCCTTCATTGGTGGTTACTTCTTGAACCCATACCTCTCACGATACGAACAAGCTGTCAATATCGCCGCTCAACATATCATTGATGATTTACCGAGTCGAAATAGCGAGGCTGTCGACGCCACGCCCACCACCCTCCCCTCGAAGCCATACACACTTGTGCGAGGCAAGAATGTTGGCTATACCGCCATTTTGCTCTTCGCGCGCGAGCCTTCGAGGCTAAAGAATATTCAAGAGGCGGAAGTCGGGTTTGGGGCCGCTGAGATAGGTAACAAGGGCGCCGTCGGTCTACGCATGCTTTATGAAGCTGATGGTGGCTCGTCTGAGCTGACTTTTGTCGCAACACATCTGGCGGCTATGGAATGGAACTTGCCCCGGCGTAATGCCAACTGGGCTGCTATCATGCGTGGTATGGCTTTTGAAAACCCAGAAGTGGTTGTGAATAGCTACAAGACCTCTGTCACTCCATCTCCAGCCTCAACACCACCTGCAGAAGACGAGCCCGAGCGTGCGCGCCTCCTCGATAATGAGCACAACGAGCAACACTCACAACTTCAACAACAGTTGCACAACATCTCCGTTTTCAGGCCCTCGTCATTCCTCTTTGTTGCTGGCGACCTAAATTATAGAATATCCACCACGTCCCCGCCCCCTTCCGCTGCATTTCCCAGTCTAGATCCGGAGTCGGAAAACTACTATCCAGAATTTTTCCGCCTCGATCAGCTTACACGTGAGCGTAACGCTGGCCGCACTTTACATGGGTTATCAGAACACGAGGTGCGCTTCCCACCGACTTACAAGTACGATGTGTTACCACCACGACCTGGCACGCGAGAGCCCGAGCTTGACGTGCCCTGGAAATTTGCGGTTCATCGCTATCCAGGTTGGACAGACCGAGTCCTATTTCTTGACGTACCTTCATGGCTCAAAAAGGGGAGTAGCCAGGACCCCAAGTTCAACGTTCGTGCTTATGACTGTCTTCCTGTACTGCGTATGAGCGACCATCGTCCGGTGTTCCTACGTATCGACGTGCCCCTCATTTCACCGAGCGATATGGCCCCGCCGTCAGACCTGGACCTTGATATGAGCAAGGACCCTCGGGCCCGACTCCCTATGGAAATTGACCCAGAGGCCTGGGAGCGCCGGGCCGCCGCACGCCGTAAGGAGGTCATGGCAGGCTGGAGCATGTACCTCTGGAGTACTAAGCAGGGTGCCTGTATCCTAGCCACAGTACTCGCTTTTGGTGCAGGTATGTACTGGCTGTACCGGCTGTTCTGAGACACACTTTCTGTACTGTTCTCTCTGGTTTCGGGGGGATGGGGAAAACATACATGCAAGAAGACCTAGCAAGATTTCAAACACTCCAAGGCCTGTTGGGGGTGTTTTGCACTATGCTTGTGACGCAAGATTGCATGTCTGTCGTCGTCCCCCGTCACTAGCTTTATTATTTCCTGGTTCATACAACTCATTTAGATAATACATGGCAGCAGGCAAAGCACTCAAACATCATGTATACAGAGACTTAGCATATGCTGTGTTAGTTTCACTGCTTGCAAGCAAAGGCAAATAGCGTTAACAAGTGAATTCATTGAACATGAAATGAGGTATATGCAAGATTATAGTTCACTGTTCTCGCCGCACACTTCACGTTCCCAAGAAACGGCTATCCGATGTATGGGTATGATCAAGCTTCAGGTGCTATAACTGCTTATATAACTCAGATATCATGAGTCAAACCGTTCGCTTGCACAAGGTGAAAAGACATAAAAAGCAATGGAGCTTGAATGAATATTGGATGCCAAGGAGTAGTATAGTATTTCCTGGTCGAAGTCATTATTCGTAGTCAAACGCCGTTCTCCAGGTGCTTGATCACAGAGGCCTAACAGAAATGCCGATTTAAGAAAATGCTATTTCCGGTGTTGAATCGTGATTCGTCATTGTGTATATGTTCATTCTCAAGGGTCATAGGGGCACCTTGTGTGCTTTTGCGCACATTTTGGGTAGAGTCTGACTGCCGAGTAATTCTCATATATCAAATGGGATGTTCGGCATGATGAGATATCTCGGTACCGATCTCCCAATCCAGGTGGGTGCTGGTTCAGGCGATTAGAAGTCTGCGAAGTATGGGTCATATTTCTCCGCCATCTCGCGTCCATAAGGCTCGCGAGATCCGTCGTCCTCGGGGTAGACGTCGAAGCATTGTGCATCACCCGGGTATCGGATCGGGGGCTGGATGGGGCCTTTTTGCCGACGGTTGAAAATGTCGTCCCAGTTGGTGTCATGGAAGAAAGGGTGAGATTTCACGCGCGCTGCACCGCCGCTTATATTACCAAGGCGCCGAGAACGATCGACGGTGCAGAAAGACCGTATTATATCCTTAGCTTCTTCTGATAAGGGGGGGTCTTGGGGAAAGACAACGGGCTTTTCTAGAATCCTGCGGGGAAATAGTCAATTTGCCATTCTTACACATCTAACGAACAGTTACCCACTGCTTGTAGATCTCGATGGGGTTCTGGTGCCAGAAGGGAGGATACCCCGTCAAGAATTCATATATTAGGATGCCCAGCGCCCACCAGTCAACTGCGCCTGTGTGACCTTTGTTTTGGATGACCTCAGGGGCGAGATACTCAGGTGTCCCACACAAAGTGTATGTCTCGACAGGGCGGTTATCTTCACGGTAGCCGAGTCGCTTAGCAAATCCAAAATCGACAAGCTTTATGTGGCCCTCCTGATCCAGAAGCAGGTTCTCAGGTTTAAGGTCTCGATAGGCAATACCGCCTTGCTGCTCATGCAAGTACTCCAGTACAAGAACAATCTCGGCGGCGTAGAAGCGTGCGACAGGTTCTTCGAAGCGACGTAACTTTCTAAGATAAGTGAACAACTCGCCCCCGGGAACGTAGTCGAGCAGCATGTAGAGTGAATCCTGGTCGGAGAAGGAGGCGACTAAGTTTGTGATAAAGGGATGGCCTGCGACATCGGCGAGAATAGCGCGTTCGTGTCGGACATGGTCGACTTGTTTGAGACGGATGACTTCTGGTTTCCGTAGGATCTTGAGGGCGTAGACTTCGGGGTTGAGTTGATGATCAAGGGGGATATGCGCAGTTGCGGCGGGGCGGACGAGGCAGACTCGAGCAAAGGTTCCTTTCTCAGGGGGTCAGAGGCGGAAAAGCCATAAGTCTACAAGACATGGACATACCTGTCCCTAGTGTGCGAACTCGCCTGAAGTCGCGAAGATTGAACTTGCGGGTTTGTGGTAATGGACTTGGCGTGGGAGATGTTGGTCCACTAGGAGCATCTTGGGCATGTGAGTGAGAGTTTGCGGAATGCGAGGGTGCAGGGATTCCCGATGATGATGGTAGGCCACCAGCATGTGAGGGCGCAACGGTCGCAGCCATGACTAGAATTGCGGCAACAGAAAGGTGAAGAGCTTGGCGAGCGGGCGAAAGTCAATGTGAATCGATTATTGACTGGGATGAAGGCGCGAACCCATAACAACCCGAGACCAACACTACCAGAAAATCGGTTGATATGGCCAGTAAGTTGGAGGCGGTTCGAAAAGCGAGGGAGTTTCCAGCATAAGCTGAGTTGTTTGCCGCTGTCGCCGGTGGTTGTGCTCTTGTCACGCGGTCAATTGGGGGGTTCTAGAGCAAGTCTGGCTCGGTTCTCCTGGCGATGCGGAGTCGATGGGTAACGGAGTGATGCGGCGTCCTCAAGTCCAGCTCAGCTATTCCAAGTGGCAACTCCAAGGACAGAGGTTCGGATTAAGTGCAAAGCTTCGATCAAGAGATGGTTTAGGATTATTGGCAGGCAGGTCAAAGCCAAAAGTGAGGCTCAGGAAGAGAAGACTCTGAGGCGGATGGAAAGAGAAACGACGAAAAGGCGGCGGAAGGTGGGCGATGCACGAGCAAGATAGTGATGAAGATGGAGGCAGAAACAGAGGCTAAAAAATGAAGGGCCTTGACGTGATGTTTATGTGCCTTGCCTAGTCTATGAGCTAGACTAGTATAGTAAACAGCCAATGCAGCGTGAGTGCCTATTCAGGATAAGACGAGGGCGTCCCCATGAAACGGTGAGTGAACGAGCGGCCATCGGGTGTCATGGATATGCTCGGCTGGCGGCCGAAGAAGGACCAACAGCATGGCACAAGTATTTGAAAAAGAGCCGTATGTGGTGAATAAAAGAGTATATATAGACTTCAGAACATAGAGCTGATATTCCATTGACATTTCTCCCTGAACTAGTGATCCTTTACCTATTTCTAAGGCGGCGTTTCTATGAACCAAAACTCCAGGTTGACTTGAAAATACATGTAATCTGTCTGGGCTTCAGCCTCCTATCAAATACATTCTATACTGTAGATACAGCGGAGCACTTAAAGTGGACTCGGCGGCGGGGGTCCAGAATCTATTATGACGCAAAATGTGGGTGACGGGGAACTTGAAAGGTCACCCAGAGATACCCTTTTGGTGATCGACAAGTTGTCAGTGGTGGTGTCAAGCTTATGGCTTCTGCTATTTGACGTAAAGGGGGGTTATAGTGCATAATCAGAGACGAATACACTCTCACTCGTTCCCCTTATCTCTTTCCAGTCACAAACTCACTGTCAAATGCTAATATAATTTAGGATCAAGCTTCAGTCATCTCCAATAACGACCTGTCGACAATTAACACAAAGAAACCTAGATCAACCTTAATACACATCATCTGTCGCCGGCTCTTGCTCCCAGCCTGCCGGATCCTAGAATTAGATCCCTGAAATTGGAATGTCACTTCAAGACATGCCATCCCCACGCCTTCGCTCCCTCCATGTCATTCCATGCAGTCCATCCTATGTACTGATCAAGCGGCGACTGCTTTCTGCTTTCTTCCAAAGATAACAGACCACCCGTGTACGCCAAATCTGAGTCGCAGGAAATAACGGGCTGCACTGGGTATGTCGGCAGTATCGCCAAGCAATTATCCGTACCGTCAGGCAGCATTGTTCGGACTCGAGTCTTTTGAGCAGGAAGTGCAAGTAGATAGCGCTCAAACTCAATGCTGGTTCCAATGACGGCAGTTGGGTGTCTCTACCTATTACTAGTAGCCTAAGTCGGCAACGATACTGCCAGGGTCAGTTGGGAAACCCGTTTTCTGCCAAAAGGCAGCAGAAACATGGTGGGTTTAAGCTTTCGGGCCTGGGGATGGCCTCAATCATACTAGACCTAGCTTCACACAACTCGCAAGGTTTGTCCTTTGCCTAACTGGTCAGTAGTGGCACAGCATGTCTCGACGTTCAGAGTTGGCAGTTGGCTGGTATTTTTGCTCCTTGATCACATGGCTCCGCATAATCCATATCTAGATACCTAGCATTGAAGAGCTAAATGTCTAAAAGCCGGGAACTTTGTATTCTCTTACTCATCTATAGGATTCGGCTGTGGCCAACCAAGTCTATTGAAGAAACTTGGCCAGGCATATACTCCTGTAAATATCCTGAAACTCCAATAGTGAATCTGCTTTTGCCTATCTATTCTGGCTTAAACTATTACTTTTAAAAGGGCAAATCAGGTCAAGTCAACCATAATGTATTCTTTCATGAGCATCTAAATTACCCTACTCAGGAAAATATTGATCTATAGATACCAGGTATTATACCTAGATGTAAGCTCTTTATGGCATGTCTATACCTTTCAAAAGCCCCGTGCAGAGAAATGGACTGTGTCCTGTCTGCAGTATTTCCTGGGCATTCAATGCAAATAGCATCATTGCTTAAAACTTCTAGACAAGCCTATTATGGTACACACAACGCTTCCGCCGTACATTGTTCAGTATTTCTTTTATCTGGGAGCTGTCTCTACAACTGTTGTTCATTGTTTCCGTGCATAGCGCCTTGGTTATCTCCAAATATTGCTATTTATGGGTTTAACTCAAAGAGAACAATACAAACAATCTATGCTGAGTCCGTGTTGAGCCCGTGATGTTTTTGTTTTCAGGAACACGATGAACATCCCGTGAAAATAATATATTCCTTTATTGTTTGATCGTTATGTATCTTGTAGAGTTCCATAAGCAACTATTTAACTTAACTAAACTCACCTTCAGCTTGCCTATAGCTACGGAATATTAACAGTAATCCTACTGACTGTAAGAATAATTCTTTTTGTGCATTTATCCGGTTCTTGCTATTCTTCATTATGAGTTTCATTAAGCTTCTTCTTTGCTGTCACTCTAGCACAACCAGTGCGAGCGATCCTCTACAGCCTCGTCCCGTGGAACTTCAACAGGATAAGAAAGGCCGCTATTCCTCGGGGCGCCCTAATTATGCCGCCTCTGAGTATGGGAAATCTATTGCCTTTTCAGCGGCCATATCTATCGACAGTGACGGCTTTCCAACACAGAGAAGCCTTGGAACACTGGCAGTGCTCAACCCCAACCAGTCAATTCACTACAGTGTTGGTCCTAAGTATGGCAGAGCTTCTTAGCTCGGCCCAGCTTGAGTTTAACCCTACTGGTAGAGGTATGGATTGATGGGATATATACATAATAGCTATAGTATAACGCCTTATATTGTGTTATTGAAAAAAGAAAGAAAAAACACTCATTTTGTTGGCTACAGCATTGCTTATGTCTTTGTGTAGAAAGTTAAAGTTGTAATTTACTGTATTTAAGTATGAAGCTATAGGGTAAGTTCATATCCCTCGACAGTTCTAATAGCTTGAGCCACAGTTTAAGCCACGCCATTTCTACAGTAGCTCAACTGTGCTCTAAATGGACAGGAAAGCTCCCTAGGCAACTTAACCCGATAGCCCTAGGAAGCCCCTAGCAGCGGCTCTTGGGTGAGGAATGCCCTGAGGTTCCCTGGCCAGTAGCTGACGGTCCATCTCCCGTATCTGGAGACTTGACGCAGCTCGACCCCATCCATCTCCACTAACCTCAGGTTTCCTCTCCATAACTTAAGCTGTCTTCATCCTTCATTCAGCCCCAATACTAAAATTCTACCGCCTGTTCTGCACTCTCGCATGTCTAGTCTTTTATACTCGGTCAAATAATCGCAAACGGCCTCGCTTTCTCACGCTCTTTCTGTGTCTTCTGCTCCCAGCCTTTCTTCTTCCAGCTCAGCCGCATACTCCCTGTCGAACCGCATCCCCCTCGTCATGCGCCGCTGACCGAAATCATGTTCTCAAACTTGACCAATATTGTCCAGAAAGCACAGCAGCTTATTGATCCTACCCAGGGACTCAATCTGTCCAGTTCCGATCGCAATCCTTCCAAGTCGTCCCTATTCCAAAGTCAATTCCGTCTCCCCGCCTCCCAGACACCCCTCTACGAGATCAACGCCGAGCTTACTATTCCACCTTCCAACGCGACACACGGCGATAAGGATCAAGAAAGAGGATGGCATTATGCTGGAAAACTTCATCTGTCAGAGCAATTTATGTGCTTCTCGACAACCCCTACTAGCTTTGTCCAATCCGCCAGTACTTCCACGTCAACCGCTTTCACTGGCCAAACACATGGCGGAGGACCCAGCGGCAACGGCTTCACATTTCCATTATGTGCTATACGAAGAGTTGAGCGCTTGAATAGCCAGAACTTTCAGGTATGACTTATACCGGCGAGATGCTCGTGCGTATTGCATAAACTGACCTCACCCTGTTCTAGTTCGCACTCGCTCTGACCACCTGGAATGGCCTTCTCGCCGACACTCCTAAAGACAAGGATTCGAAGGACAAAAAGGACTTAAGAGAGCAACGTATCACAATCCATCTTGCCGGGACTAGACAGTCTTGCGAGCGTTTTTGTGATGGCCTCAAAAAGGGCCTAAGGGCAGGAGTTGGTAATGTAGCCAAGCTGCGACGAGTCGCTGCTGAGTGCTATTCTGAGCATCTCCTCAGAACCGAAGACAGGAAAAATGCCCCCCCACCAGACGCCGGTCTAGGAATGCTCTTCCGATACCCTGGCGACCCGAAGAAGCTACGAGACAGGGCGAAAATGCGCCTCTGGGCTGAGTATTTACGTGACAATGGTCGAAACTTTACCCTGATCCGCCAGCCAACTTTCCACAAGCTCATTCGTGTTGGTTTGCCTAACCGGCTCAGAGGCGAGATTTGGGAACTCACATCTGGCTCGATTTATTTACGCCTGGAAAATCCAGCGCTCTATACTGATACCCTGGCAAAGTTTGAAGGTCAAGAGTCGCTCGCTATCGACGAGATCGAAAAGGACCTCAACCGAAGCCTTCCAGAGTATCCAGGCTTCCAAAGCGAGGATGGAATCAACCGCCTACGTCGGGTATTAACTGCTTACAGTTGGGTCAATGCGGAGGTCGGATATTGCCAAGCCATGAATATTGTCGTGGCCGCATTATTGATTTACATGTCTGAAGCCCAAGCTTTCTTTCTCCTCTCAGCGCTTTGCGACAGACTGGTTCCCGGGTATTACTCTACGACCATGTATGGAACCCTTCTTGATCAGAAGGTATTTGAGTCCTTGGTGGAGAGGACAATGCCCATCCTCTGGGATCATCTTGTCAAAAGCGACGTGCAGTTGTCTGTCGTCTCGCTCCCTTGGTTTCTGTCACTTTACATCAACTCGATGCCCCTTGTCTTTGCCTTCCGTGTTCTGGACGTCTTCTTCGTCGAAGGACCAAAGGTACTGTTTCAGGTAGGGTTGGCAATTTTGCGCATCAATGGCGAGGAGTTGCTTGATGCGGCGGATGACGGGGCCTTCATTTCAGTCCTGAAGGCCTACTTCTCCCGCTTAGATGAGTCGGCTCACCCCAAATCTGAAAATCCAAAGTTGCGTGCCGTGACCCGATTCCAGGAACTGATGGTCGTGGCCTTCAAGGAGTTCGCAGGAATAACTCACAGCAGTATCACCGAGCTGCGTTTAAAGAATAAGGATGCCGTCCTCAATAATATTGAGAACTTTGCTAAGAGGACAGCTATTCGCAATCTGGGTCCTGAAAGCAAATTGTTAAGTACTGATGAGCTTGGTTCACTATACGATCGGTTCTACAATATCTTATACGAACGTCAGCAGAGGGACCATATGATTCAACAAGAGAAACTACGGCGGGCGAAGTCAAGCAGGATGCGGGCATCTGAGATATTCACGACTCATCACGACGAAGTTGAAAAGGGACGCGTTGGGTTAGGTCCAAGTACAAGTCTCATGGACTACGATGCATTCCGCGAATTTCTTGCTAGCATGTCAAAATGGGCCATATCGGATTCACCAGGAGCGACGAAGTATGGCAATTATGAAGACCGTCAAAATATGTTTCACAGCGCCAGGCGGCCATCCGAACTGATGTCACCCTGGGGTGGAGGACCTGAGCCTGCTGATCACGAATTTCTGCAACGTTTGTTCAAGAGGTGGGATGTGGATGGCAGCTCTGCCTTGACTCTGCAGAACGTTGTGACAGGTCTAGCGCAGATCAAAGGGAAACGTGACATTATGGGCACCATTACATACTTCTTCGAGTTATATGACGACGATGAGGACGGCAAAGTTGACCGTGAAGGTATCTTACGGATTTCAGAAGCTTTGTTATTTCTGTCTCGTCGGGGTCTCGAGGGCACATTGAGCCCTGGAACCTCGAGTGTCCTTGAAAGCGATTCAGCAAGTGGACAGGAATCACAAGCTAGCTTGCCGCCTGGTATATCGACTAATGAGAGGTTCCTGGGAAGTGTGAGTGCTTTTATAAGGCGGTGTTTCGAGTACGCCGATCCAGCTAGCGGGCATAATGACATGACCTTGGCAACACCAGATGATGAAAACTCAAAAGAAGAAGCGTTTGCGATAGGTGATGAGGATGGGGATGAGGAAGATGAAGAAGATCTTTTGGGCCCTGAATCTCCTATCGGAACCCCGACAAAGGCTAAGAAGCCCAGCCTCTCATCGGAAAGTTCTCTTAGCACTGCTGACGACCACAATGCGGCCTCGAGACGCAGGGTATCGAAAGCCAAATCTGAGGCAGCAAATGCGGCGCTAGATCCTGCGCATCCTCTGCACCTTACCTTGCCAACCTTCCGCATGGTTGTCCTCGCGGATGAGTTGCTAGAGCAATTTTTTGAGTCATCTTTCCCAGCTTCTTTCCACATCATCGAGGGGCTGCCCAACGCAGCATCCTCAGCATCATCTCTTACAACATTCTCCAGTCTGGGTTTTGGAGCCAGGCCTCCAATTCCCCCGCCTGTCGGCCCTCCAGGAGCAGGCCGTGGCTTACGCGGCGTGCTCGATAACATTGTCACGGACGGAATGCGTGTCGCCACTGAGGTCAGAAGACGAATGGAGGAGGCTCAGAAGGAACTTGAGAAGAACGCTCTGCCCGGTCAGCGACCTGAAGAAGAAGAAGAAGATGACGATGATCTTGGAGTTGAAGTCGGCGTGAGAAAAGGACCTTCAGGCAGCAGCACCGACATCGAACGACGATCCGTGAGGAGTTCGGACCGGGATTTATTAGACGGGGCAGATGCAGAGGCTGGCGCGTCAAGCAAGCCGCAAGAACAGAGCTTACTTGACGTGAACCCCAACGAAGGTAGGCCCCGTGCTGGTACAGCGACTTCGACGGGGTCGACTGGAGGATCGGCAGTGGTAGAGTTTGAAGGATAGAGCCGTGATATTAGTGCCATGAGACGACTTTGTAAACAACGAAATGAAATGTCTATGGTTCATGTTGTCAACAATGCCCACATCGTGTAGGGTTCTTTCTTTCTTTTTCTTTTTTTTGAGCAGGTGAATGACTGTAACCGGACTAGGGGGGGATTGGCGTAACGTGTACAGGAGCTTCAGTATGGGTTAAATAGGTAGAGGGCAAAGTTTTATCAGTTTTCAGGTGTATCTTGACGAGAATTCTCTCGATATTAGGATCTATGAGCACGAGTATTCCTGACTACTGGGACTGTGTAATATACAGCAAGGAACTTGTTGGACCAGGCACTATGCATCTGCTGAAAGGTGAGATGACTTGACCAAGATTCGACTTTCAAATTCTCTACATGTTCCAAATAACTATATTGTCTCACTCAAAAGGGAGTTTGTTCAACGAGGTCTTCTGATTTGGCATAAATCGTCACTTTCGAGTGAGCTTATGTCACTGAACCATTAACCCTTTTTTCCACGATCGAAAGGGTTAGACGATAGTGACGTTATGAATGACCAATTAGATTATCAAGTTTATCGTAACTACCTTACCTAGGTAGCCATGAACAAGCGACTGGCCGGGTGAGCCTACCTAGACTAGCATTTCTCCAGTAGATAAGAGGCAGATAGGTAAGAAGGAAGACTTTAATAACTGGCCAACATATTGAAAGCTGAGTTTGTGGCTATTCACGTAGACAGGACATTTCTAGCACTTCATGAGTCCAAGGAAGCATGTTAGAGAAAAGTCCTTGAGCTCTAACGAAAGTGAATTAACAAATTGCCGGCATGGGATTGGGTCTCTGTATTGAAAAGTTACTCTTCGACATATAAGGATAATATATAGTATAGATAGCTGTCATATGAGAAGAACAATTGAGCTTAAACGAGGGATATTGATGTCGATCATTGATATTACTGTAAATACTAGCTTGGAATTACCTCAGTGTAAAAGAATGAAGCTTAAAAAACTTAGAATGGCGCCAAAGAAACTACCTATCTACCTAATGAATGCCCCGCTATCCAAAAATGACATCATCAACGTCGATACGCATGTAATCAACAACCTTGAGTACCTTAGATAAGGTAATAAGTGGCAGGAGATGAGTCTTGTCTACGACTCAGCTAAATTTGAGAGCATATAGTCCTCTCCAAGCAATACTTTCGAACTACCAGCCTCCGCTGCAACCCTTTGAGCTACTATACAGACAGGAGGACTCCGGTTAATGCACTTACCTCGTTATGGCAGTCATACTCATTGTGGGAGCTACTCGTGGCTTGGGTGCCAGCATTACCAAGAAGTATGTCGAAAAGAGCGAAAACACCGTCTACGGCACGACCAGGTCATCCGAGGGACCGAAAGATTCACCCGCAGAAGTCAAATGGCTTTCTAATATTGACCTTATGCAATCCAACGTTGGTCAGAAGCTGGCCAGTCTCCTAGACCCAGCCCAGCCAATTGACTCGGTGGTGAGTAGCATTTCCAACTGCAGCAATAGGACCAGAGTCAACGTTTCATGAGACTAAAGAACAATGAAAGATCATCACAGCCGGCTACTTTGCTACAGAAGATCTCACCTCGGACAAAGGCCCAAAATGGGAGGAAGAGCAGCGGATGTATACGACCAGCTCCATTGCCCCCGTCTTTATCGTCCACCAGCTCATCCACAAAGGCCTCTTGCGCAAGGGCTCCAAGGTAGTGCTTGTGTCTTCCGAGTCTGGCAGCATCACTCTGCGACATCCAAAGGAAGGGGGCGGCAACTACGCTCACCACGCCAGCAAGGCGGCTCTCAACATGGTTGGCAAGCTGCTTAGCTTAGATCTTAAGGATCAGGGCGTTATTATCAGCATCGTGCACCCAGGCTTTATGCGAACTGAAATGACAAAAGGCGTAGGGTTTGACAAGTTCTGGGATGAAGGTGGAGGTGAGACCTCGCAAGCACTGGTCACATATGGTGTTGTGGTAACTAACCAGAGTTTGATCAACTAGCTGTGACACCAGACAAGGCGGCGGCGAGCCTCATCGAGTGGATCGATAATCTTGATATTAGCAAAACTGGAGAATACTGGGCACCGCGAGGACCGCGTGAGTAGCTTCCAAACGATTCGCGTCGTGACATGCCAGTGGAGTGCTAACCAGCGATTATCTGCTTGATTAGGAGATATTGGGACTGCTGAGGTTGTCCTAGGTGAAGGCTTAGCTACACCACTGCATCTACCCTGGTAAAGAAAACGGCAACGGCTCTAGTCTATCAACATCGCTTTAGCGACAACGGCTGGACTGAAGCTGTTGCTGGTAGGAGCCGCCAACAGATGGGTAGAGATTGCCAACCGGAAATTACTGCAATCTCACCTATCGGCAACGCGCTTAGAAGCGATGTACCCCGTACAGTTCTTCCATTTAGACGAGGCAAGCTATCGTATTTGTCTATTGTGGGTGACGAAATTGAAGAGTGTGGGGTTGGGGGATTCAGGGTCCTTACGTAGCAATGGACTAGCAGAGTCACGATACTGCATCTGGTCTGGCTGCAATGATTAACCTAGCTTGGCAGATCATTAATTTATGAACTTGTGATCATCATATAGAATCATGAAATGGTGCTTTGCTGCGTTACGCAAGTGAGTAGTTCCGTCTTCTCATATGATTAGGATCGGCCGTAGGCTATGAGGCGCTGTCCCACCAGAAAGAATGAGCTGCATACTTGATTGGGACTATAGGTCATCACGATGGATCCTGCTGTGCACGCCGAGGTTCGCATCATTCCCCCGTTCAGAGGGAGATTGCTCAAGATCTGCCTGCAACAGGAGACTTACAGTCCATGCATTCTTGATGCTACTCTTATGTGCGAGTTGCAGATATAGTAGGATAGATGGTGGCCCCATTATGTAGCACGTGGTCATGATCCCTAGTCGAGACACCAGCCAAGTCCGGGTATTGTAATTAGAATGCTACTGTTAGGTTCAGTCTGGACCAGGCCCGAGCAAGCCTTTTACTGACTAGGTCAAGGAAATGGGGAATGAAAGAACACGAGGCTGGGTTTCTTGGTGTTGCTCTGTGCTGTATCTCTCACTACTCTTGTTGTGAATAGGCGCGTATCTTTGGTACGGCTGGTTTGCAGAAGGGCTTGACTGGCATCTCTAATAACGAGATAGACAGTATCTCGGCGCATCTTGCTTGATAATACGAGATCTCAACGGCCGCGTTGTGCATGCTTGGCATGGTAAGGCCCCGACAGAGACCCCCTGAAGTTGACAAAGAAGACGAAAAAGGAGACTGATATAAAGTAAATTTGAGCCATCATCGATAATCGGGGCTGTTGTTAGTTGTGGAGTTTGGCTTCTTTGGCGTCAGGGGCATGGCATTTTGTCACTTATGGAGAAGAGGCGGCTCCTTCATTGGCCGGGCTAGGCTTAGTGATTGCCATGTTTAAGGGGTAGGGTGGCATTGTATTCGGCCGACATCCACTAAGAAATGACAGTGCGGCCAGGATATATATGCAAGGTAGGGAAGCAATGCTGAAGATACATTGATGCTCGTGCTTATATGTATGTACGTGAATTCCTTGGGTTCAAATTCTGTCGTTTGATCGTAGACACTCACAATTACCCACGTAATAAGGGAAAGCAAATGGTGCTCCAGACGTCCTCAGAAATACGCCATGGCGGCGGTACGAGGCCTATGTGGGCCTGGCCAGGGCATCCGTGAGCCAGGTTGAACAGTCTAGCCAACCTTGCTAGTGAGAGCCTCTCTGATGTCTGCGATCGAAGTCAGGGCCAGACTTTGGCCCAGGGTCGACATACCTGGTACTTGAATGTTTAGGAAGATGGATGATGAAGCTAGAATTTACAAAAAGTAGTTGAATAAGACTCAATGCTTTCGGTCCACGCTTCGACATAGCATGCTGATGACGGGCTATGGAGTAGGTTCTGATAACTGCCAATGTGCAGGAGGCGTTGCAGTTGTCGGGTGCCGTTGAAATAAGGCTGTTACAAAGTCTCAAACCGAAAGATGCAAAATTGGACAGGGAAATGTTAAATCACAGCCACAGTCACAAATGTCCGTAGCTCAAGTCAGGCCTTGTAGGTACCTACTTAATAATTAGATCGGAAGCTGGGCCAAGCTCGATTCAGCTCAGCCAAGGTTGTCCAGCCCATGTTCAGCATCTGAACTGACGCTGAGTTGCTTCCTCCCGTCGGCTTTACCCCAAAATCTGATGCACTAGGTACCGTACCTGCACAAACAAACTGACTCTTTCCCCGTCTGACCACATTCACCGACTTGCTTCACCAGCCCAGACGTAGAGCTATCAGGACGGGAGCCCCAGGGCATTTCCCCATTCGTTCTGGTCCGTACTTGCCCGGCTAAGGTTCTCAGAAGGCTCCTCGTGACTCCATCTTTCTCCTCTCCATTGATCGTTTTGATCTTCTTTCACCCTCAATTCCACACAACGTTCACTTCTCCGGCTTGTGGCTCAAGTTGCCTCGAGCGCTCCTTTCTTCTTCCTTTCCTCCTCCTCCTCTCTCACCCCATTCACTGGCACAGCCAACACAACTAGAGATTGGCAATCCATTCCTTTCATCATAGCATCGCCGTTATACAGTACCGAGGACTTCACAAACCCTGGCAACGCAACCAACTCTCCAACAAAACCGATTTAAGGCAGCATATCGCTCACGCAGTATCCATCACCCACCTTCTATCCTTCGTACACCTCTGTTCGCTGCTGAGCCTTTCTGAAGTTTGACCCTGGAACCACTGATCTCAATCTCAAGGCGAATCCTTATTCGCATTCCACCAACCGACGGATCGACCTTTTCACCAACGACGGCCCCTCTTCGCTCCGCTATCACCATCGATCGCAGCTCAACAAATACAGCTACTCTGTCTCCCTAATTGCAGGCACCGGAACGTCCTGTTTACAGTACTAAAAAGTCAGCGACACTGCTCGAAAATCGATCCTTCCTGGACCCTGATTTTACCCTCTTGTTGTTGTCCTCCACCCCTGTCGGGCAACATCGTGTACGACCCAGTGGCCAACCCCTGCCAGTCCCGCCTTTGAACAGGCCCCTGCCCAAGTTCGACAGCCGTGAGCATTGACCTGCCCCGCTAAACAGGCCTATTGACGAGTCGCCAAACTCGACCCCGAGTGGTTTAGCCAAGCACCTGCAAATTGAACACACCCTTCATCAGCATTTTGTTGATTTTTGGTACTTGGCTTTGCAAAATACGTTCTACAAAGACCCGTTCCAGCTTTTGCACTCGGTAGTGCCATATCAATTAGCCTCCCGGGCTCAGGCAATCGATCCTTCTTGAACCCTACGATTCATCAAGACTTTGACCTAAGAGCATCTGCCGCTAAGACGATCGCACTACTTTCTCAGGCCATCCAACCCCTTTCTCAGCCCTTGGCCCTTGGGCACTACGAAGGCCACTCACCCCAGAGCTATTGACCCACCAGGTGCCTGAACAAAGTTGAACGGCAGAACGGGATTCGACTTGCGTTTGAGTGGCGTACCGTACTCTTATTGACTTGGTATGACGCTGGGTCTGAGCTTCCAGGACAGAGGAATTTAATTCATCCCGAGCTACGTATTTTACCACGGCCAGCTCTTTGAATTTCAACTCTTGGCGAAGTTGCTCCCGTCCTTGTTTGCGCAAGCCCAGGCTCTATTCCTCTCTTTTATACCACACCCGTAACGCATTGTTACCTGGCGTTGCAACGACTGCCGTTTCCTCTGTTACTTTATATCGATTGGCTCCGCATTCTCTCCTGGATCTTCAAATCAGAAACACAAGCCCAAGCTTGACCCTTTTGCAATCATGTCTACTGCTCAGTCTTTTCAGTCCGGTAAGCGCCCGCCCCTTGATTTCGCTTTGATGTGATCTGCGACAACCACCCCGTTCCCAAAGTTTCCCCTTCTGTTTTCACCGAGATTCGCGTCCAATAGCTGCCAAAGCTCGGCGCTTGGAATCTTGTAAACAAAGGAGACTGGATCGCAAGTCAACTTGGTGGAACAATTTATCAGAAGCTTGCTGTTCGATCCACTTGGCTGGCATCCATCTTGTGTCATGCTGAGGAGATTGTCTGTTTCATCTTGGTCCATCTGTCGTCGTCATTGCATGCATGCGCCCGTTTGTCTGGCACCCAGCTGATAGTTTTCTTGGAAACAGGCCACACCAGTTCTGGCCAATCTCCTGGTCTCACACTCAACTTATCTTCTAATAACCCCTTCCGCAACCGCGCACCATCTCCAGCCAGTGCCGACCTTCTTTTCCCCAGCAAACCCGCCTCTCCCTTTGACGACCCCCCAGCACGACCTTTATCTCGAAACCCATTTCTCGATCAACCACCGGTTGACTTATTGTCACAACCTCTTAGGTCACCTGGTGCAATGTCATCTCACTCAGACTCTAAGTCTCTATCAGCCGAGGAGATTTTTGTACGTACTCCAGTTCAATGCTTTTCTTCCACCACCGCCTCTCAAACGTGTAGGGAATGGTTAATTCTCGATGGCGTTGCCGACGATTTCTTGCACTGATATTAACCTGCCATTAAATAGAACTCCATGACCCTTGATGATTCTTCCAACGGGCGAACGAGACAGCAGGCCACTCGCCGACCGATGAATGGACCGCCTCCAAGACGCGGCGGCGAAAACCCGCCACCTGAGAATGGCAATCACCGCCCTACGCATTCCCAGGAAGAAGCTCTTCGTGCCCGAAGGATGCAAGGTTCCGGACCCCGACCGCAACAGAGCTCACCGCAACGACGTGCCCCACCGCGACATCCCCGACGAAATTCTGAGTCTTCTTTGGTTGATTTTGATGCTCGTCCAATTACAGAGGAGGAGAAGAGAATGATCGAGGCGGCCAGACGACGTGAATACGAACGACAGCGTCGCGGAGAGGGCAAGGAGCGCGGTGATAGAGGCGACCGTGACCGTGACCGTGACCGTGACCGCGATCGCCGTGAGCGGGGCGATAGGGAGAAGACCAGTCGCCCCAGCAGAAAGATGGATATTATCGACCAACTTGATGCCACAAGCATTTATGGGACTGGACGTACGTGCACCCCCCCTTAATCCTATACTTGGTTATTGCTAACAGAGTACAGTGTTCCATCATGATGGACCATTCGACGCTCTGAACCCTCACCGAAATCGCCAAAACGCGAGACGTGCGCCAATGCAAGCCTTCCCTAAAGATTCGCTCAACAACTCTCTTGGAGGGGCTGGGCCGCTTAATGCTCGAGCTGATCATTCAGTTCTCATGGGAAACGCCACAGATGAGGCTTTCAGAGACTTTTCTGCACCTTCTAAAGCCCGTAGCAAGGAGCCCGCCATTTTCGATGCATCAGGTCGAGACCAGATTGTTCACGGAGATGAGTCTGTTGGCCTAGGTACCTCAACTTTCTTGGAGGGGACACCCGCTGCGCGAAGTGCCATTCAGCGTCACCAGGCTGAACAGGCTCAGGAAAACACAGAGGGCGGTCTACAGCGCAAGAAGTCGCTTGCACAACGTATTCGCCACATTAATAAGGGTACTCGTGATTATAACCAGTCGGGGCGTCCCAATGGCGAATATTCCAGAATCACCCCAGATGCCTATCCGACAGCAGCCAGTACCAGTTCAGACAACAACCCCTTCTTTGCCGAATTCGGTAAAGGTGAGGAGGGTTTCAGCGTAAGGCCGCGAGATGGCTCAATGACATCCAACAGTCCTCCTGGAGCGAGACGCCCTTCTGCCGGAGCTGTCCTTGAGCGACGGGCGACAACTGATGCTGCTACAACTTTAGACGATGCCCCAGCAAAGCCTACCGGGCTTATGGGACGAATGAAGAGCTTAAAGGGACGAAAGCCTCGGCCAGAGATCCCTAGCAACGGGCCCGGTGTGCCCGGAACGGCCGTTTAGTGGAGGACAGGTGCCGGGCGACTCCTTGACTCAAGTCGAAGTCCGAAGCGATGGCAGTCAAGGCAGGACAGTCTTCTGGAAAATATGAATGAGCACGCGAATGAGAGTTCGTGGGCTAATAGTCTGCCAACACGAGATCAAGAAAATGCGGCGCCAAGGGAGACAGAGAAATGTGAAGCGTACGCCTCAAGCACGGTACAAGAATCTGAACCATTGCTTTACGATGCTGCAGAGGTTGAAGCAAAGAGTCTTGGCCAGGCACTCAATTATTCAAGAAAGCGGTATGCAAATGCGACGAGATAAGCTCTATTTAGTCTCTAGATACCGATGAAGTTTCTATTTATTATCTCTCTCTTTTTTTTTTTTTTGCTGAGTTCGGGACAGGATGGGTAGCATGGGTTATAGGAAACCAAGCCCATTGGTCGGGTCATTTGCTCTATTTTGGAGATTTACATCAGGCAGGTCTGACGCAGCAGGAACCTCAAAAGCTCGAGTCGTCATCAGGTCATGTCACGATGCCAGAAAGGACATGGGACTACCGACCGAGACCTGGGAGGTTATTATGAAGCCTTTTTTGTATGTTTTATATCAGGACTTGATGTCTGAATTGTGGCAGCATCAGTAAATTCAAATGCGATATATTATCGTGTGTAAACAATGACCGTGGCTCTACCGTGATTTGGTTTGTACCATAGTAGGTTGTGGACCAGCTCAAGAGATGATGTCATTCTCATCTTTGAGCATGTTGATCTCCTGATATCATGTCTAGCAAAGCTTCAAAAGAAAGCATGCGATTCATGTTTGCTTAGGGGGTCGCGTTGTCGCTTTGGGGCTAACTACCTACTAATCTTGAAGCTTATCCAACATGAGGTGAGGAGCAGCAATGCACTTGGACCTTCCATAGCACCCAACCAAAACAATACCAGGCCACAAACTACCTTACTCCATGAACCCACCACCAAGTCCTCCATCACAGGCGAGCTCCCACTTTCAGCTTGAACCAGTTCCTGCTGCAATACTGGCCGATAAAGAAGTCAAAAGGCGCGATGCAATCGCACTGTTGGGAGCCTGCAAGACAGGATGCAAAGCCATTGACGAGGAGGTCATGTTAGGCGGCTTTGAACGCGGAAGTGTTGTGGGTATCAGCGCTGAAGATGAAGAGCTAGCGGTTCAGGTAAGATCAACAATCAGATAAGGTCATGGTGTGAAAGAAACGTCCAACTAATTTTCGGCATCAGCTTGGTCTCCAGACCCTTGCACATTCACTTTGTGAAGGTACGGTTACAAGTGGCCTGCTCATCACTCCCAGGCCAGCAAGCGTAATGCTGGCTGGGCTGAGGGACGCGGTGAAGGCCGAACTCGAGGCCAAATGGTGCGCAAAGGATACTATAAAGATGAAACTCAGACAGTGTCTCGAAAAAGTCATGCTGTCTTGTGTATTTGACTTGAATGGTCTATGGGAGGCACTGGCAGATCTGGATTGCGAGTTGGTTGAAGAGAAGGATGATGCGCCGCAGGAACAAAGGACAACAAATAGACAACGTGAAACAACATATCAGTTTGACGAGATCCAGGACAGTCAGGATGACGATGATGAGGCTTTCTCCCCCATTCAGCAAGCTTCGCAGCCACGAGCAGAGAAGCCGTATAGCAAGACACCACAGCACCCAGACGTCATCGTCATTACGCATTTCTCATCTCTTCTGACAAGTCTCTTCTTTCACCGCGAGAAATCAGCGGCGCATGCCGCCCTTCAACTTCTGAGCCCACATCTCCGCGATCTCTCGCGCAATCTGCCATCGAAACCACTGATTCTTCTACTGAACTCGACATCAGCGGTTTCCTCGGGTCCAGCACTCGCAACCGTAGCCGCAACTTCACCAGCGAAGCAAAGCCAAGTTGACCCAACACTACGATCCATCTTCAACCCACCCCCATCCACCGGCTACAGCGCCCGGCGTACGAAACCCAACTTCGGTCTGATATTTACGCAGCTACTGGACTTGCACTTACTATGCACAAAAGTCCCGAAGACAAGGCAGGATGCTGAGGGAACAGCGAGGCAACGTCCTGGGGATGAGATTGAGATGGTATGGGTCGTAGAGGTGTTGTTGGACGAGCTGGGCGTCTGGGAAGGCAATACAGGATCTAGGCCAGGGAGAGAGCAGAGATGGGCGGCCGTGAAACTTGAGAGGGGGAGAATCGGAACAGCAATTGATGAGAAGGAGCCCCAGGCTAAAGTTCCAAATACAAGCGACGTGAGGCTTGCGGGGGGCTTTGGAGGACGGAGAGTATAAGGTAATTATGGCAAGTTGTAACGAACGGCGAAGCTATATGAACTCCAAACTTAGGTAGGCTTACGATATCCAAGTGGGTTTGGGGATACGAATTATGGTGTACTCAGCCCGATGAGTAGCTAAAAGGCCTTGTATCTCTATAGAGCTCATTTAATATTTGTGGTGTGGTGTGCTATGATAGAAATGTTCTATGATACCTACCTAGGTAGGCAAGTTGCAGCACTCGCATCGTCCGTTCTATTCCCGGCGCACAGTCACCCAATCATATCTCGACCGCAAAACTGCCTTCTGAAGACGCACTATGGGTTGACCTAAAGGTTACATGATCTGAGCCGTGGTGCCGTTGCCAAAGCCTCCCCAACCAAGATGCCCAGCTCATGCAAAGAACTGCGTAAGCTATTCACTGACCCTGACATACAGCCCACATATCAATCATTCTAACACCCGATGCTTTCCCAGGCGAAGCACTCGCGCAGTGTCTCCAAGAATCCGAGTGTGTCATGGTCGAGCGCAACAGCGCCGCCGACTGCCTCCGCGAGCCTCTCGTCAACACCCTCCCCCTCAAGTGCCGACAGCTGAAGAAGGGCTTCGGCGAGTGCAAGCGTGGTATGGTGGATATGCGTAAAAGATTTCGCGGCAACATGCCCGTGGCATACCGTACGATGGAACAGGCCGAGGAGGGTCAAGGATACCAACTCTACGCCGGACGGCCGGCATTTGCGGGCGGTGTCAAGAAGACAGACGGAAACGAGCCCATTCCTCAAGATTGGAGAGAAGTCGAGAATGAGAAGTGGAAGGCAGAGCAGGCAGCCATAGAGCAGCAGAAGAAGTGAGATTGAGGTCGTTACCTGACTGGACCAATCTTTTCGATATGGGCTATGCGTGGTACGGCAACCACTACTTGTGCCAGTATTGATACCACCATCTTCCTGCTTGCCTAAACGCCGAAGACGATAGAAGGCAATGCTGAGGTTGGCCTGAACCGACTGAGCTGAAACGATTCGACATAACGAATTTGACGGGCGAAGACTTTTTCATATATTAAAAAAGAAGAAGAAAAGAAAAGAAAAGAAAAGAAAAGAAAAGAGTTGAAATTCTCACGTTCTGCCGTGATACAAGACTGCGGTTTGCTCTACTCTACCTACTCAACATTTGTACAATAGCTGTATAATGCTTCTTGCCCCCCACATTGGTAAGTTACTTGGCCAGTCACATTGCCAACCCAACTTACAACTCAAGTAACGTTGATTACCTTGGACAATAGTGGTCAATTCATGCTTATTGGCGTTCTAAATTAAAGTTTCTGGCCTGTGTCGGGTATCATTCAACCTGGTTGCATCTCACCTCACTACCTAACGGACATGTTCCCCACAACCCGAAAACATACGCAATTGGGCGAGGAAATAAAGCCCATCAGTGACAAGAATTGATCAAGAATTATGAACATGATAGATCTTCCCTATCATGGCCGGAGCCCGCACCTGGCCCAAGAGGGAAGTCATCCTCGTGTGTCCTGCGTAACACTTTGAACACCCCCTCTCAGCGCCAGATGTGTTGCATACTGGAAATATCCTAGCAAGAGGCTTGGCTCGTTGTAAAGAAAATAACCCAGTGGTTGGGAGGAATCGGTAAATTAGTGGCCTCTTGGTTTAATCGCTTCGCCATGACTTGACGGACCATTCGGTGTTTAGTTTAGGTATTCTTGGAACAATTTACTCTGTGCCATTTGCTATCCCCCCTAGGCAGATTGGGTAACCTACTTACCGTACTGCCTTATCTTCTGCTTCTTGAAAGGTCTCACCACGACCGCCTGAGACGTTCAGTTACATCTTTGTGTGGCAATAGGTATCTCTCCCTTCTCTCCTGAGCTCAACCCACTCATTCACCTGCCCAGCGCCGAGTCAAGCTGTGCCAAGATCAGGTCGAGCCAAGTATCCATCGCCTCGCCAAATTTAGTAATGCGGTCTGGTCTACAACTGGCGCCGCTGTCGTTGTCGTCATAACTTCACTACAGTCCTCGACCTCACTTCGCATTGTCGCATCTATATTTCCTCTCCGATCCGTGCCGCCACAGACGATGGCCATCATGATTACTGCCCCGCAGCGGCGTCTACTTGTCCTCCTCTCGACTTTCTTCTTCGTGTTTAGCATTTTCTATTGCTGTTCGCGTCTCGCAGCATTGACAGTTGGACCTGCAGAGGTCGAGGAAGAAGTCCTGCGACCGCAAGTCGAACTTCTCAGAGCCGATAACCCCATGTCTTATGGCATGTATAACAGACCGCACTACGATGGTATCGACCTCATCAGGAATCTGCCGAGCGAATACGTCCCTACAGCAAAGAATGGAAGGAGAGTAGTCGTGGTTGGTGATATCCACGGCATGCTTGACCCATTCGAGAAACTACTCAAGAAGATCGAATTCAACCCCAAAACAGACCACGTTATTGCAGTTGGCGATATGATTAACAAGGGCCCGAAGTCTTCCGAGGTCGTTGCTCGTCTTATGGAACTCAAAGCCAGCGCGGTTCGTGGTAACCACGAAGATCGCGTCATTCTTGCATGGCGCGGCCTCAGTTCTCAGCAGGGCGTCGCCGCCTACCTCGATACGAAAGATGCCGCCAAGCACAGGGGCGAAGAGGCATACTTGAAGACAGCTCGCAGTCTTTCTGAAGCGCAAATGACGTGGCTGAGAAACCTACCGGTTATTATATCTGCCGAATCTATGGCCCTCTACTTTGTGCACGCCGGTCTCGTCCCAGGCGTTCCACTCCCTCAACAAGACGCCTGGGCTGTCATGAACATGCGCACCTTGCGGTTTCCCCGTGAAGAATTCCGTAAGAAGGAAATCGAAAAGAAACGAAAACAGGCTGAGAAACTGCGACAAAAGGAGCTAGCAAAGGCGCAGGAGGACGTGCAGACAAAGTTTCAGCAGCGTAGTTTCGTTCCCGGAGAAGAGGGCACCGACTCACATGCACGCGTTGCCCGCGATGAACCCGCTCCAGCCGATTCCGCAGGTGCCGTATTGTCAGCCGACGAAGCCGCCGCCGAACGCACGAACCCCGATCGCGATGTCTGGATTCCCATAGATGGCCATGAAGGTGAACGATGGACCGACCTATGGAATAGCAAGCAAAGAAAATTGCGAGGACCCGATCGTCGTTCTGTTATTTACGGCCACGATGCCAAGATGGGCTATCAGGAGGACTCGTACACCTTCGGCCTCGACTCAGGTTGCGTCAAGGGTAACGCCCTGACTGCGCTGGTTATCCAGGCCAAGGAGGAAGGTGGCTGGAAACACTCAACCCATCAGGTTATGTGCAAAAAGGGCTGGTGGTAAGGCCTCTCGATTTCGATGATACGATATCATGCTGTATGTACAATGATGGGTTTGGGTCAATACTCGGGCAGGCGGGTTACTCATTTCAGTTAGACGGCGTTATGGGTCATGATAATGACGGGTCCTTTCTTGTCAAAATACATAGACGGGAGTTCTCACGTAAACTAATGATAACAGTTCCATGACGTTTGTTGGATGATGCTACCAGCTTTGGGGGTAACGTATCCCCGGTTTTCGTTATGTAACCGCTATCTGTTTCAATGGGTGCCTCATGCACAAGGCAAATTACGGCCAATGACTTCGCCTCAAGTTGAGGAAGACTAGATGGATTGAACTATAGAAGATGTGTGGTATAAGCAACGACAACTCCCCAGCAAAGATCGTGAACAAATTATAGTCGGTTGTCCGCAGTCAGCTTCAATGCTTTCTGCATACCCACGTCAACACTGTCCTATTTAACTTTTTAATCATTCTCTTAATTCATTAAGCGTGCAAAAGATTTAGGAGAGCTTCTCCTTGAGGATGCTCTTAAGGGTGACAGCATCAGCAGCGAACTTGCTGATACCCTCTCGGAGCTTCTCGACGGCCATCTGATCCTCATTGAAGTCAAAGCGGAAGAGAGCCTCATCATTGATGTAGGACTTCTTCTCAATATCTAGAGAAGCAGCCTGGGAAGCATCAAGCTTCTTGGGAACAGGCTCGTTGGAGTTCAGGAGGTCCTCAAGCAGGTTGGGCTGTAGAAAAAGAAATTAGCACACTTGATTCCTGTTCGCAATACACGCTTGATAGAACATACAGAGATGGTCAAGTAGTCGCAGCCAGCAAGCTCAGTGATCTCGCCAGTGTTTCGGAAAGAGGCGCCCATGACGATGGTGTTGTAACCGAACTTCTTGTAGTAGTTGAAGATGGTTTTGACGGACTGGACACCAGGGTCCTCCTCCTTAGAGTAGTCCTTCTTGGTAGAGGCCTTGAACCAGTCAAGAATACGACCGACAAAGGGAGAGATGAGGTAGGCACCGGCCTCGGCAGCACCAATAGCTTGGACAAGAGAGAACATGAGGGTGAGGTTGGTGTTGATGCCGTGGTCGCGCTGGAGAATCTCAGCAGCCTTGATGCCCTCCCAAGTGGCGGCGACCTTGATCAGGATGCGATCCTTGGAGATGCCCTGTTCACCGTAAAGCTTTGAATTTGCGTTAGTACTTCGTCTCAAGTCATACCCAATTGCTATGGTGGCTTACCTCAATGAGGTGAAGAGCCTTGTTGACGGAGGCCTCGGTATCGAAAGAGTATCGGGCATCAACCTCAGTAGAGACCTTGCCGGGGATGATCTTGAGAATCTCCTTGCCGAACTCGACAAGAAGACGGTCGAGAGCATCATCGACCTGCTGGTCGATGGGGCCACCCTTCTGCTTAGCGTAGTCAATGGCGACATCGATCAACTTGGCGTACTCGGCCTTCTTGGAGGCAGCGAGAATGAGAGAAGGGTTGGTGGTGGCATCCTGAGGCTTGTACTTGCCAATGGCTATTGGAATGTCAGCTACTGTTCACTTTATCATATCATGCCATGTCATATCATGACGATCATGACTCGTTATGTCACATGGGCGAAAATGCAACACCTGGTAAGGATAACAGGAGTCGTGGGCTCGGGGCGCATAATGAGAGGGATGTATACTAACAGGCAAAGTCACCTAAGAGTAATAAGTTAGTAAAGCACTTGATCGAGTCCAGGAAGTGCGGTAATTACCAGAGTCAGACACAACAGTCTATTGCAGTGGAAACAAACAGACGGTCAGCTATCAATTTCTTAGGAGAAACGTAGATATGGAAAGGTGAAAACAGCATCTGATCGCGAGGACGACCAAGGCCGAGGAATTGGTGAGTCCAATTGATCAGAGGTGTCGTTTGTCAAGCTTAAACATGATGCCATGCTCGCTTTCGTTCGCGTTCACAAATAAGTTGGAGGGGTAATGGTGGGGTGACATACAGTGCCAGTGGCCTTGAGCTGGTCGAGAGAGGAAGACATGATGAATGGTATTAATTCGTATCACGAGAAGTTTCGTTGAAGAGATGAGAAAGTGAGATGGAAAAGAAAAAAGAGAAGAGGAAGAAGAGGAAGGCGAGGGAACAACAAGAAAAAAGATTGGGGATTCCACCGAAAGTCGGGAAGGAACCTGACGTACACACGACGACTGGCGCCTTCTTTGCTGTTCGTCTTCGCCCCTCACCCTCAGTTCGGCCTCTCTTACTTCACCCCTCCTCTGTGTGTTTGAGCCCATAGCGACGTCCACTGCCCCACTACCTTGGTATGTCATAAGGATCGTGCTTGGGTACCTTGACCTGGGCTCTCACCTCAACTGCTTCACCTACGGCCTAGGTACCTCAATAGCTCAAGGCTCTCAGTTACAGCCGCGCCAGCCAGGAGTGGTGGGAACTATCTTCCTCTACCCTTCAATCTGAATTGGAGTACCACGTATGCTGTGGTGCTGACTTGTGCTTTCCCGTATCTCGTAATTGAATTACTCATCACTGCACTTTGGCTATGGTTATCAGTCATTCTATGCAAAATTCCTCGTCACTCTTTCAAACACTGACAATATCAGCAAAGCGACATATCCTTCGCTTGTCTTGGTAATCGCTACCGCTGCTCACCCCCCAACGTTTCTACTCTCACCTCAGTCTAAGCGGACAAGGCGGGCAATCAAACCCCCACTCTCCTGGAGCTCAGTTGCTCCAATGGCCCGTCCAGACCTCGCCGAGTCCACCGAGACCCTCAATGATGTCGGTAGCATACCTATGGACATAGAATGCCGTGGATAAGTACTACATGGTTGTAACTAAGGTGATTCGAGCACCGCTAGGTACCTGCACGGCGGATATGTTGATTTGCAAATTCTACATACTAAAAGGTTATTTAGCCGCTTACTTTTGCCTGCAACTGGGCCTGTGCCATATTCAGTATCAGCGTTTCTGTACATTATCCGCTGCTGTGTCTGGTCACTTTCAACACCATTTCACCGAAAATTGCGCCCCTCAGATCATTGTTGCAGCAGATCCGTTGCATCCATTACATTGTATTAGATGCTGGACTTTAGATAGCGCCCGTTAAATCACTCTTCACAGCACGTGGAGGTGGTGAGTAAAAAAGGACGCATGCGCTCGGCGGGGAGAAACCCGATGTTACCGGAACTCCCGTATGAGTGAGCACTTCGGAAGCCAGCAGGCCGATAACATGGCGTTTCAACAAGACATCACTCACGGTCAAGAGAAGTCTAGGCCCATAATTCTGATTGCGACTTCTGCTCAAGTCCGCGCGAATAACACGCGCAGTACTTCAACAAATGACCCAACAATGC
Organism: Fusarium redolens; assembly: GCF_020744475.1. Lineage (NCBI taxonomy): Eukaryota > Fungi > Ascomycota > Sordariomycetes > Hypocreales > Nectriaceae > Fusarium > Fusarium redolens. The sequence continues at coordinate 2,036,054 of NW_025763666.1, read as the reverse complement.
CCCTACGAACGGTTGGCATTGGCTGATATTGTTCAGCATGCTTATTTAGATATGAGCTAAACTCATTGCTGTTTGGCGTCGAACTCGCTCATCACGTTGCAACTGCTTATGTTAATATTGCTCACCTTTTGGAAGAACAAGCCATGCTTGCTAGTAGTTGCCATTCATACAGCAATCTAGTAACGGCTCTTTTCTATTTCTCATGTTTGTAACTAGTACTTAGATGGTAACTGCCAATCCCGTGGCCGCCCCTGGACACCTTTTCCTTCCTTGGTTTTCGCACTTGTAGCCTCCATCAGTCAACCCATTTGTAAAATATTTGTAACCAAGATCTTTGCTACATAATCATCGTCAACGCCAACCTTGAAACCGGAGCTGCTTAGTCTTCAGTGATATCTCCATACTCCCACATACCCAGGCGCTGGTCCTTTGCCTGGCTCTCAACCTCTTTAAGGTGCTTGAGTGTAGACTCAAACGCCTTGCTGCGTTCCCAAGCCTTGAGCTTCTTAGGCACCATGCCATACCCACCGGCAACAACTTCCTTGTTGATAGAGTCATTGGGTCCGGGGAGTTCTCCAGAGGATCCGGTGTCATACAGTGTGACATAGCTCAGATTCTCCTTGTTGTCAATAAAGTCGAAGTTGGCAACAAGTCGCTTATTCTCAGTGAGTTCGTAGATGAAACCGATAGCGTCTTCGAAATAGTCGGCACCGGTAGGAAGTTGAACAAATGAGAGAGACGCATCAATAGCCTGAGCCTTCAACTTCTGTGTACCAAACTTGGGCTGATCCAGTGCTCGTAGGTTAGACCAGGGGATCTTCTCACTGTTGCCGTAGTCGATATAAACAACTTCAGACTTCTTGGCACTGCGGTCGTTGGCCCTCACACGGGCTCGGTACCACTGACCATCAGCAGAGAATTTGGCCGAGACGTACTCTCCTGCCTTGGGAGCATCCTTGAGAGGGTTGTTGTTTTTGGAATCAAGGTGGAATCTTCGGAACTCGCTCATCAAGCTCTCAAGAGCGGCTGTTCCCTTGCCAATCTCTTGGACCTTTAGCTTACCGTTAGCGTCGATGTTGGTGATGACAACATCGCGGTAGTCGGTGGGCTTCTTGTCGATAGAGACTTCGGTTTCAGGGGCAGTTTCAGCAGTATCGTCTTCCTCGTATTCCTCGTCCTGTGTTGGGTCCCAGTCTTGCCACAAGTTCTTCCGAGCCTCCTTGGCCTTCTTCTCAGCCGTGAATAGCTCAGCAGCGTTGCCAGACTTTTCAGCAGAATAAGCGTGAACAGACGCGAGACCTTCTTCAACTAAGACCTTGGCAAAGTTTTCTCGGTTGATGTAAAGGTCACCAATGAAGCCGCCAACCTTGTCCATATCGTGGATGTCCACCTCACAGTCGCGCTGGTTGCATCGACGGTTGGCAAGATCAAGAGACTCCTTGCCGAAAGGCTCACCACCTTCGCCATCGGCCCTCGGAGCTCGAGGCGCACGAATTCCTCCCAGAACCATTGTGAGTTTTACATTCTCTCGTGGAATCAAAATAGTGAACCTAGAACCGGCTTTGCAGAAGTCAACAATGGCAGGCACCTTCTTTTGTCGTTGTAGGGTAGCTAGCATGATTTTGGCCTTTTGTGTGTTTTCGGAGAGGTCGGTGTACTGTTTTGCCTTCTGAGGCTTGCCTGACCACATACCCTTCTTCTCCTCCTTAGCCTTCTCTTGGGCAGCAAGGAGATCGTCATAGTTAGGGGCTCGATCAGTGTCATCCTTGCGGTGTCGAATGACTGACGCCCATCCATTCTCAACCAAGAGAAGGTTGATGTTGGTATTCTTTTCGGTGACAGTGGCGACTTCACGAGCCTCATATCCTTCTGTCGCGGGTTTGTTACCATCAATGCTGATTCGGACATGTTTTCCGATCAGCTTTTGACGAAGAAACTCCTTGGCTTCTTCTCGGAAAGGGCTTTCTGAAGGCTCCGTAGTACGGGGCCCTCGGACACTGCTGATGCTGATGCGCTTCTCTGTTGTTCCGGCCTTGTTTCTTACGAGAATGGTATCGGCACCAATGATCTTGGATACAATTGCGTCTTGGTTTCCGCTCTCAGTCTTAGCAACATGGTGTTTGTGAAGCCGGAGCTTCTTGGACTGTGCCTGTTTTTCAGCAGCACGGAGAGCAGCCATCTTCTCACCCAACAGAGTAGAATGGAAGTCATTGCATCGTGCAAGGCCTTCCTGCAGCAGAAACTCGGCAATGTTTCCTCGGGGGTGGATAATGGCAGCAACGAGCTGCCCTTGAGGGCTAGCACCAACAATCTCGACCTTGATCTGGCGCTGGAGCAGTCTTGACTCGACAAATGATCTAGCCTCATTTCCGTGTTCCTCGGCAGGCTGAGTGGTGCCAGTTGAGGGAAGTGTGCGCTCGGTGGCAGGCGTTCGGATACCTGCAATTAGTGTCATGGGCTGAACGTGCTTCTTCTCGGAGAGCAAGAGTCGCACTAATAGGCGATCGCCACTAAGAACTCGCTCAACAACACCATCCACTGTCTTGCCTTTCCATTCCTTCATGAATTCGGGGCCACCGAGATCATTTTGAACTTCAATGATACCACCAACTCCAACGTGGAGTCCCTTGTCCTCGGCCTTGGCCTTGTTCTCGAGCTGGCGAAGTGTCTCAAGGCGGTCAAGTACCTCATCCGACTCCTCCTTACGGCCAGCATCCTCGCGGACCTTTAGCCAGCCAGCTTTAACAAGCTCATCGGGCAGAATGGTTCCATCCTGGAGCTGAGCAGTACCGAATTCTCGACCGGAAGTAGGGATTGTGTACAAAACGGTTGCTTGAACGGGCTTTCCGACGACGAGGTTTCGAAGGTACTCGCGAGACTGGAAGGCAAAAGGCTCGTCGCCTTCACGCTTCAAGTGAGGGGCCGTGACATAGGCGAGAGACAGGGTCCGCTCAGCGTTGGGGTTGTTGGGGCTTGTCAATATCAGCGTGTCACCACTAAGCACGCTTTTGACATTGCCGATAAAGGTTTTGGACATTGTGGCGGACACAGGAGGACGACGCGGAAAGACCTGTTTGAGTCAAGTTCATGTTAGTCGAATACCGAGAATTGAAGGGCAACAGCGATTATGACAAGGCACGGGAAGAGCGCTGGAAAACAAAACGGGGGTGCATTAGGAGACAATAAAGACTGCTGCAGTGGGAGTTACCACAATCCAAGGAGGTTTTGAATGAAATACCAAGCTAAGCAGACCTTCAATGGAGTTTCAAGCTCGCTTGAGTGCCGACACCGCCAAATGACAAGGAATCACGACATGACGTTATGGGTCAAAAAGATATTTCACACGTACCTGGGATAGGGGAATTGTGTTTCTTTTTGGTTGATCAAGCCTTGTTGAGAAACCAAGTTGAGCTCAAACAAGGGAAGTCAAGGACAGGAGGTAACAAGAAAGAAAGAGCTTCATCCTAAACATGTGGAGTTAAAGTCGAAATCGCGTGAGGTCCCTTATGGCAAGGTGGCCCCAAGGCCAAGTTCGCCGCTAAAGTGTTGATTGTGGAGACAAAGCTCAGGGGTTCATGGCGGATGGATGCCCCTCCAGCTAGTGACCGCGGGGTACCAGCCAGCCAGCACCACCTAGAAAGGGCAGCTGTCTCCTGTGGCATCAGCTAGGGCGAAGCTTTACCAAAGTGGCTAGGAGCCCAGAAGGAAGCTCTAGTGTTTGGAACTACGGCAAGCTCATGTAGGCGGAGCTGTCGCAAATTCGGTCCTCTTGCAATGCGATCAAAATGTTAAATGAATAAATTCCCGTTACCTGGAATAAATAATGCCAATACTACGATATAGAGATAGATGGCGCATGGTATGTCTGAGACTATCCTAGTGATGGAGTCATGGACTTCTCTCAGTGGATCCAAGTTGTCTTCGAACCCCTCACGTGTGGCAACATGATAAAAATACATGTGGCCAATTCCAACGAACATATCGCTGGTCTATGAGAATAAAAGTGTACGTGATTTGATACTTTCACCAGTTTGCATCGAAAGTCACTAATTGACAGTACTTGGCTTGATTGTATTTAACTATTTTCCATTGTGTCTCATCGTAACGTAGTGCAGTACATGCGACGCCGGACTATTCATTACGGCTTCTTGATCCAAGCAATAAAGTCCAGTATTATTTGTTTTCTTAGTTAGAGATGCCGATAACACCTAATAAGGAATTAGCGCTAGCATATAAGCTGGGTGTTGGCTTAAGCATACCGCAAGCAGGTCGGGGACCAGCGTTACCAGTCTTGAGAGACTCCTCGTTATCACCCTTGCCAAGGTCGTCAGTGCCGGCGTGGATAACGACAGTTCGCTATGCTATTGTCAGTGAAATGTTGGACATAGACAATAATCCTCTTACACCAATAATGCTGTGAGGGCCAATCAGCTTGATAAGAGAGTCGGTGACAGAGCCCTTGGCGTTGCCCTGGCCATCAGTCTCCAGGTTTCCGAGGTCTCCAACGTGACGGGTCTCGTCAGAGGGGGCACCATGGGTCTTGTTGTGAGGGTTGACTGACATTAAACTTGTTAGCGCGTTATGAACAAGAGCAAGGCTGAAGATATGTGACAGGAGATCGGCCAACGATCGGGCCCGTCCGTAAAACCCAAGTAGAGGGCGGTGCATCATGCAGGAACAAACTCACAGTGAGGGCCAGCGGAAGTGCATCCGTTAGTGTTGTCACCGAAGGTGTGGATGTGAAATCCTCGTTTGGCGTTGGGATCGTTACCGGTGATGTCCCAGGTGATGGTGGTAGGGGCAGATTCGGACTCCTGCTCGAAGATGACGGTGCCGGAGACCTTGGAGTCACCGCGGAGAACGCTCACTGCGAGATACCGTGTTAGCCAGCTTCAGCACATATAGTTGTGACACATGATGCCATTCCCCGCGCCGGTGATGGCTCTGAGCCTCTGAGAGCTAAGCAGTTCTCCAACCTTGATGGACGACAATGACTGTTGAGTCATGGTGAGCCCATCAAGGGACCTTCAATTATCATTTGATGTTCCTCTTGGGGAAGAGACAAGCCCATCAAGGTACGTCAAGTGTGAAATTCGTCATCTCGTTGGACGAGGAGGTCTGGGAAACTCGCTCAAAGCAGCTCGAAGCCCCTCACTGTCACCCGCGGGGCATGGGTGATGCTATCTATAAAAAGAGCCACCCTCTGTAGATGGGCGGTGGCTTGGTGACGGGAAATCTTACCAGCCTTGACCATTTTGATGATTTTTGTTCTTTTGTTGGACGAGTTTGGGTTAGGGAAGCAGTTGAAGATTGAATGATGCAAGTGGAGAGGGGAGCAAAGAGGAGTTTTTGAGGAAGAGTCGGGGTCCGAGGCGGCACGACCTCCGAGCTTCTGAGCTTTCTACCTCGCCAGCTCGACATCTTTCCCCTTCATGCGCTGTGCTCCCCACTCTTGGACTTCCAGAGCCCACTGAGTTGCCCAGTAGCCTTCTCAGCCAATCCCTTAGCAATTCTCACCGAGCTCTGGCAAGCTATGGGACATCTCAGCGTCTCATGAAGCTTAGCAATACTGAGGTGGGGTTACCACCAAGAACCCCGCTCCGTCACACAGTCGTCATTTTACCTAGTCCCAAATAAGGGTTGGCGAATGAGATTACATCATTGATGGAATCGGCTCCTACGGTAGACATCCTAGAGGAGGCAAGAAAGCTTGGGACCTATATCTTAGGCGACAAAAAGGCTTAGGCAGGCTTAGTATAATTTAGTAAGTCTTTATACTAGTTCATTTTGGCACCCTAGTTGAACGTCAGAAGTTTTCTTGCTCTGAGGACGTCTAAGCCGATTTTCGGAGTTGTTTCCTTAGACACAAGCGTTTCATGCCACGGATGAGCATGCTACTATAGTATTGGAAACCGTATGCAATTAAAGGCGTGAAGTGGGGCATGAGCAGGGATGTTTCACTGCATGATGTGGAATCAATCTTGTGAAAATACCATAAGTAAGGTATCCGTGTATGATTATGGTTAATCCCGACAGCAGCATGTCATATTGGGGAACGAGCGGTTCTCTGGCTTGGAACACAAGAGAACAAACAGTCGAGATCCCTAAAGAAACAACAACGAAGGAGACATGGTGTTAGAAAGCAGTTAAACTTATCAAGTAAAAATGTATTATTACCCTCCAGCACGATATGTTCGGTTATCTTATATGGAGGCAGTCCATCTACTATTATCGGCTGTACCTAATGTATTCTGATAACGCGTCTACCTCCTCTTTAGAATACAACTTATTACTCTTTCTTTTCCTTTTGAAGTCTTTCTTATATTTCTGTATCGCCTTCAGCTGCATCTCGCCCATCACAAGCAGATCAGTCATCCCGAGCGACTGTCAGATGCAACCCCATGACTTTTTAGTACGTTGAACGGGTCTTTTTGGAGTCAAATACAAATATCAGCTTCAGAAACGAAACGAGCTGCACGATGGCGCAGTCACGAAAGCACTACGCTTCATTGTGTAACTTCATGTCTTGAGCATCATCGATCCACCGGGCGTGCAATGGCGATCGATTTAGCACTTTGACAAGAGCCATTGCCAGGGTTATTGTCTCAAGAGACGGGATAAATTTCGGGTCATCTTCAAAGGGTGACAGCACCCAAAGGCAGGACCTTCGTTTTGTCGCCGAGGAACTTCGCGCGATACTCGATAATGCCGTTGCTGATGGATTCGAAGTCCTTCACCTTGCGTTTGCGAAAGTCTGTAAGCAATTCGCGGAGTCCGTCAACGTACTGATCATGTTGTTCTGCCTCGCAGTTGCCATAGGCACCAAGTTGAAGGAGAATTTGATCATCTATTGCCGCTCGGCATGTTAGCGTTCCCTCCACTGGCATGCACCCTCGCTTGTTTGTGGTTGCGTGTTTCGTGGATCATGATGGCACGTACCCGGAACCTGCATGTTTTCGAAATGCTGGAATTGGCACTCGCTGCCTCTGGGGCAAACTCCTTCAATGAGCTGGTCAGGGCATACTTCCCTTGTTACGTCGATCTTATTGCTGTAGGTCAAAGAGCGCAACCCTCCTGCCACCGAACCGCTGTACTGAGGATGAAAGCGATAAGCCCTGAAGTATTGAAGAGGCGTCTCATACGGGACGAATGTGGTTTTGTCGATTTTCTCACCAACTTGCGGTGCCTTTAGGACCTCACCCTGTAAAGTAGTTAGCTGTGCAACTCAAGAACGGACCAAGTTTGTCTACTTCTCGATGAGATTCAGATTCTGTGTCTCCATCGCCCGTTGAGATTGGTTGAGTGATTGGAGTTGTCATTGCCATGCCCTGTATATCAGTATCGCTTGTTTCTAACACTCCATGATCGAGTGGTGCATGAGAAGGCGAAGTATGCCAGGAAACAGGGGACTTTGGATCTGGTAGAGGAACGCCGACATGCGTTGGCTCGTAGTCATCGGAATCCTCCTCCCCGCTCGAAGTATCGGCCTCTTCCATTGCCACATCTTCTTCAGCCTCTTCAGTTCCATTCATTGCAGGATCACCAGATACGTTGGCTGTATCGTGTGTGATGGAGGATCCTGTCGCTAATGCAGGGAGGCTATAGGGTACAGTAGTCTCCTCCTTATGTTTCTCAAGCTCTCGAAGTTCACCTTGAGGAGGCTCGTTCATCGTATCCTGGTTAACAGTCGACTCGATGCTCGAGGATTCATCCATCGATGCGTCTGGTTCGGCTTCATCGCAAGGGATATTCATGTTTTCGTTCTCTGCAAGTTCAGTCAATGCTTCTTTTGGGTTTGTCTCTTGAGAGGACCCCTGAACTAATTCAAGATCAGCATAGACTCACGTATAGAATCAATTATGCTAACCATTTGTCACCATATCTAAGCTGACCCTCTGGAAACTCTCCAACTCAGACTCATTTGGCGTTGATGGGTTCAACTCATCTTGTGCAACATCTTCCTTCAATCTCTCTTCTTCAGCCAAGCTGTTCTGAATCTCCTTCTCAAGTCTAGCGGCTTCGGAATATAGTTGCTTGAGTTGCTCGGCCTGTTCCCTTCGCCGAGCTTCAAGAATAGGCAGGCGTTCGCTAGCAACTCGAGCACGCAGCGAGGGTCTTGCTATCACAGGCTGGTCTCTCGCTTTCGGCAACTTGGCAATAGCATGTGGAGAATGATGCACAGTTGACGCAGGGCTACCTTGAGCCACTTCGGTATTTGTCGATACAGCACGCCTTACAGCAGGAGCTGGCGGGACCGGAATGTCCACACTGCCCTCCTTTGAAGGTGATCCAGACCGAGGCAAAGGTGAATTGTTGCCGGACTGTTTTGCCTTCTTACGAGCCTCGGCCTCGGCAATTTTTCGCTTCATATCCTCAATCTTTTTGTTCATACTCTCAAGATCATACATGCCATTGGCACTTGTGGTGGGAGTCCCTGCAGTCTTCGGGCTAGATGCAGCGCGACAAGACGCACTGTCTGGCAGAGCCGGATGATCACGGAAAGATGTTGTTCTTGAGCCAGGAGTCATAGGCCGCTGTATTGAGGAAGGGCGCAACTCAGGAGAATCAATTTCCATCTCAGCGTCGTCTTCATCGTCGCTCACATCGATTAAGAATGGACGAGACTCTCGAGTCTGGCCAAACGGGCGCTTATGAGACATGTCCGTGGAATTCTCGTTCAAGTCCGCTGCAACAGGTCGTTTGCGCTGGTGAGGAACAGGAGAGGGTGCGTTTGATGACAGGAATAACCCAGGAATCGAAGGTGCCGTTGCTGGATCCGCAGTTTCAACATTGACTTCGGGCTGCTCGTCGATATTCACGGAATCAGCACGCGCAAGACTTTGCGACCTGCTAATTTCAGTTACTGGCAGAGGTAGGTGAGGTTCTGAGGGTGTATGAGCTTGGGACGCCGCCTTCGCGTTCGCCTCCCGTGCTTTTATCAATGCCTCCATCTTTTGTTGGATCAGCTTTGACTTCTCCGATTGACTCTTAGTCTTGTCTGTTTTCGTATTGCCTGGCAACAAGGACATCGGTGATGCAGACTTAGCGTTATCAGTGTCTCCCACTGTTGTTTTGGAACCTTTGGCAGCCAATAAACGGGCTATACGGTCCTTTCGTTCTTCAGACTTGTCTTTCATCTGCTCCACGCCCTTAGGCCTACTGGTGGCCGTGCTTGCTATTATGGAAGGACTCTCTGGGCCAAGGGTATTACTTGGTACTTGAGCAACTTTTGATATCGAGGGACCCTTTGGTTCCTCTTGGTTTGTGGTAGTGGCTTCCAAGTCAAGGCCCATCTCCTCAAAAAGCTCATCCAGCAGTGCCCGATCAATTCCTTCTTCGATATAGTTGTGATATCGAACGTTGAGTGGCCAGAGGTGCAGAATCGCCTCTTCAGCCCTTTTCTTAGATTCTGAGATAATTGCATCCATGTGCCTTGCGTCAGTCCTCGGTGTTGAGCTGTATTTGTCGCCATTAGCATTTGTGCTCTTCATGACTACTGCCGACTCTGTCGTTGTAGGGTCATTGGCACCGCGTAGGTTACCTGGTCGGAATTAGTATCACCACAAAGTACCAAGAAACTAAACATACGTGAATTCGACCCACCCTTTTCTGAACCGTCGGATTCTATCTCACGGGGGGAAAGATACGGCGAGTATGAGCCGGAACGTTCGCGACCGAGTTGCTTTGAGTTCAAGGCTCGTTTCTCGACATCGTGGTTGTTTTGCAGGTTCTCGGTCGCGTGATGCATGACAGCTGTTGAATTTGACGGATGGGAGTCATGATTGTCGGCATCGGCACCATCTATCCCGTTGGGCTCATAGATGTCTTCGAGTTCGCCTTCACTGAGTTCACCTTCCTCCATTGTATCCACATCCATTGCAATAGTCGGCCGCAAGTTATATGTTATTGAATGGCTTGATGTGTCGTTATCATCGGGTTTTGTCGTCACATCCTTTGCCATGGCACTGGCCGAGTCTGTTTGAGTATCGGGGATTTTCTGAGGTAATGCTGGTTGCCAGTTCGTAGTGTCATGCGAAAATCTCATTCCTAAACCTGGAATGGCTGTCTGATTATACTCATACGCTTCCGCGACTCCCTGACCATAAGCCGGTTGACTCCCAGCTGCGTCGTGATGATGAAGAGCAGGATTGGTATACGATTCATTCGCTGGGTACACGTACGGCTGCGAGGTTTGGTAGCCATGGGGCGCACCATGGCCATACACGTAACGACTCATCTCTGATGGATATTCTAGGGCTTTGGTGGATCGAAGATGACGTACGCGATCGCATCAGCAAGGAAATCAGATGCAGGTCCAAGATAATGGTCAAGGGGCTGAAGACTTCGGGGATGGATAAGTCAGGAAGGGTGTCAACTTATTCGTCGTGATCTCAACACGCAAACCCCCAGCAGTCAAAGTTGCAGTTTAAAACCGAGAGTTCGAGGTGAGTTTATATAGGGAAACACCTTCAATTTTTTTCTCCGTATGCTGACTGATCTGCGTGTCGAAAGATTTCGTTCGCAGGCGCCCCTAGACGTGATATAGGTAGGTAGGTTGTTGAAGAAATACAACTATGAATATAATCCCATCTTTCTTTGACAGGAATATGCATCGCGTCTAGTCGCATACGGTTTAGCGTGGATCGGGCGCTTAGATCACATGACATGGCTTTGTTTACTCCCGTCAGCTGTCCCTGGCAACGCGCCGACCAGATCGCTGATGTTAATGTCAGTTCCATGCCCACTGCGCTATTCCAATACTTGCATTTGCATTGCATTACTTCATGGCATGTTCATGAAAGGGTGAATCCCAACCACAAGTTCTTGTTATAATTCCGCGTTTTAATTATTGGAAGACCAGGAACTGCGCTTCCCTATTGTTTCTACATCGCACCTGATTTGTTTACTTTGCGTAATCGCACAACCTGGAGTCGAGTATCTGGTCGAGAGCATCGCAACACTACCAATTGTTCATGTGGGCTCTTCAAGATGTCTTTCAACGCCAATGGCACAGCGCATCGGCGCAGTAATCCTTTTGCGAGAACGCCTTCTGCCTCTCCAGCTACAAGTACCAACCTGCGACCTAAATCAGCCATATTCTCTTCCCCTTCATCAACTCCCGGGCTCTCGACACCTCCAGGACACAGCCGGACACAGTCAAATGGTTCGTTATCAGCAATAACTCATGGTTTCTCCGGTGCAGCGCCGAGACAACATCGCAGTGACTCCAAGAGCGGCACTCCAACATCGACGACATTTGCACCGTCATTCATCAAGACTGAGGAAATGAAACGTCATGATACAGTAAAGGGTATTGAAGGTGAAAACGACTTCTCTGGGAAGCGCTACGTCTGGCTTAAGGATCCGCAAGCGGCATTCGTCCGGGGATGGATCGTCGAAGAAATGGATGGCAATCGGTTACTTGTCCAGTGCGACGACGGCACTGTAAGTATCAGCCGATAGTTAGCGTTTCGTATATCTGACAGTTCTTCAGCAAAGAGAGGCGGATGCCGAGAGCGTCGACAAAGTGAACCCTGCCAAGTTCGACAAGGCAAACGATATGGCCGAATTGACGCACTTGAACGAGGCATCTGTTGTCCACAACCTTCACATGCGATACCAAGCCGATTTGATTTATACATACTCGGGCCTCTTCCTTGTAACCGTCAATCCGTATGCGTCGATTCCCATTTACAGCAATGAATACATCAATATGTATCGTGGACGGAGCAGAGAGGACACAAAACCTCATATTTTTGCAATGGCTGATGAAGCCTTCCGCAACCTTGTGGAAGAGGGGAAGAACCAGAGTATTCTAGTAACTGGTGAATCCGGCGCAGGCAAGACAGAGAACACAAAAAAGGTCATCCAATATCTCGCTGCTGTTGCTCAGGCAGACTCGACAATCAAGCACAAAACTCAGCATACTAACCTTTCACAACAAATTCTTCGAGCAAACCCAATTCTTGAGGCATTCGGAAACGCCCAGACCGTCCGCAACAATAATTCCTCACGTTTTGGAAAATTCATTCGCATTGAATTCACTCGAAACGGAGCTATTTGTGGCGCATACATCGACTGGTATCTGCTAGAAAAATCCAGAGTTGTACATATCAACCCACACGAACGAAATTACCACGTCTTCTACCAACTTCTCAAAGGTGCCAGCCCCAGCTTGAAGAGGGAATTCTTAATCGATGGTCTTACAGTCGAGAATTTCAATTATACCAGGGATGGCCACGACACAATCGTGGGTGTCTCAGATCATGATGAATGGGAATCCCTCATGGAAGCATTTAATGTGATGGGGTTCTCGGACGAAGAGCAGAAGTCCATCTTGCGAACTGTGGCGGCGGTACTACACCTGGGCAACATCACCGTTGTCAAAGAAAATCGCACTGCAGACCAAGCCCGTCTGGCACCAGATGCAAAAGAGCAAGCCGCCAAAGTGTGTAAGCTTCTTGGTGTACCATTAGAGCCTTTCTTGAAGGGTCTCCTCCACCCCAAAGTCAAGGCAGGCCGAGAATGGGTTGAGAAGGTACAGACCCCTGAGCAAGTTCGGCTTGGCTTAGACGCTCTTTCGAAGGGCATCTATGAACGCGGTTTCGGTGATCTTGTCAACCGAATCAACGGACAGCTCGATCGTACTGGCATGGGTCTGGAGGATTCACACTTTATCGGAGTACTCGATATCGCCGGTTTTGAGATTTTCGAACAGAATAGCTTTGAGCAGCTATGCATCAACTATACCAACGAAAAGTTGCAGCAATTCTTCAATCACCACATGTTCGTCCTAGAGCAAGAAGAGTATGCGCGTGAGCAGATCGAATGGAAATTCATCGATTTTGGTCGTGACCTACAGCCCACGATTGATTTGATTGAGTTGTCGAATCCAATAGGTGTCTTTTCTTGCCTTGATGAGGATTGTGTTATGCCCAAAGCCACAGACAAGTCATTCACTGAGAAGCTTAATTCTTTATGGGACAAGAAATCTACGAAATACCGACCCTCGCGTCTTGGCCAGGGTTTCATTCTCACCCACTATGCTGCCGAGGTCGAGTACTCTACAGAAGGATGGTTAGAGAAAAACAAGGACCCTCTGAATGATAATATCACCCGTCTTCTCGCTGCCTCGTCAAACAAGCACGTTGCTTCCCTCTTTTCTGACTGTGCTGAATCGGAGGAGGATCACGCCACTGGAAGAAGTAGAGTCAAGAGAGGGCTCTTCCGCACAGTCGCACAGAAACACAAGGAGCATCTTCACAGTCTCATGGCACAACTCCACTCCACCCACCCTCATTTTGTTCGATGTATCCTTCCCAACCACAAAAAGAAGCCAAAGCAGTTCAACAATCTCCTTGTTCTCGACCAATTACGTTGCAATGGTGTTTTGGAAGGTATCAGAATTGCGCGGACTGGTTTCCCCAACCGACTCCCTTTTGCAGAATTTCGACAGCGATACGAGGTTCTTTGCCAGGATATGCCTAAAGGATATCTCGAAGGACAGGCCGCGGCTAGTCTTATGCTTGAAAAGCTTGGACTTGACCGCGCTTTATATCGAGTGGGCTTGACCAAAGTCTTCTTCCGTGCGGGTGTTCTTGCTGAGCTTGAGGAGCAGCGAGATGCTCTTATTACCCAAATCATGTCCAGATTTCAATCAGTCGCTCGAGGGTTCATACAAAGGCGGGCAGCCTACAAGAGGCTATTTCGGGCTGAGGCCACCAGGATCATCCAAAGAAACTTCAATGTTTACCTGGACTTGGCAGAAAACCCCTGGTGGCAGCTGATTGTGAAGATGAAGCCTCTTCTTGGTACCACTCGTACAGCCACGGAAGTCAAGCGAAGGGACGCAATGATCAAGGATCTAAACGAAAAGATGCAACTGGAGTCCCAAAATCGTATGAAACTTGAGGAGGAACGGCGAAATTGCCACGCAGAAATGGTCCGAATCCAGCAAACTCTTGAGAGTGAGCGTGCGCTTGCTTTAGATAAAGAGGAAATCTTCAAGAGGCTTCAGCTTCGAGAAGCGGAGCTCGAGGAGAAGCTTGCGGGAGCAATTGAGGATCAGGAAAGGCTAGAAGACGAATTAGACGACCTTCTAAATGCCAAGAACCGAGCGGAACGAGATGTCGAAACGTACCGTTCTCAACTCGAGCAAGCTGCTACCCTCATCGCTAAGCTTGAGGAGGAGAAAAAGGGTTTGAGCACAAAGATCAGCGAAGTTGAACAATCAATGGCCGACATAACTCAGAGGCAAGCCGAGCGTAGCGAGCAGGAACTTGCTCTGCAAGATGAGATCAAGATGCTTCAAAGTCAATTATCGGTGAAGGAAAGGAAGGTCCAAGATCTGGAGTCCAAGCTTGTGAAGCTAGATCAGGATTCTGAGCTTAAACTTAGCGCAGCTCAAAGAGAGCTGCAGTCGACTAAGCTCCGAGAAACTCAACTTACTCACGAGAACGAAGACATCCAGAGACAGCTCAACGAGCTCTCCAAGACATCGACCGATTATGAGGATCTTGTACGCCAAAAGGAGAGTGAACTCGCTCTTCTACGAACCGACAACAAGAACTTCGAAAGGGAGCGTCAATCTCTTGAGGATCAGAAGAAGTCTCTGACCAGTGAGAAAGAGAAGAACGCCGAGAAGTACCGCGAGGCTCAAGCTGAACTTGTAGCAATGAAGTCACGACAATCTCAACTGGAGCGGGAAGCCGAGGACGCGAAGAACTTGCTGGAAGCACGTCTGTCCGAGGATGCACAGGCGGACCAGAATCGCCAAGTCCTCGAGTCACAAATAAAGGATCTAAAAGATGAGTTGTACAAAACACAGATGGATCTAAGTCGAGAACGCCAGTCTCGAGATGACGTCCAACTACTCGGTGAGCACCGCTACCAAGAGCTGAAGGATGAATTCGATCGTCTTAACGAGTCAAAAATCATCATCGAGAAAGAACTATATGCTCAGCAGGACACCTTACGGAGAACAATGGAGGCTCGGACTACTGCTGAGAAAGAACGTGACGACGCAAGACAAGAGATTCGTCGCCTTCGAGTGGCTAAGACAGAAGCTGAGGAGGCAAGAATGCAAGCCGAGGTCGCTGGCGAGCGACAAGCTTCTAAGGCAGCCCTGGACCGCGAGAACAGTCTGCGAAAGGATCTCGATGCAGCACAGGAACGGCTTCAATGGTTTGAAGGAGAGTGCGCCAAGCTGAACCACCAGATTGAAGACCTCAACAAGCTGATCCTTGAATCGGGCGAATTTGGCTTGAAAAACGATCAAGCCAAAGAAAGACTTGAACGGGAGTTGACCACTGTGAAGAGCCGCCTGACGGCATCAGAGAACGACAATCGTGCTTTGCTGAACAAACTACAGCAGAAAGGGTTGGAGATTGCTCGCTCAAGTTCGCGCGCCAGCGAAGCATCTCGAGGTCAGATCATGTCTCTTCAACGCGAAAAGGCTCGGCTAGAAGAGCAGAACACAAAGCTGAACAAGCAGTTGGGTGATTCCCAACTCGCAATTGCATCGCTTGAGAAAAGAGCGGAGAAATTGCAGCTCAGCCTGGAAGACCTAAGCCATGAGGTTGCCCGTGAAGTCAAATCAAGCAGAAATGCTGAAAAGGCGACTTCTACCTTCACGGCGCAGCTGGCTGAAGCCAATAGAACCATTGAGTCAGAGCGTCAACTACGAACTCAAGCTCAGACTACTATTCGTACGCTGCAAACATCTGTGGATACACGGGACAAGGAAGTGAATGAGCTGCGAGCTCAGATGCTCGATGTTCTACGGACTGTTGATCCAGAGGTTCCCATCCCCCCTCAGTCGGATGGAACTGATGAAAATGTACTTATTCAAAACTTCGATCTTGTGAGAAAGGTTGAGGAGCTTCAGCAAAACCTTCGTGTGCAAACGGCAGCTCGAACAAACGCCGAGAATCAACTTAGTGAAATGCGAGCGTCGCGGAACGACCCTGCTAGCCGACCCAAACTCGAGGAAATCCAGCTTAACGAGGCGCCCTTCCAGGGATCACCAACTCAAAAGAGGGCAGCTAAGCTTCATGCTCGCAATTATTCTAATACGTCCACGCCCACTCGACGCTTCCAGGAACTCGACCATCTTCAAGATTCAACACGTTCCGACCGAACAATCGACACTCTCAGCTTCAACAATCGCATGGATCTGAAAGCCGAAGTCGAGGAACTTCAGAATCAGCTTCAACTTAAGGAAATGCAAAATCGTCACCTTCAGAGCCAGATTGACCGAAGCACGCCTGTACCGGAGAACTACGATGACCAAAGCCCATCTTTGCGTCGTATTCAAAAACTTGAGATGGTCAATACTCGTCTTCATGAAATGCTTGATGACTCTAATAAGAAGGTGTCTGCTCTGGAGCGCACAATTCGGTCCGGGCAGCTTTCATTACGGGATGTACAGACTCGGACACATGAAGAAATTTTAGAGGTCCTGAATAGCCAAGAAGATTCTCGCCGAGCTTTGGTCCATAGTCACAAGGATGCCGTGGCGGAGTTGACCGATATCAAGGGACACTTTGAGAGACTACGACACGATCGCGCCAAGGCCGAAGTTGAGCTCCGCGATGTCAAGTCTGACCTTCAAGAGATGACTCTAGCAAGAGAGCAAGAGGCTCAGAATCGAAATCAACTTCTCCAGGAATTTGCAGATCTCCAGATCCGTCTTGATGCAGAAACCTCGAAGTTTGCCGATGTCTCTTCTAGTCTTGAAATGTACAAGAGCCGCGCAGACGAGTACTTCAGCAAACTCGAACAAGCAGAGATCGCTGTTCTCAAAGCTAGTCGCGCCGAACAGTTTGCCAAGTCTCAGGCAAAGGAAGCCGAAGACACATATGCGGAGGTCATGGCCGAACGTGAGAAGATGGATGCCAGCATTGAGGATCTCCAACGCCAGAACCAACGCCTCGAAGAAAAGGTTGAAGATATTTCAACCGATTTAGCAGCTGCCACTCAGGCTAAGAAGAGACTTCAACACGAACTCGAGGACTACCGTAACCAAAGAGCCATGGAGATCGAGGACAAGGAATCAAGTATGGAGCAGACTCGTAAGAAGTATCAGGCCGAGTTCGCTACATTGACCAACGAGCTTGATCTTGCCCGTGAGGAGAGGCTCTTCAAGCAAGCAGAGATTGCCCGACTTCGAGAAGAACTTGATGAATTGAGGTCAAAGTGGGATGATGAAGTTCTCAACAGCTCGACCTGGTCCAAGGAGAAGGCTCGTCTGGAGTCAACTTTGGCAGATGTCGCTTCCTCTCGCGATGAGGCAGTGAATGCTCATAACGAAGCTCAAGGAAAGGTTGTGACATTACTCTCTCAAGTTCGTACTCTCCGCTCCTCGGTGGACGAGATCACAGCAGAACGAGATCACCTTCTCCGGGAGAAGCGAAATGTTGAGGCTCGCCTCGAGGAGGCGAAATCTGGCCTCGAGGACCTTGTGAAGGGAGACAGTCCCTCTCTGCGCAACGCCGCCAACATGGACAAGGAGATTCTAGAACTCAAGTCACACCTCGCCCAACAAGAAGATATTGCGGCCGCTGCTGTGGAGAAAATGCGCAGAGCAGAAGCCCTGGTGACGGAGGTCCAAAAAGATGTCATGGTGGAGCGCGAAAACAGCATTCAACTGCAGCAACAAAAGGCATCGTTGGAAAAGGTACTGAACGAGGCCCAACTCAAACTTGTTGATCTGGAGACCAAGGGTTACTCGAGTGCCAGCCAGGATGTTAAGTTCCTGCACAAACGCATTCAGGAGGTAAGTTGTTCCTGTAACACTTGACACTTTATCGAAGCTAACATGATGCAGCTCGAATCACAGCTCGAAGACCAGGAGACTGAGCGTAGCAAATCTCAGCGCTCCGTTCGAAATGTAGATCGAATCGTGAAGGATATGCAAGGTCAGATCGACCGCAAGGACAAACAAAACACACAGCTCTCAGAGGATGTCTTAAGGATGCGCGACAAGGTCGAGAAGCTTCTGAAGACCATCGAGGAGCTGCAGTCATCGGAGTCCCAAAATCAGTTGTCAGCTCGACGCGCTGAGCGTGAACTCCGAGAAGAAAAAGAGAAAATTGCTCGATTGGAGCGCGAATTGGTAGGATTGAAGAACCTCCGCAACGACAAGGGGTCGGGCAGCGTCATGGGTAGCGTCCGCAGTCGCATGGGCCCCTGGCGGGTCAGCGAAGGAGATGATGCATCCATGGTGGACATTCCAAGGAGGAAGAGTAGCCTTAGTAGGGTCCCCAGCTTCACAAAAGGATTCCTATAAAGGTAGCGGGGAGTTGAACAAAGGATGCGGATGTAGGATACACACATAAGTTGGGAGCACGTTGATGAGGCGTTGAAGCATTTGTCCAGGGTCTGGGTACTGTAATGGTTTGCAAGGCATGGGAGGCGGGTATGATGAATGGCGGATGGTGTCTAGGATGTCTTTTCTTCGCCAGTGCTTTATGGAGTATTGACTTTGCGTATGATTAATGAGGAGCTTACGCTGCACGTTTTTACTACGCGGGATTCCTTCTTCTCGAGCAAAGTAATTGCATGATAATTTAGCACGACTGGTTGAATGATCAATATTCTTCACCAGTCGCTTCGTGATTGGAGTATCCCATCTCGCATAATATGAACACATCGTATCTTACACATCAAGCTCTGCTTAGCTCTGCAGTATCGAGGAGCGCCTTGGCCGAACAGACAACACAAGAACGTCATTTCTCATCCTCTTGGGGAATGTCTGAAGGTTTCTGGGGCTTCTCCATCCCCATTTTGCCCATAAGTCCCTCTATCAACTCCTCCATCGCTTTCTCATCTTCAGGGCTAACCATCCCAGGCCTGCGGGTCACAGCCTGTGTCCGCTGCCTTAATTCCTCTATCGAAGAGAGATCAAAAGCCCAGGAAATGCCTCCTACCAGCATGATGCCAAAGCTCATGACGTTGAGCGTGGCAAGTCCAAGGGCTTGTACAGCGAGCAAGGATCTGTCACCTGAGTCAAACTTGACTTGGTGTCGGTTGGAAGAGTAAAATTTGGGGAAGGAATTGTGCCGCATTCGTAGCACTGAACGTCTTGATACGGCGACAGATGCAGCAAGGAACCCAGCGCCAGTGAGCAGCAGACCGAACTGTCGAATTGAACGATCCCATGATGGTTGCTGTGGTGCTATTACTGGCGATGTTCTTTGTGGAGTAGCAGAAATAGTTGGTGGAGTTGGTGTTGCTGATGGGATTGAAACATCCGCGGATGGTCTTTCATGGCCTAGTGAAGTTTCCTGGCTTTTCTGGGGTATTGATCCTTTATCAGAGCCGGGGATACCAAGCCATGAGCTTACTAAAGAAGCAAGAATGGGCATTTTTTTTCTTTCGCGATCTGCCAAGTTCTATCTGGTGGCAGTGTTTGTGACGGATAACTGTGCTAGGAACACTAAACTGCTGAATGCCCATTGCTACCTCTACCTTAGTTTCTTGATATTAGGGACATAGCACCCCGCTCATTGCATACGACTGTCATAAATGTAATGGATATTTACATAACCCTCTCACTCAGGTATCACCATGTCATGTCAAGTCAAGTCAAGTCAATGAAGAGTCTCATCAACCTCTCTCCCCAGCAGCCGCCTAATAAATATTCTCTATTTTTCATCTTGGAAGCTATGCCGAAACTAAAAAACAAAGGGCCCAAATCAGGCAAAGTGGAAGCATCTGCGCCGCAGCCATCAGTTCCTCCATCATGGCCAGCTTTCAAGCCTTCTCTACCGATAGTTGACTTGTCCCCCGAACCACATCCATTGACTTCAAAGGTTGTTCTTATACCTTCATTTTTCCCGCGATCGCTCTGCCGCGATTATGTCGCCTTTCTCAAAACCCTCCCTCTACAAACAACGCCAGGTCGTCCCAGGCGGGGCGAAGCAGTTCGTGTCAACGACCGGTTTCAGATTGATAGCTATGACTTTGCTACTCGCTTATGGGAACAAACTGGTTTGAAAGAGGTCTTGCTAGATGGGGATGTTAACGAGAAGTGGTAAGTTTTGCTTCGTTTCAATCCGCCATTTATCTTGAACTGCAATGGTCATGATGCCGTAGACAGCATAATTAATGTTGCGTAGGGATGGTGAGCCTGTTGGACTGAATCCTAATATTCGCGTGTATCGTTACTCGAAAGGCCAGTTTTTTGACTGCCATTGTACGTGTATAAGTCTCATCTCCAACAACCAGCGTAGCGACCTCAATGGCCTAACGACACAAAACCTCCTGCTCCTGTCCTTCCACACGCATTCCATAATTTGCACCCATTTATCTATCTCATGGTTCCCCCTTCTCATTTAACATGCACACCTCAGCTGACTAACGTCTGTTTGGCTCACCAGATGACGACTCCAATAACCTGACGTTGCCTTCGGATCCTCCATTACCAGTGAAAACCACGTGGACCCTTTTGCTCTATTTGACATCCGCTTCTGAGGGCTGTATCGGGGGCGAGACCGTATTCTACCCAAGAGATCGAAGATCGTCTCGAGAAGAGATCGTGGTCCCTCTTGAGACGGGGGCATTGCTTCTCCACAAGCATGGAGACGATTGTTTACTGGTAAGACGTTCTCTACACCTTTTTGCCGTCTTTGATTAAACAGACTTCCCGTGCTACATGAATATTGAGCCCAAATATTTACTAACTATTTCAACTTAGCACGAAGGGCGAGAGGTCACTGCAGGTGAAAAATGGGTTTTACGGACGGATCTTTGCGTTAGACGATGAATGTGATTATCAGCCTAAGTAACTTGGTAGTCCCAAAACTTTGGTTTGTTGTACTACTGAGTTCTGCCTATCTTTCCCTTGCCAACTGGTTAGCCCGTTGTCGTCTTTACCGTTCCAATGGTCCATTCTTGCACGCGACAATTTCTCTAGCCTCAGGACTTTCAATCTCGGGCCAATGCTGTGATCATATCGGCAGCTGATCCCAATGCCAATGGTCACTTGGCATCCACCTCACTCATGAGGCTGACCAAGCGATCAATGGTTTCTTCGTCGTCTTTTTCCTCCACGTCATCGCTGTAAATCGAGTCTGTCGCGTCTTGGACGTCATCATCACTTGGAACTTCAACTTCCATGCCATTCTCTGAAAGACCTGGCTGTTCGTCGCGTACCATTTCAAAATCATCTCCAGAAGAAGATGATTCTCCTGAGCCTGAAATGCCATTAGGGAAGTCGTCATCTTCCTCGGGGGTTGCATCGTCTTCCAGAGGGAAAATGGCCAATGGCTGTCCTCGATGAAGGACCGTGCCGTCCGGAAGGTGAGAATGGATCTCAGGCGCCAGCTCAGACACTTCGGGGACCTCTTTGTCTGCAGACGTGACATCATTCTTTCCTGTTGGCTCAAGGTGCTCGGCAAACCCTGGCACTTCTCCTTGACGAGGTCCCGCGGCAAGTGAAGATCTCAGTTCAAGGTTACTATAGTTCGCCATACGACACATCTCCTTATGGAAGATCCAGGGGAAACTAATCAGAGGCATTGACTTTGGTTCTAGCTTGCGCGGTTGCAAGAGGGTTCCCCCGTCGTTGATGACTCCTCGGTGGTGCTCGTAAAGTGCAATTTTCATTTCCTCATCGGTTACCTTGTACATGGCTGCGACAAAGGGTTCGAGTTTCTCTGCACTCTTAGAACCTGCAGTATCGATACATAGCTGTCGAAATGTCGCCTTGAGATTATTGTACTCACGACGAAGCTCCTCCTGAACTTTGTAGTCTGAGCCAACAGCAGGTTTTGACATGGCAAAGCCAGTCCAAAGCTCAAATTCAGTCTTGAGCGCATGTTGACTCAGTAGTCGGCGTACAGATGTATCGTATTGTGTCTTGATTTTTCTTGCAGATTTGAGCGTGTCCCGGTCGAGTTCAAACTTTTTGATAATCCGTTGGTCGAATGGACTGTCCCAGATAGGGTCAAACTTGACTTGCTCACCTTTCACTTTGTCAAATATGACTCCAAGAGCTTTCCTGGAGGTGTAGCTGTTCTTCTTCTCCATAAAATGAGGCCACTTCCGAGGTTGTTGATCTCGTCTCAATACCGCTGGGTCGCCCGTCTTCGGATAGTCCACTGCTTTAGAGTGCAGCTCTGCAAGTTCCAGACCTTAAGAACAGGGTTAGCAAAGAAGTTTGTAATATGATCACTATCACGACTCACATTTTGGTGACATTGGGCCAAGGTCGTCTGAAAATGCTAGATGAGATGTCGCAATGAGCGGCAGTTTATCGTTCTTTAGGTACTTGACGAAGAAGTTCCTGAGATCATCGACCGTGACATCACGATCAAGCTCAATGGGTTTGGGTGCTGAGTAGTTCATGGGCGGATAATTCCATCTTCTAGGAATCAATGTCGGCTCCCAAATTACGAAGAAGTCATCGCCGTCAAGGTCACCACCAGAAAGCATATTAGGAACAGGCTGATCGCCAGTGGATGGAAATACAACAACATCCCTCAGGTGATGCAGAGCTGGGCAGTCCACTGCTTCAACAACACGAATGTCTCCCGGGTGCAGCGACGGGTTGCGTCCAACTATGCATACTCCGCTAATGACCTGAGTCTTGTTATAGTGCGTTGCGTCGCCCAGCTGAATGAAGATTTGCGGAAGTCTATCGATAGCTTTATTTTCGGAGCCTTCGGTTTCGGATGAGTGACCTCTGAGCGTGCCAGTCTCATCGACGCAGCCAAGGACGAAGGCACTTTTCTGCACCTGAATCCTTGCTTTCTCCTTGAGTAGCTTTAAGGACCAAGATCTCCAAAGTTTAAGTACGTTAACAACGAACGGTTCCTGCAGATCATCTGTCTTGAAGCCAGCCTTGAGCAGGTCAGAGATATGGTTCTCGTCAACGAATTTGGTCAACATGTCTATTGCAACGTCATTGTCCTCCATGGCCAGCTCGTACGACCGCAATTGGTGGTCAAGCAGGTTAGTGAAGGAAGAAATGGGAACCCCAAGACATTCGAGAATGGTGATTGTTTGTCTATTGAGAGTTGCTGTCGCCATTGCGGCACTGCGGATAATCTCGAGACCTTTAGAATCTGACTCGAACTTCTTCTGGGATTCCCGAATATGGACTTCCATGACTTTAGTGTCTTTGGGCCAAATGGCGAGAACCCCTTTGCAGCCACCCATACGAAACTGAAAGGCGGAGGGTTTCGCAATAACGTCAAGAATCATGTCTTCGCTGATAAGCTGCGCCAAGAACGACGATATCTTGCCGATGCCGTCGGTGAAGCAGTAGCCGTTCCTCTCGATATCAGGTATCTGTTGAGTTGCTGGCGCCGAAATTGCATGAAGCTCTCTTGTGGTAGAGAAGCATTGACCGAGACGAGCAGCATACTTCGCCACAACTTTTATATGGCTAAACTGACCCATCCACTTACGAATATCATCGCATGATATGTGCTCCGTGGGACAAAAGAAGTAAGCGCCGTTGACTCTGAGCTGCGAGTTGCCAAAGGCAAGGAATTCGTAGACGCGATCGCCGATACGGACGCCTTTATACATTGAACGGAGCACCCTTTTGTATATCTCGTCATTTTGGTCCTTGTTTACCGCAATCCTACCCTTTTCCATCTCTTCAGTGAATTGGATTTTGAGGAAACGGTCCTCATAATGCTTGTAGCGGCGCATGACGCGGTTGGACATCTCCACAGTAGGTGTTGTATAGCGAATCGTTGTTGGCGTGATGACTGCCTTACGGACGAGACAACAATGAGAAGGAATTCTTGACATGATTGTAGAGTCATCAATCTGAGACTCCTCTAAAATAGCCATTGGGTCCACGACAACTTGAGCGTTATCAGCCACGGATTCGAGACAGAGCTTGGCTTTGGTTGGCCTCATGTTCGCAAGTCTTTCCAAGAACTCCCTGCTGATCATGTGTTCATTGAGATAGCCACGGGAAAGACAAACTTCAAGCTGGTATCTAATATCGAAAGGCAGATGAACTATCGAATCCGGGGAATACTGAAGCATCTGAAGTGCGTTGTGCCCTTCGGTAGGAGCTTGGTGGTCTATATATTCCCACATCTTTGCTTTTGTTCCATGGATGGTTTTGAAATCATCTTGAACTTTAGTGGTGATGTTGAAGTCGTCCAGGATGCTCACTAACTGTTGATTGGCCCGACTTGCTATTTCAGTTCCCCCATCTAGAACGAACCCAAGAGTGGTCCATCGGCCAATATCAATGAATTCGGGATCTTGGAAATCGTTGTGGAGAGTGACCGGGTACATCATGGGCAGGCCAGCGTGTTGAACGATATTTGTCGCGCGATTCCAACTCTCCATAACACTCCAATTCTTGGCTTCGTCGGAAAAGGTCGAATTGATGTCAGGTGTCTTCCAATAGTACTGGGGTGGTGTCTTGAGAGGAACCACGAGAGTACAGCAATTATCAACGGCTGCTGTTTGGTAAACATTCTTCATACTTGAAAAGTCAATAACAACTTTGTGTTGTCGTTCAGTTCTGTTTCCCCCTGCAACACTCGGTATGGGGAAGAACGCGGTCAGTTTCTGGTGTTTCGGGCTGAGCTCGAGTTTAAGACTTCGTCCATTGCCCATCCCAGGGATAGACTTCATGATCCTCATTGTTTTCTCTCCTGTCAGGCTCCCAAAATGTATGGCCGCAGGATACAGTGTCAGTTTGACAGGGCAAGTCTGGTCAGGACGTACGGGGCTTCGCAGGAAACCTGGAGGTACGTGCTGGGCAAGTTTAATAGAAATCTCAATCTGTTTGGGATGTTGTTTTATGTCATGATGGCGAACAACATAAATGCCCGTGTACCAAAAGTTTCGCTCTGGTGGTGGTTCGAACCTGATTTTGGCGTTACTGACGTTCGGGTTTCTTTGCGTCTCGTAGATATCCATGTATGCGATTTCTCCTTCATGAGAGAACCAGT
This sequence comes from Fusarium redolens, assembly GCF_020744475.1. Taxonomy (NCBI): domain Eukaryota; kingdom Fungi; phylum Ascomycota; class Sordariomycetes; order Hypocreales; family Nectriaceae; genus Fusarium; species Fusarium redolens. The sequence continues at coordinate 2,011,122 of NW_025763666.1, read as the reverse complement.
CCCAGAGATTTGAAGTCGTAACTGAGGCTGGCACTCCCTCGAGATGTATCGTGAGTTCGGGCCATGCTTTCCATTGTCCGTGGAACTGAGAAGCAAGCCCATCAGGATTGATTGCACAGTTTCGTCGAACCTTTGGTTGCCCTGGCCTGCATCTCTTCGGTCTTCGCTGGTGCTTGGGGTTTTGTTGGGGCCCTTTCGAGGGCCCGTGGGGCGGGCGTTTAGAGCTCATGTTCAATGTATATCTATGTAATCTGGACAGAATGTTAGTCAAAGTGGTTTCCTCAACGACGAGCTCAGAGGATAATGTTGGCTTAAAAAGAACAAACCTTGGGTAAATTGAATGATGCCCCAGGTGCAGCACACTTCAAGGGTTGATCATGAGGCTTAGGAGACAGTATGGTGGTTGCAGTCAAGAACAAGATCGGAGCGCTTTTGGATTGGGGAGGATGAATTTTATCACTTGGCGTGGTGACGTGCGATGAAAGGGCGCGAGTGTTGTGCAGTGATTCAGAGAGCAGGCATCTGCTAGAAGCCCGAGATTGCAGCAAAGAAGGAAAGAAAACCCAACTAGCAGATCATAAGAAGCAGGTGGGTAGGTCAGGTAGGCACAGTGGTGTCAAAATCCTAGCACAGAGGTAAAGAGGTTTGGGCAAGGCGAGGTTGGACGCAACTATCCGTTGATGTTTGTTGTTGTTTGAAAGAGCAATGTGAGAAGCCTAAGGTACCTGATGGAAGTAAATTTGAGTATCTAACTAGCCGCTTTACCAAGCACAGACGGCCTTGCATAAATGTTTTGTTCGCTTGAGTCTAATGTACTTCGTGATTGTTACGGCAGCATCACCTCTGTCAAGTGTTTCTGTAGCACAAGACACCGTATTGCAGTGTGCCTCAAGTTCGTATTGATGACTGAGCAGTTAACTGCATCATCCAAGTTCGGGTACTTGATCATTATCCATATAGAGGTGCATAAATCTCCTAATCTCTAACTGCAGGTTGGGTTTGTCTTACAACGCTTCATCCAACACTAGAGCAATGGATGCCGAGTTACAAGCAGGGTTGCAAGCGATCCCTACAAGCATCAATACTGCAAATATCTACATACAGCAATAATTTGTTATAGACCCACTAGCCTGAGGATGTATGTAGAAACATAACCATAGTTCTGTCTTAGACCAAGTCTTTCACCACACGGTTTGGTGTCACCGCGACATTTGACCCAGGATACAGAGTGTTCTCCCAAGGCACATCCATGATCTTTCCAGGATTCAAGATCCATTCAGGGTCAAAAGCCTTCTTCACAGCTGCCATAACTTCCAGAGTCTCTGGTCCAACTTCCCAGAGTAGACTCTCCTTTTTGCCCCAGCCGATGGAATGCTCTCCTGTACATGTACCATCCATGTCCAGCGCTCGTTTCACCATGTTCTTAACGCAAGCTTCGACCTTTTGGCGCTCACCAGGGACGTTCTTGTTATACATGATACTTTCATGAAAATTTCCGTCTCCCACATGGCCTAGGATGCTGGCGAAGAGGCCAAGCTCATCCATCTCTTTCTTGCTGACCTCTATGATGTCAGCTAGCCGGCTGAACGGAACAGCTACGTCGGTACTCCCTGCGTTATCATCAATTAGCGGCCGAATGGATAGGCAGTATGTTGATGGCCGCGCTGCGATACTCACAAACATCGTCACCGTGTTTTCGGAGAGAGAGCATAGACCAAAGGGATTCTTTCCTGGCAGACCAGAGCAGCTGTTGCTCAGCAGCATCCCGAGCAAACTCGAAACTTCCGCCTTTGTTTGCCGCCGCAATCTTTTTCACCCTATTGATGTTGTCTTTCACACCCTCCTTTGTTCCAGAAAACTTAAAGAACAGTGTTGGTAATTCCTTCCAGACCCGCGGTTTCGTAGCACCACCAAGGTTGATGACTCGCATCTGAACTTCATCCATGATCTCCATCGCTGCAACAGGAACGCCGGCCTGCATGACGCCAGCTGCTGCACCGGCGGCATCTCGAATGGTGGGAAATGTAACAACAGCAACCGAGTACTGCTCTGGAATGACAGCCAACTTGAGTGTAGCTGCGAGTATTAGCTGAGTCTCACTTTGGGTGTGTACGCCTTGTTATACCTTCTGTGACAATCCCCAGTGTGCCTTCAGAGCCAACAAACAGTCCGTTCAGATTATATCCAGCAGATGACTTTCGTGGCCTTCGTCTCGTTTTGATGATACGCCCGTCGGATAGGACAACGGTCAAGTTAATGACCCAATCCTTCATTGTACCATATCTTACAGCATTTGTGCCAGAGCAATTCGTTCCGATCATCCCCCCTATTTTCGCTGATGGGCCTAAACAACTTCGTCAGTGCTTCGATGTCCCTGGCCCCCCATGATTATTGGTCACATACCAGGATCGACGGGAAAGAAAAGACCACTATCCATAGCCAGTAACTTTGCGTTTAGATCTTGCCAGCCAATACTGGGCTGGACCACAATATCCATATCATCTTTGTTGAACTGAATGATTTGGTCCATATAAGCAAAATCCACACTTATTCCTCCGTAAGGGGCAGAAAAATTGCCTTCCAAGCTTGAGCCTCCGGAATAGGGGATGATAGGAACGCGATGCTCATAACATATGCGAGCTATCACGGACACTTGCTCAGTTGTTCTAGGATATGCCACGGCTACTGGCAAAGTATCAGGGTTGACCGTAGACCATTCTGAGTAGCCATGTGCTAGTAGATCCTCGGGATCCGTCGAGATAAAGCCTTCTATTCCAACCTCGTTTTCGATACGCCTGATCGCCTGTTTCGAAAATCAGCCTGAGGGCATGAGAACATACAGGTATTTACCTTGTCCATCTCGGGCAACGTAGCATAATGAGGCGCAAGCGATCGACCCCATATAGAATTTCCAGTGCCTTTTGTTTCGTTCAAGCTGGCAAGCCCCCATCCAAGAGCTCCAGCCCCAATGGCAACTGCCAAAACCTTTGGCTGCGACCATCCTGGGGTATTCCTTGGCTTGCTCTGAGCAGAGTCATAGGCCACATGAGAACGAACGCAAGAAGAGACTGTAAGGCCTCGTCGAAATCTCGCACTTTGTGCACAACGGCTCAAGAGAGTCCTTGTCGAAGTCCTGCTGGTAAACATTTCAACCCAATGCTTAAGAAACGTATAGTTTTCTGACTCAAACGGCCTAGTCCACTATTGACCGTGATGTGGAACCCAGATCGATTCGATACCCGAAGCCTGTTCCTTTTGCTCCAATTAACAAAGTTCAATGAGTCCGTTGCGTTATATGGCTCTTGCGAGTAGTGTTTTTGATCACCAACGGGAATCTCTGCCGTGTCTAAGCGAGTCTGTACCGAGTATCCGCAAGCAAGTGAGAGGGGGAAAGAACGACGAGAATCCTTCGATTCAAGCAACTAGGAGAGATGACCACGCGAAGGAAAACCCCGGAACCAGATGTGGCCACGATGGGGCTGACTCTCACTTTTAAGTACCTTAGTCTCAAGAACATCATCGGCGCACGTGGGGCATAACCAGGAAAGTGGAAATCTAAATTCAAACGGCTTCTCTTGTAAGCATAGACTCGCTGATGCAATACTGAGCGCCGCGTTGCCGCTGGGTCTTAGCATGGCTTTTCCATTGCTTGTTGAGCCTAGCGGGTCTAATGGCGAGGGGCACACGATCCATCTTTCATGGACGTTGTGCGTGTGCGGTCTTACTGTAACAAGACATTCAGTCGCATGGATGTATGAGGCTCCCCACGCATTACGCCCACATGCACATCACAGGAACAGCGCGCGTGAGACTCGAATTGTCGAATCGCAGCTTCAAGGAGTGCAGCCAACAGCATCATGGCTGAGGAGGATTTGACGGGCGGCTGCAGTTCTCGTTAGTCATGCATTTTTGACCTCATGCGTAATTACGACTCGGTACCCTGAATTTACAATAGACTTCCCCGCTCCTAAATGACTCGGTTTGCTCGCCGAACCAGCAGCTTCACAGCATACAGCATGTACCGTAGGAGGCTGTGGAGAGGGGGAAAGAATCCGAGCCCACTTGGTGTTATTCGTAGTTTGGGGGTTCGAAAGCTTCCTTCAGTGGGATGAAGCAACTAGCTCAATGGAGAAGTTGGGGAATGGAAGGAAGAATTTCAATTCGAGAGACAAGTCCATTCTCTCATCTTCCAGGGTAGCAAGCAACCAGCATTCTCGTAAACGTGGGGTGGGCAAGGAATAGGAATTCGCCTATATCCGATATTCTCACCTCGGTCAGCCAAATTGTAACACAGCCACAACTTTACACATTGGGAGGTCAACTGATACTCTGATAACCATGGGATGTAGCCCGTGAGCACTTAGTGGAGAGACTGTATTCATTATTACCTTGATTTCAAATCATTATGCTATGCAGCCCTACCAGTCAGCTTTGACCCGAACCTTTCCCCATGGGAAGGATGATATTAGAAAGAAACACGAGTTACTTGTATGGCTGCTGACAAAGTCATGAAATATAATACGGATGGCAGCGAGTCCCCTGGTTGGACAATGGCATATTATCAAGGAACCTGAGTGCAGTTGCATCAGTGAATACGGTTACGTTTTCTTTGGTGTATTGCAAGATGAAGGGCAACGTCTTCGATTCATTTTTATCACAGTTCGAGGGAGACATCTGTCAGGAATCGACACTTCTGTTGGGCTCAAATTCATCTTTTATCGTAGCCTCATGGGGGCCGGCTATCTCCAGGGTAGTTAAAGCCGCAAAGCAAACGTCAAATCCGAGACTCCAGTCCACATGCCATTTTTTTACCATTCCTAACGCAAATCCACAATTTAGTGAGAGATGGCGTAAGCGCGTCGGCGGTCACGCTCCTCAGCGATGGTGAGCTTGACACCCTTGCCCTTGGGCAGAGAGATCCAGGGCTTGTCCTGGCCAATGACGAAAACGTTGCTCTCACGGGTAGCAAAGCTGTTGTCAATAGCATCCTTGACGTGGACGATGTTGAAACCACCGTCGTGGCGTTCACGGTGAGTGATAACACCAACACGACCCATGTTGCGACCACCAGTGACCATGACGACGGCGCCAGTGTCGAACTTGATGAAGTCGGTGATCTTGCCAGTGGCAAGGTCAATCTTGACAGTGTCGTTGACCTTGATAAGAGGGTCAGGGTAGCGGATGCTGTGAAAACCTCGTTAGCAACGGGGTATTTGGGGGTTACATACAACCGTCAAATAAAGCTCCTGTCTTGTCGGGTGACTCGAATCGACCAAAGCTTGATCCAACGGCTGAATGATGTCTGACAGAACTCACGTTCGTGCATCGTGCGTGACCAAGAATGGGATTCCACCACGACCAAGCTGGACACGCTTGACCTTGCCAAGCTTGTACTCAGCCTCCTCAGCCTGGATTCGGTGGACGGTGAATCGGCCCTTGGTATCGTAGACAAGACGGAAGTTCTCGCCAGTCTTCTCGATGGTGATAACGTCCATGAAACCGGAGGGGTAGGTGGAATCGGTGCGGACCTTGCCGTCAACCTTGACCAATCGCTGCATCAGGATGGCCTTGGTCTCACGGTAGTTGAGAGCATACTTGAGGCGGTTTCGGATGAAGACGATCAGGGGCATGCAGTCGCGGAGCTTGTGAGGACCGGCAGAAGGCTTGGGAGCGTAGGTGCCGGACAGCTTGTCAAGCAGCCAGTGCGAGGGGGCGCTGAGGCGCTTCTGGTGCTTCTTGCTATTAAGACGGTCAGATCCTCGTTCTCATAACGGGACAACAGGAGAGAAGTCCAAATCGTGATTCGTTGTAATCGTATCTGTGATCGTTCTTCTTGCAATTCCACTTACATTCCGCGGGCCATTGTGTCGGTTGGCTGGTTTGTCGGCGGTGATGAGGAGGATGGACGAGGAAACCTACTTCACAAAGAACGGACTGAGTGATGTGTTGATCGCGCACTTTTTTTTTTCGCTAGTGGGGGTTTCGTGCCCTACGATTGAGTCGCATGTGGGTCACGTGACAGTATATGTTTTCCCACGCAGGAATGGTAGGTACTAATACACAAGTGGAGTAGCCTGTGTGAGGAAGCGTCGGGTTCAATTGATTGACAACCTCAAATAGGTCTTTTGACCAAATGGTTTTATTGAATTATCTTGTCATTAGGATATGCATGGTGTATTCCGAGCATATTTACCCTGAAAACATCTTCAACTAAACCTTTGGCAACAGCAGCATGACAAACTATCCTTTTTGGATGTCATGAGCGCCTAACGATGTACAACTTTTGAAACATTCCATCTTTGCCGGTGAGGCAAACCGTGTTTTCCTTTCCTTCAAGCGCCAAAGCACCTATCCATACCATCAGATACAAGTGATAAGCGACCGATAACCAGCGCGTGCTGTGTGTTCTCGTCCAGTTCCAAGTCTCAATCTATGTACGCCCAATACCATTGCAAACCAGTTTCCCGACTCCTGTCCCTTTCGAACTTTCATAAACATTAATGCAGAACACTGCGACTAATAGATGCTGGCCCGACTGTTGATAATCTACTCGGGTGTTGCATCCCATCTTTGTCGTGACTTTTCTGTGGGGTATTTGCTGGTGGAGAAAGACCAGGGACGCCCTCGATACCAGATCGTGAAATCGCTGGCGAAAGCTTGGCATCGTCAAGTAATAGGCGCGATATGTCCATTTCACCGCCCATGAACTGAGGCGGCACAGTTTCACCGAATTCGAAAACTTGAGCTGTTCCCATAATTTCGCCTGTCTCGATTCTTTGCTGAGCTGGCCATCGAGAAAGATCTTCGCGCGATGTCGACTGGTTCATTTGTGGTTCTAGCGTTGTAGCCTTCGGAGGTTTAAATGAGTTCCCAGCCGGTAATCTCACAGATGGCTCCATAACATCGTTCCCTCGACTCATCTCCCTGGCTTGAAGATTGCTTTTCTCTATTCGTTGATAAACACTGGAATACTTGTTGCGTACTCGATCTCTCAAATCTGTTGGTTGCCTACTGGAAAGATGGAAGCGCGGGTCCCTTTGAATCTTGGTCCAAGCGGGTCCATGGATCTCTAACCCCTGAAGAATTTCATTGTCATCTTGTTCAGTAAAAGGTCGACGTTCGCGGCGATGAGACTTCTTGAAGGGCCCATGAATACCGAGCTCCACAAGATCTTCCATCTTCTTGCGATGTGCTCGGCTTTTTTTCTGCTTAGGAGTAGTGTCAACCTCTTGCTGCATTGCTGAGGCAGTGTCTTTTGTTGATGCAGTATTTCCATCTATCAATATCCTTTCAAAGTGCACATCCGTCTTGCCCTTCTGGTTCGACCCTCGGTGGGAACGTGATGGCGAGTCTAGTTCAAGCGTCCGGTTGGACTTGCGAAGCTCCTCGGGACAGCACGTCCTAAACCGATCCTTAAGATCCCCAGCTGTCCGGTCGTTAAACTTGAAATCGGTATCTTCAAGGATGCTCGTCCACTTTCCGACCCCATGTCGATTAACACCCAATAACAAATGGGTTGTCTCCTCCTCAGACCACTTCCGCCTCGGTTTGCTGGTACGCTTTCGCGTTTTGTTGGTAACCGGAACCGATTCAGCCTCTTGGGACGGTTGAGTGGATGACTGGGCGGAAGACTGCGTAAAATCGGGCATTATCTTCATATGCGAGCCATCCTTGCCATCGAACGAATCAGACGATATGGGAGGGAACAAAGCGGCGTGGGGTGGAGGTTCATGAAGCCCGTTGATGATCGGTGGCATTACCGGCGCTTGCTGGGCGGCTTTTTGCTTTTTCAGTGGTTGTGGGAGCTGCATGAAATCATCCTTGACATGAAGGCCACGATGTCGCTTTTTGTTCGATACGTCTTCAAGAAGCTCAGGACCGTCGTCTAATAGCCGACTTATCGAATTGGCTGGTTCTATAACATCCGAGTCGCTCGAAGCTATTCGTAGCGGAAATCCTCCAGAAACCGGTGCAATCTTTCCATCCTGGCCATTCCCTTCCTTGCGAAGCTCAAGAGAAAGATCATCGTTGGTCAAATTTATCAAATCAACAGCGTTAATAACAGATTGCGTGTCAGCAGGTGGCCTGTCACCACGATGGTTCGCGTCGGACTCGATTGGGGGCAATGATCGATCTGTGGCCGAAGGGAATGCAAGGGAATGAAGGGGTGGAAGATCGGCATGGTTGAGTTGCGGTCTCGTCGGCTCGTTGAGCAGATGAATTAAGCGTGGCTCGATCGTGGCCATCGTGGGCTCTCAGAGGTGGATTGGCACATTGAGCACAAGTTGAAGTCAATGGAGGAACAAATAGACACGATTGATTGCGATATTAGCCAGCGAAGGAGAGAATATAAAGAGGGGAGGGGAAGCTGCATATGCCGTTGGCAAGAGGCAACGGCTCAGAACACCATGTTGACTACGAGATTGGGGAGCTGCTTCACAAGAGTTGGGGCGTGAACGCTTTGATATTCTCACCTGGGCCTGTATGTCTCTCAGTTGCAGTAGCACGTGAAATCGCCACATGTTGAAGCTTGCCATTGGCAAATTCAACAGGAGGGGCGCATCCGCACTGAAGCTACCATACCTAGCAAACCGGCCGCGGATAATGCCGGCGCTTCCCGGTCTAGTATCCGCCTTTCAACACAATTGAACTGCATCTCGATATCGGGCTTTTTCACATGCCAGCATGAAAACTGCATTCAATGCCTAAAAGGCGGCAATACTTGTCGACTTTACTTACTTATGAACAAGTAAGTGAAGTAATCCAGTAGCCATGGATGACATGTTAGTATAACCTAATAAGTCTTATCACAAGGCCAGCATTATGAATCTAGGCTAAGAATAAAACTAGTCAAATTCACCACATGTTGGTGAGAGAAGGATACCTCTATTCCGCATTTTTCTCACACCCGAGGCTTATCTCCAATACATCCTGATAGGCAAGCAAAACAGAACAGGGTGAAATTTTTGCCCGCTATTCTCGAGGGTAGTTCAAAATGTCATGATTCATATTTTACAATGTTTTATTCGGCTGAATTAAGATCCCCCTTGGTTCTTTGAATAACATCAATGTTGTTATTCGTTTAACGTGAGTGGGACTCTGGTGAAATGATCTATGAGCGCTTTTATAATTTTTGATACATGCCATCACGATCTTAAGATTGATCGAGCATCCTGGCCGTCCCGATTTTGTTTTATGGTAATTTTCATCCCTTGTAGGGGCTGGGGCCGACCATAAGCTCGGGCTTGACAAGAGTATCAAACTCATCCTCAGTTAGAGCCTGGAGCTCGAGGGCACTCTGCTTGAGGGTTAGACCCTTCTTGTGAGCATTCTTAGCGACCTTGCTGGCCATGTCGTAACCGATTTTGGGGTTAAGGCAAGTGACAAGCATGAGCCTATAAATCTGGTAAGTATTTATTTCGAGTTTGTGATGTACAAGAACTTACGATTCCTTCATGATGCTGGCAATCTTCTCCTCGTTAGCGGCGAGACCAGCAACTAGGTTCTTCTCGAAAGAGCGCATGCCATCTGTTAGAAGGCGTGAGCTGTGCAGGAGGTTGCGGATCACCAGAGGTTTGTAAACGTTAAGCTCGAACTGGCCATTCATACCACCAATAGTGGTCGCAACGTGGTTGCCCATAACCTGGGCGCAGACCATAGTCAAAGCCTCACACTGCGTGGGGTTAACCTTTCCAGGCATGATGCTGCTGCCAGGCTCGTTCTCGGGCAGGTTGAGCTCACCGAGACCACAACGAGGGCCACTGCCGAGGTATCGAATGTCCTGAGCAATCTTGGTAAGAGAGGCAGCAAGGGTGTTGAGAGAGCCGTGAGCCTGGACAATAGCGTCATGGGCAGCCAGGGCCTCAAACTTATTAGGGGCAGTCTTGAACTCGGTGCCGGTCATGTTGGTGACCTCCTCAGCAATAGCTTCGGCGAAGCCCTGGAAAGTGTTGATGCCTGTGCCAACGGCGGTGCCGCCCTGGGCGAGGAGGCGTAAATCAGGGAGAGAGCTCTCTACACGCTTGATGCCAAAGTCGAGCTGAGCAACGTAACCAGAGAACTCTTGGGCGAGAGTTAGAGGCGTAGCGTCCTGGAGATGAGTACGCCCGATCTTAATGATCTTCTTGGCCTCAAACTCATCGACCTTCTTCTGTAGGGCAGCACGAAGGCTGTGGAGGGCAGGCAAGAGCTCGCCCTCGATATCAAGGACGGCAGCAATGTGCATAACAGTAGGGAAGGTGTCGTTGGAAGAGGCGCTACGGTTAACGTGGTCGTTGGGGTGGACAGGCTTCTTGCTACCCATAGTTCCGCCTAGGATCTCGATGGCTCGGTTGGAAATGACCTCGTTGGCGTTCATATTGGACTGAGTGCCGGAGCCCGTCTGCCAAACGACAAGAGGGAAATGGTCGAGGAGTTTGCCATCAGCAACCTCCTTGGCGGCCTGCTGGATAGCAGCACCAATCTTGGGGTCTGTGAAAGCAATAATTAGCGTTTTGTCATTCAGAGAGTAGGTAAAGTCCATCTCCGTTGAGTCTTAGACGGCTTGGTGTATATGTCGACCCCACGAAAATGTACAAGTCAGGCCATCCAAGTAGAGTGTAAAACAAGCCATTTTACCACCAAATAACCCTATCTGAATTCAATCGCTACTCACCAAGGCCGTATCGCATGTTGACAGTGGCGGCAGCACCCTTCAGGATACCAAATGCCTTGACAATGGGCGGGGGCATGCGATCCTGGGGCTGGTTGATACGAAAGTTCTCAAGAGATCGCTCCGTCTGGGCTCCCCAGTATCGGTCGGCGGGGACCTGAATCTCGCCAAAGGCATCGCTCTCTGTTCGTGTCTGAGACATTCTGGCTGAAGTGCTGTGAATAGCCCTGGAGAGTTGAAGACCACCAACCCGGGTCTTGTTCTGAAGTCGCAGTTGCGGGGCAAGCGAGCATGTGGACGCAGCTGCTTGGGAGACCCGAGGCAGAGCTGACTTCATAAGGCCCGAGGCGGCAGCACGTCCCGTGACGGTTCGAAGCATGATGGACAGATGGCTGGCTGGCGAAACGCTATTCCGAAAGCTGGGGCAAGCCAATTGAATCGACTTGGCTCGACTGAGGGTGGCAGGAGGATTCTTCGGGGCAGGGGGCCGGAGATGTTGCACAATTGCAAAAAGGTTTTTGAACAGTCGGAGAGAATGCCAACTACTTGTCTCGTCGCACTCGGTTGTTAATTTTAACGGCTCAACCAACTTTAGACTTCGGAAGCACTGGTCAAATGGAAAAAGCTCGAAATACTGGCCGGTTATTTGCCGGAGATCCTTGACCGGTCAACGATATCGGCCTCGCTCCGGTCTATCCCGAGCAGTCCCGGGATTCAATGCCATTCGATGTGGTTGTTCTCATTGGATGGCGGCATCTGAAACCGGAGGTTGACTCTGGGGAAACGAAAATCAAATCCCATTGCACACACACACTCCGTATTTTGTGTACGTACCCTCCTCATTTCCCCATTCAACCATCAATCAATGCATAATCATGGCTTCTTCTCTCCCGACCTTCCCACGAATAGTATTCACTATTATAGAGCCTATCTCTTTGTAAGATTTCATAAAAAGGATCTTGTGTCTGACTAGTCAATGGCAAGTCTGCTAACATCGAAAACAGATTTGCTGGTTTTGCTGGTGCCGTCATTGATCCAGCTTGGTTCATCGGGGAACAATCTCCCCAGAAGAACGACGGTGATGCTTCTCACAATAGCATCATTGTAGCCTGGCAGCTAGGGAACTTGTATTTGCTGCTAGCATTCGTTGGGGTCGCGATCCTATCCACCACTACTGAAAACCGAGTTGTTCGATCGTATCTTGTTGCTCTTTGGCTCGCAGACATCGGTCACGTTGGCTTCAGCTCTTATGGGATAGGTCGGGACAGGTTACTGAGCCCTTCCCAGTGGAACGCCATGACTTGGGGAAATCTTGGAATGACGGTAAGCCAGGAACAGAATTTTATGCTGCCATATCATCTCAGCTCTTCTGATTGACGCTGACCTGTGTTTTAGTTATTCCTTTTTTGCACGCGAACGGCCTATCTCACGGGCTTCTTTGGACCTGATTACGTTGACAAAGCCGCGTCAAAGAAGACAGCATGATAAACCTGAGTGGGAAAACTGTTTGAGGCGACATCGGTGACAGAACAGCTATGGGGGATTTCCTAGTACAGAATTTATGAATGAAATGCTCCGAAGACCTTGCTATAATACCCCCAGTGCATTTATATCCTCTCTTCGTCCTATAGCTTATAAATTTACAAGAGAAATCATAGGTTGCGGTCTTATTGTAATACCGTATGGAGCATAAACTCATGAAATCCGGTAGCTCCAGCCTGTGGGTATAAACTAGCCTCTTTCAAGGTGCATGATTGGTTAATGTGGCAAATAAAGATCTGATATCTGTAAAAGAGCGTTATTGGTCAAATAAGTGAAATCGCTCAGGCTAGCGTGTGTCCACAGCCTCTCCCGGATTTCGTGAGTTTATTATAGGGTAGCAGAACGAATATGATAAGATTGTACATGCAAAAATGTACCATATCAGGTAAGGTTACCTTACAGGCTAGCGTCTCCCGTGATTTGGCGTCCGGGGAAGTTCTTTGTGAGGGTGGTCAAAGCTCAAAACACCAAAAGTTTAGCGCAGGGACGCGTTGGATGCCTTCGTGTTACCTTGGAATTATGGTTATGGTTAGGGTTAGGGTTAGCTCTTATTGGTTGATAACGCGAAGGGTCAACCATCACAACAACGCGGTTAGCGCCAGGCTCACCTCGTCCATACACATACACATACATACCTGCACAACTTCACGCAATAATGAATACTCGGAGTGCCGCAGGGCGCTCAGAGCGTGCATCTGCTCAGACTGAGAATCGCGAACCAAGGCGTAGCAATCGAAGAAACAACCCAGTTCAGCGTGCAGCAACCCCGACAAAGAATATTGTTAGCCAGCCCATACCTGGACCCGGTAAAGGCTTACTGAACGATCCGGTCGCTCGCCGTAACCCACCTCCTCAGGCTCGAGACGACATCAGTATCCCCTCAAACCCACTGAAGCCTGACGATGAAACCGAATTCTGGGATGACTATGATGTGCAATCGGAAAACCCCGGCGAAGAACCTGAGAACGTCGTCAGCCCCGTCGAAGAACTTCAGCTTGGTATAGTAGTCACCGCGGCACAGCAAAGGATCCTGGAGCTCAGTGTTCCAGACTTAGCAAGAGCTGCCGATAGCCTGTTTGACTGCTTCCAAGGAAATGAAGCCGACGATGTCTTCAATGGAATCTTGGCCATTAAGCGACGTGCTTTCCATACCATCAGAGGGGAATATGATGCACTTGATCAGTCTGGCACGGCACCATTCATTGATTTCGCGCACTTTGTGGATGAAACTCCCACTCAAAACCAAAGCGTTATGGTGACTCAGATCGCACGCACCAATGTTGTGACAGCTTACGACAAGCTTTACAGGCTTGAGGATGAGGAGGCATCGGTCATCTTTCCATTCCTTGAATGCCTCAATCGGGTTTTGCCCACATTTTTTACCCCAGCTAACAATATGTTCCAAAATCCTCAGAGCACCTTGCACCTCCGAACCTGGCTGTTTGTTGAGGATCTCTCTCATCGCAAGGACGAAAAGGACTTTCGGGAGCTGCTTGTTTCTTATTTCTGTCAAGATGAAGAAGAATTGAAGGAATTGAACGGACTGGAACACAACGGCAAGAGAGAGCTTCCTTCATATCCAGAACTTTTTTCGGGGGGGTACTTCAAAGACCTCGGCGGCGTTAATCAAGTCGATCACGATGTTGATGATCTCTGCTCAGCACGGATTGCTCAGATTAAGAAAATCATCGATGACAACAAGGAAGATGGTGGAATCGCCCAGCTGAGAAAACACTTTCCCCTGCATAATTTGGTGGAAGATCTCTTAAAGTGCTTTGAGAGCTTATACAACGTTTTGACGTTCGAAGAGAGCGTGAGGGCGGGTACTGAGCCTCCTCGACATGATCAACAGGATGTTGCCTACAGCCAAGGCAATGATTATGGTTCGGAGTCACAATCAATCGTGCGCGTGGGAAGCCAAGAAGTAGAGCAAGTGATATTCTTAACTGGTAACAGAGTTAAATATTGACCAACCCAACAGGCCCAGTCTATTTGTCGGGCTAAAGTCCATTCAAGCCTTGCAGGATAGAAGTCGAGCAACCAGTACTGTTCCCTCTTCCAACCAACAGCTTGCAGGTTTCAGACCCGGGGTTCCCCGTGATTATCACGAGGATTCAAATGCCGATCTCCTGGGTGGTAGCCCACTCCCCCCCGCAAGTTCTTATCGTTTAGCTACCAAAGGCGGGAGGGAACGAGAACGAGTGCAGAAACGACCGCGACTTTCCCAGGATGACGACGACGGGGAAGACCCTTTTGAGACTGACACTCGTCGTGTTGATCCAGCGAGGCGAGATGAGCTACAACGACAGATGCCGCCACCTCCTAGGCCAGCTCCTGTCTCACGGCCTCCTCCAAGGCATGTTCCTGAGTGTTCATTCTCTTCAGGATCCGCACATCCCCTTTCTGTGCATGAGTCGTCGCAGGATATGGGATTACGCTCAGTGTCGCAGGCACCATTGTCGTCCAGGCCTTTCAACGCTATCGCAAAGGCCGCATCACAAATGAAAAAGGAGGTACGTATGGCAGATCCAGAGCGGCAAGGACCACGACAACGCGTTCCCTGGAGTGAGCACGACTCCCGGGTGCTTTGTGACCTTATTCAAGAATACGGTGTCCGATGGTCGTCTATCGAAACCATGAGTGAGCGTTTTGAATATCCGCGCAATCAACAGGCGTACCGCGACCGGGCTCGAAACCTCAAGACGGAGCTTCTCATGGTTGACATGCCACTGCCTCCAAATTTCGACGCCGTAGCTTTGAGCAATAAAGAAATTGCAAAGATTAGAGGAGTTGGGAAAAATCCGTTTCGTAAAGAGGCCGATATTGACGACGACAACAACCCCATCAATACAGAGCTTGCAGAATCCACGCCATTTTAATATTGGGCGGCACAAGCACGGAAGTTTGTGAATTCAACGAGTGGTAACAACCATGTAAAATTCTTCATTGGCGTTATGTTTTACCTTTTATATCATGGCGGCCATATCAGGTTAAGCCAGTTGTACTACGAGGGGCGACGAGTCCTTGCTCACTGCTGTGGTGTACATTTAAAATAAGAAAACCTGATCAAAACTGCGTGGCTTTTGTGAGTCAATACATAGTTAAAAACACGCATTGCGTAATGGATTTCTAGTAAAATAAACTGACTTAAGAAAGGGCAATGTCCGCCGACACCTTAGAGTCTACAGAGCCAGCTACACAGACCATCTTTCTTGCCCAAACTCTTCGCAATGGCTGGCGGGATAGCTATTGTGTTCTAGGCCATTAAAAAATGGTGCTGATCGAAGCTCCTCGGGCTATCAGTTCAGACAATACAGCAACAAGCTCCGGTATATGATGTCAAGAAGGGTGCAATTTGTAAAACGGAGCCGTGAGACGCCCATCATGACCTCTCATTTCAAAGCCGATGCCACAAACGCCGGTGTCTGGAAATGATTGTCGAAAGAGAGAGAAAAAAAAAGAAGTCAAGAACATATCATGAGCAGTTGATAAAACCTTGCGAGACTAGCTCGTTCGTCGGTCTAAGAGTCAAAAGCCGTGCGGTAGAAACAGTCGAGTGTCTCAATAAATGGGTATCAGCCGTAAAGGCGAGTTGAAGCAATTCCTATCTGTATGAAACAGTAATCTTCCTCGCGAGTTCAGAAATGTTATAACAAGATGACAAAGGGTATGCTGCAGTTTCCGGGAAATAGTATAGCGTTAAAGTAGTGTGAGCAAAGAAAGATGGTCGCAGTAAAAGCGTTTGGATCCATGTCGTGTCAAGCGAAGACATGGTTTGGTGATAAAGTGTCTTCTGGTCGTACGAATGGCGTGTCAATCCTACGTGGTAGGTGCTGCCCTCATTCAACAGCGTTCATCGATGACGATAGGGGACATCCCTCTGCTTGAGTCGGTTCGTTCTCCATCCCTCGTACCACTGTTCCCGACTAGCTTCACGTAGCTCGGCACGCCATTCGCTGAAAACAGCCTCTTTCAGACGTTGAAAGTCACAGTGTTCTTCATTGTAAGGATCAGCAAAACCCCACGGGAACTGTCGGCCAATGACACCTGGCTCGTAAAGATCCGGGCTGATGATGGAAAGTGGCAAGAAAGGGATCTCGTCTTCCTTTTCTTTGGCCTCTTCTTGTGCTTTATGTCGTCGAATGGAGCTGGTGGATAGTCTCTTGGAGCTTGGCGAGGCCGCTGGGCTTTCTCGATGGCCCTGCAGTGGGAATTCTTGGCTTTCAGGTGTTTGAGCACCACCACGTTCGTGTCCGGCCTCATCTTCCTCCTCATCTTCCTCGGCAATCCTTTCGGAAGTAATGCTGCTCTCGTCCTCATCATCGAGGCCGAGTGCTTCCAAGGGATCTAGGCCCGATTTCTTGATGCTGTCCCAAACGCTTCGTTTGAGAACATTCATATGCTTAGTGGTGATGGTATCGGCCTTGGCAATGACTGGGATCACAGTAGTCTTGCCTTGGAGTGTACGCAGAACCTGCAAATCAAGGTCTTCATCCAGACTCCCAAGCACACGCGCACCAAGATGTCCGTTATGCTGACCATTGATAGCTGGGTTCCTCGCTGATGCAATGTTGCGATCCAATCGAGAAGGATCAAGGACAAGGAAAGTCGCATGGATGTGGGTATCTTGTACACCAGGAGAGCGTACAACCTTCATTTCCTCTGCAAATGTTTCCTCAAACTTGCTTTCAAGAAAGGCAGACATTTCCCTAAGTTGGAGGTCGACTACATTCTTCTCCAGGCCTTCTGAGTCCCAGATGGTGAGGCCAACACGCTCCCCGTCAATCTCAGTTTCAAGGTAGTGCGGAATAAAGTTTCCAGAGGGAGTGTTGCGATTCTGTGGCACTTCGTCATCACCTTTCTTGGCTCGTTTCTTGGGTGGAAGGGCGAGCGCTGTTTTGAGAAACTCGAGAAAGGAGGTTTTTCCAGAGTTACGAGTACCAATGACTAGAATGCTGGTTTTAGTGTTAGCACACGACTGATATACAAATGAATTGCATTGACTGGAAACTCACTTCAAGGGCGTCGGGTCCTTTCGTCTGCGAACACGACGAGGACTGTTAACCGTGCTAATAGCACTACTAGCATAGCTGTAGCGGCCACGGTTCGTCATGCTTTCTGTTCTGGCATATGGATCAAAACCACCGTTGGGCAACGGCGGGACAGGGACGGCAGCATGCGCAGCAGCACCATATCCCCGAGAGTATTCTGCTGAAGGCCGAATAGCAGTGTAATCTGCTGATCGAGGAACGTTGGCTGGTGATTCGGGGCGCAACTCGGGGCCAAAGGATTTAGATAATTGTTCCGAATGGTTGGCGAATTCGGGCAGCTTAGGAGCAATGCGCGTCGAGGCCTGGCGCTGTCGTTCAAGCTCAGCCTCCCTAAGGGCCTGCGCCTTACGACCGCCTTTGCCCAGATCGCCACTTTTGCTGCGTCGAAGTAACATGCCGAAACTGGTACGGCGAGGCTGCTCGTTGTTCATCCTCTGAGGGAATGATCATGAAAAGGAAAAGAGTCGCGGCCAAGAGACGGCAACCCAGAAGGGTAGGGTATGAGCGGGCAGCGCGCGAAGGAGGGTGCGGAGCACGTGGAAGCAGCGGGGGGGCCTAAGATGGAAGGATGGGGAGCAAAAACCAAATGGGCGACTTCAAATGAAGTCGAGAACAGATGACAATGGATCGGAGTGGAGGAAACGGGAACGATCCAGACGGAAGGTAGGTGGGCGTACGATAGTGGGCGGTCTTGGTCGATACCTTAGTTTAAAGTGTCCAAGCGTGTGGGCGGCACAAGGCAGCTGGTTGCAACGACTTCGTAGACGGACAATCAGCAGATGTCAGCGAAACGGACGTTGACTGGTCTTCACATACCCTCTGTCAACGACAGGTGTTTCCAAATAATTGTTTTGAGGAGCAGAAAAGGGGATCTGTACAGTGGAGGGAAGTGATACGGTTGATGGATACCTACTACCTAAGGTATAGAGCGCGTGCACCTTGTGTGGAGAGCCGCCAATGCCAGTAGTGGGTGTAAGAGATCAGTGGAGAGTGTTTGAGACTTCGAGCCTCTGAATGAAGGTCGAGGCGTACGTTTAGAGCAGTTCCGGTTTGCAAAGGGGGGAGATGAGCTGGGCGACGTGTCTTGCCTGGTCTTTCCCTGCGTTGATTCGTAGCCTTGAGATGGGATGGAAACAGGATTGATGCGCGTCTGCAGAGTCAGGCGCTTTTGGGGGAATTATTTACCAGGGGTGGCCCAGACTCGTTTCGAGTAAGATAAGGCACTTGATTGGCTATGTGATTTAAGTTGTGGAAGGTCAAAAGCGGCACTGATGGAGGTCGAGATTAAAAAGGCATGGATTCAATGAGCTTAGACAACGGAATATGTGCCCAAAAAATGCCAACCCAAGGTAGTACCGACTCCAACCCTTATACATGGGCAACCAAGTCTTAATGCCCAGTCGGACTGATTGCTACGTAGAGACGCCGGGCATGATCCATATTACCTGGCCTGTAGTACGCCTGTCAATGATATGTCCGAAACATATTATATTGGATCGCATCAAACATTGGGATACACAAGCCAAATCCAGACGTACTGTGGCATGTCGGTGTTTACGAATTGCATACGATCCAATGCCAAGCTTTCGGCCAGACAAGCATGCTAAGGCTTCTTTACTTTTTCCCCCACGTTCCAACAGAGCATGCTTTACCATGACATTTACCATATCATTTGAAAGACGTCAGGATTCGCAATCCATCGGCGCATTTGTTCTGAGACAATCCCGGATGCGGACCCTTAAAACTGATTCGCTAACTTTCTGTAGCGCTAGTGATGGTGCAGGGTCCAAGACAATCTGACTGGATGGGGTATCAGGGGCATTAGGGGGAAGCCAATTCTGCATGAGGACTTGGCGCCGTTTATAAGAGACGGTGATTATTTGTCAATTTAAAGCCGCATTCAGTGACCTGAACAAGAAAAGGGACCTGTGTATCACCCACCTACTTTCTTACAATACCATTGAACACCAAGTATGTCTTACAACACAGCTCACGAAGCTCCAGCCCAGCAGCGGTCCTGGCCGCATGGTCCTTATCCTTATGAGCGGGGATAGCATGAGGTGGAGACAGTCCCGCCAATCTAACGCCACAGGCACATGGCTTTGAGCTTAGACTCCAATGTATCAAGTTTGTGTCTTGATGTCTTAATTACCTGGTACGGAGTACTCTGTACGTGCGGGCTTATTGCTTGCATGTACAAGCTTGATGATCGGGACCCAATCCCAGTATATCCTTCCATGTCCTTGCTGGATTCAAGCACAGACACCGTGTATTTCTACAGGCCAACCAAAACCAGAAATCCCAACTTTTAGGCTGTATCGGATCGACCCACTGATGCAGGTACACGGCTCATCAAGTGTCAACTAAATTGGACTTTAGGAAGGAGTTAGATGCCTCCACCAACTGCATCCGTCGACAACAAGCGTAAAGTGTCATTTTCCTGGGGCAACAGAAGTCCTAAGGAAGAACAAATATCGTCAAAACACGGGCAGTTCTTATCGTTCTCCGTAGCTACTTAGGTAGTTGTGTGCACAGAGAGACTAAGCAGACCTTGTAGCGATAAAACACAGTGGCTTTAATTGCAGGGCATCTGATGCATGTAAGCGAAGAAACAAATGGTTTCTAGCGCTAGTTCAATTACAGACAGAATCCGTACACCTGGACCTATCCAACATAATGCCGTTTGAAAAGGGGAAGTAAGAAAACTTAGGACCTATATCGTAAATGATAAAAAGACTTGAGTAAATTTAATATAGGCTTAGTAGGCCCTTATACAAATTATTTTTGGCATCTTGGTTTGGGGTCAAAAGTTTTCTTGCTCCCTAAGGTTTGGATATGTTTCTGGTAAAACTATATGGTAACTCATGTGTTACTGCCTTATGACCTTATTTGACTAAATGCTATACGTATGAAGAAGTCTAGCTGAACTGCAAGCTTCCATACGGATACTACATCCCAGTGCCGGGTTGAGTATATCCTTAAACCTTGCATCAGTCCCATTTCAGTAATCTCCTCCTGCATTACACTAATCAATGGAAAAGTCCATCTGTAAGACCAATCATGTCAGACTAAACTCAGTGGAGCTGGATAATAAGGCGTCAGTATGTGGCTATCGGGTTGTAGGATAGTTATTTCAGTGATCAAGTCGAAATAATAAGCAGTAACAAGAGGGCATCTACAAAGGGCACAAACGATCGATTTTGTGATGACTGCGAGTCGAATGGTCAGGCTTAGTACTCCTCCCCTCGAATGTTCCAAGCATTTTGGCCAGGATCGACTGTCGCAAATCATTCTTCAACTTCCACGCCACTATCAGAGGTTCATGTCCGATGATCTGTGATATGCCTTAGTCATGGCCAGTCCAAGTATCTAATAGTAGGCATTCATTCGAGAAAACAATGATAAAATGCAACTGCCTTCAGCGTTTACGGGAATCACCGCCTGGACCAAATGACAAGCAGGAGGTGAAGACTAGAAGTAAGGGAAATTTTTGCATCGCTTCCATACAGTTTCTCTGCTATGTATTTGGGTCCGATGATCTGAATGCTATCGAATCTGTTTGCTAATCTTGAGAAGGGGTTTTGTCTGTCGATTTCAGCACGCTCATATTGAAACAAAAACTGGGCGGTGCTCATCGTCGTCTATCTATATAAATGGTACATGTTCTTGTTATATAAAAGGGGAATTCGTCATGATTTGTTGGGCACACAGTGGTGGGCATTTCCACCAGACCCTTTGCAGTAGCACTGGCTCAGCCATCAAAAACATCATGCTGAAGCTCGATACCGAAGTCTTGTGCGACATCCTTCATTCTCTTTTCCATTTCATCCTCCATCCCCCCTCCAAGGCCCAGCCACTGGCGCAGCTTAAAGATGTAGAAAGCCACATCAGAGGCTGCCATGACAGTCTTGAAGATGATATGGCGCCAGCGATTCTGGAGGCGCTGGCTCAGTGGCAACTGGGGGTCCTCAAATAGACTTCGGCTTGCCCACTCGCCCATCATCTTGACGCGGTTGACTGGTGATCCCAGATACTGGTTGTTGCCTTGTACGATCCGCATGTTGCGGCCGATGAAAATCAGCTCTTGCGGCCACTTCTCTTCATCTGTCAGGATCTCTCGAATACCCTGCTTCATTCGCTTCTGCATCGCGTAATGCCGCTCAGCCGGCGTGTTTCCTTCGAGTTCTTTCATTATCCCATTATGCGTGCGTTTATCTCCACCCTCGTACGGCCGCAGTAATGTTGCGCTTGCGAAGAGATCTGCCGCCTTGATCCCCCATGCTTCTGTCACCTGTGAGATTGTTTTATTGTCGAATGTCATGAGCGCTTTCCAGAAGGTGGCGTATTCATTTCTGAACTTGGATGACATGTACACATAGAGGCCATGATCAATAAGCACAAGCTCTGCTCGGCCATTGGGCAAGCGCCTGATAAAGATGTTGCCCGGGTGCGGATCGCAGTGAACAACCCCCCACTTGAAAATCTGTGCGGAAAAGAGGTCCACCATGGTCGTCATGACTTCTCGCGTGGACAGACCAAGTCCCCCACGACCTCGTGAACCGCGCCATTCCTGACGTGCCGGCTTGAGGTTTTCTTGAAAGGGCCTTGTCCGAAGCTCAAGACGTGCAGCCTCAAGATCAATTTGCGGGAGTGGGCGACCAGCGCCAGGGGATCCGTTGCCATGTCCTCCAAGCCATCTCGATGTCATGGCTTTCTTATCCCAAAGCCTCACACCCTCGATCCACTCGGTCACGAGAACTCGCTTTGTCGTAAATTCGGGATAAACTGTAGGAATGTATACCCTCCCTTTCAAAGCTTTCTCTGCATTAACAAGCTCTCGCATTTTTTCTGAATTCTTGGCCTCATTGACGAAATCAGTCTCTAGCTCGAGTCGCTCCGTAATGAACGGGACCAGCTTGTACAGTGGGAGGTCAAACCACTTAGAATAGATCCATGCGACGGTCCTGTCTTGCATCAGTAAGTACGCGGGAGTTGTTTTTGCATTTGTCGGGCTTACTTGAAGGCCCAGAGATCCCATGATATTTGCTTGGCAATCTCCCGTTTCTGTATTTTAATAGCGACTTCGCGACCATCCGCAAGTCTGGCCCAGTGGACTTGAGCAACACTTGCACTCGCTCGAGCCTTACGCTCCATCAGTCCCATTCCCTCTTTGCCTGTGAAGCTGACGCCAAAGACCTCTTCGACGCTTTTTCCAAAATCTTGTCTTATCACTGCTTCGATGTCACTCCAGTCGTCTTGCGGTGCATCGTCAAACATGCGACTGAACATCTTTTGGAATTCGGGAGGCAGAACGGCGCTCTGCATTGCAATGGCCTGTCCAATCTTGAGATAAAGCCCACCATTGGCACGAAGAAGGTTAAACAGTCGCTCAGCATTTCGGTTATGCAAGTCCTGCACAGTCCCACCAGTAATAGGCTGGGGTCGAAAATTCAGCTTGTAGTCGAAGGCCACGAGCAAACCGGTTCCGAAAGTATGTAGAGAGCGGCCAAAACCAGATGCGTATATCTGGCGATCGCCGAGATAAACGGTACCTCCGAAGGCGCATATCAAGAGCAAGCGCCGCGCCCATCGCCGTCCCCGTTTGTATTCCTTCGCCCGCCTAGGAGCACCAAGCTCCTCTGGCGACGGTGGTCGCATAGCCTGGAAAGGGCCACCTGATTGTAGTCTTCGCAACGACGGTGCGAGCATTCTAGGTCGGCAGCCCATGGTGGCGCGCGCCGAGTGGCCTTGCATGGCGTTGCGCAGCATGCTGGAGGGTATCGGTCGTGATCAACAATCGAGCACCATGGGCAATGGGTGGGATATAGTCACGGGTGAGTGAATGAGGACATAAGAGGGTGGAGAAAGATGAAAGGGAGGACAAGGGCGAGATGGGATAATCCTCTTGCCCCATCTCCGGAGTCATTGATGACGTCCGAGATGAAAATTCCCGGATAGCTTATCCCCGGAACGGCTCGGAGAATCGGTGGGCACACGATCGCCTTCCGCAAGTCGGTGCAATTTCTGGCCGATTTCCCGACTCGGCCTGTTTCACGTAACCGATGTATAAACCACATATCGAACAAATATCTACAAGGGCTACCTGGGCGCAATGCGTACCATTCTGGGAGTTGGTATGATATGCCATACCTAGGAAGACACCTACTGTAATGCCGCGTTTCTTGTTCATTGTGTTCCCTTCAGGTTCACATTCTCGGTTTTTGGGGAACCCAACTACAGCTCGGATTCAGGAGATTATCTTGGCCCTGACGCCATTGTTGTTTTTTGCATGTCCCCTGATTCAATCTTCCAGATCAACAGGGATGATATGTATCTACTCGAAGGCCTATTCTGCTATCTGCTCAGAATGGATACAATGGGCGCCATATCGATTGGCTACAGGGTAGGCGTATTAGAGACCGAAGGTTCAGAAATGGAAGCTGTGAAACTTACTTTATAGACAGAGCAGAAAAATACCCATAACGCATTGTGTACGCGTAACAGGGAACAAATAGACCGCGCATCATCATACGGGTCAGCTTAATACTTAGGTAGGAAATTGGGTGATATCGACGTGATCACAAAACTGATAGTTGCTGATTCGAATGATGCAACCACTGTGGACAAAGATGTACGTGAGTCTTTCTACCACGTGCAACCTAATGCGACCAAGAACACTTCATTCGACGGTGTAAGTTAAGTATAGCAATCAAAAGAGCACCCATGTGAAACCATAAAACATCAAACACGAGTCTGAACGTGAAGCAGTTGATTAATATGAGTGTCAATGGAATGACGAATATGAGACTATACCCCAGTTGTCGAAACATGAAGCATTATGCAGTGTGTTTCGTCATTTAGAAAATATTAATGAGGATGGGGCTGGAGGCGATTTGGGTCGGGACGGTCTCTACATATGGGGGACCAAAAGCGTGCAAAGCATGGGCATCATCCTTCGTATAGTTTCCTAACCCTTCTTCCCTCTGCTGAGCTGGCTTGGCTGCTGAGCCTGGGACCAAGACTGAGGAGCATCGGCCCGTTGCATATTGATTGTGGCATGAGCCTATAAGGAGAAGATTGGGTAGAGCATGATTGCTCCATGGCCGGAAGCTTTAACCGCCAGGCCATGCGTTTAGCCCGTCGAGATCTATTGCTAGCAGTACACATCGATACAAATGGTGAACAAGTCAACTGGCTAGACTGTCGACTTGTCTAGTGCTGTTGCTGACGAAGACTATGTCATTAGCCTTCATATTAGTACCATTGAAGCAATTGAGACTTCGGACGCGCGTAAGCACGTCGAGGAAAACAATTGAGATCAAATTTCCCACAAAATGCGGAATACTACATGGTACTACCATAGAAAGTTTACTCCTGAGACTACTTTAGGTAAGTTAGCCACGTCGGTGCACATTATCGACGTGGGCTGTTATGACAAGATCGAGTGTTGGGCCAAATGTCGTCTCAGATATAGCAAGGGCCGAGGCCACAGGGAAAGGCTTGCTCTCGGTCGAGGAACAAAAAAGCACAGGTTGTACTACCTGGGCCACCCTATCAGAGAAGATCACAAAACCGTAGGAGTTGTCTTTAGCTTCGTATTTAGCTTCTCATAGACTTGGTAATACTGCATAGAGATCGAGCCCAAACCGGCAGGACAAGGATACTGAGCCAAATAGAAGAGAGGCGCGCGATAGAGGGTTCGTATGACTGCAACCGAAAATGACGCCAACGACGCGTGGGATTGGTGGGTATGTTACAACGGTAAAGACCCACATGGGCTAGCCTCCCATGTTATGAAAAGGTGTGGTGGCGGGATAAGCAGCATGCCATGATTGAGAAATTAAACTTGTGGCTAAGATTGTCTTATTGGCAACCTTAGTGAGCTGGCTGTTGGCGTAAACTTTGAAAGGAAGCCATTATTCACTACCGGTAAGAAAATCGGTCACGAAAAAAGTATGTGCTAAAGGCACGATAGAATTAATACAACTAGATCGGCAGATAGATCAATGCATGGCATAGACAAATTTCTGCGACGTCCTTTGTTAGATTGGTCTCGCGTGTATTCGGCGAGGTCAGACGGCTGGGGCTGGCCCCCTTGTTCCTGGACCAGCGCATCGACATTCCCATGAGACTAGCCAATTTGAGAATAGCGTTCTCTGCTCCCCTAGTGCTCTGCTAAGCCACAAAGAGCCAAGTTGGATAGACAAGAGCAAAGCACCTTGTCCGATAACACCCAAAGTCAATCCCCCTCCTCGTTGCTCAATCCCGACCACAGACATTCGTTCCCAACTCATTTCTCGACTGGAGCACGGTGTCGAAACATATTGACGATAGCATCAGTTGTCGAAGCCCACTGGGGCGTTCTCAGTACAACCAGACGGCTTGACGACCATTGTTTACTACTTTAAGCCTATCGACTTTGTATCTGCGACGGGCGACAATTCAGGTCTCACGACTGTGCCGCATCCTGCTATATTCACCGATATAGCTTCCAGCTTTCGCACGAAGGATCTCGGCAGAGAACGAGAGAAATAAACAAGAGGCAGACTAATTTCTTGAAGAAACATATCTTGAAGAATTTAGGATTCGACAGCTCAGCTTTACAGCTCAATATTGTCCTTGTTGCTTCATCATTCCCTGATAGCCTCACATTCCCTTCGCCAATGTTATTCATCAACGTTGCAGTAGAAGGAAATAGCGAGAGAGCTTCACGTTGATATATTACCTTTCCGTCCCCGCGTCTTCACGACGTCGGCCGCTTGCTCTGTCGTGTTGCTGTCAGTCTTGAATCGGGCGCTTAGCGCACAGCTGCAATGTTACGGCCTGGCACACCGTTGACGGTGCTGCTGTTCGCAGCTTTTGCTTTGCTCCTATTAGCTGTTATATCAACCCCAATTGTCGAAGCTATCCCACTGAGCGACTTCGGTGGTGTAACATATGGCGTTTTTGGCTACTGTCAACAAGGCAAGGGATGTAGCGGTATCGGGGTTGGATACGACACTGGTCAGTCTACCGTGATGCTGAAACGCGTTTCTTTTTCGAGCTGTACTGATGCTTCTTTTAGCCAAATTAGTTGGAGATGATAGTCAAGCCTTCGACTTGCCATCTGGCGTTCGGAATACGCTCTCTGCCATTCTTATTGTGCATCCAGTCGCGGCACTTATTACTCTTGTCATGACTATCATGGCGGCTGTGTCTCACCTGCATGCTCCCTCGCACTCGACAAGATATCTGCTCATTTTATTCATCTTCCTCCTCATTGACTTCCTGGTCTGCTTGTTAGCCTTTTTGATCGACGTGCTTCTATTTGTACCACACCTAGCATGGGGCTCTTACCTTGTTCTTGCTGCTACTATCCTCGTTGCCATGAGTGGGTTGGTAACTTGTGCGATGCGCCGCACTCTGGTCAGCAGGAAAGATAGGCAACGACGTATCGCACAGAATGCGGAGATGAGCGGCGAGAATTATTACAACAGAAATGCTCAAGATAAGACGGCTGTCGAGCCTGAAGTTTCTCGACAACCGACTCTACCCACCGTGAGTGGTGGCAATGGTGTACACGACAATCTTCCATCCTTTACAACCTTTGAGCAGAAGAGCAGAAGCGACCAAGTCAGCGAAGAAGCCATTCCTCTTACCCGCCGGACCACATCAAATCGATCTCCAGTACCCCCTAACGAGGTGGCAAGCGTGGGTGAGGTTGCAGCCTTTGACAGGAACCCTCAGAGGCAAGGCTCTCGCGATCAGTTTGGCAATCCTATCGACAGTGTTCCCGACCCATATGCGACGCGGAGAGGACCTTCCCCAAGCATGAGTAACCGTGGAAGAGGGGTTGGAGGAGGCTACCGTGGCGGAAGAGGGGGTTATAGCCGTGGAGGATACGATAACTACGGAGCTCCAGCCCGAGGTCGTGGAGGCTATGGCCCGTCTGGAAGGGCTGGATATGGCCCCAGAGGAGGACGGGGAGGCTATGGACAACCCAGCCGAGGAGTCTATGGTGCAAACGGGATGAGGGGAGGTCTAAATGCGCCCCCGGGATACAACAACGGCCCTTACGATCGGAGACCGTCGCCTGCTCAAAATTTTGCTCACGATGCTCAGCTGTCAGTGCCATCTAATGGATATAGCTCGACGAATCCTTCGATGCCGAGTGTGAACACTTACACCGCTTACAGCCCGGAGTCCACATTACCTAGAGCTGAGTCGCCCCCGCCTTTGCCAGGAACCGAGCCTGCCACTGTTGGTGGTCGCGCAGTAGAAATGGATGCATCTCCGGCAGTTCAGCGTCATGACGAAGGAACCTACGGACAGCTTCGGGACAGTGACGCGGATGTTGCAGGTATGGTTGGACTCCAGCAGGGGCAGATTCCACAGCGGCATGATACGTACATGAGCGAGGGAAGTAAATATAGCACTGATGAGTATGATTCCCGCTCACATGATTCCGACGCGATGCTGACGAGATGACCAGGCAATATGTTCCGCCCCGCTCAGCATGGACTGAGGGCGATGGCAGAAATTCACCTAGAGCCCCGTCACCCCTGGTAATTGGTCAACCAAAAGCTGAGCTCACTGAAAGAAGGACGCCTCCCATTACGCAACAGCCTGTGGCTACCGGGAACAGCAACTACTATGAAGACGTTGATCCACGTTTCGCCTCCGATGCACCGCCAGCAAGTAACAATCTTCAGCCACCCCCTATTGAGCCTATATACGAAGACATTCATGCCAATAATGCGGGTACTCGAAGCCCCGCTGAATCTGAACATTCAACATTTACCTCCATATCCCAGCGTGGTATCAACCCGCGTTGGAACCCCAACCCCCCACCACTACCGTACCAACAAGGACCCCCCCATCGACGACCAGCACATCAACAACAACAACAGCGCCAAGACATGCTATTAGATACCCCCGACTTTCAATTACCCAGTTCGCGGACTGGCCGAGGCCCTGGAATGGTACCTGGAAGCGCATACCCACCAGGCGGTTTCTAGTGAATCTGCCTAGTGAGCTTCTGTGATAGTATCATGATTCTTCACCAGACTGTGTCATTTCTAATCTATCCCGACCCATCTTGTGTTGTTCGGGTGTTTATATCTCTCAGTTCTTCACTTTGTTACGGCTATATGCCCGAAGACACAGTTGTCCCTTAGACTAATATAGTGTCTTATTGTTGGTTAACTATAACACCTTTGTTGGTTTACCATTCTTCATCCTTTGCGTATTGCATTCCTTGAAACGTACATTTTATTTTTCGACTCCAGTGTCATGGAGATCACGCACAGTTGTCTCTTATGTCTGTCAAATTCTTGTACCCCTACTATTGTTGGTTTGTCTTTAGCTATAGCGCAGGACGCTGTGATTCCTGGTTTGGTAGTGATCGCGTGACACGCCACGTCGTCTGGTGTCAACGGAATTCACATCGTCTTGAAGAGAGGGTGGATGCTTCTAGCGAGGTTGTTGATTGATTGATTGATTGAAAGGAAATATGATATGACCATGAGCCTCCCCTGCAGATACAAGTGGTTGCCGAGGGTGCAGCGATTGAGATGAATGAAAGAAGGGATTAGATACAAGTAGACATCTTCGCTTGGAGGAAGAATAATGAAGTATCAATCGACTGAACCCTTTTATGCATAAGCAATGTCCTCAGCTGAAGTTTGGCAACCCTCCTTGTTTGTATTCGAGAAATGTATGGCAAGATCGTGTGACTTGATATTACCGCCTGTGCATGCAGTTGCTACCTAGTCAGCCAATGTATTTACAGTCATGTACAATGAATGTATCAAACCGCTTAGGCCCATTCACCGCTGAGACCATTGAAAGCTGGTGCAGTGATACCCCCTAGGCTCCAGTATTCGACTCGCGATCCAAGTTACTGGGCAAGGCAGGTAGAAAGAATAACCGGGCCAGAGCCTTTCCTTAGGCAGACCGTCCCAGACCTCAGTTTGTAATGACAAACTATCTGCCACTTTATATTAGATGTCCCATGTGCTTTTATTTCTTAGTCTCGCCTTACATACAGCACTTGCATCGCGGTGATCCATCCTGACACTGACAGTCACTGTTAGTCTTGGTAATGAATGACATAAGGGGTCAGAGAGTGCAAGTGCCTCTGCAGCCACCTCAAGCTCATTGTCAATTCCACAATGAATTGATTAATTTCCTTTTGCTTAGGTACTCATTCAGTTGAGAGAAGAACCAAATTGTTACATTTTTCAACTGGCTCACCTACCACAAATAAGCTTTACCACAAGGCGGCCTACGAAGCTGGGTAAATAATCTTCATCCCAACTCATACATATCTTCAACTTTTGGATCCCGTGGCCAGGTGTTTCGCCAACATTTCTTTGTATGTTCCTCCATTTACATCCAGTTTTGGACTTTAGCACCTTCCTGCTCTTGCGAGTTGCGTAGTGCGGGCCGAAGCCAAGAAGGAAGGCGCATACCCTCCGTCTACTCCCCCCCGAGTGGCTTCCTGCCAACACCACAACCGACACACTTCTTTCTCTCTCTCTCTTCGATCCCGTCTTCCTACCCTCAACCTTCGCTTCTATCCTCCCAGCCTGGTTCTCTCCACAAGCTTGTTCACTTGTGTCAAAGCGATGGCAATGGCGTGAAAACCCACTTGTTCATAAACTATCCTATACTGCACTACGCATATTGACCACCTCTGCATTTCTACAACCCTTCTCACACTTTTGCAGAAGCATCATTCCGCTAGATATTCCCACGGACTCATCTGCGCCCACGCCCACACAGATCCGGAGTATCTAGCCAACTCAATCTAACAGGCACCTTCCTTGAATCTCAGAGATATTGATCGTCCTTACCATCTCCAGCGAACAAGATATACCAAGTTGAGCCAACATGGAGGATCTGTCTTCCCCTATCAGCATCGCCTCGTCTACCCCAACTGCTCCAACTTCGGCCTCAAAAGTCACCTACACCACGGCTGGCACTCCATACAATCCCAGCACTTCTCAGCCACTGCAACCGCCCGCCAGACGAGGTCGCTCTCTAAAGTGGCCTGCTGGTCTTCCTGCAGCTGGGCTATCTCTACTTCCCAAATCTGTTCTTGCCACTCTGCCCCTTAAGGCAGGATCTCGGTCTTCTTCCCTCCAACAGTACAGCCCTCAGACGCCCTACGACAGAGCATCTAGCCCCTTGAACGATACAGACCACAGATGTAGTAGCATGTCTGCTCAAGTACCCCGACTTGTGTCTTCTGCGACTCCGTCGCCGCTTACGTCCCTTTTCTCCGAAGCTGAACAAGGCACATTTACCGACGTTGACCCAAGTGAGGAAAGCGATGAAGAGTGCGAACTCGGCATGGACCCGTTGATGAACATGACAGTAAAGTCTCTTCACAACCTGGCCTCTTACCCAAACCCCAATCAGAAGCGAGCTCAGAAAGCCCTTCTTCGGGGACTCAAGCCAGCTCTGGGCCTGAAGACAACAACTCATGTTGACGAGCCTTTGGCCCCTCTCACACATTCCTTTGGACTCCAAGATGCGTCCAACAGCAACACCACCCTGCCAAATGTGTTCCATCCAACACAAACAGAGAAGGATACCTTTGGAAGATCTTTCGATGACGCATTCTGGAACTCCCAAGGCAACAAGTCGCCCAGCATTCCCCCTGGAGCATCCCGGAATTTCAATCGCGCGGTTGGCAGCAATACCGCCCGTACTGCTGGTACTCTAGCTCCCGGTTCCGGCGCTCCACGTCCCTTGACTGCCGGCCCTCCTGGTCAACGCCAGTATCGCCCATCGACCTTTGAGTCAACCTTCAAAGCACTCCATACAAACGAACCAAGCCAAGATGTCAAGCAAGATGAAGACGAAGACGTTCTTATCATCACTCGACAGACTCTACGACAAGCAGGCATTAGTAACAACAGCCTGGCACAGAACATATCGTCGTTCGAAGCGACTGCTTCACTGGCTTCAAAAGCCCCAGAGGGTTTGGAGGGGTTGTCTGTCGATTGCAAAACCACCCAGCCAAGTGCACCCACAACCGCCGCGACGCGAGGCTTCCAGTATCCTACGAGAGGAGCGTCATCCTGGGGCTTAGGCGCTGCTACGACATCTGCATGCTTGACATCATCGCCCGAGCTCAACCAGTCTCGATACACATCGGGACCTAGATTCAGAACAGCAAAGGAACTCCAGGCCTACAACAACAAGATCAGTCACGCCTGGTACTACGGAGCCGACTTCCTAGTAGCTGCACCAAGCGAAATTGCGTTGCAGGTTCAGCCCCCCAAGGGAAAGGGGCAGTTCGGTGCTATTGGGGATGGGCGTCCGTCAAAGAAGGGTGAATTTCATCGCCGAATGGAAATTGAAGACGCCAATCGCATGTCAGTGGCGGACCATGCTCGTCCGCTGTTCAATATGGCACATGCAAACGTGCAGCAGTTCATTGAAGGCGGGTGGAATAAGAGCCGGGGAGGCCGTGCTGCGGTAATGCAGGCAACCAAGTAGTGGCTGTTGGTTAGAAAGGAGATGATTGGCAATGAGTATGAAATATTCCTCATGCGATGCCCTATACACGACAGCATAGAATAGTTTCTGGGAAAAAGTATGTGGATGATGATGACCTTGCGTGACCGGTGCAGGGCAGGAAGGTTGGATGCTTTTTGGGATGGGCTCTGACGGAAGCCAGTCACGATGTGAGTGGCGATGTTATACTTACACGAACAAAAACGGCCAAGCAAATGTATTTCGGCCGATTCACAATGATGGCAGTATAGGAAGAACGGGTAACTTAGTAGTCCTTACCCGACATGCAAAAATGGAATATGATGAATAATTATCATTCTTGCAACGCTCGTGTTGACGCTCCTGTGACTGGCGTGCGGCTGGCCACGTGCAAACATCATTCATATGCGTCTACCTACCAGCCAACCTTTTTGAAAAGGATCACGAGAGTTAGGAACAGAAGCGTGTCGATGCACACAGCGGTTAGAAACTGTAATCTTAGTGTCGTGTAAAGGGCACCATTGAAAACAAGCTCGATCGGAAGAAATCGACAGTCTAAGTTGTGATGGCATATCCCGTACCATGGTATCCATTGATGTTATGTACCTCTCGAGTTGTCGTTGCGGTGTTGAATTACTTGGCGCATGGCCTTGATGGCACATGTCAGAAAGCGACAGTAACCAACATTTTTCTCAGGTACTTTGCCTTTTTTAGTTTTGGCTTTGAAAAGGAGATATGAGAAGAGGACAATTGAAGGAGAGTGTGAGTGGGTCTCATGACGTTGGTAAGGGACCTTGTTTTTGGGAATCTTATCTTGACTACACAATTTCCTTAGGCAGAAAACCAGCAATAAGACTCAGCAGTTGAGAAAAGCTGAAACTGCAGTTACGGAGACGCGTTCTTCGTGTCATTCCGAAAATCCTTGTATTGCGGATACTCTATCTCGAGACTTTGGGCCGGATAGGTAAGCTGGTAAAGTACCTACCTATTAGGTATCTGCTCCCTCTTTACCTGAGGTACTACCTTAGCTATAGATCGCGTTGGTGTTTCTTTGATCCACTTTTTCGACTGCTGGCCTCTTTTCCCATTCTTGCTTTTACCAAGTTCAAGTCTCTTGATTACATTCTCTTCCCTTCTTTCTGGGTATCGATCCTGAACTGCCACCATCTTCTACCGCGTACTTTCTGGCTCTTCGTAGCCACGAGAATTTGACTTTCTACGCCCTTTGCTGCACGATTCAACTAGCGAGAGTACACAAGTGCAAAGCGGGAATCGGACGAGAAATCTAGATTTTACCCACTCCAACAAGAAAAGGCCACACACAATACCAATCGCGCTCTGCAGGTCAACCGGAGCACAAAACCGAGAACACACAACTTTCGCGAAAAGAAACCCAAACAAACGAGATACAACACAACGATGGTCTACGTACGGCAAAAGGAGCTCCCCGCGCTCCGTGAGTACAAATACTCCGGTGTCGATCATTCACTGCTTTCCAAATACGTTCTGAAGCCCTTCTACACAAAGTTCGTCATCAAGTGCTTCCCTATGAGCATGGCACCGAATCTGATCACTCTGACGGGCTTTTCGTTCGTTGTTGCGAACTTCTTGACACTGCTGTGGTATACTCCCACCCTGGACCAAGATTGCCCCTCTTGGGTGTATTATTCTTGGGCACTGGGCTTGTTCTTATATCAAACATTCGATGCTGTGGACGGAACTCAAGCGTAAGCTAATCACGATCGCATTTGCCATGTATTCAAGCTGTGCTGACTAAACTGCTAGGCGCCGAACTCGACAATCCGGACCTCTTGGTGAACTCTTCGATCATGGGGTGGATGCTTGTAATACCTCGCTGGAGGTCCTTCTTTTTGCTGCTTCTCAGAATATGGGACAGAGCTGGCAGACTGTGGCAGTCTTGTTCGCATGTGAGTCAACCCTGGCGGTTCTGTTGGGATGCGCGATGCTGACTTGACAGCCCTCTTGACCTTTTATGTTCAGACGTGGGAGACTTATCACACCAAAACTCTTACTCTTGGTGTCGTCAACGGACCCGTCGAGGGCGTTCTTGCGATCGTTCTGGTCTTTGTTTTCACTGGCTACGTTGGCGGTGCCCATTTCTGGCAACAGAGCATGTTCCATACCATCGGTGTGCCTTCCACCATTGGCATCCCGTCTTTCATTTACAATCTTACCTTTACCGAGTGGTATCTTATTCAGGGCAGTATTGTTCTTGTTTTCAACACCGTTGAGTCTTCACTCAACGTCATCCGCGCTCGACGTGCCCGCGGTGACCGTTCTCGAGGTGCTCTCCTTGGCCTAGTGCCTTTCTTCAGCATCTGGTCTATGGTGGTTGCCTACCTTTATCTCCAACCTACTATCCGCGAGTGCCATCTCATCCCGTTTGCCCTCTTCGCCGGCCTTGTCAATGCCTATAGCGTTGGGCAGATGATCACTGCTCACCTTGTTCACCTGCGTTTCCCCTACTGGAACGTACTGGGCCTGCCTCTAGCCTTTGGTGTCATCGATTCCTTGGGTCCCATCTTCCAGCGTTACTTAGGGTTTGGTTGGCCCAGCGCTCTTGGCGATAGTGTCTACCAGGTGGCCTTTATGTTCATGATGCTCGGAACCGCTGTCGGTGTGTACGGAAGTTTCGTCGTTGACGTAATCGTTACCATCTGCGATTACCTTGACATTTGGTGCCTTACCATTAAGCACCCTTATGTTGAAAACGAAGGCGTCCAGGCCAACGGCACAAAGAAGGACTAAATGATTGATATCAAACCATGTCAAGTGGGTTTATGGCAACGCGGGGGCTCGACCCTCGAATAGACGAGTCGCATGTTAAGACAAACAATTGGACTGAAAAATAGAAACCTGACTTGGTAGTTCCAGGTTCGAACGGAGTAATGAAAAGACGATTCATGCAGGGATGCCAAAGGATTGGGAGTGAGTCAAGGTATCTAAAGAGGGCTTAAAAGAGGGTTATCGCGATTATTACATACATCAGGGTCTGGCATGTCTTTGATTATTAGGGTTGTCGTGAAGAAGTTTTGTATGATTTGTACGAGGAACGGTTTTGGTTCTTTTCCTTTGGAGTTCTGCAGCGTGCTTTTTTGTATCAGGTTACTGTAACTTATGTTATCTGTATGTCCGCCGTCAAATTCGACAGTATCCATGGTTTTCTGAATTTCATTCAATCTCTACGAACCTAGATACTTGCTTACGACCATATATAGAGCCAACGCGATCATATGCTGGGCTTTCAGGATCGTGCCCATTGGAATGGGGTTAAGAGATCTTATACAGAAAATATTTCATCATTTTTGCAACTCAATATACTTGTCTTTGATAAATATATATATATGAACTACAGCTTGGCCATAGATATGGCAGACATTTGCTGCGTGTCTTCGAAGAACAGTCCAAAATTTCTCGGAGCCCAACGTAAAACCTTGAATACAAAACGCCACGCCAAAAAGCCCCGACGGGCGGGGTATCATCTTCCTTCCACTTAGTCTCTCAGCGTAATATACGTCAATCATAATGAGGCCATTTATGTATCCTTTCTTCCCAATTGCCCCTTTTACGCCTTGTCGCTCATTTAGAGAAGGTCATCAGTGCCACTGGCGACACTTTGTTCAATGGCATTGGTGATTGAACGCTCCGAGAAGACAGGACCTTGGCCATCACACCTAGCGCAGTTCTTGAGGCGCTCGCTTACATCGGCAATGTCAACTAGGCCTTTCTTGAACAATTCGTGAGATATGATAAAGTCCCATGTTGCACCGGCAGCGAGGAGACGTTCGCCATCGTCTGAGGTAACAATGCGGTGTGAGGGCGACTTATTTGTGTGATTCTGCAAGACATTGGAGTAGAAGTCGGTAGGTTTGAAGCGCAGAGGCCCGGTTGCAGGCTCTGGTGAGATGGAGCCATGGCTCATGTGCGATGTCGCGCGAAGGATTTCGTTCTCGGTAGATATTTTCTGGAGATCTCGCTTTAAACGTTCGTTTTCGAGGGACGACTGTTGCTGGGCGGCCTCAAGGCCGGCAAGCTTCGCCTCGAGATCTTTGACATGCTTTTCTTTCCTCTCACGGAAGGCACGCTGCCTGTACAGCCATATGTCAGTTGTGTGGGGACTAAGAATAAACTCGTCGCCAGCAATTGTATTT
The DNA here is from genome assembly GCF_020744475.1 of Fusarium redolens. NCBI lineage: Eukaryota > Fungi > Ascomycota > Sordariomycetes > Hypocreales > Nectriaceae > Fusarium > Fusarium redolens. Next base: position 1,975,219 of record NW_025763666.1, on the reverse strand, counting down.
CGAAGCCACAGCAATATTAGAGATCAAAGACAAAAGGTGACTGGATACGTACGCTGCGCGATTCTGTGCTTTCCTCCGAGACTGAGCAGGAGTTAGGTTCTCGTCCTCCTCGCTGCCCCCACGAGCAACGGATTGCTCGTCAGGAGAGCCATTCCTCAATGAGCCTCCTTGCTGTTGGTGGGCTTGGACTTGAGAAGCATAGCCGGGAGGTGTCGGGGGCCCTGGGAAACCAGAGGCAGGCTGATGGGGGTTTGCATTGAAACCTTGGGCGGTGGTATAATCGAAAGACTGGAACTGGTCATTTTGACTGGTAGAGAGGCCGTCGTAGTTTTCCTATACATGTCAAAGCAATATGTCAGCTAAGATGCGCTAAGGTTCTGAGATAGACGAGCTGCAGGTACAACGTTGAAGAGGCCGAGAACGTCGTGCTTGTGAGGCTCAACATTGCTAGAGTAATGCTCAGGTAAGGAAACGCTAAGGCAGGGCTGCACCGGGGGAGTGGGGGAGATCGCGGAGAAGGGATCGTTTACTGACAGGCGGGGATGCATTGAAGTCATCGGAGCCGGCGGAATGCGAGTGTGACGGCGTCAGAGGAGGAATCGGCATGAACTGGTGATAGGGCTGAGGGTTGGCAAAGTTGTATTGCCCGGTGAAATCCATCGTGAACCTTCAGAGGCGGTGGTTGAGGTTGAGGCAAGGTTAAACGAAGCAGGTGGAGTAGTTCGATGTGAGTGACTGCGGCCACACAAAATGGACAAGAAGCCCGAGATGAATGAAGGTGAGCGCAAAAGACTGAAAATGTGATGACTCAATGCCGGTTTGAAGAGACGGAAGCGCTTCTTGGTTAAAATAGTAGAGAAGAAGTTGAGGTTGTATGGGGCTTGACTCTAGGTTGGTGGATGAATTAACTACGAGGCGGGTGACGCGGGTGGGTGAAGAAGAGAGGTGGAGGTGGAGGTGGAGGTGGAGGGGGATGGAAAGCGCAGGTGCAGACCGATTGACCAAGGTGAGCGAGCCCCAAAAGCACAGAGCACAGAGCACAGAGCACAGAGCAAAGCACGGGCAGGGAAGGGCAGGGCAGCAGGTAGGTGGTACTGCAAGGCAAGGTGGTAGTGAAAGGTAAGGTGCCTTAATGAAGCATAACGTGGAATGCGTTTCACGAACGGGGGGACGGGAAAGGTTGGGCCTGGGCCCTTTTAAGAAATGGCTGAGACTTTGCGATCTAGGCCGAGCTAACGGTATATGGCAAGTCTAAGTGTTAATCGCAACTGACACGGCATTTGCCTTTGACGTGCATATTAGCCGTTGTGTATTAGTCGTGCCAAGCCAGGGTTGGATATCGACATCGTGAGCTTCCTAACTCGAGCATTGTAACGAACTTCCAGATGAGAAACATTTTGGATGATCAAAGGCCTCAGAGAGGTTGTCCAGTCTTACGGAAAGGGTTCCATGTCGCGTTCGAAGCTAAAGTGTCGCCTAGGAGGAGTTTCGATGGGGGAGCTGCAGCAAGGCGGCCGACGTTACTGGGCATTTAATTCGTCCCTTATTACCTTGCCTTTACCCGCCAGCTCAGCGCAGTTCAGTTATCTCACTGGAGCCCAATGGTTGTGCAGACGTTGAGGGCAATTCGTGAATTAGTCCACGAGCTTGAGGCTAGAAAAATGCGTCTCCTGCACATGCAGGCAGGGCTACCTTGAACAGCAACGTTGATGCAGTAGTGGGAGTGGTGCGCACTGATTGAGCATAAGCTGTGTTCCCCCTCGACACATTGTTTCTTATCAGCCAGTATCTTTCTTCCACTTCGAGAACCATCACTTTATACTGTAAAAAGTAGTTTACTGGCTTCCTAAAGTCTGTGCTAGCGCGAGGTTGAATTGTTAGTCAGACAACTCTAGGTTCAGATATATAACAGCTTCAGAGGATGGAACAAATGACAAACCTAACAAACCGACTCCACTGACCAGCATGGTTCTAGCAAGTTCAAAGGTTCCGTCTAATGCACAATGGCAAAAATAACTATTGCCTGATCCCCATCCAATCTCCCATTGCTCTTCTTTTTGCACCTTCTGGTCCCAGGCCTGGTGGGGTCGTTGGCGTGTAGGTAAGCAGGGTCGTCTTTCACATGGGGGTCGATAGGATCTGCGCTTGACATATCAAGATCGTATAAGCCAAGCTATCTATGGATTCCCCCTAGACGCTCCGGATTTGTTCAGGATTTGACTGTCTTCGTGCAGTCCTGACACACTGATTTCCCTTACCTAATTCGGCAATATCGTGCGCCAAACAGTATATTCATCAAGGGACAACTACCTAGGTACCTCGACAATGCCACGAATGCATGTCACAAACCTCGTAACGACCTTCATTCCCAGCCCTACAAGGACAACTGCTGAAGCTTTTTCGGCCCTACTTGAACACGTATCCCCGTTTTCTGGTCTAGTATGTTCAGCCTGGTCCAGCGCACCCGATACAACAGACGACAACTTAAACAAGCGAAGCCACATCTGCATCCGACTCTGCTTAGTCGGCCGCCCGCCCGCATTGCCCGCCCGCTTAAGCAAGAGACCCTCAAGCGACCCCCGATTGATCCCGTAATGCAATGAAGAGATTGAGTACTAGATTTCTTGAGCGGTCTCTGCTCGCTTGCACGTGGTTCGGCAGGAATTCTGTGCTCCCTTGGCAACTTCTCCCAACCTTCACCGGGTTTGTTTGGGGAAGATATACACAAACTGGGCCCCATTAGAATCCGCACTTAAGAGACTAGAGTTGGAAGAGGGGGCGGGTGCTACGGCGCGGTTGAATTGGTGTGTTGTTGATAATCGCCTTGACCTCCAGAATCGTTATGACTGTGAGTAGTTTGACTCCCATACGTAAGTGATATGTCAAGTAGTCAGCAACCGCACCCACAGCCCAAAAACATTTGCTCCGTTTAGGTGCTTACTGACTTATCGTTGCTAGCACATGGAAGTCTGTGTAACCAATAATACAGTGCCCAACCGCAGCTTCGCACATCCCCCGCTGAGCCCACCTGGTGTGTCTCCGGGGTCAGTCTTGGAATTGTTGATTCCCTAGTTAGTTTGTATCCCAAGACCCTTGGTACATGAGATATGCAGTCGAAGGCCCCAATGCCCGGCCCCGTGGAAGAGGATACCGATGCCTTTCTGCGGGAAATTGGCCTCAGACAAGATATGATAACCCAGGGTATCATCCAACGGGCGCAGCTTTGTGTAGGTGCATGCGAATGCAACTTATACCTAAGTTGTCGAACATGGGGAATGATCAACTTAGATCTTACGCACCCTCCGGAGCAAAACCGTACATAGATCCCGCACTCGCTCACCTCAAGCCTCAGGCACTTGGATGCTGCCAGCCAGCCCGCCCTTCCCCATTTCAACATTTATCACACCTTGGATACCTAGGGTAACACTGCGCTCAGAGATCTTATAGTCGGTATCTAGGTATATGCATGTTGTCACCATATAACACCAATGGCCGGGTACCTTAGCCATTGGGCCTAGAAAGCGATGAACGGCTTGTTCCTTGATGCCGTTATTCCCGACTTGCTCAATCATCATACTCACGTATGTGATATTGATCCACGAAGCTAATGTAAGTGAGACGGCCAGGTGACAGACTCTTGATATTTAAGCGAGCCCAACTTAGCACTGCTGAAACTCAATTGCTCCATTTGGGGAGTTGCTTTTTTTTCAGCAGACCAACCCAGCCTAAATCTCACTCCTGGGACAGTTTGATTTGACGGGTCTTTGATGTTGACGTTTTGTCTATGTTTGTTTCCTGAAACTCACGAGTTCATTCATTACAGTGTGTTCAATACAAAGGAGTCACCACGAGCTTACAATGCCATCCCATGTTGTCCTTGTTTACATAAATGGGGAACTTCTTGGCTGGAATAGTCAAATCTTTGATCATAATCCCTGGAACTGGCTGTAGTTTTGTGCAAGTGCGTCTCTTGTTCTCCAGTTTCCCTTTCTCATCTGTATTTTACTAGTTCTTACAATCCAGAAATCCTATAGCTTCTAAATTCTTTCAACTTCTTAAGGCAAGAGCCTCTTTGGTGTACGAGGATAATAGCTGGCCAAGTGCACGCTTGGAAGATTCAGATACCACGCAACCACACGGTCCAAGCCAATACCACCGCCACCGTGAGGGGGCACACCGGCACTGCGGAAGATGTCGACATACTCCTTGATGCCTTGACTTTTAGGGTCGATGCCCTTGGTACGAATTCGAGCTTCCAAAGTCTCCGGAACGTGGATACGTTGGCCACCCTGTTGAATAAGTTAGTGATGACTAGACAAACGATATTGGAGAGGGCGCCATACAGATAGGATCTCTTGTCCACGCATAAAGAAATCGAAGGCATTAGTAACCTTGGGGTTCTCGGGGTCCTCCAGGGCATAGAAAGGTCGGGCACCTTCGGGAAACTTGTCAAGGACGTAGAAGTCGGTCCTGTACTTGTCCCGGATAAGAGCACCTAGTGCCTTCTCTTGCGGTGTGCTCATGTCCTCTTCATCAGAGACGTTGCGGTACTCCTCCGGGCCCTCAGCTCTAAGGAGTGCCTGACCCTCAGCGAATGTAAGGCGAACCTCCTTACCGGGCTTGGGCAAAAGAAAGTCCTCAGAAGGGTAAACTGTTCGAACAAGAGCAATCTGCTCAGCACATCGCTCCTGAAGTCCTCGGAAGATATGAAGAAGAACCCCCTCGAGCATGTCGCGGACCTCATGGTAATGGTCCTCAATTTCCATCTCGAGATCAAGACCGGTGAACTATTGATGCAGGTCAGTGCTATGCTCTATGTAAATGAGCGAGTCTGGTAGGGCAAACAGGGAATTTTACCTCTGTCATGTGTCTAGGGGTGTTAGAGTTCTCAGCTCGAAATACAGGTCCAATGCACAAAACACGCTTCCGGCCACCGGCAATTTCGTATTGCTTGTAAAATTGGGGAGATTGAGCCAAGTAAGCCTGCTTATCAAAGTAAGGCATGCCGAACACGTTGGATCCTCCTTCAGAGGCAGCTCCAATAAGGCAAGGCGCCTCAAATTGGACAAAGTCACGAGCTTCAAGATACTCGACAAACAGCTTGCGAACAGCCAGTCGTACATCGGCGATAGCTTGCTGAACGGGAGCTCGCTTGTGCATGACGGGGTTGTTCAAATGAGTTGCCATGCTGGCACCAGGGACGTTCTCAAGGCTCAAGTTGTCAACGCCTTCTTTGACCTCCTCAACAGGGCCACCAGCGTCTTCGTCGTCGAAATTGGTAACAGGCCGGTTGGCAACAGCAAGACCCATGCCAAGAACTTGAGGGCCAGGGCTGATAACGTAGCACTTCGCGATATGTAGCTCGTAATTGGAGACCTTCACGCTCTTGACAGGCTCTTGGGGCTTCACAACCTTAGCTTCAACAAGAATGTAGCCTTCTAAATTCAGACTACCAATCCACTTGACCATCTGCTTAGAGACAGGTGTGCCTTCGTTGCTGGCCGCAACGACACCCTGAATAGCCCAGTCACGCTCCTCGCGGAGCTCAACAAAGGCCATCTTGGCACCTTGCATACGCGCATTCTGGATCCACGCACGAAGCTTGATGGTTTTACCGAGATGCTCATCACTCAGGTTTCGGAGCTTGACTCGCTCCGCATCGATCTTGGTAAGATGAGTGGAATCTCCGTAGTTGTCTTTAGCAAGGTCTTCGGTGTTCCCAGCAGCAGCTTTCGCGGCAGACTGTCTGGCTTCATGTTCAGCAGCTCGACGGGCCTTCTCAGCTTCCTTCTTAGCCTTTGCTTCAGCCTTCTTCAATGCCTTCTTCGAGGGGCCAGCCTCTCCGCCCTCAGCGCCTTCACCACCAGTGGCGGGAGTCTTTTCGGCGGGAGGGGGGGCAGCAGCTTGCTCAGCAGGGGCGTCAGCCATGGTGAAGTTATTCGAATACGTGATTCGCAGGTGTTGGGTTTCGTTTTCGTGCAATCAATCGTGTCAGTTGACGAGGGACGGTTGATATAGAAACACGTTCGGAGATGTTTCGATATGGCCAAAGCTCGGAAAGGCTCAAAACGAGACCGGACTGAAATCAGGCGATAGCAACAATGGTGACTGTGTCGGTGACCAGGTGGGAGAGAGTGAGGTGACGCATAAAAATATGAAGTGGTGGTTGCCCATCAGGCAGAGCGCGCGCAGCGGGGTTCCTGCCCCGCCATACCATTCCATTTTAACTGCGGCGTCATGGTGGGGTTATCAAGCACCTAATAATAAAAGACCTTGTTAACCCCAGTATTTTAACCCAAAGAAAATGCTGCGTAAACGGCTGCCCTTCTTTTTGGATTCCATAGACGCATGCCTCTTAGTACCACAAAGCCCCAAGCTCAATTAGCAATTCGTATTAAGTTTATTGTACAGGTCTCCAATGTCCCATCCTATAGTCTAACGAAGCCATTTCCGCCCAACATCGCGGAATTTGACGATGCTGAAGAAATGTATCCGTCAAGGAAAGCGATTCGTGTCGTCCTGAGCCTCCATCGCCTCGCTTGTCTGGCCTACCCCTAAACGCCGGCATCGAAAGAAATCCTGATGATATGATATGCAACCTATACAGATAACGCTACCACTCGTTTGAACCCCACCATCCGTATCCCCATGGTTCAAGCCCGGACTGACACCTCCACGGTCTGGGCAATAAATACACCCCGTCTCATTTGTCCTCTTCCATGCATTGCTATAAGCGGAACCTGCCGCCCCAAGGACGCTAGCTTGGGTGCAGAGATTCGGATTTCTCGCAAGTGAACAAGTTGATATGTTGATCACCTCGAGCAGCGCATCCAAGAATTGGTCGATGAGGGTGGAATGCAGTGGCGGAGATAGGTGAGCTGCGGTTCTGTTGTAGAAAGCTTGAATAAGGCTCAACATTCGAAAGCTCATGTCCATCAAGATTAAAGACCTTGACTGCGTGGGCCGATGTACCCCTGTCAATCAAGTTAGTTCCAATCCCCTGTGATTCATGATCCTGGAGCTGAATAATACTTACACTGCAAAGACTGGTAGATGTTCATGAGTGCTGGCTGTTCGAAGTGTGTCTCGTGTCGTTTGGAATGAGTGCAGCGGCTTGTCCATGCGAATATCCCAGATTTTGACTTTGCCATTCCTGCTTGCACTCAAGAGCTCGCGTTGTCCGCCGCGCTGCATATGTACGCTCTTGATCCATTGTCGATCTGACTCATCCTTCCATTTGCGCACCATGGACTCTTGCGGTCGGTTTCTTGTGTCAAAGACTCGAACGGCACCGTCTCCGAAGCCGGCAACAAACATATTACCCGTCATTTGATCCGAGGTTAGCGAAGTCACGCAGGAGCCCGAGCGCGCTGGGATATCCATGACACACGTCTCGTAAGCGGCATACCACACTCGAATTACTCGGACATCGCCAGCAACAAGGACTCGACCAGTAACTTGTTGCCAATCGAACACCATACCAGAGTTGACGTTACTGGGTACCATGTGTGTTAAGGCACGCCAGGATGATGCAAGTTCAATGGCTCTATCCGATTCGTAGTTGCGATAAACTCTGATCACACCGTCAGATGATCCTGTCAGTAGCATCGCCTGGTCGTCTTCGTTGATGAACTTCATGTCGCTGATCTTGGAGCCTTCTGGATTACCGTTACTGAAACGACTCAATCGTCCTTGCTTCTTCCAGTCCCACACGTAAACAGTGTTACCGTCGTCCGCTACAGCAAGATGATCTTCAAATTGATGGAAGGTCATCTTCGCAGGTTGAGCACCATTGTTAATGATCCCAAGCTGATTATTCCACTTGTGACTTCCCGCTTGTTGCTTCAATGGCTGAGTTTCTCTGAAAATGGTTTCATTCCGAGCTCTTCGCCAAAGACGCTCATTATATTCGGTACTTCCAGGTTCATCTGCCTCACTCGGCTTCATCTGTGGTTCACGGAAATACTCAATTGACCATTCTAGGAACTTGCTCTTGAGGGGCAGTGCAGGAGGCTTCATCAGATCCCGCTCTTTGTAAGCGCCCGAATAGGGTTCATGCGCAACATTGTATTGAGCCGACGATGATGGTCGATCGTTTTGCTCCGGAGGCACTGGTATTTGATTCGGCGTGAGTTTCAAGGATGGTGATCGAGGCAAAGTTGGGGTTGTCGGTCTTGATTTGTCCTCATTGGTGACCAGTGATGGGAAAAGCAAGCTCGCAGTTCGCCGTAGGAGTCCAGGAGAAGGTAAAGGCTGCGAGTTAGAAGTGCCAGGAGCATTATTTCGTTGACTCGCGCTCGGAGTATGCTTATGCGCTATCCTTGTTGTGCGCTTTCGAATCTCGGCCATGACCAGCTGCGTCTGAACCCCGACTTTTGAGCTGAGCAGCGCGTTGTGAACAAAGTCTACAACGATAGTCGCTTCGCGTTGTACCTCAGGATGAGGATCCACACTGAGAACGAGAGCCAGCTTCCACAACGCCATGTATACTGTGTTGTGAGATAGACCATGGGCCATTGGCTTGATGGTACCATCCTTGTTGCGATTATCTGGCCTTGCGTAATGCAAGCCCATCTTGTGTTCCTGACCGTCATCTTGGGGAGGGAATGTGAGATACTCCTTCTCCTCGACTAGTTGTTCGTAAGCTGCAACTAAAAACTTGCTCTCAAAACGAACAGCAAAATGAGAAAGAAACACAATGAATTCCTTGCGGACCATTGGGCTTCCATCATTACCCATGTCAAGTATCGTCCATGCAATTGACTCCTCAATACGGGCCACTTCCTCTGTCAAATCAGGAATACCCAGAAATGTAGTCATAGCATGGACCATCGCTGCCCGTACCTCGCAACAAGGATCCCTCACGAGGTAAGCGAGCTTGACGTATGCATTCTCCCTGATACCCCGCCACTTGGCCTCTGGAAGGTCTTGCCAAAGCTGACTTATACAGAGACATGCCCACTGGCGCAGAAGAGGGTTCTCCTCATTTTGAAGATGAGTTAGGCAATATGACATGATATCTGTTTGGTTACAGACCATCTGCCCATTTTTGTAATCCTTGCAAAGCATAGCGAGAATAAAAGCGCACATTGCCTTATGTTCGTCGCTGTCAACAACAGGCAATCCCTCGGAGGGTTTCAGAATCTGTGCGAAGTAGCTATAGCCGCTATCTTTGATGAGATCCTGCTGACAAGAGAGGTCCACTGCAATGAGACGAGCCCAGATAAAGACCATAACTGGCTTCAACTCGGCCGCAGCAGACTGCAAGAGTTTGAGAACATATGGGAAAATGCCTATACTGAGAGCGAGCTGAACAGACCACGGGCCTAGGTCGAGAAACCGGCCGAGTAAGATAAGAGCACGAACCCGATGCTGTTGGCTGAGCAGTACCTGGAGCACAACCGGTAGCTGGTCGGGGGACTTTTGAGCCATTGCATCACCCCTGGTAAGATAAACATCGAAAGCAGTAAGCTGTTCTGTAAAGAATGTCGAATTTTGATATTCGTAATCAAAGCCCTCGCTCTCTTTCTTTTCAAGCATAGGGAGCTGGGCCAATGCCATGTCAACGGCTAGATCCCAAGTCTCCCACAACGGATGCTGGTGGGTGTCGGGTAGCTTAGGGTAGGACTGAGGGTGGCATCCATAGACAGTCATGACGCGTTGGGCAAGAAGAAAATTGCGGAACAGCGCTGCCACCATCAGGTCTTGTCGAAAGAATTTTCGGAACAGATCGCGAGGCAGTGTTGTCCACGCAATACTGTCTGTAATAGCAGTGAAAATCCAATTAAGTTCCCCCAGTGGTGTTCGCCGCTCCTGGAGGCGGCCGGGTAGTTTTTTTGCCCGCTCTGGGCTGATATTGGTCTTGAGAGGGTTTTGCAGAACGAAGAACCACAAAGCCATCTCAATGGGAGTGGTGAGGCAAGCTGTGAAGAGATCAGCAGGCAAAAGAGGGTTTGTCGGAAGATTCTCTTTGACAGCGCAGGCAGCCAAATGGATATAGGGCCTGAAATTAGTTTTCGTGTAGTTTGGGTCGCGGTCTGCGGCCTCCTCCTCCTCTTCTTCATGCTTCTCAACAAATCGATGGTAGTTGTTGAGAATGTTGCCGGCTTCAGAACAGTCCCAGACAAAGATGGTGGGAGCTTGAAGCCAATGCTGCAGGTCGTACAGTGATACAGGGATGTATTGTGTGTAGTTCTTATTAAATACCCAAATCTCGCCTGATGCGGTTGGCTTGGGCACGCCGTGTCCGTTATAGTGAAGCAGAACACGTTCATCCTTGGCATTCCTGCGTAACGAGATGCAGAATTTCTTTGTCTCCTCGACGGAAGGGTCTAGGTATTGTTTGTATCGCGCTCGTATCGCAAGAGTTTCGTACTGTGCTTGAAGTGACTTGCCAATATTTTCGAGGGCTTTTTGAATTGGAGGTATCGTAGGATCTGTCCAGGCCTCGAGCTTCGCACCTGGGTTGGTCTTAAGCTGGTCAGGGGGTTCGACTCCTATATTCAAACACACCGCGAGAGCTGCAGACACTGTTTTTAACCTATCTCTCTGCCGCCAATCTTGAAGTTCGTATTGTAGTGGTTTAGGTTTGCCTGTCGTTTCGTGTCGTTTATCGGTAAAATACATATACCAATTCTGAAGGCATAATTAGCTAGGTAAACTCAAGGCAACATGGATATGGTGAATGCATGGTCTCGAAGTCAAGGCTGTAAATCTATTCCTCTGGGGTTAAAACATGGAAGACATCTAAACAAATGATCAAGCCGCCGGGAGACTCAAAAGCTGAGGCCCGAGGCGCTTGTTTCCATGTGCCACGGCATATTATAACCAGGGTCTCTTTATCCTGCATCTGTCGAGCATGCTACAGAGGCTGGGATGGACCCAAGATGACTGACCAGCAAATCGACATTAATGAGAGGGGAAACTCACGTTAGCCAGCTGAGATATAATGTCTTCCGACTGATAATGGTCCTCAAAGCCATGTCTAGCACCCCATTCAGGTATATCGTCTTCTGTCGGCTCAGGCTCTTCCATCGGTCGGGGCGCGTAGTCGCTCTTCGACCGGAGGAGTATTGGCTTGGCAGGCCGCGTTTTCTGGTGATGCACGATGTCGTCTCTTGTCTCGAGCGCTATGCTTCCGTTGCGCCGGTTCGGTGCGCTCGAAGGTCGTTGACCATCGTCGTCGCTCCTGGTAGCATCGTTAGAGGTTGAACGGCCGTTGACCCTGGGTCGCGCTGCCGAGGCAGCTCCATTGGGCTCAGCGTTAGGCGCAGAGGAGCCGTTAACGTCGGATCGCAGCGCCATGACGGCCGAATAACCGTAGCGTGTCGCTATCAACGCAGGGAGTTGGTTGTGGCCGAGATGCGCGTATTGTCGTGACGGGCGCAGGTTGATAAGTCTAGCGTTGGTGGAGGAGCTTGCAGTGAAGCGGTTGGCTGGCTTAGTAGGTATGGAGATGTGGAGGAAGTGACGTCTATTGGAACGACACGGCTGTCATGGCTCTCTGTGTAGCTCAAGCCGGCATTGCGGATGATAGCTCTCTTTTTTGAGCCCGTTTCGGTTATTCCACTATGGGTTGGTCACTGCGCTCAGGTGCCGAATACCCAAAAGCAGTTGGGAAGACTTTTGAGTGTGGTTGAGAGGAGCAAAAGATGAGGTCTAAAGTTCGTGGGCGGCTGACCAGGATAAAGGCAGAAATTATGAGTTCCTAGAACACCGGCGGGTTACCTTTGTCTTAGTTCTTCACTTGCACGCAAAGGCAGCACGCATATACTAAGGTAAATCTGAATCGTAATTTGATTCTTACTAAATTATTTCTAATATTCAAATGAGGTTTTGCTTATTTGCACCAGCATTGTTGCTGGTCATTCAATCGCTTGAACGCTGACCAACCTGTAAGGTTGAATAAGTATGGACCTAGGGTAGGTACTACCTACCTAGGTACCTAATGTAATGAGTCTCACTGGACTGCTTGTTTTTGTCCCCGCTCCCAGAAACCCTGGCTGGCCAACCCCAGGCATCACGGGCTGAAGGACTGGCAGCCACAAGACGTTAGAATGGAGGACGACGCGTGATCTTGCACGTGGCTGTTAGCTCCTTCAACTCGCCGAGGTTTCTTTCTCCTCTTCTTAAACCCGGCTTATGTGAACTTGATGCCTCCCCAACTGTACAATGTAGTAGAGGGTATGATGTATAGTTGTTCATCTTGACACTCATATATGGATATTGTGTCAATTTCAATTGTAACGGCCCCATGGATTTGCCCTTGGCAACAGGACAAAGGATATTCAATACGTTTATAACGCAGGCCAAACATTGATTTGAAATCTAAGAAACCACAATAGCTGAGCAGCAGGGTATTATGTTTCTTTAAATTGTGCTAGCACGCCAAAACCAGCATCCAGTACATCGAGTGTTTGCTGTCACGAGGAATGAACCCTCGAGTATGGGGCAAATAAGCTGGTTCTACCTTATATTGCGAGCCCTCCTAAGGGCCAAGTACTTCAGCCCAGCAGTGAAAGTCAGAACCATGGATCTGAGTGTCCTTTCCAGTCTACTATAAAGTACTGGATTCAAGGACTGGAACTTGTGAGATCTGTTGACCACTAAAGCTGTATCTACTTCAGAGAGCCGCGGAGTGCGGTTTTGGCTGGACTAATACTGTGTTACCCATGTCAACTTGAACAAGCCGCTACTATATGTTAACGGGGTACCGGATTTCCACCCCTTTATTTTTAATTGCATTGTTCATCCAAGAGGGAATTCGGTGGGGCTAAGCCAGAGGGAAGAAAAGTAATTACCTTGGCGTGCGTAGGCCGTTGGGTTTGACGATGTTAGCGCCCGAGAAACATGAAACCACATCCATGGCCATCCAATAGGGATGAGTTATATTATGTTAGTGGACAGGCTTCACGATTCTAATTCTTCATTGAACGTTGAGAAAAACATAGCTTTGATACTACCTAGTAGGTAGGAGAATACAAGCCTGATTGGCAAATGTAATGTTAATTGACCTACCTTATGGAGTACGGAGCAGGATCACTGTACTTGGTATTGGAACCCTTTCAACTGAAATGCCAACATTGGAATGGATGCTGACCAGTTCTTTGGTAAGAGGTGAGTGATGTGATATAGGTACGGTACGTGAGGAAGGAATGACATAGCGAGTTTTTAGATGCATGCTACCTTAAGGTTAGTACTAGGGTTAGTAGCATTACCACTGAGACCCTAACGGATTGAAAAGGACCGTCAGCATTACCTAGGTCTGCGTGACAAAGGCTAATAAAAGAAGTCTGGATGTTGGAGAACCCCAAGTAGGTATGACTCTTCCATATGTCAGGCCTATTCACAACCATTTCTCCTCTACGTTTTACAAGAACTAGAAAGGATGTATGGCACTTGTGTTTGGCGATATAACTCATAACCAACACCCTGCTATGGCTTCAAAAATGCGTAACTTGAAATCCATATCATACTGCATGTGCAATGCTCACATCTTGAATAGGTCAAGTGCAACTTACTGTCAGGCACAATGTACGAAAGGGGCACAAAATATAGCTGATTGGATGAATGCCTTCAGCTTCCGGTTCCTAGTCGCCAGGGTGTCTCCACCTTTAAGATGCAAGGAACAAAGAGACCCCGGCTAAAAGTTGAATGCACAAGCCGCGATACCGTCTCGTCACCAATTATAAGGCAAGGTATTTAAATAGTAGTCCTGGCCAAGCAGGCGGCAATTTGTTTCCCATTTGTGACGTGGAATGGGGACTTCGATCAGCAATGACGATGTTGTGTTACCTGTAGGTAGCCCTCGACAGGATGTGCAACAACACGTGAAGAATGGCACTGTAGAACGAACTCGAAACATTGTAAATGCTCAAGTTTGGCAGTATTGCAGTTGGCACTTGCAAGGAACATGAAAGAACTTGAAAGTGGCCCGAGCCGAGTTCCCAAAAGACCACTACCTGGGTAAGTACTTTACTCTGTAGGTTCTTTTCCACACTACCTATAGCCACTGCAAGCCTGTGCTCAATGACACTACATTGACTGGTTTGCATGGAACCCCTAAATATTGTCGGGTCTTAACTGACACCGGTCTCCAACCGCAGGGGCGCGGTGGAATCTATGATAATTGGCTGGGACCACCAGGGTTCAGAAGTGAAAGGGCTGGCCTTTAAAGACAGCCAGCAACAGGAGGCGAAAGGTCGTCGAGGCCACCATAGGAGGTTGACAAGGACCAACTAAGTCAAGCCCCATCCGCCTTTGCGCTGCCAGTTTCCGTTCCGTTACAGCTGTCGCAGGCTTTTGTTGGCTACCTTACTCATTTCGTACCTGACCATCACCACTTTCTTTTCATCTCACATCTTTTCCTGCGCCAACCCGACAGGGGCTCTTTATTTGCGCATCACCACCATTTCCCTTCTTTAGCGTATGAATTTCTACATCTGCTTCAAACGACCCTCACTCGCGCCGACAAAGATCGATCTAGAAAGCATTTGCTCCTCTACGGCGTGCAGCAGCGCATCGACTGCCTCGAGGCCAGCCCCCTCTCTCGAACATTGGAATTCGGGAGGCTGACCACGTCCCCAAAATTCCCAAAGAACGATCCGCAGTTCTATCGACAAGCCTACCAATGCTGGCCCAGCCTTCGAAATTTGAATATTGATTCTTGCTACTACTCTTGTGGCTGGAACTCATTCTACCTACAGTTGTCGGGCTATTTGCTTCGCCTCCTAACAATCCCTGACCCACGCGACGACTCCATCACGACAACGTACTATCTTTGCGACTTTCTATCACATTTCTGTCGTGAATTGTTAGATACTGCTTTCGAATCGATTTCTAGCCGCTTGGCGGCTGTTTGCGATAAGTCATGGCCTTCCTATTCAAATCAAAAAAGCATCCAGAGAGGTCGCAGCCTGCAAGTCGCGACGCAGGATCTGGTTCTCAAGGGTCGATACAAAGTACCAGCGCCCGTGCTTCTGAGAAGAACTCTCTCCAACATCGCGCAACTCCAACTGGGAGCTTGAACTCAATCGATAATGAAGGCAGTAATGGGAGCCCCGATCATAGCCATGGCCATGGACATGGACACGGGCGCCGTGGTGGGAGTGCTGACCAACCAATCCAACAAAGCAACGATACAACAGTAAGTTCCCTATCCGCTTTTGCATCCAATTCTGTCGGGAAGTCCTAACCACTGGTATTTTTTAGGTACGAAATGGCACCCCCATGAACGGTCCCAATGCATCTCTATACCCTTGGTCACAACGCCGATTGACGTATACTTCGACGCACCCCTCTCCATTCCCTCGATATGGCGCTGCAGTGAACTCCGTGTCGTCCAAAGAAGGAGACGTGTACCTAATGGGCGGTCTGATTAATGGGTCAACAGTCAAAGGCGACCTCTGGATGATCGAGGCTGGAGGTAATATGGCATGCTACCCGTTGGCAACCACGGCTGAAGGACCTGGCCCGAGGGTTGGACACTCGAGTCTGCTTGTCGGCAATGCGTTCATCGTATATGGAGGCGACACTAAGATCGACGAGGCTGACGTTCTTGACGAGACACTGTATCTTTTAAACACCTGTAAGCTTGCCCATTTGTAGAGGTTTCTATTCTCTAACCTTAAGCCAGCAACAAGACAATGGTCTCGCGCTCTTCCAGCTGGGCCCCGACCCTCAGGTCGCTATGGCCATTCACTCAACATTCTAGGCTCTAAAATCTACGTCTTCGGCGGCCAGGTTGAGGGCTTGTTTATGAATGATCTTTCGGCATTTGACCTCAACCAGCTTCAGATGCCAAATAACCGTTGGGAAATCTTGGTCCAGGGCGAGACAAGCCCCAAGATGCCCGCGGCTCGTACCAACCACACTATGATCACATTCAACGACAAAATGTATCTGTAAGTATTAATGTCGAACTGCATTGAACAACACTGACACACCCATAGCTTTGGCGGTACAAATGGTTTCCAATGGTTTAACGATGTTTGGTGTTATGATCCAGCTGTTAACAAATGGTCTCAATTTGACTGCATTGGCTATATTCCAGCGCCACGCGAGGGGCACGCTGCTGCTCTTGTGGACGATGTCATGTACGTCTTCGGAGGGCGCACAGAAGAAGGGACAGATCTTGGCGATCTCGCAGCTTTTAGGATATCATCAAGACGATGGTACACATTTCAGAACATGGGGCCTTTCCCATCTCCCCGTTCTGGACATAGTATGACAACCGTTGGCAAATCGATTGTGGTCCTCGGTGGAGAGCCAAGTTCAGCAACTACATCTGTCAGCGATTTGGGCCTTCTCTATGTCTTGGATACCTCAAAGATCCGATATCCGAACGATGCGCAGCAGCCGCCTCAGCAACGAGCTCACGGCTCACGTAGACCAAGTGCGAGCGAAGGCAGCCGGCCACATCCTGCACGAGATGGATCAAACGGGCCAACGGATTCAAGGAAGTTGATTGCAGGGGGTGCTTCGGCTCCAGCGAATGGGCAACGATCGCCACCTAATAATGGCGATGCAGAAAACCCCCAATCTGCAACCACCAACACAAAACTTCCCAGAGCTTCAGCTATGCCTCCGTCTGGCCCTCCCCCTCAGGGTCCGATGCCCGCTAGGCCTACAGTTGACGTGTCTGCAGTCGCACGAGTTAGAGGACAGTCCGCAGAACGCGGTGGAGCCTCGGGTTCTCCAAGGACAATGCACTCCGGGTCGCCTATCACACGAGAGGTGATCACTGAGACAGAAAGTCCTATATCGAACGGTCGACGAACACCAGTCCAACAAAATGCGCGCGCTGGCTCAAGGCAGGATCAAGTGAATGGAGACCTATCTAAGGCGAAGCAAGCTCAACAAAATCGCCCTCAAGGAGCAGGTGATCCCCCCCCAGACGTTGCTCCCAAGCCGGTAATGGCACCCCGCCCAGCGTCGCCGCCAGTCCCCGTGAGACAGCCAAGCAATCCCCTTTCCAGGCGATCTTCTGGTAGAAACTCACAAACAGTTGTTCTTCTTAAGGAGCTGGACTCTGCCCGAAACAGGAACGCATGGTATGCTTCGGAGTTAGAACTCGCGCGAAAGGCCGGCTACGTGCCCAATACTTCATACAGCCCTCTACTCGATAACAAGGCAACCGAAACCTTTGACGACGAAGACCGACCACTTATCGAGGCTTTACTAGCGATGCGATCTGAACTTGCAAATGTTCAAACTGCAGTAGACAAGCAAGCCATAATTGCAGCGAAGCAAATCGCCGAGGCTGAGAAGCAGCGCGATGCCGCCATTCAAGAAGCTGTTTATTCTAAAGCTAAGCTGGCTGCCCACCTAGGTGCAAGCTCAGCAAGCACACCACAGCTTGATGGCCCAAGAGACGATTTTGAGGTAAGGTCTGGTGAGTTGAGTAGAAAACTTGCAACTGCATTACACATCCAGAAGGATCTTCAGTCACGACTCGATTCTGCGAAAAGCGAACTTGATTCTGAGAAGAAGGCGCGACAATTGGCAGACGATACCTCGAATGCAGCCCAAAAGCGCATGGCAGAATTGGAAAGTTATAAACAACAAACCTCAACAGAGGTTGAACGTCTCAAGGCTGAGCTGCATGTTGCCCAACACGAAGCGCGAGAACATTCAGTTGCACACGCTGAAGTTGCCGCTGCTGTTGAACTCCTCCGCATCGAGAAGAATGACGTGCAGCAGAAATATGAAGAAGCCATTGGAAGCTCAAAGGACCACAGTGAAACCTTTGATTCCCTTCGAGCTGCAATTGTAGCATCAGAAGATTCAACAGGCCTTTTGGAATCCCAGCTCGCTGAAGAACGATCTCAGAGAGAGAAGATTGAAGCACAACTTAATAAGCTTAAGTTTGAGCATGAAGCTCGTACTGCGGAACTAGTAGCTACCACTCAGCGTCTGCGCGATGCGGAAGAGCTTTCAGAAAAACACGCGGCCGAGGCCAGAACGAGTCGTCAAGCTGTTCTTGCCGGCCTAGACAAGATTTCTGCTCGAGATGTTTCTGGATCAAGCAATGCAGATGCCGAGCGCATTGCCGCTTTGCAGAATCAGCTCACCACCTCCAACGAATTGGTCAAGAAATATCAGCAGGAGCTTGAGGCTGCAGTTCACAAGTTACGTGGCGCAGAAGAACGTATTGCTGGTCTTGAGCAATACCAAGAACAGTCAAGCCGGGAGGGAGTTACCATTCGAAGGCAACTCCAATCTGCGCTGCGCGATACACAAAGCTTACAGGCAGCCAACACCGATCTTAAGAATCAACTGGCTGCTCAACAACTTGAAACGAACGCGATGACAGTTCAGCACAACGCGCTGAAGGACATCCTCAGTGAACGTGGCATAAGCCCAACAGCTTCTATCCGTGCTCGGAATCTTCCCAACCCACGAACCAACTCGCCTGATTTGAACCGTGTCAGAGATCTCGAATCTCAGCTCGCCACCTCGTCGGCCGCTCATGAAGAGACCAAGCAAGCATTTGCAATTCAAATTCAGGAATCCGAAGCGGCTTGGCGTGAGAAACTCTCGCAACTTGAGAGCGATTATCAGTCAGCTGTGCACTATGTCAAGGGCACTGAGAAGATGCTCAAGCAGCTTAAAGATCAATTATCTCGATATAAGACGGAGAACGGCCGTTTGAAGGCAGAGATTGAGGAGCTCGAAGACCGCGTTCAAAGTAGCACAACCCCTGCTTCGCCTCATTGGGAGAATGAAAAAGCCGAACTTGAGGCGCGCATTCGAAGCCTCGAGACAGAGCTCCAAGAGTCTGCAGCTCAAATGGAGAAGCGACTCCTCGGTCTTCAAACAGAACTCCAAGAAACCAATCATCACCGCGAAACGGCTTTAAAGAGCAGCGAAGAGGCCACACAGAAGTTGAGTAACCATCGTAAGGATCTCGAACAGCTACAATCAGAGAATGCGCTACTGGAGCAACGTGCGAGCGATGCTGAACAGAAAGTGGCCCTTCTGCTGGACCAAGTCGAGCACTCTGTCGACAATTACCGCCGACGTAGTCGCCAAGTGCCAAGCATGAACTCCGAGATTGCTGCAAGTGCCAATGGTTTGGGACTGGGGCATTCGAGGCAAGAGAGTTCCGAAGGCGAGAGTATTTACGGAGGCACCAGTGGGAATGGTGGCCTGGAAGCTAGGAACAGCGCTGCCTTGGACAGCCTTGCCAACGAACTCGAGACCCTTCGGAGTCAATGGGAGGCAACCAACAAGAACTATCGACTGAGCACCAATTTTGATTTCGAGACTGCTTCTGCTGCAAAGAAGGAGAACGATACCGCTACAGGTGTTGGCCTCAGCGAAAGTCTCGCGGATTGGCGCAAAAGGCTCGATACTGAGGAACACCACAGTGACGGGGAAAAGCCCCGACACCCCTAATCCGAAGCACTTCCTGGCTACCGATACGCTTTCATGACTCGAATATACCCGCCGTCTTCGTTTTGATTTATCCGGGCCGATGGTTAGTGTCTGTACTTCCTGATCTTCGCAAAGGTGGAATGGAGTTTAAGTTGTCTCAGCTGGCAGACAACCCTTTTTTGTTCTTATATTCGGGATTTCTTTCTGTTTCATTTTGCACTTTTCAGCTTGGTTGATTCCCTGAAACTTAATTCATTTCGAAGAGGGGCTGGTAATCTATTTCCTCCCTTCCTTTCTTCTCTTACCAAAGAGAATTGGGTTGGCGGAATTTTGTTCTAGTTGTTCTTCTCCATGTTTGAAGAACACGCCATGTAAAATAAGAGACTTTTTTCTATTCATCGGTTCTGTGGTATCGGAGGGAAAGAAGATAGGCATGGATGATGTCTTTGCCTCTTATAGGAAGATCCTACTTTATAGCACGAGGCAACGTACGGTTGGAAGAAGCGTCAATGAATAAATGAAGTATTGTCTAGTTTAAATTTGAAGCATTCGCCTTCCTCCTCCTTTCACACCCATACTGATTGAGCGCAAGCCTGCACTTTCTTCAATATACTCGTTGTAAATGGGCCAAATCAAGAATAGAGGCAAGAAACGGCGTCTGGAGATCTCGGAAACCCATGTCTCCCTCTAGTGTTTATTAATGCTATAAAACCATCATATGTCCTCATGAACTCTAAATCCTTTTCGCCTCGTCTCCCATCCATGCCGCGCAAAACGATGCAAATCGACTTTGATCCAGTACTAACTAGCATTACAAGAAAGAAGCAACGCCTGAGCTCACGCCTTAAGCGGAAGCGGCCATAAGACCCTTCTGAATATTTAAGCATCGTTTAAAATCAAGCTTGCGCCCCTCGCGAGGCATGTGCTCGCCACTCGCAATACAAAGCACACGCATCTTAGGGTCATATCGCAGACCTGTCAAGAGCTTCGGAGTGATGAGGAAATATTGACTTGAGTGCTCACGGCATGCGATCTCGACCATTCGTTCGTGCACCATACGTTCATTGCGAGGGTCCATGCCCTGGTTGATTTCATCCACAACACGGAATGGTGACTGGGCTAGAGATTGAAGAGCCATGAGGAAGAAGATGGTAGAGACAGCTCGCTCGCCACCGGATTGGCGATGTGCTGTTAGTTGTTGAAGGGTTTCATTTTCGCTGAAAGTCACTGGTTAAAAATGGGCAAAGATAAGTCAGGAAAGGAAGAGTAAGACATACCGAAAACGAACCATGATGTCTAGAGCCCAAGCGTCAAAATCCTCTGGCTTGTGTACACGAACCTCCCCAGCACAGCTTATCTGCTCAAAGTTGTATGCAAATGCGTCGTTGATCTTTGAAACTAACTCGTCAAGTCGTGGTTCCCACCTGGATTTCAACTCGTCGATTTCTTGGCTGAGGCCCTCCAGCTTCTCGTTGGATCCAACCATCTTTCGTGTCAAACGATCGATTTCCTCAGCACGCTTTTCGAACTCCCGTAATATATTGGGATTGGCGACGTGAACCATTTCAAGTTTCGCTTCCTCTCCTCCAATTTCATTCTGAATATCTTCGGAAGACTTATCTTCGCAGAGTTGTGAGAATAGATCGCGCTTCTCTGGCTCATGTTCAAGGACTTGCTGGACCTCGTCGGAGAGACGGTTGCCCTCATCACGCGCTCGACTGGCATCGTCGGTGGCCTGTTGCAATATCTCCTTTTCAGCATCCAGACGCCGCATGATATGTGCGTTTCGCCCTTTGAGACCTTCGACATCAGAGTGGGCTTCAATGCCACGGATTTCGGCTTCGAGGAGTGCCTGATGTGCTCTTCGTATGTTTTCAATTGCCTCCTTATGGCGAAGAACAATTTCAGCCCGACGAAGCACCGCTTCGTCCCAGTCGTAACGCATCTCGACCATTCTTTTGCGAGCATCTTGCAAGGATTGTTCGTGAGCTATCTTGGAGCGCTCCTCAGATTCTAGTCAATTACATCAGTAAACTTGCGGCATAGTATCATTCTGTAGTCCTCACCGATCTTCACAGGCAGAGACTGCCATTTTTGGTATTCTTTTTGCAAGGCATTCTTTTCTGACTTGAGCCGAGTCTGGATTTCGTTAACATGAAAGCCGATAAAATCAATTCGCAGCGTTGACTTACAATATTATCATGAGTGCTGGTACGTCGGTCTTCGATGGCTTGGATTTTGTCTTGCAACTCATGGTATTGCTGTTTCAAAATGTCTCTTTCACCATTCAACTCCATCAATCGCTTGTTCATTTCTTGCTTTTCTTGGGCGTCGATGGGCTGTGAGGTCCAGAACCTCCCCACTGGAATATTCTTGGTGACGGCGGTCATCGCCTGGGGTCCATATTCTTTGCGTCTCCTGACGATGAAAGACTGGTTACCGGCTGCCCAGGAGTTAACTCTGCCGCTCCTGACCAGACGATCGTATTGAGCATCGTTGTGATCCCGGAGAGAGACTCCTGACTGGTGGAGCCTCTTTTCAGCACATAGCATTGCTAGAACGGGTTCGGGTCCTTCAAGAAAGTCGATGGCGAAACCGTCAAGACCCAGGTCGCTTGCCTCATCTATACCGACGGGTCTTGGGAAGGCATTGAGAGGCTGAGCACAAGATCGAATAACAACAGACAAGCTTTGAACACGGTACAGCTCGTCTGACAGCTTCTTGTAATCATTTTTCGTTTGCGCTGTAAAGCATGTAAAGTCATCTCCTTGAAGAAGGGACTGTACCTGATCCGAATATCGTTCATCCTTGATAGAACAGCTGATCATTGGTGGGCCGAAAACCTCCTTTTCAAAATCTCCTTGATGCTCTTGGATCCAGGTCCACGCCGTTGCTAACTCAGGGAAGTTTTTCCGCATGAAGTTGAGCTGCTGACCTTGCTGGGTTTCTAATGACTGGATATTATTCTCCACTTGTCGGATCTCATTGTTGATCGCTTTGCCCCTGTTCTTTACTTCCTCACGTTGACTAGACACTTCGCGTATCTCTCCTTCTAACTCTCTGAGGTTGTGTTCTTCTCCTCGCTGTAGATAAGTAGTTAGCGAATATCAACAATCACGTGGGTAGGTTTCCAACAATTTTTTGATTAAAGTCCGATGGATTGAACTCTTCTGGCTGGTTTCTAATATCAGCCTGGAGAGCGGTGATTCTTGACTTGGACTGGGCCAGTTCCTTTCGCTTGGCGTCAAATCCTTTGCGTTCCGCTTCAAGGCTATTCTCGAACTCTTTGAGGTTTTCAGAAGCGGTGCTTGCGTCACGCGCCAGTTTTTTCGCAGCGTCTTCTGCGTTTTTCAATGATGTTTTTCTTGCTGAGGTCGCTTCATCGATTTGCTGGGCATAGAGCTGCTTCTCGTTCACAGCCTGTAATGAGGGGCCGGCGTCGTGTTCGAGGCGCCTTAGAGACCTCTCTGCGAGCTTCCTCCGCTCTTTGGCATCTTTGTGCCTTGTGCGAGCCTCCGAGTACTTGGCAAAAACCAAGGCTGACTTGAGATTTTTCACCTGATCTATGATTTCCTCCCGTTCTCGGATTCTGTCCACGTCTGTTTGGAGACCTTGTTGTCGATTCTCCAGGTTTCTCAGAGTCTCTGCGTCAACATGTGTAGCCTGTTCTAATTCTTTCTTCTCTTTATCCAACTCTTGAAGTTGCTTCTGCCAAACTAGCATTTCTTCTGGGGCGGCTGCGCGAAGTGTTTCCCGCAGAAGATCCACAGGTGTGCATGCAGCGAACTCGACAACCCTGTCCTGCGGAAGGAATTGACACAGGTTATCTACCTGAATCTTCAATTTGCGCATCAACTTTTGCACTTCCTTGTGGTTGGATTCTTTACCATTGAGCCACCATTTCTGATTGTTCTGTTCTCGTCGAATTTGAACCTTGACGACGAAGTTCTTGCGATCTTTCGGTCTCTTGTAGAGTTCGATCTCAATTGTGGCGGTATCCTTTCCGTGTTTAACAAACTCCTTGACTGAGCCAGCACGACCAAGGTGTTTCGGGCTGTAGCCTAGGCCCAGACAGATAGCGCAGACCAAAGAGCTCTTTCCAGTGCCATTTGGACCTACTACCATGTTGAGATGAGGCCCAGGCAGAAATTCTGCCTTTTCGTACGTGACAAAGTTTTGCACGCTGACTCTAACGATGGCGCCTGGTTGAAAGCCATTGTCCATATTAGTTTCGTTTGATGTACCGTTCACTTCCCCGTGGCGGGGTTGCTCGGGGGTTGTGTCATGATCACCGGCTTGGTCAAGCCTAGGGCGCTTAGAAGAGCCAATATCGTCGGCATACGAGCGGTGTCCGGCGTGGGCTTCGTCGTCGTCGTCGTCGGTATCGTCTGTATCAGATCGGCGGCGGCGACGTGATGATGTCGGAGCCATCTCGTCTAGGAGGCGAGATACGCCACCTCAATTGGCATAGGAGGTAATTCAGAAGGTCAAGCGGATGACGCTGACTTACTGGGTGACAGATTCTGAGAATGGCAATGCACCAAACGTGGTATCGATGTAGAATGGAAATGGCACGCGCTGAGTCGCGTCAGTGCGCGCCTGTACGGAATAGATGTGGCGCCGATTTAAAGTGGCGGGGTAAGATTTTGGAAAGAAGCAAATCGGCCTACCGCACTGTACAATGGGAGGAATGCCTGGGCTACGAAACCCTTGTAACTCTAACTGCCTGCCAACCTACCAACTTAGGTACAAGGCAGGTATGTTAAGGCTACCTCGAGGCAATTATTATCCTCTTTATCCGATTGAGAAAGCAAAGCTTTTGTTACGAATCCAATATTAATGTTACGTTAAAGCTCGAGTTGTGTAAGCTGAAAGGTGCCTTTATCTTCTTTTCAAGTGCCGGTTTGAACTGGAGGACATTTTCAACAGTGAACTGAGTTCGAAACAGTGCTTCGTTAGCCACAGAATGAGCTCATCGTTTGTCAACCAACCCACAATGTTTTAGTAAGGCTATTAGAGCATTTTATACATACCTCAGGCCCTATGTCAAGCTTTTTGGAGCTTAGTCATCCTCTATGCCAAGAAACCCCTTGAAAGGAGGGTCAGACAACTTCATCCCTTTGGATTCCAGTTACTACCAGGGTGACTTCATCACTTTATCTCAAAAGTACCACCTGCTTGGTAATGCTTGTGAAGGCGGAATCCTGCCTTCTTTTCCCCTACGGTCCAAAGACAACATACAGCCAATCCAAGTTTGGCACAGCATCTGCTTTCCATCTCACAACATCTACTTCAGTGATAATTTGACCCACCTCCATTTGATGTCGCTCTTGACATCCGACTCATGAAGTCTTGAGCGCAGAACAGGAGCTTAATGATAGGAATTCTTCCCTCTGGACAACCGAGCGGACCTAGCCTAATACAAGTTCTCCCTTTGTTCCTCGCATGAGTAGTATTCTTTTGCGATGTGGTATAGTTACCAGTATTTTCGATCTCTACTCGATCACCTCAAACAAAGATGCCTGCCATCTTGTTAAAAGAGGACATTCTTATGTCGAGCTGACTGCTGATACGACATTTTGATTGGGATTGTTCATTGTGCTTTTTACCTCTCCCTGCGTATGAAGGACCGTGGTGATATCCAAAAGGTCTTACTATTGGCCGTGAACTGGAACTGCATGAAGAACTGGAATGCGTCGCGATGCCTGGATGCAAGAGAAGGCCCTCAATTTCAGCTTTGCCAGCTGTTGTTGACCAGAATTCCCCACCATATCATACCTAACCGTGCGTGGTGTGATACTGGCGGATTGGCAGGTGTATGCAGGTGGCAGATGCCAGTCGAGTGCCAACCGGTTACAACTATTATATTCCAGCCTTTTCTCCCTTGGTGTCGTTCACACCAGCCTTGCCAAACATATCTGCCGGTGTAAACATTGCATTCCATGCTCAAGAAATTCCCCTCCCGTCGCCCCGAATTGATTTTGCCTCTTGTTTCGTTCGTTTCTCTCTCTCCCTCTTTCCTATGGTTCCTGGATCTCTGATCCTTAGCCAACCTCATTCATTTCCGCTCACTCAACGCCTTCGTTTCCCCCCCTCTATTTTACAACTCCTCTCCTGCTCCTCCAACTATCCCAAGACCTTGTGCTTTGTTTGTCAATACCAGCCTACTTAGGTCACTTAGACCAACTTCATCATAATTGTTGTAACCTCCACGCGCAAACCTTGTTTTGATTTCTCCGGCATTTGGACAAGGCGTGCGACTTTGTGGCTGCAATATTATGTGCTGATCCACCACACTCAGGGCGATTACAATGGCCGATACTATGGTGTCGACCGTTCGTTCACCACTATCCGAAGCTTCGAATCGAATCAACTCAAATTATCCTACTCAAGAAGGTCAGCGCCACAAGCCGCGGTACGACCGCCCTAACTCATCGATTGTCAACAACAACCCACGCACAAGCTATGGACACCCGACTGCATACTTTTCTGGTCGACCTCCTACGCAACAACAGCCTATAGTTTCAGCACCTCAAGAACAAGCTACCTTGAAACCTCCCAGTGAGATGGATGATGAACGTCGGCATTCGGCGGCATCTTACGATTCTTCAGGAAGTGGCCGCAGTAAGAAGAACTACAAGACGCATATAGGGCCGTGGCAGTTAGGCAGGACTCTTGGCAAAGGCTCATCTGCGCGCGTAAGACTATGTCGTCACGCAGGTACAAATCAGTTGGCTGCTGTCAAGATTGTCAACAGACGGATGGCGTACCTTGTGCAAGATAGTAGTTTGGCTGCTCTTAGCAAGTGGGACAATAATCTCCCAGAACAGATGGATGGCGAGATGCGTGTTCCCATGGCTATTGAGCGAGAAGTGGCAATCTTGAAGCTCATTGAACATCCGAACATCATGAAGTTATACGATATCTGGGAGAACCGCTCAGAGGTGTAAGTACTCCATACAAGGATTTTCCCGAGACGATACTGACAATTTAGCTACTTGATACTTGAATATATCGACCAAGGTGATTTGTTCACCTTTATCAACATGAAGGGCCGCCTGAGTGAGGAAGTTTCTATCTTCTTCTTCCGACAAATCATTAGCGCCATCTCATACTGCCATTCCTTCAACATCTGTCATCGAGACCTAAAGCCTGAGAACATCTTAATCAGTGCCGACCTCCAGATCAAAATCGCCGACTTTGGAATGGCCGCCCTCCATCAAACAGACACACATCAGCTTGCTACAGCTTGTGGCAGTCCTCATTATGCAGCACCCGAGCTCCTCAAGAACAGGCAATACAGGGGCGACAGAGCGGATATATGGAGCATGGGTGTTATCCTATTCGCAATGCTTTCAGCCACGCTTCCATTCGATGACCCTGACCTTCGTGTGATGATGGCTAGAACGAAGAGGGGACAATACGAGATGCCGGGATTTCTCAGCCCAGAAGCTGAGGACCTGATCAGGCGAATGTTGCAGGTTAATCCCGATAGGCGCATCACCCTCAAGGACATATGGCGTCATCCTCTGGTTCGCAAGTATGCATATCTGGATAATCTTAGTGACACCAACAGCCAGCCGCCTGATATACGCAAGGGTTTTCAGTATACCCCAGTACCTACAAAGGATGTTGATCCACAATTAGTTCGACAGTTGCGATCTATGTGGCACATGTTCAGTGAAAATGATTTAAAACTCAAGCTCACATGTGATGAGTAAGTATTTCGCTCCCCGTCTGGCTCTTGGAGAGGCAACTGTTGACCTCTGCAGACCCAATGATCAAAAGGCTTTCTACTGGTTGTTACACCACTACCGCGAGCAACAACTGGAAGACTTTAAGCCTGAGCTCGCCCACTCGACAAGTGACTATCACCACATGAAGCCCGGCACATGGAGGAAGCGCGTATCGACATGCGAATTTGCACAGCCGAGCGGCAACGGTCACGGGCGTTCCATATCACGGTTCACTGTGATTTCAAATGCCACTGAACCAGAGCAAGCGACAAACCAGGAACCTCTCCAAACAGATCGTGCGCTACAATCTCGTGATTCTCAAAAAGGCCAGTCATTAGTTAGTGTCCACCGCTACTCTTCCGCAGAGAATGGTTCCTATACTGGGCAGCCCAAAAGGCTTCGAAGTGGCTCAGGCGCACGTCGCGGACGGGGGACCTCGACCCGTAATTCGACCACAGGGCGCCTTCAATCTTCTCGAGGATCGCTCTCTTCGATGCATAGCAGTCGGCAAGGTACACCTCATGCGCGGAGTTTGCGACATAAGCGTGGAGTTGACTTCACACATGTCCGGAAGAGATCAACATCATCTTCCAATCGCAACAGGAGTGGCTCAATGCCTCCTTATGTTACGGAGCAAGGTTCTACATATCAGATTGAAATGATTCGATCTCACACGCCAGAACTCCCAAGCCTACCTAGTGGCGTGCTTCCAAAACTGGCGGATGGGCAAGAGTCTCATGTCAACACACAACGCTCCTCGGGGCAAGCGTTGCGAATAGCGCTTGGGTCGCGGTATGCCTCAGAAATCTTCAAGGAGGAACTGCGCCACTTTAGCAGCAATATTGCCAAGGATTGTGACGAAGCATTCAAAAGCTCATTGATAGAAGAGGACTCCATCGCTGGCTCACTGACTGAACCAGACCGCACCCAATACGAATCAACACCCTTTTCCTTTACCATCGACGCACCCGACGATTTGGCCCCAGATGTTCTCGAACTTGCGAATAAGTCTTTCAGTAACCGGCCTCTTCCACCCCTCCCGACTCCGACGCCAAGCTACAACGGCAATTCGTTGGCACCAACGCCTACCGGTTCCAGACCAATGACTGGGGAATCTTATTTGGAAGAGTTGCGTGCAGAGCAGGTTAAGGTGGCCCAGCCAGTTGTGCTTACGAAACATGCCGAGCGCCGGGTTGTCTCAGCTCCGACCTATACTCAAAAGCACAAAAGAAGTGCTGCTCTGCCATCCATCAACGAAGCTGGAGCAGCGGCCAGCGACAAGGCTCGTATCGTGTCAGCACCTCCGCATACGCCAACAAAGAAAGGAGTTGATAGAATCCGTGGCATCGAATACTTGAGTCAAGTCGAAAACAGCATTCGTGTGGTCCATTCGCCAGGTGATGAGAGCCCTGTGAAGATACCTGAGCCACTCAACGTACGAAAGAAGGTCCCTGAACCTGAACAACGGAACTCGGCCCCCACTGCACAACTTCGAGAGCCGGACTCGGCGTCGCAACGCAGTGTGGATGATGGTACCACGGCCACAACATTCTCGTTGGAGCCCTCTTCCCATGATGCTCAGGCGGCGATAAAGAAAAAAAAGACGTCTTGGTTCAAGCGATCCTCCAAAATTGAGTCAGAGCCCAGCCGGGAGTCTGTTGAGTGGCAAGATTGCACTTCGTACGTGACTTCTAGTGATGGGAAGCGAAGCGATTCAACCTCAACAGATGCTCCGACCAAGAAGAAGACTTTTCACTTTTCTTTCTGGAAGAGCAATAAACAAAGAGACTCTATTATGTCAATCGCCAGTGAGTTATTTCACCAGCCCATAAGCAGAGACATACCTGGTGATCTAATTTTGGTAATAGGACCTGATGAGAAAGAAGAGCGGCCTTCGCTGGAGTTCAACACCATGGGTAAGACGCATGCTTCCGCGAAAGTATCTCAGTCCAAATGGCACGAGTCTGGCTCCGGCCCGGTGCGCAACATTGAGGTTAAACAAAACTGGCTCGCACGCCTGTTCAGAGTCAAACCAGCAACAGACCACATTTGCATGACGATTTCGAGGAGACGAGCACGTCAGGAGGTTACCATCCTTCTACGAGAGTGGCGCAAGTACGGCATTCGAGACATTCAAGTGGACAAACAAAGGAACATTGTCTTTGCTCGGATTGCAGATAAGAACTGTAAGTGGTGGACATGACGTGGGTGCGGCCCCGGAGCTGACATCAACCTTAGTTTTGAATCTGAAAGAAGTGTCCTTTGCCGCAGAGGTCATGGCAGTGATTGAGCATGGTAAAAAACAACCACTCAGCATCATTCGATTTACGCAGGAGCGAGGAGCAGCCAGCAGCTTCCACAGAGTAGTCGACACAATGAATATGATCTTCGACGCAAGAGCTTTGGTAGTAGCCGACAGGAACAAGCGAAAAATGATGATCAAGACGCTCAACTCGTAATATCGGGGTTTCATCCAGCTCCACGCTGGTTCCTCAGAGATATACTTGTCGAAACATTATGCAAGCTGATCATTGACACGGCGTCAGCAGCCTTGCGGGTTGGATCATCGTGTTATGCAAAGAGTTATGTGCATGGTATCGGTTGTACGGAGTTGGATGTATGAGCCATTGCTTTCCGGTTTGTTCTGATTTTGGGTCGGAGTGAAAGGCATGATTTCTTTTTATCTTAAACATGGACAGGCGAATATGCGGAGGACTGGTGGGAATAGTTGTAGGCCAGAGATGGCCACTGAGTCATCCCCAGACTAGCTAACCCCCTTATCTTCCTTTATCGTGGCTTTTCTCTTGAAAACCTGGCAGTTGA
Source organism: Fusarium redolens (assembly GCF_020744475.1). Classification (NCBI taxonomy): domain Eukaryota; kingdom Fungi; phylum Ascomycota; class Sordariomycetes; order Hypocreales; family Nectriaceae; genus Fusarium; species Fusarium redolens. The sequence continues at coordinate 1,945,283 of NW_025763666.1, read as the reverse complement.
AAAACAGAAATAGCAAAGCAAGATGAATACATGGCTTTGTATCTAGAAGGTAAACATACGTGTTATGGTTCGAGAGCGAATCAGTGATGTGATCGTGATATTGCTTAGTCTCACTGAACGCCTTGCCTTGAGGAATTGTGGAGGGATCTATTCAACTGTCTGAAGTGTGTCGTTGTGTCTTATCTGTAGTTGATTTTTGCAAAGAGTTGTCCGAGAGCTGAAGCTCATGTTAGCCTTACGTAGTCCAAGTCCCCAACTTCTTCCCTATGCGTAGCCGTCTTAGACTGTAGTCGTAGAAAACTAATTCAATCAATACAGTTAAGTCCCAGGATTTATTAAGAGTGATTCTTTCGTGCACTACTTATATCCTGTGATTTCTATAGTAATGCATTTTCTGCAACCCTTCTTCTGCCGAATAGAGTGGGAAGTAATCATACTTTTATTATCTGAATTACTATGCCTAAGAAAACTGACTGCATTATTATGTGTATGCTTCCATTTTGTGTTTAGTGTACATCATATACTGCTCTGTAGCATTGAGTAAATCTTTTGAGAAGTTATAATGGTGCATCTATCGCTACCTCAGTAGGGACTGGATGGTAATAGCTGCTAGAGAGCGCATTGATGATCGTATATATCTGCACTAAACTTTCATCGGTTCATGAGGAAGTAGATGGTCTTCTTTCGCTCAGAGTCCTAATGCGTTGTAGTTTCAGCATATGTAGTCACCGTGGTGTACTACGCCATTGCTTATCTAGGCCAGTTATATTAAGTCAGATAGTTTGAAGATCAAGTTATCTATAGATTCTTGCCAGCTAAGTAGTAGATTGTCTAGGGGAACTATTGACTATTTACCACAAATCAAATGAGGATTCGACTTACCATCATCTCCATTTCAAACTAATCCGCTCGTAATCTTGATACACAGGCACGGATCCATAGTCTTAGGAAACACATGCCTAGCACTAATAAATCAACAGATGTAGCTCAAGTTGGCCCTATATTTAGCTAGAGGGAGCGCTGCCATCCCTCATCAGTACATTTGTCAATATTGTTGTTGAGAGCACCAGCAAACACGCTTACGTTTACTTCAAAATGTTTGCTATTTCTTCCTGTCCATAAAGCTTATCTTACTCGGGCAAGCCATACGGTGAGTAGGGAGTACTCTCGAACCGTTCCATAACATCGTTGAGGAACCCTTACGCGAACTGGTAGCTACCATAGTGATGAGCTTGGTTGTCGGAGGTAAGGTCCGAATCGATTAACAGCTGTGGAGAAGTTCGGTGGTTTTCCCGAATGGATGGATCCCTTCACCTGCCTCGGCTGTTCGGTCGGGAGATCGGATCTATGATTTCGATAGCAAGATATGTTTCTTCACCGAGATCAAACTATGTACGCTCCTAAAGGTTACTTAATTATCAAAGGTAACAATACAAGGCTTGCGTTCTCTCGCCGGTGGCCTGGTATAAAAAAATCCAGAGAACCCCTCGGATGTTGAGACCGAAGTTAGGTGTCATTGATTAGAGTTGACCAACAGTGCAGTCACTGCAACCGAGGTTCAATAAGAATAGCTTGATACGCATCTAGAGGCTTAGAACAATGACGAACGAATGTCAGTTGCTCGGTCTTCGACCGAGCAATAAATATGGTGGTTAAAACCATTGAATGACAGGTCCAGTCTTAGATGGAGGTTGGAGATGGAATGGGAGGTGTCATGGTATACAATGTTCCAGCAATGGCATACAATACGTCGCCCGCGGCCGCTAACAAATTTGGTGGCAGTATGTCCTCTTGGAAGTACAGATTTTAGCAGTCTAAGTACCCTTTCGGCTGAGTTCCCCCGGACCGTCACGGCAGGTAGCCACCTTCTCTCCGTCTCCACATGCTGCTCACCTTGATCTTTTAGCGTCAGATCTTGCCTGCTTTGATACTGCTTTTAACCTGTGAACCTTCACTCCATCCACCCGAGCCAGGCCGATGGCTACCGAGCGCAACACGGACGATGGCCGTTGTTCGGTCATCAAATGGAAAAGCACGGCGATTGAAATCCCAAGATCCCAGTATTAGCGAGCTTGTCGTCGCGGGAAGCTTGTGACATCAGCTGCCCGCGTAACTTACGATCTGTTTTTGTAGCACCTTGCTATAAGGGAATGGAAGTTAGGTACGAAAACCAACTTGACTAGGTACTTGATTCAAACACGAGAGCTGTAAACACTTTCACAGGTGCATATAAACAAACGTCGGACTTCGATATACGGGCTGGTCTCAGTACAGTATGGTGTTGCATTTGACAATCATTTGCAGGGATATCTTCATCTTCCCCAGGCCCGGTGCCGTCACTGATGCGGAGGCGCCTCTCGGCCCTCGTCCGAGGCACGTTACGCCTTCAGGAATTTGATGTGCGGAGCACCAGCTGCTTCAGAGTTGGCATCTATATAACTAACTGTCTTGTCCCAATCCCTTCTGTTCTCCAATCCTAGTTTCCCCAATAATTCACTCATACCTTTATCAAGATCGAATTTCATTTCGAACCTTACACTTGTCTCATTTAAACTTGCGCCAAGTATTGGAGCGCCGTCACTGACACCTCATTACCAGAGACACAGTCGACACGTGAAAGTGCTGGCAGCAGTACATAATACCCATTAACCTTTCGCCTCTCCTCATCCTCCGTCGGATTTTCTACCAATTCAAGCATTATTCTCCGTTTACCATCACAATGGCTTCCGTCGATTCTGTCCTTCAGGGTGTCTCTGTCTCCGGCAAGGTTGACGACATCCACCGCAAGATCCTCACACCTGAGGCCCTCGCCTTTCTTGCACTACTGCACCGTTCCTTCAATGAGCGACGCAAGAATCTCCTTGAGCGCCGCAAGGCTCGTCAGGCCGAGCTTGATCGCGGTGTTCTCCCTGACTTTCTTCCTGAGACTAAGCATATTCGCGAGAACCCTACATGGAAGGGTGCTCCTCCTGCCCCGGGCCTGGTGGACCGTCGTGTTGAGATCACCGGCCCCACAGACCGGAAGATGGTTGTCAACGCACTAAACGCCAACGTCTACACTTACATGGCTGATTTCGAGGGTAAGTCGCTATTTTTACCGCATCTTGAGTTGTTCTCTCCATCGACCGGGAAATGGGAGTCTGTGGCTTCAATAATTGTATGATCTAGAAATGATCCAGTCTGCTAACCAGCAATAGACTCCAGTGCCCCAACCTGGGATAACATGATTAATGGACAGGTCAATCTGTACGATGCCAACCGTCGTCAGGTCGACTTCAAGCAGGGACAAAAGGAATACAAGCTTCGTACCGACCGCAAGCTGCCTACTCTCATTGTCCGCCCTCGTGGCTGGCACCTCGAGGAGAAGCATGTCACTGTTGATGGCGAACCTATCTCCGGTTCCCTCTTCGACTTTGGTCTTTACTTCTTCCACAACGCCTTTGAGACACAACGCCAGGGCTTCGGTCCTTACTTTTACCTCCCAAAGATGGAGAGCCATCTTGAGGCTCGCCTTTGGAACGACGCCTTCAATCTTGCTCAAGACTACATCGGTATGCCCAGGGGCACCATCCGAGGAACTGTTCTGATTGAGACCATTCTTGCCGCTTTCGAGATGGACGAGATCATTTACGAGCTTCGCGACCATAGCTCTGGTCTCAACTGTGGTCGATGGGACTACATCTTCAGCGTTATCAAGAAGTTCCGCAACAACCCTAACTTTGTCCTGCCCGACCGTTCCGCAGTTACCATGACTGTTCCCTTCATGGAGTCATATGTGAAACTTCTTATCCAAACATGCCACAAGCGTGGTGTTCACGCCATGGGTGGTATGGCTGCACAGATCCCTATCAAGAACGATACTGCTGCCAACGACAAGGCTATGGAGGGTGTCCGCGCTGACAAGCTCCGTGAAGTCCGTGCTGGACACGACGGTACTTGGGTTGCCCACCCTGCTCTTGCAAGCATCGCTACCGAGATCTTTGACAAGCACATGCCAACTCCCAACCAGCTGTTTGTGAGAAGAGAGGATGTTACCATTGGCCAGAACGACCTGCTCAACATGAACGTCCCCGGTACCATCACAGAAGAGGGAATCAAGAAGAACCTCAACATTGGCCTTGGTTATATGGAGGCTTGGATTCGCGGAGTGGGCTGTGTCCCTATCAACTACCTCATGGAGGATGCAGCCACAGCCGAAGTTTCTCGAAGTCAACTTTGGCAATGGGTCAAACATGGCGTTAACACTGCTGAAGGCAAGCGTGTTGATAAGTCATATGCTCTGAAGCTGCTCAAGGAGAGTGCTGATCAGCTTGCTGCGTCTGCCCCCAAGGGTAATAAATATCACCTAGCTGCTCAATACTTCTCTGGACAGGTCACTGGCGAGGATTATGCCGACTTCCTCACAACGTAAGTTCATCCAACATCCACAGTCGATCTGGGTTCAAATTACTAACTACTGCGTAGTCTTCTTTACAATGAGATTACCCAGGCCGGCCCTCCTAGCCCTGCTTCTAAGCTATAAACAGATTTGGACACAAAAAAAGAGGGAGGGGGGTAAAATAGGCATGCTGGATTTATCGAGCGTTTCATGAGTGTATGCATAATTCAGGCTTTTTCTATATGTTGTGGTTTTGGGTCATGATATCATTTGTTATTTATACCGCCAAGGACTGGCATTGATCTACGACAAAAGGATGTCTCTCTTTTGATAATTCGACGTCTGTAACCAGTAAATGAGTTACATCAAGTCTCGCTGTGACTCTTATCGATCTGTAGTACATGCGATACAGATGAATGACTTCTTTGAAGCCTTGCCATCCACCAAGTACTTACCAACCCATGTCACCCAACGCAAAGACTCAACGCAAAGAGAGCCAGGTTTGCCTATAATAACGATTGGTAAGTTTTAGAGGGCTTTTATGGCTATTTGAAGCCTTCTGCATCGTCGGAGGAGGTTTGATCTCGTTCAGATATGTTAGTGAATGACCTTCAACTGGGTATTTGCGATATTTCGGAATCCACAACTCTGGCCATTGCTACGACTGTAATTAGCAATCCGTAGCATGTTTAAAATAATTTAACGGGAGCTTCGAGGATTAGTGTTGATAATTGTATTCGTTGGAAGTTCCAACCCATGCATGGTAACATATCACTGAGTGTCGCCGCGTCCCTTCACGCGTACGTCTCATGGCAAGTCATCAAAACATAGCTCCAAGTTTAGGCTTCAACATGAGGTAAAAAGGCAGGTGTTTCTGCTAGTCCATTGGTGAGTGTATCCAACAAATGATCCAAGCATAGTCATTTTGCGCCATGTGGCTATGGTAAGGATATTGGATGCCCACGATATCAAAAGCGTTCATTAAGATGATGCTTTTCCCGTATCTGTACAATCGCACTGTAGTTACTTAACTAATTACTTAAGGTTAAAGGAATGCCAGGGTTGATGAAGGAATGGAAGCTGAGATTAGAAGACTCGTATCCGGGGATGATACCTTTCTGACCTACGTATCTCTACTTTAAAGGAGCAATGCATGAGAGCAAAGCATGCCTACAGCACCATCTATACAGATAGATAGCTTCCAAGCTTTAATGAAAAATATATTGATACTGATTTGGGACCAGGGGAGTTCTGATCCCGTGCGGTGACCATCACAAGTCCCAGCAACCAATTTATTCGATTCCTATATACTCTGGCATGACCCTAGTAGCGAATTGTCGTGATCTAGAGTACACATAATAGAAAGTGGTAGCGATACAGCTTTCCCTCGTTCGTTATTTCATTTAATTGTTTCTTTTCTTCATGAAATATCCCACATCTCATGAAGCCATGTTTTGTCAGTGATGGTTGCACTAATGATGGAGTAGTTGGTACCATACATAAGGTGATACGGAGGAAACAACCATGGAGACACATATAATACTTAGAAAGATGCTTGTGGTATCCCTAATTCTTACCAGTAACATACAAGCTATCGGACCTGGTACACCCCCTTGGATGCCTCCTCCCGTAGACTCGACTATCAGGTTACACAACCATCCGCCATCATTGCCAGTTCCCGCGACACTAAGCGGAGGATTTATTTCCTACCGATCACACCACCCGGGTAGTTTAATGTCGGCAGAGTGCATGGAACTCATCATGCATCCCGAAATCTGAGCCTGATGTAGCATCAGACCGGAAGGCTGCAGGCGGGAGGGCTCGGTCTGGGCCGTGACATGTTTTGATGATGCACTTGGAGTCGAGGCAAAAGTTATAACTCTCAACTTCAAAAGGCAAATAGTCACCTCTCTGAATACTCGTGCAGGTTAACGCAGCAAAAGGGCCTTCTGCTGGTATTTGAGTGGGCTTCTTCATCTGCCCTGTCACGAACAGGGTTGAAGTATGAAGCCAGTTCACAGAGTTTCATGGTCCGTGAGTCAGCCAATAGGTAGTTTATCACAACCCGATACTCCCACAGTAACTTCAATTCTACAAATATCTCAATGGCATTATCTACTACAGCTGAATTGCCGTCTACCCGTTCCAACACGGCCAGTGAGGCCGTGACTGGATGGTTGTCTTCAACGCAAGTGAAGATACACAATCACATCGACGTGGGGAGAACAACGGCCTATTAGTGATCCAATCGGAATCAAGTAAATAAAGTCATGGGGTGGCGCACTCTTCCTCTTTACGACACTGGGGAGGGCAACCACTGAACATTACAGAGCACCGATATACGAAAGGCTGTGATGGAAGCTTGTCAAGCCCAGCTTCAGGATACGCGATAGCAGTACGCAAGGCCAATACGAGAATAAAATACAAACTTGTTGAGTGGACATGTATGTTTGTTTGTATGGTTGAGATGCAAATAACATCTCGTATGCGCAAACTTCCGCTCCCCGACTGATCAGCACCCACAACGTGAGCCCCTCGTCTCAGACATGTCGGGGAAAACAAGTTCTGTTGTGAATATGACACGAACTATTACTGGACACGAACGGAAAGAAGAGAGAGGGGGTGAAAGAAACACCCGAGTGAATGCCATCATCAGAGAGGACGAGGTACCTCTCAGATGCATGAGCTGCCGTGGCCAGCCAGCAAGGATAGCTCCGTACATAACGTCGTCCAAGCTCTTGAGCACATTTATTCTCACGGTCACAAGAACGTCACGGGCTGATAAGGTACAATCCAGTCTTGGCCAGAGATAGTTTGCCGTCGTGCAAACCCCCCTTGGCTCAGTTCACATTCGAAGTCTGCATTTGACCATGAACAAAGGTTAACCCTGTTAGATCTTGGGTCCGTGCTATGAAACAATTGCATGAATAGCGACGGTTTGACCAAATTTGTTTCAAGCTAACTCTTTGCTGCTCGAGCATTGTCTGTATTTTGGCGTTGATGTCCGGCGTGAACCCTGTTGAAGAACGTGTGTGCACATACCGTACCAGTGCGAAGCCGAGTCTTACATCTGTACTCGGGCCTTCAGCCTCGACGCCATGCCAGATCGGTGGCTGTCTGTCTAGAACCACATCACCCCAGTTTCGACTGTGATCCCACTCTGCAGCTGTCGGACCACGCCCTGACTTGCAAAAACGACGGAAGATGCCACACATGTACACTTCACTTCCACGGACCATGCACTCCCGCTCCAATACACCCCATCGCCTCCAAGATCGACTGAATTTGCCTCTCCGCTACTCACCCTTTTTCACTAGCTCGCTGCGCGCCGTTCCAGGATCTAGTACAGGTCTTGTGCGCCCTTCATAGCAACCCATCCTTCACTTGTGCAGTTCCCCGTACACTCAAACGCCCCAACATAAATTCCTGTAGCAAGTTTATTTCATAGATGCTTGGGTATAGTCAGGTGCTGGCCAGGGTCGAAAAAGGCAATTATGGCTTGAGTTAACCTCTTTTCGACATTCGGTGGCGAGAGGTTAGTTTCAGCAGTCTTACCTTGGAGCCAAGCGCTCTGCAGCGCCTTGCGCCTGACCCGACAAGCATGTTTGACATTTCTACCTCATCTGACGGTTTAATTCAGGGTCTTGGGCTAGATCCTCATCCTCCGGGTGGGCTGCGATAAGCGTTAGCCACCTGGTGAAGGCGGCGAGAGCCGTCGGAAATGAGGGTATTCACAGTTTATCGAAATTCTGAAGATATCACCAATGGGTAAGCAAAAAGGTCTTAGACAGAAAGCTTGATTGTTCTTTGCTCTAGCCCACGGTGCAATCATCCACGAACAAGCTCTCCTCTTACAAACACGAGTCTTATTCCTCGACAAATTCACCCCCTTTCAGCGCAGGATTCCATTACAAGATGTTTCCAGTAGCATACCACAACCAAAACAACCATTTTGACTTCGAAATTAACTACATATTTGTGCTAGGGAGTAGTCATTGTCTAAATTTCGGGGATTTTCTTGGTGGACAGAATCACGTTTGACCTTTCACTGTCACCAACATTTGGAGTAACTCACCACAATCATTTTTTACAGGAGCCTGTCCCTTCTTTCTGAGAGACAACAAAAGTTCAGCCCAAATGGGACAACCCCCATCAAACCTCACGAATTTCCAACGCCAATAGCAAAGGCTTGTGCCAGTCAGAGTTGAATAGTTCCAAAGCGAAGGGCCGAGATGGGTTGTACTTCTATTCCCATCTTTGTACGCGGAGGGCCAGGTATTGCAACAAGGAAGGGAAGAGCAACTCTGGAATACAGACCATATGGATCTTCATATCGTGCAAACCACGGTACTTGGTTAGCTCTAGAACGTTAGCTCGGGAGGAGGGCGGTCTCGATCACTCCCTTTTACCGCCATAGATCTCGCCAGAGGCAATCTTTGCAATGTAGCTTCAAATTCCGAACTCAATTGGAGTTTGGATCCCAATATCAGCATGATAGATCTACATGTCACTACATCTAGACCCATCTGGCGCCCTCATGTCCCCTTTAATCCACTACTGAGCCGTCTATGCTTAGACTTCTTGTTGGACATGAGTCCGGGCTAGTCAACCGTTTCCTTCACATTTAGGCTTCCCGAACTCGGATTCCAGTACTGCTCGTCCTTAGGCATAATTGTAGTTTACTGTGGCTGGCTGACCAAATCCCCATGCCGAGCGTTTCTCCAGTGTTTGTGCAGGTCATTCCTACCCCGGAACCCATATTCGATAGCTTCAATAACTGAAACCAGATAAAGACCTTCGACCAATCGCCGAGAGCCCACATCAATAGTCTCATACCCTGACAAATCCCGGAGTCCGCTCTTTGTTCGCACAGAAAACTAATCCATCATGGTGCTTCGCATTTCTTCGCATGATCATATGAAGAGACCATAGTTCCAATCGAATGCCTTGGAGAAAGTCTCCGTGATATACATCTTAAATCAGCAACACTTATTCTACCCATCCCATCAAGACCGCCCTGTCAGGGGCACAACGCCATTTGACCCAAATATATACACATGCTTCACACAGCCGTGATACTGAAACGTATTTCCATCCTGTTGAAGCCCAATTCCGTTGCCTTGGTAAAAGTTCCGTCCCAAGCCCGCCTTGTTCGTGCCGTTATTCTTGTCGTATAAACACACTAACGTAGACCCGTCGATAAAATCTGCCTTCACCTGAGCTCCGTTCCGCATGCCTTGACGCCGATATTCCAATCTTTCCTGACCCTGCAGCGCCTTCTTTTCCCATGATAAGCCTGGCAGATATTATATGATAGATATTAGATGAAAATTTGTTCAAGTGCCAGAGCGAATGTTAGATATGTGTGCCTCGAAACAGGCGTCCAGGATAACCACCTGTCCTTATGATACCAGGATTGTTGCTTTCGTGACACCAGGTGGTGAAGTTGTCGTCATCTCGAAACATGGGTATCGCGCATTAAAACCATAACTCCTTGCGATACGGATTTACTGTTCCCTCTTGACATCGGGGCTATCGTTCTCCTCCCCACTGCGATCTGCTCCATTACCATCACCGTTGGCCTCGTTGGCCTTGTTTTCGCAGCCCTTGACAAGCCGATGTCTCTATAGCAGAGTTAGCGAGTGCCATGAATGTCATGATGAAATCAAGGGCCGTATTGATAGCACAGCCAAATTGCTTACCTTCAGAGCATCCTTTCTGGAAAAGCTTTTACTACAAAACGTACAAGGAAATGGTTTGACTGCCAGATGGATTCGCTTATGTCTCTTGAGATCGTGGTTTCGACTGAACGACTGAACGCATTGGTCGCACTTGAAAGGCCGCTCTGACTGTGTCGGTGGAGGCTGGCCATGGCCCCCATATAGCATGGGATGCCCATATGGAGGTACGGGCATCCCTGAGATCATTGACATTTGGCTTCCAGGCTGGTGAATATTGGACATGACCGCTGGTCCTCCCATGGTAGGAAGGGTTTGGTAAGAGGCGTATGGCCGATAGGAGCCAGGGGGTGCCATGCCAGCACCTTGCGGCTGGCCTGAGATCGATCCAAGGCCCCTGGGAACAGGGCCGCCATTAGAGGGGGAATGCTGGGTCGGCGAAGGTTGGTGGCCATATGGTGGAAAGCTAGACTGCTGAGGTGCAGATGATGTATAGTAATTCGGTGTGCTGGGGGGCCTCGAATGCGTATATGAATCGACGTGTGCCGACACGCTCGAAGGAGTAGGAGGTTGCGTTGCTACCGCGTTTTGCGAAGTCAAAATTGCACCCTGTGGCTGCTGAGATGTCGAGAGGCCTGGTGGAGTGGTCTGGCCACCTCCACCCGAGACCGAAGTCTGAAAAGGCTGATGCACCTGATCGTAAGGGGGTGCTGGGAGTCCTTCACCTCCAGTAGCCGGCGACTGAGAACTTCGTGGGTGGTTATATTGATGCATTCCGGGACCTTGGCTGTAAATGGAGTGGTTTCGCCCAGCGAAGTGCTGTTGGCCAAGGGCTGGCTGCGCCTGGGTCGCGGAGCTGACGGTGTACGACGAATTGCTTGGTGTAGGCCATGCGCCGTGAAGTTGTGCATACTGATACATGTTGCCTGTTGCTTGAGAACCTTGGGAACTGCCGGTATTGACGCTAGAAAGACTGGGGCTCAGGCCATCGCTGGCTCCTGGCGAAGGGGTCAGAATACTGGGCGAAGATGAAATGCGGCGATCTGGAAAGGGACCAGGAAGGGGAGAGTAAGACGGCGGATATGAATACCCAACCGACTCGCCCTCCCGGGAGTACTGAAAGGACTCTAACGAGTTACCTGTGAAAGAAGGGTAGACGGGGAATTTGGCCATACTTGGAACATCTGCTGTCGGCGGTGGCAAAGTCATGGCAGGCAGGGCGCCTGCGGCGGGACGCCGTGAAGAGAAGCTAGTACCCTCCATTGACATAAACCTGGAGTGGTTTGCAAGAGTTTGACAACGCTTGGTTCGTTGCCGGAGGTAAAAGTGGCCACGCAGAAATATAAAGGGTATCCAAGGGGATATATAGAGCCGGGCGGCGCGAGAAATAAAGATTGCTGATGAACAATCTCCGCACGATGATGATGGGCTGAGAAGCGTTCCCGAAAAAAGTTACTTTTTATGCAAGAGGGGAACTTAAGCAGTTCTTTTCCTGTGTTGAGGTCGGAGCCCAGATGGCGAATTTGTGTTGGGAGAATGACTCTTGGAAAGGCTTCTCCTCAGACCAAAGAGAGGTCGTGTTCCGCCACTGCTCTATCACTGACGTTGCGAGGTGGCTGTGAGTTTTTCGTGTGTAAGTTGTAGATACGTGGTGTGTATTATAGCTCGGTGGAATACAAAGATATGGCCGTGTGAAGTGATCTTGATCTCATAGACGAACTTTAAACGACGTTGACAAAACGCAAAGGACAGTGGCAGGCAGTGTAAGGCCAAAGATGAGTGGGAAGCACGGTTGGAAAGCTTGAATTTAAAAAAGAAAGAAGGAGGAGAAAAGACAAGCTGAAAAATGGAGGAGGATCAAGGTAGATGAATACCTCTGGGTTAGCTGAAAGTAGTCACGATGTTCTAGAGATTGGATCGGGATGATGGGGTTGACTGGGGTTTTTGGGGTGTCGTCAATGAAAAGTCCACAGGCTTTCAATAAGGTTTCTTTACCCAGAGTGGCGCTTTGGCGTTCTCTGGTGTAATATGTATATCTGGTCAGGGCTTCTGTCTCGATGCAAGAAGCATTTACTAATGCCACGGCGGCGCGAGAGCTGAGCAGGGGAACGAGATGAAAGTGAACGAGCGCAGGGGCCAGCTCTGAGCCATGACCAGCAAAAACAAGTCTAGCCTTAGCTAAAACAGAGTGAGACTAGCGAGACTAGAGCACTAGCAGGGGCCCTCAATTGCCCAGGCCGTAGCTTCTCGCCTTGGCGTCCATCTGGGTCTAGTAGAAGTACTCACCCCTGCTAGGTCCTCTCTGAGACGGGATCTCTCAGGACAGACAACTGGCACTAAAACCGACTAGCGCGGGAGGGCTGAAAGATTCATGGGCCCAGGTGTTGGTCCAAGACCGACCTGAGAAAGCTGAAGTACCTCCTGTACATACTGCCAAGTACCTAGTCAAGTACTTCCTACAGCTTGCGAGACTACAAGACATCATCATATTTGACTGCTGCTGTCTGCGGGCAAATGAGGGGAATATAGAATTAAAGTTCAGAAACCAGACGGAAGCGTGCAGTCAATTCAGAGCAAGGTTGGTTGTGATAGCAACGAGGGCTTTGTCATGACCACCACACAGGCATTGCATCCATCTATTAGTGGTTTCCATCACATCTCTAGACGAGGATGCCCACCACCTTGGGCATTGGCAGCTGGATGACTGGACTGACTGCTGGTACCACCACCACCAGTAGGCCGGACCTGGAGCCGGAAAGAAGAGCAGGGGTGAGACCTGAAATGGCATGGGCGGAAACTCTGCAGGTGTGGGTACAACCAAGGACGAGACAGTCATTGAAGGTACAAAACATCAACTTAACAAGCAATTGTGCGAGTTATGCTCAACTGGGGGAGACAAGAGGCAACGAGACCAGTGTGGGATAACTCCCCTCAACCATTATCAAGGATTCAAGTACTCAAGTACCTGCGTAAGCTGAAAAGACAAATGCTCTCCGGCCTACCTGGGGACGGAGTGAGAAAGAGGAGAGCCGGAAACCATGCACCACGAAAATCCTGCAATGCGCTACACGACAAAGTACATTTACTGCGGTTCAGCTCATTAATCGTCTGTTGTAACCATAATTTGCGACTTGCTACGGTCGCGAGTAATCGAGATTGAGCTTCATCGAAGCAAGATGGTTCGCCGGTGTAGAAGTCTGTCTGCATCAAGCCTCAACGACAATTCAAATCACAAAAGCCATAGATCGGACTCCCAGCCTTCCTTCTTTGACATCCGGGTCTAGTTAGATGTTTGGCTCTGTTGATCATCGTCTACTGTGTTCTGGCACACGGGATCTCCATCCCCGTCCCTACTTTTTACTGTGTGGCTTGGGCGAGATCGGGTACCAGGGGGTGGGAAGGCGGCTGATGCTCGCTTTGAGTGGATGGCACGCAAATCCCTCCCGCAAAATACCTACCTACATGATGGAGTACAAATTTCACTTTGACGTTTTTCCTCTTGTTACTCATGGGTTTATACTCCATTGACAGCTCACAGTTCCCTTTGTGGCTCTTGGTCTCCGAGGTCATCATTTGTTGGGACACTCCATTACACTACCACCTCATTCTCCTTTCTGTGAATGCCAAACCTCGTCTTTCAGATCCCGGGGATGGCTAGACTGCCAAACCGCTGGGCTTCCGGCCAGCAGCTCATGCCTCTCAAACAAACAACAATGATTCTCCAAAGGAACGGGCTGACGGCCGCTTTTGGCTTCTGCTCTGGCTTGGTCATGGCTGTTCTTTTTGGAGAAGCCATCTGTAACCCTGGTACCCCGGCTGTGGCAGTGGCGGGATCCGACCAGCTGGACTCTGTTTCTCTTGTAACCCCTGAAGGCGTCGAACGCACAACGGGGACGGCGTCCGGAAGGCGTCCCTGGTGGCCCAAAGATGAAGGGCAGATGATGCTTGACATTAATGATGATGGTTGTCGTAATGGGGGTGTTTAAGGTGCAGTGATCCTGGTAGGTCCTAGGCAAGAACGTTATTTGGAGAGTCACTTAGGGGAGAAGTGTGTCTACTAGGAGTGTGAGTGGACGCATACAACGTGGCAGGCGAACACCTTCCACTGCCCTCTCAAAGAGTCAGTTGGCTTCTGCAGACCCTCACCAGGGCGTCCAGGTACACACGGACCTTTAAAATCTCGGCCCAGGCATACCAAGAAGAAAAATGGCTGTGAAGGTCTTGTGGTCTAAGCTGGACCCTGAACTTGTCTTTTTCGGCCGCAGCGAAGTTGAAAATGGCATGTCTTTTGCAATTCGGCGACTACCAGCGATTGGGTCCGCGTTACTCCTCAAATCAACAAGTTCGCGGAGACGAGCCCGGCATGGGAATGGTCATTTGTGAGTCGAGACTCCAGTTGCCAGAGCCTAGAACTTCACCTCAATGTTAGGGCTCGATGGTTGCAACACCAGCGCCCAATAGTCACGGAATGCAGAATTCGTTTCACCCCAAGGGGGGCTGGATTTTCGGGTAGTCTTTCGTTTGGGATGGGATTTCACATACTCCTTGCTTTGTCTCGTCATACAGAAAAGTCTCTGAATAAGAGATCGAGAAAACACGTCTGGACTAAGCCGGGTGATGGGCGACTGGAAACAACCGATTTTAGCGTCATATCGAAGAACTTGTTGTTCAGCAACTTCCAATCTTGGAACGCCAATAACTGGTCAAACAGTTGATCTTTCAAGGGATGCCTGAAATCTTCTCTGCCTGTGAGACCTGGACATTGAAGAACGAGGCTCGAATGCCGTGTCCCATATCTCCCCTGCCAAGATTTCATGTGTTGCCCTAGCATGAGAGACCCCGATTCAACGGTATGGCTAATCTGAAATACATTCGTCGTCATGATACATGTTCCAGAGACATTTAAACGTTGTAGAGAGAAGCATTTACTTGAAAGCATTGGACTTCCGCAAGATTCCTCGATCAAGACTTATATTCCAGGCTAGTTATTCTATGAGCGACAGTACTTTCCCATTACCTTTGACTTGATAGTTTACCATTTGGTATAACACATATCCATCGGCAGTGGCAATACGAATCACTAATACTCTATACCGCTGAACACCTTGTCTCCGTGCACATTCGGAACCCAAGGGTCCCCTGCTGCACTCCCGCATCTACGGTTCAAGATGCAGTGCAGATCAGTATTGGGCTTTTCTTTTTTTATGATGTGGATCCTGTGAGAGTCATCAGCGAGCCCTCAGTGAGAACGCCCAAGTTGGGATAACCGGGCTTATATTGATGGTTTTCAATAATTGTTTATACGGCCAACAGTATATCTCTAGGCGGTGAGATCCATGACACTGCGATAATTCTATCCAATAATGCTTTTTGTGATACCTTACGCTTCTCATGTGCTGTAGGATTGCTCCGATACCCCTGTCGATTACGCTGCACTGTGACCCATTAGTAACGTCTTTGACTGTCTGTGCCTTCTTCGGACCAGAGACCCCTTGAGCATTCCCCAGGTTTAATTGCTTGATACTGCAGTATAGAAATATTAGAACTTTGGGCATGGTCGGTTGTAAGTAAGCGGGAGAGCATAAGCGGCGATCTTCGAGATGACGATGGAACGGTCTTGTTCAATCTCTTTTCATCTTATTCTTCTATGCGTAGCAAAATCCCCTGCTTCTATTGATTCAGCTTGAAAGAAGTCGTACTGGTTTCCTTTTTCTCCAAGAGCTAACGTTCTTTAGCTGCACTAACCATTAAAAAAGGTTGAGTTTCTCCCACCGGATCGAAGTCCCATGTCCCCTGTCCCGAGTCTTCCAGACCCCTGCTCTCTGACGCACACCCCTTCCCCTGACACTCATACAAGGGCCCCTCGTCAAACGACTGGGGAGAATGCTTAGCTCTTGCGACCATCGTGGATCCTGGCCGCAACACCTTGTCCCCTCACTCTACTCTGCCCTTCCGCCGCCATCAACGGATAGGCTTAGCCATGCTAACCAAGCTCCTGGGAACGCATCAAGAAAAGAGGCGCTCAACTCCCGCCAGCGAACGACGCAAGTCATCAGTCGTAAAGTTTGGCAACAGTAGGACCTGTTCCCTTTTTGGACCCGGGGCTTTCGGCGCTGCCATCCTTGCCTCTGATCTGTCTGCACGATCAAGCCCATCGGGTAAGGCGGCCAAGCCATTCATGTCCTGGTCTTTAGGTGAACCACTGGGTGGAATGGATATGGGTTGGAATGTCAAATTTGTGATTGACGTAGATTCTGTGAGCTTATTAGAATAGTTCATGTATCAGAACGGCCTCCTATGGATGCAGGACAGAATTATATCACATGTGATGGATGGTAAAAGGGAGCATCAATAGATCGGTACCGTCAATAAGTGCTGTGTTTTGCATGTTATCTCACATCGACGGGGCGAAGCGTTCATTGGTCAAAGGTTATCTCTGTACGCAACAAACGTACATCAAGATTGGTAGAGTTTGACTATCAACTGAAGAGCGTCATCTCTCCTTGAACGCCGGGTTCCAAGGACTGGGTGGTTTGGATTTTTGTCGAGGGGATCTTCATAAATCGACGATCATAACCCAATACGTATAAGAGCTTGCTTGTGTAACAACACCAATCCACTTTCTCATAAGAAATAACAATAGCTCGAGCCTAGCGACCAGTTGTCTGAAGCTCCGTTGCATGTCTCTAGATTGTACCAAAAGAATGAAGACGTGTTCTCCTGGGTCAGACATTGATCTGGGCTGCTTGCTTCGGACAATTCTATATGCCTCTGAAGGCTCTGATCAGCAGTCGATTTGACACTAGAAGTCTTGGCTGAGGTCGAAATGGTATTTTGCAGGAAATAAGGATGTCTACCAAATATGAGACTAAATTTAATCGAGACTAGCTACACTCTCCCCTCACTTCTTCCCTCATGCTGATGCGACTCTATGATTGCTTTTGTGGCCGACCGATGGAACAGCATGGACACTTGCTCAAGATCTGTGGTGGGCTGGTCTGAGACCTATCCGTACCTACTGGGACTACGGATACAAGCCCCGGAAATGCTAGTGAGCTACCTCAGACATCGATCGATACTAATCTGCCCATAGATTAGGACCAACGTGCAAGCATCGAGAAGTAAACCTTGTCGGGTCGATATCTGCAGCATTACTAGCTCGTGAAATGGCATCGTGGTTTCTCAACGTGTCTTGCAATATGTTTATCAGCTGTTCAAATATCCTGAGAGTTGGGGGGCTTGTGCAACTTCCATTCAAGGCATCGCAAAATGCACAAGCCGACCAAACTGACAAGCTCCCAAAGATATTTTTAATGACTCTTGGAGGATAGGAGTAACAAGCAAGATGATTCCAGACAACAAAGCTTTCTCCAAACAAAGTGCACAGGCATGATGCAAGAAGTCATTATCCACTCTTTCCGGGGCCTCGTTTAGTGCAAGACGCAAGACGATTATCCACGCTTTGTTCCCTTGAGAGGACAGCATATTTCCGGACATTTATCGTGTGTTAGTTATGGATGCTTGTTGGAACGCAAATCCCTTGTGATGCTATCTTCCTTCAGCAAATATCGTCGTGTAGCTTAATAAGGGATGCGTGTTGATCAGTTCTCATAATATAATGCTCCACATACTTCATCGCTTTCTAGGTACACAACCACGATGAGCCCCATCGATGCCAAGAAACTCTTTCAGCTTTGTCTGTCTTTGTCCACTTCCTCTGCTATATCCTGAGTCGCCGTGTGCTGGGTCGGGGCCGTTCAATACGTACGTACAGGCTTGTGACAGCATCAATCAGCAGTGAATGGCCAGGTGGGTCAGATAACAATCCACACACAGAATATTTCTGACAGAAATATCTAGTGCCAATTACGCCACATGGTGATCTGAATGATTTTGTCACCAGCTTGTCAAAGAGCTTTGGTGTGTGGATTATTATCTGACCCGCCTGATGGCATAGTGATAGAACCTGATCCAGACTCAGCTGAGGTGCTTGGACCATTGAGTGACGAGGAGAATGGCCGACAGTACTGGCTAAGCCTAAACAGCTGTGGTCAGGGTTGGTCTTCTGGGATCACCCTAAGGTTGTCATGAATGAGTATTGCCAATATCAGAGGGTGTGCCATGAGTGGGCATCGTTTTCCTGACCATGTTCCACACATCACACCGCATCCCTTTGTAATGGGATGTACAGTACAAAAGGGAAAGGTAGAATTAGAAATCCGTCCGGGGTAGATGGAAATATTCTGGTTTTCGTGGTTGGTTGATGGATGTGTCCTCAACCTATATTACAGTTATTGGGGCAAAACACTGTGGATGCTGAAATCATCATGAAAGGTGTACCTAACTCCCTGTACCAAAAAAAAAAAAAAAAAAAGAAGGCTAGGTCTTGACAGTCGCCTGCCTTCTAACCTGAGGTACCTTAAGTATCTGGGTAAAACAAAGTGAGATGAATTTATGATCAGAGTGCCGACGGCGAAACCACTGTTCGTTCGGTACGTATCTGTGTGGTAATGTCAATTCGAGGACTCAATCACATGGTTTTTATTATTCGTCTAACATCCCCCGATATAGATAAGGTGGAGAGGTTGGGGTCTTGACATTAATCTGCTTTCTGACTAGTGTATGCGGGAGATGAGGCTCTAGGGTCTTGGTTTTTCGCTCTGTTCGCGAATTGTAAGGAGACATGAAACTAGGCTGCCCCGTCGCGGAATGGGATGGGAAACTCCGATTCAAGTACAAACCTAACTAATGAACCACAAGATGTAGGTAAGGACTGTCACCAAAATCTACCTATTCAATATATGAGAGTTGCGTGAGAAATCAAGATTCAGTGTATCTATCGAGATGCAGACAGAGTTTTGACAAGGTTCAGTCGCAGAGCATTTCAAGAACTTCAATACGCGCCATGCTTCAATCAGGTACTTGCGTGATACTGAACAACCTGTAGATTGGTACATAGTAGTGGAAATATGGTGTTATAACTTTGGAGAGGTCCAACTTAGCCTGCCTTGTTAACGATATCATCAACAAGCACGTTCTCGCATCCACGGCACATTGCCCGGTCACACTGGTCCGCATTCACTTTCCTGCGGCTCTTGGCACGATTACAACCTGCTCAAGTCGAGTTATCCGAAGAGCAACGTGGCCCATGAGGGAGGAGTCCTTGCTCTTGTTTTTGGCTTGAGTTTTAGGGTTAGGCCTCACGAAGAGTCCCACTGCAGGAAAGCTTCTTTGCAATGGCGAGACAGTCTGCCTGGCACTATGGAGGATCTGGCATCGCGTGCCCCGGTCAGGATCATCTGCAAGATAGCTGATGCACACTGGGCTCCCAGATACTACAGGGTGTGCGGGGTAGAGTAACCTTAGTTGAGGAGGATGAGCTGATCTTTACGCATCATTGTTTGCTTGGGCATTCAGTCATGATGAATCAAGTCGCCGGGAACTACAATCATGCGGCGTTATGGTTGTTAAAACATTGCTAGATGAAAGCAGGGCGTCAACTGCTGGATTGAGTAAGAGGGGAACAATCGCTCCGCTGCAGGCTATGGAGACAAAGATACACATATCCGGCGTATCTCACCAAGCATATTTTGAACCATGAATCCATCAGTCCCGTCATGAGAAGTGACTCTCGATGCATCTTCAACATGCCTAGATGCCTACGCAAAGATGCGATTACTAAGGCATGGTCGTTGCCAAGATGCCACATTGATGGGCTGCTCTCCAGACGATGCCCCTTGTCAAAGAGGCTGCGGAATCCTGCCGCCACAGTTGAAGCCAAGAACACTCCACTTGCAACAACCCCTTTCTGAGGCGTGCGGGGATACGACATCGTGACACAGCTGGCTACGGCTACCTAACTACTGAGCTAGAGAATTAGCTTGGTGCATTGTAGAGCCGAATAGAATCGATAGCTTCGGTTCAAACATTTCCCATCAACAATAGGAAGCTTGTTAACAAGCAATCTCGCACGAGAAGCACCTTCTGCATCATGGTCAACATCATTCTTGCAAGGGCCTCGGTCCTCATAGGACTAAACTTGCATACAATCGTGAGACAAATGCTAACGGAAGATGCCTTTCCATGGCCGCAACCTAGCTACAGGTAGACTTGGAGTATGGCAAGTGGGACCATCAATGCCTCCGAGGACTAACCATGTCACTTCAGTGTCAAAATACCAGTAAAGCACAACCTACCCAACAAAGCGTTCCTGTTTTAACACACCTGTAATGAAGACACGAAGGTTCAACGTGAACAACCCCATGAAGGCATAGTCATTTATTGCATCGTGATGGACGCTGTTTGTCAACTCTGTGCCGTGCCATGTGCCAGAAAATGATCCTCGACAGCCAGGGGCACCGGACAGATGAACAGACTACACCAAGCCATCCGTGTGCCAAATTAACTTGGTGGGCTGCAACTTGATGGTGTCTACCGCTGGTGGGAACCCTGCAACGCTACGCTACCCTTAGGCCTCTATGTATTTTGGAGCAGCGACAAGGCTAGCATAAACGTCACGCCAATGTAAGCTCCGTTCGTTAACAGTCTAGCCTGAGCATTGACGAGGCGGGAATCGTGCCATAAGGCGGAGCAACAGAAGATCGAGACCATTCGAACATGGTCATCTCTACGGTCTATCAGGGCTGAATTCCTCGCTCATCCCGGTGGTACGGGACGTGATGGGTCCCATTCCTCCTTGTCACACAGATGCAGAGGCCTTCGTTACACCATACCCGAGGTTACTGTAGATTTGATTTTAGCAGGGAGACTCAAAATCGCCGACTTGTTACGTATCACAATCACGTCCCGCGGTTGGTGGGTCAAACCAGCCCAATACTCTGGCCACGCTACGCTACCTGCGTCTGGGGACACGCGAAAGATAGTTACCGAGCCGAGACAAGCCAGTTTGGCCCTGGTAATCGCGACTCGCGATAACCAGGATACGCGACAAGCGAAGCTCACACACATGACAGGAGTGGAAGCAATGATGATTATATAAATCATGACAGTTCAGTTCAATCCTCTGTGACGATATGGTCATCACCCTGGTCTGCGCAAGGCTTGAAGCAGAAGGGACTGTGCAACTGTTCGGGCGTTTAGTACACACATAGTGGTAAACCTGCTCAGATATTGACAAGATCCGCAACGTCGGAACCTCTGGACCTAGATGAATTATTCCATCTGCAACTTAACTTGATCATTACACTACGCCCGTGTCTCCATGGAAAGAACAAGCCCCCGTCGACAACAAATGCTATTGTTAGTTGTCTTGTCGGCAACTGACATGTACATGGAAGAACCGTTCAGCACGTGTGATCAACGTCTTGGCTGCTCAGCCCTCAAAGAAAGCGTTAGTGTCTGGGAGTTGCCATTCTCTCTTGCTAATCTCCGTTCACAGACGGGGGGACAGCCTGGCAGAGGGATATTCATCATCAGGGGGCAGAACTGCAGTCTTTTCCAATGGCTTTTTTACAACATACGTCAGATTCCAAACAGGCCTGCAGCCGTGTTCTCTGGTTACAACGGCGGAGCAATCTCTTCAAACACCAAGCAACCGCAAATGGCACAGATCTGCATAGAGAATGAATCCCTGCGCAGATCGTTCCTGGTGGCGTTTCGTCTCCAAGCCTTTCCCTAAGGCTAAGTTACCCAAAACTCTTTAGTCGTTTACCAAGACGTTGGAGTGGCTTTCATTTGATATCAAATTACCATGGACTCAACCTGCTTTTGTCAAAAGCCTCCCCGAGGTGAGCAGGACATTTTGACGGAGTTCGGAAGTGTTGCAAGACATCAACATGGTAAGGAGACACCATATGGATATGATAACCAATGCACACCCCTCGTCAGGGGCGGCCGCCTATGATTGGTTATCCAAGTTTTACTCCCTGTCGAGACATCCATATTTGCAGACTTTCTTTTTTTTTTTCACGGCACCGGTAAACGAAAGCAGTCTGGCAGCTTGCAGTCGGCGCTGGAGCCGCGCCTTGCGAATTCCAATATGTACGAGCTGACACTCCTGCTTTCGGGGTCCATATGCAGCCATGCACTGAGGCGTCGTTCAAATATCCAATGGATTCAAATTTAGCACAACAATTACCTTGGATCTGTAATGCTGATTCATCTTGACAATTAAAGCGTGGGGGGGGGATTAGATTTCAAGCCGTCTAGCTAATTCGCATCATCCTTAGCGAGAGCGTTGGTTCGCAAAACCCCCTGTTAATGTCACCGTTCGTGATAAGGATGCTTGCTGCCGTGAAACCTTCAGCTCGTAATAGCAAGCTGTCTCTGTCCCGAGCGCCTACGGAGTGTGGGTTGGGAGAGTGGTTGGAGGATGAGGTTAGCATAACTATCTGATACTCCCTGTCGCTTACTTGGCAGATCCAAACTTACCGAGTCCAATAATCACAGGGTTTATTATGCATGTAGACTTATTTGTACATAAGGCTTTTGGTCGCTCCCGGTCATTGTTGCTGAGGAGAGCACGCACCAGTTCCGGTCCCGGTTCCAATGTCGTAAATGGCGGCTTAAACGGTTCCAAATGATTGTGTCTCCAAGCCAGAATGTATATCATTCAAAGGGGGAATTTGACCTCAGTTAGGTCGGTGCACAAGAACTGTTTTCCCAAATGTTTGGTGCAGCACTGCCAGGAAGACTTGGTCAACTTGCGTTATGTGAGACGAAGAAGGGCTTCCGGTGAACCCAGCATGTTCGCTTTCTTATTGAACAGCCGACAAGATTTCGGTCAAACGACAAGCGCTGGCTTGAGACGTGGGCATGTACGCTCGCTTGCTTGGCCTCGCATGCCTAACGCAGATCTCAATGAGGTTGTCCGGAGCCGTGATCAACAACAGGCATATGCCACGTCTGGGATATTTACTATCACGCTTCTGGGTAGAACCTTGTTGTGATACGTGCAAGCGTAATTTCTTGACAGCTTATTCTGTTTAACGGTTTAGCTGAGATAATACAGAATCTTGCGAGCAGCCCAAAAGGCAGATCCGGTCTCGGATCTCGACTGGTAATCAAACATGTCTTTGACTGCATCTTGTCATTCAATACTCTCGCAATACCTTGCTCACATAATGCATGCCTACCTTCTGTTTGAACCTAGCTCTATGAGAAACTTCGAACGACGGCACAGCAACTATCCTTGACTGATTGCTTTTAAACACATAATACATCAACAAGTCACACGTTTACCAATGCGCTTCCATGCGGCATAATGGTTCCCTTATCTCTTCGTCGTACCAGTCGGAAGTTATGAAAACCCTGCCACTTGTCTCCATGAACGCCTCATGTGGGCCAGTGAAATATGTTCATGAACAAGGCAGACCATTACACCAGCAATGTGACCAAATATGAGCGAAAGCCTGACGACTACCCACTGTTTCACGAATGTGAGGTCTCGGATTCATTGCTATCTGGTTGATGGATACAATGCTCCGGAGCCACCAAGACTCTCAAGTTCGGAAGTTTGACTTTGACACACATTTTGACAATGCCATCCAATGTATTTCACTTCAGCGTCCCACGGTTCATCTAGAGTTTGCTTGTTTGCAGGCGCGTTGGATAGCGACAAAGCAACGCAATTGTTCGAGTTGACCTTGACGGGGCAAAAAGAAGGGCCATCAAGTCAAGAGCAGATTAGCAAATTAAGAGCAAAGGCAATCCTGTAGGTGAGTCTAATTATGCAGAAGGAACAGAATTGGCTATTGCCGACTTCTTTTCAGGTAGTGAAAAGTCCTAACAGATAATTTCGGCTGTGTGTTCTTGCATTGTCTAATTGAAGATCAAGGATGGTCATGCCGGTTTCTGGAGGCTCCCTTTCTGTATCATAATTGCTAAGAACAGTTGATACTAATAATTCAAGCTTCTGAGCTGTTATAATGATATGTGGAATGACTCCCAGATATCACTGTGACTTGGAGCAACTCGCGCGTACCGCAACTCTTGATATGTGTGTTCTTATACGATATTGCTGGCACGTAAAGAGAGGTACAACTAATCGAAGTTTTAAATCTCGTAAAAACTATATAATAAGAAGTTTTGCAACCTAGCTACTTCTGAGGGGATGGCAGCTGAAGCGGGAGAAGTTAGCCATGGTGTAAAGATTTCAAGACGCTCCGGATATTACATCATTGTTGTTACCTATCATTTCAGGTCAAGCCAGTTTCCGGTTATTCGTTCATAATAGTCATATAGTGGTATTCAGAAAATCTCGAGAGTTCAAGAGTCCTGTCTCCGTAACTTCGACTTCGTCTAGATGATCTCTTTCGCTCTAGGGTAAGTAGATATCTCTACGTGTTTGAGGATCTGTTTGTGTGAGCTAGTCATTACTCTCTCATGAGTTTGATGGGAGCTATTCACGCACGAGCTTTAAAGTAAAGCCAAAGAAAGCTTAAAAAGCAATGAGATAATGATAATGATAATGATAATGATAATGATAATGATAATGATAATGATAATGATAATGATAATGATAATGATAATGATAATGATAATGATAATGATAATGATAATGATAATGATAATGATAATGATAATGATAATGATAATGATAATGATAATGATAATGATAATGATAATGATAATGATAATGATAATGATAATGATAATGATAATGATAATGATAATGATAATGATAATGATAATGATAATGATAATGATAATGATAATGATAATGATAATGATAATGATAATGATAATGATAATGATAATGATAATGATAATGATAATGATAATGATAATGATAATGATAATGAATCAAATTTCACATTTCTACTTGGCTGAATACAAATAGAAGCTATGAGTAACCGGACCCTTTGAGTTAATGTGTTGCTTTCACGACGGTGGCCACCAATTCCGACCATCAGTTCTCATCAATCATAATTTGGAGCCGACTCACACAACGTCTGCATTGACTGAGCTTGGCCACTGCATGTGAGAAGATACCTCACCGTTTTAAACCACTGTGGGGAAATGCAGATGTCTATAGAAGACTGCCAGCGCGCATACGAATGTGCGTAGTCAATGAAACAGATCTCTAGCCTTGACCTTGGGCTTTGCCAGTCGACAGGCGGGTTGTAACCTGTTACCATAGTGGGCGTATTTGTTGAAGTCGAGTATCATATTTGCGGGGAGGATTAAGATTGGCGATTTGGCCAGAGTGTTGATCGCGAGATGTATGACATTAGCAAATGGAGCCACCAGTTCATTTTATGTCCCGGGAATATTCTCAAGATTTGGGCGACTTCTAGGTATTGGTCCCCCCGTATATCTCTGTCCCCTATGTGACTGCAGAGCACTTTCGCCCCATAAAGCCACAGAGATAAGCCCGACAGTTCTGTAGCAATTATGGACATGGAGAGATATGAACATGTCAGGAAGTATCGAGGAGAATCTGCCCTTGGCCAGTGAAGGTTGTTGAAAACCCATTCTGTCAGGCCAAGAAGCGAGACGATGAACTCACCGGAATGGAAGCATCTTCCGCGGAGCCTCCTCACTAGGAATCTCTCGAATATAATCACCTACTTTCACTGCCAGAATCTGTACGCGCCACTGTTGCCTTTCTTAATATAGTATTGTCGGGAACTGATGAGTTACTAGAGGGTCTCCCATAGCCAGCAACGATCTTTTGGGGCTTCGGAGAACAGAAGCCATTACATGTTTTCGGAGAATTTAAGATTGTACTCTCAACATAGCTTCGCCCTTGTAAAGACTTGATAGCATGTATACATGCTCTGATCGACCTTTATAACAAGTGTGCACTCCGCATCACAGACTTTGATGGAGTGCCATTGGAATATTGACTCCATAAAGGATCGGTAATAAGTTAATATCATCAGGCACAGAGTCACCGCCTGATCGTGAAGCACGACGTCTTCAAGTCAAACATAGAGTAAAACCCGGATGGAGGTTTGTTGGTGAGCGAGCGTGTAGCCTTTTATAAGAGCAACACTAAGTATCTGGAGATAGAAGTATCACTCTGAATCAGTACCAGGTTTCGGAAAATATTTGTAGGGTAGAGAGACAACGAAGCATAAGCATTCGAACTTGATACTGAGCTGTGACAATCAGATTAGCATTTGAATCATCCGGCACGATCAACATCCTTCGGGACAGTATGTGTCCGAATTGAGGCTGTTTCAGGTGGCTTTGAACCGTGGAAATCTCAAATGGCAGCATCAAGTATCGTCACTACAACAGACGTATTGCTCGGTGGCTAGAATGTTGCTAGTGCTCTGATGTTGAGAAAGGACTGGACTTATTTATCACTTGCTAAAGCTGTAATTATATAACAAGAGTACTGGATGTCTGCTCAAAGGATGTATACAATGTACTCTTGAAGAACTTGATGTCGATTTGTAGTTGGTGTTGTTCAACTTGGGGACTCTCAAGTGGGGCAGTCAGCGGTACATTCGCCAAGTACAGGTACATCTATTAATGCGTCAGATAGTGCACCCTGGAACACAGAAATGAGTTTATTTGAGCAAGAAAGTATAACATCTTCCCCGGGCCCTCAACAAGCAGTCCTTGAACATGTAATTTAACTGATTATCGGCAGCTGGCTTCCTCAGATCGTTTCTGTGATTTCTGCCTCTTAATCGATACACCTGCCTTAACTTAACTCTCTTTCTCTTTCACGAACCATTTGTTCTTCTCTCACCAAAACCAGCACAATATACCGGAAATTCAACAAACTTATTCTCCTTTTGCTTTATTTCTATCGATACTACATCCATAAACCGACCGCTTGGACCCGGAGCCGTCGTGCATCCCCAGCTATCGATCTATCCATAATCCGCAAACAGCAGGGCTGTGCGCGAACCGTCTCTCTGTTACTACGATTACTATCAACATGAACTTTCCAAGACACGATATGCCAGGCATGGATATGGGCGACGACTCATCCGGCTCCTCGTCATCCTCGCACGGGTCAAGCATTATGACCATGGTCTTCCAAACCGAAACCCGCACGCCGCTCTACGCCAACTCGTGGACACCAAATAACGCAGGTTCCTACGCAGGAACATGTATTTTCCTCGCTGTGCTTGCCATTATTGCGCGGGCCCTTGTCGCATTCAAAGCTGTTCAGGAAGCCCGCTGGCTTGATCGCGAAGCTGCACGCCGTTACGTGGCTGTCAATGGCAAGATCCCCTTGTCGGAGCAGATAGCGTCTAGCCCTGATGCGCGCCGCATGACCCTCTCGGAGAACGGTCTCGAGGAGATCGTCGTCGTTGTGGAAAGGAAACGAGCTGCGACGAGGCCATGGAGGTTCAGTGTTGATCCGGTTCGGGCATGTCTTGATACCATGATCGTCGGGATTGGATATCTCCTGTATGTCATGCGCCTGGCTACTGGAGCTTACTTATGACTGAACTATATGCTAATCGTATCTTACAGCATGTTGGCCGTCATGACGATGAATGTCGGCTACTTCCTCTCCGTCCTGGCTGGTGTCTTTGTTGGCAGCCTAGCAGTCGGCCGATACATACCAACAATTGAGCATTAGACGGTCATACTTAGGAATTTCGGTAGCGAATGATATTGAAAGGATTCCGGAATACTATATGGGAATTCTCTCGCAAAGGAATGGGCGGCGCTGAGGTTTTCGATCGAAATTAGCATGGAACAAGCAGGCGACCGAGTTTATTTGACAGCATTCAATAAAGGCCATCAGGTGTTTCCGTCTTTCGTTTATATTGATCTTCATTTTCATGTTTGCAGTTACTCAGGTACCTTCTTTGCCCGTCGCCTGAGTATAAAGTCGCATGTCACTTTTGTACCAGTACGTCAGCGGGGTATGAAAGCAGAAAACCTTCTCAAATCTGCTCACCGTCAACAAACACGACCATGCCAAAGCGGTACTAGTGGTACTAGAAGTACGTACTGCAGAAACACCCGACTTAGGGGACCTCAATCCTAAACGACAAAAGATTTAGGTAAGTTAGCCTAAGTTTAGGGGCCTCTTTGCTGAGTTTCTCTTTTAGAGTCTGAAGTTTTCTTGCTCCCCGGGGAAAGGTAACCTCACCTACTGCAGTACCTGAGAGGCTGTTCAAGATCCACCAGCTTCATCTAGTATGAACAAGAACTACATATCCGTGAGTTAATGGCTTGTCAATATGGCATCAGAGGCGAGCATGTATGTAGTGAATTACTGTTCAAGCTTCTGTTTCTACGTGCGACTTTGAGCGATCTTGTTCTTAGGCTCTTGAACAACAATCATGTGTTCCCCCATGATTATTTGTGGCTAATCCAAGCAGGAGCAGCGGTCACTACGTATAGAAGTTTGTTGTTAAGCGAGTTCGCCAGTTTGCCTGCAGTTGCCTGCATGCCCTTCGGTTGCGTCAGGCCAAGTAACAGTTGAGCATCATCTTTGGTACTAGAGACAGGAAGAGAACTGGGGAAATTAATGCTACATAGGTGCTGTTGATTAGCTACTTATCTAAGCTCTCACTTGTTCGTCCAAAAACAAGGGTACATGAAGTGTACTTTGCTGAGTTATTCATGGGAAGACATCACTCCAGTATACACCACAATTATCGCTACAACAGACCATGCTCAGGCAAATTCAGGTACTAAGCTCAAACGTGACATGACGGACTTGAATAAAACACTTTGGGAGGTTAACGCTATACTTGATTGACGAATAGACCTCGAGAGTCAATCTGGACGAGCTCAAGAAGGCAACTCAGCTTTCATGTTGGCATTTTTATGGTTACAAGGAGTAAAAATGTGAGTTAGAATGGCACTGTGAAGCGCGTCTAGTCCAGCTAGCTAAATGGCATCAAGATACTCTTATATATTGTCAGGAGTAAAGGGGGCATAAAACTTGTGTATCCAAATAAGCCGGTATACACACAGGCACAAATAAGCCCTTGGCAGTGACCATGCTATAGGAAACTAAACAAAAGAACTAGAAGGAAGAAACCATAGATTTGTTTTTATATTTCGCCTCGCTCGGATGAGCTGGATAGTTGGTTACCTTAGATTACACCTCGGAGCAGTTGTCTATGGACAATGCTGTTATTAGTAAACTTAGATCATATTCTACTACTGTACTAACTGAGTCTAGGTGCTTATACCGACTTGTGACTATCTAATATTTCCTCCAAATATACCCAGGTAAGCTCAATGTACAAAGCACTTTGTATGGTTCCTGATATGCAAACCACGTTCCATAGGGAATTGGCTGCTGAAGGAATAGAACTAAACAACACATACTTGATAGCATGTATCTTAGTTATAATGTATCGTTAAATCCTGTAGTCCATGTTGGCCCTCGTTCTGTCACCTTCCTGTTTTATCCACTACTTGATGTAAAGACTTGAGCCTATCTGGCCTCAAACGTTGGCAACACCCAACCTACTACGATGGAAGAACCCCAAAGCTATGGCTAGTGCGTAGAAAATGGTCTATCCATATAGTTTGTGTAACGTAAGTATAAATACCAACTGCATCATGGCTAACTTTGGCTGGTATATGTTGGAATGGAAGGTCATATTTATCCTTCCATCGTTAAATTGCCCTATACACCTTGCACTCTTCATGGAACTTACATCACTCAGGCGACCCTACACCACGACTATATATTTCAGCCGAGGTGCTGATTGATGTAAGTTCTCAGGAGTCATGTAGAGTTATTGGCTTTCCTAGCATAGGGGAATGGGAATCGAACTAATCGCAAGAAATACCAGCAGTCTCAACGCGGTCTGTTCCCAACGTAGTACTGATCTGCTGTCTAACTTAAGTCCTCATTTCGACTCACTTATACCTCCAATTCTGACGATGGATCTATCAACCCATCCCAACTGAGCCAAGATGATCCTTCATCCCCACCTCACCACCAAAGTGGACAAGGCCGACCCCAAACCGCTTCTGTCGTAGGTACTCACTCTTTTCCCTCATGTAACGTCATCTCATCTTGTCCATCCACGTGCATGCGCTGAAAGGAAAAAGAAAATTATGACAAAAATAGTAAAGCTTCCCCATAGGCACAGCCGCACACGATCTTACCGGCCGAGAGAACCTCCCAATCATATGCCGCCAACTCTCCAAATGCGGTAAGAGACCCATTACAATAACATTTACATCTCCCAAGCTTGAACCTTCCTCCTTCCTGTCAAAGTTCGAACCAGGATCCTAGAGTTGAGCAAAAAGATCATTCGCCAAATTTGGAGTTAAGATTTACCTTATCTGGAATCTGGGGTCTGCTTTAGGCACATCAGGTTTCGAAAATGCCGTACCTGCAAATCTGGGGTAAAGTAGCTTTTCAAAGGTGGAATGCCCATCTTGGGAAAGTCCGATTTTAACTTATACATTGGGCAAAACTCCAACAACCCATTCGCAACAACTCGCCCAATTGCAGAGGTGTTGGTCTCACTAACTCAACACATATTTACATTCGACATTCAATGCGAAAAGAGGAACATTTGATAAGCCCGCGTTGAAAGCATCCTTCATCTCTTTTGGCCCATGATAGACGTCAAATCTGCATGAAGTACCCATTCCGTAAACATTCGTGCCTTCATCCCATCCATTCCCTGCCGTCCCAAACACTCTGATGTAATTCACAAGCCAAACGCGCCCCTTCGTGCTCTTCAACGACAGACACCTGTTCACTCCGACATGCATCCACCACACGCAAATGTCCTATGGCGCAAAGACACCAGCTTCCACGGAGCCTCTGGTCACAGGCAGTAAGGCTGGCCATGAGGGTTCTTCCCAGCATCAGCCGCCCGCTGTTGACCTCGATAACGACATGTGTAGTTATTTGTGGCCGCGATGGTGGGATTTTACAGCCCGTAAACCCACTGCTGCCGGATGCGATTATTATATTTCCGCTCAAAGGCTCGTCAGACTTCGGTGGGGCCTGAAAGCCTTGATGTAATTTCAAGAAACTTAAAAACAAAAATCATAGAGAAATGCAGGTGGCAAATCAACACCAACCAACGCCTTTTCATTGGGACCTCACAAGACAGCTCTGATGCCAAGGAGGGGCGTGCAAGGTCGAGAGGCGGCGTCTCGAGAAAGCATTGAGCGCCGGGTATCATTGACCGAAGACCGATCTTTGGAGTCGGACGTCATTATGATTGGTGATGGCTGTTAGCAGGCATACCTGGTTGAGGAGGTATGCCAGAGCCATAAGCCTGATTCCGTTGTACGTAGCTCTGATAAGCCAGAGCCTGCTGAGGATCCATGGGCATGTTGGGCATGTAGTTGTTGGGCATGTGAGGGTTTTGAGGCATACCAGGTCGGTTGCCCTGAGGAGGGAGGTGCTGGTTAGGAGGTTCTTCAGGAGACTCGACTTGGTCGCCCCCATCGACGCCGTTCTCATTGCCTGGAGTGGGCTCGGGAGCATTAAGACAAGCCTGATCATGATCAGTCCATGGTTCACTTGGTGGCTGTAGACTGGTTCTTCAAAGAGAGACAGATCTATCATAGTAAACAAACAGTTACGTACCTGGATCAAGTTCTTGCCCTCAGACTTGGTAACGAGGGGTTGGAGCTTAGGTGTGGTGAAGGTATACACGAGGCCAGTTTCTGAAACCACGAGAAGTAGAACCTGAGTGCCTGTGAGGACAGAGAGTTCATAAGCCTGATGAATGCATATTAGCTCTCTGTGCATCAAGAAATTGGTTTGCGACAAGTTTTGGCGCAGAGGGGCGAACGCGGGAGCTTGACGAGCTTCTTTTGACGCGACAGAAATCCAAACAGTAACCAAAATGTGTCCAAGAGATCAATGAACGCCAAATTTTGGCGCAGCATAAACGTCCAAGTTTGCGCGTCCAAATCTCACGCGCCTGAAGTCGTGATATCAAGTATCATGGCTGCTATGGCAAACCTGGTGTTGCTGGGATGGTGGAGAGGTGAATCATACCTTCTTCATGATTCCAGCCTTGCGCTTGGAGAATGTAATGTGTCGACGAGATTTGTCGCTGATAAACTTGATCTCAATCTTGCGACGCTCGCGGCTGCCCTTCTCGTCGTCATCGTCGTCGTCGTCGCCAGCGGAAGGACGCTGGCGCTTGATGCCGCGAGACTCGGTGGCGTTGCCATTGCCAACGTTCTGCGAATCGTCGAGCTCAGTAGGAGAGGTCTGGTCGTGCTGATCTGTGATGTCGGCCATGGTGTCTGCGAGTCGATATTCGTCTCAAATTGGCTTGGATTCGATTATCTCAAAAGAGGAAGAGCTCTTGTTTGTATTACCACGAACGAACCGCGACAGGAAGAACAAAAAAAGGTGGTGGAGATACTGCTTTGAGCGTGGTGCCGATGGATCTATACTGTATCTGGAGTGGGAGCGGAGAGAAAATGGAGGGAGCTGCGGTGCGCTGCGTTTATTGTCGCAGAAACCTGGTTGGGCACGCTCTTGCTTGTTTGCTGCTTCGAGTCTGGTCTGGGTGTGTCTGGGTTTGGGTCGGGGGGGCCATTCCTTTTTCTGGGTGCGGACTGTGGAGAGCGTGGGTGGCGCGGACGGGAAAGAGGCGAGGCCAGGCGAGGCAAGTGCAAGTGCGCGTGTTGGAAAGCCCAGTGAAAGAGTGCAGGGAATGAGGGAGATGGCAGGGTTAAACTATTGCTCTAAGCAGACAAGACGAGGGAATTTACCTTAAGCAAAAGAGACCTCGGTGCTCATTGGCAGAGATGATTGCGGCCGCTGAGCACCGCAGGTACTTGACGAGACGCTTGACTGGAAGCGGAGATGACAGGGTGTGGGTCGGATTGCAAAGACAAGAGTCCAGCCAACCTAAGGCCTCACAACTGCCAGGGTTCAGGCCGATGGAGGGAGCATGGAGCGGGGGAACAAGAGCAAATGGGTCCTTTTCTCCCACTGTGCGCGTCGACCCCGTGCGGGTAAGGGATAAATTAGATAAAACAACAGGGTATTTCGGGTCTTCTAGCAAGTATCCGATGAATAAATTACATCTGTCTAGGTAGGTAACCGGGGTGAGGCTTGCTGTGCTCTGCTAATTTACGAGGGGCATCCGGTATGCTACGTGCTAAGGTAGCTACAGTAGTAGCAAGCTTTTGGCTGCTGCAGCGGGACGGGTTCCCAGTCCCCACGAGTGGAATGGGCACAAGATGAGCGAGGGTGGAAAGGATGCAAGGTCAAGCTTTGACCAACCACAATCTTCGAATTAGCCTGTCTGTTGCTGAGTTAGGGAGTCAGCGATTCAAGCCCGTCTGGTGGGTTGCTACGTGCAGCGCGCCATTGCTGGTGCGACTGGGATTGCATGAGTGGACTGTGGCACGCGTGTGGTGGGTATTCGTGAGAGGATGTGTGAGAATCAACATGACGGGATAGGCCTTGAGCTTTTACACATGCTTCAACGCTCAATGTGGTGTGTAAGAACGGACGCAATTGTGGATTGTGAGTAATTGAAGAGACTAATATGAGGGCCTGAATCGTCGGAATGAAGTCGGGATGAATGAGTGAATGAATTGCTTTCGACTGCATAGGTATTGAATGCGCATTCATGAGTGTTCCCATTATTAGCGAATTGGAAATAACAAATGCGTCAACGGTGATCGCTGCAGTATCGTTCATCAAGCTTTATTATTTCTGCAAACGATTGCGTGCATTTGCCCTTTTAGAACAATTTAATCATGGATAATTGGTTCATAACAGCCTATCGTATCTGGGATACCATGCCTACTCCGATCAACAACGTCATCAAGATCCAACAAATGAAACGAGGATAGTGATGTTGTAGCCGTCTTGCACACGGACTATCCTGTGGGCAATGAAAGATCGTCACGCCTTGCCAGAAACCTTACTGATGTGGTTGTCTTCGTCAATCGATGCATTCATCACTGATTGAATGGAGTCATTTGCAAATCGCTGTTATCAGCAGGGTTCTTCTGTTTCGATCTTCTTGCGGAGTTAAAAACCACCAAATTTCAACGTTCACATCCGTCGTCTTGACCAAATTCACACCGGCCAACCTCCATCTCAGGCAGAAGAGCCCTCGTCAATGGCAACAAAGACAGGGTGGGACGTCAGTGATGACAGAAGGCGTGTCCTGTACCTGACGATGCCTTGTTTCGGCTTGTCGACCGTTGCTTGATGTATCCTCGTGAAGGCTATGGAGAGTAGGTATGAGAACGAGGGCCGTTACAGATTTGTGTGCAAGCCGTTTTCGGCTTCCCTTTCTGGATTGCCATTTCGATGCTCAGTTGGAGCACGATATTCAAACAGCCCTTGAAGGTAACGGACAGAGTTTGGCTGAATGTGGATGCAGTGGTCCACGACTCGGCCCATCAGGCAAAGCTCCACTGGGATACCGCTCCGCCCGGTCATCTTCCAAGCGAGTGACACAGTGTTGCCCTACCGCAAAGTTGGCACCTCTCATTACATACAGTACTCCAGTACCTACCTGTCAGTCAATAAAGACCCTCGGTCCTATCCTGGGTATCGTGAGCCGTTGAATGAGTGGGCCTCTCTGCGCCGCACGCATGCTGCCGCGTGACGAACCATAGCGTGGCTGCAAGCGCAGAAGAGCATGAGTACTCCGTATCAAGGTCAGAGCAGTGTAGTTGAACCTAAGTTTGTATATATACCAAGATCTTGAATCAACATGCCTCACATGTTTTAGCGACCATGCGAAAAAAGAACAAACAGCCAGGGCAAAAGTCTGATTGCTTACCCGAGCTCCAGCCTCCCTTTTTAAAATCAAATCTCGACTAGCGCAGATCTGTCGCACAGTGTATCCTCCATCTCAACATCCTGGGGATCAAACTGAACACGAAAAGCTCAAATTGTTGGTCTTTGATGGACACATGGTGCTACTCCCTGTCGCGCGTGCGTCCGTATCTGGGCCTCGACCTGTCGCATCATCCACTTAGCAAGCGGGGCCAGTTGGTGCTTGAATTGAGTGAGCACGAAGAAACCGTCCATTGTATTGGATATCCAGGAGTCTATTGCTACATATTTAGGGAATTGAGAAGTGTCGAAAAATGGCATCAAACACTCCTTGATCTTCTTCGAATCGCTGCTGAGAATCTCAATCAAGACCTAATACGTTTGCTTGACAGCTCTCACTGGGAACAATTGTGCAATTCAACATGCAAGCGAAGGGAATTTTTATATTGACTTATCCGCAGTTGCTGATTTCACAGATGGAAATCGCAGGATAGGCGGGCCTAATTCCTCGGCTCACTCAGACCCCTGACAACCAGGGATGTTCAACCTGATCGAGACCATCCTGCAAATATGCCGCAACGGTATGTAGACAGGATGGGCGGGAGCTCGCTCAAACCTGTCCTTCATCGATTTCCAACAGAAAAGACAAATCATAAGCATGAACGCGCGGATGCGGGTTCTTTTTCCATTTTGGATCTGATGTATAATGTATCCAGACAGCAATGTTGCAACACAGGCTGACAGGCTCGAGAACAAACACCTTCCTGTCATCTTGTTGTCTCGAACAGCATATATTGTGGAGCGTTTGTGTTAACCAAATAGATAGCTTGTCTAGCTTGTTCACCACTTCAAGCGGGGGACCCAACAAGCACATCACAATGGCCCGGGGATTGGTGGACAAAACCTCGGCTCCGTCGGAGGGTGGCGGGAACGGCTTCATGGTTTGTTTGTTCCGCGATAAGGGGCGGCTTGAGTGCGGAACAAAGTTCTTTGACATGATGAGATGCCGTAAGGTGATTTGCATCAAGTCGTGTCAAGTTCGGCGGTGGCCGAAAGTCAAGTGGCTAGGAGTAGTATCAGCGAGCAAGAAATTATTCACAATAGTATCCAGAGTTGGATAGGAAGATTCATGTTGAGTATTGACATCGTGGGACTGGCTGATCCTTCGATCTCACATGTAAGAGTTCAATCTTGCATTTAAGGCTGGAGGCACAGACGGAACAAGAATGGATTCATCCCACAGGGGGAAAGGTGCCGCAAAGCAATTCACGAATGACCATCAACCTGATGGCCAAGATGGGACAGTCACAGAGGCTGTTGTTCTCTCAACTTGCTCAACGCACGGTCCATACGTACATCAAGCGGGGAAAGCTACAAGGTGCTCGGAGCCAACCTTACCAATGACAAGCAACGGCCAGCGGTAGCCATTGATTCAGGCCAAAGCTCAGGCTAGTTGCTAAGGTTCTGAACGGCCCCCCCATCTCCATAAACCAAGCTTAGCTAGAACAGGAAGCTCCCCAAGAATGACACAGTGTCAGCGTGGCACTTGGTGCTGCAAACCATGGTTGCTATGAACGTGGTCAGCCAGATCATCTTTCGATATACATATGCCTAAGAGAATGGTATCATAGCATTGTGTGGCGTCAGTAATATATCGCTGGGTGTTTGTATACTAGATCTAGATGGTTCATTGATGAACATCCACTATAAAGAAATGGCCATGCTTTGAGCTCATTAAGATACGCCTAGCGATGGTCTCGAGAACACTCAAGTATATCGTTCTAATGAGCCACTAAAGTTGCATGAATAATTACCTAAGGAAAGAACGCTAGCTCGCCGATGTGGGGTTGCGCTTGGACTGTTGTCACTGGTTCGCCAACGGGCAAGAGCTTCAGAAGGTTCTCCCTCTGATCTCAAGGATTGTTCGAGACTTTATCGATTCCATTCTCACGTGCAGCATGATAGCAGCGAGTTGTTTATGCGGCTCACATTTATCCGCCAACTTGACCCTTACGAGACTTCCTTGCGTTTTGCACCGCCGTGAGCATAAAGAAAAACAGCCAATCAATCATAATCACGGACAGATCTGTGATGGGGTTTCCTTTTAATACTGCATTGCTCAACGTGGGTATAATTCGGAACTATAAACCCAGTTGTGAAATTCGATTCGTCCGATACTCCCATCAAGTGTAGAGTCGATATCTTTCAAAAGCACGTCCGTGATGGCATTAGTAGATGAGCGACAGTTACACGATCATCGGTCGAGTGATAGAGAACGGCATGCGATAGGCATTACCGACGATGGCAACTGAAATAAAAAAGAATCTTACTAAGCGGTTGCGTTAATAATCTCAAGGCCAAGTGCGAGATGGTGATGGAATAGTTTTTATACGAAATTCTCTGTCAAGATACAATTGCTGACATGCGGTTGTTCGGCTAACACAACACCATCCCTCAAGGGGTATTCATCGACATCTTTGGACGATTAAGCTCATAAGAGCTACCGGCAGGCTTGGGTTTGCACCCGCAGACGTTGCAACAGTTAAGGCACCCCTTGATGGACCTTTCCTCATATCCCCTAGCTCCAGGCAATTACATCTCTCAACTACCGGATGGATTGATGTTCTGGAAACCTCTTGACAAGCGAGTATGCGTCAGAACGTAGATCCTGCAAGCAAAAGAAACAAGATCACGCCAGAAATCAGATCAGAATGATAACTTGGCGGCTCCTGCTACAAGTTTGAACAGGTTTCCAAGCATTCCGACTCCCTTTTTTGTGGTTTTACGATCATCCTAAGCCACTGTAGTTGGCCTCTAGACTTTTACCGAGTCTCAAGTTTCTTGGCTTCAGAGACCGCTGTCCCAAAAAGGGCATTCAACCACACTTTTGGGACCTGTGATTGGCCACCGCCTCGTCATGGCACCCACCATCAAGGGGGTCCGTTGACAATTCTGCGGCAAAAACCCATCTCCTGAAACAGCATTGGCAGCGGAACTCGTCAATAATCAGGTGTTTTCCGAGACGTTTGGATAGAAGTCTCGTTTCATTGTTGGTCTCGGTGTCGTTTGGTTTTTCCGCGACTCGTCGTTCATGGGCCGGTCGGTTGTCATGTTCTTCTCGTGGGCTCAGGGAGTCATCGTAGTCTTTCACCACTCTTTAATACTATACTACACATTCTCTTCAACGGATTCTCCGTGTTCGCTTCGGCGCCTGCTGTTTTATCAGTTCTTTCTCTCTTTCTTTTGGATATATTTGCAGTTCTCAAGGGTTGACCTCTTGAGAACGCTCTCTTCATTCATTTCAACCTCTCGACGAGGCTCAATAAACCAGGCGCTGGACGTCTTACCAACCATATCTCCTAGCGAATCTCCTCGAAAAATATCCGATATAGATATCAAACCTCGAATCAAACAAGATACAAAGCTTTCTTACCGTTTCCTTACTACATATCGTCTGCAACAACGCCAATATGGTCGACAAGATCTTTCTCTCGACGGTCGCCGCCGACGCTCTCTTCCTGAGTTCAGGTGTCATGGAGCTGGTTTTTTCGCTGGTCGTACAGAGCAAGATGAAGGACATGCCTACTGATGGCGAGGATGTTACAAGGAACTTGCTATACCAAAGATTTCCCCTGACCGCGGGTATCGTCAATGCCATTTTCATTCTCGTCACGTTTGCGTTCACCCTGCCTGGGCTCGTCATGCCCGCCCGAAGCTTTCTCAAGGTTTCGGGATATATGGTGACGGTGTGCGCGATATTCACTATGTGCGTGGCTGTGTTCCTCTGGGTTATGACGTTGAGGATGAGTGAGCAATTCTTCAATATCTACATTGAGCAAGAACCAGAGGTACAGAGCTTGATCCAGGACTCGGTACGTTTCACTGAAATCTGGCACGATGAGACCTATTAACTTGAATCCTTACAGTTTCAATGCTGTGGTTATTTCAATAGCACGGCACCGGCTTTTGTGATGGATTCGACTTGCAGCAGTCCTGCAAGTGCAGCCCTACTACGCGGCTGTGCCACATCAATCTCAAGTTTCGCAAATCTACATATCGACGGTATTTTTACTGTTCTGTTTGGAATCGTTGGTAAGTCTTAACTACCATGTCTTGCCCAACTGGGCGTCAAGGCATCATAAGTAACTAATATTCCATGCAGGTATCGATGCTATCTTCATCCTATGCATCGCATGTCTGCTCAAGGACCGCAAAGAGCGCGAACGCTACCGACATATCGATGAGAAGGCGGGATACCGACAAATTTAATACAGCACACCATACCGCATTACCTTTGATTGGTGGGCTGGACCGCGCATTCTTCTAGAAGTCACTACACCGGCATCCTTTTTTTTTTTCTTCCTCTTTTAGACGGATATGTGACAAATTCAAGCGAGTGGTTTTAATATTAATACTTTATTCCTGTTATCAATCATCAAGTGGGTGGGCGTATCATGCCGTCTGGGCCGTCCCGATCGCATCACAATTCCCAATATTGAAGTCGTTTTTTAAGGGGCCATGTGGCAAGCGATATATCTAAGTCTCATGCCGTTTTGTCATGATCGGTGACGCTATCAAATGATTCCAAACGTTGTGACACCTCCTATCCGGTTCTTTTCTCTTCGAATCTCAACCTCTTCAAACTCAAGACCCTCGCCATCCTCCATAATTCTTTCTCGATGCCAGGGCCCGACAAACATGCCCTGAGGGTCAGCATCATTCCGTATGGCGCGGAACGATTCAAGTTCTTTGCCATAGAATGCTTCAATCTCAGAGCGAGTGGTTCTAAAATTCTTGGCCCAGTGCGGTCGGCCTCCAAGGTCTTTCATCAGCCACTCAAAGGCCTCGTAGTATCGTTCGTGGCAAGGAGGATCCATTAGATAGGGGCGATAAAGTGTCGCATTGAGATACAACGTAGGTCCGTTCTCAACAGTAATATCAAGATATGGCCGTACGTTCGAGGTGAGAGTGGTGTCGCTTACGCGCACCTCGACGGGTGCGTGGACGTAAAGGCCGTCAGCAGAGAAGGGGATGTTGTGAGGAACGTAATCAGGATCATCAGGAGTCAAGTGGTTGAGCCATGAGCTGAGTCGCCGGAGGGCCTCGGGGCCCTTTTGAAGGGGGATAGCCCATTCGTTGACAAACTGGGAATACAAGCAGTTCATGAGTAGTGCTTTGCGGCTTGGTTGAACAGCTGATGATGTGGTTCCATTCCGAAAGCCATACTGCATACCGAAGACAAACCACTCAACCCATGGCAGAATTCGTGGGACGTGCTGGGCAAGATAGAGAAGATTATGATAGACATAGTAGCCGATTGAGCCATCATACCCACTCTGAGGAGGGTCGCGGTGTTCCTCATCGGTTTGCTCTGCCTGCCAGACCACTGCACGTCTTGTGTATGGGAACCACCAGACCCTAACAAATTCACTTTGTGTCCATAGGCTTCGGTTCCAAGACTCAAACATCTTATGGTCTGTGTCAATGCTCTGCTCCCACTTCAAGGTGAAAGCTGGAACTGCCTGGAAGGAAACTTCGGTGATGATACCAATAGCGCCGAGAGAAAGGAGGGCAGCTCTGAAGAGGTCCGTCTTGGTATCTTTGGAGCAAAATACTGTGGTTCCATCTGCCATTGTGACCTTCAGAGAAACAATGTCTTCGGACATCAGTCCATGGCGTAGACTGCTTCCGTGGGTACCTGTGGAGATAGCACCACTAATAGACTGCTCGTTGATGCTTCCAAGATTTGGCATCGTGAGTCCATGCTTCTCGAGCTCTTCGCAGAGTGCGTACAGTCTGATTCCACCCTCCATGGTAACAATACCTGTATCTTTGTTCACCGAGAGTACCCTATTGAAATTGTCCAGGTTGACAAGCCAGCTGGATGTGCAGGTGATATTGGAGGGTGAATGGCCACATCCAGTCGTCACTAGACGCCGACGGCATCTTCGTGCCAGGTTCACAACTTTTTCAACTTCAGGCAAAGACTCGGGCTGGATAAATAGCTCTGGGAGGGACGAAAATGTGCGCGCCCAAGTGTGGTGGACATGTTGTGGCCGAGCACGAAATGCCACGCTATCGTCGAACTTTTCCAGCTCTGCCGCCACGAGAGGGTCCATGGCTCTTCTCGATTCGCAAACGGTAGAAAATGAAGCCAAGGAATAAAAACAAGATGGTATCAAGAGGATGTCAGGGTCAAGCTAGTATATCAGAGGATGAGTGGGATGTGAATTGCTTGATGCCGAAGTGGGTGTAGTCGGATTCGATCGCTGGCAGGTGGGTCGGTATCGGAATCACAAGTCTGCTGGCACAGTGACAAGACCAGTTATATTAAGCTTATTCTTCGTTTTGTGTCATTTTGGCTTTCATATGCATAGACAGGCAAATACATCATTTTGACAAATTCTGGGGGCAAAGACACGAATTTTGTAAGTCGAAGGCAACTAAAAGCGCGCAGAAGAGCAACCGGAAGCAAAAAAAAAAAGGCCGATCATCAGAGGTCCCTGGATCGTTATGACAGGGTACTGGCGATCGCGTTTCCGACTCTGATTGGTTCTGATGCAGTTCTAGACGTCAACGATATTCACCGGCTCAGGCCGAGATGCTGTGCTTTCTAAGCGATGGCAGGGATGTTAATGGTGTCATTAAGTGTCTCTTCGCACATTTCCAGGCAGCTACCCACCCTGCAGTTCATGTTCATTACATTTCTTCATCGCGTTGATTTTGTCTCGCACCCCGAGCAATCAGCGGAATAATCAAATTAATTGGAATATGGATTGGCATAGCTATGATCGAATTGGTCAGATGAATCATTGTTGATAAGTTGTAGTATGATCATTGATTTGCTCTTGAGCACAGGTTTTTGGAAAAAACAAAATCTAAGGCCAAACCTGGTCAATGAGATATAATTCCGGTGCAGAAGGGATGCTCTCAAAGCATCTGTACTTTAAATCAACACGTCTGACCCTGGTCTATTCTTCCATCTGTCATAATAAGTAACAGTTGGCTCGATTGTAAGTACCAGAGGACAACTGGCCAAGAGCCCCTTGAGTTGGTAACTTTCATATTGATACTACATGAGTGTTCAAACCTAATACATATAGTATCCAATGACACACAATACTCGTGTAGTCAGGGATATTTCATGAAGGCCTGACAATAGAACGTCTAAGCTGGAATTGATCAAGTTTACTGGAGTCAAGTATCATGCGGCTGCTCGACGGATCTGAGAGCTTCCCTCGCCTTCAATGCTTCTCTTTGTATCATCCACTATCCCCTCTTCAAATAACCTCGCCCACTCGGCTGCTAGTAAGGCTGTATCCCAACCACCAAGCCGCGCAATACCGCCTTTGATTGCCAATTCGGCGGCGACAGAGGTGACAAGCTTACCTTCAAGACCACAAGGAACAAAACGAGCCCACGGATTAACAACGTCGGGACCATCTACCAGGACGTCGATGTTGACAGCAATACCAAGAGCTGTGACGTGTCTCCGATGATGAACTCCAATTGCTGCAATTTTACGTTCTGGTTGACCGGTGGGTGTACGAACCCAAACCCCAGGTTCATCTCGGGTTGTGTAAGTTTCCAAACCGAACAAATTTGCCAGTAGACGACGTGTAGTCGCTTCGAGATGGCTCGCATACGACATGACTGAGTAATGTGCATATAGTGGAGAGTGCATGTCTAGCACAGGCCACAAGACAAGCTGACCAGGACCATGGTATGTTGTCAAACCACCACGGCTTGTCTGTTTGACCTCGGGAATGAAGCTCTGCTCATGGACAGGGTTACGCCGACGAGGAAGAGCAACATAGAGGGGAGACTTGAAATGGGAGGTTTGCTCGGCAGTGAGGGGACGCTGCCGACGCCCAAGCGTCAGAGTTGGTGTAGGTTCAAAAGAAAGAAGATGAGGACGGGGTATGTGGCCCCTGAGTTGTTGTTCCTCGCTCAAACTCTTCCACTCGAGAAACAAAGAACGGAGTTCTTCCTGATCATTGTTGGCAGTATCATAGGGGACGAAGGCACCAGGACCCGATCCTGTGAGGTGCCGATGAACGAGAAGCTTAAGTGAAGGTAGTTCTGACGTCGGAGTGGTGTAAGTGGATGACCATCGGTTGACGAAGACATGACCGGCCGATGTCCCGGCTCCGATACGGAATGAAGTGGATTTTATGGCGGAGGACGGAAAGGCCTTCAGCCGCAAGCCGGGCGGCATTGTGGTCCGGAGGCAACCAAGCAGATTCCGTGGCAAAGAAGCCGATCACAGTGCTCGCAGCTTAGCTACGATCACTTGGGGTCAATGTGGCTTGTAATCCTGGGATGTTCAAGATCACAAACCGGGGTAACCTCCGTACGAACTCTGGCGTATACATGCGCGATATCACACGCGCCTTGGTAAGAAGTGAGTTTCTGGTGGATGATCCCGTGGGGCTAAGAAAGCCGGTGGTGGTGACGTCGGTAACACGGGGCCGAAGATCAACGGACGGAGGCCGCCGAGAGTATAATTTCGAAATCGACCTTTGCATGTGAAGTTTAGTTTTAATTGATTTTCGATATGAATGAGAACCTTGTGCATGCGTTGAAATGTTTGAGCCTCACGATTGTGGCTTAGCAGTTGAAAAATTCAAAAGTAACTACACACGACAGGCGGTCAGTTGATAGTATGTAACACCAGGTGCAGGTTGGAGCATGCAGAACTTGTACACAATGCCAGCTGAAACTAAGAAACTAACTCAAGCCTAGCTGTCTGAGACCCATACCTAGAGAGCCGAGAGCTGAAGTGCCTCGGAGCTCACCAGTCAAGCGATGGCTATGTGCAACGCCAGTGGATGAGAATTGGAAGCTCCGTAGATACTTTTCATCTGAGCTCTGAGACTGCTGGTAATACAGGAAGAAAAAAAAACAATTCAATCAACTCGACGAAGACCATGTCTCAACACTAACTCAGAATCCATAGCACAAGCGAATGCCAAGCTCTCGATCTTGATAGCTTGGCGAGCATTGGCAGTCTCAGAAGCTATCGCCCCATTCATCATCGACAATCACTTCCTTATCGTGGACGTCGCTGTCGCATCATTCATTTGTATCCCATGACATCAGGGAAGTGGTACGCTAAACCCCAAGAGCGACAAAATGGTTGCTACAGCTTTGCCCCATTGGGTAAGATGTTGTGGTGTATCTCTTCTCCATCGTTGCCCACTGTCGTCATCATTGAGCTGTCGTGCACTCGGAACTTTTCTCTAGATGCACTAGTAAGTTCCTTTCGCTTCGGGCATCGAAGGTTGCAGGCTAGACCCGTAGGAATAAGGTAGAAGCATCATCTGCTGTCCACCAGGGCAATCAATGACTCCGCTGGGACGGCTTTTAGTGTGATTCAGAGTGCTGCAGCCGGGATCAATGTGCCCTGGGTGAAAACCCGTCAAGGGTGGTAGTGCCCGGGGACCTACGTAACGCCTCGATGGGTGAGTTGAGTTGGGTTGCGTTCCTTTCTCAAGTGATAAGCCGTATGCTCGCCTCATGCATTTGCCTACGACCCCCTCCTCTCCTCTGTGAAGTCATTTATGTACCTACCTCACAGGGAACTCCTTGTCTTTCCTCAGCCGAAGGGAGAAGAAACATATTCATCACCGTCGTGCAATTCGACTAAGACAGACATCTCCCGGTCTCCACACCGACAAGCCAGTGCGTCTCCCGAGCATCACATCACCCCTAGACGCTAAGGAAAAGGCTCCAGAAACAAAAACAAGAATCCCTCCAAGAGCTAATGAACAAGGTTCATAAGGATCGTCAGTCTCCTCAGCCCAAGCCTTATTTCTCTTCCGGTTCCCTCTTCCTACTCTTATAAGATCTGTGCCATCGCCCAACAGTTCCAGACGTCTGTTCCCTATAAGCAAACTCTGGACCCTTGTCAAGAGCCACGAAATAAGACGCACGATTTCTTTAGCGGTCTTTTTAGCTGCAGCTTTTTCCTTGACGGTGATCCTGGCAGCGTGACGACATCCAATTCCCGGGGCCCCATCGCAGTA
The DNA here is from genome assembly GCF_020744475.1 of Fusarium redolens. Taxonomy (NCBI): domain Eukaryota; kingdom Fungi; phylum Ascomycota; class Sordariomycetes; order Hypocreales; family Nectriaceae; genus Fusarium; species Fusarium redolens. Next base: position 1,900,556 of record NW_025763666.1, on the reverse strand, counting down.
AATTAATCCTTTCGGTTCGATTTTTTGGGCAGAAGTGCTTGCAGCAACGCTTGATTTTGATCGCGGCCAGATACTGTTCAACTGGAGAATAGCATACTTTTCTACGGGAGATAGCCATGGCGAAGAGTAAGTTCTCTCCGATATCCACAAGTTTAAGCCTGGGCAGCAGGATCACACCCTCTCCTGATCCATTTGTATGGCTTTATCAACATATACCTAACATGTCGCAGACGCTCCCCTTGGCCTCGCCGGCCTGGTCCTCATCGCTGTTTCTCTCCTCTTCCTTTGGTTCATCATCCTCTCAGGCTTGACCTCTACCACGCCATTCGACAAGACGTATTTCCTCCGCGCAGACACAGGCGGTATTTCGGGTGCTCGCGAAATCACACAATGGAACTTCTTCTACATTTGCGGTGCCGGCAACAATGACTGCGATGGCGCCCGCGCTGCCCCCGTCATCGGTTACGCCTGGGACTCAAATCCACGTAATGCGCCCAGCTCGCTCGTCGGTGGCCGTGCTGGTGATACCACATCGAACAGGCAGTTCTTCTTGTGGCGGTTCGGTTGGGTCTTCATTCTCATCACTCTGTTCTTCGAGACTCTCGCCTTCTTCACTGGCTTCATTGCCTGCTGTGGCCGTCTCGGTGCTGGAATCTCTGGTATCATGTCCATGTTCGCCTTGTTCTGCTCCTCAGTTGCCATGTCCCTGATGACGTATGTTCCTCCCGTCCCTACATGATGGGATAGCTGTTTACTGACATCTCTCCTTAGTGCTACCTGGGTTCTCGCTCGCAATGCCTTTCACCGTGACGGCCGCTCGGCCTCCATTGGCCGCTATGCCTTTGGTTTTGCGTGGGCATCATGGGCCACTCTGTTTATTGCTACCATTCTCTTCTGTCTGGGCATGCGTGGTGACAAGTCCTCAGGCGGGGGCTACAGCGGCCGCTCATGGCGCCGTAGACGAAGTGTCCGCAGCAGCCATGGCCCAGGCTATGAGGGCCGCCGGGTTAAGGATGACTATTCCTAAACTGTTACCTGACAGCTGTCTGTTAGGACACATCTCAGTGACTCTTCTGATATCGGGCAGAGCTCTGAGGGATGACCACGAACAGCCGCAGTGATCGTATCCGTGACTGCCTCAATGGTCGTTCGCGCACACGACGCTATAATTTTGTACCGTCTATATTTCACCCACCATCACTCATCTGCTCACTGAGCAGTTTGGATTCATGATATGTTTGGCAGGGAGCATGGATATCTGAACGTAATGTTGAAGTTTTAAGTTGTGGGCGAGGTCTACGAGAAGCTTGCTTTCATCAACTGTCTAATAGTTATTATGAATGTATGATATTGCAACAATACAAATGCTTTTAAGTCTTGATATTGTAGAGTGTCTGTTGATACTGCCACCTGGCACCACGTAAACATTGCGAGCTAACAACCCCAAGTTTCACGGCGAGAAAAAAAAATTAAAATTTTTTTCACGCTTCAGTAATCTCTGCTACTACAGCAAAGACAAGTCATGTTGTTATCCTATGCATTGACGAGTTATCTCATACTACAAAGTTCAAATCATTATGCATGTACCATATTGACGTTATTCGTCCGTTCGCCAAACCTTGAAATGCGTATTTCCCCTATCCTAACTCTCGTTAAGCGATTGAAGTCCGAAGTCACCTCCAAAGCCCTCTCTTTTATCCTGTGTTGTTCGCCGCTTTCCTTTTCCCTCATGTACATGAAATGAAAAAACAACATGCTATCCTGGTTCGTTTTCCAACTTGGTGCCATTCGCCCAATTTTGTGCTTCCGAAAAACAAATGCCAAAATCCGACCCGAATTTGTCTAAACCCATCCCAAAGCGTGTACAGGAGTGTTCTCCAAGAAATGCAGAAAAAGAAGGTCAAAACGATTCAAGTTACACATGCTGATGCCTGGGGACTTTGTGTTGTGTTACTGGTGATGATAAAAGGTCGACACGTTGGAAATAGCCGTCGCATCGGTTGAGCAGATGCTTATCATATCCATAGTCGTGTAGCCAACTAGATACCTGCTCTGTTGGCTGGTTTCCTAGGAGCCCGACTCATTCCCCTCGAGAAAGGTAAAATTGGGCCGTACCGGCTTTTCAACCTTTCATGCATCCTTTGGGCTTGCCATAGGACTGACGCTGTCAAGCGGCGCGTTGTGTAGTGCTGGTTTCAAGGGTCCGTCCTCCTTCAGGCCATCTTTCTCCCGTTGTAGGACGCCATTGACCCAATCTGCCACTTCAGTATCTGCAGTTGATGAATTCAAATCAATTTTACCAACAGCCTCCGCGACCGTATCAACCCCGTCACCCTCCTCAGCTTCTTCCGTAATTGTTTGAGGCTTTGTAAATTCGATGAGCCATGGGTGTTTCAATAGCATGGCGTAGGTTGGCCGCTTCATAGGAATCTTGTGAAGACAGCTTTTCACAAAATCCTTGGCCGTGTCTGAGTAAGTGTCCTCTGGCATTGCAGGTGGTTCGCCTTCGACAATAGCCTGTAACATGTTAGTAATCCATGGCTGTGGCTTAAATCAAAAGAAGGGAGCGCCTACACTCAGTTGGCTGAAAATAGTAGAAGATACCTCTGGTGGGTAAGGATAAGCGCCCTTAGCACACTCGATGATGGTCAGGCCCAAACTCCAGACATCGCTCTGAACGCTGTACGACCCATCGGAATTACCAGCTTGTGCGAAGCCACCACCAGAGATTCTTTCGGGGGCCATATAGCTCTGACAGCCGATGTTGGTTCGCGCTATACTGGCTACCAGATTACCACTGACACCAAAATCGCAAATTTTAACCTGGCCGCGTGTATTGACCAAGATGTTTGTCGGTTTGACATCGCGATGAATAATGCTATGCTCCTCTTTCAGAGATTTGAGACCCATCACTGTAGAGTATGTGATTTTTCGAAGAACGTTCTCAGGGATTCCACCATTATACAGCTTATCGATGGAACCGCCATCCATATACTCAATGCACATGTAGACAGCACCCTCCTGGAAGAAGGCGCCGTAAAAGTCGATGATATAGGGAGAAACACACTCGTGTAAGATGACAAGCTCTTTCAGAATGGTTGTGAATTTGGCGTCGTCGAGTTCCAGGCGCATTTCTTTCATCGCCATGACTGTGCCCGTTGTACCGTCGGTCGTGTCTGGTGAGCCTTCGGCGTAGTCTTCCGCAGATCTAATGGGAGAAGGGTCCGACTGCGAATACTGAACAGGAAGGGGCTTTCTCGAGAGGCCTTGTCCGAAGCGAGGGACTCGTCGCTTGGCATGCTTGACCTTGTAGACTGTTCCATAGTTTCCTTTACCCAGCTCGGTCAAGACTTCAACTTCGTCAAGAGATATGCTGAAGGTTTGGCCATTGGCAAAGTTGACACCTGTCCGTGTGATTGTGGCAGCGCCATCAAAGGTCACCCAGCCCTTCTCCGTGTCGATGTATTTCTTGAAATCGTCCATTTTTGACCCTTGACCACCGCCTGTTCCGTTGGGTTGTTGACTACTTGGTGCATCACCTGTGATATCAGAAAGCTTTCCAGGAGGCCCCCGTTTCTTACCAGTGGCGGTGACAGGGCTAGGTCCACCCATATCAGACAGCTTCATGCCCATGCCGCCGCCCATCTTGGCCCTTCTCTCACTCAGCGAGGGCTTCGTTATCGCAGGAGCTGAATTGACATGGGGTGCGTGCGGTCGTTGCATATTGGGCGGCATTCGCAGGTTGGCAGGGAATCCGTTAGCGACGCTGGCCGTAGGCGACGACCCCGAAGGTGTTCCGGGGTTTCCAGCGGGAGACATGCCCTTCTGCATGCGTTGTTGATGCAATGCTCGGGCTTTGGCCATTATACTGTTTTCCACTGAGGCACTACTACTTCCAGCAAAACTGGAGGATGTTTGCACAGGGCGTCTGGCCATGCCCAAAACACCCATAGCAGTTGAGTTCGGGTTCATGTTACGAGGATCGGAGACGGAGCGTAGAGATGGCACTCTTCGAGGAGGCTCACTGGGGCTATCATGACCGGGAGATTCGAGCGGCGTACTGGGTTCTGACGAATCTTCAGAGCCTGGAGATGCAGGTGTTGACAAATCTTTCCAGTCCTCCGGCGTGGCCGGGATCGAGTCGGAGGCGGACATGGGATATGAGGTGTGTTGATGGAATCAAGGTAGAGAAAGGCTAGTTCTTCTGGTTATTTCGTTGAACAGGTCAGAGAGTGGCAGGAAGAGAAATACTGGTCAGAAAATTCAGAGCGGCGTGGAAATAACGGCGAATATCCTGACAATACCGCGGGGAGCTATCGATCGGGAGACGGGACGCGATCGATTAGATGGGTACAAGAAGGAGCGATGGAGGGGAAATAGATGGTGCGATTCTTTCGGAGCTAAATGGAGTCAAGCAGCGGGCGGTCTAGGCCTTTGGAACTCTAGTACGGCTCAACGACTAGGGCCTCTCGTAGTTGGGAAAGAAGAGCTACAACAGCCTGGGGGTAACGAATGAGCCAAAATAAACGCAAGTCCTGATAACGTTGATATCGGGATTGATGGCTTTGAAAGGGGCTTGTTTTGTGCTATGTTGCAATCGATATGTGGCCACAGTACAGTATGACAACATGGAAAGCTTCACGTTGAAGTCCTTTCAAGTATACCTAGGCTCCCAGATTCGCTGAACGGAAGTGATAAATATGAAAGCTCACAGGCCCCATACAAAATATTGGAAGTTCAATTGATAACTGCGACAAAAGTTGTTAGAATAAGAAATGTGCTTCTCAGAGCTTGTTGTGGCAAGTACATGGTACTCAAGGATATGAGGATAATCTCAAGGCTGTATACACACATACCGGAGGAAGCGTCTGGCTGCGATCAAGAAAAAGTGATGAAGTGTTTCTTTCAGTTCTTGAGTAGGTAAGGTAGATACCACATGCACCAACGTAGTAGTATGATGGGCAATGGCTGGATGCGGGGTCAAAGGCTCTGCAGACAAACAGAAAAGTAACGGGAAGGAGGAGAGAAAGTGCTAATGAATTGTACAAATCGACAGATCAAGCTGGTATGAGCAACCCTGCGAGGCAGTACTTTGATAAGCTAAGGTAGGCACAGGCGGTATCTGTGGTAAACGGGGAGGCTGAGGATGCTGGTGATATGGAGTTTTAGACAGAACATGGAACGATTATGGTGTGGCGGTTTTGAACCAGCAAAATCAGGTCGTGGCACACAACGGAGTGCTCCCGTCTGGCTTGGATATAATGCCACTGAAAATCCCGTCTTCAGGGGCCAACCCGGCCAGCCATTCATGCCCGGGAACTGACCCAACCTAATGGATCATTCAGTGACATATTGCCTAGCAATTGAAGGAGTTCCCTGTGGCAGCGCTACAGGGACCCATCTTACAGGGCATAAATATGCGCTAACATCACTTTACCAGAAATTGTACCAAAATTCTATCATAGGTGATGTTGGAAGTCTATCAAAATAAAATGGAACATGCCTATTGGCGTCATGATGACAGCATTTTATATCACTGTCAATATTAAGGCCTCTTTTGATATTATACCTCAAATAGAAGCAATATGCAATATTAAATTGATAATGAATTTCAAGGCTCTGTGCACAGGTTGTCCTTGATTTTTGCAATTTGCGACGCCATCGTCGATGGAGAGCTGTCACCGATGACGTTAATGTGGTCAATGTCATACCTTGGTTCGATGTGGAGACTCACATCTGTACCAAAAAGTAAAGAGCGTCAAAGGCGACAATAATACACAAGCATATGAATACTCTATCCAACATGCACATGCAAGACGTATGCTGTTGGAGGGCTTGTGGTCGTCTGCATCCTCTTATTAAACACCTTAAAATCAACAACTACAAAGGTAGCTACTAGGTATTTATAAATCCCTGATGGCACATCGAAAATACCAAGTCACCCTGTGTAGACCTTTCCGTTGTCTGTGGCCCAGGATAGCTACTATACCTACCTACCTAGGTACCTACCCTGCCTAAGGTAAGTATCAAGATACCTCACCTTTACCTGTATATGGGGACATCAATACGCGTTTTCGACCAGGAATCAACCGCCAAGATGCTGAAGTTGAACCATATACTTGAACCAGATGTTCGCCGTTAATCCTATCAGTATCGAGAAAAGCATCGTTCCCTGCGCTAGCTGCGGCTTCTAACTGGCTTGAGATAGTATCCAAGACAAAATGACAAATACGTCACAAACTTGATCGATAACCTAGGTCCCTACTTAGGTAGATTCCTCCTCGATAACCAATAAAATGGTGTTGGTTTCGTAGAGGCTGACGTTATTACCGGGACTTTGGCTGATTATGAAAGAAAAGCAGGTTGGAATTCACCGAATAGCTTCCAAAGTGCACTCATGTAACATGAGCTTCACCGATACTCTGCATGCACACTAACTTGGGGAGGTTGGGACCACAAGCGATGCTGTAGGTAGCTCAACGAGGCAAATACGTAGCACTCATCACCATATCCTTTCATGAACCAAACCTTGCTTTCCACGTGGCACACATACTTCACCGGGATGGAAGGCTCCTATGGATTGTTACATGATGGGATAATCTGAGAGCACCTAGTGAAGTAATTATCATCCGTCTTCTTCCATATCTGAGATAGCAATGAGCTGAGAGACCTCTACCTCAAAGCGCAGAGAAAGATATCAGAACTTGAATAACTTCCGATGAACATTCTGACCAAACTTGAATTAGATTCAAGATTCTGGGGAAGGAAAAAGTCGACGATTTTTCGAGTTGCGATTATACCCAACTCACCTTCGCATGATTTGAAACACGGGCGATCCATGCAGGTCATACAATAGTATTAAACTCTAAATTTGCAACGTAAATAAAGGTCTGTTCGAATAGCTCCTCGAAACCTTTATGATACGGGCCCTTTTAAAGTCACCAGCAACCCTGGATCATTGCAACTCTTCGATGTACCGACACAAGAACGCTAACAAAACACTAGCTGCAGTAAAGTTTCCCCTGAAATAAAAATAGCGATGATTAAGATCATTATACAGTCAAAATCGAGTCTGAAACCCTGTCTGAATATCCAAAGGTCTTCGAGGTACGCGTTTGTAAGCTGACTGAAGATGCTAGACCGTTTGTTATACACCCAAGGTAGGAACTACCTAAGTAACATCAGTAAGTTAGTACGTAGACTCTGGAAGCATTGGATGGCAAAAAGTCGAACTGTCGTAGCAAACTTCCACGAATTCAGCACAGCACTTGCTTGCTCCCGATAATCTTGGCTGCATAACGTCAGGTTTGATCTCATAAATCCTCGCGTGACCGACTACGCGATCAATAGATTTTGCCTCTGATATCAGTGTACATACCATACAACTGTTACGATGCGATCGCCAGTGACACAGCCTCGTTGCAGTTACCTATGTCAACGACGAGACGTGATGGGCTGCAATTTTGCTCCGCGTCTTTCTTGGCCTGACCCTCCAGCCTCTCAGCGTGGAGGGATAGGAAACGTGCCTCATAGCACCATGACGAAAGATTGGCGCCATGGTTAATACAATCGTGCGTCGCCCGCCTGAAGATCACTCCTATCAACAACCCCTGTAAGCGGGATCGTTTCCTACTCGGTAGTGAAGCCACGGAGGCTTAAACAATTTTGAGACGTCTGACGATGGGATCTGCGCTTTTGAGAATCGCTTGCTGTTGTTTGTTTCGTGCTCCGGGCTATCACACAACAGGGGCAATCCATTTGTTTGCTCGATGATACAAAGGAGGCACTATTTATGGCTCCTCTGCAGAAATCGTTTCTGGATACGTGCAAAGGGAGCATGTATCGACGAACAAATTGCCTCTTACGCCTCTCATGCCACGCGGCATTGTTAAGTAACTCCCGTTCCGAGCTGGAGGTGAGATTCTACTAAACCCTGGCTTTGGACTGGCCCTGCGCCACAGCACACATGGGCGGGTTTCAATGGCCAGCATCTTCTCCAAGGCATGGGTCTGGATGGTTGGGTTACCTCAATCAGGGTGCTGGCACAAGGTGCTAGAGTGGTTGTACCGCGCCAGCGACAGCGTTGCAGGTGAATCGTGATGAGACAGAGAGTTCCTCAAGGAGCTGAAGCCCCATATTGAGGTAACCAGAGTGAGATGTTTAGATGTAGATGGTGCCTAAACAAGGCAGTTTAATGGGGCTTTTGTCATAGCTTATATCTAGCTCGAGTTATCAATCGATGATGGAGGAGGTTTCAATGTGCGTCGTTCTCTAAACTTGCTCTACTTCCCAACGGCACCGCCGCCTCGCCCCAAAAAAGAACCCACTCGCACTGCGTTCTCCTTCATTAGATTTCGCCATCACTACCCAGGTATCTTTTAACTTTCTTCTCCCTAATATCCCACGACACAATCAATTGAGACAATTAAGAGGCATTGCCTTCACTTATTTCAACGCAAACCTTCAGACGATATTTTTTTTTCTTTTGCGCGCTCAGCTTTTGTGCAATTCTGTTCAGACAGAACCTTATCAGTCGTCTCATATCCACGTGCGCGCGCGCGCCGAGAGAAGCAGCATCAAGGAACTCCCCGATTCGCGCCGATCCTTAATTCTACCCCAAAAACAACGACAACAGCCTGCATTGCTGATATTTGATGGCTTCTTGGAAATCATTTTCGGTTCCGTCGTTTCGGCTGACGCAGCTTGCGCAAGATGCATATGAATTGCCCTTACAAACACTCGCCAACACCCATGAATCGCACCCATCGATCGGGCATCTTTGTCTTCTCGTGTTCGAGGCTGTCCTTGAAGTAGTATGTGTCAGTCTACCTGGCTACATCGTTGCGCGACTTGGCCACTTCGATGCCGAGAAGCAGAAATTCTTGGCTAATCTAAATGTGATGCTATTCACACCATGCTTGAGTATGTTCTCGTTTCGCTTTGAACCGATACTGTCTACTAATACCGCTACAGTCTTCACTAAGCTCGCCTCCCAACTTAACGCTGAGAAGTTATCCGATCTCGCTATCATACCGGTCATCTTCGTCGTCCAAACGTTTGTATCATGGGTTGTATCATATGTCGTCGCAAAGTTGTTCCGATTCAACAGACGGGCATCCAACTTCGTTACAGCGATGGGTGTTTTCGGAAACTCCAACTCGTTACCTATCTCCCTTGTCTTGTCGCTCTCTCAAACGCTGAAGGGTCTTCATTGGGACAAAGTTCCAGGCGATAACGATGACGAAGTTGGCGCGCGTGGTATCCTTTACCTCCTTATCTTCCAGCAGCTTGGTCAACTCGTCCGCTGGAGTTGGGGCTACCATGTCCTTCTTGCCCCTAAGGATAAATATCCCGAGTACCGCGAGGAAATTGCCGAGGAAGGCCAGCGTTATCACGATGATGAGAATCATGATGACTACCAGACTGCGCCTCTGATTGATGGCCTTGACGGAGAAACAGAGGACGAGGGGGACAACCACAGCATCGACTCGCAAAACTATGATCCTGCTGGTCGTACACCTGTTGCGAATGCCTCCAAAGTTTCACTGGCAGTCTCTAGCGATGACGAATTTCTGCCCAAAAAGCCGCATTTTAAGAACAGCCAAGAACAAACGGATGTTGTTGCTCCCCTTAATGGAAATGAAGGTGGCATGGATTCCTTCCCCCGTGTCCCGGCATTGGAGGATCAGGATGAGCCCACTGGCATTGCGGACCGTACTAAGTCTGCTATCAAATCGCCTTTCATCCGTCTTGGAAAGGCAACATCCCAAGCCCTCAGCAACTGGTACCAGAAGTCTCCAGCTCTTGTCAAGTCTTCTTTGAAATTTACGAAGCGTATGGCTGGGAAATTGAACAACTTTATCTGGGAATTCATGAACCCCCCTCTCTGGGCTATGCTGATTGCTATCCTCGTCGCCTCTATTCCGGCTCTTCAACGACTCTTCTTTGAGGAGGGCTCCTTCGTCCAGAATAGTGTGACCAACGCTGTTCGCTCTAGTGGAGATGTCGCTGTCCCACTGATCCTCGTTGTTCTTGGCGCTAATCTTGCTCGTAATACCATGGCTAAGGATGAGGCTTTAGACCCTGAGGAAGAGCGCATCGGCAACAAACTTCTCATTGCCTCCCTTCTTTGCCGTATGGTTCTACCAACTGCCATCATGGCTCCTATGCTTGCGCTTATGGCCAAATACGTACCCGTTAGCATTCTTGACGATCCAATCTTTGTTATTGTTTGTTTCTTGCTCACGGGAGCGCCCAGCGCGCTTCAGCTCGCTCAAATCTGCCAAATCAACAGTGTATTTGAGAAGACAATGGGCAGAATTTTGTTCCAGAGCTATGTCATCTGGTAAGTCATGACACCTGATACTCGGTGTAATTTATCCCGAATTGCGCTAACGTATGCAGGATTCTTCCCTCTACTCTTATTTTGGTAATGATGGCCCTCGAGGTTGTTGAGTGGGCTCGGTGATGCGCCTGCCTACATACACTAGACGGAGAAGTGAACTGACCATGTTGTTCATGCGTCAAATGCTATTTGTCGAGTTTATTTGATCTGTCTTTACAGTTGTTTGTCTGCAACGGCGTTGGGTGGCTGGAATTGATTGGCATTGGGGAAACCTTACAGTGGTATGGCCTTGCGGCAATCCGAGGGTTCACAAAACCCTGCCTGGGGGAAGAGCGATATGAATCGAGCGTTTTTTGTCTGCTTTTGTTTCGTTCTGTGACAACGGCACTGGTCTATAGGAGTTGATCTAGCTAGTACTTTGTCTGGAATACCTGGGTCTTGCGAATGATCGAAATATATAATATTCTCCCCAAGTGTTATTCAACTGTGTTTATCCTCAATTTGTGTTTATCCCACTGCGTTGTCTTGCGACCTGATCCAATCTATTGGATCTTAAGGTTCAAGGCAGCTGCTGTGTGATCTGCTGAGACTTAATATTTAGGTTATTGTGTTTTTTTTGGCGTAGTGTATGACGCCTTATATTGTGTTGTGTTGTGTTGTGTTGTGTTGTGTTGTGTTGTGTTGTGTTGTGTTGTGTTGTGTTTTTTTTTTTTTTTTTTTTTTTTATAAAAAAAAAAAAAACCTAAAAAACTCTTATTGTGTTATCTTGCTTGCGTGCCTTTGGCTTCACCTTTTGTGCTGCTAGATTGGTATTTTGATATTGAAATATAATATTCTCATATTGGATTGTTTAGACGAACAAGGCAGCTTGTACTGCATCTTCGAAACCGATTGCTAAAGTACAATAATGAGGCTCTGGCCAAGGATGTGCCGGCTGTAATATAATCATTCTCACTGGGTTCCATTGACCAGGTTACCTTCTGGGACGATTGCCCAGTCTCTCACGGTGCCCTTCCAGTCACTGATGCGTACGTCCTTGATATCGACCGAAACAACTCTGACTTCCTCACCAGCTACAAAGCAGTTGCGACCTCCATCCTCAACAGGTCCATTGTCCCGCTGGAAAGGCTGGGCTGCGGACTCATCGAAAGTATTGTTCTCCAGATGCTGCTCGCGATAATATTTTTCCTCCTCTGTTCCGCTAGGCACTAGACGAGCGGCGCCTCCTATGGTCGCACTGATGCTAGAAAGTGCTGAGGTATTGAGGTTCAAGAGGAGTGAAGCGAGACTCGATCGGTGCTCTGGGCCAGGAGAGCCACCAGACGGTCGGCGGCCGTGAGTAGGTGGTCGATGGGAGACCCCTGAAAAGATGGTCAGTATGTTTGGAGTCCACCAGTCTCGAACATGAAGACGCGACTTACAATCGTGGACAAGAAGGGATACATTGGGGTTGGCAACCAAGTTGGTGGTCTTCCGTGATGCCGGGTTCGTTGTCATGATGATGACGGGGTAATTAGAGTAAGGTGACGAGGGAAGATATGTGTAATTCATTAGAGAGACGTGCGGCACGTTATCCGTGCATGTTGCCAAATGAAGCTATATCGATTGTCAGCCTTTGATCTGCGATGGGATGTTGGTGGTGCGGGGAAAGTCTACAAATCGAGCGTTGTCCAGGCATTGTACAACATCCGGCGGAAGCGTCGAGGTCGTTTGTTTGTGGGTATCGCCCTGAGAGGCTTCGGAGTTGAGAGGTATTTGATCCATGATATAATGGCTGAATGATGATTGATGATGCTGAGATACCTTGAGATAATGGAGGGGCTCCAGGGCAGCTTTGCTGCACGGTACGTTCCGCAAATCCCGGTCACAGCATCGGCTTAGTCACACAGAATCGAGGGAATGTGACGTAATGACACTGAGCGTGCTTTCCCCAGAGTTCATTCGAGCTAAGCTTCTAAATTTGCCGTCTGGGGAAGGTACCTAGGTACCGGTTACTTGCGGCTCCTCACGGTCACGTCTGTCCTTGCCGACTTGAACCTTCAAAGCCGACGGCATAGCACATTCACGGCATTAGGGACGGCTCATCATCCGGGACGGAGATTTACAGTCGGTTTCTCTCCTTATTTATGTCAGTGAGAATCATTTTGAACTTCTGTCAAGCTGCATACTGCTCCTTGATTTCATACTGGGCGCTTCATTAACCCCATCGCTCATCATGCGTTCCACACTTCGTGCAAATCGTCGACTTCCTTTGAAGCCCCTCCCTCGATTCCTCTCAACATCTGCCCCTTCAAGCGCTTCTGCTTCTTCAGAATCTGCACCAAAGCACACACCCATCAATTCTGTCCTTATCGCCAACCGCGGTGAGATTGCCATCCGTATCAACCGGACTGCTGAGCGCCTTGGCATTCGGGCTACAACCGTCTACACAGATGTTGACGCTGGTTCATGGCATGCTTCTTCGGGGTTTCAGTCTTTGGCGCTAGGCCCTGCAAACGCCTATCTTGATGGTGAGAAAATAATTGCTCTAGCGAAGCAAAACGGCATCCAGGCACTCCATCCCGGCTATGGCTTCTTGTCCGAAAACTCCAAGTTCGCAGAGCGTTGCGAAGAGGAGGGTATCGTGTTTGTTGGGCCACCCGCTACTGCCATGGCCGATATGGGACACAAAGCCCGCAGTAAAGAAATTATGACAGCTGCAAATGTTCCCTGCGTCCCAGGATACCATGGAGCAGACCAGGGCGAGCAAGAACTCCTGGAGCATGCCAAAAACATCACTTTTCCGGTGCTTCTAAAGAGTGTACGAGGAGGTGGAGGCAAGGGAATGCGGATCGTCCTGACCGAGGAGGAGTTCTTGACGCAACTTAGAAGTGCCCGTGCCGAAGCCAAGGCCTCATTTGGTGAAGGAGGCGAGGTCATGCTGGTGGAGAAGTATATCATTCGACCAAGGCACGTCGAGGTGCAAGTATTTGCCGACAAATGGGGCAATACCGTCGCGCTAGGTGAGCGAGATTGCAGTGTTCAGCGTCGGCATCAAAAGATCCTTGAAGAATCTCCAGCTCCAGATCTAGATCTGGCAACCCGACACGATCTCTGGGACAAGGCAAGAAAAGCAGCGTCGGCAGTTGGCTATGTCGGCGCTGGCACTGTTGAGTTTATCCTCGACAAGGATACCAACAAATTCTATTTCATGGAAATGAACACTCGACTACAGGTGGAGCATCCTGTCACTGAGATGGTGACTGGCCTGGATCTAGTCGAATGGCAATTCCGAGTTGCTGCAGGCGAAAAGCTTCCACTCTCCCAGGAGGAAGTGGAAGCACAGATGAACGAGAGGGGCGCCGCCATCGAAGCACGGATTTACGCCGAAAATCCTGAAAAGGGCTTTATTCCCGACTCCGGCAAATTAGTGAGGGCTTATCTCCCTACCGAATTGCAGAACGAGGATGTTCGCCTGGATTGGGGATTTCGATCCGGTAATACGATCTCCGAAGCATACGACGGCATGATCGCCAAACTTATCGTACGAGGCGATACGAGAGAACGTGCTATCGCCAAATTGGAGAGCGTTCTACGCTCATACGAAATTGTTGGTGTAGCTACAAATATCGAATTTCTCAAGCGACTTTGCGAGACTGATGCCTTTGTGGCTGGTGACGTGGAAACGGGCTTCATCGACAAGTGGCGAGAGGAGCTTTTTAAACCCCGACCTATTAAGAATGAAGTTGTGGCCCAAGCAGCCCTTGGGATGGTCAACTTTGAACTTCGAAATTCTGGACCCCATGGCTTGACACTTGGCTTTGGCGAGACCAACAACATCGGGGAACGAAAGCTAAGCTTTAAAATTCTTGATGGGTATAGCAAGGAAGAGGGCGAGGTCGTCGAGGCCAGCGTGACACAGACAGGTCATAACCTTTATAACATTGCTGTCCACCGAAAAGGTGACGAGACACCTCAAGTGTTCACAAACATTGCCTGCCAGCCAGAGCCAGAGGGTGAAGTGATGAAACTCGAGTCATACTTCCCCCTTGAGCGCATTCAATCGTCCGTGGTCCCTCAACACACAGACAATGACACAAAGGTTACTGTTTTCCAGCATGGCGTGAAAACAGATCTTGTCCTTCTGCCACCCAAGTGGTACGAGAAGGCTCTTGGGCTCAAGGAGTCAAGCGCCTCAGTTGCAGCGCCGATGCCCTGCAAGATATTGAAGAACGAGGTAGTGGAGGGTCAAACTGTGCAAAAGGGAGCACCGCTTGTGGTGTAAGTACACATTCCCTATATGCAGAAATAGGCTAACAGGCTCTCAGAATTGAATCAATGAAGATGGAAACTATTATTCGGTCGCCGCAGGATGGCGTAATCAAGAAGCTTGCACATAAAGAAGGGGTAAGTTCCCAGGGCATTCCTTTCTGATATCTCATCTAATGTAATACAGGATATTTGCAAGGCTGGTACGGTACTTGTACTATTCGAAGAAGGCGAAACAAAGGACGGAGAGTCATGATTGATATTGGATACCATGATGTAATGAATTTGGCGTTATTTAAAGGAGATTGAATGATACGCTATCTATTAAAAAGAAATGCACTTGATCCCCTCATGATCTCTTCCCAGTCCTTGGGTCTGTTCCGTTCATAAATATGCCGAGAGCTAATCTGCAATGTCAAAAACATGCGTACGCCTAAACACCGATAACTCCATTAATTGAAATCATGCATCATGCTATACCCCGAAACAATCCCAATAAGCCAAAGAACATATACCCTAACCCAGGTGGGTATGAGGATTGGTCTGTCGTCGTCCTGGCAGAAGTATCATGCCATATGGTTATCTCGTGTGCATCTTGATGTACTCTAAAGGTAGATATCGAGAGAGTTTAGATTGCTTAGCCGCTTGGCGTATTCGTTTCCACCAGTCTTCGAGACGTGCTTGAAACTTTGGGTCGTCGGGCGAAGTATACGCAGTAAGCTTGTTGAGAAGATCCTGAAAGAGATGTCAAAAGGGAGCTTGAGCATAGCACGTCGTGTAAGCAACTTACCTCCTCCAGGGCTAATGTGATGAATCCCATTACGAATGCCACCCAAGCAAGTGTCCCCTTCGTACTCAAGAATTGGTTGCCACCCCGGAATTCAACCGTGCCAGTACATTTACCAGTCTTGGGATTTGGGAAAATGTTCTGGAAGTTCCATAGCACATATCGGTTCCCCTGCATATAGTAGCACAATTCCATTTCAGATGTCGTTGATTTGATCTCTGATGCGACTTGGAGAAGTGAGCCCTTGCTTTTACCAAATCGTATCAGTGTGTCGCGCAACCCAGAACCCATGCTTTGGCTGTTTGGCCGACAGTACTGATTTTCTCGACGAGCTTTGGGGAGGACAGCTGCGACAAATTCTTCATAAACAGCAGATGCAAATGCAATCTTCTTGAGGCCACGTAGGGAGAACTTGTTCTGGCCAGAGACGGGAGTGACATGGACGTGGCCGCCGCAGGAGATATCGCGCTGGGGACTGAAGTGTACACGCATGGCTTCCCAAAAGTCGCCAAGTATGCCACTGACATGTTGCTTGGTATCTAGACGAGGGGAAACGACTTCCATGCAGACTGGGATCCCCTGTTAGTGAACAAACTAAACGGTCCGCTGGTTTCGCGGTGAAGGGGACGACATACCCATGGGACGCTCTCTCTTCAGCGATCCATCTCTAGTGACAAACCATTTACCGCCGTAGTACTCTGGATGTTTGCTGTATTTTGAACAGTCATCGTGCACAGCTTCGATGTTGCGGTTCCGTAGCTTCTGTGCCAATTGTCGATACCAGTCGACATTGGTAAAGCTATCAGCACCACCATAAGGCTTCACCACAGCCTCGATCTCCACGCCGAAGTTGTAATGCCTGAGCTTTGATGCCGTCATGATCGACAAGACGTAAGAAATGTTTAGGGACTCGGAAAAAAAAGATGGTCGAGTTGGCTGGGATCGGGTTGAAGGTGGCGGTTTTGGCCATGCAGATGTATAAGACAACCACCTTGGATTTTGAATTATCACCTTGCTGCAGAGAGGGAGCCGTATTACATGAAGTTGATCACCCGTTTCCTGATACGCTTGTGCCTTGTTCAAAACGTTTGGATACGGCCGCGTGCTTGACCTAAACACAACCACAGAATTGTCAGTTGCTGGCTCTCAGCTTTTGGTCAGTAACACGCTCGCTCGCCTAACATGAGCTGTCATTGTCACATCTCAAAAGTGTCGCCTCGCTTTCAGGTTAAGTACAGCAAAAACCTTTCTGGCCTCGAATGGCGGTGCGGATGCACGGTTTGGCGGGAGCTGTCGTTGTGGATCTGGCCGGGGGCTCCGGGGAGGAATGCCGAGAGACCGGGGCCACGGTACGGAGCCCAACAAGGAAATGGAGGCGGGCTGGGCCGTCTCGTAGCGTCTGAATATTCTGAGGCTATCAAACGACGCCTATTTTTGCCTGCCATTGTAACGGCCCAGACAGTCGGTATTCACGAAAATGTAACCGTGTCTACCCTGCAAAATTCGCTTGTCAGGTACCTTGCGAGTCTTCCCAACGTGGGACGCAACAATTGGCCATGAGTTGGCGTCTCCTCATGTGAAAATCTGACTCATTTGCTGCCCAATGTGACAATAAGGCCCAGTCGGTGACTTGCACAACCTAGCCCACTCCGCCCATTGAGCGCTGCTGGCGCTGAGCACAGCTACTGTACGTAAGTTAGTTTATGCTTTAGTCAAGTCGACGTGGACATTGTTGGCTTGATCGATATTGTTTTTCTCATGTGAGGGAGCCGATTCACATCACATCTTAATCGCCGTTAGCTCACTATCACATTCTCCTACCACAACGAAACGTAACGCAATACACACACACAATACACACTCTTTTTTTCCTGCACCTCACCATCGGATATACGGAGCTTGCTGCCCCCGACAGATCTCCAACATGAATTTACCTGCAGATGAGGCTCAGGCCGACACCGGCCAGTCACTCACCAAATATTACTTTGCCTACGGTAGCAATCTTCATTTACAGCAGATGAAACGAAGATGCCCTGGAAGCAAATTCATCGGCTCTGGGAAGCTGGCAGATCATCGCTGGCAGATCAACGAGCGTGGATACGCCAATGTTGTCGAGTCTCAAGGCCATTGGGTTGAAGGCCTTGTTTATGAAATCAACCCCCGCGATGAGGCTCGTCTCGATATCAATGAAGGTGTTGCCAAGGACGCATATCAAAAGAAGTACATGGCTGTTACGCTGCGGCGTGCTGAAGCTGCCTTGTATCGCCGACCTGTGTCTTGGATTGTCAACAATGGTGGCCCAGACCACGCACGAGTCCTTGCCCAGCAAGGGGAAGGGCAGAGGAAGGCCATCAACCACAAGCCACACTTGGAACAGAACATCTTGGTATACATAAGTCCAAGATACATCGTTGATAGCGAGCCAAAGGAGGAGTATATCAACAGAATCAATTCAGGCATTGTCGATGCCACATCCTTAGGGGTCACCAACGACTATATTAGCAACTGTGTCCGACCATTCATTCCAGCAACGACTGGCCAGAACTCAGGGGACAGAGAAGCAACCGGACCTACGAAAGCTACCACACCACCAAAACCGAAAGTTGTGAGGAAAGTTCCAAATCCCGCAAAAAAGGCGAAGCAACCTGCCCGCGAGGTCAAGCGAGCAACTCCTCCCAGGGGGAGAGAATCATCACCGCCAAACAACAGGGCATCTGGTCAAAGACCCCTGCACCTTCAACATCAGGTGGTTCAAGGCCAACGTTTGACTAGGAACGCCGCATCGAATATGCCCGAGAGGCTTAGGCGGCCTTCACAGTCACGGTCATCAGCACCACCACTTCCCCCAAGGCCACTCGCGCCACACTATCCCGGAAACACTCTACAGGTCCCTGTTTCTGGTCGGCGGCGGCCTGCATCAGAAGTTGGCGCCCCACCACCGCCTCTACCTCCTCGGCCAACTCGTCGAGTTCGCAGTATACCAGTAATTGTTACTCATCAGGAAGGTTATGGTGGTTATTGGTATCGATAAAAGCAATTCTAGCACAGTTTCCTTAAAATACCCAAATATGATATCCTTCAAACAATAAAAGTCGCATCCATGCGTTTTATTTCTCTTCAGTTATCGTTTTTGTCTTCTCAATGCTATTGTCTCTGTTTGCTGACTTCTACGCCTCACAAGAACACAATTCCATAAAACGAGGACTAATATCTTTGTCTGCTTGATGCCGATATGACAGACCCAGCTGGCCCTAAGACAAGTCAGAGCTTAAAAAGGTGTGGGAAAGGCCTGTACTCACTCCTTGAACTTGATGCTCTTGATGAGCTTCGACTGGTTCCCTGAGAAGTTGGCGCATTGTTCCATAGGTAATTCATTATTGTTGGGCCTTGGAGAACATCCCCCCCTGAATTGGTGACGAGAACTGTGGGTTTAGCAATCGCTTTCAGCCCGAGCTTTCTACCACCCTCAACTCTTTCGACGAAAAGTCCAGGAGCTATGTCAAAGAGATATATGACACCGCGGCGCGCTTGAGAAGTTGCCTTTGTTCCACTCAAGTCAAGCATTGCTCCTCCAGTCGCCAGGTTCAAGCATTGATAAACCTCCAACCTCGTCGCAGCTGTACGAGCAGGCCACTTCAATGAAAACAGACTGGGCGCCAGGTGGAGTTGATGAGCAAGATCTGCTGCGGGTTCTACAATGCTTCGACGAATAGAACTATGTAGTTCAGCGGGAGGACTTTTCGGGGCAATGATTGAGAGTAAAGTTGTCAGATCGTCAACGACAAAGTTCAGAAATCTTTGCCGGCGCGTTCTGAAAGATGGTTGGTGAGTCAAGGCAGTCAGAGTCTCGCTTCTCCATTCCCTACAATGAGCTGTATCTTGTGAGATGTTAGCAGCTTGGTATATATATCACGCCTTGAGGTAAAGACAAACCTCTTGGTAGTCGGGACATAGTATTCTCGAGTTCATCAAGCCATCTCGATGTTCCATCGCCCTCCGTATCATCGAGCGGACAATAAAAAGACTTAGAGAATAGAGTAACGTGGAGATAGTTCATGATGACCCCAGTGATGTGAAATTCGTCAGACTGGGTAACACTCAAGCATCGTCTTGACTGTTCCCTGAGAAGAGAAACAAGCCGCAGCCCTTCTGGAGAAGATGCCCTGGCAGCAAGGCGGCCAATTTCCAAATCCTCAATCGCATACGCAGCACGGTTTTCAACCCAGCGCTGGACATTCCCAACTAGGGTCTTGTAGGCTTCTCTCGCCTCTGTCTCTGTGATATCTCTTCTCCTAGGCTGTAGACGAAAGATCTGATCTTGAGCCTCTGCGAGCTGCCGCTGAGTGACCGCAAGTTCTCTTCTGAGAGTTCCCACCTCTACTGCAAGCTGGCCCTTTTCTGTTTCCCGATTTTCAATCTCCTGCTGCCTGGAGTCCAATACATTCTCCGTGAAGCGGCGCAAATGGGTCTCGCTGGCCAGTTTGTCCTTAAGTCCTGGGGTCTGTAGAGATCCTTGTTTCGTGGTATGGTCTTCCTCTTGCTTCTGGCTGTTTTCATGACGAGCCGTCTCCGGATCCATTATGACGGATTGCTGTGTTCAAAGTTGTTATGAGTAACAGCCCAATGAGTAAAGTGAGTCTGTCAGTGTCGCACGTGCGAATCGTTTAGCACCAGAGGTTGACCAAGGATTCGGTAGATTTGTTCTATCAGTCTGGTAAGTCGAATCAAAGGCGACACGGCAGGGTCGTCTTACAGCGTACCGCCAATGGGCGTCGAGTCTGCATGGAAAAGAACTCATCACTCGCAGCCTCACATTGCGGTTGGATATTAGCATGGTTTCGTTTAGGCGCCAGGTGATGGGTACCTAATGCATTCAGAAGTCTTCCAGCTGTACGACATCAAAAGTCGGTCTCGTGTTAGGCCGCTTAGGCGGCCACTGTATGCTCCACTGCCTGGATTTACCAGGGTTACAGCCATTTGTAACTGTGCCGAGTTTTTATTCAAGGCCAAGTCTGCGGTGCCCAAACTCCATCTACCCACTCGATTGAAAGCCCTGTGTGAGGCCGAAGTTGGTGGTCAAAGTGGTGCCCATTGCTCCATAGCTGGTCGGTGAGGATGAGCCAGGCCCAAAGAACCCCAGTCCCACACAACAAATGAGGCCCGAAGAGTCAGATTGAATGGTTAACCATGTCCAAAGTCACAGAACAGATCGTCGGGTGCTGGTGAAGAATGTTCCGTCGCCCTGCTGGTTTCTATCGTAACCAATTGGGAGTCGGTATGAGTAAATTCTGGGGCAAGCCGCATTTTCACGAATGAGCTTTTGGGCAGAGAAGTTCCATATCTCTACATCACAAGATTATGCCTGACTGTTCCACCACAAATAGTCGACAATGAAACAATCAAAGCAAACCTTTAGAAAGTAGTTTGGTCATGAGTAATCGCAGAATCGTTGTATCCATAGATTTTGGAACGACATACTCAGGTGTCGCTTGGGCTGACACAACTCGGGTAAGCGTTACCCTACCATCTCTCGAGGTGAGCTTGCTAACCCTTACAGCCTGATGTTCAACATGTCTTGACAGAATGGCCTTCAGCCGGCTCGTCGAGGAGCAGTCCAAAAGTACCAACTGAGCTACGAAGAGTAGCGACTGGGTGGCAGTGGGGATTTCAGATTCCCGAATCTGCGAAAAGGATCAGGTATTTCAAGCTGTTCGTCTTACTGTGTCTTCAGTCCGATTGCCATTTTTGACCAGACTTCTTTAGAAAGCTGGATGACCCAGCTCAGATCACCAAGGATGGAGAATCAGCAAAAGACCTGACCAAGGTCTACCTATCATGCCTCCATGAGCATTTTGTCAGCCTACTTGAAAAGAGACTATCGTCGAGTGTGGTAAAGTCAACACCCATGGACTTTGTCGTCACAGTCCCCGCTATTTGGTCGCCAAAAGCAAAGCAATCGACGGAGCAGGCCGCGGCCATGGCAGGATTTTGTGGTAATCAAAGGATACAGCTCATATCAGAACCAGTGGGTCGAATTTCGAGTTGCAGAGGAGAGTGTAGTGCTAACAAATGACAAGGAGGCAGCCGCATTATACACCCTAAAGACCCTTAGCCCCTCTACATTACAAGTAGGTCGAAAATTTGTTGTTTGCGATGCGGGGGGCGGTACCGTTGACTTGATCTCTTATCAAGTAACCAAAATAGGCAGAGTTGAAGTGAAAGAAGTCACAGAGGGTACAGGCGGGAAGTGCGGTTCTTCCATGCTGAATATGCGCTTTCGTCGGCATTTGAAACAAACTCATGGAGATAAGTACTGGACTGATGAGAGACTCGTAACAGCTTTGAACGAGTTTGAGTCGGTAAGATTTCCAAAGTTTTATTTTCAAGCCAGTCCGCTCAGAAAGATACAGTTCAAGAAGACCTTTTCTCCGAAGGGCGAACCTTTGACTCTTAAAGTCGAGCCCAGTCTTGGTTTACGACGAAACCGATACACTATGACACAAGACGACATGAAGACCAAAATCTTTGAACCCATCATGAAAGATGTCGTGTGTCTTATCAAGGAACAGATCAAGATGGCAGGAGATGGTGTCGCCGCTGTGATTATGGTTGGAGGATTCGGGCAAAGTCGATATTTAAAATCACGCGTACGTGATGCAATATCTAGTCGAACAGACGTTCTTCAACCAGAAAGTGGCTGGACGGCGGTGGTAAAAGGTGCCGCAATGCATGGGCTCAGTCGATATCAGCCCGCAGGAACTCGGGTAGAAGTTGCATCTCGAATTGCAAGACGATCGTACGGTACATGCTTGATGACGAAATACGATATGATGAAACACAATCCCAAAGAAGCGTACGTATGAACTTTCTCTGGGAATGTCGTTGCTGACGGATTATAGGTTCTGGTCCGAAAAGGAGCAAGAAACAGTCGTCTCAGAAATGTGTTGGTTTATTCAGAAGGTATTTTGATTCCACTCCAAACTTCGTATTAATTGCAACTGACTTTGAAAGGGTGAGTCTTACCCAGAAGGCAAACCGTCGCGAATAGAATACCAATGCGATCTCCCGGTAATGCTTGGCCATGTGCCACAAACCGAGATCGATATTTACAGCAACAATAATGACGGTAAAGCTCCTGTCCATCTCGATGAAACTACGCAGCACATCGGAACGCTCTCACTTGATCTAAGAAAGATCCCAGAAGCAGTCAAAAGAACCGCGAAGATCAGACGTATGGGATGGCATCGGTACTATTGTTTGAAAGGGGCCATCGAAGCCGTGTACGGATCAGCAGAGATCACGTACACAGTCAAACTTGGAGGTAAGGAACTCCGTAGTGTTTCTGATATACTAAATGCTAAGCCGTGCTCGTCTAGGAATAACACACGACATGATCAGTGTTCGCTATGAACGTTAGGCTCGGAAGGGGAGTTCCGAAGTCAGGCAAGCCGAAGAAAGGAGAAGAAGAGTACGTGAGATCATATATCGATACCACATATAGAACCCTTGTCGTTGTATGTCAACCGTTAATGAAATGTCGCTTGGTATGGATCCGAGACCACCTACCTAGGTAGATGGTTGATCATGTGATCTCGCGTCGCCCCACCGTAACGCAGTCGCGTCCTCCATAAGGTAAGGTACTTACGTACCTTGGTAAACGATACAGCAACAACCCTGATCATCCATTTGTGAAGCAACGAGATCCAGCCGCACACAACGATGCTGTATGCATCATGGCGGCTAATCTGCATTCAAGGGCGGCTGTATCCGATCATGGGCAACCGGCCGGTAACTTCGCCGCCGGCCCTCCCCCATCAACCTTAGCTGCGCAGCTTGTGGAGAATATTTCAGCATCCACGAAATCCTCCAAATCAGATGAGAACAGTGAACTCAAAGGCTTCTTTGCTATTATACAACGCGTCAAAGATGATCCTACTCTTCTTAAGACGCCAGAGGATCGAGTTGAGCATAATCATATGCTTATCTACGTGTACTCAAGAGCTGTTCTTGAAGGGATTCGATTAGACGACCCGTTTCTTGACCGAGCACAAGTACGGACAGAAGGCCTCAAGGCAATCAGTTTTCTCAGATTCTCTATCAAGGAAACTCCAGCAGTTCTAGAACACAGAGTGGGTGAGCAAGAGTACATGTTCCGAGGGCGGGAGCCATTATGGGTTTGGCTTCTTCCTCAGCTGCTTAGACTTCTTGGCCATTCCCAGTGCCTTGAACTCACAGAAGCAATTGAAGGCTTCCTCCAGTATACAATACTAATAATAGCACAAAACTGGACTCTGTGGGATATGGCGCCCTCATTTTTATTCTATCTGCGTACCATCACATCTCGTAAGTAGTAGGCTCGGCTTTGGCAATACAGCAACTCACAATCAATTGACAGATACTCTTCAACAGCTCCAAGACCCCCTGGTAGTCCCATCTGTGGAAGAAAGTTTCAAACCACTTTCTCTGCCTCCTAAAATTGCTCTCGGCCGATACGTCGACAAGGACTCACCCTTCATAAGCCAACTTACATATTCTGTTGACCGAATGCCACAAGCGCTGCAGCAGCTGATCAGCTTTTGCAAAGCAGTGGCCTATCCTCTTACATCTTCAGATGAGGCTTTTGATAATGTTACATCCTTCTCAGAGAGTGCGGTATGGTTGATTGATGTGCTAGGGGACATGCGAGTTATTCAGACCCGTTATGGTAGCAACTTTCCTGCCTCATCGCTTTATGTTCTCCAACTGGCCCAAGAAATCGAGCGAGCACTGCTGAAAAGAAAAGGCATCAGTGCTTCAGTCCACAAAAAGGCCATCACTCTCATGATATTGCTTTGTGGTGAGATCGCGACAAGCCTCAATCCCATGCCAATGCTAGACATTGATGAGGAAACGCGTCATACATACTGTATGGCTCTAGCTGCAATAACAGCGGCCACTACTGAAAACACACCGATTGGCCGGTTAGCGGTTTCCGGCATTGTAGATGAGTCTTCGATGTTTTATGCTTCTCTGCCTGAAGGAACAGATCTCTGGGTGGGTTAAATCCTCCACAATTCTTCCATCAGCAACTAATTCTCCAGAAGAGAGTGATACAGACCTTAAGACAGATCAATTTCAATCCCAGGCCAAAGCTGCTCTCCTCAAACCTACGCCCACTGAATTTTGAGGATTCTGAAGTGCGGGAGATAATCGAGACTTTGGCGCTGAGTTACGAGCCTTCCGACACAAGTTCACAAGATCGTTTCAAACGCCGAAAAATAGCACAGGCAGACCCTAGCCCTGTGGCGGTCCTGATGAGACTTTTGGGGGACGCTCTAGG
The DNA here is from genome assembly GCF_020744475.1 of Fusarium redolens. Lineage (NCBI taxonomy): Eukaryota > Fungi > Ascomycota > Sordariomycetes > Hypocreales > Nectriaceae > Fusarium > Fusarium redolens. Next base: position 1,875,857 of record NW_025763666.1, on the reverse strand, counting down.
GCTTGCAGATGTGGACGATGACTTTCTTAATCTTGAGCATCAAGTGTTGTCAGTGGTTTCATTAATTTGACCTTACAAATGCTTACTGAAGTAGGGAAATCTTTCCAAAGACCGACACATCACATCAATGTCTCATACTGGATTTGCTATCGCGGATATCTTGCGTGGCAGATGGTGGCAGCGAGACGATCGATTATAAAAAAGCAGCAGTGACAGAATCAGCCTGCTCCATTTGTGAACACAATGCACTTCCAGTTCGATCAGCCCTTCATGGAGCAACCATACATAAATCTCGAATCGAGGCACTCTTTATCAAACTGATCCGGCTTCCCGTCCTTGCCGAATCTCGGCGCCCAAGGGTTGCTGCCATGTTGGCAATAAGGAGAGTGGTTCTCCATTGCGAGGATACTGAAATACTTAATTTGGAAACGTCTGGGCTGGGCCAGTGGTGTCTTCAGTCCTTGAACAGCTCAGTGAGGGAGCTTCGGGTAGCTGCCGGGCGAGTTCTAGCCACGTTCTCTTTGGCTAGGCCAGAGCCAACTCTTTCCAACATGGTTCTTCCGGCTCGCCCAGCAGAAGCTAATGGTGCTAGGAACCCACGAGTGAATCAAGCTCAAGCGGTCTCTACAGATGGCAACTTCCAGACAAGTGCATCAAATGGATCTTCTCCCATGAAAAGGCAAGATTTGATCTCGCGCAATAGGAAAAACTCGATTGCATTCCTGAAATCAATCTCAGACAAGAACCAGCCTAATTTAACTGAAACGTTTATTATGGCGTGGGGTCAACTAGGAACAGTGGTCTGGGAACACGAACTTAACTTGGTTCTCATTAAGCTCTTGGAATACTTGGGAAGCAACAACAATATCGTGTCAGCGTGCGCCTTCAATGAGCTATTGAATCTAGCTGATGCTCGTCGAGTAACCCCCCGTAGGCTTTTCGAGCCTTTTTGGCCAAACTTAGCATACATGACCACCAAGGACATGGTGCAACGTCCTCAAATGAGTCGGACAATTGCTGAGTTGCTACAAGTGTCAGTCAACGAGTTACTGCTCCTGATTCAAACGCACGCACTGCCTTGGCTTGTGCTTGACAAGCAAAAAGACGTTATCCAAAAGATTGCAGAGGCACGACAGGAGTCAGAAATTTGGCTACCATTAATCGACCCTGCGAACCTAGCCGCAACCCTTGCCTTACTCTTGGTTCAAGATACAGACGATATCGCTAGTTTCGCAAAATCTCGCCTCGATGAATTATCGACACATTTTCAAACTGAGCCCCTTGTCAACCTGCTTCAAGTGGAACCGGTGCTCACCGTTATAGAGTTACTTAAAGCTGCCGGCGATGCAGATGAAACAAAAAAGGCACCAGTAAGTCAAACCTCAATACAATTTTTGGCGTAAGCTTATATATCTTCAGGTTCGCAAAGCTTTAGACACCATGGCGAAAATGATAATCCCAGCAAACAAAGAAACCCGAGCTAAGAAGTCGGACCACACTGCTCGGTTCATTCATTCTCAACTTCTTGGCCTCATGGCATGTCTCTTCGATGTCATCAATGACCAGAGCCTTCCTGACCCAGAGCGTCGGCGCTACATTCGGGCCATGGAGGAAATGATCAGGGTGTCAAGGGGTTATGCAAGCACAGCCAGACCGCAAGTATGTGCCATATATTTACGGTCTTGAATGGCAATACTGACTGGATTACTAGATGTCTGCTTGTTTACTCTCGACGCTGGCACAAGATGCACTGAGAGAAGCAAGCTTCTCGTGCTGGGCATCGATGCTCACACACCTTGAGGAGGCAGATGTCGAGGCATTATTAGAAACAACATTTTTCGTCGTCACCCGTTACTGGCCCTTCTTGAACGAGTCAACGGCTCTACTTGCGCAGCAAATGCTCAAGTCTCTCGTTGATGAATTTGATCCCCTTGTCGCAAAGTATATCGTCAAACTCCCTTCGCTCAGACACATTCCAGAGTTAAAGGACATCGAGACAAAACTGGATCAGCATAGACCAGCAGCACTCGCAGTTGAAGATGTTTTGGAAGCTTTCGCCGAGAGAATCTGCCATGAAAACTCCGGTGTTGCCCTTCAAGCATTGACAGAATTGATACCATACCTTCAGGAAAACCAAGCGGCCCTTCACACCTCTGAGATTAGTCTACAGTCAGATATTGGCGTTGTAGCACTTATGCGGTCGCTTCTGGATTGTGCAAGTAAATACAGCGGCCTTCCAGGAGACATAGCGCGCCTATGCACAGAAGCAATGGGCTTAATAGGTTGCCTGGATCCCAGTAAGATCGAGACTGTGAGAGAACAACGATCAATCGTCATCTTGAACAATTTTGCGACGAATGAAGAAACTACGGACTTCGTTCTGTTTCTTCTGGAAGAGGCCCTGGTGCCAGCTTTTTTATCTACAACTGATGTTAAATTCCAGGGATTCTTGTCTTTTGCTATGCAGGAACTCATGGGCAGGTGCGACATCAAAGCTGCATGTGCCATGGAAAACTCGGGGATGAAAGGTGGAAACGATATCTATCGAAAATGGGTTGCAATGCCAGAAACTGTTCGGGAAGTGGTGGCCCCTTTTCTGGCCTCCCGGTATGTCGTTGCTCCAATGCCACACACCGAGATCGAGTATCCGCTCTTTCGTCCTGGCAGACCTTATCCGAGTTGGCTGAGAGTTTACGTTCTGGACCTTCTACGCAAGGGCCAGACGCCCTTTGCCGACTTGATATTCGAGCCCCTTGCGCGTGTCATTCGCGTCAAAGATCTCTCTATTGCAGAATTCATCCTTCCCTATATAGTCCTGCATACTCTTTTAGGGTCTCGGACCACACAGCAAGAAAGGGACGATATTCTCGGGGAACTTCTTGCTATTTTGCAATATCAGCCTGCTGAGACGGCATCGTATCAGGAGAAGGAGGATATGCGGCGATACTGTCATGTAGGCTTCAAAATACCTTACTCTTTTGACATATACTAACTAGCCTCTAGCTTGTCTTCCGCGTTGTAGACTATGCAATGAGATGGATGCAAACCAGGCGAGCAGCTGGTCGCCTCACTGAAACTGACAGGGAGAGACTAGCTCAAGTGCAGGAGGCTCTCGATCTGATTCCAGCCGAACTCATAGCACAGAGGGCTGTCGACTGTAATGAATACGCCCGTGCCCTTTTCCATTTAGAGCAACATGCCCACAAGATGGAACAGAGGAAGAAAGAACCAGGGGAGCGTACCCGTCTCTTACAAAAACTTCAAGATATTTATGCCAATGTCGATGAGCCCGATGGCCTTGATGGAATTTCAGCTCATTTACAAGTTCTTGACATCAACCAACAGATTCTGAGCCATCGCAAAGCAGGCAGATGGACTGCTGTTCAGAACTGGTACGAGATGCAACTGGCTGAGAACCCTGTCAACACGGATATCCAGATCGACTTGCTTCATTGCCTGAAGCAGGCTGGTCAGCACGGTAGGGTACTTCAGTCTTTTGTCCCGATAGTAGCTAATTATTGACAGAGGGGTTGTTGAATCACATCGAGGGTATGCACACAGATGCATCTACGGACAACAGGATCATGCCTTATGCAGTAGAGGCGGCATGGGTGACAGGAAGGTGGGAGAGCCTTGCCAAATTCACTAAACGATTTCGCGGCGACCCTATTGAAGACTTCAACATATCGATTGCGACCCTTTTCGAAAAGCTGAGGGCTAAAGACAAGCCTGAAGAGCTCAGTAAGATAATGAAGGATATAAGGGTCAAGATTTCATCATCGATGAACGCCGCATCCACCTCATCGCTACAAGCCTGCCATGACCTCCTCCTCAAGTCACATGTTCTTACGGACGTGGAAATCATAATAGGAACAAAAGCGAGTGACGAGGTCGCCCGACAAAAGACAGCAGCCCTGCTAGAAAGGAGACTCGAAATTATAGGCGCTTACATGAACGACAAGCAATATCTCCTGGGTATTCGCCGTGCCACAATGGAGTTGACTAGGTAAGATTCAATATACAAGAGCCATTACCAGCCCATATGCTTACCAATACAGACCTATATTCACTGACTTGGACATTTCTGGATTATGGCTCTCGAGTGCACGCCTTGCACGGAAGTCGAACTCGCTTCATCAGTCTTTCAACGCTGTTCTACACGCTTCAAAGCTGGGCGATGATGCGGCTACTATTGAGAATGCCAAGCTTCTTTGGAGAGAAGATCAACACCGAAAGGCCATACAAGTTTTGCAGGGAGCAATTAAGAGCAACAAGTTCATGACACAAACAGGGACAGCAACCAGCACGAGCTCAAGCAAGTTGAGCCCACAGCAGAAGCTTTTGACGGCTAGGGCGCAGCTACTGCTTGCCAAATGGCTTGATAGCGCCGGGCAGACGCATGCTGGTGCATTGCGTGAAAAATATCAGCAGCCACCCAAGACCTTCTCGACTTGGGAAAAGGGGCATTATTACCTTGGCCGTCATTACAAGAAGATCCTCGAAGCTGAAAAGCCGCTCAAAGCCGATGACCAGAGCGACAACTACATCACCGGTGAGGTCGCTAGACTCGTCATCGAGAACTATGTCCGCTCACTTAACTCGGGCACCAAATACCTTTACCAAACTCTCCCACGAATTTTGACTCTCTGGCTTGATCTTGGTGCCCAAGTAGACAGAGCACCAGAAGGGAAAGCATCGCTATCTCGCGAGCTCCACCGAAGACGCGTTGAGCAGCTCAATCTTCTGCATTCTTTTCTTGACAAATACATCCATAGGCTGCCGGCGTATATCTTTTACACAGCTTTGCCACAGATTGTTGCACGCATCGCTCACCCCAACTCGAATGTTTTCGACCGGCTGACACATATCATTGCCAAGGTTGTGGAAGCTCATCCTCGGCAAGCGCTTTGGAGCCTTATTGGCATCATGACGACAAGACAAGTGTCGGAGAGAAAGGCACGGGGCACTCAGATCCTTCAGACACTCAGGAACATATCGAAGAAAGTTGAGGGCTCTGCGACCGATTTCAAACACCTGCTCAGGATGGGAGAGAAATTAGCCGAACAGCTGCTTCTTGCGTGCCAAAACGGAGACTTCCGGGGCAACAAGACTGTCCATGCCAGCCTGGGTAGAGATCTTCGATTCAATCATAAATGTACTCCATGCCCGTTGGTCGTGCCTGTCGAGAGCTCTTTGACGGCAACGTTACCGGCTGTGTCAGAGTATGTTAAAAAACACAAGGCATTTTCTAGAGATGTTGTTACAATTGATTCCTTTCTGGATGATGTTCTCGTGCTGAGCTCGCTGGCTAAGCCAAGACGACTTACGACACGAGGTAGTGATGGCAAAAGTTACATGCTTCTCATCAAACCCAAGGATGACTTGCGAACTGACCAGCGTCTTATGGAATTCAACGGATTGATTAATCGATCATTGAAACGAGATGCCGAATCCAGCCGGCGACAGCTTTACATTCGAACATATGCCGTGACTCCGCTCAATGAAGAGTGCGGAATTATTGAATGGGTTCCGGGAATCAAGACTATGCGAGACATTCTCATTAACCTTTATGCTTCGCGAAAGATTTATCCCGACTACACCGTTCTTAAGCAACTCATGGATGAAGCATGTTTATCAGACGGCAAAACCAGGATCTTTACCGATGAGGTCCTGGGGAGATTCCCTCCGGTGCTTCAATTGTGGTTCACGCAACAGTTCCCTAATCCGTCCGCGTGGTTTACTGCACGTCTTAAGTACACACGGTCGTGTGCTGTCATGTCTATGGTAGGCACCATCCTAGGCCTTGGCGACAGGCATGGTGAGAATGTGAATTTGGAGGAGGGTAATGGTGGAGTGTTTCACGTCGATTTCAATTGTCTCTTTGACAAGGGTCTAACATTTGCCAAACCTGAAAGAGTGCCGTTCCGACTTACTCACAACATGGTGGCTGCGATGGGTATATACGGTTACGAAGGGCCATTTCGCAAGTCTTGCGAGCTGACTCTGAGCATTCTTCGTCAGCAAGAGGAGACTTTGATGACGATTCTAGAGGCGTTCATCTACGATCCAACGTTGGATCTGCAAAAGGAGAAACGAGCACATCGACGAGGAGATATGGGCATCAAGCTGCAGCCGCAGAGCGTTGTAGACAGTATCAAGCGTAAAGTTAGGGGTTTGCTTCCAACTGAGAGCATTCCTTTGGGCGTTGAAGGCCAGGTGGAGGAATTGATCAAACAGGCGGTTGATCCAAGAAATTTGGCTGCAATGTATATAGGCTGGTGTCCGTTTCTGTAAACCAGAACAAAGGGAGAAATGCGTGAAAAGGCATGTTATGGATAAAAGGTGAAGAAAAGTAGAATCGGTTCGCCTTTATGACAATTGGCCTTCAGTCACAGGATAAAATAGTAAAATCACAGGTCGTTCTGTTTGTTATTTTTTTATTTTTTTATTTCATTTTTTTTTTTTTCATTTTTTTTTTTTTCATTTTCTTTGTTGGTTTAGCAACGTTCGTACCTATTGGTTGTAACCTTCCATATCGTTTCAGGCGGAAAGCTGGGGAAGAAGGAGCCATGCGACTCTCGCATGCTGGGGACGCGTTGGCCGCGCGCACCGCACCGCACCGTACTTCCCCAATGCTTAGCTGGCAGCACTTCCCACCGTCACTCTTCACTCACTCATCTCACCTTATCGCACTTTGTCTGCTTGTTTTTAATTCACAGAGAGCACCAGAAGGAGCTTGTGTATATAATCTCTTGTTCGCTTTACGAAAAAGAGTTTTTTCCTAGCATCTTTCTTTCCATTATCCATTTTCTTTTCCCCACTTCCTTGCGCACGCGCAACGAGCTATCCAGCCAAAGCATTATTTGCATCCTTCATCTTTCTCATTCTACCACTCTATTCGACGCTCAATTTTTCGTAGCATACCTTCTACTACCCCTAAGATGGGTGAATATCGTATCGGTAAGGCGCCCAAAACTCCCCGTCTCTCACGAGCGCGTTACGCTGCAGCACCTGTATTGTCTGCTCTGTTGAGTAGTTCGCTCACGATATATTAGAGGTATCCCCCAACAACCGCGCCACTTGCAAGGACACTGAGTGCAAGAAGAACGGCGACAAAGTCACCAAGGGCACTCTGCGTTTTGGTAGCTGGGTCATCATCAATGAACATGGAAGTTGGTCATGGAAACATTGGTACGTATCTGTAACTCATCAGTTGTGCTGATAGTAGATGGCTGATACTAAGGTGCCTATCAGGGGCTGTGTCTCTGGTCAACAGCTAGAGAATGTCCGTGAACTATGCCAGCAACCTGATGGGTCCTTCGATTGTGACCTCATCGATGGGTACGATGAGCTTGGGTAAGTCATAGCCTCATTTTTATATCCACATTATTCTGACAGCGATAGCGAACACCCTGAGATTCAGGAGAAGGTCCGCCGCTGCGTCAATCAGGGCTTCATTGACCCTGAGGATTTCAAAGGGGTATGTATAGAGTTCTGTATCGCCAGTTACAGTGGTTAACTTCATCCAGGACCCCGAGAAGAACAAGCTTGGTGAGAAGGGCATTCATTTGACTGCAACACAGAAGAAGAAGAAGGCTGCCGCGGAGACTGTGAGTCCTGAATATTACTGCATACTGTTGATGATTCTAATACCTTTCAGGCGGCCGCAGAGGATGAAGAGAAGCCCAAGGCCAAGGGCAAGCGTGGACGCAAGAAGGCTGCCGACGAGGAGGACGAGGACGAGCCGCAGCCCAAGAAGGCTCGAACATCCAAGGCTTCTAAGGCGGATGAGGAGGAGAAGCCTGGTGCTAAGCCGGCCCGTGGCCGCAAAGCCGCAAAAGTCAAGGATGAGAGTGAGGATGAGACTGCTGCCTCTGCTCCTGCTCCTGCCAAGAGAGGACGCAGGGCTTCAGCTCAAAAGGTCAAGGATGAATCCGATGCTGAGGAGAAGCCTGTTCCTGCCAAGAGAGGACGCAGAGCTTCAGCTCAGAAGGTCAAGGATGAATCCGATGCTGAGGAGAAGCCTGTTCCTGCCAAGAGAGGACGCAGAGCTTCAGCTCAGGAGGTCAAGGACGAAAGCGATGATGAAGTTTCCGCTCCTGCTCCTGCTCCTGCTCCTGCCAAGCGAGGTCGCAAGGCAGCTGTTCCGAAGGTCGAGGAGGATGAAGAAAAGCCTGCTCCCGCCAAACGAGGACGAAAGGCTGCTACCAAGAAGGCGGCTACCCCTGAGGAAGATGTCGCTGTTGAGGAAGAGGAACAAGAGAAGCCTGCGCCAAGGACCAGAGCTCGCCGCGGCCGTCCCAGCAAAACTTGATTGAGGGTTTTATTTCCGACACCGGGTACGGCAAGTGCCTATATTGTGTAGATCGCAGGAAAGGTTGTGATAGTTTCATTTGTTGTCATTGTTGAGATCTTAGGGTCGGGTCACTGAAGCATGGGTTACACGTTGTTTGAGAACTCTTTGTGATTACTATGACTGATGGGTAAGGGTAATTTCGTGGAGGTGGACGGTTTAGCAATGCATACATGATACTCAGGGCAAGCAATAATTGAGTCGTTTGGGGTCTGTGACGTGTGCGGCTCTGACAAGATGTGGTCCCATCACCTAGGCAGAGTCTCTTGAGCCAATCATGGATTCTGGAACTCAATAGAATTGGTGGCAGAAGTCAGCAGATATGTATAAGGTACCGGTAGTGTATTTAGTAGATTCAGCTCCACCAAGTTCATATTCACATGAAACTAAAATAGCAACTGTGGATGGGCCATGATGCTGCCCAGGTGTCAGGTGCCAGGCTTCTTTCACTCAAATCCACCATGGAAACAGCCGACTATTTGGGCATTCCGGTGGATAATTTCATGCAGGTCCCATCAAGGAGCATTTGCTCAGCTCCCGTCAGGACAAGACGGGGGCTGGCCTGTGTTTGTTCCCCACAGACGGCGTGTTGCCGCTGCGGAGAGCGAGGGGCATAAACAGCATCCAGGGCATCCATCGTGATGACGTTGTTCAGAATGACGTCGTCGATTCATCACATCACGATGTTGAATCAGTGTCGACTACGAGGGGGTCCCGCACGATAAAATATAAATAAAGTTCTCTGCACTCAACAAAGATTTGCCTTCTTCATCTTCAAACATCACCCACATCCAGCCTATAAACACTCCAAACACTTCACCACCACAAATACATCACAATGCCTCGCAACGGAGACGGTTCTTCTGACAACGGCCCTTTTGAGGCTGCCGACCACAACATCGCCCACGGTGTTGGCAAGCCCGACGTAAGTTCAGTCAATAAAACCATCACATCGTTAGATTTGCGTTTGGCTAACTAATCTCCTCACTGCAGTCTGACCGTGTCGACCGCGCCGACAAGACCGCTGATCTCCCCGAGGGCAAGGACGAGCATGGCCAGGGTCTCCAGGATGCTCCCGCCAGCGGAGGTCAGAGCCAGGGCATCAAGCAGGGCAAGGATGTCGGACAGGGTAATTAGAAGCAGAGAGCTTGACATCTGAGAGGAAATGAGAGAGCAGAGGATGAAAGATACCTAATGACTGCATGGTAAAGTGAGTCATGACCACAACAAAATGAATACAAAGAAATGAACCACAACAGATGTTTGCGAGTTCCATGCCTGTGATGCTGTGATTGACGTGGGCGGATGAGTGATCTCACTGAGTCTGTAAGTCGTCCCCTGGCTATGGTGCTTCTGCAGATGCAAACTCTGAGTCTGGTCAAGTTTGTTACACACCAACAATGCTCTCGGCCAATTGAGTTTCGGATGGAGGAACCGTACTCCCAGAAAAGCCGAACCTAACATTGATCTGCAAGACATCGAGATCTTAGCCACTACAGATACCCCAGCGGGGAAGTTCGTTTTCGACCACAAGCTCGAGATATAATTCACAATAACAAACCGGTCTCCAACAACAAAACAATAAGCGGATCTTCAGGTCCTGTTCGTCGGTCTGGTGGTCTAGTGGTATGATTCTCGCTTAGGGAAAACCCTACAGCATAGCTTGCGAGAGGTCCCGGGTTCAATCCCCGGCCAGACCCTTAACTTTTGTTGTTTTATCATTGGGACCTACCTTTTGCTTCTATGTTGCTGCTACATGCTGCTTCATTGTTGTCTCGCTGATGCGATAGCCATCGTTCATTAATATAGCTTGGGTGGAGGCACAGTGTTTTAAGGATATTTATTTCACTGCTAGTCCTTGCTCTAATGTTAGCCAGCCTTGATTGTTTCATAACTCTGATTCATCGTCCTTTTTTTTTCAGGACCGGTGATGCTACTACAGTAGCTACCTTAGTTACATGTTCGGCATATTAACCATATTGAATCTGGCGCGTGACAAACTACACCTAAACTGGTGGAGTGAAGTTGATGGTTCCCTTTATGGATTAGAGTGTCTGCTAAAGGTGTGATTCGTCGAGCTTAAATCAGCCTTATTTAACAATTCCACTTCAGGTGAGCGGTGCCATGTGTGAGACTGCGGAAATAAAGGGATATGTCAGATGGTTGCCAAGGGGAAGTCCTACTGCATTAACTACCATGTAACTTAAACTCGGTCTCCCCCATGACACAAGCAATAGCAGGCCATAATGACCATCTTCGTGTCTTTATTTATAAGCCCCCTCGTTGCTATCAGTCTCCTCAGTGGGACCGTCGCTTTGACGTGCCTCTCTTGTTGTTTTTGCTCCCATCCCCCTTGTTCTTCTCTTTCTTGTCTTTGTGTACGCCTTGCTTTCTATCTTCTTTGTTACCCCTCCCGGTGTATCTCTTCGACATGCGGTGCGTTGACGATGAGGTCTTGTCATTGCCGTAAGACTATATACACGATCAGCAAGTTATCTCAAGGTATCGAATACTCGACTGGTTACTCACAGCAGCGGTATTATCCTGGGAGGTGCGAAAGTATTCACCTGGCTGTGCGTTGCTCTTCGGGGCAGGCCGACAGTCACAGTCGCAAGTGCAGCATGGACCGCCCGGATCACAGCCCCATTCAGATAAGGATTTCAAGCTTTCAGTCTCCCAACAGATATCAGGTCTGTCAAATATATGGCAAGTTCCGAATGTTTCTTCCTGATAGGTTTGGTAAAATTGGGTTTGAGTTGCGCCAATAAGATAAGGCATTCTGAGGCAATCGCCGATGTCTGCAATTCCCTGAGCCATGCTAAGTTGGATGATATCGTCAGTACAGCATTTTGCAGAAGACATAAGAGAAGAAAGAAAAACTGACTCAATAAAAGTATGTCTGGAAATTATTTACATTTGACATCATACTCTTGGCGGATCTCCTCTATATCTTCAACTTGATACCAAGAACAAGCACATATGCTGTACAACGATAAACATCTTTCTTGGATCAAAGAGCAGCTTGCCAAAATCCCATTGGTATATAATCGCAAAACGAATACTGCGACAGAAGACCAGAAGCTTGCTGCATTTAAAGTAGCTACCCTTTTGTGTTTTGATACAGCTCCCCGACCCCTAAACAAAGAAGCAAAATGCATATCCGTCGCCGATACTCTCCGTAGAACAATGCCCCATGCCCCCAGTGAAAGAAAAACGATAGCCAACCCGAAAATATGTACCAAACACCTGAGATATTGCGCCATCAAATGCTGCCTGTGAAAGGTGATACAACCACATTTGTTTGTTGCTTAACAAGTCGACCTGACGCAACTCCAAGTCGACTTCCAGTAGTTTTATGTCTTTTAGGATTGCTGGAATTGGGAATACCTGATATTGTTTGACTTCTTAGTGCGCTCCTTGAAGTTTATGGTGTGCTGGAGTTGGGTGCCCCTTCGCGGAGATTCCTCCTTAACTCAGCAATATCGTCCATGCCCTCAAGACTTCCCTTGCGGCCCCAATTCTTGGGCTTCCTTTTAAGGAACGCGCCAACTGCTCCCAGATAACCCTCATGACGAAGGAAATAAGCCTGCTTCTCCCCCTTACTCCAGAACTTGATGGCATAGCTTAATGTGTTAATGGTCTGACGGTGGCCTCTGATGAAGGAACCACCAAAATAAATGTTTGAGAGATTGTGAATTTGGGACTGCAGATAGGCGATCTGACCAATATTGTTTGAAATGGCGTAAAGAAGAGAACGTGAAACATCTGCACTGTTAAAGGATGCGTCTTCCGGTGTAGCAGATCTGCCATCTTCGGCTGCTGATTCGGCCTCTCTCTTCATACGAAAAACTTTGCCGAAAGATGAAGCGATTGTTGTGCTCTTGAGCCCTATCTTTCCATAGTCTGTTCCATAGATGTCGCCAACTAGCATATCGACGTTGGCGTTGTCACCGTGTGCGGCTTGTTCAAGCATCTCGTCAAAGGTTCGCGCGCCAGTCAGAAGAGACAAGAGACCCCAGAGAGTACCTCCACCAAGCGATGTACCTCCAACTCGCTGATATGATCGTGGTCCGGTAACTTTCAGGAACGAGACACCTGAGCCAATATTTACGAGCAGATAAGGATATATATTATCCTGTGGCACGACAAAGTGCATGGGGTCTGTTTCGGAATAGGTAAAAACCTCACGGGGGATCTCGGTAATAAAGAAGTCGAGTCCTAGAAAAACGGTCAGTTAAAGCGTCTTTGATAGCGATTAAAGTCCCTCACCAATGATGAGGCATTCCATCTCATCCTCTTGCGACACGTCCACTTCGAGTGCGGCTCGAATTTTGTCATAATACTTGTATGCGCCGCCACCCGTCGCCATTACACACAACTCTCCCGGTTGTGAGCCATTGACAAGTTGGTTATCACGCAGATGTCGCATAAACTCCACACAGTCATCAATGCGATCTGTTTCGAAGCTTTGAAAGTTCAGTCGGCCGCCGGGATCCGTAGAATCAACTTCGCGCGAGAAGTAAACGAGCTTTATAAGCGATCCGCCAATCTGCAATGACCCTCACCGCGTCAGCCATCGCTTCCCTCCTTGTGATTCAGAGCGGATATACGTACGTCAATCGCAATATGGCTCACAATCGCAGTGTGGTATGGTAACCTGATGTCGCTCGTCTCGGGGTGCGTCGGGCTCATTCGGCCGTTATGTGATGTGGCACCGCCCGCACTTGCGCCAGAGGCAGAGGCTGGCGTCGCCGTATCGGGGTCGACGATGAAAGCGCCTTTGACGTTGATTCGGACACTGCCAGGGCGGATAATGGTGCTGTCTATCTCGTCGGTCGACGTCATAGTACGGCGGCGCTTGTGGTCCAAAGGATGCGCCGGAGCTTGGAGTTCTTGCGCAATCGCATCTTCGTGTTCCGAAGCGGGAGTCATAGCGTGATTATGTCTCTCGTGCCACGCTCGATGGACGTTCGAGGGGATAGAGGGGGTAAATAGATAGTGGGGATGGTTCGAGTTGAAGGGCCTTGGAGCAGATTGCCAATACCCGCGCAAAGTTATTGCAGAGCCTGGATTATGATGATATATAGGAGGACGGCAATAAACTTGGCCGTATATTCGAAATATTAAATAGGGAGAAGAAGCAACGGGGGGAGATAGGCAATAAGGAGGTCAACTACCTTAACATATAATAAATCGCTGTGGAGGGGCTCTAATCGGATGGGGAGACTTGAATATTACAATGGGGTCGACCCTTTATCGATAGTGGTCGTTCATCATTTCAGTTCTCCAAAAGCCGGTGGGCCGAGGCTCCGGATTGCCTGGGGAAAGCTCCCCAGAAAATACAAGGAGTCAAAAGGTACGTATTCGCTCAACAAAGATACCTTACATGCGAAATTGGCTCCTTTCCTCCGACCTCTCGCCAATTGCACTCTCTGTTGAGAAGATCTACAATTGAATAGCGTCGCATTGGCTTCTCTTTACGCGCGTTCTTTTTCGGGGATTTTTTTTTTGCTCACGGTGAGATGCAATGCAAGTATTCTTACACCCGCATCATAATGCACGAGTTTGACAGTCCCGATGGCCCGGCTACGGAGGGGTCATGACTTGATGCCGAGCTTGGCTAAATTGCCGTCGGCTTTAGTAAACGGGACGGAGCGGCATTCAAGGCCACAGTCGTCAAGAGCGGTAGAGTTTTATGTTACCAACTATGGTGTCAATTATAAGCAATATCAATACTGTTTTGTACAAAGTTGCTCACAGTAAGATGTACTCGGGAATCTCCTGGACACTCCTCCCAAACGCCCACATCCACAAACAAACTGGGTATCCGCAGCTGAGACCAAGGTAAAGGTCAATATGAGAAATTCAAAGGAATGCATTAAAACATGGCCATGGGGCAGTGTAGCCCCTTTGCCATGACAGGAACAACACGAAGCTCTTCGAGCGATCAAAAGAAATGGCCTCCCGGAACAGCAACAAAGATAGCTGTAATGATGCCGCCCAGGAGAACTGAAGCGAGTATCGCCTGAATGAAGATGGTGTCTTGTATCTGTCGCAAGGCCGGCTCCTGAATCCAGACCTCGCGGTCAAACACTTTGCGGACAACATTGCGTTTCTCGTACTTGACGACCCAAGGTTCATCCTCGTAGCTGTTCTTGGACCCGAACGAGTCAAAACTCTGCTTCTGCGCATCTTCCATGTTCTCGCTGTCCACAAACAGCTCCCATGGCCTGACATGGCGGTGATGCATCCCATGCAGAACGACACACATGCCCTTATAGGCCGCAACAAGTGTGCTTATGCCAAGAACGAGGGCTATGGCTGCCAATGCCCGGTATCCTCGACCAGCGTTGCTTAGGGTGAGAATGAGCCCAACAATGATGCCTGCGGCAATGAGTCCAACACCCAGTGAGCGAGCGAAGAACACGCGGGCAGGGTTTCCATTGCAGATTGACCATCGGATGAAGTTGGGATGAGCTTGGTGCCGAAGGCTTGAATCAACAGTCTTGAAGACGCTTCGAAAAGCGCTGGGATGAGTTGTCTTGGAGAGCGCTACAATAACCGCCTTCTGTTCAGAAGAGGATAGATTCAGTTGCCGAGGTGCACCTTCCATTATATATGTTGAGATCATTCTGTTAATCTCTTCTCGAAATGGCTGGATCGTGACTGATAAGGGGTCAGCGGTTCAGCAGTCGTTCCAAGAGCGGGATAATCGACTTACAAGGCTGTTGCGCACCAGCCATTTTGAAAGCGTCAGACGCTTGGCTCTGATGACTCATTGCATTGAGTGAGTTCATTGTGCAAGAGGCCGTATAAATCGAGGATTCGTCCCCTCTGCTGCTTTGAGGGGGTGTTGCGAAGGGATCAACAGTGCTCATGTTCCGGTCCTGGCTGCCGGTCTTCTTCTCAAAGTCGCTACCTTTGAAGATGGCCGCTGCCTCAGGCTCTTTTCGCATCTTATCTGATTGTTCTTTACGAATCTTGATAATAGCTTCGTCCTGCATAGCCCTAGTCCACTCAGGGGCGAGCTTGACGTCTGTGGTTGGATTCGCATTAAAGCGCTTCTCATAGTCCTGGAACCAGAGATAGAACTGGAGATTCTCGGCAGCATGTTCCACGTAGATGAGGTAGGTCATGAAATCACGGACAGTCATAGGCTTGATGCCCAGTTAGTAAGCTGCTTTGTGGTGAATTCAAGAAATAAACTCTTTACTAACAGGGCATGTGCCACCACTAATGATCCTGTCAAAGGACAGCGAGTCTGGTATTCCAGTGGAGGAGCGAGAAGAGCTGGAATCATCCGTGGCATCGGATTTTTCCGCGTCGGACAGCGAGTCGCTGCTCGTGCTGTTGAGGAATGATTGATGGCTCACATGCTTTGGGCGCGTGTAAGTGAGCGAAAGAAGACCCATGCTGAATGGGATAAGATGAAAACTAGTGGGAGATTCAATGAGTGATGAGAAGGGAAAAAAGGACTCGACGACTGCAGATGGCCTATAAGTCACACAACGCTTCCAAAGGCGAGGGGATAGTGTGTGGTTTAAATAACTTCATGGGGGAGGATGACATCTTAGCGTAGAAGAAGACTCTTGGTCGTCATGGATAGCCTGTGGCGGGCTAAGAGGCAAACACAAGTGACAAATCGTCCAGGGGGGACCAGGAAATCGGGGCACCACGATACCCAAATACGTTGGATTCCCAGACAAGCCTTATTAACGTAGAAGACCGCCTACCAGTAAGAATAGCCCTGAGCGTCCTGTAAGGGGAAGCATAGCTGGCCATCTCAGAAAGCCACCAGCAATGAACTTTGCTGCCCATAAACTTAATCCCTTTTTGGGATAGCCATGGCCTGCGATTCCCGTAGCCTCTCCAGGAACACGGACGGTACGCACCACAACCGCTAGGAAATCAGGGAAGACCGTAGGCGGCTGAATGGGTTGCACAACGTCTTCGACCTGTTCAGCTCGCCCACCTTTCGCATTGACCTCCAAGTTATCGAGTTACCATCACACCAACATGTTGGCTGAAACTTGGACGACTACTTTGTAGGTATGAGCGCAAGAGTCGCATAAACAGCTCATTAAAAAGGCCCATTCAGCTTCAGCCGAAGTTTTCTTCTTGGTAATCATGTAAGTAGATCGGATGAACTTCCGAAGCAAGGATGAGCCTGGCACTTGATTTTCGGTTAGTAGATCTTAGTGGGCGCCTGGACTTCACATACGATCCAGAAGATCTTACTGGCGGCGGAGGATCAGGTCCAAAAAGACATGGTCGACGGTCTGAAGTCACACTTAGGTTAGGTGTGGCTTCGCACAAACACTGGGCCTAAGCCAGCCCAGATTACTGGGAGAAGAAGCGGATTGTTCTCGGCTTGTATCCTTCTCTGCTAATTTAGGTACCTAACTATGCCTTTGTCCGCCAGAAAGGGCATAGAGTGAGCGGCAGGTATCCTTGCCGCCTCTCTGATCACTAAGGTGAGGAATGTGTAACTGAAGTTTCTTGCTTGCGGCTGGCGCTAGAACCATGATCATCGGACAACCCGTGAAAACGGTCAATGCCATTGACATCAAGGATCTTTTGTGAAGCACATCTGGGCAGGAGTAGCCTGAACAACGTCGAGGGCTAGTCCTGAGCTAACCAAAGCCAACAGAATTGGATAGCTTTAGTGGCCCACTTACGAGACGCGCAATGAAATTTGACAAGTCAATTCCAGCTGCCCCTAGCTTCAGTTGAAAGATCGCTGCTAAATGAAGTGTCCCGCCCCTGGCCCCTGTTCCTTGTCGCCGAGTTTTCGGTAATCTAGGCAAACATAGCCTAAACGAGCGTTTCTCCGAGATGGCTGCGATTATTCAATGTATGCGAGAATAATGTCTTGGAATGTAATGAGACATACTTGCTTGTTGAAGACTGCAGGCTTTTTATTCAATTGAAACTCGAGCCTATCAACCATGACTTTCAATTGCGGCACGTTTGAAGTTGTCTAGCTTGCAACAAGCTAATCTTGGTACTTGGCAACTGTGAATTCATCCCTTGCTGCTGCAATAATGACGCACAGGAAACAGAATGTTGCTAATGGAGGGTAGTTTGGGTGCGTGCATGAATTTATTGATACCGTGATACTTGCCCGTCCTTGCCCTGAAAATGATAGGTCATGCAATTGCTTTTCTCACTCGTAATTCTAATTTTTAAGAAGGCATCATGCCGTGCAGGCTGGATGTTCAGTCTCACATTGCTCGTGTGGCATATGCCGTATATGGTACAACCTTGTTAGGTGCTATATTCTCGCGGGAAAGGAGCTGTTTGAAGTTCTAGCTGAACCATTCAGTGTATGTGGTTTATATGATTTAAATTATATCCATGTTCGCCCCAAGCTAGCTAGGAAACACTTCCATAACAATAAGTTTCAAATGACTTGGATTCATAGGTTGTTTGTCGGGTAGAATTCGTTGCTCTTTCTTATGGAATACGTTAACAAGTCGGGATGCTTTCTTTAGCATCCATGTTCCAGCCACCAAATTTTGTCAATGTAAGAGAATTGAACTATTGATAGATGTAAGGATTGTTGAACCCGGTCCCTCAGCTACCCATAATATGCATCATGGGCCTTTGTCATCTCTTCAGAGAGCCCTCCCTGCTGGGCATGCTCTCCCCTCAAGTGTTGTCGACCCTCCCAAAACCTCTCCCTATCTCCCAGTATTTCATTTGCCCATGCCTTTCCAGCTTCAGTTCGTAACTTCCGCGCAACTCCCATGAACTCGCCCAGATCTTTTTCACTCTTGCTCTCCCTTTCGTACTCCACTGCTTGTAGAAGGAGCTCGATTTTGTCAATATCCTGGGCAAACTGAGCCTCCGGAGTTTCACCAGCTTCGAATTCATGCCATAGTTTCTCAATCTCGGCAGTGTAAGGTCCAGACCAGCGATTAGCAATGTACGCGATGGTTGAGGCCTCTCTTCTACCCTTTTCGGTCCTGGAAACACCGCTGAAAGGGGTAATATCGCCCACGACAGATTCCGCAATGTCGTGAACAAGGCACATCTTCATGCACTTGGCTTGATCAAGTTCCTGGGGTGCAAACATTGCTATCATGCCCATTCGATAAGAATGATCCGCCACCGACTCGGGACTGGGAAGTTGTGAGCCCCTCGGTAAGCGATACTCACAAACAGCACGCAACCTACGCGATTTCATGTCTCTTCCAGCCTTCACGCTTCGTTGTCTTGAGAGCGCCAAGAAGGTGAAAAAAGGAGATCGGTGAATCTGATATATGGACCAGGTCATTGCGACTCAAGGCTTTCTCGACTGTCCATGCTTCGCCGGTCTCTAATCATTGGTCGTCAGTACCACTTCGTATGTAGAAAAGATGTGTATACCTGAGCCGGCTTCTGGTCGCTCTGAACTTGCTCCAGGCATTTTGTTTGATGTCTGGTGATATTTAGGGTTTGCTTATAACGGGAAGAATATCAGATATCGACGTCGTTGGTTCCTGCAAGTCGTGTTCCCCCGCTCCGGGACACTTCGGTCCGTGTGCCAATGAATGTTGAACTGGGCAAGCATCTGAATCTTCTGGTCGACTGGCAATCAGCAGGTAGGTAGAGCATGTTTTTCATTGGGCATAAATAAACGACAAAAGCAAGTGATCGAACGATTGCAGATTTCTATGACTGGGCATCAGGCAGTGAATTCCGTCCGTACTGGACTCATTATTTATAACTTTGTGCTGATCTACACACTACCCCTTATAATCACCATGCGACCAGGCGATATTCTACATAACTATGAGAAGACGAAAGAGAATAACAAAAGAGAATGGGTTGAGTAATTGTCATAAGTTGTCCATTTGACTGGGAGGGTACAAGGTAACAAAAACAAGAGCTCAGGTCCAGGGTAATAGCCCAGTCGACCCAACATCACTGGTAGGTTTACAGCTTATAACCGTTATCGCAGCCGTTCGGGATGATATGAATATTGAACATACTATTCATTTAGTAGTTTGCCGACAATGGCGTCGAGCATTGGAGTCTCAAAATATTTCAGGTTGTTTGATTCCATTTAGGTAACTGTCGTGGTTATGTTTTGGGATGTTCCAGCAGCTAGTTCCAACGCAACTAGTCTTGCTTGTCCATCAGCAAAAGCAGCATGTTCCTCATGTGATACTGGCCTGATATAGTAGTTTGAGTGGAAGTTGATTACTCTCATTCCTAGATGCAATGCTACGCGTGGCTTTGCGCCTTCCGATTGACTTAGGTATCGGCTGAGATGCTTAATATAGTTGAGCAAAACATATTCGCAGAAAACTCTATACATGGCTCACATCACATAAGGCTGATGGTTTCACTACCAAACAAGTCAACCGATGTCGTGGCTATGAGTTGACGGTCATCCACAAAGCGATACCTATGCTTTATGACGGGCTACACATATACATGGATCCATACCTACGTAATGTACCCAACCATACCAGGACTCATCAGTATGGTTTGACAGCTGGGTGACTTTTAGTGACACGAAAGAGTCTCATCCGCATCACAAAAGGAAACACACGCCTTGGGTTGTAGGTTTGGATATCATTCAGTAATCAAGTATTGTTTAACTTAATCACCGTTGTGTGGCCATTTGGAATCATGATATGCAACCACCTGAACTCTCTATTGATTATCATGTTTCTGATGTTGATAATCTTATCAGATTCTGAATTGGATGACGAATGTTGCGCCGACTGGCATCTCGCTTGCCGAAGCTGGCGCCGAGCCTCATTTGACAACATCGTGAAGGTGGACATCTCAAGGATGTGTCATGGTTAGAGAACTGAACATGTGTCGAGGTTCTCATTCATACCTAGACCCTCAGGGAGCAAGAAAGCTTCTGATATTTAATAAGAGTGCCAAAAATAACTAGTCTAAGAACCCACTAAGTTATATAAAATTTACCTAAATCTTTTTGTCGCTTAGGATAAAGGTCCAAAGTTTTCTTGCCTCCCCTACCTTAACTAGAGCACTGACTTTTTAACATCCATGATTCCAAATGGACCCCTGGGAAGAACCAGGTCTCTATCAAGGTGCTGCGTGTCTCAATACCAGTGCGGCATGAGCGGCCGATAGCGGTTCCACCGTGGCCGCGTCGAACGCGCCGACCGCTTTCCGAGGATCCCCACAGGTCTTCACTGACCTCATCGGTGACCCTCTTTACGCCAATGCCGTTTGATTCTCCGATTGACCTCCGAAAGGCTGAGAAGAACGGCGGGGTAGCGAGTCGTAGGCTGCCTACCAAGGGAAAGAGCGGCACTGTCAACATGTGGAAGGCAAGGACGATATAACTTCTATAGATTCCCTCGAAACTGGGTGTGATTCATTCTCTCTTCCTCACACTTCGATACACATCTTCTTCTGCCCCTGGTCCCAACCTACACCCACACACACAGAAATCCTCTTAAATAAAGTCAAAATGTCTGAGCTCAAGGCCGGTGATAACTTCCCAGAGGGTGTCTGGTTCAGCTATATCCCTCCCTCGCCTGAAACCTCCGAGTTCACTACATGTGGTACACCTGTTCCTTTCAACGCCAGCCAAGGTATGTGATCTCACATTCAAGTCTCGTCGCATTCGAGCATACTGACGCCTCGTAATACAGAATTCAAGAACAAGAAGGTCGTTCTTGTCTCTATCCCAGGTGCTTTCACCCCTACTTGCTCCGGCTCTCACATTCCTTCCTACTTGGAACACGTCGATAAGATCAAGGCCAAGGGTGTTGATCAGGTCATTGTCATTGCTGTCAATGACCCCTTTGTCATGAGCGGCTGGGCCAAGGCCAACGGTGTCACCGACGACAAGATCGTGAGTCTCTCTAATTCAACAAGACAGCATCACAAGATTAACCTGACCAGCTCTTCATGTCTGACAAGGATGCTAAGTTCTCCCAAACCATTGGCTGGAATATCGGTGAGCGAACTGGACGCTTTGCGATTATTGTCGACCAAGGCAAGGTCGTGTACGCTGCAAGGGATGAGGAGCCTGGAAGCATTGAGAAGTCTGGTGCCCTGGGTGTCCTGGCCCAGCTGTAACTGATGTTGCATTGCAATGCGTAAAGGGATAGAATAGACATGAGCATGAAAGATGATAGACTAAAGACGGACTCAATTTGAAACAACTGAACATTATCTCGGTTTGGAACCTTTCTTGTGAAGCCTGTTCTTTTATCATAAGGCATTGTGTCGTAAAATCTACCAAAACATATTGCTAGTGCCCTGATCGACGCCATGACTTATTTACCTAGCCACCATACGATTGTACAACCCATGTTTGTCACGGCACGAAAAAGATGCGGTTTTTGTTTGACCATTTTGCATTGCTCAGCTATCAATGCACCCTATTGGCAATCCATGCACCCGAGATTGTAGAAGAACCGGCCGGACAAAGACACAAGAACCACGGACTCCACTCTCCCATTTTCATCCTCCCTCAAAGTCCATTCCTAACTTAACGGGTCTTGGCCTGAACCTTGGGGGCAGAGCCCTTGGCACCCTGCTTGCTGACTTGTCGGACAGCCTGGCCCTTGGAGGCCAAGGCAGCGAGCTTAGCCTTCTCGGACTTCTTGGCAGCAGCGTCGGCCTGCTTCTTCTCCTTGCTCTCCTTAATGGCCTGGGCTCGGGCAGCGGAACGGGCCTCGGGTCGGATGTTGCGCTTCTCCTTGATCACGTCGAGAGAAGCACCAACGATGCCTCGCTGGGCCTTGACAGTGCGGCGGGTTCGCTTCTTGGCAACCTCCTGTAGAATGTGTCAGCTCCGTTGAATGGTGGCAATCGACAGCACATCAACAGCAGTGATTGAGTTTGTGGATGCTGCTGAAGTTTGGGAGATTCATACCTCAGAGATACCCTTGCGGTGCTGTCGGCGGTAGAGGACGGTCCATGCGATACGGCGGGGGTTCTTCCTTTGCAGGAAGAGAGACTCCGACTTGCCGTTCTGGAATCGGAAGATCTTGCTGTCGCCACGGACGTAGAGCTTACCCTGTGAAGCGATACCCGTTAGCCTTTTGATGTCCTGTTTTAAATCACACCGAGTGCTCGTCCTGCGATCCGTCATCGTCATCATTCCTTTCCAGCGACTAGAGAGTTTCGCATTTCGATAATCGACCGGATCGCATCAACGAGACGGATGGGATAATGGCGGAAGGAGCGTACCTTGCCAGGGTAGATTCTCGCGCCGGAGAAGGTGTCCTCGTAGGTTCGCATCTTGTCGCTGGTTGTGCGTTGAAGGCGACAAGGTGTTGTGTAGTTGACCGTGGATTGGCGATGGCAAATGGAAAGTTGAGGGTCGTGACTGCAGTCAATTTCTCGAATTGTGTGCCAACTGACTAAGCGATCTAGGGCAGGCGAGACGCTAAGTTTGGTGGGTGATAAACCATCACGTGCAGCTGCGCACCCACCCTGATCGGAGAATCATCGGTAGCTGTCATGAGCCTCCTCGACCACTTACACCACCATGATACCGATATACGACAAAAGTCTTTAGTCTTGACCCTTGGCTATTGTATCCAGGCTTTGGATAGATTGAATATGGCTAGATGACGTCTCAGGCGGATCTGGTGGCAGAAGCAGTATTGCAACAATTTTGCAAATTACCTGCGAAACGAAAACCTGCTGTTCGCGACAATGGCATTCATGAATGGGTTCCGCTGAGTGGCATCGTCGCTGAGGAAAATGGCATTCTAACATGTGTAGCCCTGGCGTAAGCACATTTAACTCCCATGTACTAGTCTGCGTATTCTAAAACTGGTTATTGTAGAACTGGCATGAAATGCCTTCCGGCGTCAAAAATATTACAATCCAATGGTGTGGGCATCCATGACTGGCACGCCGAGGTCCTGGCTATGCGGACTTTTAATCGTTTCTTACTCGATGAATGCGCGAATATCCTTGAGAAAGATGACGAGTCGAGTATTCTGCAGAGGAAGACGAGCGCTTCCAATCTTGACGACCTCCCTTTGCAGTTGTTCAAGATCAAAGATGGCGTCAAGCTGCACATGTACTGCTCAGAAGCACCATGTAAGTAATTTAAAATGAAAATACTACTTTTACTGAAGCAAGCAGGTGGTGATGCTAGTATGGAGCTCACAATGGCTGCTCAAGAAGATGCTTCAACATGGGAAAACCCAACTCCTATAAATACAAAGCCTGGAGCTAATGCACATATCTCTTTGCTAGGAAGGGCTTGCTTCTCTAGGACTGGAATTGTTCGACGAAAACCTGCTCGAGGGGATGCACCTCCAACGTTATCGAAGTCTTGCTCTGACAAACTTGCGTTGAAACAATGTGCTTCGCTTCTCTCAGCTATCACATCAATCTTCATCGATCCTACCAACGCATACATCAGCAGCATCGTTTTGCCAAGATCCCAATACTCTGATCTTGCATGTCAACGTGCCTTTTCAGCAAAAGGCAGGATGAACCTCATGAACGGCAAAAAGTGGCTGGGAGGCTATTCATTTAGGGAGTTTTCAGTTGCGACGACGGGCCTGGAATTCGAATTTTCGAAAAGGTCTGTACAGACAAGGGCCGACAAGATTTCAGCAAGCAACCTAGCAGCAACATGGTCACGATCAGGCTTCGAAGAGAACATCATTGGAGGAGTTATTCAAGGCCGGAAGGCTTTCAGAACAGACGGAGCAAGTCGAGTATCCAAGCGTTGTATGTGGGAGGCAGCAAACGACCTTGCTAGTAGGATCAGTGACGCTCCCTCTTCCACTACGAGCTCTCTAGGTGGTGATACGTATCGCCACTTAAAAGAGGGACAGTTGATGGCTCATAGACGGCAAGTTAAGGACGAGGCCCGTGAGACGGCACTGTCAGGGTGGATCAGGAATGACGAAGGGTCAGATTTCCAACTAGAAAAACGTAGCAATCATTGACATCATTAGAGATTGGTATTTCTCCCGATGTAAGTCGTATTTTTGTTTGTTTGTACAGATCAATCAACCTCAGCCAGCATAAGGTCGCCATTTCACCGCGACATTCCCAAGCTGTGACCTTTTGCGTACCCGTACCTACTCCTCTGCTACTCAACATAGAGAGCGGGGGAGTGACTGTTACGACTGCCCAATACCAGGGGGAAACAGAAAACCCGCCTCGTAGGAGAAACTAGCCAGCCTCTTGGCCGAATAGACCTACGATTTCACTACCCCTTCGCCCTTGACTGTGTAGAGGAACTTTACTCGACCTTGGGCTCGTTCTCGAAGTTCTCGCCCTCGACCAGGTCGGGAATCTCGTCATCGTCCTCACCCTTCTCCTTCTGGAGGTTCTGGTAGCTCTCGGCGAGCTTGCGCAGAGAAGCAAGGGAGTCGGGGCCGAGCTGGTTGAGGATACCGGGGACAAGCTCGGTGAGCTCCTTGTCCTCACCGTTACCATAGATGGCAAAGGTGTTGGAAGGAACAGCAGCGTGAACTGTTGGAGTGGAAAGAGAATGTCAATATATACCAAGCCCCACGAACCATGACAGAGTAGGATGACTAACCCTTGGGAGCAGCGAAGTGGATGACGTTTCCGTCCTGCTTGAACATGTTGACCTCCTCGATAGCCTGGATGGGCTGGGTGTTCAGCTTCTTGAGGGCGAGCTGAAGCTTCTTGTCGTCAGCGCCGGAGCGGGCGGGCGCACGCTTGACCTTTCGTCGAGGAGTACCCTTTCCACTGAGTCGTTCCGTTAGCAGCGATAACTGAAGGCGACAGCCTATAAGCGTCGTAATGCGCGAACATACCCTAAATTATAAATCAGTCTACTGCTCTCGCCCCGGATTTAATTGTAAAAGTGCGCAAAAGTCACGTACCAGTTCGGGCGCTCAGGCCGAGCTTCTTGAGGCGTTCTTGGACTTCGGCGGACGACATGATGGGCGAAATTCGATTGCGGGGGATCGGGGGACTCGATCGAAACTGGGACAAAACTCGTCAGTCGGGGCGGTTTCGGACGGGATAAATCGATTGTTGGAAGAAATGTTGCTCGGAAATTCGTGCATGCGTGGGTTCGGCAACGTACCAGTAAGTTAGGCTTGGGTAATTAGCTGTTTGTCGCCGTCGGCTTCGAATCGGTGGTGATAAGTCAAAGTAGATTTTGTGCGTGCCAAGAGTTTTCGCCTGTGGAACTACCATTTCGCCGAGGAAGAGGAGGGGCTCTGGTGGTGCTCCGCCCTTCACTGGCCTGGCACCATCGCCCGTGACGTTGTAGCCGCCTCCAGCCAGGCTCGTGGGGTAAGTCAAGAATATTGCCCGCACAAGCAATGTCATTTGATGTCGAGCTCTTGAGATGCTTTATATACTTAATGGAGTGAAATGTCTGTAATGAACGCATGTAATGTTCAACTTCACCTATCGGGTTCTGTCGGGTAAAGTTACTATGTACTATGTTGGCTCACATTCATCGATTCCTTCCTCCATTGTTTCGACGAAATGACGATTCGGATAGTCGCTCGATTAATAAACTGGAGGTATCGATGGCCATTTCAGGACATTTTATGTAATGAAGGAGGATCTCATCTTGGTCTTTGAGTGAAAGCATTTGAATATTGGTTCCAAGAACTCCAAAGAATTTACTCACCCCTGTAACTAAGGTAGGTACCTAGTTTCCTATGTGATTCAGCTGTTATACATGAGCCGTCCTTCACAATACTACATAATCTTACAAGCATAAAAGGCATTCAGTTCAGGTGGCCATCGACGGCTTTATTTTGCGTCAAGGCCTGCCTCTCTCCTCATCTCTTCTCGTCGAGTATCTGTCTCCTTCTGAGACGCTTTCGCGGCAGCAGCGGCGGCCTTGCGCTTTCGCTCCTCTTCCTCCTTCACAACAATCCAAACTATCCCAGGTTAGTAATTGATACTTTAAAGACTAGACAAACACACTTGGTTTATCCGACTTGGAGTATTCCTTCAGGCGAGTCACAAAGTCGTCAAACTCTTGTTGCCGCTCCTCACGGTTCTCCAAACTCTTCTTCCGCAACTCGGGGTTGTATCTCGATCGAAGCTCTTCCTCAGTAGGAGTTAACCACATAGTAAAGGCTGGTCCGCCGACTGCAACAACAGCGCCACTGCAATATATGAGCTTGGTCTTTAACAGGCTATGGTGATAACAAAGACTTACCCCATCAGGACCTTGGTCCAGAACCACCATCTTGAAGATGGTTGTTTGGCGGCCATTGCAATAGGGGAGGAAGGACTAGGGTACAGAATTTGAAGTTGTGGAGTGTAATAAGAAGACTATGTAGTTGTTTTTTGAACTGGCATCAATTCTTCCAATGATGATTTTCACGATTCTGCATCCGTCATTGATTTGGCAGTATGCCCTCATTGGTAGGTCCAATCGGGAAGGCGGTCGCGGAGCTGAGCATGACCCGAACCCGACTTTGTTACCTTGGGTCACGAGCATTTAGCAACGGTTCCTTAACATTGATAAGAGGCTAGTATTTTCTGAAATTAGGGGCTATAGGTAGCCGTTACTCTTTGTGATATTTCTAACGTAGTATATCAGAAGCCAAAATATGTGATATTCAATCTGCATGCAGATCGTCGGTTGTGAATAGAGCAAATAGCTCATCATAGGGCAGCCATGTTCAAAGCAAAAGTTGCTAGGCCGACCACCCACACGGTTCAAGAGCCAAGGTATTGTTTCAGCTTCCCACAGCATGGAATTTTCCTTTCGTGTTGAACAAGGAGCTGAGAGGTGGCAATACCCGTCTTCCCAAAAAAAGACGCTTCATGGCTTCTGACTGGTTGACATTTGAAGTCAGCTCGGACACTTCCTTGACGAATGGCGTATCAGGAATCGAATTGGTAGATGAATGAACCTCCGGCTTCGTCGGATCTACAAGTTCGCTCCGAACATTTGTCTCACGGCCTGGCATTTAACTGTATCCATTTTAATAATGTTCTCATGGCATAACCCACAGCCTCTTGACGTCAATACATCAGAGGGCTAAGCGCGAGCATGGGACAATTACCGTAACGTTTCCCTCCAACCTAGCGCCGATTAACCGCCACAAGTCCTGTCAAATTCGGGAGCGCCATGAAAACCGTTCGTTGATAGGAAACCATAGCTCTTGGCCAGATCCACAGATGATGTTATGCGAGGCACCGTGCTTAGGGCTATCAGGGGTGTAAGAAAAGTAGATACAGCATCTACTTAGAGAGAGGGTGAAAACAAGATGGCCCTCGGGCTGTTTTATTGATTTGTTTCGACTTTTGAGGCCAGTGTTTTTCAGCTAAGAGCCTATTGTGCAAGCTTATTCGAGGAATGAGTGATTAATCCAATCCTTGGGGAGCAAACAACGCCAGCGAGGTACTCCGTATGACGACGAGCATTGTGATACAAAACAAAGCTTTGTGTGAAGCAAGCAATAATACCCAGACCCTGCAGGATAAGTCATCGCCTGAAGACGGGAAGTCGGGCCAGTAAAATCGATCAACGTCGCCGTTAATTAACAGGGGTTGGGTTGAGCCACAATCAGTTATGCATATGCCTGTTGGCGATTGTAAGCCAAGCCGGCAGCGGCGAAGCGCCATGTCTTTCGATTCTTCGAATCATTGGAATGGCGAATGGGTAGCCTAGTGGGAAAACTCCGTGGAAGGAGCAGCGAGGCTTGGGTTTGCCATCATTGACTGTGCGGGTATTGACTCGTAAAGAGTCGTTGCCAGTTCGTGACGGCATTCCTCCATTCCATTAAGCGCTTCACTTCTCCGGGACCTCCTTGATGCCGAGTCGCTTATTTCTTTTGAGGCAGAGCCAAAACTTCTAAGAGAACAGCATTATTAAGGCCTAGAGCCCTACAATACAGGCATTGATCCCCCTTTTGCCCTCCAGTCTCACAATTTTATCCCAGACGACAGGGGTTGGGGTTCAAGTAAGGTACCACCCGCATGCAGACTGGTACCTGGGCATCCCCACTCAGAGTAATTCAGAAAACGGCCCTAAACGATAAGCCACTGTAGATTTAGCGCTTTTGCTCCACAAGCTTCCATTGAAGAACAACTGGACCTGGCTGAATGGATGGAAACCACATGCACTTGGGGGCAGGTCACGTTGGAGGTTGGAGGCAACCTGACCTGCCTTTTCATGGATACCTTGAGCTCTTCCGTTTCGGATGAACCAAGCATAAAGGGTATCCCCCCTCCGCTTGCAATCTGCACCGCTTGAAAGGCACTATTACTTGTCCTCAAATGACCACTCCTTCGAACTGAGGTTGTTCGACATTCCTTTTGCGCCATCTCTGGCCACTCGTCGTTTCCAGTTTCCTGTATCGCAAACGAACTCAGTCTCTTTGCCAGCTTGTCACCATATTTTGCTTGTTATCTGCAGACTCGAGGGCGTAATTATCCTTCTCTCATTATTCGTCAGTCTTTTTTGGGCTGGGATCGTCGACAACTTGCCATCCTTTCTCTTGCAGTAGTTCTACGATCTGGACCGCCGATCACACACTTATTGGAAACCACAGTTGCTGAGGCTGCGGCACGCCATGCGACAGTGATTGAAACAGATTCTACGCCGACCGATACTTAGAGCCTACAGCTTCTTTTAATTTCTGGGTCGGCAACCGTTTACACTATACGACAATCCAAACTCAAAGCTTATTTGTGTCGTCAACGGTCGAACCGCACTCATGGCATACGAAGGAGGCTATGGTGGCCAACAGCGACCTTACGGGGGTCAAGTACCACCCAGCCATGCCCCGCGACAACAAGGCAATGCGCCGCCACAACAATATGGAGCACCGCAACAGTACGACGAGTATCAACAAGACTATGGATATGGCGATTACAATGGAAGCTCTGGACAGGATTTTGGTGGTCAATATCAAGATCAGAATTATGGTAGAGGGCCGCCGCCACCACAAGACCAATATGGCCGAGGTGGAAGCGTGATGCCTGGTCCTCGCGGAGGGCCCATTCCTCGTCCACAGACAGCTGATCCGCATCGTGGGCAGCAGCGCCCTCCTCGAGGAGGCCCAATGCCAGGACCAGGTAGAGGCATGCCAAATGGGCATCCTGGGCAGGGCGGAATGCGCCCAGGACCATATGCATCGAATTCGGATCCCACAGGTGAGTTTCAACCCGGATGTTAGGGCACTCAGCTTACAATCCTGTCCAAAGCCCGGCGCCATCCTATGAACACACCTCCTATGAGTCCTCGGGACGGGCATTTCGGACACAAGCACGTACCACAAGAACGTGGACGGAGGCCGGACATCGCTTATGAGCAACAGATGGTTGATCAAATGTCGAATATGGATATGAACCAGAGGCCAATGGTGCCAACGAATGGACGTACAAGTTCCGATGCCCAGCGCAGCCAGGGTGAATATGGACGACCACCAGTAAATGCGGGTCGCGGACCACCTCCAAGAGGTTATCCCCAAGGAGGCCCTCCGCGACAGAACCCTGGCTACGGAGCTCCAGGTGGTTATGGAAATTATAACGATGGATATAATGGTGCTCGAGAGCCTTCCGCAGGTGGCTTTGGCCCACCGGCACGAAGCAGAACGATGCCTGTGGATGACATGCGACAAGGAGGCAATATGCCACCGCCTCAACGGATGGACGCAATGCAATATAGTACCCCCGCTGGTCGAGGGATACCGCAAAGACCTTCGACTGCTGGCGGTCACCGGGCACCTCCCCAACGGTCGTACACAGCTGGGCCACAAGGAGGCCCGCGAGGTCATTACAATGGGGAGTATGATGACCGAAATGCATACCATAAACCATCAACAGCTTCTTATGACGAAGTTTACGATGCTTATTTTGACAATCAACGCAACAGCAACCCTGAATACGGACCAGAATCCCAGCACAACCGAGTCAGCCTACCAGACTTCGATGCTGCACCAGCTCCAGGGCAACGTAATTCGTTCGAACAGTCAATGCGCCCTAACAATGAACAGCCTCAGCGAGGAGCCCACCAAACAGCGGTCCTCAATCACGCCAAGTCACAACCAGTCCTTCGTCAACCCCAAACAGCTGTGTTTGAGATGGCTGGCGATGTGCCAGACGTCCCCGCAGTCCCCCCGGTTCCACCGATGAACAACTACCAGGCTGGGTATGATCAAGAATATAACCAGATGCCGCCCAGAGGACCTAGTGCACCAGCAGCTATGAATGGTGCCCGAACTAGTGGACCCATGAATCCGGATGGCCTTCCTTCACATCCCGCTCCTATCCGTCCGGGTCTGATGCAAGATTCAATGGTTAATCTGGGTAACAAGCCAGCCCCTGTCCGAAACTACGGAGCCTCTACGCCAGCCCCTCAACCGCAACCGCAACCTCAGCCTCAACCACGACAACCCCAGTATCAACAGCAGCAACGATCGCCACCTAGGAACAATAGCCAACGCCAGCCGGTCACGGACGAAGGCCCTGTTACCACGCAAGAACTAGAACATCTCAGAATGCTAATCAAGAACAATTCGAGTGACCAGGACTCGGCATTGAGACTGGCTAAGAAGTTGGTCGAAGCTGCTGACGTCTTGGCACCTAAGATGCCAGACCCTAAGCAACGTACAAGGGCACGGGAACGTTATTTGATTGACTGTCATAAAATTCTTAAAAAGCTGGCCAACGCCCAGAATCCAGATGCCATGTTCCTACTGGCAGATTGCCTCGGACGAGGTCTCTTTGGTGATAGCGATTATAAGGAGGCTTTCACTCAGTACCAGTCTGCAGCAAAACTTGGGCACCCTGCAGCAGCTTATCGAACTGCAGTGTGCTGTGAGATTGGCCATGAGGAAGGGGGTGGTACACGTAAGGACCCGATGAAAGCAATTCAGTGGTACAAACGTGCTGCAACTTTGGGTGATCCTCCAGGAATGTACAAAGTTGGAATGATCTTACTGAAAGGGCTTCTTGGTCAACCTAAAAATCCCAGGGAAGCAGTGGGATGGCTGAAGCGAGCGGCAGAGCGAGCAGATGGAGAGAATCCACACGCACTACACGAACTCGGCTTGTTATACGAATCAGCCCAACCGAACGATGCTATTATTCGAGATGAAGCATATGCGTACAGTCTGTTCCTTCAAGCTGCCGACCTGGGTTACAAGTTCTCACAATATCGACTTGGATGTGCTTTCGAATATGGATTGCTGGGCTGTCCGATCGACCCTCGACAGTCCATTCAGTGGTACTCAAAAGCTGCCACACAGGAGGAGCATCAGGCAGAACTTGCGCTCAGTGGCTGGTACCTAACGGGCAGTGAAGGTGTACTAGGACAAAGTGACACCGAGGCTTACCTTTGGGCCCGCAAGGCTGCCATTGCAGGCCTTGCTAAAGCCGAATATGCCATGGGATACTTCACAGAAGTTGGCATCGGCGTTCCCCCAAATCTGGAGGACGCAAAGCGATGGTATTGGCGAGCAGCCGGTAAGTGCAATAGAATCAGATTTGTAGACAAACAACTAACAACAGTGTACAGCTCAAGACTTCCCTAAGGCTCGTGAGCGTTTAGAGGATCTAAAACGTGGTGTAGGCAAGAACGGCGCGCGTCAGCGTGAGCGCATTTCCCGTAGTAAGATGGACAGACAACAAGAGGGCGATTGTGTCCTCATGTAAACAACACATTTTCATCCTGTCTTGCCCCCTGAGAAGCTACAAATGAAAGACATAGCGCTTCCGTATCATAGACGCAGAAAGAGGGATGAACATGACTTTGATGAAGCAAACGGGACACGACTCGATGCCTTGCAAGCACAAACAAGGGTGGGTGTCAGTCCCCAAGATGTATGAATTAGAGAAAGGGCGTTGGATATGGTGTCTTGGGATTAGCGTTGATTGCATATGGCGCAGATATATACCATCAGGAGCATTTCACAAAAACATCGACATTTTGCACAAAACTGGCCGTGTTCTAGAGGAAGAGAACAACTGAGGATAAGTTGGTGCTATTGCTACAAGACTACAAATCACACTATAGGCCCAGAGTATTCTGAAGTAGAGCTTATTCCCGCAACGTCGATTTGTATTCCAAGTTCCTCGCCAATGTGGAATTGTTTCCCAGTCTAATCATTCCTAGTATTCGTCCTTCGACAACCAGAACTCGGTTAGACCACAATGGTGAATATGCCTCTTAAGAAGTGAGCGCCATACCAGGAATCATCAGACTTATGAATACCAGCTTATTACCCCTTAAAAAGGCATTATGCGTATGATACACAGTATATGTCTTCACCTGCTTGAAAGATACGCTGTACCTGAGCAGATTACCGTCCCACCACTTTGAGCCCTCAGCCTCAATCTAATTTTGATATCAAAAGTTAATCTGCCCGCACCTTACAGCTCATCAGCAGCCGGAAAGGGATAATGATCAGAATCTGTGCCGGGGCTTGGGGATCGCAGTCATTATCAGCCCAACCGTTGCTTGAGCTTTTGGGCCTTATCGCCTGTAGGGCGCGAGATACAGACGAAACTGGCACTTTTACGCGCAAGATGGCGGTTCTTAGGAAGTAATTATTCACCTGTACGACAGAAGTACTGCAACCATTGTCATCATGGTGAACATGAAATGGTAGGCGATGAGTTGATCATCATCACCTAAGAAGTCCTCTAGGGAGGCTATGGTATCGTTCGGTCTCTGTGTGCGTGACTGTAGCCAATCTTGATCATAAGAAGTTCACATCGCTCAGAGACAATTGCATCGTGTGCTCTAGTGAGCTCTTTCTTTCTCCAAATAACGCTCTTTGAGCTGTGAGCCGTTTGTCATGGTTGACGATCTGAAGATTGAGGGTTAGGGGGTAAAAAGAGAATAAATAGGCGGCGTTCGAGTAATGATACTTGATTTAAACTTCTAGCCCCTTTCCCGATCGCGTAATGATCAAGCCTAATCCTTTAACACTTGATCACTGTAAAGCGTTGCTGCCTCAGGGCGCATCCCCTAACCATAGGACTGGAGAGCATCGAAACGCTATTTAGTCGCGACATCACCTGATGACTTCTCGTTATTGCGCTTGTCAGCTCTGGGCGTGACGAAAGTCGATAGGGGTAGACCTACAAGACTCCAGCTACATGTCCCGCTTCAGTGTGGTGAGTTCAGACTGGAACTAGATGGAGGACATCTATCAAGGTCAAGATGTGGAAAGCAATTGTCAAACGGCTGGTCAGTTATTGTTTCAGGTTTCCATAGAAATCACTAGCGACAGCGGAATCAATAGATGCTCAAGTCTGTTCTCAATACTACCACTAACTGCCATCTCAACTAATAAAATACTCATTCTAATCATGCCGGGTCTTGATAGTCAATGCAATAGCACTTGCGTGCCAGGACATATGTTGTAAGTAATAGCAAAACCGATATACTCTGTATCGTGAAAATGAAGGATCATGCAATGCGCCCTTTCTTGTCATGTAGTAAAAGTGTCAAAACTCCAAGCAATGCCCATGTGAAATCAGAACTTCTCCATCAAGTTTGCTCGAACTGTCCACATACGAGCCCTCTTGCCGTAAATGTACATAGGAATCGTGCACAGCATTAAAAGCAGTTGGATTATGCCAATCCAGATATACACCTTCTTCGGGCCATCGCCATGTAACCAATGCGTAACGAAGAGGCTGAAAACAAGTCCATGCAAGATATTCTTCGAAAAGTTGAGCGTCACTAAAGCCTCTCCGGCGTATTGGCGATAGCTGTCCACGCAGAATGTGATGGATGTAGTCGATCCAAGTGAACATCCAAATGACACAACTCCGAAGAAAAAGGTAGGAACCATCCAATGATCTTTTTCTTCTGCCGACCATCCAAAGCCCATTAGACCTATGCATGTGCTGATAAGGATGGGAAGGGCCATGACAAGACGGAACTCAGGCTCGTAGAGACCGCCATTACGCCTCGACATGATTTTGACGATAATGTCACTGACCTTGCCAGCCACGCCAGTTCCCAAGATACCACCGATAAAAGGTGAGATATACACTAAGCCTGTCTGGAGAGCGGTAAAATTATAAGAATCTTTATCGCGGTATATCATGGCAATCGACTCAGAGATGACGATAAGCCAACCCACGGAGCAAGCATATACGGCAGCTGACCAAAGAACCGCTGGGTATGCGAATAGGATGAAAGGCCGAACCATGACCTTGAACCAGCTATCACTGTTGAGCCTTCCATGCCAGGGCTTAAGCTGCTGGACAAATGACTTTGGAGGCTGTTGACGGAGATTGTGTGTGTAGGCCTGAATCTTGGGGGGGCCCTGGAGTCGCGAGGCATCCAACTTCTCGTTCTCGAGGTTCGGGCCCAGCTTGAAAGACGCACTGACGGACTCGCTTCCAGTCGTGCTACCAACATCGCCGGAAGGAGATGGGTTTTTGTCAGACGAATGAACTACCGCCTTGGGCGAAACTGGGGTCACAGGTGCTGTGGCCTCTTCAGCAGCATCACCAGACTCAGCAAAGCCAACATGGAGGTCCCGCCCTCGATGAAGAGCAGCAGGTGATTGGCGTCCATCTTGAGCATGATCTGCGTCTGCAAAGTGCCCTCCATGTTCACCCTGTAGTAACCCCTCTCCGCCAGTTTGTGGAACCGCATGGCGAGATGAGAGCCGGCGAAGAAAACTCGGCCGCTTGGATGGATGCTTCGGCCTTGCATGGGGGGTGCGATCCCAAAAGGTTTCCGGGACAAACAAGAAGAGAAGTACAGCACCAAAGGCAATGATCATGGCCAAAATCCAGAAAACCCAACGCCACGAGAGACCGCCAATGATGACGGCACTAACAAGAGGAACCAGGTTCTTGCCGCCAAGCAAAAGAAGAGTATAGATACCAATGCGGTAGGCTCTCTCGTGGAGGAAGAAGATTTCGGCAATTGTGGCTGATGGAAGACATTCGACAGGGCTAACAGCAAAGCCTTGAAAGACTCTGGCCGCGAGGAGAGAATTAAAGTTTGGAGACCATGCTGCCCAAAGCGATGTCCCAATGAACAGGATGGCACTGCCCAGATATACTGGACGTTTGCCCCAAAGAATAGCGGTTGGCGAGAATACAACGGAGCCGAGGCCCATGCCCATCATGTAGAGTCCAGTGGTCAGAGCGACCCTCTCGACATCAACGTCGTATGTCTCTGCAACGTCGGTGAAGCCAGCAGCGATAAGGGGAGTTGTGCCGCCGCCGAGCATGCAGTAGAAACCAAGCGACAAAAGAGCAATGTCTCGTTTCCAAGCGGGCCAGTTTAAAGGATCATTTCCTGATTCTTCGGGCTGGGGTTCCAAGATGATAGCCCCATCGCTTGTTTTCTTCTTGCCGTCACTCTCGTTGGCGGGAGCATGACTCTCCGCTACTGAAGCGGCAGCGGCAGCTGCTGCTGCTGATGAGGCTGATGTCCTTCGTGTATCAACAGGAAAGCCAGCAGGAATAGACGAATGAGACGTTCTGGCATGAACATTTCGCAGACCAAGAGGCTCATTACGATGTGATGCCAGCAAAAGCACGGAGCCTATAACGCGTCAGTCTTGCGAACTTGATATAGAAACACGGGAGTTTTGGAGCTTACCTGGAACTTCGATGGTCTTTTTATCGTTCAAAACACCCATGCTCCATCTGGAAGGTCCGTACGATTCATCTGGCCTGGCACCGGTAGGTCCGCCGCCGCCGCCCAGGAAGCGCCGCCACCTGGGCACGTTTGGTTTCTCTGGCTGCATAACGAGAACTTTCTCAAGTCAAGATGTAAATGAAGACTGGTGTTTTGAATATCACTTCTGAGGTGTACAGAGGGGGTTCTCGGTGGAATGCTTGTGGATCGAGGGATAGACCTTGATGGGTATAGTCTAGAAGTTGGACATGTTTCGATTATAGGTGCCAAATGAAGACTGATGTAAGAAAAAAACAAAGAAGCTTATGCAGGGTGCGCCTTCGATGAAATAGGACAAAGTGAGGCTGAGAAGAAAGCTCTAGTTTAGGGAGATTGGATGTTGGATGTTGGATGATGGATGAAGGAATTTTGTTTGTAGGTGAGTATGATTGAGATGGGAAGCCAGTTAGTTTCGTCGTGAAGCAATGGAAGGCATCAGGGTCCAACTAATTGTGGAATTTTCAAGTCGTCACCAGCTATATGCCAAAAACAAATGTCGGCCTGAAATCATACAGTGAAAAAAAGGATCAAGAGGAAAAGAAGCCACTCCGGTTCACGACGAGGAATATATCGTAGCAAAGAAACAATGCCCGAGGAGGCGGTGGGATAATAAATATGTTTCTCCTTGATAAGGGACCTCGTAACGATCTACCTGGCACACACTACTCGACGAATAACGCGAGTAAGTTTAACGTTGGATCACCAGGCTCGACTCCACTCCCATGCCTTCAGACCTGGTGACAAAGGATCCATCATCCTGTCGCTGGCGGGAGAGGCGGCAGTGCCATAACTAACGACGATTCCAGGTTAAACCAAGTTTCACTTCTGTAGATACTGCACCCATGACCGACTTATGTTGTTTAAATGGCGTCCCGTGTGGTCTGCAATGTCTCTTTGCAGGCTTACCACTGGCCCATCTCACTGCAGCCGCCCCAGTAAACAATGCCTCCCCCACCTGGTAAAGGGTCCTGTCGCTAGATCATTACATCATTTCTGGCATGGGCGTCTCACCCTGTCTCACCTCCAAAACTTCGCTTGAATTCCATTCTAGTGAAGCATTCTAGGTCCAATTGCACATTTAGCTTGGGCCATTGAGACTGTAATTCATCACGAAGATTATAATGCACACATTCACTCTGCGTACTGGGCTCCGCCCTTTCTGTAATAAGGCACAGACGACGCCTCGTTCACTCCAACGAGCCTTGATCTCATCGACTACATCTCGACAAGCCAAGAACCAGATATACGCCCCGTAAGTACAGTTGCTTGCTTTGATAGATCACATGTCTCCGCACATGTTCCCCCCCCCCCCTTGCAATACATTTGTCGATCGCTGTCTTTATCTCCCTCTGCCGAGAAATAGCTTGTCTGTTGACCGCCAGCTAGTATCCGCAACGATGACTCTTTCTCAACCTACCTTTCACTCTCGACATCGTCCCGGACTCCCCTGCTGACCCTGTGGACCGCCTCATGGTGTTCAACCTGCAAAGTCGTCAGCCCTCTCATCAGAGATCTTGTCGAGTCTGGCGTTGGCGAGGAGGAGGGAGGCGTGTCTCTCGCGACTGTTGAGTTTGATTCACCGGATATCATGTCAGGAAGTCCCAACTTAGCCATGACCTACATGATCACCAGCATTCCCACGCTCTTAAGTTTCGATGGCGGGGAGGCACAAACAACGACCAAGCTATCGGATGCCAGAAGGCTCGCCGACAGGGAGTTTCTAAAGGAATGGATCCGAACTGAAGCCAGGAGACATGGTGGCCGTGGAGGTGGAGGAGGCGGATCGTCTATTTTTGGGGGTCTGTTTGGCAAGTAAGGTAATATCAAACCTCAGCAATGATTTTTATAATAGACGCTGGTCCAGGATCTTTTCTGCCTTCTGAACCATGACAACAATATCACAGCCAGATATCCCGAAGCCCACAGTATCATTAAAATCCATCACAGATGCTCGAGCAATGCCGCCACGTCGGGCCGGAAGCCAGGTATCTGTTGCTTAGGACCTACTCTCTTCGAATGGTTGACATGCCTGTCATTGCTCACTCTCGGCCACTTTCCCCGGTTAAGGATCAGGTTCAAGAAGGGATATCAACATTGGCCTTTGTGCGTACGGCCAGTATCGAAGGTCAAGTGCCAGACTCGAAGATATGGTGTGGGATTGGCCTGATGAAACCCAATCGCTCGGTGTGAATGAATGATGTTCATTCATCACGTCCTTTTCCCTGGTACTCTTCCTGAGTGGGGAATTCGTCACTTTAAATCTTTGGCTGTTGTTGGGCCGAACGAAAATTATTGATCAGAAGGGAACCTTTGCCGTTATTAAGGTCCTAGAGGCTATAGACAAATTCGTATCATCCTAAAGTCACCAGCTGAACATTTTCTCAAACTCCGGTTTTAAGAAGGGGGGCGAACTGGCAAGTCAGACATAGGTATACCATCTTCTCATGAGCGTTGGCAGGCTTGAGAGTTTTAGTGATATTGATGGCGATGGTGCTCTATAAAGCAACAGTTCGTCCTGGTACAGCCAGGTCAAACATTCTTTCGCAGAAACCAGAGCACAGAATTCACAATAGGGTGAGTATTAAGGTCAGATTTATAATGATTTTTTTTTGTCCCTCGTTGAACGGCCAAGTTTGCACTTGTATTGTCATGTTGGCGAACTGCATGATGAACAAGATTGAAAGGAAATTTTCCACAGACTCATACTTATATGCCAGATTAGAACAGGGTTCTTCACGCATATACTTTATGGTTCAAAAAAATTTTAATACGCGGTAGCTATGAGTTGATTTTGCTTATCACCCACGGGACACTCCCTTCGCTCCACTCAGCACAGAATTTCTCGCACAGTGCCACTGAATCTTCAAAATCTTTCATATCGATCCCAACAACAACCTCGAATATTTCAGTCTAAAAATGGCTTCTACCTCACGTATACCTCATCTTTTGGAGCCCTACATCTCTCTACCTCCAGAGTCCTCGCTCAATCTTGTCACCAGCGTGCTCGGGGCGAGCGCGAACTGGCTGGTTCTGCGTCATGTGTATTCATACTTGAGAGGTAGTACAGATGGGGATGAGAGCACCAAGGACACAGGCGTCGTACTGCTGAGCTTCATGAGAGATGGTGCCTTTTGGAAAGAAGGATCTACAAAATTGGTAACAAGTCCACAAATCAATGGGACATTTTTATAGGGAAATACTGATTTTGGCCAGGGCCTTGATTTAGATGCCCTGAGCAGAGCAGGACGCTTCACATTCATCGACGGTTTCTCAGGACTTTATGGTGAAGCTAAGACTGCGGTGCCAGGCACACGAAAAGAGAGAATGCTTCGGAGTACGAAGCTTGCAGACATCAAGAAGGAGGTTGAAGGCGCCATCGCGGATTTGCGTGCTTCGCGCAAAGTTCTTGTTATCGACCAACTTGATGCGCTTCTCGCTGTCACCGATGACTCAACCACAAGTCTCACACTTCAAGACGCCGTCCTCGGCCTACGCAGTGTAAGGTTTCCTCAGCTTAGAAAAAGTACGTCACTCACTAAATCCTTCGCAGCTTGTTCACAGTACGCTACTCACTCTGTCAGCCGACGTGCCTCTTGTTGCTGCCCAAGTTACGACGCTTGAGCGGGAGCACGCCAGCCTCGTCCTTTCTTCAGCGCATGCAGCTGACATGGTGTTGGCCCTACGGATGCTTGATACAGGGACAGCGAGGGACGTCAGTGGTGTAGTGCGCATTACAGGACCTGGGGCTGAAGGTTTGGGCGGTGCTACTGAGTATTTATATCATGTTGTTGCGGACGGTGGAGTTAAGGTCTTTGAAAGAGGGGCATGATGGATGTGAAATTGAAACCAAGGTCAAAATCAAGAGTGACCGTCGTGACAGTTGCGAGAATGTTAAACTCAGACCCGCAGCCTGAAAGCCTTTGGTTTTACAAGTCATGCCTCATTTGACAGGGTATCATGCACGAGACCGTTGTTTTCCGCGATAGACGACCAGAACATTTCCTCACAAATGTCCCCTCAGAGGCCACAGGTACGTTCATGCAGAATCAAGATGCCATTTCAGAACCTCGTAACCGAAACCCTATGGAATCTCAGAAGAGCAAAAGGGTTCTTTTTTTTTACTTCCTTGCTCAAACATGTAAAACACCATGCCCATGCTCCAAGGCGCACCTTTACGCTCCTTTCATCCACGAACCGACAAACACGACCGCCCGTCCCAATCACCACCCTAACTCCGGTTCCAACCAGATTGTCCTTGGGTCTGTGCTCATGCCATGAGCCGCCATTGCTGTTGTATGTTCTCGAAGGAGCGGGTGTTTTAAACGTCCGTGGTGGAAGAGGGGTAGGCCGGAGAGGTGGTAGAAGGGATCAGAAGGAATGCGGTCCCCATTTAGGCCTTCTCGGCGGTAGCGCCCCGAGCGCCCTTGGGGGTACCAGTCTGGAAACCGTTCTTGAATCGTCGGGACACATCCTTGAGGTAGCGAGTGCGGCCAGTACCGACGGTCTTTCTTCGCTTAGCCTTCTCGGACCAGTTGTCTGTCGATGCAGTCAGTAATGCTGTCCAACAGCGTCGAGTACTCGATATCGGTTTGTCGACGCCATTTGTGAGATGTTCACGTACACTTGCGGATCTTGGCAGCAGGATAGCCGCAAGAAGAGCACTCATGCTTCTGGATGTGAAGAGAGCGGCGACCTATAAGATCCCATC
The DNA here is from genome assembly GCF_020744475.1 of Fusarium redolens. Classification (NCBI taxonomy): domain Eukaryota; kingdom Fungi; phylum Ascomycota; class Sordariomycetes; order Hypocreales; family Nectriaceae; genus Fusarium; species Fusarium redolens. Next base: position 1,835,222 of record NW_025763666.1, on the reverse strand, counting down.
AGTATTTCCGTCCACTTTGATGTGTCCAAGCCCCGCCGTTCAGAGATTCCTCGATTCTCGCCATCGTCCATCTTCGGTGTCGGCTTTGTTTCGAATATCCATTGCACAGATCGAAGGGCTGTCTGAACAGCGAGACAAGAGGGCATAAGAACTAACCGCATCGTCGGCACAGGGTGTGCGTCTTGTTGTGACGCTTACCGAAGCTGGAGGTACCCTTCGCTGTTGAGACGCATTAGCAAAAACTCTTGCAATCCTCTCGGGAGAATCATTGTCTGCTGTCGTATCGCGAGCAGCTGACGGGCGGCGACGTACTCATCTTGGCTGTGGTGTTTGGGCGGTTAGTTGGATGGCGATCGAGAAATTCTCAATTTGCGAGACCTTTTTTGGCGGAGTGCGAATTTACAACCCTAAGAAACGGAAGGTGTGGGCGGTCTTAGAAGATCATGTGATTCGAGAAAAAGCGGCTCACGTGACTGGGGCAAAGAGTTTCGTCTATGAATTTAGTGGCTCCGCAGCTAAGGTGCTAAGGCAGTAGAACAGTTTGTCACTTCGTAAACAAAGCCCATTGGTTGAACGACAATATGAACATCAATCTTAATTGAAGTACTAGCTGTAATCAAATGCTCACAAATTTCCACTTATACCCAACCAGCTTCTCCCGAAAAATCCGTGACATTAATCATCATTGAGGTATCTCGCACGTGTAGTAAGAAGAAACATTGCCAAGTCGCAAACAACCCAGACCATAACGCCTCGAAATTCCTTCGTATCATCCAAATCTTGCTTCCCAAAACCATGTCCATGTAAGATTGGCATCTTAGTTCCATGTTGAAGGTCCGATGAACGAGCCCTTTGGAAGTGTCTTCGAGACCGCCGTAGTCTTCCAGTCCATTGTCTCCAGAGCACCATAGTTACCCCACCAATTGGGGGGGAAGCACTCGTCAGGTACAAGGTGAAGAAAATCACCATCGTTGACATGATGAGGCCACAATCCAGTGCCGCCGAAGTGACGTAGTTGTACTGGAGCCACCAGCCGGTGTATCTTCTCTTGACGAAGCGGTTGAAGAAAGCACCGACCATGCCCCAGCAGAGGTAAATGTATACAGAGGCTGGGGGTAACATACCAGCACCACCGTAGATAAGGGGGGTGCTGACGTATCGCCAGATTGAACGAGGCCACTTGCGGGCAAGCAGCCATGTGATGACTGGTGTCACGGCACCGACCAGCCAGAACCACTGGAGCGATGAGTAAATTGAGCCATGACTGAAAATACGGGCCGGGCCGATGGCTCCCCAAATAACAGAGGCTGTGTAGAAGACGCGACCACCTGGGCAGGTATAGTTGTTAGGCTGGTCAATCGCACAAACGTCAGGAATGTGTCCCAGTGCCCAGTTCATCACGCAGATCTGTACAATAGCTGACCAGATTGAGGCAACCAGCTGTGATGAAAACATGACTCTAGGAGGAACCTTCATGTAGTGGCCGAGCTTGAGATCCTGTGCAAAGTAAAGTGCCTGGCCCATGCAGATGTAGCCGTAATTCTTGAACATCATCATGGCCATAGGGCGACCAGGAACCATGTAGCCAATGATGAACTCAGTCAGAACATTAAGACCGAGCTGGATATTGGTGATAGCCTGAACAACGCCGATAGGGATCAACCACAGCACGGGAATGAGGAGGCAGATGAAGTACGCCCAGACGGGGAAACCAGTTGGCCAGCCAGCAATTACGCCAATGGAAATAGCAACCATAACAATGAAAAGAGCTGATGAGTGTCAGTATGAATAGATCTTAGGTTTGTTGAAATGACACCAAACTTACTCGCATACCACCAATCCTCCGCATCTCGGTATTTCTTCATCAGTCGCATGTGAACGTCATCCTCCTGATTGCGGGCCAGTTTGAATTGTCTCCAGATCTCATGTCCATGGTAGAGCACAACGTGAACAACAACAGCTGTAACAGCTGCAAAAGACAGACCATAGGAAAGGGCAAACTGCGTTGGTAGAAAGAGTGGCGAGTACTCCTTGTAAGCTGTTTCATTGAACTGGAAGTTGTTGTCGAGGATTCTCGTAACGTTGTAGATGGCGCCTGTGTTGTCGTAGGACTCGGATGACTGGACGGGGAAGTAATCCGCATACCAGGTACCTGTGAAATGGATGCCCATTGAAATGCAAATAAAGAAAACAATGATACCCAGGAGAACGTTTGCGATGGCGTGGAAAGGTGGGATCAGAGGAGACTGCAGGTAGCCGCTGTACACGGTCCAATCGAAGGATGTAGGCATCAAGCCATAGCCGGTCATGCCACCAAAAATCTTGTTGACTGTGACGTTGTGGGGTGCAAGCCAGCAAACCCAGGTGAAGTAAGAAAGACCTTTGAAGATCCAACCCGGAAACCAGTACCAAACGAAACCTCCGGCTCCGACAATTAAGAACCACCTATACCGTCCCATCTTCCAGCCATTAGTCTTGGTAGGGTCCGAGCCGGAGTGATCGTGAAGCGTATAGAACAAGGCACAATTAACCAAGTCAGTAGGCCAGATCATAGCAGCCGGCCACACCAGAAAGCGACGGGCAAGACCAGCCAATCCATATCCAGTGCAAAGAGTCGTGATGCCAAATAAGATCTGGAAAGCCCAGCCAAACTTTTGGCCATAGAAGATTTGCTGCGCAAGGAGTACATCAGTTGCGTAGAGAACGCCGCCACCGTACGCGGCCTATTCGAGTTAGTGATGCTCACGGAGAAGAGAGAAATTATGCATACATTAGACATGGCGACAATTACCACATGCTCCTTGTAGTTGAATTTACCAGGCTTGAGATTGAATTTGAGACCGAACAAGGTCCATTCTCGATCGGGCATAATCAAGTCCCAGCCAAGACCAAACGGATAGGCGACAAGCTGGACTACATAGGTAGTAACTGTAACACTGGGGTTTCGCAACGAGAAGAGCATATTCACGCCAGAGCCGATGGTGCAAAGAATCAACCCGATAGTCCAGGCACGGATGGTGTTGGCAGGAACATCGACATCGTAGTTTCGGACGACAGATCGGACTTCAGGATAGGGACTGTTGTCCTCCATGAGCGCGTGCTCAATCTCAATCCCCTTCTCGGCATTTCCAGTCGCGATAGCGGCGTCGACATCCGTGAGGTCGTCGATGGGCAGATTGGGGTCGAACTTGTGAGACTTCTCGAACTGCTGTAGATTCTCGAGATAATCACGACCGGAAGCGGAGACGGTCTCGAGAGGGCCAGGGATTGGAATAATATCCTCCGCCTCGTGGCGTTTGCGAAAGAGAGACGGCGCCATGATGATTGATATCCTCTGCTCGAGCAATGGATTGTTTCAGTGACAGCGAACCGACGTCGACGCGTGGTTTGAAGCCCGCTATGACAGCGACAACAACAACGGCCTTTGGTCTTGTGGTGTTGAGAGACGATGTTGAAGCGAAGGAGAAAGCCGACAGCGGCTGCTGCTTTGCAGATGTGGTTATACAGACTGGGACCGGTACGGGGGGGATCTCAGCCCCAAGAACAAGGAGGGCCTAAGACTGAGGAGAAGTGTCGCTCCCCGCGAATCGCACATTGACACTCAATGTTGTACTCTGGGAACAGCCATAAGGACCCGGTGCTAGACAACTTAGGCCATAGTGTGTTTCTTCGTGCTGTGCTATCGCGGGCGATGGCACAGTTGGATCTAGACCACCTTCTTAATTGGGCATGGGCTCGGGCTAGACCTGGTCGACTACAGACTTCGATGGCCCCTTGTGGTTCCTCAGTCTAAAGATTCGGACCTTTTGTTGAAAAAGCAGCATAATTCAATTCGTTGGTATTCTTGTTCGATTCTTTCGAGGCGGCAATGCAGAATCGCCAAGTGTTTGAAACATTTCAGCGAACGCAGGAGCACGGCTCCTCTGGACTTCGGCTAGGTCTTCCTATCGTGACGATAGCCCAGCATGCCTAGGACGCCCAGTTTCCCCTCGATGTCACATCAGGCATTGGCACGCCATTCTGCTATCTTATTCACCCAATGAACACAGGCCAATGAACACAGGCCCTGATGGCATTCAAACCTTCAGAGCGCTGCTTATCTCCAGCCTCTCCGGGGCTAGCCTCGGCCCACAAGATAACCGTGGTGTACGTGAGAATACAGCGACAGGTGTGTGTGTGTGTCAACGCCCAGCCTGGCACTTTTGTCTACATAAACGGCTCAACCGGCTGTCAATCATGCTGAGAACGACAAACGACGGGCAACTGCTTCCCTATCCTCGATCGATTCAGGGTCCAACCAGAATTCAATTACCTCCTGAACCATGATGCCGGGTTCAAGGTCCTAGGACCAGAATCCTTCTGGAATCTTGAGGGCTGAAGGTTGGTGGAATCTACCAGGCATGGATCATTTCAGGACTTGTGCTCAATTCGTCCTTTCAACTTGCTCAGTCGATGCAGCATGAATGTCAGAAAGTCCAAGTTTTGGTTTGCTCGTCCCACAGGATTGGCCTGGAAATCAGTTTCTTGCAAAAGGTCCTTTGCGAAGCAGAGATGGTTCCATTTACCTCCGATCAGCCTCCATCACGTGGCGAACTTTTGTTACCACATGCTCGGCTCACATTCATTGCAACCAGAAATGATGGAACCTTTGATCAGACCACTGAAAGGTCTTGAAATCTCTGCCAAAAATTCCAACTCAGGGTTTGTCATAGCTCAAGGAAAACTACGAAAGGGGTTCGGACAAACGATGGGATTATGAGGCCTTTCGTTCTTCGAATGGTATGTTGAATCGAGCCTGGCCATCTCTACTACTGTCCACTGTGAACTGCGTAAAGACCCACTGGATTTAACCACACGGCTCGGTCTGGCAGTTCACGTGTAAGTGAAATTTGACAAAATGAAGTGTTTATTTTTTATTTTATTTTTTTTACTTCCCCCAACAATCACAAAACTATCACCAATGTGCCTGGGAATACAATTACCGAGAAACATACAATGACTTATTAGTCGCACTTTGTATACACAAGCCAAATTTTTTGTTTTGTCATACCGGGCATCTTGCCGACAATGGGTTGCAAATGTGCAGTGAAAGGAAGCACATCACAATAGCTTATTTCTAGCGATTCATAAGTGCAAGCAAACAGGCTTTCAAGTCATTTCATGTGCCATGTTCAAAGGTAGTGTTAACTGCGACGTCTCCTCTTGGTACGAGGTAGCCAGTCGCCACTAGTCATCGCCAAAGACCTGATGGAATGACAAGATGGATAATTTGTTCTTGGTTGTCCATCACGACCTCGCAAACAAATAGTCAGACTTCCCAAGCTGTACCAACAACAACCGCAGTGATACAATTGGCATGTATCCATTCGCTTTAATTCGCTTTGCGATTGGCATTGACTACGCTTACCTACAATCATACACACTCGAGTTTGTGTGTATGTGTTTGTTGCAGTGGCAGCTTGTGTGTGGTAGCCAACTCCAACAGATGACGCACCGCTGTTGCCTACCTCAGGTACCTTCACTTCACAGCAGCGGAGGCAACTCTACCTAACTTTCAGCAATAACCTCACGAAAGCAATCGCGGGGTAGACATCTCACTACCTAAGGTACATCTAAACTCGTCGTTACCAAAACATTCGGCATCATGTCAACCACGCCAGGAGTTTCCTTTAGAAAGGACAAGACGAAGACATTTATTCCGCTCGAGAACAATCCAGAAGTTTTCACCAAACTCATTCACAACCTGGGGGTGTCCGAGAAGCTCGCTTTTTACGATGTCTATAGCGTTGATGAGCCTGAGCTGCTTGCCATGATCCCTCGTCCAGTTCATGCTCTGGTCTTCATTACTCCTGCACCTATGTGGGCACGCGTTCGTGAGAACGACCCTGGTTCAAAGGAGCTGACTTACGATGGCTCCGGTCCAGACGAGCCAGTTGTGTGGTACAGACAGACTATAGGTCACGCTTGCGGTCTCATCGCTCTCCTTCACAGCGTGAGCAACGGCACGGCCAAGAGCTTCATCAACACAGACTCGATCCTCGATAAGATTCTTAAGGAAACACAAGATCTCAAGCCTCTTCAACGCGCCAACTATCTCTACAACTCGACAGAGTTGGAGAAGGCTCACATGGCTGCTGCAGTGACAGGTGACACTATAGCCCCTGCGAGCGAAGAGCCCATCGGATATCACTTTATTAGCTTCGTGAAGTCACAGCAAGATGGTCATTTATACGATCTGGAAGGAGGTTGGGGTGGCCCGGTTGATTGTGGCACATTGGACGATGGTGATGATCTTCTCAGCGATAAGGCATTGGAGGCTACTGTCAAGAGATTTACCAAGGTTGCTGAGGGTAATCTTGAGTTCAGTATTATCGCGCTGGCAACAGTACCAGATGGCGTCTGAATAAAGATCCATGGAAATAGGTCGGTCACAAGAAATCAATGATATCAATGCATCTCGTTTACACTGGGCTTTCTCTTGTACGGTGTGTATTTCCTACGTGCCTGTCCTGGAACATCGCTGGATCTGACAGGGTTTTTTCTGTAGCGCTCAAATATTTGAAGCCTGCCTAGGTACGCATTGGAAGTCTCTCGGGATTGTTTCTTTGGTCTCTGGTGTTTGATGTTCCACGCCGGTCGTTGTGCAATGGAGCGAGTTGCAGCAGAAACGCAGTTGCAACTTTCACAGCTTGAATTTGTCACACCAGTCCTCTGCATGGATTTATCTGCCTGTCATGGCAGTTTCGCCCCTATGTGTGTGTTTCAATGAGATGCCGGCACTCCTAAACTGTACCCATCATATGGACTATTCAGGTCTGTGAGTAACTCATGACGAGGGCTAACGACATGAGACGGTTCAGACGATAGATACATTAGATAGTGTGTATTCTACAGCTCATTCTGCACTGTTCTTAAAGGGTTTGTGTACGACACCTGACCCCAAAGTCTTTGGTGGTGTTGTCGTCGTTGAATGTTGAAGGCTGAGGCAAAAGAACTACATTTTATGATGTCGAGTACCTGCTTTCGCTGAAGAGATTCCAATATGCGACATTATCTTTCGTACAGGTTACGCAATTATCTTCCGAGATTCAGTACACTGAATGGCCGAGTGACCATTCTTGCCTAGCTAGACTGTATGGCATTGAGATCACATCATAACCTTTCTCTTGCCTCAAATACAGGTTCAAAGATGTTGAATTGACCTTGTGAGATACTCAGGGATGTTTTATTCCAAACCTTCACTCTAGCAATGCTTGTTGCGTGGCTAGCGAGGACGTTATACAATCTTGAGCATAGTTAACAACAAGCAGGGTTTTACATGCCTATAACCATGTAGTCTTCATACCAGGTCTCAATACTGAGGTAAGAGTGCACTCTGTACCAAATATCGTGTATCCTTTGCTCCTCGACTCAAAAATCACTTACTCCGAGGCCTCGGCTCTCAGAGACGATACCTTGACTCAACGAGCAGAACTGAATCAGGCATAATCCTCGACCATGATTGAGTGAACCCCTGGCTATCTGGTTTCACTCTCTTTTTTCGATAGGGGCTTGGGATTTAACCTTGCATTATGTGATGTTCGTATATTGATTTTATCCGTCGATTCCATGCATAAGTGTCACGACATCTCGTGAACAACCCGATCTTGAAGATCCCAGTCAAAATAACAGTTTATATCTCTTTTTTTTTTTTTTTTTTGCTATTTAGTAGATTCCCAGTGGTAATTTGGCAAGAGACTGGCGCACTGCCACGAGTTTTCGGAACGCGGCAGCACGCCTGTTCCAGATATTATCGGGCATGCAACTAGCTGGTTGACACATTGTGAATCACATGCACGAGGGCCTTCAACATTCCGACTTCTGTCCTACAACAGCATCTTAGTATGTTTCTTAGTTGTTCTTATCGTGCCGGTGCTTTTTCTGTTACTCATACAGCATCATACCCATGTCTCACGGGTTGATTCACCGATAAGTGTGGCAATCCAAGCACGACGAATGACTTACCGCTGCGACCTATGGTCTGTCGGTGTGGTCTTTTACTTGTTGTGGCTGATCGGTGTTAACTTATTGACGACTCGGGTTGCAACCCCATAGACCATTCGTAGTACAATACAGCCTCTAGCCCGCGTAGTCTCGTACAACGACGAGTGAGGCTCTCTATTCGAGCCCAAGACAATGTCTCAGCTTTAGCTGCTAGCATTATCCATTCGACTGGCTACGATAAGCCTGGGCGTACCAATGCTAAACATGATCTCATGAGGGCTAAGCAAGCGGGCTGGTATCTAAACTAAGCCATCTGAAGTGCTGTGGACAGGTCGACGGTTCAGCTGAGAATCGGAACCATCCACGCCCGACTCTTGAAAAAATACGTCTTCCTGGGGTTGCAGTGTGCCAAATAGGTATTATGTAGTGTATACATGTGTATGCGAAGGACTTATAAGGTGGCTAGGTATTTGAACTTATGTTCTGTGCTTACCCTGCAGACAAGTAACTCAGTAGGATTGGCACAATAGACTTCAGCTATGGGGTTTAATTGTATGCGACGCTTCGAGTCGAGGTCATTTGTATGATTGGATAATGAAATTGACATGGTATCCAGTTAGCAGCGATACCTAAGGTAGGCTACAAGTTGGGCCATCTGTACATACTTGGGAGCACCACCAAATATCACATCATTTACCATGCACAACGTCGTTTTACGGTGAGCATGCGGCAGCACGGTACTAGCTTTGTGACCTATCGAGGATTTACATGTATGCTGGTCACGTTGGAATAGGAGTCGTGATCCCAATGGTCCCAAAGTCGTCGATCTTTACATATCTCATCAAACAACTTGTCCCGCTCGGGTGCTTTAATTAGACATCAGGACATACCATAGTCAGATTCAGTTCAGTGGAGGGTACGTACACACCGACAAGATGCTAAACGCAGGTAGACATACTGGTATACAACTATACATAATTACCAGCGGAGTAGATAGCCACATTTCAACATGATGATGTCTTGACGGCGGGATCACGGACAGCCCACTAGAATATGCGAGATTCTGAAAATCCCATGTCGACCGGCCTGTTGATGGTCCCTGCGATGTCAAATTTAGCACACGCCCCATGTTCCTTAGCTACTGGGTCTCTCCATTCACGGCACAACGTTAACCAGGATGATATGATTAACTTGACGAGATAGATCAAGAAGTACTCGACGCCGTTCAGCCTTGCGCGCTTGTTCGGATAACTTAAATGCCGAGGACACACTAGATCGGAGTAAAAGGCCCGTCGAAATGAAGCGAGCACGATTTCTGCAAGTGAGCATGAAGCTATTGTCGAGGATGGATATAAGGAATGACAGTCAATTAGCGGCAGATTATCCAATAGCATCCAAGAGAGTGCCTTTTTAGCACCCAGTTTTAAGCGATGACTACCCACCTAGTGGAAGCAAGGATGGATTTGCACGCGCAACGGGCGTATTACATCCGTCGTAGATCATGCCAAACAATTGTGGTTTGAACAATTCGAGATCGCGATGAACGATCTAGCTATCCTCCGTGGAATTTTGGCTCGTTTACGGAGTTGCTGGCCTCCAATAAGACACATTTTATTGAAGGGATCGTCAATAGTCCGCCAGGAGCTGTGATGACCCCCCAGAACCGTGCATGGTGAGAACCCCTGAATTGACGGAAATAATACATACATGGTACTATGAGGCCGTTGCCTAAAAACCTAGTAGCTTCCATCAAGCTTCAGGAAGATTTGTGAGATGATGAGCTGCGGCAGACGATCCAACTGGAGACGAGAGAGCGCTTTTCTAACAGGGATCACCTTGACTTTGATCTCGCCAAGCCAGTTGTATGTGGAAGCGAACCCGAAAGGATAGGTAGATGGATCCATCACCATGAGCAAAGGGAGAGCCTAAGAAGCTTCGTTCATTCCTCTCAAGGCGGGCGAGATTAGGCACCTTTAGCACCTATGCCAAGTATCGGTGTGTATTCAATATTGTTCAATGGCGCTCTGTAGTCTGCACATCGTCAGCTCATCAAGGGTTTTTTGTTCGCTGCACGTCTCAGTGCATTCAATAGCTGACGCCGGTAGCCGGCAACAACAACTTGCCAGGTAAGCCCGGCAGATCGACGATGAGGTTAGAGGAGAATAACATGACTGGTTGACTTACAGCGGATCAAGCAAGAACACCAAGACGACTAGTTGAACGGCCTATCCCGGGGCATGGAAGCGTATTTGAAGGGTAGCCTCATTCGGCTCAGCGCTGAGCCTCGTCACCAAAATAGGAGTGGCTTCGTGGCGCGCACGTTGGAAAAACGCCCACTACTCGGTCCATATCCCTGACCCTGGTCTCCTTAGCAGGCTGAAAACCACAAACTCGTCCCATGTCCATTTCACCGTCCTGCCAAAAGGGCTAGAAAGGTCTAGCTCTGTTCGGCTTTACGTCATCGATTATGTAGTCGCGGTAAAGAATCGCCGGGCTATCCGGGGTGTTGGTTTATATGGATTTCGCCTGCATCGAAACCTCTTGTTCCCGAACGAAGAAATCTCTGACTTGAGTAGTAGGAAAACTTCTATTTAACGCCAGAGAGAAATGGGATGGAAGATCATCAAGAAAAGCTTGTTCACTCTGTGTCAGTATGTGTAAATACTTTAAACCACACTCGACGACACGTACTCCTCAGTGGATGGTGACGGAATGTGGGTTTATTTCTGCAAGGTACGGCGTGACAAGACAGGGGATGTGTTTCCAGGATCCGCGATCGATCTAAGGAGCTGGCAGCAGGTACCTCTCAGGTACTGTTTATTTCGGCACCATAGGTAACTCTGAAAGTCCGCCCTCCGTTGTGAGCCTCAGAGATTGTTGAGCGACTTCCTGACCAAAGAAAGTCTCACAAGCTCCATCAGCAACTTTTGTCGCCAAGACAGATGTGGACTAGAACTACCCACTTTCTGCCAAGTAGCGGGCTGCTATCCAGCTTGGCGCTGCGGGAAGACAAGTTTACCCCCTGATGGCCCTGGCAATTAAGCCATGGCGGCGGAGAAGACGCGTATCAAGATCACTGCTCCGTGGGATGGGATTTGTAACTGAAGTTATTTATGCTCGGTGATGGAGAAACTCCATCCCTCTTCCGGCATAGAGTTTGAGGGGACGCCGATACATGACAAGGGTGTTGTTGAGATTCTGTGTTCTCAGTTGTACATCTGTTGGTCGAGCTACCTAGAAAGCCAGAACCCGAGAATTTTGGTAGGACTTCAGTTCAGGTATGGAGGAGGATATGCAATGCATATCGTATTTCTGCGCTGGGATGGGATTTACCTCAGACCGAAAGTTATTACAGCTGTCCATTAACCTACTAACCTCATCAAGACATGGCCGTTGAAACGACAATTCATCATAGACTGGCATGAGGTTGGTTTGTTTTAAACTCATTAGGAAGCATGCCCACAGCACAGACATGTTTCGAAACCCAAATCCAAGTCGAAGACTTTAGATTTTGTTATAATATCTGACATACTTTCAACAACCAGTAAACAACTTGACTGTCATTCGTCGGTAAAAATTCTGTCGACTGGCGTATAGCAAAGCCCATTGTTAGTTTATTGTGCGAGATAGGAGGACAGCACATGGAAACGGAGGACTTTAAATTCCCGGTTGGTGGAAGGGTTTAACGATGGGGAACTGTTCCATTAAACTTACCCACTTGATTATACTTGGCTTCTCTGAGGCGCAGCATGTGGGATACGTACGCCGTGTTGTGCAATGCTCCACGGTGTTTGAACTTTACATAGGCAAGATAGGTCACATCCCGTTGTTTTGTTGGCATTTCCACAGGGTCGCCCTGCACTTTCAATGAGAGGGGTATCTTTGCATGTGCTTGTCCTGATATTAACTTTGGCGAACTAGTCAATACGATGTTTAAACCGCCAGACACACTAGAGTTTTCCAGGCATGATGGGTTCTTGATGCAGCCACCCATGTCAAGCAATTGTTTGATTACCATCCAACTCAAGGAGTTTCGATGTGAGCATTGTGTCGTACTGCAGCCGTTGTTGGCTGTCCGACTGTATAGTAGACTGGTATTATGGATCATGCCATGTGTGGTCTGCGTAGAATACTGGCCAACTCTCATAGCGAGCTTGCACGAGATTGGGGTCAGGAGATCCATCGAGGCCCCAAGCCTGAGTATCTGCATTTTTGGTTCATCGTCAAACATATTGACCGGTTACCGACATCACTTTACCCGTCGTAGCGGCGTCAGATGGTCTGCTCCAACGTCAGCGCAATCCCGTGCCGCACGACGCGGATGTTAGGATGGATGATGCTGGTAGGGATCATGATAAGGGATTCGGACAACAGACGGTGATGGAAGGTGAGGGACAAGGGCAAAGTCGGGAAGATTTGGGTTTGGATGGATTGAGGGCAATCGAGTTAGGGTCCCATCTATTCGTACTAACCAAGCAATTGTTGGTGACTGACTTCTCGCTTCTGGGGTTTGCTTCGTATTCATTTGACTGCGTGATTGATTCCCCTCGTTTACTTCTCCCTTGACTGAACATAATTTTCTCCTCTTCACCCTCTCTTTCTGAACATTGTAGATTCTGGTTTGCTGCATCAACGACCAACCGCAGCCGACGCGAGATTCGGTCTTTTTCTTTTTTAATCTTTCGGGTTGTGTGGCGTCTGGGGAACATTTGAACACCCAAGCTGAAAAGAAAGCGAGAGCGGAGACCAGACGACACGCGACGACAAAGCGAGCTACCTTACTCGATCCAAGAGAGAATCAATGCGAAACACAACGATCGAACGGAGTATCAACGACGAATAAGACCGATAGTTACAACAACCAACATCGACTAATAATTCTCAAACTCTGGGGCATCCTAAACAGTTGGGTAATTTCGATATTCGGCCGAAGTGTTTTCTTCTGAACGGACGAAAAGACTACACCAAGACACTTTGGAATTGAGTTCTTTGGATTTTTAGCGGCGGATCCCTTGATATCTGACTACTTTCAACGGTAATCCGGCAGTCACTTCTGCAATCAATTATCAACTGGGCTCGCTCTCTACGGAGTACCTTAGGATTTTAATCAACCTTAAGCTTGCGTGTATTTCCCTCGTGGCATTGGGTCCTCAACTTCCGGCCGCTCCGCACCGATCCTCGTTAGCTCCAGCAACGTATCTCCAAACGAAGGTCTTCCGAGTCCCCCGTCCTCGTCACCGTTCGTCACTGCTGCCACACCACTGGCCTATCCCTGAGTTAGGAATAATTCTATTGTGAGGGACAAAAGAGAAACAGTAAGTTTATTTTTGTTATTGTTGTAAAGTGCTTGGTCTGAAGGCTTCTGCGTTACTGGTTTACCAATTGAGTTTCATGGATCGAGTCGACAGTCTCTGCTTCATCATGACTTCAAAGCCTTCCTCCATCCCTTCATAACACACCCCTCTGCCTCTGCCAATTCCTCCAACCTTTCTGCCATTCGCATTTTTTTTTCTGGGCATAGCAGAATCAAATACGGGGGTTTGCATTTTTTGGGGCGGCATTCCGTTTTTAGAACCATATCCTCGCATTGCATCTCATCACACACGCACATGTCTGTCATGTAATTTGAGCCTCCCAACCACTGGCAGCTCATGATATCGTTGTTCTCTCTCCTTCAAACTACCTACAGTCGGACTGAGCCACTCCCGCATATCGTACATGCCGCCGCCTCCGGCCGGGGCCCCCTTGTCTCATTTTCCTTGTATCCAAGCCTCTCTTTCACATACCTGCTTGCTACATATGTACTTGTTGCTTTGCTTGTTGCTTGCTGTTTCGCTGGCCCCTTGCAAGCTCGGCCCCCTTGGTTCTTGACTTGGCCTATCTTTGCTGGTCTGTCATCCACTCGCATCTTCTCTTTCTCCCACACGCCTCCTCTCACTTTACTCTTGTTGAAATTGTCTAGCCTCTCTAGAACATCTTGAACACCCCGGTCCCCAGAGAGATTACAGTGGTTGTCTCTGCCAAGTATACTTCAGGTAGGCACTGCACTACTTGAGTTTTCTCTCTCGGCGGCGCCTTACCCCCCTGCCACCTCAATTCAAATCAAGGCCCAATCATTCACGGGCCATATCATCATTTACAGGCGAAACACACAACGCACTTGCTCAGACCAAAGACCAAAAGGGACACTCTCTTTCATCAACCCGAAGCTGATCAAATCAAGGCAACGCAGCACAGCACAGCACAGGCCTACAGCTGTAGGCCTAGCCGATCGCAAAAAAGGGACAATCGGAGGCCCGCCGTACTCGTACTGAAAAATCCTCCCAGAGCCAAGTCCGCGCAACTTCTTCCGCGCCCGCTGTGAGATTTCTAAGCTTGAACGAGGGTCCAATTCTTGTTGCAGCTTCTCAGCTCAGCACATTCTCACTCCTACAGTCTGTCCGACTACAATCCCCAGACAATCTCCCACACCCCGTTTGGTGCACCGTCCACCGAGGCCATCTCAGCTCTCGTCCCACTCGTCACGCTCACTACTGGCCGCTTGTCGATTCTTTGCTGCTTCTCATTACCTATCGCAAGTTGACGCACGAGACGCCGCTGTACATCCCCCCTGGTACGCCATCCTGCCGCCTACGCCACGATTTAGGCCCTGTCGCTCGTTGATTCTACGGCTGGCTGTCACTATCACTGCCGTCTTCTCGCCCACCGACGCCTCGCTGGCCTCGTTCCCATTCGATAGCTTCCTTCTCCCGAGCCGCTACATGCACAATTGAGCTGCGCTATCGTCTTTGATCCTCGTCCCATCCTCGTCGCCCGCATTGCTACTCACACTTTGAGCTTATCCTTGCTTAGGCAGGTACTTCCATCAGTCCCGATCTTGTTGTGTTGTGGTACCCAATATACGCCCCAAGACTACGGGTCCGTCGTTAGAAACCGCTCCGCTACACCCTCAGACTGGACCAGGCCACTATTCCACATTAGGACCCGCCAGACATTATGGCGCCTGTATCGCCCCGGCTCAAGATTCTATCAGGTTTGTCGTCTCTTCTCTTACGATTCTCCTTCATCCCTAGGGCTAGTCCACGCAGAAACCAGAGGTGGACGGTCGCGTCATTTCAGATCAACTGGTCCCTCCCAATCCTTCATCAGTTGACACAATCCCTCCTGATCTTTCTGTCTCTTATTTACCTTTCACTCGTTTGTCTTGAAATCCTCACGTCAACCGTCAGGACGGTTGCTCGTGCAGCGTCCCACTCTTGTCGCTCATCATGGCCAACATCGAGCTAATGTCAGTTTGTTCAGTGGGAGGCAATCCTGTCTCGGCGTTCTTATCATGGAGGCTTCAGGCAACCAATGCGTGCGATGTGACGCTCGTTTGGAAGTCTGGTTACGAGCATGTGGCACAGTACGGTATTTCGTTCAAGTATGTGAACCAATGCGCTCCGACTTCAACAACATGCTGATTATCATTCAAGATCCCCGATATTTGGCAATGAGAGGTTCAAGCCTCGACATGGTACAGTACAACAATTCCCTTGCTTCCGTCCAGCATGCTGAGATAACATTTGAAGTTGTTCGAAACCCCGAGGATGCCGCGAGCGCTCGAGACGGCCCTTTCGATTATGTCGTACTCTGCGTCAAGGCGTTACCCGATGTTTACGATCTCGCCTCAGTCATTGACTCGGTCGTGACCCCCCAGCATACATGCATCATCGTCAACACAACGCATACTCTCGGAGTCGAAGCTGCTTTGGAGGAGCGATTTCCTACCAATGTGGTCCTATCACTCGTTTCAGGTGCTGAGCTCACACAACTCGGTCAGAGTGAATTTGAACACAAGGGCCCAGCAGACATTTGGATTGGTCCTGCTAACAACCCGAACAATATCCCACAAACCATCCAGGAGGACATGGCACAGGCCTTAGCAATGACACTTAGCTCTGGTCAAGTGGAATGCAAAGTCTCGCCAAATATCCGCCAGCAGCAATACGAGAGAGTGATAGGGTTTGTCTTTCACCTAACCGCCTTGAACTCAACTAACTGATGTTGCAGTCCTATTGCGTTCCATCCGATTAGCGTTATCTTCGAAACTCCCAACCATGCCTCGTTGTTGGAAAAGGTTGGCGTTAGGGACATGGTATCGGATGTCATTGACGAGTTGCTTCGTCTAGCTGATGCCAATGGATGCAAATTTGAACCCGATTTCAAGCAGAAGACGATCGACGAGATGTCCAAAGCTTCCGGAGAGAGCATAATGTGGCAGGATTACGTTGCTCGAAGACCTATGGAGGTTGAGACGTACCTAGGCTCGCCCGTCAAATTGGCCAGAGACTCGAATATCGCCCTTCCTCGTATCGAGACACTTTACTCAATTCTTCATAACCTTAACCTGGTCAACCGCAACAGACCCAAGCCTGGCGACCCGAACGCGAATATCATACCACCCGCCTCTCCCTCCGCGGCACCTGTGCCCCGAATGCCTTCTCAAAACAGCCATCGACCCATGATGAACGGTATGCCCAATGGAAACGGTATGCCCCCTCGCCAGCCCAGACCTCGGAACTCTTCCAACTTCAGCCAAGGTGGTATGCGCCGTGGACCACCCCCGATGAACGGTGGACCACCCAATGGTTATGGGCGACCTCCGATGAATGGTCCCGGATCTCGCCAACCTTCAAGAAGAGGCTCATTAGAGGAGACTAACCTGGAGGAATTCTCTCATCTTGTTCTTTATGACGATATACCTGAAGGTTCCGAGCCATCCGTCAGTGGTGACCCAGCAGACATTAACCTCAGAGAACGAGAGTTGGCTTTACGGCAGCGTGAAATGGCAATTCGTGAGCAAGAAATTCGAATGCGCCGTGGACCGCCTCCTGGCCCTCCCGGAGGCACTGGACCCCGTCGTGGACCCCATCCTATGCGCAACAGCAAGCAAGTGTTTGACGAAGATGATGATGACGACGACGATTACGTTGACCCTACTGCCAACCCTGGTCCTCCGCTGATCGACCCAGACAACTTCGATATGATGAGCGTAACATCGAGAAAAAACCGAAAGGCTCCGGGACCAAGCCCTGGCCAGTTTCGCCGTAATCCCGATGACATGCCGCCTCCTACACGGGGCGGCCGTTTCAGGCCCAACTTCGGCCGCAATCGATCTTCCCAAGTCGGTCACAGCTCCATGACATCTGAAAACATCCTTGAAGACCCTCTCATGAGCTGCTCCTCGGATCGCTATGGATCCGTTGACCGTGGAGCGATGAACGCAGGCTCTCGAGCAAACTCACTAACAGCATCAAGGCTTGACGACATGCAGTACGGCCCAGGTCCTGGGGGACCTCCCGGGATGAATGGTGCTTATCCCCGGCGCGCCAGCCAGTCTCCCGGGAACCCTTATACTCCATCTATGCGAGGCGGCAGCCGACGGGGATCGCCCCCCGGTGGTTACGGTCCAGGTCCGGGCATGAATGGGCGACCATCACCCCCGGATGGTGTTCGCCAACCTGTCCCTCGACACCCACCTGGTCATGGTAATTCAGTAGCACCACAACAAGTTGAACAACATATTGGGGTGAGCGCCCTCCACCAAACTAAGCCTAGGAATGTTCGCAGTCTGACGGGTAGTGCGAGCGCCAGCGCGGGCAGTGGTGAATTTGATTCCGAACAGTCTGCAAACAGCAGTCAGGGTAGCTTGCCTCCACGACCGCCGATCGGTGTGCGTTAGGACGCTCTACACGGCGATAATATTCAACGGAGTACCTAGAACGTCAGGTTCCAACTCACGGTCCCATACATGACGTCTATCCAACAAGGCTTTGATATTCTTGTTTTCGCAGTTATGGAGTTCCGGACATGCTTTCTGCATCGCTTGAACAGGATCATTCATTTATCCTGTCGCGAAGCCTGGTTGAGGCCATGTGTACTACATCTATGCATCTGGCTTGAACAACTATACGACACACCTCGGCGAGGACGACCCTATTTCATTTTGTTTTTATTATACGCCCGAGTTCCATCGAAAACACGAAACGACACGACAAAAGTCAGAGTCACTTTGGACTATTCTCAGACGCGACGTCTTTTTAATTATTCCTATCGACACATACATACATTGAACAGCCAAACAGAAGTAGGCTATCCTTGGTAATAATGCATTGGAATTGGGGATGATATACTGGTGCTTTTTAGCATATAATCGGTTCTCAATTCTTCAAGGCTCTGTTCATGAGACGCCCGAGTCTTGGTTCTGCTTCAACATATTGGGACAGCCTCGTGCAAGGAAGAGATTTTCGAGAGAGAACGCTAAGCCCGTCTCGCAGAAGACAGGTTGTGACTAAATAATGAACGTGCTGGTAGAAAACGAGGAAGTGGGTGGGTAAGATCAAAGGCTTTACACCAGCTAAGCAAGTCTTTGTTTTTCCTTTGATTGTTGAAGCGCCCTCCAGAAGTTTGCGTGGACATGTCATGAGAGGTCAAATGGACTTAGCAAATGAGGAGGGATCATGGTAGGCATTGTTTTTCTTGGCGGGGTTACACAATCAAATTAGACTACGGATGGTTATTTCTTTTCTGGTTAAATCTGTTCATCGCGAGACGTTGTGGAATGTGAAAAGGAAAGTCGTCCACGAGGTTGGAAGAATTCCTATTGGAAATATACATAGATACGAAATAGTAGTATGGACGAGAAAAGCGATGAAATAATGGCCAAGGATTTCCGCATTACGTTTGAAAACCCATTGATAATATAAGCCGAACCAAGTTCAATAACTACCTACCTAAAGTACAAGCAAGATGCGACCTGGCAGTCAACAATATGCCCACTTCTCTTGGCATCCCGGCAGAGAGGCACTTTACTATTGTATAACTCAATAGACCAACAACAGCGAAGCCATCAAAGCTGAGAAAACAGCCATAGGTACATAGCCAGTTGTTCTTGTGCCAGCGTTAGGATCCTCACTGCCTCTGGTGATATTCCTGGTGCGCAAGCACAACAGCGAGGGCTGTAAAACATCGTCCAGGCTATATGTGTCGGGGTCACGACGACCCCAGTTGATCATTACAGTCCAAACACCACGCACGGCATAGTCATATGCCTCCTCCTGGGTCATTGCATTGTATCTTCCAACTGTTTGTGGACGTTGGCTAATCAAAGTCTTTCCCTTTTCAAATTGGCTCAGATTCGCCCCAGCTGTATCACGGGTCAGTATTCTTTCACTTGGATAGTTTGTGAAGCTAGACTTACGAGCTCCACCATACGTTGGACCGTAGTCTTTGTAATACTTTTCGCATTTTACTGGCATATGTGGCAGCATTGTGCACTCCTCGCCATTCCAGTAATACCCAGCTGCTTCTGCGTTCAAGGCCTTTAGGCAATCTTCGTCAAGGAACGAACTGCAGTCTCCATCGTCGTGTTGTGCATCGTCAGTTGCTCCATCCTTCAGACGACTGGGTCCCCAGAAAGCAACACAGACATACCAGTCTGAAGAGTTCGTACGGCTGCTATTCAACGTTGGAACCCTCATTCCCTCTGGTGCTTGAACACTGATGTCAATGCCCGGATAAGGTGTATCGTCCTCAGGGTCATCCGTGATATTGGCTACCCGGATGGTAGCCCTCCAGCCATCAACGGTCTTGTTGGGCGGGAATCTTTCCGATACGTTATACGCCTCAAATTTATATGTCCCAGTTGCGTTGGGTTTCTCGAAGGCAGATTGCCATTCTTGCTCGCTCATATTACCTGGGCTTCCATTCGTCCCATATCGACCATCAAATGCAATGGCTGCGGAGATCAAAGCAGTGAGTGGCAGAGCAGCTTTCATATTTGAAGACGGCGGCAAAGATGATATAACTAATTTGGTCTCAATTAAGCTTAAAGTCAACTTAGTCTGCTTGTGGGGTTGTTGTTGTCTTGATATAGATAGTATTTCGATCTGCGCTTGTCTCCAGAAGGATTTATCTAGTCGACACTCGGCCTTGGCTACCAGAATCCTAATAGGTCCAGACTACACAACGGCTAGATATCTGGTCATTTGCGTACAGTTGGCAAACCACGATCCTCTGATCTACAGTCAACTCCTTCGCGCCGTAGCCAAGTCGCGCTGAGCAAATCCTTGTTGGCAGTTATGACGTCGCAGGAACAAAAGAAGCAGGGTATTGAACCAGTGGAGATACACCTGAAAGGAACATATTTGGGGGCCTTTTGTCGATCATAATGCTCTTCTAGGCTGCTAGGCAGACAGTATTCGCTCCTTGGTGTAAAAATCCCTGAATTGTTAGCATTCAGTTGTCAGCCCAAAGTCAACAAGGCTGAAAGGCGCCCTTTCCCTGATCCGAGATATAATTCATCACTACCTGTAGGTAGGTAGGATATTCACCAGATCCATGTTTGCACCGGAACGCCATGCGAGAAGAAAAGACCAGAGTTAAATTGATAAGAGCAGCTGAACAATGATTTCAGTGTCGGTCCATGAATAGATAAGCTGTTGTTTGAACGTTGAAACAGACTGCTGTATAAATGTTGCCGAACCAATCAATGATTGTCGAACGCACGGGCCATTTTACCACTAGTATGGATTGTAAACAAACCCCAGGTAGGTTCCGTACCCTCCCAACCTTGAATACCTACAGGTAGTTTAGATAAGGTAAGCATAATTGCATTTCCAGAAGACTGCCTCGAATACACAAACATACAACAAAAGAAGCCGTTGGCCCTTTTCTTACTTACCCCTGGGTATTCCTTCCTCTGAGTTCAGGAGGAGGCCGGTGATCCTCGACTTACAAGAGAAGCATCTCGTCTTCACCCATTCGCAAGTGGGTGTTATAAATTCACGACAAATAATTATCACATCCTACAACGCTATGGCGACGCGAAACGTGAGCGGGTCACAGGTGCGACAGAGCATGGCCACCACTGGAAGTGCTGTCAAGACACGACAACTCGTGAGTTCCCTCAGCCCTTATACATGACTATGATCGTTGTCAACTCCCTTATCGTGTGACTTTATGGACTCAGGTTGCAGAACTGTCCTGTTTCTAAATGAAAATGACGTTTGCTAATAATCTCTTGATTAACCTAGGCACAACTAAACTCCCAACTCGCACAGTTGTCATCAAATCTCTCCGATACCGAGAACTTGCTACGTATGACAAGTGTCCAAGCGGAAGCTATGCGTGGACTTGGTAGTTGGCATGGTGGTTTGTAAGTTTTTCGATTCGGTCGTGGTGGTGGTGATATAAGGAAATGGTGTCGCTGACTTGATGGATAGGTTCATGGCAGCAAGCAAGGTCTTAGGAGAGGAAAGTGTCAAAGAAGCTGGGCAGCCAGGAAAGTAAGAATCGAATAGTCAATCTGGAAGAGGCGGCAAAGCGATATTCCAACAAAGGATGGAGAAAATGCGGCGGGAGTTATGTTCTATTAGACGTATCGAAAGCCGCTATTGTTAAAAAGAAATCCTCTCAGCAAGGGATTATGCTTCCAGCTTGACTGATATGCAGTCAAGCTTGGTGAAAGTATAGCATCTGATATGTGTTACGACGTCCTCTGGTGCTCCCGGCCATATTCTCAAGGCCGTGCAGCTTCCCCAAAGCCGTAGTCTATTGCCTATCGTCAGCATGAAAGTATGCTATGAAAGGATGACAACCTCCTGCTAGAAAGCTTTGGACTGCAATAAAGATAACGAAGAACACATATGTTTGAGCGCAACGAAAATAACGCTGCTTTGGTGCTCAACCATGTTGTAAACCAAGACTCAGGCAGCCTTCTCAGTCTCTGGCTCAATGTGAGTTCTCTGGACACAACTCAAGCTAGGCTTGGTCTTTGAGGGCGATATCGGTCTATTGGGTGCGTGAACGACCTTAACTTTCTTTTGTCATTCTTCAAGGTCCTGGCGTCTGGCCTGGTGTCGGGCTGGGCGTTTCGTGTGGTGTGGTTTGGGCGGTTGCCCCCTGTACCTTCGATTCATTGCTGCTATGTTCTGTGCCTTCTTCATGATCAAGCTTGCGCAAGTTCTTCCGCTTTTGTCTCGGGGCACTGACTGGGTATCTCTTGACATTACCACAAGTCTTGCAGTTGATGTTTAAAATATCTGCCCATGGCTTTCGCCCTCCTTTACTCGCATTCTCCACGGTTGATGTACAGGTGTCGCCCTCGACTAGTAGAGTGTCACAAAACTTGCAAATAGTTTGCTTCATAGCCGGACTCCGCCGTATTTGTGCTTTGAGAGTCACAGCTCGCAGGTCTGAAATGGCCTGACGAGATATGTTCCTCAGTGCTTTTTCCTCGGTTCTTGTTTGAGGACAAATACTGTGCTCATGGCTTGCGGTTGAGGATTTTGCTGCAGCATTCTGCCCGGTTGAGGATTGTTTAGTAAGATATGAGGCTGCTTGGTAGAGGTACGATGCTCTGGAGTAGATGATGCGGTTCTGGACGCCTTTTGGTTCCTTGCCTTTCGCCATTGAAATTTCCGAAAAATTGAGGAATTTTGCTGGTTATCTTATAAAAGTGAAGTGCTTCATAATCTTAATTCTTAGTTGTATGCTATAACCAGTGCATAGCAATGTCTAGCACTGCCTAGAGCTCTATCACGTGATGAACGGTGCGCACGGGCCTCTCTGGCCAGCAGCGACCTTGCTTGCTCCCGCCTGCTTCTGGCACCTCCCTTCTCAGCCTCAACAAAGACTCTTTCAAGTCATCCTTGGAACGAGTATCTTGGTTCCCGACACATTCCCCCCATTTTACATCTCAAATAACATTTGATCCTGGTTCTATCACCTTGACGGCACGCCTGCGCCGCGTTTTCGATACTTTACGGCGACGCGACTCGAACGTAATCGCGTCAGACTCGTCATCGCAACTTCGCTGCAAAGAACAGCTTCTGCGATAGCTTCCGCAGCAACCATCTAACTATTGGTAAATCTCGATCAATATGTCTCACGAGGAAGATCTCATCGATTACTCCGATGAGGAGATCGGTGGTAACGAAACCGCTGCTACCACCTCCAACGGCAAGAAGGGCGAGCTTGCTGCCGGCAACAATGTCGACAAGAAGGGCAGCTACGTCGGCATTCACTCCACCGGTTTCCGCGATTTTCTTTTGAAGGCTGAGTTAATTCGCGCCATCGGCGACTGCGGTTTCGAACATCCATCGGAGGGTCAGTCTTGATATTTTAATACCCTAAGTCATCATATCCCCTCCCTTCAAGCGTTCGTCCATCTCGCAAGCAAGAACAAATGGCCACTTTTTTGCGCAATCGTCATTTTCGTCATCATCGGGGCGGTCAAGGCTGGATCTGAGAGACGGTCCGAGTATCCGGGCGGAATAAGACCACGGGTGAAAGACGTGGTTCTCCGCAAAACCACAACATTATTGTCACGATTATCACGCGTAAGCGGATAATATGTCAATCGTTGTCGCGAACGGATTCTTCTGGTATATACGAGGGCAAAACAAGGAAAACGCGAGACACCAAGAAACTTCTTGGTGCTCTTAGGCTATGATTGCTTGTGCAACCATCCGGCCTGTGAGCCCTAACCTCGCGTCGATATCAAACTCTTGCAAATACATTTCAATGGAAAATGCGAGAATACAATGGCTAAGCTGCGACGATGGACGGACACTTGACATTACACCCGTCGTTCGTTGCTTCTTAGAAACCCACTCTAACATCGGTTCGATCGACAGTTCAACAAACCTGTATCCCTCAGGCACTCCTCGGTGGTGATATCATCTGCCAGGCCAAGTCTGGTCTAGGAAAGACAGCTGTCTTCGTTCTCGCTACCCTTCAGCAGGTCGAGCCTGTGAACGGAGAGGTCTCCGTCGTTGTTATGTGCCACACCCGAGAGCTGGCTTACCAGATCCGTGACGAGTACAACCGCTTCAGCAAGTACATGCCCGACATCAAGACCGGTGTGTTCTATGGTGGAACTCCCATCAAGACCGACATGGAGACACTGAAGAATAAGGACACCTGCCCTCACATCATTGTGGGTACTCCTGGACGTCTTAAGGCTCTCGTTCGTGACAAGGCCCTACGTCTGGGCAGTGTTCGCATCTTCGTGCTTGATGAGTGTGACAAGATGCTTGATCAGCCTGGTGAGTCTCGCTCATGCAACCAATAACTAGCGTAGGCTAATGGCTTCAGATATGCGTACGGACGTGCAAGATGTGTTCCGCGCTACTCCTCCTCAGAAGCAGGTTATGATGTTCTCGGCCACCCTGTCCGAGGAGGTCAAGCCAATTTGCCGAAAGTTCATGCAGAACCCGACCGAGCACTACGTCGACGAGGACACCAAGCTCACTCTTCACGGTCTTCAGCAGTTCTATATCAAGCTGGAAGAAAAGGAGAAGAATCGCAAGCTCAACGAGCTCTTGGATGAACTCCAGTTCAACCAGGTCATTATTTTCGTTCGTAGCACTGTTCGTGCCACTGAGCTTGACAAGCTCCTCAGGGAGTGTAACTTCCCTTCCATCGCCGTCCACTCTGGCGTCAGTCAGGAAGAACGGTGAGTTACCCAGTCATAACGCTTGCGCCTGTTTCTAACATAAACTAGCATTCGTCGCTACAAGGAGTTCAAGGAGTTCAAGAAGAGAATCTGCGTTGCTACCGATGTCTTTGGACGAGGTATTGATATTGAGCGTATCAACCTCGCCATCAACTACGATTTGTCCAATGATGCCAGCTCCTACCTGCACCGTGTCGGTCGTGCTGGACGATTCGGTACCAAGGGATTGGCCATCTCCTTCGTCAGCACCGACCAAGACCAAGAGGTACTTAAGGAGATCGAGAAGCGATTCGAAGTCGCCCTTCCGTATGTTGCTTCCCTTCTCTTCATTTTTCCAACGACTAACAATTTCCAGTGAATTCCCCAAGGAAGGTGTCGATGCCAGTACTTATATGGCCTCTTAAAGGACCGGATGAGACTGTGGTTCCTACTGCAACGATGGTGAACGTTTTACGCCGCTGTAGGCCGCTGGTGAGAAGCTAGGAAATCGATATTGAAAGACTGAGGCGGCGAAGGGCAAAAGTTGCAAACCATTTCATCTTGGTCAATTGTTATCGTTAATGTTTTCAATGGATTCGTATTACGATACTCGTGTTTTATAAACAGCCTAGGCTGTTCCCTAAGTGAGAAGTGTGACATTTCCCCTCTATTGCCACCTGACGACTTGCAAACTTAGCTAGACTGTAGGTCTCGCGTAACTACCATGCCTTGAGGTTGGCTCGCCTGCTTTGACTTACATAGTATGACTTCACGACGGTGGTTAGGTGGTTCGACTCATCTTCATAGCTTGGCAGTGTTTGTGACTAAATTAAGACTTGTCGAGAACATTTTTCTTGTCTGAGATATGATGCCTCTTGTCGGCGTAAATGAGTTCAGCCAATATACAATATAGTTTAGATGTCACTTCCAATTACAGCGCTGATACGTAGAATGAAGGGGGAGTGCAGCATGGTACACGTGGCGTATATTGATGGCTAGCTATGGCAACTTCTTCGCTACAGTCGTAATCATCGTACCATGAATCACATATTCTCGTTGACTTTCAACCTTCCCGTGGTATTTACAATGATGGGGATACGGGCCGCAAACTCAGTAGCTGTCCTGTCGGCACTTATTTCCCCACGGGTTGATAGCAGAGACATGCTGTCCTTGCGACAACTTAACTGGTTCGGCGATATGTCTAGGAGACTCAACTTGTTGCCGTCATATTCGAGATCATTCAACCATAACTACTTTCCCGGTAGACCTCTTGGTAAGACCAGCGGCTCAGCTTATCTTGCGGGGTATAATGTGATCCCCTTGTATGTGTTCGGCTACAGTGTGTACCTCAAGTGCCCAGAGAACATTCGACAGATTTCGATAAGGCTCCCATTTCCTAGTCACCCTTGAGCATTTAAGCTTGTCATTAAGTTCGTGGCTTAACAATAAGCGATATCGGCTTCCGGAGGTAACTCAGTTCAGGCGTGTCTTGGCTTCTCGAACAATGCCTCTGGGCATGATCCAGTATTCACGATTCGGCACCGCAAAGTACGATGACACTTGCCTCATTAACTTTGATTAGCAGGCCAAAGCACTTCTGATTTGATATGTACAGCGTGTGGCCAGGACATGCTGCAGGGCCAGGGCAGGTTGGGGACAAGACAGAGCTAGGCAGCCACGTTCTCAAGCATGGAACTTGTCTGTTTAAGCGCGCTCGAAATCTGACGGTGAAGGAGTTGAGTACATGGGCCAGGGGTCTTGTTCAAAGTCCTTTAGAACAAAGAGGGCTGAGAGGAAATGTGTTCTTCGGCTACTGACTACCGAACATGTTGACAGCTTAGAATACGTAGGCTATGATAATACTTCGCAAAGTACCGCATGATCGCAACCATACACTGCCATACATACATAGTAAAGGTAATTTCTTACATACATTTGGAAGATGGGAGTTTCCGTGGAGCGGCCGGGGCCCCGAAGTTGCCGGACTGGGGGCCGGAATGTGGGGTGGAAGCTTGGCAAAGGGTTCACTGAATGAGGGCTTGGTAAGTGGGTGGTACTGGCTGGTTGAGACCGAGGACAACGTGAACACAGAAAGTGACTGTATTCGGTAAATCCCATCGTTTTCTGCGAACCCTGGGGTCCCGTGAAGGGCTTCTTTCTGCGGTGCGTCATGACATCTGTACTCAGCCATCCAACCGAAGCTGAGGTCAAGGTGGCGGTGCAACCTACACGCACCATGAACCACTTCGCCTTACACAATAATAGAAGAGTGTTGTGGAGCAAGCTATCCACCATCGCTAAGCTAGGCTTTCAATGTGCTTGCATAGGCAATCCAGCCGTGCTAAACCAAAGGACTCGTTTTTGTCTAGGGTAGGGCAGCTCAAGTTTCATGTAACGTGACTCAGATATATATAGCAGCTCATGATGAAGTATGATAGCTGCGCCAGTCTCACAAAGCGTTGGTGGTCTCAAGAGACAACGCAGTACATCTTTGGAATTCTTGAACCTACTATGGCTGGTACTGTGGTGTCCCTTTGGTATATTGAAAGAACAGGACTGGCATCACTGAGTCACATCAATGGGCCAACCACAACATACATGGATAAGGAAAGTGGAGTTTCGGCCGTCGAGAGTTTGCAACTTCATCAACACCCAGAAAACGTGGGAAGGATGCGTTGAGATAATTGTACAGTGATCACGTTACAAGCGGGAGCACGATACTGGTGGCGTGTCCTGGTTGATTCTTAGTGATGTTATGTGATAGAATGCTCGAAAGTTCAATAACTATTGCAATGCATGAACAGGTTACCTGAGAACAATGAGCCATGTCCATGCCCTCCCGGATCTGTTAAGGATCCGGCGACCGAACGGGTCCCGTTTCTGAACCGAGGACGAGGAACCCTGCTGAGGTAATGATTTGTACAACCTGGATGATGCGTAATAAGAAGAACAACACAATATGCTAGTGGAGCATGGTACGGCGGACCATAGAGCATGGTACGTGCGATTTCAGGTCGGGACTTCTGGCAAATAACAAAGAAATTGGAACATGTTAAGGGGCTGGTAGCGCGCCGCCACTTGGTGGGCGCACGAGCCAGGCGAAGGAGCATTCATCATGTCCAAGAACACCGAGTGCGTAATGGAGAAAGGGTCGCGTTTCACCATTAGCAGATAGATACACACAGAGGAGAAGAAGTACCCGAAGAAAAAAAAGAAGCTCACGCTCACGATGTGCATCTGACGAGGAGTTGTGCAAGCACATGTGGGACCAGAGTCATGATGGCGGTGTCTGTAATCAGCCTTCTCATGATGGACTCGAATGAGGAGAACACCAGCCATTACACAGATGGAACGAGAGAGAGTTTCGAGGTAGCACACATGGTGAGAGTATTATCATAAAGAAGCCAGTAATTTCGATGACCAAGCTCATCAAACTTAGCTTGTTGAGATGATCGAGTCAACTACTCGGTCAATCTCTCAAACGACCGTAGCCCAACAGGGCTTGGTGAACCAAGGTTGACACAAACAGAAGGGCAGCATTCTCCATGAACACCGAATTGGCGAATGTATGATTGTGTCAACGCAAATGTGTCTTTGCACTGCATGATAACGTTTGAGG
This sequence comes from Fusarium redolens, assembly GCF_020744475.1. NCBI lineage: Eukaryota > Fungi > Ascomycota > Sordariomycetes > Hypocreales > Nectriaceae > Fusarium > Fusarium redolens. The sequence goes on along the minus strand of NW_025763666.1, from coordinate 1,807,140 downwards.
CTTGTGGTCTTGCAGCGGGCAACAAACCGAGTCACAGAGTCACGATATTGAAGTTGGATCACTACTAAAGCCAATTATTTGAGGCATAAGCATCCACCTAATAATATACTAACTCAGTGCTTGGCTGACTGCATCGGAACTGTTCAAAGGAGTGAGGTCATTGTGGGATGGCCGGGTTCCCCATAGATTGTCGGATTAACAAAAGTCGAGAGACAATGGCGAGACCTTCCAGATCATGTGTAAGGATGAGGGGAACAGGAGCCTTGGATTGCCTGTGACAAATACCAGACACGGCAGAGGCCAGAGGCGACACCGGACTTGAACATGCGCTCAATGGCTGTGATGCTTTATTAGGGACTAGAACGTTATAATTTGTCAATCCCGTAAATGCCTCTCGTTCCGGTAGGCGTGCCACAGCATTTTAGTGGTAAGATTCATAGACGTTTTTATATTGACGCTGCACGTAAACAGGCAGTCAAGTTTTGAAGAAGATATCTTGAGGATGTTAGATTGCTCAGGGTTGTTGTAAAATGCTTCCCTTCTTTGGTCATGGATTCTATTGAACAACAGACTTTATATTCCGAGGCGAGACAAGTCCAGGCCAACAATCATCATCGATACCATTGATCTCCCCTGATTTATGTGAGGCAGGCTTCTTTCCATTGTAAAGGAAGCTACAGTGATACAGCGCAGTTTCGAAATGCTGAGTGGACCATAAACGGGGACATCTTGGCGACAAGTATAGTCCATGCATGGTATTGATTAAATGAGAACCGAACAACCCCTCTCTTGGCCAGATTGTAACCATCATCATGAAATGTACCAGATTTACCATGAAGCGGCGGCGGACAAGACGGAGGTGTGCACTATCAAGAGCTGAAGAGAAGAGTCATTGCACACCACGAGCCAAGTTTTTGAGTGCTATTCTCCCCCCCAAAAAGGCAAAGGGTTGAAGCGAAGCACTCTGTGAAGGTTCAGGTCAGTACCATTTAATTTGGCACCATGGCCAGTATTTAATAGCGGTTTGGTGCTTCTTAGGAAAGCTTGAGGTTTCCCATGATCTGCATATCTCTGAAATGAGTGTTGACTAAATGATGTACTATGGTATAAAGCTAAGAGTTCAGAAGCATATCAGTGGCATCTGTGTAACAACTGACCCCAGGAAATGATGACGAGAACCTAAAACGAGGATGGATTCTTCAATCTCGAGCACAGGCAGTGTCGACAACTCAGTCAAGAGTCAAAGAACCAGAAAGGGTTGGGACGGTGACCAGGGTGGTCGGGACGGCAGGGATACGCGAGACGCACGAACCTGGCTGGCGTGCTAACCAAGTGAAGTGTTCAAAGATGAAGTGAGTCAAATCGAAGTCGTTGGTCATCGTCACGTAGCTCGATTACCCATGTAGCTACATAACAATAACCTGACGAAAGCTGCAGCAGAACACAGCACCATTATTGACAAGGCTCCATTCGAGTTCATGATGATTGCATAAAAGAAGATCTTGAGGCTTTGAGGTACTGATATCATTAAGGCCCATCTAACAGATAAGGACTAAGGTAGGCATCAATACAGCAGGCGTCTCAAAGTTAGCGATGAATCACGCATAGCAATAAGTCAACCTCATCCTTTCCTCACCGTACAGAGCTTTCGATGTCAGGGAAACAGAAATCCGTGGATGCCTTGGGGCCTTGATCAAGACTTCAAGTCCGGGAGGTGGAGGTGGATGGCGCCGTGCAAAGGGTGGATGGTGGAGGGGAAGACACGCGCTGTTAAATATCAAGGACCAATAAGGGGACGCCAAAAGGCAGACACGCTTTTAGGCCCATCGTGGAAGGCCACGAATGTACAGAATGCGCGATCTATACACAGTATTGCACGGAGCTGGAAAAGAGGGGCTACTCGTTGTCCAGTGTGAGGTGGCAGGGCAAGATTAAGCAGCCCATTGACTGGCTAAAGCGCCTACAAGGGCTCAGTTGTACAGTGCGCATACCTCTCACAGACACTTCTGTCAGGTACAGTACCTCACGCGCTGGCCAATCTTGCAGCGCGCCGTAGGTACCGACGCTCAACTCGCCTCTCCTCCTGGTCTTGCTCACGCTTTCGTTCTCCCAGGCATTCAAAACTATGCCATAGCCCGCTGCTGCCATCTCCCGCCTTTTCCCCCTCCCCCCATCGAACAGCATCATCGCCATAATGTTCGATTTCGTCCTCTGAATCCGTCCCCAAGCGACTCTCTGAAGTCTGCTCTGGAATCGTGTACATCTCCACTCTCCACGGCGTCTTGTCTTCATCTTTGTTGTTGTTTTTTATCTTGGTAATCTCCTCTCAAAAACCTGTTCCAACCTTACTCAAACCGTACCACCTCTCAGTCAGGCCGCAGCGGCATTCATTTGCACTCTGCGACTTTTCACTCAGACTCACTCGCTCTCTTTGCCGCCTGACGCTGCAAAGAGTCACACTTTGGCCTTGCCTACAAATTCCAGCACAGCACTGCCTGGGTCCAGCCCAGCCGAGTCCAGCCCAGCCAAGCCCAGCCGAGCCCAAGCCTAAAAGGTCATCCACTCGAGGGACCAACCTTGCCTCCCCCGGCCTTCGCCCGCACCCGTCCCATACTCTCTAGCCAAGGATTATTGCCTTCTATCAGTGAGGTGATTTCACGGAGAAGTGTCCTGTCTGCCACTCGAGTCACTCTTCGTGTCAGTCTCCGGACTCGCTGTATTGCTCACTTGCCCGTGGCCTCTATCACCATCCCATCCCATCCCATTTCCACTCTCACTCATCTATCATCATTTCCTTCCTGTTCGATTCACTTGCTTCAACCGCTTCCTTTGCCCCCCTGTTACTGTTTCTTTGACTCTATTTTTTGTCACCTGTACATTTTCCCGTTCACTGTCATTCCCCTGCCAGGCTGCAACCCGCTATCAGTTCCTTCGCCACACTCACTGTGACGAACCTACTGTTAGTCATCCTTGTACCAAGCCAGGCACAGGCTACCATTGCGCACACACTCTAAAACGCTCTCTCCGAGATCGCCAGTTGGCTTACACCTGCCACACGCCCCCGCCGCTTTTGCTCAGAATTGCCACCGTGCAAAACCAGAAGAGTCACATCCCACCACGCAGGCTGCCACCAACTCAACGCCTCACTCGCCCCTTAGGCCACTTAAGCAAGAGTCACCCTCTTTCGGCCATCTAATAAACACTTCACCACCTCTTTCAGGTCATCTCATCTTCAGCCACACCTTCAACAACAGTACCTTGCATAATCAACTAACGCCGACTTGATCTCTATTAATTCTCAACCGCCGAAATCGATTTCCACTGTTCGATCGCCCTGATGGTAGCCTTGTTCTAAGACTGCCATTCGCTTTTAACCTCACTCCGAGATTTGAAGCATTGCCGCAATGCCTGCTGAAAAAACATATCTTATTCCTGTCGCCGTCTCCGCTTCGTCCTCCGGTCTCATCGTTTGTGTCATCAAGTCGCTTTTGCACTTTATTGTCTAGAAGCTCTCTGAAAACACAACCAAGGATACACCTCGAAGCAGCACTTACACGCGCTGTTACGGAGTATCGCTACTCGATTTTGACCCGCGAATTTATCGGCAAACCACGATCTGATTGGTGGCTTAGCCGTAGACGGCGACTGGACAACCCCCTGAATTGAATGCAGTTCAGGATCTTTTTATTCAACTATTCAACATGATGTGCGACACAACCGTTTCGCCCGCTTATAACCCCTCCTCCCATTATGCACCCTACAACACCTCAATAGCTTCTTCCGCTTCGACTTCTACTACTTCTGTTTGGTCCGACACCACCTCTCAGATTTCCGACGACTCCTCTCTTTCCGCCCACTCTTCCGACTCTGACTCTTGCGATTCTTATTTTTCGAGAAAGGCCGCCGTTGCTGATAGCAGTCTCAACTTACGGCGTCGCGTTCAAAAGACACAGACGGAGGCACTCCCCACCGAATTGCGCCAGAACCCACGAAGAACTTCGAATGCTCGCGCCGCGTGCCCTCCGGCCCTGGTCCGACAGTCTGACCGAAAAGTTAACTTTGTAGATAGCCTCGTCGGTATGTTATGACTGGATTGTGATTACTTGTCCAAACGCTTAGCCTTTACCCTTCTAGATTCGTCGACACAGATCGTAGAAGCCATTTGGCCTCTTTCTTCTGTCGCCTGCCGAAATGAGCTTGGAAGCAGGGCAATTCTTCCTCTGCGCACATTCATTCAAGAGACTTTGCGCCGGTCACGAACAAGCTACTCGACTTTGCAAGTTGCTCTCTATTATTTAATTCTCATTAAGCCCCATGTGCCGAAACACAACTTCACCATGGAACAACCCGAGGACCGACATGCCGACCGCGCCCTTCAGTGCGGTCGTCGCATGTTCCTCGCGGCTCTGATCCTTGCCTCAAAGTATCTTCAGGATAGAAACTATTCTGCTCGGGCCTGGAGCAAGATTTCGGGGCTTCACACTCAAGAGATCAATCAGAACGAAATTGCTTTCCTCCACGCAGTCAATTGGAAGATGCATATTGTTGATGAGGTCTTCCAGCGATGGACCGACATAGTTCTCAAGTACACGCCTCCTCCATCCGGCCCTCCTTCTCCTGGAAGTGTATCCCAGATTGTGTCCCAGCAGGTCGCAGATTGGAAACGAATCATCTTGGGTCTGAATCCCGAGTTGACGAATCTCGCAACATTGATTCCTGCCACTCCTGCTATTCCTAGGTCAAGTGATCTTTGTGCTCTGTCTCCTCGCAGCATTCTCAACATGCCCCATCAAGCTCAGGTTTCATGTGGCTATGAATCTGCGGAGGCGACGCCAACGCCCAAGCCCTACAGTACTCCTATGGCCATGGAACCAGCGGCTGTAGGATACACCTCTGGCCGCGCGGCCCCTAGCCTAGGTATGCTGCCAACTCCTCGACTTACCCCTCAAAGCAGTGGACTCTGCACTCCTGCAGCGAGTGCCGCTTCCCACATGCTCAACAAGTCTTCTGCTATGGGTTTGGCCATGGCTCAAGCCAACAATTTGAATACCTCTCAGTATCTCGATCGTCTTCCTGCCGCTATGACATCGTCCCCTCAAGCTTATTGCCCTACTCGTCGATCTTCTCTCGCCACTTCAGTGTCAACAGCCTCCTCACCCGAATCGATGATTTCAGACTCGTCGCGCTCCTCGCGCTCTTCTTCCATCTCATCTTCTTCATCGCTTGTTAGCGCGACCCTCAGTTCTTCCAGGCTGGGTATGCCGTCGCGATTCCGAGCGTCGAAGTCATGCAATGAGAGATTGAGCCAGAAGCCGACAATCCCTTCGGTTCCAGAGGATTATGATGTGCACTGCGATACGTCCTCCCCTGAGTCTTACACCGGCCCGGTTGGTAAGCTCGTGGACCTGTCTCTGGATACTCCATTGGCGAGACGGCAGCAGGAGCTTGACGATATGGCTCGCGATTCTGATGCTGCCCGAGCTTTGCAGGAGCTTCATAATTATCGCGCAGCTGAGGTTGTGCCGGCAACAGTCCCTAGAAGTGGCACGAAGCGAAGCAGAACCGCCTCCATGGACAACTGTCTCCAGGAGAACGTTCGTGAGATCCTTGGTGGTCGTTATTCTACCCAGCATTCTGCCTGGCCTGATACGTTGGTTCGCACTCGAGGCATTACCTCCGAGTCGAATTTCCAGATCCCCGTCCGTCCTACCTTGCCTGGTACCGGTAAGCGAGTTTGCTGCTCTGCCGAAGCGGCTCAGGGCTACGAAGTTTCGTCTGTCCACCCTGCCATCGGCCTTCGGGGACCTGGTTTGTTGAGGGGTATCCTTAACTAAACCCACCACACGTTGGTAACGATATTCTCTGTTTCCAACTTGATACCCTGTCGACTATAGAGAAGCTATATACGACTTCAAAGTCAAGAAATAATGTTGAATCAAGAAAATTTTCTTTGTTGAGCATACTGATGTGGTGGATGGAAGAAATGGAGTTTTTTGCTAAAAGGCCTTTGATACCATAGATTTGGGAGATCATTGATATGCTGTGGAAGCATCTTGCTGTTCTCTCGACTCTGGGCCGAAAAGCGTGTTCATTTGCCTACATATCTGGGATGGGCTATTGAGAAGGAGTGATGGCGGCGACTATTTGTTTACAAGGAGCCGTTCGGTGGTGAAGAGTACAATTCTTGTATGACTAGGACGACGCTGCTTTGGTTTGTACTTGTTGTTCTTATATGGCTTTACTTCGTTTGTTGCCAGGGTCTCAGAAGTGGACTTAACGGCACTGAAAAGTATAGCACGATAAAGAGGAGAGAAGAGAAGTTCAAGGGAGGTAATAGGTTTGATTTGCTATCAAAACCGAGCAGACAAACCCGGTCACCCAAGAATAACGACCCCGGCGTCAAAGAAGGAATCTGCAAGGTAATCGGTTTTGCATCAACTGGAGTTCAATTTGCCTTTTTTCTGCAATCAAGACACCCAAAGACCGCATTATGTCTTCGGAAACAGCCAAAGCTTGAATCCACTCGACCTCGTCAAAGGCAGACTTTGGGAACTCAATGGCAAACAAACCAATCGATTTCGGAAGCGGACTCGAGCAAAAGAGTCCCAAGAATGATCTGAATTGAGGAGAGCGATGACGCTATGGCGAAATCTAATAGCTAGCTTGAAACAGTCCTCGCGATAGTGGACTCGTGGCAGTCATTTCCATTCCCTTATGGAACCAATTTTCGGATAGGAGAAGGACGCACGAGCAAAGCAAGACAAGCACGAAATCAAAAGCATTATGCTGGATCACTAAATTTCCTCCGCTGACCCCCTACACGCAACTGAAGCGAACCCCTCACCATTCGTGACTATGTGATGCGCCAGAATCGAAGTTGAACGAACATCTGCATGCCGATCCGAACTATTGAAGCCTGAGGAAGCTCGAATAGTAAGATTCGAGAACCGCAGTAGATAAGGCACGATCTTTACCATTAATAAGCGACACCTGCAGATTGTGTTTAATTCATTTCAAGTTGTCTGATCGGGTTCATAACCGAATCGCAGACGCACTACCACGCAGTGCACTCTAGAGAATTCCTTCATTCGGAACTTCCAGGAAAGCCCTCAACCACGGCCGTAAAATCCCGGAATCGCGTGGTTTATTGGACATGGTGTGCTCACGGTGTGAGTCATCTCCCAATTCGCTTGGCACAGACTTGACAGTATGTTACCTTACCTCTCCTTTTCCTCGAATTCTTTGTCCTAAGTACCCGAGAATGATCTGAATTGGGCGTCAGTGGCAACATCACCAAGTTATGTGTGTGTGGGTTTTGCAGGACTGGGTTTTCGTTGGTAGCGCTACGCGAACATCGTGAAGTTTAGTGTTACGAATGAGAAAGGTCGTTGGCTGAGGTGGAGATGAAAGAAGTCTTTCACAGACAAAACGAGCTTGAGGTAAGTTTGCGATGAATTGAGTATTGTTGAGTTTAGGGTGTTGATGTACGTGATATTCTGCACGTGTTGTTGCCTTGCCCTTCATTTCTTATTCATGGTGTTGAGACTTGCACGACGTTTCGACCTTTTTACAATAACTCAACTATATCAAGTCTGGTGACATTCTGTGACAAGGTATCCATCCCGGTTACTCTAGGGATGCCTATAAACTTCTACACCAATATACTTCTGATCATCATGAACTTGATTCCTTTTTTTGAGGTGTGACGCCTGCGTGACCGCCAGGTCGGACGAGCCTCAGGGGTCTCGGGGTTTTATGCAGGTGACATGATGCATGGTGAGCCATTATGAGTTCACATGAGTCCTGCTGAGCCCTAATGCGACAAAGTTCACTGCCATCGTGCTCTAACCCTAATGTTAGCTGAAGCCAACAAGGCTGTCATATATGTCGGCGAGCTGAATGTGGTAGCCCGAAGCGACAGTGCTTACCCAATCTTTCTGTGAATGCAGACTTGGAGATGAAGTATACAGCCGGGAGGCAGTGATGTATTTTTGGCTAAGAAAGAAGACCCCTGGCAGCTATTTCGGCGAGCTTGGAGTGCTAAAGCCGTCGTGAAACATCCCAATCGTCCCATAAACTTGTCGAAGTATCTCTTTTGAGATGACACTGTCAGCACCCCATTTAAGCCGTTGATCAATGCGTCTTCTTTGTTCCCTGGCAATATCTCTCGGTAGACCCTGACACAGTGCAGTGAGATCGATCAAATTTGTGATGAAGACATTGGGCTCCGGTGCGTCGATAAATGCATTGCGAAGACAGTCCAGCTGAATCTCCCACGACGCATCGTGCTCTTCCAGACCATAGACTAAACCACCCCTTCGAAGCCAGAACAGGAGGCGTAGGTTCTTCTCGTCCCATGGACCGGTGATGAGGATCGTAGGTATGCGTATCCTTGGATGAACATCACAGCCACCCCATGATCCCACACGTTCGAAAGGTTTCCAGGACAGAACCTCCTGATAGTCAGCTTCAAAACACTCCTGTGAGTTGAAGTGCCCCACACCGCCTTCGAAATGATGGCTGTGACCATAAATAAAGGGGTCACCGTCATCATCCAACCGAGGAAGATAGTGACGGTAATGTTGGTCTCTGGCGTATTTGTCTACCCAGGTTTGTTGCGCCTGGAGAATGAATTCTGCAGTGATCCAAGGTAGGGTTAATATGGTTGACTGAAATCAATAACATTAGATTTTCATGAACGCTCTCAAGTCTGATGGTGTTGACAAACCTGGAGTTGCCAATTACCAGCCACGTGGTTCTTATCTATAACCACAGATTTCTCAGGATCTCCAAACGATTGTTCCCAAGTATCTTGGAAAGCCCATATGATAAACCTGATGAGAGTAGCCCGTCCGGATAGCTTTGATCCTATAATCGGTGCGGACCGGGGGAGGGCAACATTGGCGCTGTAGAGAAATATACTCTCCAAGATTTCAGCCGGAAGAGCTTGGAGAGCCGGCCTCCAACGCGTAGATCGAGAGGCGAGGACGTTTGATAGTGAGCGCTTCATCTTCTTCGAAGGACCGATTCTGTCGTCAGGTATAGATGTGGTAGTTTGCCAAGGGGATGGTTTGCCCCTCGATGGAAAATTTCGCTTGCCTCGTATGCGTATAGGAGTAAGGCTCATGGCGTAAATTGTTCAGGAGTTGAGAGTCTGAAGTTGAAGAAACAGATTCGAGGACGAGAGTGTTGATATGGATGAGCCTAGTCGACGTAGGATTACTTGAGGCCGATATGAGCTTTAGAGAATGACATATAGCCCAAGTTGCCAACCCAAATACACTTTCCCTCGAGAGAAAAAAAAACATCGGCCGTTGACCATTGATGTGCTGGTTCTAAAAGTGTCAACTTATGAGAAAGTTTAGTTGGCAGAACATTTTGCAAGAGAAAAAAATGCCATCTATTGAAGATTTAATGAGCCATTTGGAGGCAAGGTGGAGGCGTGAATTCAAACCTAAAGAGAGTCAAATTTAATAATTTATTCGATAGAGACAAGAGTTATTCAAGTTTATCACATCTACGCAGGTACTAGAGAAAAATATCTACGGGCTGTGCAATTGTTGTAAAACCACCCTCTCCTAATGTGTTGACGTCCATCCTGAATGGATGGCCCGTGCACCACCCGAGATCCGCCAGAACCAGTGGCTTGGTCCCGATGACTAAGGCGTTTTCGTGACATCGACTTTTCTTGATATCAACGATAAGAGCCTGTCTTCAAGAAGAGACGCCGCATCATATCCAATACCAATGTCGACGTAATACGGACTCCCAGTGATGCAGTCAGCCCTGTGTCTTCCGGTTCCGTCACGAAACCTCCTGCGATTCCTTCGGTGTCAGTCCAAGAGGGCTTTCTCAAACGCAAATCATGGCCGAAACTCGATGACCACATCAGTACTATGTTGTCGCGCACGAACATTGGATACTCTTACGACGCGGAAACAATCCACAACTTTGGGAACGACATGCCAGAGAACAGTAACAGTACTGAAGCCAACCCTCTTCCATAGAGATGCCACCGCACGGAAACTTCAAGATCGTCATCAGCCTTGGACGTCCCAACGCTGCTTCAGCACCAGTCGAGGTGCGTGCAAGTTGTTCAAGGGCCAAGACCCGAGTCCAGATAGCCCACCGACATGGGACAGGTTATTCAAATTTGCAGGAAGGAAGGATGATAAAACTTTGAAGCCAGACGATCTCCCAAACCATGACGAATATTCCGACGGCTCGTCAATCTTTAACAACCGGCGAACACTCGCGGCCAAAGCTGCATCCGAGCCCCGATTGCGATGTACGGAAGTTGACGAGCATGGGAACGTAATTCTTGTTGATGGAGAATTCAAGAAGACTGAGCTTATTGCCAAGGTACGGGCGTCTCGGCCACAAGGAAGATTTTAAAAAATATAAAAACTGACAATGGATGTTTTCAAGTTCGGCTTGTTACCTCGAGATTTGCGAAAGATCGACTCGTCAAACTTGCCTCATATCCTTATTCGCCCTTCGGCCATTTTGCTAAACCTACTCCATCTCAAGGTCCTGATCAAACATGACCGAGTGCTTCTATTCGATATATACGGCTCAAAGACATCATACCCCCAATCGGCCTTCATGTACGACTTACAGGGTAAACTACAACAGAAAAACACACAAGCATCAGGTGCTCTACCATATGAGTTCCGAGCATTGGAAGCGGTGTTGACCTCAGTGACGTCTGAACTTGAAGCCGATTTCGAGGCGGTGCGGGAGCCTGTCATGCATATTCTTAGCGAGCTGGAGGACGATATTGATCGAAGCAAGCTCAGAATGCTCCTCATTCTATCCAAGCGAGTGAGCACCTTCGAGCAAAAGGCAAAGTTGGTCCGGGATGCCATCGAAGACCTCCTTGAAGCAGACGATGATCTTTCCGCCATGTACTTGACGGAGAAAACACATGATCTTTACAGGGGAGAGGACGACCATACAGAAGTAGAGATGCTTTTGGAGTCTTACCACAAGCTGACTGACGAAATCGTGCAAGAAGCCGGCAACCTTGTCTCTGGCATCCGAAACACGGAGGAAATGTAAGGAACACCCTTACCCTTGACTTAATGCTGATCATATCACTCACTCACAAATGTAGCGTTCGTGCAATTCTGGACGCCAATCGAAACGCTCTCATGTTGCTTGATCTCAAATTCAGCGTTGGAACACTAGGCCTGGCCATGGGAACGTTCCTTGCTGGTCTCTACGGCATGAACCTGGAGAACTTCATCGAGGAGACGAACTGGGGTTTCGCTGGCGTCACTGGTGTCTCAGTCGTCTTTTCGCTTATCGTATGCTGGTATGGCCTAACCAAGCTGCGCCGCGTGCAGCGCATCAAGATGATGGATGACGAGCGACCGCGGATCCCCCGCGGGCAGGCCTATTTTCCCGATGATCGCTCGGCGCTGGGGCTCCTCGATAACAGGAACCGCGAGATGTTGCGACGAATCAACATGCAGAAGGCCGTATCGCAGAAGAAGAAGTGGTTTTGATGATTTTGCGTTCACACAGACATATGTTGTTGCAAAATTAGATTCCCTGGCTCAGTGGCACAAATTCAGCCACGTGTATAAACTAGATATTTCTGGAAACTACTAGATACCTACTCATCTCAATGAGGTTGGAGTTGAAGCGAAAGATACCCAAATGCGGACAGCACACACATCATGACAGGTATCACCCACCGTGAAAAGGCTGCAATCTCGGACCGTAATGGCACCCTGCAAATATGACGACCATGAGACTACCAGAACAAGGCCAAGGAGCTTCATCCATGTTGTCCATCTTGGGGTCTCGATCGTCGTGGTGACACCAATGCCCTATCGATTGATCTCATCATGACAATGTGACGTCAGAAACCATTCCTTTTTAGCCCTCCATGAGACCTCGTTTAATCAAAGCCTGGTCCTGGTCATGGGCGGGCGGCTGGCTGCTGCTGGATTGAAATTAAGGTGTGTGTTGCAATCTGCAGGCAGGCAAGGGAGGGACGAGGAAATCAGTGGAGTCATTTTGCAGGGAATCGTCTCGAATAGTTGATTGCACTGACGTCGAATGTAACCTCAAACAAACCCGCAACGGGCTACAGCGGCAATAAGACATGAGAGGCCTTGTTTTCTTGGTGGACTAGCCACATCAAGAACGTCATCATGATGCTACAGCCAATCAATGATGACCTGTCATATAGCCACAGCCGTTGTGTGGCTGGTGGCTGGGCCATGAGGGGGATCGGAGATCGCAACTGACGTCAGGAAATAACATGACGAAGGAAAATTGCAGAAGGCACGGTTCAAGAAAAAAAACCATGCAGCAGGTACGATGGCCAAAACAACTGACCTCAGATATATAAGGATGTGACCTGGAAGAACTTTTACTCCTTCAGCACCAACTTCAGACCAACAACAAAATCTCAGTCTTATCTAAGACCTCTACAATCACAACCCCAGAACAAATACACAAATCACCTATAACACCTACAACACCTTTCAAGAATCCAAAATGGGCGGTGTTATGTCTTGTGTAAGTCACGCCCCCTAGACTCTCCCCTCTAGGAGAAACACATGATATTGGCCTATACACCAAAATCAACCGATCTACCACCAAACCCAGTTCTTCTCCCTCCTCTGCCTCTGTTTTCGTCTCCTTTCTCCCTACTCAGCCTCTCTTTGAACGATTTCACTAACAAGGCCCTCCAACAGATCCGGTCATGCCTTCAGACCATTGGTGACTTAGTGATGGCAATTATCGGAGGAATCGGCCGAATCTTGACGGCAATCGTAAACGGCATCGTCCGGCTATGCGGGATCCTTGTCAGTTTCTTAACCTGTGGCTATTGTGGTTCTAAAGGTGGTCGAACAAAGCGCCGGGGACACTCTCACATGAGGACGACGAGAGTTTAGACGATGAAACATCAGGGCGAACTTCTTTGTGATACCAATTTGATAAAGGATAGGGGAGGGGGAGAGCTTTGTCAGTTTGCAGAAGAGTCTGGCACAGCCGTTTGTGGTTTCTTTTGTGATTTCTTTTATGTTCATCTGTCAGCATTAGGATACCCAATCCTTACGATTCTCTGCAAATACTTTGATCATGTTTAGATGTCGTTAGTGCACAGTTTAAAATTCACTGGTGATACAACTTCACTTTGACTGCTGATTGTGACGACGGTGTTGGTTAGAAAAAATATCTTGTTTGACATTTCAGTGCATTCAATGAATATATCCTGATTCACTCTCGTTGTATGAATCTACCACTTCGAGATTGGCTTTGTACTAATCGTCTTCTTCCATGACGTTGCGGTTAAAAAATCCATGAATCTGTCGCCCAGCCGTTGCACCGACCAAAGGTGCCAATTCTTGCACTGTCATGTTGGCAACCTCACGAATACTCTCAGTCTTGAGCACCAGATTCTTGATATTTTGTGGAGTCACGCCTGGGACGATGGCAAGCATATCCTGGGGCTCCTGGTTAAAGGCTTGCTCCTCAGCCCGTGTGTCTTTATCCAACCCAGCCCTAACAGCGGCAATCGGGTCTGGCTCTTCCTCCTGAGACTTGAGTGACTCAAAGATCTCGGCCGTCTGGTAAGGAGACGAGGACCAAATGATGCGTAACTTTGGAAACGCTAGAGTCAGTAATACTAACTTGGATTGGAGGTCGGATGACATGTTGGTCGGGGCAACACTGTTCAAGCTTCCAGATAAATCGGCAAATGGCTCCAGAGTGAAGGACTTGTTCTGGTCAAACTCGATGAGCAGCATCACGCTTTTGTAGTACTGAAACATAGTCTCGGCTTGACTGTAGAGCCGACCATCCTTGAATGAGGAGATCAAATCACTGATAGATTTGCGTTCTACGCAGATATTTGGTGATAGGATGTAGTCACCAACTGTGAGCATGCATGGTACAATTACCATAGAGCGGCCGTGGAGCAGAGATGGTAGAGATGATCGGAATTCTCGTACGTCTACTACAACACGTGGCGGCTCAGCTGTTGCTGCCAGCCTTCCACCACCAGCAATACGTGTGTTGACGGTACGGAGAAAAGCCTCTTCAGGATCCTCAGCCGGATCCACGGTCATGACAAGGGACATGCTTGCTCTCTCCTTGATGAGTTTCGTAAATGCATCTTTCTCTCGTCGAACGGATGACAGGTATTTCTGCTCCTCCACCGAGCCACCATAGTACATAAAGTATACCCTCACATTCCTGTCGTTATGCGATGATCGGTACACTTCAACTCGACGAATAAAAGCGGCGTCCGGCTCATACATAATTATGTATCGCGGTTTGGTTTCCTCGAGGACATGTTCGTCCTGATCTCCATCGTATGCGTGTATGACGACTAGGTCTTGCATATCATATAGTTTGAAGTATTCCTCCATGTTGTCGAGGGGATCTGCTACAACGTCTTCTTTTTGCTGTGCTTCCTCTTCTGTAAGCTGTACCTCAGCCATGAGATCAGCAACTTCTCCCGGTTTCTCGATGTACTGCATGATACTGCCATTCTCAGCACGACCCATGCTTACGCCAACATTTCCTCCGCCACGCACTCGTCGTCGCTTGTTTGCAGAAGCCTTTCCGCCTCTTGACCCTGCAAAACCTGGACGAGTGTCGGCGGCTCCATTCAGGGCCTTCTGGTTTTCAGAAAAGAGAGTGGCGCTGACCTGAGCAAATTGTCTCTTCCATTTCAAGTAGTTCCTCAACCGCCTTCGCATCATGAAAGCTGCAGAGGGCTTGTCTTCATCTTCGCCGTCCTCACTTGATCGTCTCTCTGTCTTGGGCTTGACATGCATGGTTTGTAAAAAGTCTCGCAACTGCCTACAAGTATCGGTGTTTGAGCACATGATCAGGATGGTGCCATTGGAGTCATCTCGAACTGGAGGCTCAAAGTATAGATCGCGATCAATTTCCTCCAGGACTTCAGCCAAAAGCGCCCACTTGGGTAGCTCTTCGAGAACGGGTCTTAAAGAGTCGATGTTATCTTCCCGAGCTGCATCCTTGGCACTAGCGGAATATACTCTTCGTCTTGCTGTGTCAAAAATGGTCTGAGCAGCATCAAGGAAGAGCCATGGTGATTGGGATTGTCGGGTCGATCCTGGAGGCGGAGAGTGAGCGGCATGAATGGTATCCAAATGCTGAAGGAACGAAACTGCATCATATGACAGAATAGAGTTGAGCATGGCTCTGAGGACTGTCAAATCATTCACAATCTGTTTCGTCTTCCAGCTCACACGGTGCCAGTTGGGATCTAACTGTCTTCGAACCATTACGTCAAAGTTCTTGAGAAGAGCGCTGTCGAGGTTCCAATCGTCCATTTCCAGGCCACTGTTACCTTTCTTGAGCTCATGAATACTGACTTCAACGCATTCCATAATGGCGTTTTGAATCTCGCGCATCGAGTCTGTCATAGGGACTTCGAGTTCGATAACTTCAGCCTTCTTCTTGCCTTCCAGAGATTGTGCGACAGTGACATGAAATCGAGGCCAGAGCGAGGCTTTCCGCAGAAAGAGGTTCCTCATCATAGTAGCCAATGGTGAGAAGCCGGTGGTAAAGGGGTCGGGGTTATCGGAAAAAGCCTTCAAGAATCCAATCTTGTTCTTCTGACGGTAAACTCTCAGAATGAAGGCCTCGAGGGATGTTGCGACAACGCGATCGGCATGAAGAACAATAAGACCCGTAATGGATTCGGGATTCAGCAAACCCGTGAGAAGATCCACCACTAGGATACGCGATGTGATGCTGAAGATTCCACCTTCAGAATACATCTTTTCTCTTGCGCCGACGCTTTGAAAGTCTGTGTTCACGACTGTTAGGCCACGCGCTTTCGGGGACATGCTGATGGCTGCATGTTCGGCCAATGCTTCTCCAATCCAGCCATTTTCTCGTTCATCAGCGGCGACTATAACAATTAAATTGTTTCCAGCGGCGTCATAGGAATGCAGGAGATTGTTGACAAGGCGCATCAGGCCAAGGCCGCGAGCAATAACGACAAGCTCATCTTCGGCACGAAGCTCTTGGAACAGAGTCTGCTGGTATTCCTAAAATCAATGAGCAAAGGACAATATTTAAAAGGCATTGAGACACATACGAGTGGCAGTGAAAGCTTCACTGGCTGGGGAGCATTACTTGCAGACATGCGGGCCACCCAAATGTTGGTGTTGACAGACGAGGTGTTGAAGGGGTTGAAATGATAGTCGTGAATGATGTATTGAAGATCTTGGCGGGGAGCTAGAGCCATCCATTGGCGGGGAACGTGTAAGTTGCATGGATAAGACAAACACAAAGTGAACATGATGGAAATAAATGCCGGCTGGTAATTATGGTATCCGTAGATAGTTTCCAAGATAAAATAAAAAGGATTCGTTGTCTCGTTTCATGATAATTAATATGTTGTGCTGATACTGTTTGTCGGGCTGTCTGCCAATTCCCGCCACTTCCTCGCCATTGAGATTTACCTGTAGCCTGCTTAGGACCTGGGCTGGCTCCTGATTAGATGCCATTTGTTGTGTATTCATATGAGAGCTAGTGTCGCATATAGGAACTGACATGCTGGCGAGACTACTGCAAAGCATTGCGATTGTATGCAGTTGATCGTTCCCTAGAGTATAAAGACCATAACCAAGTCCCTATTCAGTGGCCGCGCTATTTCAGAAGTCATGATAAGATAGGTACAGCTTAAACCCTTTCAATTCTTGGAACTCTCAAGACATCCCAAAGAGAAATTTATTCTATTCGTGTAGAGTGAGCATCATCTTGGATTTCTGCATTCTTTTCTCCTTCTCATTCCTGAGACCAACCTGGCCAAGTTGTGATACTTCTTCGTCCTTGATTTCCTTATTAGTGATATCCACTTACTTACACACATTGTGCACACCACAACCACCATCTCCACGTCATTGTTCAAGATTCTGCAGCGTCCTAGATGGCACCTAGCTATGCAGTGGTCTCAACAGTCGGCGGTTTTTGGAACATGGGGCCAATAAGAAGTTGTATGCATACTCTTGTGACACTTCCCTAAAGAGTTTGCGTTTCTGGCTGTCGCAACTTGCGCCACAGAATGGTCTTACGTAGTTTGGCCAGAGAAGACGACGTCATCGCCTCATGATAGGGACCAGCGACTACAAAAGGACGCTGACGACCTAGATTTGAGCAGCCACAAGATCTCGAATCAACCCAACAAGGAAGCTAGATCACGACAAAGATTTTGAATTTTCTTAAATCAATCACCAAAACAACCATCAGAATGACTGGCACCGAGCAACAGAAGGAGGTGTGTCAACTGTACTGAAGCCTTCGTTTCTAAGCCCAATACTGACGTTTTTCTCAATAGGGCGAGAAGCAATTCTCCATCCAACCCATCAAAGATGAGGCCAAGGACAAGGTCTCTGCTTTCAACGCTCACCCCGGACCCGCCGTGCCCAAGGATATGCCCCAAGAAGAGGGCACCAAGGAGGAGCGCAAGGCCAAGATGGAGGCTCTGAACAAGAAATAAGCGGTCGACTTCTGTGGCAGAAGTCACTTTGTTGACATGATTGTATGACTATACATGGATTTGGGACTGGGTTACTTTACGATTTATTTATACAACACAGAGACATCTTGCCATGACTTGCATTGGAACGTGTCGATTGCTAATCGTAGTCTCATGCTGGTATCATGGCACTGACCAACGGCAGCCTCGGAAACCCCTGCTGACACGCAGCCATCCAATATCTGCCCCTCAGCATTATTAGCCTAGATTTGGAGCCGAGACAAGACTCGTACGGCCAGACATTAGAGGTTACATGACGACTTGAAGTAATATCAGAATAGAGATCTCGGTTGACAACTGCACCAGAGGTATATGAGCATGTGTTTATGCGTTCTCTCAAGGTGCTCAGTATTTCAATCGATGGCTAGCAGAAGACTCTATCCTCATAACAGCCAAACAGCTTAGATGCCCCTAATAAGAGCTCCACTAGGCGACAGCAGTTATCTACCTACTAGGCAGGCTGCTAAACTCTGGCTGCCCAACAGTCGACCGGTGCCCTGCGAATTTTCTAGAACCTGGCAAGGTGGCTGAAGCGGTGAACAATTCGATACCTGATGCATTGTGAGTTGACCGCTTGCGTTGCATGTCACAGTCACAATTGTCGCCATAAAACCATCTCTGCGTTAAGGTAGTATACTAAGCTCCCCATCCCTCCCGCCCGCCGAAAAGCAAACTTGTCGTTCCGCTGCACAAAGACGTAGGTTGCCCCGCTCCGAGAACTACAGTATTTCGTATAGTGGCTGTGGGAGGTGTGCTTCTGCAAGTGCTCTAGCCTGTGGCTGGTGCTCACTTCTCTCGTTACGGACTGAACTCTGGCTCTTCACACATCATCCCAACCAACCAACCGCTGGCCCAGCCTGGTTTGTTCCCCACGGACGAACACCTTTTGACGTGTGACGACCATCCGTGCTCGCCTACGCCATCCGAGAGGGATCCCTTTCTTCTCAAGCCCGAAAGCTCGGGCGCTGCTCGCACACTCTCTTGGCCATATATATCTATCCGGCGACAAGAGCTTGAACCTCCGCCCCAAGATTTCGGTTGCCTCACGCGAGCGCCAAGCGATTCTGACGAAACGCTGAAAGAGGAGAGACCAGACAAGCGCCACTCCACGCGTCCAGTCCAGGCGACAACCGACGAATTCGTCTTACCTTTGGCTCATATCCTTCGTTCCTATTTCTCCGGCATATTCGATTATACGACACTGATCCAGTGATCCATACTCGATTGCGCCGTCACAATGCCATCCATTCTTAACGACGATGATAAGGATACCGTGAAGCGGTTCATCCCCAAGCAGTCCAACAAGATTCAGGCCGTTGCCGTTGCCAGACTCTACGTAGCATATCCCAATCGCTCAAAATGGACATACACCGGACTACAGGGAGCCGTTGCGCTCGTTAACGATCTAGTTGGAAATACATACTGGATCAAGATGGTGGATATTTCGGTATGCCCTCAATCCAATATCCTAATGGCTGTCTGCCACATCTAACCACCACTTGCTAACTTGTTCAGCCTTCCAATCGAGGAGTTATCTGGGACCAGGAGATCTTCGATACCTGGAACTATAACCAAGACAGAACCTTTTTTCATACCTTCGAACTCGAAGAATGCCTGGCTGGTCTGAGCTTCGTCGACGAAAAGGAGGCCAAACAGTTCAAGAAGAAAATGGATGAGCGAGAGAAGAATGCAAGCCGAGCTACAAAGTCGACGCCCTTCGGTGGAGGTGCCCAGCCGGCCCATAAGCATGGCCTGTTGGGAGGGCTATTCGGACATCGCCATTCGACTCATATCAGCTCTCAGCACACAGCTCCGACCCCTCCGGAGTCTCCTCGAATGCCACATAACTCCATCCAGCATCATGTTGTCAACTCAACGCCCAACCTCAATGGCTCAAGACCATCCGAATTCGCACTTTTAGACGCTTTCGATCCTTTGTGGCGCGAGCACTTTGGTGCAGATCTTCAAGACAAGGGTTTAACGGACGACTTCATTAAAGAAAACCAGGAGTTTATTGTAGACTTCTTGAGAGAAGAACAACAGAAGGCTAACCAGCCTCATTCGACACCGCCACCACCACCTCCTCCAGCAGCGACAGCACCATCGCCAGCGCCAACCGCGAACGGCAATGAGGGAAGAGGTTCTCGAGCGCCGCCGCCGCCGCCGCCTGGTGGTCGTCCTCAGTCAGACGGTCCTCCGGCGCCCCCGGCTCCGAGAAAAGGCGGCCCCCCACCTCCTCCAGCCCCGAGACGGTCAGGCAAAGCAGAGTCTCCGGCGAAGGATGCTGCGCCCGAACGAGCGCCGTCACCTCCTCGACCTAAGTTTGGTGTTCCTCCTCCGTTGGCCGACGCTGGCAAATTCGCACGTCAGGATCCTCCAAGGGCTGTTCCAGTAACACCCAACCCTGGACCTCCCCCTCCTCCACGACCGGCAAAGACTCCTATAGAAACACAGAAGAATGATAGTCACAAATTCGGAGTTCCTCCTCCCTTCCCTGGTTCAAGAGTACCTCCACCAACACCTAGCCGTGGGCCTGTTCCTCCTCCCCCTCCCCCTCGACCGGCCGATAATCACCCCGTGCCTGCGGCTCTTCCTCCTCCTCTGCCTCCCAAGGTACCAGCTTCTTCAGCTCCACCACTGCCGCCTCCAAGCTCCCGACCTGTTCCTCCTCCTCCGGCAGCCAACAATCACCCTCCTGCTCCACCTCCTTTACCAGCGACAAGTGCTCCTCCACCTCCTCCACTACCACCAACATCAACAAATGGTGCACCTCCTCCACCTCCTCCACCGCCTCCACCCCCAGGAGGTTCTGGTGCGCCTCCTCCACCTCCGCCTCCCATGCCGTCTGGAAGTGGTGCTCCTCCGCCTCCTCCTCTCCCTCCTGTTGCCGCAGGGGGGGGTCCTGGTCGATCAGCCATGCTGGAAGGCATCCAACGTGCCGGCGGCATTAACTCCCTCAAGAAGGTTGATCGCTCACAGATCCGCGACCGCAGTGGTGCTCAAGTCGGCAGTGGCGGCGATTCTGGCGGTGCTAGTGCCGCACCTGCAACAACTGGTGCGCCTGGTGGTGGCGGTGGCATGGCTGATGCCTTGGCTGCTGCTCTCCAGAAGAGAAAAGAAAAGGTCTCCAAGAGTGGTAAGTTTTGACATGTTTTTGTTGGTCAAGAGTAATGTGCTAACACAAGATCAGATGACGAGAGCGACAATGATGACTGGTGAACTGAACCAAGCACAAAATCCAAGAGAAGGAAGGAATGACATAGTGGACATAGTCAACAAAGGATTCTCGACTTGTTTTTTTATAAAACGTGCACTTATGGGCAATGACGATGATGGTAACGAATCATTCAGCTGCGGACGTATCTTGGTCGCGAATCAGCGCAGCAGCTGAGGTCGGATTCGCGCTATCGAATGGTTCTACTGCGTCTGTACGTACCATTTTGAGTTGGCATACAAAAATTGGTTATGTTCTATAGAAACCCATAACATTAACGAATTTTTCCAAGATTACGGAATGACTAGCCAACACAGTCGACAATAGTCAGTGTGTTGCCTTTATTGTTCACGGCATTAGTGCAAGAATCAAAAAATATTTATAAAACAATAGTAAGCATTTTCTTGTCTTGTCTAACCTGTGCTTTTGAGACGAATATGATGATCAAAAAGCGATAAGAAAAAAACATGTTCGTCCAGTAAAAACTGCGTAAAAACGGAACAAGACAGAAAACTCGATCGTGATATTGAAAGTCCAAGGGAGAATGACATGCCGTGACGTCCCTCCCACCACGGCCGTCTACGACTCCACAGCAACTACTGTCGTGGGACCCGACGCACAGAGTTTTTGGTGCTCGGCTCCGGGTTTGAGAGGGAAGACAGTATCAACAACACCAGCCGCGAAATACAGTCGTATAACGGGATAGCGTCGGGGGCTCGGTGGAGAGAGGAGGGGATTTGGAGGGCTCTGAAGAGCTTAAATATCGTCAATGTCGACCTCCTTCTTGTTACCGGCGGCGCCATCGTCGGACTCATCGTCTGAGTCAGCGTCTCCGAACTCGAAGTAGGCCTCGCCATCCTCGCCCTGACCAAACGAGTCGGTTTCGTTGATCTTGGCGTTCTCAGGAAGCTCGCCGTAGGACTTGAGGGTACGGGCTTCATCGGCAGTGTACTTGAGAATGACGTCGCCCTTGTTGTCCTGGAAGTCACGGAGAGAGAGGAGGATGATATCGCCCTGGTTAATCCAGACCTTCTTTCGCATTTTACCGCGGATCTACGAAGGAAGTGTTAGTACGAGTTGTAGAAGGAATTGTCCATCCTGCTTTCGTTGAATCGTGGCTTAGGCAGGCGAACGTGGGACTACTTACGTTGGCGAGACGCTTGCTTCCATCGAAACACAGAGCCTCGAGACGACCGTTACCGAGCATCTTCACGACCTGAGCATACTCTTGGCCATCCTCCTTGAAGGTGAGCTCGCGGCGCTGATCATCGTTCTCCTTGGTACCACGTCTGCGGTTCTTTCCACCCTGTCAAAAATCGTTAGTGATGGTTCCTTTGTTACTCTTGCGGAAGAACATGGTGGGGGCGGGGCAGGCGGTTGGCGCGTGAAAATGCGATCCGTGAAGGAAAAAGAAAGACAGTCGAGTACAGGAAGGATCTGAGGGACTTACCTTTCCCTTGTTCTTAGGCATGTTAGCGGTTTATCGGTATGTGTGAAGTGGCGAAGAGATGTGTTGGTGGGAAGAAGAAAGTTGGTGATGATGTTGTGGTGTCGTTGTTGGCCTGAGAAAGAAAGTGGATTTTTCCTGGGCTGGTTTGCTGACTGACAAAAGAGGCAGAAGATGGTTGGGCGCAAGACAGATGGGGCGACTGGCTTGTGATTCAGTGCTAGTTATTCCACGGTGAGCTAAATGTGGCGCAGCACGGATGAGTTAAAGGTAATACTGTAACCCTCAGCTTTGAAATCTAGAAAATTGAAAACTTGTAGCTTATTGGCTTAATCTGACATAGAACCATTTGATCATGAATAATTCATCTATTCTCAATTCAGAGGTTATCCTGAGGAGAAAGCATTATTGCTGCCCAAAGTTAAGTAGTTCTAACGTGACGCAGATTGATCAATTGCACAGCCGCATTTATGTGGCGTTCCTAATCGAGCATGTTAGGAAATGGTAAACTCATGAAGTCGATTTGCGCATCGCGCTTCATCATGCTTTAATTTCAACTTTCTGGCGCACTCCCTCGCAATTAGGCAATTAATGAACGACACTGAGACACCCTATACAATTCTTATTTTCGAATAAAACATCCTATCCCATCTCAACATGATAGGATCCCTTCCGACTCCTCCATTATGACAACGGCACAAGTCTCACCAGGAATCAAACTCCTGCGGTCGATACCCTCCCCCAACTACCGATCTTACTCATCAACCACACAAATATTGCACCGAAATACAAAAGGCTCTTCTCGAACAAATACCAATAGAGCAAGACAATCACCGAACCGGGACCGAACAAACGCAGACCCCAAACCACTCCGCTTCTTCATCCCACCATCAAACGACCATGTATCACCATCTGGAAGACTGAATACTACACCGGAAGTCTGGTCCTTCCTACAAGAAACAGGCATCGAGTACGACAACTCCAAGGCTACACGCCTGTATCTGGGGCCTGATGACCAAAAAGTGAAGCTACTCTTCAACTGCCTTATTCAATACTCGCCTCAATATATACTACACCCTTTCCACCTGCAACACTTAAGGCCTGGAGGAGCCCCGATGTTGCCCGTGATTATGAGCAATTACCGACGCAAGTTGGAAGAGGAGCCTCTCTGGACATACACGATATGCAGGGGAGGAAGCAGTAACGTGGTGCGAAACCTGATGGTAAAAAGGTTGACAGGCGCCTTCTGGACAGCCATGAAAGATCTCGGATATTCAATGAATGGCCCACGAGGAACGCTTATAGTGACGATCCTCGATCCCTTGAAAGTTGCCCAAGCCCCAGCTCATATTTTTGGCGAGGCTGTTGCGAAGCAACTGAAGCAAACCTGGCAAGAATACAGCCTTGAAAAAGAGAGACTTCAGTAACTGGACATACCTGAGATCCAAGACTGGATATATCGGCCCAAGGGAGCATTTTGCGGAAAATTGGTGTTTTGGATTATGGTGGCTTTCTTCAAAGGGACGTGAGGGAGTACCATTATTGATTATGGAATTTCACGGTGATTTTTGTCGGATTTGGAGCCAACGCTTTGGTAGACTCGAGAGATGGATCAGATTATTCATTTCCATTTGTGTGGTTATAAGTAACTCATGTGTGTACTTGAAATTTTGATACCAATGTTTTCGCCAATAAACTGTATATTAACATATCCAATCATGTCAAGTTGAGCATTCGGCAATGTTGGCTTGAAGGATTTGCCTAACAATAGGTAGTCTAAGAATCTTCAGACACATCCATATGCATTAATGTTCATCAGAATAAAGATAATTCAAGCCCGAATAGCTCAGTTCATCAATTCTAATCTCACAAGGGGTTCTATAAGGTACCTAACTTCCTAGTAACATGTAACATCCGATGCAAGGTGCGAGCTTTGTCCTCTAGCTCCCGAGTCCCCACAAGTGAGGTCGGAGAGCCTCACAGGGACGGGCTTGCTAGGGGCTCAGGGCATAAGCTCCAGGGGGTCTTCCCCAAATTTGCCATGGCGGCGGGGGTTACGCCCGGGAGCTCTTTGTCCTTAGTGCCCTTGTTGGCTGGCGTATGTCCTTGCTCGTGCCGCTTGTCCCAACCAAAGATTCCACGTTGACGTTCCATCCCTATCGCATTCGCAATTATCAGCAACCTTTCTCGCTTCAACCAAAAGACCTTAGCACAGATAGGCGATTTGATCAGCGCCGTCTACAGATTCTTCCTTTCAAAGATACCCTTGTTTCACTTTTTCTACTTCGCTTGCGTGATCACTTAGAGACTACCTTCGGCGTCATCACCCTTTGTTTGCTGCGACAGTCGCAACGATGCTCGTCTCTCTCACTGTCGGCAAGGTCGATGCCGGCGTCACTGTCCTCTTGACACCGGACAAGCGCTTGGTGAGATTTAACCGTCTTATCAGTTTGTGACATTTGCTAATGCAGAGGGTGTCGTTAGATCGAATTCCCATCTATCCTCCTCCCTCCCAACATCTCCTCAGGCAGCATCGTCGACATCAACGTTTCACAGAACGCGACCAAGGAAGCCGCCGCCGATCGCGCATTCCGTGCCCTCCAAGACAGTATCTACAACTCATTTGGTGCCTCTGAGCCAGCAACCCCAGTGCTGCGATGCCGCAATGCCACCCAAACCTCGGTCGTTCTTGAGTGGGATCCTATTCAGCTTGCTACCGCCGACCTTATCTCTTTGAGTCTCTACCGAAATGGCCAAAAGGCAGGAAATATCCCTCGCCCATTACAGATGCACAGCACAAAGATTAGCGGCCTTGCTGTTGATACAGAGTATACCTTCCACCTGGTCCTGCGCACAAGCGCCGGCACCTTCATCAGCGAGCGCGTCCCAGTGAGGACACACAAAATGACGGACCTAAGAGGTATTACCATTACCACCGGGATTCTGCCTAGTGCCATCAAGGACAACTTGACAAGCGCGGTTGAGCGCATCGGGGCCAAGATTG
Source organism: Fusarium redolens (assembly GCF_020744475.1). Taxonomy (NCBI): domain Eukaryota; kingdom Fungi; phylum Ascomycota; class Sordariomycetes; order Hypocreales; family Nectriaceae; genus Fusarium; species Fusarium redolens. The sequence continues at coordinate 1,781,933 of NW_025763666.1, read as the reverse complement.
TTGATGGAGTCCGCATTGACACGACGCATTTTGTTACCACTGAGGGACGCGGGCAACAATGGGAGAAAGCTGTCGAGAGCAACATTCCCGTTGTACGTCCCGAGTGGGTTGAGGCTTGTGAGAAGAGTGGTCGCATTCTGGGCGTCACCAAATTCTATCTGGATGCTATGAAGCCTGGCCCCCCAGCCGAGGAAGCTTCACCTCCGCCACCTCCAGAGAAGGAGGAGAAGAGCCTGCCCGTGCCACCTGCTCACAACGGTGAGCAGGCATCTCAGTCGGAAGAGAAGCTGGACGAGAAGGTCAAAGAGAAAGAGGACGCGGATGCACAGAAGAACGGCGGAAAACAGAGCTCTAGCGGTAGTAGCACTGAAGACGAAGAAGAAGAAGTCGAGGTTGAGCAAAAGACGAAGACGTTGCCACAGGAGGAACAAAAGGTGCGATTCGAGGATAAAGAGGAGCAGAAGGTTGCCCTACGACCAGCCCATAATGGAGAATCAAGTAAACCCGAACAGGACGATAAGCAAGACGCGTCAGATGACGAAGCAGAGGATGAGTCAAACGCGAAGACTGCACCTACACCAGATGGGGCTTCCTTCCAAGAAGTAGAGCTATAGACCAAGAGGTGCTGCAGTTATGTGATTGAGCTTGACTTTGTTCAAAAAGGTAGCCTGTTCAGGCAGTGAGTGGACAGCGGTCACTGTCTCATGTATGGGTATGTAGGTCGGCAAGATCTTGGGAAAAGGGCAAAGCAGATACTGGTTTAATAACATATTTTTCTTACGACCAACCTCAAGCTGCATTATCTGTTGAACTCTTTTATTGCCATTCTACTGTAGTTTACGTCTTACTTATGGGAGGATCTCCTTGTTATCCCAGTCCATACACTTGCCTCGACCCTCCAGGGGGAGACCTGTCGCGATTTTCACAAGTCTGTCGACAGCGTATTCGGGGCTGAATAGTTTGCCCTCCTTTGTACTCTCCCAAAACCCCTTGCTGAGGTCTGTCTTGACCGTGCCAGGGTGGTAGGCAATGGATATGGCCTTATCGCCACTCCGCCCACGAAGAAATATGTCGTAACTCTTGCCCAGGCTGATAACTCCCGCCTTGCTCGCCCGATATGAGAACCATCCCCCAGCCCTATTATCTGACGTGGAGCCAACCCGAGCTGCCATACTGAGCCATACCGAGTGGGGAGGCATCTTTACCTCATCGCTGTCGGGGCTACCCTCGAGCTCAGAGGTCCGCCTGGGAAGAAACTTGTCGAAGTGTTTAATAAGAAGTAGAGGACCAATGGTGTTGATACGGAATTGCCCCAGACTAGCCTCGGCGTCTATCTGGTTGACATTCTTTTCGGGTTTGAGGACGCCAGGAACAGCACATGCAAGCCGCAGATGGTGCTTGTCAGGGGGGAACAGCTCGGCAGCTCTGGAAGCTGCATCAATGAGAGACTCTTCGTCTGTGGCATCCGCGTGAACGATTGAGAGGCGTTTGGTGAGACCTTCTTTCTCGGGGAGACCTTCGAGGAGTAATTTCTTCACACCTTCTGGGTCGTGTTGGAGACGAGCTGTTGCGAGGATGGGCAAGGATGTCTTCTGGAGGAGGTGTCGAGTGAGAGCATAACCAATTCCTCGGGTTGAAGGGCATACAAAGATCCAAGGCTTGCTCATGATTGGTTCACTCAAGTCGGATGTCTGAGGGCTTCCTCATGTGAGCCAAGTTTACTGAACAAGTTGGCTGTTAGAAGGATGAATGTCTGGTACGAGGAAATTTAAATCGGTGCCATTGGTAAAAGAAAATCCTGCTTGTACCTCAGACGAGCTTTATAAATAGCTAGTTGTTATTGATCTTTTATATTTCTTTTGGCAATCATTTAGCTCCATGGCATCTCATATCTTTCTTTGATGATGCGTAGACGCAGGCTCGTGTGAGGTGGGATCACCTACGTCATATAAGATCTCGCCCTGAGGGGGCCCGATCCAAGTGCAGAAGCTTGTTGCCCAACTAGGTATAAACAGAACCCTGTGATCGTGGCATTGGAACTATGTTTAAAGTGTAACAGCAGGCAGGAGGTGCCAAGAGGATGGCAGAGAACTCAGACTTTGATCCCCAAGTGGTAAGAATATTAACATAAGTTTAGGATATTTCAGGGGTAAACTTAATAGCCTCTATCTATTTTTATTTATAATTTATGATTTGTTCTTTATTTTTCACCTAATAATTTAGTCTTAAGCCATGACACTGCGAGGGACATTTCCTTGCAGGTGAGAAGCGAGCGAGGCTGATAACCTTGGATTATCGGCATGTGAGCTACGTAATATTAAACTCAGTGAAACTAAACAAGAAACTAGCTATTTTGGGCTATATACGGTACATACCAGGGAACACTCTAGACTTATCATGATAGGCGTTAGCAAGGAAAATGCACGTCGGGTGCAAGACTATACTGTAGTAACGCTGTTGAATGTAGCCAAAATCCAACGCTTCGCTCATCCTGCACAAAAACCAACCAGCCATTCCTATACCGTGGGTAAAAACAAATAAACTTTCCCATACTCTTCTCCTGTAATTGGATTATATACGCCGTCTATCAGACCACTACTCGGAAAGAGAATACAGCAATCCCTCGTCATCCATTCCAAGCGATCTTGCTTCAAAGCTTAGTCGAGATCGACCAGCTAGTTCTCTCATCAGAGGTTCGATCGTATCAAAGCCGCTCATGTCGTCGCTGACACTCCCTGCCTCAAGTTCTTCTTTGGTCCTCACAAGTTGCTCCAGAAACTCTCGTTCTGATGTCCCTGTCCGTGTCATCATACGCCCTCGGCTTGATGGCCTCATTTTAGACGTTGCTTGAAAATGCGAACGGTCATCATCAGAAATCCACCCCTTTGCCCCGCCAGGGCGTTCGTCTTGAGAGTTAGCCAGCGTGCGGTTGAGATTGTCCAATACTGGCACAAGGGCCCGGAGCCAGACATCTCCATTGCGTTCCAATCTCTTAATTCTGCGCTCCATCTCCCTGATGCGGTACTCGCGGTATGCCTCATATCGCCGCAAAACCTCCTTTTCCACGGTGGGGGTGGTGTCCTCGGTGTCTTCTTTCATCGTGACGGTCCTCCTTGCCCTGAGCCGGGGACTGGCGTTCGAGGCGGCTTCTTTTCGTTTACGCTCCTGTTCTCGAGCAGCACTCCACTCCCGACGTCGCGTAAGGGATGTTCTATCTTGTGAATCCACTTTATGAGCTGGTGATGAGTGAGCGGATTGGGGAGGCGTCGGTGACCCGTTCTGATATGAGGTTGGAGATGGGGAAATTGCTCGACTTGACATGTCGTCTTCTTGCTTAGGTACTGCTTCGTCCGATTTAGATTCCATAGCAGAGGTTAAGTCCTCTGGGTTTGTGGTCGTTTGTCTCTTTGGCGAAGCTGGGACAACCGCTGATGGGGGAGGTGATGGTTTGACACTAGCGACAACCATGATAGGGCACATGCTCTGGCGTTGGGGAGACCTGAGTGGCACTGGTGGTGGCTCTTCTGTTTTCCCTTTAGGCGACTCTTTGATAGTCTCCTGCTCAGAATCGGGCTGCGGGCCCATCGAAATAGATATCATACTGCGTCGTTTCAATGAGGCAGCTTCCATATCCTTCTTTTTCTTATCCCTAACCTTATCACGGCGACTCTGTGACAATTTGGTTTCAGGTGTCGAAGATCTCTCCTTTGCTGTTTGTTTCCTAGAACCCTGACGTTGGATACGTAGCGGGCTTTTAGTGATCACAGTAACAGAAGGTTCCTCGGTTTTCTTCGTGGATAATCGAATGCGCGATTCCCTGACTGATACTGGCCTTGCCTCAACTGGCCTGGCCTCTGCAACAACAGGATCATTCTCGCTTGTAGTCATTATGCTTTTGGAAAGCGAGGGTTGGTAAGATCCATCCTGGGAAACGGGGCGGGCAGATGAAGTAGGAACCTGATGGGCTTCTGTCTTGGTTGACTGAGACATCATAGTGTCGATCGATAGGTCGCCGAGGTGCACGAAGCGACCCCCTGTCAAGCTGGGACTCCGTGAAGGAACTCTGTCGTGATTGTTTGGGCTTCCTGCATATGTGTTCCCCTGTTCATTGCTTTGAAACCCTCGGCCCTGCTCATTAGCCTGTCTGACTTGGTCCGGAGTCACTACCCTCGGAGGAGGCGTTGCCAAAACGTTCAAATGCTCCGGTGCCGTACTTTGGCTACTGCTATTAATAGGCGCCAGAGTATAGTGTCCATTGGTCGATAGGTTTGGGGGTTTTTGGGGGATGGTAGATAGGAGAAGCTGAGAGTTTGCCGGGCTCACCGAAGGCGATGACTCCCTGTCCTCAGTGACGGTCCGTAGCACTGTCACGACGCCTTTGTCGTTCAAGACTGCTCTGGTAGGAGCATACTGGGAAGTGAGAGGCTTCACACTCCGGTGCTGGTATATAGGATACTGGGACCTGGGAGTTCGACCAAACGGCGAGGCGTCCAAGGGGATGGAAATTGCAATATGTCGATGTCCGCCTATCGTTGTGCCTGAGACAGCTGAGTCTGGAAGTCTAATGGTCTGGGGCGCCTTGGAGAGTGATTTACTCCTCTTTCCCAACTTTCGGAGCCTGTACCATCGCCCCCTTTCCTCCGGGGAAATCCCATCAGGGATAGACATAAAGTTACCTGAGGGAGGACTGTGGTTCCTCAGAAAGTCAATGAGCTCTGCAAGGCCATCATGCGGTTCCCCGTCTTCCTCCTGCTGCTGATCGATGAAGGTGTCGTCGTGAAAATGCAAGTCCTTGTCCTTTTCGGAACCACCTAGCAAATTTGATGCAGATTTTGCTCTTGGCCGGGTACGTGCTTGGGTCTGGGTTTGAGAACCTGGCCTTTGCAGATGCTGATACGAAAACCGATTTGTATTGGGGACAGTGGACGCAGACACAGATGCAGACGAAGTGAAAGCTTGGGAAATTGTTGTGCGAGGACAAGAAGCGCCACTGCCCGACTTGACAGAGGCCTCAGGATCAAGGCCAATAACCTGAGCCATGCCGGGCCAACTTAACAACTGATACAGGACATGGGATGGGCTTATACGCTTTTGCGCAACGATGCACTTGCATCCATGAAAGACAGGCCTGAGCTAGGTAGACGTGTCAGTTGAGTATTCACGGGACATGGTATGTACACGAGGGAATCTCTCAAATAAGTCTCACCTTTTGGCTGTCTTTCGGGGCTTTTCTCGTGTCCTCCCTTGGATGGAGATTAGGAGGCGGGTGGTTGCAAACCGGTGACCCGAGTGGTAGTAGGTATGATAGGTACAGGAGGTAGTCTGTGTCACCGCGAATACATATATCTTACACTGGGCGTTGACAGCCACAAAACAAGGCCAAGATTGTGACAAAGATGAGAAATTGAGAAGTGATGGTGTTGAAAAGAAGAAGAAATTACATGTTCTGCGGGTGACGCCTCATCCCACTCTCCCCCCCCCCCCCCCCCCCAGTTCAGCCCAGTTCAACCTGGTCAATCCCCGTCCAGGGACCTTCCCAACCGCGTCAGAGCAGACAAACAACAAGAGCAGGAGCATCAGAGAGGTCCTAGAGCCCATGTATGCCGTCACTCTCCATAAAACCCTGGAGCGCCACCAAGGCCAAGTGCCGCTATTTAGTCTTAGCTCAGGATCCGAAAGCTAATTATGCCCGTTGGATTTAATGGAGTGGAAACGTCTTCGCTAATTCCCCAATCAGAGCCTCTAAAGCACAGATTCACCAAAAGGGAGATCGTGCTCTCCTTTGTGCTAGCTCAACTCATCTCCATTATCTGCTGGGTCCCTTTCTGATGTTGTAATTACGACTCTTTCGCGATACGGCACGACAACCCGGTTGTTCGGGATGTCAACCAAGATCGGCGCAGAAATAGTTTCATTTGTCAAACTATCCCTAGTCATATTTGCGCTGGAGATCTCATTTTCCTAACCGTTAGTTAGCTTCGTTTCCGTCACTTTTTCTCTTTGCTTTTTCTGTTGTCGCGGTATTGTTCTTTATGCATGTATGTCTCTTCGTCGACCACCAGAAGTGATGCACATACAAGTGGACAGATCTTTGAATCCCAGCCGCTCGCAAACTTTGCCCTTGAAAAAGAAATAATCCACAGTAATTGGTTGCCGAAAGTCATCGGCCAGTGGTTGCAGCTGGCTGGCTGGCTCGCTGGCTGTCGTCACCACTGTGAGTTGTGTTACCATCTCAGGTATCTCAGGTGGTTCACAAGAGATAGAGGTATGCGCAGAAAAATAACATCATGGCCACTTTTCAACCAAGCATCAGCTGAAAAACTAAGCCATGTTCGCATTGTTTTGTCCTGAACTTTGGGCGACTTGTTGAACCACCACTTACGTATGCACCAATCTTCAAACTGTGCGGTAGCCAGGCGATAACAGAGAACTCAACACTTCATCATCAATCCTACCCTAGATGCTAAAAAATACTTGAACACGTTTAGGATGAACTTAGTTGGCTCTTTGACTAGTTTATTCTTGCTCCCTTTTCAGAGTCTTGAGTCTTCTGACATCTAATCCCGAGGAGTAGCTCCCTGATCCAACAACCCACAAACATTTCACTCAACCCCGAGAGGGTGGTAGCCATCTCTTTTCAGCTCACAGGGTTCTTCCTTCAGGTCGTTACAACCGCCAAAAGCCTTTCCGAGCGCCACTGCTGATCTCCTCTGTAGGAGACCGCTAGTGCCATCACTGTGCCAAGTTACCAACTGTTACCCAGAGGATATGATGTGTGTGCCTACTGATCATTATCTCCAGACTCTAGCGTCATTCCCTGCTCTCTGTGGTCTTGGCATTGATTCAATCTGAGCTGAATTGACCCTCTTTGGAAAAGCCAAAAGGCCACTGTCGTCAATAATACCTCCATCACCATTTGCTTTTACATCATAGCACAACCACCCTTTTGTGATCACGTAGAAGTTGGCTCGTCTATTGCACCTGACCATGATTGTGTAAGTGCACAAACGAGTCTGGTATTGTCTGTGGGAACTTGACCAGGATCGGACATTACCTGCCTTCATTCACTACTAGGGCCCCTTGTCTTTTTCCCTGTCTATTGAAATGACACAATCCCTGTCGGCTGATGATCGTCCTCACTACCGGACGATTAAGCGAGTTGACCCATGCCCAGCGCAAACATGCACTGCCATCTCCTCCATTCTTATTGTTTCAACTGTATCACGTGACGCAAATCAAACCTCAACTGTGATTGAGCTGGTGGAAATGATGCGGTGTTCTCTGCGCATTGCCATATTCCAGCATTGATGGCAAGCCTCATGACTCTCATTGAGCGCCTCAACCTCAACGGTTGGCCTCATAATCTTCTAGGCTGGTCAGGCTCAATGCTTAATGCTCCAGTTCTCCATCCAACTATCACAGGAGGGGGCTTCTCGTGCCCCCTTGCATATCACCGTAGGCGGCTCACTCATATATGCGAGCCTATCTTCTGACTGAAGCCAGGAGTGAGGCATCTTTGGCCATGTCTAATCCTCCGGAGAAAAAACCGCCACAGCCCATTATGTCCTATTCGTGAATGCGCAAGTACAAATGAAATAATGCACGTCTACCTCCAACGCCCAGAAATGCTATCTACTATGTTTCATCCTCTATGCTTATTGTACAGGGTTTCGTTTGTCATGAAATTTACCGTTTCTTCGGAACGAAGAGATTTGGCTTTCCCTTCTTGCGGGAGGAAGGCGGGTGAGGTGGACGTCGTTGCTAGGAACAGTGTAAGCGAAGCGTCTCATCGAACTCAGAGTGTTAGGCATACCTGGTTGTTGCTATTTTGAGGCCCCGGATTCGAAGGTCCTGTCGGAATTCGGGGTCCTGTTGGGGTCTGGGGTCCGCTGGGTATCGACAGACTGCTCGGCGCTGCTGCAGGCGGTCTTTCGGGAGGCGCCAGACCCATTACTGACATCGCTGAAGGGTCGGTAGGAGCCTTGGGCGGCCGGTGCGACTTATTCCCAAACTTGCCCATGAGCCCACCGCCCCGAGCCTTATCACTTGCTATCTATTTGGTTGTTAGCTTACAAAATATTGCTCTCGGTATCTGTTCTGGTTATGGACGTACCCTTTTAGGAACTGGCTGATTTGAATCTGGTCCGTCATGTGATCGCTTTCGTGCTTCTCCTGAAGGCTTGCTTGACGAGGTATGAATGACGGGAGGCCCAGCAGAGCGTGGGACAACTCCAGCCGGTTCACCTCCTCCAATGCCAGGTATGCGAGTTGTGGGAGCTGTTGGTTGCTGAGCTCCTTCGACTTTTGGTGAGTTCGAACGAGATGAGGGCAGTGAGGATGTTCCCAAAGATGCATCTCGCATTGGAACATCACGGTCTTGGGCTTGGGGTGGTGGGGGAAGGTAAGCGCCCGGCTTTGCCTTTTCGAGGGGCTTCCTAAACATAGACAAGACGTCACCATTCGTGTAGCGATCTCTGGCTTGGGCATCCTCAATAAGTTTTCGCCAGAATTCGCCCTGAACAAGCGCTCTCGAGTCACCAAGAATCCACAGCGATGACTTGGCACGAGTCAGACCGACGTTCATACGTCGAATATCAGTCATGAAACCGATACCGCCTGTAGAACTGGCCCGAACACAAGAGAAGATAATGATCTCACATTCGCGACCCTGGAAAGCATCGGTGGTGTTGAACTCGATTATGCTTGTGATATTCTCGCCATATCGCGATCGGAAGCGGTTTCTTAACTCATAAAGTTGAGCTTTGTAAGGAGTGATGATACCGATCTTGCCAGTCAAATCGCATTCGCGGTACTCGTTACTAAAGCGATCGTACATCTGTATAGCAACGTCCAACTCCTTAGTGTTGACCAGAGACTGACCCTTGTGGCCTCTCTCCTGGACACCCTGGACATCGAAGAATCGATAGGGACCAAGTAGCGCGCTCTTGTGCCACGGCTGTTGCCTGAGCTCATGCATGTTCTGGCCGTCGGCGAGTTGTCCTTCGTAGAACTCGCGGCTGGGGAACATGCTGATCTCTGGATGCATACGATATTGCATATCTAGCAAATGCACCGATCGTGGGTGATTTTGCTGCATTCGGACGAACAGACTTTGATCATAACCGAACTTCGCTGCTGACTGTGACAGAACTGTAGGGGGGAGCTGTTTAGGATCTCCAACGAGAATACATTTGTAGCAGCCGTATTTGAGTGGAATCAAGGCACTTAACTCAACACACTGTGCAGCTTCGTCAATGATGACTGTTTCGAACTCGACATCCTCCAGGTTTCGAAACATCTCGTGGCCACTACCGCTCAGAGTAGCGCACAGAACCTGGGCGTTGTTGAGGATCTCTTGCTGGACTTGACGGCGCCGCATTTCCATCTCTCGAGCTACAGAATTGCCACTGCTCTTGTCAGCATCGATTTGTTTTCCGTAGGACATTTGGCGTCGCTTCAATTCGTCGAATTCTCGAGATAGCTTGTTGTAAAGGGTTCGATCGTCCATGAGTTTTGCTGCTTCCAGTTGGGGACGCAGTTTTCCCAGCTCTTCCTTCACCTTCCCGGCATTCTCGTGTAGTTGGTCACGGTCGGCCTTGGCTTTATCCTTGGTCTGGTCGCCCTCCATGCGGGCCTTGACAAGCTCGTCTAGAGTGACGTCCCTTACAGCTGCATTAATGGCATCACTTCGACCGAGTCGTAGCACGTTGATATCCTTGGTTTTCCCTGAGATCGTTTTGACACCAGCCTTCAGACGTAGCACTAATTCATCTACAGCGGCGTTACTGGGCGCACAAACAAGAAGTTTTTTTGAACGGTTTTGTTTGGGTGTACCTAGTGCACCGTTCGGTCGTAGAGGTACGCCCATGGGAATGCCTTGATGGCCTGATTGACTCAGTTGCTCCGAGAGCAAGGTTCCAACCATGGCCACGATGGTTTTCGTTTTTCCAGTACCAGGAGGACTGCTTATATTAGCTTTGTCAACAAGCAAGAGCGAGAGACTTACCCCTGAATAAGAGTAAAACCATCATTGTCGTGAGCGCCTAAAACCGCCGTAGCCTGTCCTCGGTTCAGAGCATAATTGTCCATACAATTGTTTATCTTCTCATCTCCATATTGTAGAATAGGAGACGGTTCAGCGTTCAGGATTTCGTCCATTAGATCATAATACGGCAGACTTTCCAACGCGGCGAACTCTCGTTCGATTGTTGTCATGTTGGTAATTTTCACTCCAAACACGCTGACATTCGGGGTCAACACCTGTGTCATGGGGTTGTTTCGGGAAGCCACACGATATGTGATCTCGATCAGCTCCTTTTTGTAGGTGATGCGGTGAACCCTGGCCAAACAATGTCGAGCTGTCTGGTCGATCAAAGGTTGTTCCGATTCTGAGACAAGAAGAATGTCGCCCTCGGAAACACCGCGCTCTCTGCTTTGGACCACTGGCATCGTGAACGTCGCCTCCAGGTAGCTGTCGACGCTCGCACGGCTTGCAATCTTCATACCGAATGGCTGGGATGTGAGCTCATCCTTGGCTGTGACAAAAGAGCGCCAAGCTTCTGAGGCAAGCAGGGGAAAGAACGTATCCTGGTACGTTCTGGGATCAGAATACTTAGTGGCAACTTCTGAAGCTGCTGGGCCATTAGGAGGATCGTTGCCACCATGGAAAATGTCCCAAGCTAGGATTGTGTTGTGTAATCGGTCCATAGGAGGGATGACTCTGGCTCTCCTATCCTTGACCGAGCGCTGCTGTCTAACCTTCTTCACCGGTCTACGCATTTTGTCTTGCAAAGCCTTGGCCATACGCCGCTTGTTAGCTTCTTCCAGAGCTGTCTGGCCTCCCGTGCTAAGGGCAGCTAGTTCGTTATCGGCATCTGATACATCATCTTCCTCTTCATCAGATTCTTCTTCGGAACTGTTTACCATTATCTCGCTCCGACCGTGATCCTTGCCAATGAGGCCAAGACTATGCAAGCCGGAACCCTCACCAGGGACAGTTTCTCCCCTAAGAGCTTTGGCTTTCGCAATGATGGCAGCATCGCGCTTCTGTTTTTCAAGCCTGGCCTTTTGTCTGCCCTCCTTGATCGCCGCGATGTCCTTCTTATCAGGGGCAATCTGGGTTCTAGGCTTGATCATAGCTTGAGCCTTTGCTTTGACCTTTGCCTGATCCTTGACTTTCTTAGCCTCCAGCTGCCTAAGGATGGGGCTGTCTATAGATCTGCTGAGATCGAGCACGTCATCACGATTAGATCTTGATGATGCTGCCGTAGTTGTACTACTGGATGGTGTGCCAGACTTCGACCAAGCGTCAAGTTTGCTCTGTTTCTTGATACCATCTTTGGATCTCTGTGCTAATGGTCTCTGCGCAACACCAAGCTGGTAGATTTGAATTTCGTCATCTGTTTGTCCAAGGGCTTGAAGAAGTTCTGCTCGCTGCTGGTCAGTCATATTGGTTGACCTGACAAACTTGCCCGGGACGTTTGTAGGTAGGCAAGCATCAGTGATAAGCTTGCGGGAGGCAGGGTTGATCTCATGGTTGTTTTCTCGAAGTCGGGTGAGAATCTTGCACAAGACCCTAACTGTGACATCAACGAGCCACTTGTCCTTCAGACGAATCATGTTCTCCATTCCACCAAAGTGCTGTTTTGCAGGGATAAGAATTTGCGACATAGTATCCTTCTCACTTTTATTCAAAGCCTTGGAAATCGCTGAAGTGATGAGACCATCCTCAGCGACGAGGGCTTCAGCGAGTTCCATGATTTCTCGGCAAAATTCTGTCATGACGGCGTTCTGAATGTATCGAGACCATCCCTCAATGTTTCTGCACGCAGTAGAGACAAAACGCCATTGTTCGCTCCACCAACGCAAGACCTTCGCAGCCGACATAGGCTCAAGGGTCTTGACTCGCAAGACTCCAGACATGGGGTCAGTCAAACCACGGAGAATATCTCGACTCATGTTTAGGATTGGCCTGATAGGGCCCCAGGGGTTTGGAGGTTTCAAAACTCGCTCTAGGGCCCATACTATGGAGGAGAGGGTCTGCTCAGGGTGCAGCTGTGACATTTGCTCGAAGGCGCCGCTCTGGGAAATCTCTCCGGTCCAGCTCTTCAGCAGCTCGGCAGCTGCTTCAGCAAGACCTGCCTCTCCATGGGTAGAGAGTGTAATAGTGCCTTGAAAAGCCAAGCGGTCGTCAAAGAAGGTATTCAGGTCCGTGGCAGCGTCTAGTTCGGACATTCGACCGAGAAGATTCCCAAGAATATCCACCGTTGCAGCAAGAGATTTGTTGAAGTTCTTGCTCGAATCGCTCAGTTTATCGTCGCTCTTCAAGGCTCTGATCTGCTCAACACCAATTAAGGGCTCTAATGACAAAACGATATCTCTGGCCAGATCGACCTGCTCGGTTGACAAATCGAACATCTCAACAATACCTTGCCAGAAAGCCTTCGAGTCCCTGGTGACGGCGGACTGAAGCTTGTTGCCCTCCAGGCAAGCCATATACTCCTCCGCAAAGATTTTCATATCAAGTTTCATGGCAGTTTGCATCGCCTTTTTAGCTGCGTTTGCAACTTGAAAGGTCACCCAACCTTCCCTTTCTTGGCCAGGGGCACGCAAATTCCGGAGAATGATGTCCTTGTATTTCATAACGAGATTGAACGCACAGCATGCGTAGAGATGAGTTGTTCCCGCACCAATCTTCGTCTCAGGGTCGACAAACGTTGATATGGTGAGTTGTAGGGCATCAAATCCAGCTCGAATGCACGCCGCACGGCCTGGTTCCCCGATAGTCTCGTCTTTCGCAAGTGACTCGAAGAGAGTGTGCATCAAGACCTCGCAAGCGTCATATCTGCGATCGCGGCCGACTGATTGGAGCCATGGGTCAACCCAAGACGTAGGAAAGGGACCGCGAGAAATGCTACCATCGTAGCCAGTCCAGCAATCTTCTAGGGATTGACGGAGGAGATTCTTGTATCCGGGACTCGCAAAGAGCAAGTCGGCGATAACATTAGGCCGGGCATCGCCAATAACATCCCAAAAAGCCCTGGGTGCCTTCTTTAGAAAGTTTGTGAGTATTGTGATGGTCATCACCAAGACACTCTCGGCGGGGCAGAACTGGATATGGCGGAACAGAAGGTCGTAAATGTGATTGATTCCGGTACTCAGTTCGAGATTTCGTAACCGCTGCAGAATCACGTCCGCAGTTAAGGTCCTTAGAATTTCGTTGAATCCTTCCCAGAACTGCTCTATTTCAGGCCATGAGTCCATAGCTTGAGGCTCTTTTTTAGAAATGTCGTCGATGGCCCTTGTCAGGCCGCTGCTGACAGCCCAGTCGAATTGTTCCAGTGTCATACTATTACTATCAAGGTTCCGATAGTTATCTGTTGCCCATTTTCGGCGATCCTGATTCTTAAGGTCAAAGATGAAGTAGGTCATTCCAGGCAAAGGCTCCTTGGTCCCAAGTTTAAGGCCACTTTTTCCTTGAAGTCGCTGGAAAACATACTGAAAGGTGATCCTTCGATCCGGATCCTCCATATACGGCATGCAGCATAGTGCCTCGTATACAGAGATGTGGACCTCGGGGAGATGCTCACCGAGCTGGGATTTCTTGAATGTAGAGCCTGCTGAAATGATCTTCTCAATAAACCCCTTGGCCCATCGCAGGCTTAGATCGATTCGTTCAACATCTCTCCGTTCCAGCATCGATCGGATGTCGACTACAACCTCTTCATTCCACCGTTCTTGGAATTGCTGCAAGAGTTCTCTGCGTTGCATATGCCAATTATAGACACAATCTGCGCAGTGCTTTAGGCAACCATTAAGCCTCTCGCTGAGCTGCTCTCCCCATTTCCCTTGGCTTGATTGATCGAAGCCAAAAATCAGGCAATTCCAGTATGTGACTTCGAGTCGCTCCTTTCCTGCCTTAATGCGACTGTTCTTTTCTTCTTGCGTAATCGATGAATCGGGGTCGTTGACGAGTTTGTAGTTTTCATTATCCTCGTCGTTGATACGGGGACACAGGAGATGGCATTCCTCGTCGAAGCGTTGAATCTTCTCGTACCATTGGCTGAGTTGCTCATGAAGATCCATTGTAGGGTTCGCAGATACGTTGGCGCATCTCTCAGGATCGTGGCTAAAACAAAGGGTTCGGGGGTACAGTGGGAGGTCGGGTTTTCATGAGGTTGCGAGAATGAATCGTCAGGTTAAATGAGGATGTTAATTGCCGAAGTAAAGGTCGAGCTCGTCGCGGAGAATAAAAGGTTGGACGGGCGGTGGTCGAAAATTTGAAGTTGACTTCAGGGACCGTTGCCGGGGCACTCTGGGCTTCGAAATCAAGCAATCCGTGAATGTCTGAACGTTTGCGGGACAACGCTAGGGGACAATAGAGTGATGCGAATGAAAGGATTAGTCGCAGAGAATGTACGGAGTCCCTTGATGTCCTGTCGAAGCTTGTAATCCAGCAAGGCAACGAGCCTACGATGCAATGTGAAGGTTGTAGATCAGGATAGGAAAATAGTTGTCACGCTAAGTTCCTAGATTGATGGAAACTGGCTTGGCTTTGACGCGCTTGAGTTGCCGCGTTTTCTGCAGGGGGTTAAATGAGAAATAGCGGGGGGGCGTTCGTCGGTGGCTAGCTGGGTGGTGGTACCTTAGCCACTGATGCCTATTGTGGGTGAAAGGGTTGCTGAATTGGCTTGTGATAAGACACAGGCAGGATTATGCATGTGTAAAAGAGATAGTTGCACGAAAAGCTGAAGAGGTGCAACTTTATTTAACGAAAATAACCCACAAACTAATCATAGGCACTTAATCAATATCCTCTTCCTTCAGCTGCTTCTTCAATCCTGCTTTCCCTCCATACTGCCTCTTCCCTGTTCGCTCCATTAGTCCATCAAGAGGACATTTCGATTTATTCCATTCTTCGCTCCCCTCGCTTGTGTTTGCTCTACAGCGGATACAACTTCGTCCGTGTTGGACAAACAGTTTGTGCAATCCATACTTCAGATGATTGGGGATGCGCACCTCCAGGTGACTAAATGTTTGATCGCGAGTGGCTTTGGGGGGTATCCATTTCAACCATCCACTGATGCGGTGAACATGGGTGTCAACTGCGAAGCTAGGTTGTTGGAGACAGAAGAGAATAACGCAAGATGCTGTCTTGACGCCAATTCCAGGGAATTTAGTGAGTGTCTGCATGGCTTCATCTGGAGCCATCCCATGAATATGGTCTAGTGACAGAATCTCTTGGTCTGTCTTCAAGATTTCAAGATCTTTTTGACCTTGAGTTTTGTTGTCTGCTCCGGCAATACCAGATGAGTTACCTCCTTTCTTCTCTTGCATAAAAGCCTCTCGTCGTTTTGTGTTCTCTTCATGAACTAATTCCAGGATCGCTTTGATGTCTTTACCCTTGACCTGAGCCAAGCCACCTGTCTTGATTGATTCAACGATGGTGGGCAAAGGAGCAATTCTGACCTTGTTCCAGTCAACGCTGCCTTTTCCAATACCTTTGTCGACAGTGCCGAATGTGGTCACCAGCCCTCTGAATGCTGCACTTGAGTTGCGGTTGGAGGTGTTTGCACTTAAGCGGGTACGAATCAAGGCATCTAGAACAGATGGCACCTCTCCGCAACCCGACACTTCCAACGATGGCGCCGGTATCTTCTCGGGGGCTTTGGCTTCTCCATGGACTTTCGCCAGTCGGCGATAAACCTCTTCACATTCTTCTGCTGATGGGGCGTTCCATTCTGGAAAAGGCGTTATGCCTGGAGTAAGCCCATACGGGTTTTCCTTCGTCTTTTTGGCCGTTTTCCGAACTGGTGCTTCTCTTGCTACCTCGAGATCATCATCCTTGACCTCCTTCTTTATGGACGAAGGCTTGTTTGGGTCCTTAGCTTGAAGCTTAGTTATTGTCTCGTCGTCAGATTCGAAGTATAGAGATCTTGCAGCTGATTTCCGCGGGCGGAGTGATCTCCGGGTTGTAAACTCCGTGACCTGGGGTGAATCTGTGTCCACAGCTTTGATGCTCGATTTGGCCGCAGGTGAGGTCTCTTCGACTTTGGCGGTTTTCGTCAAGTCGCTCGTTTCTTTCAAATCTTCTGGAGGTGTGGGAATCGTTTTGATATCTTTCCGGGGAGCACGAACAGGCCCCATATTGTGCGGAAGTTCATCCAAATACTCATCTTTCACTTGGTCCTTTGCCTTCATCCCGGTCTTCCTTTTCTTGACAGGCGTCTCCTCTCTGCTCGCAACCCTGCGCTTCCGTAAAGTTCGAGCAGCCATCTTGACTTGCGCAGAAGATGTGCAAGTGTGAAAGTGACGAAAGATTGGAGATGATGTAAATAGGCTCGGACAGGGGTACAGGGGCATCCAAGACTTGACGACAAATAGCAAATAGCTTTTCATTCCACAAAAGCAGGCAATCCCTTGATGTTCGATACCAACAGCGTACTCATTTTTGTTCTGTTCATAGTAAGTGTTTGATCAGTTTTGCGATTACTTATGGTTGATGGCATCAATGACCTCAACAGTCGACACAAGGATCGCTGAGGTCTATCTCCACCCCGCAAACCATCGCTGCCGTTGAACTAACCGAATTAGTCAGAGTGGCTTTACCATTCGATTACCTACCCTGTGCCACTCGAAATAGCAATGTCAAGGAGCATCGGAACACAACAAATACATGATTATTATGTTCTTCAAAACTTTCTTCGGCTTATGTAGCTCTGTTTTCTTATTTCTCTGGGGTAGTACTGATCGTTGGTACCCCGGAAAGTCCCTTTGTACCATCCACGTTTCTGTGTGGCCAACAAGTCGATTCAAATATGTTCCAATATCAAATAGCTGAGTGGTTGATCTCTTTTCAATAGAGCTCTACAGAGTGTCCAGCGACGAAATCTCTCAGAGTCATTCCCAAATCCAACCATGTTTTAGGAACTTGAGCCGAATGTCACTGAATCTTATTCATTACATGCAAATGCCTTCCACTGCCTTACAACGCCGTTGCAACAGGAACTCATAAGACACAGAGAACCTATCCTTGGAAGCCATTAATCATACACTTGAGCTAGCAAGGCCAATTGACCTCGGTCAACAATCGACAATCAATATCGAATGTAAAACGTAAGTGCTCAGATTGAGTAACACGATAACAGATCTCGTGTGGTTTACATGTGATGTACAGCCCAAACAATGAACATTGATGGACTGAAGCATGGGTCGAAGAGCTCCAACTGAGCCAGAAGACCGGCTCATTCTATAAACGTTAATGAGTTATCTCTCGGCGCATCAGAATGGAAAGATGGAGCGGATGAGCTCCTCGTGCACAAAACAAAAGCAAGTAAGAGGTGGTGCCTGTGACACTATATCGAACACAACTAATGCAATAATTCCAAAGGAAGGATGTATACCAAGTCTCGCAATAGAACTGTAACATAAAGGTCACGAGAGTATTATACATGCCACAAGAATATAGATATTGTTGCAATATAAATCCTCAGTTGGTTAATAGTACTTGTGCCAAGGTTACACGACGAATAAGAGCTTTGACGAGATAAACAACCCATAAGTAATGTTGCACGGACCAGCTATTTAGAGTGAAGGATATATGTTACCCCAGATACCAGGGAGTTTACTAAAAACCTACTACTGAACTACTTAAGATACAAGAAACCACTTCTCTCGTTTTCTCCTCTGCAACCAATGGTCACTTTTCCATGCTTTATCCATTAGCACCAGGCAAAAACTGCCTCGTTTGCTCGAGGTACGCAATCATAATCTTTCATATATTGCGATTCACAGTGAACTAACACAGTGACGCAGACATTTCCTTTGACCATTGGGCTCTGGTCCAGTTCTCAACTATGCCTATCGAAAGAATCGACCTTGAGGCGCAAGAAGAGACCGATAACGTTTTATTTCTTTCTGAAGAACCCAGTGGTATTTCTGGGCGCCGAAGGCGTCTCTCATCCTGTACGATCGGGGATGAGGACACCAGCGGCGAACGTGTTGAGTACCCGAACACTTCAGCTCGTCTTCTCGAACAGGGTGAACTCGAGCTTAAGACAATAAGGCTATTGAATACGATTGTACAAGCAGGTTCCTTTCTTGAAGTACGCCAATTCTTTTCTGGGAAATATCTTGTTGAGTTTATTCTGGTCAAAATCCTGGTTCGATGCCGCTCTACAGACGCAATCAAAATTCGTGGCACACCCTTCCTGAGAAACCGCTCCTCTTTCGCAAAGCTTCCCAAGAAGTCAAACGAAGTTTGCATGCTGATATGCCGAGACGATGACACGAACAACGAAGAGGCCACAGACATCAGGCCATCACAAGTGGTTCATGTGCACCCACTGCTCATCACCAACGCGACATACCCCAATTTCAACCGGGTTATCTTCAATCCCCAACATCCCGCAGAAAGAGGCCGACCAAAGGTGCAGTCCACACACTTGACCTGCCGCTAGAAGCTGGAGGTTTGTTACGCTGGACAAGGAAGCCGTCGGAAGCAAGTTGAAGAGTCTCTTGTTCGCATTGACTCCAGCGAAGTCTCACGGAGAGAACATAGATTTTCTAACGAAATACTCCGCAACAGATGGCGAGGATCTACCGTCAAAGGAGGCTCCTGGACCCCTTTTTCTGGCGGTGACCTGATTGACCTGGAGTCGGAGGGACCCAATGAAGAAGATCGAAGCCCTGGCCAGCAGTACACGGTATTTGACTCTTGTTCCGGTGCTGGCGGAGTATCGCGGGGAGCCCTCATGGCTGGCTTTAAAGTCCGATATGCGTTGGACAAAGCACCAGAGGTGTGGAATACTTACCAAGCAAACTTCCCAGGGACCGAACTATACAAGATGTCTCTTGACCAATTTCTGTCCAACGCGCAGACGAGTCATATGCGAGTGGATATGCTGCACTTCTCTCCGCCGTGCCAGTATTTTTCACCAGCCCATACTCACGAATCGAGTCACGATGATACGAACATTTTCGCATTATATGGGTGTAACCAATTACTTAGAAAGTTACGTCCCCGGCTTGTCACCGTAGAACAGACATTTGGGCTTACGCATGACCGACATGAGGAGTACTTTAATGGCTTCCTCGGGGACTTCACACAGCATGGCTACTCCGTACGCTGGAGAGTTATAAAACTTTGCACGTGGGGAGCTGCCCAAGACCGGAGACGCCTAATCATCATCGCCGCTGCACCAGGTGAGAGACTTCCAACCTTCCCCCAGGCTACACACACTCAGGAGGGTGGAAATGGACTGCTGCCCTACAACAGTATCGGAAAGGCGCTCGGAGGCATCCGTGTGGGAGACGATCTTCATGACCTTGATAATGTCCATTACTTCGATCCGCCACGAGCGCCATATGACCCAGAACGCCTGGCAGGGACTGTCACCACTGGTGGAGGTGATTTTTACTACCCCGACGGCTCACGAAAGCTCACTCTAAGAGAGTATGCAAGCTTGCAAGGATTCCCCAAGTCACATCAGTTCCTCGGTACCAGAACATCCATCAAACGGCAAATCGGAAACGCCTTTCCCCCAAACACAGTCCGTGTTCTCTACAAGCACTTAGAACAATGGCTCTTGAACGAAGACCGCATGAAGCCATTCACCAACTACCAGGACGCCATTCTCATTAAAGATGATTCCGACACGACAGCCAATCTTACAGACGACTCTGAAGATAGGCCACGCCACTCTCCGGATATGATGGACGGAAGTACTGTTGAGGCTTTCGATACACAACAACACCGACACGGCAGAGCCTCTTGGGCAGTTGAGGGCATGGTGATTGACTTGACCTAGCTCCTGAGCAGGTTTTTGATCAAGGCAACCTGGTACGGAGAACGAGATTAGTGGACACTGGCTTGGTTTTGTAGCGGCCTGGAAACTAGATGACAGTTTTTCTCCTTGGAAAGGTCACGACGTGGTAGATAACTGTTCTGTTCGAGCTTTAGATAGGTAAGGTAGCCGTCACGAATACCAGTGTTTGATCGCATTACTTTACTGAGTACCTTACCTGACGCATTTACCTTTGGGTCTGAGGCATCCTTCATGTGAGAATAGAGCCGATCTTGAACTAGCACCTGCTGCCACTGCCTTCATCCTCTTTGCCCTCGAAAGCCCCCCTCCGATTTTTGACCTTGATTCACAGCTGGCAGGCAGTGCGGAGCAGCGTGTCGGGTGCCTGCGCGCAGCCCGAGATGAGTACCTTCTTCTAACAACAAACGGCGAGTGCAAACGCTTCTCCTCCTTCCTTGCACGCTTCTGCCTTGGCTAAAGGTTTTTTCTCCTCCAGCTTCCACTCTTTCTTTTTCGTTAACTTCTTCGCTCGACGCTTTGATGAGTCTTTGAATCAATACTGCTTTGGACCACTTGGGGATAGGTATCCAACGCATCTTATCCCGACACGCTCTTACTCGGTTTCTACTGCACCTTGTTTCTATTCTTCTGGTATGGTGCCATCTACTTCTACCATGTCGTCCCCAGTCGGACGAAATGTTTCTACGTCCGGAAATGTGAGCTTTGATCACCCAACCGTGTGAATTAACCCACTGACATTGTACTCTCAGAAGCCACTGGCACCATTGTACGCCCTGTCTGTCAGTGAATATGTGAAAAGACACGAGAACGGCTCCATAATCGAGCAACGCAACGAAGAGACGATTTTGAAACGGTTCAATGACCTTCGAACCGCGTTTGAAGCTTGGCCAATAGCACCAATTGATTGCCTAGCTAACTCTTTTACAACGACGTGGCTCCTGCTTGTTCCGGTTCCAAAGCTATCTGAAGAGCTCATCTTTCCTGCTCTCACTGACAACTTCCGCATCGAGTTTGAAGAAAGAATAAAGCTTCCGAACGGGACTTATTCTCTTGTTAACCTGTCAGCAACTCGCGTCAAAAACCCATATGAGGAAATGGAGAACATCGTCGGCGCAGAGGTCGTGAAATGTGCAGCCTTCAACGTCCAGGTTCCCCGAGCGTTGAAAAATGAGGAAGGCGATCAAGAGATTCTCGAGCTGATGAGCCACATGAAGACAGCCTCTGCACTCGATGATTTTGAAAGCCTAACCTTGGACCAAACATCTCAAAAAAATATCTTCATTACATGGGACACGTTTTCTAACACCTATGAGGCCGAACTTGCCGCACTTCATCGCCTGACAGGCGGTTGCCAGCTTGAAAGTCGACAGGTCAGCCCGAAATGCAAGGCTGCATTTGAGATGATCCTTGATTTCAAAGGATCAAACAAGACACACGTAAATCTGTACAGCGTGTTCCCTCACCTTTCCAACCCACATCACCCGGATTATAGGGTTCGCCATAGTCTTCTGCGAAGATTCCGATCCTTTAATAAGGATCATATGGCTGCCTTTCATGGACTCAAGGCCATACCAAATGGTCTCTACTTTGTTAATGGATGTCCCGGTGCGGGCAAGACAGAGTGGAACATGGTCGTTTCTGCTCTGATACAGTCAGTACGTCGCCCAGGTGCCAAAAAGCGTTATAATCCTATCCTGTTTCTTGTTGACCTCAACAAAACCGTCGATGATGCTGCGGACCGCTACTGGAACTTGGCAAAGGAGTGTGGTCTTCATCTTCGCATCATTCGAATGCACGGTTGGCCTTACGAAATGAAAAACAGCGAGAAACTGGGCAAAAACCAGGCGCAAGACTGTGATCAACAAACAGACTTCACGAGAAAGTTTCTGACAACTGCCAACATCGAAAAGACTTTGAACGTCGGAAGAAACGCCAACAAGGCCCCAACGCTGGATGAAGCTGCTTGGGACTACTATGAAAAGCACAAAGATGGTGGGTTTGTGGCTCTCAAGAAAGTGCTCTCCAGAATGGAGGCTAAGGAGGCCTTGGACCACGACGACTGGAAATGTCTGAGAAATGAAGTCACGAAACTGTACACCGCGGTTTTGAAGCAAGCGGACTTCATAGCGACAACGCCTGTGGCCGCATATGGCGGCTTCTCGAAACTCTTTAAGCCGGATATTATCTTTGTGGATGAAGCACCACATGCAAGAGAACTCACAACGCTGATTCCAATTGCATTCTTCGAACCCTTTGCTTGGATTTTTACGGGTGATGTCAATCAGACCCGCCCCTTTGTGAAGAGTGGTGATGCACGGGATGCCCTGAAGAAAGGCCTTGAGGTAAACCCGTATTCTGAGCAGCTGCGTCTTAGCCTCATGGCAAGGGCCAACGGACTGGGAGCGATCAATAGTTCATTGTTGATCAACAAGCGGGCGCATGGCAACTTACACAAGCTGCCGTCGGATCTCTTCTATGGCGGAAAGATGTCTTCTGATTACCCATTATCGAGACAGTTCCCGGAAACGGTTAGCTACCTAAGACGGCACCTTGAGGCCTTCGGTTGTGGACGAAGACTGAACGCGAACCGGGCTATTATTGCCCTTTCAGCGAGCAAAGAGGAAAACCATTGCCACAGTTTCTGGAATCCTGTGAACCATCGTTGGGTATTGGCTGAAGTTAAAAAACTTTTGCAGGACCCGTCATTTCGAACCATTACGGACACTCAGCAGCCCGGACGTGTGATGATCGAGACAACATACAGTGTCTCCATGCGTCAGTATGCACATGTGGTCAAACAGTGGCCAATTGAGTGGCAGGAGAGGACGGAAGTTTTGACGGTAGACAAAGCTCAAGGCAATCAGGCGGATGTGGTTTTCCTCGATCTGGTGAGAACCACAAAGCCCGGCTTCATGGATGAGGCACAACGTCTCAACGTGGCAATCACCAGAGCCAGACAAGCGGAAATTGTCCTGATGCACCCTGCAATGACTTTTCGCCTACGCCAGGGCAAGCGCGTACCGACTGATTACACTTCAAAGGTCTGGGAGGATGCAGTTGCGAACGATCGCTTATTCGTGGTCTGACTGGGAAGTCTGCACGGGGAATTTGGTGACGATAAGGAGAAGCATGTCTGATGGTGTTATTGTAGCTGTGTGAGCACTTGAGTTCAGTTGGTTGATATGTCAATTTGGGTCTGTCTTCTTTTTTTAAGCAAAGGAAGCTTGATTGCACCAAAACTGGAGTGGCCCCTGTATTGAAGGTTCGGTACGGTATTATATAGAAAAGCTGAATGAAAGTGAAGTTGACAATTATTGCTAGTCAAGAGATGAAGTCAAAACAAGGTCACAGTGCCCCGATTGACTAGTGTCTTGGATGGAAGTAATCGAGCCACACTGGGGTCGATGTTGTGGGGGGTGAATGGCTTGGCAACAACATCGGGGTTATTGTGAAGCATGAATGTTGAGTTGGTATTCAGACATTGGAATAAATATCGTTGTCTAAAACTGTCACTGTTCGTAAGGCAACGTAAAGAAACGGACAGGGAAATGCTTCAATTGCAGGATGAAGCACAACGCAACAACGCAACGAGCGATAGCGCTGATTTGAACAAACCAGGATCGGCTCAATATGTTCCCATGGAAAAGAAGCCAAGAATAAGGGTCCAATGGAGTACCTAAGGTAGGTAGAACAATGCAGGCTGTGGCGTGGCCTAGGGTCTGGGGATTGACAGAACATCCTTTATCAGAGGTTGGTCCACTCTTTGTGTGATTGATCTGAGTGCTCAGGCCCTCAACTAATGATAGATACTCCCATAAAATCTTTGTTGACCTTACACGCTCGATTCCACACGACTTGATAAGTCTTCCACCCTAGTCTCGTATCGTATTGCCTACGACGGATAGCAATTACGTTTTATCAAAGAGCGAGAGTAATGGAGTGACAATAATCTTGCTGGATCAATGCCATCAGACTGAGCCGAAATGGTGCCAACCATCGATCCTTGCCTCACTCACTCACGACGAACACTAGAGAGAAGGCATGGATTGGTTTGCCTTGGCTTGTAGGGCTAGCGAATAAGAACATCTTATGAGTACAGTGCCATCAGATCAAATCTTTGAATGTCAGATAAGGCAATTGCAATATGTTTTGTAATAAAGCTACATCGCCATAGTCGGTAATTGGAGCTGCTTAAGTGATGTAAGAGGGTTGAGAGTCGTAGCAGCTTGCGAGACTTGAGTAAGGAGGAAGCCATGCAGCTAATTTTACGCTTCTTGAGCCATCTTTGCTCTTTCAATATTCACAAATGTGTTTATTTATAGAACTTGACTGCAAATTATCATCGGCAATATGGGGCCAGTAGCTTGCGACCAGCCGTTTGACGAAACCCGCGGTCGAAGAAAAACAGGGAACAGTGACATCGTCTCCTAATGTGGCGAATGGTTGTTCCTGCTAAGCTTCAAAACAGAACAAGATGAGACGGACTGAGATCTAAGATCTTGACGTACTGAATGAGGTGGACGGGTTTAGACATTATAGAAACAGCACTGTTGAAATCAGTGATCTAACTGAGTTGAAACTGAGTGACCCTGATGACGCCAGGGGTGAGTTGACACTAAGACGAGATGAGTGTGGCTTAGACAGACGGAGCTTCGGACGGCAAGCGGGGCCTAAGTGAGGTCCATGTCCAATGAAATATCGCCTTCGTCGAGCTACCTTATTCTGGGCAGTTGAAGATGTTGGAGGCCCTGAAAAGGCGCGATAAAAACCCATTGTCAGAAGGTGCTTCAGAGGGCCGTTACTTTGCGCGTGCCCTGCTGACGACCACCCCCCCGGATTCCGCCATGTCGTTATATCTCACTCGTGCATGAATCTGTCTCTTACAACGATCGATCACGAGTACACTAACTATCTAACAGCTAAAGTGATCATCCTTTATCCCCACCGTATCTTTCGATTCATCGACTGGACCCTTTTAACAAAGCACAAGCCTTCCACGAGGCTCGCTGTGTCTCGCGCGACTGCGACGGCGGCCTCCAAGACCCGAGCATCCAGTATTATACCGGCCACCCCGCCCAAATAACCTAACCCAGTAATACGACAAGAAGAATCACCGCTCGATTTGCTGTCCCAATTATCAGCTTCCATCAGCTCTCGCCGGCTGCTGCTGGCTACCTCCGCATTCGCCACTTATTTCCTCGAACCCGGTGTGGTCCAATTCGATGGATACTTTGCGATGTCTAAGTGGGAGGAAGAGCCATGTGATGGGCAATCTCGAAGCCAGAGGCGTCGTGTTGAAGCGCCAACTTAGCGATGGAGGAATTGCTGGCGTTGTTGTCGGTGTTATCGTGGGCATTGCGCTCGTTGTTCTTTGCTCGTATCCTTTTATCATCCGCCGCATCAGACGCCGAAAACAAACATCTCTTCATGGCCCCCCCGACACGAACGACCCGGAGACTGGCGAGGTTCCAGCAACTGAAGCTCCGGGGATAGATGATAATCAACGCCGCCTGTCCTCACAAGACTCGTTCAAACCTTCGGGAGAAAATACGCGTGGGGGAGTTGATGGATCTGTCAAAGACTTGGATTGGACAGCCCACGATGGCTTCTTGCAACAAACCAATGGACAAGGTCAACCAGACTATGTCCCCCGAATCGACACCAATCTACCTTCTTATGGCTTCGAAAATGCTCAGCCAGCTTCCAACGACTCAATACCACGCTCAGCGCCGTTCGGCTCTGACGAGAATTATCATGAAGAGTACATGCCGCAGTCTATTGGTGATGCACCCCGTGCTGTTCTTAATGGTACCAGTGCGGACTACTATAGCCCATCAGTCCCTTCAGAGGCTTTTGGCATGTTTTCGACTGAGGAACCTCGACCTCAGCCTGAACGCTCATGGTCGCGTGGGAGCTCGTTAAGATATAACTTAAAACATATGTTCAGTCGCAAGAGCACGCGTGATCAATCTCTTGGCTCACCAACATCGCAATCCCTGGCTGAACACCCTGAAAGTGTACCAAGAGCCCAGGATGGAAGTCTTCAACGGATCATTACAGCAGGAGGACCGACCGAGTCTCCTACTGACATGACTGCTCCGGCGAGCGATTCTTTGCCGGTACCTTCTTCTAACCAAGCCTTGGGCTCCCCGATTGCTTTGCCATCTACCCTGCCAAAGGGGGCTGTGCTAAGTCCCCCAGATTCCCCACCGACCACTTTCAACTTCAACGCGTCTCAATCCCCTCCTAGCCATCCCGCTCCTGGTACCGTGAACCCCATGGATATCATGCCTGCATCGACAGAAACCGAAGTATGGCACAGGACCGACTATCAATTATATGTATCGCAATCCTCACCCAACCAGCCGCCTCCCTCAGCAGGGCCTGTCACGCATGAAGGACCTGTGGACTCACCCTCCCCATTAACACTCCCTCCTAGTGATCCTCAACCTCAACCTGTGCCCATAGTTCACTCTCCTACGCCGACCCAGAGTCAAATAGCGTTTAAAACGGAGGTCGACGACAACCAGGATATCGCTATGTCTGAGATTCCAACAACTAACCACTTGAGTCCTCTCCCTGACAGTAGTGTTCGGCACCCAAGCTATCCCTCCGATGCATCCACTCCTCTACCTGGACCGGCATTCACCAACCCGTCATCACTCAGTACACCAGCGACACAGCTTGATACCCCTTCACCCCACTCTGGTACATCTTCCGACTACCAACATAGCGTGTCACCAGGAAACGCTGTAAGCAATCCGTCACCTAGCAATGGTTCACATGCATGCGATGAGCCTGGCTGTAACCAGGTGTTTGACCAGCCACACAAGCTCAAGTAAGTTTATTGTCGCTGGCTGATTGAAGTCACTCATTAACCCAATAGGCATCATCAACGATATCATACGAAAGATCACAAATGCCCTTACCCAAACTGTGGCAAGGGATTTGGGACCAAAACCCATCTCCAGCGGCATGTCAATGATCGACATGAGAGAAAGAAGAAGTTTCACTGCGCTGTGCAAGGCTGCGACTACTCACGGCAAGGGGGCAAGGGATTCCCTCGCAAGGATAACTGGAAACGACATATGACAAAGATTCACAACATGGATCAGAGACACCTCCCAGAACCTGTGGAAGTCGACCAGGAGATGGGCGGCACATAGGAGTATTTGCCTGCGACATCAGCTCATCCGCTGTTGTAGATATGGATTTTACCGTCGTATCTTGCACTGTACTATGTACCACCAGGGAATCGGGCATTGACTGGCAAATCTCAGCGCTCTGCTGGGCTCTCTATTTACTTTTCTTTGTCATTTGCAGCGACTTGATTCTTACACTCGTTTAAAGGTAGCATATTTGGGTATTAGAAGTCCAGGATTCAGCACAAAAATCAACGTCAGGACGTGTAGGACTATTGGGCGTTAGGTCATGGGAAAAGACATATTCATTTGACAAAGGACGATCCAAGCGTGTTCGTTCTCGGGTATCTATTAATTCGACAGTGTACAACCGAACTATTCCAATACAAAGAGTGCTATTGAGCACCATGGTTTCTGCCACGTGCTTGCCTCCTTTAGCTCAGGTCTTTGATGATTTTCCTGACGAGCTTCTTCTGTTCTTCCACATCTAATCTCTTCTCATCTGTCTCTTGCACTGCCCTTCCAACAGCAATGACCGTTTTCACATTCTCGCTGTCGACCCAGAACTTGCCATTGCGCCCTGTTGCTGTCTCAAATTGAAGACCCGCGTTACCAAGCTCTTCCAGCACCACAACTCGGCCTTCTTGCACACTCTTGGGCATCATCAGACGTCGAGCCATTCCAAGTGAAACGGTGTAGAGCATTCCGCCTGTTAAAGGGCCTAGACCCTCAGATTTCCCTGTTGAAGAAGATACGCATTCAATCTCTGGGTCCATGTGACGGTTGGCGAGAGCAATCCGTGCGTACACAAGCGCACCCGCGGTAAGTTGTGGACGGGTCTTCTTTGTGGCGCCTTCGAAGGAGAGCTGTGGTAGAAGAGCAGGCGCAGTATAGTCGGAGAGAGTAACATAGAATAGGTCGGCGGCGCTGCGCTGGACGGTTCCAATGACAAGCTCGCCAACGCGAGGGGTATACTGTTAATTGGTGAGTCGACGGTTTACGGTTTGAAGATAATTCAAGAGCGAACCTTTCCTCGAGCATTCTCTACCCGAATTGCATTCTTTTGCCGGTCAGTCACAAGTTGGCCAGCGAGTGTGGGAACGATGTCGTTTGGAGGCACATGTCGTAGGCCAGGACCGAGCCGCAGAGGTTTCTTAGGATGTGAAGGAATGAGAGATGGATCAATTATATCGCCTGGCAGTACGAATACAGCATCGGATGCCATGATGTAAAACTTAACGAGCCCGATGCTTCGAAATACAAGAGTTAAAGGCTGCAATCTTGATGCGGCAACTTCAACAACGGCCTTGTCAAAAACATGGGCAAATGCGGCATGTGGGGAACTGATAACGATAACATGAATCCGTACCAGTGGCCGATCAAGAAAAATGTGGGCGATGCGATTAGCGGGCAGTTTTTTTCCAATCTCTGAGGGAAAAGAAAGTAAACCCCCACTAACATCCATCACCAACTCGTCCTCCAAAATCTTGACACCCAGGAACCCTCTTCGCTTCACCTCAAAAGAGGCATAGAGTCTTGAGTTTCTCCTTCATTACATACGAATTCACAAACCTCTCTTCCGACCGACCTAATGAGTGACAACGCTGGAGCCAAGGGCCCTGAGCCTGGCGATCGAGTTGCCATTGGTATTACCTTTGGTAACTCCAACAGTTCCATTGCCTATACTGTTGACGACAAGGCCGAGGTTATTGCCAACGAGGATGGAGGTATGTTCTAGAATGACTTGATTTCATGAGGCTGTGCCCTGTGATACTGCCACCGGGTTATTTGCTAACATTAGCTGCTCGATAGACCGACAAATTCCCACCGTTCTCTCTTACGTTGATGGCGACGAGTATTACGGTGGACAGGCCAAGAACTTCCTCGTTCGCAACCCCGATAACACCATCGCCAACTTCCGAGACTTCCTCGGCCAAGAGTACGCGACCTTCCCGCCACAGTCCCAGTTCTGGAACCAACGACACTGACAAGATGCCTTCAGATTCAAGTCCATCGACCCTACCCACTCTCACGCCTCCGCCCACCCCAAGGATGTTTCCGGTACCGTCGCGTTCTCCGTCAAGGATAAGAGCGAGGAAGAAGCTTCAACTGTTTCAGTTTCAGAGGCCACTACTCGATACCTGCGACGGCTTGTGGGTTCTGCTTCCGACTACCTGGGCAAGAAAGTCACCTCCGCCGTTGTTACTGTTCCCACAAACTTCACCGAGAAGCAGCGAGAGGCTCTAATCAAGGCCGCCAGCGACGCCGACATCGAGATCCTTCAGCTTATCTCTGAACCTGTTGCCGCTGTTCTGGCTTACGATGCCCGTCCTGAAGCCAAGATCGAGGATAAGATTGTTGTTGTCGCTGACCTTGGAGGCACTCGCTCGGATGTTGCTGTTATCGCTTCCCGAGGCGGTCTCTACACCATCCTCGCCACTGCTCACGATTACGAGTTTGCTGGTGTCCATTTGGACAATGCTCTTATGGACCACTTCGCTAAGGAGTTCCAAAAGAAGCACAACATCGACCCCCGAAACAACGCTCGCAGTCTTGCTAAGCTCCGACTTGAGTCTGAGGCTACCAAGCGAGCTCTGAGCCTGGGCAGCAACGCTCAGTTCAGTGTCGAGAGCTTGGCGGATGGTTTCGACTTCTCTGTTACTATCAACAGAATACGATACGAGATGGTTGCCCGCAAGGTTTTTGAGGGCTTCAACCGACTTATCGAGGGTGTTGTCAAGAAGGCCGGCCTCGATATTCTTGACATTGACGAGGTTATCCTGTCTGGAGGTACTGCCCACACTCCTCGTATCGCTAATAACCTCCGTGGTATCTTCCCTGAGACCACTGAGATTCAGGCTCCCGCCACGAGCGTGTCCGCCATCAACCCTTCTGAGCTCCTTGCTCGTGGCGCTGCCCTCCAGGCCTCTCTGATCCAGGAGTACGAGGCCGCCGATATCGAGCAGTCCACTCACCCTGCTGTCACCACTGTCAAGCACATCTCCAACGCTATTGGTGTGATCACCGTGGGCGCTGACGGCGAGGATGTCTTTACTCCCATCATCGCCCCTGAGACCGCCGCCCCTGCCCGACGCACCGTCCACATCCCTGCTCCCAAGGAGGGTGGCGATGTTCTTATTAAGATTGTTGAGGGTAACACCCACATCAAGGTCACCAAGCCTGAGCCTAAGGCCAAGGAGGAGAATGGAGATAAGGATGAGGACGACTCCGACTTTGATGATTCTGATGAAGAGGAGGAGGAGACTCGGGAGAAGATCTGGAAGATCGGTAACCCTCTCGCCGAGGCCGCCATCAAGGGCGTCAAGGCTGGTGGTAAGGTTGAGGTTACGATTAACGTTCTAGCCGATCTGGGCGTTACCGTCACAACCCGAGAAGTTGGCGGCAAGGGTGGTGTGCGAGGAAACATCTAAGTCTGGAAATGCTGGACTCTCAAAAGCAGGAACTTTGATTGAAAAGCCGCAATGATTTTATGAGTGGGTATATAAGGGGGATGGGCATGCAAAAGCACGGGTTTATTGGTAGATTCTAGAGGACACAATAGAGGGTTGTCAAGGATGAATTGAATAAAGACTTTCAACATTTAAAGAATAATGTCCAAGTCAATTGGGAGGATGACATTTTAAGCAATTAAGTACTCGAGCCGCCCTTCGGAAGCCGTGAATAAACCCAGTCCTGAATTCTAAATTATGCCCTTCACATCACCTGGTTTCCATCACCTGGTAACCGCCAAGCAATGAGGTCGTTTCGCATATCATCCTCTCTAACCTCGCGAGTTCCCTTATAACTAACTTCGCGCATTGGATCGCTATCAAGTGTCATGGTAGATGTCATGCTCGCCATACTGCGCGCGTGGTCGAGGTGGTGCTCATGGATGCGTACGCCTTTGCGACGGTTCGACGGTGTGACTGTAACTGTCGAGAAGCTCTTATCACTCGAGTTACTTGGTGTGCGGCGATGTGAGGAGCCAGTTGGGCCGTTACTTTGGTGATTATGCGAAGGCGAGGCAGTTCTGCTTGAATGGTGGTGATGATGGTGATGAGGGTGAAGCAGGTTGTGAGTTATACGGCGAGTATCGCGGGCTCGGATGGTATCACGTGGACCCATATCATGGTCGTCGTCTTCTCCATCAGTGACAGGCGAAGCATTATGAGGTTTAGTTTTCCAGCCGTTGCCTCCATTGAAAATGTCCTCAATGACTTCTTCTGCAGAGTGCTCATTGGGTTGTCGACTCCACGAAGCAGCGAGAACGCTTCGGTAGAGGTCTTGGAGCTCAGCGGCATCGCGAGGCTTAGATAAGTTGGGGACGGCGGCAGCTATTGCTATGTATTGTTAGACGCAGGGAATGTACGGCACGAATCAAGTTAACTTACGCCCAGCGTCATCCTCTATGGCCTCGCTCATGATGCCGCCAATACCGCCAAACACAGGAGCCGTTTTCAGAGGAGGAGCTACGTAACTCCGTTCGCCGTCGACCTGGATCATGAGGATACTGATCTTCAGGGTACTGTTGACTTTGCTATCCTGCATGAGGTATCTTCTCACGATACCATCCTCGACAACATCCGAATCACGCCGCGGCCGTGATGTCCCACCCCTCGTCGGGCTGACACCCATACTATTGCTACGCATGCGACCAGGCGATGCGACATCCTTGACGAAGGCCTCGCTCTCTTCCACGTACTCGCTCAGGTTGAGGCGAACGATGCCAAGGGTGACCTTCTCTGTCAAACCAAATTCTTGAATGACCTCGAACTCCATGGGACACTCGGTAAGGTTGTTATTGCGGTCTATCGATATGCGGATAGATGGTACTGCGGTGACAAAGCCCCATTCAACTCTGTGGTTGGCGATTGGGCATTTCTGCGTGCGGCCGCGATGTTCCGCGGTCATTGAGTGAGAGAGGTGCCATTTGACAAAGGCTTGACCAGAAACGAGCGGCACATTGTTGAGGTCGTAAATCTAGGAAGTATGAGTTAAGGTTCTCTTTCTCATAGAGTGGCTGAATGTAAGTTGAGGGATGTACCTTGAGATGAAGATCGAATTTTGGCTGAGGTGCGAGTTAACCTGAGTTCGAGTTGAAGATTGAGATAAATCCTTACCTTCCGAGCCTTGCCAACTTCAGGTTTGAGAAAGCCCATGTTAGCAAAGATTGTCAGGATATCTCTCTGTCAATAATTCGCAATGTTTAAGTTACGACGATGTGAGTATATAGCGAGCTCGCTTGAGCGTAATTATGACGGTATCTAATCTTACGACAGACTTCCGCAATGGGGCTGTAGTGAGTGAATGAGTGTTGGCTGCAATATCGCCAAAGCTAGATGCCAGAGACTATATACAGAAATAGCCCGCGTAATGCACCGGAAATGCGAACCTGGTGGGGATGCGGCTTACTTAAAGAGGCCATCCCCCCTCTGGATCTACCTCTGCTTGTCTGGCGTGGACTTTGACTTTGACTTTGGCTCTGGTCTGCCAGACAATTCCAACTCTAGTGGACGCTGCCAGCGACTGGCCTAACGATACGGCGGTCCCCTATGGCGCTGTATCTGGTGGAACGTTTGCGGTCGTTTGAACGTGAAACTGAAACTGACTGTAATCAGCGATGATAAGATAAGCTCGTATATCGAAAGTCGATGATCTTAACGTGGATGATGAGGATATCGTCACGGGCACTTCCAGGGATCAGATCCCATTATGCCCCCTGTGACTTGACGCCACGGGAGATGCGGTTCTTACACCAAGCAAAGCCACAGGCGGCTGATAGCCATCTGATACCCAAGGTACCTTATGTATGTATTTGAAGGGGGACATGCCAATTCAACAATACTTACAATCGTTTTTAGGAGATATTATATTCCTGGGTGTTTTAAACAGGTATATTCTGGCTCCATACTCTTATTTACTCTTAGAATTTGCATTATTCCCTTTGTTGAGGTCCTGCACTTCGTCTTCAGCTCCCTTGTTCTAAAAAGAAAAAGAAAAGGAAAGGAAAAGAAAAAAAAAAAAAAACGCCTGCAAGTCATTCTTGCAAGGCCGCACCCGACCAGCTGGACCGCCACCGATTCATATGTTTCATCTAGAGAGGGGGAATTAGAGTTGAAAGAGATCGATCTACTGGAGATGTCTTCAATATGTCGTAATAGACATTGGAGCTCGAACAGTATCGAGATCCTACAGAGACGACTTATCGACATCATATTATTTATGGCCATTAATATTTAATACATGTCATTTTCTCAAAACTTCTAACAAACAGGTTAGAAGACCTGCTGAATACGACTTAGTTTCTCAGAACCCATGTTTGATTTTGAGCTGAGAATGTCAGCGATCCTGGCGAGGCGAAATAGTCTGAAACGGCAGAGGAACAGGGGTACTGTCGAGAGAAGAGACAATACCCAAAGTACTCTATATGGACCGAGAATCAACGATAGACTATTACGAACAGATCTCTGAACACCACGTACTATTCTCAAGCTTCGTATTCGATTCAAAGCAAAAGTCTAGGCCAACGGCATGATAAAAGTCATTCCTGGTCATATTATGTGCCTTAACCGCCCGGCTCGTGTGACCATACAGACCCAACAGTTCTCTCTCCTCACGGGAGAAGAGATGACAAAAGAGAAAACTTGAACTATTATGCACAATCTTCTCTCTTCATTCTCAAACACCCGTTTCCCGATCTGTCCTTTGGCTCCCTGCTGCATTGCAGGTTGCATCGCTTCCTTACGATGGCGTTCTCAGAAGAAGCAATATACAACAAATATGAGACCTTTGAGTCCGATTCTACGGTAAGATTCCCCATCGGTCACCTCTCACCATGAACCTTTAGCATATTTTACAATAATGTGATTGAATGAAAATGAGAGGTCAGACATGTAATATGGAAGTGATCCTGCAAAAGGGGGACGATCGCCGCTGAGTCCTCGTCTTTTTCTTTGTCAAAATTATCTACACGTTGAGAATGTGTGACTATTTCTTTGTATGAACTCCCTCCTTGCAGTATGAAGCCTCTTGCTAACCACCAATGCAAGGTCGAGTTTCGGTGCCAACATCATGCCTGGATCGTTCGAAAGTGGTGCCCAAAATACGAAAGATCACAAAGGCCATGTACGCCTAATGTTGTTGATCCTCCAGAGTTTTGGTATGTTCCCTATTGATCTGTGTTGGATGCATTGAGATACCCATAAGCTGATCAAGTTCCAGGGGCCACAAGATGTGTTCCAAATGTCAACCTCCAGGACAATTGGCGGAAGCAGTGAGGAGACACTACAGTGTTACGGGATGGAGCTAGAATAGATGAGTCAGGGAAGCTCTGGGGCATCTTCTTTACGTTTTGATCAAAAATCACTTTCTCGTCACGGCTTGGCAACCAAGTAGACTCAGAGATCTGATCTTCTCAGATTGCAACGTCCAGCACGATTATCTGGCGAATGGCGCAAACTTGATGGCGTATACCTTTACTAGAGGCGTTCGTATTTTATTTCAACGTTAAGGTTGGAGGCTTGAACATTAAAAACAATTACCAATTTCATTAACCGTCTTGTTGTTGCATGTATCGCAAATGTGTCAAACCCCGTGTTAGGCCATGCTCATCGTATATACCTTAGCTTTGTGATCAGTTCTGGAGAACTGACCTTACAGGGAAAACAAAATCGCGGTCTTTTATGCCCAAAAGATCTGTCATTTTCATGAGATTAATCAAGTGACTAGCTCAGTTCTAATAAATCAAGCTCATTTACTTGTCATGATGGCGGTCCTAATGACTCGGAGGGGCCGTCAAAGCTTATCGATAAAGCTTTTATTTTCTTTCCGTCGCGTTTCGACATTTACATTGATTTACATTGATTTAAGGTGACTTGAAGAACTCACAAATTTGGTACCTTCACAACAAATCTTTCGCCATGGCTCCGGGATCTTCTACCGGAGCCCAACTTGGGCTAGACAGCAGAAAGCGAAAGGCCGACACGCCGATATCGAATGGCCGCAGGGAGAAGCGCTCTGTGGTTTATGCTGCGCGCAGCATCCCTGCACAACCCGCCGAAGCTGCACTCAAAGATGGCGAACTTGATCTCCAGGCTTTTGTGGCCGCCCACGAGTTCGAGATTCGCGCCCTCGAACAGAGCATGGCCACATCGAAAGCTGTTGCTAGCAGTCGTGCCTTTCAGAAGGTACCCAGAGGGTTACGCCGCCGCACGGCAAGTCACAACCCCAAGCGGGTGCCTCGTCGGCTGAGAAAGCGTGCGCTTAAAGAGATGAAAGACGACAATACTCCGGTTGTCGAAGCCAGAAGGAGGAAACCCAGAACAACGCGAGCGAAGATAAGATCCGAAACAGCACGAAAATTGGGAATATTGGCAGCGAGGAAACGGAAGGCTAGCCTGGCGAAGGCGAAGGCGAAGGCGAAGCAGGATGCAGATGTCAGTAAAGACAAAGCACTAGCTGTAATAGGAAGAGCACCGAGACCAAAACTTCGACGAAACGAACTCAACGAACCTCCAAAGCCAAAGTCCAAGTTCCGCAAGCGCCAACTGAACAAAACATGGTTACCAACACACTCGTGGCATGCGAAAAGAGCACGTATGACTGATCCATTGGAACCTTTATGGCGGTTCGCTATCCCATTGACACCAAACGAAAAGATATACCGACCTACACATCGAGCACAGGGCGACAGAGGCGCAGTTGTATGGGAGATGAGCTACATGAGCACAATTGGGCTTTACGGCAAACGCGCTGGTATAGAACGTGTGCTGAAGCGGGCAGGGGTTGTTCAAGATTCATGTTGGAACGACAAGGGAAAGAAGTGGAGGATCGGAACCCGCTCATGGACTGGTGTTCTAAGTCGAGAAATTCAAACGGGGCAGCAGAATCATGGCGACCGAAAGATGATCGGACCATGTACTATCTTATGGAACCCCGAACCACCGACACAAGAAGACAACCAGGAGCTTAAACAAGAGTCGAGACAGGTCTTCTTGAGAATCCACCCATCGGCCTTCCTCGAGCTGTTTAACGAGTTACTATCTTTGATAAAGCAGGAAAACCCTCGTCTTTACATCGAAGATCTCCGATTTGAGATTGGAAGCTTAGACTTGACAGGACCGGGATCTACAGAAGCTCTACTAGCTATATTACGTACTTATCCCGTAAAGGATAAGACGAAATCGGATCATACTGAGATCTTTCAAGGGCTGGCTGGATTGACAAATGCAGCCACTCTCCCTGCTGGCGCGGTATTGGGGTTCTCGGTGCAAGATCCTCGTTTTCAATATCCTCCAAGGCGTCTGGAGGTCCCTGAAGACCCCGATTCGCAACTCCAACTCCTCGAAAAGATAGCGTCGTGGTCGGCTGAGGAGAATTTGAAACCATATGCCATTTTCGACCGCGACATTCGCCATGCTGCGTCCTGCCTCCCTTCACAGAAACAAATCGACAGACGAAAAGCAAAAAATGCTCCCGGGACCTCCGTGAAACTTAAAGCAGATGACCCCCCCATCCCAGTCATCCTTCTGGCTTCCCGCACAGATACAGGCACACAGACTCAAGGAACATGGACTCTGCTTGCCCCATGGAAGTGCATACAGCATCTCTGGTACTGCTTGGTGCATTGTTCCCTTTCTTCAGGGGGCAATCCACGATTCGCAGGTTTGAACGAGATCCGCCAGGTCGTCTTCGAACGAGGGCAGACTTGGTTTCCCGCGGATTTCCCTGGAACCAAGGCTGGTGCTGCATGGGAGCTTGAGGAGCGTCGGAAAAGAAAGGCAGCCTGGGAGAAACGACCGAAGAGCAAGAGAACCGCCTGGGAATCACTCGACCTGGGCGGCGGGAGGAAGGGCGAGGTCGGAGATGGGTTTGCTAACGATTTTGAGCTATTATTCAATACAGGGGATTCGCAAGGAAGCGAAGAGAACAATACTGAGGACACCATGGACTTGGACCAGTACGAAGATCCAGCTTCAACACAAGCACCGAAACAACAAGAGCCGCCCATTTACCAGCTGCGCCAAACCTCGAAAGATGTTTTCAACCAAGCCCTCAATTCTCCGTCTACCCCTTCACCAATACCAAGAAACGCTCTTCTTGGCGTCCGTATATCTCTTGTCTCTAGGGGCGTGGTCACCTCCTGTGCTCGCATCTACCGCCTCCCATCTCGTCCTACCACAGCGCCACAGTCCTCCGAAGCCGAAGTCCCGGCCACTATCCCCCCGGGTTCATTACCTACACCCTTCTCTCTTCCATATGATCTCCGGTCCCAGTGGCTTTCTCAGGCTCGGCTGTCTCTGTCTAAAAAGAACAAAGCATCCAAAACTTCGACGCCCCGCGACTTGGATTCTCTGAAGCGTCAACTTGCCGCTGAACTCGTCTCTAAACCTGCGCCTTACCCCTTTACATCGGCTAACAAATTCGACATGAACGGCCATCCCCTTGTTCCGAATGTCGAAGATCTCATTGGCTTCGTCACCACCGGATCGTTTAGCCTAAGTGAGGGTCACGGTATGGCCATTGGTTCCATCGCGATAGACAAGGTTTTAGACGATGTTAAGGAAAACGCAAAGGAAGGTCGATATTGTATAGTTCGAAATGCGGGCGAAAGCGTTGGGTGGCTCGCGAAATGGGAAGCTGTCTAAATAGTTTACGATATAAGCATCAGCTGACGTACTGATCCAGTACTTGTATTCTGTTCTTTCAGAGATCATGGAATGTGGTTGGCGAGGCGTGCATTTATACCCATGCCTAAACCTGATATGCAGGCATTAGTGGACCAGGAGAGTAATGACGCCAGGAGTTCTGAATTTATAGACGTTCAGTAAACAGGGAAGCAAAAGGCGCCATTGACATTCTTGCCGCGGGCAAGGCGCCTCGATGAGGGGTCACGCCCTTCACAGCTATGCAATATAACACACTCTAATCTCTTCCTCGTCTCACCACTTTCATTTTTGAACACTTCGGTCTCGTTGTCACTATCACTCGTACAAAAGCAACCCAATGGCCTCAGAAGAATACCCTGCAAGCGTCTCTGGCGGATGTCTGTGTGGTTCGGTTCGCTACACGCTGACATTTCCATCTAGTCACGACTGGAAGAGAAGCGTACGTCTCACTTCTTTTCTCTCAAGTATCACTGTACTTACCGTCACTTGACAGGGTTCAACATGTCAATGCTCCCAGTGCCGTAAAAATGGCGGCTCTCTCATCGCATGGCTTCATTCAGTCCCTGCGTCCAGCGTAGAGTTCACCTCTCAGACGACGCTATCGCGATACCACGCCTCACCAGAAGCAGCACGGGGCTTCTGTTCCAACTGCGGCAGCTGGCTCTTCTGGCGCAATGAGAAGTCGGAAAAGATTAGTATGTCTGTCGGAACGTTCGACAAAGACGGCCTGAAAACCTGGGGTCGGCAGTTATCCTATTCGGAGGTTCATCTTTGGTCTGAGGATGCGATCGAGGGTATCACGGATCATTTGCCTGGAGAGAAATGGAAGTATGATGATCAAGGAGAAGAGGCTGAGAGGATAGCATAAGTAGCACCATAAGCATGACGCTTCCTCTATATGATTATATTCTTCATCATGTGATTGCTTCAGAGTAGTATAGCTAGAAGTAGTACCAGGGTCGTACTGGAGGTGGCGGGCGGTGGTATCGTTGAGTATTCCTTTGAAAATGACTCTTATCCAACGCCTAATCAACAGTATAACCTTTGTTTCTGACAGAATAAACTGTTCCCGTAAAAACGCCGCATATAAACAAAATCTAGACCGAAAGGCCCAAAAACTCAAGCCCTTTCTAGTCCTCTTCACTAATCTCACTTTCGTCACCATCGGGGCTTTCATGTTGGCTGTTCTCCATGTTTTCGAACGCATCCTCGAGTTCTTTGGCGAGGTCGACTTCTGGTTCTTCCTCTCTTTCCTCTTCGCCGTCTACGTCCATAGGATCGGGCCCAGTCTCATATTGACCACGATTGTTGACAGGGCTGGGCAGCTTGAACTCAAAGTCTGGATCATCATCTTCCTCGCCATCAGCATCATCACCTTCAGACTCACGCTGATCCATAAATTCATCAAAGCGGCGGACAGACGGGAAAGCAGGTGAGAAGTCGGTCCTATGCGCTGTGTTGGTGTCGGCGCCAGGATACTCGACAAGAAGACCACCATCGTCGTCATCCTCGTCCTCGTCCTCTTCTTCAGGGGCTGGCGTACGCTTCTTGGGTTCCGCAGGTTTTGATTGTCCGTTAGATTGAGGTACTGGCAGTGAGAGCTCGATATGCTTCGGGGCCTGCTTCTTCTCGGGCTTGCGCTTGACCTCTCTCTTCTGTATGGTGGCTTTGGCGCGTGCTTTGGCAGTGGATTTGTCGGAGGTACTCTTTTCAGTTTTGATATTGGTTTTTGATGCACTGTTTGAGGCGCTATCGATGTGAGGATATTGTCGACGGAGACTGTCAGGATCGGGGTTGCCAGGCAGTCGGGTGACGTTCATGTTGAAAGTAGAGTCGACAAGATCGAGGACAAAGGCCTTGCGGCTGGGGTCGAAGTAGAGAACATATTGGCCACTATCCTTATTCCTTGTCCCTGTGAAAGCATACTTTGCATCGTTATCGGTATATGTGAGGTCATAGGATGCCGTCTTGCCGGGGATAGAGGGTTTTATGCGAGCTGAGTTTGGGGCTGAGTCTGACGAGAGTGTCGGCTTATAATTGTCTTGTAACATGTAAGTATCATGATATCGAGTCTGGGGGATTAAAAAAAACTAACACTTGATACCGGTAAAGATCTCGTTGGATGTCTTGCCTAAGAGAGCATCGCCGAGGATGACGGGATAGTTGCCCGTCTTCGTCGGATCGATCAGGCCAGCCGCTGCCATAGTATGATGCGCGACAGGGCGTAAGGGGGCAAGGTGCGAGAAATTGAGGGTATAATACTAGTGTTGGAGGTGAATAGTACGGTAATATGATATATTTTCCCTGAAGGATATCCAAGATGTTATTGTCTCGAGTTGTTTAAGGTTCAAGTTGACGCGCGGGTTAAGGAAAGGGAAGTCCGGAGGAGGGTCTGGAGTCTAGAATCCGAGAAGATGGGGCCGAGTGGACAGACGGGTTCAAAGTGGGGAGACGCCAGCAGGGGAGGACGAAGGTAATAAGAGGAGCAAGTGGAATACCTAACGTTCGAGTATTGTGAAGTCAACAAACCAAGGGTGATAAGATTAGTATTTGGCAATCTCAAAGACAAAGTGGGAAAACACGAAGACAAGGGCAAATATTTCATGCTTTCAAGCCATTGAATCATTCGAGATGCAATGCTTTGATCATGCTCGTGATTAATCTTGTCACGAGCTGACTTCCATTAATAGCCTCACTGTTGCAGCCCGATGAGGCAGTGAACCAGTTTAAACAAAGGAACTCCTCACGGTCCCGATACAGAGTAATAGGGGACAAAGCAATTCCAATTCCATTTTCAAAGCTCATTTAATAAGGCTTATCAACAAGCATGTTAATAAGCATATCCTGTTTTACCAAATCCTAGGTTATGCAAGTTGCCAAACTCCGTGCCTCCAATGACCTTGAAACCTTAACAACTCATCTTTAATCTCTCCTAGCAGTCTCTCGCTACGCTTTCAATTACCCGCATACGACGTAGGTCCCGAAATTCAAGATTGCCGACTAACTAGATTTATGGTTTCGACAACCCGATATACGCCTTGATTCTCAGCATCTGTGTATCTCATGGTAGGGCGCAATTCGTGACACATTCCACAAATAACCTCAGTGTCGCCGATGCATAGTCTCTGTTCCAAAAATCAGGCTGGATATGATAGTAGAGCATTAGTTTGGAGATGATGCCCCTGCTGACTTAAATCTTGCTGCCTCTTGGCCACCGCAATCGACGACCTACTCAACACCCCTGGCCTGCTTTCTGTTTTATCCATACAGTTTCTTCTACAGGCGTTTAGGGCTCTCCAAAGCTATGATCAACAGCCAGCTGACTCTGTCATTACTGTAACCTTTGCTTTTCCCTTACTTTGGCTTCGTCCTGCCGATAACGAGAGGCTCCTTCATATTTCCAGAGTTTATAGAAGTCATATAAATTACTTTAAATAATATACTCAAGTCTAACAAGCGTTCTTTGATGAGTTGTACCCGATGTCGTAACTAATAACTATGCCAAATGCAATTATTCTGGACTTCTAGGAGCGCGGAATGCAGTGCTGAACGCTGTATTCTTGAGCTTATGGAGAAACTAGGTGCCTTGCATATATCAAAGTTAAATACATCCTGCTCATCCAGCTATTATATAATGCAGGAGGTTTTGAATTCAGGCAATACGCGTCACTAGTAGGCTTTACTCAATCTGTTAGAATAGAATCTTTTCAGTATATCTCGGTGCCTGAGAGACGACTAGGAGTCAGGTCTGGTGTGAAGCGTACCTCAAGCACAATATCAGTATCCTATCAGATTATGGCCAAGGATCACGAAAGATGTAAAATAAACGTGAAGACCTCTCAAGTATCAGCTTTGTTCTCACAGCATATTATACCAAGTTACGATCACAATAGTTGTGGATGGCTACATCCTTACAGCAGCCTTTTGTTTTCTTGATGGAATATCGGAGAAGGACACAGAAACAGCATCAGTATGACACATGTCTTGCTGAACAGACCAGCTACCTCTGAGCAACGGCACACACTGTGGAGAGCTATGGGCTACAATGAATAGCCATCCAGCGTAGTCCGGTCATGCGGGCAAGATAATAGCCTTCCATCAGACTCTAGTAACATTCGAGCTATGAATAGATCCATCCCTCCGCTTCGAAGTGATGTAAGGAAACAATCTTGAAGTTTGCAGCTAGCCACATGAACTGGCTGAATGAGTTTTGATTCCAAACTCCCCGACCCTCAGGGTGTCAAGATATGTAAGACCTTAAACCCGGGGGGCGGGGGCAACACCTAGCCAGCGAGCGTACGAAACTCACCCTAAATTATCCTAAACTTATTGTAGTGGTTTTACCACTCAGGATTGGAGTCCTAAGTTTTCTTCCATCCCCTAGCCGAGTACTGATTCGATGGCTACCCAATGTTTACAGCCAAACTTTTGGAGTCGGACATAGCTCCCGATTCCACTTAAAATAGATCTGGGATATGCAAGGAAACAGCCTCTGATTTTGTTGAGGATTGGCTAACATGTTTATATGTCAACCCTTCAGGTTCTAGTGAGGATCTGTGACTCCAATAGCCGTGCCATTGATACTGTACGGGTCTTTCGCGGTTAAGCATCCAATCTTGTGAGACCAGAATCAAGTGATATGGTGACAACGCCTTGCCTGGGAAATACTCGAGGCTGTGCGAATTAGGGTAGACTGTCAGGAACTAGACAAGTAACAGAGTAGGTAGCCAGAAGCTCTAGCATTTACACAAAGCCGTTTGGCAAACATCCATGACTCAACCGTATGAACAGTAATCATGGATCAGGGTTCATACGACTGTTTGGCTACACGATTCAGTTTTGACAAGACCTCTGGTGTGTGAAACATCCCAACTGCTTTGACTTTGAGGTTCATGCATGTTCCAGATCGTAATTTCATAGTTTGTGACTAGGATGAGAACTCACATATTCGACGGAGTTGGCGAAGTTCATAGGTCTCTTTCAACTATGTGTTCTTTATGCAAGGCGTCAGAGCAATGTCGGCACACCGACATTCGGCATTTCTTTTGTTCCTGTCCCTTACTTGCGTCTGAGATTTCCATACAGACTCTGCTCCTTAAGCCGCATTGGCTACAAGCTAGTGCGTGAAGTCGCATAGATGAAACCACATAGAATAAACTACCAAAGCTGGCAATGGTCATGCTGGCAAGCATCGAGATCTCTCTCTGGCCTATAATTTCTAATCTGCCCTGTCTGCCTCAATGGTGCCTAGGGGAGGCAAGAAAACTTATTATGTAGGACCTATATCTTAAGCGACAAAAAGATTTAGGCAAGCTTAGTATAACTTGATAGGTCTTTAGACTGGTTATTTTAGGCACTATTATTAGATGTCAGAAGCTTTCTTGCTGAGGCGTGTATTGCTGAGATCCATGTGCTAGTGACCGGCTGACACGAAAAGATAACCAACATCCGTTGGTGATGAGTCAAGACATCGATCAACAGTGCACGACCCTTGGTATGTGCTGCCTGAGCCTCATGTACCGGCCGCTTGGACATTGGCGTTGATCATAACGTCGGCATCGAGCCTTACATGCAAAAATGCAAATACGTGGAGTTTTGAGATTGAGGGCAACCAAAGCACCCTGTTCACTATTGAACAGATAGGCATTGCTGAGCATCTGAGCATCTTATGCGCTATAACAAGGGGGTTAATAAGAGGTCAGCTGTCGGTGATGACGGCTAATCTTGGCTTCGGGAATCGTCGATCCGACGTCGATCACTCATGCAGCCCGCTTTTGTTCAAGGACAAGCGACCTGTAGGGATATAACAGAGCAGTGAGTCTAGATTTCCATACAGTCAAAAGACGGCGAAACCACTGCGCTTCGTTTCAAGCGCGATGCTGAGTGGCCACGAAAGGTTCTTAGGCCTGCGTAATTAGAACGACGGTGGCATTTCTTGTCTTGAACCTACACATGTCTATTCGTTGGTATTGGATGAAACATAGCAATGAATCGGATCCGCCGAACGTTGCAAGATACATACTATACGTTACCACTAGACAGTCCAGCTAAACTAGACCT
This sequence comes from Fusarium redolens, assembly GCF_020744475.1. Lineage (NCBI taxonomy): Eukaryota > Fungi > Ascomycota > Sordariomycetes > Hypocreales > Nectriaceae > Fusarium > Fusarium redolens. Next base: position 1,738,238 of record NW_025763666.1, on the reverse strand, counting down.
ACTTTCTGAATGGTCATTTCAGCTACTCTCTTTGGTCTCGTCTCATTCTCTCGTTTGTAGTCCTGGCAACATGATTGGAAGCCAACGTGCTTAGGCTCAACCACCTCTCCCGCTAAGTTTATGACTCGAACAGCTCGACCATGGCACAAAGTTCAAACTCGTAAGCCATTGACTAACGTTAGCATTTCTTAGCTCCCGTAAGCTTGTTCTTCGGGGAACCCAAGAGCGTAGCTCCCGCCAATTGACTTGGAGCGTTTACCTTCAGATGGCGCTGGTTGGTAGAGTGGTGGCAGCTACTGGAGGCTAATCAAGCTAACCATTAATTGATCGGCCGATGCCTCGGCCGGGCGGAAGGTTTGGAGGCTGAAGCTTTGTTGAAACGAAACTCAAGTGGGATGCTTGTAGAGTTTGTATGGCGGCATGAATACTTTGATGTTATGGTTACGGGGCGAGGTGAAGAGTTTCCGGTTTTTGACACAGAATTCCGTTGAATGGTTGGCAAAAGAACACTTGTGCTAATTAGTCCTCTTGCATGCATATTATGCACATCATCTGCAGCTATCACTAGTTCGGGCAGAAGGGCTGATGAAAAGGAATTTGCGACACAGGCAGCTTCGAGTTGAAGAGTGTTGGCATCAGTTACATTATCCTCTACTGAGCGCAAGGATGGCTTGGAAACAACACTGGCAGCCTCTGATGCGAGTCCCAGACATCCATATGCATTCTCACGCTGGCTTATCCATCTGCCACCTCCCTTACTGCCCCAGTCTCAGACCTCGCTTACACGACACAACAGCTGAACAAGAACAAACTGCGGCACTCCCTCACCAGACAACAAGAGCTGAGAACGGACCCGATCTCATCCAGAAGTTTGCCGAAACAGCAAGACTGAACCCTTGCGTAAAGGCTATCTATTCTTTGAAGTTATCGCCCCGAGACATGCGGGTGATCTGCCGTCAAGGGATATCAAGATCTGCGTTTGTCGCAAACAATTCACATTCTCATCTGACACAACTTCAGTCATGGATCGAAAACCCCGAGATTCGTCATATTGCGGCTGCATCTGCATGATATTCACCGCTTCCTCCTCTACGGTCCATAAACAGGAGATATGACTGCTTCTTTGATTTCTCCAGAGTCGTTGTATTACGGAACCGAGGTCGCCCGGACAGACGGTTGGGAAACGAACATGCGACGATCATGGGAAAAAGCATTTACAAGCCACCTTGAATTGCGGCGGTTTCCGTGAAGCAGCTCGTCTGAGCTTGGCATCGAAATTGATAATTCACTCGCAGATACCACAGCTAATATTCGACTATCCCGCGTTTCGGGGAGTAAACTGCGGAGTGATTTAATGGTCGAGGTGGGTCGAACTCCGCGTCGTACGTTTTATACATCGAAGATTTCCTAGCTCAATAATGGCGAAGGGATAGTAATAGTGTTAGAAGAAAAGTCTGGAGGTTATCGTGAGCGAAACATCGAGTCAGGATACCAGCTCTGGCATGTAGCAGTTCACAGCTCGTCTGAATAAGCGACTGAATTGGAGTTCGCCAAAAAGTTTATTGTAGTAGGGATCTACATATGGGCAATCCAACGGTGCCTTTGAGTGTGAAATAGCTAAACGCCGTAGTACCAAATGACTTGTGCCAAAGATAAAACGATCGACAAGGGCAGTTTAGATGAACAATTAAGCAATTGACATTGCAAGTCTCTACGTCATGATAGGCGATCAAGGCACTCCTAGCTTGGAACTGGAAGGGTTTGGAGATACGAATGCTACTGTAGGTACTGACTCTGGTTCGGCAGATGCAATTGTGACCTGTTGTTTGGATGGTGGCGTTAAAGAAGAACACTCTCATATCGTAACTCACCGGTAGAAAGAAAGCAAAAAGCAATCGACTCCTGGCAAAAGAAACGACATGCGTATCAACAAAACACCAACAGGAGGGGAATAAGAAAGGCGCCTCAATAAACTAAACAGAGGAAATACGTAGTGGACTTCTTGGCAATGGAGCCGTCCCGGCCGAGTGCCCCCAATTATCTCATTCGGCAGCCCCCCTGTTCAGCCTGTGGCGTCTAAGGTCGCCTGACTGCCGGGAGAACAGGAACAGAAAGGAACGGGCTGTAATTTGCAAATGCCTGGGTGAGTGAGCGTTGGCTGTCAACCTGCGGTTCGAATCAGCTGCAGTTGTCTCATCCCTTTGGCTTTCCATTGATCACCTACGCAGTACCCAATGTGCTTCCCTATAAGATGTTCGTGTAATTGAATCATCACTGACAACACCACCTTTCTAATACTCCCAGGGGTGATTCACCGTCCTCCCTACATTGTTTACCGCTCTGTTCTCCATTTCTCAGGCCTGTTTGTGTCTCCATTCCCACTTATACACATTCTTCTCGTGACCCCCTTTTTCTCCAGTTGTCAAATGTAGGGAATCTCCCTCAAGCTCGACCCCACTCTGTCAGAGGCCTCGCAAGAAAGACTCGACTTCGAATGGGTCATTGATGATGTGATGATGTGAATGGCAGGCAAGGAGAGAGTCCAGGACCCTGGTCCTCCTCTCGACCCCCTCCATTGTCTTTTGTCTTGCCGCCCTTGTCAGCCCGAACCCTGGCATTAGAGGGACCCGCCCTGGGATCGTGAGCTGATTTGACTGATGTGGCTGGATATTTGCTTCTTTGCTTCTTTGCTTGGGTCAGCTTGGCTGTGAGTGTGACGGATGCTGATTATTGATTGTTGGACATTTGTATTACCTCAACCGCTCCCGATCACGAAGAATCGAGGGTATAAGCCGAGTTAGTAGTGTAGATAGTACTCGGCTTAGTATTCTATTCAAAGTATGATAGAAGAGCAGGATGAATGTATTTTAGATCAGCTTAAGAGAGGGCTGAGGTCAACAGTGTAAGTCATATAGCCAATCTAAATATTTGTCGGTATCCATGTTGGTAGGTCCTTTGAGGCATGAGAATTAGTTTCTTCACGGCTTTTGATGTCTTATTTCCCCATTATTAACAGCACTCATCATCAACCAACCCTGCTTGTTTCTTTGCTTTGCCTTGACTTGCCTGCTCGGCCTTGTATATTGGATGTCCACTCTGTTCTTCTCTCTGATCTGCTCTACCTTACGCATTGCGGTTTGGCCTGAACCTTTGATATCTCTTTTCGGAACAGATATCCCTCCAAAGTGGAGGGTCCCTCCCGCTCCCACCTGTGACTTTATTAAAGTACTATTAAGGATCATATCCCGGCCTCTTTTTTCTCTCGGTCTCGATCTTGTCCTTTTCGTTTGAAGCTTGCCTGTCAAAACCTGCACACTCCCGACGATTCCATTTTCGTTCCCATCCTGTCCTTGGCCACCTATCCTGGCCTTGTTCGCGATTGTCTCCGGCTCACCTTTGCGCCCACCAGCTCTTGCACTTCTATAGTCGAGTACGGATTTCTTATTCACATAATTAATCTTTCTCTTCTTTTGGTGATTTGTTTGACCATTTTACCCTTCATCTCTGCGTATTCTTGCGTGGGGATTCATCGTGGCGCATTCTCACATCCTCACCATCACTCGTGTCTCTCCAATCGAAACTGACCTTCAACGTTCCAGACGGTAACAATTCTCCCTCCTCGGCACTGGTATTCAGTCGAATGCGCGCGCAAGATTTGCATACTCCAAGATTTGACTCAAACCCAAGAGAGTTGTCAGACATTGCCAATTCCCCAGAACACAGCCCAATAAAACCCAACGCAACCCTATTAGTTGGCAGTCGGATCTCCCTGGTCTTGTGTGATTTGTTCCATCATCATCGAATCGTCAATCTAGACAGAACCACCCAATCCCAGAAGATTTCGCCAGCATCACCCCACGCCCGCGCCCTACAAGAAATTCAACCACACGACAACTTCACTAATCTTGGTTGCTTTTTCCTCACCTCACTCCTACTTGGCCATCGAAGATTTTCCTCCAGGACCTCGTCTTTTCTCTCAATGATGCACTGAGAAAGCGATACCCTCGGACTCGACTCGAACTGAACCTCACCGCCACATTTTCATCTCCACCGGCTAAAGAGTCGCCGTTCCCGGACCATGATCGCCGTGGCCCTCCGTCAGAGCTCGAGCATCGCTGTCGATATGGCCAACTCCACCACAACAGCGCCTTTGACCACCACAGGCGTTAGCACTGGCGTCAACAACAGCGCAGACACTAACACAGGTGCCACAGCTCCCGAGCTAAGCGATCTCGACTACTTCATCACTGTACTCCAATTGCCGGATGGTCGAACGGAGAACCAGATCGAGGATGACCTCGTTTCCAAGGCGAACGCCCTCGGTATCTCGAGTGTGCCCGTTGCTGATAAGCGTATCACCTCAAGCGTCGAGTCAGCTTCAACAGTCTACAATGCTCGAACATTTTCTATGCTCTCTGGCGGATCCACAAGCACCGCTCTGACCACACATTCATCTATCTTTGGTCCATCTACACCTGATCTAGCGCTTTCCAGTGGCCGGCAATCCAAGGATCTGAGCTTTTCCCAGTATGATCGCTATCTATCAGTGATCGATCCTCATCACAACCACTCAAAAACTACCAGGGACTCACAAACGCCCGATGCCACTGCTCAGAGTATATTCAGCGGCAAGACGAAACGCAGCCTTTTCAGCGTTAGGTCGGGCTTCAGATTACGATGGAAGAAAAAGGCATCCCCGCAGCCACTCCAGGTCATATTGTACGTCCTAACCCGGATTCCGACTAACATGGTATCACGAAATCAGAGTGTGCTGACTCTCGTCATAGGACCTGTGCGAGCTGCCGTGCGGACTTCAAGAGCTCCAAATCATTACACAGCATCTCATGTGGCCACACATATTGCGATAACTGCCTAAGATCGCTCATTCATACAGCCATGTCCGACGAATCGAGTATGCCGCCGAGATGCTGTGCTCAGCCATTGCCGGGATCTGTGATGAGGGATCTTCTCAGTCGCGACGCCCAGCAGGAGTTCTTGAAGGCCATTATACAATACAGCACACCCTGGCAGGCAAGGATATTCTGTTCCAACGCTTCATGCGGAGAATTCATCCCACCACATCAAAAGCTGGATCCCAAGTATCCTTCCAGTGTCACTTGCCGCAAATGCAACACAAGAGTTTGCCTCATGTGTAAACATAACGCACATCCGACAGGTAAGGACTGCCCGGAAGATTGGGCACTAGATCAAGTTATCAAGGAAGGGGGCAAACCTGGCTGGAAACGGTGTTACAAATGCCAGAACTTGGTGTCACTGGAAGAGGGAAGTACACACATGAGTTGCCGGTGTAAAGCCCAGTTCTGTTACACATGTGGAGGTGTATGGGACGCCAATACTGGGTGCCCGAACAATTGTGATGGAGAGCAAGAGATAGAACGGAGGAGAAGGGAGGAACAGGCTCAACTAGCCGAATATGAAGAAGAGAAGGCCGCACAGGAAGCAGCCGCTGCAGCGGCATCCGCCGAACGCCTCGAGGCCGAAGAACGAACGAGGAACAATGCCGATTTCTTTAACCTCGCCGAGATGCATCAGCAAGAGCTTAGACGGTTTCTCGAATTTGCCGAACAGGGCAGAGAGCATATGAGAGCACGGTTTATCGAGCAGAAAAAGTCAATGATGAAGCGACACGCCGAGCTCGAAGAGAGAATGAAAGAAGAGCACGCTAGGACTGTGAGCCAATTGGAGGATCGACAGGTGGCTGCCGAGATGGACCTAAGAAACACTCTGGAAGCGAGTGAGCGGAGTGTCAGGATTCGACTGAAGCATATGGAAGCTTACTGTGATGGATTGGGACGTAATAGTGCGAACTCAAGTCCAGGCTCGGACTCTCAACCCCATCGAGTGGTTACGGAACGCGATCTTCGAGAGCTCGGGCAACAGTACAATATTCGCGATGGCATGGAGAGGTCACATCAAGCCAAAATTAATGTCATGAGGGACCGCCAGACTAAACGCATGGAAGAACTCATCGACCGACAAGAGACCGAGTACGAATCCTTGCTCGAGCGAAATCGACAGGAGCTTGTAGAGTTAGATGCTCAAGCGGCCCAGGAGGAAGAAACACTGGCCAACACATTCACTGCACGAAAATCCAAGCTTGTGCGTCGATGGGAACTTGCCATTGAGATCTTGCGCAAGGAGCTCGAAGACCAAGACGGTGTCAAGTACGCACCAATTCCGACGCCGACTTGGTCTGAACAAAAAGCACAGGTTCTTTCGTCTTCTGAGTAAGAGAATTTGCAACTCTTATCAACAGCGTCACATTTACTACCACACAACTACCTTAACGATACAACGTATTATTCGTTCCGTTTTGCTTCACGATAAAAAGCAATTTTACGTCTTACTCTCTTATAATTTTGGTTTTGAAACACGCACATTTCTTTTACAGCATGATACCAGGCATAAAAGCCATGGGGCACGGACGACTTAGAGCAAGTCTCCACCGATTTATCTCTTTCTGGAGTTTCAAGCATTTTCTCAATAGCATCAGCATTGCATTATGGCCGCGTATTTAATTTATATATTGGTGGGGGCGAGACAAGCTCGTTTTGATACGATGCTCTGTTTGCGACCATACTCATACCCAGACATCGGTCTTGATAGAGCAGATATCCTAGAATCATAGAAGAAGGATGAGAGGGTTATCAGCCTCCGGGCTTCGTTTGCACACTATTTGTGTACGGATCTGAGTATTACGAAAGTTCTGGGGCGGGTAGCCTGGTTGAATGTGCATGACTGTATATACCCCGGGCTTGATAGATAGGATTTGAATGATTGACCGAATAAATCACAATGGTACTTCAAGCCATAGTACCACCCACCTGATAACATGTGTTTCGTAAACGGCATCTGGCTCCGGCAACTTGCACCAAAGTCGCCATCGAGAATGCTGTCGCACCAGCGGATGTAAGTCAAAAGCTGTAGCAGCGCAGAAGATTGATGACTCGTTTAACCAGTAACACCAGACATACGCTTGCAGTAAGGTATTGACATTGGAGGGCTGACGTTGGCGCCGAACCCTAGCCCCTTGTTCCATCCAGCATCCAACATCCGTGTGTTGCGATAACGAATATTTGGGGTGGGCTGATCTGTATTGTGAAATCCGTTTGGTCTGTTTGTCAAGCCTGGGGTTGCATCGTTAGAGTGGCAAACACGACTTGCTTGTGCATTCGCTTGTCGGAGAATACAACCATCCTCTTCCTTCGTGGACATGTAGCAAGTGTTTTTACAAGGGTGATTGTAAAAGACTCAGACCGTAGGACAAAACCACCCAATGCGGGTAATGTTGTTTGTTTGCGGCTGTGGCTGCATATCCTCTGTCTTGTTTTAGCAACAGGCGTCTCGGCAATTCGAGTAGGCTTTCAATAGTCTTGTGCGCGTATCCTCTGCTGGAATAGAACATGCCAGGATCTCATATGAAACACGAAGTCTAGCTTGAGGATTTTCAACACTAGTGGTTATAAATAGGAGAAGCTATATCTGAGCAGCAACCTCGGAAGTTTCATAGAGTTGTACGCTCTGTTGGCAGGCTAGGACATCCATTTTTAAGCATATATGACAGATCAACCCTGTTGGAGCTTTTGTGGTTGATGTGTGTTGCTGTTAGTGGGTATGAATATAAGTAAGAAAGCAACGCAACCGTTGTCTCGCCTCTGCAGATATGGCTGCATACGGCCGCAGAGGGCAATAGCACTGCGGTTTACGCAGCAGGTTACAATTTGCGCAAGAGATTGGCTGCTCTTTGATAGACGAACTAATGCTGGCGCCCGCAGCCACCAAAGAAGAACATGGTTCAATCGGTAAAGAACCCTGGGTGGAACGATAGCCACCCGTCAGCAACGATGCATATCATATCAGGACTCAGAGAGCCAGGTGAATATAGTAGGCAACGTTTTGAAAACTGCCGTCAGCCGTTGTGGCTTTTGAACTTGTCCAACTCGCCGCCAAACACGTTGCGAAAAGAGTGGGCGGGGATACGTACGTAGAATACCTCCACTCGCAATCTAGAGCTTGTCTTGGCTGAGTAGCGATTCCCTGTAAGAAAGAATAGTGATTTCCAGGCACAGTTTGTAAGGATCATGGGGTAAAGCAATCCATCCGGGCTCTTGCAGCCGAGGCGCTTATGTTTGCGCGTGCTCGAATCAACAATGCCAAGTCTTTGTTTTGGGTGAAGTCAAGATCGGGTTTATCGAGCTAAAAGAGAGGTAGCCACCAAATAAAGGGTCCCGTCCCCTCGTCCCCTGGAGGCGTGTGAAAGACCCCTAACGACGCTAAAGAACTGCCCCAAGAGACTTAGTTGGTGGCGTTCTTGCCTTGAAACCCGAGGGGACAAGAAATAGGTAGGCTCAGCCACAATCAGCCCAATTTGTGGTTCCATCCAATCCGTCTGCTGCCTTACCTTACCTGTACAGGCAGTCAGTCTGTTTCCTTTCCATTCCCTCCCCACCGGCCAAGCGATCTCCATATTCATCTCCATCTCGTCTCCATTTCCAATTCCATTTGCATTGCATTTGCATCTTGCATCTTCGAGGTATATTTGCCTCTCTAATTCGGCTCAATCAGTTCTCCTCATCTCTCCTTATACGGGCGCGTATTCGCCTGTGTCGTCGTTGTGCCTCCCCGCTGTTCGTCATTTCCGAAAGACCGTGCTGCCTCGACGACAAATCGGCCCAGTCAGTACCTGGCACCGAATCATTGACCCCCCCCGCTGCGGATTGCGAAGCTCTCCCCATCAGAACAGGAACACAAGGCTTCTTTCACCAACAGCTTCTCAACGTTACCATCACTGTTGTCGCCTCGACGCAAATCTCTTTTAACTTTTCCCCCGCGATTGTCACAGTGCTTATTGCGCTCCAATTCACTGATCCTACCTTAATCTGCGACGGAACAGTTCCTGCCCAATCTCTACTGCACGACCTGACCAGCTCGAGGAATGTGAGCGTCCACTTCAACGAAGTCTGACTCAAACAAACAACTTGGACAGTCCCCGGCATTCTTTACTGAATAATTTTGTGGGACATTTTCCCAAATTGACATCGGCATCATGAACGAATACCATCCGTCGGCGAACGACGCATTCTCTCCTTCACAGGAGCGCGACCGATCCGGCAGCATGTCCTTGGGCAATATCCCCGTGAGCCCTCAGGGCCCCCCATCAGATCACGGCGGTGCTGCAGTTGACGACGTCATAAACAAAGACCAGAAATCCGACGCCGACACTACATCGCCTACGCAAACATCAGGTCCATCCGGAGTGAATTCCGAACAGCTCAAACAAGTTTCGGACGTTTTGTCTTCCGAGGTACAACCTATCCCAGACAAAGAACAAGATGCATGATGCCTGGATAATGGTCTAACTGCATTCAATAGATTGGCATTGTCACGCTCCTGAATCGCCTCAAACAGAGTATAGCTTCAGCAAAGGTGAGCGAGTGTCTGGCTTTTGATCAGCTTCCCAACTACTGCCGTGACCCGGTTTGCTGACTTAGATTCGCAGGAATTTGCATTGTTCCTCAAGAAACGATCTAGTCTCGAAGAAGACCATGCCAATGGCATCAGGAAACTCACCCGCACCACCCAGGAGGTCATGCGCCGACCCGATCACCGCCAGGGCACCTTCGGTAACGCATACGAAGCTATGGCAAGCACCCACGAACGCATGGCTGAAAATGGAATCGAGTTTGCCAAAGAGCTACACCAAATGCACGATGAGCTTATGGAGCTCGCTGGTGTTGCCGAGCGCAGCCGCAAGTCATGGAAGCAAAACGGCTTGTCCGCTGAGAACAAAGTAGCAGAGATGGAGCAGGCTATGCGTAAGAGCAAGGCCAAGTACGACTCTCTTGCTGAGGATTACGAGCGAGTCAAGACCGGCGAGTCGCGCCAGAGCGGCAAAATGTTTGGTCTCAAGGGACACAAGTCAGCACAACAGCATGAGGGTGAGCTGTTGAAGAAGGTCCAAGCAGCTGATTCCACCTACCACGGGCACGTCCAGGCGTTGCAAGCTGAGAAGGCTCAACTTGTTTCAACAACACGCCCAGAAGCCATTCGAGCCCTTCAAGACTCGATTAAGGAGATTGATGCAGGAATTTCATTGCAGATGCAGAAGTTTGGTAAGTCTTTCCCCTATGTTCTTGGTCGTACAACCGCAGCTCATCTGTTATTTAGCCTCCTTCAATGAGCGCCTACTATTAAGCAATGGTCTCAGTGTCAGTCCCATTCAGGGTCCCGGGGCCCAAGGCAGCTCTTCTCAACGCAGTCTGCGACAAGCTGCTTCCTCGATTGACAACGACAAGGACTTAAATGATTATGTCACAGCGCAGCATAGGAGTGTGCCTCCCAATACTGGCGAAATCAAATATGAGCGCAACCCAGTAAGTGACTGCCAACGAGCAATCAGAGTTGTGACTCACGATTTTTAGGCACTTAACCCTCCGGGCTCCAGCAGCCAGCATAATCCAGGAGGTCCTGTCCAACAACCCGCAGCTGTTGTGCAATCACCGGTATCACAGATACAGCCCCCAGGCCAAGGCGGTTTCTCTGGACCACAGCCTCTGGGTCCAGGATCGAGAACTAGCACCCTTGGCCTTGGTCCTATTACTGGCATTACTGGTGGTGATCCTTCATTTCCCCCAACTGACGACCCTCGACCTTTTTCGCAGCCTCATAACAGGAGCTTTAGTCAAGGGAACATGCCAGTGCAACAGGGCACTCCTGGCCAACAGTTTTCCGGCCGGGGTCCCAATCAACAACAAGCACCTGGTCAAAGATATGGTAATGGGGGATCTATCAGTTCATCCGGCCCACCGCAACTTGGTGCTCTGCCCTTCCAGCCTGGCGGTTCCCCTCCTCAGCAGCCAGTTCCTGGCCAAGCTCCTCATGAACGTTCAGGAAGCGGGGTGAACTCGGGTCAAGGACCTCCAGGTGCTACACGGTCACCACCTCCCTATGGAGCTTCTAGTCACCCTCCTCCTGGACCTGGGCCTTCCGGGCCTGCCAAGCCAATGTTCGGCCTGCCACTAAGTCGTCTTTATGAACGTGACGGCTTGGCAGTACCAATGGTTGTTTACCAATGCATCCAGGCGGTGGATATGTACGGCCTCAATGTGGAGGGCATTTACCGCCAGTCTGGGTCCATGGCTCACATACAAAGACTAAAGAATATGTTCGACACAGGTACGTCATGTTCTGCTCGATGAAAAGCCAGAGCTAATCGTATAGCAGAGTCTTCCAACCCTGCTCTCGACTTTAGGAATCCCGAGAACTTTTATCATGACGTCAATAGTGTTACTGGCCTGTTGAAGCAGTTTTTCCGTGATCTCCCTGACCCGCTACTCACCCTCGAGTATCATGATAGCTTTATCACTGCTGCCAGTACGTCGCTCAGGCCCCTTCCTTTTATGTGTCTCCCTCTACTTGGCAAATACTGACTGATATGCACAGAGCAAGAAGACGATACAGTACGTCGCGACTCGATTCACGCGATCATCAACAGCCTTCCTGATCCCAACTATGCTACACTGCGTGCTCTCACTCTTCACCTCTGGAGAGTCATGGACAACAGCCACAACAACCGCATGAACTGCCACAACCTAGCCGTCATTTTTGGCCCGACACTCATGGGCACTGATCCCAGCACCGCCATTGCAGATGCGGGCTGGCAGATTAAGGCCATCGACACGATCCTGCAAAACACGCTGCAAATCTTTGACGAGGATTAAAATTGTATGTAAGCGCCTCATGTTGGTTTAGGGCTTAATATGTAAAGCTTGTTGGAAGAGGCGGAGAAGGGTGTTTATATTTATCCATGTTGCCTGTTTTTATGTTGCATGGCGTCTCGTATCTAATGCATGTTCGTTTCTTCGTGTGCTTGGAAATTAGTGTAGAACAACTGGGTGGCTAACATGAGCGCGTTTGTTTTTGGTGCTTTTTTGCGCTTGTTCAATCTGGCTCTTGCTCCTTACATGTGATGGCCTGTTGTTATATGTGATAGGTTAGAGCCGCAGTTATATAAACAGGCAGGCATTTTCAAATGCTATGGCTATAGGATAGTTACTATTGTATCTCGATCTTCACACATGGCACTTTTCGAACACGAACGACTGATGGTTCATGCAATACATGCATGGTATGGTTGCATAACCTCTTTTTTTTCGTCACTGCTCGTTGATAAAATTGGGCTTGGGCTACTTCCGGATCACTTCGTACGGAGCATTCCCACGAGTAGAGGATCAACATTGCTAGCATACACAAGATGGAAAACTATGATGTCTTATGTTCATAGCACTCAAATCACTTCCACGGGAGCCAGTTCGGCATCAGACCCACGTATCACAGGATATATATCAGTAAGCGCCGCCTTCCCGTGTGGTAATCCACTGGTCGAGATGGCGACATGATGCTAATCAAGTAACTTGATTGAAATTCTATGCTATTCCACTCCAGTGAGTAATGTAGACTAGACAAATGCAGCGAGCCTTATGCCCTCTGTTCTCATCAGACACCAAACTTGATGTCTTTCGTACATGATAAATGCTCAAGTATCGTGCATGTTCTGTGCTCGACATATCATCAGCCGTTTCACCAGTCCTCTTTGTACGCAGCGCCATGCAAAAACACGTAAGCAAACCCCGAAAAGCAGAAACAAAAAGAAATGCCTCATCTTCCCATAAAAAACAAAATAAAATGATCGACGAGACCATTGGTGTACTATGCCCGTTGTAGCCCAGAATAAACAATACTAAGAATAATATCCGCCTTGCAGTGCATATTATCGCTTATGCCAACATGCCTGAGTTCCGTAACAGGGGTATAGCCGTGAGAAGAAGGAAAAGAAAGCTCAGATACAGTCGGGCGTATGATAATGTTGGTGATGACGGTGATGTAAGTAGGGAAAGACCCCTGTACGCTGTACACGTCATGCGGTATGTAGGATGCCAAATCTCGGACATCAGAAATTTGGTTTGTGATGATTGGAAGACAAGACAAGACTGTCTTAAAAGGATCTCACTGGAGCTTGATAGCTTCAAAAAGACCTAGACTTAAGCTCGTATCGTTCTCACCAACATTGGGAGTCGGCTCGCTAAGCACCTCCCAGCGACGGAGAATGAAGGGACTCAGACGCTCCTGGACTACTGGCCCGATGCCGTATTGTGCACCCATGCCGCGAGCGGCAGCACTCTGAGGCGTTGCTGCCTTTTCCCGGTGGGAGAGCATAAGATTGTCTGATGGAGACGGCGGTGGTGAGCTGAATAGATAGTAAAGTCGAGGATCAGATGATGTTCCCTGATTGGGCATCCCGCCTGGAGTTAACAAGATGGCCCTAGCACAATTGGCTCGCAATTCCTCGGGCAATGCATCCACCAGGAGCATAGCAATGTCGAAGACCTGCTGCACAAGTGAGCCAACAGTAGCTGGCGGCAGTGTTTCCAACTCAAGTAGCAGCCCGCAAAGGACAAGGACAATGCGTGCTCGAACGTCATGCACGGGTGGGATAGGAGGCCGTGTCGCCGAGGCTGTGGGAAGAGGGGCTGAAGGTGGCTCGGACGACAAGCTATGGAGGTTAACGAAGCGAAGCATAGCGGGTAGCCAATGCTGCAATACAGCGGCGTGACAATTGGGACGCTCCTGAGGCCCTGCAGCGACGATTTCCCACAGGTCTGTCAACTTCTCGACCATACCCAACGATAGCTGTGCCGTCTTAGGGGGAGCTTGACCAGAAATTATAGCCTCCACTACTTCTAATAAGTTCTCGGCCATGCGGAGGGACTGCCGTGACCCAGTATCGACAAACTCAGGCGCCTTTGATGAAGGGATCAATTCGAGAAATCCAGTTTGAGCCTGTGTCTTGAGATGCTGAGTGATATCGTCACTCAAACAAGGTAACAAACTGGTCCACATGATGTTGCCTGCTTCAATGGCTCGGTCCATAGCCCTGGCAAAGATCTCGAAGCGAGAGGAGCTCTGGTCTTGCTGTCCATCATTTACGCTGGGCTGAGGCAATGACAGATCCAAGTTAAGCTTTAGCTGGCAGAACGGCAGTGTCAGCTCGTTGGCAATCTGTAAGATATGATCGAACGAAATTTGAGTCTCGCCCGAGTCTCCAGGAATTAGGAGTTTGGTGGTCACCTTGCGGACGAGACCAACAGCTTCAGCAGGTAGCGATTTGATGCCTAGAGCGTTTGAAACGGCGGAGGAATCCACCAGAACAAGAGTTCGTAAGGTCTCGAGCAGACTTTCTTGGCACACAGGATTGTCAAGAGGAAACTCAGTGTCATTGACATGATTTCTTACAGTCGAGTACTCGAGCAAAGCGTTTCGGACAAGGTTCAACAGACCTTTAGACTGCTCAAATTTGGCACACTTCTGCTCGGTATGAAAACGGTAACTTTCCTCAGCCTCAAGCCCTGTTCCCCGGGGAAGCGGCATAATGATGAGTTGTAAGAGTTCTTGTAAGTATGTCGCAGGACCGTATGTTTTTCTTGAAGAGTCTGAGGGAAGATTCTGGATATTCGCGAACGGAGGGCTTGCGGTGCTCATAATGATAGGCATTGTAAGACACCCTGTACTAATGAGAAGCGGGAATAAAGTAGAAAGGGAGGAGCGGTTCGATATGGAACGAAGGTGACTTGTCCAGTCGGTCATGAGTTTATCGAAATGGTGAGCATCGAAAACTCGTATTCTCGCGAGTAAAGTTGCATACACCCGGCGTGTATCGTCCTCCTTATCCCACCCGCGCTCGAGAGCAGGGATTATCATTCGGAAAAGCTTGTTCATTGTTGGAGGGTCCAATCGTGTTCCACTGGAAAGTGTTTTCTCGACTTCTTCCGCCACATTGTTTTCAGCTTGATGAGAGGGGGTTGCCACTATGTCGGAAACCGGCGAGCAAGCATCAATAGCGTTGTTGCGATCATTTTGGACGAGCTCTTGGCGAAGCTGGCTGGCAATCACCTCATGACCAGCCATGCGTTGTGCAAGACTAGAAAGAGCAGCAAGTAGCGGTCGTGGAACGATTCTTTGCTCCTCATTCATCATCCTAAGGCGCTCGATCAGACTGTTGAACAGTTCGTTTGCGCTATCCAAGGCGCAGAAGATTTGCAGGTTTGAATGGACAGTATCGGCAACGGACGCTAGAACGTCAGAATCGGCGGTCTTCGCGCAAGCTACAAGAATGTCGGACAACATGGCGTAATCTTCGGCCGTTTCCATGATGGCTCGAACAGAGGTGAACATAGTCAGAGATAAAGCGTGACCCTTGATAGTGAACTGCCCAGTTAACTCATCGCGCAAATGTGCCCCAATGCTGCTCCTGAGAGCAGTACTGCTACCGCTTATCCGTTGCAATAGCTTTTTGAGTGACATTGGCTTTCGTCCTGACAATGGATCATTTGGCAGTAAAGGGAGCTCCACAACATGCTTTACAACCCTGATCGCATTGGTAATATCTTGTTCCTCCTCAGCGACCGAATAGTTGCCAGCTCGCCTAAGCAAGTTTCCTCTTTCCGCCCTTTTCTTCTCAGATAAAGCATGAAGCGGAAGTTCGACCAGCAACCTGCTAGAACACGGACCCGATTCGGAATCGATTTCCGCGGCACAATGATAACCACCACGAGCGATAGTCCATTGCATATATTGAGAGACCGAAAAGTGGCCGGTTCGAACGAGTTCCGTGACAAGGTGATAGACGAGGTTCTTCCGTGCCTTGTCATTGGCGGCGATGTTATCGAGTGTCTCGAGAATGGGTGTCGTAGGGTTCACACGAAATTGGCTCCATTGCCGAATTAAACGGGCTGCGGCATAAACCTTTGCTAAACCTGGACGATGGAACGAAGTTGCCCACTCAACTACTGTCTTCATTATCAAAGACTTGTTCTCACTCGTTGCCCAGCATGCTGCGGCTAGATGATTGTCGCTAGACTCTTTCAAGGCAGCATCTAGCAACTTGACTAGCTGATTCCGCCCAGCAGGAGGGGAAGCAGTACTGGACACTACCAGACGCGAGTTTCGTGAATTGATGGTATGTAATGCCTTTCGAGCCTGGTCGTCATCAGAACGCAGACAAGCATGTAAAGTATCCTTGTATCTCGACCAGGCGCCGGGGTTAATGAAGCTTTCTGGGTTGGAACGAATTAATGAGCAGAGCAAAGTTGACAGTCTACTGGAGAGTTGCACAAGGAGGTCCTGATCAGGGTCGTTGGATATCTGGTCTTGCTTAGTCAAACCGTTTGAACCAAAAGTTGCGTGTGAACCTACCAGATGCAAGTGGCTGAGTAGGGCAAATACAAGCCTCCGGCCATACTTGCGTGACCTGAGAAGGTCTTTCCAGTAAATCTGAGCAATGAGCAGCCACATGGGAATACGCGACTGAAGACTATTCTCAATTCCAGACACAACCCAGTCAAGGTAATGATCTCGATCTAGCAACTGTTCTGAGTAAAGGTTTGTTGCTAGGCGAATGCTGCATGGCAGTTAGCTGCTGTGCTTCTGGACCAATAAGCATCGTAACTTACGCATATGTGACTCGATTCTTCCAGTCATTCTCACCAAACCCAGCAACAACGGCATCGACAAATTGCTCAACAAAAATGGTCCAGTCGCGAGCCCATTTCAGTTCGCCACCCATGACAAAGGCACCATTGACGCCCTTCCTCTTTAACCCTCTGATCTCATTGGCACCAACGCACTTTGCTAACCAAACAGCTCGCTCGGCAGGAACATTCTTGTTCAAGCATTGATCCAGTAAAGTTCTTCCGCGAATGCCGTGGGGAATTGTTCGGCTAAGGCGTCGAAGGGATATCGCGGGATTCGCAAGATCCTTGAGCCAGACCTCTCTCTTCGTATCCGTGAGCGTTACTCGAGGTGGTGGTTTAAAAGTCGAGGGCGCATTGATCTGTCCTCGATGTCTGCGCTGAGTCAGAACTCCCATAAAAATAGTAGACAATGCATTTAGGCCAGTCTTTTGCTTCAGAGCAGGGAAGATGGCAAGCTTAGCAGACGAAGTTTCGGGAACATTCAAGTTCACCTTATCCCATGTTCCTTTAGTAATCGCTTCGCTGCTCCACTCGTCTTCATGATGTGCTCCATTCCAGGGGAAGAAATCGGCGTATCCAGTGTTAAGACCCTTGCTGAAAGGGTCAACGGGATTTCGTACTGCGGTTTCGGGTCGGTTGGCTGAGAAGTATCGTGGTGCGGCGGAGGGAATTTCAACGGTGTATGGTTTTGGTCGGGCATCTTTCTTGGCTGGTGCAGGCGCAGTCGCTGTGATTCGAGGAGCGGATCTCGGTTGTGAAGTTACTGGTCGACGTGTCGGCATCGGCATCAAAGTTGAGCTGGCGCTGGCGGCAGGGCTGCCGACCATAGCTTGAAAGGGATCGGAATTGGGTATTCGCGAGGGTGTAAGAGACTGCGGCGATTCGGAAGTAGGCAAAGAACTGGAAGAAGCATTGTGTGATAACTCGAGCCGAAGACGTGAGCCGCCTCTTCTAGGTGTTGTGTGATAACGATTAGGGGTAGCATCGCCGGCGTCGGCAGTTAGATCGATGAATGATGCATCTTTTCGAACTGGCGAGGCGGCGGCCATAAACTGCTGCTGATGTGATAATGATCGCTGCGGAGGGGGGCGCTGAACGGGTAACGACGATGAGCTCACGGAACGCTGAGGCGGCCGCGGATGGGCGCCCATTGTGGTCCGCGAGGTCATTTCTGGGTCGTGGGCGGAGGCGCCATTCCGAAAAATCTAAATAAGGGATGTGTCGACTTGTGTTGTAGTTGATGATGGATAACCACAGTAAACGCGATTCCTGGAAATGGTACCGTGATGTCCTACAGTATTCGGTGGCGCCTCAATACTCGAAGGCGAAATGGTGTCTGAGGTTTGCGTTCCTCTAATCGCGCTGTCTTTGATACGTTGGTAACGGTAGGTTTGATGAGCCAGCCGCGCAACCCGAAGCATAAATGGACAAATAATCAACGTGATTCGGGAATCCGAACTCGATTGTTACCCATGCGTTCTATCATTCCCCAACTATCACAGCCGCGATTGCCGTTGTTGTTCCGGATCGATAGTATGGAGCCACGGACGCGAATGGCTTCGATTTGGTGGAGGTAGGTTGTTCGAGTCGAAGAGGAGGAAGATACGGATGCACAAACTGGAAAGAATAGTGTCTAGATAGCGAAAGTATGTACACGAGCGGCACGGAACCCCGACCGAGAGCGGCAACTGTCGATGGATTATGAGATGTACAGATGTGGATGGGGTCAGACGGGGCGAGGTAATGTTAGGTAGGTAGGTTGAGTTAGAGCGTTTCTGAGGTGAGGCAAGGCAAGGTTGGCAAGGTACTAACTTAAAAAGGCCCTCAAGAGGAAATATGGAGACGAGACAGGAGTGGAGATGGAGGTAGAAACTACCAACGGAGAGATGGCTAGTGTGCCGCGACAACAGGGCTTTTGCGTCACAGGATCAGTTAGACACTATATCCGCAAAGTACCAATGACATAGCTTCGATAAGTTTTACATGGATCTGCCCCCCCATCCGGGCTCTCAGCCGTCGCTTGGTCGGTCCCTTGAATCGTTTATTACGCTGGAACCCTGCCCGGACATTTTGAATTTGGGGAGGGTTTTGTTCGTCGCTTGTCTCTTGATTCTCGGGACTGTGCGGGCCTGACCCGAGCTACGGGCTTAGACTACGGCTATGGCTGCGGATAGGGACCGACGGGGCCCGGGATTGGGGAACCAATTCCATTACATGAGTCTTATTACAGCGCGAGACTTGGGGATTTTGGACGAGAATGATTGGGGGAGATGTTGAGGGTCAAGTGGCGATGTATCGTGAGAGGTGACTCGTGGCTGATTTACTATCTTATGTTAATAACTGAGGAATCCTGAATAACAGGCACCTCTACAGTGCTACGTGTTGACTCTCCAAGGGATAAGCGGGTGAATTGCTTGTAAGGATTGAAGATTGACGGGCGGTTTGAGGTGAAAGCGTTCAGGTCACATCAGAGTGCATAACATTGTTGTGTTATTCAGGGGTTACAGTTGGCTACCTAAGCTTGGCGATCAAATAACATTACAGCCCCCCAGCCAAAAGCCATACACCCCGCTTGAAGGCACACAATCGCGCAGCTAAGATCTCAGGGAAGCATTTGCCTCGTGGAATGTGCGTTATCTATTGGTTTCTGTACAGTTGTATAGCGCTTGCTGGGGAGTGACTGATGAGAGGCCTCAGGTGTCATGTTGACTCGGGTAAATATATCGTCACATTTGCACGCAGAGACATTTCTGCCAACAAGGAACCCAACTGGGAAATGCATCGTGCTTAAACCTGAGCACAATAACGAGTCTCTTTCTCTCAAAGGCTTGTCTCGGTTTCTTGCGATCCATATCAGTGGAACATGGATGTCAGCTACTATTCGACCAACCAAGTAACGAAAACCAACCAGCCATCATTTCTTGAGGTGCTTCCCATGACGGCATTCAGCCAGACGAGAGCGCTTCATTCGATGGCATTTCACCTTTCCACCAACTTTCAGCTCCCCCCTCTTCAGCCAAGCCTAAGCGAATTGGACATTCTGATGTCCATCATCAACCGTCACCATTCACTTAGTTCAACCCCCAATCTAAGCCATTGTAAATAATCGACCGATAGTTCCCCATCCAGAACCTCGACCTAACAGCATCAGCGGCCAAGCCATGGTCTGTGTTCCCACCTAAACCACTCTTCTTGGCTGGCCCTTGGTTCTCTTTTCCCGGCGACATGGGTATTTGGACTTGGGCTTCCGGGGAGGCAATAAACACCACATCGGCGCTGACAAAAAGTGAGATGCTTGCAGTAAGCCACTCGCAAGCCCCGATAGTTGTGTAGCTTCGAGAACGGTAGAAATCCCCCTCGCCGGTGACTTGATGGCTGTCGCCAGACTTAAAACAAAATTGAATAAGTCTATTCACTGGGATGATTGGATGAGCCTCTACTGCCTCAGGAAGGGACTCCGTTGTGCGGATCATGGGGTTCAACTTCAATATGGTGCTGCTGTTGGGCCATACCAGCCGCTCTCGGCTTGGCTATCATTCGCTTCGCTCGACAGGGTCCTGCGTTTGTGTTGCGGTGTGCCAGTTGATGCGGAGAAGATACCCGTAGATACGGGATGATTGTCTTATCAGCTCATATCCGACGCCATCCCGTATGCAAAACAAGCCTCTTCATGCATGTATCACGGCTAATTTTACAGCTCTAGGTTGACAAAGATAGCCTTCGGACTCTCAAAACTTGTCTGTCTGCTGGCCCGAGATCCTCTACCGACTGCCTAGTAGGGTCGTTGATTGCATGAGCACTTAAAGTCTAAACATCAGTGATTCCGAGGGATAGACTAATGACTTTCAACAGTGCAACAAACCTTCCTCTTTGGGGGAGGCCATTGTCCTGTGGTAATGTTGTTCCGTAACAAAGGCCTTTTCACATGCGGAGTTCCGTGATTCGTTGCACTGAGCCGTTCTCATGTCTCTTTGTACCGTAGATCCTTTGTACTTGTGCCCCTGTACAAAGCGGTGCCTTGAGTATCACGTAGACGGTTGAGGGTTTCTGGGACACTTTGATATACGAATACCAGTATCCGTAGGATACCCCATATTAACAGTAGGCTGAGATTGTGATGAGCTTGATGGATTGAGGTAAGCTATCAACAATAGGTAGTCTACGCTAGCTCATCCCATGTTTCTCAGAATATTGACGCATATTCCCCCCACAAACACGCAGTTGACCCAGTCTATGCACCTAAAAAGAACTCACACGTAACGCAAGGTATCGGATCGCCCGTGGCCCGCCGGATCAGTCCGTGCGACTGCGTTGTGCAACACACGATGACTATCGCTATCCCTTGCACCAGTCAGAGGCATGACATCTTTGCCCGTCCCTCCCGAATGCAGTTAAGTGCACGGTCACGTAAGGAAGGGAGTGCTACCCTTTGTGATGGGACACGGATCGTCACGAGCTCGGAGGTCAAACAACTATGAGCCAAGACCCCGATCATTGGAGGTTGTGACTGGTGGCCACACCACACGTTGCCAAGCCCTCGCGACGCGGCTTGCCAAACGTGGACACTGCGTGAGACAAACACGCTCGTATCTCATTGCCAATCCCGTCGGACCGTAGCACAGCAGAAATGCATGTCAAGTGAGACAACATGTCTCCCAAGATATTCAAGATTTTGTTAATTCGGTTATCTGCGTGTTGTGTTCAAGGAATCTCCTTGAAGAGTACAAGTTGTCATTGTTAAGGGACACAAGGATAATGTTATGCAAGAAAGGCTGGCGCTGTCCTCCCAGATGATTACCGCCCCAGCTTATGTAAAATCAACTCCTCCGGTACAAACAATTGCGGCCGCGATCAAGTATGGCACTATGTCCGTAGCCAACATCCATATGCAAAAGAGTGTCCCTGCTCGAATCTTATATCGTCTCAAACAGAGGAAAAAAGAAAAGAGTGCGTCCATTCGGATCAGGTCATGTCACTATTACAGTTCTGCAGCATTGACTGACCACTCGCTCCAACCTCTCTCCTCACCGGGAAGCTTGATGCTCTCCCATTCATCTCTGGTAACGCTCTTCCACTCATCAACGGGCAGCCAGCCGATTCGGGCACGGTCACCAAAGCCGCCAACCCAGTAGATCTTGGTTACGACCAAACGCGCCCAAGCGCTCTCATGAATGACATTGCCAGGCAACCAGTACTTGGCGTCCTGGTGCTTGCGCGTGAAGCATGCCGCAAGTTTCAGGGCTGATACCGGTGTGGTCTCGATGGGCTCGAGATACCCAAAGAGGGCAAAACGTGGTAGGTTGGCCGCTGAGTAAGGAACAGTGTCCGGCGCGGAGAGCGACTCCTCCGGACGGCTGTTGTAATCGTAGCTGGAGAGGAAGGGGATATATGCCGAGAGTCGTGAAAGCAGGGAGATACGCTTAGCGGGCGGATAGGGTGGGACCCAGTTCATGGAGAGGGTAAGGTTTGATCCAGCCCGAACGTTCCTGAACGTTGTTGCGATCTTGATTTCGAGAATGGTAGGGTTACCTTCATCCTCACAGTCCGCCACATAATCCATCATTCCAATAGGGACGCCCTCAAGTCCATTACTGTCGGTCTCGAGTTCTATGTTCGATCGTCCAGAAGGGAAAACGGTCGAGAGGGTCGCCAGCTTGGTAAGAGCAAGGATGCGGCGCGCCATGACAACGGACTCATGGACCGTTGGGATCTTATGAGGAGCGTTTGTATCAGCATTATCGTTGTCGCCAAAGATGTTGGACGCCGGCGTGAGAGCCTGCGCCGTGGCAGCAAAGCCGGCGATGGCATGCGAGAACTTCATAATGTCGTTCCAGGTCGTATCGCGTGGGTAGAGTCGATGGCACTGAGAGGCTGATGCGAAGGTTCGCCTGTGATGCGCTGGACACGGTTAACCAAGAATGAGAACACAGGGAGGAAGAAGGTGACAAAGGTAAACCAGGCGAGGCGGTGGGAAATCAGATGGCTTTTGGCTTTGGATTCTGTTGGCGCGTGAGGAATTTGCTAGTGAATAATGGCGGAAGTTGGCCGCGCTAAGCTGAGGGGAACTGATCCCATGATGGATGATGTTACTCTCGCCAAGGCTCATGTCAGTAGATTGATAAGATTAGATCCTTGCATGCTATCGGCTGAAACCGGCCGGTGACCGTTGAGCTGCCACCATCGACCCACAACATCCAACATCTCGATGTCGCAAGACGGGTGATGAACGGAATTGTTCATTCAATTTCTTGATATGAATCAGCAGCATTATACTAGTATCGTGAGAGGTAGCTGGCTTCAGCAAGTGTATATATTGCTTTTATACTGGCAGTATCAAGAGTCTAAAGGAGGCAAGAGAACTTATGACCTCTAACCGAAGCGACAAGAAAACCTAGGCAAGCTTAGTATGACTGGGCTTCTAGACACGTAGTTATTCTTGGCACCCTGGTTTATGTTTACAAGTTTTCTTTCTCAAGATATTGGATCCTTCGTCTGGTTATGAGCAAATATAGTACCCACACAGCATTTCAGTTCGAAAGTTTTCGTACCCTGAATGGGTTATCAGTGCTCGTCAGTTGCTCCAAAGCTCGCGTTGTATCTTAAACAGTGCTTATTTGTCGTTGAATATTATGCGAAGTCGTGATCACTGTACAGTTATGTGTCACTTTCGAACCACCTTTCCGACCTGGCAAACAACACCCGATTGACGACATACGAGCCCCAGCCCCAGCAATGGGCTAGGCTCAGCTCAATGGATCCAAGGTACTAAGGGCTCAAAGCACATTCATCTGGCTTATCTGACATTCATTTCCGGGGCAGTAAGTTAAAGTAAAAATCATAAAACCCCCATCACAGACAGTGGAGTGTATTCCAGAGCACCAAGTTTTGAGATGACGCTATCTATGATTGAGAAACAGAGACTTCTTTCTATTTAGAGATTTCAGACAGCTACCTAAGTAGGCGGCACTTATGATCTTAGATATTATACTCGGAGGGCAACTAAGGTACCAAGTTCACCTCCGGCCCAGCTGCATATTGACTAAGGTATCTACCCTCAACATCTCTAGGGGGCTAGGTATGGTACTAGGTGGTTAGGTATGAGTTAGGACTACTACGTACACCATCAGGATCTCTTCGTTTTGCTTTTAGTCCGGATAACTCGGCTACTACTCCAGGGTATAACCGGTTTAGATACAGTAGATAGGAAGTGCCTGAATAAGATTCGAATTGTCCAAAATCTCGGTCGCCAAATTCCTTCTGCATATCAAATTCGGTTTGACCCAGCGAGAACAAGCCATTGTAATTCCCCCATTCTTACCAAGAGTTTCATTTCATCCAATTCGATTGATGCCGGTTGTAGAAGATTTACTTCCCAAACCATAGGCAAAAAGCCAGTCAACACAATACCAACCAGAAAAAAAGAAATTTCAACGATTTTCCATGTGATAGTTGGCATTTCATGTACCAAGCAACTGTCTTAAGGGCCGTGTATCGTCAACCATTCAAACCAGATTTGCTTTCTCCTTCTCCAGTGATGAGCTTGACTCAACACATCTATCTACAGGTAGCTAAGTCGGTATACCGTACTTGTTACTCACATTTGTCGTTTGCTCTAGCTGTCTGAGATGCACCCAGCCTCTCAGTAGGTATGCGAGGATCTGCCTTGTAGACTACCTTACCATTAGCTGTCACTCTCGTCTAGGAATTCTAGCTCAAGAGTTAGAAAACCCATACTCTTCTTATCCTACTCCAGTTCCCATCTACTTGAGGATTTTGGAATGTTACCAGCGTGAGGACAATTGACACGGAGGCAAAAGCTTGTAGAACCAACTGATAACATCCACTTTCAACATCACCTAGTTCTGGTATTTTCCTGTTTAGAATTTATGAGACGAAATTTCCTAAACAACGGGGTTCGTCGAAGAAGCCATCTGTGTAAGTAAGTAGCCATACAATCAGAGTAGCTCAACGGCTACTAGGTATCTATATATGAGAAGGTATGGATTGTACATGATTTAGTTCCCTTCGTCTTACTACAGCCGAGAAAAAATGATCCGCCTTTTGAAGTAATGTGCATGCTTCAAGAGACTATCAGAATTTAAGATTGCGTGCCTTGCTCAAGCGACAGCACGTCAGCAAAATGGAGATCATTCCTATTTGATGGCCGGATGTCCAGGTAAGGTCCATCCATGCCTTACCTTAGTGGATAAGGCATGTACGTCTTGGTTGCAGTAGCAACCATCCGTAGGTCGATTTGAAGGGACAGCCAATAGCGTTTTAAGTGGGGTCCTGCCCGATTACTTGTAAGTTGTTGATCAGATCTTCATCGAGCATCTAGGTTCTTGCCGTTCAGGCCTGTCCTCTCCGATTTATTGTTCTTATTGAGAGTCAGCTTCCATTTGACTTAAATTTTATCAAGCTCCATCATCGTCGGTAAACTCGCTTTCTTAGCACCCATATAAATCTTCTTTATTGAATTTTACTTCCACTGCCAATTCAGTGTTGATTGTTATTCTTATCTCTTCCCCACTCGCCGCCTGTCCAAGCCCAAGCTAAACAAAACAGAGTCCACCCACTAGTCTACCCCTCGACTCCAACTCCAGCTCACATCGCGACAACTAAACATCCCCACCATACACTGCATCGCTGAGCCATTCTCCTTCTTCTTCAATATTCTCTCGCTCAATTAAGCAAACACCCTCGGAAGAAGATAAGCAGCCATGGCTAGCTTTATGTCCAGTTTCTTCCCTGGAGGGAAAGAAAAGAATCCGGCCAGCGAAAATGGCAGTTCGCGACCTGCTACGCCATCCGCCAGGGTGGACAACTTCCTCAACCCCGCGAGCACACCTCAAGGTAGCCCGAGCAAGAAGACCAACCCTCCTGGCTCACATGACCTCCCATCTGCCTTCGAGAGTGCCTTAACACTCAATCCTCCCGTCATGGAACCACCTCTCAAGTTGGGCCGCCCTCAAAGCGCTGTGACCCCGCTATCACCTGGCAAGACCAAGGTTCAGCCCCTCGACGAGTCCAACGTCAATGTCGATGAAAGTGTCGTCCATAAGACGCGGCCTGGGAGCCCTCACAAGAAACAAGGCCAGGAGAACACACCCCCTACCTCTCGATTGGCTGGCACCGATTCTCCCCACCAACATAGCCATGCTGCCGTTACCCGCCAACAACACTATGAGCACAGAGACCGACCAAACACGCCTGCGACGAAGAAATTCAACACAGCTCGAGGTCTGACACCCGAAGAGCGAGAGATTCTTCAGAAGCCTAACGTTAAGCGACTCGTCAATGTTACTCAGCTTTGTAGGCATCTCCCAACCCATCGATTGTGAAGCGCATCTTATCGATTGGTCTCTAATACTTGTTAGACTTCCTTGACTATTACTTTGACCTCCTTACCTATGTTGGATCCAGACAAAAGCGACTAGCAGCCTTTAAGAACGAATACCCCCCGCCCCCAGAGACTGACGAGCAGACGCACAACCAAATGTGGACCAAGTACACAGGACGAGAACGTGCCAACTTGCGCAAGCGTCGAGTTCGACTTCGACACGGCGACTTCCAGATTTTGACTCAAGTTGGTCAAGGTGGATACGGTCAGGTTTTCTTGGCTCAAAAGAAAGACACTCGTGAAGTTTGTGCCCTCAAAGTCATGAGCAAGAAGTTACTGTTCAAGCTTGACGAAGTCCGTCACGTTTTGACGGAGAGAGATATTCTGACCACCGCCCAAAGCGAGTGGCTCGTTAGACTCCTCTACTCTTTCCAGGATGAAAAAAGTATTTATCTTGCCATGGAGTACGTGCCTGGCGGCGACTTCCGCACCCTGCTTAACAACACCGGTGTGTTATCCAACCGCCATGCCCGTTTCTATATCGCCGAGATGTTCTGTTCAGTTGACGCCCTGCACCAGCTGGGCTACATCCATCGAGATCTCAAGCCCGAGAACTTCCTTGTCGATTCTACAGGACACATCAAGTTGACCGACTTCGGCCTTGCCGCAGGTGTGCTCGCCCCGTCTAAAATCGAGTCAATGCGCATCAAGCTGGAAAAGGCATCCGAAAGTTCAGTTCCCTTCGGCAAGCCCATGGATCAGCGAACCGTGGCTGAACGTCGAGAGAGCTACCGGACAATGCGCGAGAACGATGTCAACTATGCCAAATCCATTGTGGGATCGCCTGACTACATGGCCCCAGAGGTCCTTAGAGGGGAGGAATATGACTTCACGGTGGACTATTGGAGTCTGGGTTGCATGCTGTTCGAGGCACTCACTGGATTCCCTCCTTTCGCGGGTTCCACCCCGGATGAGACATGGCGTAATCTGAAGCACTGGAAGGAGGTGCTGAAGAGGCCTGTATGGGAGGACCCCAACTACTTCCTGAGCAACAGAACTTGGAACTTCATCTGCACGTGAGTAAACTACACGCTTTTGGTGCTTGGTTATGGCGAATTTAAGCTGACTATCCCGTAGATGCATCAACTCTCGCACAAGACGATTCTCGAATATCAAAGATATCTATGCTCACCACTATTTTGCCGAAGTTGAATGGGATGTTTTGCGACAAACTCGTGCGCCATTTGTTCCTGAGCTGGACTCGGAAACTGATGCGGGCTACTTCGATGACTTTACCAACGAGGCTGACATGGCCAAGTACAAGGAGGTTCATGACAAGCAACAAGCCCTAGAGACAATGGCTGAACGCGAAGACCAAATGAGCAAGAGTCTCTTTGTCGGATTCACGTTCAGACATCGCAAACCTGCAACAGAAGAAGGCGGGAGCCCCAGAAAGCGCATTCCCACTGATGAGACGTTTGGGACGATGTTCTAGGACGAGCCCCAAACTCCTCAGAGTGTGGTTGGCTGGCGAGGTTTTGTCAACAGGGGGAAAGCCCTCTTTTGAAGTGATACGAGCGGGTTGCCCTGGGACCATATTTTCGGGCCTTAGTGTGTGACATGCATACCATCACGAGGATTCTTGATGCCTTTGTTGGTACTTGAACCTCCCATTGCTTTTCTTCGATGTTGCTGTATTATCACTTCCGATCTTGTGTTCGGTGCTGCAAGTTCTGCAGTTCTGTTTTTGTGCTATTCGTTTTCGGCAGGCAGGAGTTCTATACGGACCAGGTTTTTGTGTACGGTCCGCTGGTATGGAGTCTGAGAGTTGTCAGGCTGCCCACGATAGTTGCGGTTATGTATATGATTTGAGATTAGTTTCCCTCCTGACTTTGGCAGGTATGAGGACAGGGGGGGGTTCCGAAGATAGAAAAACCAACGCCTTCGTGTTGGCGTTTGCGAAGCAACGAGTAACTAATTCTGACTTGACACGGCTTCTTTGTGAGAGCATGTACGCCTTTATGTTAGTCAAAGGTAGGAAGGTACATACACCAACCTTGCATGTCACTGCTCGTCTACTGACATACGACTCGAGATCACAAGGGTAAACTTGTCGTGAACGAAAACATGCATTTGATCTGAGATATTAGACTTGTTTTCTCAAGGTATCGGTCCCAATCATTATCAAGCCTATTCGGTGGTTTCATTGATTTATCGTGCGTGGGTTGCCACAGTTAAGGAAGGATTTGCGAGAGAATGAACGAGAAGTATATAATAGACTCAAGTGGTATCATCAAACCTCTTTCAAAGGGTGTGTTCATTGCGAAGTCCTGTCCCATTCATCAAATTTGCACCATCACAAAACCTTCCCATTCGCTCGTTTCCTGTCCATCTATAAAAAACAAAAATAGAAACCCTCAGCCAATCGTCAGATCTATTAAGCAGACGTTTGCACTGTTGGATAGTTGTCGTGACGACTGTGCCATTTCTCGACATTATGCAGCTTTTGGCATGTGCATGACTGCCCAGCAATAACCATATATCAAGAGCCCATTCCCTCCATAAAACTCCAGCAACATCGGACGCGATACAATCCGCCACAAGTTAACAAATCCAAGTAAGGTATCAGTCCGTCATATGCTCAAGTCCTAAAGAAAACGCCACCATCTAAAACGCCTCGAAATCATGCCCCATTTCGCTAAAGTGTATCGTCCGCAAATTTTGTACCCTCGTTCAAGGCGGAGCTTCCAGAATCTCCATCATTACCATCAAAGCTAATTGGTTCTGTCTTGTTGCGATCACAGACTCATCGTCAGCCATTCCCATTCTTGAGGACCGGCAGAACTGCCAATCAACGAGCTTGTTTGTCCACCAGACATGCTGATCATGCCTGTGGCCGAGCCTAGCGTACTGGGTCGCTGGTTCAAGTTGAAGCTGCTGGCGGACATGCCACCAGGCAAGCTCGAAAGTCCAGCTGAGGAGCCGAAAGGACGCGGGGCGTCAATGGAGCTGGTTGAATCGGGACTGTCGATATCCATCGATACTGGCACATCTCCTCCAATGCTCTTGCTGTGGCGGCGTTGCCGTTTTGAAGAAGCAGTGGCGGGACGCTGCATTGACATTGATGAGGCACCAGGTCCAGGGCTGGTCTTTGGTGGTGCAGCCGCAATGGGGACAACCCCCTTACCACCCACAGCACCAGAAGAGGGTCCTGGACCAGCAAAATGACTGTTTGGAGTGCTTCCAGCGGTGTTGGCGCCCGATGTAGTACCACTCACTGGACTATCGATATCCTTACTGCTTGCAGGTTGACTAACAGCAGGTGGTGTCGTTGCCTTAGGCGTTGGGTTGCTGCTGTTTGATTTGGTGTTATTTGCTGTCGCAGTGGACATTGACAAGGTCGAATTTTTGCGAGAGTTCAAGGCACTCGCCGTCTTCTTAGACCTAGTACTGCTCCCTCCAACTGGTACGTTGGTCCCAGAGCCACGATTTCGCTTCTTAATCACATCCGTCTTCAAACTCAACGGTCTCACCACGCCGTGCAACTTCAGGAAAAGACCACATGCGTTACACAGTGGTTGACCTTCAGGGTTTCGTCTCCACAAAGGCGTTGTCTGGGTGAAACAGTTAGTACACGTGGTCGGAGCATTTCCGTCGTTGCCATTGCCGGCGGCTGTCTGCAAGTTGGTGGTTGAGCCCTGCTTTGACATTGGGGGCGAAGATGGTCTGCTTGGAGCCACAGACGAGAATCCTGACATGGTCCCGTTGGCATCACCAGCAGGAGAGCTTTGCATCGACTGTGCAAGCTGCTCAAAGCCATTCTGTTGTCCGCCAAAGTGAACTGGCGTGGACGCATTTCGCGGCAATTTAGGATGCTGCCTCCTTAGGTTTCCTCCTCTGAAAGACTGTGACTGTGATCGCTCGAGACCGCTCGATTCCCAGTCTCCATTATTATCGACAAAATCAGTTGTTGTTCCTCCGATCATCACCTGCTTGCGAGTTGGTCCACCGGGGAAGCGAGCTGCTTGGGTGCTGAACTGGCCTGGTAGGCTGGCATCCCAGCCCATGGCTCCCGACTCATCAAGTGATGAGGACATATCTTTTTGCATTGAAACATTGCGATCAGCAAATGCGTTATTATCCTCATCATCGGAGTCGGCTCCAAAAGAAAACATGTTGTCCTGCTGCATCTGAATCGTGGGTGAAGTGACAGCTGGTTCGTTTTGGAATACCTGAGAAGGGTCGATGTGTCCAAATGAGCTAGGAGCAGTGCTATATGCAGACATTGACTCCGATGCGGTTCCTGGAGCAGAGAACATAGTGCTGCCGCTGTTGCCGTTTGCGCCACCAATCATGAACTGCTGGCTAAGCATACTGCCAATGCTCTGCTGAAAGCCCTGGGGGCGTTGCGCTCGCGCATCCTGGGAGCCAAAATAAAATCCTTCCTGGTCAGGCATAGCATGAGGGGTCGAGACATTCGAAGGGTACGCAGATGCTGGTGGCGAGTAAAAGTCGTTGTTGTTATTGTTGTTCATAGATGCTGAAGGAACAGATGAATTGTGGTATATGCCAGAAAAGGGACCATGGGGTATCATAGGTGATGTTGAAGGAGAAAATGAGAAGTTCTGCTGGAAATTTCCATTGTTGTTGACCATGGAGTCATTTTCCATAAAAGTATCGAGGTTGAAGGGTACGTTGCCGCCATTAGACTGCTGAGGGATGCCGGCCTGGTTGGGCTGGTCTAAGGAATAGTCATGCAGCTCCGAATCAAGATCCAGATCATTCTGCGCGGCAGTGCTGTTGACAGCTGGGACTTGGGGTGAGAAATCAGCAGGGCGCTTTCGAGTCTGGTTGTGAAGGTTAGCAACCGAGCGCGAAACAAGTGTGCTATCACATGTAAAATAAAGAGTAACACATATTTGGAAGTTTGCGACGGACGAATGGAAACATGCGCCGCCGGTCACACAAAAGAGGAGTGGCATTCAGGGTTACTCACCCTGCGGTCATCGATGCTGGTTTTTCGTAGATGGCGGTTCACATAGTTGAACTCGCTACCCTGAGTAGCCTGGTGAATTGGCTGGACGGGGACCGACTGTGGGACAAAAGTCTGGTGCGATGGTTCCTTGCGGGATTTGATTGGGATGGCCGACGCCATTGAATTGCCGGACCTATCGTCAACCATTTTATCGCCTTCGGGAGACGCAAAGTTGATAGGCGAGCCAGAATTGTCAGAAAAAATGAAGTCGTCAAGATTCATGGCATCAGGTTGGGCCAGATTGTTTTCAGAAGACTTTCTCAGCTGGGCAATGCCGCTGGGAGAGCTTTGCATCATTGGGCGTCCAAGTCTGTCCGAAAGCCCTGGTCAGCACGTCATGGTCCAAAAGTAAGAACGTGATTCAAAGTACAAATGATGTTGCAGGAATAAAAGGTGATTTACATACCGGCTGCTGGCCTCCATGTTCTTTTTTCTTCGGGCATCTGCCTCGTCTTGCCTCTGCTGCTGCTCTGCCTTGTGCCTGCGTATGTTGAGAGCCATCATACGCCAAGTCAGATTCTCCATGCGGTGTTGGCTAGGGAGCTGGTGCTTGGTCCTCGCGAAGAATTTCCAGACCTGAGTCGCAAGCGGATCATCCTGCTGCATCCTGTCGATACTGCGATCGGAGTCGGCCAAACCATTCTGGAGAAATGGGAAAAGGGCGCTGCCGCCCAGGCCCTGCCGGGCAAGGGAATAGGTGGTGGCCATGTCGGTCTTGTGCTCCTTGAAGCTGGCCGAAGCGTCACGAGAGTTGGGGATGCGGTTCGAGTGGCCGCTGCGTTGAGTGGGAGCGTTGTGAGTAGCAGCGGTAGGCCATGCGCTTGGCCTTCTTGGAAAACGAAAGTCGTGCTCTGTTATTGTTGGGTTCATTGTTAGAACAGGACTTGAGTTTGCGATTGAGACAGATGTGCTCATGGAGGAAATATTGGACGGCTTGTGGTGGAGCGAGGACTGGACGAACTACAAAACTATGAGAGAGGGAAGAGAGTATGAGTGAGGGCGAGTGAGAGGCTGAGGTGACGAAGAGAAGGGCCCCCCACGTAGTGGCTTTAGCAGGAGGGTGTGAGAAAGTTCGGGTGTGGGTTGCACTGCTGCAGCTGCTTGCAGTCCAGATGCCGCTCAATTTACAGCAAGTATGGGTGGATGGTGCTGTAAGTTACAGAACCTAGCTGTAGCTATAGCTGAGAGCGGTAGGGCCCTGAACAGAAATCCAACCTCGCTGAGATCAGGGCAACCATCTCACCACACCCAAAAGCGGCCAGCTCAGACCCGACTGGGATACACCAGGTTCCGGACGGGGTGGGGTGCTTGTTTTTGGGGGGATGCTCCGGGGGCTTCAATGGGCACCCGGCGTCAGTGAAGAGCGGGCGAGCGGGCGCTGTTCACCGGAGGAGAAAGAGCGATTGAAGGGTGCTTGGTGTAGGTGCAGAGGAACGATCGAAGATGAGAACGTACGTTAAGGTATGTTTAAGCTGATGATGTATGTACTACGCACTGTAAGTACTGGTGCCGGTAAGGATGTACCTGTGTCGTCGAATGAAAAAGACTGACTGGTGGAAGGACGAGATGACGAGAAAGCCAAGAACTCAGATGTAGAGGGGGGAGGGATGCGGAGGGTTTTGAAAGTTGAGTTGAGTTGAGTTTAGTCGAGTCGAGTCAAATCGAATCTGAAGTTTACAAAGGCAACCTGTAGGTAGCCCAGGTATTCATCGAACCGATGGAGAGAAAGAAGACAGAAGGAACAGAAATGACTGGTTCGTTTATTTCCGTAAAGAGAGTAATCAATCGTTAGTGCCCCACGTTACTACTGCCAGTCTCAGCAGCGAGGGCATCGCACATCAACCCCGAGAGAATCTGAATTAGACTAGACGAGGATGAGGATGAGGATGACGGGTATTCGCCAAGACTACTTCATCGTCTCGACAGGTACTGTACCCATCACAGCGGATCCCGCCACAACGCTTAGGCCCGAATCGACAAAGATGAGCCTACTACCTGCTACTGCGACGGCTGAACTCGATGCGCTTTTTGCTCCTGTGAAAGAGTCACCGAGAGGAGAAGGGGAAGCCGCAATCGCATTAGGTCCAATCCAATCGATTCAAGTTTAAAACCACCTGTGGATTCACGAATGCGCTACCGATTCCTATAACCGGACCTCCACGTCCCCTCCTCCATACATGGAGGCCCATCAATCAACTACGACTTGCCGTTTGTACAGGGAGCCATGGCCACCGATTGTTGACGAGTGCTTCAGATTTCAAGGGTCCAGGCCCATTTTCTATGTACGTATGCCACGGGAAGTGGTCGCGGGAGCGCCACATGCAGCAGGGACGAGCATTCAGAACTTTGCCTTTGAGCAAACCCCTAGACCTCGAAATTGTGTGTAAGTAAGTGTTCTGTCCATTGGGTTGGATACCTCGAAAGGCCAGATACTTGGAAGGAATTGGTTGGGATTTTCTTACGCTTCTTAAACTCGTCTTCCTAATTAAGAACAATATAATCATTTCTGTTGCACCTTGTCTGTCTACTTTTGTTGTGATCCTGAAAATCTGTCTGCGCGAGCTCGGCGAAACTTCCTTCTCTGTTTTTCCCTCATGCCTCAACTTCCTCCGAGTGCGGATGCATCTTGCGCCAGATGGGATACCTAGTGCCTTTCAAACCAGTACCTATGGTTACCTAGGTTCATACATGGTTTCAGTATTTGGAAGGAACGCAGCTCCTTTGTGTTGTTAGTTGCAGGTCTCGATTCTATTTATTTTCTCTTGTTGAATAAAAACACAGAGAAAAACATCTCAAGAGAATTTCACGTTGTAACCACCACTAACACAGCATAGATGATCACCAGCAACACCAAGTACTGTACAGTACAGCTGATGAACCCTGGAACAATGAGTGGATAGCGATCACTGTTGTTCGGGCAAACGCCGCCAACTTGGGACCCACGATGCTGGGCTCATCCAGGGCGTCAAGAATCGAGAAGCTGGCTCTTCAGCCATGGATGTCAATGGTCAAGGGGCGCTAGGCACGTCCGACCCAATGAGCCTTAATTTCTAAGATTCAAATAGGTACTTCTCTGCTCTGCGCTGCTTGTTATAGCAAATAACACCAGCCAAGCGGATAGACTGTCGACCAAGGCGCGATCTATGCTGTGGTGTCGTTCTCCAGTGCACATGGCATGGGCCTGCTCCAAGTTCCGTTAACCGCCTCAAGCATACAACCCGGCCGTTCTCGCAAGCATGGCAGCCTACGCTTGCCTGAATCCGTACTGGTCTGCGTCGACCCTCAACGGCCGGATATCGCGTGTCAATATGTACTTGGTACTCTTCTTGACCAAAACACCAAACTAAAATCCGAGTCATGACGCCCGTTTATGTTTCGACATTACCGACTACTAATCGGGTCTGTTTAATGTTGATTTTCAATATTACTGCATGAAATTTACCACGCATTTCGAGCCATCTTACAGAGAATTTCCGTTCTGTTGTGGTATAATGGCTGTTACTTCTGCGAGTTAACACATATCTGGGACCGAGGCATCTGTGCGACTTCGGACGATGGCTCAGTGGAGTTTGAGCATTGCCAGTCGTTGTCCATATTGGCGATCGCGTCTGTGGCAATTTGCCGCACCACTCTCTACATCTCATTCCTTCATTGAGGCAACTTCAGAAATGGATATTGAATATCAGGGAATGAGAGCTTGAATGTATCTGGAACGCTTCATCAAGACAGACCCACGACCGTGCGTGAGCTTGGGCTAGGGGTCGCCCTGGCAGATTTAGATGGTGGAGCCATCTCGCCGGCCGCCACATGCAATTCAGCCCAGCAAGACGATTTTCAGGGTACCTGGTCGCCGGTTGCTCGATGCAGACCAAGTTCATGGCCTGTATATCCGTCACGGCGAAACAAACTGAAACTCTCGTCTTGGAGCCGTCACCTCGGCTTCTGGCAATGTACCGTCACAAGTGAGGAAAGGATGAACCACACGACGTTAATTCTTCCGTGATGGCTGCCAACTAAAATAGACAAGACTAGAGGCTCTTCAATAATAACACATGCCGTCGGTGTGCCCATCAAGACGCTCATTGGACGTGGTAGTTCGTTGCCATTGCGGCTCCGAACCACTAATTTGAGGCTTCGTTCTGGAAAACAAGGGCATTGAGCAACACACGAACGAGTAGATTCAGAGAATACGGAGATGGGGGAGCTGGGGAATTGGAGCACACGTCCAGATGCGCCGTATCACCATTTTCTGGCGGAGAACTCTGGGGACTGTCTAGACTGTGTATCGTGTTACCAGATGAGCATCCTTCCTGTTTTCATGAAAGTACACTATTGCAGTCAGCTCTCACAGTATATGATTTGGGTACCAATCTAGTTTGAGATTCTTTCATGGATGTTCTGGAGGACATGGGTATCAGGCACCTAAATTCTTATTCTTCCCTTGGACAGATTTAAATGGACAGGGTTTGATATTGGCTTTGGCCAACTTGTGTCTTTTGGGAACTTTACCAACAAGCTCCGAAGTTTGAATGTCTAATGCATTCGATTTTCATTAGAAGAATCAAATATTCAAAGCATGCATTAGCCGGCAGCAGCAGGCAAAGGCAACCCCTGGCTACATACAGATGCTTATTTTAGCCGCATGTGTATATCCCGGTGAGCTGCACGGCGACGTTGGACGGTTCGAGACAACAGCATTGAATGGAAGTTTTGAAGTTGGTGGAGCGCAACAAATTCACATTCATGTTCACTCACACAGCGAGAGCACTTGCATCAACCCCCACTTACTACCCACGAGCCGGCAGGGGTGTTGACGGGCGAGCTAGGAGGGTTAGGGGGGCCTTGCTAGTGGTACTTGGGCAGCAGGTATGGTTGTTCCGACATCTTCCATCGTCATCAGGACAATAAAAGTCCAGGTTGATGATATGCCTTTAATGGACGAGTATAAGCCAGAGTTGGTTGTTGACAGAGCATGTGCAAAGAGCCAGTTTTTGCCGTATCGTGGTATAACACCACGGGCAGAAACGTGATAACACGAGCTACTTGGCCATGAAGATTTTCCAAAATCAACATCGCGATTGAACCCGAAGACTTCTCGCAATAGGTAGCAAATCAACCCTGATACCTACCTAGTACACATTCGATTTGAACGAGATCAAATAATAACACCGAAAACGAATTCTATCCTCCTCGGGCCGGGAAATATGGACGAACGGGAACCCTTGTCACTTTCAGTGCCTCGTTCCTGTTGATGGCTTGCAACTACTCGGCTGTGAGAGGCTCGTGTACAAGACGTTGCGCCCGCAAATGATTCAAAATACTGCACTAAACGACCGAGCATGGTGTCAGCGGCTTGACCATCCTAGTCATCCATGAGAATGTGGATTCGGTCTTTAGCCTGTTGCTCAAACAAACACTATCAAATCCACTGATTAATAGGTATCATCGACACCCGGGAAAACAAAGATCCAAGGCCTCAAAGCCTAATATTATAGAAGATTTGAAGTTTGACGACACTCGTCTCAGTTGATTCAACCAACCAATCATCTCACAAGTTCAAGCGCCTAACTAGCACAAGAATAGAGCTCATCAACGGCAAGCAATTTCAACAAAACAATCATTTATAGAGTGTTCGCCTAAATCATATGGTCATAACTAAATACCTTAACCCCAATTTGCCTCAAGTCCCCCAGAAAGATGACGGACGTATGGGGAGTCATGCGGGAATAGGTTTCCGTCGAGCCTGAATCGATTCGAACGGTTCATAACCGTCGAGATGCTGTGCAGTTCTCCGCTTCCTGGCATGAAAGAAACCATGTGTTGATGCAACTTCACTTCTCATCAGCAACAACAGCGGGAACAAAGCTCCATGCATATATCCTTTCCCCACATGCCGCTCAGCCTGCCAGACTGGGGACTGGTGATCAGGGATAACAGGGCCGGAGGACCTTCAAAGGGAAACCCGGTGGCTGTGAAGAACAAATCAAGTGGCTCGTTTGATGGGTAATACGATCTGTAACATGTTCAAGAACAGACAATTTGGAGAAGAAGCTCTAAAGCGGATCTCGCACAAGAGAGAGCCAGCCCGGAGTGTCGCCCCGCTATAGCGGTGTGGGCCAGAGATAGAGACAGATATTAATATGTCATGCCTGCTTGTGTCCCCAGACATTAGGAGTGGGTTGACCGATCAGATCTCTCAGCGCCATTCTCGAACGCCCGCAACAGCCTCCTAGCCCACAAATCAACATGTGAGATGCACTCGAGCGGCAGAAACCAGCAAGGAAAGTAGCCCACCAAGCCTGTCGTGAGCCATTTGCTACCGGCATGACAGTTCTCTAGCTTCGGTCAAATCCCCGAGAGGCACCTATCAACAGAGACAGTCCATTTTGAAGGATGAGTGCCGCCTCGGTGCAGATTCACTGTTTGAGCCCTCGGGACCGGTTTCTGGCTTCCTTGCATCCGGTGGGAATAGACCTGGGAATCAACTTGAATATTGCTTTGCCTACAGGTGGGGGTCCCAGTTCGAGTTGGGGGGGTCAAGGGGCAAGGAGCATATGCGAGTGCAGCACTCCGGACGAGACCATGTTATCTCCTATCTCAAGAGGCATGCTGCTCGGCTGACCTTGGCGGTTAAGGTTGCGATCATCAGGCAGGGGTCGAGGGGTTGCCAACGCAGGCGAGTTGGACCATGATGCGCTCATCTCATCGAACTGCAAGAGTATCACCGGTGAGGTTACTGTCTGGAGGTCTTGCTTGAAGCCCATGTCATGCTCAAGACTCTTTCACCACTGCCAGACTT
This sequence comes from Fusarium redolens, assembly GCF_020744475.1. NCBI lineage: Eukaryota > Fungi > Ascomycota > Sordariomycetes > Hypocreales > Nectriaceae > Fusarium > Fusarium redolens. The sequence continues at coordinate 1,700,514 of NW_025763666.1, read as the reverse complement.
CTCGGGGCCTGCAGGTATCTTCTATGGCTGGTCTGCTTCTCCAGCCGAGCTTGGTTGGGTATATAGGCTCAGAAGTTGGGTACACAAAATCTGGGGTCCTCAAGACTTTTATGTCTTATCTCTAGCACGTACCAATGCGAGTCATCTCTGCAATCCTACGTGACTGTTGACCCTCGTCGCTTCTCAAAGGTTCTCAAGGCTGAAGATTAGATAACCAGGTTCCCCAATCATGACCTGTGTTGAGCTGTGTATACGGGTTTATCAGTCCGGAGATCCAAGAAACAGACTATCCGCATTACAGAACAAACGGCCGCATATCAGTTGAAGTCAGTTGCTCTGTAACCTTATCTCAACGCCATCGCCCTGCATATCTGTGATACCACAAGTTTAAATTCGTCGATGCTGCTGCTTTGTCACTTGCTGAAAAAGAAAGAAAAAAACTGTTAAAGGGACTCTTGTCATACTTCTATTTTTGTGGTCAAAGAAAGAGACACGAGACCCCGTCAGTCTTACAAAATGCTCAGAGGTCAATGCAAACAAGACCTTGACTGTAGCCATTCTTTGTTTTCCTCATGCTTAGGACATGTGTTCTTTGTTAAAAGAGACGGATCGAGACATGAAACAAAGTTCTAAACTTGGCCTCTTCGAATAACAATTGGAACGGAACGATTCCCCGAAACGATGCGAGCGAAAAGTCCCCGTACAATGAAATAACAAAGCGCACCTTGATATGGTCTCTCGAGGCGAGCCCGATCATGGGTGATACTCTTTGTCAACTGAGCCAGGATGATGCTATTATTGCAATGGCTTTCAATCTTGTAAACGAAGATCCTCGAGCATGAGACGTTCTACCGAGAGTTTATAGACCGATGAACCCCATGGTTCACGACGAGTTCAGAATGGCCCCGAAGCATAACGACTACACGAACAAGCACCATGGATATGAACTCTTGGATACCACTCCCAGTATATCTGCTTGTGGTCTTCGCCACCCGATATGTGGAAGCACTGCCAAGAGCAACAGGACCTCCGGTGTTGAGCAAGGAAGACACCGAGTCACCAGTATCCCATATCCTTGGAAGCTTTACAAACCCAGGCAAAAGGAACGAAGAGACCTCCCAGGACAATTATTCCAGAGAATATGCAAGGAGTGGGACCGAGGAAGGTGCAATTGTTGGAGGCACTGTTGCTGGTGGAATTATCATCAGCATCACGGTGTTTTTCGGCGTTCTCATCCTTAAGAAATATGTTGCTCGTCAACGGGAATGCAATAAAAAGATCAATGGTGGGACACCGCCATGCCCAAATACTGAAACACCAGGAACAACGTCTAGCAGCTCGGCTCATGCTTCATGGCGTCAGACGTTCAACCACCAAATATCGGTCCCGGATGCAGACTCTGTATACTCTCAGAGGACTTTGGGAAACGCTGTAACTACCACTCAAGTGGGTATGACTTCAGCTCAACCGATCCCGCCGCCTACTATACCGACAAAGGCTGCCCAGATGTTGGGGGTTGAGAAGACGATGTCAACAACGGCTCTGGCAAAGAGGCCTCTTCCTTCGCCACGCTTGCCAATCACACCTCTGTCAGAGAACTTTATGCCAAGGACTCCTATTCTTCAATACTCTTTGTCACAAAGCTCTCCGAAGCAAAGCCCTCTGCGGCGAAACCCTCCATTGCTGCCCCCTCCAAATAATCCTCCTCCACAAGGTCCGCTGCCGCCTATACCTACCCCTAGGCCATCAGCTGTTGGAGAGTCCAAGCCATCCAGAGGCCCCCAGAATCGTACATCATCCATATGTACCATGAGTTCTCTTGGCATGGAACTTCTCCGCGATGTGATGCATCCCCTGGAGTCAACCACATCCAGCCCACCCCCTGAAAAGGCGTCCTTTCCTCGCTCATCACCGCCAATCTCAAACCCAAATAAGCCACCTCCGGTAGCCATTAACAATGCCAAAGGACAGAAGAGGGTGCCTAGTACACGATGTTTTGTACCGCTGTTCAAGAACAATGGACAGCTGCCGAGTCCGACATCGCCTGGTGGGGGAGTGCTTTCAGAACCGGGGACAAGGAACGAAACCAAAAATACTGTCAAGGCCAAAACTGAAACAGTCTTACGAGACTCTTCGAGGGCGAGATTATTCTCTCTTGGCAATAACAAAATATAAGCCTTGCAGGTCGAGGCTGGGTGTGATCCATAGCATTACTGGGCGTTTGGGCTTATACCGACAATACCAGGCACCATTTATTGATCTAGCATTATATACCACTGAATATATCAAGCTTTCCTCTTTGCTCCATAAAGTTTTATCATTAGAATAGCTTCCGTACCGCCCCCATTATTACTCTTTATCTACCTTGATCTCTACCTTCACCAGAGCTTTGCGGTATCACGGTAAAGCCCCTATGACTAAAGGCACAGTCTATACATTTGCACAATCAGTTCTCGCCAATCTCTCAAACGTTAAAAAAGGCAGATATTTATTGCAGTTATACCCACTCGAGACAGGTTGTTTTCGGTCAACCCAATATTTGGATCAGACGTTCCTAGGTGAAAGCTGGAAACAAGGCTGGGATATGATGGCCGAGCCCAGCAATTTCTCGTTGTATTTCGCTCTTATTACTATCGCCAATAGTTTTTTATATCCTCGAGTTCTTTGCCTGGCAACCAGAATCACCACTGTGTATATCTACTGTTTGTGAAGGACCAATAAGCTGAAACCTGGAAGATGATTCTCATAACGGCTTCTACAAACGCAAATGAAGGTATCATCTGGAACTTTCTATGAAGACTAATATAGGATAGTTTCCATTATGGTTCAACCCATATCACATATGAACGCCTAGTATGTTGGTTCCGCATCGCCCGGTCGCTTTCATGGCCCGCTCAGCCACACACGTTCCAACAAATGGATAGAATATCAATGCTGGAGGCCGACCATCATTTTAGAGAGCCTGATAACTTATTGTAAGAGGTCTTGGAACGTTCTCAGGTCCTGCGAATGCCTCGCTGCCTACTGAAAAGGAAGATCACATCTTGAACACAAGGAGGCCTCACTTTGCTCTCAGTTATTTAAATCAACCATAAAGCTGCACATTAATAGATGTCAAGAAATTGGTCTTGTATACACTTTCTCCATATACCAACTCAGCGTCATATTATCTATCGAACAAGAAACGCAAGTTCCACTTCTATCCGCAACAACCACAAACATGCTATACAAGACCTCACCTGTCGTTTCTAAGCGTCTGGATGACCCCACTGAAACGAACTCTATTGACAATCTTGAAAGCTCCGGACGCTCCTGGTCCCCTGTTGCGCAAGCAGTATGGGGACATCCGGTTGATAAACCCCTTCTCAGGACATGGGATGGCCTTTCAGGAAGTCAACCAGATGGATCTAGAGATATGTCCACCAGAGCATCCGATATGCCATTGACAACCTTCGAAGCCCGGCAGTCGTCCCTTCAGACTCACATTATACACCGTAACTGGACGCCCACGCCATATATCTCTTTCACTTCCTCACCAGAGGCACTCGAGAACTTGGCTAACTTCAGGAAGTCCCGCCCAGGAGGAAGACATCAGACCATTACTGTAGTCGATCCTGCAGTTCGTCTCGAGTCAGGCTGGCCTATCATTTCCTATGGCGAAGAAAATGAGTATTACGGCATTGAAATCCCACATGGGATACAAGACTGGGAACTTAAGGCTCACCACTTATGCCTGCGGAGAGTCAAAGCAGACGAAATTGTTGAGCATTACGACTGGGACAAGCTTTCTTCGGACCCTGACTGGTATGAAAATACTATCCGCCCGGATTTCAAGAGGTTTCGTGAAGAAAGGCAGCATCGGGAGCAGGACCAGGTTCAAGATCAGATAGATGATATATCAGCCGCTTTCGATACCCTACACCGTGAGTATTCTCCATTATTCTTAATATGGCAAGATTCGCTAACTGTGTTGGTGGATGGCTCTTCGTCACCGAGTTCCTCGACTCCTTCAAACCACAACACAAACAATGAATATTGGGTAGACAGGAACGACAACCAACCCACTAAGCAACATATTCGGTCGTTGCTGTGAGTATGGGCTTCTGCTGTCTCTGATTGCCAGGAGTAAATGGTTAGAGGGTACTTCGAGGCGTGGTTGAGAATTATCATTCGAGTGTTTTGGTAGTTATCACCGAGATCAGATTGTGATGCAAGGGAGGTGCACGATGTTAGACTTAACTTATGCTACTTCGAATAATATATCATAAAGTCTTACCGAGCTTGCTAAGCTTTAACTGCGCATTCAACAGTCAGGGAACAGATTGCTCATTCCTTATCATTACACTCACCGTGATACTGTCTCATACATCTCAGTGTTCATTCCTCTCAGTGTACCCTATAGTCGCACCGGGTTTCATTTTCCTGCCTTCAAGAAGACATTTAAGCTAGTTCAAGCCATGAGTCATGAACTGAGAAGATCATTTAATTCCGGTGCATTCCCGAATCCTTATACTCAAGGAGCAAGGATTTCTTAGTGTTTGGAGGCGTTTCTTTGAAATTGCATGAATCAGACGAATAAGCAAAACGACGATACCGAAGTATAATTTGTAATGGGGGTATTATTCCAAATATGCTCACAAAAATAAACAAGTTAACCATGAATACCGGACATCTCCTGTTAGTGCCCCTTCTCCCCTGATTGCCTCCAAACCCAGTCCAGTTGTATATGATCCTTCTCTTCCGACTAGACATTTGTGAAAATGTCGTTGGTATGAATAATGTGTGTAAAGATATGATGATATCCCGTCAATGTCACCCCCACGAAGAGAAAAACGCCCTGGCAGGTGAAGCACCTACCAGTTGTTGCAGGTTTGAACGAATGAAGTGCCCCTGCAAACGCTAAGCTCCCTTTCGTGTTGGTGATTGACTTGGTTTGTACCACGTTACCCATTAGCGTTCGTTGCTCCCATGCGATGCCCCTTATAACCAGAGGCAGGAAGGGCGTTTAGCCGTAATACATGACCGAACGCCTTAATGAATGAAGTAGAGGCCGTTTCTCATCGTCCTTGCGCTGCTACTATTGCCGTATCTTGGTCGAAATGCATGCTCGAGTGCGGCGGTTGAACAGTGGCCAAGAAACGCGGTGCCAGTGTATGCCGGATAATGCAGGCTGGTACCGCAGGAATTGTTGGATAATCAGTTCGTTGGTGCAGACTCTTCGTATGATTGAAGCCGATAAATCTCGGCGTTGGCGTGCAATTCGTCGACTGGCTGTTTGTCTGTCGACTTTGGGACGCAAAAGGCCTGCTGTGAGCCTCCATCTTCCTCTATCCGATGACAACTCGTGCGCCTTCCTTGCCCAACACACCCCTTTCTTTTGGCTTGGGACTATTTGTACGACCCTTCTTGCCCTTGAGGAATCCGAACATGCCGCCAGAGCCTTCACTCTTGCCGTCACCAATATTGTTAGCATCCGTGGGCAAGGTTGCATCCTGGCGAGCTAGTTCAGACCAACTACCGCTGCCATCAAGAGTTACTTGTACGCCTCCAGTAGGACTTGTCATCCGTTGGCCGGCAACAATCGGAACATGGCGAGCTCGGAAGTCATTCTGCAGTGGAGGTGGCGGAGCAGGGCGTACAGGGCGTCCCTGCCGGCTTTCATTGCTGGTGCTTGGGTTAAGGGGTGAGGACTGATACCCTCCGTTAACTGCGGGCATAGGCGTCGCTTCATCCGTTGTGATCGCTTGAGGAGCGTTATCTGAATCGGGGTGTCCTTCTGGGTTGGCACCAGTGCCTTCGGTGATTCTGTTCAAGTTAGCAAATCGATGTCACGGCAGCCAAGCTAGGACGTCATACCGCTTGTAGGCAGCCACTGTATAGTCGAATGGCTTGAAGTCTGTCTCAATCATGCGATACAGCTCGTCCTCCCTGATCTCTTTCTCAGTTGCATCGTCCTTTAGACGCTCTCGTGGTTTCTGACGTCTCGCGCGGGCTTCGAGTGGAGCCTCCTCTAATAGCAGCTCCTCGAGGTCGTATGTGGCATCGAAATTCGTCTTCTCGGATGAAGGAACAAAAATGGGTTCGATTCTCTTGAGTTCGAGTAGTTCGAAATCAAAGCACTTAAAGAATTCGTTTTGTGTGAAGCTCTCCCATGTTGATCCCATTCGAGTATCGCGGTTCGGGTCGAGCGCGGAGCCGATTGCGTAGAGGCAAGCGAGGGACACAGGCGGCTGCGTAACGGGGTATTTGGGAGAAGCGGCCTGGATCTGTTGACTGAGAGATCCTTCTGAGCCACCTTCGAATGGGCGCTAAAGCAAATGAGAAAACATGTATGACTGGTGCAGTTTAAAAAAACTTACCTTGTTGTAAATACATTCGTAGAACAGAACACCTAAGGACCACCAATCTGCCCGCACATCGTATCCTTTACCAGCGTAAACTTCAGGTGCAAGATAAGCCAATGTGCCGGACTTGCTAGTAAGTGTCCTGCCTGGAACGACGTCGGAAGCAACATTCTATTTTCGTTAGTTTTAGCTGCATATAAAAGGTGTGAAGAGCGTACAAAATCAGTCAAATGAACATGGCCATCCGCATCGAGCAGAACATTGTCAGGCTTGATATCTCGATGGATGATATTTTGGCTGTGCACATATCGCAAAGCGCATCCAAGCTCGGCAATCCAGAATCGAACAGCCTCTTCGGTAAAGGTCTTTCTCGAAATATGGAATCGCAAATCTCCGCCAGTCATTAGATCAACTACCAGATACCTGTTACCGAATGTGAGCTAGCGCTAGGCGGTGTAGATTACAAGAGGGCGTACATGTACTCAATATCCTGAAAACTGTATCTCAAGTTGCAAATGAAAGGATGGTTAACATATTCCAGCATTCGGCGTTCGCGGATGATGTTTCGCACGCTTTCGGATCGTACGACTGCGAGGTTCAGAACGATTAGCATTGTGCCACAGAGATGATACCAAGTTCATCAAATTGACAATTGCCACCGATGGAAGTGGGACACGAGTCAAGACTTCGGGTCCAAAGCCAAGCGTATGACAGGCGGGGAGCATCGTGAACCTACCTTCATCTTTTCGGATATACTTGAGGGCGAAGGACAGGTTCGTGTCCTTTCGCTCAACAATTCGGACCTTGCCAAAGGCACCTCGGCCGACGACTCGCAAGAGGCGGAAATGATTCAAGTTCACTACAAAGCTGTCAGCATAACCCACCAACCACAATGTCATAAAGATAAGGGGCAGAAGCTTGTGAGGCTGCGAAAGCAAAAGATAGAAAAATTGGTCGTCAAGAGCGCGCAGATAGAGGTTGCATGACACACGTGGGAGACAGGATGACGCCAAGTGATATGCGGCTAAAAGATAGCAAATGGCATGCAGGATGACGGGAATCCCAGATAAACCAATGGCGATATAGATTTGGAAGGCGAACGACTTCAGAAATTGATATAAAGAAGCTTCTGAGCTGAGCTCCTTTACGTACCTTCGCCGTTCAGGTCGACGGGCTTTCCTTGGCCATTGCCCATCGCGAGGGGATCGATATGGTGGACAACGTTGAATTATCGTGAAAGATAGCAAAGTCCCATGCTGAGTCTTGAACCTAAAGAATGGATCGGGGGTGGAGTCGGAGCGCCGTGGTAGTATCTCGCAGGACACTGTATCTTGCGGTGTAAATCGTGGAAGTGAAAATCCGATTTGAGACAGAGGCTGTATTGATGGTAGTGGTTTCGATGATGTTGACGGCGACGACGACGATGATGATGATGGCAAAAGGATCAAAGTCGCAGGGGTACAGTAGCAGAAGCAAATGCAGCTCAAAAGTCAGCGAAGCAAGATGAGGCTTGGCTTGGCTGGGTTTGGACTGGCCGGGCGCTTGTGAAGTCGAATCGAATCGGGACGGGGACGGAGCAGGGTCTGGACCTTAGCGGGCGACGTAAAGCACGGGAGGCGAGAATCGGATTTTTCTTGTAGTGCAGCCTTCGGCCTTTTGGGGGGGTTGAGACGTCGTTCGGAGGTTGGTGGCGGCGGGAGGTCAAGGGGACGGCGTGCGACTTTGGACCGACTTTCTCGGGGGAGAGAGAGGGGAGAGAGGATGGTCTTTTGAGGGGGAGAAAAGGAGGAGCCCGGTGAAGAGGGGGCTTGTGGAGGCGTTTCGAGACGTGGGATGTCAAGGTGCTCTAGTTCTAGCTGAGTTGCCTAGCAGACTAGACTTGCTAGAAAAGAAAAAAAAAATGTACTGTTGGTGAAGATCCAAGATGGAGAACAGTACGGTAATAGCGGAAGAGAAATGGTCTAATATGGGCAATAATGGCGATACCTAGCGGTAAAGACCTTGACTAGGTAAGTTTGAGAGTTTGGTTGGATGGATGGATGTTCCAGGGAGAGGAAGAAGAAGAGTCAATGGAACAATTGGAAATGGAAGGTCTCGGCAGGTAGGAGCCAGTACCTATTAATCAAGGTGCCGTAGTTCAGTATAGGTAGTGGTAACGGTAGCGGGCAGCTGTGCAAAAGGGAGAGGGGGGGTCCCTGTTTGAAGGGTGTTGACCTGATGCTGCACATTAATCTACAAGTTGTCGAATCAATAACGATTCCTGCTGCAGATACAGAAAGTGAAGGACAATCACAGGAGAGCCGCACTGTCGAACAAAGAACTAATCAACTAATGATGCCACTCTGAGCTTTGAGGGCGTACATGTCGGGTCCCGTCCCTTATGAGCCGTACCTGTACATGCTTCAACTCCTTAGAAACGGGAGTGCAGTACGACGGCCCAAAGTAATTTCATGGTCTGTGCCTATTTAATTCCGTCTTTCTTGCAACTCAAGTGGTCTGTTGTCTGTATGTATCTCTAGTTCCCTTGCAATCCAATGTAAGAGAGCACGGACAACTGCATCCGTTGGCAGGGGTCCAGAGTAATGAAAAAGCTAAGAGACGGAGCAACAGCACGAAAGAGGTCAGAAAGCCACGTCCAGAAGAGCAGTGATTTTCGTTTTTCTGCTCGCTTGTCAGACATTAGCTCTGCCTAACTCTTGACATATATCTAGTATATCAACGGGGAAACAGGGGGTTTTCAAGCCAAGATGCTAGCTTATCAACGGATGGCGTCGTGTTGCCTCCAGAAGAGGCATTCCTGGCGTCTGGTGTAAGACGGACGACTCGACTTGACTCGACTTGGTGGATGTCTTCAAGTGTCAGTAGGTATAAAGCAACAACTAACTTGTCAGACGATGTTTGCTATGACTAGTGGAACAGAGTCCTGGTACTGCAAAGTACCAGAACCAACAATTACCATTACGGCACATGTAGAACCAAGTGTGGACTAACCTGCCAAAGATGGTGACCGGTGGCAGTCCAGCCAGAAAAAAGCGCCTGGTTGTTTGTTAGCATGGGATGGAATGATTTGGCTTGGCTCGTAGGATTCAATAGCATGAGAATTTGAGAATAACTAGAGAGATAAACCATGATATGACTCTTCTTTACGATCCATCAGAAGAGAACTCGATGAATGAACTCAGTTAGACTGTTCGAGCTACTTGAAAATGGAGTTTGAAGTTGTCCATCTCTATCTAGCCTGTTGAAATACATGTTCCACAACTCTCGTAAAGACAGCCTTCTCTCTACCAAATGTGTCTTCACCATCTCACATCACCAAAGATGCCGTCGTTGCATTGCATTGCATGGGTGAGTTCGTCTCTCTCGCTATTCCCATTTTCGTGCTCAGCTGGCTCAGAGTTGAGTTCGTTCATCTGGCCCCAGACCATGACAAGGGTCCTGACTCTTGTAAAAGAGCCAAACAAGACAGGGGACTGTAGGTACGACCTACCCTGGTTCCACTGCCGTTCAAAAGAGGGTGAGAGAAACGTCCTGCGTCCCTAGGTGCAGCAGCGTTGACCTGCAATGTAACTATGCTAAAGGTGCACTATACCGCCAAAGATCATCACCACATCAGTCTCCTTATTTTCTATTGACAAGTAGAAACACGTAGTTTCATATTCATATTATCTTCATTGTTTCAGGAAGCCACCCACAGTCGGCATGTTTCCCTCTCTACGGTTGCCGCTTACTACCTTGCCTGTTCATCCATAACATTACATTACTGATTACCTCTCCTCTTGTTCGGCGTGTCCGAAGGCGTAGTGTTTGTGGATAGGCGGCGCGTGGCGGAAACCAGTCTAACCACTGATCAGCCTGACAACTCGACTAAGACCAGACCATTTTGTGCCCCGTTGACACAAGATTGAAAATACGTACAGTGGTATCTCAAGTACCTCTCGACATGTGCTTCATGATACAGGCCACTTGTGACCTTTATCGCCGAGGCGAATCAGCGGCCGGGAGTGTGAGAATCCCCTAATTCTCACTGAAGCCATGCTCGAGATCTACAGGTCGATACATGCTAATGTTGTCTTGGCTATCTTTCAAGTGGACAGCAACCAACCAACTTGACCTTTGTCGCTTATTGGCCAATTGACCACTTATCTTTAATCTTGTTCGATAACGTTTGTTATTGAGAAATCCGGATATGGCATTCACACGTTCAAACTCTGGGATTCAATGTTCCCATTACAAAACTCCAAACTCCAAACATAGCTCACATCGACACGGTATTGGTCCTTGAAATAATCGCAATTGGCCAGCTGAGCAAAGATCTACTCCGCCTCAGCTCAAATTTGAACCTCGGATTTACGGGATGCCTAGGTTTACCGGAGAAGCATCCCCTTTCTGCCTGGGCTCAATACATAGTACTCTGCGGCTAGCGATCGTCTCCAATGTTTGAGCTCTTTATGCTTCGTGGCGCAAATCAATATGGGGGGACCTACAGCAGAAAACCCGACAAAGGCCGGACGGGCGGCCAGGTACGCACCGACTAGGGAGAAGCTGACACACGACGATCAAACTACTTCCTCTGTTAGGGATTGATGGAGACGGAGACGTGGAGTTCTTGTTGGTCGCAGAGTTGACAGGGTGGTTCGACATCGCTACCGACCAACCAGCCAACCAGCAACAACACATCTGCTGTACCTATCCAGCCAGTTGGGCCTTTGATGCGTTCTCAGATCTCATCTGAAGGACGGGCCCCTGCATGAACAAGAACGACTACTGTATGTTTGCTTCACAAACAGGCCTGATTTGTGTTTGTGTGACCCTAGCATCGTTCTGGAAGGCTTCTCTCGGCTCACATGCTAATAACACAAGACAGCCCAGTACTACTACATATGCATGAGCCCTTCGGTTATGAGTTGGATTTGGATTCTGCAAACGCCGTTCATGTGCAGATAAGCGACGGAGATGCCCGTAGTCGGCAGCGGTGACCTGTCGTGTAAAGGGACAATGTGGCGTCCCTCATGACTTAATAACCAAGCAGCCAAACCAGGGCTAGTTTGGCCTGCCGCGTTCCAATGCACATAGACCGGCTTTGTTTGCCATGTTGGGACTGACGTATATTTCACCTGCTCACTGCTCATAGAGAGACCCTGATATAGCGGAGCTGAATACAGCTGCCTGAAAGCTTTTACAGGTCAGAGATAATGGGTTCTGTAGTATCGCAATATCATGGCACGTAGGTGCAAATTGCACATATCTCACTTACACCGATCCCTTGCCAAGGTGTTTAGATTGCATTGGACAGTGGACACAACACAACGGCTGCCAATTGCACCAAGAAAAAGCAAAGAAACACCTGCAGCACCAACAGTTGTACCTGTACCACCACCTCGGGTCCCTGCTCCAGCTTCCAACGGCGCCGCCTCTTTGATGCAGGCCAGCCAACCAATTTCATTTTGCAGCAGCCGCATCAGCATTCAAAAGATCCCTTAGGAGCTAACGGACGGATAGGTACTGAGGTACACAGAGATGGAGGTGCCTCAACCGTGTTTCAAAGCCTGTAACCTTGGCGGTACTTGCGTAGTTAGGTATGGAATGCTGTGTTCCAGCCTCTGAACATCATCACAATCGCAAGGCTGCCAAAGACGTTCGTCTGGTCCCCCTGTCCCTGATACCGTTCCAGATGGAGACCCATGTTTGCTGATCCTCCTATTCTTTAACGCCGCAGCCGTTTTCTAAGTCTTTTCATGTTGGTTGAACGAAGTTTTTGTCATTATTGCATATCAAGTCCAAACCTAGAGATGGAGCAATTTAATTCACTGCATGAACACGTCGGAAGCTGATACTCGCTTAGGGCGATAGACAGCTCCTACCAAACTCTCAGCAGGGTTGATCCCCGGGCATTTCTTTAACGTCAACTTGAACTACCTCCTTTTAACTAACATTGCGGCTTGATCCTCATCACCTCAACAAACAGGCCTGGTTTGATCAACCACGTGTAGTATTGGCTTCCATGTAGTGTTGGCTTCTATGAAAACAAAATTAAATTGTTCTAGAACAACGCTCCAAGACGTTAGTGGCTTGGGAAACGCCTCTCGGGCAATGCCGCGGCCGGCCAAGAAGCATTTTATATCGAATATTGGTGTAGACAAATAAACACTTCTCCGATGTGATGCCTTTTCTCCGGCTGAATGGTATTTAACATGAGTCTGTTTTCCCCATCCAGGTGCCATTTATTCTATTTGCCGGTGATCTAACAGCTGAGGCGCAACGCCGCCTGCTAATGTCTGCGTTTCTCATGACCGTTTGGTGTTTAGTCTGTCTAGTTTCTTCCTGTACGAATCCACGATGCGGTTATTTTCATCATACTCATACGTTTATGTTCTAGATTCGGAAGAACCAGGACCCAACTGAATCGCAGCTGTCAATTTAAATAGCTTTGGAGCTTGGTATGTCTAATTGAGCAAGTTGCGGAGGCCTAAATCCAGTGGACATCTCAAAATCTTTCTTATTTTGTATATATTTGAACATGCCATGCTGTAGGCCGGAACTCTGAAACGATACTGTAGAAACTTGCCTGTGCCCATGCTTCCTGAGTTATATTCGTATTATTTGGCCAGAGCAGATCAGCTTTTCTTTGACTGGCCTAGACGGCGATCTCGTTTCAGTCGATAACTTGATTTCGTTGTTGTTCTCTGCGCAAGCGAAATTCGGCAGTCAAATGACTTTAATACTTGCGTTATGGATCATACCTTGACGGCAGTCATGACCATCTAACTACCGATCAGATATCTCAGATGATAGGGTGTAGCAAACTCGACCTCACCCTCTGCTGCCTGTACAAATCATATCTTATCATGATACCCCGGAGGGAGTGCTCCAGCCCTGTCATAGTCATGACTGAATAATTCGCAACACCATTGCTACATCAAATCTTTGCTTGTGATTAAGTATCAAATTACAACCACGAGTATTGGAAATCCACAGTTCTTTCATTACCTCGGTACACTGATAATCGCCAATATGGTGTAGGTTAGTCTACCTACAAAATCATGACGACTGAGATCGTTCAGAGTATGATGCTCGATGACGTAGTCCAAATAACATCACTCCAACTTGAGCTACGTTGGAAGCTCAAAACTTGCCAAATACATATTCCAATTGCTTGAATCAATTACCCAGATCACCGAAAACATCCTGCATAAGTTCAATTTCTACCAGAAACTCACGTCTCATCCATTCATCTTTCGCCATGTCTCTCTTCCGCAATGTCCTGCGTACAACTGCAACCACCATCCGCCCTTTCCACACGACAACACGTATGCAGATGCCGTATAAGCACGATCAGGACCGCGAGTCTCTACGCCCAGTTGTGAATGAGAACACAAAATCAGGAACGGACGAGCAAGTTGCCTCTGAGCACGCCGACATCGCCTTTGACCCTAACACGACACGGCCTGAGGAAGCTGCCGATAAGACCAGAGAGAGGACCAAGTCTAAGGGCCGAGAGGGAGAAGACGCCCTGAACGCGAGTGGTGCGAACCAAGAGCTTAGCACACCCATGGGTGACGAGAAAACGATTGAGACCAAGGGTGCTGGAGAAGAGATCTCAAAAGGAGGATCTAGCGGAAGTGGAAGTGCGCCAAAGAAGGGAGATCTGCCCAAGGCCAAGTAAGGAATGGGAACATGAAGCGAGAAGTCAACGATTCCTATGACCTGTATCTCGTGTTCTACTTATGCCTTCATAAGTATTTACCTATTTGTTCATCAGAAGAAGAGCTCTGGAGGCTTAATTGCATATCTAGATAATAATAAAAAACACAATTACAATCGCAGCGCCCGCAAGACGCGCAATTTTGATTTCAATGAGTGCTTGGAGATTGATTGAACCTGGTTGAATGCTAAGGCACTCCCGACCATTGATATCAAGGACAGCCACAACGACTGCTGGTAGACCAGCAACTGCACAAATGTCGAAGGAAGCTCCCAACTGACAGGGCCTCACCTTGCTTGCTTTGAGTATAAAGCCTAAAATGACATCTATCTTGGGCAACTCACATTATTATTCTGAATTTGATAGTCATTCGATAACACTCAAGTTAAGTTCAGTTTTCATCAACAGTCATCGAAACATCATTCAACAAGCAAACAAACATCAAGGAAGCCCATGAAATGTCACAATGTCGCATCTCCCTAGAAGATCTGGCAACCGATGACGAACGGAACCAGTTGCACTTCGAGATAGTCGACATATTCGATCGAGCCTTGAATGCTGAAGGCCGTAGGCTAGATCAAGCTGTTGACCAAATGAGACCAGCTTCTACTAGAAATAGGTCTGGAACTGGATCAGACCAATCTGCCGAGGGCCAACAGTCTGACTCCAGGGCAGAGAAGCTCGCTGATGAACTGGATGAGCTGTGGTAGAAACATGCGTCTCAAATCCTCAACTCCCAGTCTCGTGCGTCTTCTTCTTCTAAAATATTCCTTGCTGCAATCTGGAAAGTTTTTCGAGAAGTTCCTCGACGGATTCCAGTTGAAGATGAACGTATGGATCTCGTTGTACGCACGATAGATGCCCTCGGGCAACAGCACACAGAACCATCTGTCCCCCAAGGGATTTCTATTTGGCAAGGCTTACCAGAGCTGCGGGAGCTTTTTCTTGAAGTCTCCACTGGTATGTTCCTGGGCTTGCCCTTCGTCTAAACCTCTTAAGACACTAACTGACTGTTGCTTAGTTCCTCCCAACGACACTCGCCTGTGTCGAACGTATGATGGGTGGGTGTCTTTTCAGTCGTTTTATGCTCGTCTCGTTATCAGAGGTATACTGCGAGATGACTCATCTGGCTTCATCGTCATGAGACGAGCGCTAGAAGATCCATTGCCACTTGAGACGCGGATGTCTCATGCTTATATTCTTGGGGCCTGTGAATGGATCATAACAGCCGGCGGACATCTATATCTTCAGATTGTAATTGGCGAAACAAAGATACGGGCAGGGGATTTAGCACAGGGGCAGTTCATCCAGGGCGGAATGCCCGGAGAAAGATGGGATTTCTGGAAAAAGAGGCTCAAAGTACTGTGGAGAGAACTTGGGTCTGGCCAGGGATGGCTGCAGGATAGACTGTTCAAGGCAGGCCTTCACATGAACTGGCTACATGGCCAATACATGGCGTGGGAGATAGAAGAAAAGTGCCGAGAGTTAGAAATCTTTCTAACATCAATCAAGGAAGAGCAAACAGGTGTAGATAAATGGCTGGATGGTGTGTAATTCTCCAAGACCGGAAGGAAGTGCAGAATAGAATTGGCCAAGAGCCAAGATTGTGGTCAATTTTACATTCATCATGTTGTGAAAACATCAAGCCCATAGTGGCTCAAACTCCCGACGCCAGGCTATGCATATCATTACTAACGCGCCAATGCCTAGGCATACATCATATCGCCGTCTTCCTCTTCGTCATCCTGCACGACAGGAACCTCCTGCTTCTTCCCCATGTCTTGACGGCACATGGGACAAGTTCCCTTGCTGCGCAACCAGGGTCCAACGCACTCGAGATCAAATCTATGACCTCCTTCGCATGGGAGCTCAACTACAAGACAATATTGGTCTTCTAGATAGGGCACCTTGCAGATGGCGCAGTCGTCATCTTGCTTGAGGGTTTTGCGACTGACACGGTCGAGTGAATCAAGAAACTCTTGCGAAACACCATGCAAGCGAGTGGGAGGATCATTGATATCATCTTCTAGGTTGGTAATCAAAGACTCGAGAAATTCTCTGTTATCGTCTGTAGGAGCGGTTGTGTGCAGGTGGTGTAGCTGTTCCTGGAGGAGGCGGAAGAGAGCAGCCGTGTCGACGGGAGTAGGCGTGGCGTGTGGGTTGTGATGAGGAGTTTGGTTGCCTGAAGGTTCGGCGATCTGATCGAGGAGGGAGAAGAATGATGACATGTCTACACGACGGCCCGAGCGGCGGCCTTCAGAAAACTTGACATTGTGTTCGACTTTTGAAATTTAGCTATAAAATCGAATGGAGGGGTTGAGGGGGGGTTGTTTCATGTTACCTTCGTACTGAGTAGCCATTGTGAATCCTCAAAAACTGTGTTTGATTGTTCGTACACTGCTGGGGTAAATATTGAGGGGGAAAAGAGAGGGCGCGCTGGCGTCAAGACGTTGTTGTGTAACGGTCAGACGCAGGCAGAGATGATGTCGCAAGTCAAAGTTGAGCTCTCGAGTTGTGGGGTAAGAAAAGAGTGGGGAACTGGACCCCTGCTTTGAAGAGTGCAGGGGGCGCCACAGTTGTGCAGTTAGTGTAAGCTGCAGGCAGGGCAGGGCTGAGGTGCTTGTACGATTAGGTGCTTACAGCTTCACTTGGAAGCTTGGCTTCTGAAAGCAGTTGAGAATTTGTTAAGAAACAGTCAAAGTAAGTCAAATTGAAAAGATTTGGGACTTCTATAAAGTACGTAATTGACTCAATTGATCATGATATTTATCACATGTCAACTCAATTCAATGTGGCTGATTCCCTGTCCCCGCTTGGACCATGTCGTCACATCATTCAGTCTCAAGCTTTCCATCTGACGTTGATTTTTCGCAATTAAATGCGTCCATCTCGCCTGCCTATCGATCAACTAGGGTCTGACCTGATTCTTTTATCTTTTACTTCTCTATTGTTCTCATCTTGCTACCCTCATCTGCTGCTATTCTTACGATTCGACACCTATACAAACCCTTCACCTACCACAACCGCTAATTTATCCTGTTAAACGCAATCGCCATGTCTTCGCCCTCTGCTGCCATCATTGGCTCAACCGGCCTGGTCGGATCAAACATTCTCTCAACGCTGCTTGCCTCCGAAATCTACAACCCTGTGCATACCATCACTCGACGCGCTCCCAAGACGACATCACCTCATCTCAATGCGATAGTCGACGCTGATACCACCAAATGGGCGGAGCTTCTCACAGGGCTCACACCCAAGCCATCTGTGGTTTATTCCGCACTGGGTACCACTCGCGCCCAGGCAGGTGGAATCGCCAATCAGTGGAAGATCGACCATGACCTCAATATCGAACTTGCAAAGGCATCGAAGGCTGCAGGCGTCTCAACATTCGTTTTTATTTCCAGTGCTGGAACACGATCTCTCCTCTCCTCATCTTCACCTTACGCAAAAATGAAGAACGGTGTCGAAGACGCCATCAAGGAACTCGACTTTGAGCAAGCCGTGATTCTCAAGCCTGGTATGATCCTTGGCCACAGAGAGACCAGCCGCACAGTGGAGGGTATTGCTCAAGGGGCAGTCAACGGTCTTGGTCATCTCAGCGCTGGTATCAGAGATACTCTTGGTCAGGATGCTGATGTCATTGGAAAGGCGGCCGTGAGGGCTGCGCAGTTGGCGAGTGAGGGAAAGGCACCGAGCAAATACTGGATTCTTGGAGGAAGTGATATTATAAAATTGGGAAGGACTGAGTGGCCGGGTAGCCAGGCTGCCACGGAGACGAAGACTGAGACTTCTGCGTGAAGCCTTTGAGAGAGTGACTTGACTTGATCCTGTGGTACAACATGACTCTACCTTTGCACAACGCTTTCGCAGACTGTCAACATAAACTAGCCATTCCACAACGCGCTTCCTTAAATACTCGTTAATAAAAAGCATTGACACAAATAGGGTGATTTGAAATTCATGATGCATACACTCCTCTGCAACAATAAATGGCTATTGGGAGACGAATCGTGCAAGATAAGGTGGGCTGGACACATTCAAGACTCCAGCTGGCAGTGATTCACTTGAGTATATCATGAGTGAGAAACAATTTACCATTAAGAGCGTAGTATTCCCAGCCTTTTATCTGCCTTCTGCCCTGTATATGTGAGTTTATGAGTTTATGATTTTAATCATTGGTTATGTTAGCCGCGAACGATCAATTGCCCAGTACCTATCTCACTAATTCTTGGCAGCAGAGCTCAACCCTGTCTAGGATTCTGCACACCTTGTGTTGCGTTTCACAAAGCCATGAAATGCAGTATTTTCCCCCTGCATGAATATATGTTCACATGGAAGCTGATATATAGTTATCAATGGTCTTCTACTAAGATAGTAAGCAAGTCTTGATCTTTGCTCCGACCCATCGCACTTCGGCATTGCTTCTCCCCGCCCCCGCCATTCGTCGGATCTCATCATCAACTCCACTCCTCGACTCAGATAACCACCACCAGCTTCTATCAACTTCTCACTCACTCACTCGTTCAGTAAGCTTCATCTTTTGTTACCACGACTCAATAGATTCACTCAGGTAAGTTTCAGCTATGAGAATACTCTGTAAAAACACGATACTCATATAATTCATAGCCCACTGACACATACCCGCTATCGAGCACATCATCGTTTGTGATTGCATATCATGTCTTCTCGTCCTTCAGTCGTCGGCCCAGACTCCGGTCCCGAGGCCCCTTATCCTCTTCACATGGAAGGCAAAGTGATCTCTGGTTTCGGCCGCGGCTCCAAAGAGGTAAGTTTCCTCCCGCGCATCACTTATTTTACTCACACCTCTTAGCTCGGCATACCAACCGCCAACCTGCCTGTGGACGAGGCTCTGACACCATGGATCGCCAACATCCCTTCCGGAGTCTACTTCGGCTATGCCTCTCTCGCTCTGCCCACAACACACCCGGACATCCCCTCGGCTTCATCCAACGCACCTCCCAAGTCCGACACAGAGGATGCCCTCCTCGCTGCCGAAGCCCCTGCTAACCCTCCCTTCCACATCTTTCCCATGGTGATGTCCATTGGGTACAACCCCTTCTACAAGAACACAGTTCGAAGCGCAGAGGTCCATCTGCTGCACAAGTTCACCGCAGACTTCTATGACGTGCCCATGCGTCTTCTCATCCTTGGATTCATCCGTGAGGAGAAGGACTACAAGAGTCTAGAGGCTCTGATTGAAGATATCAACTTTGACTGCGAGGTTGCAAAGAACAGTCTTGCGCGAGAGGCCTGGGCTCCTGCCAAGGGACGTGTCATTGGCGGTAAAGATGTTGAGGGTAAACTCGATGTCCAGTGGTTAGTTCGAGATGCCTAGGATAGATCTCAGAGGAATAGAATATGGTAAAAAGTGACCGGGAGTTATGGATAGATAGCAACATAGAAGAGATGGGAATTTTTTCAAAAGTCATGGTTGTTTCATTTCATATCTGCTAAACTACCTGGGTATCATGCGAAACCCCCATCTGTCTGACTTAGAGCACTACCAATAAACTATACAGCATCAAAGCTAATCTTCTATGCAAAAGTGTGTACTCCAGATCTTTCCCTTCTCTTGCAAGGCAGCCCTCCCTTAAAGGCCTGGCTAGGATCTCATTTCGAAGAACATAACCTCCAACAAAAAGGGAGAATGAACGTATTTCAGTTTTGCCCTCAGTCATAACCAGCTAAACTGCTAGTTGCTGGGGTCCTTGGTCTGGTAAATATCGCGGTAAGAACTGCACTGGAGTTAGCAAGAAAGAAGTCTTACAGAACGAGATATTAGAACTCACATTCATTATAATCATCATGGGAATGTCAAAGACGTCTCGTTTGATCGTCCAACAGTAAGTGCATTCAACCTTGCCATCCCTCTCAATCCTTGATATACCGTGCTCGCTGTCAATTCGCGTAACTCGGCTACTGAGGATGCTTGGCTGTACGTCCTTCTGAGCGGCATGATCTGGCTTGATGTCCATGCTTTGAGAAGATCGATACTTGTTGAGTCGGCAACTTCTCTGTACCTTGCCGCGACTGTCCTCAAAGGCCAATTCCGCAAAATCTTGGTAAAACTCGACAACACTGTCGTCATCAAGCAGCTCACCCAAGAAAACAGGCTGGGGTCGTCCGCCGCTCATGTCAAGAGTGGCTTTTTGAGGCCGGGGAGTTGGCATGTCTCCCTGAGCATTGTTGTCTGGTGTGTTCGACCCATTGGTCGAACGCCCGCTGTAGGTATTGATATTGAGGTTTGGCTCTTTTCCGAGCAACACCTCTTTTGTCCACCCTGTCAACGCGATGAACTCTTTGTTGACCGCAGCGACCTCGCCTGATCTTCGACAGACAATGGTCGGAGCGCAGCAATGCTGTAAAAAGTCATCATATTCTACCAACGTTCTTTGAAAGCACTTCTCCATGAAAATCAGATCCTGACGGGTCAGATCTTTGGTACACGATATAAACGACGGTCGAATCTCTCCAAGGGCCTTGGCGATTCGTAGTAGCTTGTTGCCGGGCAGACGGTTTCGTAGGACAGCCACCATGTTGTGGAATCCGGTTGTGTAAGGATACGGCTCTTTTACACTTTCGTAGATAGCAGCAGAGTCTCTTTGTCGCTTGCCAAGATACGACTTGGGATTCGGCTTAGTACTCTTCGGTCTGTGTCGTTGGGCGCCAGGAACTGTAGGAATTCCAGCAAAATTATGGCCTGGTGAGCCTTCCATACCCGCAACAGAATGGGGGCTGGCCGTCGCATCTGTACTTGGGCTGGCAAGGCTTGTAGGCCCGGCTGCAATAGCATAAGCATGGGGTAGTCCGTGCTGGAGGTTTCCCTGGGCATATAGAGATTGGTTATTTTGGTCCATACCCGAAAAGTCGGCCCCTAACATGGGATGATCAAAGCCGTTTCCGTTGCCATTTGCATTTCCGAAGAGAGCTGCATAAGTGGCCTCGGTGGTTGGAGTCTGTGACAGGGAGTTCTCTCGCGGAGGTGTCTCGGCTCCAAGGGCCATCTTGTTGAGAATACCAAACTCCCAGCCGGCGTATTGGCTACCGAAATTCAGACCTTCGAGGTCAAAGTTGTACAGAGCAGGGTTGCTAGGGTCGAATAAGGCGTTGAAGTCCATATTACCAGTAGGTATAATGTTGTTAATTGGAGCGTGTGCATTGCTGATTGGAGCCTGGAAGGATGTTGGGGACGTTTGAGGGTTGAAAGGTAGACTATCAATGCCTACAGGAGTCTGCGCGCCCGTTGAATAGACCGGTAGTGTCGTAGTGCTCGCCTGAGAAAAGAAGTTGCTACCAGTTGCAGACATACTATCTGACTGGCTGGCATTCGAATTCTGACGCTGAGTGTTGGGCCGCGAGGGAGTGGGATTGGGATTGGGGTTGTAATTTGGGCCAAGAACAGGCCGAAGGGCTTCCGGAGGAGCATCATGAAGGTATTTGGCCTTCTTGCGCACACCATCTTGACATGCATCAGCGAGGCCACGTTTGATGCACCTTTGGCACGGTCTCTCATCTCCTAGAAAGGTGTCAGTTTGATATCTCTTCTTGTCTGTCAATCTTGACGATCTCAACCATGACTCTTCTCTCACAGAAATGGGCCGTAGAAGCACGCAAGCAGTTTAGCAGTGAAAATGCCGACAACTGATGGACTAAAGGGTCAAACTTCACATGGAGAAAACGAACGCTCATGTCATGATGATCGGCACATATCGGCATATTGCCAACATTCGGTCGTTGCAAGGATACTTACCACAAGTCAGATGAGCTCTTTGACATGCAAAGCACGCCCTTCGCGCCTTTTTCCTCCTAGGGCGCATAGGGTCTTTGGGGTCATACTTCTTCTTGACCTCGGTGGTGCTCTCGGTAGTGCTCTGGTCGGTCATTTTCTCGTCTTCTTCCTTAAGAAAAGTCTCGGTCTCGTCTTCGTTCTCAGACATAACATCTGAGACCTCAGTGCTATTCTCCTCCATCTCGTGCGGCATGGTGTCTTAGGTTTTATATACAAGGCCTGGAGACCAGGACAAGGCAATGCGACAGCTGGAATATCCTCCTTTCAGCTTATTCGAGGCCGAGACTTTGTTTGGGTTGCTGCACACAAGGCGGCCCGGATATGCAGGCTCCGATCCCAGAAATCTATTTTGTTTCTCTCTTTCACCTTGTCCTCCTTTTAGACACCTTTGCGAAACCACACTTATCCAAGCCGTGGTGGGACAACTAAGCAGGGACAAGTACGCCGTCGAATTGACGTTACAAGAAGTGCTGTTCACAGTGACAACAACCCCCACGGTGGCGTGGCAATGCACAGAGAATCGTTCCCCTGATCTCCCTCACTGATCGCTGACGCGCGCTGCGTGGGTGATGTATGTAAGATTAGGAACAACCTGAACTGCAATGTACAGATGCGGTAGGACTATGGCGTTGGGCGCAAACGAGGCCAGAAGGCTGTATGCAGCCGTGTATTTGATGATCAAGCCTCTGGGCTAATTGGCAGACCGAAACTGATCGGTCAGGCTCGTATCGTAGAAGGGGCGTACTCGGTGAAAGCCAATGGGTGCTTAGCTATGGTACGCAAAGAGGCGTCTTTGTGAAACGTATATTGAGTCAATCGTAGGTCGAAGCAGTCGTGAGGCTGTGATTGTTGTCACCGAAGAAGGCGTAGGAGGTGGAGAAGGTAAAATTCCGATTCGATGAGCTTAGGTGATCGATGATCGCTAGGCGCAGGAGAGGTGTCGGTCAGCGGTAGAGGCGGAGCTGTCTAAGGCGACACGGGAGGTGAGAGATATGGCGACTGTGAGGATGCGAATGACGACGAGGAAAGAATAGGATGCAGCTACCCGCAGGCCATGAGGAGTGGCTGCACCCAGAACCAGCACGAAAGCCAACCAATTTATAGCAGAAATTGGGCACTATAGCAACAGTAGAAGCTCACACGGCGTCGGCGACCCGTAACAGCAGGCTGTGGTGACAGCGTATATGTAGCGTTGTGCAGAGATGAGGCATGCGAACCAGGCGCGGCGCGGGGGAGAAGTTGAGCGCAGATTGTGCGGAGGAGCCGGATCGCGATATAGGTTGGATTGAAGAAGGGTATAGGAAAGGATACAGAGTCAACGTTGAGAGTTGAAGTCGAACGAGGCAATTCGCAGAATAAGTTGTAAGCAATGACTGGTCCAATTCAAGGTCAGTTAGAAGAGCCCAGTCAGGTCAGGCGACAGGGTGTTGTAGTGGGTGGTGGTAGTAGGTAGCATTGTGGGTTTTGGTGGTTGGTGGATTAGCAGACGCCACAGACAGGGCAGGGCTATTGGAGGATGTAAGTGTCTTAAGGTTGTTCCTGTGCTGCTCTTACTTGCTCCGAGGTACCTAAAAGGTTGTCTATGCTGTAAGAATCGAATGCGAATGCGTGCTAGGGATCGCAGAAGTACCAAGTTTGCTGTGCCAAGTACCTGATGTAGGTACAACAAAGTGGGTTCATGACAAGCTCTCAGTCAGAGAAAGTGGATTGTGTTTAGGGGGATAAGGAATGGATTGGATATGCATATTGAAATACAATGTGTACATGCAGATAGAGTGACGAATCCTGTTTACATCAGAAGGTAAAGACAGCCAAGGCTCGTTCGTTGTGCATGGCATGTGCAAATGTAGAAACCCGAGGTGATGCTACATGCAATCTCGTGAACAGCTACAGACAGGACATTGACAGGCGGATGATCGAATAACCATGCAGGTATTAGCTGTAAGGGTACCCACACAGGGTGGGTAACTCTTCATCCTTTCAGTCAATTCCCCTGTCCTGTCTTGTCAACTCTACGTAGCAATGAACGTCAAACCCTTCAATCTGCCTAGACATGGGTATCTGACAGTCAATTGATTCAACATCGTCACCAACAACATAACCAACGCGCTGATCATCATGAAGATTTTGCCTCGACGAGTTCCAGGTGGATTTGATAGACTAATATGGCTGATACTCTTACTCAGTCGTTTATGCCTCAGCAAACCGAAGTTTCAAGCCTCCCATTTTCACACCCGCTAGCAGAAACCAATTCGAGCCCAATGAAAGTCAAACTTTTGACTGCGGGGTTTACTAGTGGAGGGAGTAACCCGCTCTGGGGAAACTGGGCGCTGGCTATTGGTCTGACGATGCTTCTATTTGTAACTGATGAAGCATTGTAATCAAGATCAGATTTTTTAAGTATTCGAGCCAGTGGGATAGTTGATGACTTCTAGCGGTCAAGAAAGGTCATGGAAGGAGAATTTCACCTTCTACGCCTCAAGCAATAGTCTCGATCGAGAAGATGAAGCTAAAGAGGTCCCGCTGAGCCGCCAAAAACTACTCCATTGATCCATCGAATTTGTATTCCCAACCACCAGCCACCAACCTCAACCCCTAAACCTGGCTTAGACTGATGCATTGTGAATCGCAACAGTCTGGGGCCCTGGTTGGATGCTTCTCTGCGCGTACACGTCGACATATCAAACTCTCTTTTGTGTTGGTAATAGCAAAGTCAGCCAGAGTGTGATTCGTAACTCGCCTATGACAAGGGTCTCTAAGTGTCGTGCGACTGCAGCACCGTTGCGACAAGGTGCGGCGTCGGGTTGATGTTGGATAACTCTGGTGATACTTGATGCAGAACGCCAATTGCCATCTTGCTGATAGTCTGTCGTATCCGTAGACTACGCAAGCCAACATGCATGTATATGTTTCAAGTCATCTCTTGGGCAACTAACACGCAATTCTAGCCCTGTAATTAGTCTCTACCAAAACCCAGAAGCAAAAAGAAAAGAAAAGAGGACCCTAGTACTACTAGTAGATGAAGAAGCTGCTCGCCGGCGTAGTCACCGACTGGCCGGTGTGGAACGGCTGGTAAGCGGCGTCTAAGTAAGGTACCCGAAATGAACATATAGAGCACAGAGAAGAGTAAGACAGACAATCCAGAGAGTTATACATACATGTCAACTACAGTGACTACCTCTCCTTGACAAATAGAGGTTTCATACAGTGCAACTTGTTACATTTATCAGTGTTTTCCTCCAAATCTGGAGGAAGCCGGCCAGCCGGAACGCGGGGCTTGATGCCGAGCCCGGATGCCGGAGGTGAGGGGCGGAAGCGGAAGCCCAACGCTCAGCTGTTTGCGGTGAAGAATAGAACGATCCAGGTTGATATCCAGGGTCCTTTATTGGATATCCAACACCCGCGGTTCGCTAACCGACCGCAACCCGTCGGCGACCGAGGCTTTGGGGGTTATTGATCCTATCTTGAATCACGCCAAGATACAAGGTAACGATCCTCATTAAGTTGCGCAAATAGAAAGTCTGCACGGGAGCCTGATTCTCGGTAGAGACTTGTGCATTGATGTTAGCGTGAGTGTTTGCTTTACAATTACCTAAAGTTGGGCAGAAAAGTCCTGTCTCAGGTGTAACTATTTGTGGCTCTCAACGAGACTCTCAAATCCTGCAACATCTTTCAGCTTTTGTTCGCTTTTTCCTTTATTTCTCCATTGCGGCTGCGCTGCATTGCATGACAGCCGCTCCAAGACAAGGATTCCCAATTTAATTAGCACGTCCTGCTGAGCCTCTTGTGGGCAATATGTCCCTAGTCCTTGTTGCTTGCTTTTTTTTTATATTCACATCGGGTAGAAGCATGCGTGCGTCAATGCGGTTGGAGGATACGACCCACTGCTGGCCGAGAACCTGCAGTTGAGTCGAGGCTGCGATAACCGAGGGCCTGCAGATTGTAAATTTAATGTAGGTACTAAAAGGGCTGAGACCCCCTTGTCGATCTTGAGGCTGCTCTTCACACCAAAGTTGTGGTTGGTCCATCTTATGCCGATGTTTGGTGTTTTAGCTCAAGGGTACGATGTGATACTGATTTTTGGCAAACATGACCAGCTGACTAGGTCAATTTTTCAAGTAGGATAATCAACATTCTCGATTGGATGTACTGCATGTTCTGTAAAGACCTAACCTGGATCATGGTTGTTGAAGCCTGCAACAGCTGAGCACTTGTATCAAGCCACCGTTTATACTCGCCTATTACTGATCATCATTAGCTGTCCGTCATCCAGATCCCCGCATTCGCCTAGCGGCCCGGGAAGATCTTTACTCAAGATAAACTTAGCTGGCTGCATTAATTCTGGGGGAAGCCAGAGATGCCTTTCAGCCGAGGCGATCTTAACAAGCATTCACAATCAGATCATGCACCCTCATCGAAATTCTTGGTATCCCCTCTTTTTAAGCAATATTGTAAAGTTATTACACAATTTCAGTTATCTTCAAAGATAAATATAGAAGCACCAATATTTCAAGCCCTGTGTATAGGAGCTAGACCGGCCTTCTTGTACAACCGGCGATCAATCCACTCATTTTCCGCGAAAGCCACTCTTGACCTAGCAGGGCTTTCGGTGTGTTAGTTTGAGATGTCCATCTCATAGCTGCAGTAAAGGGGATTTGGTGCCTGGTCTGGTGGCGCGGGTACCCGGATGAAGTCAGAACTTGCAGCCCAGATCACATAGTCTTCTCATCACCCCAAGTCTAACCTCGATGAACATCCTTTACGAAGTAGCAAATCGACTGTTTGCTCTGATTCTCTTCCCATACCGGAAGAACAGATAAGGGAAAGGCATCATAGCGACTGTCAGGAAAGCTAGCAAAGACGAAGCCCAGTGGTTGTTGAGCTTGGTATACATCTGGTTACCAAACAGGGGAAATGCAGCTGCAGGACTCGAATTAGTGATTATTCATGTAAACGCATGCACCTGAATCTCAACAATTCCCCGGGTTGACACCTCCATGCTCCCCAGAATAGGCTATGTCAGGGGAAGTTGATAGCCAGCCGGCGGTGAAGAATCAGACGAGTCCATGGGAATAAATACTCCAACGACTTACCAGCAAAGACACAACGCACGAATGCATTAGCAGCAAGGGCACTTGCGGCATACTGTGGATACGCATCCACCTATTTCCATCAAAGTCAGCACAGTCTCTTCTCTGGCACGAGCACACTCCTGTCACAATGGCTAGCTAAGAGCTGCGTAACGTGCAGTGAGCCTGTCACAGACTTGTGATACAGGCACAAAGCTGGACTTACTAGAAAGGTGAAGACTCCACTGAATACAAGAAGGATTCTATATCAGTGTTGAGCGGTTAGCTGCAGTTCGTCAAGCAGAGGTTCAGGGGATACGAGATCAAGAGGCATGACCAAGCGGTGACTAAGACATGTTTTGTTCTTCTTGTGTGAGCTTGATTCCGCGTGTCCGGTTCTTGTCCTGGTCCGTGTAAAGTTGGACTTAGGTATCACGGTGCTCCCCTAGGTGCGCCTCCTTGAGGCCTGCGAATGGTTTGGTTTGACATGGAATGGATTGTGATTACTTACCCAGCTCCAAAGATTGCTGATCCAATTATGGGCACAATCCAGTGAACCCAGGGATAACACGACCAGGCAAACATGAAGATACCGACTGGAACAAGGATACCCCCCAAAATAGCTGGAGGCAATCTAAATTCAGGCTGACTGTTTCCTTCAATGCCCGTATCGTCGCTCAACTTGCGGATGAGTTTGTTCCGAATATTGTGCCACAGGGGATCAAGGACAGCGGCGAGCAGCATTCCCACGAGGATGCCAAGAAAAGAGCAGCCGTTCTGCCAGAGGTTGAAGCCGTAAATATCGCCGAATACAAGGTGAAAGGCCCCAAAGAAGAGATACAGAATACCGAGGACAATGGCTGTGAAGATACATAGGTTCAAACACATAGGTTCGAAGATTAATAGCTGAAAGGGACGTAGAAGAGATCGACCTATTGCGCCGGTGGCTGATTTCTGGACCTTTTCTGTAGGGGCTTTCCACCTTTCGTCTCCAGTTTCCTTTCGCATCTGTTTGGCTTTGTTCTTGAGCAGGATGGGATCTTAATAGAGTTTAGTTGGGACAAATTGCCTCTTGGTGCTGAATTAGACTTACGATACGTCTCAGGGACAAGCAACACAATAGCTAATAAGAGGACAAACGCCCAGATAAGAAGAGTCCAATGCGTCCACCTCCAGTCAGTGTTATAGTTGATAAGCCCCCCGATTAAAGGTCCAATTGACGGACCTACGAAAGGTGCCAGTGAAAACATCAACATGGGCGCTTGCAACTCATTCGCCGTGAAGAGATCTCCAACGGTACCTCCTGACACAGCCAGGAATGCGCTACCAGCGAACCCATCGAGAAATCGACTCACGACCACGGTCTCGATATTCTGAGCCACGGCCTGAGGAATGATAAAGACGACATAAAGAGTCCACGATACAATATAGATAAGGCGTCGACCATAGAACTCGCTCATGGGACCGAGGAGCATGGGACCTAGTCCGATACCCAGAACAAAGAACGAAAGACTAAGGATGGAGACTTCTCGTGAGTTGCCAAATTCAGCCTCCATCTGTTCATACGTAGACGTGTAGATGGAACTGGCAGCAGTTCTGTATTCACGTCAGCATTAATGTGTGAAAGATACCGAAGAAATACTTACACGCAGAGACTTCCAGACGAGACAATGATGATAATGAGCCACTTCTTCATCTTATGAAAGCTCCGGGGACATAGACTGTCGTTGTCATCTCCATCCCAGCCGACTTCGAAAGGATCCTTCTCAACTTCATCATCCGAAGGCTCGTTGTGGGGGTTACAGCTGTAACCATTTTGAGACTGACAGCGGGATATACTGGCAGATGCTCGTGAGCGAGTTCCAGTTGCTTGTGGTGATTGAATGGGTGCAAAGTTCATGTCGTTCCTCTCTGGGCGGAGTGTCCCTGAATTCGTTGACGTCTTTTCAATGTCGCGATCCATGTTACTTATGTTTCTGGCTATTGGTAATGGTATTTGCGTAGACACGTAATTATAATTCGCAGTAACTTTTTGAGCTCTAGTTTCAAGAACCGAATTCTCGTAGTGAAGATAACTTGATAATCCAAAAACTATGCCAAAACTGCGGTCCTCCTAGTCTTTATACACTCTCTAAACACAATGCTCTCCAACAAAATTCTTCCATTCCTCACCACCACAAAGCTAGAATCTCTATTATCGCGTACCAGGAAAATCACCTCATGTTGTCATCGCTGACCAAAAACATGACTTGCCACCCTGTAAAGATGCGGAATGTTTATTAATACCCAATCAAAGCTGACAAGCTAGGGTCTCGAGGGGAACGATCGGCCGCCGTGGCTTGCTTATTGAACAGCTTGACTCTAGGAGAAGCAGGGCGCGTATCGCGTATCCCGTATTTACGAAGTCAGTCATGGCTGGTGAAATAAGAGTCGCTATATTCCTGGGAAGATCACTTAGTGAGAAGGACAAGTTGACTCGGAGATGCTGATGTGTTGAGGCGGGCTATTATTCCCCCTCTCCATGTTGATCTCGGCGATAGAGTGTTAATAATACATTGTGTATTAAGACCAAAAAGTTCTTATTTCGGCTTTCGGCGTTTGATCTTTCTCGAACTGTCTCTTTGAACTCTTTCGGCTCTTGAACATGGCAAATATTCTCACTTCTTCTCTCCTTCAGTTTCTCGGGGAAAGGGAGAACAAGAGCTCAACAATAATCTATCTCATGATGTTTAATTGATATTTCCCTGCATATCGAGACTTATGAGGCTCTCTTTCAGAGAGTCGTTAGTACAAGAATGAGGGGAATACATACGCTTATGTTTGGGTACCTTGAACTTGATCGAACATCAGTAGCTCCGTATAACGCTAACACTCATCATCTTCAGGTGGTCGAATAAGAGAGCCTCATGTTCAGGCAATACGACCCTGCAAGAGTTCAAAACCCAGTTATTCTTCACATGCTGATGGAGATATTGTCCGATTCCGTCGATAAGAGCCCCTTAGCTATTTCGAGTTGACGAACCAGGTCTCGAATTACTTGCATATCCCAGACACGGCTCAACATGGACCAAGCGGGACCAATTATCAAATATCTTGGCACCGCTCACGATATCTGATAGGATGCTCAAGACGACATGCGTACATGTCGTCATCCAGTTTCACTCGTACCACTGCGGGCGCTGGTAGGGTTGTAATGAGGGACATCAGTCACGGCTCGGTCAGCAGAACGGAAAGCCAGGAAATATGCCCGTGACTGAGAGACATCGTGTGTTGTAGGGTAAGCAGGTCCCTTCATGCAGACCAGTCGTAGTTAACGAACAGATGCAATTAAAGAGTCATGAGAGGTGGCAAGTAGGTAAGGTATGCCGCATCTATCCCATCAAATAGTCAATAGTTGTTGAGACAGTTATCAGCGCTCAAGAGACATGGTAATCGCACCAATCCCGCTTCTACCATGAGCTCGAATTGCAACTCAGAGATGCACTTCCAAGGCACACTGCAGCTGCACTGTCCAGTCTGGCAGAAGCGAACGAGGCAAAAGTGCTGCAGTTATGCATGAAATTCTCGCAATAGGACTCACTCATGATGCGCCCGCGACTGGCTGAACTCTCTTCTTTCCGACCATGACCTTGTCCTATTGGATTCTCCAGGAGCCAGCGTTTATTTCCTTGTGATGATCGACTTGTTTTTGGTTGCACCTAGTTGTTGCGATCGGGCCAAAGTTTCGTCTCTGATGGTGTAGTCAAAGACTGTCAGTATTCACAAACAGACTGATCGCAAACGCGCCAAAAAAGTCCCCGAAGGAAATAGAAACTTCAGTGAAAAAGAGGACACATAATTCTACTTTCCCCAACAGGAATCCAATCAATTGACCCAGTTGGCCAAGAGTTCTCGGCTGATCATAACCGCCAACGTTGCGTTGCCTTTGGATCCCCTCCAACTCTCACACCATGAACTTAAACATGGCGGTTTCTTTTTGACAGCCCCCATTTCTCTGACAAAAACCTATTATTACAGCTATTAAATGTACAGATTTCTTTCCATATTTTAGGCGCTTACCTCGGATCGCTTCTTTGGGCAACGCCGAGTCGCAATCATATCCTGTCCACCAATCGATTCGCATTCAGCAGCACGCTCAAACGTCATTTCGGAACCTCTACGACGCGGGGAGACGAGGGGAAACAAGATGAGACGCGGGGTTTTATTTGTTTGAGATGGTTATAAAAGGTCGCGGTTTTCTCCTCGAAGTTGTTGAGATTCTAAATCATCAACTCAGCTCTCTCTTCGTCTTCAACACGAACAAGCACTTCATATACACTCAACTTGAATACCTTGCAATCCCACCTCTACTCATTTAAATCCCTACATAACTCAATCGAACACACTGCACCTCTACCCCTGTTATAAAACCCCCCAATTGACTCAACATCATGTCTTCTCAAACCACTGCCCAATACTTCCCCAAGATCTACTCCCTCACCTCCGCTGATCATGCTCGCTCTGTCTATGATGAGTGGGCAAAGACCTACAACGAGGAAATCACTGGCAAAGGCCAAGACTATGTCGGCCCAGCCATTGCCGCTGCCTATGTCCCTCAAGTCCTAGGCTCTCCTACCATCAACCAAGACGTCGAGATCCTTGACGCTGGTTGTGGCACCGGCCTCGTCGGGGTCTTCCTCGCTCGCCTGGGCGCAAAGAAGGTTGACGGTGTCGACATCAGTCCAGGTATGCTCGACGAGGCTCGCACTACAGACGCATACCGCAACCTGGATGTGTGTGACCTGTCGCGACCGCTGTCCGCAAAGAATGACTCTTATGATGTCGTGACCTGTGTGGGCACCCTGACTCAGTCTCACGTTGGTCCCGAGGCTATCAGTGAATTTGTTCGTGTCGTGAAGCCAGGCGGCT
Organism: Fusarium redolens; assembly: GCF_020744475.1. Taxonomy (NCBI): domain Eukaryota; kingdom Fungi; phylum Ascomycota; class Sordariomycetes; order Hypocreales; family Nectriaceae; genus Fusarium; species Fusarium redolens. Next base: position 1,668,678 of record NW_025763666.1, on the reverse strand, counting down.
ACATCGTGGCCACCGTCATCCGTGAGATCTGGCAGACAGGAGGCTATGAGGCACACGTGAAGAGCCTCGCCGAGCAGAACAAGATCAAGGTCCTGTCTGCCGAATTGCAGGACTACCGAAGGGGTGCTGGAGCCAAGGCTTACTACCTCGTCTTGCAAGTGTCTGCATGAAGTGATTCGTTGATGATGACTTCGGTGATGATGATGATGATGATGCTATGCGTGGCCGGCTTCCCTTTTCTTTCCCTCTCAACAAACAAACAAACAAACAAGCAAACACAGCACAGGAAACCCTCCCCTACCCCAGGAAAGCTATTGAAAAGGAACATACACATCGACTCTTGATATGGTACAGTTGCAATCGCCTCTGACCCGTATCCTTCAAGGTATTCGCTTTGGCAAGTTGTTGATGATGATAATGATGGTGATCATATGAGAGACGACAAAGAATGTTCGTGATTGGATTTCGTTTTGACAAAGGTGACTCGCCAGTGAGCAACGCGATCGGAATCTCTTACACATTCCTTCAGCAACACATGCAGCATAAATATACAAAAAGGCGTGCGTGCCCAAATCATGATTGTGATTCTTTGAGTGTGACATGTCTCTCATTCTTTTAAACTTAGATTGTAGGACGATAGAGCAACGACATGACTTCCATAACCTCATCTCCAAAGCATATATAATTATTTGTCTTTTGTGGAAATTTGGCATCATTTTTATCTAAGCTCATATGAAGTTCTACTATGTCACCCCTACACAATCCAACCATGATCAACTATTTGATCATTTTCTTAGAACATAATTCTTTAAAATGCAGCTCCTATTGTGGAATAGTCAAGCTAATGCTATTGTCAGCCGCCCTATACGTACTTGAAAAATAAAGAATACCATAGTAAACAACCTCAGAAATCATAGGTAATCTATGATGGAGTTGGCTTCGTGGTAGCTGGTTTCCAAACATTCAAAGACCCCATGTTCCATTACTATTAGCCATTTAATCCGTTAGTTCATTTAAAGTTCTGAGACTCGTTCTTGTCTATGAGTGGCTTGAATCTTGGGGGAGTCTTGCCTCATCAGGATATATAAATTCACTAGGTATCTCGACTATTCACCGAATCATAAAACAGATGACAACTGATTCGTCATGGATCTGCGACAATCATAACGCCCAATCGGCGGCTCTCGGGCGGCTCATGAAACTACCTAGCCATGATGATGTCTATCTTCTCGGGGAGTTTTCTGTGTTGTCGGATACTCTGAGGCCTTCCACCGTCCGAGTTGGGGCTTGGGGGCTTGTCCTTGCTCGCCGACTCTCGGATACCACTTCCGATCACGGGACAAGACCCTCTAGCAAGTCATCATGACCATCATGACATATCTCCGAACTGTCTCGCATATTCCGAACCATGATACACCTAGGACCGGGTCATGATACTGACGGTTTAAAGTCAGGGAACCAACAGCATCATAGCAACTCATTTTCCTTATATTGTCATTATATATCTATCTACCTTAGGACAATGCATCCACCATCATAAACACTTTCGATCAGTTCTCATAGAGCACCATATACCAGCCATGCATGTATGTTCTATCTCAATTCCAAGCAAACCAGACCCAAACGCCAAAACGCACCAACATGTACTGCCGAACTGATACGGTATATCCACCAACACACAATACATCTCTAAAGATACTCCGGCAAACCGCTCTTCGCAAAGTCAGGAACATCCTTGTCACAATTGAAGTCCCGATCCCAAGGCTTCTCGGGCAAAACACCCGCCTTGAGGCCAGACTCATAACTCCACTGGTAGTTATTCTCTGTCTTCCATGTCCAGTACCACCAACCCCAGCCTTTTTCGAAACTGTGCATCTGTGCTTCGGCGAACATCTTGAGGAACTTCTTATACTCGTCGCTCCAGTCGCTAGGATCTGCGTTGGCGCCACGACATGAGCACTTGTCGTCCTTTGTTGGGCATCGGGGCTCCAAGATGGAAGTGTCCTTGTTTCCGGTGTCGTATGTGCCCTCCCATCGAGTACCCCAGCCTACGCCAGTGAGATACTTTGCGCAGTCTGTATCAGCCTGAGACCACTCGGCAAAGATGGTTGGTCCATAACCTGTCGAGGGATTCATACTGATCTCAGCCTGCTCAGTCCAGCCGTCGCAAGCATACTCAACCTTCTTCTTGTGCGTAAAGTCGATCTGGTTCTCGTTGAAAATGACATACTGGTGAACATCGAGGACCATATCATCGTAGCCCGTCATCAAGCCTTGCCAGTTCTCGAGTCCCATAAATCCATCTCCAAACACCACGAGAGCCTTGATGCCGTTCTTACGGACGAGTTTGTATGCATTTTCTGTCCACTGGATAACATCGCTTGTTTTCAGGCTGGTCATTCGAGGTTCATTGGCGAGGCCGTAGTGGGTGATGATGTTCTTGTAGCGGGGTTGGGCAAAGAACTTGGACAAACGGTTGTGAATATCAAGTGCCCGCTCTGCGTTTTTGCTACCGTCTTTTCCGTTGAGCCAGCCAATGGAACCCCATCGACCGCTATGATTCCATCCGTTTTGACTTCCCGGAATACCGTGCAAGTCTAAATTGACTCGCAAGCCATACTTACGGCACCACTCGATAGCACGGAGAAGATATCTCCAGGATGTTCGGTACACGTAAGGATCACCATCGTAGACCTCGACAGCCCAGTAGTTGAAACCAATTCGGACGTGATCGAGACCAGCTGCTTGTATGTCCTTAAATGTTTGTTCCGTGATGAATGAAGCATAATGTTTTTCGAGAGTTTTCGCTGCATCGGAACCCAGCTTCTCGGACAGAGTCCATTCATCAATGATGCCCTCCTTGGTATCATAATTGAAAAGAGATGGGCTGATAAAAGGTTCTAGATAGAGCCATCCTCCAATACACACTCCGCGAGCAGGTTTCTTCGCATAAGAGCCCCAGGGTTTGTTGAGAGGTGGGACATTGTCGTTGGCTTGGGCCGAGTCGTCCCAGTCGTCATAGAGACCCATGACAGGCAAGTCTCCAACCATCTGATCGGTGAAAGTGAGGTTGAAATCGGTGGTTGACTTCCATGTCCAAGGATCGAGATATGTGTTCTGCCACTTCTCGGGTATCTCTGAATGATCCTTCCCGTCCAGGTCAGAAGTATCCTCGGTTGAGTCGTCTGATTTGTCGCTGCTCCCGCCTCCTCCACCGCCTTTGTTCTTCTTACTGACGACAACTGCCACAATGATAATTATAATGAGTACAACGGCACTCACACCGAGTGCAATCCCTGAATATAGTCAGCTTCTCAATTGCCCAGTTCACCACATGCAACTTACAGAGTTTCTTCTTGCTCTTCTTTGGCGGTTTTGATAAATAAAAGTCTTTCTCTTGTTCCACACTGTCCACACTCCCCCAACCACCTCGAAGATGTGTCTTGGACCGTCCCTCTTCCATAACAGCACCGCTCACGATCCTTTTCTTCTTATGTTTACCATGAGTTCGCGGCCTATCAGGATCTCGATCCCGATCTTTCTTCCTGTGTTCATCTCGTCGTTCTCGTCTTCGTGATTCATCTCTATAGTCTCGACTCGCCCTCTCGCTCCGTTTCTTCTGTCGCGCGTTCTCCCTTTCCAGATCCGCTAAGGCATTCGCTGATAGTGTTCTTGAACTTCTGTCGCGATTATCTTCCGACCCAGAAACTGGTCGCCGGGAGCTTTGCGATTTCCTCTTCCGCTGACCGTTCTTTCGTCGATCCCTTTCTCTGTCCCTATCGCGGTCTCTAGGTCGATGTGAGTGAGAGCGCCGCGATGACTCAGGTGGCGGCATCGTGAGACATGTAGCGACGGCGTAATTGGAATGCAATCTCTACAGAAATGGACTTGAGCGAGCGTCAATGGTTTTACGACCAATTACGACGTCAGTCTTGGCCAATCCTGGTTGGCAGGGCAACCAGATACATCCTTGGAATTATCCCAGACCCAGACCTCGTCGAAACAATAACCCAGAACTTATTCGACACGTTTCGTCATGTTTTCTTTTTATTGCTCCGGTCATTGGAGAGATTAATCGGCCCTGTTAGAAGAAGCCGGACTTCCTTTTTCTTCAAAAACGACACTATGTCGACGATCAAAGCAATTTCAGCATACGTACTCAACGGCAGCGTTGCCGTTGAGTAAGTACATAGATTCATAAAAATAGATGCAATGTCTTCTTGGGGTCCGCGGATGCCATCCAAGATTTGCCCAGATACTGGCAACACCATGATCCCTAATACACTGGCTTAGTGCATAGCTTGGTTGACTGGACACTCTGGGACCAAGACGTGGAAACGCTTGGATCTGGCAGAACGGCAAATGATAGTTTGCGAGACAGCTTAGCAGCTTACCACTTATCAAGCAAAGAAGGATAAGTGATAGAAAACTTGTTTAGTCTTCGGAATAAGTTTGTTACAAAGACTTATCGCTTGCAATGTATGGGGAGCGGCAAATGAGATCTCATGATACCTCCCTATCTCCAGGAAGATCCATTGATACCTCCTTATCCTTATCAGTATCGTTAGCAGACTATCTTTGTCTCAACTCATAAAGTCTGCTGCGCAATGACAAATAGCACTGTTATGAGGTGATCCATACTCAAGCGTATAATTAATTCTCTTCAGTATTTCATTGTAGTAACCCGTGCTACTGGGAGTTGATTGGGTAACTCTCCGTCTTATTCGGCATTAGACATGAGGGCGATAGAAGCCGCCGCCAATCCCGCTGAGCCCGCAGCAAGCCGAGCTTGACATCACCTTCACCGAGGATCAATCAATCAATAAGCCCCCTTCGGTTGGCTTTGGATATCTAAGGTATAATCATTCTGCTACAACTCAGCTGCTATTACTACTGCCATGCCATTCCAATTGAACCTCTAATCACTCGTTTCCTGCCATTACCACCTGTGAACATTGCCAATCCATCGCCATGAAGCATCGTGTTATCCACCAATTCAAGAGGGCACACGTTGTCAGCAACCCTTCGACTGCACGACTTTCACTTGCACTTCCCGTAGGACGAAGGTGCTACTCAACACATCCGCCTAATGCCAAACTAAATCTGCCTGTCGACTATGGCACGACTCCTCTCCTCGCACATAATTCACAGATTGCTTTGAGTCACAAGGAGCTACCTGAAAGCATTCGCAATGGGCCGACCAAGAAGATGAACCTGTTTCAGGCCATCAACGACGCGATGGGAATCGCACTAGCTGAGGATGAGTCTGTTGTCATTTTCGGAGAGGATGTTGCTTTTGGTGGTGTTTTCAGATGTACTATGAACCTTGCCGAAACCCATGGTGCTGAGAGAGTATTCAATACTCCTCTTACAGAACAGGGTATCATGGGATTTGGTATTGGTCTTGCTGCGGAAGGCATGCGACCTATTGCCGAGATTCAATTTGCCGACTACGTCTACCCAGCTTTCGATCAATTAGTCAACGAGGCTGCCAAATTCCGATATCGTGACGGGTCTTGCGGGCGAAGCGTGGGTGGTTTGACCGTACGAATGCCCTGCGGTGGTGTTGGCCATGGAGGTCTCTACCATTCACAATCTCCCGAGAGTTTGTTTACACATATTCCTGGACTGAAGGTCATCATGCCAAGATCGCCGGCTCAAGCCAAGGGTCTTCTCCTGGCAGCAATCCGCAGCAACGATCCCTGCGTCTTTATGGAACCCAAGATCCTGTATCGCGCGGCCGTCGAGCAAGTTCCTGTTGGATCATACGAACTCCCATTATCAAAGGCAGAAATTCTCAAGGAAGGCAAGGATGTCACAATTGTCTCATACGGTCAACCCCTCTACCTATGCCAGAACGCTATCAAGCAGGCAGAGCAGGATCTGGGCATCTCTGTTGAGTTGATTGATCTTCGAACTCTGTACCCCTGGGATAAGCAGACTGTACTCCAGAGTGTTCGAAAGACTGGACGAGCCATGGTTGTCCACGAAGCTATGGTGAACGCAGGTATTGGTGCTGAAGTTGCGGCGACTATTCAAGAAGATCACGACACGTTCCTGCGATTAGAGGCACCAGTTGCTCGAGTTGCTGGGTGGAGTATTCACTCGCCTTTGCTATATGAGAAGTTTAATGTTCCTGACGTTGCAAGTAAGTAATCGAAAGCTCATTGTAAATGATGGCTCGAAGCTAACATTGTTCTCAGGAATTTATGACAATATCAAGAAGTTGTTGAACTATTAGTGCAAGAATAATGCGAGGGAGGTGGAGCGTTAATACCAGAACAGCCAACATAGCTAGGGCCATAAAATAGAAATTCGGGACATCGATTCTTTAAGGAGTATAAGTGATCTTATATCTTATGTGTTCAAGTTATAAATGCTCGACTTATAGTAGCTGTTAAGCAAATAGAAATGCTAGTATAAACCCCACTAACATCGTCACCTATGCTCCTGCTCCTGCTCCACCTAAGCTAAGCTCCTCCATCCTGCCCCGCCTCCCCTTGACTGTGGCCCATGCTGTGCCTCAAGAACTCCACGCCCTGAGCCTCAACGCTATCGCCCGTCCTTTTCGCCTTATACCTATCCACGGCGCATTCAATCTCATTACACAATGTCGGATCTAGAGACTGTTTCTGCCTTTGTCGAGGGGGCTCCTCCAGGGGAGGTACGTGCTGATATCATCCTCTTGTCTGTGGCGTCATCAGCTAATATGTATTCTTAGCTCGCAGATGTTATCGCAGGTATTACCGGCCAAAATACGATTGCTGAGCGATGGAGAATACTGACACGAGTCCGCAGACATCAAGTCCCTCACCCTCGAAACCTCACCCGATATCATCTCCAACCTCGGTCCCGCATTCGAAAAGTACAATGAGGAGCAGCTTGTTACGGTGAAGCTGCCTGGTAGCAGCCAACCAGTGGGTGACAAACAATTACGAAAACAGATAGATTGGAGCTGATGAGGTGCACTAGGTCATTATTAGCTCTCACAACTCGCTCGGAGACGGCCGATATTACGATGTTGAGAGCTCTTCCAGCTTTGCTTTCGACCACACTACGCAGGTAAGCTGCGCATGACTGCACAAACGGATACATGGTTCTGACGGAGGAATAGAAAGCTAGTGCCGTGCAAAGCCATGTCCTGGAAGGAGCTCAAGCGGATCTTGTGTAAGTTGGCTCAAGCCGGTTGAACAACACGAAGTGCTTAAATACAATCATAGCAAATCCACCCTCAAGAGTATCGGACCTTACGTTGACGAGCACTTCGCCAATGCTGCACACGGTGTCTACCCAATCGAGTCGGACTCCAAGGTTGCCATCGTTATTGTTGGCAACAAATATAGCCCTAACAACTTCTGGTAGGGTTTCTACCTAAAAGTCCTATTTCATGAAGCTAATTTCCCCAGGAACGGACGCTGGCGATCGCTCTACATCCTTGACCCATCTTCCGGAGCTCTTGAGGGCTCCCTGAAAGTCGATGTGCACTACTACGAAGACGGCAACGTTCGCCTACTCACCAATAAACCCGTCTCTAGCACCATCTCGTCTGTCAACGGCGCCAGCATCGTCAGAGAGATCTCCACCACGGAGAGAAAGTACCAGGAGGAGCTAAACAAGGGGTTCGTGAGCCTGAGCGAGGGAGCTTTCAAGGGTTTGCGACGACAGCTCCCTGTGACGAGACAGAAGATCGAGTGGGACCGCGTGACGAGCTACAGACTGGGCCAAGATATTGGTGGTGGAAGCTCAAGGCGATAGAGCATGGTTATTGGTAGCGCGCGAATTTGAACGATAGACTGAACGAGGAACAACGTAGAATAAATGCCAAGTATCGATGTTCTAGCTTTGAAGTGGTGCTGGCCTTCCCCTGGTTAGTGAATTAAGAATGCGAGCATCGATAGCAAACACTATGGGTTTGGAGGTGATTATCTTGATAATCAAACTGTATTATCGAGATCTTTAGCAAATGCATATAACTGATCCACGAACCGCTAGATTAGGCATTTGGCATGGAACGTTTTGGAGGCTTCTAGTCTCATGCACAATGTGTAGCTCACAAACCGAGTTTGTGTGACTGACAAGAGCGTAACGGATGACACTCCGGGCGTGCATGACCGATGATGTAGAGTGGTCGAGCAGCATGGAAATCTATACACCAACCTACTAGAGTTAGGTGATTGATTATGTTCATCTTATCGTTATCCGAGAGCCAGCTTGTACCACTTTATTCAAAGCCCTCCGATATCGTTGATGCATCAATCACCGGGTGGCCTTACCTAGATAGTCATGCTTAAAAGACCCAAAACAACCAGACTATGAGAGACATAGGGAGCCTCACAGGCTCACAGTAGGCATTCCCTCTGTCATATCTTGCTTATCTTGCGTAAGTCAACTGCAAGCGGTAAAGGTTAGAGATGTCTTCCTCGGGAATCGGAAATCGGCATCTCCATCGGTACTGGTTTGCGAGTGACCTTCAACTTCTGGAATCATAGCATGTGGCATTGCAGCCATAATGTTCCTCGGAATTAGGTTGGCCATGGAACACGTCGGCATAATGTCCGGTTGTCTTGACTCTTATCATGAGAGATGTCTCGCCAAACTTGTCTTGAAAGGGTAATTTCCTCCCAGGGCGTGACTGGTGGCAATGACATAACCCCGCGCGGTGGACGGAGGATAGGTCCGTGTTTTAGGTACCGGTATTGTTAGTTTTTGAGATGCGGGGGAGATCATAGATGGGTTTGGAGGGGTAGATCTGGTGTTGATGTTGTTTTGTAGCCTGTTGCCAATGTATCCTTGGCGGAAGAGACCGGAAGAACTTGGGTAATAACTATCCGATACCTTTCGGGTTGAGTCACTATAATTTGATCATAGACACAAAGAATCATACCACGTTGGAGTATGAAAAGCAATGGAACACGCCGTTCAAAATGACGGTGAAGTAGTATTGAACCTGGGGCGGGGAGAAATCACCGTATTCGTATGCCCGTACAGCAAACAAACGGAATCAAAGAAGGGAATTGTGCTAGCCCACGGTCCTTGGGCCTCAGCAGCAGCCGTACAAGTTACTTAGGTTGGTAAGGCTGGTGTTGAGAAAAAGCGACGAATCAGAGAGTAGAGACGGTAATTTTGATTGCTGTGATTGGCTCAGAAGCATCCTCGGTGATGGGCCTTGTAGCGGATGGGTCCGGATGTTGGGACACCGAATCGTACCAGGAACTTCAAGTGGGTGAGGTTGAGGTTGAATTCGTTATAAGGCGTGGCCTGAATGATGAGGTTGTAAGTGACACATAGCACATGTTAAAAGAAGAGAAAAGTGCCGAGAAGAATCATTAACAAAGAAGCAATATGTAATTCGGGCAAACACATTGGACCCCAAAGAGTTCGGTAGCACAATCGGTCGACTTCCTTTCCGATGACTTTCCGAGGAAACAAAACAGAAACAATAGAAGGCAAGACGCCGCAAAAGGATCGGGATCAGGATCATGTACCGGGTACATAGAATTTGTGTGGGGCAGTACTTTACTCTGTCTATGGGCCCCTGGGAAGAGTGGCCGCCGCCAAATCTCCAGAAGGCCACCTAGAAACAGGGGACCTAAATTAATTTAGCTGTTAACTTGGGTTAGGTTCCGTCCAGTTGCTTGTGACTTTCCATTCTTCTCTCCTCCTTTCTTTTCTTTCTTCCACTCCCATCCTCTCACAATCCCATCACTTGTGCGACGACAGCCCTCGAACAAGACCAGAACCCCCAATTCTCTTCACGACCCGCCACATCAACACCGCAATCATGTCCGCGAAGGAGTTCACCATGCAGGATGTTGCTGAGCACAACACCTCCAGCGACATCTACATGGTTGTTCACGACAAGGTCTACGACTGCACCAAGTTCCTCGACGAGCACCCGTACGTTATCTTGCTGTGTTTCTGCGCTACGTGATGCAATCATCTTCTCGGGATACTGACATCGACTTAGCGGTGGTGAGGAGGTCATGCTCGACGTTGCCGGTCAGGATGCCACCGAGGCTTTCGAGGATGTTGGCCACAGCGATGAGGCCCGAGAGGTTCTCGACGGTCTTCTCGTCGGTGAGCTCAAGCGTCTGGTGAGTAACCGAAACCTCTATCTCGACGGAGCAAATGCTAATATGTGTCATTGCAGCCTGGTGATGAGGGCCCCAAGCGCCAGATCGCCAACTCGAACCAGGGCAGCGGCAAGTCTGATCCCGCCGGCTCCAGCTTGAACACATACGCCATTGTTGTCGCCGTTGGTTTCATCGCCTACGTTGCCTACAACTATCTCCAGAAGCAGCAAGAGGCTCAAGGCCAAGCCTCCGCATAAGCGCCTCATGTCAATCGCATCGCATGAATGAGGATAGAAAAAAGGGTGTTCTTTGGATTTTGCTACGGCATCAATGCAGACGTATGTCTAAGGACAACTATGCATTGGGAGTTTTCTTTGGCCTGAACAGAGGTCGGTGATAGACGGCGGGCGCTCAGCTACTAAATGCAGCTTACCCCGGCTTGGACATGATGAGAACAGTGGGCAGCGGCGAATTCACGAATGTCAAAGCCCATGCAATGTCCCGATTTTCGGGATTTTACTTTTTTGTTGGGGGGGCGGAAGAGGGGACCGGGACGTGCAACCGAAACCCGAAAAGAAAGATAAGGATCGCAGCGAAGCGCAGACGAGACCTATTTGTGAGGCGCGACTCATGCGCAGTCAGACAGGCGAATCGACCATCTCATCTCATGGAGCACGGTATTACATGAGCACGGGACATGCATTCAGCAATGGAGACGACAATCTTTGGGGCGATAAAGTAAAGTAAATATATATCACTGTTTTAATCGATGACTGGTTATGACCATCTTTTTTCTTGCCTTTTGTGATTAAAACTTAGATATCGGCTTCGCTTGCTGAGTGGCCCTCATATAATTTTGTAAACTTCACGTCAATAATAAACTCTTCACCTATGGGGCTGATCCAAAGATGAAAACTCAAGGCAGTAATTATACCTCCTGGGCTCTTCGTCTTACACAGCCCCAAGGGCTTGATTGTAATACAAGATTTAATGTTTATTGTGGAATAGGCAGAACCTTACATCGTGAACAAACACCGGGTCCCTATTACCTGTGTTATCTCTAAAGTCTAACCTTGTGGCCGACAAGTATCTCAATTTCTTCACCTATGGCGATTGATGATAGGTTTCTCAGAATCAATTGAATTTTCCACATGAGTAATAAGAGAGAGACCTAGTTTTACCATGTGATAACATCACAAAAGAGTTTGATATCCGTTGTCTATGACTGTACGTCCCCTTCAAGTAAGATATAAATATGCCTTCGAAGTCCATGAATGAGCCATTCTTTTTCTCCTCTTGTAATCATTCTCTCTACTCACCTGTTGAGCCTCATTCATACTGATTGATTGTGGGTAGTCAGGTTAGTAGCACAACCACAGCAGTGCACCCCCTGGTCGCTGCTGGTACCTAGCGCCACACTAAGGTGAACATCAGCCTCGCCGGATCAACGTCAATCCAAACTTCAAGCTTACTTCGCTCGACCTCCATCTTCTTTTTTCCTTATTCCTTTGTTCTTCGCTGTCCGCCCTGGCCGTCTCTCCTTGACACCAACCCCCTATAAACAAGCGCGACCTCTCGATCTTCGTCTCTGATCCGCAGAGAATACATTCTTTTTCCTAGATAATCATGTCGTCCTATCTCGAAAGGCAGGCAAACGCCTTCAAGGGCACCCTTTCAGCAGCAGCGACAAAGATCTCAAATCCATCAACAAACAAGGCTTCATCTCTCGCCGTTCCTTCGCTTGCTCCTCCTTCGCCATCTCCTTCAGCAGCCTCCGATCCAAACACTCCTACTGCCAAGCGAAAACGAGATGCAGGCCCCGAGGTGCCCTACTCGCAGCCGCAGCTCACAGGCTATGGTGCTGGAGTCAAGACACAAATGACCTATGCTGTCGATTACTTGAAAAAGAAGGGCGACGCAAAGACCATCACTGATATTATCGACCATCTGAGTTTGAGGAATTTTGACGATGAGCACAAGCGACAACTCGCGGAAGGACTACGAGGCCATCCACGTATAGAGTGGAAGCCTGATGCAAACCTAAGCGAACAGACCTGGAAGACTGGTACCTATGTCCACCGACCTATCATTCCTGGAGTCAAGGACGCAACCACCCTTCTCGCTCATCTTCAAGCCAAGACAGACGCCTCAGGTGTGTCAGTGAAGGACCTCAAGGACGGCTGGCCCGACTGCGAAGACACAATATCAGCGCTTGAGCGTGAGCACAGGATCCTAGTAGTGCGCACCAAGAAGGATAATATCCCACGCTTCGTCTGGCCCAATGATCCGTCGCTGCACCACAAGGTTCAGCCAGAGTTCCAAAGCATGTGGCAGCGTGTGCAACTACCACCCCTCGAGGAGATGCACCGCAAGCTTACCAGCGTCGGACAAAAGCCCACAAGCGAAGATCCCCGCAAGGCAAAGGATGGACAGGCCAACAAGCCCAAGGTTCAGAAACGTCGCAAGGGCAACAGGATCGGCAAGGCGACCAATGTGCACATGGCGCATCTCATGCAAGACTACAGTGGCATGCGACGATAGAGACCGCGTGTATCATAATTGTTTTCATTTCGGGGCGTTAGGTGGATGAGCTTGAGACTCGAGGGAGGCATCATTTCATTTCTAATTGGCGTTTGGCGATAAAGGTACCCATTATGATTAAGGTCAAATAAAAAAGACAAAGGGCATTACGAGACGGACAGCGTCGGGTAGACGTGGGGAACAAGGCAGCGGCATTTTTTAATCATTCAATGAACAACATTGTTCAATATCAAACTCAGATCGCCTTTTGCCATGTATGTGTGACAAGCCTTTTATCTCCATTATGTATCCCTCGCTTGCCGTACCATTTGTCCCACAATTGATTTGTCCTTACCTGTTCTCTCGCCGTATCTTGTCAAACAAGCTCTCAAAGATGTCTGGCTCTTGATACCCTCCAACTCGAAACTTCTTCTGAACCGTAACGCAAGGCACAGCTTCTACTCCCGCTATGGCCGCACTTCTGACCTCGTCCTCGAGCGACTTCCCCAGACCTGGTCCTAGAAGTGCAGCTTTCATATCGGAATCTTCGAGTTTGGCCTCTGTTCTACCTACATGCATCAACCACGCTTCGTCAGCAATGTCAGCCCCGTTTTCGAAGTGACCACGGAACATAGCATCAAGCACAGCAGACTGGACATTTGCTCCACGGGTTTGAAGTGTCAAGGCAACAAGTCGATGGGCAGGCTGTGAAGGCCCCGTCTTGCCAGTCACAGAGAATGCGATACCGTAACGAGCACCGGCAGTTTGGAGTCGAGACGTGAAGAGACGAAGCTTCTCTGGAGACATGAGCTTTTCATAGAGGGCACGCTTGTCACCTTTGACGAGTTAGTTTTATAAAAAAGAGGATAGAAGGTCGGAGTACCTCTACGTAGTGTGGGATACAGAAGAAAAGGCTTCCATGTGACATCGAATTCAACTTCCGGGTGGAGTGCTTGATAACGTTCCATGGCTTCTTCGAGGGTCTTTTTCTGGAGAAAACACCATGGACATAGAATGTCTCCATGGATGACAATGTCTATAAGCATGGTCGAAAGAGGAATTAGGGTGTTAGAAGAGAAGAAGGAAGAATCTTTGTTCGTAAATCGTTTAAGTCATCAGGAGTATAAGTAAAGGTGGACGCCAACAGCAAAGTTAAAAACCGTTGAACACCGTCACACTTTAGCAAGAAAGCCACTGTCGATCTGTAAAGCAAACAACCGCAGATATATATATGAACGGAACATATCCTCCTTCTTTATTATGAACTCTCACATTTTACCCTCACAGGGACCAGGGCTTTAACCAAACATCTTCCATCAAGCCCTCCGTACATGATAAAACCCCAGCTCAGCCGGCATCAAGGCTGCCCGATTGGCAAATCCGGGCATCAATGCCGCCCATCGTGGCCTGTCGTTGAATATTGAATATGTCTGCGATGAATAATCAGAAAATCGCTGTTCTGCGGGGGTCCGCACTACCGGGAATTACGCAGGGGGGAACCTTTCTCGCTTTTTCGCTTTTTCTTTTTTTTCTTATTTCAAAATGGCGTGGTTTCAGCTTTTTAGCTGGCTTTATGGTCCTAAAAAAGTCTAGACCAGTCGCTGGGTTTGACAGTCGCGTGCTCGTGGTGGCATTGTTATACATGATAGACGTCATGGAGGTTTTTGGGCTTGACAGGACGGATTTAGACGAGGGGTGATATGTCGATCTCGCTGGGCAGTGAAACACCAGATGTTCATACATGCGGCTCAATTGAGGGGTACAGGTCAGTTGGCAATAATTGCCGAAGGACGTCGGCCGCGGCTGACCAATATATCAATCGATAGCTGATGTTCTAGAGCAAGTGTATGTGTCACGGCATAAACTAGTCATAAGCGGGGTGACATTCGTTTTTGTTGAGTGTAATAATATTCATCGCATCAAATAGCAAGTCTATGTTGGTTCCCAGTCCTTAAGTCCAAGTCTACATAATAATACACAAACATGCCAGCGTCTTGTGCTTCCCATAATGCCTGCTGTCTTTGTCTCTGATACACTCAGAAGAAAAGAAAAAAACAAGCAAATGTTCCAGTGTAACTCCCTTCCTATGTTTGCGTTATGCAGACAAATGCAATGTCCTGTCCGTCGTTCATCGCATTGCCATCCGCCAGTCTATTTGATACGAGAACAAAGGAAATAAAAAAGCATCCATGATGTACGAGAGATGGGGAATCGATAAAACATGAAAACCACGATACAGTGCAGAAATCAACGTTCAAAGCATGATCCGTCTAGGAGCATGCCCGCCTATTAGACGGTAGAGTGAGGTGTGTTGTGGGGGGATTGATATTAGACCAAGACATGCACACAACTTGTCGTCAGCTGTGGCAAGCTTGGTTGAAGGGGTATGAGTATGGGAATCCAGTCCAGAAGGAATTAACGCCGCCATAATCTTCGTGCCCGAATCAGGCACAGCTTCAATAATACAGGGTATCGGTGAGCTTGCTCCAGATCATCACAAGAACGACGACCTTGAGCCTTGCTCAAGCATTGGATTCTGGCAATAGGTCCGACTAAGCCATATGTACCAGTCCAGGTTCAGTGCTCTGGGGTCGGCGCATATGCGTAGCGGCGCTGTAATACATTTGGTTCATGGCTTGGTTGGCAGGATACGCATCCGCAGGGTCAGGATAAACATAGCTGGCGTTGTTCTGCGAGGGCGATGCCATGTGCGATGGAGACTGCCAGCCAACGTTGGCCATGTGAGGGCTTCCACCATTGCTGCTGGGCGTACCCTGGCTGTTATCCAGGTTAGGCTCCAGAGTAGGAGGAGGGCCATAGCTAGTAGGATGCGAGGTAGGTCGCATCATATTGTAGCCGCCAGATGAGGTAGAGGTAGGGCTGCCAACGCGCATGTGCATGGGCAGAGATCCATTCTGTGACAGATACTGGAAGTCGCCAGGGTGACGAGGAATGCTGTTGTTACCAGATAAATCGACACTGGGCGACATGGACATTGTTCGCTGACTAGGAGAAGGAGTCGTCAAGGGCGAGCCGTGGTTAGACATGTGATCGCTTTCAGACCGAGCCTGTGACAAGCCCTTAGACTTTGACGCAGCAAGAGCAGCAGCGGTCGCGGCGGCAGCCTCCTCGATAGTACCGCTGTGGTGGTTCTGATGGCGGGTAAGGGTGGTGCGACGAGTGAATGTCTTCTGACAATCAGCGTAGGGGCATTTGTAGGGACGCTTTCCAGAATGTGTCCTGCGGTGTCGGGCAAGAGAGCTGCTATCACTGAAGGGCTGTATTTGGTAAGCGAGTGTCACAAAAACCGGAGTTTGGGGTACTGACCTTTGCGCAAGTCTCGCAGTGGTGAGGCTTCTCTCCAGTATGCACGCGCTGATGCACAGTCAAGGCAGATCTTTGAATGAATTGCTTTCCACAATTGGGCCAGTCGCAAACATGGGGTCGAACTCCGCTGTGAATGCGCTCTGGTACGCGTTAGCATTGCCAGTCAGTCTCTCAGCATTGTTTACTTACCATGGCGAGCAAGATCACTTCGTCGAGCGAATCCCTTGCCGCAGGTACTGCAAGGATACGCCTTGATAGGCTGCTGGGGAGGAGGCGGGGGTTGTTGAGGCATCTGCTGCATGTGCAAGTGAGGCATGCCTCCCATGTTGGGCATCTCGGGATAGCCTGGCATTGTCATCGCGGTGGACATAGGGTTCGGCATATGCATCGGCGCTTGCATCGTGGATGGCGATGGGTAGGCTCGGGCGATACTGTGAGGGTTGGAGTATTGCGAGTGCTCAGAGCCGTGAGGAGAGGCGGATCGCTCCATACCGGGTTCGTGCTTAACGAAGGCGTGTTGGTATTGTTGGTGATCGAGGAGACCGGAAGTAAGTTGTTGCATTTGACCTTTCTTATTGAGCATGTTGGTGATGTCCATAACCTCCGTAGGAGCTGGTGATCGCATGCCGCTCATCTTCAATATGGTGGGAAATGCCAGCTGAAGACGTGGCGCGTTTGGGGAAGGATGTGCGAGGGCGCTCACAAGTGACGGATCACGGCAGGAAGGCGGTCAAGCTGACGTTGGCTGTGAAGTTGTATGTTAGTGACTTGGTTTTAATATGGTAACGGGCCACGTTTGATGCTCGAGGTACCAATACAAACAATGCCATCCCGAAGGGACCGGCAGATGGGTAAGCGAATGCAACAGCATGCTTAGGTTCAGCCAGTCGCCCAGAGACGGTATCGTCGGTATCCAAGATCCGCCGAGTGTTTAGGGCCTGAAAAACAAATTATGCGACTCACCTTTCCGCGTTTGTATGCAAGCAAGTGACGTGTATAGTCGCACTGACAAGGTGGACGTGAAATCTTGCAGACCGCTTTTCGGTGGGTATTCGGGCGAAGCGGGAGGAGAGAGGTCGACCGGCGACAGGATTTCGGTGTCGGATTTTCGTTTTCGGACGGCGACGAAGTTCTCTGCAGTTGGAGCGTAGGGAGGTAGTCAAAGTGACGTGCCAGGGCGAAACGCGCGAAAGTGTATGTGTAAGGTGGAAGAACCGAAGATAGCAGGGGTTGGGCAAAAATGGTTAAATTTTTTTCTGTACCCTCCACAAAGTGATGCACTGTCGATCGGGCGGTCGGAGATGAAAAGTCAACAGAACAGAAGACTTTTTGAAGTGTCCAAATTCAATTTACACTATTTCAACAAACGATAGCTGATGAGATGTAGTCGTTCACAGGCGCGATGCGATGAAAGAAGGGATCAGGAGGTGGTCTGTTCACAGCAGGCGGCCAGTGGGCTAGACGCAGGTACCGTTAAAGGGTCAACTGGGGGGACAGATGGTTCTTAAAGAGGTGAGGATGTGAAAGATAGTAGAGCGGGAGATCAATCGCCAGGACGTATAAGGATTACAACGCAACGAGAGACGGGAACGGGAGATAGATAAAATAGACCAAAGGAGTTGATGCGATCATCGAGGGCCAGGTAGAGGCCAAGTCTTTATGTCAGGTTCCAGGACGGGTCCCTATGGCGGGACGTGAGGCGAAGGCAGGCAAAGGCAGCTCCGGGATTTGAAAGTGGGAGGGTGAAGGGGAAGTGAAAGTGGATTCCCTATGGGGGGAAATAGTGGAGGGAGGGGGTCTGCGAAATAAATTACGGCGCACTCCCGGGGCAGGGGTTAGAAGGTGACAGGGGTAGTGGACCTGAATGAGGGGGCGTGAATAGCGGTAGCGGGAATGAAGTAGAGCGAACCTAAGACTCAGACTCATTACAGCGGCCAACCCAACCCAACGCTTCAGTTCAGCCAGTTTACAGCAAAGCGCGTGTACCGCATCAGATGAGCCAGTTAATAGGGCAGAGACAGGGATTGGGGAAACAAGAATAAAGCATAGCCAAGATACTATCAGACCTGACCTGAACTAGAGTAAACAAGAGCCAGAAATAGAGTCAATGGGACAGGATAATGGAAACAGTAGTGCAGGTGTAGGTCAGGCACGAGTAAGGAATCATGTCTTTGTAATTAGAGTATTGGGACATTCTAACAAAGAAAAAGGGAAATCATCTCAACAAAAGGACTCGATATGGATGCGTGCAGTAGAGGTAAACAAACATATGCTTCTTTTTTGGTCTCAATCAAATAATGATCGATCCTTTTGGCTTGGTTCCCGTCTCGTCTTTGTTTTTTCTTTTTCTTTTTTAGAAAAAAATATTACCCGAAAGCCGTTCGAGGGTTTCGTTTGAACTGGATCTCGCAGGTTTGGTTTGCTCTGTGCGCCAGATCTCGCAAGAGACATGGTGACATGGATCGAAGCACAGGACGGGGGTTGGCAGGACCTCGAGACACAACGCGACGGGAAGAAATCATCGAGGGATCGACGAACTGTAACAGTGGAGGACCGTAAATTGAGGTTCATGTCACGGGCAAACGCGAGCTGAGAACTCGCAAGGCCGAGGAATTAGCACCGAGTGCGCTAGACGCTGTCAAATTTTACATTGGTGACCTTAGTCTAGTACAGTAAGGCGAACAGCTGAGACTAGGATTCAGACCATACCTCACGTTTCTCAAGGGAATATGGGATTCTATAACCTCAAGAAATCACCACTCTTAAGAGTCTAGTATAAGAAATTATACAAAGTAGTTAAAATTAATGAGCTTCCATTTCATCAATATCTATAAAAATTGGATATTCTGTCTTTCCAAGTACTCAGGTTTGACCCTCCCATAACTTACACAAGCGGGGATTGGCATGCGACAGACGTCACAAAGAACGAGGGCCAGAACCTCAATTCCGCCCTAGAAACATCCATCAGCCGTGGCGTCATTCTCACTTAACCCAACATGAAACGCCGTTGCGTGTGCAATCCCAAGACGCGGCACATCAAACCATAAACTTCCATCCTATCCTGCCTTCATTAATAATACTGTCCCGAAGATTTGGGAGCAAAGTAAAAAGAAATAAAAACCTCCACTACCAGCATTCAAGCGGACGGCTGCCTAGCCCTCGGAAGAGATGGTTCCCGTTGTGCTGCTGCAACTTTACGATGCACAAATTGGAAATCTCCCGTCCTCGGGCAGTGAACACCATGTACAGCATACAGTGCATACCTACAGTGCATACCTACAGTGCATCCTTACAGGGTAATCCCCGGCCAGCCACAGCGCCGCCTCACCAATGCCCATAACAGCTCAATAGTCACTGAATGACTGGCGTGGAAGTGTCCCTGAATATCATCTTGCAACCTCTAGCCGTTGCACGATGCTGATTGGAAAGAGGCTGTGGTCCTCCCTCATCTGTCGTGAATAATCGGGATCACTGCTGAGGGAATGGGCATCTCGCAGGCAGGCCAATCCTTGTCAGCTAGAGTGATCCTCAGACGTCGATCGTATCGTTCGTTTCTCTTACTGCATTATGCCAGTTGGGCCGCCAACATATCATGCCGTGTCTTCATGAGTTTGCGAGTGGACGCCCCATCACCTCCCTTTTCGTCTACTCGTATGTCCAACGACGGGATATCGTGAAACAAATGGGCTGGGCAAACATGGTCCGTATAAGCCTCGCCCTGTATCAATCACATTTGCTTGTTTGTACGATACTAAGCATGTTGCTATTAATTGTTTCTTACCTATGGACCTGTTTCCCTTCTCTCGGGATTGCGGACAGGCCTCTTTCTGACCCAGCTACCCGCTGTTTGATGTTCGACCCCAAATCGATCCCCTTGGTCTCAATCAATGTACAACGCACCACTCTCCCTTGCCCACCCCTACTCATCAGGGCCGACGTCATGGATCTTCCCTGTACCCTGCAGGGTCGACATGGCATGTGCGCCCCTCAAAATAACCCAGGTCTGTTCCCAGGGGAATTCAAACGGGTCCCGTCAATTTGGGCGCGGTCTAGCGGGTCAGAGCTACTGCCCAGAGCTGATGTCGGGCTGTCAGGGCTGGGGGCAGGCAAGGCGGCAGCTGTCCTGAGTGGCAGATCTCGCCGGCTTCCAGAAGAGTTCAATCATCAGTGCCCATGCTCCCCTGACCCATATCTCACTCTCAGGCGGTGTCGCGTTGTCGTCCCCTAGTGTGGCTTGCCTCATCTAGGGATCCCGCATCTCCCTTGGCACTATATTTGATAATGTTTTCCTGCGCCATAGGCGTCAATACGATCTGGGCTGTTGGTTGAGGCTAATTAATCCCCAGCCATGCGTGTTGTGAATTTCGGTGAAAGCGATCCAGGACCGCTCGACGTTTGGTGAAGCTTTGCCTGAATCTGTGGTACACTTGACATGATGTAATCTCAATATCTGGTCACCTGGTCTTGTTAGTTGACAGCCCTGTCATCGTCTCTTTGTTCTTCATTTAGATGGTCTCAAGCAATCGAGGCTAGTGGACGAATCACTCGCTCCATCAACTTCTGTAAACAAAGGCTGCCCTTGGATCAGCATTCAACTGCATATTGCACCCACTCTGTTTTGATGGTTCAACTGAGGCGGTGTCACTTCTTATTCCGCTCTTTCCCTGCCATATAGTCCGTGGCTTAATTAGCATGTCAATGCATGCAATGCGCATGAGTTTGCTGCTTGTGGATGTGGGATGTTTGTTGCTCCTGGGCTCCAGGTTAAAGGTTGTCCTAGATACGACTACCCAATCGGATATGAAGCGGGTGCTCCTCTCCCAGCATTGGAGACATTAGAGTCAGCATCCCTGTACTGTGTGAGATACGTGAAGTTGTGGGCTGAGGCGGGACTGATTCGTCAATACCTGGCAACTTTGAGAAGGCTTGATCATGACCCGTCTGCCTTCCAGAAGACAGCCCGGTATGATCTTACACCGCCTAGGGGTGCTGTGGTTGTTCGATACAGTAGCCGCCATCTCTCCAACAACTTAATCAATCAATCAATCAACCACCCCCGCAAGTGCCGTGCGAGAGATGCAGACGCAGGCGCATATGCCAGTTGATAATTAAAACAGAGATGCCAAAAGGGATAGCCTAATGCAAAATATAGGACAAGATCCACCATGACGCTGTTGAGTAAGGTACCGTAATGATTTCAAGTGACAAAGGGGTGTATCGTGTACCAACAGCACAGGCGAAGAAAAAAAACATGAAGTTGGAATTGGGAGCCACTAAGAAACTTGGGAATCAAACTCGACAGGGGTGAGAGGCATATATTTCAGCTGCTAGGCTCTGGTTGGCTTCTTTTCGAGACTAACAAGGTCTTTAGATGGGTCATTCACACATTCGGAAATGACGCTAGCTCACCGAGGAAGGTTTCGAGAATTCTTCTGGAACAATGATAAGGCAGAGGCAGATCTAGCGCCGTGTGACAATGCACGTCCGAGCGTAGCGTTGCGCCCACGACACATCCTGTCCTTCTATTGAGCTTCTTTCCGTCCTTCGATACCACTTTCTCATTCCGATCCATCACTAAAGAAGCATGCCACCATCAAAGCCTCACCCCTCCTTCCATGGTTCCAACTTCCAACCTATCCCATATTGGTATCCATGCATGAGATAAACCTTCCTCACCTTGGTAATTCGACTGTCTACCTTATTCACCTCCGCACTTTCCATTACTGATTGCTTTTCAATCTCTACATGATCCCACTCGGTCTCTTTACCTTACTCTCCCACATCCACTCCCACTCACACTCACACTCACACTCACACTCACACTCACACTCACATCTATCGTTTGATCTTTAATTTGTCTCGTGTTTATCTTATACGTAAGAGTGCTCGGCCGCCCAAGCTTGTCCTGACCAAACCCTTGCCCTGGCCCCATGCTCCCGGGGCCCCATCTGAATCTGCCCCGTGCTGCAGAAGCATGGATCACTTCCATTTGTTCTGGCACCTTTCCAGAAGTTTTAGAATTGAGTCAGTGAGCGGTTGGGTTGAGGGCCGCAGTCATGGCGCACTATCCGCCCAAAACCTACACTGGCACGGGAATGGTAATGAATGGCTGACCAAGGTGTTCTGTAGGTATTATATTCATGCACTGGCATTCGGCTGGTCATTAAGAGACTCTAATTAAGGACTAGTGCATATCGGGCACGGAATCTTAGGCCACCGGATCACACTTGAGAAACAAACAACGGCAACCATACCACGGATCAACAGAGCACTACAAGACTGGACACCACAAATGCCGATGGGAGGTGATGCACAATTCAGTAAAAGACGTGTATCAAAGAAAATGGCAGGTAGTATGACTTGGACATCAAGACGTAACAAAGGATGCGGCTCCGGGTCGGCTCCCATTGTCATGACCTTTTCCAGCTTACCTCGATATACGCTTGACTTCTTCAACTTTTGAGTCATATTGTAAAGAAATACAGAACTTGACCCTACTGGGCGGGGAAGCCCTGTCCGTGCCGGCGCGGGGGCTAGGACTGATAGCCTGCTGCATGAACAATTGAGGAGGCCTTTTCACGACACAAATCTTACGACTAGGGAGGCAAAGAGTTGACAAATCCATCCAACAACCTATGGCTCTCAAGGTATGCTTCACACTTGAGCAATTTTAGTCAAAGGGGATACATGAACGTCCCACTTAGGCTCACCCACCGAATCCTTGGCCCGCGAGTTCCTTCATTGTAGAACAAACCAACAAACACTCAAACAAAGAGGATCTCCAGAATAGCAAGCGAGTGGTGTACTATTACCATGCTTATCAAGCGGTGCCTATGGCTTAAGTCTGTTCAATCCTTACACCCATTTACATGCTCAGCTGCTTCACTACCTTACTAACCGACCATGTATATGGAACACTTCTAGAAATATGGCGCCCGCACTACCCATTGAGGTTTCAAACAACTTCGCGAGTATGCCCCTCTTTCCCAGTGACGGAGCCATGCCTTTGACTGTTGATTATTATTAGAATCTGAGAAGAGTCCAGTGCGGGAAACTCAGCTGTGATTTCATTCCAGTCCGTTCGTCCCGCCATCCATTCGGCATTTTCGGCGAAGGCGATGCACCGACCCCGAAAAAAGGTTGGTGGCTTTAGTGTATCAAATGCAAGACTTGGCAGCAATACGAATACCTTCTTTTTGCACTTGTGCTCGGACACACACTCGCCTTGTCAGACTCGAAGCAGAGATGAAACAGTTTGACATTGTATTTCCCGCCTTAGCGCAGGTGAGTTCCATTAGGTTCTGTTTCAAATATCACGAGTTCCTGGGGTTTATACTGAGAGTTACTGAGCAGCCTGTTCATTGCGCCAATGCGAGGGCTCATCCTTTCTCATTATGGTTAAAGAATGCGGTGTTTCAGAATACCCTTATCCACAGAAAGCTATCGGCGCAGGTAATATCAGACTGGCTAATAGAGTTTGGGGAATATGTACTATACACCATAATGATATTCTCATCTATCCTGCCTCGACAAGCTTGTTAATGCTTCTGCCGCATATGGCCGAAAAACATAACTGGTCAAGGCTTTCGGGTGTCGCCAATCCATTGCAACGCCCTTTGTCGATCCTATCAGAGCTTTTCATGTCACAGAGCGGCGTCTATACATATGCACTCGTGCAATTCTCGGCCTAAACTTGGTTCGTGGGGCGCTCGTTTGCGCGAACTGCCCCGTGATCAACATTTCACCGCGTCTGCAAAGGGATAAACCTAGCAACCAACGACTGGAACATTGCAGCGCATGCTGCAAAGTAACCTTGAATTAAAATTGAAGCATGAAGGCTCTCGTGGAACCTTGGTGTGCAACCCAGAAGTTGCTTTGATGTCAATAACACATCATCATTGTCTTTGTGCAAGTTCTGGTACATTACAGCCAACCCGCCCATGTATCGAGTTCACCTTTTTCACAACGCATGGATTTCAGTTTGCTCTCTGCTCCATCTTTGTATCATCAGGACCAACCGGGAGTCTGACCGTTGTCCTGCAGCATCCCAGGGTGGACCCTGAAATGCACCAAGCCAAAGCCCACAGGACCGTGCTCGCTATCACAGACGATGAAACAAATGATGGAAGGCTTCCAGAAGCAGTGGAGCATTATCAGTCCAAGCCTCAAAGGGAGAGGTGACGTGGGATGGTCGGCCAATTCTTCCAGGGCTGAAATGCAGGTGTAGACTTTTTCCCTCCACCATGCCATACCCGTCAGGGCCAATGCAGGGGTGTCTTTGGCCCATGGCTGCCACGAGGGCTCTTTTCAATATCAGTCAATTGTGTGCCATCATTTGCCTCTTTCATCATGTTCCCCAGATACGACGCTACAAATGCGGGAGAAATGAGATGTTTTTCAACTCTTGTGTACCACCAACTCACTCATCAAATTGGTCAGAATGACTGATAATATGCATTTTTTGCACTGACCTCTGGTAAGGTGGAGGCTGCGTGAAGAGCAGGCGATAACTGAGGCTGCCAATTTTATCAGCAATAAGGTCCTTGATCATGTGGACTAGTTTTGTCGGGGTTGCTGCTGTTTGCAATTTCCTTGTAGGCTCTTGAATTGACTACTCTGCATATGGTATACTCCACGAGTGGGTGGACTCGTCTGGTGGTCCGGGCTGAGATTGCCGTCGGCGCGGTTTGAGGACGGACGCATGCCTGCGCGTTCCCGCATTTGTGGTCCTCGACAGTCTGTCTCATCCTCTCACCGTTCCCTTGCGCTCAAGTCAAGCTGAGGTGAGCCGTGAGCATGAACCAGCCCGGAGCTTGACCGTACTCTCAGGGGCCGGACCACATTGATGGGTGACAACCATCAAAATGGCCTGGTCCTGGCATGATGAACAACCGAGTTGGCTTTGCTGGCAAGCGGGCCATGTTGCGTGAATAACTTACAGGACCGATGCACCCTTACCAAACGCGTTCTTTAAGATCCGTGAATCGAAAGTCAAGCTGCCCTGTTTCAACACTTCGAAGCGAGACGGATATGTCGATCACCAAAGCTTCGGCCAGCTGTTCAGGAACGTGCTATCTCGACATTTGCTGTAGTGTTGCATTTACCTCATGACTATGGCCGCTGCTCTGTCACATCCGTTCTGCGAAGTATAAGTTTTTACCGCCATATTGATTGATGCCCAGCAGACAAGACCCGCCACGAGGCGATCCCAGCAATCTTTAGCACACGTAGATCTGCATCCACGACTCGTCGTTGCTTTTTCTTCTATGCCTTTTAACGGAAAGGCAGATATCAATGGTCAATGTGCGGTAAGGATCATGACAGGTTGCGCAGATCACCCTCAGTAATAAAAGGAAGCCACCAAAAAGACGGGCCGTCTCTCGTTTGTGTCAGATCTGCAGGTTCTCGAATCGCTTGCTTTTCTTTTGCTTTTTTTTATACCGGATTGTCCTTGTCGTCGCGTGGTGGTGCTCTGTCACAGTGATCGTTAAGTTGGTTTTGCTTTGCTGACCGCAAGATCCGGCAGGCAATGAAAGATTGTCGATTGCATCCTATTGCTTGCATCGTGGAGATTAACGGTCTGTCCTGCACTCCGCATCCATGCATCCTGGCTGCAAGAGTTGCATATCCGGGGAGTGTGCAGTACGACACCGCCGTGTCAGACCACGTCCTGAATGAGGGCGGTCTGAAAGTTCTCGGGGCGATAAGACCCGCGATTCCTTGAGGTTCTTCCACCAGGTACTGGTAGTTGATCAGGAGTGAGATTTCATATTCTGTGGAAACTGAAAGACCCAATATCATGGGATCTTGAGACCGGTCAGTTTGTGTGAATTGTGTCTGACGCTTAGCCAGTCAAAGAGGGATGTTTATGGCAATGTACGACCATTTTCTGAGTTAAGATAGGATAGAGACATGTTCTATGTTACTCCGTGCTTAATGGTCCATTTGTAAATTATTATGCTGTATATCGTAGAGGATCGTTTCCTCGTATTGTGAATGATAGTCTCACTACGTACCCAGAACCTCGTCACTCAGTACTTAGTAAGTTCCTTCACAAGAACATCAAGGCCTCTAAAACAGAGGATTGATAGCATGGTGGATTAACTGACCATGTAGCGATCTCAAACTGTACTTCGGCTATGTGATTTGACAGAATTTGTGACCATCGTTTTAGGCATACCCTATACCTGACACATTGGTACCATTGGTAACAGTTGTACATGACTTTTTCGGGTTCACTCAATGAGAAATCGCTTTTTGGGAGGCGACTAAAAGTTTATGGCTTCGATAAGGAAACTAACTGAATCGCGCTGGTATTCTGCTCCATTTATAAAGGACTATGTGCTTGCCTCGACTTGACTTGGTCTTTGGACCCTATATCTACCACCTAGGCTGGTCACGTTCGTGCATAGGTGTTTCGAGAGCATGAGAATCACCGAACGGATCGTCTTCATCGTCTTCATCCTGCGCAGCTGCAACAGGAGCCGAAACTGGCCTTAGGGGTTGAGGGGGAGGGTTCGAGTGAGGTTTGGACATGGGAGGTGGCCGGGGAGGAGCTGCATGAGCGGGCGAATTCGAGATGGTTAGCTCAGAGAGGTCTGGAGGCTGCGAGGCGGTTGGAGACTGAGAGGCAGCCTTAGCCATGGCCTCTTTGCCTTTGATTGTAGCCACTGTGAAGAAGTCAGCTGCATTCTCGCAAGAATTCACGTCAACACATACTTCGATACAGATGGGCCTGCTCAGCAAGTTCGTCATCTGAGTCACTGTCCGCATCAATGGAACGATCGAACTGTTCGAAAGACATGAGAGCGTGGACAAGCTCATCGTTGGCATGAAGCAATCCTCCGAGCCACTGCTCTTCCTCAACATGATGGACCTGTATATGATTAGTTCAAGAATTTTCTCACGATTCTAACGAATTACTCACATAACGTAGTACTTTGCGTCGAAGAAGTTTACAAGCTTCAAAGCGCTCCACTGCTGTCTGGTTCTCTGAAATACGCTCCACTTCAC
Organism: Fusarium redolens; assembly: GCF_020744475.1. NCBI lineage: Eukaryota > Fungi > Ascomycota > Sordariomycetes > Hypocreales > Nectriaceae > Fusarium > Fusarium redolens. The sequence continues at coordinate 1,641,745 of NW_025763666.1, read as the reverse complement.
GGTTAATGCTTTGAAGCGCATTCATCAAGTTCGTCGCTGCGATGGAGGAGTCAGCAATAACAGACTTCATTTGTTCCTTCTCAGCCTCAAGGTTGAAAGGCTTTCGCTTCCCCTTAGCCTTCTCTTTCTCCTTCTTCTTGTCTTTAGAGCTACCGAAGAAAGCACTAGACCCCGAGGAAGATTTGGCAGAAGAGTGTCCGAATGCTGAACCAGATGTTGGGGTTGAACTTGAAGGGCCTGAAGCGTTCCGTGCGTCACGGGCCGCCTTTGCCGCAGCCTCTTGTTCGTCGTCGACAAACGGATTTTCCTCTGTCTCTCTGAGGACTCTCGATCTCTCTTGTGTGACGGCTTGCTTTCTCTTGGGTAGTTCCTACGATGATGAGCATTTGATGTTGAAATCCTGTGTGACTATGACTTACCCTGTGAAGTCGAGCGAGACTGTCTAGCCCTGGCCTGCCAGCGTACTGTGACCATGAGCGAAAAAGCTCCCTACACTTATTCCTCACGGCAACATCAGACAGGTCAGATGTACCGCAGACACGCAGACGTTCAAGCAAAGGTTCATCAACAAAAGTTCGCTGGAACCTCTCACCAGCGTTCTGGATGAGACCGTCAAGAATAACCAATGCGCGGATCTGGCGGTGAACATTTCCGTATTTAAGCTTCTTTCGAATGGCTCGAGCTGCTTCACTAGGACCCGTAGCTTGTAGGGTAATGACCTCGACAAGCTCGGGAATACCGCTGAGATCTTCCTCTTCATATGACTCGGAGGTAAGGTTCTCGACGGTTACAGTCACCGCCGAGAACGGTTTCTTCTACTGGGGCGTTAGTAAATCCAATAATACACGTTGGAGGTGCTTTAGTGGCATATAAATAACTCATGAGAGCTATCAACAAACAAGGCCCATTGGGCGGAAACTGCTTGCATAGAAGACAGGGCGGAGTGATCTTACTGATTGAAACATGCTCATGATGGGCTATATTGCCGTGGTCTTCGTATATACTTTGCTGTGCTTGTCGTTCTGCGACGCAGGTTGCTAAGTCCCACGATGATGCTATCTCAAGCTACTGTAGTGGCTTTACAAGCTTTAAGTGCCTGATGACTTGATGGTAGACAAAGCAGCGCGGGGTTAATCAGAGGCAAGTCGACACAGTCGCCGAGCTCGTCGCGCTGAGGAAGTGAAGCGTCTTGAGATGACCTAGGTAGTTGGTGACAAGGTTTAAAAGATCTTTGTATCATGAGATTCCTTGCCAGATATGACAATACCTTGCCAAGTAAGGTAGTCAGGCGCTCGCTCGTTCCTGCTGTGGCTCAGGTATGGTGGGGTTGCTGTTGTGTTGCTTGGTAGCGGGCCGTGACGCGGGGCTCCTTCCCAGTTTCGGTGGGGTCCTGTCGTCACTCGTCAAGAAGGAAGGAAGTCGTGGTAGGTTACCTACCTAGCCGAAAAGGGGACTTTACAGGTCCAATTAGAGTTGGACAAGGTTCTGTGATAGGTTATGAAACGAATGTCAAACTTATGAAGGATCATTGGTATTGCATGGAATCCTAACCTAGGCGATTTCAGTAGAGACTCGTTGTATTACGACGATAGCTTGAAATTATATCGTACCTCTGGTATATCAATTGTAGCCCCGCTTGGATGAAATAATCTGCAGTTTGCAGAATGATGGGCAAAGTTCGAGCGAAGGCTTTGTACTTGAAAACTTGTAAGGGTGCATAATGGAGATAGCCTGATATTTTTACAGCAGTCCGTTTATAAGTCGGGCTCTGTGACTATGAGCAGTGACTCAATAAGGAGGCTTGCTCTAAGCTTTGCTGATGAATATCTGCCTATGATTGTGAGCATGCTTCAGTGCCTCTGCTCATGGACTCGGTAGTGAATCTGGGGGAGTTGCTCCCAAGGATATTACATAAGGAGAGGATGTTCCACACTGAACCAGTGGAACCTGTGATGCTCAGACGCCCTACACCAATGTTAATATCTTCAGGGCGTACTTTTCACAAACCCTAGACATGAGAGAGTGGTATTTTGTTAAGGAACCAAAACAGAGTTTTTGTCATGACTCCTTGTTAGAAAATGAGTCAGACAGCATACAAAATCTTATAACACCGTCCCATCCGTCAACAGTCCAAAATTTATAGGCAACTCTTCATTATTGTACTCGGAAGCCGCTGGCTTTGGTTACCTACCCTAGACCATCCCGGCGACTTCTCCAATCACCCCTCCCCCGCCCCCCGCCATCGCACCTCAGCTACGAATTTTGACTGTCAAAGGCGTTATCGCAACTCTGTGACTCACAAACATACAACGACAACCAACATCGAACCTCTCATCAATAATCACAAGTATCTGTAGAGTGGTTTATATACCATATCGCCGAAAATGGCTTCAAAATCACCCGTTCTGCCCGAGGAGGGCAAGCGCAACGTCCTAATCACCAGTGCCCTTCCCTACGTCAATAACATTCCCCATCTGGGTAACATCATCGGCAGTGTTCTCTCTGCTGATGTATTTTCTCGCTATTGCAGAGCAAGAGGCTGGAACACTATCTACGTCTGTGGTTCCGACGAATACGGTACTGCTACCGAGACAAAGGCTCTTGAGGAAGGCCTTTCGCCTGCCGACCTTTGCGCCAAGTATCACGCCCTTCACAAGGGAGTCTACGATTGGTTCCGAATTGACTTCGACATCTTCGGCCGAACACCCACCCAACAACAGACGCAGATCGTGCAGCAGATTTTCAAGGAGCTTTGGAAGAATGGCTATATTGAGGAGCGAGAGACTACTCAACCTTTTTGTTCGGACCCTGCCCACGGCAAGTTCCTAGCAGACCGATTCGTCGAGGGAGAATGCAGCATCTGCCATGATCTCGGAGCCCGTGGAGATCAATGCGATGCATGCGGCAGTCTTCTTGATCCATTTGAGCCCGAGCGCGAGCCCAGCACCTCTGACGATGACCATGTCGAGGCTAAGGCGACTGGTTTCCTGATCAACCCCCGCTGCAAGGTCGATGGCACCACCCCCGAGAAGCGAAAGACGAAGCACCTTTTCCTTCGTCTAGATGCGGTTAAGGACCTGCTTGTTCCCTGGTTCCACAAGAGCAGTAAGGAGGGAGACTGGAGCACGAATTGTATCTCCATTACCCAGTCATGGATCGACAAGGGACTCCTTCCCCGTGGTATCACTCGAGACCTCAAGTGGGGTGTTCCTATTCCTAAGGACCTCGAAGGCTTGAGTAATGAGGAGTATGCTGAGAAGGTCTTTTATGTTTGGTTCGATGCTTGCATTGGCTACGTCTCTATTACCAAGAACTTGGTTGATGGCGATAACTTGGATGGCACAAACTGGGAGAAGTGGTGGAAGAACCCCGAGAACGTCAAGCTTTACCAGTTCATGGGCAAGGATAACGTGCCGTAAGTGACCTTTTGGAGAACCCGCATGATATGCTGAGAGGGTGCTGACGATTCCTTAGATTCCACACCATCATCTTCCCTGCCTCTCAACTTGGAACAGGAGAGAACTGGACCAAGGTCCACAAGATGTCGACAACCGAATATCTCAACTACGAGGGCGGAAAGTTCAGCAAGTCCCGCGGCGTTGGAGTTTTTGGAAACACTGCTAAGGAGACTGGTGTCGATCCTGATGTTTGGCGATACTACCTTCTATCAAGACGGCCTGAATCTGCCGACTCTGAGTTCAAATGGCAAGAGTTTATTGACTGCAACAACAACGATCTTCTCAAGAACCTTGGCAACTTGAACCAGCGAATCCTCAAGTTCACCCAGGCCAAGTTGGATGGTGTCGTTCCCGACTACACAAAATACACCGACGAGCGCCTGGAGGATCATAAGAAGGAAGTGAACGAGGCCCTCAAGACTTTTATCTCACAGTTCGACGCCATCAAGCTCCGCGCTGGCCTCGCCACTGTTATGCACATCTCCGCCCTTGGTAACAAGCTTCTACAGGACAGCAAACTGAACAACCAGCTTCTGGCTGATGAGCCAGACCATTGCGCTGCTGTAATCGGTCTCGGTATCAACCATCTCCAGCTCCTTGCAAGCATCGTTCATCCTTATATGCCCTCTACTTCTGAGGCCATACTGGAGCAGATCGGCAGCCCTGGCTTGATCTCCATTCCTGAGACATGGTCAGGAGACCTCGTCAAGCCCGGGCAAAAGATTGGCGAGCCCAAGCTTCTCTTCACACAGATCCCCGCGTCTAAGCTTGACGAGTGGCGTGAGGCATTCGGTGGTGAGGAGATCCGGAAGCAAAAGGCCCTCGAGGCGGAGAAGGCCGCGGCGAAGAAGGCTGCTAAGGACAAGAAGAAGCAAAAGAAGCTCGCTCTTCGTCAAGCTGAGAAGGCAGGTGAAGCATCTACCGAGGAGAAGCCTGCTGACGAGAAGTCCGTGGAGGAAAAGAAGCCTGTTGAGGCCTCTGCTGTTGATTTGCTTCCCGACAACAAGCCCTCTGAGACATAGATGCATGTACACCAGAGTGAATCGGAGTTGGCGTTAGCTAAAGAAACTGACTGGGTACGGACGGTGTATGAGGAGTGGCTTAGAAACGAGCACAGCTTGCCGAGCTTATTTTGCAGGGTTGCTAGACTGTAGAGTAGATTCTCAAATCAACTTATGAGGAACGACTAGATAATGAGCTAGATGGCTGTTGAATTGAGTATACAATATGCGTTTAGTTCATGTCAAGTTTTACTTCAGACTCTATCCTTGCGCCCTTCGTAAGCTCAAGGTATTATGTCAGTCAATTCTCCCAGATACATATTTGAGAGGAGAGCCTCCCTCTGTCATGCAATTAGAGAAACTAGATCATGACGCAGAAATGCTTCAAATCAATAAGTTCAAAGCAGGACCATGTGTAGGCCTAAAGACGTGGTGTCTAGAGGCGGAACAGTTGCTACATGCTTTTGAATATTGGAGAGAAAGTCGTCCATGTATATGGTCTTGGTTGCGAATGCTCAGTTTGGTATTGTTATATAATCAAATGTAATCCCTTATGCCTGTCGACGATTTTATGTCGGAAAGGGCGTGGTATCTGTATGTTTAATCCGAAAACTCCTTAAGCCTGTTGAGAGGCGCCTGGCCTGTTGAAAGGCGTAGCTTTCTGTGTCGACTTGGTAAACATTGTACGCTACTCGACTAGACGGAGCTGTCTTGCAGTCTCAGTTGGTTTGCGTGGCCTTGATAACGTTTCAGGCGGCGCTGATATGTTGTCCCGTCACTCTTATTGTCGTTTACTTGGAAGAGTTTAGACAGAATTCGGGAGCTTAGTTGGACTTCTTTCCCGCAGCACGCTCACGCTCACGCTTGGCGTATATTTCAGAAGTGAACGGGTCCTCAAACTTCAGAGCGATCCTGTAGACAATGTCGACCCACAATGTGAGCAGGATGCCGGCAGGCTTGCCATACCACATGGCGGTAGCGAGGAAGCTGCAGGTAGAGCCAGTGTACATAGGAGAACCGGTCACGTTGAAGGGAAAGCCAGTCACCATCTCGTCCATGAGAATGCCAAAGTAGTCACCGAGGAAAGTGCCAGTAATACCGAGTCGCCAGGTTGAAGTGACGACCAGGACGTTACCAACGATGAATAGAGCAACAGCGGCGGCCTGGATGAAGTCGCTGACAAGAGCGGGATGCGTGGGCTGTTCGGCGATGGCAGTCTTGAAGATAAAGTCGCGAACCATACCGAGAGAGAAGATAGTGGCAGCAAGGGCATAACAGGCAACTTGGGAGTTACCGCCGAAAATCTTGGTCAGAAGCTTGTTGTGGTATTCTTTCAGCGATAAGGTTAGTCGAGGATGGATCGCACATTTGTAAGCTGCATACCTTGACGGGCGACGATGCTTAAGAAAGACGAGTTAGCGATAGTGGAACGTCACATTGGGGATTTGCAACTCACTTCCAGAAGAGAGGGTTGAACGCGATAGAGGCAGCAGAGACTGGAAAGAAGCAAAGAGTTCGAGTTAGATTCAAATGTCATGGGCGGATAGAGACAATGCTCAAGCCAAGGTGGCATATACTCACTGTACAAGCTCTGCTTGTCATAGTCGACATAGTCGATGAAGTCTTTCACACCAAGAGCCATAATGACAGCTAACCAAGAAAGCAAACAGGCACGAAGAGTAAAGTGAGGTAATAGCAAAAGTCGTGATCACTGACGTAACAAGTTCACGGAAGAGTCACAGAAGAGGGTTCGAAGAAGACTGCAAGTATTCAAACTCTGCTGTTGCGAGGATTATTTTTGAGATAGTAGAAGGAACAGGAAACAGAATTGAAAGAGAGAGCTTGGAGAAAGACAGCTTGGAGAGCTAGGTAGGGTACATCCCTCAGGTACCTTCCCGTAGCTGTCCTGTCCTGTCACATGGAAGAGAGTGGAAAGCGGAAGAGGAGAGAGTCCGGCCCGCGTCATAATGGAAGGAATCCGGAATTAGTGGAGAGCCACGGTTCCGTTCAGAAGAAGGTCAACTGGGGAGAGCCCTGAACTCTGCCCTGGAGGTTGCGTCTTTTTGATCCACCATCCACAAACCAACCAACGGAAGATCCCTGCACTGCAGCCGAGAAATCAAGGCAAGGCAACCCAATCTGCCGAATTCAACCTATACCGAGAGAAAGCCTCATTAGCCCACTCAGGACCACAACGGGAAGATATCGAATATCATGGGGTATGATCACTAACTATATGCTTCAATGGTCATATCTATCGATGCTTGTAACAATACGCTTACTGCGGTTGGCATCAAGGCCTATCTCGCGGTTTATTCCAAACGCCAGCCTTAAAACGCCCAAAGCAAAAACCCCAACAAGTCAAGTCAGTCATCATCATCCATTAAGAACACAGAAACCAACAGCTATTGACGTCGGTTTCTTGTCTTTTTACCAGTTGTCTGCACATCTTCTTCCTCTTCATCCTGCCCCTTTTTGAGGTCTTCTGTGAGACCCCATTCTTCCTTGTCGTACCAATCTTCGCCGTCCGACATGTCTCGGTTAAGCCCTGAATGAGCTTCTGCCTTAGACCAGTGGAGTACATTCTTCCGCAGCTGTTCGGCTTTGAGGAGTCCTAGAAACAGCCTCTTTGCCCCTCTACACACCTCTTCCTGCTTCTGCACGTAGAGAGCAAGCAGTCGTCGAATATCTTCCGCTTCTTGGTCCGGCAAGCCGATATCCCGATCTGGTCTTGCTCCTGAAGGTGCAAGAAACATAGGATGTATGAAGTCATCGTCCCCTTCGGAGATCATGGATACATCTGCACCTATTGTCTCAGCCGATTCCTTTTGTTGATGTGCATCGCTGCCTGAAGGTTTCGCAGTGGCCTCAGCTCTGGTCGACTCGGTCTCATTCGTCCCTTGTTCGTTTGTATGCTCATTGACCCCGTTTGTCGCTTCACCCCTGGGATCTCTTGATTCGGTCTGTGCAGCTGGTGCTTGCTCGCCATTATGCATATTTGAAGTCGCGCCAACACCATCCTTCTCAGCATCGATCTTTGCATTCTCATCGGCATCCTCTACAAGAGAATCATCTGGGTCGGCAGTCCCAGCGTCCGTCATGGTTATATCGGCATCCTCTGCTGCGTCCTTGTCGGTTGGCTCGCCATCGAATGCTGTGTTTGGTGCAGCGTTTCCGTGTTCGACACCGCTGCCCCGTTGTACGTCGCCATTGGTGATTGCGGGAAGCGCCGATACCGCCTGGGATACCGCCTGGGATAACGCCAACAGATGTCGCACGGTGTGGTTATCTGTATAGAGCTCAACATCTGCCGGTCGAACCATCATCTCGCATGGGACCCATGTGTAGTCGCCGCAGAGTGATGTCAGGAGATGCCTGACTCTCCACAGGGAACGGTTCTCCTTGCGCATTATGTCGCAACTTTGGTCAACAAGTCGAGTCAAGGTCTTGGACGTGAAGGCCTTCGATAGAGTCGGGTGTGTCGGTAGCGCGGTCGATGCAGTAAGTGGAGCAAGGATATCTAGTCCTGTTAGCCCTGCCACTCAAATACGTGATTGTTGACTTACTCTCTATTTGTATGTTGGCGTAAGGGTTCATCTCTGCCGCTGAGGCCTCGGCTTCTTGAACGCGCTCCTCATCTTCATCGTCGCTATCTATTTCGTATCCTTCCTCGTCGACTAATGGAGGGTTGCGATATAGGATCGGGCGTCGGACACCGCCGTATTCGACATACTAGCAGGAGTCAGAAATTGGTCTGGGAGGACTTGTCAAAACAACGAACCTCTCTATACGAACTTGGACCATTATTGGGGACCAATTGTCCTTGTCGGGCAAACCGTGCCTGCTTTTTGAGCTTATTGCCTCGATTGCTATAGCTTTCGATCTCGGAGTCTGAATCGGATTCTGTTGGGTCGACGGTCAGCTGTCAATCCCTTCGTCGCGACAAGCGCAATGAGATTTCCGTACCATATGATTTCCTTTTGAATGCCTTCTTCATACCCGCTATGGTTTCGGCAAAGAGAATTTGTTGCGACGCCATGGTGGACAGAGGGTGGAATGAATGTCGAATCGACGGGAGTTGTGGGCGAAGCGACGAGAGGGCGCAGGCCTTTTAGGCGCGTCCAGGGAGGAAAAAAGACGCTCGAATGTTGTTGACAACCCTCTGGTACAAGGCTGAGTCTCAGTCCAAGAGAAAAAGTCGTGTTGACGTAAAAAAGTTAACCAGAAGCAAATTTGGATCGAGTGTGCTGGGACGACGAGGAGAAGCTGGAACGAGAAGCGAGGCTGCCCGCCTTCCGTAGCCCATGACCACATTTCCGGGCGCAGACTATTCTGATTGGTCACTGCGCGGATGATAAAAAAGCCGGTGCCGGATAAAGCGATCCCTGACCGTTTACGATAAGAGATAAGCCCAATCTATGGCTCCCAGCAAAGTATTTTATTGCTGCATTGATTGGTATTCTTTAAAGATTCGCAGCTTGACTCAGCCTATTTTGCCCAAATTACACGAATCTTATTAAATCATGCCAGTAATTGCTCGAGAGGATTACGATATTATTTCCTAAGTCAATTGACTGTATCGGAGGGAGCTCTAACAACAAAATGTCACCAATCTGCAATACATCAACATGTCATGCAAGCAATTATGACTAGGTGCCAGGCACGTCAACGCCACAATAGACTGTGCAACGTTGTATGACTACAAGGATATAATAAGTCAATTGGGGAAAAAATTAAATTGACATGCTCTTCGACGGGACTTGGTATTTAATCTAAACGGATCTACGAAACGGTGACCGTCACGTTGCCTTTGAAGTTCTCGCTCGAGTTGCCTACAAAGACAGTGAAATCGCCAGGCTCCACGACATACTTCATCTTGCGGTTCCACAGACCCCAGTCCTCAACCTTGAGATCGATCTTGACGGTCTGGGTCTTGCCAGCCTTGACAGCGACCTTCTTGAAACCCTTGAGTTGGTATCGCGCAACATCAACAGAGGCAAGCATGTCCTTGACGTAGAGCTGCACGACCTCAGAGCCGTCGCGCTTGGACTTGTTGCTCACGTCAACGGAAACGGTGACTGTTTCGGAGGCAGTGACGTTCTTCTTGGAGACGGAGATCTTGGAGAAATCGAACTTGCTGTAAGACAAACCATAACCGAATGTGTAGAGGGCCTCGGGGTTCTCAAGGACGTAGTTGCTACCAAACTTGAGGGTACCGTTATCATAGATCTTACCAGGGTTGGGCCAGGCGCGCGCAGAATTGAGATGGTCGTAGTAGATAGGTGTGGTGCCGACATCGTAGGGGAAGCTGACGGAGAGCTTGCCTGAGGGGTTGACATCGCCATACAGAATATCAGCCAGAGCATGACCGCCCTCCTGAGACTGATAAAACTGCTGAATAAGAGCAGAAGCCTCCTCTGAAATCCATGGCTCAGTAATAGGCTTTCCAGAACTGTACACCACAACGGTGGGCTTTCCAGTTTCGATGATGGCCTTGACGAGCTTGGGCATGGCACCTATGAGATTCAAGTTACTGGCGTCTATATGTTCGCCCGTTGTGCTATTTAGGCCCTGCCATAGCTCATTTTGGTCTCGAGTCCATGTTCCGACGACTACGACTGCGACATCAGCGGCCTCGGCGGCGGCGACAGCCTCTTTGAAGCCAGATTCGTCTGTAGACCAGCGCTCGCAACCTTGAGTGAAAGTCACTTTGCCTTTGCTGGCGGCCTTAATACCATCGTAGGGAGTGACTCCACGGGTCATGGCTGTGTGGATGACATAGTCACCGTACTAGTTGTCAAGTTAGTGATTGCGCACCAGATAGTCAGCAAGTACTCACGTTGACATAGCCGTGGGCCATCGGACCGATAACAGCAACGTTTGCGTCTTTCTTCAGAGGCAGAGTATTCTCATGGTTCTCCAGAAGGACGATACTCTCAGCATCAAGTTGGCGTGCAACCTTCTTGTGAGCCTTGGTGTTGACATAATCCCAAATCTTATCATCCGCGACACCAGTGAATGGCTTCTCAAAAAGACCCATCTCGAACTTGGAGCGAAGAACACGAGATACAGCGGTGTCGACGACCTTTTCGTCAAGCTTACCAGCCTTGACGAGCTCAGGGATGATCTCGAAACTCCAGTAGCCACCGCCCATCTCAGCATCGTTACCAGCAGGGAGAGTCTACACTAGTTAATATTTGTTGGGCAGGAAATTAGGGCGACTTACCTCAAGAGTGATGCATTCATCATCCTCGAGAGGGCAGACGTAAAAAGCCTGAGCGAGACGAGCAGTACCACCAGCATCGGAGATAACGTAGTATTTATAACCCCACTCCTCTCGAAGGATATCAGTGAGGAGGTAAGAGTCTGAGACGACTGGAACACCATCGTAGGAGTTATATGAGGACATTATTGAAGTTGCGCCTCCATCGATGATGGCTCGCTTGAAGGGAGGGAGGTAGAGAGACCGCAGCTCTCGCTCACCACCGTGGACTGGGCCGGTGTTGATACCTTGCTCTGGGGTTGCGAAAGCAGCCTTTGACTGTCAGTACGCGAATTAATGGTGACTGAGCAGACCTCACATAGTGCTTAACCATGGCCGAGACACCGCCTGCTTGAAGGCCCTTAACATATCGATAACCCATCTCTCCAGCTCTGGTAGCAAGTTAGTATCTCACCATAAGCTTGACTTGGTACGAACATACAGGTAAGGATCCTCGCTGAAGCATTCCTCAACTCGACCGAATCGCAACTCTCGAGCGAGATCGACTTGAGGAGAAAACAACTGATTGATACCAACGGCTCGAGACTCCGTCGCAATGACGTCGGCCATCTTCTCGATGAGCTCTGGGTTGAACGAGCAACCCATACCAATCGGGCTATTAAAAATTGTGCCGTTCAAGATCAAGACTCCGTGGAGACCTTCACTCTGAACAAAAGCGGGAATACCTGCTAAGCATTAGATGGTGAACCCAATATTGAAGCATAATACTTGCCAAGCTCAGTCTCCTTAGCTAGATAATCTTGTCCTAGCTTAGCAGCTTTCTTGATGGTAGTCATATTCGCGTATAAGCCTGTCCAGATGGAATTGGCTCGATACTTGAAGTTCCATGCCAAACCAGTCTTGTTGACAGTCTCATCAGTGAGATTGAGATAGTTTGTCATATCACCCTGGATCAACTGAGCCGCCTTTTCCTGGATGGTCATCCGCTTGAGAAGGTCCTCAACTCTGTCGTTGATAGAAGCTTTTGGATCCTTATAAACAGGTTTATCCTTAGCAGCCTGACCGGCCACAGCCAGGACTACCGCGCAGAGGTAGCTAGAGAGCTTCATTGTGAGAGTTGAAAGTGAAGAAGCTGTCTGGAGCTATACACTGAATGAGGCGGGATCGTCATGATTTTATATTAAGTCTGGGACCTTGTCTTTACAATTAACCGTGTAGCCTAGAGGGGCACTGCGTCACTTCATGATGCTTGACATGGCACCTTACTCTTCAGTAACATTGCATATGAGCTTTAATTGCGGGCTCCTAGCCCATGTGTTGTCCCTTGAGGATATTACGGCCGAAGAACAGGACGATCATGACAAGGCCCTGGGGAATGCGGGGGCGCCACAAAGAAGGAGATGGGCAAAAGATTGGGATTCGTGGATTTGTTTTTAAGTTGATATGGGATGAGAGAAAGCAAGGGGCACGGGCCGGTATATGGAAAGACGAGCCGAATATCCTAGCTTCGATGCAGATGAACTGACTAAGAAGGATGAAGCTAGCTACGAACTCGTGTTAGGAAGATCATTTGGGCATAGGTAGGTGATCTCTGCTTGTTGAAGAAGTTGTCATACGTGACTAGGAACCCACATCTCTGTGTAAGTTAGAGACCTCTTACAGAAACGAACGATGCATCCTAGAAGGTCCAGTGCCACAGCAGAAGACCCCGTTCGTTACAGTGGCCCTGAACCCCGCAACGGGCTGCAGCTAGAGGCCCCGTCTGTGTTTAACCGGGCGTGCCTCTAGCGCCCGCTGATTTATCCACCACTTGATCATCGAGCAGGGGACCCATGAAAGGACGGGATGCAACTCTCCAGGACCATCATGTGTGAAGCTTGTTGTCCGACCCGAACGAATGACGCAGAGGGGACAATGTCATGATAAGTTGGTGGGGTCAAGAGGGGCTGCTCCGGGTAAATTGTCACCGTGAGAGCAGTGGGATGCTGATGCAGAGGTTCCATGATGAAGGATTATTGAAGTGGAGAGTAACACCATATCATTCTTTCTCTGAAACCAAGATCTGACTATTTCTTCAAGAAACAATCCATCTTTTCACTCATCAGCAGGGCAATTGAACCAAGGCACTTCATATCCCCTCTTCTATCAACAAAACATCAAAATGCATCTTCGTGATGGCATGTGGCTGCCCGCCCAAGACTTTCGCACCGAATATGCCGAAGACGTCTATGAGATCACTCCTGGTAAGGACCAGCAGGCCCTGAATCTGCTATGTCCAGTAAAGCACATCCGCTCTCGAGGCGATACTCTCAATCAGCCCACGCTTGATATCGACATAAAAGCAGAGATGGATGGCGTTATTTCCATCGAGACTACACATTGGGCTGGCGCTCAGCGAAAAGGCCCCAACTTTGATCTCTTCCCAGCTGGTCAACCTAAAGTTGAGGGCAAGATCGTCAAGAGTGATAAGGGCACTACTATTCAATCTGGTGTCCTCTCTGCTACTATTCATCCTGACCAACATAACTTCGACATCAAGTTCCACAGCTCAGATGGCAAAAAGCATCTCACGAACCTCGGAAATCGTAGCACAGGATTCGCCTACTCCCCAGCTCCCAGCACACCCATGCAGACCGGCGACATGCGCGACTTCAAGCACTACATGTTCATGCAGACGACTCTGTCCGTCGGTGAATCCGTCCACGGCCTTGGCGAACGTTTTGGAGCATGGAACAAAGTTGGTCAGAATGTCATCCTCTGGAACGCTGATGGCGGCACTTCAAGTGACCAAGCCTACAAGAACGTTTCTTTCTGGATGAGCAACCGCGGTTATGGTGTTTTCGTGGATAATCCTGGAAAGGTAGATTTCGAAATTGGTAGTGAGAGGTGTTGTCGTGTGCAAACGACTGTTGAGGGGCAGAGATTGAAGATGTATATCATCTACGGTGATGGGCCGAAGGATGTTCTCAAGAAATACACGATCCTTACTGGAAAAGCCAACAAGGTTCCCAGTTGGAGTTTTGGTCTTTGGTTGACGACTAGCTTTACTACTAACTACGACGAGGCTACGGTCAACTCATTCCTTGAGGGTATGAAGTCTCGTGGGTCACCTGTCGATGTCTTCCACTACGACTGCTTCTGGATGAAGGGCTTTAGATGGACCGACTTTGTCTTTGATGAAGAGCGTTTCCCTGATCCCAAGGGCCAGATATCGAGACTCAAGGAGAGCGGGCTTTGCAAGAAGGTCTGCGTCTGGATTAACCCCTACATCGGCCAAGCTGGTGTGGCATTCAAACACGCTGCTGAGAAGGGCTATCTCCTCAAACGCAAGAATGGCGATATCTGGCAGTGGGATCTCTGGCAAGCTGGCATGGGTCTTTTGGATGTGACAAACCCTGAAGCATGTGCTTGGTACACCGAGTGCCTTAACGGACTCTTTGATAAGGGCGTTGATGCCCTCAAGACGGACTTTGGCGAGCGTATTCCCACTCTTGACGTTCAGTGGCATGATACATCAGTTGACCCACACAAGATGCACAATTACTACGCCTTCATGTACAACAAGCTTGTTTACGAGGCTCTTCAGAAGCGTTACGGCGACAAAGAGGCTGTTCTTTACGCTCGTGCCGCTTGTGCTGGAACTCAGCGTTTTCCTCTCGTCTGGGGCGGAGATTGCGAGTCTACACCCGAAGCTCTCGCTGAATCTGTCCGCGGTGGATTATCGATGGGTCTTAGCGGCTTTACTTTCTGGAGCTGTGATATTGGTGGCTTCGAAGGTTCTCCCCCACCGTGGATCTATAAGCGATGGGTTGCCATGGGTCTTTTGTGCAGCCATAGTCGTCTGCATGGTAGTAATTCCTATCGTGTGCCGTGGACTGTTGACAATGACGATACCACTGAGGAGGGTTGCTCTAGGACTCTAGCCAAGTGGACGGCGCTCAAGACGCGATTGATGCCGTATATTTTCTCCCAGGCCATTGAGTCTATAGAGGGTGGTATTCCAATGTCCCTCCGAGCTGTTGCGCTTGAGTTCCCTGAAGACCCAACCTCTTGGTACCTTGATCGCCAGTTCATGGTCGGATCCCAGCTCCTAGCTGCTCCCATCTACGAAGAGTCCGGCGAAGTCGAGTTCTACCTCCCTAAGGGCAAATGGACATCTTATTTCACGAACGAAGTCAAGTCTGGTCCTGGTTGGTTTAAGGAGAAGCACGCATTCGGCACATTGCCTCTGTACGTCCGTGAGAACACTGTTCTTGTGCTCGGTAGCCGCAAGGAGGTCGGTGCGGATTACGACTTTGCGAACAACGTCGAAGTTGCTTTGTATCAGACTTCTCCTGGTGCCAAGGCTCCTGTGGTGGATGGAGAGGGGAATCTTGTTGCTGAACTTGTAGTTGGAGAAGATGGTAAGCTTGAGGGTACTCATAAACTCAAAGGTGATCATAAGGTTATTGAAAAGGGTCGTGACCTGGAGGGAGATGCCCCAGTTTCGATTGAGTCTCTGTCATAGGCACATAGATTTCATGACTACGATTACTATATAGAGGACTTGATTTAATCATTGCTATTGGTTTTGAGATTGGGGCTCTTGACTGTCGATGTGGTGGCTTTCACCTCTTGTCTCGTAATGTTCGCTACAGCCACAACAGAACTCGGTTCATAATCATAGTTTTCACAATCACATGTCACTTGAAATAATATTCATATCCGAAGACCGGGCATTTGGACATTGGCGCCCTGGTGAAAGCATCCTCCGTATAGCTAATCGTGCCGTAGTCCCGAGAAGTTGGAACATGTTAAGCCTGGCCGTCAGCACTAAGCTTAGCTACCTTGGAACTCCACAAGAGCCTGAGTTGGTGGGAATCCTTTGAAAGTCCTTGAAAGAATTGTCTCTTATGATGATCCTTTCAGACGGAGTCCTCAGGGAGCAAGAAAACTCAGGACTTGTATCCTAAGCGACAAAAAAGCTTAAGTAGGCTTACGATAGACTTAGGCAAGTTTAGTATAAGCTTAGTGGGTCTTTAGACTAGTTATTTTTGGCACCCTTATCTAATATCAGAAGGTTTCTTCCTCCCTGCTGGTGCCACCCATCGAGTCCGCGTTTGGGGGCTCCACTGAGCCTCTAGCGGGGTTTGGGGGTTAGGAATTGCCTGAAATGGTAATTTTAGTGGTCTATAGTTGACGCGATTGGTCAGTCGTTTTGCTCGTGAAGTGGGCAATCATATTGTACGGAGGATCCAGACAAGTGGGAATAAACATATGATCTTCTGGACAAGTAACGTAGCAGGGAATTTTCAGATCAAATGATGGAACTAGAGCATTTTCCGCCGATTACCATTTATCCGGCTGCTTAAAATGTGGTATCATAAGCGGTGACCTGAGTGCCACTATATTCGCTAAATGGAACAGGCAATTCTCCCATGATAATTTGATTGATCGTCGAATACTTGCAAAGAAGCTTTCAGAAGAGGAGGAGATATACTTACTGCCTTAAAACAACTGGAGTCTTGCGGGCATCGTATGATCTGTCACTATGAACCGAATCCAGACAGCATGAGATGAAGGCTGAACCTTTGTTTTCAATCTAACAATTGAGTGCATCAGAGGAACTTATAGATAATCAATCTCGGCAATTGCCTTAACTGCCGTGCAAAGGCGATCAAAATGTATCATTGGTATATGCATATTCGAGGCACTGTCTTCTGAGGTTACGTTGAAATAAGGTAATATTGATGGGGAGGGTATATGTGATTGATTGAATGACCATGAAAGCCTCCCGACCTTCTCAGAAGCTCTTTGTGGCGCAAACCTTTTGAGTTTGCGGTGTCGAGCCGACCCCCAAAGCCGAAAGACTCGGGTTGATCCATCATCTCCTACATAAACATATCCCTCGAGTAACCGAAACCCAGGTACCTTTTGTCTCATGATTCGAAATTGAAAGCTGGAGTTTACATGACAGTTACAGCACATGCAGGGCTGTATTAGCAACGGCGTAATTCCTCCGTCAGAAACCAGCACCAATCTTACCTTGATACATTCAGTGGATCTTCGATATAGGTACATATCATAATGGGATCAAAAACCTGCCTCTTGTATCTGACGATGAACTGAACTCGGGTCGGGTCAAATACCCCCGAATGGACCCTGATTGGTCCGGGTGTAAGCAACCACACGAAGGATCAAAGGTTCCCTTACTGTTTCCTCTACTCCATGTAGACAACTGCATACAAATTTAGCCGGCATGGAAAAAGCTAAAGACCATGTGCTAAGATGCCTGAGTTCGCCAAGGACAGATGTGGCTGATGGAATGGCGTATGACATCGTGGTGAACGGTCAGACCATCGACTTTTGCATCGCCTAATCTTTGATCATGATATTGACACGGTAATAACTCTGGTTAGTTGGATAAGATAATACACGGTGAAGCTTAGGGTTTTCATTCATAGGCTGGTTATTCTCCATCACCATTTAACCATTTAACCGCCGCCTCGAGGGGCCGGTTGCCGAACACTAGTAGTATATTCTCCGACCGCTCGGAACCGACGAGGAATCGAACCAGGGGCATCACGATTCTCGGTATGTCATGTCCTAGAGCCTCGGCCGAAGCCGGGGAGAGGTCATATCAGGGCTGAGGATGCAGAAACGGGCCGTTACTGGTCATGCGTAGGGTTCACTATGGAGATAGAATTGGATCTTGCGTGATATCGCCGCCTCTACTAGCATGACTGTTCCGGAGAGGGGCCTTGGGGCCCATGGGGAAGAAGTGGCCATGGGTCTTTGGGGATCAGGATGTAGCTAGAATTGATCAACATGCTACATGAAGCATTGAGAATGGAGCCATTGCTTTGGGGGTGATGATCATACAAATAGTGAAAGGTCCGCAGTTAGTATTGGGTCTAATCCACATGCTCTTTATCGTCTGATACACTGAACTACTAATCACTTATACGACTTTACAGAGTAAGGCTCTCAAATGGGGAAGGCATACAGTATCGGCCTGGCATGCTTTGCAGCCATTGGGTACGTACAAGTCATTTGGGTGTTCTTTTTGAAGCCGTGGGTAAGATATTGACTGTTTTGATCAATAGCTCGTTTCTTTTTGGATATGATTCTGGTGTCATGACAGATGTTATCGCCTCAAAGCATTTCCAGAACTACTTCGACACAACGTCCACATCGTCCATTATAGGTGCTATCAACTCAACATTCAGTGGTGGAGCAGTATTTGGCGCTCTATTTGGCGGAGTTATTATGGATAAGTTTGGTCGAAGAAAGACGATCGGAATTGGTGCAGCTATTTGCACGGTTGGTGGTATTCTCCAAGCTGCGGCTTATCAGTATGTTTGAGTTGCCAGACACAACTACTTTGAACTAACTAGGTGATAGTCTGGCCATGATGCTCATTGGTCGAATTATTGCTGGTTTCGCTGTTGGTTTGCTCTCTATGAGTGGTAAGTCATTCTGTCATTTCGTGAGTTACATTGACTTATGATGTATAGTTCCCGTCTATCAATCCGAATGCGCCAGCCCCAAGAATCGAGGACTTATTGTCGGTCTCGCCCAACAAATGATTGGAGTTGGTTTCATCGTCTCAACATGGGTTGGATATGGAAGTCATCACATGCCTGATACTTCATCTTTCCAATGGCGTTTCCCCTTAGCTTTTCAAACATTCCCGTCTGCACTTCTGTGCTTGGGTATGCTCTGGCTTCCTGAGACACCTCGACATCTCATCGCAACGGATCAGTTGGACGATGGAATGAGAACTCTTCGAAAGTTGCATTTTGATGGCTCGAATGATGAGTGGATCAAGTCTGAGTTCAATGAGATCAAGCTCACTCTTGATGCCGAGAAGGCTGCCACTGCACCTGGCTGGATGATCATGTTTAAGGTGCCTCAATGGAGGAAGCGTCTTATGCTTGGAACTCTTGTACAAGTCTTCACTCAATTCACTGGTATGGTGCCCTTGTGTTGGAGAACCGCCTGTGTCAAGAGCACGAACTAACATAAATCTTAGGAATCAATGTCATTGGGTAAGCTTTTTAAACTATCTTTGGATCCTTGATGCTGTCTTAATTTCTGGACTCCATTCTGATTTCACCTCACCTTTCACCATCATTGCTTGCTTGAAACACAGGATCACTTAGCGAGTTTTTTTATGGCTTTTTTTTATACGCTCACTAACAGATGTACACAGTTACTACCAAACTATCATGTACGAGAAGCTTGGAATCACTGGAAAGACAAAACTTCTGGTTGCAGGCATTTACAACTGTACCGGTCCTTTTGCGAGTAAGTTCGGCAGATACCTTAGTTTCTTTCAAGAGGTTCCCTGTGTGAGGACTAACAATTTTAAGACCTAATTTTCATCACTTTTATCTCTGATAGGATCGGCAGAAAGAGGCCTTTAATCTATGGTATCATCGCCATCACCATTGCTCTGATCCTAGAAAGTGTTGTCAATAGCCAAAACGTCGACGGTACCCACCGTGGCCTGAGCATTGCCGGAGTTGCCTTCTTGTTCTGTGTCACAATCATCTTCTCGCTATCGTTTGGTCCTGTCTCGTGGACCTACATGTCTGAGGTGATGCCATATCAGATCCGAGGAAAGGGTTGTGCATTCGCCACAGGTATTGGTAACTGGCTTGTGAGTACTTTCTGGAACCAAGTCAGTCCCTACGCTCTCGAGGAGCTTGGGTGGAAGTTCTATTTCCTCTTCGTTGGTACGTAAAGTCTACGGGTCGTTCTTTGGTCAATTGACTCACACAAACAGCTTTCAATCTTGTGATCACACTGCCCACCCTTATCTTTGCTTTTCGAGAGACGAAAGGTCTCTCTCTTGAAGATATTGATCTCATGTTTGGCGATCGAGCTCTCGGAAACCTTCCTGCGGATATCGAGAAGGACGGCGGTGTTCTTGCTGTGACCAACACCCATGATGAGAAGCCTCACCGGGAGCTTTGAGTAGCAAATGCAGTTCGCCACTAACTTTAAGGGGCTACAGAACAGAAGGGTTAAAAGAAAGGACTACAAGGTGATACTATAAAAGTGAGAAATCTAGTATAATAGAAACCACTATATATCCAATAGCCATGTTCCCTTCATCATCCCACACGCCGATCTTCTTCAGACACCGCCCTCTTAGGCCCGTCTAGGGGCTAGGAAGGAAAGAAAAGCGATATAGATCCTAAGCGATGAAAAGACTTAGGTAATTTTAGCATAAGCTTAGGAGGCTCTTTGATAAGTCTATCATCTGGTTCTTCCTCATACAGACTTCTTCCACCATGTTCATGTCCATCAAATTCATCATTAGACTAATGAGAAGACCGCATACTTAATATTGGACTTGACATAAAAAAGAGGTATTTATATATATACTCTACACAACATATCTCATAATAAACCAACGGTTGCATTCCAATATATATCCCCAACGCCGAGCCATGATATCTTAAACTTGTCTATCCTTTATGTTTCTTTTCTCTACCATTCCGGCGCACCACCGCCACACCCATTCGTAGCCATCATAAGGTCAAGTGGCTTAGTGGTCATCTTCGCACCGCCAGTCGGCTTGACATATGGCTTCTTTCCTCTCAATCCAACAAACTTGATCTTGCTGTCAAGCTTAGCAAGGGGTGCTTCACCAGCCTCGCCCTTCTTAACCATCCACTTCTTTGTGCCCAAAGCGGCATCAAGCTCCTCCACAGGGGGAAGCTTGAGGTACAACATACCGTCGGCTCGAGCTTCGGTAGGGAATGTGGCGATGGAGAGGGACTCGTCTGTCTTGCAGGCACCGTTGCCGAGGTCAAAGTTGCGCTTGTGGTGAGGGCATGAGACCCAGGGTGAAGCGCCATCTTTATCGCCATTCGTCACAGCCTTGTTGGGCTCTTGGCCGATGAGACCGTCAGAGAGGATAAATGCACGCTTGTGAGGACACATCTGCTGTGTGGCGTAGTAGACGCCCTTGATGCGCCAGATGGCGAGCTGAGTATCACCGCGCTTGACAGTGGCGGAGATACCGTTCGGCAACTCATCAGCACCATCGAAGTATGAAGACTCAATAATGGGCTCCCAAGAAGTCATGGACCACTTGTCCTTGAGGCCTGAGAAGTTATCTGTAGCTGCGGCGTCCGCAGGCCAGAAAGCTGGTCGCTTCTGACCACGGTCATCTTCAAGCTCCATGTTGCGGGTTGTGTCGTTTGTGTTGGCGAACTGCTTGAACTTGGCAGCGATGGCAGGAGTCTTGATAGCCTCTGCCCACTCGTCAAAAAAGCTGTCAACAAGCTCTTCCATTTGAGCCTCAAGTGAGGCATTGATGCCGAGCTTGTCCTCGAGAATGACCTCTTGGAGGTACTTGATACCACCAGGGAGGTTCTCGATCCAGCGAGCTGTTCGCTGAAGCTTGTCGGCTGTGCGCATGTAGAACATGAGGTATCGGTCAAGAATTGTCACAACATCAGCCGGGGGCACATCCTTGGCCAGGAGCTCGGCATGGCGAGGGTTCGCGCCACCATTACCGCCAACGAAGATGTTCCAGCCCTTCTCAGTGGCAATCAAACCGAAACTTGATACAGGTCAGTGAACTGAAAAATTGAAAGATAGGGGCGAAACATACTCTTTGCCTTGAGCTTCAGCACACTCTCGCACACAACCACTCACACCACCCTTGATCTTGTGAGGAGCTCGAATACTCTTGTATCGCTCCTCCAGACGAACAGCCATACCAACACTGTCACTAAGACCAAATCGGCACCATGTAGAACCGACGCAACTCTTGACAGTTCGCAGCGACTTGGCATAAGCGTGGCCAGACTCCATACCACCAGCAACAAGCTGGCCCCAGATGTCAAGAAGATCCTGCTTCTGAGCACCAAACAAGTCGATACGCTGACCACCAGTGATCTTGGTGTAGAGATTGTACTTCTGAGCAACCTCACCAATAACAACAAGCTTGTCAGGAGTAATCTCACCACCGGATACACGAGGGACAACAGAGTAGGTACCGTCTCGCTGGATGTTACCCAGGAAGCGATCATTGGTCTCCTGAAGACCGTGCGTGGTCTTGTCCATAACGTGTCTGTTCCACAGTGAAGCCATGATGCTTGCTACCACAGGCTTGCACTGCTCACAACCAAGAGCTTCCTTGTCGTTTCCAGCCTCGCGCATCACTTCAGCCATGTTCTTAAGGCGCTTGACCATGATGATGTTGAACAGGTCAGCGCGAGAGTGGTTGAAGTGTGAACAGACGTAGTTGGTGACCTCTTGGCCCATAGATGCCATGGTCTTGTTGAAAATGGTGGTGATGAGAGGAACACAACCTCCGCACCCGGTGCCGGCCTTTGTGCACTTCTTGATACTGGCAACATCCTTGCAAGTGCCATCCTTGACAACTTTGACAATGTCGCCCTTTGTGACGTTGTGGCACGAGCACACCTGAGCATCATCGTCAAGATCATCGCCATCCTCGCCACCCTCCTTCTTGGCACCGAGAATAAGCTCGCTGGGAGAAATCTCAAGCTCCTTTTGCGACTTGACCATTGGTAGAAGCTTGACGTAGTCACAGACATCGCCAATCATCATACCACCGAGAAGATACTTTCCATCTCTGGTAAAGATGTACTTCTTGTACACGTTCGAGAAAGGATCTTTGTATGTAAGAGCTTGTACAGCTTTGGGCTCTTTAGCGTCGCCATTGACTAGTGTCCTGGCGTACTTGGGAGGAAGGGTCACGGGACCATCGCGATCAGCGAAGCAATCACCGAAACTAGCGACGTTGACTCCGAGGAGCTTGAGTTTTGTGCTCATGTCGGGAGTCTTGAAGGTCTGGGGGCTGTGGAGCTTGGCTTGTGTGAGGTTGAAAGCGACGACTTCGGCCATGGCTACACCGGGAGCGATAAGACCGTAAGCCATGCCGCGCCAGCTGGCGCATTCTCCAATGGCGTAGATATCAGGCATACTCGTTCTCAAGTCATCGTTGACGACGATACCACCACGCTGACCAACTTCGAGATTGGCGCTTCTAGCGAGGTCATCTCTTGGCTTAACACCAACAGCAAAGCACAGCGTTGAGCAGCTGATCTCTGAGCCATCATCGAAGATAACTCCAGTGAGGTTATTGTTCTCGTCAGTCTTCATGCTCGACACGCCCTTGCCGAGGTTGAGATTCACACCAAGCTGCGAGACCTGATCCGCTACCATCTTGCCACCAGTCTCGTCGACCTGTCTTGTAAGAACCCAGGGAGCCTTCTCAATGACATCGACTCTGTTGAAGGTCTCAAGATCAAGCATAGCCTTTGCGGCCTCGAGACCGAGTAGACCGCCACCAACGACAGCTCCATTGGTACCCTGCTTATCGCTGGAGAACTTGATAAGTTTGTTCAAATCTTCGATTGTGCGGTAGACGAAAACACCATTTGCGTCCCAGCCCTTGAGCATACGGGGAAGAATAGCGTCTGAACCGGTGGCGAGGACGAGGATGTCGTAGGGGTAACTCTCGCCGTTTGCGCATTCGATGAATTTATCCTCGGTGTTGATGTGTGTAGCTTTTGTGTTGATGTGGCAGTTTAATGAGCTTCCAGCTTCTGTGTACTGCAGGTTGTTAGTGCTTGGAATGTCGTTTTGTTTCATATTAAACGCACCCATTCTGCCGGGTTCATGTATAGTTCTTCGACTTTTCGGTGCTCGAAGAATGTTGTGAGTCCTACTCGGTTGTAGGCGAGATATGGTTCTTCTCCAACCACTGTGATGGCGTATTCTTTTGATTTGGCATCATATTTGAGCAGCTTTTCTCTGTATTATTGTCAGATCATGGTACGAAAGTAAATAATGTAAATTGACTTACATGAAAGCAATGCCCACCATGCCCAGGCCAACGACCACCACACGTTTTTGTGTCGTTGCAGTCATTTTGATAAGTTAATATTAAACAAGTACACTTGGGAAAGAAACCCAAAAGATAGAAAGGATATCATGGCTTCTCATGGTTATAAGTGATTCTCAAAGCCTGGGCCAAAAAGAGGGTCTCTGTACCTCAAGACCACAAACTATGGATCCCTCTGATGTTTTTCCCATCTCCCTATCTAGAACGTACATCTCCGGGATAGTACAGCTCGTGCTAAGCATTTCCGCCGTTCGTCCATACAACGTGAGCGCATTTGCAGCTCTCGGCAGGGCTGATCTCTGATAAGGAGACTGCGCGCCGTGGCAGAGGGACCAATCAGATATTGCGCCCGCACGGTAGAGGCGTTTTGGGCTCCGCGGAGAAGCAATATTCTCACCAAGGGGTCGTACGTCGGAACACACCACGACAGAGCATGATATGAGGTCTTGAGGTGATTCTCATAATCGCATCCGGTTTCTGGCGAAATATTATGCTCCAAGTCATAGTTTCACCGTACGGTGAAGTCTTTTGTGGGTTGTTGACTGATCTGAGTCTCGGTGAAGGATGAAGCCGTCTCGAATATCGCCTAGTTCGGAGTAGAATCATCACAGCTCCTCTTGGCCTTCTCCTGAGAAGATGTCCCGAACAGGGAATGCCATTGTTCTAGACTCGCTCAATCAAAATCCTCAGAGTTGGATAAGTAAATTCCTCGAGCTATTTTTGTGTGTTGTATCGATCGGGAATATTTACTAGTTCCCATATTCCCTGTAATACCCTTTCTCCTCGGAGTGAGCCTCCTTATCAATGCCGGCATAGATAAGCCTCAATATCAACCTCCTCTGCTTTGCAACACAACGACTCTAACTGGGCGATACCTACAATCCCCCACAAAGATAACACCACAGCTCAATGTCGCGGAGATTCAATTGTCAAGCATTCTCCACGGAATAGTCAATAAGAATACGCAGTGACTATGGAGGACAAGTCCGTTAGGTGGAGTCTCGGAGAGGAATCCCTGAGGCGAAGAGAGGCGAAGTTTGGTGTCGTACGAATGGAGATGATCTGATTTACAAACACGAATTCAAACTCTGTTTTGGTACGCTATTTCCAAGCGAAGGACTGAAATATATTGTTTTGGATCTTCATCAGATGGTTCAATAGCATGGGTTAATTCACAATGGGATACCGAGGCCTAGAAATGCGTTGCATTCCCGTAAACGGCTTTGGCCGATCAACCCGTCACACGTGTTTAGCCTGACGGGTACCTTAGCTGTACAGCCCCTCCCACGTCATCGTCTCAGCCCCTCCAATCTTCAACACCACACAAACATCACCAATCTAGACAATGGCGACTACCACCGAATCCTCCTTTACATTCCCCCGCGAGTACCATTTCCCCGCCTTCTTCACACGCCAAACAAATCTCACTACACTCCATGCCCAGCGTAACAAATGGTCCGATCTTATTCTCGCCTACGCGCGACATAACCGTATCTTCCGCCTATCGCTCTCCGAAGCAGCAGATTCAGATCTCTTTGTAAATCGAAAACTCGATCGACGACTACAATTCGATGACATCCGTGATGTGGTTTCTTATATGCACACAGATGGGCGTGTAGAGTATGTTGGAGGCAAAACAACAGGGGATGTTGTATTTCTATACTGGCGAAAGCCCGAGGAGTGGGCAGAGCTTGTAGAGAATTACGTCGAAGAGACAGGACAGAAGGGGAGTGTTCTTACAGTGTATGAACTTGTCGAGGGAGAGGGTACAAAAGGAAATGGTTAGTCGGTTAGGCAAGCCAATATGTCGAAGATCCAGTCGCTAATCCTTACAGATATTCATGGCATGGACACTGATGTCCTTCTAAAAGCTCTCAACGTCCTCGTCAAGCGAAACAAAGCCCAAATATTCGGCCAGGACGACTCATTAGGCGTCAAATTTTTCTAAGCACTGGGCCATACATGCTCGTCTCTACATAAGGCACATGTGACTTTTCATCACAGTACGCGCACCAATATAAACCGACTGCGGACTCCAACATCGGCAGTGATGTTAAACCATCCCGAACGCTATCAAGCAACAGCAGTCAGAGAAATGGCTACTGCGAACTTCCGTAAAAATTCTCCGCCAAAAACTTGTCATCAAACCGCACCTGTTGAGCCATTGCGACATCGAGCAACCAGTCAGGTGCAACAATACGAGGCTCCATGTTGCCATTGTACGCCATACCACGGAATTTCTCCCAAAGCGGCCTCTCGTCGGGACGTCCGCTGCTTAATAGGTAGACCGGCTCGGGTGGCGCGTTACCCTCCTCCTCTGCCGTTGTTGGTCGAATTGTCGTCCCGCTTCGAGCCCGGTAGATCTTGAAGATCGCCCCGTTCGCCTCAGCGATCGCTTTGTAGCTGTCCGCACCATTGCGGATCTTTTCCGTGCAATAGATGGGGACACCAACAAGCAGTTTGCCTCTATTTGCCTTGGCACGAGCAACTGATGTTTCAAGGACCATGTTGTGCCTTTTCTCGGCCGCATTGTCTTTGAGGATGAAATCCTCAACATTGAGAAGGGTACCCTTGTCTAAAGACTGGTCAATGAAAGTCGACGAGATCACTGTCGGACCGCGTGCAAGGGCACATAGGAATTTGACAGTGCGGACAACACTAGGGGCTGCCAAATAATCGCACGGTTGACCCTCTTGAACGATCTGTATCCCCATGTCCCGGAGTTTTCTCTGTCATTTGGTTAGAATAGATTCAAACAAATAGCTCACGCTTACTTACTCGATCTTGATCTTCCTTGTTCTTGTCTCCAACCCAGCGAGTGAATCCAGTCAAGACGACACGCATCTGAATGTCTGGAAGTGATGATTTGGTCTTCTTGGTCGGTCGCTTGGCTGACGCGTCGTCATCCTCAGCTTCGGGCTTTTCATCTTGTTTCGTTTTGATGTTAGTCTTTTCGGCCTGGTCGGCAGCTCGCTTTCCACCCCAGATAGCATTGCCTCCCTTGGCATGTCTCTTCTTCTCCTTTTCGTATAGCGCGATGTCGTCGCTCAAGCCATGCAGACGTTCTTGAGCTTTCGCTTTGGCGCTACGACTGCCTGTGGAAGCCACCGACGGCGTCTCGTTCTCTTTCCCAGCGCGACGCGGACGAATTGGTGTTGCAGCTCCGATGGTCCTCGTCTTCTTTGCAGACTTCTCGCTCTCTCCTCCATTAGAGTCTTCCATCTCAACGTCCTCGTTGCCAACCTGACCAACAACAACACCCTCTGCTGGCCCTCGTGGATATGCATTCTCCTCTGCAGCTTCAAGGATTGCTCGCTTCCTCTTCGCTCGTGGCGATAGCTTGTCTTCACCCCCGGGATAGTACTTCTCCCGCAACTTTGGTTCATCAAAGAACGTTTGCCCGATTATCTCGCCAAGGTTAGTGCGCGGAGGGAAATGATTATACTTCTTAATGTTGATGGGCCTAATCTCGCACTTGGCATAGCTTTCCTCAATCCAGAGATGGTTGATAACGGCGATCCCCCATTCAGGAGCAGCCTTGCATTTCTCGCTAGAGTCTCTAGCAGTGATTAAATGCGTGTTTTCAGCCCTCATCGTTCTAGTGAACTCGGCTCCAGAAGCCTTGATGAGATTCTCAAGATAAATTCGTGCTTCACCACCGTAATTTGACACTGTAATTTTTAAACCCTTGAACCCTTCTATGCCATTCTTGGGGACCGGATAGTGTAACAATCGACGGAGGGGCGATGTCCACTCGTTATGAACGATAAGCCAGTAAAGCCAGGCCAGATTTCCAACGTCTTTGCACGACTGCGCCGCTTGGACATATTGCGGACCGTCGCGGTATTGGCAGATGAGCATGTCGCAGTCCTCGACCTTATCCACGAGCTTTCCGCCACCTTTGACGATGATTTCCTTGACCACCTTTGACAGTCGATCGGTTATAGTCAAATCCGAGGATAGCAATACACTACGGTCCTGGAAGACAGTGACCGGTGGGCGTACGACCTCCCCATCAGACGGCAAGGGTAAAGGGAGATAATTCGGCGTCGGTGATGTCGCACCTGAGAGGTTTTCGTTGGGCGGAATTTTGAGAT
Organism: Fusarium redolens; assembly: GCF_020744475.1. NCBI lineage: Eukaryota > Fungi > Ascomycota > Sordariomycetes > Hypocreales > Nectriaceae > Fusarium > Fusarium redolens. The sequence goes on along the minus strand of NW_025763666.1, from coordinate 1,614,089 downwards.
CGTCTGCGGAAGTCTTCTTCAGAATTTCGGGATCGGGTAGTAGATAGGGGCCTTCGTCGATACGTTTTCCAAGTTTGAAACAATCATCAAACCTGGAGATTGTTAACGGCCAACATGATAAGCCTTTTGCGCTGGACTTACCAGTGTGGCAACACAACTTTGCCTTTCCACCCCTTTTGTAGAGCAACTTGGACCTTAGGATGATCCGTCGATAGGGCGCAGATATGTGTGGTTACTTTAGACGCATCTTTTGTTTCTTGTCCACCCAAAGCTATTGTAGCACCAGCAATACTCTCCTTATCGGTCTCTGGCAGATCCGCACAAGTCACCACTACCTCGGAAAAGATCATTCTCGGATCAGGCGAAAAAGGTCTGATTGGAGCCTGTTTTCTGCGAGCTATTGAGAGGGTGATCCATTGAGTCGTCACCACAGGAATCATAGCAGCCTGTGCCTCGGTGAACTGGGGGAAATCGATCGTGTTGGAGATGATGTGGGTGACCTTCTCGATCGGTAGCGAGCCGTCGCGTCGAGGTTCACAGATTTCTGCACCATTTTCTTCTAATATGGTTGAAAGCTAGGAGTTATCAGTATTGTGAATTGAGTTTGGCAGCTTCAGCATACCTCTCCGACCAGTCTGGGAGCCAGTAAATTGCTGGTGACGAACGCGATGGCGCATTCAGCAAATGTGTTGGTGGTGGCCATGTCGCGTGGTTAGGGCAAAAGGATAGGATGAGAGAGAACAAAATAAGCGAACAACTCCGTGGTTATGACATCAAGTCAAAAAAAAAATTTAAAAAAAATCTAAGCTCAAGAGATCAACAGCTGCGGACAGACATTAGGTTGTTGTAGAAGATACCGTGGGGTGCCTAGAAGCTATTATCAAGCTGCAGACGCGCCAACCACTCAACGCGAGAGTTTGACGCGTGCACGTGACCGTCAAATCCACCTAAATCTAAATGACGGTATGGTGGTGCACTGGCCTTCAGCTGGTAAGGCGGCCAGGCAAAAGAAATTCAATTACTATAATGGCAGATCTTTTGACAGGACTATTATTCAAGACTGGAGAATCACATATTCGGGGCCAAAGGTTATCATGAGCAGTTCCCAAGGACACAAGTGTCTAAGGGCTGTATTAATATAGTATATCCACATCTCCGTTCCCATTTCTTCATCCGAGTATATCCTCAATAACAAAATCATCCGTAAATATTTTCATCTCCAAAAAATTCAATGCGCCCAACACCGATGCAATGCTTTAACGTGTCATTAGTAGGGCGTATATCCCTTCTTTTCCTTTAACCAACCACACCCAATGGCCCCTCTACGACCTCCTCCAAGGAGGCCAAGGCCACTGCTGCTCCCATCAAGGAGCTCTCCTTTGCTGACACAAGCCTGATTGTTCTGTTTCCAGACTTTTCCATCTTGTCAGCCGCTACCAAGTCATTTAAATATGTCTGACAACTGTCAAGATAGCCAGGGTAGCTCTCAATAACGCCGCCGTTGTAGGCAACTGTCGTCTCAGCCAGGTCACGGTCTGCTTCAGCGCTGTCTCGCTCAGATGATTCGGGTGATAATGTGGACACGAACTTGTTCTGGCTGTCGATGCGCAAGTTCCAGAAAGCATGTACGCCAGCAGCAACAAGCGCACTTGAGCGCCTGGAGATCAAACCGGCGAGTTGCTTGAGGAATGATAGATCAGCAGCTGTGGGAGTATGGCTCGATGGGTGGCGAGAAGAGAACTGCTTGCGCGCCTCTTCAACATCAGAGCTTGTATCCCTGCGGTTGTTAGCCTCTTCAGTTCAGGCAGTCTTGAGGCTGAAACTCACCTCTCAATGATAGAAAGTGTCTCGGTCGAGAACGAGTAAGGTTTCTCCAGAGAAACAGGAACGACACCTCCAAAAACTCCAGTCGACTCAATCGCCTCAAGAAGTGCCAATCTGCAAATCTCGCCCAGATACATGCCGCTGACCATGTGCTCTAGAGGCTGAAACTCAGGTCGGGAGTGATTCGCCAACAATTGCCGGTCCCATCTTGTCAAGGGCAAGATATCGCGTCCCATCATACTGATCTCACTGTTGATGATGACATGTGTCGCTTTCTCGAACCATTGGGGAGGACGCTCGCCAAATTTGACACGTCCGATGGCGGATACAGGAAGATAGGCAGCAAGGTTGACACCAGTGCCAAGGATGAGGCCAAACCTTGTTGTGGGGTGGTTATACGACTCTGATAGTAAGCATGCACTAGAGTCGTTGACAATAGCTCGAAGTTCTACGTTGAGACCGCGGTTCAGACAGGCTGTTCGTACGATCTCTCCAAGATCTTGACCTAACAATCCGTTGCACGCAGCGAAGCCCTTGCCCATCCCTTGCAACTTGCCACCTGCTAGTGATGTTTGTCTAACGAATATTAGCTCTGGACGAAAGGAAGTGTGGAATAAGCATACTCAATAGGAAAACTCCAGGCCATCGACATAGGCAAAGGTCCATCAGATCTATCTTGCTGCTCTAGCTCTGCTGAAAGAGTCTCTAGTATTCTCTCGGCCATCCAGTCGAAGAACAATATGCCTTCTAGAGTTTTGATCTCGGGTGTGATGTGGAAGTTCCTCATGCTCACAATCCTGCTCTCCTCCCCGATATTGGACACGCGACCACATAGTTCCACCAATGCTACTCTGAGGGTTGAACCACCAACATCCAATGCTACAAAGCGGCCGACCTCTGTACCTCTTGGCAGCTGATGACTGTATGACGGTAGCATACATTCCATATCAGTTTCTAGTCGCTCTAGGAGTTGTTTTCGTAGGTTGTGAGATAGTTCTTGAAGACCATCTTGACTGACGGGGTCGAGGAATAGAGCCTCTGCCTCTTTGAGAAAGTCTTGGGTAGATTTGCGTGGCGTATTAGCGACTCGCGTCTTTGTGTTTGTTTCAAGTCCCAGAGAGCTGCCCCAGTAAGCCAAGAGCGACTGAACCAGTGATTTCCCCCGAAGGAGGCTCTTGATGATGGCAGCCAAGAGTGTCTTTTGAAAAGTCGCAGACATTATGGTAACGAGTGATTATGGAAAATAGAAACGAAAGGGGAGAAGGAAGAAGGTTTGAGTCATGGACACGACAGAATGTAAATAGTCCAAGAGAATGCGAAAAGAAGAGGCTGAAGCAACCGTCTTCGAAGGAATAGATGAGATGGGGTGAGGGTGAGAATCTTACGCCCCGATGGATGGACCAACTACTACTGCTACTAGCAGGTGGAGAGTGTCTGATGGACAGGCACAGGTTCCTGGGTAGGTAGCTCAGGCGAGGCGAGATCTGAAGGAAACAACACGAAGATGGAAATGGGCCACCTTTGATGGGACATGCCAGGAGTTGACGGGGTCAAAGCATGAGAAGGGACGGATAGTGCGGAGCAGACGACAGCAGAGTCCCGCAGAGAAAAAGCAGAAAAAAAGTCGACGTTGCAAGGGGAGTCGGTCTGATCGAATTCATTCAGTACAGCGCAGTTCACGCTGTGTCATGGAAAGTAGAGGGAGAGCGATAGAGGAGGTAAGTGGTAATTGGTAGTAGTAATGTATCATATCGCCTCCAATTCGTCCATGAGATCAGATTCAACGTCGCACAGCGAAAGCACCCGCTCACGCACATGCTCTCTCACAGGCGACACGCGACAACCGCCACCAGAGCATGGAAGAGCAGGCGCTGCGAGCCAGCAAATTAGTGAGCAGAAGCGCCTGTAACTGTAATTGTCATTGTGGCCTTTGACCTCTCTGTGGCCTTGAAGTTTGTTGGGTCAGACGGGGTCGAGGATCGTAGCCAGATGGGGAGGAGTTAGTTGTAACGTAACGTTGCGTGTGAGTGCCCCGTGAGAAAGTGGATGATTTTTATTAGTGAGTGGCATGGGGCCCGTCACGTTTTAATTGTTAGTGTACCGCTACTGACGCGTTATTGGAGAAGGGGCTTATTTGTGGCCGTCTCAACAATCTCCATAAAATCAGAGGGTTCATCTGATTTTACATGTTACTTCAAACTTGTCCTTGTTACACAGAAATCGCCAAGGAACGTAATTTGAAACAATCTGCCCTTCTTCGGCGCATCTACCACTACCCTGGACCCCTGCATTGAAGTGACCTTGCCATGAACATGAACAATAACCTGGAACCAATCCTGTCATCAACTAGTGCGCTTACACAGCTTCGATTCTTGATCATCTTGAGGGTGGTGACCTCGGTTTCACTGCTGAGGCGGAGACTTTAGGTAAGGGCAAAGTTTCAGAAGTATCCAATACGATGTGACTACCTATAACCAACACGAACAAAAGAACTTTGTCATGCTTCCACCTCCCGTAAAGAGAAATCGGGATTCCGAGACTCACCATGTATCTGATAACATCCTTCCAACGCTACCTTACATCGGAGCTAATGCTGGCTACTGTATATCACTGACTATATCCGTCTTTGACCCGTAAAAACAAGGAAACTTGACTTTGGCCAATGGAAACAGAAGCAACCTTGACAACACCACCTATCATGAGCAATACAGTGCGGCTTCTCAAACAGTCTCAAACTGGATAGTAAACGTTTCATTCCCTCCATCATGAATCACTGCACCTATCGTGACTTGCTATCCTACCTTACATTGCCCACTGAGCGAAGTCGCTCTCCCCACGCTACATCATGGATGGCAATGAGAAAGCGGAAAGGAAAGTGGTGTCCTATCTAGTGGCTTCTTTCATGATGCAACGGGTCCCCATGGATGGCAAGTGCCTCTTTCTTGGTAGTGACTTGCACGCCTTTGATAAGTTCTCTTCATAAGCAACTGACTCCTCGAGAGTGTAATAACATTTCTTCAAATCTTGACACACTCAAGAACTCCTACCAAAAATCCATTACTTGATAACTTCATTACTAAACCCAACACTTATAATATCACCCACTACCAATAACATAACCACAATATGCGGCTCATCATCCGTGACGACGAGGCTGAGGCATGCAAGTATGTCGCCAATTACGTCGTGGAGCGCATCAATGCCTTCCAACCTACACCCGAACATCCCTTTATCCTAGGCCTACCTACAGGCTCTAGCCCTATCGGAGTCTATGATATGCTAGTGCGCAAGTACAAGGCTGGCGAAGTATGTTCTATCACCTCATATTAGAGCAGCATCTAACGATAGCAGGTCTCTTTTGAGAATGTAGTCACCTTCAACATGGACGAGTACGTCGGTCTTCCTCGAGATGACCCAAACTCCTACCACTCCTTCATGTGGAAACACTTCTTCTCTCATGTCAACATTCATCCTTCCAACGTTCACATACTCAATGGCAACGCTGCCAGCCCGGAAGCTGAATGCGATGCATACGAGGATGCTATCAAGGCAGCTGGTGGTATTGATCTCTTCTTGGCCGGCATCGGTGAAGACGGGCACATCGCTTTCAACGAGCCCGGATCTAGCCTTGCCAGTCGCACCCGAGTCAAGACATTAGCCTACGATACCATCCTCTCCAACTCGCGCTTCTTTGACAACGATGTGAGCCGAGTGCCGCGGATGGCTTTGACAGTGGGCGTCCAAACTGTCCTTGAAGCAAGAGAGGTGGTTGTAATTATCCTGGGAGCTCGCAAGGCGCTTGCATTGCAAAAATGTGTCGAACAAGGCGTCAACCACATGTGGTCGCTATCATGCCTCCAACTCCACCCTCATCCCATGATTGTCGTCGATGAGGACGCCACATTGGAGCTTCAGGTCAAGACAGTCAAGGTAAGCAAAGCTCCCTCCCAAAAATCAGACTGCGCTAACATGAGCGATAGTACTTCAAGAGCATCGAGAAAGTTGCTCGCGAGCAGGGATTCGAGCAGATTCTTCCCTCCAAAGTACGAACTGGCAATGTTGCTATCCCTGAAACCAAGATTCAGAGAGCTCAGAGCCCTGCGATTATCGCTCCGGAGCCAATTGCTTCCCACCTCTTGCGCGCGACACCTGCGGGTGACTACTCAATGAGAACCCCTTCGCCTGATTTGTTCCCCGACCGAATGGCATCGCGTATTCCGGAACCGAACCTGAACCGCAGACTTACACCCAACCTCGAAGTCCAGACCGACGTTCCTAAGACGAAGGTTGAGATGATCGATAGCGCCGTCGCCATGTCTCCGGACGCTCCTGTCGCGAACTTGCTTCAACCGATGACCGCAAACATTAAGACAATGCGATCTCCGTCCCCAGACCTAATTCCCGACCGTATGGCCTCGCGCATTCCTGAGCCAGATCTAAACCGCAGGTTGACACCCAACCCCGAACTCCAGAATAGAATGAATACTATTGGAGCGCACTAAACGTGATATGTGGAGATGTTGGGATATGAGGAGTAGAAAAGAAATTGAGACCAGGAAGGTCTTGTTCAGTCGCTACAGGGTTGGTTCAGGAACAAAATTATCAGACTGTATCAGTACGACTACAACAATAGCATCTTTAGCCCCATATTCGATTGAGGCGTTTTATTACGGTTAGACATAGAGCATAAATACCATTGGTGGTTTGGATAGGCTGTGTGTTTGGAGTTTATGGGTGTTGCGTGTATCGTCGTTTGACGTGGAGGCGTTTTGGAGATAAGAAGGCCGATTCTTGGAAATTGTTCGTTATTTAGGACGACCAAAAGATACCCAGGTGTTCAATACAATCCATTTCCCCCTGAAACTTGAACATCCAGCCTGTGTATAGATTCACTGTTGAGCAACATGAGCATGCGCCAACAACATATGCTGTGTTTTGTAATACGGAACTTTGCAATAACCAATTGTCGCAATAAAATTCTCGGGTATCGATGCAAACCATCTTATGCCCTCAATGATGAGTTACCGTCCACTAATGTGTATGTACTTGCTCACAATGTGCTATAATCCCAAACAGACTCCTCCTTACCAGAATGCCCGTACAAAAGCTTAGATATATATAATATACAGGAAATCGACTTTTCCAACAATTCGTAACTCATCAGTTTCAACCACCTGTTGCATTTCAGTCAGAGGCGAAGTACCGCTTGGCCTTGCTCTTGAGCTGTTGTGCTTTCATCTCGGGTGGCATGATAGTGTGATGGACCACGTGAGGCCGATAAACAGCATCGACAGGCGGCATCCTGGTGGAGGTTAGTAACGTGAAAGTGGAGAGATCCAATAGAGTGGTAACGTACCAATCATCCACAGTCAGTGGAAAGTATTCGTACAAGGGATCAGCCCCCTCATCTGCAGGACTGTTTTCCCTATTCGCCCCTGCGGTGGTGTATCCTTTGCCAGAATTGGGACTGTGCAGCTCGGCACTGGAGCGGTTCGGACTTCTCTCGTCTTCTGATAGCGATAGGTTGATCGGCAGAGAAGCATTCTGACGTGGGATTGAATTTTTGTTATTGTGGGAATTTGCTACTTTAGCGGAGTTGTTTGGATCGCTGGACCAAGCTGGTATCGGGGGTCTAGTCATTGTTGGCGATAAGGCGACTCGTTTTGCCGGATGTGGACTTGCAACGGGTTGAGGACTGGGTAGTGGATGGGTCATTGGCCCAGGTGTTGCCCAGTCGTTTGGCTGCTTATCTGTCAGTCCTGTCCTTTATGTACATGAGATTTGGTCTTACCTGGAGATTTCCAGCAGGAGGATATCTTTGGGTGAAGTTCGTCGAATTCTCCCGTTCAAGTTTAAGCGTTGGGTGATCCACATTTGACGTCGATGTGCTTCTCCTCTCAAATCTCTTGTCGCCTGTAAGAGGAACGTCCTTCCTGCTATCGAAGTTTCTAGGACTCCGGCCACGAACAATGACTGGGCCGGATTTGATCTCCGATATTTTTATGAGTTCACCTGCCTGTGTCTTGCCCAGCAGGGTAATCTGGACCACGTAGTGCTGTTGCAAGCCCTTTCTTCTGCCGTTGTTAGCAGTAGCATGCTTGAACTGAAGCCGCTTCCAAGATATGGGCAGAGAAACACGGTGTGCGTCGATCTCTTGACCTGTCGTTATATCCAGTGTGATAGTAGGCGGCGCTGAAACGCCTTTCGAGTCGTCGCCTCCCTGGGGATTGGCGTTCTTCCAGGGAATCGATATTATTTCTGTAGCCTTTCCTTCGATGGATTCGATGGCTGCAATAGTCGCTACTAACTCAAATATTTGGATGTGTTGCCCTTGTTCATTCACAATATTCCTGATTCCTCGAGGGAGAGTGATCTGCCCCGAACACTGCCAGAGGTTGCGCCGATAACACGTCAACTCCATCGGGCGTCCAGTTGATTCTCCTCCGAAGACATCCTCGGCAACGAAGAACATGCCATACAATTCAGCCGTCATACCGGCTTCCACAAATTGGTTGTTCTCGTTGACAATGGTAGCATTGGAAACGGGAGCGGAGAACCCGAGAAGCTTATTATCGGGCTCCTGGGGAGATGATTCCTCGTGCAAGGCATCCTGATTCGGCGGAGGATCGAATTGTTGTCGAGTCGAGTATGAGAAGGGATCTTCAAAGGTCGAGGAAAAGGCATCCAAGTCGTACGAGGTGCCAAAAGGCAGAGTCTGCAGTGCAGCCCCATCACTGTAGATGTTAACTCGACTGGCTCCCAAGCCAAAGTTGCGCGCGCGTTGCAAGTGCGCTGCAGTACCTACAGAAGTGATTCATCAAATGTCATATCCTGATCGAACACGTCCATATTCATACTCTGAGAGTGAGCAGATCCGAAGTTCATCGCCATCGCTTCGCTGGAAGAGGCGCCAGTTGGCAGCCCCGACATTGAGTTGTAGGTTGACATGGCATTGTTCAGTTGAGAAGAGCCGTCAACGTCTCATTGGCGCGGCGGCGGAGACAGCGACACAACGTGATCGCGCAAGTATGTGCAACGATGCAAAGGGATGAGAAACAGCTGGCGACACCGGTGATGGCGGGTTGTTTCCCCGGTAGAGCGCCGAGTGTTTGGAGCGACGAGCAAACAGAGCTGAAAGAGTAGATAAGACAGGTAAAAGATCGAGTAGAGTGAGGTAGAGATAGTCAGGTAGTATGAGGAGAGGCGGAGGCGGAGGCGGAGAGAGTGTGGAGGGTCTGGGCTGCCGACCTCCAGCTAACTCTACGGGCTCCGGCTACTGTAGGTTTGTGGAGAGACCCACTGGGCTGACCCTTTCCTATTCCCAGCGATGAGTTCTGAAAGTTGATTGGTATTCGCTTCAACAATTGGCCGAGACAGAGCTTCATGTGAAGACTCGAGACCCCGCGGGCATTTTTCTCTGCTAAAAGAGAGCGCTATAATAAGAGGAAGCTTTAAGAGCTGTTCTTAGCGTTGTTTGCCATTTCGGCATCTTCCAGGAGGTTTCCATCCTTTTATCAAAGTCCATTAAAACGAAGCACAACGTTTGCAACATATGAAGTAACCTTTTATTTATCAATACTTGCTTCATGCCTAATGCTTCCAGCCAATGCTCCCTAGGTCTTTGCCTTTCTAATAACAATGCTCTTTTAATTCTAGTTTCTGTTTCATGCACGCGTACCTATTCTTATCATGAGGACGGGAACCAACACCAACGCCAAGCCAACCAAACTTTCACATCAACTTGCTCTCCTTGGCGGAGTCAGACACCCTCTCACCAAACTTCCACACTTCGTCCAGCACGAGGACTTCATTCGTTCCCCTGACTTCGCCCTGGCTTTCGTATCCGTCTGACAAAATCACCAGATCTGCGTCAGCCCCCGATTCCAGTGAACCCTTGACTCCCTGTAAGCCAAGCATGGCTGCGGGTGTTGATGTGACCGCTCCAAGGGCCTGAGGAATACTAGCACCAGTCCACTGTCTGAAATTATTAACGCACTCGAGGAGAGTGATTGAGCTGATGAGAATTAGATACAAGTTCTTACAGAGCAGATCAGTACGTACCTTCCAGCAATCGTGTCAGAGTTCTCAAGGAGGAGTTTAGAACCTTGCTTGACAATGTTACATGTGTATTCTCCGTTTGTCCACGGATAGGCTCCATCCGGGAGACCAACAAGATGCATAGCATCCGTGACCAGGATAAAGCCATCAGGATGAGCGCTGTAGGCAATCTTGATAGTCGTAGGATGCAAATGAATGCCATCCGAGATGATGCCAAAGTAAGGCCGTGGTAGGCTCTCGGCTTTGCCCAAAACTCCAAAGACACCTGGGTTTCTGTGATGCAATGGGCGCATGGCATTGAAGAGGTGTGTAATCATTGTAGCACCCTTACTGACAGCTTGAGATGTCTCTTCGTATGTTGCCTCAGTGTGGCCAACGGAATAGATGATTCCTCTTGATGTGATCTCCGGGATCAGGTTCATCATCTGTCCACGTTCCGGCGCTGCTGTAATCATCTTGATCGGCATCGGTGAGCCATCGGAGCGAGGGGTTATATTCTCACGACCGTAACATTGTTCAATGTCCTCAATCGATTGAGCTTGTGTGAGGACATCGACATTGTGAACTCCATTCTTGGTGGGACTCAAGAACGGACCCTCGCAATGAGCACCCAGTGACTCGGCGCCGTGAGCCGGGATCCGCAGTTCCCCAGACGGGCCAAGATACGGGAGCGCCTGGCAGGCGTTAGCTTCATGTACGATTGCCCCACCCAAGGGAAAAGCTTACCTTTTGGTATAATTCAGGCCGTTGGCTGGTGATGGTTGGGATGTATGATGTGACCCCTGTCATGACCAGTAGGCGATTGATCTTTTGGATGCTTTTGCCATATTCGGACATATCATCCAGCAAGGTTGAGAAATTGAAGCCAAAGGCACCGTTGAGCTGGCACTCGATCAGACCTGGTGCAATGATGCGCCCACCAAGATCAAGGGTATTGTCAGGCATGTTGCGGCCGCCATAGAAGGATGCCTGGCTATCAATGATCTTGCCAGTAATTGAGCTGACCCAAAGGTCCTCCCAGACCAAGTCGTTGCCTTTCAGCAGTCGACAGTTGGTAAACTTGGTGAGGCCATTCTTAGGCAAGGTCGGCGATACGGCGATAGGCATACTGAAGAAGGGTTGGAGGAGTCTGTGATGAAGAATTAGATATCTCAAACTGAGTTGTTTTGATACTCTCTATCTTGAGTTGAAAGTCCCTAAGGACAATGAATCACATAAAATGGAAGGCGAGTCGGGGTATACTAGTATTTTCCAGAGATTCCATACTCGGACGTCTAAAGCCCTATCAAGCCGCCAACAACGGCCACGTTTTTTCCAGATAGCATGGAAAAAGTGATATCGTCATTACGATTCAGTAACCATGCATCTGGTTCCAAGCGGACGGTGCCATCGTTGAAGCCGTGATAGTGAGACTGTGTGGAGATTTTTGGTCTGAACATGGTATGGTTCCCTTTTGCCATGTTGCTGTGCATATTGACAGTCAGAGACCAGGGTGCAGTGGAATACAAAGACCATGCCATCCGTCCATTTTTGCCTCAGAAGTAATGTTCATCCTTACCTGGTTCAATCTCTCACGTCTCGACACAACGTGAAACGGGCCTCTTTGTCGCCCGACCACTTGTTGCTATTGTTCCATGTAACGTTAACTCATGGGGCGTAACCCATCAAATCGCCTGCAACAAGAAACGGCCAACAAACAGGACGACCCCACTTTCCTATCGCCCAACAGCTGGTTCTTTCTTCAACTGACCAATCAATATACACCAATCACATCAGCCGAGGTTTAGGCGCTCGGCAACATTCCACCTCCACTCCAATGGCCCCTCCTCCTCCTGGGTCAGCGTCTAGCTCATCCTCGCGAGAAGGCTACCGCAGTGTCAATGCATCTCATCGTTACCTCAAGCACGCGGGGCCTTCAAGGGGTGAGCCAGAACCACAGCAGAAGAGATCAAAGTACCATGTGACGAGGCATCGACGCCGCCCAACCATCATGGCCCATACAGACAATAGCGACCTGGATCCAGCATGGCAAAATCTCGACCGGTACGTACCCACTCATTCACCTCCCCTCAGTCCCGTCGAGTCGCGTCTCCGGACGGCGCGGAACTGTCAAGGGCCGTCTCTCCACTCTTCGGCTCCGAATCTCGGAGAATTTTACTTCATTCATTCACTTGACATCATGATGCTAACTGGTTGTTCTGTAGTGCCATTGGGCAGATCCTGATTATGGGCTGGGATGGCACTGAAGTTACCCCCCAGATCAGGAGCCTCATTGAGGATCATCACCTTGGTTCCATTATACTTACAGCCAAGAACCTAAAATGTGAGCTCTACTTCCAGGCACATGTCTTGCTTCATTACTCTAACGTTATCAAGCTGCTCAGCAGACAGCAGAGCTGGTCCAGGAATTACAGACCATTGCTAAGAATGCTGGTCATTTACAACCTCTTCTCATCGCCCTCGATCAAGAGAATGGAGGAGTTAACAGTCTTTTTGATGAAGACTATGTATGCCAATTTCCCAGTGCCATGGGCGTTGCAGCCACTGGTCGAGCCGACCTAGCATATGAAGTGACAAAGGCTACTGCTACTGAGATCTCAGCATGTGGTGTCAACCTCATGCTAGGACCCGTCCTTGATGTATTGAATAATGCTCGCTACCAGCCTTTGGGAGTGCGTGCTACCGGAGACGACCCCCAAGAAGTATCACAATATGGCTTGGCTGCTCTAAGAGGAATTCGAGATGCTGGAATCGCTTCCTGCGGAAAACATTTCCCATCTTACGGAAATCTGAACTTTCTAGGCTCTAACCTAGATGTGCCTATCATCACTCAGACACTAGAGGAGCTCAGCATCAGCGCTCTGGTTCCATTTCGAAATGCCGTTGCTTCGGGGAAATTAGATGCTATGTTCATTGGAGGCTGCGGCATATCCAATCCATCCATGAATGTGAGCCACGCTTGTCTTTCAGATCAAGTCGTGGATGAGCTCCTACGCGATGAACTTGGATTTAACGGCGTCGCAATCTCAGAGTGCTTGGAGATGGAGGCTCTTAGTCATGAACTTGGTGTCCAGAATGGTGTCATCATGGCTGTCGAAGCAGGCTGTGACCTTGTCCTCCTATGCCGTGCCTACGATGTCCAACTTGAAGCTATCAAAGGTCTGAAGCTCGGTTATGAGAACGGCATCGTGACTAAGGAGCGAATTTTCACATCTCTGAGAAGGGTACTTAACCTTAAATCGACCTGTACCTCGTGGGAGAAGGCGTTGAACCCTCCAGGCATTTCTTTGCTTTCTCAACTCCATCCATCTCATCTTGCTCTGTCACTCCAAGCCTACGATGATTCCATCACAATCATTCGAGATAAGGAGAAGCTTATCCCACTCACAGCCTCAATGCATCCTGGAGAGGAGCTCCTCTTATTGACCCCCCTAGTCAAGCCGCTGCCCGCATCTTCACTCACCAAGAAGTTGCTCGCAGCTAAAGACAGCCAGAGTCAAGCAGAAGGCCAACACGAGATGTGGGCGCATAATGGTCGCGATCGAAGCGCAATTTTGAGTGGAGAGGGTGTCTTCCGAGAATTTGGCAAATCTCTTGCTCGAGCTCGCAACGAAAAGTTGCTTCACACAAGCTATACGGCTAATGGAGTTCGTCCAGGTAATGCTCTTGCCCCTTGACAGATGAAATTTATTCTGACCAGATTTAGTTCACGAAAACCTGATCAACAGAGCCTCTTGTATCATTATTGTCACTGCTGATGCCAACCGAAATCTTTATCAAGCAGGTTTCACTAAACACGTTGATATGATGTGCTCTATGCTTCGAACTAGAGGTCAAAAGAAGCAACTGATTGTAGTGGCAGTCAGCTCTCCGTATGATTTTGCAATGGATAAGTCTATTGGCACATACCTCTGCACCTTCGACTTTACCGAGAACGCCCTCCACGCTCTTGCCAGGACACTTGTTGGAGAAATTGCACCTCTTGGTACGCTTCCCGGCACACTACGCAAGAGCAAGAAGGTTCTCAAGTCCAGACAACACTGGCTGGTAGAAGAATATAGTGCGAAACGTGACGCCTCTGCTTTGAACGACCTACTTCGAGCTGTTCACCGAGCAAGCGCACCAGACCTGCAGTTTCTACGCACAACAACTGCTGCTTCCTTTCAGCTCAACAATTCCAATATTGCTGAGTCACATTTTGTTGTTAGAAATAGCAGTACCAACGCTTTATACGGCTTTGCTGCTACTTACTTTGTTCACGGTGTTGGTATTCTGGGTGGTATCTTTGTCGAGCCCACCAAACGGGATGTATCGATCGGAAGGTCACTTCATCGACGGGCGCTCAGAAGTCTCATACAGCGACGAGGAATTAAGCAAGTCCAGATAGGATCAGCGTTTCCTGGAGTTTTCCTGGGTATTCCCAATGATGTTGAGGTCAACACAATCAAAGAGTGGTTTGCGAACAGTGGTTGGGATGTCCAGTTTCCACGACGCGTATCAAATATGATTTTACAGGATGTGGCAAGCTGGTCTGCCCCAGAAGGTTTGCCTCAGAGCATTCAGAGAGCTGGTATCAGCTTTGACCTTATTCATGATTTGGATAATGCGGATGGTGTTCTCAGCCACGTCCGTACTAACGCAAATCCCGAGGTTTTAGAGCTTTACCGTCATGCGCTGTCGGAATCAAAGTTGAGTGGGATTGTCCGAGCCAAGGACGCGACAGGTACCTTGTTGGGTACAATCATTGTTTGCAAGCAGCGCAGTCCATTGGAAACGCATATTCCTTCATTGGTGTCACGATCTGAGGACATCAGTGGCATTATAGCTCCAGTTGTACCTCCTGGACCACAGGCAACGCTCGCTTTGCAGGGTCTGACGCTCATGGGTGTTCGCCAAGCCAGGAGTCACAAAGCTACAAAAGTGGTCCTTGGCTGGGTAAGTCAACCATCCCCCAGCCTTTTAATGTCGCTAATGAACCAGGTTGTGGATGATGGCACTGAGTCTCTCACAACGATGGGCTTTGAGACACTCCAAGAGTTCGAGGAAATCACAAACTCCCCAGAGAACGTAGGTATTCCTCATTTCTAAAGCTGCAACAGGTACTGACAATAAAAGTTCTCAAATATAATATAAATAAGGGATTCCTGTAGTTGGATTATCCCGAATCTACCGAGAAAATAACTACGTATGATCAGCGAATGGAGTATATACTGCCTTGAATAATATGCATTACAAAGTTTGCTACATCTTGGTTTAGGCCTCATTATTCTACTTCCCGATGTTATTCTCCCATGTTATCTTCTAGTCCTTGCATCGAGTCTTTGAAGGAAGACCTCTTGGTCTTGGCAGAAAACTCGCCAGTATCATAGTATAGCACTCCGTCCCGGTCGAAAAGCTGCACCTGAAGTTAGCCCTGCGCCAAAGAGAGAAAATCTATACTTTGAACATGTGGTTGTCAGCGTAGCACAACTGTGTTAAGGACAAAGCCATTATCATAAGGCTCCTGGCTAGTTTCTCTCATCCTCTTGTCTTACCCCTTTCCCTAACCATTCTTCCTGATATCACAGAAATGAACAACAGAGGCTCAAAGAAAATCCATTCTTGTATTATATTATTAAAAATAGCCCGAGATCAGTTGAACTGGCAGGCCTCCGCCTATGGTTCAGTCTGATACAGAACGCAAAGTAGACACTTCTTGGGCGAATCGCCCTATCAAAGATTATATAGCCACCAGTGAGAGACTGAAACAGTCTGGCATTCGACCCCGACATGGATAGCCTCTTGGTAAAAAAATGATGGTTAATTCTCTATCGGTGGGATCAGATGGGGGATGGGGACCTCGGTGAGTAGAAAGACTCAGGGCTTTAGTCAGGGGGCTAAGAATAACGAATTGAAAGGAGTCTCAAGTTTGTCTTAAAGTCTATACTAGAGTTGCTTAAATTTATCCTAGATTACCTAAATCTTTTATGACTTAGGACCAAGGTCTCAGATTATCTTACCCCTGGGGGGATGCCTTTGAGGTAGAAGATATTCGGTTATCTGCTCAAAATTCATGTCCCAGAAGTATTCAAAGAGTGAATCTTGAAATATCACCGTAGTTGGTCACCCACACAAGCTAAGGGAAGAGAAAAATAAGCAAACCGTTTTTCCAGTGTTTGATCTCAAACCTAAACATCTCCAATGAGCACATATGTCCAACATTCACTATTCCCAGTAGTTCTTCAACTGCAAACATTTTCGTATATTATTGGAAGTCTCCGCCTCCCTAGAATTTCTCAAGGCCATAGCCAAGCCAAGGGGCGGCAAATATCACTACCTTCGCACCAAATTTTATCTCCTATACTTCAATACCGTTGGCCATAACAATGATACCTGCAACTATACCGTGTGCAATTTCGAGGCTAGCTCGGTAGAACCTCAGCACACATGACTGACGGTACTGCTCATAAACCAGCTGCATCTTGTCCCCAATTTTGAAAATGCCCAGTGGCTACCATTCCCCTGGAATACTAGACACCATCAATCTCATAATGTCCGATCTTGAGGTGGTCTATCAGCTCAACCATTAACCCAGTGTAGTTTGTACTTTTCGTGCCGTATGGATACAACGCTCGCTGCTCGACAATGCAAGTCTTCTGGGTTCCATGCTTGCAGGCGCTGGTATACGCTCAATGCATTCTTTCTCCACCTCTAAGCCCTCTTTTTGGTAAATAGGCGTCAAAGGGGATGTTAGCCTAGCTTTGACTTGGTCACAATCTACAATAAGAGCGCCCCGAATTTCCGTGTACTCAAATGTCATGGCCTGATGCCCTAGCGACCATTAGGCAGAAGAGATTGCCAAGCTCTCCGGAAAAGTTACTATTGTTCTCGAGTGTCAGCAGTTTCCTGTGAATATGGTAGTAAATCAAACGATTAGATCAAGCTTGTCTACCTAGTACTTGTCGGACGCCATTCGCCAAGTCAAGGTTTACCATCTTTTGATATGCTAGGGTCTTCTTGTAAGTTCCCATTTCCCTTCTATGACTTGGCCTCCGACTAGTACTGGATTTTGCACCTCCGAAATCTCGAACGCTTCACGATGCTCTGGTTGTACAGCGCCTGGACATGATCCCTCTTGTCCAGGCATTGGAGTTTAACCAATATCAGGGCATTAGCATACTTGGCAAATTTCTCGGTGCCATCGTGCTGAATGGAGTCTCTGAGTGCTCATCTGGGGACGTCCACCGATATAGTATACCGTCAGAATACTCCAGTCGAACCGGCGATAAACATTCTTCGTCATCCTAGGCGGCAACGTCGCTGGGGTCTTCATATCGTGCAATTTCCCTTGAATGAGCCCAGTGAGGCTCGGCTCAGTATCCTCAAATTCGTCCTTGAGATCATCCGTATCTTCGGAGCTCTCGTCTGTAGGTTTACTCTCAATCCGAGTAAAGGTCCCTTTCATTTCTAGACTTCGTAAGTTCGATCCCAGTCACAGTCTCCTCCCTATGACGAAGCATGAGCCTATGCCAGCTTTGGTCAGAGCTCTTGAAGACTCATAGTATTATATCATTTGTAGATACCCAATCTTGCGATCGTTTGAAACTTCTCGGTTAAACAAACAATCCTGACTGCTCCCCACGCCACTCATCAGCAAATGTCATCACGCAGGACAGCACGGAGGTGAGCCATAATGTACTTTGAATGAGATAAGGAAAAATATCTTTGTTTGTCAAAACACTTCAACACAGTTCCGCATATGCTGAGTCAATAAGAAAGTCCGTTAAAAATAATATGTCCTTCGCCATGTATTGTTTGATTGTCCTTTTACCCGTTGCCAAGTTAAAACTCCGTGAATAATAAGCCCCGGGATTTCCCACCAATCTAATAACCGTTTTCGTACAGATAGTCATCTCGGAAGAGCAACAAGCAGAATAGATAGTGGTGAGGTGATGGAAGTGAAGTGGCGGAAAAGTGTATGGGTGTGTATGTCGCTTGTAAAAACAAAAAATTAAAGGGAAAAATTGCTTCTGGTCGTCTAACATCCGTCGTCTTCACATTCATCAAGGCTTCCGTAGCCAGTATCCGAATCAATTCCCACCATGCTCTTGTTGATGGCCAGGCACCGGTTGACGACCTTCTCTCGTACATCAGAAGCAACGCCACACTTCTCCCCGGGAGCACCGCCCATCCATAGACGAAGACCACCAGATAGTCGCTCAAGAGAGGCCTGGAAAGTCTCAGCGGCTGCTTTGTGCTCGTAGAGCTCCTCCATCAGCTCCAGAGTTGCGGTGCATCCGAGAAGAGACATCTGTGGAGCGTTGCCACGGGTCATGATTGATTCAATCATGCGGAGTCCTTGGTGAGTACTTCCAGGAGTGCATTCGACACGTCGGAGGTGAGCGATGGCCATGGCGCATCGTAGGGCAAGTCGGAGATCGGGAGTAGAGGCCTGGAAGCTTGAGTCAACGACACAGATGGAAGAGCTCAAGAGAGCATCGACCTTTTCGTTGCCCATTGATTGCAAGGCAGAGGCGATGTTAGCGCCGCGTGCCTTATCAACGAGAACTGCTCGTGCCACGATAGCCCGGGCCTGTGCGGTTGACCCCAAGGGTGCAGCCTTGATGGTGAGTTCGATATCTTCAACCTTAGTGCTTAGAATTTCTTCGTCCTTTTCCATTGTGGCGACCAAAGTTCGATGTAGGGATTGGGTTGACCACCAGGCAGCAACAGCATCAAGAGGAGATCCAATAGCGGTATCGTCAACAACAGAATCCATGCCATCCATAGGGGTCACAACGTTGTAATCAGTATCGGTATTGAAGGCCAGGTTGTGTGCTCGCTGAATAACATCGTCGTTGAGCACTTCATCGCAGTCTTGTTCAACCAACAAAGCGAGATGTTCGGGCAAGTCGTCGTCATGCTGCTCGGATGACTCGCGGTGAAGTTGAGTAAGAAGGCGGTTTAGCTGACGGGCCTCGTTCCACTTGCTACGAGCAAGTTTGGCAGCGATGGCGTTGATTGCTCCAAGTTGAAGTCGGTTCTGGCTCAGGTCCCAGAGAAGAACGCGGATATGAAGGGCCTTGAGCATGAGCCTGGCAGGAGTGTCGGGGAGAGTGCCGGAAGCGAGAAGTGTCAGAATAAGGCGGCTCTTGTTGATTTCAACGTCGCCGCCAGCCAATTGCGAGTCGAGGGCAATGCTCCAGGCCTGGACACGAGCGGTTTCCTGCTCCTCAGTCAAACCAGTGATTGCTTGATAACCATGAACTCCAATTGCATTTCGGAGGCTGAGCTTGAGAGTCTTCAAGATGAGAGCTGCCGCCTCGAGGAAGAAATTGTGGCGAGGGACCCATACGGTCTGAATAGCAGTAAGCCAAGCTTGTCGGCGGACATGAATTGGTGAAGCGAGTGATGGCGCTGCCTGAAGGACCCCGACTTGTGGTTTCTTAGACTTTTGCGGGGCTTGTGTGAATAGTGAAGGAACGAACACCCAAAGGAATGTTCCAAGTAGGAGAATAATTCGGAGTGAAGTATGAAGATGGTAGCCTCCGACGGTCAAGTCAAGGCCACTCGCTGCACTCTTCAGAAGCTGAATAGGCATGGCGAACAAGCCACGACCTTCAGGCTTCTCATTACTGACTTCATCTTCACGCATGGCCTCCAAAATCATGAGACCGGCGAGTGAGCCGACCATCAATTTACCAAAGTAAGGACCGGCATTGTTCCACCGATTTTGCTGCATTTGCTGTTGCTGTTGAATCTGCTGCTGTCGAATGAGCGCGGGGTTTCCACCACGGAACTGTTGTTGTGGTACAGGATATGTTTGACCAGAAGCCATTTGTTGTGAGATGATTCTCTTCATATCATCGGGTACTTGAATCATGCCTCCTGGTTGCGCGCTGCCGTCCTGCGACGGGCCCATCGGTGAGCCGACAAATTGCTGCGCATCCTGTGCATATTGGATTGGCGTAGGTGGTTGCTGAAGAGGGCTGATGGCGCCATTCATCGCCCCAGCCATGAAAAGCTTTTCGAAGGCGGCAATTCGGGCTTGCATAGCACCATTTTCGTCGAGTAGCCGATTGTTACGCTTCTCAAGATGTCGGATATATTCAGTCGCCTTGCTCAAGACCTATCGAGTGATTAGCGTGAGTAATATTGCTGAAAGCGCACAGCGTACAGTAGCCTTGTTCAGCTTGTGAGCTGGAGTCAGACCATGAAGTTCCTCGCGATCTTCAGTCGTATCTTCACCTCGCGCGCTCTTGGACATGATGCGAAGACTGGGAACGCTATCTCTTAAAGCGGCGATCTTGTCATTCAAATTGGTTCGATATCGCTTCTCAATCATATTATGGGCGGTCTTCTTCACCGGTTGGTCGCCATCCTCTTCTTCCTCCTCCTCATCCTCAGGGTCGGCGGAAGACTTGCGCTTTCGCGATGCTTTCGAAGATCCATCGGCGGGATCCGGTGACGAAAAAACACCTCTTCTGAGTTCACCATTTGCCGAGTCCGGACTGGAGGCGCTCTTCGGGGAGTGATATTGGAGATGTGGCGGCATGGCGATGTTGCGCAGCTTCTCCTGCAGAGCAGGAGTCAGATGGCTGATAAGGGCTGGTTGAAGTACGGTGTTGTCGTTGAAACTGGCCTGTCGCAGGGAAGGATTTGAAGCGGCGTAGATTGATTCGGGGCTGAGAGTGGTTGCCGGAAGGCCGTCGATACTGGTAGAGATGGGAAGCTGTTGAAGGTTCTGCTGATCCTGACCGAAAGCGAGATTCCAAGGAGAAGGTTGATAGCTAGTCTGAGCAGGAGGTGCGGTGCTGCTAGAGGGGTCGTACGAGTCGTAAGGGGGCGTGCCGGTGAACTGCCATGCAGCGTCGTAGTATTGTTGCTGGGTCTGGGGACGGGAGGAATCGTTGGGCAGGGAGGTTGAGGAGGGGTCAGATTTCACGACCGAGCCATCATCAACGAAACCACCTAGATTCGGATCTTGAAGGCCATAAAGGCTGTTGGCAGAATCATGGTCGGCCATGTCGGAGAAGCGGGAGCCGGGCATGATGGGGATAGGCCAGCACCATGCAATGCAGTTGCGATGGCCTGATTGAGAGACCCAGTGATTGGGGTGACCCCGAAGGAGTCGCCGTGGTCGAGCGAGGCCTTTCGGGAAGACGAGGGCCTTTGGCCGACGATACTAAGAACAAGGGTCGATGTTGTCTGTCCAGTTGGGTTGAATTGGCCTCTATTCCCAGTGTGGCCTGTTCAATTGACTCTCTCGGCCGAAGAGTGGACTTGACCGCGATAGCCTCAGCTACGACTATGGCTCCAGGTACAGCGGCAGCGGCAGCTACAGCTACAGGCTGTGCTGAGGGTCAGCCTGCAATACTTGACAGGCCTATAGCCTCTGCTAAGGCGATCAATCGGTGGATAAGATGGAAATTCGGTGGTGAGGGCGTGCTGCAACCACAGAATGAATCGATGGTTGTCTCAATGACTCTCTGATCGAATGATTGAACGGGTGTTGCCGAACGGTTGACGGGTGAGAAAGGACAGTACAGGGGTTCTACAGCAAGGGAAGAGCAGCGCAGTCTCGCGATTATGGTTCGACTGGCAACGGATAGCAGGTAAACTTGCTGATGGAAGAATAGGCGATTTGGGCGATGATTCGGAGACGAGCGATGGATGCAAGGAATTCAGTTTGAGAAGAGGGCAGAAAATCGTACGATGGAACCCGGATATCAGCCCAGTGACGCCTAGTCAAGTCCGCGCTTGGCCAAGCTCGTCTTTTGTAGAAAGACTGGAGTGATGAGTTCAGGGGATCCACTTGTATTCGAGTGTTTACTCTAAATACAGTGCAGAACGTCCATGATCTCTGGTGGCGTACTCACTAAGCCCAGCGACTGGCACGGGATAAGTCTCCAGGCGAGGGGCGTTACGGCCTGGACCGTACAGTATTGGCGATCTGAGGAATACGGTCCACTTTAGTTAGAGGTTTACCCCTCTCGCATTCGGATTTGAGGCGCATTCTGCACTGTGCACACAGTCACAAATCTAGTAACCCGTCAAGCACAAGCCAACTTTGTTTGATCAAATTGGAATGGGAGACCTCACAAGGACCAGGGATTCAATTTTATTAAAAAAAAACTCGACTCAAGGCGCAGAGAATATCCTCATAATCGGGTCGTCATTGATGAGGTCTCAGTTGCTTTTGTCAAACTCTCCCCTTAAAATACACTGTTGAAAGATAAAACATAAACCGTGGTGCTACTTGAGTTGTCTCGGGTCAGCCACGCGAGTCTCAGTCTTGCGTCCCATGGTTCACAGGAACTCAATTATTACATTCCAGCCGGCATAGACCACGACCCAAGCGACGGTTACTCGGGAGCATTTGAGTATCTAATTAAATGACTTTATAACGGTTGCCAAGATTTCATTGTGAAGAATTCGAGTTAACCTGGATCCCAATCCCTCGAACCTGTCATCTCCCGTCTGGTGCAACCCTCTCAGGTACTGTGCGACGGATAGCTACATACAAATACCGAACTATTGGTGCCCTGCCAATCCGCGTTGAACAGAAGATCAGTTCGGGTTTCACAACGCAGGCTATTCTTGCATGTCTTGGGCTCAGCTTTCAGCTCCTCTGCCACTATTCTCGCTTCTCAGATGGTCCCCGCAGCCACCAAATGATCGTGATCCCAATATTAAATCCTCCTTCTAACTATTCCTAATCCATCCCGATGATCAAACAATCAACCTTGCGTCACTCTCTAGTTTTAACGCTTGTTGCTTTTTAAGTATCATCACGTGCACCTTGTTAATTGTTCCGATTGGCGATTCAAGATCTTGAGATCGTGAAGTTGATACTAGATATTAGCGCCTGGGTAACATCAGATGGAAAACACCGCGTCTGTTGTGTCACGTTACACAATTGAAAACAACGTGAACGAAACTGAATCAATTTGGCAGGAATAAATGATATACAAGTGAATATTTTATGCAAATAGTAATGTTCTGGTCCTTGCGGCCGTTACTAAATCCCCGCAAGCCCGTGGGCCAGCTCTAACCAAATACTGTAAGCCCCAACCAAGAAGACCCCTATGTCTTGATATCAATGACATGAAAGGAAATAATGCAACGTGAGTCCCGTTAATAATCATAAACTCCAATCATTTCGTTTACCAAACGTCATCCGAACTCTGAACCATCTCCAACGTCGGTGTCTTAGGTACCATGCGTTTCATTCTCTTCCGATCCTCCCTGGTTACAAGCGAAGGTGTCACAGGCATGCATGGCGTGAAGGGTTGATAAGGCGAATAAGGTACTGCACCAGCTGTATGCGGAGTCATTGCTCCGCTTGGTGATAGTGGTCCTTTCCTCTCGAACACAGTCTGTTTGGTAGTCTGGGCAATGGTATTCGGTGAAACCATGGCAGGTTCGTAGGCACGCAATGGCAGAGAACCGCCAGTGCGTACAGCTGAAGGCGCGTTGGCACGGTGGAATGTCTGTCCAGGCTTGGGTGACGCGGGAAGAGATGGGAACCGTGAACCGGGCTTTGGAGACGATGGCAAGCCGACCAGCGGTGCTTGAGAGTGTTCCGAAGTTGCTGACTCGGGATCACGCTCGCTGGGTGCATGCGATACGGTCCGGGCGTGGCCAGGATAAGGAAGTTGACTTCCGATACGTTCATCGATGCTCAAAACACTTTCGGGCGAGATATCCGGGGTCGGAAGTGAAGCATGGGTCTTGGGCGGGAGGGCCGGTGAACCATACGGGACCTGATTAGTGGGTACCGGAGGGGGAGCAGCCGGAGCATAATGCCGGGGAGGAATCGCGCTCATCTCCTGTCCTTCATAGCGGGGAAATTCACCCGATTGAGGGGTCATTAGAGGCGATGAGATGCTCATACCCTTCATCTGCTTCTTCTTCGGTGATCGTAGTGCTGATAGAAATGAGGAGGTCCTTGACTGGCTCTTCTCCTCGCGAGAAGCAGAGAGGTTGAGTGTTGCTGGCTTGCTCCTCTCCTTCTTCGATGGCGAGGATGTCGAAGATTTAAGAGAGAGGACGGAAGCCGAAGCTGAAGGGCGTGGTTGGTGGTGAGCAGTGGGCGGAAGAGGAACATCGTAAACAACTCCTCGTTTCTTTGCATCCTCGTGCTCCAGGACATGCTTGTACATGTCTTCAAGCTGAGATTGAGCCATGATTCTGTCTACTGCCACAACACGGGGATCGACAAAAGGATTGGTTCCGGGAGCTCCAATACTTGAAGCCGGCGATGGATAGATGTATGGATTTCCTTCGTGCGAGTCCTGGAAGCTCGGTTTGACAAATTCGGTGTCGGTAATGATATTCAAAGATGTAGGCAGAGCTGTTGGAGGAAAGTCAGGACTGACAATATCTTTCCGGACTTCAAAGTCGACCTCGTCAATTCCAGCTGCAATATGTTCGCGCCGCTTCTTTGATAGAGCTAGCAGTGTTATGGCGACCAGCACCAATGATACAGCGTATGCTCCGATTATACCACCAATCTGGGCAGGCAGATAGGTTGTGTCAATTGGTCCTCCTGGCAAAGGCTTATCTGTGTCCCGGGCTTGGAGTATCGATGATAGGACAGGTTCAGGCTGGGCTGTTGTAATGAGTGACAGAGGCAGAAGCAGACCAAGTTGTAGTGAGTAGCGAACACCCTCGAGAAGCATCGTGGGAAACGAGGTCAAGGCGAGACACTTATTCTTTATGGAGGAGCCAGCTTGTGCGATGTGACCTCCTGAGCACGATGAGACGAAACACTAGAGAAGAACATCATGCACGGAAGAGGGAACTTGCGGTCTCAACGAGGTATATAGCGGGCTGTGTCATGATCGTCTATCACTCTGCGTTAGCCGCTGAGCTATCCAGGTCTGGACGCTGAGTCGCTGAGCAGACAACGCCAGTCAACTGGCGGTCGTCGAATAGCGGCCGAATGCATGAGAATACGTCTGAGAATAGCTCGATACCCTTGGTGATGGCAACAGAGTGGTTGCAGGCGTTATGTGAGGGCCCAAGTGTGACGAGGCCATCTACGAGCTGTGGTTGGATGGTTAACCGCTGAGCGATATAGTGTGCCAGCGGCTGATTGGCTATTAGCTCCCACTACCAAC
Source organism: Fusarium redolens (assembly GCF_020744475.1). NCBI lineage: Eukaryota > Fungi > Ascomycota > Sordariomycetes > Hypocreales > Nectriaceae > Fusarium > Fusarium redolens. The sequence goes on along the minus strand of NW_025763666.1, from coordinate 1,589,103 downwards.
CACCGTTATCCACATACATAACCTATCGCTGGCTCTAGAATCCTAGCTGCCGGGATACACTGCAGTGTTTTCTCGCTTTAAGCTTCTCTGTGGTTGTCTCGTTTCTGCCGTTGAAGGGTCCCAAGCGGGGCGGGGCGATCCTTGCTTTTCACCATCACAAGAGAGGTCTTGTCCGACTCACACGTTCCTGGATCTGCGGGGCCAAACCAACAACCATTGAGCCAGCGATTGGTGATGATACTCTTCAATCACTCAACTAACGGCATAGACGATGCAGTCTAGGCAGTGAGGGTCACTTTGAGGCCCAATTGTGTGTGTTGCCTGCATCATCCAGGCTGTCGGGCCCTGAACCATGTGGAATTTTCCACTATTCCTCTCATCATGTGATGTGCCAAAGTCTTCGAATGGGAATGTTCGTCTTCGTGTGACATCAGGTAGCTCGGCATTGCTAGTGATGTTCATGCTGATCCCCTCGAATAGAAATACCTCTCACGGCGCCTATTGTGTAAAGTCGCACTACTATCGCACGACTCTAGCTTCATGTTACCCTGTACAAGTGACTTCGGTGATATGGTTGGTGATTGCTTGCTGGAGACGTGACAATCATAATTCAGGACCATGTCGGATTTTGATACACATGTAAAACAAACGTCTATGCGGTGAGCATCCTGCTGTGCAAAGAGAAGGACTGATGGTTTATATCGATATGCGGTTATGCCTCCTTGATGAGTAGATTGCAATGTTACACAACATCAGTAGAAATTTTATGTTTCATACCTAGTGTTCAAAACTGTTTGGGTAACGATGTCAACGGTGTCCCACGGTATCGTTCTTCACCTAACACAAACTCTCAGGGTGGGACGTCACCGTAGCATTGGACTTTTGCTTGTCACTCTTTAGCGGTGACTGATGTGGCATATCGTGACAGTGATAGTGATGGGAGAAGCCTTAGCGTAAAGGGGATGTGACGAAGATGATAACGAGATCTGACAGAGTTGAAGGATGATAATGGTTTCCCCACTAATAGAGTCAATGGAGGAATTCGTTATGATTGAAAAGGGCATCGAATTTATGGGCTAGTCCAGCATCATGAGCACAATATTCTCTTCAAATACGAGAGTAGTAAGTGTGTGAGTGAGACAAGAATCCAGAATAAACCGTCATCAACAATAATAAAGCAAGTACTTAATTGAAGTCAATAATAAGAACCGAAGCGTGAAATTTTACTTCAGGATAATTTGGTCCTACCCACCCTGTGACCTCGCAGAGACGTTGTACTGCACGTGACATCGCGAAAATGACATCGCGTCGCGCGATGCCTGCTTGTCATCAACGCGAAAGCCCCTCGACTGAAAAGCGATAGACATCACGACAGCGACTCCGGTGGCTTACATACCACGACGTAATCCCATTCGAGCAATCTCGCATGGGTATAGAAATTTCGATGATACCATTCTCTTCGACCAATCGACAGCAATTCGTGGCTTCGTCCACGTACCCAGCATGTCCACTTCAACCACACAAGATGCGATTCTCCGGTCGTTGAACGAGGCGCAACGCCGAGCCGTGACCTCGTCCGCATCAACTGTCGCAATTCTAGCTGGTCCCGGTAGTGGAAAGACTCATACTCTTACCTCACGAGTAGTATGGCTGATTCAAAGAGTTGGCTATCGCCCTGCCGACGTGATCGTCGCAACTTTTACCGTTAAAGCCGCCAGAGAAATGAAAGAGCGTATAGGAAAAGCTCTAGGCGAGGAATGCGAAAAAAAGATTGTGCTTGGAACATTTCACTCGATTGCCCGAAGATATTTGTCCATATACGGAAGTCGCATCGGACTAGACTCGAAATTTGGAATTGCAGACGATGGAGATTCGAGGGCGATCATTCAGAGAATCTGCAAGAGGCTGGAACTCGGTATTGAACCGCTACATGCGAGGTCATGGATCAGTAAAGAGAAAGCGAAAGGACCAAATGCGGTCCCAGCTCCAACGCAGAAAGGCAAAAAGGAGAACCCCGCGCTTAGGACATGTTATGAAGAGTATCAAGCTCAACTCACAAGGTCAAATTTGCTGGACTATGATGATCTCCTGGTCAAATGTGTCGAATTGTTGAGAGATCACCCAGCTTGCGTTTCGAACGTTCAGACTGTCCTTATCGACGAGTACCAGGATACAAACGGCATTCAATATGAGCTAATGAAGTTATTCGCCCAGGCGCGCCAGCGAATCACGATCGTAGGCGACCCTGATCAGAGTATCTATGGCTGGCGATCGGCCGAGATTCGAAACCTTTATCGGCTGTTGAGAGACTATCCTGATACGGATGAAATCTCCCTGGAAGAAAACTATCGATCGTCACAATCCATCCTTGATGTGTCTCTCAACGTTATTCAACAGGATAAAAAGAGATACCAGAAAGTGTTACTGCCAGTCCACACTAAGGGAGCGCGACCAGTCCTCAGAACACTGAAGAGCTCGTCTTCCGAAGGCGAATGGATCGTTTCCGAGATCAAGCGAGTTATCATGATGTTCGGAAATATGCTCAATTTCGAAGATGTCGCGATTCTTCTGAGATCAGCTGCGCTTTCGCGACACATTGAATCGGCTTTGGGAAAAGCCGGTGTCGCATACCGAATGATCGGAGGCCATAAATTCTATGAACGAAAGGAGATTAAAGTCCTGATAGATTATCTCCGTGTGGTGAGCCAGCCTGACAACAACGATGCGCTGGCCAGGATCATCAATGTGCCAAGAAGAGGTATAGGAGAAGCAACAATCAAGTCTCTTCTTGAAGAGGCAGAGCAGACTAACATGAGCCTCTGGACTTTGATTCTCAAACACTGTAGAGGCAATCGTAAAGCAAACACCAACATCAGGCCAAAGATGGAGCAAAAACTCAATACAGAACTCATCCGGACCATCTCGAGTCTACGAAAAGAAGCCGATCAAATTAGTCAGAGCAGCCCTGTCACTCTGGTCAACTTGATAGAGCAACTGATTGGTCATCTTGATTTTAAGAAGTATTTGGAGGAAGAATACACAGAAGAGCATGAACAGCGATGGGCCAACGTTCAGGAGTTTGTTAATCTGGTTAGCGATTTTATGAGAGATTTTGGCGCACCGGAGGAAGAAGCACTTCCAGAAATCGAGAACGTGGATCAAGTGAGGGAGGATGATATGCTAGGCCGGTTCTTGGCCAACGTATCATTGGCATCGGACGCACAGAACAAAGGCGACACAAAAGACCAGAAATCGTTGATCACTATATCGACCATCCACGCAGCGAAGGGACTGGAGTGGCCTGTTGTTTTCGTGCCCTCCGTTTATACTGGATCAATACCACATTCAAGATCGGAAGACACAGACGAGGAACGGCGTCTTCTCTACGTGGCGATGACACGAGCCCAAGCGCTATTGTACCTAAGCTGTCCGCTCTACGGTTCGCAAGGGATGAGCAGTAAGGTCGAACTTTCACCGTTTGTCTCCCCTTTTGCATCCAAGGTCTTCGCCAAAAAGGGGCCATCATTCGATCGAGCAGTTGTGGAGGGCGTTGCTAAAATCTTGGGACGAGACGCCCCAGGTGAGAAGGCAATATTCGGAAAACTCCCTCCTATGTTCTCAGTTGAAGATGACGGGTTTCCTGTTGATCCTGTCGATCCAAAGAACGTCGATAGATACGACGAGGAGACTGGTCGACATTACTCCCGGGCACCTAAGCGCCAGCGTACGGCGCACCCGGTCACTTCATACGATGAAACAGATGAGCTTCCATGGCAGAGAGAATATGCCACAACGATGGAACAATCGTCTGATTTCACCGTGTCTGCTTTACCAGGTTTCACAACCGCTGGAGCTCATAGAGTTGCCCTAGACGCCGCCGCTGCCGCTGCAGCAGCAGCACAACCGACAAGCTCGAAGCCAGGGCCGAAGAAGGGATCGACGAAAAGAAGCGTCGGGCAAAAGAGTATGCTTGGATGGCTCAACCATGGAAGAGATGCGCCTCGACCTCCGTCCGAACCTCAGCCTCTACCACAGCACCAGACTAGGTCTTTTGCACAGGTGCGATACCAGTCTGCTTTGTCGCGGCAAAACAGTATGCCAGCGAGACTACCGACAGGCTCCGAGCCACAAAAGCCATTGATCGATCCAGAGCTGGCAAAACACAAAATTCCCTCTGCACGACCCCTATCAAAACCGAATGTGCCCAAGGTTGACACTGGTCCTCGAAAGCCTTACTCCTGTTTCTCCAGTTCACCACCGCGACCGCCGTCGAGAAAAGAGCCCGAGGAAGAGAACAAAAAGGACGAGGAAGAAGCATTGCCTAACAACCCTGCTTCAAGTCTTCACGCGACGACGTTCATGTCTGTTAAACCTAATGGGGGCGTGAGACGCCCAGTTGGTCTGGGGCCGGCGCCTTCAATGGATCGATTGCGTAAACCATTCAAACCGCTGACGATTAATCGACCGAAGCGACCAGGCGGCTGATGTGATGAGATCATGTGTCATGGTTTGCAGCAATGCTGTTATGTTTGAGCGAGGCGTTGTGGGGATCGTTAGGCATTATGGTTAAGCATAACCGAATTTGGTATTTGGGTTATATCACTTAAGAATATATATAGACCGTTTGTCAACTCTGGTAGAATTGAAAAATAGCAAGCACAATCCGATAAAAAACAATTCAATTACATATACGACGGACTTGAGTTATATAAACCCCAATCCCAATCCTTCAATTAAACCGCCACAAACATCATGTCGCCCACCATCACGAGCCGCCTCTCCACCTCTGCCAGCCAAGCTGCTCGCAGGTACATCTCAAGCTCAACAGCCATGAAGAGCACTGCCGCTCCCAATGTCCAGAAATCTACCGGCTTGGTTGAGAAATGGAGGAATGCCTCTTCTCAGAATCGACGATATGTCTTGGCAGGCCTCGCAGTCGTTGCCTCTGTCGATGTTTACTTGCACTACACCTATTCGAACTTGGTTTGGTGGTGAGGAGATTGTTAGGAACTGAGAAGGACCCATTGAGCCATGCTTAGGTCAACTCTGAGTGTTGCGCGACATGAGAATCGTTGCTAAGAGACTTCTGCGGAAGAGAAACGAGGAACAGTCATCTTATTTCGTTTGACCTCAATACTGTACATCATATTTCAATAATAGGATAATGAGAAGAACCTAAATCTTGGCATTCTTATTACGGAGCCTTCTGGTAGCCTCCTCACAAGTCAGTAAAGATATCGTAACAGGTAGGTAGGCATGGAGTCTGGTAATATCATTTGGACCATTTTAAACTTATGGATAACTTGCCAAGATCATGGTAGCAATAATTAAATGGATGTACCTCTTCGCGCACTTGATGAAATCTATGTGATTAAAATACATACAATCTATAATGCCTCTAACGTTTATCTATACCGTATTCTGATTAAAAAGGAATCTTGACACCAGAAGATCGCAGCTTCTGGAAGACACCCTGAGGATCGTACTTCTTGCTGGCAGCACGAAGCTTAGCAAGAGCCTCATCTCCAATAGTTGATAGAGGATCTTGTGTAAGATGAGCATAGTTGATAAACTTCCAAGCCCACCAAGCGTCCATCTCCTTTGCCTTAGTCTCGATGTCGTCCATGTAAGCCTTGAGGAGAGGGAAAGCAGACTCCTCGCTTGCTTTACCCTTGGCGGCCCATGTGAGGAGGAACATGATACCATCTCCATCCTCTGTATACTTGTCTAGACCCATGACATTGCCGCCGTTCTTGACGCCCTTCTCGGCGATGGACTTGGTGATGGGCTGGAACATGCAGAGCGTGTTGAGCTCTGACTCGGCACTGGGCATGAGGGCTTCGAGGGCCTGGTTGAGTTCGTCGTATTTCTCAACGACGTAGTTCAGGAGCTCAGCATTGGGCTTGAAGGAGCTTGTGAACCAGACATTGCGGAAGTGAGGAGGCTGGCCCGAACCGAGATCCTTAGTAACCTTGCTAAGCTTTTCAGTGACAGTAGTGTCACCCTGGATATCAGGGATGGCATAGAAGCTGTCGAAAGCAGGAGGCTTGACCTCACCCTTGGTGTTCTCTATAGCTGCGTTGAGAATAGTGCCACCAGCTAAGGCGGGAAGATAAGCCCAGTACACGATGCTGCTGGAGTTTTCGTCCTTGGGTACATTGGCGGTGAAATCAATGAGGGCGTCGATAACTGCAGGGCCTGACTCAGGCTTATAGAGAAGGTTACCACCCCAAATGGAGGGGTTGCTGCGGTCGACAAACTCAATGGGATACAGATCTATTCTTGTGATCAAGCCCAGGTTCCCAGAGCCGCCTTTCATGGCCTAGTTGAGGTTAACATGATGGACTGAAATGTAGTGTTATGAAGAAACTCACCTGCCAGAGATCGGCATTCTCTTCAGCGTTGGCCTCGACGATATCACCGTTGGCAAGAACGAGCTGCCAACCAGCCACTGTATCACAAGCCATTCCCTATATATGTAAGTTGCTGCTGTGTGTACTTTCAGTGTTCTGTCACTTACATGAGACGCAGAGTAGAAAGAGTTTCCTCCACCAGTCACAAAACCACCGACACCAACAGTTCCAGCACGACCACTATAGGGTGTAAGTAATAGGAAAAGACTTGGGACTCATTAGACATACCCAGCGACAGCAAGACCATATGGGATAAGAGTGTCGTAGACATCTTGCCAATGACCACCAGGCCCCACACTAACAACGTTCTTTTCTTCGTTATACGAGGTCCCATTCATGAAACCTGTAGCTCTTAGCATTAATAATCATGACAACGAGGTTCGCCATATATCACTTACCGAAGTCGATTGTAATGCCCTCCTCGACAGAGTTGGATAATTTAAAGTTGCCATGGCCGCCACCTCGTATACCGAACTTGCATTGGTTCTTGGTGATGACCTTCATGACCTTTGAGACATCATCGGGCTATGGATCATGTCAGAACTCCAGGTTGGGATCACGCATATACTCGGATTACGTACCGTCTTGGGCAGTACCATGCAGTCAGGATGCAAGGCAGCACTGACCGACCAGTAAGAGTCGATTCGCTCATTGTAAAGTGACTGATTCTTTGTGACGACAAGATCGGAGAGACCAGCCTCCTTTAGCAGAGCAGTACACTTGGATGTGACGTTAGCCATGATACAGATAAGAGAAGAGATAAGAGCAGTTGCTCATTGTGGCGGGATAAGAGAACAAGATGCAGGTTAAATGTGTATCAAGAATTGTCGATTGGCGAGGGGGTGACTCGAAACATGACTTACACACTGCTGAGGGCTAGAAGGAAGCATTGTGGTGCCATAGGCGGCTCCAGTAGCCAACACACCAAGCTTCATGGTTGTAACTGTGACGTATATCTCTAACAAAGAATGACAAGACGAGAAAGGAGACCCTCGATGATAGAACAAAGATGATATGCTCTATCAAAACAAGAAGAAAGGCAACGATCTACAGTTCACGGACGAGGAAGATCGTCTCGTTATTAAACGAACTACTCGCCCCTCAGCTGAACTAGTTGATCTCCTATCTTCGGTAATAGGAGACGGGGCGATGCTCGGGCGAGAGAGGGGCCGGCGAGTAGGCATTATTCCTAGTGCTGTCTTGTGATGTTCGTTGTGTTTTAGTGGCAGCTTGGGAGCGGAAGGGTAGTAGGGACAGCACTGTTATTGCTGGGATAGGTTCCACCGATATGCCAGGAGATATTGTAGATGAGCACCTCAACCCGGAGACAGGGTCAGAATGAGGAAGCACCTACTACGTGCTGTTACTACGTAGCACTGAAGGTCTGTGAGGCTTAAGATTGAGCTGCAGGTTGTCAGAACTTCACTCAGATACACGTGGAATATCCTTGGTTGTCAGGACCATTGTCTTGGATTATACCTTGTCAATTTTCCGCATTGCATCAGAGCTCTGAACATCAATATCTGAGTCTTGAAAGCCTCGCCTACCTCGGTCCAAATCCGTCCTCTTATGCGGTTGGCTATTCACCCCCGTCTTTTCGACAATACTAGTATGGGGCCCCTTGCTTGAACGGGGATATGATTGAGGAGATCCACGGCTCATGAATCCTCCTACCTCCCCACAGTAATCGGTACAGGGATTGGAATTGGTGAAGAAGCAGGGTTTAAACAGGGTTGTCTATTCTTAACCTTATTCGCAAGTACCGTCGCATAAGGATTTCGGTCAAGGAGCAGGTTCTCACCTCGAACCATTATTGAAACCTCTATAATCATTCGAGATTTTTTTTCTTTCTCTATAGTTTATGCGCTACAGGTTATTCTCCGTCTGGGTGTGATCCGCGCACCTGAGAAACCCCTAGTAGGCCAGCCCACTTAGTGTTTATTCACCTGTCTCTATCAGATACTGATCGTCATGAAAACTCCACGTGTATTTGGTGACTTTCCGTATTATGCCCGCATATGACAGGTCGCAGGGGCATTTTGATTCCGCAGGTCTGTTCGCAATGACGGAAGATGTCTCATTGGCTCTGTTAGAGATAGACGAGGCTGCCATGTGAGATTGCTGCGAACTAAATCAAAGCTCGGTGAGAAGGATTGGTTATGATGCAAAGTGTAACGAGTTACATTCCTGTAACAGTTGTTTGTTCCTTGCAGCCACCAGGTCTTGGTGTTTGTCGATGGACAGGGTTATCCTTGGCTCTGCTGTCAATGTTGAGTTCCCGTGGCATCTAGACCAGATCCTCATGATCCTTCAAATCGACCATTTACAGAAGAACATACGATTCAATCTCGCTCAGTATATGTACCGCTATATGATATAAAAAGGCAGCTTAATGGACAGAATATTCCACGTTGACTACTCGGTCTTGACAAACCCTTCAACTTTCAGACTCATGTTTGTTGACCAGTCATTATCCTTGTCTTCTAGTGCCTGCACGACTAGCCATGCATGAGATGATCCGATCTGATCACAATCAAAAGGATCACGACCAAAGACACCTTGATGCCCATCTCCATCAACAGGGTACCAAAACACCTCTGCAACAATCTGAAGCATCGCCACAGCAATCCCCCAAGCGCATAAACGGCATTGCCGTCTTAACAAAACACTACTATAAACACATTCCAATTCCGTACTGAAGATCCGGCCCAGGAGTTACATTGACTCTACCCGACCTCTTGGCGAAATGCAAAACCCTACATCCGGCCCTCTTTACCACTTCAGGGCCTATCTAACAAAGGGCCCTGGGGTATTGCGATGATATCGAACACACTGACCGTCAGGAAATCATACCACCTGCGCTTGTCGGCCGGATCGGCATGCCCTATACCGCGTCTGGGTTGCGGTGCCTGGTACACGGATCTCTTGGCTTCAGGCGAGTTCTTCGGTAACTCTCATCTTCTAGGCCAAAACACCCGGCTACGGTCACAGTGGATGAAGTGATTGGTTCTGTTAAGTTCTTTCTCTAAATATTTAACTGAATATCCTCTGTTGTATGATCTGTATGTCCCCTGTAATAAATCGTCAAAGCAGCATTGTTTAGTAGAACCTCTTGAGCCTATCACGTATACCTCTGAGACTCTACTGAGGAGGCGAGGACCACAGTGACGTATAATTACCCCTGCCGTATGAAGTTTTAGCATCCTTTGAGGAGAAACGAGTGACAGCTGCACGTTGATTCTTAAGTGGCACATCAGCTAGTCTCCATCTCTTGCTTCAGATCGTTCCGAGTTCCGTCAGCCATTCTTTTTCTACCCAAGACCTTCCCCAGTCTGAACATCTAGTTCTTCCAACAAACCTCCATGTCAAAATGCCTCTGATAGATGGAGTAATGGTGCTTCTGCCACCGCCTGAGGGCTATGTGGTCAACTTTGATGATCCGCAGAGACAGGGAGTGACAGAAGCATACTTTGTGGCGGGGTTCGGAATGGCTGTGAGCTTTCTTTTCTTCTGCCAGAGGATGTATGTCAAGCTATTTCTTGCAGGTGGCTTGCAGTTTGACGATGGTAAGTTTTGACATGTCGTTTTCTATCTGTTGGTTGTTGGTTGTTGGTTGTTGGTTCGGCCCTGCAAACTCAATCGTAGCGGACCTGCATGGAGATGACAGATCGAAGTGATGAATTGTGCTGACGTTGAATAGTTTTACTCATATTTTCATATGTAAGTACATTCGCAGCCACGAGCTGTTAGGTCTCATGGGAAATGATGGCTTCATACGTCCCGCGGCATACGCCTATATCGACGAAAGCTAACAAAGACATTAGATATTGGCCTTGGTCACCATCAGTCTTTGCCTTCACATGTTTGCATCAGGTGCTGGAGGGGTACATGCCTGGGAAGCCTCTATTGAGACCTTTAATATTTACCTAATGGTAAGTCTCTTACAGACGCAGAACAGTTGTCAGAAGATATTAACAACAGTAGGATGTCTATCTCGCGGCATTCATCTATGTACTCTGTGGCTCCCTGGCCAAACTCGCTCTCCTCATGTTCTACTTCCGACTCTCTCCTCAACGATGGTTTAAAATCTCAGTTTGGTCAACCGCTGTGTTCATCAGCGGATACACCATCGGAATCTTCTTCGCTGTGATGTTTGCATGCCATCCTATTGCCATGAATTGGGATGTTACAATTACAGAAGGCAAATGTATAAACAGGCCTGGTCTGTATATCGCGACCGCGATAACCAACATCATCAGCGATGTTATTCTTTTCATACTACCACTCCCAATGGTTTTACAACTCCAGATGCCCTTCAAGCAAAAGATTGGTTTGATGGGCATCTTTACTATTGGATCATTGACGGTCGTCACATCGATTGTCCGAGTTTCACTCTTACCAGGAATGCTTAACTCGATGGACTTAACCTGGGTGATTGCTTACCCAAGTATCTGGATGTATGAATATCTTCTCTCTAATAACCTAGCAGAACACAATAACTAACTCACTTACAGTATCGTCGAAGCGAACCTGATTATTACCTGTGCGACGATGCCGACTTTGCGCAAATTCTTCAAACACGTTGCTCCCAAGCTCATCGGCGAGTCACGGTATGGAAGCAAAACAGGGAAATCGTCAAAGTACGGCAAGCCAGACACAGGATCCAAACCTCCGAGCCGACCATTTGGCCCCTCTTCCCAAGGACGCCGTGACCGAACACAATATTCACAATTCGATGGTGATGAGAACCCTATGCCCGATAACTTTGCTCTAGGCCCCATCAATGGACGCGTGGGACACAATACCAGCGTTGGTCAGAGCGAAGAGGTAACAGGTTGGATCGATAGTGATTCTGAGAAGGGGATCGTTGGGGGTACAATCAAACCAGCTATTGTGCAGACGAAGACGGTGACGGTGGAATATGAACGATCACTATGATATCGATATTGGGAAAGGCGTGGGAGTTGATAAGGTCTTGGGGGTTGTATTAACAGTAATCATATGGAAAGGAACTTTGGTTTTAGATACCACTTTAGTAATGATTTATTTTGTCTCAAGAGTCTCGATATCTACCTTGCCATAAAGCTCGGCGGCTGATTCGAAGGAACTTCCCTTCCACCAGAACTTCTCATTGCAAAGCGAGATCATTTTCAGGGAATATATTGAAGGGTTTGATAATTTTTTAAGACTACTAAACACATAGAAACCGTTATATGTTAATTGTAACTGTCAAGTTGGTTGATAGATAACGTAGAATTAGTTCCCGTTGGTCGTGTGACTACCCGTAACTTAGTGACTACTAACTTGGTTATTGTATACCACTACAGAGCACGAGACTAAGCTGTCAACTGCTGCACATTGGCAATGATTAGTGAAAGCTCTCACATTCAGTCTTGAAGGATGATATCCTTATCAGAACATTGACAACTTTACAGACTCAACCATAGCTTCTCCTTTCACCATGATTCTGAACTGAGTTGTCAACTCTTTCTACGGAACATGTGCTCCGCCAAAATTCAAGATCAGCGCCTTTCATTCAACCTGACTCAATACTAAGCCAACAATAAAGAGTCTGAAGATCTAACAGCTTGGCTGAGTTGATTCAGTGTCTCTCCAAACCAATTGCCACCACCATCCAACCAGAAATTGCAACCCCAAGTCGCATCACTGCAACCTCAAAATTGAGCCCCAAAGAAAGCGGCAGATTGATCTTCACCCCTGACCAAACCAAGCCTGGTAACCCACTACAAAATCACCTTCCGCTTTAGAAGACGCCGTCTCTTGGGGATCAGCATCCGTGCGGTTCGGTCCTAGTCAGAAGAGAATCCTCGCACAAAGAGTCGTCTCTGCCCTGTTTTTTCTTTCTCGCATCGTACCATGTCCCGCTAAATTTTCAGTGGGAGAGAGGGAACTCAGTTACGTACAATTTGAAGCCAGGTACAGGGGAAGATCTCAATGTTACTCTACGGAACATGTAGATCTTGGCGAAGGATGATGATCCCTGTTACGGTGACTCGCGAACGGCTCCGCCGGATATAGGCAGATAGGCTCAGTGAGCGAAGATGGAAGTATAGGGTATGCAGGTTTCTATAACAGTTTGTAAACAGAATCAAGGATTGACGTTTCAACCGCTTCCATAGTAATCATTGTGTTGTCTGAGGGTCAGAGAAAGTAGAGACCAGCTTTAGATGAGTTTAGTACGTACACTAATTCCTAAACTTGGAGGTTCTATTTTTAACTTGCTTTGGGCTCTGAGATATGCTATATTCCTCCTAGTAACACACTACCACAATTACAACTTCGCAGCCAGCGCCCACCTCTCCTTGATAATATCAGCAGCCTTCTCACCGATTCCATAAGCAGGCATCTGCGTATGACCATTGTTCACGGATGGCATTATCGAACAATCTGCGACTCTCAAGCCCTTAACGCCATAGACTTGCAGCTTCTCATCTACCACGGCCATAGGATTATCCTTCTTTCCAGCGGCACAAGATCCAGCGGCATGGTAGCAAGTCGTAGCGTTATCCTTGACGTATTCCTTCCAGTCTTCGCGCGTCTTGTACTTGTGGTGCACAAGATCCGAGGGCCATGAACCCTTGACAATGTCCTTTGTGCCAGAACCCTCGGTGACGATCTCGTTGCCAAAGGCGCATGCTTCAGCGAGGACTTCGAGGTCGAGAGGGTCAGAGAGGTAGTTGCAGTCGACGACAGGGACAGATGTTGCTGAGGCGTCGCGGAGAGTGACGGTGCCGCGGGACTTGGGGGCGAAGAGCTCGGCGATCATACTGAAAGCGTGTTTGTTATCGATGGGAAATTGGTCGTACTGCTTAGGGCCGCCATAGCACTCAGTTGTAAAGAACTCGATCTGAGGCTGCTTGGGAGTAAGACCCATAGGGTCGCGGCCTTCTTTTCGAGGAGCTGCATTCCAGATCTTAGAGTCGGTGAGACGCTCGTCCATGCGGGCGTAGGCGAAGATTCCGAATGGGAACACTGTTAGAGGACCCTTCTTCTCCTCCTTCCATTGGGTATAGGCCTTTTCTAAGGCGTTGCCGTGGTATACTAGAGAATCAGTGGTGAGCCCTTCTTTGTCGGTCTCGTAGAACATAAAGACAATCAAATGATCCTGGAGGTTCTTTCCAACGCCGGGAAGGTCGACAAGAGTGGTGATGCCGTGCTGCTCCAGCTCAACCTTTGCACCGATGCCTGATCGGTTGAGAACGTTGGGTGAACAATAAGCACCGGAAGATATTATAACCTCTTTAGAGGCCTTGAGCTCAACGACCGATCCATCGGCCTTGACTGCTCGAACACCGGTGGCCTTCAACTCTCCATGGCCATCCTTCTCAATGATAACCTTGTCAACATGGGTCTCGACCATGAGGTGCAGGTTATCCCTAGGTTTCTGCTTGGTGATGAAGTCTGCGCTGGTAGTACGAAGACCTTGATGAACCGTTCTAACAGAGTGGCCGCATCCGTGGGGGTTCTCGCCGGCAGAGAACATGTCGTGGTCAAGCGGGAGACCCTTTGATACCATAGATTCTCCAATCAAGTTGGAGATAGGGGCCAAGTCATGAGGCTCGGTGTGGACATGGCCTTCATAACCGTGGGCGCCCTTGGTCTCCTTGAACCAATCTTTTGTGTGGAAGTTCTCGGCCTGTCACAAGTCAGTATGTGCCTTCAAAGAACCGCATCAATGGGAGCGTTAAGATATCGCCCTGTAACGTATTGAGACTATAGGTTGAGTACAAACCTTGAGCATATACTTGAACATCTCATCACCACTCCAGCCGGGAAGGTTCCAGTCATCATAATCTTGTTTCTATACAGGGTTAGAATCCAATACCAATTACTCACGAGAAACATTGAAACTCACCATTCCCTTAACCATAAGAGTGCCATTGCAACCAGAAGAGCCACCGAGGAACTTGCCTCGGCTAAGCTTCACAGAACGGTTGTTGACACCAGGGCCAGGTATAGAGACGATATTCCAGTCTGTCTCCTTGTCAAAGTTATTCGACCAACTAAAATAATGCGTTAGCTAAAATTTTCAAATAGCTACAGACGTAGGGGTGGTTACCCTCCAACCATGTGAACGTTCTCAAGATGCTCATTATGGGGACCAGCCTCTAGAACAAGAACCTTGACATTAGGATCCTCAGCGAGGCGTGCTGCCACAACACAGCCTGACGTGCCACCACTATAAATGAGGTTAGTGAACCAATAATAGTCTTAGTCTTGAACCTTATGAGTGCGGAACTTACCCGCAGATGATGAAGTCGTAAGTAGAGTCTGGAGCAGCAGCCATGTTTGTTTGTTTACAGAAGAAACAATCTGTCAATAGATATAAGAGAAAAGTATCAGTCAAGAAATCGACTTCATGCCAGTAGCGCCTCTGTTACTTATATACATAGTATTACCCGAGGTCCACTATCATGAAGGCTGTCTATCGAGCCATTCAGGACCGGAAATTCGGAAACCTTGTCACTCAAACAACAGGAGGATTCCGGTTATGTAGCAGCTAAGCATTAGGTCCATCATACCATTCCTAATAAAGGCAGTTGAGAGGTTGAGGTGTTGCTGTTCTGATGTGCTGTGCTTTCAGATCCTGGTTTTTGACAAGGACCCTGAATAGTCTCAGTTGAACCAACAGCATGAAATGGCCGCACCTTATGCACCAAATTGTGGGTTCATACTCAAAGAGATAGAGAGAGGTTCTCTGAGAGGCATTTACCCCGCTGTCTGATATGTCGACGCAAGCTGGAGCCCTTAACTCTCCTGGAGCATCCAATCGGGGATGTCTCCGCGCTATTCAAAGATTGCCGTACGGATCCGACGTTGCAGTGCAAGGACTTTGCATCAGAGAAGGAGAAACGAGAAACGCCGGATCTAAGTCTCCTCGTCCCCTTATTCCAACGCGTTCCGCGGATGATGCTAGGAGCTGGGCCAGTGTATATCAGTACATGTATGGATCTAGCAGGGTACAACCATGTAGCTGCAAGAGAGCAGGCAACAAGAAGTATCATATTGCTGAAGATGATGTCTCATCTTGGGCCAAGGACCTAGAAGCCCTGACAACGTTTAGCTTGGGCGGGGCGGAACTAGTTCCACTCCCGCTGCAGATCACCACGGCTAAAGGACATCAGTGGAGAGGATTGTCCGCTAGCGATGCTGAAATTGCTGTTGAGTCTGTTCTAGCGGGGTAGAGCTAGGGGCTTGGCAGCAACGTTGTAAAGTTTTGCCTCTAACAAGTGCCTGGATTCTGGTAGCCAACGACGTTAGTACTGGCTTTTACCGAAAGGTAGGTCGAGTGATTAGCCTTATAGACACTAGAAACTCACCGTTGACCGTTCTAATTTATCCCCACAGATACACTATGATCATCTTGGTCAAGGGTCTCGAGTTATGACCAGGTCTGCCTTGTCTTGAGAATATTACTGACCAACCAACAACAAAGGCCGGGGTTCTATGAGACTGTGGACCTGCATATGCATCAACCATGTTCTTTTCTGTAGCAGAAGAAAAGAAAAGAAGAACTCGCAAGTTCTTCTTCAATAGAAGGCCTTGAACGGCTTGGTGGACCCGAACTGACTCGTATGTGACTGTGCCGTAGAGATCAACATGACCTCAGGGATATACTGGATGACTGTACGAGTCGAAGAATATGAATGCTCATCGATATATCCCAAGTCATGCATCAGGGTTGCCAAGTCTCCCCGGTCCACTATACCCAGTATCCTTACAAGGTAGCACTCCTCCTACGACACCGTCAATTCTTAAGTGAGCCACGAGATGGTCAATGCCTCTTACACTCGGCCAAAAGGGGGCGTCAGATCCTGCATCTGCATCTGCTAGTTCATGTCAACTTTATAAGTCACATATCATACCTACATATGCCTGCTAGGCCTGCTATCTCCATCCCCATCTCTATTCCCCGAAGCTGTCACTCCTGGCCTGCATCTGTTGTCTCAATTATACTAGGCAACTCTTGCAAGCTGAAGCCTTCTACTATCAACAAAAATGGCAACACCTTTTCAGACTGAGGCCTGGACGGAATATGGTCTTGGCACACTTGTCTTGTTTCTGCGATATTTTGCAAGATGGAAAACAGTTGGCTTCAAGGGATATCAAGGTGATGATTACTTTGCTCTTGTAGCCCTTGTCTTCTGGACTGTATGTCACTCCAGACTCTTTATCAAGTCATCCTTGCTAACAGATATAGTGCGAGTTGGTCATGTTAGAACTCATCGGTAGAAAAACCCACAAACTTTGTTGGTTCAACTCGAAGGATTGCTAACCCTACAATAGGTCAGTCCGGCACCAACATTGGCGTTACCGACGAGATGGGCGCCAAGATGTCAGCTACAGAGATAGCCAAGCGCGAGTTTGGATCAAAGTGCCTCCTTGCAGGATGGAACTTTTACGTGACTTTAATCTTTACTCTCAAGGGAGTGATGCTTTGTTTATACAGCCGCATGACGTACGCAGAACCTCGACCTACCGTTGATATATGCTAATGGAGTTCTAGACTTGGTCTCTGGCAGAGAAAGCTTGTTATCTGGACACAGGTCGGAACGATAGTCGCATATTTAGGCGTGATGGCGGCCATTTGGGGGCATTGCACGCCTGTTCACAAGAACTGGCAGGTTTATCCTAATCCTGGTGGTGAGTGTTGTCCCGAGAGAACCGATCGCCGACTCTAACTTGGAGTAGAAGCCTGTACGCTCGCCGTAGCGAACTATCTCACCCTGGTAGTATTTAATATTGTGTATGTTACCGTTGTCTAGGCATTCGAACTATGAACTTTGATCTAACTCGCAAACCCAGAACCGATATCGCTATTGTTTCCATCCCAGTCCCCCTACTATGGACTGTGAAGCTCACCATCAAGAGAAAGTTGATGATTGGCGTTCTCCTTTGTTCTGGCGTTTTTATCATGGTCGCAACACTCTTGAGATGTGTGTTTTCGCTACAGTTAGTCCCCCAAATGGCATGGTTCTTGGTATCTTGCTAACAACCCAGGGACATCCAAGGCATCAACACATCGACCATCTGGGCAATCCGCGAAACCTTCGTAGCAATAATTGCTGTCAACGCAGCTGCTATAAAGCCTCTTTTCTCAGCATCTCGATGGCTCGTGTCGAGCAAGGGAAGCAGTCGGGACAAGGGAACGAGCAGTTACATCAACAAACACGGCCACCCTCTGGGAACAATCGGCGGGTCAGGTATCTCTGGCGGCATTTCTGCGAACCGACATCAAAAATACATGACACAACTCGACGACAACTCGAGCGAGGAACATATTGTTGGGAAGCCAGAGTTTATCGGATACAGCAAGCCTGAGGTTCGGGCTGGCAGCACAACAAGTGGACAGAGTGATAACCAGGATGGTATTATGGTTACTAGAACCTACGAAGTCACTCCTGGAAAGTCTACGCTGGATGTTTAGGGAATTTGATTATGGAGTTACAGGGAAAAGGCAATACCTATGAAGGAGGTGTTGGAATCACATGTGATTAATGTAATAGACCAAGATATGTATCAACTCACGCGCTGGATAATCTGTTTGAACACACAAAAACCTAGAGGTTCACCTTTATCGCTTTACAATCTTCAAATTACGGTATAAAGCTTTGCCTGCCGCGAGATTGCTCATGTCTTCAGTTCAGGTACTAAAGCCAATGGCTAAGCTAGCGGGCAGCAGTAAGCTATTCCAACAACGTCAGGTCCAGAAATTGGCCGTGCTGAATCAATCTGAATCTACAGGTGGCGTTGCTCTGTCTCGGTAGCTGGACTACCGGGTCACTAACGAATTAGCGCTGCCTAAGCACGGTCTTTGAGGTTGTATTAGTCGTATTCTAAACCGTCTAATTACCGCCTACAACGTAAATGAAACAACCCCTGATTGACATTAAGGCCCGTTTGCCGCGTTACGCCCGGTTCGAAGATCACTCTTGACACATGATTGAGTTCAGTGGCATCCGGTTTCCGAGGCAAAGGCACGTTACCAGGCCGAATCCTACTGCAGGGGTTCATATACCCTCCCCCTGCCAGGACAAGTAACCCCTGAGAATTGTATACCTTGTAACATGGACATTGACAGATTTGGTTTTCCTTTTGTCCGAGGGGCTGGGATACGCCAAGCAATAGGAGATCTGATCGCAGAAGCAATAACCAACACATGCAGAAAGACATCAATTGTTGAGGCGGCATTAAAGTGTTGGCAGATGTTATCAATCGGGATTCGATAATTTGACAGTTCCAAATCTGGTATACAGTTCATGGGCCCTCAACCTCTTTCGAAGAGTAGGGCGTAAGTCGGTTGGGATTCTACCAGTCATGTCCAAGAACAGATGCCACTGCTAAGGTACTAGTTGCAAATCATGGCTCTTGGCAGCTTAAGTCTGTGGTTTCGTGGATCTTGGTGGACTTTGGTCACCAGGTAGTTCATAGACTAGATTCTCAAGGTTTGGGAGCATAAAGTTAGGGCTAGCTCTGGCAAACTTCATGATGTTTCTCATATCTGACTCAAGAGCCAAAACACAAGTTGTAGGTTCCATATTTAGGTGTATCGTATTAATCATCTCTTTTTATGTTACTTTATTTGTCAGATTTTGATGGTTAGATACAGGCTACTGGCAATAACGAGACTGTTGAACATTTCTCAAAGCTATTGAAATTATATGAATGTGATAAGAGACACTCTCCTGTCTTCAAGCGAGGCTAAACCAGAGGTTGCATGGCCCTCATGGCGGTCCGAACAGCAGCCTTCTAAATGGCTTCACTAACACTAGTCTCGGCCTCACCTTCAGACTACCATTTAGTTATGTTTCAGACGCTCTCGTCGAAGAGACCTTGAAGCTAAATGTTCAAAAAATTAGCCAAAAAAATGCTCTATTTACCCAAACGCCATATTATGCCTTCGTCACACTAGCTCAGCCCCAGACATCCTCAAGCCACTTGTTTCCCTTCTTTGCCGCTTCAGCCCAGCTCCTAGCTTCAGCATCAGTCCAGTTATTCTGCATCTTCATTGACTCTTCCACTACATTGCCAGCCTCTCTTGCCATTGATGCTCGACCGCAGAAGTAGATGCTCGCACCATCTCGAAGAAGATCACATACATCTTTTTTCCTCTCCTCAACTGTGTCTTGAACATACTTCTTTGGCTGCCCATCTGCACGGGAGAACGCAGTAACAATTTCAAGACTGCCTTGAAGTTCTTTCGCAACCTCGGTGAGTTCATCCCGATAGAGGTAGTCTTGATCAGGGGCGCGGCATCCGAAAAATAAAATCATCTTGCCAATGGGCTTTCCAACGGCTTTGAGACGAGCTCGCTCAAGAATAAATCCGCGGAAGGGAGCGAGACCGGTGCCAGCGCCGATCATGATGAGAGGCGTTGAGCTCATTGTTGGAAGTTTGAAGTTTGATCGTCGCAGACAGGCAAAGATCTTGTGGTCTTTTAGAGCATCACCAGGACCAGACAAGGCGTATGTCGGAGCGTCAGGTCCAATTTCAGGTTGCTCATTATCGCCGTTGATAGATTTCCCAAGAGCGTAGAGGTAATTAGTCGTGATACCTCGGATGGACCTACTTGGATCTTGTTGAAGAGGCGAGTTATCAACACCACACGTGATCGAGAGTTTGCGTGCAGAGACAGTGCTCGATGACGAGATGGAGTAATAGCGCGGCTGTAAGGCCGGTAAAGTCTCAACAACGTAAGATAGTGGAAGTTTGTCCCAAACAGACCCAGGAGCAACAAGTCTCAGAAGGCGACCGAGAGTAATATGGTCCCTGGCGATATATTCCGCATACGACTCTTTACTCTTGCCTAGAGTTGTCAAGTTCTGAGCAATCTCTGCTGAAGGTGCAAATCGTGCCAGTTGGCCAACAGTTTCTCGAGATACAGGAGCTGAGATCTCGAGGTAATGTCGGAAAAGGGCCAGTGCAGATGTCGGACTGGGAATCTTGATTGTTACACCTTCTTCAAGGGGCTGAACAAGAAGAGGCTTCTCAGCTCGTTCCTCGAGATCAAGAGCCTTGAGAAGAAGTTGTACCTCGTGATCAGGATTGATAGGATAGACGGCAAGATGGTCGCCAGTCCGGTATCGAAGTTCAGGATGATCTGAAATATCGAGCTCCATATGCAGGCAATTCCGCCCGGGCGATGTATAGAGCTCGTGTGATGACTGAACCGTCAAAGGTCGGATAGGCGAGTACTGCTTGACAATCTTTGCAGGTCCGCTTCGGTTCTGAATAGGCTCGCCGAGGTTGAGATCCATGATATCGAGAGACTCGTCCTCTACAAGCTGAATGCTTGGCTCATATGGTATATCTCGCTCTTCATAGCCCAACTTGGTCTGAAAGTGAGTATACAGATCGTCCTTCCAGGAGAGAAAGTCCTCTTCTGTGCCACCCTGAGCATCATTGGCCTTAGCCACAGGCATCAACCTCTGTGCACCAGCCTTGTCAAGGGAATCAGCAACAACATCGATAACACGGTTATAGTATCGGTAACTGGTATTGCCCAGACCGAAGGCCATGTACCGCAGGTTTGGTAGCTGAACATCGGAATTCTTGTGGAGCCACTCCCAGAATGCAGCTGTGTTATCACTGGGATCGCCTTCTCCGTATGTTGAGATTATGAAAATGGCGAGTTTGCTTTGGGGAAGGTTGGCGATAGACTCAGGGTCGTAGTCGCACAGGTCAGCGCAGAGGGTTTGTAGACCGAAGCGCAAATGGCACTCTTTTGAGAGTCTGTTGGCAAACATCTCTGCTGTGCCCGACTGTGAACCCCAAAATATGACTACGTCTCTGCCCTGATCGATTGTTAGTCTATCATCCCTTTCTGTCACTGCCTGAGAAACTTACAGTCTCCTCCATCTTCTTCGCAATATCACGGGTTGCTTTCGGTCCTGAAGAGGTACCATCTTTTGAACCCATCCGTTCGAACCAAATATGATGATAAGGATCTGGCTTATCCCAAACGATCCCGCGTAGAAGATATGCCGCCGATGCAATACCAACTGTACCCAGGGCAGCCATATCGGCGATTGTCTGAGGTGGTCCCAGCTGGGAGAGCCGATTAAAGGCTTCTGTAGCAAAGACGCTGGACATGATTGCTAAAGACTATCCTAGAAACGATACAAAAGTTTGCTCGAGTCTTTCTGAAGCGAGGAGAAGAAGGATTGATATCCATATTCATAGCCTGTTGTCTTTGCTTCATCCGCGGAATTTCTTTCTATCCTAGGAAATCAACATACTCTATCTCCCATTCCACTTAGATCAAGAGTCTCTAACGAAACGTGGGGACTAGCGTAGAGGTTATTCAACGACCGCGGGGACTTTTACCCAGAGTTACAGTTCTGGATGGGGAAAATTTCCTATTTGGGCAAAGGAACCACTTCATGGTGACGAGATGTGCGGGGATGAAAACACGGGGAAGGCGAGACGATGAAATCTAGATTTAAGGCGTTACCGGGTTCAGTATATTTCCCCATTTGTCGTCCCCGCACTTACATCCTTTATTGAGATGGTGTTGAGGACAGGGGTGGCTGAATGAGGCCAGAAGAGTTCTCATGCTTCTAGAGCAATTGTCTCCAAGTTTCCTTTCTCAGAGTATTTCTTTCTTGTATCAATTATGGCAAGTCAACTTTGACGTCGTAAGAATGGCTTTGTGGTGATGAACATAGATAGATAGAATAGACTATTCCAATACAATATAACTCGTCTCCTCTGAACTCATCATCTCTATCAAAGGCTCAACTTCACAATCTCTCACCATGTACGCACAACTTGTGTCTGTCTTTACAGCGCTCTCCCTCCTCACGTACTGCATCCTCTACCCCATCTTCACATATCTTCGCGATGCCAAAGGCCTCCGACGCTACCCCAACTTCCACCCCCTGGCGGGAATAACAAATATCCCCTTTGTCCGTGAAGCAGCCAAGGGTTTCCGCTCTCGTACTCTGTATGAGATGCACAAGACCCATCCTGTGATTCGCACTGGTCCCAACTCTCTCTCCTATGGTTCCATCCAAGCCATCAAAGATATCTACGGCCACGGCACAAAATGCACTAAGGGAGAGTTCTACGAGACTCTTGCTGGCACCCACTATCACTTAGCCGATGTCATCGATAAGGCCGACCATGCTCGAAAGCGCCGTGCTCTTTCTGCTGCATATGCGTTGAAGAATCTTGAGAACTGGGAGTTTAAAGTGGCCGATAAGGCAGGGCGTTTCATCCGCGCTGCCGACGCTGCTTGTACTCTTCCACTCAAACAAGGCTTTACACGCCCTGACCCTAGAGATCTCAAGTTCGATTACCGCGCCTTCACCAACTTCTTTACCCTCGATGCCATAGCAGACATTGGTCTCAGCGAACGTCTCGGTTTTCTTGACCAAGGCCATGATCGCGTGAAAGCCGAGCGTATGGATGGAACTATCCACGAAGTCAACTTCCGAGAGTGTCTTCACTCCACAGCCCGTGCTCAGTCTATTCTTGCCTGGACAGAGAAGTGGTATAGCTTCAATGTTGAAGTATCAAAGTGGTTCTCAAAAGATTTCCGCCAGTGGTGGCATCTCAACGAAGGCTGGAACGATATTGTGTATCATCGCGCAACACAGCGTCTTGAGCGGCATAAGAATGGCGAGAGATTGCCTGATTTCTTCCAAGCTCTTATGGACCACAGCGAAGCTAACCCTCCTGGTCTTGAGTGGGGAGAGATTGTCGCTGAAGTTTCTATCATGATGAATGCTGGTTCTGATACCACTGCTATCGCGATGAACAACGTTATGTATTGGCTTCTGAAGAACCCGTCTTGTATGTCGAAGCTTCGAGAAGAAGTTGACTCTGTTCTTGATCCTGAAGAAATCGTTGCGCCTTATGATAAAGTCAAGCATCTTCCCTACCTTCGAGCCTGCTTAGACGAATCTCTTCGCATCACACCGCCAACGACTTTTGGTCTTCCTCGCCGCACACCCCCTGAAGGTTGGAATATTCTCGGTGATTACATCCCTGGTGACACTACGGTTTCTATTTCGGCGTACGTCACGCATAGAGACCCTCAAGTCTTCCCCGATCCTGAGTCATATGCTCCGGAACGATGGCTCGGAGAGAAGGGCAAGGACCTGCAGCTATATTTCATCGCCTTCAGTGCCGGAGCCCGCGGCTGCATCGGCCGAAATATCAGTTATCTTGAGCAAACTGTGCTATTGGCTAGTGTTGTGCATAGATACGAGTGGGCGTTGCCGTATCCAGAGTGGGAACCAGAACGCAGAGAGGCGATGAACCTTGCTCCTGGTCCTATGCCCCTCAAGGTTTGGCGTCGAGATTTGGGTGTGGGAGATGTTGACGGAAATGACAGTTAGAATAAACATATGACTAGTTTTTAGTTAGTTCATAGAGTAATCTAGTTGAGTTTGAGATCATTTGTTCAACCTCTCCGGAGGGGAAGTCTCCGTGTTGGTGTGAAGTCCGCATATGTGCTACCCTGAGATACAAGCACTTGTTGACTCAGATTAGCCTGATGTCAATATAAAAATACTATGTTAGTATCTTAGGGAATATTATCCTAAGGTTGTCTAAATTATGTATAAAACCTATCCTGACTTATGATAATTTAGGCAATTTTAGGATAATATTCCCTAAAAATACCCTAAAACTCGGCCAGCTTTATTAGACATTTGTAGAGTGGTCAATTAGAAAGTATTCTTTTATTATTTTTATCTCATTTCTCTCGATATAATGTAAGCAGACACGACAATGCGGCTGTTCTCGTGCTGGCGAGAAATCCGACAACTCCACAACATCAACCGGATACCAGGCCGACACCATAATGCAGCTTCATGATTGATAGGAAGGCAAACCGAGGTAAAAGATTTTAGGTGATTAGGTAGGGAAAAGTGGCAGAACGGTCAACTCGCGTTGCTTGCTATGATCACGATATTTGGAAGGTTCAAGAAGTTATCCATTATAAATAATCATTACACTAACTGCAAGTTGCTATTTAACATCCCCGAGATGGGCATTCCAGAATTCGCGTTCTCGGGAGATTCAGTCCAACCCCAAGCTTCCTTTAAATACTCTTGACTGCAATGGTTGTCAGACTAGCAACTAAGGGAATCTGGGTTTGACCTACACTGATCGATTCGGCCACCCAAATTGTACATCTGCTTTTTGTAGCATGCCATATAGGGCTTCCTGTTCGAACATGTTATTGAATCGGTCACCAGCCATCGTGATAGCCAAGCAAGCATATCTGTAGGAACATAATCAGCGAGATGCTATCTCAAGGAGAAGCGTAGGTTGGTCATACGCATAGCCCGTTGGATTGCGTTGGTTAGACTATTTCACACATTAGTGGAGATCCTTACTATCAACCACATACTCTCACCTCAGCAACACCGCAGACCATCTTGACCGTCCTTCTAATCTCCTCATTTATTGACTTGGCCGCTTTCGCCTGCCCAGGACCCAATTTCGGTGTCCTAGGGTTGTGAGCTGCTAGCAAAACCTGAATCAGCAGGTAATGGAGCACCCCTGTAACAACAGCGTCGTTAAGATACAACGCTTGTGGGAAGATGCCAGGTGCATCAATGTTGATGTACATCGGATGAAAGTGCCATGGCCTGTCCGCCCACCATCGCTCTTGAGCCTCTTGCAATCTCTCCCATGCTGAGAAGCTCTGATCTTCGGATCCATAACAATAACGTAGACAAGCAGCACATTGCAAGATAGTCAGATTTGCAAAGGTGCAACATGTATCATCATTTTGGACAAGCCGAGAAATGTCTTCCAAAACGAAGTTTGGATGGACGGGCCGGGCCTGCATAAAAGCCATGTGTATCTCTTGGTATAGTTATCAGTATAAATCACGTCCAAACCGGAGATGCCTCCTTACCTTGCCGTAGTGCAACCCAGAATGCCGCACGTCTTAGTCCAGTAAAGTCCAAAACTTTCTCTTGAGCTGCTACGAAGACTCGAGTGCCAACAAGATGCGATTCGCTGGCCGTGTCTGCGGATGTGAGGGGCACGTCGAGTTCCTCCATATAGCGAAGAATTACAATGGCAGTCAGGAGGTTTTCGTCCATAACAGCTGCAGAACTGCTCAAGGCAGGGATAAGAGCATCGAGACAGTTCTGGTGATAACGGTCGCCGACTAATCCATCAAACCCATCGATTCTGCTTAATCGTTTGGCAGAAGCCGCAAGTACTGCGTTCATAAGTGGAGGACATATGACTGCTCGACGGGGGACAATCGTAGCGAAATGCCGCTCAGTATCACACAAATCGAAGAGCGGTGCCAAGACGTGAATGAAGTTATAAAATAACATCGCCTCTTGTGGATCTTCTAGGGGCCATCTCGGCGTATCTAAGTAAATACCTGAGATGGCTTCGGCGACATTATCCACTGGAATTGGAAGGTCTGTTCCACGAGAGCTCGCGAGCGCCGCGGCAACTTGAGGGCTCCCAACACCCAACACAATATCGCTACTAAGGATCGGAGATTCGATATTGTGAGGTCCCGAAAACGATGCGAAAGGTCCTACAGTATCAGACTTCTGACTGGGTGAGATAGCATCGCTAGGGTCCGAGCGAGAGGTGCTCTTCCATATCCCAGTTGAAGATGGACTTAATGCTCGTTTCTTTGAAGGGCGCTCCTGATCTATGGTGGAAGAAGAGATACCAAAGATTGAAGTTGAGTTGGATCTGTCCTGATCGGAATAAGATGTTGAATCATTTGATCGAATTGTCTGTAGAGAAGCAAGGGTTGGTGAAGACTGATTGCTGGCGTTGTCGATGTCAGGTCCAATGTTGAAGTTTTCCAAGGTGTCCAGGTTGTTCGAATCATGGATGTTGATGATGTCTGGAGTCTCATCAACAAAACTTAGAGCTCTGGTTGTCTTGACCCATGGTTGATCTTGAGAGAAATTATAGTCTCTATTCTTGGCTTCAACGGCCTTACCAGATCGTATACTTCGAGTGGTAAGTAACAGCAGTCAAGGGCAGAAAGGACAAAAAGGATAACACACCTTGGATTCAGACCATGACGGAATCTCACACTGAAACCTCGAACACACTCGATATCGCTCTTTCGACAATTGGCGCAAGAAGGTTTATCGTTGTCACCTATTTTCTCGGATTAGTTTCCAGTATCAGAAAAGAAAGGCGCAATACAAGCCACCACCGCTGGTAAAGTTAATGTGGCTTACACTTGAGATGTCTATCAGAAGTTGATAGTTAGGATATATTGCTCCAAAGGACACAACGGAGCAATCGAAAACGGGTAATATTTCCTTTGTTAATGAGATAGAGACTCACCTTTGCTTACAGACCTTGAAAATAGTAACTGTCAGTTTACAGCCTCTAGGGGCTATCCTAGCGGGGCGACTTACCGTACAGGGGTTGAGAGGCCTTGTCTTAGTCGTCGCTGGCAGAGGCTCTTGCATGATTCATAAAGCAACTGTTGCCAGGGGACAGTGGGTATGAGTAACGACAAGACGGGCCGTTCCAACCAAACTTTTGATGATGATGAGGAGAATTGAAGGATGGATCAGACAAGGAATATGACCCAGAGTTGTTGAAAAGGGCAGTTGCCTTTCTTGGTCAAAAGGGCAAGTCATTCCGCCATGAGTGGGCACTACTCGATAGGCGAATCAGCGGCCAGCTGAATCTAATTAGTCCCGAACTTTAACATGAGACCCCCTGAGGCTCACTGGAGAACAGGCCGCTTTCCCCATGGGGTTGGTGATGGCTTCAGTCGGTAATCTGTCTGGGGGACTGACGCACATCCGGAGTAAACGAGCCTAGGATGGTCTAGATTCCCTGCTCAGCCAATCAATTGAGTCCTCGGCCTTGGAGACTCGAGTCTAAATGCCGCTCGTTAGCGTAATCCGGGGGGCAAGGCGTTGAGACTGTGACCGTGCTAGTCCTTCCACGTTTTTCTGAAAGGGAAATATTCATCCCCTCATTACCATCAGCTACAGATAATCAAGTTTTGGAGTAGCAGGGAGTACCAAGCTCAGAATCCTGGGTTGGGGGTGTGCTTCACCTTGGATGTTTAATATATAAGACCTTCGAACATCAGTTGAATCGCTTCTTTCCAAATCAGCATCGAACTCCATTTTCTCATTCTTCAAATCTCTCCGGATATCTTCAAAGAGACTCCAACAAGTCTTTGGACCTCTTTTAGTTTCTTCGGTACCCTCCATAGAGATCTTGAAGTTTCTTCAAAACTCCTGAACCTCTTCCGACAGACCGTGTTGAGCAACCCCAATATCATTTTCACACCCTCCTCACATCACCCACCGGCACCATGTCCAAGACCGATACCAAGGAACGTCTCGAGCATCTCGAGGATACAGGTTCTCCAAATTCCATCCACGAGATCAACATTGATGATCTCGACTCCATCGAGCAGACCAAGACCGGCAAGTTTTCCTGGCTTGTCAGCATCACTGCTGCCATCGGCGGCATGCTGTTTGGTTATGACACTGGAATAATATCTGCAGTTCTTGTATGTTATTTCCCTTTTAAACTTTTTTTATTTTTTATTTGCTGCCTCAGGTACTGACGTGGGATATAGGTGTACATTAATCAAGATCTTGGCAAAACTCTTACTTCTCAGGAGAAAGAACTCATTACCTCAATCACCTCCGGTGGTGCTTTTCTGGGTGCCATCTTTGCAGGATGTTCTGCTGATCGTTACGGCCGCAAGATTGCTATATATGTTGGCTGTGTCCTATTCACTGTCGGTGCCATCATCCAGGCAACTTCATTCTCGGTCGCTCAGATGACCGTTGGCCGCCTAGTGGTAGGCTTCGGCGTGGGGTCAGCTGCGATGATCATACCTTTATATATCGCTGAATGTTCACCAGCCAAGTATCGAGGACGTATGATCGGTCTTGATAATATGTCTATCACTGGTGGTCAGCTTGTCTCCTACGGCATTGGAGCCGCGTTCGCACACGTCTCATCTGGCTGGCGATACATGGTAGGCGGTGGAGCCATCCCTGCTATCATACTCGGCGCTCTCCTGCCTTTCTGCCCTGAATCTCCTCGTCAACTTATCTATCACGGAAAGCCTGAAGAAGCAGCCGCAGTCATCAGACGAATCTTTCCCAATGGTACCGAACAACAGGTCCAGGACAAGATCCGCCATATCACATACCACGTCAATGAGGCCAAGTCTCTTAACGCTGGCAAGTCTCAATGGTGGGTGTTCAAGCAGCTCTATGTCAGCCCCGCAAACTTCCGAGCTCTCGTCTCTGCCTGCGGACTCATGGCTATCTCTCAGCTCAGCGGCTTCAATTCTCTGATGTACTACTCGCCTTTACTGTTCTCTCTTGTTGGTTTCTCCAATCCGGTCGCTGTCGGTACCATAATTGCTGCCACCAACTTCATTTTCACCTGGGTGAACCTCATGCTTGTTGACCGTGCTGGTCGCCGAAGGATTTTGATCTGCACAGTTCCTTTCATGGGTCTTGCTCTCATCGTTGCTGCTGTGTGCTTCAAGTACATCCCTATTAACCATGATTTGTCTCTGGCATCAGACGCTAAGATTGGCTGGCCTGCTATTGTGGTCCTTGTCAGCATGGTTATCTTTGTAGGTTTCTACTCTTCTGGTATCGGCAACACTGCTTGGCTTTCAAGCGAGTTCTTCCCTATGGAGGTTCGAGCTATGGGAACTATGATGCTCACCATGACCTGCTGGGGATCCAACATCATTGTGTCTTCGACTTTCCTTACTCAAATGGAGAACACTACCCCTTCTGGTGCTTTCGGTTTCTATGCTGCCATCTGTATTCTCGGCTGGGTTTGCATCTACTTCTGTTACCCTGAAGTCAAGGGCATGACTCTTGAGGATATTCGAGAGATCTTCCAGCACGGCTTCGGTGTTCAGCGAGCACGAGAAATCCAGAAAGAGATGAAACTTCTCAGGAAATCTACTGCCTCTGAGGAGGTGGCCAAGGCTTAGTAAGCGGCTGGGAGGAAATGTGGAAAGGCGTTTGTATTTGAAATCATTTGGTGCTCGAGGGTACACAGAAGTTCTTCAGGGGCGGCTGATTGGGAGGATTCATAGGCGTTTCGACACTAGATAGGACACCTAAATAAGACAATCATATATGTGTCAGTATCCAGCTTCTCCAAATTCCTCCACCTTATGACTTGGCCAATAAATATTCCATACTTTGAAATGACTAACCCGATGAGCCTATTGGTATCCTAAAGAACTTCGTAAGGCCCTAAACGGGTCTTCTATAAGATTTAGGATGTGTTTAGGGAATTTATGATGATATCTAAAGAGTTAGCCTAAGGCTAGACTAAACTTTATACTAAGATACTCTAAAACGCACACAATTGAAGCCTTGCGGAACCCAAAGGTTGGTGCTCATTGCAGACTGTAAGTGAAGGCATGCGAGCAAGACGAATTTCGGGAAAATACCTTCGTTTTATCTACCACGCTTGTTGGTTTTCTTATAAAATAGACAGAGGTACCAAAGATGATATGTGATGTCAGGTATGCTGCGACTCTGACTGTTCAATGGATCATGAACCAGTTGCGAGAAGCAGGTTGAGCAGCAACACGAGAGACTGGAAGAATAATTTAAAGAAATATAAACAGGGCCAGTTATACCCTATGACTTGTAACTACCTGATGAGAAGATCCCACTTGAAAAAAATCATCGTGAGATTCTGGTGGTGTTGTCGTGTCATTCAACCGAATAATTTCAGCGAGTATACATAACGAAATATTTTGCCAACCAATCCAAACCAATCCAAACCAACAAAATAGGAAATTCCCCAGTTGGAAACCACGGCGAGATTTTCCATGACGAGAATCTCCAAGTGATGTTGCCTCCTTCGGCCAATCTTTCCAATCACGTCTTCTGCTTTTGAGTCAAGGAGGGGGTTCGGTGAGTTAAGCCTCACCCGCAATGCGGAGGCGATCCCTGCTATTGCGGGGTCTCCAGGGGTCAAGGTTCCGAATTACAGGTCTACTTACAGTAGGAGGCGCCGATGGAAGCTTCGTAGCTAATTGCTAGATTTGGAAGTCTGGCTTATATTCTCCACTGGTTAACTCATCTTCAACGTGCATCCGTATGTCTAAGGTGAGAAAAGTTGAAGATCTAGCCAATGGTTATAGTACCTTTCTGACTGAAAAGCGGAAGAATGTAGATCTTGTGATTTCTATTCCAAGCCACTGGCAGAAGTCATGTACCCGTGCAACGTGGGTTTGTCCAATTGAGTTGAATGTGGTGGTAGGGTTGAGAAAGGTTCGAGAAAACAACGAGCAATGCCGCCAGAGCTCCGAGTATCGGTATACGGTATAAATATATTTTTTACTCCGATTACCGAGAGAGCTCAAGGTATAAGGAAGGAGAGCTCGCTCATGCTTATCATCCTTCGTTTCAATACTCTTCAGTCTCATTGTTACTAGAAGAACCCAACAGACGCACAGCAATAACCTAATCTTTTCTCTATAACGCCTTTCTTCTTTCCACACAATGGCATCTCCTAAGCTTCAAGTCGCTGTTGCTGGCCTCGGACGCATGGGCGCTCGTCATGCTCTCAACTTTCACAACAGAACACCCCGCGCTGAGCTTGTTGCAGCCTTTACTCCTGTTCAAAAGGAGGCAGACTGGGCCAAGGTTCATCTCGAAGGTGTTACGATCTACAATGACTATCAGGATATGCTGAAGCACCCTGGTCTTCAGGCTGTGGTGGTCGCTACTGTCACTACCGCCCATGCTGAAGAGGCTATTCAAGCCATAGAGGCCGATAAGCATGTTCTTTGCGAGAAGCCCCTAAGTACCAGCGTTGAGATCGTAAGTTTTCCCCCTCACAAACTGGGCTTATTGTGAATTTTAACTAATCTTTCCTCTCCAACAGTCTCAATCTGTCGTCGATGCCGCTGCCAAGAAGCCTCACCTCAAGGTCATGTGTGGTTTCTCCCGTCGATTCGATGCCTCATACCGCGATGCCTTTGATCGCATGGACAGTGGTGCCATCGGCCGTCCGTCCGTTTTCCGATCTCAGACCTGCGACAAACTTGATCCGTCCGGTTTCTTCGTCGCCTATGCCGAGTTCAGTGGTGGTATCTTCGTCGACTGCAACATCCACGATATCGACCTTGCTTTGTGGTACTTTGGCCAAGACTCCATCGTCAAGTCTGTCGTTGCTACTGGTATCACTGCTGTTCAGCCTGAGCTGCGAAAGCATAAGGATGTAGACAATGGTGTTGGTATCGTTGAGTTTTGGGGCGGCAAGGTCGCATACTTCTACTCTTCGCGCATGATGGCTGCTGGTCAGCACGATATGACAGAGGTCATCGGCACTGAAGGCAAACTCGCCATCAATGCCAACCCAGTCGGCAATCTTGTTGAGATGCACGAGGCAACCGGTGTACGCCGACAGATTCCTGGAGACTACTACGGTCGCTTCGAGCACGCATTTGTCACAGAAGCAAACGAGTTCACTGCTGCTGTTCTTGACAACAACAAGTTGCCATTCAAGCTTACTGGTGCTGTACAGGCCGTCAAAATTGGTTGCGCACTCCAGGAGTCACTCAACTCGGGCAAGAAGATCAACTTTGATGAGACTGGCCGTCGTATCGAGGCTTCTAAGCTATAAAAAGTTTTATAATTGTTGAGCGTGTCGATATTTAGATGAGTTTATAGAGTAATTGACTTTGTTTGTGTGAATGAAAGTCCTAATATTTTATCTTAACCTCAAATGGAGACAAGTTGTATCCAAGGTTGAAACAAACCATCCCATGTCTGATCGTATAACCCAGTTATAATGGAATCGAAGTCCCAAAAATTGCGTTGCCCTCGTTCCTAGTCTCCTGTACTGCCGAACGACACGAAACAACTTTTCGGTATGATACATACCGAGACACCCAAAGGCATCCACTAGTTGTACAAGCCGCATAGGTGAGCTGGAAGATCTTCTGCACTTTGATTCTAGAAACATGCCCTCTTTGGGGATAAAGCTATGGTACATGGATCATCGGCACTATAGTTCATGTGGTACTCATCGTTCTATGCCTACATGACCATTGCCATCGACTGGCAAAGTTATTCATCGACAATGCTTTTTGCTGCAACATATTTGCCCGAACGCAATGAGTTTACAGGGTATGTGAGTTGATGAGTAAAAATCCGACGCTTTATGTAACGGTCTAAGGCCGAGGTAAAGGCAGTCCAATTACTTAGAATGGCAAACAAACTTTCGTGCTCGTCCATAGAGAGGCACAAAGGTTCAGGTATCAACTTGCAATTTTAACCACACCAACTTATGTACATAGGGTCACATAAAAATGTACGAATGATGTTCAAGATCTAATATGACTTATTCATCATAATACAGTCATACAGTATATCTCTATCGCTTTCTCTCGGGCCAAGCATCCGCAAGACCTTCATAAATCGTCACATTGCTAAAAGACACTTCACCGCTTCCCTGATGGAAGAAGCGAATATCGGTCGAATCGGCATACCAAGAACTAAAATGTTAGCAAAAATCACAACATCAGGAGATGTTCCAACTTACCGAGCCCAGGTGGCTACTCCAAATCGATCGTTGGCATGAACCTCAACGATGGCATTATCCACGACGATAGTAAGGTCAAGAGTCTCAATTTTCTCCTCATCATCAACGAGAACGTCAAAAAGACGAAGTCGACCAGCTTCAGGACGAGCGTCAATGTCGCTAGTCGTAAGGGCTGCAGCACTAGTGTTGCTGCGATCGATGATGATGGATTCATTGGAGAACTGGTAGTAAATAGTGGTGGACTCCTTATCAGAAGCCAAAATCTGGAAACCAGCCTTGAGATCCGAGTCGCGAGCAGACTTGGGGAATGAGATAGAGCTCTTAAGGACGTAAAACTTGGACTCCGGGTTACGATCGAAAGTAGTTGATCCAGCCTTGCTGATGTTTCGGCCCGGTTCGACGAAAGGCTTCTTCTTGGTAAACGCAGCCATGGGTTCCCGAGCAATAACCTGCTTCAGAGTAGCCAGTTCCAAAACACCTGACTCATTTCTCTCCACACGCCAGGACCCTTCTTCACGTGAAAGCTCATTATCGACAACATTGCTGATCTTGCCGACGGTGAGCTCTCTTGGGAGAAGAAGAGATCCAGTCCAGTTTTGTTGGGGAGTAGGGAAGTACTTGAGATCGCCGTAGTAATCTCCAGTAAGCCAGAGGTAGCTGATGAATCGATCTGGTGCACCGCTCTTGGACGATGCCTTCGAATCTGAAGGGAGGTATTTGCCAGCTGCGGCGTAAGCGGATCGTCCCCAGTCAAGCTTGCCAACCATCGAGGGAGTAAATCTCGGCTTTTCGTTGTCGAGGGATATGTTTCCTGCAGCCCACAGCATGTCACGGAAAGACGAAACCTGAGGAACAATAGGCTTCTCTTGCCACTCTGCACCAAAGGTGATGAATGTCTCACCCTTAGAGTTATACCCCTTTTCATCAATACTGAAGACATTGGCCACTTCAAAGTTGAAACCGTAACGTCCTGCCCAGAGACCATCGCCCCATGTGGTGTTGGCCTTCTCGTGCCACCACTCGCCGAGATACTCCCAGTACTGAAACTCCGGGTCGTGCTGACGATAGAGGAACATACTGGGGCCCTTTTGATGGACGCCGCCAGAAATGACGCTGTACCATGTTCCTGACTCGCTTTCCAGAAGGCTGTCAAGATCCTCGTTCTGGAAAACAAAGGGATCACGGAAAGCCGTCACGTTGAGAGTAAAAGGAGGTGCTGGGATCGCAGGGCCTTGTCGTAGCTTTGTGAAGTTACGGCCTCCGTCCTTTGACACAGCGAGGGACTGTGTCTCACTTCCGCGAGTGTAGTTGATTGTCCAATGGATGGGGAGGTAAGATACCGAGGTGTAGAAGAGTGTAGGTGTGCCATTGATGCCGTTAGGTATAACAGATCCGTCGAAGACTGCTACAGGATCATTTAGACCTCCAGCCCGAATAAAGGGAGCTCCTCCAGGGTTGAGATCTCGATATGTCACCAGATCATCCGTTGTAGCACCAGCAGCACCCTCATGGAGATATCCAACGTGGAATAGTCCAGTCTTGGGGTCAGTGTAATGCATGCAAGGGTCTCCAATCTGTCCAGTAGGTGGAAGTACATGAGCTCGAGGGCGCCATGTGTTGTAGATCGTCAGATTGGCCAGAGTACTGAGATTTGGAGGAGCGCGGTTATAGTCAAGCTTTGGAGTCGATGGCTTGGCCCAGGCAAGAGAGCCGGCCGTCAAGAAAAGTGAGAATTTCATGATGTACTCTGCAACGGTTACATGGAGACAAAAAAAATCGTGGAGCCACTGAAACTATATATGTTCATCACAACATCCCAGACTAACTTCTGTCGCCCCGACAAACAGTGAGGGGAAGGGTAACATCGTCATGAGAAGCCCAAGAAGCTTCACTTGAATTAAACTCGGCGATACCACGGCGTCAAAGAGCACCTGAGGACTGGACTTTTAGGCCTTGAAAAAATAGGGTGAACCTGGGAATCCGGAGATTTGCGGAGTTTGTGTGGGGAGATCGACAGTCTTTCTTCCTAGAGAACTGTGGTGTTGAGTTTCTAGTGACGTAGGCTCAGTTGAAGAGATGCTTGGCAGATGGCGCTAATGAATTATGTTTTC
Source organism: Fusarium redolens (assembly GCF_020744475.1). Classification (NCBI taxonomy): domain Eukaryota; kingdom Fungi; phylum Ascomycota; class Sordariomycetes; order Hypocreales; family Nectriaceae; genus Fusarium; species Fusarium redolens. The sequence goes on along the minus strand of NW_025763666.1, from coordinate 1,554,026 downwards.
TTCGCGAAGAGTTTTAGAATCAAGGCTTTGATTGTTTGGTAGAGTTTCTGATGATCAAGAGATGCCAATAGGCTGAATATCTTCAGAGATCTGCTGCAAACTCCATCATGACCATTACATAAGGTGGTTTGGGGAATCAAATCAATCGAATGACATATGGGGTCGAGAGTTTATATGTGGAGCCACTGTCGGACCGAGGGACAGTACTACTTCCCTATATCTCCAAGCATGGACCGTTACAATGGGAACAAGCATGGCAATTAGACTCAAAATCGCCTTGTTTTTACCCAAGTAAATGGCTCGTCTGGAGACTTTTACGTACAGAAGAAGCTGATCCCTTCATATTGGTAGCCGACGATTTACCATAAAAAGAAGCCTTTGAGGTCAATCAATGGACGGAGGATGTACTCCGTAGCCTCCGGGTATCAGGAGCTGCTTTTGTTGCAGACATGATGATATTATACTATATCAGCTGTAAGGCACTTTGTCGAAACTGCTAGTATTTCAAGAAGCCACTATGTAATCACTCAGGTACTTTATTGTCGAAAAGAGTTCATGACCTCAGCATTAACCGCACTTATACATGGTGGGTGTACGTCTGGCACGTCTACTGAATGAAGCAAACGACCAATCTCTCGAAAGTCAATTATGAATCAAATTAAAGGGAGAAGTTGGTCATGCTTATCAATGTCATAAGAGATTGAAGTAAAAGCTTCGCCTTACCAAGCCTTGTTTCAAACTCAAGATCACTGAGGCTCAAGTGACAATTCCTAGACACTGGTTGATAGATAGAGAAGCTGAAAAGAAACCCTTCTTGAGTAAAATTTATGCAAGTAACAACTTAATGAATAGCCTATAAGCTTTCCGATTCGCCCTTCCTCCCATGATCTCGGAACATTAAACAGTTGCATGAACTCTCGCTCGGATCTCGAGTGTTGTTGTCTTGGGACAATACCATTATCCCACTTCTTCACTTTATACACCCGGTACACATGCACCACGGAAAAAATGTAGCATGTGTTTGCGTAATTAGATCATCGCGGTGGTGCTGGATGAGATACATGCAGACTGTCCTATCGATAACTGAAGTCGAAGCATCAGCTTGGGCACTAGGCAATCTCTTGTGGCTGCAATCCAGCGTTTCGACGATGGAAACTTATTCAAAAGTGAATGGAATTGCTTTGTGTATCAATTAACGTTTCGCAACGTTGGATATTGGGTGATGGCCATTCGGCGAAATTAATGATCAGTCTTCAAGCTCGGCCGAATACCTAGCTCTGTGTATATGTGCACTGCATTCAACATCGTAACTTTAGGCCTTGCTTCTCCTAGGTATTTGGAAGGCAATGCGAACCTCTATACGTTTCTTAGCCGCTGCTTGTCAAGGATAGCTACATACTAATAACAATGCCAAGGCTGAGGAGCAAAAGGCTATTGTCAAGTTGCAAGACAGAGTCGCACAGCAACATAGCGGTCTAAAACGGCGAGGTGCAGTGCTGTACGGCATGCAAGGAGGCAAAGAGGGAAGAAGATGGTTTGATGGGAGGTCACGTTGTAGCATTTGACATGCCATCTACGTCAGTTATTTGACCGGTGAAAGAAGAACAAGCTCATTGTGGGGTCTGTCCTTGAAGTTCCACGAGAGTGGTTGGTTGAAACGAGTTTGGGGGCCCAGCATGATAGGCGCGGCCAGTACCCGATACCCGGATCAGGAGAAGCTCGTCACACAAGCTGATTCAAGGTTTGTCTGTCTGTCAAGGATAGAGTTGTGCGGTAGTTAGGCAGTCTACGTAGTTTCACCACGATTCCCCGGTTCTGCATGACTGATCCATAAGGCTTTGAGAGATCGCAAAGCCGAATTGAAGACACTGCATCACGGCAAAGCTTTTGACCGGTCCATCATGCTGGATCTATACTCAATTTAGTAACAGGCGAGACACCGGTCAGTGCCCAAGCTGACCACAGTTCCTCCTATTGTGAACTGAAGCGTGGGATGAGGGTATGTTGACGTGGGGTTGGACCACCAGTCGAGCTGGTGCAGGTAGTACACTAAAACCGGCACGGCTCGTTCGTTCGCTTTGACTGGTATTCAACATGCAAGGCTCCGTAACTGCTTTGGCTTTGTTGTCGCGTCAATGTGGAAACAAAGCGAGAAAACTATGTTGTCCCAAGGTGTATAGCAAATGCTCAGACAATCGGGCTTGTGCCTTTGCTGCATCACTGAATCGCCCAAATCCTTACAGCTCCTATCGATGTTGCCAGGCCTCGAACAGCGATTTGGGACGGAGTCTGTCTGGTCGAGTCAGACACTTGCAGTCAGCATCAGGCAAGCCGCCTGAAGTCGACGATACGGCATAAAAGACACCAATAACGGATTGAAGCGAATGTTAGCAGCTGCTAGTCTGAATAGACTCGGGGAAAAGCTTGAAGTGAAAGGCTAATGGTCTTGTTGTATGCAGGGGTCCGTTATGTCATCAGCTTCAAGCCTGGAATAGGCCAGTTTCCCGAGAAAGGTGGACGTAGCGAGTTCGGCAGTCAAACAGGAGCGCCAAAAGTGCAGTGGCCACTAATAAGTCCTCCGGCACTTTGGGATTAAACAGTTTGGGGCTTCTGCAAGCTGTGTTTAGTCAATTTGAATACATCTTGGCCAAAATGTATGGTCCGTGGCCCATGGAAAGACGCGGTTGACGTGCGCTACCACGGTACTCGCCTCCGCTTTCCAAAGGCGTCAGTCTTATATTGTGAATGTTGGCTGAATAATTGGCTCAGAAGCTTTGAACCAAGTGATGTTTGATGGCACCTGAACAGTGCTGAAGTCGGGAACCACTAAATCAGTGCAAGTGAGGTTTGGTGATCAGGTAATAGAAGATCGTCAAGGGTCCCGATGTCAGTCGCAACACGCGGCTAATCCTTTGTAATGACCATGAGACTACAGCGTACACGAAGATCAATCACCAAACTACTGCATTGTAATGCACATGTCCTGATATTTTGGTACCGGGTTTTGTCCACTTCCCCGTCAACCTTCCGGTGTAGCCAAAGAACTCAAGATCAATGCATAAAGTGCACATTAGTGATGACTGCAGCTGTAGATGCAGTAGCGATGCTTGATCAAATGTTGGTTCATGTATCAAGAGACGCCAACTAGCGATCGGGCTTTTATGAAGGAGATGATATTGATCTTAGCGAGAGTGAAGGATGCTTTGTTGCTTTGTTCGATGGAGGTCTGAACTCCGAGGACACAAGCTAGTGCTGTAGAGCTTGACACTAGGTCACATGTCACCATCTCATCGGGCTTGCTTTAGTGCTTTAGGGGCTTAGTCTAAGGCACGAGCACCCTTGATAGCGGATGGTCAGTGGGGATAACTCGAGGTCCCCCCACACGCTCTAGATCCGGGCTCCTTCAAGGAGCCCTGGGGGTGCTTGCTCGATAAATGCTGGTGAAAGCTGGGATCATGGCAGGCTAGGTAGGCTATGACGGTGATCTTTGCAACTCCACAGCACATCCATCTGTGAAAAAAGAAACGAGGAGGACGACGTCAAATTTCACGGAACTGTCAGAGACAAACGAGATGAGACATAAAAGGAGGAGAGCACAAGAGGCCAAAGGTCAAGCCATGGATGCCACGTACGAGTCCTTCTTTGTCCTTTCCACAGCCTGTTCCGAGTCTTTTCTTTGTCCTTTGCCTGTCATATTGATACAGATCTCGTGAGAGACTTCTCATCAACAAATTTAATCCTTGACTATCTCGGCTTCTAGCCAACAAGGCCTATTGGTCGCCTGTCTTCATCCCCTGAGCTGGACTGGGCTGCCCTGCCTCAGCTGGCCTCTGCCTCTGCCTCAAGATGCTGGCTGAAGCTTTCGCTTGACGTGGCCATGTTAGATGTTATCTCAACCGGATGTAATGCCAACAGGGGTTTGTTTTCTCATCAACTTTGCCCAAATCTCCTCCTCAAACAGACGCCTAACGCTCACGTATGCTTGCTTTCCCGGTCCTGTCGCGTGCCTGCAGACGAAAAACTGCACTTGATGCTCGTGTGCGACATCATCTCAAGCACGACACCTCATCCTGCACATCATCACGACCAGAGTGAGAATCCTCTGCGTCGCACTCAATTGGTAGGCAGTATTCTCTCTTGTCATCTCTTTTCGCGTTCCCAAGGCCAAGCACACGACATAATCTCTTGCTTCGTGGCTATTTCGTCATGGCTGGTCAGCCTCATAGTGGTGTTTCTTTTCTTGTCTCCTCAATCATTATGTACTTAGTATGTATTTCTATTACCCTTGGTGTTGGGCGCCCACTGTCCAGTCAGCTTTGCTTTGCTTGGCTCTACTTCCCTTTGCTTTTTTCTATCTGGTCCAGCGTGCCAGTACCCTTCAGCCTTTCCAAATCAAGCTCTTAGCTTAATTTACCGCAAGGATGCATGCGCGCGTACATATCCGCTGTGATCTTGGTCCCATTTCTTGACTATCCCCTTGCACATTTGCGCCTAGCAGACAGAACAAGCTCCTCGGCCACGAGCCTCTTATCGACGCCCTCAAAAATGATTTAGACCACACGCCCCCTTGGTTTCCTTTCCTTTTGCCTCCATTTCGTTGTCCCCGTATCCTTGGGCGCACATTCTCAGGTCTTCGCTCGTCTTCTCCAGGTCAGCCTCGTCAGGCCTCACTTGACCGATCCGTTATGTGTAGAACGCCTTCAGCACGTCGCCTTTCTGCCCGCTCCCGCTCCCGTGGCCGTGGCCGTTGCCGTTGCCATCCGTCTTAGACTGACGGGAGCGGGCACGGCCCATTCAGCAACTTCACACACACCCATCGTGAACTTGGACCCAATGTACCAGATCCCACCCTTTCCAATTCCTCCAAGGGGCTAGAAAAAGCAAACCCAACTTGGAGCCCCATCTACCAAGCTCCAGGGACCATAGTCTAGTACTGCGTATCGATGAATAGTACGCACGCTTGTTGCGTACCTTACTTAGTTGCTTGCCAGCAGAAACTTCAGGTCTTTCTTTTTTTTGAGGTTTCGCTTGTCAATCCTTCCCACCTCCTCGTCAAAGCACAAGCTCACATAGTGGCTCACATCCTCCATGCTAATTATTTATAATTTCTCCTCAATTTACTCTCTTGTCCCTTCCTTTCAATGTCCTCTCCGTGACTATATTGAACTAATTTACTTGCGTTGGAATATCATATACTCCAGTCTCCTCGTACTTCTGATCCTTGATCATCTGCAACTTAACCTCACACAAGCTTTTTCGTCTACTTGAAGCCTGCATTGCCGCCTCGGTCACCCTTCACGTTGAACGGCATCTAATCCTATCCTGCCACATCATCATCATCATCGTCCCGGAATCCTGGGCCCAACCTGTCTGTTCGCCTTCGTCTTATCTTTCGGGTCTCTCAAATACATCACGCGTCAGGCAACTCTACAGGATACCTGTTGCCGCCCTATTCTCGGAAAACCTCACACCCGGCGTATTCTGACCCTGTGGCTACGTACAGCTTGATTTATCTGAATGTATAAAGCCCATCATCTCCTCCCTTGGAGTTCTCATCAAAGTCATCTCAGCTTCAAATCTGTCCTTGAGTAGGCTTCATTCGAGCTCTAGTCATTCAGACCTGTTTCGCCAACCTTCTTCAACTTCAAGTCTCTGGACTAAGAGAAATCAGTTTGATCATCCAACTGTCTTATACCATTCTCACAGTCTTGTTATAAACACTTCAAAGTTACAATGGAGGTCCAATCTGCCACTCCTACTGGCCACTGGCAAGATCAGCTCGACAGTATGAAACCCCCACCCCTCTCTTGGCACAAACTTTGGATTCTAACTACTGACCAGATGTTTGCCGAGATGCTCAGTTGCGTCCTCCGGTTTTTCAAATTGTGTCAGATCGTCGAGGTATGCTGATCTTCAAGATGATTTAGATGTACTGGTACTAATCTCAAATTCTTATAGGTGGCCGAACTGCTTGGTCTAGCAGAGTGACTGTTCATGGCAAGACTCTCGCAGCTCGTTTCTGGTATGACGGCAAGAATCTCAACAATGCCAGAGAAGATGCTGCCGAGTGTGCCGTCAAGTGGTTGACTGGATCTGATTCTGGTTCTCCCACCCAGCAATGGGGTTGGTAGACTTGTGATGTGGGGGTCACTCCTTTTCATATGCTCAACCCACCCATGCATCACTGACATCTACAAAAATGGTAGACTGGCCACTTACGAATGAAGGAGTTATTTTTTTTGTCTTATGATTTTCTTTTGGTCCTCCTCTTTCGAATCAAGCACCTGGAGTTTGGTAACAAAACTTACGAAACGGGGAAGGTTATGGTCACCACGCAACTAGTACCGGAACAGCAGACGCCTTGGTCATGGCATTGAATTGTATTTTATAGGTTGGGTTGGAGAGCGAAAGTCGGATGTTTTTCATGTATGACTTGAGGAAAAGGGTAGGAAATGTCGGTTATTACAGTTCTTGTTTGGTGTTTGACGGAGTCGGTTACACGGAGGGTCTCTACCAGTGAGTCTTCACGTGGAGGTTTACAAAAGCACGTACGACAGCAGGCGGAGACTTTTAGAACTATGCAGTTTGATTCGATCCTTTGACATTTGAGATATTCGGTGCTTAATACTTAAGTGGAATACGGAAACAAGTTGCTTGCTGTGAGGTCGAGGGGGGTTCATTTCAGGACCACTCAGCATTTCTAGCAACATTACCATGCAATTCAATCAGTATATTGAGGCTTCAATCGTTCTCAACGTCATGTTCTCACATACCATTCCCTCCTGAAAAGGAAGTTCACCCTCAAGGCATGCTGTGTGCCCCCACCCTCGGTCCAGCCACGGTTGGTCACGGTGTAGGTAGGACAGCGTTGAGCAGGTCACATGAAACGGTAGTTTTGTAAATGCCGACTGGTTTCTACCTTACTGTCGATCCGCCTTGGAGTTCCACTGCATAAGAATGAGGTTCAATGCGACATCAGTTGTATTATTAACACCTACGTAGTTTCACTTGGATAGCTCAGGTAAGCTACATATTTAGATGCTCAACTAGAATAAAAGCAGCAATAACTTCAGGACAATTATTATTAACTTGATACCGTACCTATTATGAATGCATTGCGCCGGTATGATATCTAATGCAAGCAGCTCAACAACTTAGTCTCATAAGAGCCGAAACCAACTTCAGCCATGAGCAATTCCAACCATGAGAGTCACAAAACGTGACTATATATAACTCTCTTTCCAGACATTGAGTCACTACTAATTCAAATAATTCAATTCTTTTCTCACTTCAACGGAGTGTTGTTGGTGTTGAGGTTCAGATAGGGTTATGTAAGCATACCATCAACTCTCGGATTATTGCTTATCCGCTATTCTGGAATTTTGCGTCGCGAATTTGACTAACAATCGGATCACAAGAGCCACGAGGCTGTTATAACTCCTGCTCCACGAACGTTGCTAGCAACGCGGAGCTCAGTCATGTCTCCAAGAACGAGTATTTGGGGCGCATGCAGAGCTCTTGCAATTCGATCGAGACCTGTCGCCCCTCGACCAGCCCCATTCGTCCAGTCTCTGCCGCAGAACCGATGGTATTCGAGCGAAGGAAATGACCTTCCCCCGAAGACAATTGATAACTCTCAAGGGACTCAAAATTCTCGAATTGGCTCGGAGTCTAAGGAGGGAGTTTCGGCAACAGAGAATGGAGATGTTGAGGTAGGACTTGGCTCAGAAGCTCCATGTCTTGCAACTAATGAGCTGCGATATAGGTGACTTCTTCGACGTCCAGTGCCGAGGTTATCGACGATGCGACACTCGAACAATTATTTTTTGGTGGCCGTACACAATCTAGCTCAGTTGGGGGTGGTGAAGGTGGCCTGACACCGGCACAGGAGGATGTTCTTTACCGAGAGGGTACTATTCCTTCGGCTGAGAAGGCTGAAGCTCTCGTTGCTGCAGCAGAGAAGGCTGAGTTGGAGAATACGGACAGCACTGAGGTGCAAAACCCAGGACACAAGTTTGGTCTACCCAAGAGGCCATGGCCGCAAGGGTTCAACCTGAAGAAGCGTTACCACCCGGTGCTGGAGCAAATTACCCGACTCCTCATGAAGGATGGTAAGCTCAGTGTTGCTCAACGAGTAAGTTCCGTCTACGATGAAATTGGAGGCAATTGGCTAACCAATGAACTAGAATATGGCTATTGTCATGAACTACCTCCGAACCGCACCACCTCCGATCTATAGTCCGAAATACCCCCTGCTGCCCGGAACCCCCCCGGCCTCGCATCTCCCTCTCAACCCAATCCTGTACATCACAGTCGCCGTAGACTCGGTGGCCCCTCTTCTCAAAATCCGCAACGTGGCCGGCGCCGGCGGTGGCGGTCGTGCACTTGAACTTCCTGTACCTCTGGGTGTAAGGCAGCGACGACGAGTAGCATTCAAGTGGATTCTGGACGTGATCAACAAGAAGCCCTCCAAGGGCAGTGGACGCAAGCAATTTCCTTATAGGATTGCTGAGGAGATCGTTGCAGTCGTTGAGGGACGTTCGGGTGTGTGGGAAAAACGAAAGCAGGTGCATAAGCTGGGTACAGCGGCACGAGCTAATGTTGGATCTAACAAGCTCAAGGTCAAGAAGAAGATGTAGATTTAGACGAGGTGCAAATGGAACGCCTGGTCCTTTGGTTGTATAGTAGATGTGCAAAATATGTAACCATATCAAGATACTGATGAAAATACGCATTTAATGTTACTGTACCTGCTGTTCAACTTGTCATTCATTCACAGACTACCCCAAATCTTGAAGCTCAATAGTATGTTAGCAAAGTTGTGGCTATACCGGTGTCGTTACGTGAGTCAATCATGCTTTGGGGCTGTGCTTATTCTTTCATTGGCGCCGTCGTATGGTGGGAACGAATGCCGAAGATATCGGCGGAAACCTCGGTAGCTCCCGAGAGCCCGGCCCCGGATCCGGAGTGCAGCGACACCCGACTCGCTTAGAGGTTACGGAATGCTTTGATATTATCAGTTCGCAACGAAACAAAACTCGCTTAAAATTTGAGTAAGGTAGTAAACGAAGTTCAAGATATGGAGACATTCGGTCCTTCTATGCGAAAATTGATTATGCTTACCCATCAAGATAAATGGATAGGCTCATACGAACACGACGGAGTCGAGGATTTATGGATCAGCAGGGCTGAACATAACTCCGGAGATTCTTTTTACGCAAAGCATCATATGAATAGAAGATCATTCCATTCTCAACAGAGCCCCAGATCGAATCCAACGCCGGTGAGAATCATTATTCAATGATGAAACTTTGATTTAGTGGTGGCAGAATGATGCTTTCACATGACGACACAACCACTTGATAGTTTGGACAAGGGAGGCCTCAGTCGGGTTGAGCAGGTCAACTTGGACTTGCAAACTCCGTTGACTTATCAAAAGCAAAAACCTCGTTGGGCTTTCTTTCTTGTTATCCAAGCACATCCCTTAGGTTTCTATAATTTCGGTAGGTGAGTTGATATTGATTAACCTCACGCAGTAGTGGTGACGGCGTCCACTTTTTAAAATGCTTTAGCCGGCGTCTTACGCACATCATTACCATAATGAGGGTTGTCACAGGCACTGACCTTAAAAATGTTAGTCGGATCTTTAGTGCCCAACTTCAGGGCAAAAGTACGGAGGGGAGAAATAGTCCGGGATAGCGTCAATGTTTAGGTGCGATTTTTAACAAAGAGTGGTAACATATCAAGAGTCAATTCGCGGCGTTTTATTACCTTACTCTGTAAGTTGTTTGCATTTAAACGTGATAATAAGCCTTCCCAACTGTTTTCATCTTACTCCATCCTAGGTGTAGCTGCGTCTACCCCACTAACTCGGTGATCTTCCACACTTCTGTGACCCAAATTGGGGGGGTACTGCGCCGCTTCGGTCTGGGCTCTGGGCTCAAACTCCTCTAAACTTTAGACTCCACGCCTCTCCTTCCCCAGAGCCAGATCCCACTACCGCTACCACTACTGTACAAGTGCACTTCAACCTTTCTCCTCTCCCCTCTTCTCCTCTTCCTCTTCATACTCAGCTTCATTATCCCCGTCACACAACGAAGCAAGAACTTAACACCACATTGGCTCTCGCGTAATTGCCTTCATCGTTCTTTTTGGTATTGCGACGTTGCGAACTAAGAACATTACGCCGCTATTGGATACTCACCAGCTTCACCGAGTTGCCTCTGACGTACCGCCCCGAGTTCGAGCACGATATCATTTATCTCGACGCTTACCGACCATCACGAGCGGTTATAACCAGCATCGACCCAGTGCCAATTTGGGAGAAGATAGCACATATACTTATTCATTCTTGGGCACGCGCAATGCCACATTGTATTACACCTACATAACATCTGTTTAAGGAACCCCCACCAAACTATTCATCTTTGTGGGCGCGATCCTCGACACTGCTTGGTTGAGCTCTCGTCGCATCTCACCCTTACTAGCAACCCTGTCTCTTCTATCTGGACACAAATACTTCGTTTCGATTTTGCCGCCATCATGTCGCGCAACCAGCAACCTATGAGCATCGAGGCTATGCTCGACATGGAGCGTAAGGAAGTTCTCGCCTTGCTCGAGAATAGACCTCGCCCTGAGCCCTCCATGCCAGGAGCCATGCGATCCGCCTCACCCTATGCCATCCCTCGATCTCCCGTTCGGAGTATGTTGGATGTCGACGATCAGCCAACACCAAGCTCCCCACGCCAAACTGTGCGGAGTATGCTGGACACCAGCTCCCCCCCGCCATCGAAAATCCGAAGCATGTTGGATACTGACACACCTCTGGCTGGACCTTCGAGGCCTTCCGGGACCAGCACGACCCCTAATTCTCCAGTTATGACTAAAGCCACTCTTGCGCCCAGTAACGTCGGGCACACTCGCAGCTTCTCTGACGCAGCCTCGAACCCCGTCGATTTTGGACCTCGAGCAGCAGCTGCCCGTAATGACCCTACCGCTGGTTATCAATTTTCAGATATCATTACGCGCAATACTGGCCAACAACTTCCCAAGAGGAACACGCAGGGTGGCAAGAAGCCATCTGCGAATGCTCTGAGTGAGGCACTCCGCAACGCCGATCTCAGTGGGCTGCAAATTCCTGGGGAAAATGATAGCAGGCGCTCTTGGTTTAGCGGTAGCGGCAGCAGTCGGAAGTCAAAATCTCCTCACAATCGACTGGGGTCAAGGTCCAGGTCCCCAGCTCACGTATCGCAGGTGCTGGCGCCAGGTAAGGCGATGCTTGATGATGGCCGAATTGTGGATATCAGCAATGCGTATCGCCGGTTATCTGACGCCAACCTGGCATACTCAGGTGGTAGTTTGTCTCAGTTACCCATGCGTAACCGCGAGGATAGCCAGAGTGGAAGGATGATCAAGGACTACTTGAGCCCTGATGGCGAGCACCTTGGCTCAAGTGAGGAAGACGAGGCATACTCATCCGACGACGAAGATCGTGGTCGTAAGAAGGATCCCAGGTCACTTAACCCCGATGCAATTGGTGGGTCGGCAGAAGATCCGAATAAGGAGCGACGAAAATCAATGAGTCTTCTCGCTGCTGCTGAGGAAGAGCGTAAGTTACCCCTAGCCTCACCTCATGTTAGTGATGCTAACTTAATTTCAGGGACAACAGTTGCAGCAAAGCAACCCAAGTACCGTTCTCTACTTGACGAGCCAGAAATCAAGATTACCACTCCTCTGGGCGAGAACACGCGGTTGAACAAAGGCGGCGGTGTGCATCCTAAGACAGCTTACGATCAGATGTCAACAGTGGCTTCTGCAAACGATTCAGACGAGGAGGCAGATATGGATGATATCAAGCGGGCTCAAAATCTGTCCTGCTCGATGTCAAGCATTATCTCCACTCCTGAGTCTCACCGCGCTATCCGAATGATTTATCGTGGCGACTACAACAAGATTGTCCAGCAAGCCGAGGAGGAACATCACCGTCTGCGAAAATACCTGGTTGCATCGGATCTGAGTGACGAATCGACACATGCCCTCGAATGGGCCATTGGTACGGTCCTACGAGACGGTGATACCTTGATGTGCATCTACTGCGTGGACGAGGAGACCGGCATCGGAGGGGTCGACAACTCGGTTCCTGATGACCCAAAGGCTATGAGAGAGCAAGCAGCTGCTATCAACACTGTCGCAAACTCAAGATCTGCTGCACCCTCAATGTCTGCTGTCCCTGATTTTGTGCGAAATTCTATACGAGGAGACTCCTCCAAGAACAACACTCCAAATACATCACCCGCACCTTCAAGTCGAGGAGAAAGAGGCAGGGCGGAAGAAGAGCGACGCCGAGCAGTTAAGGAGATCACGGACAAAGTGCTCCGTCTTCTGCGAAAGACGACGCTTCAAGTCAGAGTTATTGTGGAAGTCCTGCATTGCAAGAACCCAAAGCACTTGATAACAGAGGTGATCGACCTTGTTAACCCAACTCTTGTCGTCATAGGAAGTCGAGGCAGGAGTGCGCTCAAGGGGTATGTTAAACAAACGATGTTCCAACTATCGAAACTATGACAGCGCTAACAACAGGCAGTGTCATTCTGGGGTCATTTTCCAACTATCTGGTGACGAAGAGCTCGGTCCCTGTGATGGTGGCGCGAAAGCGTCTGCGAAAGCAGGGCAAATATAGAGGCGTCAAGCCTGTGAACAATCTCAGCAACCCAGCAGCTCGAAGTTTGGCCAACGCCAAAATTGATTGATCGAAGAATCACGTCTTACAAAAATATGGATCGTTCATGGAGAGGCACATCGGAAATGCTCTACGAGGCTTCATGATTTGTTTTGCTAGGTTCAAACGGCGCAAGGATTAACAGTTTATTCTTAGAAACGGGTTTTGTGAAACATAGTTGGCGCAAACTTGGTGATTGGAAGCGGAAGCGGAAGCAGAAGTCGAAAGGGTCATGACATATTGGGTAGAGACCGCTCATTAGTTTTATCAGTAGAATCAATCCCAGATTATGAGTTTAAAACCACAATTTGGTCTATGGTACAGTTGTGGTATAGGATCTTACTACGAGGTAAGATAAGGTACTTACATGAACCGTTGGGTTTCATTGTCTCGAGTGACATCACGTGTCATATCTATTAATGCACGTCTATCTTAATTCCCAACGCCCAATTATGACTGACTCGACACATGCATTTATAGAATTGAAGCTTGCACTCTTTTGAACCAGCGCCTTCTCGCGTTAACTCGAAATATCTGACCGTTTTTGTGTTTTTTTTGCATCTGCCCAACCTCTCATTATGCCTCGGATGAATGAAGAGAAAAAGAGCAGAACCAACGGCAGCTTACTACAGTATCTTATTCATACGAGATTCGCCACAGGGATTCTGACACATTTCATTGGTCTCTCAACCCGCAACCCTAGGGAATTTAAGCCTGTAACTCGCTTGAGCCTCGCCTCGTATGGCCCTGAACTGGGCCTAGGCCTTCTCTCGCGTCTCGCCTGGACCAACAGCCAGCCTGACCTAACAGAACAGAACAGCAGGAGGCTGAACTGAAACGACCCTTACTACGGACGGACACTGACACAGACTGAGAGCCCGAGACAGTAGAGCATGAAAGTGCTCCACCACAATTATCACATCTTTATGGCTTGACGATCTTGATGTTTACCTATCTTACCTATCTGTTTATTTTTATTTTCTGTCTCACTTTCTGATTCGCAAGCAATTATGAGACTTCTCAATACCAAGACGCTACAGCTTGTAAGCTTAGAAGAGGGGTCCGAAAAATACGCCATCCTGTCTCATACGTGGGGTACAGATGAGGTCCTTTTCGGTGACATACAGGATCCCACGCGCATGGAAGAGATTCGGAAGAAGAATGGTGCTGGATACCGCAAGATAGTGCAGTCCTGCGAAAAGGCTCTCAGTCGCGGGCTCGACTATCTCTGGCTAGATACTTGCTGCATCGACAAGTCCAGCAGCGCTGAGCTCTCAGAAGCCATCAACTCTATGTTTCGCTGGTACAACAACGCGGATATATGCTATGTCTACCTCACGGATGTCTTCCTACACGCTGTGGGCATTGGATTGACGTCTGGTTTGAAGCAGAGTCGTTGGTTCACGCGTGGATGGACACTACAGGAGCTGCTCGCGCCTGACGAGGTGGAATTCTTCGATCACAATTGGACGTCCGTTGGCGACCGACATTCTTTGGCTTCGACAATTAAGGATATTACAGACATCGATGAGTCATTTTTGCTCAGGCCGGAAGGGAAGAAGGATCGCAGGATATCGATTAAGCTCCAGCGTGAAAACGTGGCCACGAGGATGGGCTGGATGGCCCACAGGGAAACGACGCGAGTTGAGGACATAGCGTACTCTTTGCTGGGAATCTTTGGAGTCAACATGCCCATATTATATGGCGAGGGCTCTAGGGCCTTTCTGCGATTACAGGAAGAAATCCTCAAAAAGTCGCAGGACCAGTCCATACTCGTTTGGAGATGGCCCTTGTCTCGAAAGCCTGAGGAGAACACGCACCGAATGCACTTCCTCGCTGACAGCCCAGCCAATTTCAACCTACGCACATATGCAGGACAGGAAGACTCCGGCTTATTTGGGGTCAGGTTGACAGATCAAGGGCTGGTCCTTCGCGTGTGGAAGTGTCCGTGCAAACTGACGCGTTGGAATCATGACAAGACGGAACTCAAGGAAGCCAATGATCGATGGTTAGCCGTCCTCGACTGCAGTCTGTCTCCGGATACTCTTTCCAGACCAGCTATAATTCTCAGTGAGAGTCCTTATGCTGAAGGTGCTTTTCGACGAGATCCTACGAGCGTGATCATGGTGATAGAACATGATCAGAACAAGTCAGGATATTTGGATACCGGTGGTGATAGAAATGGTGAGTAACAGCCAAAGCAGCAATGTTGTTTCCGTGTGAATATTGAACTAACCGCCTTAAGCAATATATTCCATTGAATACAAACCTGAGTTCAAGACGGAGACAATTCTGCTTGAGTCGGATTCTATCGAGCCAGATGCTCGGCTGCGAGGAAGCTTCCCCTTCAAGGTCAATATGACTCTCAAAGACCGTGAGCTCAAGCAGCGTGCGGCTTATACCGGATCTCAGCGATATATCGTGGCGGGCAAGCTCGCCAACAAACCAACACAAAACCCAATATATGGGGTGTTATTCCTCGGGGCTGATGATACGGATACCGAGCTCGTTGTATGGTGGGGTCTAATAGAAGAGGGCACAGCCATGTACGACGTACATAATCGCCACAATGGCCCTCGAGTCTGGAGTAACAGTGTTCCTGTGTGTTTCGCCCAGTCGTGGAAAAATCTCACGGGTTCAGAGACTTGGGATGCTAAGCTTGCGGAATCTTTGGCTGTGGATATGCTCTGTGAGGAATTTCCCCTCCCATGGAAGGGAACAGAGAGGCCTTCGGTGGTAGAGGTGGAAGACGGCCTGAACTTGCAGAACGCCATTAACGATCAGAAGCCTATGGCGACGGAGACGGTGATTGAGCTGTTCACTCAGTGTGCCCAGCCAGTAATCGAGTGCATTGGCTGGGGTATGAGGCTCAAAGCATCAATGAGAAGGATGGAGTTTCTGGGACGGCTGTGCTGCGAGTTGGCTATCGAAGAGAAGAATCCCAATGTCGAGAATGATGCTGGAAACTATGCGTAGACATAGGAGCAAGGACAACTGGGCTGGACGGGATCACATGGTGGCTGTATATATAGGCTAACATAGCTTTGTATGAGCATGAGATGATTGTATATCAGAAGAAAAGGGTGGCGGTAGTTATTGGTGTAGATAGACTACAGACATATGCCTGATGGTTATATAAATTCAAGAAACCGTTGCAGCCTGAACTTTGAGGAGAATAGCAGATTATGAGCTGAGCATCAGGCATCTTTGTAGTGATCCTGGACCTTTCATCATTGTAGATACCATCGCCTCATCTCTTCCGCTTCATCCGCCATCACATCTTGGCCTACATCAAGGCCAAAGAACAGACCAGGTCCACTTTTATAACAAATGGCCCACAATCAACAACAAAGCGTTGCCAGCGTATCAAGAGCGTGAGCGTCGAGTCATAGTTGCGGTGTTATTGGTCCTCAGGCCAAAAACAACACGGTCGCGAGCCCTGTGAATGACGGAATTTGCCCCCAAAACAGACACGTTATAAAGCCGTGAATACGTCTCAGTTTCGTGTGGTGGATCACCTTATAAAGGGAATAAATAGTCTTATCTCTCAGGGTCAATAAACAAAAAAGCACCATGTGACCGTCGCGTGTTAAGCTTCAGGCGCGTTAAGTGCTTCCGAAACTAGACTAGTGCGGGGGGTTCGAGAAACGGTCCTGTTCTGCACGGTTGGCGGGGCTTGATTGGATGTTATGCGTTGTCTAGGGGAGGGAAGGAGGGCCCAGCCTCGTTGATTTTGGGTTTTGGAGGGGAAGTTGCGAATGAATGAGTGAGTACGGATAAAAGCAATGTAAAGTGAGTGAGTGAGTGAGTGACGGTTTAAGGCAAGGGTGGTTGTTTGTAGTTGTTAGTGCTGTGCATCAATTCTCGTCTTAGTAAATGTCAGGTAGTAATTGAATAACCACTTGTGTTTCATGTCTCTCTTCCTTCCTTCCTATTCTTGAACTTTCATCCTTCCTATTCTTGAACTTTCATCCTTCCTATTCTTGAACTTTCATCCTTCCTATTCTTGAACTTTCATCCTTCCTTTCCCCTTCTCATCCACATTCCCAGGCTGCTCAGTCGGTCAAGGAACCTGCGACCCCATCCTTCCTTCCTTCTTTCATTCTATGCACTCAAACATTACCTTACCCTTGCACAAGGAAGTTGGCAATATTGTTCTTGTGCTTCTATTTGCCCCTTCTATCTCCTCTCTACAGTAACCATCCATCCAATCATCCATCCATACCAAACACTCGATACTTATTAACCTTAAACTTCACAACCGTTTCTGTCATAACCCACCTTTCATTATCTTATCCAAAGACAAGCCAAGTCAAGTCAAATCAGTGATAGAGAAAGCTGTAATTCACTCAGCTATCGTCTCTATGACTTCCTTCTTCACGGTCAACAACAACGTCTCGCTCGTCAGCATCACTATTGCTCCAAGCACGTATCTTATCACTGTTGCTCTCCTTCTTGTCTTTGCCATTATCTACATTCCCCGTCTCTTGGCTTGCCGATTTCCTAATCTGGGCATACCGTTGCCATCGCTGGCTTCAATATTACAGCCAATACTTGGAGATCCAACAGACAGTCAAAGACAACCGACCAAAACTGAAAAGGCTCTGCCAGAGCCACCATATGTCGCCACCGGACTTGTATTCGAGGATCAACAGCAACTCGTCATCTCTGGGCAGGATATTGTCCTTGCGCAGCGCCGCCATTACCTCCAACAACAACAACGGCTTCTCCTCGAGAAGCAAAAGCAACTTGAGTTTCAAGAAGTAGAATATCGTCGTCGTCGGGAATCTCACCAGGATTCATCACCATCAAAGAAATCCATTGACAATGGATCCCCTCGAAGGTCTAGACGCCAGCCTACAGGACTTCGATCTCCCACCAAGTCCATCACTGCCCCATCACTCAGTTCACCGCAGCGAAGCAGCAATGACAGAAGGGGATCTCGAGGACTCGGAGACCGCCTCCGCGGGTGGGTACTCACCACCGGCGTGGCGAAGGCTGGGAAACGGAGACCGGAGTAGTGGTTTCTGGAGAGCTCCTCAGGACTTTATGCACCGAGGAATGAGTACGCTCAGGGAGAGTTCCCCCGAATTGGATGAGAGTGAGGACGACGGTGTCCTGGAGAGAGCCATTCGGACGAAGTTGCCTAAAGGGAGCCAGAGTCCAGGCAAAGGCAGGAGTATGAGCCCAGAGAAAATGGATGATCCTACAATTCAGTTCCAACTCCAGGACAAGACAAGTCCTTCAAGAGAGCTGGGCTTGCATGAAGCAACACCAGATAACTGTAGGTGACGTTGTGACCAGATCCCAGATGCATATCTAATACATGTCAGATATCCGTTTTGCTGTCCGTGCCGAAGTTCAGCATCGCACTGAACCTATTGAGACAGCCATCAACTTCATCCGTGATCACTATAAAGCGCTTACAAGAACGTGGTCAACAACTTTCACCACCATCATCGTTGCCTTCTTCTCTATCTCTATCTTCAAGTCTCTCTTACAGCCCGCTGCCCCACGTCCAGTTGGTGATCTTGTGAAAGTTGCAGGACTCGCTCGCTCATTCGAACCCCTCATCTATTACTCTGAACATGCTGTCGCTCAAGTGCATGATCTTCAGGCGACCAGTGTTGCTGTCTGGGATCTTGGCGAGAGTGTGCGTACAAGCGACATGCGCGACGCTCCTAGAATCGTGGCAGACCTAGATGCTCTCAGTGAAACCATGAAAACACTGGCCATAGAGATGACCAAATTCTTTGCCAGAGTCGATGGTGATATCGATGGGTAAGTCATTGGTTGGAGCCGACCTCGACTATTCTAACATCTCACAGCATCCTCAACGTCATGGATTGGGCCAAAATGCACCTCAACCGCCTCAAATCATCCCCTTCTCCTTCAACTATCTCCTCAGCCTACGACAACATCCACAACCTTCTCTCTCAAGCACACGTCCTTGAGGACGCCTCCGGCTCACCTACCACCCTTGGCCGCTTGACCAGTCACATCTTTGGCCTCTCAAATCCGCAGAGGGAGCAACGCATGGTGCAACTCCTCTTCACCGAATTTCTTTCCGTCCTTGAAGACTCCATCCAGGCTGAGCTACAACATAGCGTCACCCTATTCGCCCTTTTCGAAGCTGTGGACCATCACTTCCTAAATCTCGCCCGCACTGTTGTCCGCGAATCGTCTGCCCAGGAAGAACTTCATGCCGATATGCTTTCGAGCCTCTGGACACGGCTCCTTGGTACAAGAGCGGCCGAATTACGTAAATTTGAGCAGAATCGTCTGCTATTACGTGACGTCCGGGAAAAGACGGTGCGCAATAAAGGCATTCTTGTCGAGCACAACGGCAAACTTTTGACTCTAAAAGCATCGCTAGAAACTCTCCGCAGCAAGCTCGTCTCGCCTCTTGTTCGCGGCGTCAACTCTACAACACTCACCTTGGAGGATCAAATCCGTGGTCTAAGCGATGTGAGCGATTATCTCGGTGATGTTAGGAAACAGCAGAAGGGCAAAGTCATGGAGACACTATTTGGCAGCGTCCCCAGCAAAAAGTATGCAATTGAAGACAGGCCTGGCACTGTTGTCGTAAATCCCCTCTAAGGATGTACGGGTTCTTTGAGACCCCAAATTCTATGTTGGATTTCTCCAGTCGGTCTCTGTTTTTAACCTTGGAATGCAGTCACTTATCAGACTTGTCTTGTGAACCATTGAATCTAAAGGAGGGGAGACCCCTTGCCCTGGCAGGGTGATGCTGTTGGCATATGACTGTCCAACATACTTTGGGTTTTCCCTGCTTTGTGGGTACAGAACAGGAATTTAGTTTGGGCGTTTGGGTATATCTACACTGACATGGTCCATTGCATATAACGAATAGCCTCTAGTTATACCTCTTGGTTTCGATTTACAAATTAGCATTTTCACAAGATTTGCATGTACAAGGCATCACATCAAGTGAATGTTCCTTTCTCACGATTGCAGGGCACACACATATAAGTACTTAAACATGTCTCTTTCATTAGAAACCCTAACCGCATAAAACCTCTGCGTTGATCATGCCTGCAAACGAGGACCATTGGTAGGGGGGTATAGGCCAACAGCCAGTGTGTCAGAAAACCTTCAACGCCGTCCTGGTGGGTTCCCCCGAAAGCGCCGACGCCGTTGCTGTGAGCAAGCGACGGTTCGCGACGAGAGCCAGCCACCGTAAAGTCCCCAAACTTTTGAGTTTCCCTTCCTGAGAAGAAATAGCAACCAAGTCTATCTGTACATAATGCGCCCCCTCGGGTTGGGTAACACAAGGTCGTAAAGCATGTTTCGTTGCTGATTGTTCCATAAATTGCCTTGTAGAGGCATTCGTCGTTCCATTTGAGGGGGTTGCCCAGTCAGATAACCATGAAAAAAGGAAAATAATAGAATTTGATGAAATTGGGAGATGGCTTAAGCCTTGGTCTCCTCCTCCTTCTTGGGCTCACCGCCCTCGCTGCCCTGAGCCTTGACGTACTCGTCATAGACAGCCAGGGCCTCATCGACCTTGGCCTTCAGAGCGGCATCGTCCTCGATACTGTGATGATTGTTAGCGGCTGATCATGGTTTGGCGAAAAGTGGATAAACTTACAGGTTGACAAGCTCGGCGTTGTCCATCTCTAGGAGCATACCGGTAATCTTGCCAGCAAGCTCACCGTTAATGGCTTGGATCTTGGGGAAGATCAGCTCACCGAGGATCTGCTTCTGCTGAGCGGGAGGAGCGGCAGCAAGCTGCTGCTGGAGCACATTGGGACCGGCACCCTCGGCACCACGACCACCTTGAGGTGCGTTGCCGTTGCGTCCAGGTCCACCTCGGCCACCCTGCTGGCGGTTGTTAGGAGGGAAACCAGCCATACCGCCAGCCATGGGAGGACCACCGGGCATGTTCTGAGGACCACCACGACCGCCCTGAGGAGCGCCACGGCCACCAAGAGCGGCTTGCTGAGCCTGCATAGCAGCCATGAACTGAGGAGTACCGGGCTGGCCAAACTGGGGAGGGAACTGGCCAGGCATGCCGTACATGTTGGGAGGCATCTGCTGAGGAACACCGCCACGACCACCCTGCTGAGGGTAACCAGGGAACTGACCGGGACGGCCACCCTGAACACCGGGCATTCCCATACCAGGCTGAGGGAAAGGAACACCACGACCACCCTGAGGCATGAAGCCGGGCTGCTGGCCAGGAGCAAAGTAAACAGGGGGTTGCATGTACTGCTGGGGCATACCGGCGGCGGCGGCGGCCTGCTGCATACGGAGTTGGTTGCGAGCTTGGATGCTAGCCTCAAGCTGGCTCTTTCGAACATCCTTGCGCTGGGCCAGAGCGACGTACAGGGGTTTGTTGTTAATCATACGCTGGTTCATCTCAGCGACAGCCTTGGTAGCATCGTCGGGGTTGCTGAAGCAGACGAATCCGAAGCCCTTGCTCTTACCGAGCTTCTTGTCCGACTTCTTCTCAGTCTTCTTATCATCTTTAGCCTCCTCACCCTCCTTGGTCTCCTCCTTAGGCTCTTCCTTGGACTCCTCCTTGGACTCCTCCTTGGACTCCTCCTTGTTCTCCTTCTCCTTGTCATCCTGAGTCTCCTCCTTCTTGTCCTCATCGCCCTCAGTAGGGGTCTCGCGCATCACCTTGGCGGAGGTGATGGGACCGAACTCGGAGAACATCTGGCGGAGCTTATCATCGTCAACGTCGTCATCGAGGTTCTTGATGTAGAGGTTAACGCCCTGGTACTTGTTGGCCTTCTCCAGGCGAGCGGCCTCATAAGACTTGCGGAGCTCCTCCTCGCGCTCGTGCTTCTTCTGGGCGCGGCCAACGTACAGATCCTGACCATGGAAATCCTTGCCGTTGAGGTCGTCAACAGCCTTTGAGGCACTCTCGTGAGTGGTGAAGTTGACGAAACCGAAACCTCGGCTCTTGCCCTCCTGATCACGGGCGAGGGAGGCAGAGGTGACGTCACCGAACTTCTCAAAGAGCTCACGGAAATCATCCTCAGTAACGTCAGGGGCAATGTTCTTGACGTAGACATTGGTGAAGTTGGCCTTCATCTCCTCGAACTTGCTCTGGCGGTCCTTCTTGGGGATATGGTGGCCAACGTAAACCTTCTTCTCGTTGAGAAGCATACCGTTGACGTGCTTGATAGCCTGGGAGGCAGCCTCATCAGTCTCGTAGTGAACGAAACCGTAGCCCTTGGAGTTACCGTTCTCGTCCTGTGCGACCTTGCAGCTCAGAATGTTACCAAAAGCAGCGAAGGTGTCGTGAAGAGCCTTGTTGTCAATAGCGACATCGAGGTTCTTGATGAAAACATTGCCCTGTCCGTTCTTGCGAAGAGCAGGGTCACGCTGGGACCACATGATGCGGCAGGGACGGCCCTTGATCAGGGTGTAGTTGAGCTCCTCAAGAGCCTTCTCACCATCGGCAGTAGCATTGTAGTTGACATAGGCATAACCAAGGGAGCGGCGGGTGACGGCATCACGGCAGACACGGATAGAGGCGACGGCACCGATCTGAGAGAAGAGCTCGAAGAGCATAGCCTCGGTGACGGAGGGGTCAAGCTCGCCAACGTAGAGAGAGGCAGAGTTCTGGGGGTGAGGAGCAGCGGAGGTGGGGGTAGGAGCAGCAGCATCGTCAGCGGCGGCAGCGACACCGGTGTCGACAGCAGGAGCCTTAGCGTCACCACCGTTGAGAGAGGTGTTGTTGAGGTCGTTGGCGAGCTGGTCAACAGCGCCGGGAGCAGCGTTGGCGGCCATTGTGAATGTCGGGTTTTCTAGGTTTGGGTAAAGACCTGCAATGAGCAGTAGGGTCAGCAAATAGTCAAGCAAGCGCTTGGGTAATTATGACAGATTTGAATATTGGGTAAAAAAGAAAAAATCGTTTCGTAGACATAGGAGGAGGAATGGCAGGGCTAGGCATACCTGTTTATGAAGCCGACAGTGGACAAAGTTCGCGTGGTACTCGACCTTGAGCGAACAAAGAAGACGGGGCAACGAACAAAGCGAAGCGACCGTGACGAGATCAAAAGTCTTTGAGTACGAGGAACTCAAAGGTAGGGTTGAGAGAAGTCGTCGAAGGAGGAAAGTCACTCGGGCGGTGGGTGTCGCGAGAGAGACAAAGAGAGAAGAGAGGTCGTGAGATGAGGTGAGGGGGTAGTAGTGGTGTTGGTGGGTTGTGTTTTTTGGGGTTTTTTCAAGTTTTTTTTTGTGTTTTTGTTCCGAGTGGAAATGAAGTGAGCAGAAACAGAGAACTAGTACGAAGACCGTACCTCTGGACTGACTCGACTTTTATGGGTTTTTGGGTTGAGTAATAAGGTTGGTTTCGTGGTTGAAGAAGGAAGAAAGAGAAATTTCGGTCGTGATAGAATATTTTTTGCTTAGCCTTGGCTGCACTGTAGACCTAAGGCTAAGGTACGTACTGATTTGGTCATGGTAGAGGGGGAGGATTGGTGGAGTGAACCTGCCTCATGCCCACCCTTACACCTGCCAGAATTAATAGGCAACTTGAGGAAGTGGGGTACATGCTAACTAGTAGTGATAGGCTGCTGGGTATCGGACAGGCCTTTCACTAACAGATTACGTGCGCCAGCCCACTATACAGTGATAAGAGGCGGGGGCACGTGCCCTACTCAATCATCTCGGCAGTGGCCAAGATACAGTCCCGTGCAAAAGTTCCGACACATCCGAGGTCCGGACCCCGCTTTCAATTAAACATCAACATCAACACCACAACTTCATCGCGTTATTTCTATAGGAAAAGATGCCTCGAATACGGCAAAAAACACATCATTCTCCTTGCAAAAGAACGAGGTTTGTGACGATGTACGAATCAGGTGTTCGCGTGCAGGATATCGCAGACAGTGAGGGGCTAAGTCGGCACGCGATCTATGGAGTCATTCGACGGTACCGTCACCAACAATCAGCAAAAGATTTACCTCGCTCTGGAAGGCCATCACGACTATCAGATATAGATAAAAATCATATCAAAATACTCATTGGAAGAAACGCTTTTATCTCATACCAAGAAATAATTGATTGCACCTGTTTGAACTGCAAAAGAAGCACAATTCGTCGCTGGCTTATCAATCAGAAGATACAACACAAGCTTGCACTTCGACGCCCGTTTCTCAGCGAAGAAAGTGCTCAATTGAGAAAAGCTTTCTGTGAAAAATATCGTCATGAAGATGAGTCTTTTTGGTATAGCTGGTGGTTTTCTGATGAGGTCTCTATCGACCGTACAGACGGTGACTATACCAAGTGGTCATTTTACTCTGCTGTAAGTCTAGCCCCTTCTATTTCAGAAGCTTCTTTTGACAACACCACAGGGTGAGAGACTCCATCAAGATAAGGTGCAGCCCTGTAGACGGCCTGCCAGACATTCTCAGATGTTCTTTGGTGCAATTCACTATGATAAGCCGTCTAGGATCGTCCCTCTTGCCGGCGATCCTGAGTCTGAGAGGGGAGGCGTAACAGGAAGGATTATTCTATCCTGTTTACAGTCTTATCTTCCCGGACTGGTCGAGGAAGGAGAGACTTTTCAGCACGACAACGCCCGTACATATAAATGCCGGAAAGTTCAGAATTGGCTGCTGCCCTGGGCAAGAAGAACAGGAGTCTTTCTTGCTGACTGGCCGCCATACAGCCCTGATCTCAACCCCATTGAAAATCTATGGAAAGTCCTGAAGAAGAGGATATGCGATAGATATCCTGAAATTGCTGCTTATCCAAAGTCTGCAGCAGCTTTGGCCCGGCTGATTGAAGCTGCAGAGGAGCTTTGGTCGGAGGTCGAAGATGAAGTGGTCAAAAACGTGATAAAATCGATGCCCGACCGGTTGAACGCCTGTTACAACGCAAATGGCTATTATACCAAGTATTAAACTATATTTCTGGAATCTCCTTTTAAGTCTCTACAGATTGATATATATATTATCTAAATTGAAGAATTATTGCCCATGCAATTGCAATCCGAAATGGCAGTATGAGATCGAGGTAGTTGGGGTGGATCCGGAATGTGTCGGAACTTTTGCACGCCCACTGTACATGCGGCGCTCCCGAGGCTGGAAAAGGCAAACCGTTCAAATTTTTGTTAGTATTGGAGATGGTAGCCACACTATGCCACGCTGTTGAAGCTAGCAAACGGCCCAGGCTGTCACTGGCCGCTGGCCTACGATGTAACAGAGAAAACTGTGCGAGGAAGCAATTTTTGCTTTTGCTGTAGGTATTTGCCAATTTTGCCTATGACGATTTAGGCATCTTCAGTGTCTCACTGATCACTTCACAATGGTCCACTTACCGTTAGAATGGCATCCCTCGTCACTTCGGCCGGGGTATCATTGTAAAAGCAACGTACGTGCATATGAACCTATTGCTAGGCGCTTCATTAGATCCAAAATGCCATGATGCTTGGTTTCTTCACCGCCAAAGATAGGCATACAATATTATTGCGGCGCATAAACTCAACAAGTGGACATTCTTTCAGGTTAAGGTTCCTTTGACAGTGCAATTTCCGGATGTCACATGAGAGGTCTAATATTAGAAGGTGTAGTATTTATTATACGACTGAGACAAGAGCAAGAAAAAAATTCCTGTCATAGATAAGACGTACTATGCAGTTGCATGGGACTCATATCGTCTCAACCACGAAGCCACCTTAACAGGACTCGAGGCCTATGGTAAGATTATCACGCAATGTTTATAAGGATTCGACATGTCGTGTCATCAGACGAGTATGGGGTCCACTCGTAACTACAATTTGAAGTTTACTTCACTATTGAACATACATGAAACCCTATAACGGCAAGTTTTGTTCAGTTATCATTTGACTAAATACAAGTATCATGATTTATTGAAACAAATTATTAGTCCAAAGACGAATAAATGAGTTATTAGACCCTCAGATTCATCAAAACGAGAAAGTCCCGAAGATATGCCCCAGTCTATCATAGAACTGAATCTAGAAGTTACCAGTACTTTAGATATTAGCATTTCTAATCAGCAAAGGCGTGTTACCAAGTATCACAATGATTCAGACAAACCTGAATAAAATACTCTTTTCAGGAAGAAATGAGAGTTACTTCGCATAGACTCTCGGCGATTGGCGCATAATCGTATTTTCATGCTGTCACGGCAATTCGCATTTGCGTGTTCCGCAGTTGCTCAATCTAGCTGTTCTTATCTTATCGCCATCCCGGCTCAGACAAAGGTGAGGTCACCTCGAAACCCATCCCCACCAAAACATCTCCAAACTCCGAACGCGGCATTGGGCAGATAGCATCTAAAATAGACCAGGCCGCCGCGCTGACTGAGCTTCCACGCTGAATCTTCTAGAAGCAGGGTCGACACATATTCACGACGAATTCGACGGTTGGGCCATTCAACCATGATATCGTTGCCTAAATAAACTCTCTGCTCACTGAACCTCAAACTATCCTCCCGCTTGCTCCCGCATCATAACCATGTTCTCGACATTCACGGGCAACTCGAGACGCCCTCGAAATGTCAACCTTAGCGGCGCCACCGGAAATCCCTTCAATAATACTTCGTGGTCGCCATCTGCCGTTTCGAACACAACAAAGACTGTTTCAAATGCACAAGCCGAGCGTGAGAGGCGACAAGCCGAGCGAACAAGACTAAAGGCGGCTGGCAAGATACAGAGAATATGGAGAGGCTATAAAACGAGAGCTGAGCTGAAGGAGTCTCAGAGGAACACCTTTGATGCTCTATACAAGCCAGGATCCTTCCCGAATCCTTCTGAGAGGCTTCCAAAAGCATTCACGCTGCTTCTGTCTTTCTTCAGCCTGCGACGGGATGACGACATACAACGAGCTATTTGTTATGCACATGATACCGAGTCTGTGAATCTCGAAGGAATTACTCCTTCAAATGTTCATCCGTCACGAGTAGGATGCCTTGTTCAACTGCTTTTAAAGGCCCTAGACAAATCCTTATCAATAGGGTACGTGATTACGTTTATCACTAGTTCCATCTGGCCCTTGTCTAACCAACCTGTATACAGAGATCTTTCTGGCGATACCCATCTCCTTTTTAAGCTCGTTCTTCGCATCGTTACGAAATACCCCGAATTGGTCATTCCCACAATCGACAGTTACTATACAGTAGTCGCCAAGCTATGTCAGTTTCAGAAGCTCAGTGGGCAGTGGCAAGATGTTATGCTTCAAGCCATTTCTAGGCCACTCGAGGCAGCCTCCCACGAAGGCAAGTCTCCCGAGCAGGATCCTTGGTATTCTATTAACGCTTTCCAGGGACATCACATGTTTATCGTGCATACGCCTTCTCATTCTTAGCCAACAATAACTTGCACTTCTTTGAAGAAAATATCTCCACCCTATCTAACGCAGTCAGACTTTCTGATCTTTCAGAGGCGATAGTTACAGGACTATCCTCTCCCTCGAGCGAGAAACACTCTCAGGATGCTCAACTCTGGCAGCTCGCCCACTTCATCGATTTGAGTCGTTTGAACGCCAACAATAGTAGCGGCTCGGGTGTTTTGGAAACGCTTTACACTCAATTATCTGGTCTTTCTTCTACCATCAGTCTCCGTTTGTTGGCAAAGTCGACAGATGGCGACGAGAATAACTCTGAAGAGCCTCTCGTGCCATCACTAGATCCTTATATCACTACTAAACTCATGTCACTAGTGGACAGCAATGGCATTTCACAAACGTTACACGAATTCTCGACTAACTTGGCGGGATCCTCATCGCAAGAGTATCAAAGCACGAGCTTTTTGGCTGGGTATATCTTGACCCTACTCCGATGCTTCCCTGCAAACAGCGATGACATACGTATGCGCCTCTTCCTTGAGGAAATTCCTACGGTCTCGGGTGATGTCTCAACGATAAAGTTTCTCTGGCACATTATGAGCCAAACGGCGGTCTTCCAGAAGTTGAGGATTGAGTCAGAGCCCCCGCTCGACGTCCTCCGCAGATATCTGGGTGTTGCATCAGAGACTTCGAGTTCCCTGGAAGAGGAACAGGATTGGCGGATTGTCCTCTTGTTCCTTGAACTGTATATATTTATTCTTCGTTTGAGCGATGATGAGGATTTTTTCAGTGGTATTGACCCACGGATCATGGAGCAAAACCCATCAATATCCCGCATTCGATCTTGCAGCCTGTCCCTGGAGGACGTCAAAATGCTGACAAGCTTTCTGAAGAATACTGCATTTACTCTTCACTATAAGGCTCAAGAACTCTCCAAATCCCGTGGTGATCTGGAGGCAGCCTCCAGATATCGTATTGACACCTATTTTGGTTCTGAGCAATCTTCAGCAATGATATCAGAGGGGCCTTCACCCACAAAGAGTCCAACAAGACTTGATATTGACAGCCTGCGAAACATTGTTACAACAGCTATGAAAATGCTGTATGAAAGAGATTCGAGGAAGCAATTCCTTCCCACAGACCATTGGCTTATGACCTCAAAACTAGACCAGTCAGACTTCATCAGTGCTGTTATTGCAGAGGAAAAGCGACAGATCGATGAAAACTCCGATGACAGCGATGTCGAGGATAGCGAACATGGGGATGGTCCAGGTCTTTACTCAACTATTGTTGGCCAGCGACTGTCACGACATGCAAGACTCGAGCAACTGAAAGTTCAGCAGATTCGGAGTCAGAGGGAGCGCCGACAAGCAGAGATGAAGCCCAAGCTGGAGATTTTAAAGCACATGCCGTTTGCAGTTCCTTTCGAAACTCGTGTTCAAATCTTTCGCCACTTTATCCAACTAGATCGGGAGCAACGAGGGGATAACAGCCAGTCCCATTTTGGCGGTCCGTATGCGAAACACCATGCACGAATTTCACGCAACAGTCTCTTTGACGATGCATATAAGCAGTTCTACGAGATAGGGGAAGGTCTGAAGGATCTTATCCAGATCACATTTGTCGATCAGTTCGGTGCCGCTGAGGCTGGTATCGATGGAGGAGGTGTTACCAAAGAGTTCCTTATCAGCGTAACGACAGAAGCGTTCGGTGCTGAAGGTGGTAGAGGCATGTTCACTTCGAACGAAAAGGGACTTCTGTACCCTGATCCCACAGCCCTCGACGTTATTCGGGAAGAAATGCGCCATGCCGGAATGACAGAAGCTGACAGCACATTTCGAGATATGATGTCAGATTTACTCAAGCGATTTGAATTTCTTGGCAGGATCGTGGGCAAATGCATGTACGAGGGCATTCTCGTTGACCTAGCTTTTGCTGGCTTCTTTCTCCTCAAGTGGACATCGACAGGGCCTAACGATGAGAATACTTATAAAGGCAGTGTGAACGATCTTCGAGATATGGATGAGGAACTCTACAGAGGCATGCTACGACTCAAGAATTACCCTGGAGATATCTCTGAACTGGGAATCGACTTCACCATCGAGGACCAAGTCTCAGACCCTAAAGATCCAGTGAAGACTGTCACCAGGAAGCTGATAGCCAATGGCGATCAGATCCACGTTACGAACGACAACCGACTCTTATACATCTCGTATGTCGCTCGGCACCGTTTGGTTGTTCAACCAGCACCACAGACCTCAGCCTTCTTGCGCGGTCTAAGGTCTATTATCCGCCCCTCGTGGCTGTCTATGTTTAATCAGTCGGAGCTGCAGCGTCTTGTCGGCGGTGACTCATCCGAGATCGATATCGATGATCTCCGGAATAACACCATCTACAGCGGCTTATACGAAATTGGTGATGACGGTGAAGAGCATGAAACAATCAAGTTGTTCTGGAAAGTCATGCGTAGCTTCACAGATGCTCAACGCCGTGATGTTCTCAAATATGTCAGCTCGACACCCCGAGCCCCTTTGTTGGGCTTCTCACAACTGAGACCAATGTTCAGCATTCGAGACGGAGGAACAGACGAGGAGAGACTACCAAGCACCAGCACATGTGTTAACCTGCTCAAGCTACCAAGATACACTTCAGAAGCGACGCTTCGCGAGAAATTGCTTTATGCTGTGCAGTCGGGGGCAGGTTTTGACTTGAGTTAAACAGGGCTTGGTCCGCTTTTAATGAATTAGGAGGCAAATGACGGGTATGGTTTGATTTGCATTAACATCAGGAATGGCTGTTTGGGAGTTATGACTATGAATGAGACAACATAGCGGCTATCGGCATAAGTATTGTACTTACTTGGTCATTAGATTAGCAATCACACTGGATGTTTATGACAAACTAATTGTTAAATACCCTGCGTTACGTGAACCAAAGTTCACGATCATATATGCATGGTGTCTTCCTCGCTCAATGGGGACATTTATACAACTCAATCCTGGCTCATCCAGAGCTTTCTATTACATATTGATATATCATTTATCATCAACACCCTGGTAGCTCCTGGCTATTAATGTTGGTTTCCGTTTATACAAGTCCATAATCATCTGTCCAAACAAGCCATTGGCCCACGAGAACCTTTGTTCTGTCAGTACTCATAGCATTTCAGCTCCTGCTGCATAACTTACCACGATCTTGTCCAATGCTTCTCATTGTGACTATTAACTGTCTCGTGAATGAGACCGAGCCCACTCGTTGAGTTCATCAACTGTCGAATGCCATCCACAATTTCCTCGTCGTCGTCACTCGTCAAAAGCTGGACAATGAGCCCCATAGGCCACGCCATGCCTGGACCAAGATGAGGGCCACCTGTAGCATTCAGAACAGGCCCTCGGGCGTAGTATGGATTATATGAGCTTAGCACAAAAGCGCGTGTGTTGTCGTAGACATGCTGCGAGGCTGGTTTGTACCCTAGGTGCGGAATGCTCAGGAGGGATGGAATATTGGCGTCGTCCATGATACTATACGATCCAAAGCCGTCAATCTCATAAGCATACATCTCTCCAAATATAGGGTGCTGGATAATAGCATGTTTGTTAATCCCAACTTCAATATCAAACGCCAGCGCCTCCATCTCCTTGGCCACCTTCTCATCGAAAGGTCTCATTATCGTTGCGCATGCGGTGAGGTAGCGTGAAAACATCATATTGGCGGGGATGAAGTACTGGTAGATGCATGCGTCGTCAGATGGTCGAAAGAAACTGCGCACGAGGCCAATATGACCCTTTACAGGCGCACCGTGGCCGTGGTTAGACACAGTCTCTGAGGCACTGTCAGAATTTCGCAGCCATGTATATGCAGGTTTCTGCACTCTGCCCTGCTCATCATATGTCCCTTCTTGCATATGCTTCGCGACCCTTAGGATCGCCTTGACGGCTTCGACCCAGCCAAATTTGCCAAAGAATTCGCCATCCACCGTTTCTTCGTAGTAATCCCATGATAATTGGAGAAACGCTGCAAGAGAATCAAGCTCGTATTTGCACTCGAAGACGAAATCAGGGTCATATTTCGGACTGACGGTGTCTCGAGGTTGAAGAGATCGCTTCGCACGGCGGATCTTGGCTTCAGGTGGAGGATGGAAGGCATTGCAGAAGGGGGATTTTGTTATATATCGGGCTTGGAGGTTTATGGCTCCGCGGAAGAGAGAGGCGATATCGTTCTCGCCGGACGGGGAGCCTCTGTTGGAGGAAAGGATGGACTTGTATGATTGGAGCTGATTTGCACTATCCCTCAGCCAGAGGGCGTTTATATCACCTGTGGTAATAAACGCCAGCTGATAACATGTCA
The DNA here is from genome assembly GCF_020744475.1 of Fusarium redolens. NCBI lineage: Eukaryota > Fungi > Ascomycota > Sordariomycetes > Hypocreales > Nectriaceae > Fusarium > Fusarium redolens. Next base: position 1,522,670 of record NW_025763666.1, on the reverse strand, counting down.
GTGAAATAAGCAATATGATACTGTACAAGAAGCATAGTTTACCTCCTCATCAGAGTTATCAGCAGAAGTACCCTGCCATTTCAAGGTTGTATCGAGTGTGTTGGGCCATGTATTCAGAAACAAACGATATAGATCTGGATCACCAATCGCTTGATCCATCTCCTCGTAGATCACCCTTTCAACCGCAGGCACTGAATATGTGCGGCAATCCTTGCTCGGGCGCTGAATAGGAAACGCATGGCGCCCCGACGAGAAAGGTTCGTGTCGTTCACGGGCGAATTGTTCGTAGTTAGGGCATTCAGCAGATACGGCTACGATGCTAGTCAGAAAAGTGAGAATATAGTACATTTTGACGATATTCTCGTCATTTGAAGAGGTTGTTGTTAGGAAGACATGTTGGTGTTTTGCGGTTGGCTGAAGGGAAGGAGGTTTGAAGATGCAGGAACCAATGATGACCATTGACCCCTGACTAAAACTAAAGGGAGTGGGGCTGAAGCTGGGGAAGCTTGGAGCGTTGGAGATTTCAAGATAAACTTCGTAGGCTAATTGAGACAAGGTAATCCCCTGAAAACGTGCAAAATGGGCATTGGGTTAGACGGGTTGAGGATCAAGATATGTTTCTCTTAATCCATGTTTATGTAAAGCCCGAATTTCATGGTAATCGTACCAATATCTTAATCATTTACTTGCAAAGTATTGACAAGTTAATTGTGTATTTATTTGCCTTTGACCGAGATCTTCCAACCAATAGATCAGGTAGTTTGTCGTTTTCAGCCTTTTTCTCACTCGCCCTGGACTGCTTACAAAAGAGCCAATCACTAACAATGAAAGTATCACCAACAGGCACGTCCTATACTCACTGTTCAAACGCGTTGTATCGAGAGTCTATGGTTAGTGTTTCATTGTGACTCGGTAAGAAAGAGTGCCTTGTTTCACTTCAAGATGCACACTACATCTTATCAATTGACGCTTCAATGCTAGGTATCCGTAACAAGACATTCAGAGTCATGTATACATTAGTACATACCGATCCCAGTGATTCATGTGAGGAATTCGTGATTTGTTGTATCATGGATGTCGTAAAACGTTGCCCTTCTCGTATCACTGCTTGCTTTCGTGCATCTATGGATATAAGAGCTCGGGCTTGTGGGACGACGAGAGTGCTCACACCCAGACTACACAAGCCATACTGCAGCACACGATGACCTTACCTAGCATGTTTGATATTTCTCTTCCTGCTAACTTCTTTATCAAAGAAGATTGTCTCAGATTGATGCATGAGTGTTTCAGTCAGTACTTCTTCATCTGCCCGTACGCTGTGGTGTATACATATCCTACTCCCATCCTGGTTGGCGTTGAAGGAATGGTCCTATGGGCTCAGAGTACGACTCCGTTCATCGAATGTGTTGACATGACTCACCCTGGAATTTTCCGGGATTTAATGGAGTTGGCAGAAAGCGGTGCGCGTTGGGTTGAGCATCAGTCAATCAGATATGGGTTCTCTAAGTTCCCGGAGATGTCAGAATGCCCAGGCACGGGAGTCCAAGACGAAAGCTATCAAATTTGGGATTGGTCTGATGGTGCAGCAACAATGCCGTGCAACCAGGCAAGCTGAGATGCAAGGGAACCAGTTATACTGCAGCACACTCTGCATGATCAAGTATGAATACGATAACTTATCTGAGAATTGTGTATTATAAGTTCAGGCAACGAACGGTTATGCTAAAAGCTACAGTGAGCTCGAGTTATAGGGTAACCAATAAGTCGACGTATGTATATCTTGATCAGAGGACAACCCTGCCAATGTGTGAAACAGAAGAGATCGGTGATATTGAATAAAGGTAATACATATTCTCTTGTGTAGTCTGTTTATATGGCTCGTAGGTTTAATCGCATTGTAACAAGTAAGCCAGACCGTGTCACCGTAGCCAAGTACAGTGGTAGGAGGGTGGGCAAATGGACATTGGATGTAAGCGAGAAAGTCCCCCAACGTCAATAAACACGAAAAGCAAACCACAAACAAATTCCCTCTGTAACATCCGTAAATCAAGACATACGCTTGACACACCGGGCTACCTGAACACGTGAACTGGAAATTGCTGTGGACTACGATGTGGTATGTAATATAGATAGATGGTGAGGCAAACCCATAGACCGAAACAAAACCGAAACAATGCGTTCAGTAGATAGCCTAAGACCCAGAGCCGCGGCATAGAACAGTGTTAAGCCGAATGAAAGCATCGGCCAAGAGCATCCGAATACCGAACGCTTGGGGCATGTATGATTGACGTAATTGTTCATGGACCCTAGCATCATGACAGGACTATGGATTCACAATTGCAGTGGCACAGGTTCCTGGAATTGAGCTCTCCAGGGGATGTGTGAATAAGAATACTCTGAGACCTCAATCCTAAGTGACAGAAATAATTAGACAAGTTTAGGATACGCAGGTTAGTACTTTAGGATAATTTAGGCCAATTTGGTAGGCTTTCTACCTACCAAGATTTTGGACATCCTTGTAAAGGCCTGTGGGTTTATACACTCTGACGACTCAAAAGCAGTGGATAGTTGCCAATTGGTGACTGCATTGATATTGTTATTCATATATGTCAGATACTGCCATCCAAGAGTATATGCCTAAAACATACTCGTTAGCATCACTCATCTTGTATGATGACAGCATTTGCACATGCTAGCCATACCTTTAACCATACCCCAGGTCCACACCAATGCGGATCAGCCGAGTACCAACCGCGATTTTAGACGTTGAGACGGTGGTCCATGGCCTCGGTTATCCAAAAACCGAGTGCCGTTGAGAGCCTTGACAATCCCTGGGTGCAGCAGCAGCAGCATTCTACCTATTAGAGAAGAGATAATACTGTAAAGAGATTTGTTTAAACAGTAAATCTTACCTCCCACTCTCTGAAGAATCTGGTATCTACTTACCTAGGTAGAGACCCGAGGATAAGAAGACGAAGCCGGAAAAAGAGCCCCAAGCTCTAGAGAGACACCCGCTAAAGAGCCAATTAACATCCAGTTAATTGTCAAAAAGAAGTCCTCTGTTGGGCCCAAAAGCGGTAATAGCCACCCCGGTGATCGTGCCTTCCCCACTATCGGCCCTCTCTGCTCGCACCACGAAAGAAAGAGTCAACGGCGGCAGAAAGTTGCTTAGTTGCCGCCGGCGCCAGGACATTTCTTCCCTCTTGAGCTCCTCTCCAAAAGGAATTCTTTTCCCTTTTCCTTACCCCGAGTCTCACTCATCCATCGCCAATTCTGCTCCTGGTGGCTGAACATCCAATTAGCCTTCAGCTCCATACCGTCATCATGTCCGCCCCACGACCAGTTTCGCGATGCGTCCAGCGCAGTTCGAGGGTGCTTTCTCACTCTCAGCTTCGCCCCGCCAGATCTAACCTTTCTTTCGTCACAATCTCAGCTAGATCCTCTATTACAAGAAGGACATCCGCGACATTATGGTCTGGCGCAAGAGTTCCAATCGCTTCTCGTGCCTTTAGCACTACCTCTCGACTTCGAGATGACGACCAAGATTTCGATCCCGCGAGCGTTGAGCGTGAGTTCGACGAGGTTGACGTCTGTATTGTAGGAGCTGGTCCCGCTGGACTTAGCGCTGCTATTCGCCTCAAGCAGCTTGCCAATGAAGCTGGAAACGAGGATTTCCGTGTACTTGTCTTGGAAAAAGCTGGCGACCTCGGCGCTCATATCCTGTCTGGAGCTGTGATCCAGCCCACCTCCATCAACGAACTTATCCCCGACTGGCTCGACGAGAATAACCCCAACCGTTTCGAACATGCCACTCCTGCTGGCACCGACCGTATGCGATTCCTCACCAAGAACTCTGCTATCCCCATTCCCGCGCCTCCCCAAATGACCAATCATGGAAACTACATCGTCAGCTTGAACCAATTTGTGAAATGGCTTGGAGAGCGGGCCGAGGAGATTGGTGTCGAGGTTTACCCCGGGTTCGCTGCGTCTGAGGTCGTTTATGCTTCGGATGGTTCAGTCAAGGGTGTCGCCACCAACGATCTAGGAGTTGGCCGTGATGGCAAGCCCAAGGAAACATTCGAGCGAGGCATGGAGTTCCATGCGAGAGTGACCATGTTTGGCGAGGGATGCCATGGAAGCCTGAGCAAACAGGTTATCAACAAATTTGATCTGCGTAGGGACAGCCAGCATCAGACTTACGGTCTTGGTGTCAAGGAGGTTTGGGAGATTGATCCTGCCAAGTTTGAGAAGGGCTTAGTTGTGCATTCAATGGGTTACCCGCTACCCAAAGATGTGTACGGTGGCTCTTTCATGTACCACTTTGGCGAGAACCTTGTTCAGATTGGTCTCGTCGTCTCGCTTGATTACTCGAACCCTTGGATGTCGCCTTACCAAGAGTTCCAGAAGCTGAAGCGACATCCTTTGTTCCGTGATGTCCTTGAGGGCGGCAAGTGCATCTCGTATGGTGCTCGAGCTCTCATCGAGGGTGGCTTCCAGTCCATTCCCAAGGTTGCTTTCCCAGGTGGTGCGCTCATTGGTGACTCAGCTGGCTTTGTCAACGTTCCGAAGGTAAAAGGCACTCACAATGCCATGAAGTCAGGCATGCTTGCCGCCGAGGCAGCATGGACTGCTATTAGCGAAGAGACCGATGAAGGCACAGTCTTCTTGTACGATTACGAGAACAAGTTAAGAGATTCTCCCATCTGGAAGGAACTGAAGGAAGTGCGCAACATGCGACCATCTTTCCACACTCCTCTCGGCCTCTATGGCGGTATCATGTACTCTGGTCTTGAGGCTTATGTCTTCAAGGGCCGCGTTCCTTGGACCCTCAAGCATAAGACTCCCGACCACGCTGCTACCCTTCCTGCCGACAAGGTCCCTAAGATCGAGTACGAGAAGCCTGACGGCAAGCTCACCTTTGATATCTTGACAAGTGTCTCCCGAACAGGAACCAATCACGAGGAGGATCAACCGGTTCATTTACAAGTCAAGGATTGGGACGCCCATACTGAGTCAACATACCCTCCTTTCAAGGGTCTCGAGAACCGATTTTGCCCAGCTGGCGTGTACGAGTATGTTGAGGACGAGTCAAAGCCTCACGGGGTGCGTTTCCAGATCAACGCACAGAAGTAAGTACAAAGTTGATGTCACGGCTTCTTGAAGTTGAGAACACAGACGCTAACAATGAAATAGCTGCATCCATTGCAAGACGTGCGATATTAAGGCTCCTCACCAGGATATCAACTGGCAGGTGCCCCAAGGAGGCGAAGGTCCCAAATACTACATGACTTAAGAAAACCAAACACTTGTCCTGTTGGGAGCAAGCCTTTTTTCGTTGTGTATTCTGTATGATACCTTGTTTATATACCTGGATGCATTATTGGCGCGTTGGGGGCAGTGAATTGGCATAAGGCCGAGAGTAAGAGATGGGAAGGTTTGACATTTGGAGCATATTGGAGTCAAGGTACGATGCAAAAATACGACTTTGGTACGGAATGAAGATCTAGACTATAACCTCGGCGGGCGACTGAACGTTTGCTGGATAGCATAGATGTGCTTCTTCCTCAGCTGGAGGCAATCGAGAGACTGTCTGTATAGAAAGGTCACTTGAGCCGCATGGACTTGATCTTATCAGCATGTGAACAAGGAGGAATGGCGAAAGCCTAGAGCGTCCAATGTGGAGAGCCTAGTCCTTGCGGATTCCGCGGCTATGTCTCTTGACATGTGCGGACATTTCTTTGAATACCAGCATGTTAATTTCAATCATTGGATGGTCGAATATCTTGTACTTGAGAAATATGTCAATATGTTCCAAGCCAAGCTCAAGGGTGATAACAAAGGATAGGCTTATCTTTTCTGTCATCCAGGTAAGGACTGAATAGAGATAGCTTTGCGATCGCCCCCACAAAAGAAGAGCAATCTTGTTCAAGCGAATCTTGCAGTGCGGAGTCGGTTCATGCCCCAGCCAAATTTGCCCATGGATCAAGAAGCTAGCAAGACATGGCGGATCCTGGTAGAACCGCGAAGAAGTTCAAATGAGGCTGGTTGGGTCTTCTGGAGATGAACGGTCTGTGGAGTTCCTGTCCAAACCGAGGCTAGGACTGTGATAAGTCGTGGGACCAGAAAATTGTTAGTGAGGTACTTGTGTCAGCAAGCCCCGGTAATTTGACGCGTTCTCGTAAGAGGTAACCATACTTGGCGATCCTTGACAATCAAAATTTTCGTGTCACCACTCGGTGTCAAATTGACGGTGGCATCCTGGAACGTGTCCTCAATGCAGACTGGGGTTTCCAAGAGTCATGACATGCAGGTTTGTAAAATCTAGCCCAGGCGTTGGGAATCATGCATCACTCAACGCTCAGTCTCGCATAACAAGAAAGCGGTGCAAAAGCACATAAATGCAGCGTGATAAATAAAGAATGCATCAGCATCCAAAAGTGAACAACCATGACGACTGCAAGATCTAAGGGCGGCTGCCAGTAAGTCGTTGTACTGAGTACATGATGCAAGAAGCCAGTCAGTGGGCGCACAGCTCCAGCCTCCTTAGCATTGCGAGGGGGGGCACTTTGCTGGCTAACTGCTTCCTGGTTGGCCACAGTTGAATGACTCACAGAGCCAGCGGGCGGTTGGGTTCTCAAAATGAGAGGGCATGAAAAAGGAAAAAACCCACAACCTGCCTCTTGCTTCCTGGTCGCTGGCTGCCTGGACGTGGGAGGGAAAATTTCAGTCAAAATTGCTGCTGTGCGGAGTGTCCGTGAATCAGGCTTTGTGCAGCCAGATGAGTCGCGTGATGTGTTGACTGAGCCATATTCTCGTTGCAGGTCATGGCGTGACTTTGCTGATGAGACGCTTGCGAGACAACTATGGCAGTGAAATGAGCGCAATTCAAATGATCCTGCTGGAGGTGCTAGGGTGACGACGCGTAGCGAAGTAAGGCGCGTGGGCTGAACAAAATAGTCAGTGAAGGGGGCAGAGCGTGTTTCAGGGTCCCATCGTGTTGGGTTAGGCAAGAGTCGGTGGTTGGGTTGGGTTGGAAGAAAAAAGTCCCACGGGGGGCGAGCAAAGGGTTTGACAGGGCGGAGCATGGCTAGAACTTGAGTTAGTGGTGCCCGCTCCGATAAGTAGCGACGGGGGTACGCGATTGCGATTGGGGCAACAGAGGCGATCTTGGTGCGCCAACGAGCGAGAGCAATCAGAGTCAGACAGAAGAGAGGTGGGAGTCAGTCTGAATGAGTGGAAAGCCTAAAAAGCAACCAACCACGCCTAGTCGGACTAGTCCCCTCGGCCCATAATTCCAGTCCGTATCCGAGGTCCACAGGCCTGCAAGTCTCCATGGATAGGCGCTGTGACGCTCTTGTCGCCGCCGGATTGCGTGCTGATGCCGTCGCAGTATCCGGCTTGAGTCAAGCCAGTCCAGGCCAAGGCAGGCTCTGCTTGTTGATGGGTCTTGGTGCCCGCCTTTGCTATCTTTCGTGATCGTTCCCGTCGGTGTTTGGCATCGTTTTCGTCCATCTCGACTCGGTCAGTACCGGTTCACGTCGTCCTTCGCTCATACTTCATTCTATCGTGCGTTGCCTTATTCGTCTTCGTGAATATCACCGTCGTTCGTTAACAGGATCGATTCAAGATTCATTGGTCTTGTAGCTGCATATTGGCTTCAAGATTGCAGTGAGTTCTGTGGATTGTTGGAGAGGAAGAGGTGAAAGGTGGGAGGTGATGGAGGGACAGAAAAGAAAGTGCAGTGAAAAAGATGACGACAGAGTAAAAAACTAGCAGCCAGAAGAAGAAAGACTGGTCACGCCAGGCTGTGGAAGAAATAATCCGGATACTTGTGAGTAGGTAAGAAAGAAAGAACACGCCATTATTGTGCATCTTTTGACTGAAATTTGGTTAGTGCTGCTTCGATCATATTGTCACTTTGGATTATCTCACCTGAAGCTGGGAAAGTGTCTCGCTTAAATCGTTGCTCATTTGATGAACCTGTGTACACGCCCACAGCCGTGTTGGCTTCCTTGCTTGTGATCTCCTGTGACTGAGAGCAAGCAGCCAGGCCAGCGAGTGGAGGGTGAGAGTGAGCCGCTATTACCTACACGGACGGCCTGTATCGGGCAGCAGGGCACCCTGTCAATGGCGATCCTGAAATCCTGGGGGCTCGCAGCTCCAGTGCATCAAAGCCTGCAGCGCCTGAGTCCAGAGCAATGGAAAGAGTTTGGGCGCAGGTTGTGTTGCAAAGTCAAAAAGAAAGTACCGATACATGTGTACATGGACTTTGAATTTGCTATAGCGACACTTCAGGGGCTCAATGCTGAGACTGGGGTGAGTGGGTGGGAAAAAAGGAGATAAAATCAGCGTCGCAAGAGTGTTTGATTGGATCAACTCAGCTTAGTGCATAGGCTAGCGCACGCCAAGCCTGCCAGCGCCGACGCCACAGGACGTGTTGTTGCCTGGGGTGTCCTGCCCGAGCAGCCTTTTTCCAAAATTATAAAGAGCCAGCCCTCCCCTCGCCCGCCTGTTTCGAAAGACCTGCGCGGAAGTCCCGACTGACGGCCCTACGTACCAACCACTTACGTCCGGCCTCTCTTTTTATTTTTGATCCCCCCCACGACGTCACACCCCACATCTAAACCTTCACATCCAATCTGTGTGGACAATTACCATCTTGTCCCATCTCTCAGCTTGAGCCTTGAATCACCTCGGGCTTTGTCTCACTCATCTCTTCACTTTGTCACTACATCACGACCCTGCTGCCGCAGACGTGATCACACTCTCTAGGTCACAGCCCTTGCGACCAGGTTGCAAGAACTGGAAAACGTTCCTTGCCCTCTTCGCTCCTTGCGCGCAACCGACATCGTTGAACTCGACCAAGACCGGAACGAAGCGATACCCGCCGACACCGTCATCGTCACCATCGAGTCGTTGCGCTATTGTAGAAAACAATAGAAAAAAAGAAGTTGCCGTGAAGTGAAAGAAGATCGTGGTCTTCTAAGATTATAATAACTTGATCGGTCTATCGAATATCGACTCGGGAAGAAGAAAAAAGGCTACCTTTATTCCACCATCTTCCATATCGTTCTGTTGCGAATCTTTGTATTCGTCGCTTTTTAAACAACAAAACTCCGCTGGGCCAGTTTCTTTGTAGGGGACACATTCACTTGTTTCTCTCCCACGATTGGTAGGTGGTCCCTCTGATTCACTGCACAGACCCTCTACCCCGCCTATAAAAGGCCTGTTTCTCCTCTCTCTTTTCAACCTCACTCTCGCAACAACACAACGGCGCTGCATTTCTGTTGTCGCGTTGCATCATCACCATCGCATCTACCTTCCAGGGTAGGATGCACGCTCTTTTCGTTGATGCGCGGTGCTAACTTGGGTCTCGCTCTAGATCTGTTCAGCGATTTTTTATAACCGTTGACACATCTCGATACCGACTCCAATCATGGAAGGCATCCAGACACACCCATCGAACGCGGCGCAAGCCAAGGCGTTCACTGCGCCCGGATCGCTGTCGTTCCCCGGAGCTACCAACGAGTTGACACCACCGCCCGCCGGCACTGGTGACGCTGCTCAGCGACCTGCTCTCAACGGCCAGCAGGCGGCAAATGGCAATGGGGTGGCACCCGCAACGCCTGTCGCGACGCCTGCTGCCACTCAAGGACCCAGTGGAATCACTCCTACTCTACAGTATGTATCCTCCTGAGTGATCTTTTTATGCTCAGCGAGGCTTATCTGGCAAAATTTAAAGGAACATCGTGGCTACAGTGAACTTGGACTGCCGCTTGGACCTCAAGACTATTGCTCTGCACGCTCGTAACGCAGAGTACAACCCTAAGGTACTACAGACTTGACACGTGCACACCGAGTAAAAACACGTTGCTAACAGAAAAAGCGTTTCGCCGCTGTCATCATGCGAATCCGCGAGCCCAAGACCACCGCTCTGATCTTCGCTTCCGGCAAGATGGTCGTCACTGGTGCTAAGTCTGAAGACGATTCGAAGCTCGCTTCAAGAAAGTACGCTCGTATCATTCAGAAGCTTGGGTTCAATGCCAAGTTCACCGACTTCAAGATCCAGAACATTGTCGGCTCTTGCGACATCAAGTTCCCTATTCGGCTCGAGGGTTTGGCATCTCGCCATCACAACTTCAGTTCTTATGAACCTGAATTGTTCCCCGGTCTCATCTACCGCATGATCAAGCCCAAGATTGTGCTTCTTATCTTCGTCAGTGGTAAGATCGTCTTGACTGGTGCCAAGGTTCGAGAGGAAATCTACCAGGCCTTCGAGATGATCTACCCTGTGTTGCAAGGTTTGTTTTTAATCACCCTTGCTCTACTCATACTGGTGCTAACAACTCCTACCAGATTTCCGTAAAGTCTAAGGTGCCATTTGACTCTTTGTCATCTTACATCCGACACTACAATGTCACCTTATCGACGTGTATGATTAGACAACCCGTCACGATACCACGATTGCTTTTATGTTCTCTGGCTTCCGCCCGGTCTTGATGCCCAGGTTGGGAGCCAGGAATTTGCGTTTGTACCATTTTGAATTTCTGCATTGCAATGGCGTTGGCAGGGGCGGTTAGGAAGGGGATTATTTACGAGGGATTTCGGTTCTGGGGAAAAGCAAAGACTACTCATCCCGCGACACATGATAGATTGCTCGCGCCATTGCTGTGGCGCACGCGCTCAGTTGATTTGAGCGCCTCTAATATTCTTGAGGGACGCGTTGAGCTGAGAGAGGGTGCTGAGGAAACAAAGTCGAACAGTTGCCTAAGTGAGCCTTTTGAGGGTTCAGTTAAAAAAAAACATGAACTTGGTAACGAGTTCGTGAATATCTGGAGAGCATACCCCAGCATCTGCTGGTGGTCAAGACAGCCATATGGTTGTCATGAACTAAAACCAACATCTGTGAGATGTATTCTCCCGAATGAGCAGTTTTTCTCAGTGAGATATAAATAAAGTTTTAAGTTCTCTCCGAAGTTTGAAGTCTTTTTGACATTTTGTGTGTGAAGCTCGCGTGCGTCGATGATGCATGATTATCCACTCACGTGCTCAGCCAATAATGGCATTCTCATAGTCAATTGGCAGACTAGCCCCGATTCTCGGCAGCCGAAAGACTATCAGCCGATTTTTGGGCCCGTTCTAGTGTCGTTTGCGACGCTCTCCTACTCAGACAACGCCGTGATCGGTGTGGGAACGGGGAAAAGTCTTCGCATTTCATCGGCCCATGTGAACTTTCTTTTGTCAACAGTGGCAGATAAGTGATTGTCCCTCGTAGGAAGCCTTTCTTGTCTTCTCCTCGACCGTCTATCATCTTTGTCTGTCACAATGGCTGGCGCTCCCTCTTCTATCCTTATCGTTGGCTCTGGAGTCTTTGGCCTCGGCACCGCCTTGGCTTTGGCCAAGCGAACACACTACTCCAACACCTCGATTACTGTTGTCGACGACTGCGCAGGACAGTTTCCTCCGGAAGATGCTGCCAGTGTAGACTCGTCTCGAATTGTGCGAGCCGACTACTCAGACCCTTACTATGCCGCGCTTGCCGCCGAGGCGCAGAAGGAATGGCGAAAGCAGGGTGATCACGAGGTCGGTGGACAGGGACGATATTCCGAGTCGGGTTTTGTTCTCTGCGCGAGCGAAACCCCCAAAGACTTCAAGCTGAAGAAGTCTGGCATGGACTATACCAAGGAGAGCGCCAAGAATGTCGAGTTAATCGCTAAGCAGACCGGTCTGCCTGTGGACAAGATCCAAAAGCTGGAGAGTACCAAAGCCCTACAGGAGTTCCTCGGCACAGACGGCTATCCCGGAGACTGGGGCTACCTCAATGGTAACTCTGGCTGGGCTGATGCTGGAGAGGGCATGAAGTGGCTCTACAAGCAGGCTCAGGCCACAGGACGTATACAGTTCGTCAACGGCAAGGTGATAGAGCTCGTGACAGAGGGCGACCGAGTCATTGGTGCAAAGCTGAGCGACTCGGAGGTTCTCAAGGCCGATGTGGTCATGGTAGCTGCCGGTGCTTGGTCCGGCTCACTCGTTGACCTTCGAGGAAGAACAGAGGCTACTGGCCATGCAGTCGTGTACATGGACATCACACCAGAAGAGCAGAAGCGACTCGATAACTTCCCTGTAGTGTTGAACCTCAGCACCGGCCTCTTCCTCATCCCCCCACGAAACAACGTCCTCAAGGTCGCCCGCCACACATTCGGATACATTAACCCAATCAAGATCAACAACGCTCTTCCTCCTTCGCCCAACGATAAGCGGGAGCCCTTCCTCGCATCTCAACCCTATACCTCTCGCAACGACTCTTCGAATCCTCTACCCCTCGAAGCCGACAGAGATCTCCGCCGTGCGCTCAAGGACCTGTGTCCTGTGCGTGGCCTAGAAACCCGACCATGGAAGGAGGCTCGAATCTGCTGGTACTCCGATACACGAGACGGCGAATGGCTGATTGACTACCACCCGGGCTGGAAGGGGCTATTTGTTGCAACAGGCGACAGTGGACACGGATTCAAGTTCCTACCCAACTTGGGTGAGAAGATCGTGGATGTTATACAAGGCCATGGTGGTAAGCTTGGTGAGAAGTGGCGATGGAGAGAGATCCAAAACGATGGAGTTGGAAGAGAGACAGAGGGTATTTATAACGGATTGGTGACACTTGATGGTTCCAGAGGTGGCCGGCCACTGGTGCTGTGTGACGAGCTTGAGAAGGGTCGGGCGCTTATTGGAGAGACGAAGGCCAAGCTATGATAGAACATCAGAAGCTCTTGGGGCGCAAACTGCGTATGAATTTGGATGAAGCGTTCGTTTGTAGCAGGTTAAGGAATCATGTTTTGTTTGCAAAGATCGAATGTTTGAGAACGTGAAGAAGCGACGTGCATGGTCTGACTTGAAAGGAGGGTAAGCTTACAACCATAACCACTTACACGTTGGGTATAGATAGCGGGCTAATGAATATCCGACAGGAGATGTTTCAGTCAATGGGGGCTTTGACATGACTTCACATGTCAGGGATGAGATTTTATATGGGACAGGGAGAGGCAGATTTAAGTTTTATTCTGTAAGGGGGTATAATAAAGGGTTGAGCTCAGGAATGCTGTCTGGCTCTTTGGTTCTACAATCGATTTCCTGGTTATGCCAAACCAACAACCAACATAGGAGAGTAGCTATTTCAATCACTCCTATGGCGATGTATAACTACTCTTCATGGAGACGAGATGTCTCTCATCTCCTGTTCTGTATGGCTTTGTATATGAAGTTTGTCTCATCTCGCATCGTTTGTAGTTCATTGTGCAGTGCTGCTATAGCAGTATTTATGTCGTCTCCTTTTTATGTCCTTCTGTTCTTGACTGTCTCCTGTGCCACCTTTGCGGTCGCATTGACGATCAGCTCGTGCTCATGAGAGTGTACCTTCTCCTTATATTGTTCTAGGTCCTCTCCCTTCCACTCAATCTCCTTGACCAGGATAGGAGTACCCCTGTCTACTTCAGCGATCACGTAGTGAGCCATGATGCCTGAGCGTGTTAGTCGTCCAGCCTTGAACTCATCATAAGCTCGCTCGATCGCGTTGGCTCCGTCAAACTCCCCTGGTAGAGCACTAGATGGTTTTGTTAATGATCCGGTAATTTGCAAGGACAGAATTCATTGAACTCACGGGTGCAAGTTAATGACGTTCAGACCAGCTTTCTTAATAGGGTCCAGGAAAGCAGTCGAGAAGACGTGCATCCAACCAGCTAGAACAATAAGCTCAGGCTTCTCGTCGGATGAGAGAATCTTTTCGGCCAAAGCAGCGTCGTATTTCCGACGACCTTCAGCCACCTTCTGCTCGTCGGTTTCTCCCTTTTCCAAAAACCCATGAGAGATCAAGTTAAAGTATTGCCAAGGAATGCCTTGTCGCGAGTTAGTATAGTACAGAGTACACAATAAAATATACACATGAAAGTTGTATGGACCAGCATGGTGTATAAGATTTTGTGAGAGGGCTCGTACCAGCTTTCTCCGCTCGGACAGTTGCGTGTGCGTTCCGTCGGTTCACAATGAGAGAAATGATACGACTATTTGGAAGTGAACCGGTAGATATCGCATCAATAAGAGCCTGAAAGTTAGAGCCAAAACCAGAGGCCATGACTAGAATTCGGCATGGTGATTGATCCGGGTTCGACATCTTGGAGTGTAGATATTGAAGTGAACTGAAGATTGTAGTATGCTTCAGTCACCACTCTGAATGATATTCTCCAGCTTCAGTTCAAAACTTTCCCCCTCCAAAGGGTATCACGTGATGCCGATAGCGGCAGACACACATTGTCGAGAAAATGGCCCAAGACGCACGTAAACAAAATACAGGAAGCTGATTAGGCTATTTTGAGCATTTGATGTGATTTATAGTTCAGTGTCCCACTTGGTTCTGTTTTAGGGCGCAGAGTTGAGTTCTAATAGCATATATTGACAGACTTCTATGCAATTTCATTCGGACTAATTAACTCAGGTATGTTCGGTCTTTCTCTGATTTTAGGAAACCACTTTACGAGGGATTGCTATTGATAAAACCCCATCATCAAGCTTCTCCTGGCCTTATTGGTCATATCAAGCAAATGTTTTCAGTTCCAAACCACAATGCGTGCTGAAAGTTGCAATTCACTTATCAACCATAGGGTAGTCGACCTCGAATTACCGAATTGCGTTATACCCTATTAAAACTAGCACACGGTAAGCGATAAGGCTTACAGTGACGAGGCCCACTCAACTGGAGCTTTTGGGAACGCGCCGTGACTATTGCGACAGCTAACCGTAACTCAAATCAACACTGTCTTCAGTCATTATTTCAACAGTCTCTATTTCAATAAATGCTGGTCACACTTCGCGTACGACAATAGAGATGCGCTGACTAAACAAACTACAAACCGAAACCAAAAATGTCATCCGGAAAGGGTGTATCCGAATTCCCAAGCTTGGAAGCTAAGCTGCAAAAACCGACCAAGCAGTCCGCTTTCGAGAAGCAAAAGGCAGAAGCTGAAGCCAAGCGACTACGAGAGGAAGCAGAAACTGCCGCCGTATACAATGAATTCGTCAAAAGTTTCGACCGCGATGACGATTACGATGGGCACAGCGCACCCAGCTCTTCAGGGCCCTCACGCCCGCGACATGGATTTGGAGGCCCGCCACCACCTTCGGGACCAGGGAGACGGCATTTTGGGACATCGGGATTGAAGAGCGGACCAGGAAGCTTGGGACCTCCGCCATCCTCGTTCGCTAAAAAGCGATCTTTCCAGGATTTTGCGCGGCCGTCGCGGGATAAGGGAGTCCTGGGCTATGACGAGGGAGCCAGTGGCGGTGGGCCGATCCCAGCAGCGAGAGCTTTCAATACCAGTGATGATGAGGATATGGTCGGTGTGACGGATAGGGCAGAAGAGAAGGCTATAGCGAAACCTACGCTGCGACTGTCGAACATTCCTCCAGGGACTTCCCCAGCCACGATCAAGGCCCTGATTCCGGACAATCTGACAGTTGAGAATGTCAAAATCACACCTTCGAGCAGCTCTGGGAACTTGGAAAGAAAGCATGCCGTTTCGATTGTCACATTATCCCAGGAGACACCCGCGAACGAGATCGATGCGGCTGTCAATGCGCTACAGAACCGATATCTAGGTTATGGATATTACCTATCTCTCCATCGCCATCTTTCGTCAGCCGTCGCGAGTTCGGCTGCGTTGCCAAATATTGGCTCTTCAGCAACATCACATCCCTTTGGTGCGAAACCTGTTGAGCAACCATCAGGACCACAGAACCCGCACACGCAGCATGGATTCAATAGCAGATTTGCGCCCCCAACTTCCTATGGACCTCCTGGTGCAGGCGTTAATCGGTCGGCCCTGTTACATGTGCCAGTCAAACCGCCCACGGATGTAAAAACTATTCAACTAATTAGCAAGGTTATCGAGGGAGTTCTTGCGCATGGCCCAGAATTTGAGGCGCTGCTAATGTCACGGCCCGAGGTCCAAAGGGAAGAAAAATGGGCATGGATATGGGATGCAAGAAGTCAAGGCGGCATATGGTATCGATGGAGACTATGGGAGGTAATTACGGGTTCACAGCAATCAAGGCAAACGGGAAAATATGTTCCCCTTTTTGATGGTTCGCACGCATGGAAGGCCCCAGAGAAGAACCTCAAGTTTGAGTACACGACTAAGCTGGATGAATTCGTGTCGGACTCAGAGTACAACTCCTCGGACGAGGAGGATTTTGAGGACGACAATAAAAGGGAAAATCCAGATGCCGAGTCCGAAAAGGCGTTCCTCAACCCGCTGGAGAAAGCCAAGCTAACGCATCTCCTTGCACGACTACCGACGTCGATGTCGAGGTTAAGAAAGGGCGATGTCGCGAGAGTGACGAGCTTTGCGATCACCCATGCCAGTCGAGGAGTTGACGAGGTCGTAGCGATGATCACATTCAATGTCGAGAAGCCATTTGCTCTTACTGGCGCAAACCCTGACAAGAAGTCCGAGAGTAAAGAATTACAAACAGGCGCCCCCGAAGAGGCGCCAAGTAACGAGGGCCCTGATATTAGTGGTGCTAGCCTGGTGGGATTGTATGTCGTCAGTGATATCCTGTCGTCTTCATCGACAAGCGGCGTGCGGCACGCCTGGCGTTTTCGGCAGCTGTTCGAGACATCACTGAAAGACCGGAAGACGTTCGAGACACTGGGCCTCATGGCGGAGCGACTCAAGTGGGGACGTCTACGTGCAGAGAAGTGGAAGCGTAGCATTCACCTTGTTCTGAATCTCTGGGAGGGGTGGTGCGTCTTCCCTGTTGAGAGTCAGGAACTATTTGTTCGAAGCTTTGAGAGCCCGCCGTCGCTGGTTGCCGCCGAGAGAGAGGATAGCGAAGAGAAGAAGGGCAAGTGGAAGACGGTGGAGGATGGACAATTACGTGCGCTACCAGTTTCGACCATGGAGGAGGAGGATGACGTTCAGGGTGAGGCAATCGATGAGGATGATGTGATTGGAGAGCCGATCGAAGAGGAGGATATCGAGGGAGAACCTATTGACGAGGATGACATTGAGGGAGAGCCCATCGACGAAGACGATGTGGTTGGAGAACCAATGGATGAAGACGAGGCTGTGGGGGATGAGTTGCCACCAGCACCTACAGATCAACCTACAATCGGCACTGAGAACAAGACCCAAGAAGAACCACCTCAAGCCGGCCAGCCTCGAAGGCGGATGCGAGCAGTGGATATGTTTGCTGATTCAGACGACTCGGACAAGGGCGTATAGAGATAGGCGAAGTTCAATGATACCAATTTGTAATGGATTAGACGTACCGTTCCGTCTGCAAGATGGCGCCATCCAACGGCGTGAGACCAAAGCGCACCAAAGAGTAGGATGTGATCTCTAGCCTGTGTGCGACCGCTGGATTCTTGAAGATCACTTGAGTTGGATCCAATATCAAGGCCGGAATGCCAAGGATGTGCAGAGCATGACATGAGACCAGACACTAGACGAGGATCTCACGGGAGATGAGCCCAGAACAGAGGCACAATGTAACGTAGATGTGAAAAGCACATGCTGATAATTGCAACATTATCGTTGGGAGATGAATTTGTGATGAGCTATACATCTAAGCTATTAGGATGGACTGTGACTCTGACTCCCGTCAACTTTGTCATGGTCCAAACCATGTTACGTCACAGATATTGATATGGAGGAAGCAATTCATACGTATGAGGTAAAGCAGTCGACAAGAGAAAGCTGAGCGCTTGAGCTTTATGGTGGTGTTGGTGTTGAAGGTGGCCGGGGCCTTTGAGCCAATGGAAACTTGCTCACTCGGCCGGGTTGGCTGATGGATACGGACACAGGATAGTGGAGAGGGAAGAGAAAAGTGACGAGAATGATTGAAATGCGGTAAGGGCGATATTTCGCTATTACTGGGAAGTAACGAAACTTATATATATATATATATATATATATATATCCCTAACATGTTTCATTTTGACGAGTCGTTGGACTGTCAATATGCTCTTTCGGACGTTGCACGGAAGGGAATCGCCGGGTCTCCGGCTATACGCTGCTCCGTATCGGCGGCGGCTCAATTGGAGGAACGGGCCTGAGCCGGGGGGATGATTTTGGACTTGGCTTGGAGGGAATATTGAATCAACAACGTCAGGAGAACACCAAGTTCTGATGGTATACTCTACTACATTCATACTCATATTAACATGTCCTCGGAATAATTTTATCTTATCACGGAACCATATTCAATATGGCATGACTTTCAACGTCTACTATTCCGAGCCGATCTTAGCTGAGCGGGCACCGAACACCCAAAAAGATGCGCGCCAGAGCCGAGAGCCAAGTCTGTCGTTAGCGTCACAGTGATCTTGCCAACCAAGTGCCTTGCTGGGAGTAGACACCCTTTGGGCTCTTTAGGGCGTTTCTTGCCCGCTGCAGCCCCCGCATGGTGGGGGGCGCGACGAACATTTGCAGGCAGGTTGTCCGCCGGCTGCTGACAAGGGAAGGAGAAAGGTTGGGTCGGGTCCCTGAATAATGAACCATCTCTCGTCTTGGGTCTAGATCAAGATCCTCTGTTTTGCTTTGTTACATCCTCTTCTTTCACGACAACAACGACGACGATACATATCATTTCACGCCAATCTCGCATTCTGTAGCAGTCACTTTCGTCGGCCATAATCTACCATTTTCCTCGAGTCCTAGTACGACACTTTCATATAGTACAGCCACCGCGAACTTTGGAAACCCGTCTTCTGTATCCCCTCGTTTGCGACGCAAACTCCGAGTCTTCGAGTGTCGCCGAGTAATCCACGCCCCTTCTTCCACACATTCTTCCTCCCATGTCGACTCTCGCGAGACTTGCGCATTTGTAGGCACCTGTTACGGCTGTGAGCCGGCCACCATCTCTACCACTATCCGTCTTGCTCCACCTCTGTCATCCGTCGTACATACTGTTCCGACGACAGTCTCACCATGCCTCTCATCAATGGAATAAAAATGGCCTGGTACGATTAATCTTGGCGCAATCAACTGCCGTCGGTCTGTTGGTTAGACTTTGCTGACTCTGGACTTGTAGCGAGCCTTGTATTCGTGGTCATCGCTCTACTAAATGCACACACGCAAACGAGCGACTAATGGTACCTGTGAGGAAGCCGGGTAGACCTCTTAGTACATGTCCTCATCCAGCTTCTCGCCCATGTTCTTGCGGCAGAGTCACGGCTGCGATACCAAAGAAACAAGCATGCCATTGCGGACCCAGCAAAGATACCGAATCACCAAAGCCTGAGAACGGTGATAGCACAAGCAGCTCCACACCCCAGAGTCCTGCTAGCAAAACACCAGGTTCTGGATATCGAGTACAGAAAACGAGTTCGAAAGGCGGAAGTTTAAGCAGAAGAGAATCTGTTGACCCATCGGCCTTCCAGCGAATGGACCCCAAAATGCTCAACATTTTGCCCTCGTTTGATGACATATCCCAAAAGCCCGTCGCGTCTCTTCCTGACATGTCTCCTTACGGGAGTATGGGTATGACCCCAACAGAAAGCCCTTTTGGGCCCGTCATGTATCCAATGTTCCAACCACATATACCACCCCCTATGATGAGCCCAGGCACTTCAAAGGAGACCATGGCCAGTCAGTCTGGTTCAATGACGAGCACGCAGGTTCTAGAACAACCAATTCAGTCTGCACCAAAAGCCGGTTCTTGCTGCGGAGGAGGAAATCCCGATAACATTGCTTCCGTTCCAATTACAATGCCTTCAGTGCCGAGCCCACCGAAAGCCAAGACCAAGAGTTGTTGCTCTTCCAGCAATGACTCCCCCAAACCCGACCAGAAGAACGATAACGTGTCGGCCAACGATATACCGACGCCCAATAGCATGATGATGTCGCCTTTCCCGACACCCATCATGATGCCTAACGGCATGTACGCCTACTACCCTCAGCCCACTGTATTTACCTACCCACCCCAGTATGGTTCATACTTGCAGCCTCTTCAACCGGAACAATGGAGACAAGTAATGGCCGCAATGACTTTTGCTGGTCAAGGGGGCATGCCTTCACCCTTCGGAATGCATGGTGCGACACCGTTCCCAGCCCCGGCCCCGACTGCCCCTCAAACTCCCCATTCGGCGACAGGCACTTCTCATCAGTGTAGCTGTGGTGCCTCGTGCGAGTGTGTAGGCTGCGCAGCCCATCCGTACAATGAAGCGACGCAGAACTATGTTCGATCGGCTTGGCAGAGCATGATGGATACCGGTTACACCAATGTGAACGGGCACGGAAATAGCGAAACACCAGCAACAAATGGCCACAGCGTTAACACAAGCACCGCTTCTGTACCTCCTATCGGCTCTACTGAGGGCACTGTATCGCCAGTCGCCCCACAAACTCCTTCTGAAGCAGCATCTGGCATCAGTGAAGAGCAAGCACTGTCGGCGAATGATTTCTTCTTTGTCAGTTACCCGTTTGGAGACTCTTGTGCCGGTGAGGAGGCAAGTTGTCCGTGCGGAGATGATTGTCAGTGTTTGGGTTGTGTAATTCATGGCAACTCTGAGTCAGCGGTGGAAGCAGAGGGCCAGGCCTAGAAAACACCTCTTGGGGTACGAGAGTTTCGTCGATCAACCTTATAAAATCGCCCAATACAGTATCTTGCGGATGACAAAGAAATTGCCACGTAAGGGGGGAGACGAGGGCTGCGATTTGCTAGTTTGCAATTATACCCATTGAAGTTTTGGAATGACGAAGAAGACCACTGGGAGATCGAGAAGAATTAAGCAGCTTGACACATTGTGCATAGAAATATGATATACTCCCCTTCACGCTATGATATTTGATTCCCAAGTTCACATTAGTCTCATCGTTCTGCAAAAGCATTGCGTTTCCTTTAAACTACTAACCTAAAAGTGACATTAAAGAAAAGCGGAGCGCACTGTGTCATCCCTTGACCTCAAAATCTCATCTTAAAATACTTTGAACCAGATTTATCTCATCGACATTCTAATTTTATCACGACAATTCTTAATCGCTTATTTTCTGGGCTTGCAATAGTCAGACATAGCCTCAAGGCATCAAAATGGATCGCAGTAACCGGATTAGAGAAAGGTCACCGCACCGTGACTACAATTATAAGAGAAGCCAGGACCGCGACACTTCATATAAAAACACGCGCTCACGGTCACGATCACGTTCCCCTGATAACAAACGATCAAAAACATCATCTTATCGACACGAGAGACATCACTCTGAGCCAAGCGGCCATCGCTCATCTCCCAAAAATCATCATCGCCATCATTCGTCATATAAATCCCGGGATCATGCAAGTCGCAAGCCTGAAGCTGTGGTTAACCTACCATTCATGGCGCGACCCTTGTCAAAGGCCGATCTGTCTTCTTTCAAGCCATTGTTTGGTGAATATCTAAGTCTTCAGAAGCAGAAGAATATCGCCGAGATGGATGATCATGAAATTAGAGGGCGATGGAAGAGCTTCATTGGGAAGTGGAACCGAAAGGAGCTGGCAGAAGGATGGTACGACCCTGAGACCTTTACACGAATTACATCGAATAATTCAGTTGCGCCTCAAGCAAGACGTGCTTCTGTGCATCGGGATGAAGTACGAGAAACTATGAAAGACAGAGAAGATCGTGAGAGCGAGGACGATGAAGATGATTATGGCCCTACACTTCCAGGTTCGGATCACACACGGCGGTCTGGACCAGGCATTCCCACACTACAAGATATATCTTTTCGAGCTGAACTTGTTGAAGAAGACAAGCAAGCGTCTATTGCGGACCTACGTCAAGCGCGCAAAGCCGATCGGGCTCTGCAGAAAGAACAGCTCGAAGACTTGGTCCCTCGTGCTGAAGCTGGAACCCGCGAGCGCATGCTGGAAAAGCGAGCGGCAGTGGCGGACAAAATGCGCTCGTTCCGCGACAAGAGCCCCGATGCTATGGAAGTCAAAGACGAAAGAGAGCTTATGGGTGGCGGAGACTCGTTGGACGAGTACAAGAAAGCCAAAGAGAGGGAGCAACGGCGCAAAACAGAGAGAGAAATTCGCAGAGAGGAGATCGATAGAGCTAAAAGGGAAGAGGTGGAAGAGAAGAAGAGGGCATGGAGGGAAAGGGAAGAGGGGACTGTGAACATGCTGAGGGAATTGGCACGGCAGCGATTCGGATAGAGGAGATGCGCACCTATATTTCCCTCCCTCCACTGAAGTTTCGAGGCTATGATGGTGGAAGAACTACTTGGCTATCCTTATTCGTTGGTTTTCTATTGTAGGTTTATTGAGGGATGGTGTTGACAGATGGATATTTGGCGCACTGTGGGAGCGCACCAATTGGAAGCTTGGCCCACTCGAATCAAAACTCTTCTTCACGACCTTCGACTACCAGAAGAAGCGAGACTTGGACTCTGAGGCTCAGATCTCAGTGCAAACTTATCACCGAGACCAGACGCAAGAAGACGAGCTTCGAGAATAGTTCTTCCTTAGACAACGAAGTATTTAAACTGCGCCCATAAAATCACACCAAAGTCATATTCGCCGGAATCTTACTCCAACACACATTTCAGACTTACTACCGCTCACTCTTGGACCGCACTTTTCACTGAACACAATGTCTGGCGAGGTAGACTATGGATTTGGCGACCTCATGGATGATCCAGAGGATTATTGCCCACCTACGCCCCCTCCTACATCTCAGATCTTCACCATGCAAAGCGGCAAGCCAATAACGCTTCATCTTGTTGGCGCCAGCCCTACCGAAGCCCACCATCTCTGGAACGGTGCCAAGATGATCTCCGACTTCTTCGAGGAGGATCCTTCTCGAGTACGTGAGAAGACGGTCCTGGAACTCGGTGCTGCGGCCGGTCTGCCCAGTCTTGTGGCTGCTATTCTTGGTGCGCGCAAGGTCGTGGTTACAGATTACCCCGACCCAGATATCGTCAGAATCATGCAGAAGAACATCGACGAATGTGACGAAACAGTTGAGCCTCGTGGTCGAATCGCCAATACTGTCGATGCTGTGGGCTTCGTCTGGGGCGCTGACCCTATCCCGCTGCTTACTCGCCTGAGCCCAACTGATGACTCTCACAAGGACCGCTTTGATGTTCTCATCCTGGCAGATCTTCTCTTCCGACACAGTGAGCACGGAAACATGGTCAAAAGTATCAAGGAGACCCTCAAGGTTTCCCGTGAGAGCGTGGCCTATGTCTTCTTCACATCATACCGACCGTGGAAGAAGGAGCTTGATGAGGGTTTCTTTGATATTGCGCGCGATCAGGGCTTCGAGGTGGAACAGATTGCTGAGCGAAGACTCGACAAGCCACTGTTTGAGAATGACCCTGGTGACTTGGATGTGCAGAAGACTGTCAAGGGATATGCTGTGAGGTGGTCTGCTGAGGCATGTAGTTGATCATTACGATGGCGATGGATAGATAGGTAAAGGACAAAGATGATTGGCAATCGGTTAATGAATGACGATTATGACAACAAAAGCTGATACTGTGGATTCTCTTACACGTGCACTTGCACATGCATAAGACTAATGAATGTCTGACTGTCGATACTCTTACTACTCACGATGCTGTACTCCAATTGCTACGTTACTTGACCTTATGAGGCTCCATTGTAGTAGATGCAACGAGCCGTCCGTAAGTGAGTACGTTCCCCACATCGATTCTTAAAAGGGCTCATAATAGCACAAGAGGAAGCACTTTTGGACATGCAAAAGGAACTGAAACTCTTTCTGTAAATATCCGCGCCAAGTCTCGCTTCGTTTCGACCTCTTCGACCATCCTTGCCTGTGGTACAGAGCCTTTTGACCGATGACCTGTCAGCTGCTTGTATCTCCAAGTACTATTGCATAGGTTAGGTAGCTCAAGAGGGGTACTGTAACGGAATTTTTGTCTTATTTTACCGGCGGTCCACAAGCCGCAGAATACCAATACCAGACCTTTCCGCGCCGCGCCGTAAGCCGCAATTCGTTCAAGGGACCAAAACCCGCATTTTCATATCACATCATGTCCACCTCGCAGTATCTCCAAGATCTCAAGAGGGATGGGTTTGTGGTCATAAAGTCAATCGTGAGCAAGGATAAGCTCGATGCTCTCCGCGAGGTTAGCTCAAAGGCTACTCAGCTGGCTCGTGAAGGGCAATGGCCTTACGGTATAATCCCTAACTATTACTTTAAATAAATATTCTCCTAATAGTTTACAGTACGGACTGTAGGGAAACAATTCCCACCATGGGATGCCAGCCAAGCACGTGAGCATGGAATATGGGGTGTCCAGCATCTCATGAACCCCGATCTCCCAGGTCATGAGCTATTCACAGCGTTGTACTTCTCTGAAGCCATCCTCGGCATTGTGAAGCAGCTGCTGCAATGCCAAGACGAGCATCTCGTGATGGAACTGTTCAACATGCTTGTCAGGCCAGAAAGGGATTTTGAGTTAAGGTGGCATCGTGATGATATCCCCGCTGAGGCTAGCGAGGACGAGGAGATGGAGCGTCTTGGCAAGCATGCCTACCATGCTCAGTATAACTTCGCTCTATGGGAAGATGATTCTCTCATCGTGGTGCCTGGCTCGCACAAGCGCGCTAGGACCTCGACTGAGCGAAACGCAGATCCCTTTGCTAAGTCCCTGCCAGACCAGCTCATCGTCAAGCTGCAGCCCGGTGATATTGTCTTTTATAACAATAATATTCTGCACCGCGGGGCTTACAGCGGCAGCAAGGAGCGAATGACACTACACGGCTCTGTTGGCCATGTACAGGGAAGCACTCTTCGAGCGAGGAACGTTCTACAGCATGGAATTGGTAGCTGGGTTGACAAATGTGCTTTCGACTCGCTCCCGGAGGAAGACAGGCGAAGGGCCGACGGCATGAGACAGCATCTAATCCAGCTTGGCGGTGAGAGCGGTCAAGTTGGTTACTCACTTCAAGGCTGAGGAGAGCGAGACTGGCACTGGCACCCTTTGATGTCATATGGCTTGGTGGCCGAGTATATCAATGTCCCAGGGCGCCAAGGAGGGCGCATTCTGTAATAAATTGAGGAAGCCAAAAGCAGCAGGGTGATATTGAACCAGACATGATGAACTACAATTCTCCATCTAATACTGAAGATCTACTGACAAGGGCATACAAGAGAAACTGGGAAGGGGACTTAAGGACTTAATCCTAAGCAATAAAAATGCCTAGAAAAGTTTAGTATAGTTTAGTATGAACTGAGCAGGCTCTTTAGCTAGTTATTTTCGTCCCTGGATCAAAGGTCTCAAGTCAATTTGCACACTGGGGACCTAGCACCAAGCAAGCCATGGGCCTCGTGCCGGCAGCAGCAGACACGAGCTGGAACGTCTCTGGTCAGACACTGTTCGAACCATTGCCCGTATTATCACTATCAACAAGTCTTGATGATATCTCAGCTCCTTTTCAGTGTTGCTCTGTAACACTGCGATACGACAGCAGAGGAAGCAGATCTGAGTAACTCTGCCTTGACACGGCCGAGGTTATCACGATATTATCCGGAATGAACACCGACCTCCCGATGATCCCTAAGTTACGGCTCCCAATACAGATACGGTATTCATAGGCTGTTGCTCAACCCCGCATTTGCACCCGGATCGAAGTGGCTGCCACCTCGTGGAAATCGTTTGGGGACCCCGGATTCGAAAGCTCAGTCGGATCAAGGAGCTCAAAGTGTTGAGCCGACTCGAGTTGACGAGTGGTCCTGGAATGATGTAACTATCATTGAATCCGGCGAGTCAGGTACACAGGCGTTTAAATAGACTTGAACCTACTCAATAAGTGACAAGTTAGTATACTGCACCGTAGCCTTATCATCAAACTTTCTTTTCTTGAACTCGGTAACATCCCGGCGGAATGAAAAGGGTGGGCTCGGCTCATACGCGGTGTGTAGCGAAGGGTCAACCCCACGGGGAAATGAAGCCTCATGTCTATAACGCGGGGGTAACAACAAGCCAACGACAGTTTGAGTGCCATTATCAATCATCTACCTACTCTAGCGGTCTGCACCTCCAGGGGCCAGAGCGCAGACCGAATACTTGCATGATGATGGGGGTAGACAGTATCCATGGTGCCTAGGGTGCCCAGGTTGCATGGCAGAGTGAGCCCTGAGTCTCCATGAGCTCAAGTTCCAATGCAGAGAGGCCCAGTGGCCCATGTTGGTAAACGACTGACTCCAGTTGAGCTTGATGAACAGATGAGCATGGTCAGGTCTTCTGAGCCTGGGCCTGGGTGCGAGATCCAGAATCAAGACTACCCCACACGCACCGACCATCAATCCATCCCCGCACCTCCACAGATCCCAGCACTCGCTTGTCTGATCTGAAAACCTCCACTACATATTAGTTACTATTAGCAAATACCAAAACCACCTACCGAACCTATACTGTGTATCCGTACTTGGCAAATGAACCCGGAATAATTCCAAAAGGGACGATTTAAGCGCATCCGAGGAGAAGCGAAATCGGTTCCGCTCTCTAACTCGGTGATTCTATTGTCCCTAGACATGCGAGACATGGCTATCCAAGCTGGTGCTAACTGACAGAAAACGCAAGGCTGGTTGACGTTGAACAACCAATGGGGGTATAGCATTGTATTTCTGACTCAACAAAGTGCAAGAGGAGACACTAAACACGTCGACCTTTAGCAGGGACCCTGGACCTTGACTGTAGGCTGATCACCACATTCTTGGGGGTGTTGTAGGTCTGTTGTAACTATGCAAAGGCAGGTTTAGGGCGGAAGCGGAGCCGACGGGGGAGGGGGAATATGGGAAGAGTTGGGAATTTCCTTTCTCGCTTGCAATGCAGTCGGGCTGTCTTAGTCATTGCGCAATAGGGTGGGCAACTACCTTACATACTTTGGATTCCGGATATCCAAGTGTGTGTGTTGTAGATCTACAGAAACTCGAACATAAAGATCAGAGTTTGGCGGTAACTGAGGTGTTGCAGTAAGTTTTGTTGCTGTTGAAGTCTAAGTTTCTGCCCTTTTTACAGTCTGGCGTGATCCATCATGCAGAGACTGCAATTATGTGTTAGTGAAACAGCAAGATTTTGTTGATAGTATTGAGCATTCGATCGTCCTGGTAAAAACAGTGTGCTTAGAGAGGGCCAGAGGGCTGATCTGATGTTGCTCAAGTTCCTTTGCTCCGCATCAGCCCTGTCTCCGCTTCCCACCCTGAACCAGAAGTGATTTTCTTTCCGTAACGTTTTCTCGTAGCGTCTTTGATCTCCAAAGTAACGGCGCGAGAGGCGGCAGTGAGGAGGAAAAGATGCATGGCTTTGATTGGACACGCTACGTTGAAATGTACACACGAGAGTTGAAGAGGTTGTCAGTGTCAGTGGAAAGTAAATTTTGCGAGGTGTAAGCTGAACATGGAGAACCCTATCACGTGTAAGTGAAACGAAATACTTCAGATAAGGAAGGCGCCTTGAGGAAATAGTTATCAAGGTAAATGCATAGTACCTTCCGGTTGCGTATGGTGAAGGCAAGTAAGGCCGGTAGCTTAGACCATAGAGCCTGTAAAACATTGACACCTCCCTCTGTGTAGAATATTGGCCGAGTCAACTCCGATATCGAGTTATTTCATCAGATATCCCCAGGATTGTGTAGAATTAAGCTAGACTTGGAACATAACTGTTGAGGATTCACGTACTAAGGTAGTTGACGGACCGACTATATGCGCTCGATCAACTATCAACCTCTCCCAGTGCCAAAAACTGTATGGTCAATTGTCTAAGTCGGCGGCGGGAATCGCGATTTTCCGCCGAATTTCGACCTTGAAATTTACAGCGTCGTCATGCTGTGTGTATCGGCCTAGGAACAGAAACTGGGCTAGAATCTCAAAACCACCAAGGATAGACCTGCCGTAACCAGATAGCCTGCCTTGAAGTCTGCGAGAGCTCTTGTGATTGGCTCGGAAGGGAACTAAAAAATTCTGGTTGCAGGGGAGGGTGGGCAGGTCTGGTCACCCGTGGTCTCCAAACCCGTCCCCATGGGGGGCGAGAGCTGCCCCCGCATATACCAGGCGGTACTTAGATGGTACGTTCGGGTAGGAGCCGTGGAGAGTCTCCTGGCGCTGGGGAGATGGTCAACATCCAGGGACTGACTTGCTTGTTGAACTTTTCCTTCAAGGCTTTGTAAACATCTCTATTGTATTGGATAACTTCTTACTTACGGTTGCACTGGAGACAGTATCAACGTGGCAGTGAACTCGGCTGCCGCCATGATAGCTGAGATGAATCATCACAAAGTTTGCAACCGATCGAATCCTCCTGACTTTGTCCCGTTTTACATGTGCCTGGGCTGTCAATAACCGCCCTTGCTCGTTTGTGGCTGACAATGATAACTCAACTTCAAGAGTTCGTTTCCACGCCTCACAACTCTGACACATGCCCAGGATGGCTTAGCAATATCGAGTGGGTGAGAGTCGACTTGGCTGCCCATGCTGAACTGGCACAGACAGTAGCGAGACTATTCAGATGGTGACGAGGTCCTCTAAGCCTTGCATACGCTTCAACACGTTGCAGCCTTGGCTACTGAGGTTATTTGAACAAAGACCCGACTGACATGAGCTTGGCCCAACCGTTCCTCTTCGAGGTTGCCAATCATCAGGTTGGTCTGGCGTCAGGAGAAGACGGCAAGACACTCCGTTTATCCCGTATGTGCGCGCCTATGAACGCAGGGGATTCACCTGAATCACCCACCTATGCCGTCTCTGTCCGTTCGCCAGTACGGAGGAGTACTGGACAGTACTCAAGTCTTAAGAACCCTCCCGCATTGTGATCACCTTTTGAAAATGCTTTTTATGCCTTCTTGGCTGACTTTCCTTTCTTTTTCCTACATACTCTTTGTCTCTCTGCCGCTTTGTGGCTTGCGTTTTGGGCAGATCCAGTGGCTCCTTGGAGATCCATTCCCACAGATTGATGCTGTCCACTCACACTACCCACACTTTTGTTTGAGTTGAGAATAGGGAATAGTGTCGACTGTCAAATCTGTCCAAGTTACAATCATTTTACGTACAAGGCAACTTGACATCTATGCCATCTTCAAGAACAATATATTACTCTCGGCCTAATCTCGCCCGACTTTCAATCCAGACTCCTGATTCTTACAGCGAGGCTTGGCACGATCAGGAACGCTATGCTAAGCCAAGGTAGACAGCTCCACTTCACCCAGGGATGTCTTCACAAAGTCCTACAAGTATCTCTTAGTAGTTTATCACCTCCAATTTCCCCGCCCTGGCCCTTGCGCCCGCGCTACGCCGTCATATGTACTTTGTCGGACCTGAGGGTCGCAGTAGCAGCCCGAGGATTTTCCTACACCTATCCTCAAGCGTTATCCGAACCGACACAGCACCTAGGACTGTCCTAGGTGCTATGTACAGTTACGCACAATCCGTACTGCAACTCTCAGTGCGGATACGTACCTTGCCACACCATTCCTGTTGGACTTGTCTCCTCTCTCCCCTCTCGCCCTGTTTCGCCACGTCTGGTCGCTCTTTTCTGCTTCCACGCCCCTGTTGTCTTGCTCTCTGAGCGCATCTACGTGGCACCGAATGCTAAAGCTGTCCTGCAGTAGGTACAAAACCCAGGCACTACACCTTACTCGGTGTACTCCGCCCACCGCCGAGTTGAGTCGTTTACCAGGGACATGACTTTCCAGCAAGCTCTTGGTTGACTTGAGTCGAGGCCTTTGCGTATGTCCTCGAGCATCTGGGCTACTACCAACCCCCAACAAACAGGGACAATGCATTTGATGGGAAATGCCGCTCCAACACGGTACTGAAGGCCATGCGAATGTACTATCTCGTTATGAACCCACATTTACTCCATCTTGGCCGATCCCGGTGTCAGTGCCAGTTCCTCGGGTGTCTCGCCGATGCGATGACTTACACCGTAAACTTGACACACACCAGCCATTCTGAGTTCTCCATCTCTTCTCCATGTACGGGGCAAAACCCCTCCTCGCTTGATGAGCGGTACTTCTCCGTGGTTTTGACGTTTTACCTAGTTGGACACTTGTAGTTCCCATTTTCTCCTCTTTCACGTTCACATTGTCCGCCGTTCACGCTTACATGGGCTGGTTCCCCGATTGAAAAATTATACATCAATTGACCTGGGGGATTGAGAAGGATTTCAACGCTTCGAGGATTTGACAGTGATAGACATACGCAATATCCATATTCAAGTCCCGGAGCTGTCTTCCGAGAACGTCGTTCAGCGTTGCTGCTCACCTTCTTCATACTGCAACCACAATCACAAGTAGACCACCACAAGGACGACAAAACTTGATAAGATCTGGAAGGACGGTGATGTGCAACAAGCACAGCACAGCACAGCCTAGCACAGCCTAGCAAAGCAAATCACAACATATACTCTAGGTGTACATACTCGCTCTCAACACCAACAACCCTCAGTACCGACCTTACCTTGGTTACCGGCTCGAGTGGGGGAAACAGCCGAGATATTGTGCAGTATTGTACTGAATGTAGTGCACGAGAGGGGAAGCGCTAAAGAGAAAGGGGTGTTTTCGTCTTTTTGAGGCTTGACCTTGACCTTCCTTGACCTTGTCCACTCCATCTCATCCCATCCAGCTCCTTGGATTTCATTCACTATCCTTGGCTTAGGCTTGGCTTGCTTAGGCGTCTCTATCGAACCCCAGTCAACTCCTACTGTACTTCGTTTCTCCTCCCCCGTTCTTCCCGCCCACCCCATCCCCCCATCTTCTTCTTATCCACCCCGTCTCTCCCGCGGAAGACAAACCAAAAAGCAACCCTCCTTTTTACAGTAGCAGTTCACGGGCCACCGTCTATTTTCTCCTCCACATGCCATGCTCTACCCTTAACGCACCCCGCAATCTGCCTGCATCTATCTTTCCCCAGCTCCAAATCCAGGTCCAAATCCTAATCTTTCTCTCCATCTCCATCTAGCTATCTATCTATTCTGTCTCCTTCCTCCATTTCTCTCATCCCCACACTTTGATATCAAGCATCAGGCGTGAAACTGAATCAAGGACTTGCTCTTTGAGCATTCACCTTCACGATGCTTGCCATTCAGTCTATGGAGGGCCCTCCTCGTCCACTTCCTGGTCCTCCTCCTCCCCTCGTCGGGCCAGAGGCTACTGAAGTTCGCCAACCAAAGCCCAAGACCCTACCCTGCAAGTACTGTAGCAAGCGGTTCAGGTTCGTTATCTGTTGTTGAACAAGAGTCAGAGTAGTATGCTGATGAGATCTTCTGACGTGTAGACGTGTCGAACATGTTCAACGCCATGAGCGCACTCATACCAAGGAGAAGCCATTCTCATGTGGTTGGGATCGCTGCGGGAAGACATTCGGACGAAGGTACGTTTCCTCTAGTTACGCTATATACCCCGTCTCTCATGCCGTCCCACCTGGCACTCATAAACAGTACTCACCACTCACTCATCCACCCATTTTTTCAAATCTTGTCATCTCCGCTCGTCCTCTTTTGTTCCTTCCTTTGATGCGCCATCCCAGCTGGGACTCTCCTGTCACCGCAGTTTTGTTGTCAAATACACATGCTTACATGGATATCAGGGATCTCCTCGTCAGACACGAGAAGCTCGTGCATTTAAATGAAGGTAGCAAGGACAACAACCGACCAAGGAAGTTGTCGTCCAATACATCCTCAGCTTCACATAAGAGTTCCATCTCAGAAGGCCAGATAAGCAATGAGGCTCTGGGACAGCAACATCTAAACGTATCGCGGCCTCCGCCACCACAGCAACCACTGCCGCAGCCACAACAATTTCACCATGGTCCTCCTCCAAATACTCAACAAGGCCCTCAGGATCCTCGGACTCAGCCCCGAACTGCAGCTTGTAATCTTGATCTCCTATCTGATGCAGCCCTCGCGAGCTCAGTGACACCTGTCCAGAGAAATGTCAATGCAGCGCCTCTTCCACCACATTCACCAGAGTCCCGAAGAAAGAGCAGCTATGGAGAGTCTATCGTCGCATACACAACGGAGCGACCCCGGGAAGATCAGCCTCTGGGATCCGGATATGTGCCTCAACAACCCCCTACTGGCTCTTATGATGATTACAATCCTTTCCTTGACGAGTTTGCCTCTTCTTCACATTTCTTACCTCCAAATTTTGAAATCGAACAGCAGATGATGTATTCCCGGAGTCAAGGAGGACCTACTCAGCGAAGATCATCAAAATCGTCCTTTCTGCCAGGTCGCTTCCCTCCGATGCAAACCGAGGCCCGAGATCCTGCAGACCCTGCCGCTCGAGGTATTGACGAAGCAGCACGACAGTCAGCTCTTCGCATCTCAGTATCCGACCACACTGTGATCAAGAACAGATTGGAGGAGTTCTCCGCTGTTTTACCCAATGACTTTGTGTTCCCGTCGAGGCATACATTGACCAGATTCTTGGAAGGATATATCAGCGGACTTCACGAGCATCTGCCCTTCCTTCATCTTCCAACCTTTTCACCTGCCGAGGCCGCTCCCGAGTTGTTGCTTGCTATTCTTGCCGTGGGAGCCCAGTATCGCTTTGAGAAGAATAGAGGCTATGCCCTTTGGTATGCTGCCAAAGCCGTCGCGATGGAGCAGATTCGAAGAAGGCGCATCTCGGAGGTTCATGCTTTATTACCGACTGCTTCTGCTTACAGTCCTCATTCTACGAGGCCCTCGCCAAGTGCCACATATCGCCACTCGTTTGCATCTGCACAGTCAGAGCGACCTACAACACAGGATACTCATCGGGAGCCATAGTAAGTCTCATCTTGGTCTGTCTGAAGTTCAATCTTAACTGTGTTTAGTTCTCCAAATACTCCCCAGGCTCGGATTGAGACTATCCAAGCAGTTCTACTTCTATTCGCTGTCGGTCTTTGGGGTGTGCCAACCATCCTTCATGAAGCGCTATCACTGCAAAGTAATTTGGCAATTCTGATACGAGAAGAAGGTCTTGTGGCGGAAGTCAACCAGAGTGCTGTTAATGACTGGGAAACCTGGATTCGACTGGAGACAGCCACAAGGACGAAGCTCGTTGCTTATTGCTTTTTCAATCTTTGCAGCATTGCCTACAACATGCCGCCATTGTTGTTGACATCCGAGTTGAACCTCTTGCTGCCCCAAAGAGGTAAGCTTTGGAGGGCTGAGACAGCTTGGCAATGGCAGGAAATGCGACAGTCGACACCGATGATCGAGCTCACCCTCCATGACGCCTTCTCACGACTTTTTGGCAGAACAAATCAAGGACTTCCCCAACATTTGTCATCACTGGGAAGCTATGTTCTCATCCACGCCCTCATCCAGCATATCTACTTGTTGAAGCAGACCTCTTTCGCAACTGGTCTACCATATAACATTCACCGAACTATGAAACCCGAAGATGTCGAGGAGGTTACGCAAGCACTGCGTGTATGGCAGACGAGTTTTGAAGATCAGCATCAGCTCAGGGCAGCGGAATCGGGACATTACAACGTATCGGACTCGAATGTGGGAGGAACCTTGGACTACACGGCCACAGCGTTATTGCGACAAGCCTACATCCGACTCTATACCGATGTCACTCCCTCAACCGCGCTCGAGACCCGGGATCCGCTTTTGGTGGCGTCGGCGCTGAGCAGGACCCCCTTGCTAGTACGGAGTCTAAGACTGCACCGGGCAGTGTTCCAAGCATTCCACGCCCTGTCGATGCTGGTTAAGGCTGGCGTCAACTACGTAGCCAGAACCAAGTCGGCCGAATGGAGCATTCAACATTCATGTAAGTCATTCATTGCATGATTTGACCCCTTGAAAATGTCTTGACTTGATTCCTAAACTTTAATCTCATAGTGTGCAACTTTGAATGTGCCATTTTAGTATCCAAGTGGCTACTCACGATTGCGGCGATTGGGCCGCACGAGGCTCCCGCTTCACCCGAGGAGAAAAACCTGTTGGATATGGTTGGACGGATGCTTGATGAGACTGAATTTGCGGTTCCGCCAATCGACCCATCACTCTCGGGACAGAATGAGGTGCCATCAAGCGACAGTGCCAAATTGCGACAACTCGCTGTTGCAGTTGTGCGACTTTGGGCAGAGACTTTTAAGGGAACACATATCTTTGAGATTGTCAAAGTTATGGGCCAGAGTCTCGATGCATACGCTGATCTGATCGAGAAGCCGAGAGACAGAAGTCCACCGGTTCGGTTGCTGGAACCAAACATCAACTAAAAGGGCATCGACTAGACGGCAGGCTAGCAGAATGACATGACTACCAGCAATGGTACTGAAGGAAACGACAATATTGCGGTTTTGGGCGTCTGGCTTGAGGGAATATGGACAATAGGCAAGATTTTAACACCCCATCTACTGAAAGATGCTGGTCCTGGCTGGGAAAACGAGGGATATCATGATGGTCCACGATATGGTTTATTGTATACATACGGCGTTTTATGGATGATTGATTGTGTTGATTGGTGGGACATGCATATTTTGATGAAGTTGGCGTTTGATATGAAGGGCCGAAGCGGTTCTAGTGGCTTCAATGCCAGCTACACTAGTGATTACAAGAGAGAGTCTTTTATTATGAATCTTTTGATGTAACATGAGATGTGAAGTAAAGCCTAAGATAAGACCACAAGAGCCATGCTAGCTATTTGTCACGAGACTAGGATGATCTAGAGTCAATCTTAAGATTCTGTTCAAGTCTTGTGTTTCCCCAAGATTAGTCTGCAACGGTTGGTTATTCCCCGCAAAATTCAAAGATGCAAGATCCATCTTGGATTGAGTTGAATGCAAGATCCACATCCACATGTGAAGAAAGGAGGGGCCGAGCCGACTCCTGTAGGCTAAGAGTGTGGGGAAATTAGTGGAGACCAGCCTGCATCATACCTCGGCACCTTTTTAGGGACATACCGAGCGAGAATGGTCACGTACGTACGTCTCTGGACAAGCAGCCTCGGGCCATTTTCTTTGACTTGTTTCTTATGTGAGCTTGATAATATTTCATAGATATAGATACCATAGACGTAGAATTTCTACTACACTTCTCTTCTTTCACCTTATCTTCAGTCATTTCTTCACCACCAACCATCAGCAGTCAGCCATCATGCCTTTTGCGACAGAACTCACCAAGCGACTCGGCATTAGAGGTTTGTACACCCAATTCCACGCTCTTCACTCTCGTACTGACCATCTCCAGTGCCCGTCGTCCAAGGCGGTATGATGCACGTAGGCACCGCCGACCTCGCATCAGCTGTCTCCAATGCCGGCGGCTTGGGCATCATCACCGCCCTCATCTTCCCCACGCCCGAAGACCTGCGCAAGGAGATCCAGCGCTGCCGCACCCTCACCAAGAACCCCTTCGGCGTCAACATCACCCTTCTTCCCGCCATGGTGCCCCCGAATTACGCCGCCTACGCCCAGGCTATCATCGACGAGGGTATCAAGGTTGTCGAGACGGCGGGAAACTCCCCCGGACCTGTTATTGCGCAGCTGAAGAAGGCTGGCATCATTGTTCTTCACAAGTGCACCACGATTCGCCATGCACAGAGCGCCGTCAAGCTCGGCGTCGATTTCCTCAGTATCGACGGTTTCGAGTGCGGCGGACACGTTGGCGAGAGCGACATTACAAACTTTATCCTGCTCAGCAAGGCCCGTCAAACCCTCGGTGTTCCCTTCATCGCCAGCGGTGGCTTTGCAGATGGTTATGGACTCGCAGCCGCGCTATGTCTCGGCGCTTCTGGAGTAAACATGGGAACGCGATTCATGTGCACGGTTGAGGCTCCAGTGCATCAGAAGGTCAAGGAGGAGATTGTGCGCGCGGACGAGACCGACACGACACTTCTCATGCGAAGATGGAGAAACACTACCCGACTCTTCAAGAACAAGGTTGCCCTGGAGGCTCTCGAGGTCGAGAAGAAGAGCGAGAAGGGCGAATTTGCCGAGATTGCGCCGTTTGTGAGCGGCAAGCGAGGAAAGGAGGTTTTCGTAAACGGCGATACTGAATACGGCGTAAGTTTATACCTTAAGCCGAGTCGAGGATGCAATGACTAACACAATTCGCAGGTTTGGACAACTGGCCAGGTTATCGGCCTGATTCACGATATTCCTACATGCGATGCGCTTGTTCACAGAATTGAGAAGGAGGCGGAGACGGCGTTGAAAGAGAGACTAGCTCTTTTGGTGCCTGAGTCAAAGTTATAGAGCTAGAGGATACTAGACTTGCGAGATTTGGTTTAGAGCTTGTATAAAGACATGCTGTTTATGTTTATCGAAGAAAGAATTGCGAGCGATTTTAGAAACTGCAACCTGTCTATGAATGAGTACGCTCTCTCTAATTTTATGCCTCTGCGTCTTCGAAATCCTACGGTCTATGAAACGCATAGTCCAGACGGTGCCTCTTTTCCTCATCTGATAATTCTATTCGTCTTCGGGGGCGAGGCTGCTGAACGACGAGGTCAGGAACACCGCGGTTATCGAGAGACCATTCTTTCGTCTGGGTGAGGCTCACGCCTGTCTCGATCAGTGAGATTTTGCCTCCGGGTCTTCCCATGCTCCAATCCGTTGGAGTAGTTCGTTGGTTATGGTTATTCACCGTGTCCTCCGTGAGATGGAGATTCATCTCGAGAATCGCACCGCGAACGCCACAGTATATGGTGTCTGAAAGATCGGACGCTTTGGTCAGACAATAGATCCTGTCGTATGTGGGACTACCAATATGAATGGTAGCGTCAGGACGCCAGTAGTTTCGTCTTGAAGCTCCATGCCAGTAACACAACACCCCGTTTTGAGAATCGCATTTCTGCGGTTGATGCTCTGGCGCCCATCCTTGCTTCATAATGTGATCATCCTTCTGGCTGGGAAAGGGCCATTGTGGCGAGCATGGAAGAGCAGTTGTGTGATGATATGGCTTTGGGTATCTGAAGTCAAAGAGACGAATATCCGGTGCTGTGTTACTGCCGGATACGAAGCGCTCTGTACCATACACGAGGAGAGAACTACCTGCTTGGTAGGGTTGAAAGCGATCACGGTATACTGCGTCTTGTGATGAAGGTGTTCGGATATCTAGGAGTCTGAATAAAGGGTTAACAGCTGACCATACGTTTTATGAGATAAACTTGCCTATATGTGCCATCGTCCCATGCACTCAAAAGAAGATTTTCACTTCCCCCTCTAACAGGCTCGATTGCTCGAACTGTGGTCTTCTCACTGGTTCCCCCTGCACTTATCA
The DNA here is from genome assembly GCF_020744475.1 of Fusarium redolens. NCBI lineage: Eukaryota > Fungi > Ascomycota > Sordariomycetes > Hypocreales > Nectriaceae > Fusarium > Fusarium redolens. Next base: position 1,485,462 of record NW_025763666.1, on the reverse strand, counting down.
ACCTTGAAGCATCGTCTACGTGCCTGGAGTTACTAGGAGAGTTGAAGAATTGTAAGCCCGTCGGTGTGAGCTGTCCCCAACGCAGAGGATTTCGAGTTCCGCCTAGAGCGCAAGCCATGATATCTTTGCTTATGAACTTGGTACTGCGCAGGAGTGACGCCTCATCTGCGGGACTGCTGCTGGAGAATTCATGGTAATCCATAGGGCTCAGTACTCGGTCATCTGACATACTGAGATTGTAGAGAGTCAGCACCGAGCCTTTCCCGCTTGCCAGGAGATTCGTCTCGGGATGCCACTGCAATGATGAGACTGCCACTTGGCCTGGGGATTTCCTCATGGGATCGGAAGCATGGTTCAGAAGTGCCTCGTCTGCTGGGTTCAAGTGTCTTGCGACTGTTGCAAACTCGTCCTCGCCAGAGTGTATGCTGATATCCCCATTGGCCCTCCCGACAACAATATTGGGTATCCCGTAATTCTCTATGACCGACACTGCTGTTACATCTCCAGTACCAGCCCGATATCCATAATCATGGCCACCGACCTGATGCCAGGTATCCTGCTGTCCATCAACAGGTTTTATGCGAACCATGAGATTCTCGCCCACGCCCGCAGCAATAACCTCATTCTTCAGCGACGACATAAGTCGCGCATCGAGAACAGAATGGAACAGCACTGACTGGCTTCCAGCAACTCGACGCTGGAACCTCTCTGGCTGATTCTTCTTTTCATACAACACATTGACCCAGAAACCGCGCTTCTCCCAACAGCGATCCAGGTAGGCTGCGCGATTTGCAATAGAACTCCAGCGAGTCTCTGAATTTGTATCTATTTGCAGGGAGGGAAATCGGGTCTTGACGAAAGTACGCCAGCCATCTTGGCGTATGAGACTTTGGAGATGCTTTGTCAAGGCTGAGACGTGAGCTACGTCACGAGCTGTGTCGAGATGCTCGACAATATCGAGAACAATATCATCTGGTAGACTTGCCAGAGATGTTCTATCCATCATAGTTTCATTTCGCCGGAGACTTTTTATGTGGTTATGATGCGATGCAGTTTTTCCCTGATTCAGCTTGTAGCAGGATTTTCGGGTCAACCGAGTTTTGAAGTTTGGCTTCAACTGATATGAACAGATTGAATGACCTTGATTCTGTTCTTATTCGGTTTTATACCATGAAAGATTTTGAATGAGGAAGAGGAAAAAACTTATACGTCTCTAACAGTGAGTCAGCCAGTGCTTACTGGTGGTGCCTGCCTAGGTAATGCTAGTGGTTTCGAGCGTCATAGCGGGTCCTACTTCCGCCTGGGTCTAGGCAGGTACGCACATAAACATATCAGTTTCCATTTCCTTCAAACAATCTCCTGCTACTGAACTACTCTACTCGTATTACAGGCATCGAAATCGAATTTGTGTGTATGGTGATATTTCATTCTGTGTCTCAAACCATACAATTAACTGATGAACAGCCAAAATCACAAAACGCCAAATATTCGTTCTTGTCGACAAACAATAGAAGCTGCAAGCCACAGAGACAAAGACCGTACGAACATGTCATGTACAAGAGAAAACACCCCAAACAATCCTGTCGTGATCCTTCGACACGAAGTTCTGTAAGGCATAAGCTTTGAGCTGGATATGGCGAAGCCAAAAACTGCAGCATCTCGAGCGCCATGATAAAGGAGTGAACATAAATAATGAAACCAGATACCATGTAAAGAACGACAATCAGAGAGAGACCAGGGTACTCTCGGAGCCATGATGGCACCGAGCCAGCTCAACACCCAACAACTTGGACAATATTGCGGACGCCTTCTTATCACTGAGGGCTCCGCTGGGAAAGTATGAGCGTTCATGGGTTGAAATCCTGCAAATCAACCATGGGAATACTACCGCATAGAAGCTGCGCCTATCTCAGTAGCAGCAACGCGGAGCTTATAACGTATGAGAGTCTATAGTTGGCCATGGCAGCCAACTTATGGATAGGCCTACTTGATTCTGGTAGTCCAATCATGGCCTAGGGTCATATGAATCCCAGCCTCACCCCCGAAGTCATCGTACACAACAAAGTATACTCGAGTAGGGGGGAAGGGAAGGTGAGGAGATTCGAACTCTATCCAGGCGTACAAGATGCGTTCGATGTTGACTAATGCCCCGTTGGGACATTGTGTCTTTCTGCCGATGCCTGGTGGGACACTAATAACTTGTATAGAAGATGAACGTTGGAGTATGTCAACAGAACTTTGGGCTATGAAGTTGAGATCCGACCTGCCATCGAATTCGACCACTTGGCGGGTTGAATAGCCGCCATCATATGTTGCTTTGACTAGATTCAACTCCTGTCCAGCAGAAGAGGAAGAGGAGATATTGGGAGCAGATGGTGGTGGTCCTTGCTGCACGTCTTGTGTGATATTATGTTGGGCAGGCTGAGATGTTCCCATGTTCGAAGCCCAAGTAAAGCCGTAGGGGTTACCAAAGTTTTGGGTGTACTCTGGTACTAGAGGGCTCTGAATAGAGGGAGCACTGGGAAGTATGTTAGTAAAACAGAAGGATGCAAAAGATATTAAAGCACAAACCAAAATTCAGTCCAGGAGAAAGTCTGGGTTGGCTCTGGCGGGAGAAAGCTGGCATTGATATCAAGCTCCAAGTCCGATGCTTGGATGATAGAGGAGGCAAAGCTCGGGGCAGTGCACTGGTCGTTCCCTTCCGATGTTGGTAATAAAGACGGCGCAGAATAGGGGAACGAGGTAGCGAGAGTATTGTAGTCAAACGTATAAAGATTTTGTGCCTGATTTTGACACTCAGGGTCGACGGCAATGCTGTTGGACTTGTCAATATTGCTTTGGGTGGTAGCAATGAGCGTCTGATCTTGAGCTCTTGGGCTTTCGACGTTAATCCCTAAAGGAGGGCCTGGTGCTTCTAGTAATAAATCTGTATTTGTAGCGACGGCTGTGAATCTTTTTGCTCCGGAAGATGTCGAAGCTTTTGCTGCCGATAACGACGATGATGTTGGTGCTTGGGGGCGTGACTTTCGCTTCTTCTCTTTCTCTACCTTCTGTAGCTCAGCGCGTGAAGGCTTCAAGCGTTTCGCCAGTGGTCCAAGTAGGAGACCTCTGCAGCTTTTTCTCAATGATATTTTGTTAGGATTATGAGATCTTTGCGCCGGCATCTCCACATTGATACTTGTCTTCACCGTGGTGAGGTTTAAGTATGGCCAGCTTAGTGGGAGTTTCGACGGTACCTGAGAGAAGCTTAAGCCAGTAGAGACGGGAGAAGATTCGAGTCAACGTGAGGGCTCCAAGCAATCGCTGTTAGACAAAATGAAAGAAGAATCAGCGGAACAGGATATCAAACTTCACATTAGGGCCTCAATCCTTGATCTTATCATGCACTAGATCAGTTGAGCCTCATCAAGTACCGACAAGAACATGGATGGCAGTACCATGATGGGAATTTACATGCCCGATACGTGGCAGAGAAAACTACAAAGACAACGCTCTCTCAGCCAGTATGCCCACTGCACACCTGTGATATCTCGTAGCTAGGAGGACGATGTACACCTATAAGAAGGCGACATTCTTTTTTATCCTACCCTGGCTGTAGAATCAAGGAATTATGCTATCTATGCAGTCATCTTGTTCAGTGAGCGATATCGAGCCGTGGTTGGCCGAGTTGGCCAAGTAAAGCATTACTTAAACAATGACTCAGTGAAGACAGCAGCAGCAGGACATTCAAGATGATACACAAGGGTTCTATAGGTCAGACAACCGTAAGGGAGGCCCCTATTTAGGGAATTGTGACTTTCGAAGCTGAGGCCTGACTCGGGTTTATCACCAGTGACGTCTCGTTGCCCATAGAAAAGCCCGGACTCGAGGACTCGAGCCCTTCGGTATGTATTTCACACTTTGCCTTCTGCATTAGCTCCGCAGTCTGGTGTGATTTATGCAATGTGATATCGGTGAATGTGACAACTCACAGGTGGGTGACTACCTGGCTTTCTCAATCGGAATTCCCCCATTCCACATTCCCTCTCAGCCTGATTTTACCCAAGACAGTGATGCTGATCAAAACGCTTCACGTTATGCATCCTTTACTTATGATACCGGGCGTTGGTATACTGGACTTGGCTAGTATCAGTCACTCTTCTACAACTATTCAACCTACTTTTTACAATATTAAAAGGTCAATTCAATTCCCTTTGCTAACCTCGGTCCCCGCTGACTGCCGTGATGTGTCTGACACTGGAGCCTCACTCGATATTTGTCTACAAGTCTTGGACCCCTTCCATCCACATATCCCCTCTGGGGCTACTCACTCGTTTCAGAACAAGACCTTGAATCTACTATACTACACGCTCAATCGAAGACATGCCGGATGTTTTCACTCAACTAGTTATCATTAACTGCTGGCCAGTTTCTGCCAACGATCCAAACCTCTCTAAGCGAAGGAACAAGTCCCAGAGCCCTCTGCATATCAGTGCCATACTCTATGGCAGAGACTACGGCCTCATCTCCAATAAGATAGCAGAGAAGCTTTTGGGTACAAGCGAAAAGCATACTTCCGAGTTTCCCTCCGTGGTAGAAATCTCCTGGACTCTATCTGGCTCTGAGCAGGGCTTGGAGACGACCCAGGTTCACGTCGTTCCTGGGCTAGAACAGGACCTAGTCCTTGGGGATAACACCGAGGAACTGTATCAGAGTGTCCACCTCACTCCCCCAGCACATTCCCAGGGATCTAGACCAGAAGAGCAAGGGACAAGTCCTTCCTGTCCAGGGGAAGCTCTGGCTTTCCAATTCAACACCTGGGAAGACTTTAAGAGTCAAGGCATCATCCCTAAGAATCAACAATCTCAAGACACTCTAAAGCGGCTATTGGCTCGCTGCCGCACAAGAGCCCAAAGCCCTCTCCCCCATCACAAAACAATAGCTTCAGAGCCAAAAGAAGCCGGAACACCATCAAAGATCAACACTGACTCCCTGCGTGGATCTTATGGTATCTCAAAAAATTCTGATTTAGATGAGAATTGTATCATGCCGTCCAACGACAAATTGCACAGAGAGAAGACTTCCTCGTTGCAGCCTTCTGACACTGATAGTCTGGCCGACTCCAGTGAAAACATTGCCTGGGAGTTATCAACCGGAGCATCTCAAGCTCCCTCTCACAGATTCCAATTCCATGGTTGGTCTCTTGTGGACACAGCCTCAGCGGACACCCATCCAAGTACCCCTGAATTAGTGGAAGACCAAAACATTGCCCATGAGCCCCAGAACAATGATTTTGCCACGCACCCAGGTCATCGTTTCTGGGAATGGGACGTCGAGAGACAGCTTTGGCGTCGAAAGGGTCAAAACGGATCGGACGAGAGGGATTGGTTTGATATCCTTCAATAACAATTGCTTGCTCGTAAGATACCCAGTCCAAGGAATCCCTTGAGCATTAAAAGCTGAAAATGCATAGCTTCGATGATATGCTGGCGTTTCGTTTGTCTTCCTGATATGTGTTTTACATCCGAGGTTATTGATAGACAGTCGAACATATAGTGTTCTATTCTTAATTTACTTGTGTCCACTTGGCTGCTCAATTGTCGTTAGTATGACAGCCTGCTAAATGATCATCCCAATGAACAGAGAAGTGAGCTTCTAAGGTGGCAACAGAAGGCCAATCTGTATTCGAATCATGACTACCTGATCAAATCGTAAATATGCACCACAAAGTAAAAACGCCATACACCAACAATCTACACGCCAACTACCAACAACGACGCCACCCAATGCCAGTATCATCATAATAGTAGATGCAGCGCCCGCACGCCCTTCTCTGCCGCTGCAATATGCCAAGGTCGAACATCCATTTCGCGATCTACAACACCTCGTGCTCTGGCTAGGGTTCCAAGACCCCTGAAATAGCACAACATCTCTCTTAGAAGAGGCTCGTACGCCCTAGGCGTAGCCTCTGTGTGAACAAGATTGACCTCCATCACGACTGGGGGGTCTTCAAGCTTGATTCCTGTTCTTTTAATCAAATACCCACTGGCAAGTGCCGGCCTCACTTCCAGTAACGTAGTAGAGTTGCAGAGTCGATGTCCGACGATGGCACCCCATGTCTGGTCAGTGGCATCAATCAGGAAGGAATCGGCGTCTGCTTCTGCGGCACCCTCAGCAGTCGGTGTAGCAGCTAATGTGTTGGCATCACGCATAGGCGTTGCTGGCGTCGTCGTTTGCTCCGGCGAAACAATATTAGCCTGGGGCGTGGATACTGGTGTCGAGTAGAACGCCGAGGTTGCCGCATGGGGAATCTTCACGAGCGGCGGGACCAGCTGCAGAGATGGGTTGGTATCGACGGACATGAGAATCATGGTGAATGAATATTTGTCGTCTAGCGTTGAGGCTGCTTGCCACCACTCCACCTCTTTCTGGTCCATTGGCCCAGACTTGGTGATGATCACTCGCCAATGAACTTTCCAGATTGATATCATGGTCAATGTCGTCGCCCAAATCTCGGCGATGATGGCGGCCTTATGGTGGGAGACGGAACGATCCGGTGTTCTGCTCCGAGTGATTGAATAGGACGTGGTCGCTTGTCGTTGTCCGCGGTTGTCGGTCCATGCAGCTGTAATCCATCGGCCATCAAGACTTTCAGCATATCCAACATGTAGACAGGAATTCTCATGCATTAGGGACTGAGAAGGTGACGTCGTAAGCTTGAAGTCAATCATCCGAGGTGGAGGCTGTTCGAGCATGACTGCTGGTGCAGGTGTAGGACCACCAAATTCGGCGTCCAAAAACAAGGTGCACCTGTCATACGTCTCTATACAGAGCTTGATCATTTCCGCGGGAGTCGGGACGACTAGCGATGTTGTTGAAGAGATCATGTCTGATGAAACAAGCTGCAGCACCAGCTCGTTCTGTGGAGACTCTCGACGAGCTGCCAGGAGGTCGCTGTACTCATCGAAGCAGCGGTAGAAAGCCGTACAGGCCTCGATAATGGAAGCCGGGTTATCTGGCGAGTAAACAAAATAAATAACCAGATTCTTATCTTTGGACTTCAGCTCTGATAGAGAGCTTCGGAGCACTTCCATGCTTTCCACAAAAGCGGAGCCATGACCAGTCACAGTTGCGTCAGGTGAAGTCGAGATCCTATCAACCTCATAAGGCAAGACGCCATCGTCCCAGTCTCCAGATAATGGCAGGTTGTTGAGAGTACCAAGTTTCAAGGATTCGTATACACTCTTCAAGCGGCCCAGAAAACTTTCAACATGGTCTGCCATCCCCTTCCAGCCTGGAAAGATACAAAGAGCGGAGATATCCTTTGTCCCCCACGAAGGCGAGAGCCCGAGACCTTCCCAGAAAGACATTGATGATGGAAGTACTGAGAGTTTCGTTTCTGATCTGCGCAATTCCAGATGAGGTACAGGAATCTGGTATAGATTGTTTGCGCGCAGTTGCTCAGCGTTGGGATCTCTGCCTGGAATCGGTCTGGGCTGGAGACGACTCGGTTGTCCCACAAGCGGGAGGTCTTGGATTTCCAGCAGTCCCTTCAGCCGCACAGTTGTGGCGCTACCCAAATTCGAGGGAATGACATCGTGAAGAAGTTGTAGGGAATTCCGGGCGATACTGAGCTCATGACTCCTCATAGTCACAAGGGAGACAGATGACTCAGCCCTATGCTCGTTGCCAATTTCAAGTCGACCGGTAGCAGCCTGTTCGGTGATGATCTGCGCAATCTCAACAAAATCATGGTTGGAAAGGCCTACGTCCACGTTAAGTGGCTCTGGGTCCAGAAAGAAACGGTGTAGCAGCATTTCTGGCGATTCTGTTTTGGATAGTTTTGGGAGCTCGATCGCAAGTTGCTCATCAGTGGCGTCATCTAACAGCTCTGTCTCTCTAGAAGTCGTAGCTTGTGAAAGAGCATCATCATCCACGACGGCTCGTTTGACACTGGACTTAACGGGAGAAACTGGACCACCAGAAACCGAACTTATATCATCTCCATCTGACTCGATATCACTTTCTTCAGAGATCCAATCATGCCCGTTCAGTCTCTGGGGGCTTGCATGAGTGGTAGATGCGTCAATGCCAGTCAAACTTCTGATGAGGGAGTTTCCAAGAAGTGATTTGGATGTCTGCTTTAACTTTCCTTGCCCTTCGAGATACTCGTCTCTAGAAAGATTATGGGCACTCGGCCTCGATTCTCCATTCCTCTGGTCCTTTGGAAAGTCGAAGGCACCACCATGTTCATACTTTTTGTTAATCAGGGGAATCTTAGGGTCAAACTCGACCTTCTCAAAAACACTACTTTTTCTCCGAGGTGGCTGAACAGCAAAATCATCCTTGGTAGGGCTGGACAACGAGGCCCGTACTCGCTTGAATACAGTAGCAGGGTCAAATGGACTGGACCCTCGCTTGGCAGTATCTGATCGCTCAGCTTTGATCCTGTGATTAAGCCCATCATTGAGTGAGCTCCTGGCATGCTTCAGTTCTGGCTTAGCAAAGACAGAATCATTAGTCTTTGGCTTTGGCTTTGGTTTTGGTTTGACCTCAGGTTGCGGCTCTATGGCTTTGTGAGGCTCCGGATGCGATACCACCGGCGGAGGCATTATCTGCGGCGCAGGTGCAGTAGGAACTGGTTGCAAATCAGGCATATCGATGTCCAGATCGTTGGCGTCAGGTCCATCAAAGAAATTAAAGTCATCCTCTGTCACATCGTGATCCCCGAACACATCCTCACCCAAGTCGTTCATTACATCGTCAGAATCACCTATAATGTTGCTGTCGCTTCGTTCTCTCTTTTGTTCGTGATGGCCTCCCCAGGCGTCATTCTCAGCATCAGCCATCGGTGTCGCTGTCGGCATCGTGATATCAGCATCAACAACTGCAAGGGTTGGGGGCGGGTTATTAGGACTTGAGATCGCTCCATCTAAGGAAGGGGTAACGCCGATGTGCTGTTGGATTGCGTCGGGGGGTGTTGGATACATGACACCAGCGGCAGCGGTGCTAGGTCGCCTCATGGTCAAAGGAGACTGCCCATTGAGATTTTGAGCTAGGGGGTTCGCACCATTAACTTCTCTAGGGACAGCATACACTCGCTCAGCTCTGCGTTTAGAGATTCTCTCTTCCCTTTCAGTCGCACCGACGAACCATCCACGAGCATCCCCCAAAGGATCATGGCATTCCTCGTGGCCACTGAGCATAGTGTCGCCAACACGGTGAGTCGTTGACACCTCCATTGGCTTCTTTCGAAAGCAGAGCGATCCTGGCCAGGGAACTCTCGCCCGTGATGGCCTAGATTCTCCGTCTGCATCCTGCGAAGTTGGCTTAGAAATGAGAAGGTTAACCCAGGGGCTCGCCTTGAAGTGAGATGGGTTAAGCCCACAATACTCGAGTGCTTTGAGACATGAATGCTTCCATTGCGAATCGTTTGTATCGGGAACACTTCTCACACTCAAAGCTTGCGTATTTGGTGTCTGTGCTAGACTTCGATCCGAGCCATCCCCGTTGGCAAAATTCTGTTTTGTTGCAAAAACTCCATAAGGTGCAGCCAGCACGGAGCTACTTGGCGAAGACGAATCACCTGCGAGAACATCTTCAACTGTCGCCAGGTTCTTGCAGTGAGAGAAACTAAAACTGACAACGAGAGAGCCTGTAGTAGTGAGATATGTCTTGAGTGTGCCAACGACAGGATCGGCTTGCAATGGGCCCCTTTCGTGTTCATTCGTATCGGCTTGCAGAGGTGGAATCAACATTGTCCTGTAGTTCAGAGGAATAGCCATAGACCGACTACAGAAAGCAAATGCTATCGAGGAAAGGACTGCGACTATGAACTGTTCGTAGATAATCTTTGGCACTGGCTGCGTCGGCCTCATGTCGGTAGCCTGAGCTGAAGATTGAGACCCTCCTTCTGGCAAACCCCCCCCAGCGACCTGAGTCGGTGAGATCAAAGGGTTGCGATTATTTGCCTCAGCGGGAGATGCGGTCGACGCTGTGTTATTTGGGGCATTTTGAGTTGTGTTGCCCGGAATGCGGCTCTTTTGCAAAGCTACAGGCTCAAGGGTACCCTCCTCGACCATCCCTAATGTATAGCCGGAAGCTTCCAGGCTAGATCCTGGGGCAGAACTGACGACCTTGCTCGTCCCATCTTTGCTGACGATTTGGAAGATCCATATTCCTACTCGGTCGGCGTCATACGAAACAAGCTTTCCTTGGTCGCGAAGAGAACTTTGAATCTCGAGAGCGGATGATTGGAAGCCATGCGATTGGTCGGGAGGAGGCTCGTAGATGCGAAAAGCTATCGACGCGATGTTGTTCTGAAGAGTTCAAAGTTAGATAAAGAAAAGCTTTAGAGGAAAGTTAGAACTATAACGGTAACTTAAACATACTATCGACAAGGTATTCGTCTCATATTCACTGGTCTCCATTGCGACAACTTCCTCGCCGTCCCGAAGTCGCAACCGTAAGTGCGGCCTAAGGAACGACGGCGAGGCACAAGCCTAAAGGGCCCGAAACTTCGCGTTGCTTCTTCTTGGTAGTCGTGCCTTGGGTTAACACAGATATTGTCGAGATATGGTTGTCTGGATGGTACTGGTAGGGACAGTTGACTCCCCTGACTCCATCTCAACCAGCCAGACACTTATGCCAAGTCGCAGCTCGGGGATGGCGCCACGGAGAGCTAAAATGGCTCGGTCGGTAAGGTGAATCTTTCGAAATAGTGGTAAACGAAGTAACAGCTAAATCATTAACTTTATGTTGTATTATCTGGACAAAAAGGAACGATATGACGATGATCTGGGTCAGTTCGACATTTGATGATGTCTGTCGCGACAAACTAGGCGTTGACGGAGGTGGAAATTCAGTGGAGGCGGAAGAGCAAGGGCCTCAGCTGGGATGGGGAGTACTTAATTGGGGACAATCAAGCGGTTTGTTGGCCGGGTTTAACAGGGGCCTAACTAGAGACCAATTTCAAGGGACTGAATAGGAACGTATTAGGCTAGCGGAAGAAAAGATCAGCAATAGTAGAGTTGGTCCTTGGAATCTTGACGTTTATGAAGTCTATAACTTGATGCAAACAGTACCATAAATCATTATAGTATATGGTCTATCTTATTGTGCAGCTTTTGATAGCCAGAGTGTTTTGTAATAACACTTATAAAGAAACAGTTAGATTATATGCCTTTTTCCTTCTCCATGAGGTACTTACCTTGGATTATGGGTCCTTACCGCGAGTCACCGAGCTCACCGAGGATAGTGGGGCATTGTTTTTCTTCACCTTGATTTTTTTCCAAGTCGAAGTCGCATCAGCTGGTGAATCGCAAAACTTGCATTGTTCCTCTCAATACGACAACCAAGTTTCATTCGTGCGGTTTTACTGGAACGCCGCCACCATGAAGCTTTCAAATCCGGGAACCGTTCCCGTATACACAATTTCGGGAGCATCTTCTGCCCGACCTCTGCCCGACTGGCTTGCGCGACGCAGAAAGCGAAGTTTGAAGGACGATGCCGAATACCAGAATCGTGTCGAGCTTCTGCAAGATTTCGAATTCGAGGAGGCAAGTAATTGTATCCGGGTCAGTGAGGATGGTGACTGGATCATGAGCACAGGCACATACAAGCCGCAGATTCATGTTCATAACTTGCCCCAGCTGTCGCTGTCTTTCGCTCGTCATACCAACTCCCTCAACCACTCATTCGAGCTCCTGTCATCCGATTACTCTAAATCTCTTCACCTTCAAACCGATCGCCGCCTCGAATTCCACACTCCCATGGGCTGCCATTACGAAGTCCGTCTTCCCAGATATGGCCGAGCTCTTGTCTACGACCGGCAATCTACCGAGGCTCTTGTACCAGCGGTCGGCTTGGATAGCGATGGCAAGGGCGAGGTGTTCCGCCTGAACCTTGAGCTGGGACGCTTCATGAAGTCATATCAGGTTGATGTTGGTGGCGATGATGAACTTACTGGGGGCGGTTTACAAGGAGGTATTGGGGTTGGTAGCGTCAACACGGCTGCCATCGCAGAGAATACTCACAACTTGCTCGCTTTCGGAACTTCAATAGGGACAGTTGAGTTTTGGGACCCCCGATCCAAGTCCAGGGTCGCCTTACTAGGAGGCCACGAAGGTGAAGTTACCGCATTGGACTTCAGCCCTTCAGGCCTTTCTATTGTTACGGGCGCTTCGAGTGGCATGATGCAAATTTTTGATCTACGACGACCCGTGCCCCTCATGAAGAAGGATCAAGGATATGGTTTCCCTGTGCACAAGCTCATGCATATGACAACGGCATCACAAGAAAAGAAGATTCTGTCAGCAGATAAGCGCATCATCAAGCTGTGGGATGAAGAGACGGGAGACCCTTGGACGTCTGTGGAACCTATCGTGGATATCAACGACGTCGCATGGTGCAAGAATACTGGTATGATCATGACAGCCAACGAAGGCAAGCAACAACACGCATTCTTTGTTCCCCAACTTGGTCCTGCTCCTAAATGGTGCTCATTCTTGGACAACATGGTCGAAGAAATGGCGGAAGAGGTGCACACCGAAACATACGACAACTACAAGTTCTTGACACTACCCGAATTGAAACAGCTGAGCTTGTCCCACCTGGTTGGAAAGACCAACCTGCTCCGACCTTACATGCACGGATACTTTGTGGCCTCCAAGCTGTACGAGCAGGCTAGGTTGATTGCCAACCCATATGTCTGGGAAGAGGAGAGGACGAAGCGTATCAAGGATAAGGTCGAGAAGGAACGCGCAAGCAGAATCAGAGGTACTAAGAAGGTCAAGGTCAACCAGAAGATGGTGGACAAGATTCTTAAGAAGCAGGAGAACAGAGACGAGGTTGACACCAATGTTGGTGTTCTTGGCGATTCTCGTTTCAGCAAGATGTTCGAGGATGAAGCCTTCCAGGTGGATGAGACCACTGGAGAGTTCCGTGCTCTCAACCCAAGCACTGTGGTGGGACAGCAGGCCGATCCGAAGGCACCGGCCCGTTATCAGGGCAAGGATTCTGACGATGATGCGTCCAGCGATGAGGATATGGACAAGACAGTGGTCACAGCACCAAGGCAAAAGTCCAAGGACGAAGAGGTTGTCATGCGTGTGTCGTCAACCAGCAACCAGGGACGAGCTGTCAAGGACACGGCGCTTGGCTCGAGACAGCAGAAGTCGGGGCGCACTCACCAGGCCCGGGGCGAGGTTGTTGGTGAGCGCCAAGTGTCATTCATTCCAGAGTCAAGGAGAAAGCAAAAGAAGAGAGAGGAGGAGCTGCCCGCCGAACCCCGGGATAAGCGAACTGGAGCTGCTCGACGTAGCGCCAGTGGCAACACGTTTAGACGGATCTAAGAAGGATAAAACAGGCGCTTGGGTTTTATTATCAAAATAGCAAAGGCGTTAATGCTCAGTTCGTGGAGTAAAGATGAGACAGCCCATGCGTGGATGGTTACTATTTATACATGGATGATACCCGGATCCTGTCCGTTGGAAACACCAATTTGAGACCACAACCATCAGATACGTGGCTGACAACTTCCATGACCACTCCTGCCACCGTGACCGCCAGTTGTACACCATAGTGAGAACCTCCTTCTGCTGCTGCTCTTCACTTCCTTGACCACTTCTTCTCCTTACGCTTTGCCTTAGCTTGAGCTAGACCCTTTTCAAGATCTTCAGGTCGAATTCTCGGTGTCGGAGGGACATCATCATCAACAATCCGTGTACGATTACGATGAGATGGAACAGGCCCGTCTTTGACTGATGACGGGAACTCTGTTCTCCGCGGTGTGAGAGCTGTAACAACCTTGCGGGCAGACTTCCTGATTGTCTCTCTCATTGTCCATTCACGCCTCTTTGCCGTGAAGAAGAGAGCGGCTGTGGATACTATAACAATGTCAGTGCATGTAAACGATTAGTAGTAGGGAGATACATACTACCGATTAAGCTGACGACAACAACGACAACGATGATAGCAATCATGCCGCCTTGAGAGATAGAAACGGAGTTGCCTGAACTGTCGCCAGCAGCACCAGCTTCAGTACCAGAGTCGGCACTTGGAGCGCTGTCATCATAGCTCTCCGATGCCAGAGGAAAAGGGTTACTTGTTGAAGACATTGTCTTTCAGTTTGTGTAAGTTGATGTATGAATACGGCTGCTTGAGAAGCTGCACAACAAGGTTCACAGAACCTAAGAAATATGAATCGGTAAAAAATACCATGTAATTAAGGTGAAAGGGCTAGAATTTTCTCAAAAATACCGCCTCTTTGACGAGGGCAGCCACTTGTATATACATCTGTAAATCTTTGGTTCTTCATCCCCCACAAGCGTAGTACTCAGATCCTAGCACCCTTGATACCGACTTGGCTCTCAACTCCCGAGTATTCAAGACGAATCATCATTGGGTTTCCATCACGGGGCCGAGACTCGAGCACAGCAGCAGGAACCGCGATATAGTAGCACGCATGTCTATGATTGGTGACAGTCCAGCTCGAAGCGCTGAGCGGCGAAGCCTCAAACAGGGGTCCAGCCAATAAGACTTCAGATCCGGACTTCATCGACCTCGATACCTGTACTTCGTCACGCGCCAAAGGGTGATTAATGCAGGGCCGTTATTGTGCGCAAGGGAATATTTTCATATTTTTCACAGTGATGAGCCGCCGGATTGGTTCTGCGAAGCCTTAGTCTGGGAATTAAGTCGTAGTGCATGTGGATGTTGGAGATTCGTTTCACTCAGTGATGTTGGGCCGGTGATAACGGCGGTTGAGAATGATCAACTAGCGGTGGCCCATGCATTGTTGGCGTCCATTTCTAAAGCGAAGCGCCAGGGGTCGTTGTTGGTTCTTGATATGCTTATCGTGTAAGTTGACCTGCAGCCGTTGTCATGGTTTTGACAGCGTTAGAGATTGGTCTTGGCAAGAAGACGCTGAACTCGAGATTACCTCCTTTCTAGATTTTGCTCTTAAGCGAAAAACTTGGCGATGCGATGTTGCACCATCTTGGTTCCGGTGTAAGCGCCAGGGGTTAGCATTTGAAATAGATTCATGACGCTGCTTAGAGATACAACCATACTGTGTGATAAAAAACGAGGCCTCCTTTACCGTCACCTTCTCTCGACTTGCTATATGTTGGATGCTTGTATAATAACCGAAGATCGTATATGACTCTAGCCTCTTATAAGCCAGTCTAATGCACTACCACCTATGGTCACATTAACAAATTGCCTAAAATATCTCCCAAATGCGACTTCTAGCTTAATCAAGGTGAAAGAAACTTGGTAAGAGACACACCAGTCATTCTCTCTCAAATACTCGCCATATCAATGAAGCCAGATAAGAAGTTTGACTTATCCAGTTCAAAGAGGTTGGTTACACTAGAGAGGTGGTGTTGGGCCACGAGTGATGACAGACGATGATCACAGGAACTTCCTTCTAGGAGGTTTACCAGTTTGTCCCTCAAGCTTTATCTGCCATTTCACTCACCCTTCATCCTTTCTTGAGTATCAATATACGTCGTAGATTCAATTCTTGTTGAGCCTTCAAATCTAAAACTTTGATGATCAGTCTGATAATTGAATACCTTAGGTAAGGACCAGAAGAAGGAACACGGCCAGGAACAGTTTCGAATCAGTGAACGTGAGGAATTACCTTCGCTACTGCCTACTAGATACCTCCTTAAGAAATCTTTCCAATATTCCTCCTGCTCCGAACTTCTTCAGATATACCTACCTGATTCCGCTCGAAGTCTGCCTGGGGCAGGCCCCACGAGGTAGAATGCCAATGTGCAGTTATCACTTACTTGCACAATCCAGACAGGTGCAGCTTCCCCTAAACCTTTCATACAATTCGACAGGAACTCCAAACTGGAAGCCGCATCACAAACGCCTTCCAATACTTACGTGGGAGAGACGTTTGAGAGGAGAAGGAAGGTACAAGCAAAAGGCTCGGGGAATGTCTCGCAGCTCCTCTGCCAACTTAGATTGTCATTTTAACAACTTCTTCACATCACCCATTCACCCACAGTCGTCGATACCCTTTTCCCATTGCAACGTAACACAAGTTTCTTTTTGTAAGCCTTGAGGTCTAGCTGGCCTATCAGCTACTCAGTCGTCCGATGGCCGTCTCACCAGACCCGAGACCCAGAGAACCTTTCATTAAAGGCAGCAGCCTGAGCTCCTTTGGGCATGTTGAAGATGAAAGAAATTTCGACAAACTCGGTTCGGCCATCCCGGACTCTCAGGCCGCTCCTGACACACTTTTGAATCAACTTCATCCCAGGAGATTCTCGGTACCAAGAGAGGAGGTTTCGACATCAACAATGGCCGAAGGGTTCTGCTTTGCCGAAAAGAAACCACCTCGCCCTGGACAGTTCTCGCGGAGACCCAAACCTGAACAGCCTCAAGCAGCTGATACTTCCCAATTCTTCCCTACGCCAACAAACATTCCTGCTGAACACTCTCCACCCAGTCCGCTACACGCGCCTATCCAGATCCTTAGGCCTGCAGCGCCCTTAGATCTCCCTGAGCTTGGTCTAACAGGGGGCAAACTTCCCTCTGAGAGTTCCTCTCAATTTTACCATGAAGACCTCACTGGTCTGTCGGATAGTTCTTCGAGTCGCTCCGTAATTCCATTGGAGAAACCTCCCACACGAGAAAGCCCTGGTGGAGCATCAGTCATCTATATCGATAGCTCCGAGCTCTCTCATGAAAACATATCGGAAGCTTCTAATATAAACGCACCACCTCCGACAGAAAATGGATCGATCTTTAATGCTTCTCGCTTCGGTAAAGAGGTTACCAAAGATCGAGTTTCTCAACAGGTGGAAAAAAAGACGAAGATTTCTCCACCTCACATCAAAGACCGTGGTAAGTTACGAATCGTGAGGTTCAATATTCATTCCCGCTCAAACTCAAGTCTAGGGCGCCGATTAGAAGACCTAAAACTTCCCCTTCCACATATTACGCGTGTTGACCGAGTCTCGCATCATGCGCCCTCTTCCAGTGTTTGTGGTGAGCTGGAGACCCCTGTTCCCCAGACTCCCATGACCACTACAAAGTCTCGAAATCGTGCATCCCGTAGCCACTGGCCGGCTCAGCCCCCATCGACATCTAAATATTATAGAGCATCCGACAGAAACAATGATCGTCCGGCTTCCAGGGCCAGCAATATCTCCAGAAAACGCTCTGCTAAACGGAGAGTCCATCCTCGACCAAGGTCCGAGCCTGACCGAAAGAAGATTGCAATGCAGAACGTGGCTGAATACTGGAATGAGTGCATACAGATCGCTGAAGCTGAGCGTCAGGAGGCCCTTCAAGAGATTACACTTCTTGAGGATAAGTTGCAGCACGCCAAGAAGGCTTTAGACAAGTCGGTGCAACTCATATCGGAAAAAGATTCCGCGATTGGAGATTCGAAGAGTCGCCTTGACAAGTTACAAGAAGAAGGGTCTCTGGCGGAAAAGGAAACCCAAAGATTACAGGGTGAGATTGAGTCTCTGCGCTCAGATCTAGTCAAATCTCGAGATCACGAGGCAGCTACTCATGAAAAGTATCGCAAAAACCGAGCAAAGCTTAATGAAGCTATTAAAGAACAGCAAGATCTCTTTTCACGGGTTCGTAGTCTTCACAAAGAAGCGAGCGATGAGCTGCAAAAGGAGAGAGACAGGCGCGAGAACGAAGCGAAAGCAGTTGAGTTAGCACTGGAGGCAAGTCAAAAGAAGCGCGAAGAACTCAAATCTTGCATCGAAAAGTATCGATCCGAGTCGGAGCAAGAAGCACAGAAACGTAGCATCCCCGATTCTGTTGTATCACAACCAGAGACTAACTGTATTGCTTAGAAAACTACACAATTTCGGAGCTGCAATTGAAGCTTGAGAATCAGCAGAAGGAAATAAATCGTGAAAGGGATGCAGCGATTGAACTTCAAACCCGTCTGAAAACAGAATCAAGCTTGCTGAATGAGGTGAAAACATTCCGTTCTGATCTGTCCTCACTAAAGGAAAGCAACGAGAAGTACAATGAGTGGAGTGAGAAACAGGGAAGGCTAACAGACACCCTTTTAGAGAAGTAGGTCAACATATCTCCTAAATGGATCTTATTAACCAATGTGCAGACTCGAGCTGATGAACAATCATTTGGAGTCGCGCAGCGAGGGTCAACTGACGAATGAGGAGGTTAAGATGATGGCGGATAGGTTAGAAACTAACATTATCTCCCGGTATGTGTTTCTTATGTCTCGTTTCATTTCTTTCATGCACTAATCGAGCTTCCAGGTTGATGTCTGAGATACAGAAGATTATCTCGTCTCAAACCGATGCAAAACAGTCAGCCGCATGCCTTCAGGACACCATCCAGGGGCACTTCGAGAAGCTGCATCACAACATATCCGATCAGCAGGAGACTCAATCGAAAGGTCAGCAGTGGCATGAGAAAACACGCCAAGCTCTTACTGAGCATCTAGACGACATTTCTGCCAAAACTCTCGCGACCCAGAAGACCTGCGACGAAACAAATAAAAACTTAGCCAGACTTGCTACTGGCCATTCAGTTTGGCAAGAAGGTCTCCAAACTCATCTTGGCAATGAGGTAGCGAAACAGCTTCAAGACCGTGGATCAAAGATCGGGGGTCTAGAGGAAACTCTGCACCAGATCTCTCAAGAATGGTCTAAGAAGCTCGATCTCATGAAAACTTCCATGCATGAGAACGACGAACAGGTCAAAGAATATTTGCAGGCAACCATTTGTGAGATCAAAACTACACTTACGAAGAAGCTTGAAGAGGAAAGGGTTGCTTCGGAGAAAGACATTTCCAAGTCTGAAACCATACATGCCACAGTAGAGGCACATCTTCAACAAGTCAAGACGCAACTCGAAGGCTTGTCATCAAGTGGCCCAGAATCTCAGTTGTTGCGTGAGACGCTGGCTGAAGAACGTAAGAAAACCCACGATCTACAAAAACAGCTCGCCACTCTGGAGGGCGATTCGGGTGTGAATGGAGAACTATTCCAGAGACAACTCCGGGATCTCAAAGCAATCGATGCTTTGAAGAGTCAGCTAGAAGGCATGACCGAGCAGGTTCCTCGGGTCGAAAGTCTAAACACAACATTCAACAAAATGGTTGATCTCAACCAGGTGATGCAGTCTACCGCTTTGTACCTAAGCAAAGAACGGCATTGGGTCAATGAGCAACTAGGTGTCACGTCGCAACCTGCCGGCACCGACACACCACGGCAGAACGAGACTGGAACGCAGTCAGCTTACTTTGACGAGCAACGTTCGGAAGAGTCTATCGCCTGGGTTCAAGCGAAGAGTACTGACACGAAGGGGTCAGCCAGTCTAAGTGACCTCACTACACTTGATTTGCATTGTCAGGGAGAAAGATATCGTCGCAAAGTCGTCGTGGCCAGCCCGGCATTGGAAGCATCTTCACCGGCGCCTGCGCCCTCGGTAACACAAGAGCAAGCGAGGCGCCGAGGAGGCTCCAATCCTCGATCTATCCTACGGCTCTCGACTGCCTCGACGCACGAAACCGAAACTGTCAGACCACCTGCAAACCATAGTCAACACAACAGGCCTGTAATGGCTAAAGCCAATTCGACTACAGTCTGTAGCAACCCGGAGATGGTTGAACAGATTCGTTCGGGTCTAATTCAGCCAAAGCCTGCACGTCCCGGCTGGGACTTCCCTACTATGGAGGATTTTGCCAAAGAAATTCTTCCAAGTGGCAAGAATGACGGTAGTATGGGGGGAAAGCACAGTATCTCTCTTGTGGACCAGGAAGAGGATATCGCCTCTCCCATCAAACGAGTCAAGACGGAAGAAGCGCCAGTCGCCTCGCAACCCGAGAGTACAGACAGGCCTCTATTGCTTCGAACACGCCATGTGATGCGAAAGATGTACTCGAAGCAGTCTAACTAATATGCTTAAAAACGAAAAGACTGGCGGTGATAGTCATGATGTAGTAATGTCATGGGCCTGGGGACTGCACGGTTTCGCCAATCACTATACCTATCAATTCTTGGGGAGCATGAGTAGCCGGAGGCCTTACAAAATTTGAAGGCACAACATTGTGGGACAATTATGGGCATCTGGCGATCTGAAGAAGACAATGTGTGAATGGTGGGTGGAACAGCAATTTGCACCTTATCATTTGTATCTGAATACCTAGACAGAGCTCGCGCACAGGGACGGCACGGCAATATGATACTCTAGTCGTTAAATTCAGTGGCTTACGAATGCAGCCATATCATAAGGACAATATTGTGGTCTATGTTGTACATGTATAGTCGCATTTCGAAGAGGGAGGATCCTGATGCCCAAAACTCCAGTGATGCTCTTTAGTGTAGTGTTACATGGCGCGTACGTCGTGGCTTGCAGTTGAAGAGTCAGGTCTAGCTCAGGCAAGAAACTCGATTGTTGGGATATTGTATCGAATAAGGTATGATCGAACGAGGTTGGGCGGCTTTCATTTCCTCTTTTTCGTCTCGAGGAACAGCACCTTCTTACGCACTACCATTGACATAATTAGCTAATGGATCCAGGTGTTTTCGGTGTATGATGCCGTACCGATGGGATCGTATTTTAACATGCTCATCATGGGTGCGGTTCTGGGACGCTTGAAGGTATAGAAGAAGCCAGTCATGGCCATGGAGACGAGGCGCGCATGCACCAGGCGAGCCTTGGCTATAAGAGAATAAAGTCAGCCACAGCCTGATTGAGTCATCGTAAAGATATGTGCCTACCCTTCTTTGCCATTTTAATTGACGTGGATCAGATAGCTTGATCTTGCTGTACGTCAGTCGCCGTGATAGTAGAGAATTTACGGATACTGGCGATGTTGGGCGGGTGTCGGCAAAACGTAGCGCCGTAAAGGTCACTATCATCTCTAGCCCCACTAATCTTCTCGGTGAGTCGGAGTGCTGTAGCACTCACCGAGAGCTTGATTCAAAAGTCTGGTTGGCCAATGAAAAGCTGTACGTTCGAGTTGTTGCACCTTATCCTGACATTACTGTATTAGCTGTCTTCCCACGCAAGCTCAGTTATCGCGACATGCCTGAATGATGCATGGTGTCACTACACAACCAAGACATTTGGGGAAAGGGTCCGTTTAGTTCTGAGAAGATTACTTATCCGAGACCGGTGGCTTCGATTATTTAACCCTTGCACAAAATGTTACCAACCACGATATCGGGCAAATTCTTCGAGGGACAACCTCAACAAGCGGTATAAAAAGCCAGAACTTACTCATACCAAGAATCTCAAAGGTACTTAAATATTGCACAAAGGTTATCCAATGTGCTTTTGATCGCCCAAGCGTGACCATCGCAATCTTGGCCCTTACCCCTCTTTGACTTCAACACATTGTTTTACTCTGTTCTCTCTATTTCTCGTCAACAATCACAATTGCGGCATCGGATCTGCGGTGACTCCCAGATATATCTGCGCCCTAGAGCTCCCAGTCACGAATTACCCGCTACGGGAATAAGCGAGACCTATCGATAATAGCTGCGAGGTGATAGCTTTTTGACCCGATCTTATATCTCCTAGCTCAAGGTAGTGAGTAGCTTATCTGGCCAGACAACAGAGTAACTTTCGCTTCACAATCAGTCTCTGGCTTTCCAACCTTCTAAGCCTTGAGCACACTATTATTTTTCTTCTTGCACGTACTTATATTTTGAACGGCAGTTCTCTCAACTACCGTCTCAGCGGCTAGCACCCTTGTTTCGTTCCGCATCAAAGCTCCACGCCTCCACAGCTCCGGCTGGGACAAGATACCACAGATTATTATTTCCTGGCGTCAACATCTAATGCTAGCCCGTCGAAATCCCGTGGCATCGGTCCGCTTCGGCCAGACGCTGCGATGTCAGCCGCCTTTAACATCTTCGAGGTTGGCTGCTAGTCCCGAGGTCAACGAGTCTGGTCAACGATGTGCGAGCACCCTGCGCCCCGCTACCTCAGGTACGTTTTTCTGAGAACTTCTATGGAAGATTTCTCTGGGTTTTCTTTATCGTCTCAACCAATTGCGTGTTTTTTGTTTTATATACATCTGCGCCCCAGTCTGCAGGGCCGGTCCGGTCCCAGTGAAGCGGGAGCGAGATGCTCTTGGAAGATGATCTAGGAGACAAGGCAAAGAGAGGCAGCCGAGAGATTTGGCGCAAGGCACTACGTTCGATTAGATCTCTTATAATTCTCTCTCATGGCTTTTGTGCAGCTGCACTGTCATTACCCCTGCACCTTGTTATCCATGTTCTGTTTCAACCTATTACGTTTTATCATGCCCATTTTCAACCGCCTTTTTTTCTCCTCTGATACTTGAGAGCGAAAGCCGAGATAGAGTCCGGCTGGTCTCGGGCCACCGAGTACCTATTCTGCTGCTGTGTAGTTCTTTTTGTTATCAATATTCGGGGCCTTCCGATGGCTTCGGACAAAGTGCCCGGAGACCGGAAGAGAAGATATCATGAATTTCAGTCATGGTCATGTGCAGAAACCAAAATCGGCGCCAGTTGCGTCTGTGTGAGTCTGAGTCTGAGTCTGAGTCTGTGCCCTTCCGGGGTCCCGGCTCCGGGCCTCGAAAATCAATCAACCCCAATGTCCAATTGGAGCACCCTTGCTTGTCTCCATGTCACCCACGCTCTCTCCACGCTCTCCCCCAAAGCGCCCCGGATGTCGTCCGTTAATCGGATTGAGTTGAAGCCATTCAATTTGTCTTCCTCGTCGTGGACAACGCGCTCAAGTCATGCAATCACAAGCAAAATGCGCTGATTTTGGGGACCCCATGATTTGATCTTACTTGAGGTGTTTGTCTAGAGTACAATCTGCATCCACTCCGGGTCTCCATCCGTCCCCAGACGTGGATTGCGCTACGGCCAAGGTTACGATGGCGATGGCGATGTGTGTTGTGTGAGTGGGTGAGAGTGGATTAGTTAGTGAAGGGTTTTGGTCTTTTCTTTTCTTTTCTCTGCTTTGTTTTAGTAACATCCATCTGCTACCTGCCTCCCATGCCTGCATGCTTTTGTCTACAAGGGGGTTTCTATTAGACATTAGTTCTAAGCCGAGTCTTTTTCTTGTCTTGTCTGCCTTGTCTATTTGTATCAGGCTCTACCCTCTCTCTCTCTGACTCAGTCGAGTTATTCTTTCTTGATCTTTACTTAGTTCACGATACCCTCTTACACCGACAATACCTAGTAGTGTTGTTCTGGTGTAATACCCCCCCATTGTATGCTTCTTCTTCTTCCTCCTCCTTCCTTTCTCTTACCCCGGTATCTATCTCATCCTTGTCTGATACCTACCTCACCTCACCTCACCTTACTCTCTCCCCTTGACGCAAAACTCAGGCCTACAAAGCACTGACAATTTGCTTGACTTGGTTTATAAATATTGTATGATTCAATTGCTAACTCGTTCGACTTTTTTGGTATCTACACAGACTATAAAGTTGGCCCCCGTACTTGCGCTTGGAGTAAATATATTACTGCCACATCTACCCCGCGACCCTTACTCACATCGACTTGCACCCCGCCAAAAAGTTCTGCTTCTACTACTACTCCCCACTACCATCGTCACCTTTATCCTTATACCTCGACTTCTTTTTCCTCAACCTCGTTCTTCTCTACTTATCCTGCCAAAATGAGATTGACTTCAGAGAACATCAACCAGCGAGTCGTCGCTGCCAAGTACGCCGTTCGTGGTGAACTTGCTGTCAAGTCTGAGGAATACCGAGCCAAGATCGCAAAGGGCGATACCGGCGATCTTCCCTTCAAACAGGTTATTTCTGCAAACATTGGCAACCCTCAGCAGCTCGACCAGAAGCCTATCACCTTCTTCCGCCAGGTCGCCAGTCTTCTCGAGAACCCTCTACTTCTTCAGAACGAAGAGGCCCTCACCAAGCACTTTGGTTACAAGACCGATGTTATCGAGCGCGCCAAGTTCCTCCTGAGCAAGATCGGCTCCGTTGGCGCCTACAGTGCTAGCACTGGTGTTCCTGCTATCCGCGATAGCATCGCCCAGTTTATTGAGCGTGGGTTCTGCCGCCGCATCTGTTTCTGCTGTGTTACTAACTTGTCTCAGGTCGTGATGGTTTCCCTGCAGATCCCGATCACATCTACCTGTCCGCCGGTGCCTCCTCTGGTGTCAACACCCTTCTCAACGTCATCTGCGCCTCTCCTAAAACCGGCATCCTTATTCCAATTCCTCAGTACCCTCTCTACACTGCTACTCTATCCCTCTTGGACGCCACCGCTGTTCCTTACCTCTTGGACGAGCATAAGAACTGGGGTACCGACGTCGATACCATCCGTGCCTCATACGAAAAGGCCAAGGCTGACGGCATTGACGTTCGATGCATTGTCATTATAAACCCCGGTAACCCCACCGGTGCCTCTCTTCCCGAGGAGGACATTCGCGCTGTCCTTGAGTTCGCCAACAAGGAGAACCTAGTTGTTATGGCCGACGAGGTCTACCAGACAAATGTCTTTGTCGGCAAGTTCCACAGTTTCAAGGCTGTCCTCCGCACCCTTGAGAAGGAGAACCCCGGCAAGTTTGACGGCCTCGAGCTCGCCTCTCTTCACAGTGTCTCCAAGGGCATGGTTGGTGAGTGTGGTCACCGCGGAGGTTACTTTGAGCTTGTCAACTTCGATGCCGAGGTCGAGGCCAACATCTACAAGTTCATTTCCATCATGCTCTGCGCCCCTGTTATTGGTCAGTGCATCGTCGAGTTGATGGTCAACCCTCCCAAGCCGGGCGAGCCTTCACACGAGCTTTACAAGAAGGAGTACGACGGCATCTTCACCGGTCTTCAAGAGCGTGCTACCGCTCTTCACAAGGCTTTCTCTCAGATGGAGGGTGTTGAGTGCGCCGAACCCCAAGGTTCTATGTATCTCTTCCCTACCATCAACCTTCCCGAGAAGGCCGCCGAAGCCGCCAAGGCAGAGGGCCGAAGCCCCGATGAGTTCTATTGCATGCGCCTTCTTGAGGCCACTGGTATCTGTGTCGTTCCCGGCTCAGGCTTTGGTCAAAAAGAGGGTACCCTGCACTTCAGAACAACCTTCCTCGCACCCGGCACCGAGTGGGTTGGCAGCATCGTCAAGTTCCACAAGGAGTTCCTCGAGAAATACCGATGAAGCAACAGTCGCAGTTAGGCAGTATTATCATCGTGAGTCGAACCCCGCTACGCCTGTCGCGAAGCCGAACTTGTAGCGGGGCGGTCCGGGGCCGAAGGTTCGGCACGGAGCGACGATGTGGCGTGCGGAGGAGAAAGAGAGAAATCAGGATTATCAACATGAAATCATTTTGCATAGTTTAGCGCCTTATTAGGTATTGGATAGACAGAAGTTCACCAATCTAGCATTTTTATTGTATGTCAAGATGGCGTGTCCCACCTCAAAACTGTGAGTCTACCGGAACATAACAGACAAATCCGGGGTAGAGATGTGCTGTTGATCTTTCGATTCTGACCCTTGCCTGCATGCGCAGGTACAGGAGAACAAGACTGGGGTAAATCGATTGTTAGTTGTATGCTTATTAACATCATATCATCCAGCACATGCAGCTAACTCCGCAGTCGTCACCTCGGTGTGGAAGGGGGGCAATATTAGATCAGCCCATTTTTCTGGCTCTCCTCACCGGGGCCCAGCCAATCTGTTACCGCAATGGCTTGTCTAATCCATAACATATCATATCTGTACAGTCAAGTAAATAGGTCAAGGCATAGGCTTATTCTGTCTCTTCGCTTTATCCCCCACTACGGCATGACAAAGCCAAGCACCAGCTTCCTCATCTATCAATCGTCTCATTTATGCCCTCTCACTACCCCTCAGTCGCACAGCCTGGCCGTACTTTTGTAGTTTTGTGATGAGCTGATCACCCTGTCGCACAACATCCTGATACTGCTTGTTCTTGTCATCGGGGCGGTTTGTCTCGATAACACCCTTGCCTGTCACGCGATCGATGGTGCAGGGGATACGTCCAGCAGCGATGAAGCGGGCGAGGTCACTAGAAAAGAATCTGTCAGGCTGTGCTCACTCATGAGATTGTGTAACGTATGACATACCGATCGAGGAAGTCAACAGTGACTCCGAAGTCATTGGCCATGCTCTCCAGACCAACAACTCTGTAGCTTTGAAGAAGCTGCTGATAGGCGCGAAGTCGCATCTCCCGAATAAACCAGTTCTTGTGCTCATGAAGGTAGCGATCCTGGTTGAGGAACTGCTCCTCGACCTCAGCGAGAGACTTGAAGAAGGTCTTATAGTTTCCGTTGTACAAGCTACTAACGAGCAGCGCTAGAGGGCTAAAGTCAATGGCCAACTCAGCCTCGGGTTGCTCCGTGCTGGTACCCAGCGTGGTCAGGTTGACAGCAGCGGTGGCAGTCTTGGGAGCCTTCGCACCAGTAGTGTCATCAGCACCCGGGCCAGCACTGAGGGCACCACTGAGAGCAAGAAGCTTGTCCTCGCCATCGCCCAGAATAGCCTTGATCTCCGGTGCGTCTACAACCTTGGACTTGAAATCGACTCGCTTGAGGGATACTGAACCAGCAAGAACGGAGTACACGACGAGGTTGGAATAGGTGCAGAGTTCGTAACTGGTGAAGGTGGAGAGAGAGTCGAGCAGTAGAGGCGCAGCGAGGTTGTAGGAGCGAAGGGTGAGTAGGTGCAGACCCTCGTAGGCCTTGAGACGGTTGCGGCGGTCCCAGTCACCGCCTGATTCGACGAGGGACTTGGCGCGTTCGACGTGCTTCTTGACAAGGGGCTTGTCGCCATAGAAGAGGCCCATGCGTATTATGGCGAGGACGAGGTCGATCTTGGTACCGAGGATACCCGTCTTTTCGGAGAGGCTCTCGTAGGCGGCAATTGCCTTGTCCTTGGTGAGTGTTAGCGATTGAAGTCAATTTGTTGCTAGAACTCGAAGTTCTAAGTAAGATCAAACATGCCTTGTCTCCTACACGAGCCCAGAACTCAGCTCGCTTCCCCTGGGCAGCCATGACCTCAGTATCACCAGCTTGTTCAACAGCGTCATCCTCCTCTTTCTGGAACTCTTGCAGCTCCCGATCGTTGTCGTCCTTCAGCTGGTTGTAAAGGCCCTCGTCCCAGGGAAGACTGATAATGGTAGCAGCAGGCTTAGTAGCAATCATTCCAACGAGACTGGACTTTCTGCTGAGAGGTCGTCCAGGAGCGGAAGAGCCGCCCTCGCCAAGGGTGTTGAGGACGCCGTCGAGTGGATGGGCCAGATATCGGTAGAAAGGAGCCATCTTATCCTGGGCGATAGCATCTTGGAGAGCCTTTACAGCAGCTTGTTGCGCATTTTTAGTGGCATAACCGTTTGTGAGGGTAAAAACGTGCTGCGAAAGAGGCAGCAATGGCCACTTCGCGTACTGGGGGTCGGAACCCATGATGGCGGCGGTCGCTGTCGTCGAGTGTGTGTGATTGTTTTATGCGCAGAGTGCGATATCGGTAGGTGTCTGGAACTCGGGGATGATGACGTTATTTGGTGTTGGCTGTTGTTGATGTTGTTATGGTTTGGCGGACGGATGATGAGAGAAGCTCAGAGATAGGTCGGTAGAGCTTGGTGTTGAGCAGGTACAGCAATCCAATGACAATTGGATTGGATGGCGAGGCGACAGTGGGGTGGTCTAGGCGGCTTTGTGCTGCAAGGCTCCAGCGGGACACGCACTGATAGATCGGTACGTACCCCGAGCACTCAGCTCAACTTTAACAAGATCATGCAGTCAAAGGTAAATTGAGTTGCACAGTTACAATTTTCAAGTCGTTCTTCAGCCTTACCTAGTGTTTGGGATAGCTAGTGGTATAGAGAACACTGGTAAGTCTTCAATGATTCATCAATTCATTACTGTATCTAGCATTGGTTAGCAGTAGCCTGGTAGTCAATGTCCCTACATAGATAATACTGCCAAATTGTCTAGTTCCTCGGTGAGATATTATCCTTTGCTCTACTGCCTTAACCTGACATATGCCATACCATATATAGTACGTTCCTAGTGAACTTTTACTTTCTGCTTTCGTCGAATCAGCCATACCTGGGCCGCTGTTGATTTGCTTCGCCTGCCAGTCCAATACCAATATATGCCATGCAGAAGGACGTCAGCCACGGCACAGTACATATATGTGTAACGACTAAATAATCGTATCAGATGCCCTTCCTAGAATCATCACTACAACACTGCATTGACTGTGATACAAAAGAGTGATAGCACTGTAGACACAGAGTGCTTTATCATTTCATCAAGTCTGAACAGTAGAAAATCAAGAGGTGCAGGGTAGGCATACTGCAACTGCACTGCATGGTCCAAGCGCCCTTGCACCACTGCAACGCTGAGATTAGATACAGAATGTGCATCATATCCATTTCCCTTTCAAATCCAGTAACTATTCAACCTCCAACGTCGCATGCACCATTGCAACATCAATCGACACATATATCACGAATTTTGCGGGTGAATCTGTCTGAAATGGGCAGAGACTCGGATCGCGTCGACGGTGACGAGCGAAACCACCGCAAACGCCCTGCCAACGACGAACCTCAAGATGATCTACCCCAGCCATACAACGCCAAGTCACTTCAGCCAGCAAAGCGGCGCGCCCTCTCGCCATCAGAACAACCTCGAAAGCTGAAGCGCCCCGGTGCGCGTGCGCGTATCTCAGAGGCCGAGCGTGAAGCTATTCGACAGCGCCAGCTCGAGCGAGAACGCGAAGCTGCTGCTGAAGAAGCCGCCGAAGCTGAACAGGAGAGGATCCGAAACAACAGTGATCTCGTGAGACAACACTACAATAACGTACCAGAGCGTGGTCGCGACTGGAGAACAAGAGACAGCAAGATCAAAGGACTTCGTGTTTTCAATAATTGGATCAAGAGCTGCATCATTCAGCGTTATTCACCTGATGAAGACCACACCCCTGGTTCGCGCGAAGCTGGGCGCTCCAGCGGCAAGGACTTGCTTGTACTGGATATGGGATGTGGAAAGGGCGGCGATCTCAACAAATGGCAACAGGCTCCTCAGCCAATTCAGCTTTACGTTGGACTCGATCCTGCTGACGTGAGTATTGAGCAAGCTCGCGACCGCTACCGTACATTGGGTAGCCGTGGCGGACGAGGCGGGCGAGGTGGACACCGACGACCGCCACCGCGCTTATTTGACGCTCGTTTCCATGTCAAAGATTGTTTCGGCGAGTCTATTGAGAACCTCGACATCATCCAACAAGTCGGCTTCGACCCTTCGCCCATGAATCGCCGAGGCTTCGACGTTGTTAGCATGATGTTCTCTATGCATTATGCTTTCGAGTCGGAGAAGAACGCGCGCAACATGCTCCGCAATGTCGCTGGAGCACTCAAGAAAGGAGGACGTTTCATCGGCTGCATCCCTAATTCTGATGTTCTGGGCGAGCGAGTCCGCAAATTCAACGAGGAGGCTGCTGCCAAGCGCGCAGCCAAGCAAAGCGAAGAGAAGAACGGCGATGGCTCAACAACACCGCAACAAACAGAGCCAGAGGATGGTGAGCTGGAAGAGGGCGAGGAAGAACCGACGGCTGAATGGGGTAACTCGATTTACCGCGTGCGCTTCCCTGGGAAAACACCTGATGATGGTGTCTTTCGACCTGCCTTCGGCTGGAAATATAACTTCTTTCTAGACGAAGCCGTGGAGGAGGTGCCTGAGTACGTCGTACCGTGGGAGGCCTTCCGTGCCCTCGCCGAGGACTACAACCTTGAGTTGCAGTTTCACCGCACCTTTCCTGAAATCTGGGAGGCGGAGAAGGATGACCGCGACCTAGGTCCCCTGAGTGAGCGCATGGGCGTACGGGAGCGTGGTGGAGGCCCTCTTCTGGTATCCGATGAAGAGATGGAAGCTGCTAGTTTCTATGTCGGTTTCTGCTTCTACAAGGTCTAACAATTTCTGTACCGATATAAGACATTGGGGGTGGTACTATGGGCTTGGTGTTAAGGAGTTTGGGTCATATAAGAGAAACGACGCCACTATCCCTGGGGCAAGTCGATCAAAATAAGAAAAGACAATGTTTGTTGATTATATATCTATGTGATAATGTGTTTTCAATGGAGCTGGGTATCATGTTTCTTTCTGATTGGCGAGTTTCAACTCCTTCCCATGCAATGACAGTCCTCTTCCCAAGTAACGAACTCCTTTTCCAAACTCACCAAGACCCGGTGAATATTTATGTAACTGTGACACTGATTAAAGAGCATTCGTCGCCCGCCGCCAAATCGTCAAAGCAGCAACTCCTGCGCAGGCCGTGGCGCCCAACGCAATGTACAAACTTGTTCGATCAGGCCCCTCCTCATTGCTCCTGGGGAAAGCGATACTAGGATTCGTAGCGGCATCTGCAAAAGCTACAAAAAGCTCACTGATGCTACCCCAGGTGACACTCACATGTAACGGCAGGCTCATGTTGAGTGAGGCAGTATATTGGTCTGGCTGAAGCTCGCAGCGTTGGTTGGTCTTGTCTTTATCGGCCTTGAGAGCAGTATAAATCGAGGGGAGCTCATCAAGATGTGTGTATTTATTCCGCAGATCAACAATATGCGAGAACGAGTCGGGGTCAGACGAGTCATAGGCGTAGCAAATAAGATCGCAAGCATCCAGTTTGGCCGGGTTGTCAAGAATTGCGGGCTCCAGCTCTCCAAGCTCTTCCAGAATGAGATACACTTGCTTTCCGCCAGGCAGCTCGACGCTGTTGACAGCGCGGCGTGGCTTGATAGTCGGATGGTAAAGACCATCAAACGGCCGGTTGAGGAATGAGTCGAGGAGAGCGGATTTGCCTGCTCCTGATGCACCAAGAACGTAACAGAGCACCACGTTACGCTCAACTCGACCAGGACGTCTTCTTCTCTTACGAGGCTTGGTTATCTTGAGCGCCGCGGTGATGGGATCTTTGGGATTCGGAGGCTCAAACCCAAGATATGCAAGGTATTCAATAGTTGTCTTGGGTTCGATAAAAGTTGTCATACTCCACTGAGCCAGCCAACCCTGTAAAGTGACATGTCCAGCTTCATTTCTTACGGTCGAGGAGGGGAACGATGAGTCGGTCCAGGAACTGGGAAGCCCTGGAGCTGGGGCAAACAGAGCCTCCAGCTCTTGATCATTAAGACCACCATCATTGTCCTTGTCAAACAGCAAGAAGAGATCCACGAAGAACCTATAACCAGCAGGACTCAACTCGGCCGATGAATACTCTGGAACATCGAACTTGGGTCGGATAAATTTGTCTTCGAGACTTAGACTATCGGTGTAGTGATATTTTCGAAGGATGATCCAGATAGTCTCATGGCGTCCCTTCTCAGCATAAAGCTTGTTTAATTGCAGGAACCCTGGCAGGTCAATGCCTTTTTCTAAATCGGACGTGGGCAACGATTTCGAGATGCTGAGTTTGATGTTGTCTAGATCGTCCGCTGTCAAAGGCTTATCGAAGCAACGTGCCTGGAAGTCTCTCATTTCTTGTTCATTGAGATACCCGTCCTGGTCCTTGTCGCAAAGATAGAATATGCGCCTCAGAGCATCGACGCACAGAGGCTTGAGATGCCCCTCCTTGTAGTCAAATAGAGGGGCAATTGGATGAGTTACAGCTTTTTGGCAAAGGAAAAAGACTTCGTTCACGTTTCGATGGTCTCGAGCGCTGGTACGGATGCAAGAATCGATTTCGCGGAATTCAGCCATCACAGGTAATAATTCCTCCTCGACTACCTGGGGTGTGGTACCCTGACCAGCCAGATCGGATTTGTTGGCGCATAAGACGACGGGAACGTTGACGCCGAGGGATCGGAAATATGGCATCCAGAACAGTGCTACTCTTTCGTAGCTGTAATGATCGGCATAGACGAGAAGGATGACATTGCACTTTCGGATCTCTTTGCGCAATGTAGTTCGGTCTTGCGGGCGAGCTGAGGTATCGACGATAGTTGTTGAGACATTCTCGGGAGTGCCAATACTAGGAGGAATAGTGATTTGAGGAAGGACGGGTTGAATTTTGTTGTTGACAAATTGATCTTTTACGAGAGAAGCGATGAGGCTCGATTTGCCGGTGCTTTCATCACCGCAGACGCAGATGCGTACTGCGCAAGGAAGGTTAGTCATTTGAGTAACGTAGTGATGGATATAGTTGTTGGATTGAAGAGCTCGCAGTGGAGTTGAAGCTAAGTTAGTTAGAGGTTGTTCGTACCGGCGGCCATGATGGAGGTATTATCGGAGTCTTTGGTGAAAGTATGTCGTCATTAAGGTTCCATGCCCAAGAGGGAACAGAACGGTGGTCTGCTGATATCGTGGGTTCGGTCGGTCGATCGTGGGGAATGAATGAATCGTAGCGGCGGCAACAGCGGAGGTGGCAGCAGTTGAATTGGTCAAATTGGAGGATATGGCGATTATATAAAGATGTTCAAGGGAGAATCAA
Source organism: Fusarium redolens (assembly GCF_020744475.1). Lineage (NCBI taxonomy): Eukaryota > Fungi > Ascomycota > Sordariomycetes > Hypocreales > Nectriaceae > Fusarium > Fusarium redolens. The sequence continues at coordinate 1,453,081 of NW_025763666.1, read as the reverse complement.
GTTGAAGAGAGCCATGAAAGAGTCTTGCAGAGAAGATCATCCATCACTTCGGGCCATGTCTCAGCTAAATAAGAAACAAGACAAGACAAGACAAAACAGAAAGAGCGGTGCAGAGCAGAGCAATGCAAAGAAGGAAACAAAATAGGTACAGACAGTAGTCAATATGCAGCTAATTCAAACCGAGTGCCAGACCTAAAATTGGACTTCGATGGCAGACAAACAAGTGACGCGACGAGCAAGGATTGGGTGGTTTGAGGGACGATCAATTAAAGATGCGTCCCGCTTTCAGTGAGTGTGTTGTCATGAACCGCCGCCACCGTACGAGCCTGAGCTTTCAGGGAATGAATGACTCCACAGGCCAGGTCCTGGGAGACGATGGTAGGCTGATACCGCCTGTAAGTTGGCGCCTATCCTCGGTTCCCGTACAACTCATCCATCACTTGACGCCCGACCTGCTAGGTACGTGCTCGGTTCGAGTAAAGTAATATTGGTGAATTATCTAGCTTAAGAAATGTTTATACGAACTAGTTGAGTGAGAAATGAGCAAAACCCTTCATTCTATGATAGTGGATCTAACGCTGGTGGTAAAGTCTAGACAAAGATGCGATCGAATGGATATCTCTTACTGACTCGTCTATGACAAGTTTCGTTCAGAACATCCAAATCGATGTTCAACCGATCGAAGGATTCAGTGAATAACAGAGTGGCGCGATTAGTGCTTCTCGTGCCATGACAATCCCCAACAAATATCTGAATACGTTCATATACGTAGGTGCTAGTAAAGGCCTGAAAACTTCGATACCGTTCTTAACGTCTTCAGGCCAGCCGACAGTATCAAGGATACTATACTTTCACGTTGAATAGGACCGTTGCGCCATGCAGAACCCCTGGCTACAATCCGACAATCCGAAAACCCGGGACACTCAAGTTGATTCATCGAAACGCGCATAGTGAAATACTAGTGACAGAAGAAGTTTGCATCCCGCCAGCTTGTATAATGGCTAAATGTCCAAATATTTGAGTCACATGGTAGCCCTCCACCCTGGAACCCTGGCCGTTACAATAGCGTTTTCCCCAGTTTACCCCACACTATCGTCTGCAGTTGCGCCTGCGGCTTCCGAGTCCATTGATCCAACTCCAATCCTCTCATCTCAACCAGTCCTCGGCTATATTCTCCCAGCCTCGCAGTTCAACCTCTTCAACTCACTGCGATACTGACAAGCCAATCGATCGTCAGGTGTAGGACTCACCGAGTTTTGCTATTCCAGGGTCTCCCCTTATTCCCCAGTGACGTATAGCACCTTCCAATTCCGAACGTCGACCTGCTGTGCCTCTCGCCATTCAGCCACCTCCACCTCCGCCTCCACCTCCGTCCAGTATCGACTAAATATCGCGATACCTTCATTCGATCTGTCAATTGTAAAGCTCGTTGGAAACATACAGGATTTCTATAAACTGCCATCATGTTGTACGTCCACTCCCTCCCTCCGTTGCGCACATTCGCCTCACGCACCTGCGTTTGCCCACCGGCTGTTTTACGCCTGACACAAACTGACACCATGGAATTCCAGTGTTTTACCTCCCCCACCACGATATCCCACCATGGGGCCTTATGGCGCCGGTGGTATACATCCTGTACCCATGATAGAGACAAACAATACGTTATCGAATCCGACGGGTCCCGAATGGCAATTCCTGGTCGGAGAAGGTAGACAATCACACTCTATTCCCTTGTGGTATTTTGACTTACGTTGTTGAAAATAACAGGAACGTATACACTCAAAGAAGACTTACATCTCGCGACACCTCCGCCCCATCCTTCCGAAGCCACCGTCCCGAACCCGAACCCGCTATCAACTCTTCCGCAGCCTGCCAGCGCCGGTACTTCAGTCTCTCTCATCGCGCTTGAAAGCCGTCCAGCTCCAAACTTTCTGTACAGAGGACTCTCTTCGACGACCCTTGCCCTGAGCGGCGCGCCATCTAGTATTCAGGAGCATCCCAACGAGGGCCGCTACTCTGCCGAAGGTGGCAAGACGAGCGAGGAGGGCCGTACTGGTTCGACAAGCGATGCTCAGGCTACCTCCATTACCATTGGCTCTGCACCTGCCTTTGGCGAAGGCAATGCTTTGCTTACCCAGGTGCCGACCAAGGATGTGAACAAGAAGAGGAAGCCCAAGAACAACATGACAAAAAGCAACTCGTCATTCATCTCTCGTGTTATTGTTAACGAAAGCCTGTCTAAGAAACTTACAGAGCGATCCAATGATGGCCTCTTTGCTTTCGCAAATATCAACCGCGCCTTTCAGTGGCTTGACATGTCATCATCATCAAAGGTTCGTTCAACTGCGAAACGAGGCCAGCCTCGATCATCTTGACTGACATCATGAGTAGCAAGATTATTTGACCAAGATTCTTTTCACGAAAGCACACTGTCTATGCCATGATGTTAATGTTCATACCAAGAGTGTCTCGCATTTAGATGTTATAATGGGCTTCTCAACTGGAGAGGTCATCTGGTGGGAGCCGATCTCACAACGATATACACGACTGAACAAAAATGTGAGATGGCGCTCAGGATCTAGGTTTTGACGTGCAACCCGCTGACAGCATACTTCAGGGTGCAATTAACGGAACACCAGTTGCGGCAATCCGATGGATTCCAGGATCAGAAAACCTATTTCTGGCTGCCCATATGGATGGGTCGCTGGTCGTATATGACAAGGAAAAAGAAGACGCCCAATTTAACCCTGAAGAGGAAGCAATTAATGGAAGTACGAACGGGACGAGTGGCGAGTCGTTAGATGCCAGCAATGGTGGAACTCATCACAATTCTATTCGAATCAACAAGTCAGTGCATTCGAAGAATCAAAAGGTCAACCCAGTTGCCGCCTGGAAGTTGTCAAACCATCGAATCAACGCCTTCTCCTTCTCGCCTGATAACCGACACTTGGCTGTTGTCTCCGAGGACGGTACGCTAAGAATTATTGACTATTTGAAAGAAGAGTGAGTTTCTTGCACCTTATCTGGTTGAGAACCTTATCTGACTGATTCACAAGGCTACTGGACGTGTTCTATTCCTATTATGGAGGACTGACATGCGTTTGTTGGTCTCCAGATGGCCAATACGTATTGACTGGTGGACAAGACGACTTGATATCAATATGGTCACTATCGGACTCGGCTCTGGTAGCTAGATGTCAGGGACACCAGTCTTGGGTATCAGCCGTTGCCTTTGACCCTTGGAGATGCGATGAGCGAAACTATCGTTTCGGTAGCGTGGGAGAGGACGGGCGTCTTTGCCTGTGGGACTTCAGTGTCGGCATGCTTCACCGACCCAAAGCGGTATGTGCTAACACCAACGTTGATAATGGCGGGAGATGTGATGCTACGCTGCACTGCATTGTGACATCTTCATTCTACGCCACGTCATTTACACAACTCGATAGCTAACAGTGTCTCATTACTGTAGCAATCTGTACGACATCGTGGATCTGTCTCATCGCGCTATACGGCTCTGCAACGGGCTGAGACGGCCACCACGTCCAACTCACGCTTGCGATCTAACTCGAACTTAGATACCGAAGACGAAGAAATGGCTATCGCACACCCTGTGGAACCGCGAGCCAGAATTCCTATGCTTCCTCCCGTACTTGTAAGTTTCAATGCGAGGGCTGATATGTAATGGCTTCAGGGTGCAAGGCCATAAAACTAACGGTGAAACAAACAGAACAAGTCAATTGATACGCACCCCGTGTGTTGGCTAGATTTCACAGAAGACGCTATCATGACAAGCTGCAAATCAGGTAAGCAACACCAAGTCAAGCTTCGAGTCGATCTTCCGGTCCGATTGGACTATTGAGATCAGCGATCGCTTGTTCCTGGCATACACAAGTGACAAGCTGACATGTGAATCTCCGAAAATAGGACACATGAGAACGTGGCTGCGACCTGGATCGGAGCTTGCGGCACAGACCAAGGGAGCAGAAGCCCCGGGAGCAGCATCATGATGAACGGATCCATGCTGAGTGATAAAAGCCTTGATGGGCTTCGTAACAAGGGCGTTGGCGAATAGAGTTTGATGATAGGGTTTGTTGTCCTCCTTGTTTTGTGATACGCCTGCATAGTAAGGTCCAATAGCTACTGTACGCAAGGGGGAGTGCTTGTTGTCATTTGAGTCATTGGTTGATTCCAGGGTTTGATAGCTTGAATCTGATGTACGGTATACTGGGACCGGAAACCCACCTCGGATCTTGGTTTTGGCTGTAAGTTTTTAGCCCAGGATCCAATGTCAACAAATTATGTGCCCTTGCCAGCTAGAGAACTTGCTTGGGCACCGGCCGGGATAGGTAGTCAAAGAGTCATATAGCTGTTGGGAAACCGTTTTGGGCTGTCTTGCAGGAGTACGGATAATGAGTCGGTCCTATCAATTAGACGTCTCCGTTAAGCCCACATGGTAATGGAGGCTCTTCGGTGATACAACGAGTTGCCGTGTCTGAGGTCCACAATGGCTGCAGGACCCTGATTTTAGATGTTCGATTTTTTATCCCTCCGAGAGATACCAGTGGATCTCCAGAGACTAGCGCACGTAACGATTACATACATCCAATTGCTGCACATTTCTAGATAAGCAGGAGGCTGAGATATCTCTCTCGTGTTAGTGAGAGTTGTCAGATTTGCGAGAATGACGAGAGATTGCATTGTACTGAAGCAACGGAGTGTCCGTTCTATACGAGACAACTTTGAGAGACGCGCATGCAGTTGCGCAACCATGACAACGCCAGATACTGCTATCTGATGTTATCAGATCTTGATTCCTTGATCTCAGTCAATGATCTTCATAAATTTTCCAACCTGAGCTACAAATCGATAAATTGTACACATTGTGCACGCACACTAATGCGAGCTTATTGTACATACGCCCGTTGCTCATCTACCGGGTCGAAGGCGCCCGTGCATCAAAGCAAGGACCAGGTCTTGTGAAAGCGTAACTTGAACCTCAAACGCAAAGAGCTGAGGACGCTCACTTGCAATAGCTGGTTATCGCATCTCGACGTGGCTGGCTGGACTAGGGACAAGCATTGAAAATCATCCTTGCAAATCGGGAAAAGGGAGGGGAGCCACTCAGCCCACTAACACGGCCGTTGCCGAACCAAACCTGATGGACAAGGGTAAGCTAGGACAGACCATCATGCGGTGACTCGCCTGATGGCGTGTGGTAACATTGCACACCAGCAACAGAGCAGAGAGGTGTACATATAATTCGATGATATCTGTATATCGTGAGGATCAGGAAGACACAGTACTCCAGGAGGCTCCAGTTATTGCTGGAACTGGTTATGAAGCATGTATCATGAACTTGCGCGGTCATGAGCTTCTCCTGAGAAGTCATGAGAAGAATCACTGAATGATTTTTGGCTACCTGATTGATGTTTCGAACATGCGGTGACCCGTTAATTAGTGAGAAGTCACTGCTTGGGTAGGTAGGTTGATTGGTTCGGGAAACAATTGTACATCTGTGTCGTGTCTATGTGTGTTTGGCGTCTATCGGTCTTGAATACCCGGATCATGTCTGCAACAACTCAGCCAACCAAGAGCTGAGTGGGAAAAGTTTTACGCTTGGCGCGGCGATTACAGAGCTTGCGTACTCTACAAGGCTGATTGCTATCCATATAATGGGTCCGGTACGGTACTTGAGACTTCCGAATCGAAGACCCAATTTTCGAGAATAAAAACCTCAACAAAAGACTCCATACTTGTTTCCGGTAGGCTTTAACGAAAATGCGTTGTCGGAGCCTTGAAGCTCAATGTGAATTACCAGGACACAAGAGGTAACCCGAGGTGTACTTGAGGCGGCTTTCTCGATGGCATGCCCGACGCAGAGCCGTTGTATCCCCGAAACGTGCATATCGACGCCGAAATCTGGAAACGTTTCCGTTCATGAGATAAAGTTTGAGTACCTGAGGCTGAATTGATGTGGCACCGCCACAGACAAACTGGCCCTGATGAGCTAGATCTTCTTGTCGGTGACCCGTCATCTCGGTGCTTTATCAACAGGTATATGGGCCGTCGACGGGCGCTTGTTCAATGGAGACGAGCCAAGTTGAAGGGGCTAGATCATTAGGCGCCACATGGATGTTGTCAAGTGTAGTGCACAATGGAGCCTGACAGCCAAGTTAATAAGCCATTTGACTGAAAGACAGTTAACGGTATAAGTAATCGCACGTGTAAAAAGCGAGTTCGTATTTGTTCCCGGTCCTAGTAACCGATAATATGCAAGGACTGTCATGAGGATGGGTCCTCACCAGCTGCATAAAGAGTTCAGACTGCTCTCGTTTGTCCGGCTAAAGGTGAGTCTGGGTTCTTTCTTCACTGGCGTGATTATTGTGACCTAGATCGAGTCACCGCATGTAATCGACATGCTTACCCCAATAGTGCTGGGTAGGAATTAACCTCAAAGAGATTCCGGGACAGGGGCCGTTCCGTTCAAAGTCTGGGGCCTTCCAATCCAGAACTGATTGTTCCGAGCTTTCAGATGCTCAGTCCATCTCGGTTGGGTATCATGAATTGTTGGAGGGCATATAAGGGTGTCGTAGTAGCGGTCTCGTGCCCCCAATTCTAGAACCCCATGTTCTGTATCTGTTCAATGCATGTGCCAAAGCTGAGAATCATATGATATACCAGTTACTTCCGTGCATATGAAGATTTTCAGAAGAGCAAGTAAAACTTATTGAACATGCTTGCCTTTGATTTCAATGGCTACCTGTAGGAGCAACAAAGCCGTCAGTTCCCATAATGGGATAACGTGACAAATCTGGTTGGCTGAGAGCCTGGTTTAGCGATAAGCAGCGAAACGATAGCGAATATTCGACGACGATAGAAAACATCCCGTGCTATGGCCGAGCGCCACAATAACATGCTGGCATGTTAATTTACTCTGACCTGAGAGAAGCACTAGAGACTGGCGGGCCCGCAGGAAGAATAGGTAGACAAGAGAGTTTTGAGGCCTCAAGTCACTGCCAAACTCGATGCATTCCTGACATGACTCTCCAGTCCCTTGGCTCACCGTTTGCAGAATTTATTCTTGTCCTAGAATCAAGTTTGAAAAGACTCGGAGGATGCACCAAGGAGCAGTTAGTCCTGCGAAAATCCGGGTTTCATCGAATAGTATTGGGGGTTTCGGCGTGGGGGTCGTGAGGGCTGTCCGTCTCACCTCGATTTTGACAAGGTACGTACAGTACATTTGAGCCCCTTTCACGATAATAGACCGGCTTTAATGTCTCTGACTCGAGGCATCGTGACATCCATTGACTGATGATATCGGAAAGACATAGGTAGGGACTTAGTCCTTGGATAACGATATGTAGCAGTTGAGGTGAAGCAACTGCCACGGTTTCGTCGTAAGCTGAATTGGCTGTGCCTTCCAATTCGTATCCTCGATTAGAGAAGCCCGAGGTATAGAAGGTGCTCAATCATGATGACACCATTTGGCAGGCACGTATGCTTACCCTGACCACCACAAAGTTTTCTAGGCGATACCAATTAATGGTTTCCCGAAATGAAGCAATTCCAATCATCGTCACCTTTATAATGGAGGCTCAGGTACTTGCGGATATTTATCTATCTACCACCGTCTTCAATTCTCGGCGTTACGACGCCACGCAGCACAGACGCTCGGTACAGCGTTGAAACTGCAGGGCAAAAAGCTTCCATCAGGCTTCGATAGCACGAATCGTCCCGACTCATGCAACAAACCAGCCTCAAGCTGTTAGCTGGCGTCTCCGCCCCACTATCCCTTGTCTATTACAGGGCCTCAGACGTCTTGGCCTTGTTCAGCATCAATAGTTGAGTCTCTTGCGTGCTTTGGCCTAACCACAGTGGTTCTCGCTAGTACAGTAAGACAAACGAGGCCGAGACAATTTACAACAAGCAGCCTGGTCTTTCAGGACCCTCTTATCTGCAACAAAAGACCGCGATATGTTACCTGTCTCAATTTTGATGTCCAGGGCATTTGGCGGCTTGCCAACGTTTCGTCGTTTCCCGTTTCCTCCGGCCCGCTAACATCCGACGCCCGTTTCCTTTCGCAACCTTCCGGCACGTACGATGTACGAAGAGATGATACATGATACTTGCAGCCAGATCAGCAGGGCAGACCTGTCTTGTACCGTAATTGCCGTTACAGCACAGCACCTTCCCTGCGTCAACCGCGCCATGTCGGCTTTGCGTACGGTAATTGTGCTGAAGCTGTCGGCAGGGCAGAATAGGCCTTGTTATCAGTTATCACTACCTCAAAGAGGCTTGGACCATGCCCTAAACGACGGCATGACAGGGGTGGTATCACTGAACGGCTTGATTGATTGATCTGCCTGGGTCCAGTCTGTTTCTGTCTCTGAGAGAGGATGTCCGGCTGGTCATGATCAAAGCCAGATGCATGCATCGAATGTCATGCTAATCTTTTCTATTCTCTCCAACTCCTTTCCATTTTCCCATGATCTTTTTCAAGATTTACACGCAATTGAAGCTCCACACCCCTATGACTGTAAAAGAAGGATCATTGTCGCCCCCGGTTACTGCTGTTCGTTCCATCTAACTTGTTCCGTCTCCTTCTTGCCCGCCGCCTCTTCGTCATATCCATATCTTTTTCATACCAGGTTCATTTGAATGAGAAATCTTCAGTGAGACCGACACGGTGGGCGTCTTATCAGAACAGGACCCTCTTTTTCTACTTTTATATATCACATCAATCGCAATCCTGAGGTGACTCCACCAAACGCCGCGCCGCTTGATCTGCTCTGCTTCGCGCTATCGTCTTGTCGCCTCCCATTGCATGGAACTTCCATACCCAACCCTTTTTTAACCTGACCCTCGTGGGTTTGTATTTTCCCTGATCTCACAGCCCCACTCAACTTTTCTAGAGGCTGTACCGTATCCACACATCCCGCCGACTCGTGCGTGGCTTGCGCTGTTGCAGCTCGTCACCTTGCACACATTCGCTCGACTTGACCTAGCCGTGATCCTAAATAAAGGCGTTCCATCTCCTCCAATTTATTCTTCTTTTCCTTCTAGTTCCCCTTCTTGGCATATCACCAGTCAATTCCCATTTTGTCCCTCCCATGCTGCTTTGCAGCAAATCACAACCACTTATACGACACAATACGTTATCATGCCGTCCTTCAAACCCTTCGCTTCAGTGACGGGGCGGAACTCATATAGTCTTTTCGATATTCGGTATGATTATGCTCAGCCATAACTGAACTGAGATTGCCTACTAACTGCGCCTAATGTTCAGCCTAGACAGCGATTTTATCGTCTTCCGTGGAAGTGACCATGAATCATCTGGTCAAGTTCTCAAAGGCACATTAGTCTTATGTCTACAAACATCCCTGAAAATCGAAGATGTTAGGCTGCGACTTGTAGGAACTCTGCGCCATACGTAAGTTCTATTACTCGACTTGAAGACCAATTTCCCCGGAGGATAGTAACTGACTCTATACAGCTGGGCTGACCCCAGAGGAAGCGCTCCCGGTGTTTCGGGCCAAAAGGTTGACAAGACGCAAACGATACTCGAGCACCGATGGGCGCCTTTTGTCGGCACGCACGGCAAGAGCATGACGCTCCCCGCCGGGAACTACGAATGGCCTTTCGAATACATGCTTCCTGGCAACATGGCTGAGAGTGTTGAGGGCATTCCCGAAGCATCCATCACATACAGACTTAGGGCAACCGTCGGACGCGGAAAGCTTGCATACGATCTGCACGCCAACAAGCACCTTCGAATCATCCGAACATTAGAGCCAGGCGCCTTGGAATTCCTCCATGCCATGAGTGTTGAAAACATCTGGCCCAACAAGGTTGACTACTCGATTATCATCCCCCAAAAGGCCGTAGTGTTTGGCGGCTTGGTCACAATGGAGATGCGATTCACACCCCTTCTCAAAGGACTCGAGTTGGGCGATATCACGGCAAGGTTGATGGAGGTTCGCGAGTGTTATGTTCAAGGATCTGGCTCAGGTTACGGCACTAAAGAGCACCGAACAGAGCGTGAGGTCTCAATGTGGAAGTTTGAGGTTTCGAGAGAAGAGCACTGGCAAGATATGATTGAGGATACTGGACAAGAAGGGTGGGCGGTGACCAAAAAGCTGAATCTGCCCAAGAGACTGCGCCAGTGCGTTCAAGATCTGAACCACCACGGTATCAAGGTCCGTCACAAAATTAAGTTGACCGTTGCGCTTTGCAATCCCGATGGTCATATTTCTGAGGTAAGTCGATATTTAAAAGAACCACGAGTTCTGGTTCGCTAACACCTCTCACAGCTTCGAGCAACACTTCCTGTGTCAATTTTTATCTCACCCAACATGCCTCTTGATGAAGAAGGTAACCTCGTCGACCAGTCACCAACGACACCCAACAACGAGCGAGAACTTTCGACGATTGCTCCCCCAGGATATGGCGAGCATGTTCTTGACCAGTTGTATGAGGACGTTGACGTTAGTGGCTTCCAGACGCCCGGCTTTCAGTCAGGCGTTAGCAGTCCCTTCTATGCCCAGTCACGAGCAGGCTCGAATGAAAATCTCGCAGCACTCGCCCACAGCCGACCTGTTGCTCCCGCGGCACTTTCGTCTCGACTGGCCGATGTATCGCTGGACCCTTCTCGAAGAACAACCTCCTCCACCTCTCTGGGCTCGCTAGGCACGCCTGGCTTCATGTCCCCCACGTCTGCACCCCAAGGCCCGGCTCCGCGATCGGAACCCGCAACCGCAGCACTTACCAGAAGCAACAGTTCCGAGGACTCGTCACGCAACTCTGCCGAACACATTGATCTCGATGTCTCCGACTTGACTGAACTCAACAAGGTCCCTAGCTATCAGACGGCTGTCAAAACCCCAGCTCGCTCACGCGCTGGTACTGGAGACCTGCTTCTGCCAGATTATCAAACGGCGCTTAGCGCTCCCAGGACGCCGCCTGCTACAGATCACCCAGCAGATCCTCTGGGCACAATTTCAGAGGATCAAGATGGCGAGGATCATACTCAGCATATTTCGCGCCCTTCCAGCTGGATTGGTAGTGGCCGCGCTTATACGGATGATGCCTCAATCTACCGAAGGATGCATCCCTCGCAGAACCGAAACCAAGTTGTCTAGATGGGCAGCTTGACCTCCTTTTTGTTTCTTTGTATTTACATGGTCATCACTTGATTGGAAATGTTTCATAAGCCTCACAGGACTTGGCGGCGTTTATGTGTTATCAACTATGGGAGGCATCGAATCATGGGAATTATAGACAAGGCGTACTTTTGGTGACGAGCTCTTTGGCTCGGATGATATCTACACAATATTGGGTACAGAACAATGCACAGGGAAAACGATGGATGAAGGATGATACTTGTATAATTAATACCCTTGAAGGACATGATAGTAAAGACGAATGATGAACAAGATGTTCAGGGCATATATTCAGACTGCCTGGTTACCAGTCCCTTGCCTTGAGAGTTGACATGCAATTCCAGAAACTGATATCTTGAGACGGTGAATGATTACTATTTGTCGACAATGGCATAACAGGCGTTGAAGACTTGGTGGCGAGTGAACGAAATTCTTCGGCACTCGGTGACATCCGAGCAAAAGCTTGTTGGACTGTTAGTGGGTATTCATTCGATCTACCTGGTGATGGTGGTGGTGTGTTGGCGTAACTGTATCGAGAGGGATGGAAGAATATTTGAGTTTGGTGAGGAAGAGGGAGCTTTGAGGATGGAAACTTGTTTATGGCCAGTATGTGTCTGTTCGAGATTATTTTCATACTTTATAGTATGAAATTCGGAAACTGTATTATGATAAAAGTATTGATATTTCGAGAGAGGGAGCCAAGGCCAAGCTTTGAGATGGACACAATTCACTGCATCTATACCAAGCCTGTCCTAGTCTTAGTGTCGGTGCGACACAAATTCAAGGGACCACGTCGAGAGTTTGTGGTAGTTGACGAGCGATTGACGTCATGACCTGAGATATTAACGAGGGTCTGATGATGATTTATTCTTGGTGTTCATGGTAGTCTGAACGTACTATAACCGTGAGGGTTAAGAGATAGATTGACTTGCCGCTAGTGAGTTATCGGAGATTTGATGGAAAGTGATAAGCTTGAAGAGGAGGAGAAGGAGCATCTGCTGGCGCTGATCCTTGAATAGCTGAAACTGGGACTTTTGAGGGGATACAGAGTGAATATTGCAGGATATGTTGCACAACTTGAAGGACTCAGCTACCTCAGGAGGATATACTTTTGAGGTTTCGAAATAACATTTGAGCCATTTAAAACAGGATATCGAAATGGCTAACTCGTACTAAAATAAAATTCGATCGTACCGATTCTCACCGACTTAGCACTACCTACATAGTATATCCTACCTCCCTTCTGTAGGTTGGCCTCTTTTATTAGCACTGCCCGGACCTTCAGCTCTTCATGGCTGTCACAACAACCCCTCCCAACCCAACCCAACTGAGCTGGCCCGAACTTCGACGTCGTATGAGCTTTCCTGGCGATCATTTCTTCAGGTAGCACATTATTTATCCACGACGTCAACATTAGCATGATGATCTAACTTTTAGTTGATTGCCTCCCGCCACGAAAATCAGGACTGATCAATATTCAACCTCTTTATATATAACCATGTGATCTTCCCATTTCGACCCCTGCAAAGAGGATCAGAAAGAAGTTCATAACCCTTGACTGTGATACCCCTCCACGCACCTCTCTCCCTGTCTGCCAAGCTTGGACAGTGAAATCTAATCTCAACTCTCCATATCCATATCCATATCCATACAATCCTACATATCGTCCTTCGCCCCCTTGGACACCAACAACACCAGAACTTTTAATATTTATCATCCAACATGGCCTCACCTACAACAACTGACCTGCCCTCGAGGGCTACCACTGGCTTTAGCACCACTAGCGAAGATGCCATTCCCGAAGTTGACCCTTCAAGCGTATGTCACCTGAGGCCTCCCTGTGCAACATGCGCTGCAGAACAAGCGCGCAGCTTTTGAAGAGATTTGGGCTGATTATCTACGAATAGACTGCCGGTTTACTTGCTGAGCGGCTCCAGGCATGGAAACATGCTGTTGGCTACATAGAGGAGTATATGAAGGCCATGGAGAAGATCCATGGCCACCACGCCAAAGAATATGAGCGGGCGCTCAAGGTGAGTTTAACTCAATTCCAATTCTGACTTCCTTCACTCCAGTAGAACTTCAGCCCTAACGTAATGCTAAATAGGCCATCAACAACCCCCTCAAGGAGGGTCACCACTTCGACCAGAGCCTGGGCGGGGTTGCCGGTTTCTTTGAGAACATGCGCTCCAACACGCAGTCCCTCATCAACACCAACATCGAAACCGAAAAGAGCATCAAGGGCTCAGTCCTCCCCGTCCTCGAACGCCTGCATAAGGAGATCAAGCACAAGGCCAAGGAGCTCGCCCATGGCGCCGAGAAGGGCGCAAAGGAGGTTGACAAGGCTCGCAACACCACCCAGAAGCAGATCGAGCTGCTTGGACAACATGCGGCTTCTTTTGACTCTGCTGGAGGTCATCTGAACAGCCACGACGACCCTTATGTTGTCTACCGCGGTGTCCTGCACCGTCTGAACAGCCAGGTCATCGCCGAGAACAACCACCGAAATGATCTGATCGCTGTTCAGAACAACTTCCAGAGCTTCGAGGCTCACGTCATTGAGGTTGTCCAGCAGGCCATGGAAGCTTTCACGCAACTTGCTGGTGGCCAAGCTGACAAGACCCGTGCTCTATATAACGACCAGCTTTCGGTCATCCAACGCGTCGCCCCTGACTTTGAGTGGAATGCCTTCAAGGCCCGCAGCGCCGACCGCCTCGTCGACCCCAACGAGCCCGCCCGCTCTGTTGACGCTATACAGTTCCCCAACATGGATCACGTTGCGACCAAGGCTCTGATCGAGGGTTCCCTGGAGCGCAAGTCGCGCAACAAGCTATCTTGGGGCTACTCGACTGGTTATTACGTGGTCACGCCCTCCAAGTTCCTCCACGAGTTCAAGGATTCGGATAACAACCGCCAGGACCCCAAGCCGGAGCTTTCCATCTACCTTCCCGACGCTGTCATTGGCACTGTTCAAGGCGAGAAGTTCAGCGTCAAGGGCAAAGACAAGTCCAAGACCATGAGCAGCAAGCTCACCGGCTCCACTGAGCTCAACTTCAAGGCGCACACAGCTGCTGATGCTCAGAAATGGTTCCAGGTTCTTGCAGAATGTGGCAAGACTACAGCTCCTTTGAGCACAGGTTCCAGCCCTGCTGGTTCTACGCCCACGTCGCCCAACCCTCAGGTCACGGCTGACCCCGTTGACGCCAAGGTCCAGTCTCCCATTACTCCCGTGACTCCTGCTACTGGGCACGGCGCCCAAGAGGCTGGCGTTGTGGGCGGAGAGGCTCCTGCTCCTGCTCCAGCTCCCGTGGCCGCTCCAGCGGCAGCTGAGAAGAAGGAGACGGCAATCTAAAGGCCGGAATGAGGCGGACGAAGGGTGACAGCCATTGCGTCGGAGGCCCTGCACAATTGGTTTTAATGGACGGAGTTCTCTATACCCAGTCCTGCATACACAGGCAACAATTGTTTTTTTCGTCTTTTGATTTGACTGTGGTTCAAAGTGAGGCTGGCAGCGACAACGACATTATATTGTTTGGTGACGATGCTGTTGGCGTGGCTTTTGGTGGTTTGAGAGGATGATGGTTGAAAAGAGCAAGTCCAGACTCCTGACTTATTATGTCCTTGTTGCCTTCATTACCATCGGCGGCTTGGATTGCGGAAGGAAGAAATTAATGCGGATGTGCGTTGGATGCGTTATTATCAAGTTGGCTTGTACCTCGATACTTACTTAACCTATATTCGAATTATACAGTTTCATGTCTATGCTATGTCCTTGCAGTGATCTACGTGATACTCTATCTACCTTACCTTTGGGCATGGTAGGACGAAGTCAGTTGTGTTTCCCCTTTCCTCGTCACCTGAGCGATTTTCCACTGAGCGTCTAAACAATTGATTGAAAAGACTATCCTTGACCGTGATGTCGAGTATCAGATGCGGCAGATATCACCTTGCATTACCAACCAAATCACAGGGCACTACATATTAAATCGGGGAGCTTGGCACGCATATATGCCGTCTACTGTCAGAAGCCCAGCTGAATGGCAGAATGGGTACGCAGGTTCCTCTGTGCGATAGTAAGCATGGCTTACAAATGCATTCTTGGCAGTATCACATCCTGCGACGATATTGTTATCGCGGAGATGCGAACCAGTGGCTGTGAGTAACTACGTGACGATGACAAGGTAGAACAAGTGCAACTGACGCGACGATATAAAGACCGGCCACAGAATGAGGCGAGCAGATGCACATCATAGTCCTTCCGCTGGGTTGCACTTTTCATGTCTTGGTTGCCAATCGTTTCGGCTATCTGAGGCTGGATATAAGCCATTTGGTTGGTTGTACAGACTAAACAGGGCGAGTTCTGAAGCACGCGCGTGGGATGCCTTATAAGGATGATGGATGGGTGGGCAGCCGAGGCGATCGATCCGATGCAGGGTTTGGAGCTATAGCTATAGCTATAAGGCTTTGCTTTGGGGAAAGTGAATATCATATGCAGTTTGATGATTATATATGAGTTTTCATTCAAGGATTTGGTTCCTGCAATCATTGGATATTGCAGGATGTGCGTATGCTATACTTTTAAAACAGTTGAGTCATTAGAAGGAAAATGGTCCATCATAACTGTGTGTAGGTGTAGGTGGGCGGAATAACACAACACAGATGAGGCTGAAGACGAACTAACTGCCTAATTCCTCACACCCTCTTCTCGATTCCTTTCTCTCTCATCGGGCAAATCCAAGGACGCAGTCGTTTCAGAAGAATGTAGCACAAACGTCAAGTACATTCATTATCTCCATCTCGTCATCTAAATGCGAAGACGACCATGGCACTTACACAAGGCACCCAGAGACCCCCTAGTTGAAAAAAGACTTGCACAAGTCCGCCCTGTTTTATACACCAACAGGAATTGATAGTTCAGATACATTCAAATCATTTTATACATCACCCAGTGTCTGCCTCGCGCGGACGCCTTAACGCCTCCTAATTGTACAGGCTCTGACAGACTTGTTGTGAAAGAGTACTGCAACACAAGTACCGAATAAGGCTCTGACAAGCAACTAAAAAGATGATAGAAGACCAGTGGTAGATTGGCTTGGCCCCCCTATTCAATAGACTTTCTTGTCCTCCTTGATTAGTTTCGTTTTCATTGAGTGTCCATATCCTGGGAAGGTTATACAGAACTTCCCATCGCCATCAGCTTCAACCATCCTCAGAATCTCTAACATACAGGAAGATCATAAAGGCCCATTTCATTTACCAATAGGGATAAACCCGTCTACTGCTGATTTGTACACCCCGATGCTCGTTAACACTGCTCCTGTTGCCAAAGCCTTGATTGTCCCAGGCTAGGAGCAAGAGACATCAGACACAAGCAACACTTACCAATTCAAAGGCCGCTCACCACTTCAATACCCATCAAAAAGCATCAAGGCACTCCAATCCACAGCCAAAATGATGGCCAAGCCATGGAACGAACACCAAGGGACCATCACCAAGTTGTACATCAAAGAGGGTAGAACACTCAAGGATGTACGCAACATTATGAAGATGAAGTACAACTTTGACGCATCGTGAGTTTCTTTACTCCTTTCCTTTCCACTTCAATATATTAAAGACACAATCATTATTGGTCTTTACCATAAGAAACGTTGGGAAAGACTGTCTTGCTGACTACCGTCACAGAATCCGCTCATATCGACAGCACTTTGATATTTGGGGCGTTGGCAAGTACACTTGCAAGAAGCGAGAAGAGCGCCGTCGCCGATCCCTCAACAAGAGCCTTTCTCTTTCCCCATCACAGTCTCTTGCAGACGTAATTATAAAGCAAGAAGAGGCAAGCTCACCAGCTTCTTCGTCGGATTCCAGCTCTGTGAGCCGACGCTCATCAGAGCAGAAATCTCTGCCTGTGCTGAAGCAGCCCATCCTCTATCCAAACTTTTTCCAGGACCAAATGCGGCCTCAAGACGATGCGCAGGCCAAGATTGATACTTCTCGGGCGCCGCTGTGGGAGGGCTTGGACATAGGCATGTTTCGCAGTTCCCAGACTGCTCAAGCCATGTTGCCATCGTGCGTGTATCCCTCTGTTAAGTACCCCGAAGAAAATCATTAACAAGGCGTGTGCAGAATCATGCCAATGCAGTCTTATAATGAGGCTACAAGCTGGCCAGTGCCTCGAGGCGCGCCATCGTATCTCAACAGCTCTCCGCAGCCCTTTGACCGACCGCAGTTTGAGAGTATGGTCCCGCGGTATGTACCTGACCAGCCGCCGTATCCTCGTGACGCTGGAATCCGGTCGGGTTTGCGAGCTCCAGACCTGTCTGTGGGCAAACCAAATCCAGGGGATCTACTTCACCATATGGTTGGCTATCACGGCGTAGCACAGAGGTAGAAGATATGTAGACGACAGACAGTAAAGGTGCATTCGACTAACACGATCTTTCTTGGGACGGGACAGGTTCAAGGATGGAGGGGAACATCGTTAGGTCACACTCCTTTCGAAAAGGTTTATTCAGCAGCCTGGACAAACAATCGGTTGATCTCGACACGTCTCATATTAAATATATACGTTATCCTGTCATGGATATTATTCTAGATTGTTTCCACTTACTGGTACTCACAATCGACTTCATTGTTGTTTCGCAATAGAGCTCAAAGAGCTCAAGAGCCCTCCATCCGCAACAGCGGGTATAGGATGAGGCATGCTACAGTTTGCCGCTTGACAAGTTGGTGATCACAGGTGTGGCGTAGCTACTAGCCACACCATCTACGATAGCACTCTTTTTGATATGCTTTGACAATAAACCTTGAAAGTCATGTTAGCGACTTGTCGTAAATGCGTTGATCAACAGCGAAGAGGGAATGTAACGAGAATTTCAGGGTAAGGTGCCTTGTCACAGGCGTTATCGTCAAAGCAATATGGCTACGTTGACCGTCGTGATATTGTAACATCATTTGAGAGCGATTGGGGAAAAAGAAGATGAGAAAATAACTAACCTGGTACTGGAGCCAAGCCCAAGGCTGAGGAGGTCAGGAGGCGATTTGAGTATGCTTTCGAAATGTCAGCCGCTATCGCTGAAAAGACTGCATTGACGTGTCGTGAAGCATCTCGATCAGGGGATAAATGAATTGTCGTCGTAGCGTGAGCTCGGACATATGCTTGTCGTTTTCATTTTGGATCATCACAGAAATGATGTGAAATGCGAATGCAGGGACGAGTCGGCTACTCACGTCTTGATTGTCTGAGAATTGGTTAGCACAAGTCGCCTAGTGCTTTCGAGCAAATTTGCAAGAGGATCGCGTGTCAGGAAATGCATGAATGGTAAGGTAAGATTGTGTCTGCATCGAAAACTCGTATAAGACTCGTCATCTAAGGGTTCATCAGGGAAGCGAGGATGCTGCTGAAACATGTGAAAATTACTTACGGTTGGATGAAATCAGGGATGTTTGAAGATAGGATTGAGTGGCAGAGTACTAGCACTCGGGGTAGGTTAGCCTCAATGGCTCGAAAACATCCAGCAAGTGAAAGTAGATGGTGACGAGTCAGTGGGCGAGGTTTTCTAGGCCTGCCGCAAAGTGGCTTTTCTTGCTCATGTGGTATGATTCGGAGCCCAGTGCCGCTTCATCATGAAAGGTCGGGAGCGGGTCGAGATGAGATATCGCATACCTTGCTAGTATCTAGTCTTTTCTCAAGTCAGCGCAAGCTACTACGTGTAGGACAACAAGTGTGAAGAATGAGTCTCAATCAGAAATAGCCATTTTATATCGTCAAAGAAGAACTCAGCCGGTAATTTCCAGCGTATATTGTAAAAGAAATGATCATCACGAGAGACGGGACAGGATGCGACGTGGGCGCTGTATAGGAACGTACCATTTTAGCCCAAATCGGGCGTAGGGAAAAGCTTGAGCATTCTCACAATGATCCACCGCTTGGTGATGAAAAGGCTATTGAAAGGTCAGCGCGTGTTCAAAGCTTGCAAAGTGCAAAGGCGAAGGCGTGATCGTTGTCTTTCAGACTGACGTGTAAAAAAAGAGGTTTCATTCCATTTAGGTCAAAGACTCTAGTTTGCGGTGTAAGGTGTCATCAGGAAGAAAGGAGTAGCCGCGCAAGATATTGCGTCGTCTAGAAACATACCTCAGCTTGATTGATTGTTTGTTTGTTTTTGTGTTGTTGAGAAAAACTGAAGAGCTTGGAGAGGTGAAAGTTTTTGTAGAGAAAAAGCTCGGACAAAAGTTGCAATGTGGGGAGCACGGGCCCTTATTCTTCCGCCGCCGCATCTCCCTGGCGAAGCAGAAGTATAATGTTCGGCGACGAACGACTACTAAGAAACGGTCCACATTAAGAAAACTTGGTGAAATATGGATCTTTGCAACTGAATTTAAGATTGCAGCCCTTGAACTACAAGGATTTTGGTGGAGCAACTAGACTTCTGCTTTGGGGAGGTTGGTGAACAAACCTGAGGTGGGCTATGATCCTTCTCCATCCTCGATTATCTTCACGTGATATCGCGACTGGATCAATCATCCTCACGCGCCTTTTCGTGTCAATCGAGTCTGTGACGCCACACTTCCTCCTTACCGCCTGTAGACACAATATATCGACCCTTGATCGTATAACAAGATGCCTGAGATCGCAGAAGGTCTGTTTGAGACATGGATCTTGAGATGAAGATCCAATCGCTGAGTCTAAAACAGTTGCACGTATTGTCCATTTCTTACGCCTTCATGTGGTAGGGAAGCGCATCGTATCTGCTTCTGCAATAGATGACAAGAATGTGTTTGGCAAAGTTGGTACAAGCGGTGAGGAGGTAGAAGCTGCTTTGAAGGGGAAGAAGGTTAGGAATCGCCTGCTATAACCAGCGTTCAACATGCTCATCATTCTAGGTCGTTTCTGCAGGAAGCCAGGGGAAATACTTCTGGTGAGTCAACTCACGGAATTATCCTAGGATCAACTCAGCTTATCAACGATAGGATAACCCTTGACAAACCTCCGCATCTAGTAATGCATTTTGGAATGACGGGTAGGTTTTACAAGAAATGAAGCCAACGAAATACTAAATTACGGGAACAGGTTGGATGCACATCAAGGATGAACAGACAGCGTATACCAACTACTATAAGAAGATGAAGGAGGGTGAGCACGAACAATGGCCGCCCAAATTCTGGAAGTTTCAGTTCAAAACCGAGGGTTCTCCCGGTGTAGAAGTAGCCTTCACAGATGCGCGTAGGTTTGGTCGCGTGCGACTTGTCGACTGTCCTGGAGACCAGATAAGAAAGCATTCGCCACTAGTTGAGAACGGACCGGATCCAGTTGTCGACCTGGATCGGTTCACTGAAGATTACTTACGATCCAAGATGCGAGCCCGCCATGTTCCTATCAAGGCCCTTTTACTAGACCAAGCGATGATAAGTGGAATTGGCAACTGGGTGGCCGACGAAACACTATACCAAGCTAAACTTCACCCTGAGCAATACTGTGACCAGTTCAACGATGGTCAAATCGCCACCCTCTATGGAATGATTCGCTATGTCTGTCAAACAGCAGTCGATAAGTTGGGAGACTCAGACGAATTCCCCGAACACTGGCTCTTCAACTATAGATGGGGAAAGGGCGCCAAGGGCGCAGCGACTAAGCTGCCCAACGGCGAAAAGTTGGCTTTCATTACTGTTGGCGGACGAACAAGTTGTTATGCGCCCGGTGTACAGAAGAAGACAGGCAATACAGCTCCTGGCATCAAAGAGGAACCTCTCGAAGAAAAGGCCGAAATTAAAGCTCCCAAGAAGTCGAGGAAGAAGTCACCAGATGCAGTCGAAGAGAGCGTTCAGCCTCCAAAGAAGAAGCGCACAAAGGTTACCAAAAAGGAGGCGAATGGAGACATCATAAAGAAAGAAGATGCTGCCGAGGAAGCCCAGCCAGATCTCGGACGAAGAAGATCCACTCGCCTAGGGAAGTAGATGCGTGGCCTTGGCTCTGGGAATGCAAGAGACTTGAGGCTTTGGATCAGGAGACAAAGGGTCTATGATATCTATCATAATTATGTCTAAGCGTTTGGGTCATTCAAAACTCTGAGGTATTCTTGCAACCCGTACCTTGGATGTCACCCATCATTCTTTGCCCCGCGAAAAACCTACAGCCAGTCCTAGACCAACCCCCAAATATTCTCAAGAAGCGTTATATTTACTACATAGTAACCTTGCGGTATAGACTGCGATTTTGCGTCGGATTCTCCTTTATCACATTTCGTCAGCTGTGTAGTTTGATTAGTCAACAAGAACAGTTCTACGAACACATATTATTTGCATTCCTGTAAAATTGTCCATTGCAAAGCCACTCATGATAAGCGTCATCACGCTTGGGCATAACTAAGGTAGGGATGTTGAATGTAAGTGACTTGAGATACGGACAATCAATTTGTTATCCATCAAGAATGTGATGCATGCTCACAGTTCCATAGAGGGAGTGCTTCAGGGTATTCTTCCTCACGCTTATTTAATCGCACAGCATGAACCCTTATGAAGACATGACCTGGCTAGAA
Organism: Fusarium redolens; assembly: GCF_020744475.1. Taxonomy (NCBI): domain Eukaryota; kingdom Fungi; phylum Ascomycota; class Sordariomycetes; order Hypocreales; family Nectriaceae; genus Fusarium; species Fusarium redolens. The sequence continues at coordinate 1,431,390 of NW_025763666.1, read as the reverse complement.
CCATTCAGCTAAGTCATTACATGTTATTATGCAGGGTAGAGATAGGAAAGTTGATCAAGTGACCCAACGTTTGTTGAGCATGAGATTCACATCGACTCGATCTGGAACTGTATGACCTAATAAAAGAATCACATATGATCTGGACCTAAAGCTGCCACAAAGTATTCAAAAACGCCAACTTACAAACAAAGGACTGTACAAGCCAGCGAGAAGCATGGATGAGAGGAGGGATATATTTTTCGTTGTCTTTTCAACCGCCACTTTTTCGGGACGCCATGAAACCCAGTCTATGCCAAATACCCCTAGGAATCCAGAAACAGATGCAAGAAATACATGAACCAACTAGTATAGAGTTTCGTCAACCATCAACCGCCATGTGGATGTGTGTGACATGAATGAAGTAGAACAAGAGTCACTCGCCCGTCATATTCCCAACAAATTCTCTAACAATCATTTCCTATGCCAAATTTGGTTCAGTTGCCATTGGACTCAGCGCCATTGGCCTCGAGCTTTCCCTCAGTCTTCTCAACATAGGCAACCAAGTCAGCAATGGTGCAGACCTTCAACCCCCACTTTCGGGCGAAAGTGATACAATCCTCGCCTCTCAACATGCCATGGTTATGACGAAGAGCCTGGCCAGGAGTTTCCTCGCCGACGTCGACAATTTCGCAAATAGCCGCAGCATGGGCCTTGCCAGCTAGTCGGCAGAACTCAACAGCAGCCTCGGTGTGACCCGGTCGCTGTCTAACACCACCAGGGCGGGATCGCAGAGGAAGAACATGGCCTGGACGGCGGAAGCTATCAGGACGTGCGTTGGGGTCGGCGAGGGTGCGGCAGGCTAGAGCGCGGTCGCGAGCACTGATTCCGGTTGAGACAGAGGGGTCGGCTGAGTCAACTGAGATGGTGTAGGCGGTTCCTCGAAGGTCCTGGTTGTTGGGAACCATCTGAGGGAGATCGAGAGAGGTGGTGAGAGCAGGAGAGAGAGGAGCGCAGACGTAGCCGGAGGAGTGGTGGATGAGGAAACCCATCTTCTCGGTTGTGACATCTTCAGCAGCGATGATCAGATCGGCTTCGTTTTCTCGCGAAGGGTCATCGAGCACGACGAGGAATTCTCCATTTCCTGTCACAATCAATGTTAGCGCAGTGACACATGAGGCAGGTATAGGAACCACGTACGGAAAGCCTCAATCGAGTCAGGGATTGAGTCAAACTTGTTCTGGGGGATTGTTGCGGGCATCTTGGAGGTGTGATAGGGAATAATGGAGGAGGAATTGGGCAGTGCAACGTATTGAGTGTTGAGTAGCAATTGGATTTCCAAGAGAAAGCTTGGCTTCTCGACCTCGGCTTGTGACTGCGAATGCGACGGTTGCGACGGGACGCACGAGGAGAGCGGGTTCGGAGGCGGAGACGGAAGCGGCAGCGGCACGCGGGGGTTGATGAAGGGTCAAGGAGGGGAACGGAACTGTCTTTTTTTTACTGGGGACTTTGATATGGAAGCCGATTCGGTGATTGTTAAGCACCGAAGAGAAGTAGAGTAAGCAGAGAATTGATTGAGTAATGGTTCAGGCGATGACAAGCGAACTGTAACTATCAAATATGCTCGGATACGGCATTTGATTCTCGCATCGCATGATTCAGACAGAACCTTTTCCTCCAAAGCAAGCCAAGCCCCGCTCCGCAGTCCGGTCTTAATCACAGCCGCGCGGTGAATTTCCCGCTCGCTTCCTTACCATCAAGCCCGGCTTATCCGGTCTAAGAAAGCCCAGATCCCATAAAGACCTACTCAAATACCAAGTTACTTTATCCTCGGAGCCATTGGCTGTATACCCTCGTTGCATCGTCGACGCTGAGCTCACATGTCAATGCATTGGTGATTTAAGAGGGTCTTTACTTGATCGGGCAGTTCGGGTCGTAGTCATTTGATTGCTATTGGTTAGTTGTGGTTTGCTCATTATGTCAGCTTTGTCAAGACGTTGTTCGACTAAGGAATTGCGAAGCATCAGTCAGCGAGAGACAATGTAGAAATTCTTGGACTTTGGCAGAGCAGTAGTGGAACCGATGGCGGAACCGTCCGAGTGTACCCTGTGATCGAATTGAATCTTGTCATCGTTGACTTTTTTCAGGGTCCATCGAGGCTATCTTATCTTGCTTGGCTTGTAGCTTTGTCATCCGCTCATTGATCCTCTCATCCACACCTTACCAATTCCATTACCACCTACCAACCAACCGTGACCTCTCTCACTTCACCTCCGCGCTTCCAAATATGCCGGCTCCGTTCCGGCCGGCGGGTGCCCTCTTCCGCAACCTCGCCCGATCAAGTCGGCGGCCTTTCACCCTCCCATTGCCGGCGAGCCATACCATCGCAGTCTCAATTACGACATCGCCAACACCTCGATGGCACTCCACATCCTCGTCCAAATCGTCACAATCTTTCTCGTCTGTCAACCCCGATGAGGTCTCCCACTTCAATGCGCTCGCCGCCGACTGGTGGGATCCTCATGGCTCCTCCCGGCTACTTCATCTCATGAATCCTTTACGTCATGACTTCATCCGCGCTTGTCACCGCACCGACCCCGATTCTCCCACCAGAGACCTGACGTTCCTTGATATTGGTTGCGGCGGTGGTATCTTTGCTGAAAGTGTAGCTCGTTTACCAACGACGAAACATGTCACTGCTATCGATCCTACACCCGAAGTGCTCGCTGTAGCACGCTCGCACGCTCGCAAAGATCCGGGTCTTCGTTCCAAGCTCGAATATCGACAAACCTCCATTGAAAATCTCCCTGTTCCTGCGACACCGCAAGATGCCTACGACGTGGTTTCACTCTTCGAGGTTATTGAGCATATCGATGCTCCAGGCGCATTCCTGGAAAAGGTGCGTCCCTTCGTCAAACCTGGTGGATGGCTTGTTATGAGCACGATCGCGCGAACATGGATGAGTTGGTTCACCACCAATTTCATGGCCGAGGACGTTCTGGGTATCGTTCCCAAGGGAACCCATGACTGGAACAAGTATCTCAACGAGGAAGAGTTGCGAACTTTCCTCGCAGGTCGAGGCTGGAGTCACCCAATGGTGCAGGGTGTGATATATATCCCTGGACTTGGGTGGAAACAAGTCGATGGCAGTGAAAAGGTGGGCAACTACTTCTTTGCTGTGCGTAAATCCGAGGCCTGACAGGCTTCAGTTGTGTATGATTCATATTGCAAGACGGTTACACAAAAGTTGGGGACTCAAAATCATCATATGAAAGTCAATTGTAATATAGTGTAAAATGATTGCTTGGTTCGCCAGCTCAAAGGCTCTTAGGAATTATGTAAGGTTTAATCCAAATAGGACCATGTAATTGTTAACTATTGAGTTGTCCCGAGCCTCGATCTCTTGTAACAGGGCACGCGTCATGGGACTCGATCCTAGTCCACCGTGTTTCGGTTGCTGAGACTGTTCTCTTCTGCCGTGGTCGCTCAGCTTACCCATTCTAGAAAAGAGCCTAGTTAAGGCTGGGAAATTCTCGTTTGCAAAGTCAATCAGAACTAGCAATTCCTCATGTCGGGATGTGCACCACCGAACCAGTAACATCTCAAAGCATGTTGCGGCTGTGTGAGCTGATACAGCTCCATGCTCCTGGATCATCCTACCACGAATAAGGATATACAGCTTACTGGGTATATGATCCTTGGCGTAACAGGTTTTCGTGTTGCACATCAACTCGTACAGAACAAACAGTACCTCACGTTGAACATCATCTGTTGTATTTGCTCCGAGCAACAGCGAATCCAGTCCACTACGTAGTACGGAGTAGAAGACGCAACTATTCACATGTTTTGATGTTCGTAGCCGGACAATTATGAGGTACAGCCAGCCACCCACCCGAGACATCCCCGCCCACTAAGCTCCAATGCCTTAGCCGACAGCGCCAGGGCAGACTCCGCTAATCAAGAGGACTTACAGAGTCCAAAACGCCCTGTGATCGACTTCCGATACAGTGCAAGACCGGGTTCATGGCAGCAGGAACGAGGAGCCAGTGGCTGCCCCGTAACTGCAGCTGCAACAGTTCCTCCACTCAAAACCCACTTGACCTGGGCTCCTCCTGGATTGATCGGCCTTTTCCTCTTCCTCCTAGCTACATCAATTCAAGGTACCATTTCTAATGATGACTGTCGTTCGTTGACAACAATTCCAGTGTTTCTATTTCATTATCTATCAGTCGTTTATATCCAGATCTGCCTGTCTTTTTGTTTTGTTTTGTCTCAGAAAGTCTTGTCTAAATCGCTCGCTGGTGTCTTGCTTGACTTGTCTTGTCTTGTCTCGCCCTTTATTGTCTTGCCATGGGTTTGATTATTTGTTGGATGACGACGACTCCTACCGTACCCTCTCACCACTCTTGAAATACCTGACCATCGCATTGCTACTAAACCTCACCTCTTCCTCCGCCGTTATGGCGGTTCATGGCCTCTTTTCTTCGCCTCTTTATATACGATTTTTTGTTGTTTCTACCTTGGTCTCTCTATCCTTCTCGCAGTTCATCCCTAGCTCTGATGCTAAGGCGCGTAACCTCACAGTCGTCCGCTCACCAGCAAATCGGGATGTGACTGTCTCTTATAAAACTCCCGAGGGCGTATGTTCTACAGCATTCGACTCTCAAAAGCAATACACGGGTTGGGTATCGGTTCCCGGCGATTATCCAACCAATCTGTTCTTTTGGTTTGTTGAGGCTCGTGAGCGAACTGACAGTCTCACTATCTGGCTCAATGGAGGACCAGGATCCAGCTCACTCTATGGTTTCTTCACCGGCAACGGGCCTTGTGAAGTTGTCGAAAAGGGTTTAAATGAATATGAAACGCTTGTACGAGAATGGGGCTGGGATCGTGCCTCTAACATACTCTTCATCGATCAGGTAGGTAAATCTCAAGTATTATCGCCAACTCACAAGAGCTCACATGCACTTTTCTAGCCCAACCAAGTCGGCTTCTCATATGATACGCCTACCGACGGCACAGTAAACTTTGCCAGTGATAATATTACTGAGCCTCCAGTATCCTCTGGCTATCCAGAATGGCTCGTACGCAATGGCACTTTCAGTTCCAACAATGGAAACTTTACTGCCAATACTACTGAGACCGCTGCTATGGCCGTTTGGCATATGGTCCAGGGCTTCTTGACCACGTTCCCGCAATACCAACCTGCCTCACGTTCCCGCAACAGCTCACTCGGCATCAACCTCTTTGCCGAAAGTTATGGTGGCCGCTACGGTCCTATCTTCGCAGAAACCTTTGTACAGCAAAACGCTCGCCGAGAGAGTGGGGAGCTACCACGCAATTCAACCATTGACGTCCATCTAAGTTCACTCGGTATCGTCAACGGTTGCGTTGATATGGAGACTCAAGTACCTTATTATCCAATATTTGCCAGCGACAACACATATGGCTACAAAGCTTTGTCTGCTAGCGATTCCAAATATAATCTCGATAAGTTCTCTGCCGAAGGCGGCTGCCGCGATCTTCTTCAGAAATGCGCCACCGATGCCGCGGTCAGCGACCCTGAGGGCGAAGGGGATGAGCAATCTATCAATGAGATCTGCTCCGGGGCTCTAACTACCTGTAATGAGATTCAAAACGCCTACTCTAGTTCGGGTCGTGGCTACTACGATCTTGCTGCCCCCCTAGCCGACCCTTTTCCACCCATGACATTCTTGGAATACCTTAACCAAGACAGTGTGCAACAAGCTATTGGTTCTCCTATCAACTTTACATTGAACAATAGGAATGTCGGTCTCGAGTTCCAATACACGGGTGATCAGGCGCGTGGCGGCAATATAGCTCGTCTAGCTTCACTTCTCAATTCAGGAGTACGAATTGCTCTGATATACGGAGATCGTGACTATATATGCAATTGGCTCGGTGGAGAGGCTGTTTCGCAAAGCCTGGCCAAGGAAGCAGGTGGTGAATATAGCATTCGCTTTCCTGACGCTGGATATGCACCCATCATCGTCAACGATTCATACATTGGTGGTGTTGTTCGTCAGTTCGGCAACCTCTCCTTCAGTCGGGTTTACCAAGCAGGCCATGCGGTACCTGCTTACCAGCCCGAGACAGCCTTTCAGGTTTTTGCTCGTATCATCCTGGGTACTTCGATTTCTACTGGTATGGACATTGATGCCGCCACGTACAACACCACAGGTGATGCCAATGCGACGCATACTGAAGACCTTCCCAAACAATTGAATCCTACGTGCTACGTTCGGAACTTCCAAGGCAGTTGCGATTCTGACGCCGAGAAGCTAATCGAAGAAGACAAGGGGATTGTGGTAAATGGCATACTGTATACTTCGATGGAAGACTGGCCGTTGCAAGCAGAGACGACCGAGGCGCCAACAACATCAACTTCAGATCCCAGCTCAACGTCGGATATGACTGGGGTATATACAGCAACTGAAACACCTGATGCTGCAGCAGCATGGAACCCACCCAACTCAGGGTTAGTGGTTGCCATTGCTGGCATATTGGTTTTGCAGGTCGTTGCATGAGCTCCCAAGTCTGAGGGAACACTGTATTGTTTGCTGTACTTGCGCAGCACGAACAGAGAACATTGTTATAGACAAATCACGGCGTTATCCCCTAAGGTTTTATGGGTAATGGTAATTGGCACCGCTTGGAAAAGCATCGCATTGTATATTTCTTATTCGGATGAGGCTCGTTGAGCCAAATAGCGCAGGGGGGTAATGAACCGATTAAGATACCCTACGTTGCCGTAAATATTTATAGAGCAAAATATAGCATATTCCGGAACGCGATTTTTCTTTCTATTCAAGTCCTGTGCTTCTGTCGGGCCATTCTGTTCTTCAATTATACACTTATATGCAGCATCCTGGAGACTGTTGTCAATTGCTAGATTGGTTTCTATCAGGTCTAACACTGGCGGGGTATCATTTTTATCGTCTCTTCGTAGTGAACAAGCTCGCACGTTTAACCTAACACCGCGGTCATTCTCCTCTCTTCTCCCTCTTGAGCGATCTTCCGGGGGCGGCTTGTGAGCCTCTAACTCGAAGTTCGTCATCGCCGTCGCCGTCATCATCTTCATCCATCATTTCCTGCTGCTGCTGTGCCAGACGAACACGTTTGATACGGCGCGCCATGGCTTGGTCCTGGAAGAACTCATGGTCGAATCGCGCACGTGTGAATTTCTGTACACCACGTTAGTCAACAGTGCTTGGATGATGGAGAGTGAACCGACCTGTGAGCATCCCGCCTGCGGACATTGAGATTCTCCTCGCATGGGTAAATACTCGAGCAGGGCGGCCTTCTCGAATGTGTGTTTGCAGTTTCGGCTGGTGTAAGGATCTTTCATGGGCTGTAATGTCAAAGGACAGTTAATGCTCTTGACCTCGCGCTCAACAGCAATATCATCGTCGTCGTCTCCGCCCCCGGCACCCGCCCCTGAGACAGCTCCGCTCATGATAGGCTCGCCATCGGGAGTAAACCAGCGCGAGGCATCCGGGAGCGGAGGTCCCTCATCGCCAGCCATTGCGTCGTGCCACAGCTTTTTGAAGCCGGCGTAGTCGTTATTAAGAGCGTAACGCTGGTGGACGGACATTTTTGTATATTCGGTGTCTTTCTTCTGGCGCAGGACTTTGTAGGCTTCGAGTATGCTTGTTGCAGCCAGCGGCTCCTGCTCGTCGTCGTGCTCGCCTCGTTGGGCCTCCACTTGTCTTTGCTGAGTGGCTTCTGTACTAACCGTGTCATACAGATCGCTGAATATGACGTCTTCGTCTTCCAATTCGGCTCTTCGGTCAATCATATCACGAATAGCCTGTTCCGATGCCGCAGTCAACGTGTTAATGCGCTCCTCGAACTCGGGAAGATGAGCTTCAAGGCGTTGCTCTTCCTCAGATTTCTCTGTCCCCCTCTCCTCTCTTCTGACTTTTTGGCGGGCTAACTCCTCACGCTGTACGCGCAATCTTTCGTGTATATCGCTAACGCTAAAGCCAAGTAGACGGACAGATTCGTTGATTTGCTGTTGATATGCGACTATTGAGCGGGTGTTTGACAGGTCGTGCAACTTGCGACGAGCTGCGTCGGTGAGTGGACATGCTGGTGGTTCGTACTCAGGTAACTCTGTAGATGAATTGCCAGTGCGGTTGTTACCTCTTCGAGACATGTTGAAATCTTGATATGGCAGCTGTATAATCAATTGAAGATTGTATTGATGTTTAAGCTGTCAGTGAGTGGAGTGTAGTCTTTGTTAGCAACGTGACACGCGTTAATTGAAAGGAGTCGCGACTTGGGTGAGTGGGTCCGTCCGGAGCGTATCGCTTACCCTAGACCTCACCACTAGTTCCTTTATTTTGGAGTTTTATTGCTGTCACAAGCTGCTGTGTATCTGAGCAAGGCAGTCAAGGTACCTATTGTAAAAGTCTAAGCTGGCAGGCTAGTATACATTGTTGTGAAGAGGCTTTTGCTATTCTTTCCTAGCAAACCACAGACAGGTAAGGTAAATCACAGTAACGCTTGCACACCTATAATTCAACGTACCTTCTTCAATGCCCCATGTTATTACAACCTTTTGAAAGGCTGTGGTTTTGATTGGTAGGAGCCCAACGGCAGTGCTGCTTCACTGATATTGGAAGGGCATCTCGATGAGTTGGGTTTCACAAAGTCAAAGACGACAATGTGACATATTTTGCGAGCGAACCGAAGAGAGCAGGGGTCCAAACCAAGCGCCTGTCGATCTGGACAATGGTTGGAATCGATGTCAATCAGGGTCCCTCCCTCTGAAACCTGAAATCGCAGCGTCATTGATATTGCCCTGACAAAATGAAGGGGATACCGAGAATCAATTATCAGATATTGATAGCGAGTAGCCCTTCAAATGGCGATCAGTAATAGACAAATATAAATCACAACAATAGCGACCAATTGATGATAGACACAGCAATGCATCAACGTCAATTACAGCTTCAGAGGAGATGCTCACTACCCACTCAGCGTGACCGGTGACGATGGTAGAGGTCTAAACCCCCAGGGCCAGGCACGGTGTAATGGACATGGACATGGACATGACATGGCGCATTGCTCTTCTCCAACCACTCGATGCACTTTTCGATGTCTACAGTCTTTAGCGAAAACCGACCAGTGAGATCCTTGTCTCAGGCGTTTGTCTTCAATCGGAGACAAACGAAAATAGGGCGGGCGGGGAGACGGAAGCCTCCAATGTGCTTGTACTTGATCGCGGCAACCAAGGCTCGGTTCCACACATCGAAGCCTTAGCAAGCCATCGCGCCTCAACACGAAACAAACTCTTTCTCATATTGGACCTGTTCATCGTGCATCGGCTACAGCATCGATCATGCAAAAGACGGTTGCTCGTGAAATGGGCCAAGGCTCGTCAACTACGCATACACATACGCATATGTGTTGCTTATTAGCGAGGAGGGTCCAGATCAGTCGAGTCCAGGCCGGCAAATGTTGCTGTTGGCAGTTTGCTGGATCGGTAATCAGCATCGTCGATGCTCTAGGAAGTCATCGTGTTGGCGGGCAGACAAAAGCAACAACAAAAAACAACCCGGGAGCTATCAACATCTATTGCATCTGATAATCGATTTGAAACGCCAAGAAGAAACAAACAACAAACAAAAAATAACAATCTATAATAAATCCGAAAGATACTGAGAGACACTGTATTGGCTTCATTTACAATGAAAACTGCCAACGACGAGATAGTGAGTGTACACTCATTGCACCGATCCAGAGGCCTAGTTCAAAGTACTCAGCGATCTCAGCAGTACGTACCCTTACGTTTCACTAATCTGACAGGTCGATTCAAGACTAAAGTGGAGACCCTGGTCGATGAGTACCGATCTTGTGTCTGAAGACAGTTGCTGGCGATCTCTTCAACTGCTCGGGGACCATGAGAATCGAGCACTCTCAACCAATCGACTGAGCCCCTACGAATTGGGTTTCTTTACCCCTACCCATTCGTATTACGCATACACCTTGTTGAGTGATCCAGACCCCTCTTTCAATGCCATTCAACCACTGTTGGCTGTCTATCGAAGCAAATATGAGGCTGTATTGCAAGCCCCCGGGACGCAAGAAAAGGTACAAATTATGCTCAAATATAGCCATCGATACAAGAAAATGATTTCCTCATTCTCAGTCAAATACGCACTAGTTGACCCCGACAGCAGCCGCAGCAGTTCATCACCATAAACAGCACACTACAATATAAAGACTATACCCACACCAGATCGTCATCATCCACACCCCCAAAGCATCAGCCGTCTCTGTCAATTCGCCTTCAGGGTCCATCACGATTTGCATTCGCATTTGGAAACCTCTGAAAGCTCCGCCCGCACGGTTATTCCCTGACAAGTCTGACTCTCTTCTGGGGCCTCATCTGGGATAACTATCCAGCCGCATCCTGGACGCTCCACGAGTCCCTCCTCGCTTACCTGTCAGTTCATCCATCCCTCAAACTTACATCCTATCCGCTTCCAGCTTTTCTATCCGACTGATACCTGACGACTCCAACATATTGCAACGCTGCTGACTGACTCCGTCATACCTGACCGCGTTTATTCTGGTGCTACCTTAGCTGCGGACACAGGGGCCTGGGCCTATATATCACCTTACTCATATCTCCTGTTATCCTCGACATGACAGCTTCCATGCGTACCATCTCTGCAACACTACCTCTGGGGTTTCCATCATCACGCTCACCCTCTCCTCACTGTTCAGCCATGGCGTCCAAGACAGTTTCAGCTATGAATCCCTGGGAGGTCAATGCTCTAAATGTAGGTTTTTAAAGTGATCTTCTTTCAAAGCGGCACCCATTGACTTTCATAGTACGAGTTTCCTCAAGAGGGTTCCTTCAACGTTGACGGCACAGTAAACTCTGCAGGTACCTGGCGCCGAGTTCAAGATCCCGTCATCTACCCTGGTCTCTACGCTCCCAGTGGTATCGACATCATGTCCATCTTGGTGAGTCGACTTACACCGCACTACTCTGCCCACAGGTCACTAACAAAGAACCAGTTCCGTGTCATGGGCCGACCAAACCCTCAAGTTGTTCTTGGTCCAGTGGACTGTTCTGTCGCTCTTGTCGTGTGCGATATGGGCCAGGCCGATGCCCCTGTTATCTATGTTTCTGACTCTTTCTCCGAACTCACTGGATACATGGCTCGTGAGGTTCTTGGCCGAAATTGCCGCTTCCTCCAAGCACCGCCAGGACAAGAACGGGCCCTCGACAGGAAGGGTTCGGACAAGGTCGCTTCACACCGCATGCGTCAGGCCGTCTATGCTGGAAGGGAGATCCAGATCCCCGTCACCAACTACAAGAAATACGGCCAGCCGTTTAACAACCTACTCACCATAATCCCCGTTCCTGTCGATGAAACTGGCCGCCGTTACTGTATCGGCTTCCTGAGCGAGATGGATTGAGTTGTCAAGCCAACCACCATCCTGCAGCATTTGACAACGCTCCCGACGACGATTTGACAACACGGATTGATAGTCTCAACCGCTTAACTACCGGCGACGCGATCTATACAACGCCGCGCAACGAAAGCAGGGGCTCTCCCTGTCATGAAATCCCATAACGACACCAACTCCTTACATCTATCGGCATACAAACCTGGTCTACCAGCTGTCTCCGACATTCTTGTCCGAATTGCACTCACTCCAGACACTTTTTTGGTCTTGGAGTGCTCACCCAGTTCCGGTATCTCTCTGCTTCAAGGCATTTATGAAAGATTCAGGATACCCTCCGCATTAGCATACTACTTCTTTTCAGTCAACACATTTACGGCTCCTTATTTCGGAAGCACTTTAAGGTGTTCAGGTCTTTTCACTAGAACAAATGGTTAAGCGTTGTTATTTTGTTCCCTATGTCTTGGTCTTTTCTTATCATAGTTTGATGATTTACGCCCCCATGTAAGACTTTTGGATTTTTAGATTTCATTTGCTGGAAATCAAGCTCGGGCTTGTATAGTACAGCAGCGTGGGTCAGGAAGAGACAGTTTTGTTTGTTATTAAAAAATGCTTTGAGGCACGAGCATACCCTGTTAGGCGCTTGAGGAGTACACATACATTTGATTTGATTTGTTTGGCTTAGTGGGTTCTTGATGTGATGGGCCAGGCAAGATGGTCACGAGGGCCTGAGTCTGAGGTGTGTGGAATCACGACGAATTGCAGTAAAAGACAGTATCGAGGGATGTTGTGGATGATCTGTCAGCCATATCAGATCATGGAAACACATACAATAAACATTCTGAACCAACAGGATTTCCTTTTCAGCCGGCATTTGTCTATGATTGTCCCATATCAACCGACAATCCTTGTCTCGATCTCCAGGCCTCCCTGTCATGCCACAAGATCGAGCCAAGGGTTTGACAGGTCAAATCAACACTGTACTTTTACTGTACACTGATGCCCAAAAACCCAAAAATCAAGTCAGGGAATAGCAAAATGGGTCTCCGACGTTTCCTGTCACTGCCAAACTTGGTAAAGGCGCAAATAAAATTTCGTGTCAGAACTTGGCGATTGCTTCAACGACTTGATCAAGAGAGGGTCAGAGGTATCAGCTCAAGAGAGAACTTGATGATTTTACTAATAAATATATTCAATGTAAACTCCAGTTAGTGGATACCGCTACGTGGTGTCGATGATCTAAGCCTACCAAGGAAACTTTTTTCAGAGACTGACAGAGAGCCGTCGTGTAAGTGCGTTGGCTATACCCTGACTGGACCCTTGTGTAAACAACGGGCTTCTGAAGCCAGATCCCATATATTGTCTTTGTTCATTGGTCGTTGTTCAAAGCATAGCTTGAGATGCGGGTTTCACTACACTACGGGGCTTCCTGACAGGCTTTAACAAAGGTGTATTTGAAACACATGTCCCATGCGTTGCCTATGAAGCCGCCAGTGTCGGGATTTTGATATGGGGGACGCTCCAAAGAGTCAGGCTCTGGGGGTCTGTCTACGTTTACCAAAGGGTGGGACGGTGCTTAGCTGAGGGTCATAACTTCGGGAACTTCTGATCTTGCAGAGACATTAAGCCAACTCAGGGTCTTTCTGTCATTCTCCGCTTGCCGTCGCTTTGAGGGCAAATAGGGAGGACCGATTAGTTAAAGAGTGATTTTATAAGAACTTTTAACTGGATAGTGTATATTATACCCATTGGGACAGGCCAGAGGTCATTAGCACGAATCAAAAGATACTCGTTCCGTGTAGAATATAGGCTAGATGCCCTTCGATACTCGTACCGGTAGGAATAGCACTTGACGTAGAAACTCCAGGGATTCTCGACTGCTCAGATAATGAATGTCCTTAGCCTAGAAAGCTTTTCACATTGGAAGGCAAATGCTGCCTATCCAAGCGTGAACAGTTTGATATTTTCTTGATAGCCCAAAGGCTTCTGTTGTCGCCGATCATGACTGGATGGGGATATGTGTTGTTACCTCTGAACCATGCTTAATGTTCTGTGTAATACTTATCCAACATGACTAGAAAGCAACGAATCAAGAGCTTTACTTTTGTTGATAATAAACTATGTGAAGTTCAAGCCCAGATATCCCTGACAAGCACAACTTTTACATATTTGTCCAAACTCCAGCCGTATGTAATAATCAGAAACTCAGCCAAAAACCCCATCCCTCGAGTTAAACTCCCTTCTGATTGAGAAGTTTCACAAATGCCAAAGTCTCAACTACCCTTTTGTCCAGACACCCTGCGCTATGCTAGCCTCCATACCATGTAATAAGTCTCACATGTTTTCCATAAAAATTGCCTAGGCATTCATGCCATAAAATCATCTTCAATACTACCTCGTCCACTTGGTTGGTTGAGATCAATTCTGCCAGCTCCGTCCACAATGTCAGTAGTCTCCTGTTCGCCCGGTGCAGACGTACTCGAGCGGACCTGCACCTTGACTTCGCCTTGGATACCATCAACTCTTATTGTCGACACGGTGGTACCGCCAGGAGCAGGTCGAAGGTTTGGTGGTGGTGAGAGGTTGACAAGTTCACGGAAGAAGTTATTGGCAGCTTCACAGCCGTCCAGCAGCCACTTGAGACAAATCGTCACTCGCTCCTTGGCATACGGGTTGTGGTCATCGTAGGCGCAGCAGTTCAGAAGAGGCACAATTCCGTTATACTTTACCATCTGCATCTGCACATCAGGGTTTCCAGGGCTGCTCTGACCTTGAGGTGGTTGTAAGAGAGTGGCTATAATGGTAAAGATTTGCCCTTTGATTCCGGACCAGGGGAACTTGTGCGCTGGCTCCTGCATGGGAGGCGGTGGCGGTGACGGGGGATGTCCATCATCTGCTGCAGCGTATGGTCGCTCAACCATAGGGTTGCCGTCATTATCATTTCGGGGTGATCGCTTGGGGATTTCGATAAGAGGCTTCTTGGGCACTCCAGCCTCCAATCCAGTCAAGATCGTGATAAGATCGTAGATAGCCTCCCACTCGATCAGTTTCGCCCGAGTGTCCAGCATCTCGGCAACGGTCGTGAGAAAGTCGAGGTACTGGGCCAGGCCATCCTTGGCACGTTCCATATCCCAGCTATCCACGGGGAACTCGGATGGGTCGCAGTTCTCTTCCCGAATTTGAGCTTGAAGATGCATGAGAGCGGCACATTCGGGGACAATGCGGCTTCGGAAGAAACTCAAGAAGAAATGAACAAGCTTGATGTCACGGGTATTGTCCTTGGCCTCCTGAGAAGCTGAGTTGTTTATTCGAGCTCTGAACATGTGGTTGACAAGTCGTAGAAGGACTGTCTGAGCGGGCGAGATGATATCCTTCGGAATACGCAGTGAGTTCCAAGCATATGGAATCAAGGCGCTGTGATGAAGGGCTTCCACAATCTGAGTCGTGACCTGGAAGATGAGTGACTGCTCATCCTTCTCCCAGACCGCAATGAAGACTAGCATCTCTCTAAGGAGACTCTTTCCGCAGTCAAGAGCCAGGAACATGCGACATCGGGTCTTCTGAAGATTCTCGCCTGCTCGAGTCAACCCTGAACCGGCGTTGTCCAAAATGCATGACTTGACAATCATGTGCAGAGCCTCGATCTGTTTGGGATCCAAAATGTTGGGCACTTCTGTTAGCAGGCCGGTCAGTGGTCCCTCTCCATAGGATTCGTCATCATCGGCGTCTTCTTCGTCCATAATATCCTCCACGTAGTCGTGAGCATACTCATGATCATGATCATGATGGTGATGGTGGTGATGATCGTGATCGTGGTCATGGTCATGGTCGTGATCACATTGGCATACACACTCATGGTCATCTTCGTGGTCGTGGTCATGGTCGTGGTGATGATCATGGCCATGGTTACACTCGTGGTGATGATCATGGTGATGATCGTGATGGTGCTCATGCTCATGCTCATGTTCATGCTCATGATCGTCGTGTTCACAGTGATGGCAATGCTCGTGTTCCGAGAGCTCTTCCTCCTCAACAACACCCGGTGGCGGAGAGTGGTCTGTTCCACAAGAGTGAGCGTATCGATGCACGAGGTTATTGCGGCAATGTTCCAAGCGGCTCTGAGCAAATTCCACAGATGGCATCAGGACGAGCCATTCTTCATAATTTGGATCGCGGGCGTTCAGCCACCAGGTATCAACTTCTCTCGAGACGCGCCCATATGCACGGTCTTGTTCGAATTTATCCGTCTCATCAGGCTTCCATACTGGGTTGATCTTCTCCTCGGTATTGGCAACATCTCCAGGAACATCCACAGAGCCATCTGGAAGCCAGTTCCAAGCCAGTGGTCGAATCGGAGCGAGGTTGCCGGGCGGTTTTGAGGCTTGGTTCTGGGCGTAATCTTTAAGCAGCTTCCTGGCAGTGTCGCATAGCTTGGAGTTCCTATCGAGCCAGTGCTGGACCTGTCGCTTTGCCACGTCTGGCCGGAAGCCTGAACCATCGCCTAGACTCTCCTCGGGGCCCGAAAGCGCACCGTCATCATCAAATAGAACATCAAACCAGAAAGACATCTTGTTCCTGTCGTGTTTGGCCGTCCAGTTGTGGGCTTGCTGTAACGATGTTACCAGCAGCTTTTTGTCTAGGTTGTTTGTTAGTTTACCAGTATGTTTCGGCATCACGGATACCTACATAGTTCTGTGACATCACCGAGCTTTAATCTCTGGTTCTCATCAAGAATCTCTCCGTCGTAGCCCTTACTCGTTACGTTGACACAGAGAATGATTGTCTGATAGACCATTTGATCAAAGTGAACCGCCGCGCAGATGTCTTGCGGCACTTCGGGCTCAGCATTCACGAGAAGATTCCTCGCAATATGCATAAGCTTGATGAGAGTGGCTATGTCCTCCTTAATTGTCGCATGGTTCATAACAATCAAGGCAGTGCTCTCCTGAGGAGTGACGCCCTTCTCCGGATCGTTGAGGCTCGACAGCGGCCCTACAGATCGTGTGGTGAGGCTGGGTATGGCAGCAGCAAAAATTCTTGTGAGCCAGATCCAGATCGCCACATTTCTTGAGATGGCTTCGCTGCACGCTCGTTAGTGATGAGATTCGCGTAGAATACGGAGGCTGAGACTTACCGAGCCTTGCGTATTGTATGTGTTTTTTCTAATGTTTTTGTGATCATGGAGCTGACTTTGGCTGCTGTCTGAGGACCCATGGGAGGAGACTGAGTGTAGTGGCCTTCAAGACAGACGAGGGCGGCAGCGAAGCATCGCTCCTCGATGGTTTCATCAGGACCATTCTCATGAGCCTCGTTCAGCAGATTTGCGTTGTCGGGAAGTCGCGTCATTTTATCATTTCTCGTCATGACATCCATATACAGTCGTTGATAGTCGATGTGATAAGTACGTATGTAGCGTTGTGGCTGTATTTGGTGGGTGAGGTTCTGGTGGGCTAAATTTTGGCGGAGCTAGGTCGGAAAATTTTGGCCGGCTTGGTCAGCATAAGAAAGAGGATGAGGAAGGCAAATAAATGTGAGACTACGAATTTTGAGGCTGCATTTAAGTTTTTTTAGATTAACAGAAAAAGATAGAGAAGACCCAGCTCCATCGTCAAATTATAAATGTTTTCGATGGGTCAATGTCGAGAAAGTGAAATATTAACTGAGTGTGAAAGATAACTCAACCCCGCCAAACCAATGGTAACACAGGCCTCTTGAAGGAACAAAACACCAACACAGCAGATCTAGCAAAGACAGATTCATGAAAACGCAAACTACTCTATCGAAGTACTGTTGATTCACCCTGGGACGCCTTTTCGGAACGACCTTTGTTGGCTGATCCCAAGACGATGCAGTGACTGGTCAAGTATTTACAGAATACAGAGTACTATGAGGTGACAATCAATCTCATGCCAAAGATTTGATTGATATCTTCAAATGTGCCAACCAATGGCAGAGCTCCCAAGGGTCCACGACCCCTCCATCCCACCGCTGTCCAAGCACGTAAGCTTGGTCATGGCGGCGGGGTAGTTCCAAGTTGCGCTGGCTGAGGACTAGACAAGACGCGGCAGATATTTCTTCGCGACGACGATAACCTCCCCTTCTCATCGACGTTCCAAGTCTTTGCTCCAACTACTTAATCTCGGTTTCAATTCGTCAATATGAGTGACCTCCCCACTACTTTCGACAGTGCGTAGACTATCCGTCCGTATCTATCAATAGAGGCGCAATACTGATTCTCACCTCACCCTCATAGAGCCTGTCCATATCGCCGTGATTGGCGGTACTGGTCTCGGCCAACTCGAAGGCTTCGAACCCGTCGCTGCTCTCAACCCCATTACACCTTGGGGACCCCCGGCCTCGCCGATTCAGATCCTCTCCCACAAGGGTGGCTACGTCGCTTTCCTTGCTCGACATGGTATCCACCATCAGTTTGCTCCTCACGAGGTCCCGAATCGCGCAAACATCGCTGCTCTACGACATATCGGTGTTAGATCCGTCATTGCCTTCTCCGCCGTCGGCTCCTTGCAAGAGGAGATCAAGCCTATGGACTTTGTAGTCCCGGACCAGGTCATTGATCGCACAAAAGGTGTCCGTCCCTTTACCTTCTTTGAGGGTGGTGTAGTTGGACATGTTGGCTTTGCCGACCCTTTCGATGCAGGTCTTGCCAAGGTGGTCAAGGCTTGTGCAGCTCATATGGAGGGTGACGGCGTCGTCTTGCACGAGAAGGGCACAGTCATTGTAATGGGTAAGAACCCAGTTGAAGAAGAATTGCCAACCTACCTGAGTATCATCTGACAAACAATATAGAGGGGCCGCAGTTCTCAACTCGCGCCGAGTCGAACATGTATCGATCCTGGGGAGGATCTGTTATCAACATGTCGACCCTTCCTGAAGCCAAGCTTGCCCGCGAGGCCGAGCTGGCCTACCAGGTGATTGCTATGGCTACCGACTATGATTGCTGGCACTCGTTTGAGGATGTTAATGTCGAGCTGGTCATCAAGTACATGAAGGCTAACAACGAAAATGCCAAGCGACTCGTAGCGGGTGTCTTGGATCGACTTGCTGAACTCGAGAATAGCGACCTGGTCCAAGCTACGCACTGGGCTGGTGCCTCTCAAGGAGCTGTCAAGTTCATGACCAAGCCAGCTGGTCGTGATCCCGAGGCTATGAAGAAGGTTGAGTACCTTTTCCCTGGCTTCTGGGAGGAATAGTACCTAGTTAAAAGCAGAAAGAGACGGATATTCAAGGGCGAACCAAAGTACACCAGGACACATAGGCTTTTGTTGTGATAGAGGCGTTATTGTAAAGCGGCGGAACAATCATTGGCCATCGATATGAGTTTGAAACCCATGCATCTGCTTGCTTGTTGATGAAATAATTAGAATCATGAACTCGTCGATGGACGCAAAGGTCCAATGGAGGTCAGAATAACGTGAGCTATCGAGATCACAGGCCCCAATTGCTGTTGATCAGAGCTTTCTGATAGGACGGTAAAGTTTGTTCACGACGTCACCAGGCCACGACTCAATAGTCAATGGGTGTTGAATGACCCCTGATCCCTGACAAGGGTTCGTTGATGCATCGTCCACACCCGAGGCTCATGGCTGAAGATGGCTTTTTTTGTGGCAGTCGATTTCTGGTGTCACTCTTTGATGTCGTGTTTTCTCTTTTGTTTCCTCCCAGGCCCTGCATATGCCCGTTGATGTGGCAAAAGCGGCTCTTACGTAGTTTGTCTGGCCCACTACGTCGCATGCATTGATGATTCTCCTGCCTGGCGTTTTTGCCGTGAAGCATTGAGGCCCGAACATTGGCATGCCGTACTGTAAGAACAACTCAGGATATGAGCTGTAAAGTTCTCGGGACCACAATTACTAAGTTTTCAAGCCTTCCTGTGCCTCGTATCCATGTTCGCGAATCACAAATCGGCAACGGCCCGCCTTTCAAAGGCAGATGTCTGCCAGGGTCCTTGTCAAATACTACCTGACATTTCTTGCAGCTCACATTAGTCTTGCAGCACGGATGGTCGCTGTACAAACTCCATGAAGATGTCCTGTTATAACAGAAGATCTTCACGCTGTCAACCCTCCCTGGACACCTCTTGAGTGTTGATGACAACCTTGTACTTAGTGATGCAATAATTGGGTGTCCCGCTTGAATAATAATTTAATCGTCTTACCTGCGTACGCGGTGTTGTGTACAGATATGGCCGAATCCAGGTACTTTGCACAGCGACACGGGCTTAGCTGTCACCACACCCTCTTTGCTGCGCGTCCTTTAAACGCAGACGCCGCTCGACTGCATCTTGAAAAAGGTTCGATCAACAAGATTCTTCTCGGCCGGGACACTGGCATATCCTGTGGCAGCGCATGCAATGCTGATTCCGACTCCGCGATCTCTGGAGTTCATGTCGTCTCGGTTGTTTTCTCTTTTGTACTGGCCTTTTACGCTCTAGGTTTGTTCGCTGAGGAATCGAGTAAGGTATTCCGAATATCAGAGCATCTCAACAAGGTATCGAAACCAAGCCCGAACGCGTATCCAGATAACGCTGTCCTTAGGCTGAATTGAACTACTCTATAACAGGTGGTTCTAGTGAGACATCTTCACTTACAATGGTGCGATATGTGAGTTGTTTGGCTGATCGAGACAATATGAATCAGCAAAAAGCGAGTCCACATTGAATACATGCTCCAGCATACCCAGGTATTCGTTAGAATCAACTTCCTCGTTGTAAAAGTGAACATTCTATCGTCCGTTATCAAAGACTTCGTGCCCGGCTTGCACCTCCTGAGACCCATTCATGGTAGGCGGAGCCGATAGCCTCGAAAGGCTGGCTGAGAGTAGGGTAGGAGAAGCCACCCCTAAGCGTGGAGTTGACGAAGAAGATCAGCCGGACTTGCAGGCCGACCCGAAATACGCCGGTCTCCGTGTTGACAGGTCCGGGGTGCGACAGATTCCGCCCACGTCGACTCCGTGGTCACGGCGGAAGCACAGGCGTTTCGGCGCGGGATAGCGGATCATTTGAAACTAGTAAGATCCAAGTTTGGCAATGCTTGAGAGCTGCAAAAGGCTTCGCACGCTAGCAATGGATTGAGTCTTGACTGATGGATGGCTCAAGGTATCAAGTCATTCCCGGAGCACTACCAGGAGAGAGTTCAAATCACAGCATAGAGACTATCCGTAATATGCAGAAAGACAGCCGAAATGAACCAACTCCCCATTTTCTCCACAGAAATCACCACGGTATGCGATATTTGCTTTTGTGTCGTGTGCCTTTTTCAGCTGTTGTGTCGACCAGTATTATCGCTCAACCAACCCCTTCGCCAGATCCCGAGTTCTAAGACACGAAAAAGGTTGACCAGCTGAATGCTCTTGAATATTTTCGTCTCAATGCTGACATGACTCTAGACAGGACGATGGCTTGACATGAGAGAACTGTCTCCGTGAAAAGCAGAATGGCGGCGGAGCCATGACTATACCTTGACTCGCGTGTACACAGAACACTGCACTGTTATGCGTCTAATTCTTGGCTCCAGCTTGGCTATCACTGACTCAATAATGCGTCGTTCCTCACCTAAGCCTTAGAGCTGCGTTACCAAGCGCTGTCAAAGCATGGGCCCGCAAAGATTATGATCTTGTGTGGATTTCCATCTACCGGTCTCGCAGGAGAATATGAGCTTGATGTGTATTGCAGTAGCTGCGACGCCAGTGAACGAAAACCTCCTTTCTGCAAACGGCTGGCTCTCCGTGAAGACTTGATATCCACGCTCTCTTCTCCTCAGGTCAATTGCGGTGTGTTTTGTGAAGCATTTGAGGTCTCGACAGCTCCAGACTCTGACGTACAACATACGCACGGATATAGCAGCTGAGTTAATGATCGACGGGCGTCAACATGCGTCTCTTCCCGAGTGGGCATTAGTAGTTGATCCCACGTGGCATGTGACAGACTGGAAGAAGCAAGAAGAAGGAATATCAAGGCTCATGAAGACAGAAAACACGCAAGTCGTTGTCGGCTGTAAGACAAGCTAGGGTACGGCGGAGCATTTGGATACAATAATAACGTCTCTGAAGGACCAACGTGCAGGGGACTTGCGAGGCTAATAAGCGATAGTGCCGTGGCTTGCTTGTCAAGTATCCTCGAGTACTGAAAAAACCATTGCACTGTGATGATGCTGGCTTCTCATTTGTCCATCATAACTGACAGAACTGCATCGCTAAAGCCCGCGAGGTTCAACAAAGGCGGGCGGGTTGTTTTCCGGTCGAATGGCAGCGTAAGCGAGCCGGCAATAGTGTTATACCTGGTAGTTGTAAGGTTGCGCAAGGATGGAAGGTTAATAAATGTCTTGGATCTCGGATCACGCTTAAGTCAACCGCGGCCTCGTAATTGGCCTCGGCTAGCGATTCAGCAAGCACAATCAACTCCTCCTGCTGTTTCCGTGTTAGGTCCTTTTGGAAGATGACTGTGAAATGAAGTCTTGGCGTCCAACATATCACACAGAGTATCATGACATGACATTACATTACATTGCATCGGATATTACATTGGACATTAACCGTGCCGCGTCTTGTCATGTCTTGTTTGTTGAGTAGTTAAAGAGCTCAAAGACAAGGATCACCTGATATGACCAGCAATCGTCACCACTAACAAATTGATTTTCAGCGGTAATCAGGAAAAGGAAAGATTAATTGCTCGCTACTCCACATGCCGTGGGATGAATTGTGGTTCTCTTCAAGATTGTTTGCTTTTTTGAGGCTCTCGCAATATGACAGCTTCAACTTGGACGACGTGAGCTCTCTATAGTGAGAAGAACTTGGCAGACAAAAGTGCGTTGAGTTGTAAGTCCCAAAATGCATGGAATTGACCAGTTTGTTGAGCATTGTAACATTCCCATCTCAATTAGGGCTATCGGTGATTTCATAGCTTGTGGTTTGTGGTTTGTGTTGTGTGTTGTGTGTCCTGTGCGTGCGTTGTGTGCTATTCCCCCTGTCCATGCCCTGGTTTCTCGCTTGACCGTCGCGTTACCGTCCAATAAAGACCTTGTCCACATTCAAAAGGCAACTATTGACGTGACAGCACGGATTGGCGTCCTCAAGGACATCGCATAAGATGGTATTGTTGGTGAAAAGCAGTGATTAAGAACAAACCAACTATAGGTAGCTCTTACCAGCACGTTGGGAGTGGCAAATCAATGAAGGCCTGGGGACACCCACAACCTTTCGGCCCTGAAGTCCGGTAGAGTCTAGAGAGAACACCTGTGCAGGGAGACAACACCATTAGAGAGGATCCTGTTGTGTTACCACACCTCACCAGCCCCCAAAACAGGGTGACAAACCCCAATCGCGATCTATCGGGCTGCTTACTGGCTAGACACAGCCCAGGATGTGATGTAAGTGAGCATCCAGAACACCCTGTCTTCTGTCCGGAGCATATCGCCTTCAAATCTGCAGAAGGTATCATTTTGGTCGCTTTCAAAGACTAACAAGCACTACCAAGTGGATCTTATATTCCTGGACTTCCAGTCAAACTCTCAGAGCCCAAGCAGGAGTGACTAATTTCTTGTGCTATAGCAAAATCTGGTGTTGCTATAAGGCTGTGAGAACGGTGATATGGTTGTGAACGACCCTCCATCACTACAGAAGGGTGTGTGTGCCCGCATAGGGAAACCTGTCGATCGAAATGTTTAAGTCCACCCCGCTTACATAGGTAGGGAGGTGTTCTCTTAGTATGTATTACCAATAGCGTTCATCATCATGCAAGGCTATATCCTGTCATCGGACGTGATCGAGCTCTCGTCAGAGGCAGTGCATACTGACCAATTTGCGCTATCTTGCAGTTTTAGGCGGCAACTATACCCGGTTGATAACAAGCAAGTTGAGCCTTTCCACCATGAGCTGGGTCTGAAAGCGAAGGTGTCTGAATTGAGTTCGTCAGTCCGCGCCTAAGATCATAGAGGGGTGGCATCCAATGCTTATAACGTCACTAATCGAAACCCATGGTGATAGTTGAACCTCTATTGTGGAACCCTGCGCTGTTAATTGAGTTGAAGCCGAATCCATATGGCTCTGGAATAGTCAGCCATGGGAATAGAAACATGATGACGAAAACCAGAGCAGGAGGATCTCAGGATGCAAGACTGTTGTGAAGTAAACAACTGATAGCTGACGAATATCGCCGGCCGCGCAAGCCGCGTTGCCAGACGTCGGCGTGTCGTACATAGAATCCATTCGAGCATTAATGTCGTCTTTCTATAGGAAATGCCTTGCCATTGAGATTCAATGATTCCAGAGGCCCCAATTAAGTCTGGGCGGACCGCGGGAAGAAAAGGAAACCATTTTAGCACCACGGGAGTTCCCTTCCTTGCCCTTAGTTGAAGTCTACCTTGGCCAAGACTTACGTACATGCAAACGAGCCCCATCAAGAACGTTGAAGCTTGAGTTTGATGCTCGAGGCGGCCTCAGGGTCCAGAGTCCACCATGTTCAAGACTGAGCTTCAGAGTTCCGCACATCTTATAAAAACCGGGGGTATATCGCCAGGTACTGGAAGCCCTCCAGCTCAGAGTTTGGTCCAGGTTGGTTTAGTTTAGTGCCAGTTTAGTGCAATCGAACCCTTGCAATAGCGGCGGGCTATTTTTCTGCATCTCACTCTTGCAGCACACCTCCCTCCACTTCAGGACGAACCACATTGGATCAGAGAAGGGGCCTGGATACATGGTACTTACTTGACGAATCTCGACTGGACACTCCGAAACAAACATCTTCCTATACAGGGATCTCTAGCAGAATCCATCTGAACTCCAACTCTGTCAAACTTTTCAACCGCATTGCTTCGTTGCACGTATGCCTAGTAGCAACTGCAGCAGCTGGACAGGTACGCAATCTTCCCCACCGCCTCCATATCACAGGCCATCGAGAGATGCAACAATGATCTGTGCCGCGGTAGAATGGGGCATAATTGGGGCCGAGCCTGGTCAAGCAGCCGGAGAGCATGCTCTTTCCAATGATGAATCAACAGGCGGTCAAGGTGTTGAGATTTAACCGTGGGACAACGACAATGGCATGCTCCATCTTCGGAAAGACTCGCCTTTGTTGCTCGAGATTCGCAGCAGGACCCCAGGCGATTTTCACCAAGGGCTCTAAATAGAACAGCTGAGGGTGTCAGGAACCGCCGTTGAGATAGCACTGGGGATCAATAACGCCATTGTACTACCCACAGAATCAAATCATCACGCTCTCAGTCCAAGAAGGGGAATGACTAGAAGCTTTGTAACCAATGGAGTCCGACCTCAACCACGCTATCTTCCCATCTGTCACGCTCATGCTGCACTCTAGCTTGAGCGGGATCCGTCTCAAACCATGACGTGCATCTGCTTGCCTCCCACCGTTCAGGGCTGGTCAGATTGGGGGTGAACAAAGTGCCCTGCCCTACCCTGCCCTTTAGCGCAGCCACCTTGCCTGAGAATAACTTCAAGGCTCTCCCTTCTCTGCGCCAAGGTGACCAGTCATCTGTTCAAAACCTGCCACCAACTCCACCTGACTTTCCACAGACCATAGCAAACGAGGCATGGAGGGGAAAATAGCGCCCGGCACGGCTATAACGGGTGAAGGCGGGTCTGTGGGGATAAAGATGGGTCGTTCAGATTCCTGAGAGCAACTCATCTCATTATTGGATTGATCCATATCATCACGTTGAAGAAGTCAAGATGTGCTGGTGCCTTGAAGCCTGCCGCGAGTTGGCTTGTGCTGTGTTTTACGAGTTTTGCAACACAACCTCGAGCAATTGTGGAGGGGACCTGGACACAGGCCATAGGCCCCAAATGCCTAAATGGGCTATTGTTTCTCACCACATCCTGGAGCTTCATTAGCGTGTTCTGCAGGGGCATGGACTGCCTTGGTACCGTAGCATGTGGTTAAAGCCGAAGCTGAAGTATCTATATGAGTGCAAGAGGTGAGCTCAGTTTCATATCAGTCGAAACATGACACTTGTAAGACTAATACGAGAGCGAGACACGTGAAACAAGGCAAACAACACTATAGATTGATTGTCAGTACCAAGAAGAAAAAGAAAAGGTAGCAGGCAGTTCCAAACTGCGAAAACAAGGGTCTTGATATCTTCCCCAGCACATACCGGAACCCCATGTCTTATGGTGGGGAGGTCAATGTCGAAGCATGAGAATGTCACCCTCCACGCTCTCGCCCTAATGTAGGATGAACCACTTCTGGACATGGCCAAGATCCATCCCATTTTATTCTACCACCTTACGCACGCAAACACACTCCAAGTGCTGGGGTATAGCTATGGGTATGGGCGTGTTATCCAGCAGCAGCAGCAGACCAGCTGCATTGCCTATGCACTGCACTGGTACTGACGTTGAGCTGTCAAAACGGCACCACAGAAAGAAAAAAAAAAGAAAAAAAGAAAAAGAATCAGACATTGCGCTGCTTTGTTTTAACAGACAGGATCCACGCTGCCACAACGGCAATTCCCTCTCTTTTTGCTTGAATCGCCTCGAATCAGATCGACTCAAATCATATCACGGCCCTTGCTAGGTAGTCCAGTGCCTGACTGCCTGCCTCGTTTGCTCTCACACATTCCTATCGTCTGCGGCCCTTCTTCGAATCATCCCTGGGCGGTTGTCTCCATTGAGCAGTGACAGCCGGTAGCAGTGGCCGGTGTCTGCCAGTAACTTGACAGCGGTAGTAATCACAATAACGGCCTTCTCACATCTGTTTGCCGGGTATAAAATCGGGAAGCGCGTGCCCTGAATCGCAATCTCTTTCTGCTTCACTCGCTAGCATCGAGGTTGTTGTAGACGATCTCAACCGCCAATACCTTTTTCAAACCTTTTTTTTTTTTTTTTGAATACAACACTGCCATATCGTGCCGTGTCCTGACGTTCCACAGCACGCGCTTCTTTTTTTTTTTTTTTTTTTTTTGAATCTTCGTAAGTGGTATTGTTGACCCTGAGTCGTGGAACTGTTTGTGCGTACTGGGCCCTGTTAACCTTGAAGTACAGTCACACACTCCTCCAATTTTGCATAACGACATTGGAAAAACGAATACTTGGATTGATTGATGTTCTTCGATTGCTATGATGGACCCCAAGAATGATGCTCCTGCCCATGGAGCCGTAGTCGATATCGGTGGTAGCAACATGTATGATGGTGTTGGCAAGCGATTGCAAGAGGCCCTCACGGCCCCGTACTCTCCAACCTCCAAGCCCACGCTGCCTGACGAATTACTGTACGACGATGTCGGATTGCCGATCTGGAATCAGATCATCTTCACCCCTGAGTTTTATCAGACTCATGACGAGATTGCCTTGTTTGATAAGCATGGCGCCGACGTTGCTGCGCGATGCCCAGCTGGTGTCACAATTATCGATCTAGGAGCTGGGTTAGTTCATCCTCTATTGCCCCGCACTCTGCCCACCCTCAATGAGTGGTGGCTGTAAGCTTACCCTGTCCATACTAACACGGCTCCGTCCAGTGACACTCGCAAGGTTGGCCACCTTCTCGCTGCCTTTGAAAAGGGCAAAGTTCCCGCCAAGTACCTCGCATTGGACATCTCCAGATCGTCGCTGAACCACAATGTCAAATACCTCGTGGAGCAGCGCCCGAGCCCTGAATCTTCAGTGACCTGTGCTGGTATCTGGGGTACCTTTGGCGATGGCATGAGCTATATCCAAAAGATCTCGACACCCCGTCTCTTCCTCTCGCTAGGTTCGGTTCTCTGCAACGATCCTTGGCCTGAAGCACTCGCTCACCTGAAGTTCTGGGCCGATGCCCTGCGACCTGACGACTTGCTTCTGATTGGAATGGACGGTCACACCCTTCCCGGTAACAAGGAGAAGATCTGGAACGCCTACCACTCTTGCGACGACCTCTACCACAAGTTCTTCTTGAATGGCTTCAAGCATGCCAATCGCCTGGCAGGTGAGGAATGGTTTCGGGAGGAGGACTGGGAACTCCTCGCGCAATTGGAGGACGAGCCCACTACTCGTCATCGGTTCTTTTTCCGGGCCAAGAATGATGTGAAGCTTAAGAAGATGAGCCGCACCATCCAGAAAGGCGAGGAGTTCGACTGGTTCGATTCTCACAAGTACGGCGAAGATAACGTCCGCCTCATGTGCTATAAGGCGGGGCTGAGCGTAATCGATGTCTGGCAGGCCCCAGGATCGGAGTTCCGTAGGTTCCCTCCTATTAACATCCCCTGGCGACTTCTTTTTTTTCTTCTTCTTCCTTTTTTTCTC
The DNA here is from genome assembly GCF_020744475.1 of Fusarium redolens. NCBI lineage: Eukaryota > Fungi > Ascomycota > Sordariomycetes > Hypocreales > Nectriaceae > Fusarium > Fusarium redolens. The sequence continues at coordinate 1,403,718 of NW_025763666.1, read as the reverse complement.
TCTCTTTTTTTCTTTTACGATTTTCATACTGATATTGTTTTCAGGACAATATCTCGTTCGCCGTAAAGACAGCAAGGACCAGCGAGACGACGCCGACAGTGCCGTTTCGGGAGTCAGTTATTAATCTGTCTCCGCGGCTGGCCGCTACCATCACATCTAATTCCTAAAAGAATTTTCACCAAAAGGCGGGCAACTATTGCTGAGAATATCTGCGAACAGTACCTTTTACGAGTAAGGAAGGTATTGTAATCCCAAAATGGATGGACAGATCAAAGTTTGTTCGTTGCGTTCCGTCAGGTTAGGCACAGGGTTTCCTCTTCTTCATCGAGGACCTTTGCAACAAGGTGTTCCCACCAAGGGTACCTCTTACCGATAGCTTTGGGGAGAGCAGTTGGATCTGATTGGATTTGTACTTCTTTGTCAATCCATTTCCAGATGCGCAAAAGCGCATCGTACAAGGGGGGGACGCTCTGAGGTAATAGGTAATTAGCTCCTAATTCTGCAACTAGAGTAATGTTGGATGCAGTAGACCTGGGCAAGGGCAGAACCAGCCTGCGGCTTGCCATAGATTACTAAAAAATGGGAGGTTTGCGTTTCTCTTTTTTTCTTCTTTTTTTTTGCACTTACACTGCGAACTGGCGTTTGAACCACTTGTTCGAACCAACCCATTGAAACTTCCTTGTGTATAGGTTCAGTAGCGAGTAAGCCCAGAAAAAACACTGGTAACAAAGGTGCTTGAGCTGTAAAGTGAGACCCCGATGTAGGCATAATTCGTATGCAACGGGCAAGATCATCAAGATTGGTAAGAACTTCCGGGTGGTTTCGAGGCAGCCTAGAGGTTCAGTCAGCGAGCGCTCTTGCCACTGTCGTTAAGTTGAGTGTTGGGCCGGCAGAGAGGGAGGGAGTAAGTCGAGCTGTTGCAAAATCAACGCTCGTTATCCCAATGGATCTCCGACTTCTTCCTGTTTGTCCACTTCGCTCCCTCCTCCTTTTCTTCCCCGTCATCACACATTCGTACCTCAGAAGACGACATTGATAATAAATTATTGCGGCGATCCTCCATGCCTCAGCTGTAACCTCCGTCATGATTTGATTCGAATCGATTATCACATCATCTGCTTTGTCGCGCACCCAGTCTATCGTTGGAGGGTACTTTCGAGCCAGCTCCCAGTCTTTGCCTTCACGACTCCATTGGCGCATTTCCGATAGTTCGCGCAAGAGAAATCTTGCCGTGATTGGGACGATGGTAGATTCGGGCTCTTGCTGCAATCGGCCTGCACAGTACGTTACTTGGCTCATAAGATGCAACAGTTTCTTTGAAAAGCCACATCCACCATGGATCTCAAACATATCCTTCTCTGTTCCATAAAGGAGCCAGCTGAACCTGCCTGCTTCAGCCTCGGGGTTAAAAGTCTCTGGTGATGGAAGGGCCATCATCGGTTGAGCGAGAATCACTGCCCGACCAACGATGATAGATTGAGAGATGCGAAGTTCGTTGTACTGGACGTTGTTGTTTTTCCAGTAGCGAGCACCGGGATCTGTTGCCTGCAGAAAGTACTCGCCCTGCCTGAATCCTTCCAGCCATCGTGGGTTGTATGGCTTCTTGAGTCGTCGTTCAGTGAGGACAATCTAAATACCAGTTAGATCTCTTCACAACGACGAAGGCGCAGGATGACCAATACTGCAGCGAGATTATACATACATCCTGCATTGAAAGAAGCACGGCCATGGTGATGACCTCCTGCCCTTTACCGTTTTCCCTGCTTTCGGGTGCGTTGAGGAGTGTGCTGAAATATTGATCCGCCGTGACATATCGCTGATTGATCCGCTGTCGGATGCGCTCATCCGGTATATAATCATAGATGTAGACGCCGGCAAGACTCTGAATAGCGTGGAGAATGCCTTCGTTCTTATGCATCGGCGCCAGATCCTTCAACCACAGGTTTGTGTTGCTGAGCACACTCCTTCCTGGACACCAGTTCTTAATATCTACCGAGTGGTGAGCAAACGCTTGTTCAAGGTCCACAACGCTGGTAAGCAGGTTTCTAGCAGACTTACAAAACTCAAATAATCGTCTGTCGATATGATCCATCTTTGCTTGGAATCCGAACTGAGGGGGCAGCATTTTCGGGTCACCCGATACCAAAATTTGTGAAGTGTCTTGAAGGGAAACTGGAGAACCTGCCATCAATATCGGCGACGAAGCACTTCCCCATCCTCCCTCTAGGTCCATGGGTGAAATAGTCCCATTTGGCGCGGAAGACATGGCAGGCACAGGGTTAACCAGAGTTATTATGGTTGGATTGCGATCGAGAGTGTGTGATCGCGTTACGTTGGGCGTTATGTCCTCAACGTCATCCTCTGATGGGGGTGGTACAGGGCCAGACGGTCGTCTCGATGGAGCTCGCGAAGGCCAGTTGAATTTGACATACCCGTTCACCTGTCCATTCTCAGGGCGAATAAACCGAGGAAAGGCAGACACAATCAGTCGGTCTTCATTTGCAGTGAACGGACTTGCAACGAGCCCGTCTACTGGTGCCACGCCTCTCTTCTTTGAGTCTTGCGGTTCAACAGCTCGTTCTGGAAGAGCGTCGTGCACCGCAGGCAAGAGGCGAGGGAGTCGCTGGGCCTGAGAGCGAGGTGGCTCAGGTTGAGGTTCTGGTTGAGGTGCTGTGGCTACCTGAAGATTCAACACAGGCTGGGGTGCTGCATGGAACGTCAGCGAACGGACTTGATAGTCTACCATGGCATGGTCGGGTCAACGGGTAGTTCTGATCTTCTCGGCTGGAATTGGAACAAAGTCGGGAACATGATGGATGAAAGATGGATTCTCAGTCGGATTGTGCAACGGGGTGAGGGTGGGAGTAAGAGCGGGGTGGGTGGGTGCAACATGTTCTCTCTCATCTCCTTCCTGCTCATGGTTACACCTCTCTTATCAAAGACCCATCTGACTTCAAGATCCTCCACAGGGATTTGACAGGGACAACGGGTCAGAGTTAGGATCTGAAGAGTTTCCCAGAAGGCCGAGCCATAAGGAAAGGTGGGTGAGGTGAGGTAGATGGGGACATGGAGTGAGTGACAACAGGTTCACTTCCTTACCTGTAAAAGCTGGGGCCCACGAATTGCCAAGGTCCTCCGGAAGGTTGAATAGGACCTCTGAGGGGGACGACAATTCCGTTGTCATGGGCCATGTATTGTCGAACAATGGGACATCAGTAACCAGGGGCTCGTTAACGGTGTCGGAGGTCCTGATGCTGGATGTGGCTGTATTCAGTGGAATCGCATCGTCTTGTTGCGCGTACTTGACGCGCTTCACCGGACGGACTGATTCTGGTGAACTTTCCATTTGGACGGCTCGCTGCTTTCGAGACAGGGAACGCCGGGGCGACTCCGATGGGCCGTGCTACAGTTAATGGGAGAGATGAGAGAACAAGACCTTACAGTACAGTCGTTTCGGAGTCGGCCGGATCAGAACACCACGGAAGGCCAGCGGCAGCGGGCGGCGGTAACGGGAAGCGATGTCAGACGTTTGATGATCAGAGCCGCCGGGCCCCAGGGGCGACGCACAACCGTTGCGGCGCGTCGAATTGAGAGCCTATTGATGAGATACCAGTAGAGTGGTTCGCTTCAAGGCAAAGAACCACGCCTACTGAGAGTGGGTTTTTGGAGTGTGAACCACCGGGATAGCGGGGGCGAAAGGAGACAACAAGAAGCGAAGAGGAAACAGTTCAACCGAGGGACCAGCAGAGGGGTGTTAAAGCAAAGTCAAGAAGACCGTAAGGTCATGGCGTGAGGTGAGTCTGGGGAGAGTACCTGCATTAAAAGGGACGTTGACCAGGTGCTACTCTCTGCCTCTCTAGAAACAGTTTGGACTTTTAACTAAAGAGATGTCTAGGAGCTGTTAGAAACATTAAGGTCAATGGTTGGATCGCAGGCCTCCCCACCTGGAACCTGACGAGCTTAAAGCCCTTAACACAAGGGAAGAGAGGGCTTCTCCAATAGCTAGCAGGACGCCGCCTCACGATATTAGATGCAGTATGGCCTAGTCACGATTGGTAGGGCGGACAACCTGAAGGCGAATCTCACCCACCGTTGCCTCACGCGCCTTACGCGCCTGCTGCCGCCGTCAAGATAGAGCTAGAGAGGGGATGAAAGGACTGAGCAGGTGTGGCGGTCCACCGATGTGATGGGACCTGGACTTCCAGGGTCAAGGACCAGGGATTTACATACTTACGAGGCCCAAGATGGCTTTTTAGCGGCAGGGAAAAAAACGCCATGGCGCACCTCCCAACTTAATCACCCACCCTTGCTTCTTCGGGGTCAAGAGGGTCAACCGGTCTAGCAAGGGCACAGTCAAGATGACCCTTGACAGGAGACACAAACAACAGGGCTTGAGTCCAGTGCCAACAGTACTGCAAACGGTGCTTGGTACATCCTGTGAGACGGACTGCGGCAACCCCCATACGCATTAGTGTTACCTTGACTCAGTTGTCTCTTTCCTCCCAAGCTTGTTGTCTCTTGTCTCGTCACTTATTGCTCGCACGAAAAAGCTGTGCTCGTGCCCGGCACCGCGTGTCTTGCCTCTCTACCGGCCTCATAAGGAGCAAGTTCCAAGAGACCGACCGAAGAGACCACAACATACATTTTGTCGACCCGACGTTGGGTGTTGCCGTCGTTGTCCTCTTTTGCGGACCAAAGACGCAGGACGCTCACCGAGCAGATTGTTTGTGACTTTTTTCTTTCGCCTCTCAGCACCGGCTTCTAGGCCTGAATACCACACAAACCCGCACATGGTATTCTCCGACGGTTACGCTACATGCTGCCCTCCTTTGACCGACGCATGCGCATCTTTTTCTTTTCTTCTGTCTTAGGAGCGCGACCGCGAACCCTAGGTGGACGGATAGACAGTTCCTGACAGCCATTTCCCCCTCCCCTTCGGTCGCCCCAAATTTTTGTCTTCCCGCCGCCGCCGCGCCGCGCCGGTCCGGAGCCCTTCGTTAGCTTCCGTGCCACAACAATTTGCAACACGCTACTGCTAGGTCCCGCGTGGTTGGTCGAAGCTCCTGAGCATAGTGCAGAGTACATACCTACATACAGTACTATAGGTGTATACTCACACATCGACGTTTGTTGCCAGCGATCTCCATAGTATCGAGAGAGGTACAGATACTACTGTACCATCATGTCAATTCCATCATCTGCACTTGTCTTTGAATCAGGGATCAACACAATCCCCAGAAATACTATGGAGCCCAATTCTCTGGATGCCCTTGTCCGACTCCAGTTGGAGGCTGCTTCCAGGGAGTTGGCAGCAAAGGCAAAGTTTACTACAAATGTTTCATCGCCCGAACAACGCCAGAATATCATCAACGATGTGGGAGAATATCTTACCCAGACCGCCCAAATGTGGCTTTCTTTGACAGATAGACTGGTTAAGGGACCTCATGTAACATCAGCTGCAGAGGAGGCACACGAGCTGTCCTACAACAAGACGCATATGGCGGACTTACAGCCTATGGCTACAATGGACATGAACATCAGCAAGCTTGGGTAAGTCTCTGAACCAATCGTATTGTACCATGGCTCACCTGTTTTGGCAGCAAGATCCGTGATCTAGCAGAAAAGTTCTCTGAAGACGTACAAGAAGTCTGGCGACGGACACCTGAACCTGGAGGAGTTTTATCCGCACCAACTTACCACACAGTCCCTTCCTTCCCTGCTATTAAATCTGAATCTTCAGGCTGGAATCGGTCATTCTCTGGAGGCAACAACATGGACGTTGGAGCTCGAGAAAGCCAGAGAGCTATGCTAGCATCTCGAAGCACCGATGACGCTCAATCACCTGGTGGAAACCTGTCCATTTCAGAAGACTCAGAGGACGATGAAGATGAACAATTCAGCAAAATCGACATGGACGCTCTTAAACAGAGAGGTAAAGGCTCGTACTACTGTCCCTTGGGACATCGTTGTGACAAGGGCGGTGTTGACAAGGAGGGGAAACTTGTGGTCTTCGATCGAAATTCTTCTTTTGCGTATGCTTATACTTATCACCCCGAGTTGCTGGTTTAAACTAACCCCTGTCATAGACAACACTGCAACAAGCATCGGAAACCTTGGCGGTGCGATGTTCCTGGGTGCCCGAATCCACCCAAGAAACGCAAGTTCGCCCGCCGAGACGGACTTGAGAGACACAAATTGACGGTCAAGCATCGCGTCATTACATCTTGAGGCCCTAGTCACGAGCTCCATCTTGTGCTTTGATGGGCTGCGTGACCTTGACCGGTCAATTCCCTTACATTGGGAGACTTGTCTTTGATTGGGGGAGATATAGCCGGTGAAAATAAACCATGCGGCTCATACAAACCCGAGAAGCATGAACCAATAGCGATGCGCCAAGGGATTCTCTGCCACTACCAGGTCCATCCGCCAGCGGTTGAACGTTGCACGAAATCATGGAAATTGATTCGGACCTACACATGGCCTCAGTAGCGTGCAAGTTACAATACGAGCATAGCATGACTGGCCTCTTTAGCGGAGCATGCCCAATGACGCATCATTCGCATGAACAACGGAAAGATGATTGGAATTCTTTTGATTACCGGGCATAATTGCTGGTCAATAAGCGACCGCCCAACCTTTCGTGGAGGTCAACCAGTCTTGTATCTGAAGGGAATGATGCAACCACCTGTAAGCTGGGCACATCACCGGTCAGAGACAAAACAAACAATCGTTACATATGCAGTTAGCCTTCGGGCAAGATGCATGAAAACTTTTCACAATAATTTCTGGACATCCTTCTAAAAAGAGGATCAGCCGGCTCGCAGGTACTACATTCAGCAGTTGAAGTGGACATGGTAGGCCTCAACGATTAAAGAAGGATGGAATAATCCACCGACGCGGCATCTCAGTCACAGATCTACCCGTGCCTACAGGGCCAAGACGGACAGCAGCATGGGAAATTTCAGAAATGCATAATAAGGCTTGGCATTTTGATTGCGCGGGTCTGCTGGTGGTCTACAAGTCGTACGACAGGACCACGCATCCAGAACGTTCGAGAAAAGGAAGTACAGCCACGTATGAGAATGAAACAGGTTGAAGTCTCACAAGTGCACTGGTACAAGCTGCCAGCTCCCGCGCAAGAGGCGCTTGATCGGGCAAAGGGGTTTACTAGAGTACGTACAAATACAGTACTAGGCTGGCCTGCCTACTGCGAGAAGCGGGTGGCTTTCCCAAACTCGTGGGATGCTGGCCACAGATGACTTGCAGACATACGATCTCATACTGCAGCAATGTGACATTTCATTTTCAGGGTGCTTTCAGAGCTTCTAGGGAATGGTGAAATTCTATCATTCTTCTCTGGGGCGGCCCTAGACGATGATCCCGGCACTAGGGCCATTTGTTGGGCATGCACCCTGGCGATCAACATGCGAACCAGCCAGTTGGAAACAGCAATTGTGAGAAAATCATATCGGTATGTACGGTGACGAGAGTCTTTGGGCAACTCTCAAGTAGCAGCAGCACTATGATTCGAGATCGTGGGCAGGCAAATAGTAGCATCTCAAGCACTACCTACACAATGGCATGATGAATTTTCGACTCAGCTCAACGATCCGATCTCATTGACCAATCTACCATTTTCCCCACAAACATTTCCCATTGACATCTCGACTCCAGGCAAAGGGGAACAGACTCGGTGCAGCCCTTAGTGGCGCACGTGGCTTCTTAACGGTGCGGGACTAGGGCGCTAGCAACTGGGAACTTGCATGGGTTGTGTAAGGGGAGTTTCCATCCCAGACCAGGATTTATGGACCAGGACACGAACGAGATGGGACGAGAAGAGACGGAACGAGATTAGGAGGAGAGGGGAGAAAAGGAAAAGAGATGAGATGAGAGGAAACAAAAGAAAGTCAGATGAGCGGTGTGTTCCGGAGACTACGGAAAGGTACACCTGTCATAGCGTCGACTTCAGCTCTTCAACTCTGTCCATCCTTGGTCAACCATGCACCGCGCAACAAGGACTAGTGATACTCAACAGTGTGCGGCGTCCTGTCCTCTCTTGCGCTGGTCTGGTCTGGGCTATTCGAGTTGAGCTGAGTCGCAGGGCGCGCCGTGCTGAACTGTCAGATCTGGGATTTTAGGCGTTACCCAATGCTTGGGTGGAATGGATACCTTATGTATGGTACAGCGCATCGTGCCAGTAGAGCAGATCTCGTGGGGATCCTTACAGGGCAACTGGCCTAATGCATGGCGTTTATGGGTTCCAGAGCACTGTGCTGTACAGCATCGATGGCCTGCGGGCGAGTTGCATAACTGCATCTAACCCAAGGTTAGGCGGAGCAAACGACAACCAACTTAAGTCTCAGTCGGTCGTGTCTTGAATTTATTATCCATCCAGACAACGCTTATCATCAATTGGTGTCATCATCATCACACAGCGAGGCTTGTGGTACCTGGGTACGGAACAGCCAAGCAACGCCCCGCAACCAACCAAAACCATGCTCAACCATAATTGAGGTGAGCCAGGCGAAGCTTGCTGTTTAGTTCCAGGACCTTAGCTGGGTTGTTTTACTTTTTTGCTCTCGCTTTTTGGGGGGAGTGGAGAATGCGATGAGAGAAAAGAGTATCTTTTCTTCTTCTCTCACCTCCCACTTCACTAAGGATCATGGGCTGGACCAGGCTAAAAAGTATGTACGACATTGTCGCTCTCTTCATATCGCTCGCCTGGTTTTTCTCGCTCTCTCCTTGATACACTTTTGGCACGCCCCCGTTCAACCAGCCAATGGTGAGCAGTCCAGGGATCCTCGACTAGTTCCTCAGTCTGAATCGAATCTCTTTCTGAGAATCTTTTTGTTGTTCCCGTCGTTTCTTTTTCTCGGTCAACACCCCCCTTGCCGGAGCCGTCAAATTGAGACAGTTCCCTTGGCACGAGCCCACGTCAATCGTCAATCAGTCAATCAATGTATTATCCAAGGAGTGTGGAACTAAATTGTTGGCGCTGGGGCCATGGATTCTGTACTGTACTGTAGCTGATCTATAGACTACACTACCCGTATGGAGTGCACGACAGGGCTGTACGCCGTGTACCTATTGGCTGTTTGGACGCCTTGTCCTAGCCTTACTCGCGCGCATGCCTACATGACGGTCAATATACTATGTACACTACACTACACTGCACTGCACAAGACTACATTGACCGGCAATCGTCTTTTCTCAACGGTTACTAGTCTCGGCTTTCTGGCGTCTCTCAGTCGACCGCTATTTGGTATTGGCCTGCAATTCCCGGCCCGGCTGCGAGCTCAGGAGTTGCTGTTTGCAATATAAAGTTGCCGTTCGCACCCACGGGATATGATATGGCGCCAACAAGTCTCACTTTTCTATTCTCCAGGAACAAGTACAAGAACCTATCATTACAGTCACCCTGATGCGAATTTGTTTCTCAGACTTCAATTGGACACAGCGAGACTCAATCATGGCCATCCCTTCCGTCCTCATCATAGGGGCGGGCAACTTTGGTGCTGCGGCTGCGCTCTCACTTCGTAGAAAGGGCAAGGTTCAAGTTACCATTGTTGACACGGCCTACTTCCCCAATCCTAGGTCCGCATCTCATGACATCAACAAGATCGTCCGTGATGACTATCCGGACAAACTCTACATGCGCCTGCTCAAGAAGGCTATGCCCCTGTGGAGGCAAGACGAGCTATACAAGACTTGGTATCACGAAGTCGGCATGCTTCGTGCTGACTCTACCTCGTTCGGCGAAGAGAGTATCAAGTCTTACCGCGACATGGGGATCCCCAACAGGTCAGAGCTTCTGCCTGTCGATGAAGTGCGCCGTCGTTGGAACGGTGCCTTTGAGACGGCCGACTTCAAGGGCGTGGACAGGGTCCTCTGGAACCCTGACGTAGGGTTCGCGGAGGCGGACAAGGCTCTCGGCGCGGTGGTCCAGGCTGCGGTCGACCTCGGAGCCGAGTATGTCGTTGGAGAAGTTACAAAACTCGACTTTGGGCCCGAGGGCCAATGCATTGGTGTTACACTCAAGGACGGCACGACGCTGCGAGCTGACAAGATTCTTCTTGCTGCTGGAGCTCGAACGGCATCTCTACTCGCGCAAAGCGCGCCTGAGAAGCCACTACTCCATGCTGGTGAGAGACTGTTGGCTACAGGAGCTGTGAGTTTCTATGCGAAGCTGCATGGCGCGCAAAAAGACAAGTTCTCGACAATTCCGGTGCTCAAGAATTGCTTACCTCAGGTCAAAGGTACGTACCGTATTGCTTGCATGCTTGTTTGATGTTACAACCGGGGCGGATATTATCGGTACTTGACTTGACTGGGCTGGGCTAACAAGTCATCTGCAGGTGAGGGCATGTCAATCCTCAGTGACGGAACTATCAAGTTCAACTGCGACCTATGCTTTACCAACTATCAAGTATTCCCTCCAACCGGTGAGGCCATGTCAGTTGCGCCTAACCAGTCCATGTATAACACGTGGACGGGACCTCGATTTCTCAAGTTCTTTGAGGACAGGGCGCGAAGGACGTTCAATGGCCTATATGGCAAGGAAGTCGAGAATATCAAGATTGAGGCCTACCGAATGTGTTGGTAAGCAAGGCCACCCACTCTCATGAGCCTATATGTGTAAAGTTATCTGAGCTGACTGGTCTCTGCCACAGGGACGCATCAACACCAACACATGACTTCCTCATATCACCGCACCCGCAGAGCGACAGGCTCTACATCGCAACAGGAGGTTCTTTCCACGGATGGAAGTTTCTACCTGTCATTGGCGACTACGTCGTGGACATGATGCAGGGAACCCTTGACAGCGACTTGGCCGATCGATGGGCCTGGGACAAGAAGGGCGGCGATGGTCATTCGGCGAACCCAACATACCAAATCGTCGGGGACTTGCAAGACTGGACCCGTGGTTGGGCCAACTAGGAGACGAGACAAGATCATTATTTTCTCCTCCTCTTCGTCCCTGTCCCGACAGAAGCTGAGAAACGACAGCCAAGGCTATGGCGTGGAACTCCTCTGAAGAAGTGTGGCAAGATCGAAACCAAGATCAAGCCAACCCAACCAACGGGGTCAGTGACAGCGGCCATTGACAGGGGTCAGTGCAGGAGCAGGGGTGGTACCTAAGGGTTAGGGGTCTGTCATTGTCACGACATGGGTGAGACGAGCGATGGATTACCCCATGTCTAGCATTGGATCGGCGCCAAAGTTTGAAGCTCCAGGCCAGGCTTCATCCTACCAACGACAGCGCAACCTTATCGCTATCACTCCCCTCCGCTACGCTACGGCGCACGATGGATGCTCCAAGCTGAACCAGCAATCTGGGAATGACGATTAATGATGATGGGCACTAAAATTTTGAGGGCTTGTTCTCTCCTCTCAGCAACGGGCATGGACCCCCTGTTATGTGGGCTTCTTGGTTCTCACTAGGTATTTTGACGTTGCTTTTTCCAAGCTACAGCATCAGCATGAGCATGAGCATGAACGAAGAAAATCTCTTGGGAGATATGGAGTATGTGGTGGCTTTGGGGCCGATTTGGTTCTTTGCGATATCAATGGGTTCATGTCTGTTTCCCTTCCTTTTTCTTGTCTTTTCTCCCTGCGTAATATTACGTCACCTTGTTTTGGTTCATTTTTTTTTTTTCTTCTTGTTCCTTTTTCGTCATGTTAGAACTGACTAAAGGTATCATGACATATCATATTTTGCATTTTATTTCTTTTCACTTTTTATTTCTGTCTAAACTTTTTTTTTTTTTTTATAAAAAAAAAAAAAAAAAAAAAAAAAAAAAGTTCTGTTGTGATACTCAAGTTCGAGTGTTAGATTTCTTCTTCGTTCATTTCGCACTTTATTGCTTTTCCAGTCATGTTATGTTGTGGGTGTCATGGTCATTTATGGTCAGCATTCTCAAACGCATGGATATTTAAAAGGGTGCCAAGAACGGAACAAGATATTTATCTGATGAGCATTATTAGCATTAAGAGGTTGTAAAGTTTTCAATAACACATGCATGATACAAGCACTTCTCCCTCTCGGCTCGCCTTCCGGATCCCGTTGCAAGAGTATGTAGGTACAATACAGTATGTTTTCTGTAACCGGAGAATATCAATGTGAATTAGTGATATGTGACAGAGTTGTAGAGGAGACGGGCGGTAATTACGGTCCATGCTACGGCACATAACCTTCCTTGGCATATCCGTGTTGGGATGAGTTCAGAGAACAGTACCACCTCGCATGTCATGAGATTACAACTACATATGTACAGTACTTTGACTACTCTCCTTCTTGGTCGTCCCATACTTACATACGTGGAACTGGATCACGAGGACCTAGGTGCACACTGCAAAAGTTCAGGGTTGCCATACGAGGCATGACCCCTGCCACTATGACTATGACTATGACATGACAGTGGTCAACTCCCTTGTATCGGTAGTTGATGATCCCTGCAAGACTGGTTCCGTTCGGTTAGCGGGAGGCATGATACCGATCTAAAGGCTAGACTAAATCATGGGCTGGAATCAGAGCCCGTTTCTTCTTCTTCTTCGTCTTCGTCTCTCGCTCACCACGATCCTTCATGCATGGAGCTGCATTGCATATACTACTACTGTAACTGCAAGCCCCTCAAAGATAGGGCGGTCTGCTGGGATCTCTCATCTGAATCGTATGATCGTATCTAGATAACGAGTTTTGAGCAGATGGCATTGTGGGTTAGGTTCGTGGCCGGGAGCAGATGAAGCAGGGAGTGCTGCAGATCTCTTCTCGCTTTGACCTCTTCTTCGGGACCTGGTCAAGGTGATGCGATTACGACAGTCTACCATGGTAGTTACAGCACATTAGACCCCTGAACCTAAGGAACGAGGGCCCCGGGGAAACAAGGCTGGCGGAGGATGAGTTCCCAGTGACGATGAGAGTAAAGAGATAACATTTTCAGGAGAAGCTAAGAGTTACGGCTATATGAAAGTGGGCTATACGGTTGACGCTGTGCAAAACTCAAATTTATCGTGTCTTTTTTGATAGGTCAATTTGAGTTGAGGCCCTTGCATGTTTCTTTTTGACTTGTCTCTGGAATTCCAGTTTCAGGAGATTGATTGGGGGAGGTCCGGGTATCTTTATTTCCGATAGGTGTGCCAAGGTACTTACTTACACTACTGTACATACATGCATCGTGAGATCTCCGTACCGGTCTGTAAAGTCCAATTAGGCTACTGGCCTCGGTAGGCTATAGAGGTCATGTGCATGAGGCATCTCAATACGCTGAGACCGGTGATGAAAGAAAGGACGAGACATGCATGGAAGCAGTCGGCATGAATCATTCCTTCTTTTTCGTATAGGCGCACATGACTTGTTGTTGTCTCCCTGCAGGTCAGGTTAGTTCAAGTCTGGACTCTCAATGACATCGCGGCGTGTTGACGCCATGAATGTACTGCTTGCAAGGAGAAAATAAGGCGACAATGAGCTTCACTTTTGAGTGGATTCCCCTGTGGCTTCAGTCATATTGAATCGATCATAGCCACTCGATCAGATTCTTTGCCATTTCGGCCTGATTATGACGAGACAACATACGCGGCATGCGTGACAAACAAAAGCAATAACTTGCAGGAGGAGCTGTAACAACGATACACTCTGAACTCAACGGCCAAGTGATCGCCACGGCCTCATAAAACGGCATTCTCGAACCGTCCTGTCGATCCCTTTGACGCCTCGTATGAGTTATCGTTTTCAATTCAGGAGAGAAATCATCCATGTCGTCGATCTCTCAGTGACAGGATACGTCTAACCAGTCAGCAAGTCGGTCCCGCCAGTGAAGTACACATACAGTGTGTACGCATTCATGGCTCTGTGAGATCTTGCTTTTCTTTGCTTTGCTTTGGTATTTTGTGGCTTCTATTTTCAGCTTGTCGCAGTATCCTCACCTGACGATCACTCCCTGAACAGACACTTCAAAGGGGGGCAATGCTTTTCCTTAACATTGCTTTTTATATCATCGGCCACTCAAAGTGGCTGTCGTGGCAAGAATGAAGCTAATATGTTTGCTTTTTGCAGTTCATCACCGCAATCTAACGGCGAGGTGTTCATGCGCGTTCAAGGAGGTGCCGAAATCGGCGGACAGTGGAAAGACAGATCCGATCCGATCGGATTCTTTGGATCTTGGAATTCCAAGATTTGATATGGATCGTGCGAGATTGAGCAAAGGATTGAGCTATTGTTATCGAGCCTGGTCTGGTACTTGGGAGGAGAGGGTCAAGCAGGGTTTCATATTACTTACATTTACAGCTATAGGGTAGGCTAAGAAGACAGTAATACTATTATACAGTTAAAGAGAGCAATTTAAACATATTACTATTATTAAATACTAAAGGATACATAATAGAGAATGATTTAATAATTACTTATTATTTTGTTAGAGGTATTAAAGCAAGTATATATAAATTAATATTTTATTTCTGCTCCTGTGCATGCGTATAGAGCATCTAGGCTCCGAATCCGTTAACAATCAGCAAGCCCCGTTGGCTCAGTGGTAAAGCGTATCACTAGTAAATCAACACGACATGATAAGATCACTGGTTCGATTCCAGTACGGGGCAGATAGTTTTCCTTTTTGACCCCCAAGCATTTTTGAGCAACCCAAGCAGACTTGTGTGTAACTTGTACGTTCGTGAAACTAGACCATCATCCAAGGAGGTGATTTACTCGGAGCCTTGTGGTATTCTGAGGGTAGCTGAGCTGCATGACATGGAATTGAGACATAGGTGATCCTCAGGCGATAGGCTATTTACGACACCAAGAGATCAAGTTGATAAATCACATACCTAATCTGACTCTGATGCATGAATACTTACTTACCACGTGCATTATCTCGTCTGCCGAATGACCCAATATATCCTCAGCTGTTACGAGAAACCATGATAATAAAACTCTATGAGAAATGTATAACCGCCATTTCCGAACACTGTAGAAACCATCATATCACCATCCAATCCCATCTCGGCATTTGAAGCATGCCAGATGGCTATCATCGGTTCGCTTAGACCTTCACCGGTTGCTCAAAAGTCAAAAACCTCCCTCACAGGATCAGCCGTCAGCCTCCAAACCACGGAATACTCTTTTCAGCGACACACCCATGCAAGTAATCTCGATTTCATCTCCGCGGCGCATCCCTCTCCCCTTCGTGTGAGCAAATATTGGGCATTCACCAGTTGGGCTGAGCGCCAATAGCTAGGGTTGATGCCCAAAAGGATCTGCAGGGCTTTGTCGGTTCCAGAGACAAAAGAAAAGAAGGCCTTCGGATTTCCATATTCGTTTTCACCGCGGTGGGTATCCTGTCTTGTTTGGTCGCTAGTAGGTTTCACCACCGGTGATATTTGCTTTTCGCTCGTGGTCTAGAACACTTATGCCACACGAGATAATCTCGAGGTTGGGCAACAACTTGGGATTATTGTTAAGGCGGGTAACAATTTCAGAAACCTCAAAGATTTGCCGGTAGTCGCGCGCGTAAGCCACCAATGCGTAGGTCATGGGCTGAAAGGGCAGCAGAGGAGGAGGACAGACAGTCCTAGATGTGCCCTTTGGGCTGCGAGAGGGGTCGAGGAACCGAGAGCGAGGTCCTGCTGAGAAACGCACCTGGAAGACGTTCAGTTCTTACGGAAGCTTGCCAATGTTGATATAAAAGTAACTCGGAAGCCTCGGATCTGTGGATAGAGAATGTCCTGTATCTGACTTGATAACAACCATCACTATGCAGAAGACGGAATGTAAAGATACAGTCATATAGTTGAATTCAAACGCTTCAATGCTTTCTATACTATCCTAAGCACCATTTTGAGCATAAGTCATGAAAGACGCATATCGTCTAGTAAACTTCAAGGACGTATCGCCCCTCCTCCTTGAGCTTCTCAATCTCCTTGCGAGGATCAATCTTCTTGCCAGCAGCCTTGGCCTCGTGAGCGATAGCCTCCTCGAGTACCTGGGTCACATCAGGCACAGGCCACGTAGGACCGCAGAGGTAGAAGCTACCCTCATCCTGGATGTAGGCCTTTGCAATCTCCTTGAGGGTCTGACGCATGCGGTCCTGAATGTAGATCTTCTGAGGCTGATCACGAGAGAAGGCAGAACCGATAAGAGTGACAACACCAGCGGCCAGATAGGCCTCCCATTCCTCACCATAGAGATACTCCTCTCGCTGGTGGCGAGAACCAAGGTACAGGAGGATGGAGCCGATCTCCTTACCCTGAGCCTTCTGCATAGCGCGGTACTGAACAAAGGCACGGAAAGGAGCAAGACCCGTTCCGAGACCAGCCATGATGAGGGGTGCAGTGTCCTTGGTAGGAAGCTTCATGACGGAAGGCTTGACTGAAGCGGTGACCTTGGCACCAACCGGGAGGCGGCTGAGGTAGCGAGTAGCGTGTCCGTATCGGGTACGGCCACGAGGATCAACCCAGTCAACAACGACAATCATGAGAGACACTGAGTTGGGAGTGACAGCCTGAGCAGAGGCGATAGAGTACTCTCGGCGCTTGGCAGGGCTGACAATCTTGACGAGGTCGTGGAAGCTTGGGCGAGCTGACTTGAACTCCTCGAGAATGTCAACATAGGTAACGGTATCGACCTCAGTGCGGCGCTTCAGATCCTCAGCTCCAGCGGGGCTGGCGAGAGCCTCAAGTTTCTGCTTCTCAGTCTCATCGGTGGCAAACTCAGCAAGAGCCTCATAGAAGCGCTTGGGAGGCTTGCCAAGAATGTCGACATTCTGGACGAGGGCCTGGAAGATAGTGCGAGTCTCAAGAAGAGCAGGATCCTCGCGGGCAGGAACCTGGACGAGCTCGGCAGGGTTAAGGCCGTAGAACTCGATGAACTGGTTGACCTCTTCCTCGTCGTTCTCAGCGTGAATACCCAGGGCCTCACCGATCTTGTAAGTCAGACCGGAGTCGCCAAGATCAAATTCGATGTGGAAGATATTGCGGTCGTAGTCTTGAGGCGTAAGTCGGCGGTTCTCCTTGACAGTGATAGTGGAGGTCTTGACAGACAACTCGGGTCGCAGAACGTTCTTGGTGCCGTAAGCCTCCTTGAAAGCAAGGGACTTGGCAGCAGCCTGCCAGTCACGGAGCTCGAAAGCCTCCTCAGCTTCTTCCTTGTCGTGGACGACGAAGCTGTTGCTCTGGATGGTAGCAGGAAGATTGGGGTCAACAAAGTCGGCATCAACCTCAGCCCAGGTGGAGGGAACCTCGAAATGACGGAGACAAAGGCCGACAGCATCCATGGATTCCTCCAGAGTAGGAGGGTGACCCTCAGCGAGGATGTGCTTGGCGATATCCTCAGGGGTGTAGTCAGGAAGAGCAACCTTCAGGAAGGACAACTCAAGTAGCAGCTTGGAGAAGAGAGGGTCCTTCTCGAAAGCAGGCGAGTAGGAAGAGTCGAGGATGAAGAGCTCAGCCGCCTTCTCCCGGAGTCCCTTTCGGAACGCAACAGGGAGACGCTTCTCAACCTCGTCATCCTTGGAGTTGGAAAGCTTGACAATGACGTTGCCACCCTCGACGAGACCCTTGAGAACATCAACCTCCTTGAGAATCTTCTCGTCACCGACGACAATGGTGTTGGCGTCGTCAATGTCATAGGGAGCCTCAAGGGCCTTCTTGGAGGCTCGGAGGTCACTGCGAACGAGACCGCCTTGGGTGAGGTTGTCAAAGATCTCGTTGACATAAACGTTAGAGGTAGATTCCTTGGAGAGGAGGTTGCCAATAACACTGGGAGAGTTGAGAGCAGAGGAGTTATCGAGGTCCCAGAAGGTGAACTGCTGAGCCTGAACGAGAGAAGGCAGCTTCTTGGCCTCGCCCTCGTTGTCAAAGATCTTGTGGAGAGTGTTGACCAGACCCTGAGGGGTGAAAGTCTGGGCAGGGGTGTACTTGATGTCAAGAACAGCAGGCTCGTTGTCGAATTTACCAGAGAAAGTGACAGCAGTCAGGACATCGCTGTAGAGAGCAGACTGGGTAGCCTCATCCTCAACAGCGAGCTCATCCTTGACCTGACCAAGGACTGCGATTGTACGAGCAGAAGCAGGGATGGCCTTGATGAAAGCCTCCTCAATGAAGGGGCGGTAAATTCGCACGTTGATGACACCAACCTTGGCGCCATCAGCAGAGATCTTTGCCAGAACCTCCTTGGCGACCTGTGACTCAACGCTGCCGAAAGCAACGAGGACAACATCAGGGGTCTCATGGCCGTGGTACTCAAACGGCTCGTAGATGGTGCCGAGCTCATCGTTGAAAAGCTTGAGAAGCTCGACAACCTTACCGGCGGTGTCAAGACGAGTGTTGAGCTTGCCAGCCTCAGCAGAGAGCTTGCTGTACAGGTCGGCAACACCGTTCTCGCTCAAAGCATCCACGACACGGAGAGTCTCGCGAGCGACGCGGACACCATCGTAGATATGAAGAGTAGGGAGAAGAGTGGCCAAGAGAGTAGCAAAGATGGACATGTGTTGAGCCTCATAGGTGGATGTGCTGGCAACAAGTCCAAGGCCGAGGTCCTCAGCAAGGCGCAGAGCAGAGTCGTAGTTGGAGATTAGACCCTTGCTGTCAGAGTAGTCGAGAGCGGCGACATGGGCGACGAAGGGGCTGGAAACGCCGTAGAGGAGAGAGAGCTGGTCGAGGGTTCCTCGCAGTTGCTGGAGGCTGCCTGAGGGCGCAACCAGGGACTGGGGGATGTGGCGCTTGGAGACATCGAAGTCGGGAGAGAAGATGTAACCAAGAGCAAGGGCACCGGCGCCAATTCGGGTCTGGAGAGGCAGAACCTCAGTTGAGTATCCGTGGATGTTCTTCTCGTTCTTGGAAGCCCATTCCTTGAGTGCGATATCGAGGTCGAAGGTCTCGGGAGAGTAAGAGAAGATCTTATCGGACAACTTGTAGGCGATCTGCTGAACGAGGAGTTGGGCGGTCACATAAGTCGGACCAGAGATGGATGATAGAGGAACCTGCTGGCCGAAAGGGAGGCTTGACGACAATTTGTTGAAGTCTGCCGAGTTGGTTTTGGCCAAAGGGGCCGACTCTTGGTGAGGCATCTTGAGGGTCTTTAGAGTCAATTAAGAGAAAGAACAAAACCCCGCAGTTGACTATTGACTTTCAAGTCAAAAAGATGGTCTACCGACTGAAACTCAAGTCGCTGGTTCTGAAGCGAAATGAGATACTTTCAGGGTGATAAAGACTGAAGAAGGGAGAGCAGAAGAGGTGGCGGAGTCAAAAGAGAAGAAGAAGAAGAACCCTTCAAAAGGCGACTCAACGGGGTAACCGTAAGGAAAGCCATGGCGCCGATTTACTCTATTTTCCCCTGTCTCTGCCCTTGAATTGGACGGATCTTGCTCGGTCTTGAGAATTGTTGATGCTTCGACAGAATCACGCAATTGAACTAGGCCGACTTCGGAAAGGGCTTCGATGTCGCAAGATGGGAAAGTGGGATGACAAAAACAGCCGCAACAGCTTATATGTAAATATCTTCTTCTCAGTGGTCACCATTTTATTCACTACCCCACATGAAAGACTGGTCCCCAATGGAGACCCCGAAATTCCGATCCCTCCTGCCGGGGACAACTTTTTTTCTAGCGCCCCCGATGGTCCGACCGGCACTCGGCGATCTCGCAATCGGTTGCCGTTCTTTGCTTGACCACGAACCTTAGCTAAGCATCGGAGGCAACATCGAGACTTTACTGAGTATCAGGACCCAATCAATTAACAGTGTTTAGTATTGCTTATACTACGTATGAGGTCGGCATATTTCAGTGTTAATGAGAGAGAGCGACGGAGAGTGATATTAGTCAACTTGATGAGTCAGCTTGACTCCGTGTTTCCAGAAGGCCGTTTCTGAACTCCTTCTACAGACGTATCTCATTCATACATTGATATCATCATTATTTCGAATAAGTTAATAGCATAGGGTGGCCATAGGGATTCATATCAATTTGATATGGCTCAGTGGTAATGAAATGACCTTCTATAAACATATATTTCACATCCATGACAGCTTGCCCAGGTCCCGATCCAGACATAATTAATGCGGAAAATAGATCAGTTTTCTTTATGTAGATAATAATACTGGTAAAAGACTGGATTGTGGGTCATCCATAAGACCTTTACCTTTGTGGGAGACAGAGCCATTCAAATGTAGACCAGTTATAAAATCGAAGATAACCGGAGTGCCTTGACATCGTGATAGTGGCATCGTTTTTCAAACTATGAGAAAGGGCATAAGTAAGACGGTAAATGAAGGCTAGAGAATATTTATTCTATTAAGCACACCTTTCACAACATATGGATAGTGCGGGATCTGCTAGTCTACCGACATTCTCCTATGAATATCAAATATACTTACCAATATATGAAGCAATCCGTACATCCCACTGATTACTGACTGGACTGAACATCCTCAGCCGTGATAGAGAGCCCAGTTATCACGACCGTCACTGTGCCTTTTTGAGATCTGCCGGTCATTCAGCCAAGAGGAATTTGCCAAGTCATATATGTTTGCGAGTTATGCCACGCCATGAACTGACGCCCGCACGTTAGCAAAGGCCCATGACTAACGTTGAAATATTCATGTTGTAATACGCTTGGCAAGAATCCGAGTCATGATCTAGATCAGAGGGCATTTGCCACTGAATTCCTTGTATGACTTGGCACACTTTGTACAGCTATTGTTGTTTATTATGATGTCCTGGTTTGTATTTTGTCACTCAAGCCCTGTGTAATCTGGGTAGGTGAGAGATATGCACACTCTTGTGTAACTGTGGTAGGCGTGTGATACCATGCGGCATGATTGTGGTCTCTGAATTGCTGCGCAACGATCTTGAAATGACAGCTGTTCATGGCGTTTGAGAGATGGGAAAAGAAGACCTTTCAGTTTGTTCAAGACTTTTGAGATCCTGAGCCTCTACAATAATAGGGACTGAGTCGTCGATATAACAAATACTAAAGATTGGTACTGTGGGTCTGATCATTGATGCCTCCGACGATAAAGGCAACTGCCTGCCATAAGCCTAATCTTGGCATACAATAGCTATTTGCATTGCGCAAGAGGCGGACTATGATGCAGGGAGCTACAAACGCTAGTTCCAATACTCAAATACGTCGCTTGGCAAATGGAATTTGCCGATGGTTGGAATACCAGTTTAGGTGCTAGAACACTCCTATTTAAACCTACGATGATTATCGGCAGGGTCAAACCGTGTCAGGCAAGACAATCCGGCTTCAAATTGTGGAGTACCCGGAGAATTTTAGTCCAATACTCAGGGTCCTGTATGCGTCGTGGTCTGTGTGGAGGAATGCGGCTTAAATGTCTGGACCAAACTACTGGGAAGTTATACCATTTCCGGGTTATATCCTCGGACCTTATTGGTCACCACCACAATTGCTTCACATAGGCCAAGGTACGACTCATGAGATGGATCGTCATCGCATCTCCAGATCCGTCTATCGAGGCATGGGCCAACTAGCCCTATCCGAGCTTAACTAGTCGGCCACTGCGATGCCATCGCGTGGTTTTCCATTGCTTCCTTGCCTATACGGGCCACCATCCGCCCGTTAATGTATGGCTAGAGCAATGGCCACGCGGCGCCTCCATTCTCTGGCCTCTGAATTCATTGTTCCTGCGTCAAAGATGGGTCCGTGTGGCGGTATATCTGGTATTTGACTACGACGAGGTGCTTGCTTAATCGTGTAGCTGGTCATGGTAATGATGCCTCGTCAGGGTCTCGTCCGTTTCGCCCCAAGAACCTGGCACGATGGCGTAGAATCATGGTTTGCCGAACAAGAGACTTCTAGTGCAATCTCTGATCCGTACTTAAGTCTGAAACAAGAACTTCCGGAGTAGAACTTGACCTTCTTTAATAACCAACACTCTCATTCATTATCAAGATACACTCTCTTCCCACCTTTCGTCTCTCCTTCCACTAGTCTTCACACCATCATTTGAACCATGGTTCAACTTAAGAGTTTCGCAGTTATTGCTACCACCCTCTTTGGCTGTTGTCTAGCAGCACCTACAACTTCTCCCGGCGTCGATAGTACAATCCCTGGCAGCTACATCATTACCCTCAAGTCTGCGATCAGGCCCCCTGCAGTTAAGGCTCATTTAAACTGGGTTGACGGCGTTCACAAGCGAAGTCTCGAGAAGCGTGATGGCGACAATGGTGTTGAGAAGACATTTGAGACTGAGGCCGGTTTTCACGGATACTCTGGTACATTCGATGATGAAACAGTCAAGCAAATTAAAAAGAGCCCAGAGGTAAGATATCTTGACCAGAATAACGTGTTGATGTCTAACAGTGGATTTAGGTCGCCCGTGTTGAGCCTGACCGTCGAGTCAAGTTAACATGGAACGCTTCCAAGCGTCAAGAACAACCCGTGGAACCAGCGCCACCAGCAGAAACAATAAGTCAAGAAGGCGAGGACACCGGAGACGAGGATGATGATGATCAACTTGAAAAACGAAGTGAAATCAACCAAAAGTCAAGCACATGGGGCCTCGGAACCATCTCACACCGCGACAAGGGCTTCCAGAACTATCTCTACCACAAGCCAAGCGGCTCTGACTCGTTTGCCTACCTTGTTGATAGCGGTGTCCGTATCACCCATAAGGAATTCCAAGGCCGGGCCAAGAATGGATGGACAGCTTTCCGAAAAGATTATGTTGACCGACTGGGCCATGGTACTCATGTTGCTGGGACCATTGCTGGAAAGACCTTCGGAGTCGCTAAGAAGGCCAAGGTCATTTCTGTCAAAGTCTTTCAGGGCGACTCCGCAGATCTCTCGGTTATTCTCAACGGCATCGAGTGGGCCGTCAACGATATCATCAAGAAGAACAGACAAGAGTTCTCAGTGATCAACCTTTCTCTTGGCATCGATGGTGTATCTGGAGCGCTGAACGACATTATCAAGAATGCCGCCAAGTCTGGAGTCATCTTTGTGGTCGCCGCCGGAAACCAAGGAACAAATGCCAAGACGAAATCTCCAGCTTCAGCTCCTCAGGCCATTACCGTTGGAGCCATTGACAAGAACTGGAGAATCCCAAGCTGGTCCAACTACGGCAGCTCTGTAGATATGCTGGCCCCAGGCGTCGACGTTGTTTCTGCTTCATGGCTCAGCGACAGCGGTACATACATTGAGAGCGGCACCTCGATGGCCACCCCCCATGTTTCTGGTCTTGTGCTGTACGCTCAGTCAGTGTACGGCATTACCGGCGTTGACACCACGACCAAATACATCAAGAAGTACGCTACCAACAATAAGGTTCTCGGTAGCCGCCGAGGTTCACCAAACCGGATCGCCAACAACAACAATTTTGCTCAAAGCAGATAATTCTCAATTTACTCAGCCGGAGTGCCACTAAAATAGAGACTGCGGACAAGAGAAATGATGAAGCAAGGCGTTTGGGATCGACATTAAGCATATACGGGATAGCGATTGTTTTGTTTTAACTTAGACTTCGATTCAATCTTTACCAATATATATCAATACCAGCTATTTTGGCCTGGGAGTCTTGATGACCATTTTATCCTGTGACATTTCTCTGATACAATCTTAGACCTTCTTATCCTTGAGTTGAGCCTGTAGCTTCTCGTGGTCAATATTGCATAAGTTTTCATCCTGCGCTCAGATATGCCTGCCATTCTCCAAACAATTCGAGGCTAAAAGTAGTAGGGGTTTTGGGGCTTGCCCTTTGTCTCTGGTCCGCTCAATACCCCCCTCAAGTCTGGATGGACACAGATGGTGATGGGCTCCTTGTTGATCAAGAGTGCCCTTTCGTCCCAGTTACATAGATATATGTCATTCCTGACGGGTCCTTCATCCACTGGAAGTATAGCAAGGGCGAACATATATTGATTTCTCCCGGATATTGCATAGCGCCCGACCAGACAGCCGGCATTAGTTTGGGATTAAAGCCTTTCAATCTGTCGTTGGAGTTACATTTGTCAAGCAACCGACGCTTGTTCCATCGTAGTCTGACACTCACTCAGGATATATATATATAGAAAAAATTGCTGCATACAGTCAGCCATACTAAGAGCGTCTGTAACCACCAGGTTTGAGAGGAGTATGAAGAAGGGTGGCTAAAGAGCGAATAGTGGACCGATCATTCCTAGGTAGTTTAGATAATGAGGGAATATCAAGCTAGGCCTTTTTTTCTTCTTCTTTTTTTTTCTTCTCGCTCATGCAAGAGATAAGAGATATAGAATAAGTTTGATAGGGAAATTCCAGTGTAGAGATCGCTGTAGAGACGTAACCACAAATGAAGCTTCGCAGACATTGTCCAGAAGCTTACACCGAAAAGTGGATAGAAACGGGCACTCTACTAGTTCGCGTTAGAGCAACGCCAGACCTGCACGGTTAATCGAACCCCCTGTATGGGTCTTGAATACCCCCAAGAGATGTTCTTTTGGAGGAAAGCCGCAGTCAGAAATCCGGCTCTACTAGCACCAATATGTGTTAAGATGAGATAAGACCTATATTCGCCGTGCAATTTGTGAGTCTAGAAGTAGCTCTTCATACTAGCCAAAGCAGAAACGTTGATGAGATTAGATTACTCAAACACGGATTTAACACTAGATCCTAAATCCGTGGCCCGCCATGGAGATATATCATGAGTTCCGACACTAAGCAATTGGAGTAAGCTTATTTCTTAGACCTGTTGGGACTTGTTAAACGATCAACCGCAGTACATCATCTCAGGTGCCCGCTCACATCTCATAGACCGGGTCCCCTTCAACGTGTTAATTTAATTCTTCAACTTTCCACTTGTACCCTAAAATTTCCAATCACTCTCAAACATCATGCATCTCATACTTACTGGAGCCACTGGCCTCGTTGGCTCCAGCGTGCTTGATGCTATGCTCAAATCGAAAGACATCACCAAGATTTCAATCCTGAGCCGCAGGCCAGTGCCGATGGCAGCAGATGATCCCAGAGTCAATGTCATCACTCACAATGACTTTACGAAATACAGTTCAGAAGTTCTCGATCAACTGCAAGGCGCCAAAGGTGTAGTCTGGGCATTGGGTATTAGCCAGCTCAAAGTGACAAAAGAGTAAGTCTGCGCTTTATCGTCAATGACCCAAGTTTCTGTAATCTGACATTGTGCGACAAAGTGAATATGTCACCATCACCAAAGATTTCCCTGTTGCTGCCGCGAAAGCCTTCACTAAAATATCACCTTCCAACGAGCCTTTCCGTTTCATATACGTTTCTGGCCATGGAGCCACCCTCGAGCCGACTTCGTTTACACCCATCTTCAGTCGTGTGAAGGGGGAGACTGAGAGGGCGCTTTCTGACTTACGTACGCCGACGAAATTTCACGTCGAATCTGTACGTCCTGCCGGCGTAGATGCCACAAATCATGAAGCCATTAAACCATACATTCCCAACCCTGGCATGCTCTACAATGCCATGTATTTGTTCATGGGTCCCCTCATGAGAACCGTACTTCAGTCGATGCATAGCCCAACGGAGAAACTTGGCCCTTTTCTCATGAACATGGCGATGGGCAAGTATGACAAGCAGTTGGATATTGGAGGAAACGACATCTCCAGTATAAACGGTTCGAGGATACTGGAAAATGTTGCGTTCCAAAGGCTGTATGAGCAATGACGGATCTTTGCAAAGATGGGGAGCTGTTCGGCAATGGAATTGTCGAGAATGGACTTGTAACGACTCTATGAGGGAAACAGTCTGTCGGCGAAGCTTTGTAGCCATTTTTGCTAAGTAGTGCTGTATAGTAAATTTGTTCTTGATCTTACCTTGCTTTTCGTGGTATCAATTGTGTAAAGCTTCACTATCGCACGCTTTATGCAATATTCTTTACGTTTTCATTTGGATCCAGCTGTTAATGAGAGCTTTATGGGCCCCAAATCAAAACACCGAGTATACTTTGAGAGGAGAAGTCCGGATCAACATTTCAGAATCCGCCTCAGTTTTCGTTTCTTGATAATATTAAGAGTCCCCTCTCCAAACATGATTTCGCTAATCGCGTTGTCGTGTTTTCGTATTAGATACAGCATTAAAAGTGCTGACGTACTCGACCTTTACTTATCTTTGGATTACCGCGGCTGGTGTTCGTCAAGGGGTCTAGAGGGTCTAGAAGCAACAGAAGCGGAGAACAGGTAGGTCAGCTTTATTACCTACCTAGATAAGACTAGGCTCAACAAGCCTCTGACATCTATTATATATCTCTCATGTCCCTATTTACTCGAGTTCATCTAGCCAATACTTTGTTTTGTAATTCTGATCTTTCAGCCTCTATTATTCCATTCTTGTTTTGTCTCTGACCCTCTCACATTGTGTATCGTCAACAACGAGTGCCTAAGGGCATACACATGTGCCTTACACATTGCTGTCCATTCTCTATGAACTTTTGCCTTTGAGCTGAGGCCTATGAGTTCTGAAGCACTTACCTTAAATGCCGTTCCTACGCCAAGCATCTTCCTTCCCCACGCAAGATGGATCACAGAGGCCAAGCTTTTTGCTCATCGGCACTTTCCCTGTCAACATGTTCTTGGCCTGAGTCATCACATTTATTACTCACATCGGCGTCCAACGAATTACTAAGTTCAAAGATCTTGATCAATTCTTTATCTCAACTACGTTATCCAACTAATGAATTTCAAAATTTCAACGCTACAACGCCGGCTATAAAAACTTCATCCATGGTTCATTCCTAAACCTTGTTAGAAGCATCTTTCTCGCTCTCATCAGCCTCCCGGGCGTTTTGCTCGACAGCCTCAGGCGGATCCTCGATCCTGGTCATTTTGTAGATGATCATAGATGCGAACAGATCACCGGAAACGTTAACAGCGGTACGGAAGCGATCGAGGAACCAATCAATAGCCACGATGACAGCATACATGTCAGTGAGCTCGACGTTGACGGAGCGAGCAATCATGATTGAAAGAACAAGTGAGGCCGAGGGGATGGGAGATACACCAATCGAGGCCAAGGTTGACAGCAGCGCAACAATGACATAGTCGGCAGGACCCAGGGTTTTGCCTTGCGTGGCAGCCATGAAGACGACGGCAGCAGGAAGATAGATGGCGGTGCTGTTGTCGGGTCAGTCTTGCACTATTGAAATTACAAGGCAGCAACTTACCCGTCCATGTTGATCAGACAGCCCAGAGGACAAGTGAATTTGTAGATGGTGGAAGGAATACCTCGGTCCTTAGCGCATCGAAGAGTGACCGATAAAGTGGCAGCAGACGAAGCAGTTCCCCATGCAGTGATCCAGGCAGGAGAGATCTTGAGCCAGTACGAGTAGGCATTCATCTTGGTGAAGGCGAAGAATATGATGGGCACGATGATCAGGATATGGATGAGCATGGTGGACAGAGTGGCACCGATGAGAAGACCCAGATTCATGCCGATCTCGCCAATGTCAAGCTTCATCAGGTTGGGCAAAATCAGGAAGAAAACACCGATAGGGGCCACCGCGATGAGGAATGTGATGATCTTGGTGATCATACGTTCAATCTCCTCGGTGACGCGAACGATGGGCGAGCGAGGGGATTCAATGAGGTATCCAACGATGATAGCAGTGATGATGACTGCAAGCAATTGGTCTTCGGCCAACGCCTTAACCACATTCGAGGGGATCAAAGAGAAGAACATTTCCTCCACGACCTTGTGAATAGGGCGCTCAGTGGTGTCGGGTAGTGAGTCGCTATTTTCTTCAGCAAGCGGGCCATCGCTGACCACCGAGTACTGTTTGGTCCAGACGAGACCCATCATGATACAAGACAGTGTGATGGATATGAGAGTGGTGATGATGTAGTATCCGACGGTCCATTTAGCTAGAAGAGAACCCCCGTTGGTCATCTCTCGGAGTCTGGTCACAGCGAGCAACATGGAGCAGACGATCAGGGGAAGGACTGCAACTGGTCAGCAGCCATTCTTGAGCGCAGAAGCTGCTGCTGGCTTCATGTCAAAAGGGAACCTACCAACTGCCTTGAGGGCTCTTAGCCACATGTTACCAATAATACCGACAATGACGGGAACAGCCTCCGGAATATCGTCGACCTGGGTAGCGACGACTACACCGATGCCGATAGCGAGCAGGGCGGCTACGATGATTTGAAGAGCTGAGCCGGGTTCTTTGAAACCATGCCACCAAGGCTTCTTCACAATCTCTTCCTCGGCATGATCGTGAGGAATGTCGTTACTGGAGTTCGTAGGTACCTGTACCGGATGTGCCTCGGGGACATCCTTGAACTCTTCTTTGGTGGCCATTGCAACAACAGCAAGCTTGGCTTGAGTTTCAAGGACTAGAGACAAGAAAGGGCCGTTGGGGAGTTTTGGCAAGAGATGAAATGGAGGCGAGGACTGGCACTACAATTCCTAGGCAAACTTCAAGAGCACGCCGCAGCCTTTATACCTCATGGCACTCCCTATCGCCAAGCCAAGCTGGCTACATGGGAGCAGATGCTATGGAGCATCAAGAGATTCTGTCAAGAGAGTGACACCAGGGCATGGATGAAGTGCCCAGAGAATCGCGTGCCGAAACCAGCAAAGATGCGACACATTGAAGGAAACACTCGAGCTTGGCCTGGCTAAGAAGAGAAGGTGAGCATTACGAAATTCTTTCTCCATCGCCAAGACGACAAGCATCAACTCCTTGGTCTTGATAACCTGGTGGCTCGGGTAAGCCGACCCAGAGTCACTTGTTGGCAGACATTGTGGAGAAAACCAAGGAGTACTGGTTGATTGAAAGTTGGGATTTGCCCGAGGAGGCGACGATGCCAAGAGAAAGTGCAAGCGGACGAGTCGTTCGAAAAGAAGAGCCAAGGGAGCCAAGAAGTCGAGGCACTATTCCAGCCCATAACATGTTGTACATTCTCCCCAAGCCAAGCCGCCACACACGACAGAGTACCATGCATTTACTGGGATGAGCCCCACGCCACAGAGATGGGGATTGCACAGACGGGGCATGAGTGTTGGTGTTATCTAGCCAAGCACGCAGTACGTCCTAAGATGTTGCATATTTTACGAAATACCAAGAGTGATAACGCAGTGCCGAGACCTGGTCAAGTCCCCGCGTATCTCAACGAGAGATAAGGTGTCAGGGATCCGGCTAGAGTGGTTGCTGCTGGAGATAACTATTATCTAGCCATGGTGGTTTTCTTCGTGAAGAAGCATCACGACAATCACAAACCACCAGAAGAGGATGAGTGATGTGGCGTGCTTAGGCTACTCGACTAGCGCTACTATAAGCGCAGGATGACTAACGGCATTACCTCGCGACTTAACTCAATTCTCGTACTTGAGTGGTAAATAATTTGTCTCACCATCATGCACTCCTCGGACAAGAGCACACCACAATAGGAGCTCTGGGAAGGCACGCAAGGAATCAGAAGGTACTTGGGGCCGGTGGGCTCGATGATTTGAGCAACGGCTTCGTCAATACAGGCCTATGATACTCTCGCTCTCAAGGCACCAGCTCATCAATTCTGAATCAGCGGTCTCCAACGAGCCCGAGAATGGGTATTTACGTCTCCACCTCAGGAGTTGAAGCAAGGGGTGGGACTCTGAGCTGAACCCTGGCATCGTTTTCTTGCACCCAAATTTGGGGGCTGCTCTCCGTGGTTTTGCTCTAACCGCGCTCTTATTATGGAGTCTATTGGGAGATTGCCCAGGAAGTCTCTGATTCACCTGGCGGCTAATTTTTGACCAGACATCCTCACCAGCTACTGAATGTCTCTCAGCATCAGAGTACATTACTTTCCTGTGGATATATCTTTTGCCCCGTTCTCTTGGCTGACCGTGTCTTGGGTCATCACGCGGACAATTGCTACGTTCCATCGAGGATCCATGCCACCCATTGCCTCGGAACGATCTCATGCAAAATCAAGACTTCCAACTCCTCTTTCTGGTTCCGAGACGTACGCTGTAAGGCATTGCAATGGCATATGGGGGCTTTTTGGAAGGCAGCGTCAGGAGATAACCGGGCATGACCATCCTTTACAATTGCCGCATGAGGCGATTAAGCATAACCGGACTCAGGTTCCGAACGAATCAATTACCGTAGAGGCGCTGGAAGGCAGAAACAGGCAACCTGTAGGATCGCGCTAAGTAACCTGTTTGGGGTAGTTTCCGTGCAAACGCTTGCTACCCCAAAAAGAAAAGGTTCTGGAAACTTGCTCAGAAAGGTCGACCACGCCTTATGTCGACATTCGGGGGTCGCCTGTATTTCGGTCAATATACGACAATGGGCAATTCCCCCTTGAGCGGTGCGCGCCATCCTCAAGATTCCGATACCTCGTTTCGTTTTGCTCCAACCCAGTCTACCAGTACTATATTCATCACAATGAGGGATATTTGCAGGTGGCCATGGGTGTTGGAGCCTATCCCTCTATAGATCAATGTCCGGCCGATGCTACGGCCAACGCTTGACACGGGCCATTTCACTTTGAAGAAATAGCTTATCTCCATGCGATTGAAGCGAATATGCCTTCACCCCGCAGAACATCGACTTATTACGTTTAAATATCCACCTGTGCCCACTGAATAAAGTAGGTGAATAGGATGGCTTGACTCGTCGTCAAAACTCAGCCAACTTGAAATTACCAAATGGCGCATTGGCACATTCTGTTTCCCTCCGCGAAATATACCTACATTGGGTACTGACAGACGATAGAGAAAGGCAACATGAAGGTATCAAACATTCCCAAGATACGCCAGCAAACAGAACAAACTTGAATGTCAGGATCTCGTCTGCGGGCGTCAGTGTGCTTGGCGAGTAGTGAGATTGGGAAGTGATCGTTCCGCAAAGGGCATGTGGGAAAGTCTTGGAAAAGGCTTGGAGGAGAATGGTTGGAGTTGGAGAGCTTGGTATTGGGGTCATAATCTGACGAGTGAATCAAGTCGCAGGCAATTCGATTGCAACGCCAGTCCGCTTATAGCCGTCTCTGGCCTTTGCCTTTGCATTTTGCTCCTCCCCCTCCCCCCCCCCCCCCCCCCCCCACGATGGCCAAGAAGATATCATGCTGCTGATTGGATCCCCCGCAACGCAGGAAGGCTTCTTATTCCTTCTGAGATGGCCACTTGAGACTGTACGTAATGGAATACTAACAATCAGCAACTTCTCCGCAATTTCCTGGAGTTGAGACAAGCTCGGACATGTGGAGGAGAAAGCTTATGAAAACGTCGTTTCGCAAGTCGCATATTGGTCGTCGTTTATATATTTTAGGTTTACGACAAGACAAAGCTCGCATCCGTCAGTGCATAACTAAACGGTAGACGATGCCCCTGAGAAACAACCCAACCTTGGTAGCTCAAACGAGGGATGACATGGGCAGTGCGGCAGTCCTGATACTGGTCCCCATGAGAATTAGCCAACGAATGGGACTTCTCGATGCCCTCCTGGCTAGGTTGCTCCCGACGTCGAACCGGAACTCACTCAATAACTACTGATTTCTGTTGGATTCGCTTCGGGGAATCCATTCCCAGATCACGCGAGCTGACTTGAGCTTTGGCCAAGTACCTAGAAGAAGAAGCCAACTGTCGAGTCGACTTAACTGAGGCCCATAAGTGCGCTCTTTTCAACCTGGTAGTTCTAGTCGGACCATCCTTCGTCACTATTGTTTGACTAAGAGATTTGCGGAAATGTCTTGGCTAAATTCTGTTCTTGACGAATAGCAACAAGTCTCAATCAAGGGCTTCTTTGCCCTTTTGTCAGTCATGTTCAAGTGGCATGATTAGGCAAAGGCATGGTCCTGTTTCTCATGGTATGGAATATACCTTTGGATCATGTCGTTTGAGGGGAAGAAGTCGAAAGAAGCTTCGGGTCATGAGGACCATTTCTGCTTGAGGGTATACTCTTGGCACAGATTCTATCTCAACGATCCACAGCTGCGAATATGATGACAGGTATGCACATAGTATTCTATTGACTTTGAGCTGGAATTGTCCCCATTGTTTTCAAGTTTGAGGGGCAACGCACAATTAACGCTGCACACGAGGCTGGGCCACGGGTTGACGGCACAACGGCTCGTTGTACGCTTAACTGTTTTAGGATTAGCTCCCGTTGCTCTGCCGTGTCTTGATCAAGCCGCTGTTCACCTTTCGCTGACCGAGGGGAAGGTGCAGGCAGTCGGTCAATATTGGGCAGGCTCTGAATAAAGGAAAGAAGCACATTTTATACAAACACAGACTTTTCTTCTTTAGCATCATTCATATACTTCGCTCAACCTTGTTTTTGGATGACCAAACATGAGGTCCAACACGAAACTCGTCGCCGATAAAAAATTCCACTAGTGACAAAGCATCATGACGATAGAGTCATCATTTGCGACATTTGTGCGGTTTTTGGCCACGACGCAATGCTATTAAATACTGCCCGTGGAAGCGACTCGAGACAGCTAGAAGTTCTCAATTATACATCTACAAAAACCTGAAATCAATTGTCATCCTCTTTTGAAACCAGAGTGCTGCTCAATCACTCAAGGTGAATCCCAAACTTCTTCACCAAGTACTTGTCAACCTAAATTTCATCACAACACACAACGCTCAACTGTGAAACACTACCAAAATGGCGTCCACAGACACTGTTGTCACGACCTCCTATCTCCTCGGGAACCTGCACTGCCCGACCTGTGTCACTTTGATTCGCTCCCTCTTACACGATGCCTTTGGCGACAATGTGCTTTGGGTTTCTCCAAATCTCGTTACCTCCGTTGTTACAGTCGAGCACAAAGAGAACTCCTCGGCTTCGGTTACCGGCATGCAAAGGGTACTTCAAGACGCTGGTTTCGAAATTTGCGGCCTCAACACAACCGCCAGAACTGCGAATGATCTCTATCGCACTTCCCAGGTCGACGGGGAGAGTAGCCGTGTCGCCGAGCATTCCGATGGCTGGTTGGATTCTTTCTTTCACTTTTGGCGCCCACAGGTATCACCTCTGGCGATAGAGGCCGCTCGTGCTGCCCACCTCGAAAATTGCGAAGCATGTAAATCCGAGAAAATCCACGAAAAGTCACCCTCTGATGATAAGAGAGGACTGGTTCGGGTCTCTTCTATCGTATCTGACACCCCTACCAGACGTTCTTCTCTACCTTATCCCCTCCAACAAGTGGTTACAGAAACATCGCCTACCCCATCATGGCGAGTTACACTCTCCATCGGCGGCATGACATGTGCTGTTTGTGTCAATACAATCACGCAGGAGATGGAAAAGTATCCTTGGGTCACAAAGGTCGCTGTAAACCTCGTTTCCAACAGCGCAACCATCGAATATATGGATGGTGATCGAGCACAGGAGATTGTTGGTGCCATCGAGGATCTCGGATACGATGCTACAATCGACGAGGTTGTTAATCTACAAGAGAAAAGGATTCCGGCTAATGAGCGTGAGGTCGAAGTGAGTGTCGATGGCATATTTTGCCAGCGATGTCCAGAGCGAATCGTCACAACCCTCAAGAGTCTTGCTCCAGGTCGACTACAAATCTTCCAAGAGCCTACTGTCCAGAACCCTATCCTAAGACTCCGATATACACCTGATGCTCCTAGATTTACCATCAGGCAGATCTTGCAAGCCATTGAAGCAGCCGACGAGTCTCTCAAAGCCTCAATCTACCATCCTCCCACACTCGAGGAGCGATCTCGAATCATCAGAGCCAAGCATCAACGAGCTCTGTTGTATCGTGTGATTCTTACCATTATTTTCGCTGCCCCTACCTTTGTTCTGGGCATAGTTTACATGAGCCTGCTGCCAGATTCCAATCACGGAAAGATGTACCTGATGAAACCTTGGGTCTCCGGACTCAGCCGCCTCGATATTTGTCTTTTCGCGCTTGCTACGCCGGTGTACTTCTTCGCCGCTGATGTGTTTCACGTACGAGCGATCAAAGAAGTACGGACAATGTGGCGAAGGGGAAGTCGCATGCCATTGATGCAACGCTTTTACAGATTCGGTAGCATGAATATGCTAGTTTCACTGGGAACAAGCATAGCCTATTTCTCCTCAGTCGCACAGATGATTGCCGCAGGGGCTTCTCGGAGAAAGCATCACGAATCTGGAGCCGAAATGTATTTTGACTCTGTCGTTTTCTTGACTCTGTTCCTTCTCGCGGGAAGACTCATCGAGGCGTACAGTAAATCCAAGACTGGCGATGCAGTCGAAATGCTAGGCAAGCTTCGTCCAACTACAGCCCTCCTCCTTGAAAAGGACAAGGCTGGGGGCCAGATCACTAGCACTGTGCCTGTTGATCAACTTGACTCCGGAGACATTATTCGTGTGCCTCATGGCGCATCCCCTGCTTCCGATGGCATTCTCGTTGGTGGAGACACCAACTTTGATGAATCGAGTCTCACTGGAGAATCCCGACTCATCAAGAAGACAGAAGGAGATCAAATCTTTGCAGGGACAATCAACAAGGCGGCAGCCGTTACTATGCGTGTCACGGGCGCCTCTGGGCAATCAATGCTAGACCAGATCGTTCAAGTTGTCCGGGAAGGTCAGACAAAAAGAGCACCTATTGAGCAGATCGCCGACCTTCTGACCACCTATTTCGTGCCTGTTATTACACTTATAGCAGTTCTTACCTGGATTATCTGGATGGTGCTTGGCTTTGCTGGCGCTGTCCCAGATCATGAGGAGTCCTCTTCTGGCGGCTGGGTAGTGTTTGCCCTCCAGTTTGCCATTGCCGTTTTTGTTGTTGCTTGCCCATGTGGCCTCGCACTTGCAGCACCCACAGCCATCTTTGTAGGTGGAGGTATCGCAGCTAAGCACGGTATCCTTGCCAAAGGTGGTGGTGAAGCGTTTGAGAAGGCGAGCAAGATTGATTGCGTCGTCTTTGACAAGACGGGTACTCTCACCGAGGGAGGACAGCCAAAAATTACCGATTCTGTACTCCTCCCAGACACTTCGTCAAGTGAAGAGGAACGTAGTGTTTTTCTATCAGCACTCAAGGCTGTTGAAGAGAGCAGCAGCCATCCTATAGCCAAAGCAATTGTCTCATTCTGTGGTGATGCACCGGCTAGCAATGTTCACAATCTCGAGGAGTTGGCTGGAAGGGGCATGAAAGCCTCGTTCAAGGGCATTGAAAACCAAGAGATGGACATGATTATCGGCAACGAACTCCTCATGCGAGAGTTTTCAGTAACTCTGACGCCTCGCATCTCTTCACTTCTCGAGACCTGGAAATCCGAAGCCAAGTCTGTTGCTATAATCGCCACCAAGGCATCATCTGCCGATAGCTGGACATTTGCCGCAGCGTTGTCCATCTCGGATCCGATCCGTCATGAGGCCATTCCTGTCATCCGAGCGTTGACTTCTCGTGGTATTCAGGTTTGGATGTTGTCTGGTGACAACGTCACCACCGCCCGCGCGGTGGCGCAGCGCGTTGGCATACCCTCGTCAAATGTCCTGGCGGAGGTTCTCCCATCGGACAAGGCAGCTAAGATCTCATCACTCCAAGCCTCTCTCCACGCACGCGGCTCAACGACCAAACGCGCTACTATCGCCATGGTCGGCGACGGGATCAATGACTCCCCCGCGCTCACGACGGCCGATGTGGGCATCGCCATAGGAACGGGAAGCGACGTAGCGATTAGCAGTGCAGCATTCGTGCTCGCAACGTCACAGCTTACGGCTGTAGTCACGCTCTTGGATCTCAGCCGCGCCGTGTTTGGACGGATTCGTGTCAACTTTGCGTGGGCACTTGTGTACAACATGCTTGCCGTGCCCGTCGCGGCTGGGTGTTTCTATCCGATTGTGACTTCTGGTGGAGAACGCGTAAGGCTGGATCCCGTGTGGGCGGCTCTCGCGATGGCGCTATCAAGCATCAGTGTAGTGTTGAGCAGCCTGAGCCTCCGGACTCGGGTTCCTGGTGTCGGATTTCGCTCTCGCAAGGTTGATATGGAGGAGTAGTATTAGCAGTAGCGGTACTGGTAGTGGTAGTAGCAGTGGTATAATTGCGTATTGTTCCATCGTTTAGATAGTACGAGCTCAGCCACCAGATTCTCAAATTCAGGGTTCTCTTAGATATGCACAGCTTACTATTCCGCTCTCACGTACCCCGTGCCATGCATATGCCATGCTGTCGATCTCATGTGGTGAACCAATAGACGAATTCTCGCAATCACCCTGTCTCGAAACTTTTGCCCAATGTGATTCTCTCTCGGTCCCGGCGGAGGTTACAAAGAACATGTCATTCACACCATTTTGGCTGGTGTGAGTCGTTGTTCGCCCGAGGGTTCCGCGATGACTTCACAGCCACGATTGATTAATCTGCCCTCAATTGAACAATTGAGCGTGCGCTGTTGCATTATGGAGCATTGCCGAGTGCAAGAATGCACAATATATTACAAACAATTAAAGCATGGTTTAATTGAGCAACCTAAAAATATAACACGTTGAGGTTGAGTTCAAAACACGTTTCATTGCGAATGAAACATGACGAGGTTCATGCACTCATCAACCTCGTATCAAGTAAAGCAAACTCCATAAAACAAGCTCGACTCGTATTTGTCCGCCACCCGCATACGCAACCGTCTCCATTCATGACTTGGGACTCAGACTATGTAGACACCCCCTGGCTCTGAGCGCGCAATCAAGTATTTCTCTTGAGTCATTCAAGAAAATTGTAATGTAATTTCATTCTCTCTACTGCGGTAACTGTGCAATTGCATTCGGCAGTGCATGCAATTGGAATCTATTTGTTTGCTTACACTACATTACATCCTCCGTCGGACACGTCAAAATCCGAATTCGAAGGATTTGACTGTTTGCGGGAGAGAGGACTACGTGATTGGTCAAAGTACCAAGTAAGCCTACCAAATTTGGTAACTGGCCCCACAGCGTAGGGGAGGACCCTGTAAAGGCGTATTGTCAGGCAGTAAGGAAGGCTTATTTTAAGGCACTACCAACGCTGCACTGACTTACACATTCAAACATGGTCTGTAGCGTATAATTAGCCTCCATTTTGGGCTTATTCACAGGCATTCACTTGTAAGAATATGGCTTACAGTTAACCTCGCAAGGATGGCACAGAGAAGGCATTGTTGATGATTCAACACTAAAGGTATTGGAGATCGCGGCATGTCGCCCGATTTGTATTGGGTAGGAAAGGTAAATAATACTAAGTTGTAATTTGGTATCTGTATTGTTCTTAGATGTTGTGATTGGGCCCCCAAAGATTTATACCCCATTAAATAACTCCATGATCCAAATCCTTCCAAAATGTGGCAGTATGATGACTCCTTAACCTAATCCTATTCCTATTCACCCCATCATATACCCGATTCCAATCATAGGGCGTAATACTTTGTAGAGGCCGTCAAACAACATTGATACTGCGTAATCCCGAAACCTTCCAACCTAATCCCAAGACAATGATCCAATAGTAATAATGCACACGCCCCCTTATCCCCGGGGAGGCTTCTGTCTTTCATGCAAGCCCCAATAAACGCCGGTCTTTCGGTGGAAAGACTGTAGAAAAAACAAAGTAGTTGTAATAGAACAAAGGGAATAATGCTGAGTGGCTTGTCGGCCAACTCATGGTGTATCTGGTTCTCTAAGAAAGCAGATGGAGAAGAAAAAAATGAACAACCAACGAACGCCATGCCAAGCTCTCTTTTTTGATGCGAAAAGTAATGGATGCAAAGATCGATATAATGCCAAATAGCGGTCCGTGTAACGCCAAGACTATGCATTAGGTATCAAGCGCGTGCCCGATCGTGGGTAGCTATTCATCGCACAGCGACGCTACCACCGAGAAGACGACCCCACATGCCGCGCCTTGAGCGCTGCTGTTGCTGTTGATGTTGCTTCTTGGATGAGGTCTCATGGAGTTGCTGGTACTGTTGGTACTCATCGGCAGTGATCTCATACGGAAGCATGCGGCCAGCAGGCATGTGCGCCTTGGGGTAGTCAACATCGGGAATGATCTGGACGGGTGAGTCGTAGAGGCTGCCCTGTTGAGACTCATAGTAGTAAGGCTCGGACTCGGAGGTCTCGAGAGGAGTGGTAGCTTGTGAGTAAGCGCGGCCAGAAGAAACAGATGAGGCGTAAGAGCTAGAAGAGCTGCTGTAGCTGAGGCCAGGAGGAGTGAAGTTTCCAGAAAGGTTTCGTGCGTGCTCGGGTGTTGATCCTCGAGAGCGAGAGTGGCCGCGAGAAGAAGCTGGGCTGGGATATCGGGTGGAGGCTGCATAGAGCTCCTTCTGTCGTCGCTTCTCTTCGCGGTGTCGAATCTTTCTGGCATGTCGCTCGGCAATCTTGTGGCGGAGGGGCTCAAGGAAGTCGTCGAGATCCCGGTAAAGGTCCTCCTCAGTAATTCGAAGATCCCATTCAAGAAGGAAGAGAAGCTGCTTCTCCATGAGGTTGACCTCAGTGCGGCTGAAGCCAAAGCTGTAGCACTCAGTGGTAATGTGGCTGTAGTTGGCCCAGTGCTTGTTCTTGGGTGAGCTGTCATTGAGGTACTTGGCGGAAAGAATCAAAGCAGCGAGGAAGATGCGGTGGGCGGTACATCGCAGACCACGAGCCATGGGCTGAAGTTTCGACTTGAGACGACCGAGGTAGACCAGTGTTGACATGAGTGTAGGAACCTGGACATTGGAAGAGACGACAAGCTGTGTGATGAACTCCTCAAGGGTGGGGAGAGCTCCGTCTTCGGATCGAACGGTTCGGGGCTCGGGACTCCTGGGAGGAGTTGGGAGGTTCTGGCGAGGCTCGGCGGGAGCGGGAGGCATGAGAGTCGAGTCGCAGGCGATGACGTTGTGGGCGGCTTGGGCGAGGTATGCAATCATATCTCGACCCACAGGCTGGTAGACGAATTGTTCCAAGGCGGTCTTGTTGAGTTCCTCCATGGTGAGATATCGTAGTGATGATGCAGAAGCCATTGTGTGTATGTGTATGTGTGAGTGGGTTGAGAGAGGAAGAAGAGGTTGTATAAGTGAGAGGATGATAGAGATATACTACACGGGAGGGCGGACCGTGTGTAAGTGAAGAGAAGGTGGGGTGAGGTGAGGTTGATAGGCCTTGAACCTTGACCTATTGCAAAAGCAGAGCAAAGCAAAGCAAAAGCAAAAGCAAGAGGCAGATGATTAATATCAATCGAATGTGACTAGAAAGAGGAACCAGGGGCCAAGCAAGATGAAGGTGCGTGAGGATAGATATATCAAGAGATCAGAGGCTCATGTGAGGACCCTAGAGAAACTGGCTTCGTAAGTAATGGAGCTAAGGGTGACGTTTTGGGTGTGAATGTGGAGGATGGAGGGGGGGCAGGGGCGTGTCTTTTGGAGGCTGAGCGCGCCGCGTCGCTGTCTCTAATGCTAATGCTAAGGCTCGCTGAAAACTCCAAGGCCGACAGGGGTTCACAGCGAAAGCGAGCCCAGTGCCACAAGCGGGCTGGGCTTTTCTTTTGGGCTTGGCTTGGATGGGCTGGGCTGGGCTGGGCTGGGGTGTGCAAGGTGCAGGGGTGAAGAATTTTAGAGGGTGGTCACTCACTGGGTCGTAGGGGAGACTAGTCGGAGATGTCTCGAGACTAGGTCAGGTCCAGTTATTCAGTGGACTGCAGCGAGCAATGCAACTAACAACTGAGGTGCTGGGGCGGTCTGGCCGGGAGGGGGATAAATGCTTTCTTTGGTTGGATGACT
Organism: Fusarium redolens; assembly: GCF_020744475.1. Classification (NCBI taxonomy): domain Eukaryota; kingdom Fungi; phylum Ascomycota; class Sordariomycetes; order Hypocreales; family Nectriaceae; genus Fusarium; species Fusarium redolens. Next base: position 1,364,097 of record NW_025763666.1, on the reverse strand, counting down.
TCAGCTTGGATTCGAGTGAAAGAGCAAGATGCCACTCAAAAACTTGAATAGGTGCTCCGGTGGCGAAACGAGAGCGGACCGTGGCTTGGAGGAGTTGCGAAGAAACCTCAACAGTAACAGATGATCCTTGTACTGCGTTGCGTTGCGTTGCAGATGCGGCGTAGCAGGTAGCAAATATCACAATGTCTCGCCGGTTGCTGTGCTGCGTCCGTCTCGGTATTGGCTATGTCTCGGTTTTTTTCTTGTTTCTTGTTCGTTTTACCGAACAACGAGATTGTAACTGATTAGGCGTTTGTTTTCAGAAACGTGCCGTGGGTCCTTTGTTTCGGTTGACTCTGATATTGATTAAAATGCCAGAAACAATTAATCCTCAAAAGAAAGCAGAGTCCAGATCCGGTAGCCGCGAATCTAAAGGATAAGTGCGTGAAGTGATATGTCGCTGAGAGCTGTTTGCTCTGCCGGGTACGGGATAAGGCGTTCGAGGCCCTGCGTTTGGCACGGCGATGAGCGAATAGCGGAAAAAAGAATATCGACACCTTTCCCAAGGCGTTCAGGAACTGCTCCGACGGGAATAAGATGAAGCGATTTAGACTTTATGTCGCTGTGGCTTGAAGCTCGATCTGGGCGAGATGCGAGTCTAAGTTGACTGCTGTGGGGGAGGCGTTGAGTGCTCTGGAGTGAACCGGAATGGTGGTTAAAGTGAATGATGAGTATTCAGGTCAAGTTATTTGAAATACGTGACGTGGGTGGATGATACTCAAGGTTGGCCGATAGATCGAGATCGGTGAAGCTTGAGTCTATTTGGTGTAGATGAAGATGTTGATGGTGATGAGGTGAGATGAGATGAGATGAGATACTCAAAACAGACGAAGAGATCAAGAGTTATATAACCAAACAATGATATCAAGACCGGCTTGACAAGGGAAGGAATATTGGTTATTCGGTTCTTGATTAATCCAGAGGGTCAGGTCGGACTGGAATTTTAAGATTGCATACAAAGGGAGAGAGCTTGCACCTCCGCAGAGTATTGAATTGAATTGAAGGGTTGAGGTAGTGGTTGGCGAACCTGCACCAAACGAGAATCGATAGTGGGTGGGGATTAATGATGCAAGAATCGTCAAGACTCTTATTTTGGTGAGTACGGTCAAGTACGTAATTTTTGTTGTCCAAGGGATGGGATGTGCTGTACCTGCCAGAGGTATGCGGGAATGGTCGAAACGGACGTGGTAAGACGAGGCAAACGAGAAACAAACACTACAATGTATGATCGGCCCCAAGAATTCCAGACGCAACGCAAAAGGACGGAAGAGAGAGAAGATGGTGATAGTGGAGTCGGAGTCGGATTAGGATGGGATGGGATGAAGATGGTAGTAATAATAAGAAAAAGAGTGACAAGATGAAACGGAAGTGATGGGCATCTTAATAGTAGTACCTTGACCCAGGACCATTCTACCTGGTCTTGCTTGTCTACGCGAAAGTCTTGAGATTGTGAAATTCATTGGCTCACTTTACTTGATTACGATCCATGGATTACAGTACTGTACTGTAGATGCGCTGGCTACGAATAGAAGCACAGCTAAGCCCTTTCAGAGGCAGAACAATCCTCCTCCAACCAAACGGCATCAACACGTCCTCATCTCGAAGCCCAAGAACCGCCCAGCAGGACCGTGTATGAGTTTTTAGAAAACACGAATTCCTCCGACCAGTAGAATCTCCAGACTTTGCATCTCTCTAAACGCTGGGAAGCCAGGGGCTGGGCTGCCTTGTCCGTGCGTGATTGGACGCAAGAAACATCAAACACGCGAAACTGGCTGCAGGCATTTCTTCGGGCGGCTCTGCATCCCACGATTGGTCGAGGTGCAACTTGACTTGAAACCGGGCTATCTGATGCAAAACTGGGGCCGGATTGGTGTTTGGTGAGGGGGAGGCGAAGACAAGACAAGACAAGACAAGACAAGACAAGAGACCTCGAAACCACAAACAGATCAACGCCCAGAGGAGAAACTAGAGTTAGTAAGATGAGGACCCTGCATTTCTTCAACTCTTGAACGCGTATTGCAAGTTGATTGATCTACAGGGCTCGAGCAGGAAACCCCTCACTCAAGTTACAAACATGGTTATAGATATGTTTATCCTGAACATCCATATATAAGCGCTCATATATATACCCTCAGGCATTAAACAAATGCACCGCCGTTAAAGCATGAATGACAAAGGTACCCCGTTTATTGTGTTGGATGCACGCACGCACGCATGCATCTACCTACAGCGGGCCGCTTGAACAGCTCAACGACTTGACCTCCATGACAAGTGGTACAATCGTGGCGATTGACTTGATTTGGGTTACAGCGTTTCGGCTCTCTCTTGTCCCGCCTCGTGCAGCACTCGTACAGTACAGTACAGTACGGACATAACCACAGAGACAGAGACAGAGACAGGTCAATCTCGCTCCGAAAGCCGCTGTATCTTGCATGTTGATCACACACGTGTTTCAGTCAGAAAGGCTATGTCTGTCTGTACCTCCGTGATAAGAGTCCTTCTCGTTGATACTACACTGGACTGTACCTGTGGCTGCCTGCAAGTACAAACACCTTTCAAGCCCTGCACTAGGTGAAATGTTAAAAAACCATAAAATCATTGGTTGACATGATTCATTCCTTGCGCCACTATCAACGCTACGCAAATAATACAAACGGAAAATCATTGTTGGACGGCAGAAGCAAATAATGTGAGACGCCAAGAGGAGCTGACTTGCGACACTTTGGATCCTCTTTGGCCTTTCTCGTTCATCTGCGTTACAAGGCAATTACCCTGAAGCGAAGCCAGCGGAAACACAAACACAAACGACAGCCACCTAGCTAGCTAGCACAGCTCAAACACCAGTTGGCTAACCTTCAACAACCCGGTATTGTTTGTATGCATCTTGATCTAACCCCAGCTGCCCGGAACAAAAAGAGCGGCCAATGCGTTGAATTCCACGTTGTTACACTGCACACAGACCAGTTGAAGTTATCGCACCTAGAGAGTATAGCACTTGACGATGGAGGTTTATTAGCTTATCAGACCACTTTTCTTCTTCCCTTTTCTTTCCACTATTTCAAATAAGCGCAGCCATATCCCAATCGTGAGACTCAGATTGACTTGGTGGCGCTTCACTCAGACCCAAACCCTTGGGTTCAGATCCAAACGAGCGAGACCTGTAGCGGAAAGGATGGCGGATTGACAGGGCGTCGTTCACCACCGAGTCACATTCCTCTCGTCACCGACTGTTGCTTTTTCTTCTTCTGCCAGCTCTGCTTCCGGTTGTGCCTTATTTTCTCTGTCGTGATGGCTTCGTCTAGGGGCCGATGGCGTTCGGAAGACAGCCACAGACCCAACACTTGAGATACTCGTTTGGTTGACTAATAATGGCCAGCACAACAATACCTCAAAAAAGAGGTCTTGGCGATCCATAAGATCAACCCACGGGTTCAACTCTGGATACCACCTGTCCGTACTATGGATAGTACTATCCACAGCGGCCATCCCGCAATAGATTCATCGAGTCCTATCGGTTATGCATAGACCACCGAGCCAAAAGGGCCTCTCATTTCGTGCATAGGCATTCCGGGCTTCATGGAGGCTCTCTCCCTACAGATGCATGTGGTGATAATCGTCAATCACCGACCTCCTTCACCTGACGCCATCAGCCAGCCTCGAAGCGATAGCCCATCAAATGAGCCGTTTCATCCCTTGTCTTTGTTCATTGTCTGTAGACTGTTCATCCTTGAAGATCAAACTGCCATCTGTCTCAGTCCATGCAAATAGTCCCCAGACTCTAGGCCTGAAGGAGGAGCACTAGAGCACCCCCCTGCACAACATCCTCCTGTGAGTGCTACGAGATGCAACCACCAGGCTTCACACACTGACTGATCCCGTCGGTCGGCAGACGCCACTAGCTTGGCTCGGGAGCAGCCCGTTTGAGGAATGCACAGGAAGAAAAAAAAAAAGGTGGGCATCACCGCCAATGGCTCACGCGAGGGAGACTTTTTATCCTTACAGAGCAACACCTGATCTGATGATTACGGCCTGTCTATCTATTCCTTGTAAACCTTACCCTGACAAAGGAAGAAAGGTTAATCAATAAACCTATCCAGGGTGATGAGAGTTATCAACTGAAGCCACTCGAGAAAGGCATCGATGGTTGACTCTGCATACCAACCAAGAGGCCCCTGCACTAAAACCAAACGCCCCCCTTGACCTTCAAGTTCAAGCCCTGGAGATCCCCATCAAGCTCGACCAGGATCTTCATCCCCATTCCCATTTTTAGCCTTTACTCACCAAGACTCACTTACTCACAGCTCACAGCAGCCCTACACTACGCTACAATTGTCGGCCCGCCGTAGATTCTTCAGCCAAGTCGAGATTGAGTTAGCCTGGTCGATTTGTCCTTCTTGCCATGAGGGCATCGAGGATCGGATGTGTAGTGATCATCTGAGTATATCGCGAGATCTAGTGGTCTGATTGCGTTTATGGCTCTATCTTTTCCAAGTGACGAGGTCTCTAGCATGACCGTTTGCATTCACTTGTTCCTGACAGTCATGTCACTATCTCATCGATGGACTTAAAAAACTCTTTCTCACCGCTGTTGATCTTGGTTGGAGCCATGAAATCTACTTCAACCACTGACAATTCACAGGGAGTCATTCATCCATCCATCCTCTCACGATAGTCACCCACAGCAGTCCACAGTCCACTCACTATCAAGCCCCTAACCCCTGGCCCCTGAGCCCTGAGCCATTCATGGCAAACTCACTGAAGCCACCGTCGCACGCCCCCAAGATCCTCTCATATTTGACTCTTCTCATTGGTCCGCCCCGCATATGTATCCCTGACGCCTGCATGTCAAAAACGCGTGGCTCTGACTCGCTGCGAAAGAGTTTGCTCCGAGAAGATGTGGCTGAGGTTGAGAATTCGTCTTGGTTTACGCAGAGTGACTGTGGCTCATGCTCCGGATGTAGACTGTGGCGACGCCGACACGTAGGTATGTACGAGACCGGCCGGCCGACCGCTTTCGGGGCCTGCAGTTCCCCGTTCTCCCTGCAGTCAAGCTCAAACCGTATTGTCGTTTGGCTGGTTTCGGTCTATGCAGCTATTCGCGGTATGTTTTGTCGTTGATTCTATAGGTTCTAATTGTGTTTAGTTTGTAACTTGTCCTCAACTCACACCACTACATATGGACTCGTGCGTTGTATCCACCCAACATCTCGACCTTGGAAACTTGATATTCAAGACGGTCATCATTTGATCTCAAAAACCCAACAAACCCATAAACTCTCAAGGATCAAATAGCCACTATCTCGGCTCTTCCATGCCCTATCCCCAAGGTCTGTCCTAGTAGAAGTGGCTGCTGAGGGGTCAATGCCATCTCATGACCTGGTCTGGGCCACTTTGTCCGCGTGGTTGGGCTAGTCTAGCCTCATGCTCAAGTTCATGCTCATGCCCAACATCAACACCATTGCTTGTGACGATGCGGGGAAGATGGACTAGAGCCAAACTAACTGCCTTGAATCCATCCGTGATCGGGGCATCAAGATGACTCCTCATATTGCGGTGAAGACATGGGAATCCATTTCCATTCACTTACTGGATACTACCACCAACACGAACTCCAACTCGTATTCAATGCTGGATCTACACTTGACCGATCAATCCAACCACACCAAACCAAGCCATGCCAAATAAATCAAGCATAATTGTTTGTTAATATTCATCCTCTTTGAGTTCATTCTTCCGTGGTTGCGTCCGAAGCTTTCCTCGCCCTCGCCCTCGCCCTCCTCCTCGGCCACGGTTGATCGGTCGGTCCGGGCGAATCTCGAACGGAGCGGAGTTCCGAGCTGCCTCTGGTCCCCAGTTTTCGAAGCCTCGGCTCAACCCGCGGGATTGGCGCTTCCCGCTGTTAAACGTTGACCCCTGGTCCAGCTGCTGCACTGCCGCTGACGATCGCCTGAATATAGGTGACAGCTACTATAAGCCATACCTAGTATCTCAGCAGTGTAGGGATTCAAGCTTGATGCATAATGACATAGCTTAAAGAGGCTTCCCAAGAGTCAAGATGCTGATACTGTTGAGTTTACTAGGCTTGGTCTCCAAATTCAAGGCCGTCAATGTATTGGCTCTAGAGTGTCTATTCTCTTGGCTGCCTCCCGTATTCATCCCAATGCCAACAACAAAACAACTCCAACATAACTAACATAGTATACGAATACAACATAGCCCCAATGATTATCAGGAGCCGTTTCATAACTTTTCGATACATCTTTCACTGCAGCTGAAACACGATACTCTAACATTGGATCTATCCTATCGCAGTCAGGCGCTTACGCTGCAAGCGCCGGTTTCACTACATACCCTTGCTCGCTATTCTTGTCAGGCGGCTAATTGTTCAAACATGCCATGTAGCTTACATGATCCTGCAGAAGTAAGTAAGTTACTAGAATAGAATTATATATCGTAGTACCGGCGGCTCTTTAGTTTGGGCCGCCGGACGAACTACGGGCGCCTATGTGTCATGTTATGTTATGCCTCTACATTGAATAGACGCCCGTAGAATCTCATGTAGATTGTGGCCCTTTCATTTCTTCTGTGGCAGTGCAAGATTGCCAAGATGATTTAGACCAATAAATTAATCAGAGACATACAATGCCATTGTTATCGTGGTCCATCATAATGGCCGGCTACTAATATCGGGCCCTGTTCTTCCCGAGTCGTCGGTAAATATCCTCAAACTCTTCCGAGGATTGGAATGGGCTGTGTCACGATGGGCTACGAAATTGGCCGTTTGTAATTCCTCCCAGATATCCTTCTCGCTTCTTTGCATCAGCGCCAAGTGACCGTTGTTCGCCTTCTAGTGTGTATCTAACCTCTAGATGATGTGACAGTGATCTCACAGCATGGTCCTAACACTGGGGATGATGGCATATACAGTCAGTCATAGTCATTCATCAATTGTTCTGCCTTGGTGTGCAACTCCGGATATCAAACCGCACGCTGAGCCATATATCTACAAAGCACATTCCAAGACCAAAGCATCGCGATTAAAAAGTCTGCCACCCTTGCTAAGAGAGAACCCAGTTTATCATGTTTTCCGTTCGCCTTCCAAACGCCTCAAAGTCAGGCTGTTGCTTACCCGTTGGTTTTCAACTGCTCTGCCACATCAACTTCACACCATTGTCTCTCGTGAATTGGCCCAACCTCCAACAGCTTTCAACCCAACAGCTTCAGTTTGTCACGCATATTGTTGGTCATCATAAATATTACTTGTGAGCCTCGTAAGTGGCCAAGCAATAAACGAGGCCAAACCAGGCAAGGCGAGCCAATGTCTGTTTGTCGTTCAAGTGACAATCACTGCGCAATGTTGCTTGGGCAGTGCTGCTGTTGCCATATCAATGTCATCTTCTCCTCGGCCCGGGAGAAGCGCCAACAGTATCCTGGAAGGAGAGAATACCTTGGTCCCGCTCGTCATTTGGCGGTGGAAGTTTAGTGCATCTGCATCTGCATCATCTGGTATGGAGCTCCATATCCCATCTAGTGATAGTAGCCATTTGTCTGAGCGGATGCTTGCTCCTGTGCCAGGAGAGGCTCGAAGTAAGGGTGGTTGTAGGCAGCCTTAGCTGAAATACGCCCAGCAGGGTCGTACACCAACAACATCTCGAGCAATTCAAGTCCATGGGCGTCGAGGTCCTTGCAAAGGTCCTTGCTGTAGTCGCGTTGCCACTTGGGGAAGGATGCCTTGAAGTCAGGGTAGGATGTGACGCCAGGCCAATTCTCTTCAGAGGGGGTACCGAGGATGCTAATTGATTGTCAGCTAAGTCAAAACTCGAAACTCTGTACAATCCTAATGCTTACCGGAAGATCTTGAAGATCTCATCAATTTCAGAATCACCGGGGAAAAGAGGCTTTCTTGTACACATTTCGGCAAAGATACAGCCAACGGACCACATGTCGACACCAGTCGAGTATTGACGCCCTCCTAGGAGAATTTCAGGGGCTCGGTACCAAAGGGTAACGACCTCGTGGGTGTATGTGCGCAGAGGCACGCCAAAGGCACGGGCAAGACCGAAATCAGCGAGCTTGAGGTTACCCTCCTTGTCGATCAGGAGGTTCTGGGGCTTGAGATCGCGGTGGAGGACACGGTGGGAGTGGCAGTACTTGATACCGTCGCAAAGCTGGAACATGAACTTTCGAACAACCATATCGCCCAGGCCAAGATGCTGCAAGTGAGGCGATGAACCCTCGGGCAGGGCCTTGCCTCGACCGCCATCGCTCACGGGGAGAGACTCCATGTACTTCTTGAGATCGAGGTCGAGAAACTCGAAGACAAGGTACAGCTTGTGACCATCGGCATGGACGATGTTGAACAGACGAACAATGTTGGGGTCTCGCATCTCTTTCAGGAGAGAGATTTCGCGGATGGCGGTACTGGGGACGCCCTCATCTTCAGCTTCGAGGCGGATCTTCTTCAGGGCGACAATTCGACCGCCATTGGCAAGGTCCCGGGCTTTGTAGACGACACCGTAGGTACCTGGAAAGTGTCAGTGTTGAATTTTCGGAAGGGCAAAGGTTGTGGCGTGAAGATTTCAGGGCAAGCATCACAAGGCTTCTCTGTACACGTACCTTCACCAATCTTTTCCAACTTCTGGTAGTTCTCCATGGTCGGTGATATGTCCCTGTACCTGTTTGCGAAGACGGAAAGGCAGGTCGAGGATCGGATTGAAGAAAGGATGAAACGCGCGAGTCGCTTCGAGAGGAATTAAGCGAGAGACACTGCGTCGGCGGCGTTGACGGTGCTAGCTGAAGGTCAAGCTCGAGATGCGGTGGGACAGGTCAGAGAGTAAGCCAAGGTACGACAAGGATCGGTGTGGGTGTCTCGTTTCGTTATGCGATCGTTATGAGATGGAGAAATACGTGGAACAAGTCCAGACTCGAGTTGCTCCGACAGCAGAGAAATGTCTTATCTTACCGTCTTTATCTCCTTGCTCGTCGGTGACCTGGACCTGGAAAAAGAGGTTCTACTGCCGATGGTGGGGGAGGAAAGAAGAGAACAAGGCGGGGGACGTGGACGAAGAAATATGGTCCAGCTACTAACAGTGAACACCTAGAGATGAACAGGGACAGCAAAAGATTCAACGCCAGCAATGCAAGGGATTTTTGAAGGGCGCATTTACGAATATTCGTATTCTTGATGAATATCGCCAAAATGGTGATGTTGATGGCGGCGTCGTTGCTGAGATTTGGGTTTGTGGCGGGCGTTGTGGACAATGTCCCTGAAAGTCCCTGAGATCTTTCGTGATGGAGGATGAAATGAAATTACCTTGTCTTGTGTTTACTTTGGACGAGATGGGATTGGACTGGTTTAGTTTCGTTTGGCGCGTCAACAATGCAACCTTAGTAGACGCATCATTCAGTGCAGTGGCAGCGCGGTTCTCACAAGTCATGTCACTAAAATCCAGGGACCTTCAGAGGGACCCCCTGTAGCGATCGCAACACGACAGCAGCTGAAGTCATTCAATAGCGCATCCTTTGGAACTAGCTCGACTGCTCACGTTGGACTTCTGATCAGCCATTGGTGAGAGTGATTCACATGCTCGATTACATCTTGTATCTCCTATGGTTGTCTCGGGGAGTCGGGCAATTTGAGGCTGCTATAATACGCGTCTTAGTCACGTTCCAATCTCTTTGTCTCTCTCTCCTTTGTCTTTGTCTCTGTATCTGTCTCGGGAGTGTTCAAAGCATGACGTTCTTCGGAATGACCAGAAGGAGATATTAATCATGGAGCATAACTGTCACTTGCTTTCATTGGACGAATACCATTGAGGAATTTCACCAAGTCATAGATATATCGATTTCAGAAGTCTTGACTCAAGTTGACATACTCTTATGGTTATGAAAGTCAAAGTCTCGGATGTTATATATTCACCCAGCAACAATGATATTTCTTGGTTGCCAAGAAAAAGAGTACATCGTCAATTGAACAGCATATATAGGACAGAAAAATTTACGTACGATTGCTTCATTTAAAACAAACCATATGTGTATATATCAGACACATCAGAAGCAAAAATATCAATTCGACGCAGGCCTGATTCGAACAGACGCCTCCGAAGAGAATAGATTTCTAGTCTATCGCATTAGACCACTCTGCCACTGCGCCTTAGCGAATTGATGAAAGACAACAAATGATTGGCAATTATACAGCTGATTTAAACCGAAACGGGCGACGACGGGAACACAAGAAGCAGTACTCAGGGATTAGATTAGAGATTCACGATAGAAGTTATAGCTTTGGAGTTTGTGTTAAATCCTACGAAGTTTAAACCCGTCGTGTTTGTGTGTCCGGTTGCTGAGACAATTGAGCTGCATATGCTGGTCTCATGAGTTACTTTAGTAACCGTCATGCTTCAAAGTTGACTATAAGAGGTTAAAAAGATCTTGTTATTGAGAAGTGCAAGTATCTGTTTGATTGAGATAAGTTGATAAAAGTCAGGACAGACCAATCTGATACTCGAGGGTCTGAGGAAAAGCCAGGATAGCACCAGTAATCGATGATATGAACAACTTCTCAACAACGTATGAGATTTATTTTCTTCTTTCCTCCTGTGGAAATCGTGTAATAACTGATACACAACCCAGGTCTCGGGTTCATAAGCTCGGCATAGTAGTGAGCAATATCAATTCCGCATCGATCTTAAATTCTAAGGACATAGCGCGGTTGACTCCAGGGTAGAGGGAGCATCTCCAATATAGGAAACATTCAACACAATAAGAACTCAATGGGACTAAAAGATAGTGCATGTACAGGTAGTAAGAGGATTCTTTTTAAAAGATAGTGAAATATGAGTCCGGGTTTCAATGCTATATGCCGTGGGATATCATGGTATATGCTATGACAACGAGCAACTACTATTGTTGTTGACTTACCTTGTAGGGTATCAACAGATGTTCATCAACTGCACCGGCGAACAAGCAATATAATAAAGGACGAAGATACGATGCTGCAGAGGGAGTGGTAGGGGGACATATTAAATACGAGATTCCCCAACCTCGCGGATATAAGTGCCTGACATATCCCCTAGATTTAAAGCTTGCTGCATCTCTAGAGCAACCCGAAATGCACAGCATAGCAACACTAACTTGTACTGCTCACAAGAATGCCTTCGCCGCTACTCCGTACAGCCAATACATATCAAGCTGAATGAGGTGGTCCAAGCCCTTCAGTTGTGCAAAACACTCTAAGCTCTTACCGTCAGAGCATCGTGTCCTCTCAACCAACTCATCATCCTTTAGCAACTGTACACGTACATCACGAAATCTCCTTTCTCCTCAGATCCAATATCCTTCCCAGATTTAACGTCCCCTTCGCTCCCCAACCCGCTGGTCCAGCATCCACATCTGGTCGAAGATTCATATACCAAGTCCAAGCTCGTTTATCTAACTCATCATGGCTCAGAATACCAGCCCAACTGGCAAATAACAAGCGTAGTGCACCCAGCACACGGCCCAGGTTCTCTTGCTTCTCCTCGTTGGCTGCTGTAACAGTCTTCTTTCCGCTGTCATCTGCTGGCGCGAATGCTCGAAGGATGTAGTTTCGCGCACCTTCTGGTCGATGTATCGGCATTCCAACCGTTGACGTTGAAGGGCTCTTGTCTTCAAGGTTAAGAGCCCATACCGGCTCGCCATTTAAACTAGACGTGCGCTTTTGAGATGATAGGGCGCCGTTGAGACAATCCTTCATGAGACGCCAACGGTCCGGACCAAGCATGACGCCGCCATACCATCTTGTAAGCACAACCAACGTATTGCTGATATCGAGATCGCGTAGTTGTTGGAGTAAGAAGTTTCCACAACCCGACTCGCCGTCGTCAAACGATGCTTCTTGCTTCAGGGGTGAGTTGCCAAAGCTAGTCCGGATCGCCCAAGCATTGTGAGTTGCGGTCTCCAGCTCCGGCTTCTCAGCCATCAGCGATTTGAAAACCGCCGAGCGTTTAGCAGGTGATGATATAGGTATAGCATGGGCTATAAACACCGAGCCCTTTGAAGTCAACTTCTGACTTGCAGTCCAGCCTCTTGTATTTGGTGGACTCCCCTGGAGCGTAACTGATGAAGCGTTGGATGACGCTGGTTGAGAAGATCCTGACCAAGTATAGCCGCTTCTCTTCAAAACTGGAATTGGTCGGTTCATGATAGTGATCTTCGGTTGACCTTCAGGGGCTTTCTCTTCACCTCCTGGGGGTGCCTTTTCGATACCTATGCTGATGGCTTTTGTTCGTGAGTTGGCACTTACAACTGCTTGCGCCAGACTCAATCGGCTGCTCAGGGGCTGTTCTGGCATAGTGTACCTCAACAGCTCAACAGCAAAGGCCAAGAAAAGAGGTGCTCTGTTCGTCAGAATGGTAGTGTTTCGAATGACTTCTTCCTCTTCTTCTAGTGGCAGTTCGAGAGAAGCCTCGAGATCATCTCCAGACATGGAGCCATAATCTAGATCTCGTCTGTGCGCCTCCAGCTTTGGTTTCTTTACTTCGGCGGGAGCTGTACCATCGTCGGCTCCACGCTTTGCCCCTGATTTCTTCTCATGGTTCTTGCATGCTGTATGAAGACTCTTTGCTGCCTTCGCATCGCCACCGAGAGCTTCCTCAACTGTGGCTAAAGGCGCATCTGCGATTTGTGCTATACTATGTCGTACGCGTTAGTATCAGATTTTGGAAGAGTTATAAAAGTCATACCTTCGCAGATTCTTTGATTGCAGAGCCTTCACTTGTCCCATTGCTGCCATCATGGACATTTTACGCGCCGTGAGGAGGCGTATAAGTTCCTGGAGGTCATTTTGCGTGGCCATATTTTTCTTGCATAAAGTGGGTATGAGAAGTCAATAAGTAACAAAGGACAGCTTTGTGATTTGTGATATTATGGATCTTGTCTTGAATATTCAAGTATTAGAACAATATTGTTGTAAGTCGCAAGTCCTCTTCACGAAGCCGTTAACACTCCGCAATGAGATGAATGCCTAGCGAGATCGGACCCACTAGCCCGACCTCTGGATCCGCTCCACTCCACGAAACCCTTGTCTTAGCTTTTAGGTATTTTTATCTGCTTCCACATGTAAAATCACACCATTCAGATACCCTCAAGACACTACGAACCGCCTCAATTCCATGGAAAAGCTTTTATTATGATATCTCCGATTCGAGGCCTCGCCACGAGAGCCTGCCGTACCCAGTGCCGCTTTGCAAGCTCTACTTCTCGACCTCCCCGTCCTAATATTAAAACACCAACATCTCGCCCTCCACCAAAGATCTCAAAAACTTACAAACCGTAACGACTCCTCTATATATACGATGTCAGATCGATTATACTGATACAGCACGCCCAGAAAGCCTCAGCCTCCTCCCTCAAATTCCTCGACTTCGGCAACCCCTGCACAAGCCGAAACCCTCCGCGATCTCTGGGCATCTACATGGCTCCCTCTGACCGGCGCAGCTCTTCTCGCCGGTGCCCTTGGCTTCTACATATTTGGCACAGCTGCCGCATCATTCAAAGCGGCGCCCTGCAGTTGCGCCGGCGAACACTCCACACCGACCGGTCGACCGCCGGCTCTCGATGGCGACAATGCAGAACAGTTCGACAAGGAGCTGGCTCTTCCTGAGTGGTGGATGGGTATTACGAAACTACGGAAGCGCATAGCGGAGCGTGCGAACGGACACGTGTTGGAGTTGGCAATGGGCACGGGGCGAAACTTGGAGTACTTCAACTGGGAGCCATTAACTCTGCGCGCAGAGGGCAAGGCAGGTGTTAAACTGCCAAAGGGCGTCGTATCGTTTACTGGTCTCGATATTTCGGTTGATATGATGGATGTCGCTCGAAAGCGACTCGTCAAGACTGTTCCACCCATGGAGGACTCTGCTCCCATCGTCCGCGCATCTACCATGGCTGATTACACTGGAGGCCAACTATCGTATCTCGATTCCCAGCTCCGATTGATTCATTCCGACGCTCACCACCCGATCCCCGGTCCCGCGACTCCCACGACGACGAAATACGATACAGTTATACAGACGTTCGGATTGTGTTCAGTTTCAGACCCCGTCGCTGTAGTCAATAACTTGGCAAAGGTCGTAAAGCCAGGATCGGGTCGTATCATTCTGCTCGAACACGGCAAGGGTTGGTATGGTATCGTCAATGGTCTACTCGATAAGAATGCTGGGAAACATTTCGAAAAATACGGATGTTGGTGGAATCGCGACATTGAAGGCCTAGTCGAAGAGGCAGTCACTAAAACACCAGGCCTTGAAATCTTAAAGGTCGAGCGACCGAATATAATGCAAATGGGCACACTGGTTTGGGTTGAGTTGAAGGTCAACGACAAAGCCTCATGACGACTCAAGGCATCACATACTGAAACCGATTGAAATGAAAAGAATGAGATGGGTTGTAGAATATAGGGTTATGTACAATATTCAAAGAGTCGAAGCACTATGAGCGGCATTGCATTTTTAGAATCCCAGCTTCCGCATCCTTTTTAACGCCGAATAACCAAAACCATGGGACGCTATGATCCCTTTTCCAGGTATCCCAATCCCAGTCCTAAACCCAGTCAAACCAAAACACCAAACTTGTCTAAATATACAGGTACTTCCACAGGCGCCCCTCCATGCAATTAGTATGTAAGTATGTCGTATATCCGTCGTCGCAGACATGGCGGAATCAAATCATCTCAATCGTCTCTCCCTGATCCCTTACGCCTGCCCAGAGAAGTCGTAATTGCTCAGCACGTATCGAGTAAGCAATCAAGCTCATCAATTTCGATGCTCTCAGCGCCTCGGTCCCATTCCATAAGCTTGCTGAACTTTAACCAGCTCTCACCGTCGTCCTCTTTTCGCACACCTGACGCCATGTGTGACATGGAGCTGGGCTTTACCGCAGGACTGGTAAGGGGGGCATTTGAGGTGAAAATGCGGTGCTCGCCGAACCAGAAGTCGTCGCGGTATCCATACTCTGAAGTGTGGGTGGTGCGATCGGCAGACTCAGCAACAGGGGTATCCTCGACGAACTTGCGTTTCTGCAAGAAGTCGGCCGTTTGTGTAAACTCACGCTCATCTTTTTCCAGAGGCGGTGAGTTGTGACGGCTGTTGCGACGGTTTGGCACATAACGGTGATGAGAGGGAAGAGAGCCGATGGGGGTAAGAGGCATGATAACATCGTCGTCACCTTCCTCGAATCCATGGTCAGAAAGGTCAACCTCGGGCGATGGGCTGAGCTCCCGCCTGCGAGCATCGTCATCGGAGCCGGAATCATCCGTCAGAGACACCGAAGGAGTTTCGAGGGCGGCATGAGCAGACACTGTGGAGTTGGGTTCGGGAATGGGCTGACGAGGGCAGGTGGTGAGGAAATAATAGGTCCTTCGAGGGTGGACGCTCTCAAGTTCCTTAGCGAGGGGGCATGGTTTTGTGTCACTCCAGCATTGCCGCTTAGCATATGAGGCCAGCCTTGAGGAGATGATTGCGCAAGGGTTGGCAGAACTGGGATTGGAATGTTAGCACACGGGAGGCTGAGGGGTTGGGAGGGGATAGCAGGTGGCTCAAACTTACTGTTGAACAGAGGTAAGACGTTGTGCCAGAACGGTAGCCAGCTCCTTGACGAGGTGAGGACGGTTTCCAGTTGACTGCAATTGAACAACAACTGCCTCGACAATGTCGTCGTTGATCGTCTCGAAGTCAATCGTGGATTGATTTGTATCGAGGTCGAGGCTCGAGCCTGGTGTAGGTGAAGGAGGAGGTGTCTGCTCAATGGTAATGTCGTCGGAATGCGATTGCTTCTGTCGCTTATTGGGATGCGCTTCGGGGGCCTCGGAGCCAGATGGGGGCGGTGACAAGGCGGATGAGGCAGCACTGGATGAAGACGAAGAGGATGATCTTGAAGCGTTCTTGGAAGCAGCAGCAGCAGCTCGAGCAGCATGTGTCATTGGGACGTGAATCCCGAGACTGGGTAAAGAAAGCGACTTTCGGCGCGTGTTGTAAGGCATGGCGATTGTGTTGAAGCGAGACGAGGGACAATTTTGGAGACGAGCTGTCTACAAGATGATGGACTGTCGACTTGGGAGAGAAAGGTCAAGGTCACCAGAACTTCGCTGAGCAATTGTACGTAGTAACCTCAAAGTGTTGAAACAGATCGAAGAGATCTATAAGGGTTTACTGTATTGATTGATCTAGCGAGGGCACGGCAACGGTGATGTAGTTTATGTGCACAGGCAGTATGGAAGATGATGAAGGAGGAGAGACAGATAGCAAGAGGAGGATTGTCGAAGGGGGGTGGGAGTGTTTGTTATTGATGAGTGGATTTAGACTGGAGAGTTGAAGCCGAGGGTGGAGGCGGTCTACGGATGTTGACGACACAGAGCAGGAAGGAGCAAAGAAGACGCAGGCAAGAGCAAGGCAAGAGCAAGGGAGCAACGATGGCAACCACGAGGAAGGGGATTAGATGGGGGGCAAAGGTGGGCGAAGAGGGACTGCAAGTGGTGCTGGGGAAGGCAGAAACGGGGAGCTAGCTCAGAAGGGACTTTTCAATGATTCAATTCTTGTAAGCTGATAGGTCCGGAGGCAAGATGCTTGTCTCCATCACAAGCCCGGAGACTGACTTCACTTACAAAAGAAGGAGCGATTATCCTTAGGATGACGGGAAAGAATGGCGCTTGGTGCTGGGTCTGCCACACTTTTTTTGGCTGTGCAGACGCAGACGCAGCGGAAAGAGCACGAGAGCTCGAACTTTTTTCTTTTTTTTTTTTTTCGTTTCAGCCAAACGGGATTGGTCAAGACTGGCGTGCATGGCTGCCGAGAAGTGGATCGCGCTAAAGATCGGTGGGTCAAGCCTGTGGGTATCTGGGAGCATCCTTGTAATTCACGTCTCCAGCCGCAAGACCCAAACGTGAAAAACGACTGACAACACTTTTTTCTCGTTGCTTTTGCTTGGGTGGTATTGGTATTTTGGATGTGAGGGAGGGTTTCTGTAAGCATAAAGTGTTGGTTGGTATGCAACTGGAGAGAAAGATGACTCTTGAGCAGGCAACCAGCAGCCGTACCAATAATCAACGATTATTACATCGATGATGTCCTACGCACCAAGAGGCAACGGAACTTACGCAACCAAGCAGGCAAAAAGCATTGGCTCGGAGACCTTAATCATCGACTTACTCTGTACAGTTTAGCCATCTTGACTCGTCAACGTCTTCTGTTTCTTTTCTGCTTTTGGCCAAGTTGGACGGCCGCGACTGTAATTGGACCACTCTGACAGCCTCTCACTAATAGCCTCGCCTCATATGGATGATGATGGATGATGGACTCTTGTTTTTCCGCCTCATCCGCGGTTTTTTTGACCCGGGCCACTTCGGGTCGATGTTAGTTACTTAGTGCGTTCTCGGAGGACCCTGAAATCTTTTTTTGGGGAACGCCCGAGAATGACCGTGGATTTGAGCTCAGGTATTGACAGGCATTACATGGCTTAGTTGAACTGCGTGTCAAGATTCCCTGGACGCGACCTTTTTTCCCTACAGATCACACCGCATCTGCAACTGCATCAGACTGCAGCAGGCTGCATACATGTTTCCTCTGTGCAACCATATTCTTACACCGCATTCTCTCTCGACACGCTTATGCTGTACGAGACAATCAATCAATGCATAACAAACGTCAATAATCGGAAAAGAGGCCCGGTGCAATTTCTAAGCTTGTCCTCGGTAACAGAGAGTGCAGAGTACCCATATTGAAGTCGATGGAGATGACGAGTGGGCCGAATCATCAAAGAGACTCCCGAAAACTGCGGCGAGGCCCTCTTTGAATCTTGAACCCCTGGTCTGGCTCCTTCAATCGACTCCATTCACCCGTCGCCCATGGCAATTCAACAAGTGACCTATTTCCTAAAATTGACGGTAATAACTGTGCCTGAGGCCGAGTCCAAGGCTAGCAAACGATGTGTAAGTTACGTGACACTACGCTCTTCAATAAGGTACAGTATTGGTCTCGACAGCCAATAGCGATATTTCTATTTCATCGTCTCTCTTTCAGCCATGATACAGTGGGTTTGTTTCAGTCCGCTATCGCCGGCTGAGGTTTTATTTCTCTCATGATTTGCAATTAGCCGTGGACTCTCTCTGTAAGTGAGCGAGAACAAGTAATGTTACGCAGCAATACGAAGTCTGAGTTTTGCTTTATTTGTCAGAATCCCATGTTCACTATGCCATTGATCTTGATTACCGACACTCGATTGCGATATCCTACCCTTGCAAATGGAACTTTGACCACCTCACCTCACTCAATGCCTCTCGGGCTACTCAACCCCCTGAACCAGATCGGGTCAGATCCCACCACCAACCTCCATCCAATTCTCTTACACGACTTACAGAGCATCCATTTATTATCCACCACTAAAAATTCCAGTACCTCAGCGTGCTGCTGCTGCGTCATCCTTAAAATGCAGGAGTCGCCTCCTGATCATCCAATCTTTCGAGGATCACCATGTGGATTTACCCTACACTGACCTGACTGAAGGGAAGAGAACGGTTGAATGTCACTACAGAGCTGCATGCCACGAGGTGGATCATCCAATGATGCATCTCTAGCTCTGCCCCTTGCGGCGCCAGCTGCGACAAGCGTCTGCCGCTAACATGGATGCTCTCCACTTACGCCTAGACCTTGCCCAAGCTTCTTCTTCTCTTGATCACAGCAGTGACCGGGTTAATTCCCTGTTCAACATCGTTCGATGGATTTGCTTGACCTGCGGTGTTGCAGTTGCTGGTCACCTTGTACTGTAAGTCAAGTATGTGACTACGTTTGTTCTTCAAGCTCAAAGTCTGCCTCTATATTCCTTGATCTACCCTGCTCATGTCCTCTCCGCCATGAAGTCATGGTAAGACTTAGGCTGTAGATCGCTCGAAAACCAACCTACGAAATGCCTCCCTCTCCTATTTCCTTGCAAGTCCCGTCGTTCGTCGAACTCTTTGTGTCTTGGCGCCTCGCAGCCAACCGACCACTAAGTACCTCGTACTCCTTGCCTCAGGCCGCCGCAGCCGTCCTGTCGGGCAGGTCGAGGACAACGCTAAGGAATCCTTATTATATGATTGGTCAATTAAAGATCCCCGTCTTTGCTCCGCTTCACGCTTCGTTAGACTTGTGCCTTACCTAAGTGCAAAGGGTATGCCGAAGACCGCCTATCCACCGAAAGGTGGGCGTGACTTGACAAAGAGACTACCCTACACTCGGACTCGTAAACTCAAACTCACCTGAGAGAGCCCTGAGTCAGTTTTTACTTTTCCATCCTGTCAATTGACCCCACCCCACCACAATCTTCCCTCTCCATTATCGTCATACTTTCACCAACCACCAAAGCAAGCTCTCGCTATCGAGATTCATAAGCTCAGGCCGTCGACTCTCCCTGTGTCTACTTCCTACCTAATCTATCAGATCTGCTTGGTCCTACTGAAGCTAATTCACAGCTGAAAGCCACCAAAGCTTAACCATGGAGCTTCCCTTTGTTACTCTCGACGTCTTCACAAAGACTCGATATCGAGGAAATCCCCTTGCCGTTGTTACGATTCCCGCAGATAGAAATATACCAAAGCCTACGCAAGAGCAGAAACAAAGAATTGCCCTCGAATTCAATTTATCAGAAACCGTCTTTATCCACGAACCCCGTCCTGATACCGATGTCGACAGTGATGTCACCCGCCGAGTGATCGACATTTTTACAGTCGCTACAGAGATCCCCTTTGCTGGGCACCCAACTATCGGCGCCGCTGTTACCCTCATCCCCCACGGCATTAATACCGTCGTTACCAAGGCAGGCCCAATTGCCCTCACGCAGACCCGCCCTGGTTATATCCAAGCTGCTATCCCGCACAATGTTCGTCGTCACCGAAAGACCCTGGCCGATCTGACTGCCCCGGTGGCTGCCCAAATATCCCAGGACCCTGCGATACGCGAATCCGAGCTCCAGGCCCCGCTATTTAGTATCGTCAATGGCATGACCTTTGCTCTCATCAAACTCCCGGATCTCGAGCATCTGGCCAAGGTTCAGATGAGCGGGGTAAACTTGTCTGTTGGCGAACTTCTTGATGATGGCTGGCAAAACGGCCTCTTGTTGAAGTACTACTATGTCATCAATGGCCAGCGTGAAGAAGACGGCATAACCGTTTATTTCATCCGCTCGAGAATGATGGAAGCATCCATGGAAGATCCCGCTACGGGTAGTGCTGCGAGCGCGCTCTCTAGCTATCTCTCACTTCAACAGTCGAGCCTAGGTGATCACGGCTTCAGATATGAGATTGACCAGGGTGTTGAGATGGGCAGGGAGAGTAATATTGTAGTTGACGTTGATGTAAAAGAGTCCAAGATCGCCACGGTCAAGCTCTCAGGAACAGCTACTCCAGTGATGCGTGGCCATGTCACGGTCTAATCGAGAGAGATTGCATATATTGCATGTTCCCAACTGCTCTATAAACCCAGGTCCCAATTGTTATCACGTATTTAACCAAAGGTGCAATACTCCAAAACCAATCATGCGCCTGGTATGTTCTTCCGACAACATCGTAACAACTATCGTACAGTACTGCAATGTGATATTGGCCTGGAGACATCCTCGCCCCCCAGACGAGGCTGCCCAGGGCCGTAGTAACACTTGCGCCTCTATAATTCTGAATTCTTTTTGGACCCAACGCCCCGTGCCTCTCTCACAATGATGCACCGTCAAAAACCAAGAGTTCCGCCGATAATAAGGTACGTTTCTCCTATAAATTCCTCCTTGTGACGTTTTACCCAGTCCTATTCATCCCATCGCGGTGTGACTATACGATCTGCAACTTATGCTCGTTGAAGCACGTCTGCAAACTTCTTGGCAACCTTAAGATGATGTTAGTGTCGGGTCCGTGAGAGAGCAATAGAAGATTTGACTGACCTCATGATTCTCGTCATCGATGAAAGGAAGCTTAAAGAACCCATACTTGTCTTCGTTCTTGACAAGCTCCACAACAGTGTACAACAGACCCCATGGCTGAGGCCAGAAACTAACCAGTCGCTCAAGCAGCACTCGGGTGATGTCCTCACGGAATTCATCTTCCTCAGGATCGCCGAGATCCTTGGCAAAGATAGAAAGGAGTGCCTGACTGAAGAAGGCAGTGTGGGCGCTGGGATATCGAAGTTGGTTGACAAGGCTGACAAGGATGTAATATCTGGCCTCGGCCGGGAGTTCATGAATGATCAGAGAAAGAAGTGACACTTCATTCTCGTCACCAGTCAGAGACAAGTCTGTGCCAGTTTGTGCTGCCTTCTCTACAGCACGATGTCCGATATAGAGAACAACAGCGTCAATCACGCTGGTGTTGGCGACGACAGGCACATGGCCGTAAGTAGATGCCTTGGGAGTGTCATGTGTCATGGCATGGGTGATGTTAGCAACGATGTCTTCATTTGGTCCCCTCTGAAGTGCTTGGTCTAGAACTTTCAGAAGACTGCGAGACTGAAGTGTTACGCTGGCCTCATTCATAAGACCGGCAAAAAGGCGCATCTCGTCGAACTGAATCTTACCACCAAGTTCGTTGAACCTAGGACTCTGCTGGGGATTGGCAGCCAGCACAGCGTTGATAAGCTGTGTGCAATGAGGTGGAATGCTAGAGCAGAGCTTGGCATGATTGGCCACGACGAATTCGGGGAAGTCGTGCTGCAGAATGACGAGCAGCTTGAAGCAAGCGCGGTAAATGTCTTTGGCAACGTTGGAAACCTCGAATACCTTCAACTGATCCCCGAGAGTGTCGAGTAACTGGCAGAGCAGGTCAGAAAAGGGGCCCCAGCCAGCACCGTTGGGCAGTTGCAGAATTGCTGGCATGAAAGCACGGTGCTGAACAAGAGACATCCAACCATAGACAAAACCGGGAACATATAAGGGGTTGATCTTGAAGAGTCGGCGGGCAATCCTCAGAAGAATGTCACGGCGCTCATCTTCAGGCAGGCTCTCTGAAATGCCCTGAATCTCGTAAAAGAGCATGGAGAGCAATCTGAAAAAAACACGCTGGCTCAGCTGCTCTCCGCGCTTGACATGGTGGTTGACAAGAATGAGCTCAATAAGTGAAAGCACCGAGTCGATAAATGCGGGGCGAGTAGATGTTGGCTCAAAGCCCATGCCGATAAATGTTGCAATGAGCTTGGCGAGAGCATCGACCATGACATAGGCATCGGCAAGAGAACCACTGTGCACAATATAATCGAAACGCTCAACCGACAGGTCGATAGTGACGCGGATGAAGACGAATAGGTCATCCCTGTTTTGCAAAACCCCTTTAGCGTGCAGCTGCTGCACGAACGCCGTGACAGCCTTCTCAGAGGCATTATGGTTGCGGCAAAGATGGATCCATTCGTCGAAAACATATTCTATTTGCTCGTGTTGGAGAGCTTGACTGTCAGCCTGAGTCGGGCGTGTCATACCGGAGTTGGTGAGCTTTGACTTGATCCGTTGCCCAGGGGCAGAATCGGGGTCGTCCGAGATCCATGACCATGCTGCGTCCAGCGTCAGGGCGAAGTCGGCATACAAAGCGATCGGGCGGGAGTCGAGCAGCGTGAGGTCGAGTAGGTGCTCCAAAAAGTCGAGAGATCCCTCCTTGCGGACCTGCAGTGCTTTCGACATAGCCAGATCGATGTTCCTCCAATCCAAAAGATCCGTCCGAACCAAGGCTGCGAGCAGAGGTAGACTTAAGAAGGTCGAGCCGGGCTGCTGGCTGAAGAGAGTTCGAACACGACTGTTGAGAACAGGACCAGCGATCTTTCTAAGTGTCTCCAAAACATGAATCAAGCTCTCGAGAGCCAAGTTGTCGTCAACCTGTGAGAAGATGAGCTGAATGATTTGTTCCGCAGCATATATGGAAAAATCTTCATGGCTCTGTGAGGTCTTGATGATGTGCTGGACGAGCGCATCAACAACGTCGACAAGAGGGGATGGTCGCGGTAAGTCCAGGAAATGTTCATGGGGAGACTCGGTGGCCACCCTCATGAGTTCCTGAAGTAGTTTATTGACCCGCTCGGCTAGATTACGAACATCCATCTGGAAGCCGGGTGATCTACCGTTAGTCATTGCATTAGCACCGGTATGAGGGGGTGCATAGGGCTGCATCTGAGCACCCAAATGCTGCTGAATTGAGGGAGTCTCTGCAGGAGTCGGAATATTGGGGATAGAACTAAATTGATCCTGTAACACCTCGTTGGCCAAAGACCTGGTCGCATCGGATGCTGACGGGCCATGCGAAGGTGTGGGAAGCGTGGCGCTTCGTGGTTGCCTGGCGAAGTCTTCGTAGATGGCCATCTGCTCAGGGTTGAGGCCGTTAACATTCGGCGATAACTTATACGGATTGGGGATAGCCATGGCCCACCGGCTGAGGCTTGAGTCGAAGTAAGGATCATTGGGTCTTTGAAGGCGATGTCGTCGACGAGCCTCAAGCTCAGATTCGATCATGTCCTCAATTTCAGGGACAGCCCTTTCCTCAGCCTGCTTCTCGATGATGTTGCAGGCCAGGTCTAGGTTAGAGTTAACACACATAATAATTGTGCCCTCGGGGAGTCCTTGAGAGAGATCAGTCGAGAGGTTTCGCATGTAGTTGGTGAAATTGGCGCGAAGGGGTTCCTTGGACGTAACGAGAGCAAGGCTACCGGCGGTGGCTTTTACCATGCTAATAGCAGAGTTTCGTACACGATTCTCGTCAGGTTCTATGGCAAAGTCCTTGTGTATCATCTGCTGCGTAGATATGGCGGCAATTGTAACGGAGCGATCAACGACAGGCTGGATTATATCTTGCAGAGCACGGCTGAGGGCCGTGCGAACAATCTCATGAAGACGAGTAGTACTGACAACCATCTCATTAGTTGGGGGGATAGTAATCAAGGGACCAAGGTCAGGAATGGTTGGCGCAAGAGCCTGAGGTGAGAGTCCAGCACCCACACCGGACCCGATGCCATTGAGAGATAGATTCTCAAAAGCGTCCAGTTGTTCAGTGGGGAGGGTCTCTGCCGGTTCTTCAATGACGGGTCGGTTCAGAATTTCGCCAGAAGGTTCGATGCTCCTGTGATCGAGGTTCAAACCCTTGCACAAGACCTCAATCTCAAACTTGAGATTGAGTTTCAGCTCAGCATGATGATAAAGCTCGATCAGCAAATGAATGATATCCATAAGCCATGGATTCGGGGGCCTGAAAACGGCTGATGTAGCGCCTTGAGTCAGAACTTTGCAGACGAATGGGATAACAACGATGAGTCGTTTCGTATCATGCGCCTCAATCAAGAGCTGCTTGAAGGCAATATTCTTGTGTTTGATGGGCCGATCTCGTGCCAGAGTTAGAAGACCTAGCCAGCCTCCAAGATTTTTAAGGTGAGTTCTTTCCGTTGAGTTTTGCATTGTCGCCTCCGAGTTCAGCATTCGACACACGCTGATGTAAGTCTCCCTCAGGACCTCACTCCAAAGAGCCTTGTCTTCAAACAGCTTAACCAGCTCGAGATAAACATGGTGGTAGTTTGGCTGCATCTTGGCGCGCTCCTCAACAAGATGACTAGCAAACCATTGTTGATGTCGGCGTTCCATAGTCTCTCGAAGTTCTTGACACATGGCCTGTAGTGTGCCTTCGGTGATATTGTTGAGAACGAACTGTACCTTGTCCTGAGCACCCTCGTCAGGATCTTCAAACTCAACGTCAGTAGCTGGCGGGTCGACATTCAGAGAAGCAAACGCAGGTGCTTGACGCTCAACATTGGCCAGTTCATCAGAATTTCCATTAGGGAAACCGTCACTTTGAAATCCTAGTCCATGAGGTGTTCCAGCGCCGTTACGCCCACGGGCCATCTCTTCTTCGTGTTCACGAACGACCTCTTCTGCCTTCTTAAAAACTTCCGTGTTATGGAGCCCAGGAATTTGGCATAGCTGTCTGCAGAAGGCAGGCCATTCTCGGAAACGAATGAACAACTGCATCAGTGCCTGGAGGCCAAACTTGTACATGGGTTCATCAGGAGAATGGTCTCTGACAGCTTCCAGAATCATGCCCAGTCCAATTTGGAGAGGCAAATTTGAAACAAGTTTATGCGAGATTATGCCACCAAATAGAACTGCGGTTGTTGCCAGAGCTTCCAGCGGATAGTCGGCATAGTGAGAATACTCGTCGAAGAGTCCATGGATCATACATGCGAAAACATCTTGATCCAGAGGATCCCTGGAATGCTTATAGCGATCTAAGACTTCGACGATATTGCGAACCTGTACTTCATCACTATACATCTTCTTGTAGTGTTCCTCCATTCTGATATTGGCGGTCGGAGACAGGAGATTCCCCTCCCTTCCATTGGCATCGATGATGTCGTCGTAACCTTCGCCGTAGTTGATCAGTCGGGGGTAAGCAATAATGCAAGCGCGCTGAACCAGGATCAATTCTGGCCGAGGCGGACTTGGCGAAAAATCCTCGAGGATTCGCAGGAGCGCTGATACGGTACGAACTTGGAGAGTCGTTGTATTCTTAACAGAAGAATCGTCAGAATTTCCTCGCTGAAACTGACTCTCCAAGTTTGCCTTTATCATCAAGAACTGAAGCAGAGTGCTATACATTTCTTCACTCCGCTCAGCATTGAACCGTGCCCACTTGGACAGATCCAAATATCCTTCAGCATGGGCCAGAGCAGCTAAATCAACTCCGAATCCATTTGACTGGTATACCAGCGTGTCAAGCCAGTTATGCTTTACAGCGTGCTCGAGAATGACCGGAAGGTCCATCGGCTTGACAGCATGGGTGTCTACCAAGCGCTGAACGACCCAGTTCTTGTCCTTCCTCCAGACACTATCCAGAACGAAGTCGTATTGGGGCGAACGCTTATAAAGGAAATTTTCGAACAAAGAACTGAGTGTTTCTACAGCCATTGGAGCCCAATGCTGCCGAGGGACTTCGAAGGCGGAAACTAGGAAGATGTCCAGATTCGGGACTACCACTTCTTGGAAGAGCCTCTTAGCCTCGATACTCGTTGACGCTAACATCGAACTGAGCGCAACATTGAAGATCGAGGACAGCGCGGCGACGGATATCAACGGATGCTTGACGGCGACAATTGCTCGCTCTTGTACATTCTCAGGGGAGTTGGCGTATTCCTCAATAGTAATACTGCGCTGGAGCCCGGGAATTGTCGTCGCGTCCAGCTGATCGGGAGTTAAAGAGGCATAGGCACTAACAAAAGAGAGCTGAGCCTCTGGATTCCTCCAAACGCCGCCCCATAGCCTTTGAATATCCACTATCAAGCCAGACTTTGAGTCCTGTGCAATTGGCAAGAACGCTTGATAAAGTCGAAGGAACTGCTGAGAAGAAACACGAGCCGATGGTTGGTCGAACAGAATGATCACCTCCATCCAGTCGAATGATTTCGGTAGGACTCTCCTGAGGGCAGCAACCAAAACACCAGTATCTTGCTGTGGGCTTTGACTGATGGCCGTGAAGGTCATCGCAGCTGAAACCTGTTCGGGGCCCAATTGCAAGCTACTAGGGCGGTTCTGTAAATAAGAAACACACGTTTCCTCGTCCCTGGTGAATTCGATGCCCGTCTTTTGGATATATCGAACCAGCCCATTGAAAGGCCTATCAGCCAGCACTCGACTCAAGTCGAGGGCCGCGAGTATTTCGGACGGCGGTGTACGCTCGGGAGTCTGATCGATCCATCGGTTGATGACACGTGTTTCCAATTCGCGCATAGAAGAAGCATTAAAGCTCGGAGGATGATATTGTAGAAACCGGTCCAGAATCAGGGCGATGAAAGAGGGGGTCAGGTCGGCATGGGCGTCGAGGTCAAATCGAGAAAGAATATCGATGAACGAAGGGAAGTTAGTAGATAATATAGCGTCGGCTGCCTTGATATTAGAATATTCAACGGTACAAACTTCGTAATGGTATGAACCAACCTTTAGTCTTCAAATCTGCTCGAGAAGTGAGCTTAAAGGCTAGAGCTAATATGGTCTTCTCCAATGCATCGAGCTTGAAATGTTCCATAAAGGTCGAAAGATCAAAGTCGCGGAAGATGTCCTCTGTGGCACTCTCGATTGATTCAGCAATCTTACTTGCTTGATTGGGATCGTGTGAGATCTTCTGCATCTCGGCAACAAGAATGTGATAGTTGTTCGGGCTTGTGCCGGGCCTATTGAGGCCTGGGAATATCTGGGGCGCATTGCCGGCAACGAGCCGGGTGAAATACTTAGTAAACACTTCCATTCCGTGTTCATCGATGAGCTGTGAAGAAGATGCATTGTCAGCAAACTTGGGGCTTGTGCAGCAGCAATAGTAATAGCCAAACCTTCTTCAATTGGTCAACCTGTAGCTCCCACTTAGCACGGTCCTTATCCTCCTTAATAGTACTGAGCAGAAGATAGACCTGGGCCACGACGATCTTGGTCAGGGAATTAGTGCCCGTTGGACTGCTGGCGCTTGGGCTTGCGCCAGCACTGAGAATGGCGGCCTGCGATGGGTGAGGAGAATGGCTCGCACCCGTCTGTAGTATCTGCGCAGGATTGGGCGAAAATGATCCCGCTCGAGGTGGTGGGACCATGGAGGTATATTCGCGGCGGAGGGAGATGAGATGATTGATCGCCTGCTTTCGTTGTGGTGGCAGGCCGGAGGGCTCAGAAAACGAGCGAGCGGGGAAGTGTGAAGGAGGATGAGTCGGTATATAAGATGCCTACATGGGGGAGCGGCACGATGAAGCTGCGAACAGCGGTCGTCAAGACGTTGCAGAGATTGCGCGATCGTGCAACGGTAGTCGACCAGAGAGGAACTCGTGAGCCTGACTCGACTTGAAGGTGGAGTTGGAGGTACGTGTCGTACTCGGCGTTCGTCGTAGGGAGGGCGCCGAAAACGCTACAAACTGAGAGGGTGGGGGGTGGTCCGAAGCGATTCGGCGTCAAATAAGCCAACGAGACCCGAAATATTTATGGCGCGTGGTGATGCAAGTATCGATATCGTCAAGAACGTCTGTACACAAGGTGGTGGTGGTGGTCGATGTTGGGTTTGGAGGACAAGGTACTGTAACTGAAAATGACAAGGCCCTTGAGAACGGCAAATCCCGATACGTCGAGAGGATCCACACTGCCTGTACCCGCATCACGTGCCTCTGGGTTGTGAATCGTTCCAAGGTTTCCTTGTTACGCCTGTGGTCAGTGCTCCCTTTGTTGTCGTGCCAACAGCTACACGCCACCAAAACAATACAGCTAGCTCTCACTTCACCGTACATTACTCCCTTTATCATCATTGAAAGGGCTACATACCAGATATCCTTCTTGTCTCGCTTCCTCCATGCTTAGTGTGGAGAGTAGTGCGACTCAGGCTGGTCCTTAATCATTCATATTCGTTGGAAACAACATAACGTCCATCTGTCTTGACATTTGAAATTGAATACGCTTGGGCATCATGCCCGCATCAACGGTTGAAACTCCAGCCGTTGCGCTGTCTTGTGAGCAAACTTTGACGATAGCTTGATGTTTCTTTGACTGATACCTGATACCGCAGTCGCAAATAACTTCTGGGGCAAGGAAGATGCTGGCGTGGCGCCCCTGCTGAGTCGCATGACTGCGGCCAAGACAACATGCGATGAACTACGAGCATTCTATGGCGGTGCGTACAAGTGAAGTTGTTGACAGAAGTCTATCTAACTGAATGCGCTACAGCTCGAGCGTCGATTGAAGAGGAATATTCCCGCAAATTGTTGAACCTGAGCCGCAAAGCCTTAGGATCGCAGGAGTCTGGTACATTGAAGACATCGTTGGATACCGTCCGAGGCGAAGTCGAACAGATGGCCAAGCAGCACCAACTTATTGGCGCAGAAATGAAGTCAGAGCTTGAGGAACCACTCGCCGCCTTTGCTGGCGGAATGAAGGAGCGACGAAAGATTATTCAGAACACCGTCGAAAAGCTGTTGAAGGTCAAGATGCAGCAGACACAGCAGGTCAATAAGGTTAGACTACTCTTCTCTACTCTCCACCATCATGCAAGCTGACTTCGGTTCTAGACACGAGACAAGTATGAGCAAGAGTGCTTGAAGATCAAGGGCTATCTTGCCCAAGGCCACATGGTCATGGGCCAAGAAGAACGACGTAACAAAGCCAAACTCGAAAAGACACAGATCAGCCTCGCAACTTCCAATACGGAGTATGAGAATGCAGTCAAAGCACTTGAAGACACGACAGCAAGATGGAACAGAGAGTGGAAGTCGGCCGCCGACAAATTCCAAGATTTGGAGGAAGAGCGACTCGACTTCACCAAGAGTAGCCTGTGGACGTTTGCCAATATCGCCTCCACAGTTTGCGTTAGTGACGATTCGTCGTGCGAAAAGATCCGACTCTCATTGGAGGTTATGGATGTGGAAAAGGACATCATCACTTTCATTACAGAAAAGGGAACCGGTCAGGAGATCCCAGACGCTCCCAAGTATATCAACTTCTGTCGCGGAGATGTGACGGATAACCAATCTGATACATCAGAGGACGACAACTATTCTGTCGCCCAATTTCCTCGCAGCATCAACCCTGCTTTCCGCTCGTCATCTCCTCAACCTTCGACATTTGAGTCGCATCATGATCCAAATTCTGCTCTGGCCAACGACCTGGCGCACAGAGAAGTTGCTCCAAGCAAACGTGACCTTCCAACCCAGAAGCCGGCGACGCTGCCCCCTGACGAGATACTCCAAATCGGCACCCAAAAGCCTCAGCCTCAGCAGATCCAGGCGCCTCCTCAACAGCGTCAACAGCAGATACAGCGTCCTTCTCAGATGCAACACCCCTCTCAACTGCAATATGCTCCCCAACAACAGCATCCCTCCCAATTGCAGCATCACTCTCAGCTTCAGCACCCCTCGCAGCTGCAGCATCATCCCCAGCACCAGTACTCTCCTCAGCGTCAGCAACCTTCCCAGCAGGTTGCTCACCATACAGGGCACCACATGCAACAGCAGATGAGGCCTCTGGAAATGAGAACCGCAGATAGCAGATCTGGGGATATGAGACATTCAAATATGCGACATCCAGATACGCGACAGCACGATCCAAGGCCGTCTTTAGAAATGCGCCACTCTGGGGAAGTTCGGCCTTCGATGCAGTCTCGACCAAGTGCTGATGCAAGGCAAACAATGGATACAAGGACATCTCTGGAAATACGGCGACCAATGGAGGACCCGTATCGTCGTCAACAACCTGCGGGTCATATGTCGTATGATGCCAATCAGCATGGCGCTGTTGCAGCGGTGCCACACGACCCTTACCCCCTGGATGGCATGACGATGCTATGCAGGACTGGGCCCAGCCCCATCTCAGACCAGAGTTCGCAGGTGACATCTGCTCGACCTTCAAGCAGAGACTCACATAGTGATTATTCGAACCCCAACTCGTTCTCTAGTGTAGAACCACCGAGCGGCAAGACCTCACCCGTCAAACAAGATCCTATAAAGTCAGACCCAGTACCAACTCAAGCACCAGCGCCAGTATCAGCATCTGCACCTGCACCTGCACCGGCACCAGCTCCTGCTCCGGCGCCAGTCAGTGCTCCCGCTCCCACCCCCGCTCCTGCTCCCGCTGCCAGCAATGGTCCAAGCCCAGTTAAGCTAGTTGCTAAGAAGAAGAGTGGTGGGTTCTTAAAGAATCATAGTCCCTTCAGACGCAAGAGCAACAAGGATCTTCAACAGTCAAACAGAAACACATGGCATGCATCGAGCACGCAAAACTCTGGTAGTCCCGTTCGCAGACCACAGTTACAAACACAGCAGTCAAGCAATGTTGCCACCCAAGAACGTACACAGAGTCCTGAACCTATCGACGCCAATGCCAGTTTGGCTCTGGGAGTTGGACAGAACGTCTTCCCTGTATCTACCCCTGACACAAAGAAGAAACCGGGAGCTGCCACTGAACAGACACCTGATGAAACAGACCCAATCGCTCTGGCCCTTGCGGAGCTGAAAGGTGTCACGTTAGGCAAGCAGTCGTCAATGAGAATGTCCGCTGATCACTATTCTGGCCTTGCTACTCCGGCGCCAGCATCAGAAGCTGCTTCAAGACAAGCCTCAGCCTCTCGAACAGCCCCGACTCCTGTGAACCCGGATGTTGCGGCGGCAAAGAGAGGAACACCGCCGCCATCATACCAAACCCCGGTTTCACGCCTGGGTGTCCCACCACCCGCTGTCACTTCAAGGGCAATGAAGGAAGCGACCAAGAAGGCTACCACACAGACACGAAGCATGTTTGAGAATGGAGGTGGTTCGCCAGGAGGCTTCAATAGTACGGCTTCAAGGACCAACACTCGAGCAACCGAAACAAGGCGATCTGAGCCATCCCCGAACCAGAGTGTTCCACCAAGTGCTTCACGACCGGCAACTCGGACCACTAACCATGGCAGGGGCGAGTCTGGTAGTTACAGTGCTTCCCCTGTGTCACGACAGACTACTAGAGCCACCGATAATGGACGCGGCGAGCCTGGAAGCTATAGCTCAGCGTCCATGCCTCGACCAGGCACTCGAGGCACTGAAATGGGCAGAGGAGAGACTGGTGCCTATAGTACACCACCTGTAGCACGCTCGGGAACCAAAGCAAGTGAGATGCCTCGATCGGACACTCGTGGAATTCCTATTTCGCGACCAGGCACAAGGGGAAGTGACATGTCTCGTGGCGGATCTGGTATTTACGGATCGTCGCCTGGTTCCCGACCTGGCACCAGAGGCTCCGATATGCCCAGAGCAACCTCGCCAGCACCAGCTCGTAGTGTGTCTCCACAGCCACCTATGAACGACAACATGAGCTACAGATCAGTATCGCCCAACCCTTACGCTGCCAGTCAACGCTCTCCCTCCGTCATGAGCTCACCACAGAAGCATGGCTCTGCTCAGGGGTACTATCCCCAGTCACCTCAGCAGGCTGCTAGTCGCGGGCCTTCTCCTTCACCTTATGCCCAGCAGAATCGTCCTGGAAGCAGCTATGCAGGTAGCGACATGGCAGTTCAGCTCGCACCGGTCGATGATCCGTACGGTTCTCAGAGGAGTCGAGGCAGCCGCCCTGCTTCTAGGGCCATGAGCTACTATGACGATGGTAGTACCCGTCAACGTAGTCAGAGCGTTGCTGATCCGTCTCGGCTGTATACCGGAGATGGCAGAGCAATTCTGCATTATGGTAAGCCTTTGATTAGCCAGTATTGAAAACTGAAAGATACTAACATGACTTCTTACAGCACGCGCATTGTACATGTATCAAGCAGCCATTCCCGAGGAGTTGAGCTTTGGCAAGGGTGATTATCTTGCGGTCCTCCGTCACCAAGATGATGGATGGTGGGAGGCTGAAGTCCACGGCGGAGACGGAAGTGTCGGGCTGGTCCCAAGCAATTACCTTGCGGCGTGTTAGACTCCTATGATATGAGCGACTTGATGGATGATTATTGAGATCTTTCTTGCGGAATGATTTGAATTGTAGGTTAGGTTTTCGGCAGGAAAAGGGCTCTGGCGAAATTGGTTCACGACTTGATTTATACCTTTCGTTATGCTGTTATCTTGTACAGCAGATTGGCATGGAAACGCTGGTCTTGTTGTTGCTTCAGGCTATTTTTGGTTTTTTATTTGTGTCACGATTATTGGGAAAGATTGAAACGGCTATTCTTCTATATCACTCACGGAAGTGAGAACCACTGCCAGTATATGCTATTAAAATATTACTTAGATACTCTTGGGATTAATGTGTCGAAATTATCCTTCATGATCCAATTGCTTGAGCTGGTGAAGTTGGATACCCTCCATCTTCCCTAAGGTGGGTACGTACCGAATTATGACGTTGAAGCCCCCAGAGCTCCAAAGCTGACTGTAGCTTGTCGCCTTCACATGTCTCTCACTCACTCCCTTTGACCTCTATTCCCTTCAATTTCACAAATTGTGACTCCCTAGCTCATACTCATACCCGCGTCTTCTATATTAATGAACTAATTGATCTGAAGCATCATAGCATGGTTAGTTATTCTGCTACTCGTTATTTATACGCGACTGACTTTGCTTCACCAGGAAACCCTACAAGAAACTGCCCGTGTTGTCACGTCTAAGCCCGTTCAGCGAGCTGTCGTTAACACCGTACTCCTCGTTTCGACAGCGGCAACCCTCTTTTGCACGGCTGCCATTGCTTCATTGCTCTTTTTCCAGAATTTCTTACCCCATGAGGTCGTCACTTTGCCATTACACCTCCAATATGGGTGGGTAATCTGGTGTTGTGTATGATGCTCGCCTGACTGATAGAATTGTTATAGCTCTGGAATTAACCCGTATGGAATCGCCTCTCTTCAAATTCCACCGATGAAGACGCAGCAAGAATACGATGTGTCTTTGATTTTAGCAATGCCTCGCTCGAACCCAAACGTGGAGCGCGGCAACTTCATGATTAGCCTGCACATGCTCGACTCGCAAGCTGACGCTGGGTTGCATGCTGTGGCGGAACGTCACGCATCGCTACACCAAGGATTTGAAGGGGCCAATGTACTATTCACTTCACGCAGACCTGCTTTATTTCCTTACGTGGACCCATTGGTATCGGTTGCGTCTCGCGTGCTGTTTCTGCTTTACCATTTATTCACACCAGGTTCAAGCACGAACTCGATGATCATCCCGTTGGCCGAGCGAGTTTTGTTCTCAAAAGTCTCAGATCTCCCAAAGTCGGCGTACGTGGAGGTAGAAGCGGGCCAGACCATTCAGATTTACCATGCCTACCTGCAGCTTACAGCTCAGCTTCGCGGTCTCCGGTGGATGATGGTTCACTATCGCATCTCGACATTCATCGCCTTGACCCTTGTATTTTGGGCGTTTGAAGTTGTTTTTATGGGTGTCGCCTGGGGACTTTGGAGTGTCGCTTCAGGGTCACCGCCTGGAGATGCTGATGACAAGACCAAGAGGCTTGAGGCAGAACGATATGAGTATGAGGATGAGGACACAGATCGCGCAGAGACCTTTCCGACATACGGGAGACAGCAACCCCTCAAGTACGAGCCCGAAATCAAACCTGAAGCGGATCCTGAACAACCTTTATCGGAAATTCCTCGAGCAGGAGCCGACGCTGATGATGAAGATGAGGGAAGTTTTGACGATGACGACGACGATGTGCAACACAAGGATTCGGGTATCGGAACGAGTTATAGTGAGGAGGGAATTTCAAGCATTCGAAGGCGAACGTCACGTAATAAATTGTAGAGGAGAGGAGTTTTGCGAAGCCTTAATTTAGAGACTGAGTGTAGTGAGTGGAAGCAGATACCCGTGGCTTATGATATGCAGTACTAGAATAAGAATGTGTTGTCAGCTGAGAATTTGGTGTTTATGCAGGGGAAACTGCCTTATAAGTTAGACTATGCTGATCCGATATGCATGCCAAGTTGGTTGTAATTCGATGACGAGCTCATAGTTGGTAGGGTTTGGCTATCAAAGAACGCTTTGGAGATTAGCAACGTGCATATCCGTAGTTCTATTCTCCCCCGTCATGATAAGGAATTCATTGTAATTTACAAGTCGTTTGACAAGTCGTTTGCCTGGCTACCGACAGCTAATGGGTTTAAAGCTTTGATGCGTATTTAAAGCGGGCGATTCACTTTCACCGTTTGTTGATGTATCTTTGGCATCCACCATTGACGACGGTTGAAAGTCTCATGATATCAACCGAAAGGTTCAGTAGGATCCAGACTTCGTTTGAAAACTCAATGAAAGAGATTCTCTGTCTCATACTAATTGTTTCCAGTCCCTAGGCACATTTGAGTGGTAATCGAAGTCTTCCGGAAATTCACTAATTCTTCAGTGCACATGGATGCGTTCAACCCCTCCCTCCACACTCACTCTGGCTGGGTCTGGCTGGGCCTGGGCTGTCGTGACCCCCCATTGTAACTGGGCACCTTAGGGAACACCCATGCTCTGCTCTGGCTGAACCATTTCTCAGAGCCCCTCCCTCCACCTTCTTTCTGTTGCCAACAATCAAACGCGCTGAGCATCATTCTTCACTACCCAAGTTAGCGTAGTGTAACTCAACAACACCGCCTGGCGTCACTAGCATTCATCGACTGTTCGTTCTATTTTGTGTAAATTCTCGCCTTTTCACATCTCAGACTAGAGAGACATGGCTCTCAATCACTGAACAACTCGACGTCTCCACCACAATCCACATCCCACCTCACCTTGCCATCCCCGACCACCCCCAAGTTACCTGGTAAGGTAAGGTACCTGACAGCAATCGTGCCGCTACCGCTACCGCTACGTACCGACCGCTATTACTAGCTCGATTTACCTGGACTCATTGCGGGCCAACTACTGAGATTCCCTCCACCGCCCGCCCGCCCGCTTGTTCCTCTCGACGTCTCCCGAATCAACTCTGAACCCGATAATCACGACGAGGCCTAAACTGAGCAGAGTACACCGACCTGACCGCATGTGCTGTGTCTAGCACCTGCGAGCGAGCAACCGACTGCTTCTGCTGTTCATTCTTTGCGCCTCCCAAGCTTTGCCTTCGCCTTCGCCCAGCCTTCAACGAGCCTAGACGTAGACGGAGACGGGAAGAGACGTCACGGTCAAGTCTTACACAACTACCGCCGTGATCAACTTCTCTCTGCCTCCCCTCACCTCGAACCTATATACATACACCAGCCACCAACCCCAGCACACCACATACCGTCACGATGCCCTGCTTCAAGGGCATTGCGGTCAGCATTCATGCGAACTCTGCCCCGCTGCCAGAGTATGGCATGCAGAAGCAATCTCGTCTCTCAAGAATCAGTACCTACATTCCTGTACCCCAACCTCAGCTCGCTGAGTCAAACAAACCCGAGCCTGCAAAATTCGCCATCTCTATTACCCTTCTTACCCCCGGCTTGCCTATCCCATACTCGACCCCGAAGTGCAGTGATGATAACCCCTACCCGAAGCCTCAGTTCGTCGGCGGTCTGAACACCGGCGATCGGAACAAGTCCTCTGGCGTTGTGAACCCCTACATCCCCATGACCAACTCCGAAAACGAGACCATCGCTGCCTACATTTACTTCGACGGTCGAGCAAAGGAGGAAGTTGCTACTCTCCTGCGACCAGGTGAGGAAACATGGGTCAACAGTCGCTGGGTTCAGGTTCCAGACTCTGAAGGTGGCGGTCTGGCCGAACGGGAATTTCTATTCCGCGAGGTTGGCCTCGAGCGCTGGCTCAACGGCTTGGACCTACAAGGTCATGATGCAGCT
The DNA here is from genome assembly GCF_020744475.1 of Fusarium redolens. Taxonomy (NCBI): domain Eukaryota; kingdom Fungi; phylum Ascomycota; class Sordariomycetes; order Hypocreales; family Nectriaceae; genus Fusarium; species Fusarium redolens. Next base: position 1,327,811 of record NW_025763666.1, on the reverse strand, counting down.
GAGAAGCTAGAGAAGCGTCGCCAAAAGTTTGAGAAACGCCGCCGACGACAACGGGCCATGGAAGGAAACGCCAGCGCCGACGTGGAACAGGGATCTACAGGTCGGAGGGACACACTACGCTATGGTGCTGACGACAAGTCTCCTATTGAGGCTGTCGTGGATGACTCCGATTCATGGTCCGACGACGACGACGAACCCCCTGAGGCGACTGGGCAGATCAAGGTGGCTATGTTCCGTGTACTTGCCTCAGGCGAAATCAAGAAGGGTGAATACTCACCCCAGTTCGGTGCTCATGACGGCGACGAAGATGACATGGGCTCTAAGGAAGGCAATGGCATCGACGCCGACGTTGAACACACAACAAGTTTCGCGAAGCCCAAGACTCTTGATCCGAAGACTATCAGTACACAGACGGTCACGGGCATTGACGGTCCAGACAAGCCCTATGCTGTCTTTACCTTCTTTTACCGAGGAGAGCGTGAGTATTCTCGGGCGTTTTGAGAATCGTACACTAACGCACATCGCAGGACAATTGCAAAAGATTGGCGTTCTACAGTCCTCAAAGAATCCTCAGACAACACCAGGATCAGCCAAACGGAGGTCGGGCCAACTCGACTTTTCCAGCCTCGGACCTCTCAAGGCTGGTGGCACTGTCGGCTTCTCTGCTTTCCGCGACCAGGCTACCGAAGCCTCGAGACGACGCAAGGCTAGAAAGAAGAGCAATGGAAACATCGCCGATGATAGCGATGATGATGATGAAGAGGACGACGAGAACCTGGGCAAGATGGAGGAAGTGTACGCAAAAGATGTGAACGCCAAACTTGCGCCAGAAGACGTCAAATTCCAGGGCGAACTTGCTGAGGGTGTGGATCGTATTCACGTAAGTTCCGAGGTTGTATCTTTCAGAATATTTGAACTGACGATATGATGTAGCTTAAGAGGGCGCATTCTGCAGACCCAGACAGCTTGACCACACCGGAATTGTCGCAAACCCCGACCGCAGCCAGTGAATCCACGTCACAAGTGCCTACCACAGGGGGATCTCCTGCCAACAGTCTTCTGTCAAACGCTGTAGGCCTTGATACGCCTAGCAAGTCAATTTTCCAGAGTCCTCTGAAGAAATACCGACCCAGTGTGGATTACGGATCGGGAGGTCTGAACCTTTCAACAGGATCTGGCTTGAAAACAGAGGTAGATTCAGCTGTTTCTGGGGGATCTGGGTCAGGGTCAGGAACACCCTCCAATATCGAAACCGAAAAACCGAAGGTTGAGGATGAGGAAGAGCTATGATCATGGCAGTATCCTCGATTTTCAATCGATATTATAGACTTCACCGAAGAAGTCTATTCATTGAATAACGAAAGAAAACGACAAAAAAATAACGGCCTTGCTCTAAACATAAAGCAGCCGTTGGGTGTTGACATGGACAGCCTTAGCAGCTTCGAGATAGACTGATGGACCAGTTCTGCGGCCGAAGGGTTTACCCCTTGACCGATACGAGTGTTGACAGCACAAGATATAAAATGTTCACTATGAAATTCATGTGGTGTATTGGCGAGGGTTAAGGAAGTATTGGATGCTTCTGAATTTGGGAAGCAAGTGGCTTATGTTGTATCAAGGCGGCCTGGTTATGTCTTGGTGCAGGAAAACAAGCAACTCTTGATCTGAGGCATGGGTGGGTTACTTACTAGAGGTTAGAAGGTCCTACAATCGAGTAGTCTGAGCCAACAGAAGGAACCAGTGTTCGGTGAATCGATTAACTGTATGGTATACCGTTGCTTGAAGAATAGAAGGGCATTGCTTTAACTTCATCCTTGCGAACTGAAGAAAATGCCTTAACAATATACACGAGACAGGTGTTGTCATATTCCCCTAAATTTTCTCAAGATAGTAAGTACTGTTACAAACTTGTAAGCTCACTATGACAATTTCGCTATAAGTCATTCTCTCCATTTAAACTATAATCCGTAGTTCTACAGCAACAATACCTGGGATGTGACAGTCTACTTTGGCTCCAAGGCTGACATGAGAGACTGGAGCTCCGAGATCACGGTGGCACAATTATGCCACTGGTGGTAAAATCCGTACAATCACGAGTATGCATGCATGCATGTCACTAATTCGAAACCGGTTTCAACTTTGAGTTCAAGGTCAGAGTAATAATCAATTGATAACATTCTATTACAGCTTCTAAGGAACACGCCGGGTAAACGACCGGAGGCCCGTATCTAAAATGGATCCTGACAAGGTGCGTACGAATCATCTACTAAACTTTTATCGTGTTAGCGAAGTGTTTTTGACACGTTTGCTTGTATGAAGAATGAATGAGAGGGAGACATGTCAGACTGTTGAGCTTGATAATTTTGAAATCAACATAGAGATTCAGTTGGCCGTTCTTAATGGAAGAGTTTGTCATCATGCAAAAGGGGGGTAGTGAACGCGTCCAGCGTGTGTGCTGGAGGCATCAAAACGTGTATTCTGTTGTCGTGTCATATAAACGTACCTTACTGTTATTGGTTGTTGAAGAACCCGCAGATATGATATTCTGATGCTGCAAAGCGCGTCTTGCATGTTCTCAAGAGCATTGCCGCCTGAAGATGTCTGCGGGAACCAATTGTTGTTGGAGTTGGGTTGTTGTTGAAGACAAAGAAAGTTTTTCGGGAGCAGCTCCAGCGCAATTTTATTCAGCAGGTGGACCGGGGTATGGTCAATTATCGGCATATCCAAGCTCCATCCCGCCATTTATGCTTGTACCGAAGCCGCACTGTGCCAGCAAAGCCCTGGGCCCAACTTCCAGCGCAATTCAGTGGACAGCAGACCATCATCGTTGACGTGTGTGCCTAATCTGCACTGTGCCCCCTCAACCCCACCATCCACTTGATCTCATCTCTCTCTTCCATTGCTTTCCTCTCGGGCAGACTTTGCGACAACCCAACGGCTCTCTAGTTAAAACCTTTCGGTTCCCCCTTTCTAGACGCATTAGCGATTCAAACGACCAGAACAGATCCCCAGACTTCAAAATGGCCGGAAGTGAGTTCATACTGTTCTGGAATAACTGTACGATGAGAGAATCTAACCGCGCACACTTCTAGACTTTGAGGAAGTTGCCAGTATGTTTGGACCCCTTACGAGCTGATATATAAGTTCAAACTGCACCGCCGTGACCAAATATCTAACGAAAAACAAACAGAGCAGTTTGTTGAGTTCTACTACAACACCTTCGACAGTGATCGCAAGGGTCTTGCTGCTCTCTACGTGAGTAGCCCACCATCACAACCAGCAGAAACACATAAAGAACAATTCGCTAACCCTGACAACAGCGAGACCACTCTATGCTGACTTTCGAGTCTGCTTCCGTCCTCGGCACCCAGGCTATCACCGAGAAGCTTGCTGTATGCATCCCTTCGTCACTAGCGATCTAGAGTCAGCTTCGTTAACAATCTTTCCAACAGGGCCTCCCCTTCGAGAAGGTCAAGCACCAGGTCTCTACCCTCGATGCCCAGCCCTCCAACGACCAGGGCGGTGTCATTATCCTCATTACCGGTGCTCTCCTTGTATGTTTCCGACTATCCCACAAACCTCCTGAAATGCGCCCACTGACAAATATTTAGGTCGATGAGGAGCAGCGCCCCATGAACTTCAGCCAGTCCTTCCAGCTCGCTCGCGATGCGAATGGCCAGTACTTCGTCTACAACGACATCTTCAAGCTTGTCTTCGGTTAAGCGAAAACAGTCACACTGCCGGCCGGCGCCTTTTGTTGTTTGAATGAGTTGAGCGATGTTTATAAACACACAAACACACCAAGTGGGGCGACAGACGAGGGGAAATTAAAGCGGCAATGACAACGGAATAGCTTCTTTTTTTGACGATACGATGAATTTAGAGCATGGCTTGAAGGGAGCGCAAGTGCTTGACTCGGCTGTGATTATCTTGAATTTCCCCCTGTTGATGAAGTCAAATCATTGGTTCCCAAAGCTATGAGTACTCAACCTCAGCTTGATGACATGGCATAGAGGGTCTGAAGAGATAGAGCCAGGACCAGGCCATTTGGAGTGAATGTAAACGGTGCGACAACGTACGTAAAGTATAGTTGAGCAGGGTCAACAGGAGTGATTGGCCTGATACCTTCAAGGCATAACGCCTTTTAACAGCCACGGCCTGACTAATTTTTCAGCACAGAAATGGAAACATGCAATATACTCTACGTGCTAGCTCTTTCACATTGGATATAGAAACCCCAATTCGCTTGTTATGAACACGGAGAATGCGCCTTCGAGGCAAGAGCTAAAGTCTGCAAAATTGATCCTCAGGACAATTTAGAAGGCGAAACATTCACTTTACGCTTAAGTCTTGTCCAAGAAGCAAGCTCATCATCTATTTTTTTAAGGAGGGTCGGAAGACCGGCCTCACTGGTCACTGCGAAGTGGGATGGGACGAAACGTAACCCGAGAAAAATCATTCATTTTCCATGCCCTGAACCGTGCAACACCGTTTGATCCCAAAATCGCAATGCATTGTGAGGGGTATAAACAAATAGCCTTAGATCTTGGTAGCAGCCTCAAGAGCCTTCTGCTTCTTGATGATCTTCATCTGAGCCTTGGGACCCATGATACCACCACCCCATTGTCGGCGGGCCTGGTCGTGCTTCTCAAGGTAACCGTCCTTGACAGCAGAGATGAGCTTAGAAAGCTCGTTCTTGTCCTCGGAGCGGACCTCGGTGACGGCGAGGACAGCAGCGGTCTATAACTTGTCAGACACGATCTTGAATTAATGAGCTCGATAAACATACCTTCTTGTGGACGACCGTTCCGAGACGGGCCTTACCCTTGACAATGGCGTAAGGGATACCCATCTTCTTGCAAAGAGAGGGAAGGAAGACGACGAGCTCAATGGGCTCGACATCGTTGGGGATGAGGACGAGAGAAGCCTTCTTGTTCTCAATCAGGCCAACGACGTGGTTGAGACCGTACTTGACGGTGTAGGGCTTCTTGGAAACATCCTCCTTCTTCTTACCCTCCTTGACGGCGGTAGCCTCCTGGAGGAGACGCTCCTTCTTCTCGGCCTTGGTCTCAGGTCGGTACTTGTTGAGGAGCTTGAAGGCCTGGGCAGCAGTGTTGCGGTCGAGGACGTGCTGGAACTGAGCGAGAGCCGGGGGAACCTTCAGGCGCATCTGAAGGATCTTCTTCTGTCGCTGGAGGCGGACATACTCGGGCCACTTGACCATGCGAGAGACATTTCGCTTGGGCTGGATGTCCTGGCCGATGCCGAAGTTGCGAGGTCGCTTCTCGAGAAGAGGGTTCTATGAATGTCAGCAATTTTCCCACCAACAGGGAGACAAGAGAGTTACTAACCTTGGCGGCCTTCTTGCCAGCCTTACCCTGAGGGAAAGGGGCGGGAGCGACCTTCTTGCCGGACTTGGGAGGCTGTCATTGAGAAAAGAAGACATCAGCAAGGCGTTCAAGCCAACAAAAGGTCTTCTCTGAACTCTAACGAGAATAGGTCGTGACATTTCTGCACACGCCGCATCTCCAGCCAAGTCTTCACCAGCTCGATACCTGTTATGGTGATCGAATACTGGCGGAATACCAACAGCATATGTCACCCACAAAGTGGACGACGCTGTGGCTCAATTGCACAATAAAGCGCATTTGACTCACAAAACTGTGGCCATTAGAGTCGAGTCGATTGCTCATTCACTCACCATCTTGAATTGTTGGGGTTAGTAGTTGCTCGTGGGTTGAAGAGCAAAAGTCCAGGACGCGATGGTGGATGGAGAACAAAATCAAGAAGAAAAAGGTGAGTGAGATGCTTTTTTTTCGGTGGAAGATAATTAGGGCTTCCTGTTAGAAATCTGGACCCACATTGAAAAACTCGACTCCACTGGCCAGAAGAAATCTACAGGGAGGGGCTGGAGCTGATGGACTTTTCGCAGTGGACGACTAATGCAATGCACGTGACCGTGACTCTTACAGTCAGGCAAACTCACAGCTTGAGTGAATGATTGGGAGGCAACATCTTGAGAAAGAGAAAAAAAGAGGCTAGAATCTGTAAAGTTGAAGTAAAGTTGAAGAGACTTCTCCGACAGAACAACTGAACTCGTTCGACATAAAACCTCCTGCACTTGGAGAAGTCACCCACTCACTCCATCTGTCTAAGCACTCACAAAGGCTCAACCAGTTGAGGCTTTCGAACTCCACTAACAGCAAAATGGCACCTACACCTTGTGTTCGGTGTCAGAATAACCGAGCCGTTGTAAAGCGACCCAAGAACCATCATAAGCTATGCCGAGACTGCTTCATCAGAGTGTTTGAGGATGAGGTCCATCACACAATCACATCATCAGACCTCTTCTTTCGAGGTGAAAGAGTTGCTATTGGTGCTTCAGGTGGCAAGGATTCAACAGTGCTGGCATCAGTAATGAAGACTTTGAACGAACGACACAACTATGGACTTGACCTAGTACTTTTGAGTGTCGACGAGGGTATCAAGGGATATCGGGACGATTCCTTGGAGACAGTCAAGCGAAATGCTGTTCAATACGACATGCCCCTGGAAATTGTCGGCTACGACGAACTGTACGGATGGACTATGGACCAGGTAGTCGAGACCATCGGAAAGAAAGGAAACTGCACATATTGTGGTGTTTTCAGACGACAGGCTCTGGACCGAGGAGCTAAGAAGCTGGCCATCCAGCATGTCATCACTGGCCACAACGCTGACGATGTTGCCGAAACCGTTCTCATGAATCTATTACGAGGCGATATGCCACGCTTAGCTCGAAGTACTAGTATCGTTACCGGAAACGCAAGCAGTGAGGTCAAGAGAAGCAAGCCTCTCAAGTATGCATACGAGAAGGAGATCGTACTCTACGCACATCACAAGAAGCTGGACTACTTCAGCACAGAGTGTATTTACAGCCCCGAGGCTTTCCGAGGAACAGCACGCGGACTTATCAAGAATCTGGAGAAGGTGCGGCCAAGTGCAATTCTTGACATCGTACGAAGTGGAGAGGACATGGCTCGACTTACACCAGACAAGGGCCAAGCTGCGTGTGGCTGCGACGAAGGCGAGGGACTTGGAGGCTGCGGCTCAGCCAACGGACGGACTTCTGGTAACGAAATGGCCCAGGTCGAGGCCAGCCTGAAGAAAAAGCACAAGTCTGCAGCTCTCGAGACAGAGATTACTTCCAATGGGACACCCAAGGACGACGCAGTTCCCCTGCCAATAAGGACGAAGAAACAAAAGGAGACACCAGCACCAAAGCAGAACCTAGGGAAGTGTGCTAAGTGCGGTTACATGTCGAGTCAGACCATGTGCCAGGCTTGCACATTGTTGGAGGGTCTCAATAAGAACAGAGCAGAGATAGCGATATAATGGATACCCCTGCTGTCAAGACCAACATATCTGTCGTTCCATTACACCGTGACTCGAACAAAGTACCTTGTTTGACATTGTTTTATTCTTTCTTTTAGCCACTGTCCATCTTATAGGCTTCAATGCCTTGCTACTAGTGCCCCAAATGTGTGTATTTACAATTGCAGCTCTAGGCTGCCGTCTCTGGTTACTTGCCCCTGGTTCCCATATTGCTGTTTAAGAAAAGCGTGTCTCCAACTGTTTAATCGAATTAATACTTGAATCGCTTGGATTGAAGAGGAAAAACAAACCTTCCAGGGGTTGTTCAGCTCGAAGCCTAAAGGCGCTTCTGGTTTGTCTGTTTGTCCTCGTAGAGTTCCCGTAAGTCGGCGGTCACGGTCCATCACTAATTAATTTGTTAGTATCCTCGAGTTATCGTTCGGCTGGCTTTATCGTACTTTGCTGTAGACCAATTAGTATTGAAGATGCTGTTGTATGTCCATAACTTACTCTATCCCATTGATCCACGGAGTAACGAGGTCGCTTGCCCTCGTTCTGCCAGGTCTTGATGACGGCAAGACCAGTACCAGAGATACCGAACATCTATCATTCATTCAATGAGCTTCCACATCGTGCGACAGCGAGATCGGACAGCGACATACACCAATCATGATGGCATAGGGAAGAAGAGCTTCAAAAGGGACGGGCATCGTGACGGCGGCGCTGCCTGAGCAGACTTAAATGTATTCGGCGTATGTATCGGAGAACGAGAGTTCGAATTGATCAGGCCTGACCTGTCTTCCGGGTTCGTCGCGGTGGTCGTGCGTCTTCCGAGTAACCGGGCCTTGAATTGAAGCTCACGTCGAACCGAGCCATTGACGACTCAGCGATTGGTGATGCAGTTTTTGGTGCCTGAGGCCAGAAGCTCCATAACCATCCCTGTGTCGTGGTACAGTAACTGAGGAGAGCTTTCGCACAGTGTGTCACCAAGCTAGTAGTAGAAGCGTGGTAAGAGAAGAAAAGGAGGAGTATCCTCCAGCTTGGTATTGATAAACACGGTGATTTAATACTCTCAAGACAATGAAAAAAGACATATAAAAAAAACTATCACTTGATGTATCTTTAGTATACTTGTATACTATATTAAAACTGTCAGCCCTTAGCAATCCACCGAAGAACTTGGGCTTTCACTATTCCGGACTTTTTCTCCCTCCCCTGGAGAGGCTCCCTAAGTATCTGTCGCACGCACTGTGGCAACTAGCTCCCGCGACTGCTGTTTGATATCACACAAGTTGACGCGACGTGATTCAGTGGCTTTCCTATCGCATCTTTACGATCTTTAGACTCTCTACGAACGCGTGATTCGATTTAACTTGGGCGGGTCACTGCAAGCCCGAATTTTCTTTCAAGCAGCCAGTACCGCGCATTCGTTACAGCCCGCCCCTCAATGCAAGCCCGCGTACCGCGATGAAGCAGACGTGACCACACTGCGAGAAACCCTTCGCAACCCACCGAAAGCGACCGATATGCAAATTCGAGGCTCTCGTTTCAGGATATTTACTTTTGGGACGCGGGGGTAACCATGACAAGTGCACACACTATGGCTGAAGACCTTCAACACAGCGTCATGGTTTCGGACGAGGATGCTGAGTATGAGACGGCAGGCGAAACAGGAGGCGAAACAACGATAATTGCATCTAGGTCAAACGGAGGCAAAGGAAACTCTGGTACGAGTCAGGCTCCAGCAGAAGATGGTGGTGCTGAGTTCGGCGACCACGATGCATCTGGCGAGGATGTAGACGCATCTGGAGAGGAGGACAACGACTATATGGCACCCCCGCAGGCATCTTCTCACAATAGTGTTGGACCTCCACGAGACGGCGATGAGGAAGATCTTGAAATCGCTGAAGGAGATGAGGAACATGAAGAAGACGACGTAGATGCCGAGGAGGAGGAAGATGTTGATGCCGAAGGAGAAGAATATGAGGAAGATGAAGGCGTTGGTGCAGTAAAATTTCAACCAGGGACAAGAAGCGACGACGATGATGACAGCGAAAGCGATAAATCCGAGTCACCAAGCGCAAACGACGAAGAGTCAGACGAGGAGGCTGCATGGGAAGATGCTGCAGAGGCGGAGGAAGATCATGAAGATGAAGAGACGGCCGCCTCAAACAACTGCATTTTCTGCGGCCATAACGAAGACGAAGACCCTAGCGAGGAGTTCGAAGTTTATTTAGCCTGTGTTCGTTGTGGTGGTAATGGTAAGTTCACCTACCACATCAGTACTTTTTCTTGAATACTTATCAAGTATAGCTCATCAACAGTGCGCGCGCGATGCGGCTGCAATGAGTGCAGCTAACAGTAAGTTTCAATGTGTAAGCAAAGGTTGGCAGATACTGACGATACTAGCGCCCGACATTTGGAAATGTCCTGAATGCTTCAGCAAAGAATCCGACGCTGGGAGTGAAGATGAGGAGATGGAGGATCACGATGTTGATCATAATGCCGATATTCACTCCCAACAGTCTGATGTCCCAGGAGTATCAGGCGAACATCAGCCCGGTCAGCACGTGGGCGATGACGAAGATGCCAGTTCCCAAAGCGACAATGATAGTGAGCTTGATGAGGAGCCGATAGACGCTCCTCGCAGCTTGAGAAAACGCAAATCTTCATCATTAGAGGATGAAGGAAACGGTGTTTCTTTGAGGAAACGGCGACGAAATCAGTCCCAAGACGCAGGGTCAGAGAGCACAGCGCGAAATGGAAGCGTTGAACCAGGGCGACACCACCTTTCCAGGACTCTGCGTCTCAAAGTTACACGACCCCCACCCGTCTCAATAGAGAAACGCACTCGTACCTCACTTGTACTCAAACTTCATGTCAAGTCAGGCAACCTTAAAGAAATCTTATCTCGCAAAAAGCGAGAAAAGAGAAGACAGCCAGGTAGTGCCACGCGTCCGCCCCCTCAACGACCAGCTCCAGCTACGACTCCGGCTCCAGCTCCAGCATCCAGAGCCAACCTTACAGCTGCAGTTATATCTACCCTTCCGACGCCTTTCACATCAGACAACTACTCACAGCCGTTCTATTCATTTTATGATCGCGACGCCGATGAGATGAAAGGGAAGCCTTACGGTGGCATATTGACCGAAGCCGAAGCCGACACATCCAAGACTCTACCAGATGAGGATGATCGGAACAAGTTCACATCTGCTCTAAAGAAAGCCGAGGATGACTGGAGAGCGCGTCTTCTGCTGGCGATGCAAGAAGAGCCAAATCCTCCTGTTCGAAAGTCGAAAAAAGCAGGCAACAACGGCAGTGAGATCGAATGCATCGATTTTGGCGGGTGGGAAATCGACACTTGGTATGCTGCGCCGTACCCTGCCGAATACAGCATAAATCGGGTGCTGTACATTTGCGAGTTCTGTCTGAAGTACATGAACTCTGACTACGTTGCTTGGAGGCATAAACTCAAATGCCCAGCCAAGCATCCACCAGGAGACGAGATCTATCGTCATGGATCAGTCTCAGTTTTCGAAGTTGACGGTCGCAAGAATCCAGTCTACTGCCAGAATCTGTGCCTTCTTGCCAAGCTGTTCCTGGGATCGAAAACTTTATACTATGACGTGGAACCCTTCCTTTTCTATGTTTTATGCGAATACAACGAGACAGGTTATCACTTTGTGGGATACTTTTCTAAAGAAAAGAGGGCTAGCAGCCAGAACAATGTCTCATGTATTCTGACATTACCGATACACCAACGAAAAGGTTATGGCAACTTGCTTATTGACTTTTCGTACTTACTTACCAAAGTGGAGGAGAAGACGGGTTCGCCCGAGAAGCCTCTCTCTGATATGGGCTTGGTTTCATATCGCAATTACTGGCGCCTGGTTCTATGTCGATACTTTTTGAAGGTGATGGAGAATGAGAAACATGCAACAGAAGGGCTCAGCATAAAACGGATATCCGCCGATACTGGCATGACCCCGGACGATGTCATTTCTGCATTGGAAGGTCTTAGGGCCCTTGTCCGAGATCCGCAGACCAAGGTGTATGCCTTCAGAGTCGATTTGGATTACTGTCGAGAATACGTGGGCAAGTGGGAAGCCAAGGGTTACGTTCAGCTGAAATCGGAAGCTCTTGTTTGGACTCCATATGTGATGGGTCGAACCAATGCCGTCAACTTTGAACTCGGCCCACCGATCAATACCATCGCACCAAGGGAAGACGACGAGGCCAAGGTTGACGAGGGACATGGTACGGCTACCACTGAGGATCAGCCAATGGTTAACGGAGAGAAGCATGGTGCGTCTGCTCCTGAAGCAGTCGCAGATCCAGACGGTGATGCTCCAATAAACATTAATGGAGAACCACCCAAGGAATCTTCAGTCGAAAACCCCAGTGCGGAGCCAGCGCCAGTCCAGTCTATTGAAGATGTGGCACCCGGGCAAGAGAAAGATAAGGACGTCGAAATGGAAGATGCAAAAGCCGCAGGCCCCCCGGCTTGGCTACTACCATATCAGAACATTCCGTTCACTCGCTTCGAAGTCTTCCCTGCCGTACCTGGCGGTCGACGAGAAAGAGCTCGACCAAGCGTCAGTCGACCAACAGCCCCTCGCATTGCCAGCAGTGCCTCCAAACCGAAGCGTAGCAGCAACAGCCATCGGCCATCATCGTCTAGACCCAAGAGTGCTTCAAAGAAAAAGACTGGAGGGACCGGCCGTGGACCAGGTAGATGGCCGAAAGGAACCAAGAAGTCTGACTACGGCAATGCTACCAGTGGCCCTGGTCTACCGCCCGGCTGGGTCGATCGACAAGCCAAGTTGCGACCTGTCACGGAAGGCAAGGACCCAGGACAAGAGGTGGCGGTTCAAGACTCGGGAGCAGAAGACTCGGTCGTTGTCTCGACGAAAACTAATGGTGCCAAAGTCAATGGCAATACTGCAAATAATGCGGGATCGGGATCGACGGAACAGACTGCTAAAGGAGAAGATGTGGATGCTGAGGGAGAGGATATCTAATTTTATTGAAAGCGGTCGTTTACAGGAAGGCTTGGGGTTACGGTTGTACTATATACCTTGGTAGGATTGGCGTGGGTTGCTTTACTGGCTTGATCTCGCCAGAGATAGGGGTTGTTGTTTGTAGCAAGCGTATTGTTATTGAAATACTAGACAAGACAGGTCATGGAATGGAATCATGCTTCTTGGGAGGTTAAACGCATGAGGAACAGGAACAGGAACAGGAATAGGATTTTAACAAAGGAAATTTGTATTAGCGTGTCTGAATGCTGAGAGAACTATGTGACTTACCTATTGTGAGGTTATGTTTTATTTGGTATAATGGTGGCCTCGACTGGTTTGCCAAAGACATCCAGCGCTTTTGACTGAAGCAGTCCAAGATAGGCCTTGTACATGCGTTGGAAATCAGATTTGGTGAGGGCTCCTTCGATCGAGCACTTTTCAAATGCGTGGTGAGTGGTTTTCTCAGTTAGCTTGACAACTGACCTGCCACAGATGAAGGTATTCTTACCATGCCACCATTCACTGCGGATAGCCATGAGCGGTTTGTGATCTGTATCACCGTCTTCAGGTTCCTCGTCATCGATATCACGAATATCCATGTACTCGTCTGCCATGCCTCCACGGTTCTCAAGACCTTTGCCGTTGTAACTGTAAATTGGCAGACAAACGGCATGATCTCCCCAAATTTCTATAGTGATCATCTTGCGGTACTTGGAGTAGATGGGGCCGAAACCAGAGACTGCAGTGTTGTAATTTGTTGTAGATACTTTGTCGTCGCGGTTTTGGCTATGAAAAGGGGCGGAGATGATGGTTCCAGGTTCGAGTTCGTGCAGCTTTCGCCTCTGGTCTGTTGGACGCATGTGAACGCTGACTGTCTCTCCGAGGCTAAGATCAAGATGAGCCTGATGGACTCCGTAAAAGGATTGGCCGTCCAATCCCACGTCTTTTGTTAGTGTGCAGCGCCTGAGATATGCAACATCGCTTCCAAGATTAGAAGAAACAGAGCTTCTCCTGGACGAAACAGAACCCGTTGACATGGCGTCTGGGTCTCGACGACGTCGAAAAGATACAGGTTCTGGAGTAGTCAGTTCAACAGGATGAGAAGTAGGTACCCCCTTGTTGGTTGAGTGGAATTGAGTGTAGAACTTGGCTGCCAGGTTACGAAGCTGCCAACTGCAATCCTTACACTCCCAGTCGTCAGCTGCAGAGTGAAGAGAAGACATGAAGAAAGAAACAGAGTCTTTCTGCTCAAAGTGCAGCCATGCCTCTTCCTGTTTTCTGGTTGGTCGGCTGGGCTCGGTTGGTGAGAAGTGCGTGTGAGCAAAGAGATTAGCCTTGAATTTGTTAAAGCGAGTGTTGGTGTCGACATTCAGAGATTGGTGGTAGTTCCTGTCGCGGATGGGACCTCGGCTTCGAGGATAGGATTTTCTAATGCGATGATCATTGAATGAAGGCATTTTGACGGTTGTCTTGTAGGGAATGTTAGTGATTAAAACGGTTATTGAAGCTGAAGTCGCAAATGTGCATATAATTTGATAGTCGTTGAGACCATCATCTTGTCGAAGACAGGCTGCAATTATATACTTGACTGGGTGTATTTTCTTCCGAGGTTTTCTTTATAGATCTACGGGCAACTGTCTTGTTGTTCAGTTGGACAATAGATATCTGAAATCTGGTGTTCGACATGGTGTTTGTGAACAAGGATAGGCTTGCTGGATTCTTCTTTGTCTCGACGACGCAGTGCCCATTCTCAGACCCTGAACAAGTGTTCAGAAGCATTCATTTATTCTTGAGAAACAACTTTTCTGGTGATGTATTCTTTCTTGGGGTTGAAACTGAGCACCGATGCCTCAACTGCTGTAAGTCAGCATAGGCCCTGTGTCAAAGGCTGGCGAAATGTTTGTTGCTGCCCTTGCTGGTAATCTGGTTTCTTTTGATAAGCAGATATGTTGTTTCACTTTGGATTTTTATGTCTGTCATATAGTCTCTGGTTCTTGATCTTATGATTATTTGATAGTCCTTGTAAATAGAGACGCTCAATTCAACTAGTGTCGTGGGGCAACTTGGAACTTTCAACTCTCATGTAAGCAATAGCAATCACAATGTCACATCGTAGTCGAGGCTGCCTTCGCTGCCGCCAACGACGAGTCAAGGTGATCAATTATTATGAACCTTCCTTCAGTGTGTTTTTATCTGATTATCATAGTGCGACCGCAGTCGACCTTCATGTCAACGCTGTATCGCCCGCAATGAGCTATGTGTAGGGTATCGAGATGAAGGCGATCTTATGTTCCAGCATGAAACTGCAAAAGTCGTCCTGAAAAGTCAAACTTCTACTCCTTCTAACTCGTCTCGGTCTGTCAGGTCCAAATCCCCTCGAGATCATCGCACCAGAAGTAGATCAGCTGAACGTGCCTCCGAGAGCTCGTTCTCATCGACTATTTCTATCAATCTTCCACCAGCTTTCCCATGGTTGAAAGATCAGTCCGAAACAAAGACACTTTCTGAGGAAGACCAAATAGCGGACATATTCATCGACAAATATGTGTTGCTTCCTTGTAAGGAGTCATCCTCCCCAGGCTTTCTCGAGCATCTCCCCTGTTTGTTCAAAGAAGTCAACGTTGAGGGCCGTTATGCGTTGAGATTCGCCGTTCAAGCGTGTGCTTTCGCAGACCTTTCTCGAGAACAGAGCTCAGATGAATTAGTCCAGAGGTCGCTCGAGTACTATGGCCATGCTCTGGGTGCCCTTGGACATTCTTTGGCAGAGAAGAACAAGACACCAGATGACTACGATTTGATGACAGTGGTTATGCTGGACATATTTGAGGTTAGTACACTGCAAAACTAGACTCAGTGTATCAAGCTTATACTGTGACAGACGATCTTCATGCCTGATTGTTTAATGACCGGTGCACACGCCCAAGGCATGGCACATATCTTACGACTGCGTGGCCATGAGCAATTCTACGACCCTCGAGGCTGGGGTCTGTTCCGTCTAGCTCATCATCGACTGGTAAGTAATCCTGATCCTCCGCCCATGTAAATACTGAAATAACAATGTGAAGCAAAAGCAACAATTAGCTAAGCAATTAAGCCCACTGCCTGAATCGCAAGATTGGCTTGAGACACTCAACGACAACATAACTTCAGTAAAGCTGGAGAAAGATGGCCTAGCGATCAATCAAATATGTCAACAAGCGAACCAGCTACTGAATTCTATTGATGCGGCAAATATTGAGACATGCCAACTGTTAGACCTGGTCGACGAGATGCTTCGTCTTGATCAAGAGGCTACTCGCTGGCGAAAGAAACCAGAATGGAGATTTCAGATTAAATCTCGTAATGAGATACTCGGCGACGGAGAGTCTAGCTTCTGGTTACCAGAGTCTGTTCAGCTTCATCCGGATTTGTGGATGGCCTATGAGTGGAATTATCACCGGACTGCACGCATCATTCTTCATCAGAAACTGGTAGCCTGCTTAGAAAAGGTCAATACTGCACTACCATCAGAACCTAGAGTTGCAACTCGAATCACGGGATCAATCATTACCGTTCAGTCTTTGGCTAGCGAAATCTTGTCAACTGTCCCCCAATCGTTTGGCGATATCGATCACATAGGTCGATGGCACTCGGGGTCAAAGACGGCTCGTTGGCAGGCAGTTGGTGCATACCTTCTGCTTTGGCCGATAAAGATCATCAAAAGCCAGAGTGCTCTAACTACGAATTCACAGAAAGAGGATGCACAAAGAGTATTTGATAGGATCAGAGAGTGTACAGGCATGAAGTCAAGCTTGGGTGTTCTATCCGAGATCTAATCATATAAATCCACGCTAATCACAACCATACGTTACAGCTCGAATTATCAGAATACAGTCTCCTCCAATTCCGTCCCATCCTTAAGAGTGATAGTTTCAGCACCAATCATGACAAAAATGATCTGGCACGTAACGTTGCCCCTATTCTCCCAGCTGTGATTCACGCCCTGTTGAACAATAACCTCTCCTTGCTTGACAGTCTTTTCCTCTCCACCGTCGAGCCCCAGCACGATCTCGCCCGACAGGACTACAGCGTAGTCGAGACTTTTGGTACGGTGCATAGGTGCTTTCCCGCCAGGCTGAATCTGGGTCATGCAGAAGAGAGATCCTTTAGGAGGACATCTTGGAAGAGAGTTCTCAAATGATGAGACAGAGTCTGTGTTGTTGATGGGAACGCTTTGACGGACGTCGAAGATGTTGAAGCCGCTGCCTTGAGGACCAAAAGGTTGGAAGGGTGTGACATTTGTGTCGGGGACGAAAATGGATGTTCCATCTTCATTGTGTGTAGTTCGTACAAGACGAGGAGAAGAGTTTGAGGTTTGAGAGGTCATGGTTGATGATATAAGTGATGCTCGGTGTGTGTATTCCGTGTAAGTGGATATAGATGATTATGGGAGGATCAAGATGTGGAATTCCGAAGATGATTGAGATATAAGAAAGATTGAAGGAGGACAGATCGAGCAGTCTTATTTATACATGTTCTGTAAGTATGTTCGGCCTCTGGAGAGCGCGAGCGTCAGTCGTATTTTGCCTTGTGGCCATGATCGTCAGCTCAACTATACAAGGTTCCTCGCGCCGCTTTCCCAATTAGGAAACCCCACGAATGGCGATGCTACGGTGCAGATGTAAGTGGAGGAGCAGAGTCACACTAACAAAACGTTGGGTTTATAAATATAAACAAATCACTGAATAGCGATATAGAAGCATATGATAGTGACATCAGTTCTTTTAAACCAGCCAGTAACTATGTGTTGTATCTATGTATCTAATAGACACCTACGGAACTCCTTGATGTCGACAAGTGATAAACCAAGAGTCAAGGTTATCTGTTTTCCAGGTTCCCTGGACATCTATTTCGCTAAAAAAGACATTCAAGCTCAGTTTGAAGCCTGTTGAGACACGTTGATCTGCAAGTTTGAGAGATCCTCCCGCCATTTTCAGCCCAGCAACAGCGTCTTACACGGGACAAGCAGCCCCAGGTCCAGACAACTGTACAAATTCCATCGTATCATAGTCTGCAGCCCTGCTTTGTTCATTCAAGGATGTCGGATCCGTATTCTCCGAAAGAACTTTCAGCCCCAACTCCTCCTGATCAGCCATGAGCCTTCCATCTTCCCAGGGTGCGACACCCTTCAGGTATTTGAAGGGAAGATAGCAAAAGTACGCCGTAGAAGCTAGCTGAGCGAGAAGCAACAACACAATAACAATCTTGGGGCCGTCGAGGAGGGTAGGAATGACGGAGATGTAGACTTGGACTGCCATGAGGAGAAAAGCCATTCCGCCGGTGATACGTGTTGCTGTTTGGTAGCTCTTATACGCGGATGTTTTATCTGAGACGAAAGAGTCAGTTATACGATACGGGCTCGATGACTTGGTATACCAATGGGTATTTCATACATGGTGTTACACCTTTGTGGAGGACAGATGCGAGGATAACCAGGGCTAACTGAGTAACAGCTACTAAGAAATAACCATAGCCTGGACAAGTCAGTATATGAATTACCGTCCAGCCCGGGATACTAACACATGGCAAGGCGTTGTTTGTCTCCCGTCAGAGACATGTTGGCGGTTATTGCGAAGGATTAGTCGTGATTGATATTGTGGTAAATATTGACCTGTGATGTTAAGATGTTTGACAGGAGGGAGAAAAGGATTCAAAGACAGCAGAAGAGAAAAAGATCATTATGTTGAAGATAGGTGATTATTTACTTTCATCATAAAGCTCACAAGTACATGTGTCGATGTACAGAACAAAAGTTTGTTGGTCTCTCATGCTCATAGTTTACGTGCGATATCAAGAAGAGGCTTTCTACCAATCGTGAATGAGGTTTTGCCAACGGAGGTGAAACTATAAGTAATACTTTGAATTCATCAAAAGACTCAGATCAGAGAAAAGGACACGTCTTCAAGTGTCAGGTGGTGACAATAGACTCGGCGAAGTATACCCAAAGAACCATGTCCAAACTCGAGAAGAGTATCGTGAATTTGGTGATTATTCTCAGACTATGATATTGTATGCTTCATTTAAGTCTCAGAAACAGCATGATAGGAAAGTTATCTTTCGTTATTGTCCCTCTCATCGCTTCGGTGACCGCATCTTAACCATACAAAGTTCTATTACGTCTCTTTAGTCTAGGTGAAAGAGACCTCATCAATATATGGAAGCTGATTCAACGCAAAGAAAGATCATCATGTCGAGGGACATTTGAAGCCCAAAGAACGATAGCCACGAGTATTCTCCAAGGGCTCGAGCGCGGTCATTGTGTAGCGCCAATCCCAGTATTAAATACTGCAAAATGAGCCATAGGAGGACCGTAGTAACCACTGTAAATAATACAAAGATTTGCGATATCGCGCGAAATTCTTCAGGATGTTAATAAGCGGTCATATTGACGAGATAAGAAGAGGAACTTACTGGGTGATGGCTTGCTGGCAAAGCAGATGATTGTGAGAATCATTACGAGATATCCAAGCACATCATGAAAGGCGATAACTACAAATTACTGGGCTTTAGTATCTAATGGGGACAAGTATTCATAAGAAGATACTTACAATCGCCCATACTGTCGTCTAGTGCGACTGTTTCCATTGTGGTTAACGAGCTAGGCATCACTGGAGCCGAAAGGAGTTGGTCCCAGAAACTCATTTTCGCAGTACCTTGATGGGTAGGATGCTTTTCACGCTCCTTAAAGGGTAAATATAAAGGTATTTGTATTTTGAGAGTAGAGGGTGAATCGTCTTTTCTTTTTGGCTGCACCCGCACACTGCTAGACTCTAGATAAAGTATCTTGAAGCTGAGGAAGCAAGATGCAGAAGAAGAGAAGAAACATTTGTTGCGTTGTGTAAAATGTTAAAGAGACTCTCGCGCAAGTTTCGTGCATCCTTATAATTGTATAAACGTGTTCTTCTTGAAAGTTTAACCAAAGCCCGAAAGTCCAGCGATAGGATCAAGTCGAAGAGTCTAAACTTTGGCACGCTATGATATTATGCTTCAAGAAGTAACCAGAATGAGTTTCTATTTGTTCCATTATTGACAGAATTTGTCAAGTCGGCTAATATTTCACGATCGCCTATAGAGTCATGCAGAAAAAAGACTCTCAAAATTCAAGAGTATCTATGTGATTGGTGCTCAACTCATGTGTGCAACAGGCACGCCTGACTTGGTGATTAGACTTCAAGTCGAACACAATAAATATGCCGTCCCTCTTCTCTTTTGCCTGTTTTTTCTTCTTCCTTTTCTTATTACCACATTCTTCTCTTTCCTCGATCCTGGATCCTGAAAGCATTAACCCCCAGTCTATCATCACCACCACCATCATCATGCCTGGAGACAACCGCTTCGACGCTTTGTTAGATTCAGATGACCTTATGAGGCCTGACCCTGCCGCATTTGACCTCCCAGAAATGGCCAGGGCAACAGCGAGGGCAACATCTGGAGCAGCAGCTGGAGCAGCATATAGAGAAGCATCTACAGCAACGACCAATGAAGAAATCATGGGTATTCTCGAACATCAAGACTCGTATTTGATGAGTATGTCCCCAACTCTTCTCAAGCACCGTCATAATCTAACCTCACATTGCAGTCGCCTTCACTGTGATCTCCTTTTTGGTTCTCCTTGTAGCCATCATACTCTTCATCGCCGTCATTAGGAGTGCACGAAAGCTCAGGAATAGCATGCCTTCTGCTGCGGAAGACGATGGACTTGGTAAATAATTAACCCTTCTCCCTCAACGATCCATAACTCAATACTGATACAATGTTTAGGTCAGAGCCTGTACAAGAGCTTCAGAAACACGCAGATCCATCTCTTCTTCGTCATTATGTCTCTGTTCGCCTGCCTCGGCGTCTTCATTCTTGTGACTGCAGAGCTCATTAAGCTGGACAACATCGACGGCTCGCAGACCTACTTGGGTATCCTCTTTGGCGTTCAAATGGCCACTATGGCTTTTGCATTGGGCACCAGCCTCTCTCTGATGGGGAGGTTCCCGGCTATCTTCCAGATGGATGAAGGAGCAATGGAGCTTGGCACTTTTTCTTCCACCAAGATTAGTTGAGCAGCTTAAACTGGTAGTTATCGAACTGGCAGTTGAAGGCTGGACAAGGACAATCAAGTAAGGATTCGATGCAGATTTTTGGGGCTCCTTTATGGGAATTGAATAAAATGTTAGTAACAAAATGTCAAAACACAACAGCTGGAACTATCTTGAGGTGCATATATATCATGATGCGACATCACTACCAACTCCCTCTCCATTGTCTCCCTCACACCCATACTCATACTCATACTCTTCCACTTTCCTCTCCCCCCAAAATCCTTTACCGTAGCTGACAAGAATCTCCTCCCCCTTCTTGATTCCTACTCCCTTCTTCTTCTTCCCACCTCCAAGCACCCAAACTCCCACACATAGCTCTCCCCATCGCTCGCACCAAACCGTCCTAAACTCCGCATTCGCTCTCTCACCCACGCCTCTAAAGTCATTCACGAAGCGTCCTTCGTTTCCTTCACTCGCAGCATCAACAGCCGCGTCAAGCTCTCGGTCCAGCCATAAATCGTAGTCGCTCTCTGTTGAGGATGCTGAGCCTGAGTGCACTCGGCCCAGATATGCGAGGATGAAGCTACCAGGTGCGAGATTCTGAGCTGCGAAGAGACCCCTTTGACCGTTTGCTGGGTGTGATGGGTCCGAAATAGGTTGGATTTTGGCCAGATTATATGGTGCTGTTGTTGCTGGCGATGGGATGATGGGAATGCCACTTGAAGCAGAGGGTTTGTATTTAAGAGCTTGTATGTGCGCTGGAGTTAGACTCTTGTCATGAAGAGGTGCCTTGAGATACGGGAAGCCATCTGGCCAATTCTTTGGTTTAGACATGACGCAGGCTAGAGATGCGTGGTGCAAGATGGCATCTAAATGATTTGAATTCACCATCAGCTTTACAGTGCCAAAACTTCCAATGAGGTCGACGATCCACTGACCCCACGTATAATCCAGGGCTGCCAGGCGAAAGTGACAACTCAGTAAGAAACATCACAGTCAACATCACAATTCTCAAGACCAAAGATCCCAAAATACAATCGTTTCCCTATTACCAATGCTCCATGCAACTATCTAGACTATTCTACAAGTCGATCTCATGAGACCATAAATGAATGCCCTACTCTCACATCCTCAAGACACGCTTGCTCCTTTTTTGGTACCTTCACCTGAATTACTAAACTATCATATAACCACTCCAATATGGCATCAATCCTATACTGTTCGCGTCCACCTCCTAGTGGGACATAACTTCCCGGTATCGGTCCATGCTCAAGTCCACTGCGTAAGCCAACAGACGATCTTGTGTCAAAGGCAGGTTGAGTATCCTAGACCTTAACTCCATATCCTGAAATAAATAGTTAGTAACTGTTCCAACCTTGCAATGTATCTGCTTAAACATACCTGTCTCTTCTTGCTGGCTTTAACAATCTCCTTAGCAGTCTCATCTGCCATGTCTGACACGGCGGCATACCGCAGGACTCCAGAATCTCCTGCTTCCTCATCCATGGCATGCAAACCGGCAAGAAGCTTCTCCAGAACTGCCTGTGGTGCAATCTCATGCTTGGCGCGATGCTGAATGAGCTGAAGGAAGAAGCTGTAGATCTCTCCTCCAAGTGGCCAGTCCGAGATGAGCTCCTGTCGGCCTTCAAACTGAGAGAGAAGAGCAGAGAGGTCGGCATGGTCACGCTCAACAATGGCAAGTGGTGCAACCTCCTTAACAAGAACACGGTGAGCTTCCACAAAAGAACCAGCGCGCAGGAGGCATTGCACTTCTGAGTACGCATCCTTCTTAACGCTGCGCATGTACAGTGCCAGGGCCTCCCAGATCCACAACGAAGGGATTTGGAACTTTTCGGTAAGTACCAGGAAAGCGGAAGAGTTTTCGTCGCCAATGAGACCAGCATGTCGGGCAAGATGTTCCTGGATAGCCATCTTGCGGGCAAGGGGCTTGCTCAGATGTAGCAAAACGAACACTGCCTCGAGCCATTCACCGGCGCTCGTCAGTTGCGAGGCATAAGCAAGAGTAGCGGCGTCGGCCTTTTCAGCACCATCCTGACCAAAAGAAACCTTGCCACTAGATGCAAGGGCGAGACCAAGTTGCCAAGTCAGCCGCATGTCAAGTGGAGAGAGCTGCGAGTTTTCAGGGCGCAACACGGCCTCCAGGTCGGTGCTGTCATTGGCGTACAACTGTAACAAACCCCAGAGAAGATCTTGCCGGCGATCGGAGTCGGCATCATCCCACAAGGGCTTGATACCCTGGTCAATGTACCAAGGCAACGGCAGGTACTCCTTCTCCTGGTCGATGTCATTCTTGAAGCTATGCACTGCAGCTGCTAGGTCGTCCTGCAGAGCGATCGAGTACCACAGTCGAAGACCAAAAGCCTGCTTCCAGTCGAGTCCAAATTTTTTCGAAATAACAAACGAGTCTAGACGGTCCTCAACAGGCACTCCCTTCATACCTTCGCAGACACATGCATTGCCCGAAAGGAGCTCGTAGATCGTACGTATCGATTCTGAGAATTCCGAGAGCATTTTTGAATCGTGCCAGGCCTTGAGCTGTTCTCGCATGTCTTTCTTAGCAGCATCACTGGTGCCAATAAGAGGAACCAGGGTAGCAAGGCGGAAATTCTTTCCGTCAAGCAAGTGCTTGCAAGCATCGATAATTCGATGGCCAGCTAGGCACGCAACAGCCTTCTCTTCGCTCGATCCTGCCAGGCCGATGGTCGTTGACGAGGCCGAGTCCACAAGGAGAGACCAGAAATGCGAGAGCTTATTCTTGCGGAGAAGGTGCTCCGGCTGACTATTGTCATTGACCGGGTCGAAAAGGATACTGGCCAACTCCCAAACGTGCTTCTCCTGCATGCTTGCGGGATCGTTCATGTCCTGATAGTGGAAGACATCCTGCAAGTGGGTAACGTTGAGGGAGGCAAAAGGAACATCATCAACAGTTCGGATTTGAGTGAGCTTATCCTGGTTGCCCAGGTATCGCTTGGATTGCTATATGGCGAGTCAGCATATGTCTGTGAGTCGGTGCCCAATAACTAACCTCCATTGCGAATGAGGCCAGACGGAGCTCTTGCTTGTCAGTCTGAATGGAGGAACGTTGAAAAGAAACAAGGTCGGCATTATGGGTGAGAGATCGTCGGCTGCCTTCTGAAGCCAGTGGTCGAGGAACAACAAGTGTCTCGTCAGGACCCCAGGTAGGTCGGCCAGCGTCGTGGAATGTCTTTTCGTAACCGTCCAAAGTCATGGTCTTGTCTTGTCGCTCGTAGGGCCACTAATCAAAATCAATTTTAGCATTAATTCATATACTATAAGTCAATAGATACATAAACCTCCATGAATTACATTCTGGGGCCACTCAGGTAACAACTAGGGAACCGACCTTGGGAAATCCTTTGCCAGAGACTGAGGCTGGAAGTTTCTGGGGCGCTGGCTTGGGCTTCTCAAACAATGAGTTCATGAGGTCGATGCTAGTCGCAAACCCACGACCTTTATCCATGCCAATAGTGCTTGCCGCGAAATTGTCCAGCCTATCATTCTTTGCAATGCTCTTCCTCCAAATGGAAGTCTTCCGTAAAGTATCTGATCCACTCTTATCAAGATCGATTAGTAGGCCCGTCTGTCTTGAGGGAGAGTCATTCAGCTCCCTCAAAAGCTGTCGGTCTCGCTTGACTGGGCTGACAGTCTTTCGCAACATCTCCATCCAATCATCCCCATCAGCAACCTCAAGCTGCACAGGACCAGCAGAGTCCTTGACAGCTCGCATTCTAGCTCTGAGGATGCCTCCAGGAGTGGCCTTCACGGCTTCCGGAACACCCTCGGACGAGTTACCGTCGAGCTCCGCGGCCAGATGCGGTTCGAGAGAAGACCTCGCCATGTCTTCATCCTCGGACACGTCATATTCATCACCCATATCATCGACGTATTCCTCCTCGAGGGACAGCCTGACATCGTTGGGTGCGGAATCCGCGGAGCTAATCCCTAAAAAAGACTGCTCGCCAGAGAATTGGGGTTGTAGGGCTTGCGCTTCATCATCAAACCCACCGGGAACGCCTCGATGTCTTCGAAACTCGAATGTGTCATCTTCCATGGGAGAGTTGACGGAGTTGACGGAAGCATCAAGAGCCATCTCCTGGGGGGCGACTGGCTCGTTCTGCGTGATCTCCTCGTCGTCGGAATCATCGTCATCGAGGCCATAAGTAGTAAAGTGCTCCACAGAGAATACCCAGACACCAGTGTCCTTGTCGTAGCTCTCAAAAGTTGTGTTCTCGATTCGCTTGAGACGCTCAACGTGCTTGTTAAATCGCTTAGGGTCATTAGCGATACGTTTACCACCACGGGGCCATGACTGCTCGAGAGCAATCCTGGCGGGAACGTTAAGGCCCTTGCCAACAGGCGGTTTCTTAGCAGAGATAGGGTAGACTGTAGCAGATCGAGGCTCAAGCACAATAAGGTTACCACAGATGTCAGCCAGATCAATGTTGCTAATGTCTACAGGGACCTTAAAAGAAACGTAGCCAACGTTGTCACGGCCGACAGTGAAGCCATCAACCTTTTGACGCTGCATACGGTTCAACTTTTCAAGATCCTCCAAGGGAGGCGACATCCAGTATTGTCCGGGAGCATTGTCAACTGTGCTGGTAGACGAAGCCTCATGAGTGGCAGTGTTGTCCTCCTCGTGAACGATAGCCAGCTCGTTGCCCTTCACTTCCTCCATTTCAGGAGTCTTG
Organism: Fusarium redolens; assembly: GCF_020744475.1. Lineage (NCBI taxonomy): Eukaryota > Fungi > Ascomycota > Sordariomycetes > Hypocreales > Nectriaceae > Fusarium > Fusarium redolens. The sequence continues at coordinate 1,302,635 of NW_025763666.1, read as the reverse complement.
GAGCCGGTCGAACCGTTCGAGCCATTAGTTGCGCGGGTCTGACGGGGGGTCTCATCGTTGGCTGGGCTGTCAACATCGCCAGCAGTAGGAAGAGCACCACGAACAGGTGTGCTATCATCCATGTCAACGTTGCTTGTGTCAAAGCTGACACGCTTGGAGAGCTTTCGGGAACCGGTTCCGGCGTCTGAGGCTTTGTCCTTCTGCGGTGTAGAAAAGAGATCACTCCTGATGTCTCTGTTGATAACGAGCTTCTTGGAGCCAGTGCTTCCGTACCACCTGGGCTGAGATCCATTAGAGAAAGCTCCGGGGGCAAGAATACTGTCTTCAGTGTTGAAACTGCGGCGTAGGTTGTTGGTCGACAGGCTTTTACTGAGATTTCCAGATCGGCTAGAGCCTAACAAACTGTGACCGAGATTTCCAGGTGTGCTAGAAATGCTACTGGCGGGGCTGCCCGAGGGGGTTCCATAATTGCTATAGGAAAAGCCGAAGCCTCGCTTTTGGGGGGTAGCATATCGAGAAGCAGAAGCCGGAGCCAGCTTATACATAGGCAGAATCGAGCTTCTTCTGGGCTTTGAACCACCGCTCAATGGAGTAGCCAGGGGGCCAGGGTTCTGGACTTCGTTTCCACCGAGGCCAGCAAACAAACCAGGAGAACCGAATGCCGAAACGTCGTTAAGGTTGGCAGTCAGACCCTGAGGGGCGTTGGCAGACTGGCTGTTACCCAGGATTGAGGCTCCATTCTGTTGCTGTTGCTGGTTTGTGCTGCCACCGAAGAGGGACGATCCAGCGTTCTGGTTGTTTTGACCCCCAAAGAGACTGCTTCCAGCATTGTTGGTGCTGCCACCGAACAGACTGGGCTTTTGCTGCTGGTTATTGGCGGCACCGAAGAGGCTGCCACCGGTATTCTGGTTCATCTGAGTATTTGAGGCCAAACCGCCGCCGAAGGGTCCAGCTCCAGCTGTATTTGTTTGAGCTGTGGTGCTGTTTCCAAAAAGGCCACCAGTAGGAGCAGGTTTGCTACCAAACAAACCACCAGTAGCATTGTTGTTGGCGGCACCAAAGCCAGTCGTGTTCGTCTGCTGTTGATTATTGCCAAATAGGCCACCACTAGTGCCAGTTGTGCCGGTGTTTGTGTTGCCGAACAAGCCAGTACCAGCAGGCTTCTGTTGGTTGTTGTTGCCGAACAATCCGCCCGACTGTTGTGTTTGGTTGCTCTGGCCAAAGAGGCCACCACCGGCGTTTTGCTGTGTCTGGTTGTTGTTCTGTCCAAAGAGGCCACCACCAGTACCAGCAGCTTGAGTGTTGTTGCCGCCAAAGAGGCCACCACCGCTGTTTGCAGTGTTGTTGTTTGCGCCAAACGCGTTATTTGTGGTGCTGGCTCCAAATCCACCCGTAGTGTTGGTGGTATTCGTGTTTCCGAAGCTGAAACCGGTGCCAGCAGGCTTGTTCTGGGCAGCTCCGAAAAGTCCACCACCGGTATTCGTGTTCGTCTGACCGAAGCCAGTTCCAGTGGTGTTCGTGCTACCAAAGCCGCCTGTGGTGTTGGTGTTTCCTCCTCCAAAAAGACCGCCGCCAGTCTGGTTGGTCTGCGCGGTGGTGCTGCCAAATAGACCTCCAGCAGGTTTGTTTGCAGTGCTGCCAAACAAGCCTCCGCTGGCGGTGTTGTTATTGTTGGTTGCTCCAAAACCAGTCGAGCCAAAGCCAGTGCTGGGTGTTGTAGTGTTGTTGTTCGTGTTGGATCCGAAAAGACCACCGCCAGTGTTGGTCGCCGTGTTCGCTCCAAAGCCTGAAGCTGCGGTGGTATTTGCGTTAGTTCCAAACCCTCCACCAAAACCTGAGCTCACGCCAAACGCACCACCACCAGTAGCATTGCCATGCCGTCTTCCTTGAACGTAATCGGCAAGTCGAAGTTCGTCAGCCGACCACTTCTTGTAGGGATCTTGGAAAAGGATGTTTTGGTAAGAGTTGGTCGAGGAGCTGTTGGCTTCCTTCTCGCTCCATGCTTGGAAGGCCGCAACTGCAGTGCCAGGAGGGTCGCCCGCAGCGCCGCCGAGGGTATTGGTGCTTGAAGCGCCAAACCCTGAGCCAGAACCGAATCCAGAGCCGAAGCCGGTCGCCGCGGTGGTGCTTGTGTTGTTGCCTCCGCCGAAGAGCGATCCGCCCGTGTTGGCTGCGGTGCCAAAGCCAGTCTTGTTGGCAGTGTTGCCTCCAAACATGCCACCTCCTGTGTTGCTACCGAACGCTGATGTGGTATTGTTTGTGTTGCTTCCAAAACCTCCAAACCCTGTGCTAGCGCTGGTGTTGTTATTGGTGGTCGAAGAGCCAAAGAGGCCACCTCCTGTGTTGGTAGGGGTAGAACCGAATGCAGGTTTAGCTCCAAAGCCGCCGGCAGTATTTGTAGATCCAAAGCCGCCTAAGATGTTGTTAGTTATGTCGATGTCGATTGAGCTTCGCGCACTGGATTCCTCTCTCAATGGTAGATGACAGCGATGCGACGAAGTAAAATTTGCGTACCGGTTGTTGAGCCGAAGCCGCCTGTGGTGTTATTATTATTATTATTTCCGGCTCCAAAAAGGCCACCAGAAGTGTTGTTGTTTTGGCCAAAGCCGCCGAAGCCGCCGCCGAAAGACATGATGGTCGCCGATGATGAAGTTGTTAAGGAGTGGATGTCAGTCTGCGCTCCTGCGATTTTTCAGGGCGAGCACGCGTATGAGCGTGCATGTGGAGAAGAGAAGTTGATTGAGCTAGGGTGAGGTACCTAAGTGGCTTTAGTAGCTTAAGGTCTGTCGCATCTAGGCCACAGTGCGTTGCTGCCTCAGACAAGAACTTTGTAGCTTGATTGGTTCTCGAGCTTGAACAGCCAATCAGAGTTTGCGCCAGGTCTACCTGCTGATTGAGTCACTGATGCCTGCAGTAGGCCTGAAATCTACCTGCTTCGAAGGTACCAAGGCAGACTCGATGTCAGCCAAACCCGCGTTTGGTTGGCCAGCTCTGCACGCGCCTGGGAGCCTAGAAAACAAATGACATCTTGACTTGGTAATTTTGCTTCACTGCCTCACTCATTCCTGATATTGAACAGCTGACCTGTTACATATTCAGGCGGGTGCTTTCTAATCAATGGTTTACAAATGCTTCCTCAAGCTTAGCTGTAGGTAACACTTTACAAATTCTCTCCCAAATTTAGCTTTTGATCACGATCCCAAAGATTATCATCCAATGGCTTTTACTTTGCTCTACGTCTGACAATGGCTGTAAGTTGGGACCCACCTGAGCCATCCACAGTAATGAGCTGCCCGACCAGACCAGAGTATCTTGAGCCTGGAGATGAAAGACAAAATACAGATTTATTAGCTTAAAAACATATATACCTACAGATGACGGAAAACTTCAATCTCAAACTAATATGATTCCAACTGTTGTATGTCGAGACCCTAGCCATAACCCATGCAGCCATTGCCAATTTGCTGCAGCAGCGAGCTGGAGGTGTACTATTATTTTTTTTCTACCACCGCGCCAGTGGTCGCGTCACACAACCTCCCTCAGCATCCATCTCCTTCAGCTCTTTGAACACATAACACAACCTTGCGCCACGCTCCTCCAACATCGTCGCTCTATCGCATCAGGTACTTTTGCTATTGTCAACCTCCGCGCTCATAGCTATCCTCAAAATTCGTTATTTCGCATGTTGTTCGGCGCCATTGCATCCACCGCCTTGATTGCTTGATCGCCGCTGTCTCCCAGCCACATTAAGAAATCAAAACAATGAACTCTCATGCAACGCCACGTACTGCCTTTCAAGGGCGTTCGTTAGGTGGCTCGGGGCTTCCTCCGCAGTCGAGGCAGCCAGTTGCTCCTCAGGTGTCCTCAAATGAAGACTATAGTACAATTCCGGAGGAGGACCGCGAACATATTGATGAAGTTGTAGGTCGAGCCCGAGCCGCCTTGAGAAACCCTCCGCTCACAGTTACTTCTGCCAGTTTGATTTGATGGACATGAAAAAGAAGGGATGGCTCAACAGTTACGAATTCAGACACTCGCTAGCAGCGCTGGGCTTTGATATGTCTAAGCCCGATTACTTCAGAGAACTACAATCATACGGCTCTGTCCCTCCTGAATGGCAAGATCCTCACAACTGCCCTGTCAACCGCCTCTATGTTTACCTCGACCAATTCCGATTATGCGCTGCCAAGTTGCTTGCCAACCGCGACCCCAGACAAGAAGCGACAAAAGTGTTCAACATGTTTGATTACGACGGAGATGGTGTTATTTCCTTTGAAGACATGCGACGGCTAGCTTCCGATATCAAGGAAGAGAGGACCATGACAGACGAGGAAATTCAAAGCATGATTGAGCATTTGGATCACGAGGGCAAAGGCGGTGTAAACTTGGAAGAATTCATACAGATGATGGAGGAGGCTGGTTAAGTCCAACCACAGCAGCTCAAGGAATAGCACAACACCAGCCGTGCCAAATCATGACAGTGAAAAAGTCCGGTGCAAGTGGCATCGCTTGGGGTTCACACATCAACCACGCCTGTCGCGCTTTGAGATCGATGTGTGGGCTTGCAACATTGAATCTCTATCTTGAGCCGATAGGTGGTTGTCGTAACAAATGAACGGACACAGCTGTCTCAGAATCATCCTCGCGACCACACAATTGTTCCGAATACACGAGTCTTGGCTGGCCGAGTTAAGCCACATTGCCAGACAAAGAATGATTCAAACAGCGACCTTACAAGCGATTTGGGTACATTAGTTAGCTGCTGGTCGCATTAAGCATTGAAAGAGAAAAAGGGAATGGCGTAATATGGCTACAACGGAGTCAAGGGGTAGATTTCAATAAGATCTAAGAATTGTTTTTTTTTTGAATGCGCCAGGCGCGCTGTCTAAAATCCCAGAGTCCATCACAAAAGCTTTCCCATTCTCCCATCACAACTAAGCCACCCAAATACCAGACTCAACGATGGTCGAAAACCATAAAAATGTACCGAGAACAGGGGAATACCATCCTTCGCCTGCGCAAAAAACGGGAATCGGGTTCAAGCCGAGATATGAAGATGAACGTACAACAAAGAAAAGTCAGGGGTAATCAATCAAACCATCACACAACTAGCTGGTCACCGATATAAGAGCGTAAATTTCGATGTAGGAACTGAGCTTAGAACTGAATCAAGTCATGGTTCTGCTGTTGTTGCTGTGGTGCCTGCTGATGGGCAAAGGGGTTGTTCGTCTGGCCATTCATGCCAGCAGGTCCAGTCGCAGCAGGCATCTGAGCGCCGTAGTTGACTGTGGGCATACCTGTGAACTGCTGTCGAAGGAAGGGGTTGTTGCCAGTAGCCTCAGCGTTAATACGAGCAACTCCTGCACCGGCACTGTTGACGAATGTGCCAGGGGCTGTGTGTTGGGCGGGAATACGAAGGTTGCCTGTGTTGCCAAAAGTGTCCATGCCGTCACCGCTCGCAAGCAGAGTGTTGAGTCGTGTCTCGTGCTCGTTCATCTCCTTTTGAGGAGCGGCGAATGAGGGTTGCGACTGAGGGAAGCTATTTTGCGATTGCAGTGGGAAGCTGTTCTGCTGCTGGAGCTGGGGCTGAGTCTGAGGCTGGTTGCCAAATGAGTTAAGGCTCTTCTGTTCAGGAAGCGCTCCTAGAGAGGCAATAGGGTTTGGTCGGGCGGATTGAGGACGGCTGAACTGGGCGAAGGGGTTGTTGGAGCCAGTGGGAGTTGGTTGCAATTGCTGTTGACTGTTGTTTGTTGCCCAGGGGTTGTTACTACCAGGTTGGAGAGTAGGTTCAGGGGAAGCAGGTGATGAGAACGACTGCTGCTGGGGCTGTTGCTGCTGCTGTTGCAGATAAGGGTTGAAGCCTGTGGGCTGGGGTTGGAAACCTTGTTGGTTTTGCTGCTGTTGCTGCTGACCATAGGGATCGAAACCCATGCCTGTCTGCTGGCCGTTGAAGCCAGTGTTGTAGTTTGGCTGGAAACCAGTGGGTTGAGTCTGCTGGAAGCCAGTGTAGGCGTTGTTCATGTAGCCAGTTTGTTGAGGTTGGTTCTGCTCGATAGGGTTGGCAAAGAAGTCAACAGGGTTTCCTTGCTGGTATCCTTGGTTGAAGCCAGTGTACTGTGGCTGGCTGGTTTGCTGCTGAGGCGTGGGATCGTCGTCGAAAAGAGAGGCAGCGTTGCTGTTCTCGAGCTCCCTGCGCCTTCGTTCTTCCTCTTCCTCACTAAGCTTGATTGCTTTCGCCAAGTCGTCATCGTCGTCTGGTCCGTTCTGTCGGCTCTCGCGCTTCTTCCTATCTTCCTCCTCCTGGTACTTGCTTGCCTCCAGAGCTAGACGGTACTCAGCATCTTCCTCTTCGTTCATTTGTCGTCTCGGCTGCTGTCGTCGGGTTCCGTGGTTCACCGGCTCAGCATGCTGAGGAGCAAATTCTTCAAGGCCAGTAACGCGCGACTTCCATGACCTTCGGTCGCTTCGCTCGGCTCGCAGTCTCTCTTCGTCCAGAATGAGTGAAGTTAGCTCCTTGGCGGCAACTCGGACTGACTGGGCGTTAGTGGCAGCTTTAAACGGCTCATATACAACACTGACCGTTTTGGCCGACATCGCGACCGTCTTCATCAACATATTGGAACTCTCGCAGAGTCTTGATAATATAGATACTCTGGCGAGCCCATGTAACGACAAGCTCTGAACCCTCGTGAAGACAATAATCCAGAACCTTGAGGGCTTTAAGTACGTGGCGCCAATTCTTTCCCTTGTCGTTCAAACGTTTATCGATCATGTCCATAATCTCGTAGAACTCGGTGGATCTAATCGCGTCATGCCAAGTCAGTACTTCCCATCATAGTAGGTAGTTGATCAATGCGCGGGCTGATACATACGTGTTGTATGTCATTTGAGCAATCTCGCTCATTTGAGTGCCGGTCGGGCCCCATGGGTCATTACTGGTAGCTACATGTCACTGTCAGTGGCCATGTTCCAGCGAGGCAATCGGGAACACAGGGAGTTCTGACCTTCGCGGACCTTGACCTGGGCGCTAGAGTAACCCTTGGTCACATTTTTGACACTTCGCATTACCTTCGACATGATGGGCGATTTGTGATAGTGACCTTATAATTTCCTTGGTGAACTGGATGCGTTGTGAGCGCCAATCGATCGGCCGAGGTAGGATATTCCTGTGTGATTCGATAAAGCTCGGAAAAAGTATTGGCCTGGTCAAAGTTTACAAGCGACGACCTTTGCGACACGAATCCGACACGCGCCAGTGAGACGGCGTCAACGGAAGTAGTGCAGGGAGGGGGGTTTGAGGGGGTTGAGCAAGCTCCGAGGATCACGAGATATCCGCTCTGATAATTGCGTAGCCTTTGCGACAAGTCTCAACCAAAAGAAAAGGAATCAGTCACCGTTTGTCTGAAATTTGGCAATCAAGAGGAGGACCGTTTGTGGAGGGTGGTTGGAGGACACAATCGTGGGGTGATTAGGTCTCGATTTCAAGAGGTCGGGGAGACCGATCGGACACGACGTTATAAGATGAGGAGCGAGTAGGAGGAGGGAGGCGAAGTGACAAAGTTTGAGAGGCGGCGAATTCAAAATTGGAGAGAATTCTGATGGTGCCGTTTAGGAGTAGAGCACAGTAGCGATTAGAGGAACAAAAAATGCACTGCTCTTTGCGCGACTCGGAGCTGCAGAGGGAAAAGAGTGAGTGCAGGATGATGAATGAATTGGCGCTCTCATGCGGATTGGGAGCGGCGAGCATGGAACCAAGGCCTAATGGACGGCATGGCATGGCACATTGTGGCTCTGCAAGCTGATTACGTATCCATTTTCACTTGCCAGCTCAGATGAGCCTATACAAGCTGTGCCAAGATTTGCGGGGTTCTTGGGGTTTGCGTGTGCGTATTTGAGTTGATGCTGTCAGTGCTTTGCGTGAATATTCTCTAAAGCTTCTGTTTCTTCCACTTGAGGTAATAAACCCCAATTTGTTCTTCTGTTGAGGACTCTTCAGCACTTCAAGAACCTTCGTCGACTGTGGCTGAAATTTGGCTTGCACAGGGTGTCAGAGCGTCTCTTACACCCGCTGGCCCCAATAGGAAACACATACGTCACGCTCCCGAGGGACCCTAGCCGCAGTTGGTGTGTAACAGAAGAAATGGCCGGTTCTAGGAGTATCATAATGCTTATATTAACTTAGGTAAAAATATATAAAAATGATCTACTATGTTTCTTTATACTCTAAAGCTATATAAAACCTTCCTAATTCAATGCAAGTCTTTTCAAAATTCTACATAAGACCGGCCATTTCTTCTCTCATCTCGGGGTCGCATCCAAGTTGTGATATTCATACATCCTTACCCTGTAGAAGTTGATCGCACATGGTTATATGGGCATTGCAAGCCATATTTTGGGGCAATTTGGGGTATTTATTAGCAATTAGCTTTGCAGTAAAACTATCCTCTCAATATGAGATACGCATGGTGTCAATCTGAATACATATTTTGCGTCTCAATCCCGAATATGTCTCCTCCTCTCACCGAGACCCTGAACTAACTCCGCTGCCAAACCAAACCAAATCATGGTAATCTCGGTCTCAATAACCTCTCCCATTTCAAAAGCAAATAATTCCCGAAATTCCGTGCTTCCTGTAGCCCACAAATAGCAAAATTTAAGCTGGGTCAAGTTCCTCCTCCACGGTCATCTCAGCACCGTCACCGTCACCGTCACCGTCATCGTCACCATCAGGAAGACGTGGCCGCTTGGGGCAACTTCCCAAGAGCTGGATGTCTTCATCCTCATCCTCATCCTCACCATCATTCTCGTCATCGTCATCCACGCTGATGAAGCTCCATTTTCGCTTGGTTACTGAAAAATAGCTGCTAGAGCTCGAGCGTGAGGACGGGGCCGGGGAAGAGAACGACACCCCCATCCGTTCAGTGAGGTCGATCGGCGAGGACCGGTCTCCTGCCTGAGGGTTTAGAGCCTCATAGGGGGTAGGGCTCACAAACATGCTACTGTCAGCGCGTGTCTCTCTCACCGGGGTTATTCCATCCTGGTTAGCGAGAGCTGGAGGAGTTGCCCGGGGGGGAGACGGCGATTCAACTTTGGTGGTGAATATAGGTTGATGTTCTCGTTGGGGACTTCGAACAAACAGAGAGATGGAACGGTATCTTCCATCCTGGGGTCCATCGTCGTCCTCATCATCGCTCATTAGGTCGATTGTTTGTCCATTATCTGTCCATACCTCCCCGTCAGCACCAGTGTTCGGCTTCTCCTCTTGTTCGGGGTCGTGATTGGACAGAACGTCAGATATTGTATCGATCAGTTCTTCTGCCACCTCATCCAGATCGTCTGGGCTCCCGTGTCGCTCATGGCCGTGACCATCCGCAGCATCATGTTGATGGTTGAAGTGTGCACCTGCGGCGCCGTCACCACCGTCATCGTCACCATCGTCACCATCGTCACCATCGCCATCGTCCGTGTCGCCCCCCATATTTTCATCAGAATCTCTGTCGCTGGCATCGTCATGAGATTCATCTTCGGAGTTATCAGCCTGCTCCAATGCGGCCTGGGGCTGGGGGTACAAATCAGGAGGAGGCGACAAGAGACCCATCTGCCGGGGCTCTGGGTTGAGGATTTTCTCAAGCCGCTCAGCGAGTTCGACGGAAGGACGAACGTTCAACAATGGAGCTAAGAATCGAAGCTGGGAGAAGTGTTCGTCATTTAAAGACTTTTCCCTGCGTACAGACTCGTTGATATCACGGACAAAAGTCCAGTCACGAACTGGCATCTTCACGCCATCATCTCGCCACATGTCGTAGTCGAAGAGGGTTATCTCCCGGATTCCACGAAGGCAGTATAGATAATCGGCACCCTGCAACGTGCGCAACGCACGAAAGCGGCGGAAGTTTGGCTGATATGCTGTCTTCTGCGCAAGGAACTCCACGATTTGTGGCGGCTCGTGTTTGCGCCGCATATATTGCTTGGAGGACTCAGGCAAATGGATAGCAACCGTCTTCAATCGACAGGCTTCGGGCAGATAGGCCAGATCGTGAGTCCGGCGAGATGTGTACTTGCCTCTCTGGTCAATCCTGTACATGAGCCTGTGCGAGCCCATCCACAGCAGCTCGATGTGCTGCAGATGTTGGAGCTTGCATCCGATTCTGTTCGCAAAGCGACCCTACTCGCCAATAGAAGAGAAAGCGAATGTGTTTGCTCCATAGAACAGGCTCGCACCTAACATGTGCCATTCCTTGCTGACCATAAGAGGAGCAAGGAGTTCCTGAGGATGAATCGCCCCAAACGTGAGAGAAACTTTCTCTCGCCCAATGTGGAAACGATGGAGCAGTGAGACATTATTGTTGCAATTCCGGTCAATTCGTTTTGGCTCGAAGAAAGGGTCCAGACGGGAGATGGCGTGAACAACCTCTCCATCAAAAACCAGAACATACTGAAGGATCTTGATCATGATTTCGTGTCGATCTTTGGGTGGAAGAATGTCGAACGGGGATGGGCCAATATCTTCTTCTTCGTCCTGGGCGCATTCGCGTCGGTAATATGGCTGCGGAGGACAGCCTTCACACTCATTCTCACTCTCACCCTCATCCATGATAGCACTCAGTTCCTGTTCAGGGGTCGGGGCACACAGTATAAGATGAGGGTGTGTCTTGGGTGGTGTATTCTTTCCGAATGCCCAAGACATGTTCTCCTCCTGGCAGCAGAGCTTGTAGATTTCTCCCCAGTTCTTGTAGTCAGGATGACGACCATGTCTGATCCAACGCGTGTAAGCCTTTGGCCACAACTACCGATTGTCAGCAATTTTGAAGATACAAGCTTGTTGTTATATGGTAAGTACGTACACGTTCAGTCCTTCGGGGCTTCGCTGAACTGCGTCGCCACACGCGAAGATACATTTTGACATCTGGCGGCAGACGGTCTCGCATCTCCTGAGGCAGAGATGCCTCCATATCCTCAATCCTTAAACGAACAGGGTCGGGAAAATCATCCAATTCTTCTTCGGGCAAAAGACTTCGGAGAGCCTCATTTTCCTCAACGAGTCTTTCATTCTCCTGAATGTTTGCTTCGTTGGCGGCGTAGAACTCTCTCACTGCTTCTTTCAGTGCTGTTACCAGGTGGTTTAGGCCGGTGACCCGGCGCCTGTTGACTCTCTTGCACTCTCTTAATTCATTTCTCTTGAAGAGGAATCGGTTTCGGTAATCTGCGAATTTGCGAGCAAGACTGTACCAAGGGGGCTGGCATGTTTCAAGACACTCGCCATCCCATTCTGGCCATGCGACACTTTCTTCTTCCAGGACCTGGAGTACATCGGCGTTGGGATTCTTGTGCCCATGTTCTTCATTCCCTTCCTCGTCATCGTCGTTGATCGGATCATGGTCGGCATCTTCGTCGTCCGAATCTTCATCAGAACTGCCATCACCGGAATCATCACCGCCAGGGCTTCCTCCGTTCGAGGCCCCTGGGTAGGGTTGCCTTGCCTGACTCTGATCATCATTGTCGTCGTCATGATGATTGTCGCTATCCTCTGACCCGTCGGATTCGCTGCCCGGGTTGTCGGATGATGGTGGTGATGGAGGTCCTCTGCGCCCGCCGTCATCGCCATCACCGTTGCTATTGTGATCGTCATCATCATCGTCACCAAAAAACAGACTTCCTTCAACTTCAGGAGAGTCCTGGTCGTCGTCACTGCTTGACTCTTCGTTGTCGACGTCCATAGGGCCACCAGGCCGATAGATGATGTGGGAGATTGGCTCCCCATGAGCATCTACCCCAAGGGAGATCTCCTCTTGGTCAGGAGCATCATTGTAATGCCCATCAATGTCTGGATGAGGATTATCATTCCCTGTGAGGTCGATAAACTCCGCATCGGAGTCACTGGAGCTCCCGTCTGACATGTTGACGACGGTTGAGTTGTAGGACAGAATAAGAGAGGACCTTGTATGAATATAACCTGAAGAGTAGGAAGCATAGGGAAGAAATGAGATTGGGGGTTGTTGTGAAGAAGGAAGAGATGAAGACGAGGATTGAAGGAGGAAGAGCAGCCTTTTATAGACAAGACTGTAAGGGAGGATGAATCACGATAACGGAGACTTCAGAGAAGATGAGGAGTCTTAGAAGAGGTTAGAAGAGGGAAAGCTTGAGATGTTGAAGTGCAACGTTGAAGTTACGGCGAGGTAGAAGTGAGAGGTTGAAGATGTGGATGAAGGAGAGGAGATCTTGAAATGATCAGGAGAAGTCGAAGAGAGAAGGAAGGGAAAAAGGGCAACAGGATGTTAAAAGGAAAAGAGAAGTAAGAGAGAGTTCTGTGGCAGGGAAAGGCAGAGGTGTTGTGATGCCTTTCAGATGATAGAGGTGGAGTTGAAAGGGGGCTAACTTGTGATCCTCCGTGTAAGTCAACAATTTCGAAGAGACGAAAGCCAAGCTAAAACTATACGCAACGGACGGAAAAGGGACACTTATAACGAAATCAGATACCTCAATGCAGCACGCCTCATTGCAATGTCTAATATATTCAACTGAAACTGGCCGAAGCTAGTTTAACCCTTCTTAATGAATTCTCATATCATGCATATGCCATTGCTTTTCATCCAGTATATCTTCTGAAAAGACTGGTTGAATAATATAGGATTTTGGGTATCAACTGACTCGACTCAAGCTCTATTCAACATGTAGCCTATATCAAAGTGAATATCACCTGCCCTCGCCTTTCATCAACCAATTGGATGTTACAAGCGGAACAGACATATCCTGACAGAATGATAGAAATCAATAAAGTTCTAACAATTCTCTTACAGTATTGCATGCCGTCCGGAAGCCGTCTAATCGCTGTACAATGCGGCCTGGTATCTCTTTTTAGTGCTCTTTTGACCCCATGCTCATTTTATACCTAGTTCTTAAGCTCAGCAGTGGCAGGGTAGTGCCAGCTGCGGAAGGTATCCATAACAGTTGTGAACACGACCAGGAGGATACCACCTCCAGGACCCAAACGCAGAACCTGAATGATTGTTAGTTGACTATCCTTTCACTTTCAGGATGACTACTCACCTTGGGCAAGAAACCCTTGTAGAGAGCACCGAAACCCTCCTCCTTGAATACGGTTCCTACGGCAGGGAAGGCCCAGTTGTACTTGGGAACCTGACCGGGGACCTTGGGGGTGTTCTGAATTCGACTCTTGACAACGTCCAGGGGAGTGTTGAGAACGGTTCCGATAGTACCACCAATGGCACCAGAGATGAGATCGTTGGTGATCTGAGCCCTCTTGGTCTCAGCCTTGGGAAGGAGTTGTCGGACCTGGAAAATGCAGCCGAAGTAACCAGCGTTCCAGAGGATGTGACGCCACATAGTACTCTCAAGACCCTGGTAAAGAGTAAGAGGACCCTCGTTCTTCACTGTCTTGACGACACAATCAACCATGCCGTTGTACTTTCCAGCGGAAGCCTTGTCCTGAAGACGAATCTTGACGAGCTCGAAGGGAACGACGACGAAAGCCTCGGTAGCGCCAGCAGAGGCACCAGTGAGAATGGAGAGCTGCTGGTTCATCTTATCAACGCCAAACATCTTTCGGTAAACCTTGCCCCATTCATCGTTGGCAGCGAACTTGGTAGCTCGCTTGGGAGCCTCCATGAGGATGGGAGCGGAAATACCACGATAGAGTCGTGAGAAACTGGCGCATGTCGTTAGTTATGGGCGCAATAGAATCGCAAGCGCAATTATCGTACCCCTCCTGCTTGATGATCTTGCGGAAACAGTCAAGCATGCCGTTGTACTCAGCGGTAGCACCGGAACCAGTTTGCAATTGGCTGGTCATCAAGTTAGCAATTGATTCATTATTTCGAAATGCGCACGCATGGTTCGTCATACACTCGGGTCTTGACAACGTCAAGAGGGTACCTGTGACTGTGTTAGCTAAAATGTCTCGAGCACGCGACAGATGCTGTCATACATCACCAGAATCTACAGCCAGCACAAAATTAGTAATGGCCCCCAAACGAGTCGAACTGGCGTGAGCATACCTCCGAGACGCCAGCAATGGCGCCTAATTATCAAACGTTAGCCATTGGATCTCGAAAATGGTAGAGTTAAATGGGTTGACGGGCGTACCTGCGGCGAACTGGTACATGAAAGGGAGGGGCTTATCGTTAGGGTTGGACATTGTGACGACTGTATAGGGGACCGAATAAAGATAAGAGCAGAGGCAGACGAAGAGAAGACCAGAAGAACAAAAGAAGAGGTTGAGTGGAGAGTTGTCGCAAGTTGACAAGAAAGAGAGAAAGCTAAGCTGAGGTAGTTAACGGAAGGGAAGATGGCGACCTCCGAGCGAAGGCCGGGCCGGGGAGTGGAGGGAATTTCTTTGGTGGTGCGTCTTTGTAGGTATCTTATCGCTAATAACCTCCACTGCCACAGGCGGCGAGAATTAGGTCGATGCCGAATGGACGGAAACTTTTGTTCTAAACAAGCGCCTTGTATCCGTAGGATTGTGGAGATTACAGCAAGCGACAGCGAGATGAGACCCGGGGGAGGGGTCCATTGATGCTCGGTGAGACGGTAAGCAGCCGATCCATGAGACCTAACGTCTCCGATTCTTCTCCGACGATGCGATGCTCTTTTTGTGGTTGCTGTTTTAGGCAAGTCTGTGATATATTCTCTTGGCAGTTTATTGTCCTCTTACAATGCGTTTAAAGTATACTGCAGTATATTTACATATAATTCTCAAACAATTATCAGTTTTTATAAAGAAGTTTGCCACTAATGTAGGTAAACTATTGATAATCAAATACCCGGATGCCCGATGTCTGCCGCTAGCCCTGAAGCTCTTTGAGCCCGTACCCGACTATTTACCTTTAAGCCGCTTGTACCTGAACATGAAGGGGTTGGCATCGGCAACGGTATTGAAGGTCTCTTGTCCTAACTACAGACTCCTATGATAGGCTCTGTTGTAATAAGAGCCCGCAATGATGCAGACGCACCTCCATGGGAGCCAGGATGCTGAACAGCTGAAGCTTCATACGTTTGCTAGAGAACAATCGACAGAACCCCAAAAGAAGGTTAGGTGAAGCTTCTCAAGAAACTGTAGCACTTGTGACGTGGATATCTCATAAAATTGAGGCACAACCTCGTGAGGGCCGCATACATGAGGCAATTACTATGTATATCACTAAACAAGATAATGGATCCAAATCCAATAAGGAAAGTATTTGGAGACGTTGGCCAACATGTTCTGGTGTCCCAAAGTGCGTGAAGTCTCGCGGAAGCTTGCCAAATCATAGGTACGGCTGAAATATGTTCTTCAAAGCCCTGACTTGAGATACTCTGTATCGGACCCGGACTGCCATCAAGTGATCTTGAATCACATAGACGACGCTTTCCAGGAGCATAGAATTCGGAGAACACGCTAATCCACGTACCTTGACCCCTCCCCCGCGATGTTGATCCCCGTGCACGACCGCGGTCGTCATCCCCGTCGACCGAGCGGACCGCGAACTTGGCCCGTGATGGACAGACAGTCACTTGCGGAAGAACACCGATTTCAGAGGGTAACTGCCGGCATGACTACTAACGTTGAAACAGAGCTGAAAGTCTTGTATATTAACGAATCGTTGTCATTCGAATGGTTTGTAACATCAACTTGGACTTTTATCGGTAGAACATCATCCCATATCAGGCGCTAGCTATTTCACGATCACATTAACAGACCTTGGTGTTGGCAAATATTCATGCCGACTAGATCAATAACCTTTTTCTCACGAAGACTAACCGTTAATACATGCTTCTGACGTTGAAGCAAGCCTGGAACATAACAATCGAAGTGATAGACGCGAATGACCAAGGCGTCGGACTTCCGGAACCAACTCAGTCCACTCCTTACTCACATCAGAATCCGTTCGCCCTTCGGATCCTGTCCGTACGAGTGTGACGGGTGCATGAAACCTGGAATATTTGATACCTACCTGGAACTCTGGTAAAATATACTCAGTCGCTGGTAGCGACCAAGGGATTGGCCATCTCTCTAACTTCCAACAGGGAGCAGGTGTTCGTCCATGTTCATGGGTAAACGAAAAGCTGCAACTTCTCCCCATCAGCTATCGTATAATTCATTTTTTTTTTATCAACAACAGAAACAGACAAACATCATCCCATCCAGTGTCATAATGGCACTAAGAATCCGATCTCTAAGCACTGTGCGACATGTTGTGCTCAGATCGATATGGCCATGACAGAATATTTCAAGATATTTTATACAACCTAATAAAAGATACTCTTTAGTCATCTAACGAGTAAAAAAATATTGTAAGATATTGCAATCCTCTTATATTACTAAGATCTCATTCAATAATTCTTAGCAGTCCTTCTAACTTCCAACAGGCAGTAGGTGTTCTTCCTTGTTCACGAGTAAGCCAAGAGCTTTACGAATCCAATACTGTTAAATCTCTTTAGCAATATAAGAGCATTCCGCCGGAGTCGAACCTTTCTCATGATGCCTTGACAACAACACCGGAATCAGATATGTCCGAATTCAGCCGTTAACAAATCTCGAAGGCGACAAATGAGAGGCGACAATGGAAAGCATGTGGTGAAGTACAAGATCGAGCTTCAGGCTTCAGAGCTGCACACCTTGAAGAAAAGAACCGTTATTGGTTCGTTGAATCAACCTCAATCTGTAGTTCACAGAGGGTAGTTTCTGGATGGCGGGGTAGGTTCTCCATCGGCACAATGGTGACAGAAAAAGAGGGAATACATTTCTGCTTTTTATTAGAAGATATCATCATAAGATACTATGATAATAGTATAAGTTATGGTAATTGATAGATAGGTAAGATAAATTACTCCGAGATGCAGGATTCTCTTCTAATTGATAATGGATGCTTAGAATCTATAAGAAACAAAGACCAAACTTTCACTATTGTCGACTTTCTTTTACCACCCTGCCCCTTGAGGTAGGTAACCAGGGTTGCGATTGGGGCACCACGTTGAATGCACTTGCTGACGCGCACAATTGGCCGGCCCCTCGGTATCGAATCTCAAGGTCATTAATGACATCGCCTCTTCACCTCTCGATCTGACAAATCCCATTCCTTTCGTCTTTCCGATTAGAAAAAGTGTTCCTGCATCTGTTACACTGCAGAAGACACTTGTCAACAACGAATTTCTCCTTCATCTGAAGATCCAGAACGATCAACGCCCCTTTACGCTCTCCCTGTCAGTCGATCAAATCCGCGCTCGGTGGCAACCTATACCGATCACAAGCAACCGTCGCAATCTTTGCGCCAGCAGCCTCAACTTCTGCGCAACTTCACTTGAGCTTGTCAGTATCTCAAGCTCTCCTGCGCTTCAAATTGCACCTTTAAACAAGCCGTGACCCAACGAGCGTCACAGCGAGGTGCCTTTCGCGCCCAGGAGAGTTCTCTCGCCCCCTGCCCATGAGTCACTTATTGTGGAAATCCTACTGGGAAAACGATGTCGACCGGTTTCGGCGTCTGCTGGCCCCAACCAGCTACAATGCCCAGTCGCTATCGAAGAGTCCTGCGATAGGAGGAACTGGTGTATTCTTCGGTGGAAGCCCTGGTCTTCCTGGGACTTCCCCACGACCAGCGAATAAGCAACGACGAGCTTCCGGCCATCCGCAGACGCCTGGTAAATCAAAGGACGGCAGTACGCATCTTGGACGAACCGAAGTCAACAGCCGCGACCATGCTGGATTGACAGTTTTACTTCGTGCTGCCTCATCGACCGACCCGAATGCCCACGAGTTTGTTCGGGCTCTTATCGAACATCCTACCATTGATCTCTACGTCCAAGACCCCGAGAGTGGCTGGAATGCCCTCCATCGATCCTTATACGTCGGAAATGTTTCGATTGCGCGACTGTTGCTGGAAAAGGAACGAGTGGACTTAACAAGCCATAATCTAAACGCTGTGAACAAAGTCGGACTCCTGATCAAGACGAAAGACCATGAGGGAAACAGTCCCTTTGACGTCTATAACTCAACGATCGCCGCCAGGTCTTTGAAGAGCATGGAAAATGGGAGCAATTCTGACAGCGACGCTGATAGCGTTGATAGCGGAGGTGATGGTTTACATCAGTGAGTGGTTCGGGAAAGCAGCCAGGACTTAGCTGATTCTTGTTGCAGTGTGATAAAGGCGTCGCATGGGTTGCGAAGCTCGATTGATGGTGACGAACTCTTTGTTTTTGGCAGCAACAAGAATGTTTCTCTTGGAGTCGGCGATGAGGACGATCGCCAGTATCCTGATCGTATTCATCTATCCAGGCCCGAACTTCTTGTGCACCGATTATACCACTCACACTTGGATGAGCAGGATGAGGAAGCCCCTTCTTCGTTAAAACTGGATGAGATTCCGACTTTGGTTCGAAACCGGCCGCTCGTTATTCAGGATGTCTGCATGTCCAAACTGCATAGTGCTATCCTGACAACTGATCCAGTCTCAAATTTGTACGTTTGTGGTGTTGGCCGTGGAGGCCGACTTGGATTAGGAGACGAAAACACACAGTTCAGATTCGTACCTGTTCAAGGTCCATTCATTGACAAAAAGATCCACCAAGTTGCACTTGGGCAGAATCATACCATGGCCGTTGTCGATAATGGAGAACTTTGGACCTGGGGCTTGAATTCTGCCTCACAGCTAGGATATGCTTTGCCTCCACCGATGAAGGCAGATGAAGAACCCATGAGCCTTACTCCTCGCCAAGTCTTTGGATCTCTCAAGAAAGAAATTGTCCTCGGGGTTGCTGCGTCTGCAAACCATTCTGTTGCCCATACGGGATCCTCACTATTTACTTGGGGTCGTAATGTCGGACAACTGGCTCTAATGGACGCCGATTCGAGATCACTTGATATTCAACATACCCCCAGAAAAGTGGCTGCTTCTCTTCTCGCTGCCCCGATCGAGATGGTGTCAGCGATTGACAAAGCCACTATCTGCCTGCTTTCCAACCATACTGTCTGGGTCTTCAGTCACTATGGTTATAATCTGGTCAAGTTCCCATTTCCCGATGTCTTTGCGAACAATATCTTCATGACACGATATGAATCAGGCGGTCGAAGGGAGATTGACCATATCACTGCAGGTGGCGAGACAATAGCTGCTGTGACTGCCCGTGGTGACCTCTTCACGTTTCATTTGAACGATAAGGGGGATCCAAGCCAGTCTGCTGCATCCACTACGAATCCAGTTAAGATTAAGAATGCCATTACACAGCCACAATGTGTCTGGGACTCTCGCAAGGACGGAGTCGCATCTGTCGGAGTTGGCGAACATGGCTCGGTCATTATCTGCACAGAATCAGGGGCTGTATGGAATCGTGTCAAGCGTACTAAAGGCAAACTGACTGGATTTTCTGGATCAACCGGCACGAAACGCAAAGACTTCAAATTCCAGCGAGTACCATACATCACCAACTGTGTTGCTGTCAGAAGCTCCATTTTCGGCGCTTTTGCGGCCATCAGAAAGGACAGCAAAGTTATGGCAGAGGAGATTGAGATTGGTGAGAAATCTCTTCGCGATGATATTGGCTCTCTACTCTGTCTCAATGATTTTGAGGCTTCACGACATCACTCTGAAGCAAAGGGCGCTCGGAAAACATGGGAAGCTGCCATTGTTAGGGAGAAGCGAGACCCTGTAAGCTACGAAATTCTCCGATCAGCCGACATCGAAACAGATTTGCGGTGCTGGCTGGAAATCAACTCTTTCCAATACGACGACATGAATATGGCTATCTGTTCCTCCTCTTTGCCTGATATGAAGATCCCTATCCACAGCTGGGTTCTTGCTGGCAGAAGCCCGGTCTTGCGGCAGGCACTATCAGAGTTACGCGAGCGAGGATCAGTATTCAGCACAGACTCTTTCGGCCTCGAGGTTGTGGATGACAAGGCCTTGCTGACGCTACTTGAAGTCGACATTTACACTGTTCTGAATGTTGTTGTCCATGCCTACCAGGACAGATTCGTTCCAGTATGGAAGTACACGCGCGAGGCACCTCCACTTGCGTTCCGTTTTCGACAAGTTAGGACAGAGTTGATGAAAGTAGCAACAAATCTTGCCCTACCAAAACTGGAGGCGGCAGTCCGCCTGCAGACGGGTGTGGAAGAATCCCTCGACAGCGATTTCAGACAAGCAATCCTTGATCCTTCTTTCTTCGACGACGGTGATATCATCATTGAGTTGGATGGAGAGGACATAATGGCGCATAGCCAACTATTGTGTCAAAGGTGCCCCTTCTTTGAGGGTTTGTTCAATGGACGGTCTCAGGGCCAGTGGCTTGCCGGACGCCGTGCTGGCATGGACTCTGCGGAAAGAATCAGGGTGGATCTCAGCCATATCGACCCCGAAACATTTCAATACGTCATGTCCTTTGTCTATGCAGATGTAGGACGGGAGCTCTTTGATACTGTTTCAGTGTCTAATTTGGATGAGTTGTCAGAGCTTGTGCTTGACGTGATGAGTG
Source organism: Fusarium redolens (assembly GCF_020744475.1). Taxonomy (NCBI): domain Eukaryota; kingdom Fungi; phylum Ascomycota; class Sordariomycetes; order Hypocreales; family Nectriaceae; genus Fusarium; species Fusarium redolens. The sequence goes on along the minus strand of NW_025763666.1, from coordinate 1,282,172 downwards.
CTGCAAATGAGCTGATGCTTGACAGATTGTCCCAAGTCTGTCAAGGTCTCATTGGCAAGTTTGTGACAACAAGAAACATATCAAACCTGCTCAACGAGATAAGCCCTTGCTCCATTACAGAGTTCAAAGACACTGGTCTTGAATACATCTGCCTTCAACTGGAATCAATGCTCGAGAACCACCTTCTTGACGACTTAGATGAAGATCTTCTGCTGGAGCTCGATGAAGTGGTCCGAGACAATCAACTTGCACGGTTCCCATTTGTACGGAGCGGAAGAGCAGACTTACTACTCCATGAAAGTCATCCCGAATTGGCTGCTGATATCGATGAGGAGCGTCAGGCTAGGATCAAAGAGATGGCCTACAAGGCAACTCAGCGGGATGACGAGAAGAAACTCTCATCATCATTCAAGGCTCGAATGGGAAGTCTAGATGAAGGCAGTCCGCTACAAACACCAGATACAATTCGACGCAAGTCCAGAGGTGGGCGGAATGAGCCTTTTAGCCCCAGTCTTCGGCCCAAGCAATCGCAGGCAGACATGATCTTTGATATGGAGGATGAGGACGGCTCTTTGTCTGCTAAGCCACGATCCCCGATGAACGAAGCTACAAATCTTCGTTCACCTCCGGAGATAGACGACATGCCCCAGCTTCCTAAAGCATGGCGGGAATCAAAGGGCAAAGAGCTTGCAGGCTCTTCACTTAGCCCAACTCCTCTTGCCTTTTCCATGTCCCCAGAGCCTCAACCGTCCGAACTGGGCAGTTTGAAGACACCAGGCGGTGCATTATCAAAGCCCGGCGTCCCATGGTCAGCGTCTAAATTAGCAACATCGAAGTTGGATCTGAAAGATATCATGTCTGAGGCGTCTACGTCTGCTTTAACTGCCGGGCTCCAAGCGCAGAGAAAGCAAGACGCTGCAGCAAACAAACCACAAACCAAGATATCTCAAAAAGAACGGAAGAGGCAGCTCCAAGCATTGGCAGCAGCAGAAGCAGCGGCGAAGGACGAGTCGACGAATCATGTGCCTTGGGAGAGTGTTCCAGAAGGAGGGCGACCAGCGCCTTGGAAAGCAGCAAGTCCGGCACCCAAGACGTCGCTGAAAGAGGCCATGTCCGCGGAATCCAACATGCCAAGGGGGGTATCTGCTAACGCAAAACCTCTCGTCGCTTCAGAAACGAAAGCAAAGACGGCGACACGGCGTACTGCGTCACCCGACACAAGGTTCCCGGGTCAGGGTCGAACCAACAGCTCCCCCGCAATTGTCGCAGGACCCTCGACAGAGCAGCCTAAGAAGCCATTGGTACCACACTCCAAGTCGTACATTACACCGGCACCAAAAGCGGAGCCCACGCTCGGATTCAGTATGGCCGATATCATTGGCCAACAGAAGCGCGAGCAGGAGGCCGTCAAGGAAGCGGTTGCGAAGCGTTCACTTCAAGAGATTCAGCAAGAGCAAGCGTTCCAAGAGTGGTGGGACCAAGAGAGCAGAAGAACACAAGAGGAAGAGGCCAGGCGGAAGCAGAAAGAAGGTCGAGAAAAGGACAACAAGGGTACGAAAAGGGGTGGTCGGCGAGGACGAGGTAGTAAGGCCAAAGACACCGGTGAAGCGGCTACAGACAGCGGGCAAAGCGGCACAAACGGAAGAAAAGGCGGAGGCCCTGCCGGCTCAAGCAGCACAAACACTCGGGGATCGGGAGGCGGACGAGGTGGAGGTGGAGCCGGGGGTGGCCGAGGCAGGGGAGGAAAGGGACGTGGCAATAAGTCCCAGGCTACATGATGAATACCGTAGTGGAAGTGTCGACCTTGAGGAGCATAGGACTCAAAGGGACATTGGGCACGAGGCACACGGCGTAGAGTGCATAATCGGTGGACTTGCTTCGTTGTACTTATTGACTTTGTCTTGGCTGCAATTGCTAAGAATAACGTATAGATGACCATCTCCAGCTTGAATAGAAAAATTGTAGACATATTGATAGCCTGTGGAACATGTTACTTTGGATGATGTGATTCAGTAGGTACGTCGCGATAACCTTGAGAAGCTACTCAACCGATGTAAGCAAGTCGATCAATTGGGACTTTCTTTCCTGTATTACATGAATAGTTTAGCTCAATATGTGAGTGTAGCACATAATATGCTATGTAACTCCATCAAGGTGAGTCTAATTCGCCATGAGGTTGCCGTGAGAGTGTCATGGTTGTCCCTCCACAGTAGAGAGAACAGTCTTTATCGACCGCGGACATGTGTGGATCGTCTGATGAAAAGCGTGAAACGTCCCGGATCTACAAAGCTAGACTGTATAGAGAAGGCTACAGACACATACCAAAGGCAGAAGCAGACGCAGACGGAGAAGCATTGCGATAACAGAGAGTAGCATTGCGGCCAAGCAGGCAACGCCTCTCAGCTTGGAGATAAGCTGAAGGGCTTATCTCGTTCGTGGAGAAGACTCGGGGAGAGGAGGGGAATGTCATGAGTCAACATCCCATCTATGACTGGTCCTTAGATGTGACAACCACCATGAACCAACCAGAAGAGATGAACGCGGTTATGAAGGATGCTCTGCCTAATTTATAGCAAAGGTTCTTAGACAATAGAAAATAGGGTTAAGGCATTGCATACGTTCTTCGTTTGAATTGCGTGATAACTTTAGGACTTAGAAACTCTGGGGTTGGATACCTCAGCAGCCAGACCGGGCAATTGAATGGAGGTGGGTTTCCCTCCGGATGGATCATGGAGGCGCTTAAAGCCCCGGGATTATCGAAAGCATCCACTGAAATGCACTGACCGAGATCCCCTGTTGGGTACGATCCGAGCCCCCCTTCTCAAGGCTGTTTGAGGTGCCGGTGTTTTGAGGTCCATGCATGGATGCATTGATATGAATATGGATGGATCGTTATCTTGTAGGTCCATTCGTTTTAAGGCCACAAGACACGAGATAGATTAGAAAACTCCCTCATATAATTCGGACATGGACAAGTTGCGGTAAATCCAACATTTATTATTTTCTATAGTAGATGACTCGATCTAGAGCAAAACTATCACAGTTAATAGCTGACTCAGGCGCAAGACATGCCCATGAGCCCTGTGACTGTGACGTGAGGCTCTAGCCGATGACGACAACCCGTTATTATCCAATCCACTCCCTGTCGCCCATCCCATCACGAGGTCGTTGGTGGTGACCTCTTCCGTCTCTGCCTCTGTCCGTTTACTGTATCTATCCCTTCTCGTTGCCGTTGGATTTATCGTTTCGGCTCTGACAAAACACAAAACACAATCAAACTTTCTTCTTTTCCAAAGTTGGCCTGCTGCAGCAACCCGCCATCGTCTTGTTTTATCTCTATTTGTGGACACAAACAAGTACTGTCTGTACCTTGCCTTGCACAAACAAACCGCGGTACCTGTGCCATCTCTAGACTCTTGTTAGTGCGACTGGAGTGTACCGTACCGTACAGTGTTAGACCGTCGTCTCTCACACCTCACTTCAGACCTATTACAACGACAACGACCCTGGACTGGGAGCTGCGTTTGGCTGCCTGCATCTGCATCTCACCGACCGACAGCAAGACCTGGACCTCACTGACCAGCCGCCCAAGCTTCTGCCATCTGCCATCTGCTCTTCTTTCTTCTTTCTTACACTTTTACCTACATTTCTACCTCCACCCTCCCCCGACCCCAGCACCGCCGGCTACCAATCTACCCATCCCATCAGCTCCTCCATTCTCCCTTATCGACTTGATCTGCCTCGAACGACATGAACCATGGATGAGCAGGTCTCGTGGCCGATCAAGATCCCTATACGTTCGTGATCAATTCATCTATCAAGCAACAATTACGACCGTATCCTCTTCTTTGCGCACACGATACGATATACGTACGATAACCGATACCGATACCGATAACGATGCATCAACAACCCCGTGGCCCAGCCCGGGTGTCATCCCCAGGCGCAACGCACCATTCAGCTATACCATCTCGATCCAACAGCACCAGAGAAGCTGCATTGGGATCCCGACCTCGAGCCGGCTCTAATGTTGCTGGTAGAGACACACCCAGTTCGCCAAATATTGGAGATATGCCGACACCGGCGCCCCCATCCGACTCGATCAAGAAGCTCGACCAAATAGTACAGGTATGGGCGGTCCAAATACATGAATACATTGGTCAAGATTGGTTACTGATACTTTCTCTCCCTGCAGAACTTCTATGCAAAGGCGGCCGTACTCGTCCTCGACTCACGCATCAAATCCAAGCCTGCGCGCGGGGCCAACGGTGGGCGGAAACCCAATAAATGGGTAGGTTTGCAGCCTGCTTGCACATTCAGTCGCTAATTTTGGAGTAGTTCCAAATCGAGACAGATGAGATTGATGACTTTCGTGATGAGCTCAAGATCTGGAAGACTTGCGGTAGCTTCGACAACCCCCCTCCTCCAATGGTTATCGAGGTCTTTTTGGATACTTCTCGATTAAAAGACAGCCAGAGTCTAGTCATCGTTGATGAGTCTGGCAAGAGATGGGATGTAATGGAACAGCTGAACTCATCCGGTTCTTCTACCGATAGCTCATCTGGCGCATCCCGAAGAAACAACGAGGTTATCATTGAGAGGTGGCGAGTCGAGCTCAAGTACTCAGGCGTAATACCCACGGACTTTGGCCCGATTCTGCCCACCATCTACAAGAAGGCCATTGTTTTCTTCCGGTCTCTTTTCATCACGACTCGCCTTCTCCCAGCATGGAAGTTTGCCAGCCAAGGTCCCGCCAAGAACTCACACCCGGCGCTTATTCCACGATGCCGAATACGTTTATCTCAGTCTGATCGCTCACGCAATGATCAGCTGCGTCTTCCTATTGATGGTAGACCAGACCCCGTGACGGAGTACATGTTTGGCGATTTAGAGGTACCCGTTGGACGACTAAGCACTACTGTCACCTATCGCAATGATTGCAACTTCCGTGTGGATGACTCTGAGGCTCTGCTAAGTTCCCGTTTCATGGGAGTGGACGAGAACTTTTTCCGGCCTTCCATTCCACCACTGAATGACCAGTCAAGAGGGCAAGTGGCGGAGGCAGGATCACTGCGTGATAACCGCTCGCGTCCAAACTTGAGTGATATGCAGCAGGCATATGGAAGTCTTTCAACGTTTCACACCAATGTCCCAATGGGGACCAGCCCGATCTCGGCTTTGAGATCGGTGCGACCACCAGGCTCCGACACGAGCTCACCCCCAGAGTCTCTACCGGCACAGAATGGTGTGGGTGGTCCAAGCTCTTTGCCAGTACGTCAAAGTACAACACGACCCCCTTTACGAACGACCGAGGGCTCAAGTCGACGTCCTTCGGTATCCTTTCAGCCTTTCAAGGCGGGCTCGCTCTCGGGCTCGCCTGTCCCAAGGCAGATCGATCCTGAGCCGGCTTCTCCTCAAACGTCGACGCGTCCAGGTATTCCTTCCCTGAAGCAAGCAGGAAACCGAACGTCTCTTACTGCTGGTATGCCAGCTTCTTTGCGGGGTGGCCCTCCTCCGGCATCTACAGACCCTGCTGTTGCCAGCTCCCCGCGACCAGCGTCAACCAGTCGCTATAGTAGCAGCTTCACACATCGCCGTGGTCGTCTATCTTTTGGAGGAGCCAGCAGGGCTGGTGATGACGAGCAGGGCAGCAGTGGAAGGCAGAGTTTGGCCTCATCAGTGGCACAGCCAGGATCTGACCTCCTCGATGAGGTGGCAGGAACAAGCTCAGACTCACTTCAGAACGACCACAAACACCTCTCAGACTTTATCAGCGCACTGGATAGTAAAAAGACTCTGAAGAGCTTTGGACCCTCAAAGAAAGGGGAATCAGCAACTAACAAGACTGTGGCGCAGCTATCTCGCTTTCATCAAATGAAGGACTCTAATAATGCACTCACTGATTCGATGACATCGTCTGTGCAAATGCAGAGGTCATCGAGTTCATCCAGTCGACAATTGACGAGTGTGCCTGGAATGACTGCACCAGCTTCTGTGTCTGCCTCGTCATCTCCTGGGAAGCCACTCTCACCTCACACACCCCACACGCCAGCAATTCCGTCAAGATTGAGCGAGAACTCGATTATTGATTATACTGGCCAAGGACGAATTACTTCGCGTCAGGGGCGAGCATCTGAAAATAATCCTGCACCAGGGACGATCAGAGAGAATACGGTTACACAAGATGGAACGACAGCTATTGACATTCCATTATCACCTCGACTCGCCACGTATGAGCGAAGGGCGAGCTCTGTTGCACTCCACAATCGGTCAATGGTGGACGAAGATGAGCCGGACTCTGCTTTTGCGCACCGATCTATCAGCTTAGGTGCTGATGATAGGGAACCACCTACTCTGAGCATTTTGCTGGGTAGGCAGATGCAGCTTGAGGGGGGGTCAGCGCAAAGGGGATCAGATGAACTGAAACCAGCTGCTGAAATTGAGGCTTCTGAGACGCCAGGGATGATGCAGCGCGGTCTATCAGAAGAGAATCCTCCCGAGGGACTGATTCCGACAGCAGCGTCTAGCTCACCCTTTGGACGAAGGCGATATATGGGTATGGCTTCACATAAACAAACGCCGCCTCAGTCATCGCGTGGAAGCTTTACCGGATCTATCAACAGACAAGTCCGAGGTGACGATGATTCGATCAACGAGGAGCCTTTGGTCTTTGACCTGTCAGAAATGGATCCTCAAAGTCGGCGAAGCATTGAAGAAGCCCGTAGCGGCGCTCATGGGGGAGCAAATACCACATCGGATAAGGGAGCATACGAAAGCCGTGGTGCTTCGAGACGGGGTTGGTGAGACTGACATATTGGAATATGCGTTTTGAACACAAATTACATACAACATCTACTAACGGCAAAGTGAGGGCAACGACACATCAGTTTCATTAGAGCTATGAGTTATGTTTCAAAGGCAGTGGAGTTGCAGGCAGGATGGCGCATTGGATGCCTGATACAGTAGATTGCTAGGTTATTTATGTATGGATGGAAGCGGCGTATGTGGACTTGTATACATTATTCATAGGCTGATACGATTTAAAGCAGCGTTGACTGTAGCGTTAGCGAGCGGCATCCTTCTTATGAGGCGAGCTAAGGAGATTTACATTATGTATGGGATACGTGCCAAGGTGTGTTTGCTCTTGATGTGAAGCTCTGGACTCTGTCCGATGATACACAATCCGAGAACCACGCCACGTAAGGACGTCACCCAAGGGATAAGGACGCGCAACTTGTCACGAAGTTGTAGACGAGTAATTGAAGACCACGCAATTATGGTAAAATTTCTGTAATAACGGATAGAAACAACATATTTCGTATTAGTTCTTACAGCCGAATGCGTAAATAGCATGCTTCAGCCCAGTAGACTGGATCTCGATAACAAAGCTCGCCAATGCTGCCAGATGATACCTTAGTAAAAATGGAATCAAACTTGATCGACAATAAGTTGGCTGTGCATCCCTAAGAATGTGGTTGCTAGCGGAAGATGTAGTTTGGTGTGGCGCACGCGTGGCCTTCAAGCCACATCAACCAGGGAGCTTGTCCTCTGGGTCGGGATAGGTAGCTCAGCCCCGCTACTTCCTTCGCCGCTCGTTCGTCATCAGAGCGAAAGGTTGAAGCGAAGCTGGAAGGAAGCCTGTTTAAACACTTGCTACCTACAAACTCCCCACGGGCCTACTTTAGTTTGTTTTGCACCCATTCACTATATCCTCGCCGTGAAGACGACGACCACGCCAAACGCCTACGACGCTTTATTCACCCTTTGATAGTAATCGATCAAACCAGAAGTGACGTGCCTCTGTGGAGTGCGACCGCCGACGACGTAACCCAGGGTCTTGGTACGGGACCTTCATTTCGCATCTCGCATCATTATCACGAGCCTACTTCCACCAACTGAAACACCAACATCGTCGCTTTCGCCGAATCTCTTCTTCTATATACGGTCGATATTCGCATTAGATACCCAAGGCTTTTAGCCGACGAATACATCCCGCGCCTCTCTCGCGTTGACTCCATCCCCGCCAACAACTGATATCCCAAATCAAATCACCAACCACCATGTTCCGAGCCTCAGCAGCAGGCCCTTATGATGAGGTAGTCAGTATGTCGCGCCCTTCGTTTTCCTAGGATCGGGCGAGAGAATTTCAATAACTTGCTCTCGTCTCGAAATTTCCATTCTTGCGACTAACACCAGCATAGCCAAGGCCACCGACGAGAACCTCACTTCTGAGGATTGGGGCGCCATTATTGAGGTCTGCGACAAAGTGAGCAACGACCAAAATGGTCCCAAGGAGGCTGTTCAGAGCATCATCAGACGTCTTGCGCATCGCAACGCCAATGTCCAGCTTTACACTCTTGAGGTATGTTGAATACCATGCCGTCATGTGAAGCATCATTTTACTTACTCAATCAGCTTGCACATGCACTTGCTCAAAACTGTGGGAAGAACATGCACCGCGAACTTTCCAGCCGTGCCTTTACAGATGCCCTCCTCCGTCTCACCAACGACCGCAATACCCATACACAAGTCAAGTCTAAAATTATCGAGCACATGAAGAGTTGGTCCGAGATGTTCAGCAGCGATCCCGAATTGGGCATCATGAGCGATGCCTACAACCGCGCCACACGAAGCAACCCGAACATCCAGCCCCCAAGTGCTCCTCAAAAGCAGGGCCTTACCGAGCTCGATCGCCAGAAGGAAGAGGATGAATTGCAGATGGCTCTCAAGTTGAGTTTGCAGGAGGAGGAGCGCAAGAAGGCTGCTGCAGGCAGTCCAGGCGCACAAGCCGGCCCTAGTGGCCAGACAGAGAGCCCTGCTCCTGCTGCGCCCGCTGGAACTACCGCGGCCACGGTGAGCCGGGTCCGCGCGCTCTTCGACTTTGCCCCTTCTGAGCCCGGCGAGCTGGAATTCAAGAAGGGCGATGTGATTGCTGTTCTCGAGAGTGTATACAAGGACTGGTGGCGAGGCTCTCTTAGGGGCAAGACTGGCATCTTCCCGCTCAACTATGTCGAAAAACTTACCGATCCCACACCGGATGAGTTACAACGTGAAGCCCAGATGGAGGCCGAGGTTTTCGCCGAGATCAAGAACGTTGAGAAGCTCCTCACATTATTGAGCACTTCCAACACAGCGCCCCGAGAGGAAGATAACGAGGAGATTTCCGTACGCACCCAGTATGATACAAAATATGTTCAGTGTGCTAACAGGCTCTGTAGAAGCTTTACCACCAGACTCTTGCGATTCGACCCAAGCTTATCAAGCTGATCGAGAAGTACTCTCAGAAGAAGGGTAAACCTTGGAAGCCCCCAGGACTGAATATGCTACTAACATCCCTCAGATGACTTTACACAGTTGAACGAGAAGTTCATCAAGGCTAGGCGGGACTACGAGGCTCTGTTAGAGTCTTCCATGGCCCATCCTCCTCAGCACAACTACCAGCAATACGCAATGCGACCGGTCCCCGGTCAAGGCTATCCTCAAGCTGGCGGATATCCTCCCCAGGGAGCAGCTCCTCAGGACCCGTCAAGATATTATACTCCTGGCCCACAAGGTATGTTGATCCTTTGCCATTGCAATAGAAGAAATTCATTCTGACTTTTACCAGAGCAACCTCCATACCAAGCTTCGTCTCCTCCCCCTAACTTCCAGAACCAACCTCAAGGCCAACCGGCACCTTTCTATGTAGCAGGAGCTGAAGTGCCCGCCGGTTCACAGCCCTACCCTCCCAGGAACGAGTCTCCTTCCAATGGTAAACAGCCAGCCCCTATCAACACCTCGACACCGGGCCCGAACTTCAACCCTTACAACCAATCTCAGAACAACAACCCTTACACGCAAGCGCCTATGGGAGGACGACCTGGTAGCACATATGGAGCTCAAGAGTTGGCCACGTCTGTGTACGATTCCCCTATTGCAACCAACAACCCACAACAACCGGCTTCGGCTGCCACATTTTCAAGCTCAGTCTATTCTCCTGAAGAGCCCAACGAGAACGCCAGCGCGCCACCCCCTGGTCCTTATGCAACACACCAGCAGCAGCCTCAACAATATCAGAGCTACAATCCTTCTCAAGTCCCTCCCATGCCTACAGGGTCAGCTCCCCCTCCTCCTCAGAGTGTCATGACACCTCCCCCTCTGAACCCTGGAAATGCCGGCGGATATGATGCCCGTCATGGTCTACCCAGCCAAGGTGGCGCTGGTGGCCAGGCTCAATACAAGCCTTATGTGCCACCCGGTGATGGTCCTTCTGCCCCTGCACCAGACAGTTACTATCAAAGCGGCGGAGTTTACTAAGTATTTGATGGTTTGGAGGATAGTCGACTGTTGTTGTAGCTTCAATACATTCCTGACGCATGCATAACGCAGGGACTTTTTGTTTTAGTGGTCAAGTGTTGCTTGAGTTCACCTTTCCTGGGCACCTGTTGGCTTTGTGCCTGAAGCCTTTGATCTTTGTATTTATGATTGCCAGGTCTATTCTACTACGAGTTGTTTTATCGTCGTTAGTTGGGCTAGCTTGCTTATTGCAAGTTTATAGATGATAGGCTGGGCTGAGGGAGAATCTATGTTGGGAATAAAGTTGAAGTTAAAGCTCCGAATTATGTCTCATATTTCGTTAACAATTTTATTTTCTTTGTATGAGATTCTATGAAGTCATTGACATTAGGATTTTGACTCGGACGATATATCCATATTTGTTAATAGTCTCCTTCTCGCGAACCAGTAACGGCTTCGTTTCGTTTCACAACCTGAAACCTCGACCGTCTCGCCCCTGTAACACCCTATTCTTTTTTTTTTTTCTTTGCCGCCTCCCGCCCCCGTTTTCCTCTCCGTCTCCCTTTTTCCCTCCTCTTTTATTCTTCCCTTAAACATATTGAAAAACAAATTAACTCTTTGCGCTATCCTTTTTCTTCTCTTCTACCTTGTCTACTTAATTTCTTGTTGTTTCAGCTGGTTCTGTAACTTCAAGTGTCACTCTCTTTTGATCACGCCACTATACACACATATATATCCATCCATCATCAGAATCATCAACATGAAGACTACAATCTTTGTGACGCTTCTCTCTGCGGCTACGTCGCTCGTCAGCGCCGGTATCGTCGTCACACCTGTTTTCTTTAACCAGATCGTCGAGAAGCTCTCTGGTGATTGTCCTTTTGGTGTAGTTACTCCTCAAGGTTGCGCGTACGTTTCGTCCTTATGGGTTGAGTATTTGGAGTCATACTTACTGATCTTTCGATAGCCCTCAGCGCGGTTAGAGACGTGGCTCTCTGGAGGGTGGTTGACTCAATGATAGTGGTTTGATTCCGGCGTTTTCAGGCAGTTCTAAGAACATTTCTATTTGACTGTGTTATAGGCTTGGACAGATAAGAATTTCATAATATTTAAGCGTGTCCTGCAATATACAAATGTCTACACGATTAGTACTAAAACCGGCTGAATTCGAACTTGAATTGAACATGCCACTTACTAGGTTTATATATTATTTTCTGCTGATACGTCTAAGCTGCCCACGTCATGTAAGAGTTTGCTTGCTCAACGTCATGATCAATATTACAGTCAGTCTCCGATTGTCCGCTAATCGATGTTCCTCTCTTGATTCGTATCACTACCGTCCTTTAAAGAACTGTCAAGCTTTGGCAGCCTATTACCGCGTATCATGTTCTGCCCTTATAAACAGTCCGTAACATCGCAGCTGTCAAAAGAAAACTGCTAGAAATTCTACACACGAGAAGCCACCTTGGCCTCACCTGGGTGACGTTCATCCCTGGCCTGAATCTCGACCTCATTGACTCCAGTGTCGGACTTACGGAGGCTCTTGTCCTGGAGACGTTTCGCGACGTGGTACGTCAGGAACTTTTCGACGTCAGGAACCAAACAAGCCGCAACAAACATGATGCATGAGAACGGTATAGTGGCGTAGAATACATAATGCAGTGAGCTGGTGTAGGCTTTGACAACGGCACCTCGGACTGAGGCAATGATGGCTTCGTTGATACCCGGTACAGTTGAGTAATCGCCTATGTTGATAGCCTCAAAGAGTGAAGGTAGGGATTTGGTTGGCAGGCCAGGTTTGGTTGCAGCTGGAGTCACATACTCGGGTATCTTCTTGGCCAGCTCATTGCTGAGAATAGAGACATACAAAGCCTGAGCAACGGCACCGCCGAGAGCGCGAATCGATCCAAGGATGCCAGATGCTAGGCCGATATCTTGGGGTTCCCAAAGCAGAGTTACACAGGTAATTGCAATATTCTCAATGTACCCAACAGCAGTGCATGCAATCAACCCGAATGCGATTGTGTTTGGCCACCGGTCAGGAGACAGGGAACACATCGACGTGATGAAAGTCATAACAAGAGCAGCAGCGCATATGCACTGGATCTTGAGGCGAGGGACATAGGCAATAGCGAGACCTGACATAGCTTGGCCCAGAACAACTCCACCACCAATCACGCAGCTCTGCCAGCCAACTTTAATGGAATCTGTGGTGTAGAGTGTGCTGATAATGGTAGGCCAGAGAACTGTCAAGGAGTAGTAGACCATGGATGCAACAGCGGCGCAAGTGACTACTGCAACGAACCCAACTTTCTTAAAAACACTGGGCGGAATCAGGGGTTTTACAGAGCAGAAGTAAGCCTCTGTCTACAGTTTTAGCGGACTCTGGAGAGAAATTGAAATCAAGGAATCATACCATATACAAAGAACCCGGCAAGGGTCATTACACCAATGATTAATGTGCACAACACCTCGGCACTCTTCCAGGGATATGTCGTACCACCCCAAGAAAGGCCAACGAGGAAGAGAACGCACCCAGTAGTGAAAAGAGACATGCCAATCCAATCAAGCTCTTTGGTTTGCTGTATTCTCGTCTTTCCCAGATGGAGTTGAGCAAAGGTTGGTGGGTGGTAGAGGAACTGATATAGAGCCAGAGTGATTACACTCAAAAGAATGCCCAGATAGTAACTCCAGCGCCAGCCTTCATGTATTTTTTCGATCATCGTCCGGGCTAAGACTGGGCCGAAGACTCCAAATGGAATTGAAGTCAGGAAGACGAAACCCATGATGGGACCACGGTGCTTGTTGGGAACAAGTTCACCCAAGACAATGCCAAAGGAGAGCTGTCCAGCAGCTGCAAGACCATTGCACCCATTCGAAGCGATGAGCATACCTACGCTCTTTGCAGTGCCACCGATAATGCAACCGATGAGGCCCAGTAGAGTTGTGCTCATGACCATCCACTTTCGGCCATATAGATCGGACAGACGACCAACGATGAGAAAGCCAATAGAAGACCCCATAGTCCATATAGTCGCTACCCATGCGATATGAGTGGAAGGACCAATTTCGGCGTTGATCAAAGCACTTTGCACTTCACGTTAGTAATTTCGACAGAACATACGCAGTTCTTATGAGGCCATAGAAAAGGATACGTTGATATGGGGGCAAATGTAAGATAAAGACACATACAGAGTATTGGAGGGCAGTACCCATCCTAGGTATGCGCAAGCACTTGCTAGACACTGTGCCTATAGAACAAAATAAGTACCTCTCTCAGTCTCATTTTAGACATCAGACTTACAGCAAGAGTACCAATGAACTGGGGACTCCGGTAGTAGCCATCAGGCATTCGATCGAGCTCATCGCCGAGGGCATTCTTGTCAACATACTCGACAGTACCATCGGCCATGATGATCTTCTCAGCGTTGACAGTCGACTGTGGGCTGCTTGATCCATTCCGGCTATCTTCTAGACCGAACGTCTCGAATTTTCGCTCTTCTTCTGCATGGCCATCGGCGCCAATATGGTTAAGATTCGACATGGTGGTTATTTCTGAAATCCTTGAGAGTCAACTTTCTCTGGGAATGTATGTGAAAGAAAACTTGCGTGAGAGCCTCAACCCAGGTCTAGTCTATTCTCTATGGTGTTGAGGATACAAAAAAGTCTCAGCAATCAAGCGGTCTATTGTTCCAGCATAATCTGAGAAGCCACGTCAGGCGTTGCAATCTTTCGGAGATTCAAGATGGCTCATCATCAACGGCCTGAATATCTCTGAATTATGGCGATCGAGTTGTATCAGGCCGTTCACGTGTGGCGGGTGGCAGAGGGAATCTTTTCTCTAGTAAGCACAGTATTGTCAGTACGTAAGTTGATGGCAAGACCCAACCCATATATGATCGGCAGATCCCTACGAGTGATCCCAGGCTAGGACCCTTATCCATGATCTTGCGCTTCCATGAGTCGTGTCGGGCGTCAAACCAAGTGGTCTAGGCTAGGGATGGACCGTGTCCCTAGGCAAGACGAGGTATGGCTTCGAGTTTATTTTGCTGAGGCTGTTGGATGAGCCAGGTCTTCTTGGGCGGGGAGAGCGGATATACTTTCTTCTAGAACAGGGTTCTTTTTGACAAGACAAGGTCTGGCGAATCGTGTAATTGACGATTGATTGATTGCTCGCTCGGAATGCGGTCAGCTGAGACGGAATTCGACTGCTTTCAAGCCTTCGACTGGTCTATGGCGATCCAGAAAACCCTCTTTCGAATTGAGTAGTGTTTAATTCTTCTTTGGCGGTTTGTGTCTGGGCATGTAATCCGAACCCAAATGTCAATGCTTAGGATGGGATGCTGGTGTTGGCAGGAGAGCTGAGTGACAAGAAGCAAACGAATGTCTCCAATGAATTTAGTAGGATGTGAGTGGTTGAAGTACTAAGGTACCTAATGCATCATTCAAACTCAGGTGTACCTTACTGACAGTTTTGACAAGGCAGTTGCGTTGCAGTATCCAAGATATCACTGGCAAGTTACCTATAAAGGTACCTTGAGTTATAGTAGGTACCATCCTAAGGAAATAAATTATAGTACCTAGATTTGAATGCCAATACAAAGCAACATTGTGCTTTTAAATTAACAATGCCTGCTATATATATTATTAGTTCATTGGTTTTGCGAGCTTTCCCATCTATTCCACCTACACATTCACATGTGACAATTCCCTGTCGCACCCAGATGCTCCTGGTTACACAAGAGTTTAGCCGGTATCTCGCATTAGCCAACGCTTACATCCCTCCCAAAAATAAATGGTCACCTCGTGTGGGTTCTTCCCTGATGTTCTCAATATACATCAATTGCTTTTTATTTACTATTTGGGACTCCCAGTCAGGCAGGCCTTAGGTACAGGGTAGTTAACTTACCCATATACACATAGTCGTCAATCATGAAAAAATAAGTACTAGCTGATTTGAAATGAAAACATCTAGGAGAAGTAAACAAAGACATGATTTTCTTGTTCATGGTGACGGGTGTCTCATATAACCGCCATTCTATAGCTCGAACATCCACTTGATCTTTCATACTCGCCACGAAACTGTTGTTGTTTGAGCCCTGATGGGCTCGTTTCACATCACAACTCTGCGACAACTATCCTTAATAAGTATAGTCCAGTCCACGCCTCAACACCATTGTCTTGCTCTTTTCAGTGTATACACACAGAAACCAGGTATCAGAGCAGATAATCACAACTCAAAGGATAATCGTAATTAAGTGACCAAATCTTATTCAACTAATAAACAACATGTCTTGACGTACATTCACCTCCAGCTCATATCCAACCATCATCTATAGTCCATAGATGTATGTAAACCCAAAACCATTCTAACTAGGCAGACACCCAAACTCCACCCTGATTACTGTCCTTGTTCGAGCGAAATAGTATTCTCGAATTAGGGACCACCACTGGTACTCACACCGATAACCGCCAGGGCCACGGCCAAGTCGAATGGCTCTGTCTATCCCTCTTTGATAACCAGTCATAGTCTTCATGCTGCTGAGGCCGTCTTGTTGCCAGACTCATTCCCTGCTGAAGCGGCTTGGAAACCACCGAAGCCGCCGCGACCGAAACCACCTCCGTTACCGCCGTTACCGCCTTGGCCGCCCTGACCACCTTGGCCACCCTGACCACCGCCATTCTGGTCACCACCTTGGCCGCCTTGATCACCTCCTTGACCTCCGTTTTGGTCACCGCCTTGGCCACCAGCATCAGCAGCTTGGTCTCCTCCGTTCTGGTCACCGCCTTGGCCTCCGTTTTGATCACCTCCCTGACCTCCATTCTGATCACCACCTTGGCCACCAGCATTCTGGTCACCACCGGCATCAGCAGCTTGGTCTCCTCCGTTCTGGTCACCGCCTTGGCCTCCGTTTTGATCACCTCCCTGACCTCCGTTCTGATCACCACCTTGGCCACCAGCATTCTGGTCACCACCGGCATCAGCAGCTTGGTCTCCTCCGTTCTGGTCACCGCCTTGGCCTCCGTTTTGATCACCTCCCTGACCTCCGTTCTGGTCACCTCCCTGACCTCCGTTTTGGTCGCCACCTTGGCCACCTTGGTTGCCGGCGTTCTGGTCACCACCTTGGCCGCCGCCCTGACCTCCGTTGTTACCGCCCTGGCCGCCCTGACCTCCGTTGTTGCCACCATTGTTGCCACCGTTGTTACCTCCATTGTTGCCGCCTCCGTTGCCACCTCCGACGGTGATACGGATGCAGTCATCCTGTGCTCCTCTCTGAGCAACAGGCATGAGGACAGGCTGATGGTTGGATGCGGCAGACATACTGCAGATACGGTAGTTACCGGCAGGCAGACCACCGTCAACCTTGGCAGTGAGGAGACCTTGGCCGTTACCAGCATCGTTGATGCCCTTGAAGAAGGCAAACTGCTGAGGGTCCAAAGGCTGAGTAGGGTTCAAACTATCACCCGTGTCCTGAACAGTGACGTGGGTATGACCGATGATGTTACCACCACCGTCGAGGTCCTGAGGAGCGGAATAGTAGGTGGTTGTTGCATTAGTGAACGAGCCAGGTGCAAAGTTGATAAACTGCACTGAGATATCAAAGTCTTGGTTGGCTTCAACATTGTCACCGTTTTGAGGTGATGTGAAAACGGAGGAAACCATGTTGTTGGCTCCTGGAATCTTTCCCATAGCTGCAGGAGTCAGTACATGTAGAAAGGACAGAGGATATCATAAAACTTACGAATACCGTTACATGAGCCGTCTCGGTTCTGCTCTCCATTGGTAAGTGTTTGACCAGCACAGAAGTTGATGAAGTTGTTGTCATCCCTGAGTCTTGTTAGTCGTCGTTCTTTTCAAGCATAGGTAGAAGTGACTTACGTTGCAGAGGCAGCTTGCTCGTCCGATCCGGGATTGTTGCCATCTTGCTGCGAACCAGTTTGCACGGCGTTGGCGTCCAGAGTGTTGCCGCCACCGCCGCCGCCTCCGTTATTACCGCCGTTGTTGCCTCCATTGTTGTTGCCTCCGTTGTTACCGCCATTGTTGCCGCCATTATTGCCCTGGCCGCCGTTGTTTCCGCCATTGTTACCGCCACCGCCGCCGCCACCACCTCCAAATCGACCACCGCCGAATTGTCGTCGTTGGAGAGCGCGAGCCAGGGGGTGTCTTTTTTGGACAACAGCAGCTTCTGTGATGGCAGAGATGCCCAGAAGAGCAACGATTACGCCTTTGACCTGCATCGTGATGACTGTATGTTGATCTTGTCGAGAGAAAGTATAAAAGGAAATGAAGCCGAGGGCAAATACAATGTTGTGTAAAAGTTTTCGAACGGTGCCAGACCAATTCGAAATAAAGAAAAAAAGAATGGTCACAGTAAAGTCAACTTGGTCTCAAAGGAACGAATGAAAGAAAGAGACACTACCAGAGCTGAAGAGAAGAGAAGATGGTATGATTTTGGGACGAAGGGACGAGGGTTTAAAGCATTGGGGAAAACTGGAGATGATGATCGGAAACGAAGATGCCGAGAAAAGAGGCTGGCTTTCATTATGACAATCCCAGACAATTCAACGTCTCGGGCTTGCACATCAGACCGGATGGCATCTGGGCGGTTGAAGGGGCCCGGTTCAGGGTCACAACTCCATGACGACGGCTGAAGCGAGCAATAGTACCCAAGATCTATCTCTCGCTTGAGAGGCAAGGGGGCAGCGATCAAACTTGATGAGAAACACCAAGACAGAACATCGTGGAACACAGTGACAGCACTAGCTGCGTAGGACTTCTGAGGCCGAGAAACGAAAACATGAGACAGCGGCAGAAGCAGCCTGATGGCTTGGCCAAGGGGTCCAGAGATGCCTGTTTAGGCTGGGCCATCAGTTAGTCAGGGCAGGTCAAGATGATTGTTCTCAGGTGGTGTAACAGGGACGTTGGAGAATGTTAGTCGATTGTGAGCAAGTGTAGTGTATTTCTTAGCGCTTGGCTAATCTTGGCGGACGGTCATATCTCCGAGAGGCGATTGAGTGAGTAAAAGTAAAGGTTCAAGTTAGGAGTTCATGTTGGAGATGAGATGCGGCTGCAGACGTCTCAGCCCGTGCCCCCTCCTTCCCAATTGGTATTGTGTAACTGGTTGCGCAACCAATCACAGTACTCGCTGACCTGTACCTGCAGCAAGTTGCCAGGGGTGCCTATAATTCCAGGCACAGCGCGTTTCGGCCACTAAAGCTCGAAACTATCATTGTTAAGCGCGAGTGTCGGAGAGTGTCCACCCTGTAACGAAAAACTCATCAACCAGATCGAGAGAATTTGATGAATAATAGACGATGCCCTCTCTGGGATGGGGATTTTTGTATTGCCCACTATTGACTGTGTGATTATTCGTTCTGTTTCTAATGTCTAGGTAACTGATAATGCCAAGAGAGGAAGCCTAACAACCCTAGCTATACTGCTATATCATATTACATGATATATGTTCATGAGTTACTGTCAACAAGTTGTCTAATATTCAGAAGGATTCCTCACTTACGTCAACAAACTCAGACATATTGAGTTCAGTCTAATCTCATCCAGACTTTTCACTCAGATCTAAGCTCTATCCAACCAGTTCTCATGGCTGACTGACAGTTGGAGGCGTGTTGCAGATACGTCGCAGACTAGCGATAGCATGAATGCCCTACATTGGCGTTGCAACCACGAGGTAGCATCCAAACAGTGCCCTGTAAC
Organism: Fusarium redolens; assembly: GCF_020744475.1. NCBI lineage: Eukaryota > Fungi > Ascomycota > Sordariomycetes > Hypocreales > Nectriaceae > Fusarium > Fusarium redolens. The sequence goes on along the minus strand of NW_025763666.1, from coordinate 1,263,181 downwards.
CGGACCTGTAACAATATCTCACTCAGTATCACGATTGTATTTTAAGCTTACAATATCGATAAGACATTCTCGGTTTCCCCAAAGTTCCTGTTTCATCCGCATTTTTGCAAAATCCTTCAGCAATGGTTGAGTGATCACTCGTCTCAGGCTTGGAGTGACATTGGATGAATCATCATCACGAAGCGAGCCTGAATCATTCAATTCTCCTAATTGAAAATGATGTCATGTTTTGAAAGGCTAGACTAAGGCATGATTGATTCCACATGGCATGGCATTTCGTGGTCTTGGCATTCTCGCTTGAAGATATCACGAAAGCATCAAAAGAGCCCAACTATATGTTCAAAAAGCGTGCATTCTCAAGACCATAACACATTGATTCATCAGAAGCTACCAACCGCAAACTGTCTCGAACATTCCAATTTACAAACAACATAAATCAGAGCTCCTCGGACATCTGCCTCTGCTCAACATCCTTGTAAGCCTCCACGATCTTGTCCAGCCAGGCAGCCATTCTGTAACCGGCCTTGGCAACCTGCTCCTCAATGACAGGGGCAGCCTTTTCAAAGTACTCGCCTCCGAGTTCCTGACCGACAATGGCATCGGCACCCTCGGGCAGAACTGTAGATCCATGTTAGAGACGAGTTGCAAAGAGAGCTGCTGTTGCTGGGGTAATCGGCTTACCATGTGTGCAGACGAGCGCATTGGCCTCTCGGGACCAAGCAAGTGCCGTGCTGATGGGGTCACTGAAGTCTAGATCCTTCAACCACGCGTCTTTCGCCTCTGCGAACTTGCCGTCTGTGATCTCGACTGCAAGCTGGTTGGCCCAGTTGTTGGCGAGCTTGAATGGGCTGCCGTGCAGACCACCCAACAACTTCTCGGCAATAGAACTGTCCCAGACGTGGTGGAGGTTGAAAGTGCGGCCGTCAAACGTTACTGTAAGACCGTTGCCTCCCTTTTCGACATCTTCGTTATGTAGAGGCTGGTGAAGATCTCCGATAAAGTGAACGACGAACTTGGCGGCTTGGTTGCGCTGCCAGAAGGGCAACTGAGGCTCAACTGATTGTTGGGTGTAGTTCTTGAGGGCGGTGAGGACACAACCATCGTCCTTGCAATCACGCTCAAAGTCGACATCACACTTATTGGGTGGGCTGTCATGAGCGTCGATAAAGTGAAAGGTCTTGGTGTATCGGCCCCAGTCTGTGTAGCGAATCGAGTCGGCCCATGATGCTATTTTCGCGAGGTAATCTTCCTCGTCATTATAGAGAATATACTTGAGGTGAGCCTCGGTGGTGTTTGCGACAAAGTGGCTGGCGAGATAAGCGGTGGTGATATGGCCGAGACCTGTGATATGTGAGCTTACTAAAGAATTGTTCTACAACGAATTAATGAACTTACTGCCCCAAGCAAAAGTGCTAGGCAGGTTAGCGAGGCCAAGAGCCAGCGCGCCAGCTGAGAGGAGCTTCATCATAACAGAATGAGGGTGGTTGCTGGGTCTAAAGCTATGGAATGCAGCGGGTTTATCAGTCACAGAACGAAGAGAACAGAATCAGAGCTTCAGAAAGGGAAATGAAGATGTTAAAAGATAAACACGCTTAAGCTCAAGGTTACGGAGTAGAAAGAGGCGAATTCTAGATTGGACCCAAGCGTTTGAAGCTGGAGAGCTGAGCGCGAAGCGGTTGGCTAAGGCTGCCCATGTTTACGTTAGTCTGGAGCATGATCGATAGCTACTCATGAGTTGTCAGGGGTCTAGCTACTGGAGGCGGGATAGGCAAGCTTACGGCGAATCATGGTGGGCATGTGCCGCTCTACGGTGAAACATTGAAAGTGGCTGGGAAGAACGGAGCTGAGACTGCTGAGTTTTGCTCTAGTTGAAGAGCTGAGCATGATGATTTATCGCAAAAGCAGTGGAGTTATGCAAAGTATTTAGAGGTTACTGCACAAGTCTGCCAATATCATGAGTTTAGTATCACGATAAGAATCAATCGGCCTCTTATCGGAGATAGACCCTGCATCTTGCAGTACAAACTCACCTCACACAAAAAGACTCACGCGCCTTGGAATGCCTGCGAGTTCTCCATATTTTAGCTCACAAGATCTCCAAGCCCAGTGTGTCACTTTGAACGATAAGCGCTCCTCAACTGGCCAATACACGATGACCAGTTACCAAACAAATCGATAAGACCTCCACTGTTGAACCCGACAACGGGACCTGGGGTTTTCTTATCTGAGTCTGTGTCTGCAGTGCTTTGCCTTGGTTTGGTTTGGTTTGGTAACTTTGGTCAACCGTTGTTCGTGCAACAGTAAACTTTGTTGCTTGTTGAATATTTTTGCTCTATTCATTCTTTCTTGTCTTCAGAGAGTAACCAGTGAGATTGACTCTCTGAATCTTGACCAGGTTTCGAGTAAACTCTGAATCAGAACAGAACCTCTTTTGGAATTGGATCTACATTTACTTACTTCCTACACCTGATCCTTCTTTATCGCTGGCTGTCCTCGTGATATCCACCTTTGTCGCACCACCGTCCTCCTCTTCCACTTGATCTACCTTATCTAAGCTTCTTCTCATTCTCATTCTCCTCTCGATTTACCCTCTTCAACTTTTTCGACAACGACGACGATGCCGCTGCTGGCTTCAACCTCAATCGCCGCTGCGGCGCATGCGTTACCGGTCACGTTGGCTCTGTCGGGCATTTTTGGTAGCATCAGCTTGACCTCTTGGATATGTCTCCTCGTGCGTCCCTCTCTCTCCTCTCATTCGCGCGTCCTTGTGTTACATTCACAATCTCAATTGCATGCGCGACCCTTAATTCTCCCCATCTTGGCTAACGATGCCCTGCAGTTACCCCAATTGTTCGCCAATTACAAGGCCAAAAGCGCCGATGGCCTCAGCATGGCCTTTCTGGTCGTCTGGCTCTTGGGCGACATCACAAATCTCATCGGTTAGTTCTCATTCCTACCTGTTTCCCCAAAATCAAAATTTGTCTTCGGCACAGAGACAAATGCCATTGCTACGCCATTCTCTGACGCCCTGGTCAAAAAATTTGACGTCGGCTAGAAGTGGCTTGCCACTACGCCAACTTTCAGTTTGACTAACTCTGCTTCTTAGGAGCCTTGTTCACCCACCTAGCTCCCACCGCAATTGCCCTGGCAGGATACTTCTGCATTGCCGATATCGTCCTCATCGGCCAGGCCGTGTACTACAATGCCCTCAATGCACGCCGAGCGAGTCGCGCCGAGGAACGTCGATCAAGTGATCCTACAGAAGAGTCTCCTCTGATCAACGGATCCCGTAGACGAAGCTCTTCATTTGGCCTCCCTGGGTCTCAGCGCCGCCATGCGACACATACCGAGTCCTCGATGGACCCATTGAGGAAGATTGTGACGGGCGAAGACGAAACTCCCGATAGCAAGCCTTGGCTTCACAACACCCTGAGCCTGCTCGCTGTATACGTCATTGGGTTAGCTGGCTGGTTTGTGTCGTACAAGGTCGGTGCTTGGGAGAGTGGTGACCCTGGTACCCCCGATGCACCTGAGGAGGCCCAGAGCCCAATGGAGCTTGCTGGACTTATTCTGGGATACATCAGCGCAGCGCTTTATCTCTGTGCTCGAATTCCCCAAATTATCAAGAACCACCGGGAAAAGTCATGCGAAGGTATGTTAATCCATTTTGGCAATCAATTGACGAGACTAACAATCTGCAGGTCTGGCATTGCTTTTCTTTATGCTCTCAATGAGTGGAAACCTCACTTATGGTATCAGCCTGGTAGCCTACTCCCAAGACAAGAAGTACTTGCTTAACGCGCTTCCTTGGTTGCTTGGCTCTCTGGGTACCATTGCTGAGGACCTCATTATCTTCGTTCAGTTCCGAATTTACTCCAACGGTGAACGAGAAAGCGCAATTGAACCTTAAATCGCGATCGACAGGGCAAGACATGGCAATTAAACTCGAGACGGACGGACGGAGGGTTTTGGAGGTTCTAATGTGCATGAACTGGCGTTTCATTCATTCATATGCATTGCATTTCAGATATTTGTTACATCAAGGGTGAAGCTTGAATAAGCTCACAATCAATACTGGGACATCCTCAGGATAGAGGTGCATGACATAATGTTTCGGGTCGAATTATAACTCTTCGGAGGGTTTTTCTTACTTATCAATTCAATGAGTCTTTTAACATGTGTTTTGCCAGTCATTAAATGTTCTAGATGCGACCAATTGAAAAACTGAAGCCTTTAATTCGACGATAAACTCGACCCATGAGAGCATTCTCATGCCATGGTGGGGTTACACTGTTGAAATTCGGCGACTCAGCTCCGATGACGGGGTCGGAGGTTTGGCGGGGTTATATACTACTCGGTACTTTCATTAGACTCACTCGCCTCAACGCCAAAATTTAAACATCAGCAACCTCCTAACGTATCTTTGACTGACTCTCTTGATCTCTTCTCCGTCAAGAGTCTCTCATCGATTCTATATTATACATACACCGACAATGGCTTCTCAATTCCCTACCAAGAAGTGCGGTATGTCGCCCTCAAAACTCCCCCTCCATCCGATTTCGCACCACTATCACTTCCCATGACAACCTCTACATACGTATCAATTACCAATACTAATTCATCTACAGGTGTTCTCGGCGCCACTGGCTCTGTAGGCCAGCGCTTCATCCTCCTCCTCGCTCAGCACCCATACCTTACCCTCCACGCCATCGGCGCCTCGTCTCGCTCCGCCGGCAAGAAGTACAAGGATGCCGTGCGATGGAAGCAGGCTGCGCCCATGGGCGATATTGCCGAGATGGTTGTGAGAGAATGCAAGGCTGAGGAGTTCAAGGACTGTGATGTTGTCTTCAGCGGTCTCGACTCTGATGTCGCTGGCGATATCGGTATATCCCTCGCTATCACGTATCAGAATAATCGATCACTAACTTCGCATGTCTGCAGAGCTCGAATTCATCAAGGCCGATATTCCCGTCTTCTCCAACGCAAAGAACTACCGTCGCGATCCTCTCGTGCCCCTCGTCGTTCCCACCGTCAACCTCCCCCATCTCGACCTCATCCCTCATCAGCGCTCTGTTCGCTCCCTTAACAAGGGTTTCCTCGTGTGTAACTCCAACTGCGCCGTCATTGGTCTCGTTATCCCCTTCGCCGCTCTCCAGGCCGCTTTTGGACCTATCTCTACCGTCTCCATCGTTACTCTACAGGCCGTTTCTGGTGCTGGTTACCCTGGAGTCTCTAGTATGGACATCATCGATAACATTGTCCCCTTCATCTCTGGCGAGGAGGACAAGCTCGAGACTGAAGCCCGCAAGATTCTCGGTCGCATTGATGACAAGGGCACTGCTTTCATTGAGCAAGAGGGTCTTCGTGTCTCCGCCACTTGCAACCGTGTTCCTGTCATGGACGGCCACACTGCCTGTGTTAGCTTGAGCTTCGAGCGCAAGCCTGCTCCTTCAGCTGAGGAGGTTCGCAAGGCTCTTCGGGACTACAAGAGTGAGGCTCAGGCTCTCGGATGCCCTTCTGCACCTGAGCCCGCTATCAAGGTCTTTGGCGACGATGAGCCTGACCGCCCTCAGCCCCGTCTGGACCGCGACCTTGGCCGTGGATACACTGTCAGCGTCGGCCGTGTTCGCGAGGATGAGGCTGGCATCTTTGACATTAAGTTTACTGCCCTGAGCCATAACAGTGAGTCTCACATTTTCCCCTCTGAGAACTTATCTCATGCTGACTGTTTCAGCCGTCATTGGAGCCGCTGGTTCATCGATATTGAACGCAGAGGCCGCCATTCTCAAGGGTTACATCTAAGAGTACAGGGTAAAGAGGGGTTTAAAAAACGAATTCGGTTATATAAAGATAAAAATAGACAATGGTATTTATTTGGAGTTCAGCATTATCACAATCCCTGCAAATAGGTAACCTCACAAAACAACAGCAGAACTGAGAAGCGATGTGAATTGCTAATTATTCATGGTCGTCCGTAAAGTACATGCAACAGCCGACTATGAGGGTATACCTTGTCTATTCCTATCCATCCCAGCGCAAGTGTCTTGACACCAATCGTGCGCGACCCATTGACTGTAACCAAATTCAAATATGTGATATTCTAAAATCCCGGTAATCCATGCTGTGCTCTGTATCCCAGTGCGCTAGCTATCCACCCATTACGCCAAATAATAACCAAAGAACTCCAAACGTATACAAACAAAACGCCATGTCATATGGCTCACCGCCCATAACAAGCAGGGTATCTGTAGCATCATCGGTTGCGATCCTCGGGAGAGGGGGACCTTGCCCTGCCAAGGCCACTGGAGAAAATACTGAGCCAGCCATCGTGTCGGCTCCATCGTGAAGTTCGGGTTTCAGTGGTAAGCAAGCCTTGTTCAAGATCGGATTCACGGTCATCAGAACGAGAGCCAGAACCCTCTGCAATAGTACCATCATCATCGTCATCATCGTCATCACTAGCATCGTCTCGATATGGTTCATAATGTGGTTCAGATGATGAGCCATGAGCAAGAGATCGGACAACGTCACCCTTGCAAATGGGGCAAGTTCGTCGGCGAGTCGTCAACCAGGGAGTACTATAGATTGTTAGCAATCAAGACTTATAAGTGTGAATTTGGAGCACTTACATGCACTCAACGTGAAACTCGTGACCGCACGGGAGGCTCATGACCTGGCTCACGCCATCCACGTATTCTTCAAGACACACCACACATTCGACTTGACGTCCCATGTACTTTTTCCACTCAGCAGAAAAGCCACCCGAACCCTTCTCGCGCTCAGATCGAGCATTATTTCTGGTTGGGTTTGAAGGTGTTGGTATGGCGTCACTAGATCGCGTTTCTTCCTCGGGAGTATCCGTTGAGCCCCTCGATCGAGGTCGTGGCCGTGAAGGAGATTCTTGAAGTAGAGGAGTGGTTGGAGTCGGAGCGGACGGCGAAGGAGTTCTCGGTGTCAAAGTAGGCGATGGAGCGACTGTATGAAAAGTGCGCACGGGCAGGCGTTCAACGACTGACTTCGGAGCTCTCCAGCGCCTTCGGCGGATTCTGGCGCGGAGAATCAAAAGGGCGTATACGAAACTCAGAGTGACTAGCGGGCTAATGACCAGTACGAGAAGAGTATCGAAAAATGGGCTAGCATTACTCGTGGGGGTGATGGTGACCCAAAGTCCATCGTGTGCGTCATTGTCAGCTTCATCGGGCTCATCCTGTCCCTCTTTGCTTCGTTCGTGGGGAAAGTCGAGCACGTTATCCTCATCCTCAGTCAAGAATTCAACCAAAATTTCTTCCTCATCGGGTTCAGGATCGTCATTGCTTGTGCGATCGCGAACAAGGGAAGCCTTGGATGGAATAACAGGCTTAAACCTTCTGGACCCAGGATGCTTCCAATCGTCGTAATTATCCTCAGATAAGAGAGGGCTTCGAATGTCCTTGGGTGACCCTCTGACAACTTTGTTCTTCTTGGTGAATGTTTTCCTGGAATATCTAAGCGCTGTCTTTCGCTTTTTGGAAGTTGGTTTGGTGGATCGTTCTTCAATTTGGCTGTCGTCGGCAGATCGTCTATCGTGGGTCGAAGCGGTAATCGTGGACTTGACGCCTTGTTTATTGTGCGTCTTTGACTTTGGACCCCTTTGAACTCTAAGAACAGGATTACCTTGGTTATCTAGTGTATCTTCAATGAAGCTTCCCGGCTGTGTTAAAGCAGACAGTAGCTGCGCGGTCGTGCGAGCAGTGAAAACGGATGGAATGGTGACATTATCGACCTCAGGGCCATGCGCAAACATTTGAATAAGAGGACCGCCTTTCTGGTTATCACCAACAATGACGGCGAGAGCGCCTCTCCGCTGCGCCCACATTACTTTGTCGAGAAAACCGCAACCGCCTCGCATTAGTAGCGCCACTTTGCCGTCGATTTCGGAATGGTCATGCATGACAGAGACATGGCTGGAGGTGGTGTGACCATTGCCAGCGTTGGGGATAACGACTCGGCTTCGCTTGGCACGCTCAGAAGTGCTGGACCCGGGAGTCGCAATAGAAGGGACAGCAGCCCTCAAAGCCTTGTGCAAAGCAATAGCTTCTGCTTTCTCATTCCATCCTGGTGTATCGCTGCAGCCCAATTCGCCGGTACCGTGTATAAGAGCATCCTCTGCGAAACCACTGCCCACCCATAACTGACCACTTAGACCGCGAATAGCGAGCCTGGGGCCAAAAGCGGCGGGACGGGCGGCAAAGGAAGTGCTGTTGTCGTCGGTCAAGCTGATGGCAGCATTTGGTGGAAATAATGAGAATGGGGTGTTGTAGTACATGGAGTTCCAAACGGACTTTGGAGACTTTTCTGAATCATCATCATGCGACCGAGGCTGAGACGACCTGGAGTCGGTCTTTTGTCTGGACCTGAAGTTACCAGCGGGGTAATCGGCGTAGGCGGTACGAAGCGAGGATGATATAGCGCGACAGAAGAGTAGGAGAGAGGCTGCAATAAAGAGTATAAGAACAAAAACGCGCGGAGGACGCATTTTGAGCGACTGTGCAAGAACAAAATTCTCCAAAAAAGGTGAAGAAGATGAGAGAGAGAAGGAAGAAGGAGGAGGAGGATAAAAGAGAAAGAGAGAGAGGTTGGCGTTGGTGAGCTGAGGTGTGAGTGAGGTGACCTTGGGGTTTGGTTTGGGTTTGGGCTTGGGGTCACTCGGAGATATACAAGTCACATAAACCAAAGACGTCACCTCTGGTCTAGGCTGATCATCCGTTGGTTGGTCACTCTCTTTTTGGAGAAGGAAGAGAAAGGAAGTGAAGCTCCGATGGGAATACTCGGAGACGAGGGAAAGGTGAGAGAGAGAAACTATGACATGGCCTAGGTCAGGGTTTTATGAGAGATTCGAACAAGAAGAAGAAGAAGGTCAGTATCAGTTGCCAGGCAAACGACGTGAGTGTGAGTGAGTTCAGAGAGTATAAGGAAAGTTGATGTCAGTGTGGCTGACTACAAAGTCAAATCAGTTCGATGATAGATCTCACAAAGGGGAAAAAAGAAATATCTGTAAACTCTCTTCTTGGCGATGCAAGTGGGAAAAGAGCAGATCATAAAGTTACGAGTTTACCAATTCTCTCTGCGTGTTAGTGACGACAAAGACAATGCATTCGAATCCATGGCAATGGCTGATGAGAGGGGGACAGACAAAGAGACGCACACGGCATGGTGCCGTAAGTGGAGGTTTCTGGGCGGGGGTGACCTGGAGGCTAGAGCTGTGAGCGCTGTAACCGGCACCTCAACCCCTGTCCCTCGAAGGTATCTTTGGCTTCTAGACTTTAAGAGAGCTTTCTTTGGCTATTGGCGGGGGCCACCCAACAACGTCTCAGAATCAGTTGATCAGATTATAAAATATGAGAGTTTGTCTTCTTTTTTCTACACATGAGTTTAAGTCGATGCCGAGTTAACCAGGCTTGATCTGAATGTTCCATAGTCATAAACAGAGACCAACTCAGCTGGACAATTCCCGTGGGTCCCTGTCATGATCAGGCGCCCTTCAAAACCAGGGTCTCTTTGGTCTTTGGCCTCTGTTCTGTTCTTCTGGTGGTCACGTCACGTCACGTCACGAAACAGCCTCCACTCTCTAGCGCAGGCTACTCCACTCATATCGAGAGCTAAGCTCCAAGTTAGTAAATATTCGGGGTAAACTTGACGCCTCAAAGTCAATCATCTTGTTCCTGAGCATCTACCGCAACCGTAAACTCGTGACTCGAGGCTGCAAAGCCATGGACGAGTTGCTGTGCAATAAATCAACAATTTTGGCCTGTTAACTTTGCTAGCTAGGAACGGAAAATTACATGTTCAAGGTACAAGTGCAACGTCGTAATGTGTTGATAGAGTCGCGTGTTTTGTTTTGCTGTCGGTGAAACGGTCGGGTACGTCCATTCTCCATCCTCCGTGCATGAGACGAGATGATGTGGTTGTTTCTCGGAGCCTCTTTTCTCTTCTTGACTAACAACTTTTAGCTTCTGACACGTGAGAGCGTCAGGTGAGGTCCCTTCAATCAGACAGAGCGATCAAGCCTAAGCCTCCACCCATATCTAAGGTTCTAACGGCGGACTGCGGAAGCCCGCGGAGCCATCCATTCATAATACGCTACCTCCAATGATCGACCCTCAAAGTGCTTGCGCAACACAAGATACGAATACACCAATCAAGCTCGTATAAAAACAGCTTGAACAAAGATCCCTCTCTCGTACCTGATCTAAATCTAACCCTGCCCTGCCGTGCCCTGCCTCGGCAACGTAACGGGTCTGCAGATGCAGGTCCACGTTTCGTTTGGTTTGACCTTAAAATAGATCCATTATTGATCCCCTTGGACGTGGATGTGGACCAAGCTTTTTGAACTTGTTCGTTCGTCACTTATCCCTATCCGAAGGGTTGAAGGGCTGAAGGGGCTGCTTGAGGTTGAGATCAACAATCTCTTTGACAAAAGGGATAATCTCATATTCGATTGTGTTTTTACAAACAAGTTTAAGCTTATATTCAAGTCAAATTAATGACTTGTGATCTGTCCGGCTTGGGAATCGCTTCATCGGCGTTACCGCTATCCAGCCTCAAAGTTAGGGATTGCCAGAATCGGCCGTGTAATTGTGCCACCGCGATCTGGTCAAACATGGCGTTTTTGATCCATGCCACTTCTGGCTTGCCCGGATCCAGGCCCCAAATTGAGTTTTGTAATTCTGATCGTATTGTCATTCTATCCGTGCGCCTGTACTGACTTCAGTGACTTGTGATTCTGCCTTATAGCACCGAATTGGGCGATAGTGGAGGCTATGTTGTGACATTCATCTAACCTTTTCATTAGTCCGCGCGTGTCCTATTTCCAATGCGTCTATTTGAACTCCGTTATACGACGATGCATATCCAAAAGGTCGTTATCCCTAATCAACCCGCCCAAAGCAATCCCTCAAAACAAGGCAGTAAAATGTTACGCTATATCCAATCATCATCTGTGAATCATTGCCTCGGCTCATAACCTCGATCCAATCCGTTGGTTGTACCCACGCTCAACTAAACTTCTGGCTGGGCCACTCCGTCTGACCCGATCACCTTGCCAACATCCCAAGCCCTCTTCTCACCAGCCTTGGACCATTGCACATTGTCCGCAGATTGTTCATCTGCACCACTCGCACGCTGTATTTGCTCGTCTGCAAAACCGGCGTCTTTTAGACGTTGCCCCTGATTCTGTCGCAGCTTTTGGCGGTCTCTAAACGCCTCAACCGCATCATCCCAGTCATTGCCAACCTCATCCTCGTCCATTTGTATATCGGTTTTGGGATCGTATGTATCAGAAAATCGTCGATCGATACCCGAAGACCCTCCCACTGTTCCTCGACCCCGGTATTTCGGGGGCGGTGCGGGTCCGATCAGATCTTCCATGGCATCCGATCCCTCTTCCTCTTCCGTCCGCTTGCGGTCTTCCTGCTTATCCAAAGGCGATCGATGTCGATGCTTACTCTTAGATTCCCTGGGCGATCGAGACCGTCGTCGGCTTGTAGGTGATCTAGACCTGTCTCTCCGTTTATGACTGCGACGGTGATGGCCTTCTTCTTCGGAGTCTCTGTCTCTGCTCCGTGATCTATCGCGCCGTCTGTGATCTCTTCGTGACCCATCCGACCGTCTCGATTCATCGTCAGTCTTACTGCGACGATCGTCGCGCGACAGTCGACCATGTTGTCGCCGCTCGCTGCGTTTATCTGTAAAAAGGTCGTCTGATTTCTGGTCGTGTTTGCGTTCCTGCTTCCGATCTTTGTCGGCGCGTTGCGAATCTCTCCTTGAAGAAGGGCCAGCCTCATCTTCGTTTCTTGGCCGTTTCTTGCCACCTAAAATGGCATGAATATCGCCCATCTGCCGCCGTCGAATATCATGAACACTAGGGTTTGTCTTGCGCCGCTTGATTTCTTCTGTGCGCTCAAGATCCTTGAGCCGTGCCTTGGACTCGGCGGCCTCTTTGGCTAACAGCGCCTTGTTGTGATTGTCGGTATCTTTAATAATATGTCGTAGAAATCGGGTGTTTGGTTTCATCATATTCGCAGGTCTGAAGCCATGTCAGCAACAGACTTGCCAGAATTGGTGGGTGTTTGTATTACTTCTTATTCGTGTGATATGCTTCCATACCCATGGCTGAATATTTGAGAGAGCAGTCGCTTGCCTCCTGCGCCAAGAGGTCCGCGACATAATCGTCGGTTAAAAGTTCGTCATTTTTCGACATTTTTGATCGGGGTTGATAGCCTAGGAGACGCGCCAGTCGCAAGATATGTGTACCGCCCAGAAATTGCGCAAAAAAGAGGTTGTAAGTTGACGTTGCAGCTCTTGTGTTTCGCTAGAAGTGCTATGCATTGATGTCAGCAGTATTCTGCCCCTCCACACCGCCTGTGGTTCGAACGGTATTCCACTAAACCAAATTAGGTTTCAAAGTAAACATATCCACGTTCAACTAAACACAATCGACTTTCTGTCACGAACCTAATAATTCGTCATAATTTGGCACAATATTGCTGCCTCTTTAAGTTATAATGAGTCAGCCGAACCCAGAAAACGTTCTCGAAACCTTGAACAAACTCCAGTCATCACAAGAAATCTCAATCATAAAACTTAGTGAACCAATCTCAAGCTCAAAGCCTCAAGATTCCAGACAACGAACATCAGATGCATCAAATTCAGCCTTTGACGCGCCAACTCCGGCAGGCTTAACAGCTGATCTTGCACACTACAAAGAACTGTTCGCCAAACTGCGCTTTTCATATGTGCAACAAGTCACGAAGGAAAAGTTCATCCGAGCCATTGTCGGTGATCCACCCATGATTGTCACAATGGAAGAGAACCTGAAGCTTGAAAAGGAAAACGCGGTTGTCAAGAAGCAACTCAAAGAGCTCAAGACAGAAGTGGCGGATATGGTGGCCGACCTTGAGAGGAGAGGTATCGAGCTTAGCCAGAAGTACGAGAGTGTGCAACTTGAGACGACAAAGTTGCGCGAGATGCCTACAAAGATCGAGGAGTTGGAAATGAGGATTGAGCGATTGCGCACAGAGCTAGAGACCCCAGAAGGATCCGCCCCCAGCATGAATCTACCTCTAGTCAAAACTCAGGATCTTGTCAACCAACGCAAGCTCGAACAACAAGAACTGGCGCGAGAGCTGGAGTCCTTACAAGCCAAGGTCCCCCGGAAGAGAAAGGAGGCTGAAAGACTTCGTATCGAATTACAGCCCCTTGAAAACAAGCGCCAAAACAGTGCGACTGCTGCGCGTGAGGCGAGGCGGAGAAAGGAGGCGGCTTTGGGTGGTGCAGCGGATGACCTGGAGGAGAGAGCTCGCTGGTGGAGAGCGAGTGAGGGTGTGTTGACACAGGTTTTGGACATCAAGAATTAGGAGATGCGAACACGAATGAAGATATGAGATATCACGATATGGTCGGCGTTGTGAGGGTACGGGACATGGAATAGGGGTAGAGGCCTTCAGCATATGTAACGCTGCCTGGCCCTGATTATTGCTTTGGTATGGTAGATCAGCTAATCATTTAATGTTGAAAATTCTGTAGCACGTTATTTGTGGTTCTATTTAATGCAACTTGTGATAAGTTCTGATGTAAAACGGTGTCTTTCGCACGAAGGCTCGATCGGGTGTTTGCAGCACCATGTAGTCAACTATACCGATACTGTGCTCCCATTAGAGATTGAGGTGCTTTCTTGAAACTTCTTGTATGTTCTATATAAGGGTGCTTTGGATTTGAGTTCTCTTGACCTGTCCTTTAATGCATATATGCATCTTTGGCCCTAGAACCCAGACTCATGTGCTCGTAATACCCTTCACAATTTAGACATATTTGAAATGTCTGCACATAATGTCGTGAGTCGCCTTTCTATATCTTGGCACCAGGCACTGCAGGCAGCTTGGAAGCCGAATATTGGTTCTTGATACCCCAGAGGCATGCACACAACCACAGATGATGCAAAGTCGTCGTTCCCAGGCATAACGGCAAACGATACGTAGAAACAATAGAGGCTCGTGGATGAGTTCAGTAGTAGGTTCCTTCTTTCGTACACGGAAGAGATCTCGGAATACTAGTAAAACTTTCTTTAATGACTATAGATACAAGTCGATGACGGCTGGGCATATGTGAGGTCCACAGCAACAGCACCTACACGCAGGACGATTATTATGATTATTTCGATGGTCAAAAATAGATAAGCTCTTTCAAGGCAATACCAGGTTTATGACTCTGTCTTCTTCTAGTGAATAATGTCGAGTATTGGCGTCTTTCAGTTGAGTGTGCAAGTTACAAAGGTGGCCACCAGATCTGAAAAGTCCTTCCTCAATTTGACTATTAGCAGATTCATATGTGTATCTCACTGAATGTCCGTACTTTGGCATACATCTTTAGCCAAACGGGTGTAAGAATGCTAATGTCGGGGTAAACTCAACTTCGTCTTGATCGCGATGTCTAGTTCCCATCGATAACGTTTACATCGAGTCAGTATAGAACATTTATGGATATAGTTCGACTTTTATATAAGCGATGACTCTTTTTAAAGAGTCAAGAACTTTCTTCGATTCTTGGCCAAAGATTCGCGATTTTGTAACAGCATTCCACTTCATGCATAGACATATAGAATACTGCTCTGCCGCAGTGGAATAGGACAGCTCATGATTATCAGTATGTATCTTGATTACAGTGAGTTTTAACCTTCGGCAGGAATCAGCAGACTATTCTGAGCTCTTGAGACATTTCGTTCCTTGAGGCTGTGAGAGTTCCTCGGCCAGTGAACGAACAGTCGTTCCATCATCAGAAAAACATCAGTAGTATCCAAAGAGTTTAACCGGATTTTAAAAGAATTTACATCTCCTCGATAGCTGTAGTCGGAGTATGTACAGTACTGAACATGAGGAAAAAGACACGCTGAGTAGGAGTGAAGTGTCAAGTAAAGTCAACAGCGAGAGGCAAACTGTTTCAGCAAACCCGCTCCATTACGCTGATCAACTTTGTTTCTCAACAGAAGCGTGTATTATGACACCCTTTCATGAATTCAGTGCAATGTAATACTATTATTGGTCCTTCTGGGCTATGTATACTCACTTTTTGTGAAATCTCACCAAGATCATCATATTGTGCACCAGTGAGGAAGAACCACCAAGGCAACGCCTCTCTGTAGGATATCTGAAACTCAAGAGATCTATCCTTGGGAGTTATTGATCCCTCTAGCGCCATGATAGATATGTTGCTGAGTGACAATTCACAAGATCACGGAGTATCTTATGCAGTGGCCTAAAACCATAACAATAGAATAGGCGAATTTCATGCTGCTACTCTTGACAACTCGAAATGCATTCCTATTTGGGACATTTCTCGGATACATATGCTCGCTCGGGCTCCACTCAAGGTTGATTGTCAATACATCTCCTATCTGTCGGCCGACCTTGGTAACATGGGACAAGAAAAGTAATACAATTGCAGTTTTGGCGCCAGCTCAACATGGCTGACATGAGGGCTTACAAGCGTGATTTTGATACCATGTAGTAATAAATAGATGTTGTGTAGATCCTATTTTCTGATTGGGTTCCAGACTTTGCCAGCAGATCAAGTCAGCACTAGATCTACGGGGCTTTTGAAGCTAGGTTTTGAGGGTATCTTGTAAAATGCCTAAGCGAAGGTGGTAAGAAACAATAATAGGTGCAATTCGGCTCGATTAGTGCTTTGATGAGCAAGGCATAATAATAGTTGCAGTCAGTAAACATCAAATGATTGAGTTGAATATACTCGGCCACATTTTGAAGCCCGGTCGGTCACTAAAACCAATACGCGTACTCACCCATGAGAGTTTCAGAGGTCGCAAAATGTTTACGCGGGGAATAGCAAAGCCCGACCTGCATACGCATGCGTTTTTACGGGCAAAGCAACTGTGCGACACTGACACTTCAAACGCCGGGACCCGATAAACAAAAGGCGTCCGTCTAACAGGTGTCCCTATTATTTTGTCACTCAAGGGTTCAACAACCTCCATAGCCACAGCCAAGGCCGAGGGGGGACATTGACCGAGCCAAGGGCCAGCGCCACAAAGACAAGACACTTTCCCAAGGCTTGGCTGCCTCTCATTCTCGGATTGTTCCACGTAAACAGAGTTTGGGAGGGGGATTTCGTATATCTCGGGTTTTGAGCCCATCCATGCACGTGCGTGGATGCGCCCTCTCGACACAGCTCGACCAGAGCTTTACTTGGACAGGGGATGAGGGAGGATCAGGATAACCATGACTGGTCGAATGGGCTTACTCAAAACGGGTTGCATGTAGCGCACCGCTGATTCATCAGGGGGTCGAATACGGCCTCTACTTACTACGTAGTACGGCGTATTTGCTTGGTAGAGTTTTTCAAGTGCCTTGGCTGTCGTGTTGATACGTGGACGAGCGGTCTGAGCCTCTCCGTCAGGGAAATGAGAAACTTGGCTTAAGTTAACGTTAAACGATGGATGCTATGCCATGTCTGAGGACAAGTTTAGCTGCGGGGTGTGTTCGGAAACTGGTGGGAATCATTGGAAGAATTGAAGGAGGGTGGTTCAATATGGCAGGGACCCGCGGGTTTTGTGCGATTGCGGGTGCAACGTGAGGAGTGAATTGAAGCGATGAGTATTGTATGAGGCTTGGACTCGGTGTTGAACATGCATAAACACACATACGAAAATGAAGTTGAAAATGTTGGTTGAGGTGCCGATCCGTGTGAATCCCTGGTTGTAAATCATCAAGGTTGAGTCCACAGTCTGCATAGATTACGTATTGGAGTTGATCTGCAGGCGTTTAATCGTTTAGTAGTTGAGTTACATATATTTTGACAGTAAGATATGTCGATATAAAGCCACATATAATGATATGATGCATCTTGTATGTCCATCAACCCTCCTATATCGTTCTCGCTATCGCTTTGTCTTCGCTTCGCTTCGCCATGTGCGGCACGGGAGTTATGCTTGCCCGCCGCTCCCGCATCCCGGCCCCACATCTGCACCGCGTGGCCGTAACGAGCGAGGCCCACATGTGACCTTTTGTGTGATTTTTTGTGATTTTGCATCGCATTCAATGTCACAATGCGACTATGCGAAAACGCGTATCTCGAAAGAAACCAAAATATTCCCTCAGCCTCAGATCATTAAGACGCATTGGGTAGTCTGTCTGCATTGAGTGTGATCTGACGATTGACTTCTCAAGTAGAACCTAAAGTAAAGTCTAATAACAAACGAGCTTTGCGAAGAATGTCGCTTTATCCCATGTAATTCGCTTAGTTTACGAATGTGACCTGATGGTTGAAACTCAATGCTCAAGTCCAAGACAAAGGCAAAGACGCAAGGCGTAGCGCAATCTGATCTACCTGCTGCCGTCGACTTTATCGAGATCGCGCAAAGATTTCTCCAAAGAGTCATCGCCGAAGAAGAAGAAGAAGGAGGAGGAGGAGGTCAAACCCTGAATCTAACACACAAAGCATCCATCCTTAAACCATTCATTATCCCCAAGAGGCAAACAGTCCAAATTCTCTAGCAACACCCCTGATCTGTCTGATATGATGGGAATCGAATGTCTCTTACCCCTTATTATCCATATCCCAGCCCTAACCCGTCTGTTGGCCGAGGCCGTCACCGTCCGTTAACCCCACAGCGCCGGAGGGTAGCAAAAGCCCGAAAGCCGGACCCCAGTTTGACCCCCACTTTTTTCACTGTCTCTGATTTTCTGAGTCTCAGAGTCTGAGTCTGAATCTGAGAGTCTGCGTCTCAGATGAGATGGGGGGAATGCGAGGTTGGATCTTCAACTCCGCACTCCGCGTCCGCGGGGCACTTGGGGCTCCGCGGACAATCAATCAGTCCGCACCGCAAACATAACAGAACAAGAACAACAAGAACAACAAAGACACCTCCTGACTATTTTCGCTTTTAACAAGGATTCTTATCGCCATGAATAACCTTGTTGTTGAGTTAACTGTCTGTCAATGATATTGCTCATTAAAGTTTGTTCACTGTTTGTTGTGGTACAGTCTCACTGTTTTTTGCTACTGTAGCAATGGGTGGTGATGATGTGTAATCATGATGATGCTGTCGTATGTTGGGGCACTCGCTTGCAGTCAAGTGCAGTGCAGGATGAGTCTGTCTTGTAATAAATGCCACTAGAGGGCGGTATCATCAGTAAGCGTCAGCTTCAAATGTCTGTCAGTTTCGTCCGTTGTTTGGTCCGTTGCGGCTTTGGTCGCCCACTCAACAAGACGACTAACAGCACCTTAACTTAGGGCTGACACTGAGTGACACACATTCCCAACCTTGTTCGAATGGCGTTTTTGTTGCTCTGTAACAAGCCAAATACCCGCAGCGGTATCCGTATGCTTAGTTCAGAAAAGGGCGCCAGCGGAATTCATATCAGCCCGTCTCGCGCGTGTATTACTCAACCGGTAGCTAATCAGTCATCAAATCGGCCGCCCCTTAACCCAATGGACCTTATACCCAGACTGGCAGTCTTTTCGACACTACAGTCACAGCACAGCACAGTCAAATTCCTAGATGGATGTATTTGCTATTGTAAGCAGTGTCGTCAAATTTCCAATCATATCCACCTCATCGTCTACCGTACCCAGCAGCCTCAATAGGAACACCAAAACAACCAATCACGCAGAGACTTCCCTCGTGGGATTGCAGATGATGAATGATGACTCTTATGCCCATCTGGACTAACGTTAATATCTAGCACAAAAGGGGAATGCGAGTCTACGGGTCATTGGCCGTTGGTCATCGGCACATTGCAGCTCCTCTGCCGGATTTACGGCTCAACGTGCATCTTTCTCAATAGATTCTCAAGGCTCTGCACCTTAGCTCCGGGTTTCCGTGCTAGCACCAAATAAGCAGAGAGGTGTGTGTTTAAAATCTGCCATTGACTGCACTGCACCTAAGCTCTAAAAAATAGCCCGTCTTGCCTTGCTGTCTCTGATAACAAAGTCTTTTTTATCATGCATTCGGCCTTTCTGTTCCTCATAGCTTGATTTGCAATCACCCTAGCAAAGCTGATTCATTGATTAGCTTAACCATAACCGTTAAGAATAACCACGTTTACCAATTCGATCAATCACAAATGGTCCGTGCCAAGTTCGGACAAATGTGAGATGTGTGTGTGTGTGTGTCCACGGCATTTGCACGGAACCGGAACTTGACAGCTCGGTGATTTGCGCTATGGATCTTCAAAGGGCCCTGAATCAAAGAACTAGAGAGAAGGAAGGGGACCAGGGATTGCCAAGCGAACAAGTGGTCGAGACCATCTCAAGTGACGTGTGGTCAAATGCTCCATGATCTGATGGAGGGGGTTGATGTGCCTGTGGCTTAGATGCAGTAAAGTATTAACTTATTAACGATAGTTATGCTTTTGCGGGCGGCTCAATGGGGATGGTTGGATTGATGTGACTGCATCCCCACAGTGACAATGAGATATGTGATGAGACAGGATATGTACAATACAGTCAGTAGCGATGGCAATCTGATCTGATAATTTAGGGAGTCGGATTAGGTATGTATCCATATGATATGTACAAGTCTATCCAAAATATGCATCCTTCCCAAAACCCTATTCCTATCCTCCCTTGGATGGCGTGATTTTTATCTCAACTTTGCTCTCTGTGCTTCTGACAGAGGCTTGTGCCATGATCATGCTCGTGGTTGTCATTCCACATCCGTCTTCTTGTATCATGCAATCTCCAAAAGAACCACGTTGCCCTGTCCTGTCGTGGCGTCGAGCTGGGAGCTTTGTACAAGTATTCCCATATCCCGTCGGCAGTCGGAAAACATACAACGCCGCACCGAACCTCACACGTGTGAGGTGAAACCGTGCCTTTAAACACCAAACCCCCAAGGGTATAAACCCAAACGAGAAATGAAAGCCCAGAAAAATTGAATCCCGATAAACACCGTGCCGCGTGACAAATTTTGACGTAACAAAGATGGCCGTAAACAAGTCTATAGTACTGTACAGTCAAGTGTTTATAGTCGCATCTGCTCAAAGTCGCATGGGTTCGCCGTCGTAGCCAGAATATATCATTGGATCGCCCATGCCCAGCATAACTTCGGGGTTGGGACATGACAGGACGTGAGGCTTGATTGTTCCAAATTCTGATTCGACGAGGCCCTGGTTTAACAAGTCCATGTTTGCCATCATGCCATTTTGTTGTTGCTGTTGTAGGAATTGCATGGTGAGGTCGCTAGGCTGGGGTTTGGTCATTGTCCAGGCGGGAAAGTTGCTCATGGCGGGTGACTGCGAGGGGAACAGGCTCGAAGCATCAATCTCGGGCGGTGGAGGGGCAAAGTCGAAGTCGGCGCTGCCTGTGAAGCTCTGTGGTGAGAGGGTCATAGCATTGGTGTTACCGAAGGCGGCCCTTCGATAGTCGTGCTCAAAGTCGGAGTGATCGAGCTCCGATGATGACGCTCGCTCGGTTCGGTTGCACACGGAGGAATCTGTGTCCTTGATGGTTTCCTTTGCAGGTTCGTGCTCCTTCTGTTGGTCCTCGAGCTGTCGAGCCAACTCAGCCATACCAGCTTCGTCTTCAGGGAATACTGAGTGAACGGGGAGGTCGATATCGCTGTTGGGGCGGATGCAGCCAAGCTTCTGGGCGATGTTGTGGATCACGGGCTGGCCGCGGTCGTTGAGTTCGGGCTCTCCCAGGTCCCAGGACTGGTTATTTCGGACCATTGAGTAGAGCTTGTGGACAGTAGCAATGAGGGCGAATTGTGTGTTCTCGAGAACTTCGGCGTAACTGTTGCGTGTAAGTGAGATGCAGACCAAATTGGGAAACCTGAACACGTACCCTCTGGGCAATTGCTTGTATTCCATCTTCTTTCGTACACCAGCTGTGCAGACTAGACCGTCATCTTTGCATCGCTTGCATGGAAATTCACCGTCGCACTTGAGTTTGTGTTAGTGAGAGGTGGGGCTAAAGAAATGTAGTACTAGAAACGTGCCTTGGTCTTCTTCATTCGGCATCTTTCACAAGCCTTCCACACACGCTTATGTCGACCGTCCATGCCAGTTGTATGTGTGACATGGTCGTGGTGATGAATTGTGGCAGCACTTGAGCTAGCTCTCTTGGATGTGCGGTGCACAGGCTTGACAGACTTGGAACTTGACGACGTGCTCTTTCGAGAGAGGGTCGACTTATGATCCTCGGCGGGAGGAGACGGTAAGCTACCTGATCCCATTGTTGCTGTAGCTATAACTGATATGCCTATAATATACCAAGCAAAGTTGATTGAGGCGATATACAATCCAGGTTGTGGGTTGTGAATGGATTGGGTGGATGTTGAGTGGTGTAAGCCAGTTGTAGTAGTAAGAGTACCAAGCACCTGGGACAGGAGTGGATGGTGATGTATGTATATAATAGATATGAAAGCTGAAGTGGAAGAGGAGGGGAAGAAAGAAAAGAAGGATTCGAGCAGCTTAATAATAGTTGTAGGCGAGGCCAAGGCAGGTCAAGTCAAGCAAGGTTGGATCTTGTGTGACTGGAGGTGACTTGGCGACAGGACAGTAATAAGTGAATTATGCGTAGAGAGAAAGAGAGGGCCTTGAATTATTATGGATTTGAGTTATGTATTATGTGAGAACGAGCGATCCCGGTCCACGGCGCTCGGAAGGTTTTCGTAGGGTGTAGACGTTAGAATAGTATGAATACATCAGGTATCAGAGTGCCCGCGCGCTGCGGTATGAGTTAGGAGTGAATGAGTGAAGATGAGTGAGTTATTGGGAGGGTGTGTAGTTAACGGTCGGCGTGGTCATTATGTCCGAGAAGGCGAGAGAAGTGCTAGAGTGCTCCATGTTGCAGGGATCGTCCAGGGAGTCGAGGCTAGCAGGGGTCAGGATGGACCCGCAGATGATGGATGTTGATGTTCTGTTGATGGTGATGGTGTGGATCCTGGAAGTTTGAGGCACTGGAGCGACCTAAAAGTCCGCCGCCGTCAACGCGGGCGGACTTAAGAGAATGGAGGTACGTACTGACTGACTGATTGATTGATTGCTTGCTTGATTGATTGTGGTGGTATAGTGATGATGGTGATGGCTGACGGGAGGCTTGGATGCTCCCTAACTGCTGGTGCTTACATTGAACCTAAGGGGTTATCAGTTGAGTTAACCGTTGGAATACAAATTGATTGGGCGCCCATCAAAATGAGGGACAACGCGTTCTCAGGGCGCAAGCAAATTGTACCCAAAACTCAAAGCATAGAGCGAGGCTGATGAGTGTATGATGAGTCTCTGCCAAGCCCAATGCCATGCCATGCCCTTGATCAGCATCAGGGTGCGAGACCGAGAACGAGCAGTGAGCGAGCTAGGGGCGTTTTTAGACGATCCCTTTTTTCTGTCCCTGTGGCTATACAACAATTACAATACGGAGTCTCTCACTGAGCGCGTATTTTGCGTATAACATCAAATCACTCGCAAGGATTACAATGCATCGCTGACTGCCGTACCATTTGGCTCTGGCTCAATTTGATTTGATGTCGCCATGGTCGAAGCTTGTTTCTGGTTTCAGAACGGCACATGGTACTTATTTGCGCTGCATAACACTACACTCACTACACTGCAATGTACAGTAAGACGGGTTGATGCTTATTGTTGGATGCGCAGATGACCCAGCAGAGCTCCTACAATCTCGGACTTGATTACTTTGTACAACAATTCCAACACCATCATCACTAAATTGTAAGATATTGGATGTGTGTAAGACTGTACCCCACAGGGAACCATGCGGCTACTTCTAGATACGTGTATATATAATTAATTCCTGTCGTCGTCTTAGTCTACTACTCAGACCGATCTTGTCATCATGCTCGATTAACAGACAAGTTGCTGAAGCATCATCATTATTATAACCAAGCAAGATCTGTATGCCATCTCGCTACGATGCATTGCCCAGAAACTGCATCTTGATCAATGGTGGAGGCCCAATCATTCAATCAATACCCACACGTACCTATGGGGATCCATCTCCCTATCCTGCCCACTTATTGCCGTACTTCCACCGCTGTTGTCGCCACTGACCGAATTTTGGTGCTTCTAGAAGGGTAAGGTGAGCATGAGAATGAGCCTTGGGTCTTTTGATTGATTGAAACGAGTTAGGTACGACGGAGTCTTGTCGGCATCCCGCGCGACCGACCTCCGTCATCTTCGGGGCCGCTTTACGTACCTTGACACCTTTGGGTAATTCCATCTCATCTCTTTTTTTTTTCTCTTCTGAATATCCACATTACCAATACAGCGGATGGTCGCTAGTTTAGCTCGGGGTTGCCAAGAGGAGAGGAACTTCCTCTTGGAACCCAATGACAAATGGCGATTGCGTCTCCCCTTTGGGGGGGAACCTTGAGAATCCATCTCCATCTTTCAAGAAATGAGATGTGCACCCACGACCCCGTAACAAGGGCTCTCGCGCTCCCAGACTCCTAGACTCCCACTGACAGGCAAGGATGTTATGATCCCGCGACCTTGTTAAGGTTCTCATGGCCACGCTGTGCGGCCGTTGCACAACCAAAACGACACCTCACCAGCCATACATACCTGGCGGGCCGATATTTAATTCCGTTGCTAATTGCAACCTTCTGTGAAGCGAGTCGCGGTAGTTGTCGCTGTTTGTAAGCTGCGATATTCCAGCGCTATGGTCCTGGGCCTTTTGCAACTCTGCTTTCGTAACAGGGGTCTCGATTCTCGGCGCCGATTCCAACCACCGGCGCCGATGACAGATACTCATCAGGTACGAGGCGAAATCGCAAAGCACGTTCAAACAGAGAACGATCGTCCTCCTGGAAGTTTAATTGTATGGGTCTGCCTCGGTCTATCCCATCAACTTTACATATCAAGCTTTTCATCTTCATGTTCCAATGTTCATATTCATGTTCTGATTCTCGTGTCAAGAGATGAGCAGAGGACACGTCTTATACCATGATACCATGCTTGTACAAAATTGCGGCTCCAAGCCAGAGTGCTATACTTAATTCGTAGGTTAAGGGATTGCAAACGCTGAATAAGGGACTTTGTAACCTCCGAAGTTGATTGTGTAAGCGGGCGGGATGCGGTTAAATCTAGCGCCAGGCGGGCGGTTTAGTTTCTCGTGATGAATGATGAGCGCTTCATCCGCGGTCCCACATACCAGGGACTATGAGTTACAGTACAGAGTTAAGTCCAACTTTAAGTGAAGCGAAGATTATCTATCAACCCCGACTCCGAATTTCGCTTTCACGGCAGCTTTACGAAAGCCGCCAGGCATTGAACTTTGAAGTGCCGCCCTCCGTGGAGGTTTTCTTGACCGTATAGGGCTGGGCTGGGCTGGGCTGGCACGTACACAGACAATTACTAACTTAGATTACAGTACTATACGGACGGTTGAGCTGCCGTTGATCCCCATAAGGAGGGACGGCAGTGGTGATCAGACATGCTTATAAACTCAAAGCCATGTACCGCTGCACCGTTAGATTGCCGCGATGATACCTTCTCTGCGCCTCGGATATATCAACCGCCTTTGGCAGGCGTCTTACCGCAGTTTGATGACAAACAAGACCCCAGAAGTCCGAATACCCAGAGTAGCTAACAAAGAGAGAAAAGGGGGGGTATGAAAGAGCAAACCGGCTTTAATTCCAGGTACAGTACGTCTCAGGTTTTGGAAACAAGATCGATTACCGGACTTGTCCATCTTGCCGAAACCGATCGGAGTCCGCGGCTGGAAGACTGTCCGTCTTTTGATGCAATGCAATTGAAGCCATGGACGTGGAATTGGACACGTGCATGTAGATGTTGCGTAAGTGAGATGAAGGCTGAGGTAGCAGTCGATCATTTGATCAGTTGTACAACTGCCGAATGGACGAAAACCTCCGCGATTTGAACCCGAACTATCGGTAAATAGACAAGATGCCTATTCACAAGTCCAATACCACTACCTACTGTACTGATACTCTAGGTGTAACAGAACCATGTAAAAAGCAATGATATGATGACTTCATTATGGTGTTCTTGTGCGGTCTGGAATCATCCCGCTCTTTTGAAATGAAACCTTCTTCAAGATTCTTTCAAAAAATACCAATTGCTTCCCTGTCAACTCAGATCCATTGTCAAGCGAATTCCATGTTTAATTATGGATCTTGGATACGACGAGAGCTTCGTTTCAGTCAAGGTTCAGTTGAGAACTACAGGCTATTACAAGCGCTAACCACTGAAGCTTAGAGAAAGACAAAGCCCGAAAAATGCATTTTCTGTCATCCTTACAACACAACAAGAGCTGAGGGATATTCTCAGAGATGTCCATGTTTGTGGCATGCAAGTTGTTACTGTGAATCAGGCCACCACAAGCCTTGAACCCATCGATCGATCAGTGGATGGATGTGACGGCTGTAGCGGTAAGGCTCCCGGATAGCGGAAACAAGGCCGCGAAATTTCTCCAACTACAGCTCGTGTCCCATTCTTTTTCATTCTTTTATTTCTCTCTGTCTTCTTTTTTCTTTTTTTTTTTTCGCATTCTTCTAATGCTCGCTTACCCACTTTCTCCCCACAACTCAACTCACACGGCACTGCTAGTTACAGCATCTAACAGTCGACGTCATTCGGACTTGATTATCAACAAAAAGTCCACCCGCTTAGCAAATTCAGTACCACGTTGACGTTTTAACTTGCTCAGTCAGTGCCAGTTTCGCCGACCGGCACTTGCTTTAGTCGAACTCTGTTATCGCTGGTCAAAAAAGAGGTCAATGGGCCCAGGGCGTGTTTTTGAAGTGCATGGACAGTGGAGTTTTAGTGCATGATGGTGGTGGTTCTCGGGCGGGCACTTCAGGTCAATGACACCAACACACCTAGAAAGCGAAAACCCTGATCGCCAGAAACGAGCGCTACTGTAGCCCTGCCTGCGCCTGAAGTTAGCTGGCATCCATTTTTATGTGACCCGGAAATAGATTACACGCGCCGGGGATAACGCTGTACGTCCCTGTCCCTGTCAATGGCTGAATGCGTAAATCGAGTCCATGACTCGTCTTGACTCGAGATATGCAAGTCAGTTCTGTCTGTGTAAGTGCTTTGTTCACCATCGCATCAGAACTAGCCAAGACATATCTCATTGACTTTTAGATGCAACCGTAGTAGTGCAATACGTGTAATACACCTCATTTGATCAGCATTCCATAGCTAACCTGATATTCAACCTTGATAAACAGACGCCAGAGATAAAGGCCTTGTGCAGCAAACGTGACCTAGAACGGGCGTAACGTGCTGACCTGATGTCATCCAATGTTATGATGATAACAAGGTGAGTTGAGTTTCCCGACATTGTTGGTTGCTGTTGTAGCCTGCAACAAGCCTATCTAGATCTTACCTTAACCAAGAGACTGCTAAAGCGGTTGGTCAACTCGGCAACTTCAAGCCGAGCCATGTTTTATTTTTCGCGATGCGGGATGATGATGCTGCCTGTCTCCTCGGGGACCAGCCATGACCCTATGGGATCTTGTCTTTCTCAGCCGCGTACCTTGGCTTCTCCTTTTGACCAGGTTCTTTTCCATGGAAATCTTTCTAGAAGACCGCGGGATTATCAATGCATGTTCCCCTCCATCGGCACCGGAACGGCAATGGTGGATCTATCGGGTTAACGATATCTTGAAACCAGTGAATCAACCTGTAAGAGCTGTCGGACTCGCCCGAAATTTGACGAGTTAGTCACTAAACTTTCCCCATTCATCTCATCACCACCATCACTATCACCATCTTCAACTGGTGCACGGACTTGAACAGCGCTTCGGTGCCGAAGTGGGGGTTCCTTTGCTCAATAAGGCCAGCCAACAGTGTCACTACTGCGTGCTTATCCAGAGAAAGTTTCCATGTTATCCAACATGAAAAACCTAAAGGCGTGAAATGAGGTCAGCGGCTTCCCTGATATTCAGGGCTGTTGGAGAATTAACTCGCGCTACAAGTCCCTAACGTAGATAGTGATGATTCGCGAATCCCGTTTCAATATCCCGACCTCCGTGCCGAGGTGTGGCCCGCTTTCCAAGTCGGCGTTTAAACCCCCGATGTCGAGAATATCAAGAGCCCGTCGGGTTTTTTTGCCATGCATGCAACGCACCAACTTACACGATTCGAGATTGCGAGTCTTGGTTATGTGCGTTTTATTTCCTCGGGCCGCTTTCGGTCACCTGGAAGGTGAAGCAACCCTGACGCACTCGGAGGATCAGGAAGCTGGAACGTCATATCCATGTTCACTTCAAATTTGAGGCAACGACGGCATATGGACCAAAGTCGGCATGTCGAGAAATGCCTCAATACCCATGGCTTCGCATCACATCGCATCAAATGCATGTAACTGCACTGAACTGAACTGAGCCTGTGCTCTTCTGTGAGCGAGAGCCCGCTTACACTTACACCCCCTTCTCCATTTTCGTTTTCATGTTCCGATTATCAGACACAATCCCTGGCAATCTCCTTCAAATGGAGACGTAACGTTAGTTGCTCCTGATTATTCATCTCGAGTCTGCACGCACAAGTCTAGACCCATCATTGCTTCACATATTACCAATCCGTCTTCTTTCCTAGCCTGCCTCTTTGATACTTCTTTTCGCCTCACTAAACTCTTCCAGGACGCCCCATAAGAGGCTCCCAAGAGGCTCCAAAGCACCTTGGGCCTGGCGCCTTTTCGTCCCGGTTCCTCGGCCCCACCTTGCCGGGGTGGAGCGGAAGGCTTGCAGCAACTTGAAGGCACTCGGCCGAAAACCGTATCGCAGCCCGACGCCAGGTAATTTCCGTTGCCAACGTCGCATGATATGAGCCTCAAGCCCTATGATCTGAGCTGAGCTTGGCATTGCGCTTGATGAAATGTTTGATCACCAGAAATTTTTGTCTTCTATCACTTTCACGAGGAATCACAAGCAAATTCACATGGCCATGACTCCGGAATTGAGAACTTGTCGGCTAAGCCGATGAATATCACCTTTATAGAACGGGTCTTTCGATGACTCTCTTGAAAAATGGGACTCGATGGGTCATCGAAGTTCGCCATGATCCTCAATTCCTGTTCTACGGAATTCGGTATTGAGGTTTTCCTTGTCTCTAAGATCAGCCCCAAGTTGGTTCAGCCGCAAATTTAATGTGTCTACCACGAATCCGCCAAACAGGGACCAATAACAAGACGTTTCACATAAGATAGAAATCCTATGGAACAATGTCAAACAAGCTTCGCCCCTGAAAGGCTTCCAATACCGATCATTCTCCAGTAACGTCCGAGCTATGGGTCCAATGCAGTGGGCGTATCGCAACGTGAGTGCGGATCCTCCTCGCGAACCACCCCCAGAAGGCTTATCACGCAAGACCATGTTTGGCTTCTTTTCTCTCGCCTTCGAGATCGCTTGCATCCTCATCTGGCCAGGAGATTGGTTGAGCTCAGATATTGCCTCTCGCTTGAAACTATGGGGCTGGTAAATCAAGATTCTTAGGGCCGAGCTCGTGACTGGTGGTATTCTAGAATTCTATATCCTCGGTTAAGCATCCACTCTGATCATGACAGTCAATTACATCCCACGTCCATTTCGGATGAAAGATATCGAATCATTAATTCATTATGAAAAAGTGGACGCAACAGGGAAAAAAGACATCGATCGATGTCCACACGATGCTGCTATTGTATCACCAAACTGCACCAGCAGTCGTGCACCCATGAAGAGATATCAAACCACCAGACTACTCTCATGCACTACACATCATTGTACATGATAAGCCGGGGGTGCTCCTGTTCGCAAACAGCCCATGTCCACGCGGCACTCGGAAGATAATTCATGAGGACTGCGGCTTTGTGGCCGTAAGATGCAGATTCGAATAGATTTGGATCATGTCGACGCACTTTCTCCACTGCATCAGCGGTGGCCAGTGCAAGGAAGTGTTGTCGATTAGGTCCACGGGGAAGTACCCTACTCCGAGGTCAGTCACAGCCGAGGTCTAGGATATCGCGGTGAAGAAAAGGGGAAGGGGGTTGAATACGGGGAAAACGTACAATGCGTTTCCAAAAATTCCATGGCATAAGCATGGTTCCTTGGTGAGAAGACCATGTCTCCAGGTTATGCTCTGACCTTTTTCGATGGCTGAGTCGATACGATCTTGCAAGTCAGGGAAATAGGGGCGCAGGGACGTCAGCGAGTACAAGAAACCAGGAGCGCCATGGCACCACTGGGCGAGACTTGCACCTTTGCCCTCCTTGAGACTACGCAGGCTCGACGGCCAATTACCGTCAGGACCCTGAAGCTCAAGAAGCTTTTCCAAGCGTCGGGTAAGTTGTGGAGCGAGTGATGGGTTTGAAAGAACGAGCTGTGTGATAATGCCGATGTCACCATGAGCTGCTCCAAAGTATCTCTTTCCATGCCACTCCCAGTTACCCCTCCCGTCGTCATCAGTGGCCATTATACGCTCTGTAAGTCGCTTGATCGGAGATTCTACAAGACTCTCACTCCTCGGAACCCAATGCTTCACCATGCGTAACATGTATAGTGTACCTGCCCGTCCATAGGGTATCTCTGATGGAAATGCATCTTCTTGGGGACTCGTATAGGGACCAAGAAGTATTGGTATGTTGCTCAGGAAGGTTATTAAGTGATCATCCTCCTTGGTTATGCACGCTCTCACTGCTTCGAAAGATAATTTCTCGGACGAGATGCCGCAGTTGCCCTTCTCCAGGACCAACTTCCCACGATCTCCTTCCAGGTAGCGTTTCGCCCAGGATAGCAAATCTTGGCCAGAGATTTTCAGATCTGGGTATAGTTCGGACAGTTGAAGGAACAGGTAGGCAAGACCAGTGTACCCGGTGAAGAGACCGCCAAGATGGCGTTCATGGTAGATCTCACGAGGCGGCGTATGTCGTACGACGAGTTCAAGAGCATACGTGAGGAGTTCTTTGGGGTCTGAGCCAAGTTTTTGGGCCGGAAGGTTATTCGAGATATATCGTTGAGTCATGACCGCGGTGATGACATATGCATTCGTCAGTCTCTGGTAGAAGCTATCGAGAGCGCTTTCGTGCTATCCTTATCTGGATGAGGCTGTCGTCAATGTTGGGCTCGACATGATGTTATACGCGCGCTCCTGGTGACGCATACCTTTCATCTTTTGGGGATGATCAGCAGCACGTTACCATGTAATTGGAGGAGGGGCAAAAGACGATGCTCACGCGACAAAACATACCACCAAGTACAAAGAATAGGCTCTCCAGACGCGACAGAAGAGATTATCATAGGCTCACAGGTCAGGTTTGAAACAGATCTGCCTCGTTTCAAGGTCGATCGGCTTATTATGTACAGCTCATGACAAACAAACGTCAGCGTTAGCCGGAGCCTTATAATGAAGCTCCCGAGACTTGGGGCCGATGGTGGGTCATGAGCTCCCGGTGGTGGTGGGTCTCTGGGACATTTCTTCCGGCGATCTGCAAGTTGACGTTGATGCGACGTTGGAAGTGATACAGGGTTAATAGATCGGTCTTCAAGGGAAGGAGAAAGATGCACATGGCAGAAATATTGCGTGCCATAGGAATATATGATTGATGAAACTCTTATATCAGAAGTTGTTAAAAAGCGTAACGAAATCATCATCATCATTGGTTTGTACCCCCGGCTACGTAGAAGCCTGTGACGATTTAAGGTAGCCCCACCCGTAGGGCATTGAGGTGGTAATGACGACATCGATTGGAGCTTTCTCCCTTGAGCTTCCATGGTTTAGGGTGGAATGTAAAGCTTGCGATTGCCAACCTCATTGTGATATAAACAAAGCGAAGCAGCTTCACAAGAGCACCTCTTTTTTTCACTTAGCAACATCGAAGTGTTGATGCAACGATTTTTTTCTGCACACGATCAACTAAATCGCAAACTGACTCCAACTTTCACATTTAACTACCATGGCTGACACGGCTGAGGCTTCGGGCGCTGATCACCAGCAGCAACCCACCCAGCGCAACAGAGTGGTTGACTCCGTTGGAGAGAAAGCTCAAGAGGTCTTGTACGAATAAACTGCATTAATCCTCTTCTTCTTCTTCCCGAAACTAACAATACTACCAGTAAGGAGGACTATGCCCAGGCCAGAGAGCATGTCGCCAGCGCTGCCAAGAGCCGATCCTACCTCTACCCGATCAAGGTACAGGAACTCCCCTCTTGAGCCCCAGAGAGATCATTTGCTAATGCACCATGTCGGACAGGGAATCTTCTACTTCATCTCCCATCGCTCACTTTGGAAGCCATTTGTCTCCAAGCTCGGTCCTCTGATCCTCCTCTCTACCGGTGTCATCGGTGGCATGTTCTTCTTTACATACTTGCCCCAGCTCGCCGTGCTATTCTTCGTCAACGGTCCTATTGCGCCCTTCTCTGCGGTTCTGTTGGTTCTCAATGAGAGTACCACCATCATCAACCTTGTGTCTCGCAACTACCTTCTTCAAGATGCCCTTCTCGATGTGTTTGATGGTACGCTGCTTGCTCGTGGAGATACCCAAATCGTGAGCGAGGGACGAGAGGTCAAGTCTGGAGGAGATCCGATGCAGAAGCTAGGCAAGATCATCAAGAGCCCCTTTGAGAAGTTCAGCCCCAAGGCTATTGTTCGCTACGTGATGTACCTGCCTCTCAACGCCATCCCGGTTGTTGGTACGGTGATCTTCATCCTTATCCAAGGTAAAATACACCATCAGTAATTATAAAACTCTACTAACCAGAAGCAGGTCGTACGCGAGGCAAGGGTGTTCACGGCCGAGTAAGTTGCCTAATAGTGGGAGTTTGATGAAATCTAACATTGTTCCAGTATTTCCAGCTGAAACGATGGTCGCAATCCAAGAGGGAGGACTGGCTTACCAAGAATGTCGGTCCCTACACTGCGTACGTAACCTTTCCATCTGATTCTTGGTGGCTACCTAGTAGCACAAATGAGCCAAATTTAGCCAACTGACTGACATATGCGTAAAGATTTGGACTAGTTGCCACTCTTCTCGAAATGATTCCTGTGGCTTCCATGTTCTTCACGTTCAGCAACACAGGTAGGCCATAAGCGAGCTCCCGATGTCCAAGACTAATGTTATTAAGTTGGTGCTGCCCTTTGGGCTGCTGATATCGAGGACAAGGATGCCTCGATGACTGACGGAACTGCCCCTACTCTGCGTGAAACCGCAAAAAAGGCCGAATAAACGCGTCTGTCTTTGTACAACAGGCTAAGCCTCAAAGCCACGCAACATTCAGGTCTGCGAAACATTGTGTCCAAAACATGAAAACAAGGTAATAATATGGATTTGATTTTGATCTGCTCAGGGATGGGGGTTCAAGAAATTGGAGGATACATGAGGCAATCGCGAGTTCCTGCCTTACCTAAGAATTCAGGCGAACGCTTTCACCAATACAGGAAGGAATACCCATTAGTCATATCAGCCAGGAGCCAGGAAGGAAGGAAGGGCCCAAAGAGAAGATGTCTTAGATCTAGGTTTTTTCGCAAAACTTTCATCGTCTCGATTTGTCTCATTCTTTACACGTCAACGTGAACCTCGCAACTATCCCCCATTTTTGAATCTCGAAGTCTTCGCTGTTCAAGATGAAGACGCGTCAATGTCTGAGTGCTCGCTTAAGGTCTGCTCTTGGGATCAATCAGGGGCAGAATTGAACTACCCTCACTCTTGAAACGTCGATTCCCTTTCGAGAAAATGTCAACTGCGAGTTTGAAGCCCTTGTAGTTGTTCTTGTTTTGATTGACGATGCCATGACATAACAGCTTCCAATTTTTCCACATTCGTCCGGGATGTTAGCTCAACAAAAAGAAGAAGAAGAATTACCGCCCTTCTATACGCCTGAGTGCTCAACAGAGACAAGCTAAATACATTACAGGACACTTCACCTCTGATGCGACCCGACGGCAAGCTGCATCTCGCCTCGTTGCCGAGGCTCGTTACAGGTGCTACGTCTGCACGGATGGCATGTCAATTCTGGTCTTCTGGGCCCTGAACGGTGAAACCTCCAACAACCAGGCCGTTAATCCCCAACGGTCGAAGGCCCGACGTGGTTTGTGTTCCACCGCTTAACACGACCGAGATCTCGTCTACCAACAATTTACCAATGCAAGTTAGATCCCGCAAAGCGAGTCAGAGCGAGATACGGCCGTACGAGGATTCATCTGACACAGGTCATGGGTGACTTGACGAGGCCAGCAACTGTGTTCTTTCCAAGCATATGATGACCCGCTTACTTTCGATATGTCTTGGAATATGATGTATCAGAATGTCACTCGGTATTTGGCAGGAATAGGCTGGTTCATACTCAAGTGAGAGAATTTCTGAAAGCTACCCCTTTCGTGTAGTTTCTTTTTGAGAAACATGATGGGAGATGAAGGACGTTCTGTAAGATGACACATGGAAACAATCACCGGCTGATGAAGCAGAGAAAGTAGCGAGGGCATTTCATACATGCAATCAAGCGACCATGCAACGCCAAACTCGATTTTATTGTCCGAGAAGATGGACGGAAAAGCTGGACAAGCATTGACCATAGCTGTGTGCGGTCGTTTCCGTTATGGCTAACTTCGTGTCATAAAAAGACGGAACGATACGCCTCTACAAGATCCCGGGACCGTTCCCATTGGAAGGAAGGCAAGCAATCAGTCGGCCATATGTTCTATGGGGTACTAGGAAGGCTCTATATGGCCACAAACGGTCAAAGCACTACGGACGGTGGTTCAATCTAGCAAAACGTATCCACGAATCGCCACTGCAATGACACTGAGCCAAGCACTTGTGACCCATTCGACTTTGAAATACAGCTTGTGCTCTCATGCTGTTGCAGGCTTTCAGGGGTGAGTAAAAATATCTGGTGCTAGAGGGTATGTGCCGCCTATAAGGTAACAAGATATAGTGCCCCTTTGCCTGTCACTGGCAAAATTCTTGTGACAGCTGCTGCCAGTTGTACACTTCATATCTTGCATCTTTTGCGCTGTTCATGATTCACTCGCTCCTACGTATGCCTTGATTACTTTTATTCCTCATTCTTCTCACTTCTTCCACCCCCCTTCTCTTCTTTCGTTTCGTGTATCTCGTTCTCGGGTTCTCCTCATCACCTCGAGGAAGCATTAAGGAAATAATATCCTAGAAGTCGACAATCACTCGTTTACCTGATCTCTCATTCCACTCTCGACTCTTCCGCTCGTTTGAACACTTCTGTAATAAACCCGCTCGCTGAATCGTTCTGGTGAGTTCAGAAAGCAATCTCCGCGTTTCTTCAAGGGCGAGAAGTATTCGCTAACCTCAAGAACAACAGCACTTTAACATCTTCATCATGAGACCACCTAACATTCCTTTGATCGCTGTCCTATCGGTGCTTCTACTGCTCTCTTGTCTTCTGAGCAGTACAACCGGGCTTGCTCCCCAGCAGCATCGAGGTGCTCGCAAAGCCGTGAGTGGCAACAACATCATCGAAGCTCACAAGCCCTTGGGTAACGCTCTCGCCGATGGCTATGGTCCACCTCCTCCCTATTATACTGGGGAGCCAGTTGCTCCAACTGATTCGACTTCCTGTAAGTATTACGTTCTGACTCAAAGATTCTCCTCAAATCTAATATTGTCAGATCCCTCTCTCGAGGAGTCCACTGCAACAGAAACTCAGACTGGAGCTTCCGAAGCTGGTGTGACATCCAAGCCAAATGTCTCTTCACACTATGATACTGTTTCTTCTGGCAGTTCATCTCTCTTTGTCTCCTCAGCACTCGAGACCGGTACTGCCATGATAACTGTTGGTTCAAGCGCCAAGGCTGGCAGTACATCCGGCTCCGAGGCACTGTCGAGTGTTCGCCTTACAGTTTCGGGTTCTTTCCTTGGAACTGAGACTTCCGGTGCTGAAGCTTCCTCAATTTCACTCGGTCAAGTTTCTACTATGTCGGGTACTAATTCTTCGTTGACTGGCACTTATCTCTCGGCTGGTACCTCATCACCTGGGACGGCAACTGAATTGTCTTCAGGCTCTGCCTCATCTTCCACAGTCCCCGGCTTATTTAATGAAACACAGACAATCACTGAGAGTGTATCTCGCACACAAACTGTGTCGGGTGCTGAAGCTTCAGGTGGGCTCACAACAGAGCTTACTTCTCGCCACGAAAATAGTGTAACAAAGATTGGGTCAACCACAACGACAACAAAAATGCTTAATGTTACAGTGACAGTCGTCCCCGGCTCATCAAATGGTATTTCGTCAAGCCTTTCATCGTTAACTGCCCCCATGACTGCAGACGAAACCACGACAATCACAGTCATCCCACAACAGAACTCGTCTGAACTTTCTACTGAGGGCTTTGCTACCGCTACTGGTTCAGAAAGGCACCCAACATCGGGCAGTCTGGCCACTGGATCAGCCGAAACTATCACAACCCAGAGCACTTTGACTGAAATTTCCATTTCGGAGTCAACTCAACAATCGTCTCCAGCTTCAAGTATTCCTATCAATGGAACTGTGAGCTTTACTACAACTACTGCCTACTTCACTACAACACTTGGAGTTCCTATCTCATCTTCCGGTACCTCAAATTCATCTGGCAGTTCAACACCTACTGTTGTTGCTTCTGATGATTCCTCGGGGGCTGGAACAGGAGACTCGTCAGCAATCGTGGTATCTAGTACTGTTGCCTTTTCTACCACAGTTACCACGAGCAAAACATACACTGCACTCAACGCCACTTCGCCGACCACAAGCTCGTCTTTCTCCTCTGTGCTGACTTCTATGCTCAGTGCTAGCGTTGGCGTTTCCGAGTCGAAGATTGCCACAGCCCCTGACCGAACATTTTCAGAGACTCTCTTTGCGTCAACCGCTCTGCCTATCAACGCGACGTCTGACGCAGTCACTAGCTCCTTCACCGTGACCACTGTGTCTGACGGCTCAGTTATTACTATCTTTCCCGGCGGTATCATACCAACAGGTAGCGTCACAAGTCTGGCGAACAACTCCGTTTCCACGGAGTATTCCACATCTACCCCTTCGCGCTTTAACTCGTCAATGTCCATGAGGCGCACTCCATTATCTTCTCAGACAGACTCCTTGTTTGATTGGCCAACTTCGACGCTGACTGGTTCACATACTTCGGGAGCTACTTTGGAGGTCCCGTCACTTTCTTTCCCGACCTCTTGGCTTTCAATCATTACCACACCAATGACCCCTCCCAGTGTGTCTACCACGTCAACCCGAGGCCCATCTGATGGTTCGGCACTTGGTAACGTAACGGTGATCAGGACAACAATGACTTCTACCATCACTAGCAGTCTCGCACCAACAAGCCTGTCCTCGTCGGGCAATGTCACAGTGGCTCATACCACTAGTGGGTACAACTTTTCTAAAACTGTGGGATCCAGCAAAAGTACATTCAATTCTCAGTCGACCTCTCTCGACAGCTTTCCTGGTATCAGTACCGTCATCATATCTGAGCAGCCTACCAACTTCCCTTTTCCAATCAACACAACCTTTGTTTGGCAGTCAGCAGCGTCTTCAATGTCATGGTCTGAATCTGACAAGACTATCAAGCCCCAAGGCACTGATACTACATTTCCTACCACAACAGCTGGCTTCAACAGCACTACTCCATACATTAACTCGACTACAATTACGGCTAGTGAAACATATCCTTCAAGTACGAGAGGTGAGGCGCCGTCCATAATCACGGCTAGTGCCTCCGGGTCAAGGAACACTACTGGCACCCTTGAGTGGTTCACCAACTCAACTGCCCAAGCAACTGTTACGGCTACCAGCACTGGTCCTGGCGTAGTTTCTGGAACTCAAATTTTGAGCGACACAGCTGCCGTCACTCCTCAACCTCCCAATTCACTGAACGTTACACACACCACTATATCAGGCAGTATCTACACTAAAACGTTCACAGACGTGACAATTACTGTCATTATGCCGACTTTCTCAATGACATCTGAGAGTAATGCACTCTCAACGGTATCAACCAGCACAGCCCCTTTCCCTTTTCCATTAAACACCACAGCGACGGGAACCGAGGCTCCTCTTCCACCAAGTGGTACAGGGACTCGTTTCACCATTACCGGAACCTTGGGAGAGTTTTCGACATCCAGTGTGACTCTTACACCATCGATCAGGACATCTTATCGCACTGTAAACACCACATTGGCTGGCACCAAGACTGATACATCGGCGTCTGCTTCGGGCACAAATGAACCACTCTTCCCAATCTCCAACTCGACTACTCCGGGCACTGTCAGTCTCTCCACATTCGCTTCATGGAGGCCAGACCCCGAGCCATGGACGACCTGGCCAACATTGAGCCTCACAAATGAGCCAGGTTTCTCGACGTGGAGTGTAAACAGCGAGTATTCAGAGTCGACTTCATACACTCGCACTACAACCCGGTTCTTGACTACTACTTTGGTGGAGCCAAGTATGTCCCATTCTTCTGTTCACAATCTCAGCAGTGGAACCTCAGAATCAATCTCTTATACTCGTACCACAACTCTGACCCTCACGACCACCTTGGAAGAGTCTAGTACTTCCCAGTCCACCATTAGCAATAGGAGCAGTGCAACCTCAGAGTCTATTTCATATACTCGCACAACAACCGTATTCCGCACTACAACTTTGGAAAAACCAATCGGATCCCAGTCTGCCCCCAGCAACTCAGCTGATGATGCTTCGTTGTCAACCTCATACACCCGTACTACGACATTGACTCGTACAACTACTTTGGCGGAACCCCCAACATCTCAAGTATCTGGGGCTGCAGTTACCAATACATCTGTTTCCACATGGACTAACGCAACCTCCAGCCTCACTGACTTCACGAGCACAGAGACTGTTTCATTGGCCACCATTACATCGTCGCTCTCGGGGACACTGACGACTTTCTTGACAACCGGTAGCGCAAAGGGGGTATCGACCAGCCTTGAAAGTTCCGCCTTGGCATCATTCCCTGCGGATAACTCAACTCTATCACAGACTTCTAGAAGAACATCTTCGGGGGTTGATACATTGACAGGCACATACTTCTTGACTGGCTCGGCGGCAACAGCTACTCCATGTGAATCTACAACTACTAGCTCATCGACCTGCACGGAATCAGTGTACTACGCTCCGGCTCCTACAGCGATTCCGGCTAGCACCGATTGCTTAACTGCAGCGAATGGGCCGGTCTCATCTTTGTCGTACATATCGGCGCTAACAGCCACGGATGACATCTCATCGACCTGCAACACAACAAGCTCGATGTCTAACCAC
This sequence comes from Fusarium redolens, assembly GCF_020744475.1. Lineage (NCBI taxonomy): Eukaryota > Fungi > Ascomycota > Sordariomycetes > Hypocreales > Nectriaceae > Fusarium > Fusarium redolens. The sequence continues at coordinate 1,224,933 of NW_025763666.1, read as the reverse complement.
AGCACGGTGCATCGGTCGAACATGACTCACACATTTGGTGTAAAAGGTTTGTGCTATTCTTGACAGGTAAAACCACTAGACTAATGAAGGGCAGATACAGAAACAAGCACCCACCAGCCGCTTACAACGTTGAGGACAGTCACAAAGGCACAGACTCAAGAACCGGGCTCGGCAGGGGATGATTATCCTACGCCCACAAACAGGGTCCCTGAGGATCCCAACTTCCCATGGGGTAATGACTCTCCAATTCATCGCCATCAGAACCCGTCTGAGCTTGGCGCTGGCGAAGGTGACGGTGACGGTGACGGTGATGGCGATGGGGGTCTAAGCAAGAGAATCGACTGGCGCCTGCAGTGGGAGAATGTCAGAGACAAACTCAAAAGTCTTTGGCATGGACAGGCCTTAGAGACTGAAGGCTAAGTCTCAGGAGGCAGAACACACGATTTGGATTGTGTTTGTAAAACATTCCCTGATTATGAAGCATGGCATATCGGGGGTTTCATTTCTTTACTACGGATATGTTGGTTTTCCTTGTCTGGACTCCATTTCTATTCTAACTCGGCCCTGCTTGTTGGCTTCGATTTCGGCTTCGGTATTTCGGGCAACTTTATGGCCCGGTCAGGGATCACAGTGGTCAGACCAGGGCAGGGCAGGGGGCCTTGGTTTATTGAGAGACTTGCTATGGGTTGCTTGAAAACAAAGACGTTACGGATGTGTACAAGACTTACATAGTTCATGCTATTAATCATGTCGAGATTATAATTAGTATCGTTTTCCTTTGACCAAGTCGTCTGGTTTGAGCCTTTTGATCGCGTGCTTTGTAACAGATATGGACGCCAATGTGAGACATGTGAGTGGATCATTATTGTCATTCTTGGCTGATACTACGAATACGCGTACTGCCAAGAGATACAGTAGGTATCTAAGTAAAGAAGCCGGCAAATGATTGTGATTAAATTATGATAAGTCTGCAGATTCAGTTCATTGCATCACTGCAATTCTAACCATATGTACCTGTGTGATTGCCTATTTCTGACCAACGGTGAACGGTAAGTGGGCAAAAGGCAGGAGAGTGCATGAAATAGCTGAGCCAATCATGTTAGCGCATGAAAGAAAAGTGAAGTTAAAATCGTCGTCATCGGCGGGAGGGGTCGTTCCTTCCGGCCCCAGATTTCGTGCCTCTTACACTTGGACTTTACCCAAAGCGGAGCCCTTGCCACCGAGACATCCGACGCCTCAAGAGTAAAGCACGTTACCATCAGCTGCGTCTCTCATTCTTTCTTCTTTTAATCCTTCTTTATTCCACATAAACAACAGCAACATCACCATCATCATTATCATCGCCAATCAATTAATCATAGCAATACACGAATTATATACATCGAAAGTCCCGTCGCACCATGCTTTTTAAGCCGCTCGCCCTTGCAGCGACCGCCGCTGCTGTGCTCATCGTCCCAGAGACCTCTGACAAGGACGACAGCATCTTCCGCACCCTTCCCATCGAGGTCGACACTTTCGAGATCCCTGCGACCGCCTATGGCCAAGTCGTCGACGTTCCTTGCCTCCAGTGCCGTGGCCATGATACTCAACTAGAACTTAACTTTGGCATCCAGGACCGTCGCCTGGTGTTGAACGGTTTCGAACTCTACCCACACGCTGACCCTTGGAATGGAGACCTGTCAGCTGCTGTTATCAAGGCCAACGGCAAGAGCGATATGCGTCGACTGGGATATGGTTTGGCCATTCGACCTGAAGGAGTCGATAAGGATCAACATCTCGAGGTTGTCAATGTCGAAGTCAGAATCATCGAAGTCGGCGACCGTTTCGTCGACGGTGTCCCTCCTGTCACAGTCAAGCTCATCAAGGCCCCTGTTGGCGAGATCATCATCGGAAGCATCGAGGTCAAGGGTGCTGGCGAGAAGGCACCAGAGGACTGTGATATGTGGTGCCGCGCCAAGGGTATGGTCCACGACACCTGGAAGGGTGTCAAGGGCAAGTTCAAGGGCTGCCACGGAATGAAGGGTAAGGGCCATGGCCACGGTCGCAAGCCCCATCACGGTCATGGTAAGGGTGAGAATAAGCCTACCGACAACTTCAAGCATGGTCCTCTCGTCAATAAGACTCCCGAACAGTCTTGGAGTGATGTTCTCGCGCACGTTACCGCATATATCATCATCCCTGTCCTAATGGGTGTCGCTGCCGGTGTCGGAGTTGCATTGTAAGTTCATTCCCTGCTGTTCTTTCATTCGCATGCTAACATATTTAGTTTCACCATGTTCCTTTGTGCCATGGTTCTCCGCGTGATTCGTATTTTCAAGGGCGAATCCGCTGAGTCCGAGTTTGAGCCCGCTCCCGGCGCTGCTCACAAGGCCGCCGTTGCTGAGATGCTTGTTGAAGACGAGAAGTCAGGTCTTATTGTCGACGAGGAGGCTCTTCCCCAGTATGAGCCACGCAACTAAGAGTCGATTTTTGCGACTCTGTACTTGCACGCATTCAGCCCTGGTTGATAGAAAAGGGGAACGCACACTGCCAACGCAGCCTTCTACGACAGGCGTGTTATTGATACCAAAGATTGTATGTTTTTAAAGGATTTAGGCTTGGGACAGGCGTTATGGGTTCGGTGGATGGGATCATGTCTTATGAACTGGATAGCTACGTACGTATCAGACTCGGCGTGGCTTTCTTTGGTAACGATTCAAAATTGTTACTGTCCTCTCTTTGGAGATTCAGTGGTGTCTATCGGGTTATGGATGGTCTAGGCACTGTTGGATATACTTGAAATAAAGACGTAAAATTATCTTATACTTATACACTCACTCGTCTCGGATTTGGGTATCTGATGTATTCGTTCTATCTAACCAATAAGCAATACGACTACTATGATCGCTTAGTATAAAATGATAATGCTACCCAAGGTCTATCCCCCACAGACTGTGGACCCTGGATGGGCACTATCCGCTCACACTCTAACTTAGCTTCCACTTTGGGGGAGCATCCGCGATCCTTAGGTAAGAAGTGTGGATAGAATGTCATGTTGTATGCGGGGTTTCGACTCGCTGTATGCTAGCCCGATCCCCGAGTTTAGCTATATAACTACTTGTTCCCATCCGATCTCAAGTAAGTTCTAAAAGTCTATAGCTGCTACGCTATTTCGATCCTGTTTTGTCTTAGTACTCTCACTTCACCAACAATACGCATAGTACACCATTCGTAAACACAAAATGTCACAAACAGCTCGTCGTTTCGCTCAGATCGTCAAATTGAAGCCTCAACACCTCGCTGAGTACAAGGAAGTCCACGCTCGAGTCTGGCCCGACGTTCTCAAGCAGATCCAAGAGTGCAATATTCGGGACTGTATGGCCTATCCTGGGGTGTATCTATGAGACAACTGTAACAGAGACTAATCGCTTATATAGACAGCATTTTCTACGATGACCAGAGCCATATTCTCTTCGCCTCTTTCAAATACATCGGTTCAGACTACAGCGGCGACATGGACAAGATGGCAAAGAACCCCCGTGTGAGGGAATGGTGGAAGATGACAGACGCCTGGCAGGAGAGTCTTGTGCCCGGTGCAGTGAGCTCTGAGGCTGGCGAGCCTTCTTGGTGGAAGCCAGTTGAGGAGGTCTTTTATCAGCCCTGAGGTGAATAGAATGCAACATAAAATCTAGGAATCATATAAGGCGAAATCACAATACACTCCAGACTCATCGAGAGCTTAGGATCTAAATCCCTACGATTCACGGCATCAAGTCCTGAGGCCTCTATCTTTTGGTACAACGCCCTCGCTAATCTCGCTCGCGAGTGATACATACTGAAAAGGGGGTAGTAGAATAGGAGGGTAAAATGAAAAGGGCGCCTCCGAAATGCCTATGCAAAATTCTTTCTTCTTTCTTTCTTGTCTTTCTCCTTCTTCATCAACCCCGTTACTTAATCCTCTCTCATTACCATCCACGGCCCAGCCCTGGTGAAGCTGAACAAAGCCAAGCAAATAACGAAATGAATGAACTAGACCGACGCCATCATTGCAAAATGCATATTTACCCATGTTCATGCGTTATACACAGTGTCTACTCTTGGCTCCTGGATCATCTGAAGCTCGCTGCTGCACTTCACCTTGAACCATGGACTACTCTATGTCGAAGAAACAGGTGGGTGGGAGCAGCCATTGGAGATAACACATGACGCTTCACGTTTCCTCCTATTGTCTTTGATCCGATACTGATCTTATACCTCAACAAGTCAACCGATTCCTTGTCACCAATACTGACATTGGCAGCCTCCTTTGCCAAAACACCTGCTTCTTTACGAGCCTTAGCAAAGAATTGTGCAAGGCTAGATTGTGCGTCTTCAGCACTGTCCACGTCCTCCTCCTGCAACACATAGAGGACAGCGACACGCGCAAAGTCGAGGACCTCGTTTGTGATCTTGAACTTGGTCATCGGATCCTGTGTCTGCGATGGGTCTGCTGCCACTGAGGTCTGTGCAGCATTGCCAGCATCGCTTGTCGAGGTTGGCGCGTTTTCGGGGCTTCCCTCGTCAACCACCAGCGTGGTTGGTGCAGCGGTTTCGGAGGATACGACAACGGCAGGGGCAGTTTCGGGTGCACGGGCAACGAGAGTCGGTGCAGCCGCCTCTCGCTTGAATTGGAAAGCCAGGTTATCAAGTAAAGTTCCCCTTTTGCGTGTAGCAGCACCATCAAAAGTGACCAGTGAGTTCTGGGCAATGCAGGACAGCTCTGCAGCGTTGATCTTTGCCATGATGGCAGTTCCAGTTAGAGGGATAGAAAAGTTTTTCTGACTGTTCTCGATAAGGCGTGGGATACTTTTACCAAGCGTGACGTTGCTCAGATCGTTGCCCAAATCTGTAGTCGTGCAACCATCGGAGCCACCAGCGCTACAGTCGGAGCCTGTAAAGCCATTTGTGCAAATGCATGAGCATGTACCCTGTGACATGATATTTGTTCCACCGTTTTGGCACTTCAATGATTCTTGGCACTGAGCAAGAGCAGACTTTGGCTTGTCATCATTGCCCAAGTTCTTGAAGACGAAAAACTCCAATGGGACAAGGACAGCAGCCAGAATTATGCCAACAAGCAAGAGTAGCAAGAGGACAAACGCCCATACAGGCAGGCCACAGCAGCGCCGACGTCGCTTACCCTGGCCTTCATCCGAAGGCGTCATCTCGCGAAGGCCGGATCGTGAAGGAACATCACCCTGTCGGGTGGGAGCAAGGGGCCAAGATGTCGTTCGAAACCAGGATCCACGGTTCTGTCGCTCTGGTTGTTGTGCAGGGGGGGGGAATGCTGCCAGCATATCCGATAGTCCTACAACATGTAAGTTCATCAAAACATCATATCCTAAAGCGGATCTTCTTACCTGAGTTTTCTTTGTCACCCCCTCGCGTCTGCCCCTTATCGTCAAAAAAATCATTCAAGTTGTCGAAACGGCTGGCTGGTCTTTTACCAGAATCAATCATGGTCGCAAGGCGAGTTGCACGTCGAATCAAATCAGGCAAGCTGGTGATACTGCCTCTCTCCTCGGCCCTCCTCACTGCCTCAATGTCCAGCTTCGGAGGTCGTCGAATAGCCGAAAGTCGACTATAAGGTTGAGGGGAAGGTGTTGGCGCAGGCACTGGTACCTCTGACAAGTTGGTGGCGCTGGCAGCAGCATATGCACCGAGAATAGCGTCAGGGCTAAGGCTGTCGTGAGGGTTTTGCGAAGGCGCCGATGTCTTCGCCAGAGGAAGTGTGTTAGAAGAGCTTGTTGAAGCATCGATATAACCGGTTCCCGAGTCGAAAGGCTGGACCGGCGAGGGAGCAGGGCGATGATTAGGCTCCATAATGAATGATTTGGTAGTAACAATTGAAGGCTTTCCTCTCTTGCCGATGCTTGCACTGCGGACCAATTTACTCTCATCATGAAACTCGTCATAAGCGGAATCCTGACTCTTGTTGTCCGTCTCATCGTAATACGAGGGACTGACTGCCCGAGAACCTGCGGGCCAGCTTTCAGGCATAGCGGCACTTGATGCGTAAGAGCCATGCGATCTCGAATTAAGACTCTCTTCGGGAATCGGCGAGACAAAAGACGCGTGCGAGTAGAAGGATGATGCGCCCCGGCGAGACGAAGGGGGGGGTCCTAGATTAGCGCTCGCTCTTGGAGGGCCCAGGTTGACACTTCGTCTATTAGAATCTGCAGCTGTCGCTTGGTTAGGCTCAGGAAAGTCAGGTAGCGATCCAAGACTGGAGGTTGTCATTCGGGAGGATGGAGAAGGTGGAACGGAAGAGTGATAGTCGTCAGACTCGGGTGTGAGAAACACTGGGGTCGGTTCTTGGAGTCGAGACTGATCCAGCAAAGAAGGAACTTGGCTGGGTCGGGGTGGTCGTTGAGGGGCCTGAGTTGGTCGTCCGGGTGGTGGTCGATATGGCTCGGGGTCAGGCGAATTCATAGCGGCCATCGGGGGGCCGGGTAGAGGCCATTGTGGAACTTGCTGTGGTCGAGATATGGCAACACCAGGATTTCCACTTCTATAATCAATGGCAGGCACAGCCTTGGGTTTCGGAAGCCTTGATTGCGCGGCGGGGTGTCCTCCCATAGGTCGACGAGGAGGAGCCCTCAGTTCGCCAGGCGGACTATCGTCCATATTGTCTGGGTACAGAGGCTGCTGTCGCGGATATCCACCTTGCGGCATCTCGCGTGCTCTCCTAACAGATCCAGATTCGGGTGCTGAGTCCATCCCTCTTCCATCATACATCTGACTCATTTAGTTCCTTTATGCCAAGTCGAGAGTTCATTCAAACCAACAGCGTAACACGGTTAGGAGTCCGGTAGCGAGCCCCTATATGCAGTTCAACTGTATGTAGGAAGCCGTGAGGTTGCGAGGAACCGAAGTAATGAAATGATGCGAGTATCCGATGGCCTGCAGCGCTCGAAATCGCCCTTGTGGAGAATCACTGGCACAGCGTTCGTATATGGAAAAAGCAGTCTGTATCCGAATTGTTTGGGGTGCTGCAGCATAAAAAGTTGACCTCTCTTGGGCTCGATCGGGTCGTACAGCCACAGGCTACGTCGAGTTTACGAGAAATGTGAAAAGCGAAATAAAAATAGGCAAGATGAGAACTGGATAGAAGCGAACGTGAGAGAAAATAAGACGGATCGACCCAAAAATGAGAGATTGTTGCACGGTAATCCAGACCTCGCAGGCGCTGCAAGCAATGCAAATGAGAAATAATCTGAAGAGAAGTGTTAGTATTACAAGGGGATATGGGTGGAGGAAGATGCGAAAGATTGAAGTGAAACAATCAAGATGACATCCAGGCCATCTCGAGCTGCGGAAGGAGCGAAAGGGAAAACATACCGAAGAAGCGAAAGAAGGTCACGACTTCATGAGATCATTTGGGCGCGACAAATCAAGTCAACGTCACAGGGGCTCGCAATCAACGACTAAAAAGATGGATGGGATCCGTTCCGAGGTAGAGCAGCACAGCAGATGGGGATGAAAGTCGGAGTCGGAATCGAAAACCAGTGGGCAAAGGCCAAAGTCGATGCCGATGTCGTGAGACGAGGCGGCGTGTCACCGAGGGGATGGCTCTGGACGAATCGTGTTTCAAAGTTGCGTCTCGATGGTTTGAGGATGCTCCAGGTGATGAGACGATAATGGTTATGAGTGGTGAATGGAGATCCTATAGAAGGATGGAACCTAAGGCCAGATCGATGAGGCACCAATTGTTTGCTGAAGAGGAAGGCGTGGTGAGGCGTTTGATTTCCCAGCTCTTTCTTGCTTCTTTCCTTGAACCTGATTATCTTTTTGTGGCCCCTTACTTAATTGTCAAAATTATCAAACAAAAGAAGAATAAAAAAGTCGGTCTGATTATCTTCTAGACAGACCAAAAAAGAAAGAGAAAAAAATAGTAAAAAAAAGAAGTGTTGAAAAAAAAAAAAGGTGCACAATAGAGGCACAGTTGGAGAAGAATCAAAAGTAGTAACGAATGAATGTAACGAGGCGCAGACTACGACAGCTTGGGTCAAAGCAGGCTTGTAGGTACCAGTACAGTACAATAGGCACAAGACGTGCGGGTGAGGTTGGAGAGGAGGAAGAAAAGCGAGGCGAAGCGAGGGGATAAGAGAGGAAATGGAATTGAAAGGATGGACGGAGTACGACCCAAGCCCAAGGTACATTAGTAGATTGGTGAGGTTTTCGGGGGTCCCTTGGAGTTGAGCAAGCACCTCACCTCACCTGCGAAACAGGGCTATTCCACAATGGAATACATGGGCTAGACGGGAGCACGGGAGAGGCACAGAGACAACAAACACTCACTCACTCGACTGATCCAGTTACTACGGGTGAGCAAGCCCCATCACGATAGCATCTTGCTGCAGGATCGTCGTTATTCCAACATGGGACCACCCTGCTCGCTTTCAAAAACGCCATTCAAGAATCACATTCACTCATACGGAGCGCAATATGAACAGAGAGGATAGAGGATCAGAGATGAAGGGGCAGCGGTCATGACCTCTCAAAGGAGCGCATCTGGCCGTTGGCCGTTTTTCCCCGTAAATGCATGCGAGACAAGCCACTGCTCTCCCACTGGCTGCCCGTCCGTCTGAAGTATGAGTCCCACCAATCACGCTAGAGCATCGTCTCTCGAAAACCCCTAGAAGCCAAGCCAAGCTAGGGGGGGTCCCTTGCAACAGCTTTTCGAGTTTAGCAGAAACACTAGCGTGCTCTGTTCCTGCAGCTCGGGCCCTAGTCACAGAGTGCAAGCCACCTTTTTGAGCTCTGTCAGTCTGTCTGTGTCTGTGTCTTTCTCTCAGCACCAAAACCAACACAAGACGAGATCCATCTTTTGTCAGATAATTTCCAGAGTTCATGCTCCTCTTCTGGGTCTCTTGAATGTCTTGGAATGTGCTCCGTACTTCTATCAATCTTTCTTTTCTTTTCTTCTGTCGAATGCAATTTAAAGTGACTCCATCGGTTCGGAAGTAATTTCATTTGTTTCCTCCGCCTTGACAAGCCAAGCTTTTTGAGCTCAGCCTTGCAACAAGAAGCTGAACAAACACTCACGATAATTTTGATTCCATGTCAATTACCACAACCGAAGTAAACAGCCGAAGTCACGCTACAGATCAAGCTAACTCGCCTGGTCTCGATTAGATACCCCGTTAGTGCACGGTAAGGCTTCTGCCTCGGACATTAGACGATCACATTGAGTAGCGTCCGTCGTTTGATGCTTAATGAGATTCAATTTGTTTGATGCACTAGCCACGGTCATGCGCGATTTCATATCAATTGAGTTCATAACTTCATGGCCTTTAATTTCTTTATATCACCAACAGGCCGTCCGCCAAGTTGAGCCTGAATACGATCTTGGGGGTTTAGCCTGCACTTTTTTGCTCTGATACAGAATTCGCTCGGAACCGTCGGAGCATCTAACAGAGTGACTAGCATATGCGACGCTTCAACTGTTATCGTGTCCGTATCTTACGATAATCCACAAGGGGCCCTGGAAGTTGACTTGTGTCGGGTACATTTGAGTTGAAGTTGTGTTTCACCCTTAAGATCTGTCTTCGATCGACTCCTTGCCCGTAAAGGAAAGGCTTTGCCGTTGTATGACAGTTGCTTCGTTTGGTCAACAGATGACAGTTATTAAAAATAAGTAACTACTGTTTGTTTCGACCCGAAGCTTCACATGACCAACAGCAAACAGCCATAAATGGCAGTAATTGATCAGTGTCCGGGCGTCGGGTCCAGCCAAATCAGACCTGCAAGTTATCACTTTAGTTGGGTTCCATCGTCCTTCCTTGGCGTGTTTCATGTTTATCGGTGGAGGGGCCCTTGAACGTCATCAGTCGCCAGGGTGGGATGGATCTTTGTCAAGTGTCGATCATTCATTAATTCTCGATATGTTATGTTATGTTATGTTATGTATATTTTTCGTCCGGGGGGCCGTAGGCCCCAAAAAGTCTCCTAATGGAGCACAGGACGTGCTGAGCTAAACTATCTACAATCGCTGCCCTGCTGATTCTCGATCGGATCATCTGCAAGGCCTCTTGGATCGGAGCCGTATACATGCTCGAGCGTTTTCTGTACTCATTACCCCCAAGAGGCACCTCTCTACTCGTAGCTCGCCCTACAGTAGTTGTCGGTGAAGCACGTCCCATTGGACATCAATACAGTTGATCCTCGCAGAGCTTCCCTCCAGCAGCGTCTCCTATCTAGTTCATCCAGCATATCATCGGCACAAAGGCGCATTTACTTTCAAGAGGTCATCCCGTCAGCGGGAACTATTCCTCTCCAGCCTAGAATTCTCTTGCACAGATAGATCAAGTAGCTTTCCATACCCTGAGGCAGGAAGTCCATGATCCCCTAAGATCGCCAGTAGCTGCAACCTAGGACCGTACATCCTTGGGGAAACCCCTCGCAGGGAAAAACCCAAGGCGGCTAGAACGCTGCTCTGTAGACGAGGCAACCGCCCCGTTCCATGGTCTCCAGGTAAGCTCTGTACCGTTTCAACCCAGCGGTTTTTGTCACGTGGTCTCAGCCAGTGAGACAGATTGTCAAAGCCTGGTGGTGTTCCAGGCAGCAGCCGAGGCCGCAAAGAAGAAGAAGGTCTCTGGGCAGTACGCGACTGCAGAGATCGGTCAAGCAGCTTCCGAGCTGCAAAAAGGGCAACGAACCATGTGGGGTCCGTGCGTCAAGGTCGAGGGCACGAGAGGGCCCAGAAAGTCGAGCAGCCGAAGGCTGTTTGTGTTGTTCGGGCAGCTAAAGCTGCTGTAGTCGGTCGAGGCAGCGTTAAACTGCAGGCGAAGGTGAGAGTGAGAGTGAGGGTGCGATGACCCTCAATGTCAAGCAGCAAGATGCTGCGAATGTCGTCTGGGCAGCCGAAGCTGCAGAAGTCGGTGTTACGGGAAGTCGAGGGGCACAGAGGCCGGAATGTCGCAGGCTCGCGAAGCCGAAATGCCGAGGTGAGAAGAAGTCGTAGATAAGACAAATGAAATGGTGCCCGGAGGCGATGTCAAGAGCTCGCGGAGCTCAGTGCCGTTGAAAACACTTGTCACGAAGAAAGGTCAACTCTCTGAATCCCTTTCTTCCAGCAGCTGTTAGGGTCCCGCTAGTCCCGCAGCTGCTTTTGTTGCCATTTTGGCCTGTAAAAATTTTCTGCCCTAGCAGAACGCTAACAGCGGGTGCCAAGGAAAAACTTTTACAGGAGAGAGTTGTCATTAATTCTCGATAAGTCGAGTGTTCTCCATATCTAGGGTAAGCTAATCTAACCATTTTAAAGCAATAATTATTTTTTAATATCTAAACCCGAGAACTAGACATACTTAGTAGATGGAATCTATATGAATCTTATTATATTTTATATAATGACTTGCTTTGAATTCGAGTTGGTTCTTTGACGCAGTGATGCATCAGTCGAGATCTCATTATAAATCTATGAACCTACCTACTTAGTTTTATCAACAATGCTACTGACTTCACACAACTTGAAAAGTAGATAATATGGCGGATATCGCAAACAAATATTATAACATGGAAATACCTACATTCCAACGTCCAACAGCTGTACACACGTTGGCTAGTGGGTATCAGTTTCATTCAAAGATGGGGCGCACACTCGACTATACGAGCTTGGAAGATCTATATATAACTTACGTATATGTCGTGTAAGCTTACGAGCAAAGCCTTGAGGACTGCAACAGGGATGTGCTGGACAGAAGTCATACTGAGTTATTAACTTGTTCACAAAGAACTATACGATATCCAGCCTTTCCTAACTCTTTGACAATTCACATGCCAACATAAAGTTCAGTAGTAAATTAACATATTTTACTGCATACAAGTCATTACATTCGGAAGACGCCAAATTTGGTATCACCCGCCTTGACCTCGTTTCTACCTCCCATAGCAGCCTGTAGACCCAGACCCAGGTATCGTCTTGTATGTTGGGGAGGGATAATGCCATCGTCCTACAATAATGTTAGCCTCGATCATGTCACAAAGAGTCGTAAAGATATGGCTTACCCATAATCGAGCTGAAGAGAATGTGGCATCACTCTCCTTCTCAATACGCTCCTTCAACCCACCGTCGACAGTCTTGCCGACAGTCTCCATCACAGCAGCCAATTGCTCGCTACCCATTACACCAACCTTGGCGTTGGGCCACATCCACAAGAATCGTGGGCTGTAAGCTCGTCCGCACATTCCGTAGTTTCCGGCGCCGTAGCTGCCACCAACGACGACGGTGAACTTGGGTACATCTGCACATGCAACAGCTGTGACGAGCTTGGCACCGTGCTTTGCGATACCGTCACGCTCGGACTGTGACCCTACCATGAATCCGGAAATGTTCTGTAAGAACACCAATGGTATCCCGCGCTGGGAGCAAAGCTCAATGAAGTGAGCGCCCTTGACGGCGGAAGAGGCAAAGAGAATACCGTCATTGGCCACGATGCCAACCTTGTGGCCGTAGATCTCGGCGAAGCCAGTCACGAGAGTAGTACCGAAGTCGCGCTTGAACTCGGAGAACTCAGAGCCATCCACAACACGAGCGATGACCTCTCGAATAGGCAGAGGCTTTCGCAGGTTGGTGGTAGCAATGCCAAGAAGCTCCTCGGGATCGTGGAGAGGTTCTGAGAAGGTAGGCTTGGGGGCTTGAGTCTCTGGTGACTTCTTGGGCCAGTTGAGGTTGCTAATGCAGCGGCGAGCCAATACAACAGCATGGGCGTCGTCCACAGCCAAGTAATCTGTCACACCAGACACGGAAGAGTGCATCTTGCCACCTCCCAGATCCTCATGACTGACAACCTCTCCTGTCGCAGCCTTGACAAGAGGAGGACCGGCGAGGAAAATGTGACCTTGCTCTTGGACGATAATGCTCTCGTCACTCATTGCTGGGACGTAGGCGCCACCTGCTGTGCAAGGACCCATGACCACAGCGATCTGGGGAATGCCCTCTGAGCTCATGCGGGCCTGGTTATAGAAGATGCGACCAAAGTGGTTCTGATCGGGGAAGACGTCGGCTTGATGGGGGAGGTTGGCACCGCCGCTGTCGACGAGGTAGATGCATCTGGCAGCTGTCAGTTCATATATCATGCTGTGAGAGATGTTTGTTAACATACGGTAATTTGTTTTCTCTTGCGACAGCTTGTGCTCGCAAATGCTTCTTGACTGTAATGGGATAATATGTACCGCCCTTGACTGTGCTGTCATTGGCGACAATCACGCATGTCACTCCCTCGACAACACCCACACCAGTGATGATACCGCCTGCAGGTACCTCAGCCTCTGGATAGAGCTCATAACCAGCCATAGGGGAGAGCTCCATAAATGTAGTTCCAGGATCAATCAAAGCTGTAACCCGATCTCTGGGGAGCATCTTCTTGCGCGCGATGTGCTTCTGTCTGGCCTTCTCAGGTCCTCCCTGCTGAATCTTGCGGGCGAGCTCCTGCATGCGGCTCATGACCTCGTTCATCTGCTTCTCATTCTCCTTGAACTCGTCTGACGACGGATCAACGCTTGTCTGAATTCGTGAGATGGCATTGGCCTGGTGTGGAGGAGTGAGATTTGCGACAGCTCGTTTCTGCGAAGATATCTGTGTGCGCCGACTGAACTGGCGACCGAGCAGTATCGCCTGGCGCGATGAACGTGACAGCGTCATATCTGAAGGCTCTTTTTGGTGATTGTGAGATACTCAATTCACTTTGGAAGAAGTCTGTGACGAGAATAAGAGACTCTTTCAAGGAAGAAGGACGGAAATTAAGGAAGTTCTTCTTAATTCTCCTGAAGAATGAACAATTGCTAAAGCCGAAGCGCGGGCTACGCCAAAGGCCGAGGCTTGTGACGTCGAAAACCTGGGGTAAGCGGGCCGGCCGCTAGAAGCCGCGACGAGCCGGGTCCATCAAAGACGGCTATCGAAGCCCGTGTTTTCCGGCCGCTTCTCACTCCCTCGGTCGGTTCACTTTCAGTTCTATCCAAGAAAACAAGAAAAAACAAGATAAGCAGAGGAATATTCCGAATATCTTGCTGCTCTATCATTCACCTCATTCATCTCAGTCACAACTTCACAATGGCAACAAGCATACGAACATTCAGATCTCTGGCACGACCTGTCGTGGCACGTCAGTTCCGTCCAGCTGTCACTCTCCCCGCCATTCAGTCTCGTCTTCACTCTTCTAAACACCCCAAAGGCTTCGAAGCCCCTTCAAATGAAGAGCTTGATGAGTTGAGGGAGCGTGTGCAGGAATTCACACGCCGTGAGATCACGGAGGAGGTCGCCGCAAAGACAGACAAGACAAATGCCTTCCCAGTAGAGATGTGGCAAAAGCTTGGTGAAGCTGGCTTCCTAGGCATCACAGCTGATGAGGACGTTGGCGGTCTTGCTATGGGTTACCAGGCGCACATCATTGTTATGGAGGAGCTATCACGAGCCTCTGGTTCCATTGGTCTCAGCTACGCAGCACATTCACAACTCTGCGTCAACCAGCTGCAACTCAACGGATCCCCAGAGCAGAAGCAAAAATACCTACCTGGCCTCATTGCTGGAACAAGTGTTGGCGCGCTGGCCATGTCTGAATCTGGCGCTGGCAGCGACGTCGTCAGCATGCGAACAACAGCAAAAGCCGTGGACGGTGGTTACGTGCTGAACGGATCCAAGATGTGGATCACTAACGGTCCTGACGCCGATGTTATTGTGGTTTACGCCAAGACAGAGCCCGAGAAGGCTTCCAAGGGTATCACAGCCTTCATCGTGGATACCAAGAGTGAGGGTTTCAGCTGTGCTCGCAAGCTCGACAAGATGGGCATGCGCGGCAGCAACACCGGCGAACTCATGTTCGACGGTGTCTTCGTACCTACGGAGAACATCCTTGGCAAGGTCAACGGAGGTGTGCGAGTCCTGATGGAAGGTCTCGATCTGGAGCGCTTGGTGTTGAGTGCTGGACCTCTGGGTATCATGCAGGCCTCGCTCGATGTTGCCCTCCCCTTTACACACCAGCGCAAGCAGTTCGGTCAACCTATTGCCCACAACCAGTTGCTCCAGGGCAAGCTGGCAGATATGTACACAAAGCTCCAGGCTTCTCGTGCCTATACCTACACAACCGCCAAGGCGGTCGACGAGAACGGCTTGATCCGCACACAGGACTGCGCGGGAGCTATCTTGTATGCAGCTGAGCGGGCGACTGAGTGCACGCTCGATTGCATTCAGCTTCTTGGTGGAATGGGTTACGTTGAGGAGATGCCCGCATCAAGATTGCTTCGAGAGTAAGTTTAACCCCTCCTGTTGCGTCTCTGGCATCAACTCTGAAGAGAATGAGAGCCTTGGGCACATAATTGTATTTTGAGCAATTGACTGACCACATGTGCAGTGCCAAGTTATATGAGATTGGAGCTGGTACTTCCGAGATTCGAAGAATGGTCATTGGAAGGGCTTTCAACAAGGAGTATGCCCAGGCATGAAGAGGAAGTATAACAATGCAAGATCATGGGCAGGCTCACCCATGAACACACGCGCCAGGATCAACGTATGAGCCAAGGAACTGTTAAAAAAGGGCTCGATCCAACGGATTAGCTCCACAGGTGTAGCTATCGCTGACTCCCGCAGGGGCAGTCATTAGACGAGAGCGATCCGGTCTTGATCAAGCATGCTATGATGCAAGAAATGTGTATCACGAATTGGCCCGAATGGATTGAATAGCCAGTAGAATAAAGGAACTGAAAACTAAGAAAATAAAAATTCAAAAATACAGGAAACTATTAAGCCTGACGAAAGCTTGTGAATCCCACGATCTACCAAGCGACAACCCCCACGTAGTAGTAATGGAGGCTCAATTTAAATTCCCGACCTTCAACAGGCATATCTTCTTTGCCATTGGATGATTTGAACTCTCTCGATTGCTGACAGAGTTCATAACAAATTGCAGAAGCATTGATCAGGAATTCAGCGATTGAGCACGGAATTGTAAAGATCGTGATATTTTGTCTGATGGTATTGAGTTGCTGGCTACCCCCACCAAAATGACATTTCCTATCAAGTTCTTGTCACATTCTGCAGCAATGACAAGTTTCCATTTGTTTCCAATGTTCCAATAATGTCGGATTTCAATCAAAAATCGAGCAACAAGCCCTGTTTGATTTTGCTTTTGATAACCTGGCCTGGTCAATTTACCGATGGCCTCGTGACCCGATGATCCGATTCGAACAGGTCGGTCAACTTCTATTGTTTTCTTCTTTCAAGTTTCCTCTTCTCTCTTCTGTGTGAGACATTCCGATCGATCAAACTGTGACTATTGTCTATTATGTTTGTACTTCTGACTTTGGCATGCCGCACGGTGAAGTGGTGCCAACACACCTCACCTGCACACCGAGTCTAATAGACCCGCCACCGACATATTGAAGTGGTGGCCCTGACCATTCTTGGCTTCATGCCGCGTGTATCTTTCTTTGCTTCTTCTCAAGTCACCCTGCCACCGGGATCATAGGCTATTGCAGCTTGCATGTTGAGGCTCTGAAACACCCAGCCGGACACGAGCGATGCTTTGCTTGTCTAGAACGTTTAGAAGGTCGCTTTTGATGCCGTAGAGCGGAGCTATGCGGCCACGGGCAGGGATTGTAGAGATAATAATTGCAAGAGAGGAAATATTGGCTTTGGGGATTCTTCCATGGGTATTGATACCCCATGCTCTCACCTGGAGAGCTCCTTGGTTACGCGAGTGTTAACATTGTGGGGATGTCTCTGACCTCCACCTCCAGGTCCAAAAATGGAAATCCGGGACTGCTCAAGTGTCAGGGGTTAGTGCACTACTGCGATCGGGCTTCTATAATTTTGGATCCTCGAGGTTGAATAACTGCTGCCTGCGAGTTTCCGGGCTACCATTCATGTTAGTCTCCATCTCGCTTAAGCCATCGAACATGTTGGAAGATTTTGATGGTATGATTCCAGTATGTCCTCAGTATAGTCGAAATGCTACTTAGGAGAAATGAAGTTAGGTCAGGCTCTGGGACCATTCTCTTCAAATTGATGCCTGGGGCGGGGTTCCCATCCAGTCATCTGAGCGTACCTAGATTGTAATAATGTCTTGGTAATGATGGATAAATGAGGGGAAAGGGAAAGAAGAAGGGATGGATGGGAATTCTAGACCGTCAATCGCAATGTGCGTTGCCAAATTGGAACAATTGGAAGAGATCCACGCATATGATCCCCGAGAGATGCATCATGGATTCGAGATAGAATTGCGGATTTATCCATCAAATGTCGTTGAGATGAGATGAGATGAGAGCCGGCCGAACCGGGGGTGGGGGCCAGGTTTTTAGTGGACTTTGGGTGGGGAGCTCTCCCGTTATTCGGGCCCAGGCCAGGCGGGATGGACGACGAGCGCTACACGAGACCTCAAAATTTTGGAAATGTGAGGCTCAGCAAAATATCAGCCAAGTCTTGAGGTTTAGTTCTTTTTACAAGTTCGTGGTGGTGTAGGTAGGCAATGTAATAAATAACAATTGCTTCCCACCTCCCAATCCATTCCATCATCATCGATTGTCTCCCTCCACGTCAGCTGCTCCTCACATCCAATTGTCTCTATTGTTGTCCAATTTGGATTACAGTTGACTTTGGCGGCATCATTGGCGTACACATCTTTTCCCGCTTTGTTCCTGGGCGCTAATCAGCAGTGCTTATCCCTGCACCATCGACGTCAAGCTTAGGGAGCTCCAGCTTCAAGCTCTTGCCACCTGAGCTCATAATCCTTGGGTTTTGGGCTGCCACTGTTTGCTTTCATAAAGCAATATCGTCTCTCTAGCCTTCCTTTTCTCTCTTTCACGCATCTTCTTGTGATAACCGCACTTCGAGTTGCACTTTGACCATGTCTTTTGCACCTGCTCTGCGCCTTTGTGCGCGCCGCGTTGCCGCTCCAGCTCTGATCCGCCCTTCTATCGCTTTTTCTGGTGCACGAAAGCTTCACAGCGGCCCTCCCCGCCAGGACAAGCCTGGAAAATACGCCCAAACTGACCCTCAGATCGAGGTCGAGTACCCAGAAGACCATGAGCTCCCTAGCAGTGAGCCTGTCGCTGGCACTGGTGGCCAGTATGTGAAGCCCACGCTTCCCACCTTTTCGCTTGACGGCCATGTCGGTATCGTCACTGGCGGTGCTCGTGGTTTGGGTCTTGTCATGGGCCAGGGAATGGTCTTTTCTGGTTCTCACCTTGCTCTTGTTGACATGAACAGTAAGTGCATATTTTATGACCTGCGAACAAAGACATTATACTGACCATGCTGCAGAGGAGGAAGCTGAAAAGCAGACCAGTCTTCTCATTGAAGCTTTCAAAAAGGAGAACCCTCGAGCTCGAAGGTAAGTTCATCATTCCATAAACTCCAACTACGCGAGACTAAACAGATTCCCCAGAACCCCCAAGGTCACAGCCCACTATGCCGATGTTTCTGACCCTGAGTCTGTCGAGGCTTGTATCGCTGAGGTCGTTAAGGAGCATGGCAAAATCGACAATCTGGTCACTTCAGCTGGCTTCACTGAGAATTTCGAAGCTGTTAACTACCCCATTGACCGTCTCCGCAAGCTTTGGGCTGTCAACGTTGACGGCACTTACCTCTTTGCGACCTCAGTCGCCCGCCACCTAATGGAGCGAAAGGCCCCAGGAAGCATTGTGATGATCGGTAGCATGTCTGGTGCCATTGTCAACGTGCCCCAGCCCCAGGCTCCCTACAACGCTGCCAAGGCTGGTGTTCGACACCTTGCCGCATCTCTCGCCGTCGAATGGGCCCACGCCAATATTCGAGTCAACTGCATCTCTCCTGGCTACATGCTCACTGCTCTGTAAGTGTACTCAAAGCTGCCTCTAGCTAAGCTGTAACTAACCTGGTCACTACAGCACTCAGAAGATTCTTGACGACAACCCTGATCTCAAAGCGAAGTGGACTTCTCTCATTCCTCAGGGTAAGATGGGTCAGCCTCAAGATCTCATGGGCCCAGTTGCTTTCCTGCTGTCCGATGTAAGTTTCCTCACTGGCAATTTTGAAATTATGAGCTAATCGGTGGTTCTCGACAGGCCTCCTCCTATGTCACTGGTGCTGATATCCGAGTTGACGGCGGTTACACCGTCACCTAAGTTTCGATGAACAAAAGGCGAAAAGGAGTTTGTTTAAAATTTTACCCTAATTGGTTTTCATATGGTTGGGCTGCCGTGCCCAGATAGCGATTGGAATTCGATAATGTATCTAATGAGGCGAGAAAACCTGCTGCACATGGATCGATGTCTTAGAAATTGAGCACCTACGCTTTCTATGACTTTTGACATTGACTTGCAACTTTGATTTATTTTCAAATTGAAACAAAAGCGTTCAATGCAGTCAAAAATGGTTCAACACTTATCACCAGTAATGTGGTCAAATGAAGTGTTACTTTTAGCTACATATCTTACAATTCCCCAGTGTATCGATGTGTTAGAAGTGTTCTGAGAGGTCTATGAATTCTTGGAAATGTTCTATTTAGAGAAATATTCCGTGTTTCCTTGTTGACAGTGGAATACGATTGGCATGATTGTGAACATTCTCAGACTCCGTAATTCTTCTTTTGCTTATCAACCCATTCTTGCTAAGTTGGAACAAGCATTTCTTGGCAGCACTAAAACCACTTGAAAATTTTCATTTCATCGTAGTTCAGCCCCTATCACAGTTCATGATATAGATAAGGTACAGTCAAAAGAGGTTCCGATATGTGACGCTTCCCGAGATCGGATAGCTGCATATTAAAACCCATGACATTCCCGAGTGCAATCCGCCACACCCAGCAAATGCCTGACGGTACTGCCGAAACAGGATCGGGCTGCAGAGAAACCCCAACACGTTCGTTGACACCGATGCCATGGTACAGCCAAACAGCTGCCGTTGTAGGTTAGATCAGCTACAGCACACATCACGTTTGATGCAACTATAGATGCAGCCACCGCGATTATCGGGTGTCAGTCAGATGTGAGGATGAAAACTCTGAGATTGTGTGATTGTACGTGGCCGTGACCTTATATCTGGCACAAGATGGTGGTTGTAGGACTGATATGTTGTGGTAGGGTAAGCTATATCCATGAATCTGGGATGAAGTCTTATCCCCGGCCTCTCCTGGTGATGCACAAGGTGATACAAGAACAGTGTCTTTGAATCAATGCTCAGAAATGCTGCCCAAAGCATTCCATTGGCATCGTTGGTTCAATGTATGCCGTCTTGACTTTAAATATTCAACGTCAACTGCATTATCACTCCATATGTGACCTGATCTCCGACATCCGATAGTCGAGCGATGACCCTCTGAATGATACAAATGGCGCAATCACCCTGAAAATCAGTGTCGGCCCGCGGTGACCAAATAGGAAGCTTCGAATTCATTTTTTTGATCATCTGCAACCCCTCCATCTCTGACAGAAGCTCAAATCCAGGATCTCTAACAAGGATCCCCACAACCATGAAGCTTAGGTGTGGTTACAACGTGGGGAGGCCTGTCGAGTCAAGGCACCTCAATCTGGCAGTGACGGTACCTTGCACTGGACTCTTGACCACGTGGGTGCATGACTTGGGTAAGATAAACGATCAATGAAGATCTCGCCGCAAGCAAACTCGATGGTATGCCAATAGAAGGTCACTCACTCATACAGGGTATGCAAGTTTGTTTCCCCGGACAAAGACCCAAACGCGGCGTGGTCATGGCCATGGTCATGGAGCTCTTTCAAGCTTGAGCTCTCCACAGTTAGCCGAGTTTCCCAAGTCTCTAAGTCTAAAGCCGACGTTGAGCACCTCTCATCATTGCCGGCTTCAACCTAGGCACACCTCTCCGTACCGTACGTGTGACGAATCCCGCAAATTCCTCTCGGCCGACAAATGCTTGAACTCTCAAGAAACTTTACGTTTAGACCAAGCCTAGAGACGGGATGGCAGCGATGGCTGACTGTGAACCCCTCCATTCATCATCTCAGCGTCAGGTGCCTCCAGGAACAAGGCGACCTCCGCCCAAAGAGTTTTGAACTGGTCTCGTGAAACATCACAGCCAGCTTGGAACTTACTTGGAAGCGGGGAAGAGCCTCAGCTGTGGTCAGTCACACGACCATGACGACGCTGGGTACCTTATTGATTGACCCCGCCGAGAAGCAGATCAGAAGACTGTAGGAAAATAGCGCCTCCTGTAAGAGGAAAAGACAAAAGGGAGATAAAAAGAAAGAATAAGGCAATCAAAGGATTGAACCGTAGTGGAGGGGAATCCCGGTAGAACTCCTACAGCCAATCCACTTAGCGAACCGGGTTGATCATCTCGCCCGGATGGAGATAGGTAGGCTGGTTTATGTCAGACAATGTGACGGTTTCAGCTTCTGAGAGGTCAGGAGATGATGAGTTGCAGATAAGTTAGACTCTGAGTCGTTGTCTGAGTCGTTAATAACTGTTCTAGAACTCGGTGTGAAAGTGATGTTTCGGTTGGGTCGAAGATCGTGCCTGTTTTGGGCGGTCTTGAGTCAGGAACTATCAGGGAGAGAGCGCCGCAGAGCCGCAAATCGTGTACATGGTCGCCTCTGTTGGTTATGAGGCCAAAGCCTGGCACTGCATCTTGATAAAGACTGAGAGTCTGAGAACATGAACTAAGTTCAAGCTGAAAGAAAGCCATTATAGATCAGGGTAAATCAGTTATGACTAATTTTCGGTCTATCGAATCTGTAAAAGCCTATTGCCTTGGAGGCGGTGAATTCATTCACGGTCATATATCATTCAGGCCCAGAAGGCGACCAACACCAAACATCTAGGCCCTGATTCATAATGACAGTTCGCCCTGCATAAAGCCGGACAGTACATCATTGACTTGGAAGTTGATGATTGGTGATATCTCATCTCAGTATTGGCCCCGTGACCTTGATGTTGAGGTACACATCCTTGTCGATGCTGTCGGTAGCCCCTGTCGACTTATGTACCCTATATAAGTAGGTACTCAGCCACAGGTACGCGATGAGAGTGAGGAGAGTACTTGTAACAACTGTAGCTTGTCAGCCCTACTGCCCATCCATCCACAGATATTCGGTGAGGTGTAAGACAAGACACAGGTGCAGTGCCTGGATCTTTGAATCGTCAAAGTATGGAGCATTGAATTTACAGTGGAATTGATAAAGGCGAGAAATAAACCTGTAAGTCTGACTTAGTACCTAGATTTAAAATTGGGTCAAAGTTTCCATTATCATACGTAGAATGGATCTCATTAGTCGAGGTAAGCCAAGTCCATGCCCATGTGAGAATACAGACCCGTGAGGTTCAGCCTAAGGGCACGTCACAGGGTGCCCGCGTGTCCGGTAGTTCAGGTTCCAGTGTAACCTCCCCTACTAGCGCAGCGCATATTCTCCATCCACTGCCCTTGTCTGGGTCTGGGTTCGAGAAGTCCATTGAGACTGAGGAATATTGTCTCTTTTTCTGCGAGATACCAAGAAGATCTACACGAGTATGACATCAATCAGATCCTCACTCTTATAATCTCTTGCGCCATGTCATAATGATATAGCCTCTAAGCTTCTCTGAAGGACTTGTCCTTCCTTCGACTACCTTGGGTACTGCATTTCAGATTCTTTTAGCACCCCAGGGCCACTAGAAGCCCCCCCAAGCTTTGCTCCGCGGGTGCCTTCCTAAAGGTCATGAGCTAAGCTAGGGAAGGAACAGCCCCATCGTCAACCCAGATCACCAACGGAAAGAGAGCTCGAGTTCCAGTCCAGGCCATCTTAAAGCCTATGGTCGAGGTTTCCTTTTTTCCATTTCCCCATCTTGTTTTTACTTTTATTCTCCAACCTCTTTAATTCAACCTGTCCTTGGCATTTCACTCCACTTCTTGTACAATATAACTCTTCTCCCAGCACCTGCATTGTCTTCCTCCCTGACAGTCGTGGCTTTTGCGTGTTTGCTTTTGGCTTCTCACTTACAGCACCTCAAGTCCACTATTGTCTGTGGAGGAACCACCTCCACTGAGCTACCTACCTAAGTACCATAGACTACGACGCAGTACGTACCGGCTTTGACAGCACCTCAGATGAGGTGACAAGCATCCCTCACCTCACCTCCGATAAAAGTGCTGGGCGATAAGTCGCTAGAACACGGCCCCCCCTGGCGCCCTGGCTCTCCCGTCGACGCAGAGGCTTTGTTTCATTCCGCTGTCAGGGTACTCACTCATCAAAATTGGATCATTGTGGCCTGGACCAGTCAACGAAGTAGCGAAGCAGCGGCCTCTCCGGAAGGTACATGACCTTGTTCGTCTGTCTCTCCACCGTCTTTCGCCGCCATCTTGGCCGACCAAGCAGACGAGACTCCTTTTCAATCGCTCTCCCTCCCGTCGTCACAAGCAAACTATAGGAACCGCCGCCTTGCACAAGCTTTTTGCGATACACCGATCTTGTTATCTATTCTTCTAACCCCGTGTGTTTTTGAAAAGTGCTAAGTCGGCACGGCATCAGCTCCGAAGCTTATCGGCACCGGGTTATGAAGACGTGGGAGTCTTCCCTCAACTTGACTTGTACAAAGAGGTACTCTTTCACCTTGAACCAGCATCTGCTGCCGCCTCCGACTTCGCCGCCACTATTGAAGTTTTCATGTATACCGACCCAACGAATTCAGTAGTCCGAAACGTACCCATGAAATCCAGCTCAAAGTACTCGATATCTTCAGTCATTGTCATCAGTCCCTCCGCCGGCTCTCCACCGTCTTTTTCTCCGGTTCACTAGCAGGTACAGACTTTTTCACCTCTGGACCCTGAATTTTCCATATCTTCGACTGTCCATTCTTCTTTTCGTGCCCCTAACCTCGTGACGCGCAGACTTTATTCGTTCCTAAAAGAGGATTCGACCTGCAGATGTAACAAGACAGTCCCGAACACACTGTTACACTTACACGGCACCTGAACGGCTCTCGATTTAGTTCACAGCTAAAACCAATGCTCACGCTGAGCTAAGCTTTCTACTGCTTCACTGGAGTTTCACTCACCAAAGTTGTCTCGCTTCACCAGCACAAGGTCCACAGTTTATTACTTTCGCCGCTTTTTTGCACACGAGAAGCCAATTTTTGCGTCACGAGCTTACGAGTCACGAGCCATCTCGAGGTTTGAGGTTCCCTTTGCAACGGCGTTTCTTTCGGGGGGAGATAAACAACCATTGACCCACGCGAGAGGAACAAAATAAGAGCAGAGACAAAAAGTCTTGTATAACCTGCAGCTTCTGTGTGCCCTTAACAACTGTCAGCTGCTGCACCTCTCAGCCCAGCTTTGGTGTTGCCCGATTACAGGACCGTGTGAACAACAACTTCAGCGATCCAGAAATCGTTTACCAGCGCATAATCTTTTGCCTCGCTTTCAAAACTTCTAGCAATTGTGTCAGTAGTCCACGGCACCTGAATTGGCCAAAAGAACGAAAATCGGCCATTGCTGTTGATTGAGTGGCACTGTGCGTACCTGCAATCACCTAACCTCTGTCGATTCCACCATAGGCCCTTCATCCCTCACTTATTGTTCAATTTAGCGACCATGCTTCATATTTCTAGTCGTCGATAAACACCTCTACGCCGAAAAATCACTGGGCGGCATTAGCAGACGTGCGCTGTTCACACCAAGTGCATCTCCTGTCGTTGCGGAGGCTGCTGATGACTTCAAAATCCTCAAATATGGATTCGAATATGCCTATGATACTGCCGAAGGGCATTGTCATCAACTCCAAAAACATATATAAAGAGGTTGCTGATTTCCCTCTGGTCCCCCCTGACAAGGTTTGGGAGTACTGGCATGGTAAATTTCTTAGTTTCTCTTTACCATTGAATACTACTCATGCTTTCCTAGTGTACACGACCACATATAAGAAGCTTAAGGATCCGACGGCTTGCCGACTTGAAAACTTTTGGTGGCATGTCTGGGGAAGTGATCGCAGGTTTCTTAAAGGCAGTGCCCTGGCAAAACTCTACGAGGAGATCTCGGTTGGACCAACCTTTGTCCCCCTCAGAGGACCGCCGAATCGATGGGAAGGGCCTGATGTACGTGCCATTCATTGAGGTTGATTTTCTCACGATGACACCCATCGGCGACTAACACAACCTAGATACCCTCCCTGATCAAACATATTCTAGAAGCCGCCGAATCTCAGGCAACCCCACCACTACCACAAACTCAAGGGTCTCGCCCTTCGAAATCTACCGACTCAGCGTTAAGAACATTATCTTCAAGTGCCTCAAAGCCGCCACCCGCCCACCCAATCTTGAAAAAAGCCCGAGGGCCATCATCGTCGGGGCCCCGGCCGACGGCTCGCTTTGTATCACCCCATGAATCCGCTGACGAGGACGAGATCCCCTCCTCAGGAAGCACAGCTGCGACAGTGTCTGAGGCACCCGTGTATGTAACGGATCCGCCGAAGAAGAAAACGACCATTGTACCCCTTCAGAAGTTCACCCCCTCGTCTCCTGTCGCGAGTAAGAAAAGCGCTCAGCCAAGCAAATCAACATCAACCGCAGAACCGGTTGTTCGAGAAACCGGGGCTGGAAAATCGAGCGGGTCAAGGAATGGCGCGCTGCAGCGGCCCGTACCTCACATTGCTCGCACAAACGTGGAATGCGACCAACCGACCTCTATGAACATCAATGGCATGATCAGGGAAAGTCACACGATGAGCGAGAAGGCACGCGGAAAGCAACCAGCAGTCCCTGCTCGACCAGTTACATACAGAAACGAAGTCGCCAAGGACGTGATAGAGGAAGAAACCCGGCCATTACCCCCTAAAGATCGACCTCGTAGCATTCATCGAGAGAAAGGTGTGCTCCCCCAAGCTCGCTCTCTCATAAACCTTGCGAATCACGGATCACGAAGAGGGTCTGGGGCGTCTTCAAGGTCGACTATCGGAGTGGGATCTTTCGAGAGTGGAAGGAGTCAGGAAACCCCTCCCATGGCGCGATCTCATTCCCACGGCGGATACGATCAACCAAAACCGCACAACAACATTCGAGCACCTGGCCTCTTTACGGAGGCCACCTCATCGACATCCAACGTTGCGGTGACTGGCACAATCCTTGATCAATCTGGGTTTGGATCCACGTCGGACCTGAGTACTATCGATCATTCACGACCTGAACATCACACCATCCCCGTTGTACCACCACAACCCTCTATCCTCGATGCTCGTTTCACCCCAACTCCTCCCACTACAACAGCTAGTGTACCCCTAGGACGCACAAAAAGCCAGCTAACACTACTGCTTGAACGCGAAAAGGCACGAAGCGGCGACAGGCCGCGATTCAGAAACTAAAATATTCTTTGTACCCCGAAAAGCCATTTATGCCACCGTTATCCTGCGCCGTGGTATTGTCTCACCACAGCTATGTACACCATTTCTAAACAAGGGCTTATCTCATATACTAAGCAAAATGCTTCTTTCTTCAGATGACTTCAGGTGCATGGTCACGGAGTTTTGGGCGGGTGCATCAAAACATTCGCGGTCCGCATGCTCATTTGATATCTTGCCCAACTTCTTGCTATATGATGAGGAACTACTGGCTTAGGAGTGAAGGTTTGAAAGTCGCGCGTATGGTTCTTTAGATCCATGATCGAATTCAGGGGGCGAGGCGTTGACGGCAAAGCGGAAGACTCGATCTGGAGCGGCCTCTCGGCTAAAGGGTCTATCTCATGAAGGAAATGAACGGGAATTCGGCTGATACCAATTAGAGAACTAAAAGTAAAACATTGCAGATGCTACTGAGCTGCTTGACTTGATGAAAGCGATGTGGTGAGTGAATGTCATTGTGCTGGATCTTCAAGTTTCTTAGTTTCTATACTTGATCCAGGCAAAGAAAAGATACAACGTCAATACCTTTCTGGCCATATCACATACGGCACTACAGCAGGAACGAATTGTCTTACGATATCAATAGATGTTCTTCGGATCATGAGAAACCACCGTTTCGTTATTAATCTTTCATATAAAAGCTTCAAGAAAATAATTCTTGATAATATATGCCAAATTGTTGTCATGGGTCGAAGTACATAAAATACGCCAAGCTGCGGTGCATCGTACGGTAGGTGTTTGATAAAGTAAGCAGGCAAATATTTTGGGAATTGTGTGACCTTGTGCCTGAAGGAAATGTTCCAACTCTTAACGCTGATGTTGATAATACTGATATCTAATACTACTGCCACCAAACTGGAGGACTTGGGAAAAAATAGCTACTAGATATTACTCTTAATCTTTTTGTAATCCAAGGTTTGCACCGTATGTTTTGTCCAACCGACTTAACCAGTCATTCAAGGTAAGCCATCTAATCCGTTAATTAATACAAAAACTTCGGTGACGCGTTATAGAAGGGGATGGAATGAGAATTCGCTTTGTGAAGAAAGAGATGATGGAGCGAGTGTGTTATCTCAAAAGAGGACAAAAGATGTTGATGTGTGTAGTATAGTAATGGTACGAAGAAAAGGGGTGCCACAAGAAAGCGCAAGAATAGACGTCACTACTCATCAAGCTTGAACATCCTGCGCAGTGTTCCGAACTTCTTCTTCTTGGGTGTGCCGACCTCTGAGCCATCGATTGAAGCTGAGAGGCCATGATTGGCAGCACCAATTTGGCTGTGGGAAGTACTGCGACGCTTGAGAAAGCCTGTCTTTGTTGTTGGGGAGGATGGAGAAGGGCCCACACCGCCAGCAGTAGATGGGCGCTTCTCTTCGTCAACGACGTATGTGTTTTGAGAGCCGTCGTCGAACTGATCCTCCTCTTCATGAGTGTTCTGATGGTCCTGGAGAGGCCAGTTTGCTCCGCGCTTGTGTAGACGCGAGCTGTGTGCCTGGCTCTCACTGTTGCTTCGAATAAAAGCAAGTCGTTCTGGGCCTCGTTCCAGGTGTGTGTCCCGGCGCGATGCGCTTTCACCCGTGCTTCGAGAGATCTTGTCAGCAGGATCCTTCTTGCGACGCAAAATGGACGACATAAAGCTGCCACGGCGTTTATGACCTAGCCGTCCGCCTGTTATCTCAACGCTGTTAGCCTGCGGCGCAATCGCGTCTCGTCCCGAACCGCTTCGACTCAATGTTGCCCGAGGGGCTGCGTTCGCCGTCCCATTGGAAGCAAGATTCTGTCGAGGTTGCTCTTCCTCGTCATCGCTGTCGGGAAGATCAGGAGAGTCTTGAACACCTGCACGGGCAGGCGGGACTCCCGTGGCGGCGGCGGCGGCATTGTTTGACGCCGAACTGCGCATTGTTTTGGGTACGCGTTTCTGCTTGGGGAGCGGTGAAGGGGTATCCTCGTCACTTGAGTCGACAAAACGACTTCTGAATGCTGGGCGGCCCTCATCCTCATCACTCGAATCATCGAAGCGGCTACCGCTCTTGGATTTCTTCCCCTTGGAAGAGCGGCCAAAGCCAGAAACCCGCATGCGAGAGGACCCAGCATCACTGGACTCAGTACGTAGTGACTGACGCATACGGCCGCCCATCATAACTGGAGGGGGAGAGCTAGTGTTAGAATTACGGCGGAAAGCTGATCCTGTAGGTGACAGAGATCGAAGGCTGAATCGACTGCTACCCCTTGCACTTTCTGGTGGAGGTGCTGATGCCGCTGGTTCCTGTGTACTTCCTCTCATTGTCTTACGGAAGCCGAAGCCTTCTCCGCCGCCAACCTTTGCACGCCGGAAACTGCTTTCGCTTGAGTCAGATCCTCGGCGTGTAAGGGTTGGCTTCACAGTAGATCGCATAGTAGGACCCCTGTCTTCAGAATGCGCTCGACGCTGTGATTTGACCGATTCTGACGTGGTCGCTGGTTGATAAGAAGTTGGCCGACCACCATTTCTCTGAGTTGGAGCAGTATTGTGCCCATTAGCCGCAGAACCATTAGTCCTAAGTGACTTGCGCATCGCAACACCAGTCGTAGTAGTCTCAGGCTCTTCACGAAGAGACTTGCGTAAATGCCCATCGTGTGAGCTCTGAGGGCTCGAAGGAGCAGCGCCGGATCTCATAGATTTGCGCATGCCGCCAGTTTGAACTGGTTCGGGATGACTGACTGTTGTAGCCTCGCTAGCCCGCATTGATTTTCGCAGTTTGGCACCTCCACTCTGCTTTGCTTTGTCGAGAACTGGTGACTTAACACGAGGCTTCTCAACCTCATCACGAGCCCAGCTAGTGCCTGGTTGGATTTGGTACACCCTGGTTGGATTACGAAGCTTTTCTGAGACAGGTGCATCTTCCGAAGTCCCCATAGGCTCTTGCACAGGCTCTTCCACAAGCCTCTGTTTTTGCTTCGCTTGGGTCTTTGTCTTGGGTTTTGAGCGTTGTACTGCTTCTGCTGGAATGTCTTCCTCGTCAGATTCTTCCATGGCCTCCTTCTCAAGCTGGCGTCTGTCTGTTGGGCTCAAACTTCTCCAGTAAGCCTTTGCTGTTTCCCAATCACTGGGCGTTTGAAGGGGTTTCTGAGATGGAGTCTTAGTGGGCGTGGATTGCTGAGACGCATTGGTTTCCTTAGATTTTGCAATGGCCTTCTCAAACACCTTTTGAGAGAATGCTGATTCGACTGGGCTGTCGACTACAGCATCAAGGGACAAGAAACCATCGCCTTCCATGTCAGAGAGATCCTCGTAGGCGTCACTGTAGATGCTGCTCCCATCTGACTCCTCTGACTCTTCCTGGATGTCATGCATCTGAGAGCTTGAAGACACTGCGCTGGTGGAATCGAAGGACCGACGAGTCGCAATTGGCGCGGGCTGATCAACACCTTTAGGTGGTTGACTTGGGCGAGGCTCTGACGAGGATACCTTGGTGTCCTCGGAGATTGCCCTCTCACTGGAAGGATTACTCGGGCCTGTTGGAAAGCCCCCTGGAACATCAAAGAAGTCTTGCGGCGACTCTGCCTGGTTCTCATCGGGGATTCGGGGACTAGGTTGTATTATCGATATGGTTGGTATGTTGTCGCTTGGACTGGACTTGGCCAATTCACTCTCAGCGGGGCTGACCGGGTTGCTAATAGTTGTTTGGGTTTCGGATACAGGTTCGGCAGAAGCTTGGGATCTTGATACATCGCCTGATTCGGATTCGTCATCAGAGCTCAGGTCACTGTTGCTGATATACCCTTGGCCATCAACAGATGTGACCACAGGGGGAAGTGGTTCCCGGTATCTGGAAGTATTAGCTTCGTTGCGAGAGGCCTGTTCCTGTGCCAAGACCGACCCAATAGCCAGATCACTTGACTGCGCCAAGTCTTGGGCAGGCGCCTTGTTATTCGATTCTGAAGGTAATGAATCTGTAGCTGGAAGTGAAGCCGATCTCTCCATAGGGCGAACCAAAGGTCGCTCCTCAGGCTCCCTGACCTTCTTCTCGCGAATACTCCCAAAAGAGGGGAGAGCAGGACGAGGAGTCATAGTTTCGTCCTCGTCCAGAGTTACTGAGTCTCTTTTGTTCCGCCCGATGATGCTATGCCAAGACTTCCTTGACTGTGGGCTGGCAATTTGTGGTGAATCTGTATCTGACGATGGAACAGACTCTCCGATAACAGCCGTATTTCCGTCATCGAAGCTCACCCTGACGCTCTTCTTCCGTGAAAGTTCTACTTCTTCACGCCCAGCCATACCTGACCAGGCAGCAGACGCATCTGAGCCATCTTCTGAGGGAGATGCATCCCGAGGACTTGAGTACTTAAGAGCGGATTTTCGTGGCGACAATGACCTTGGAGGCGGCTCATGCCTAACGAGTAGCTGATCGGTCTTGGGAGCAAAATGGGTTGTACGGGCAGGGCTGCGAGCAGGACTTTCAGAATGCACTCGATTTCGGCGCACAGTCTCACTGGGACCTGAGATTGGTGTAGCTTCCTGTGCCTGTTGAGGTGGCGAGGTTGATTTCACAGGGATGGCATCAACTCCATCCATCGGGTGTTCGTGGGTACTCGGAGGCTGGGCAGCCTCACGTTGTTCCTCCTCCTCTAGTTCAGGGTCTTCATGCACTACAGAAGGACGCTTTCTAACCGACGCTTCGGGCTTCGTCACTCCTGGTGGGCTTACAGTAGTCTGATTCGGATGCCTCGGCGTCTCGACATCTGGCTCTTGTTCTTGTTGAATTAATGTTTGCCCGGTTAACAGATTGGAACTGGTGTCAGGCTTCGCCTCACGCTTGGTTTCTGGCTCAGATTCGAGATCTGACTCGAGCTCAGATTCAGGGTCAGCTTCTGGGCGACTGGCCTGCTTGAGGTGCTCAGGCTGTTGGGTTGTCGCGACGTAAGTATCCGAAGGACTTCGTGGGCTTGCGACTGCCTTTGGTGGTGGTGATGCTGGTTCGACTGCAGTGCCCTTGAGTCTTCCGACGGTGCCCTTGGACAAGTGAGTGCCAGTCCTGGATCCATCATGCTTTTGCTTGCGAACGGGCTTCTCTGATGCATCACGGACAGTTTGATCTATCATTAAAAGTTGTGCCTGAGGAACCATCCGTCGCGAATTAGGGTCGTATACCATGGCATTGCTTGATGGACTTGGCGACTCTGTCATGGAACGAGGATACGAGAAATTGATAGAGTTCGGGCTGCTTGGTCGTATATCTGCAGATGCCCGTTTATCAGCCACAGGGGCGCGACGCACGTTAGACAAATCGTTCCCTGTAGCTGCTCCAAACCATGAACCTTGAACTTGGCCGTTTTTCATCTTTTGGCTCGCCGTTTGGAAATGTTGCGTTTGCAAGCTTGTTGCTCGTTTGTGGGTCGAGCTCTTCGGATTGGCCTTGTTGTGCTCATGCTGGGGGATCTTGGGCACCGGAGGAACATCTTGAGCTTGTGGGGCAGCGACCCGTGCTGGTGAGGGTGATGGTGATCGAAAGGTCCGTTCTGTCATAGAACTTGCGCTCGGTGATCGATGCAGTTCCCGACTCCTCCTGTCCCGACTTCCTGTAGACGAGACGGAAGCGCTCCTCCGCGCAACTCGTTTCGATTGAACCTGCGATACATTGGTGGGGGTTGTAGGTCGAGCCTTGAGAGCTGCAGCCGCAGCAGCTGATGACAGAGATGGCGTTGATTCACGCCTTAGAAAGGCCGATGCGGCGGCTGTCGCAGCGTTGGGATTGGCAGTCTCCCGGGTCAACGGCTGAGATGAAAGCGCCATGTTAGCAACGTAAGTGTAATTGCGAAGAGGATGGAAAGGAAAAGAGAATTGGACCAAGAGAGGGAGAGTCGCATGAAGGGATAAAGGTCAAAGACAACAACCAAAGACAAATGCGGCAAGTCTCAACAGGTGAGCTTAAGTTAATGGCTTTTGCCTACCAGGGCGGGTTCCGTAGCGGGCCAAAAGCCAAAAGCCAAAACCGGTTTTATAGGAGCCGCAATAGTATAGTGAAGTGAAGTACTGCGCAGAGGAGGAAGACGGGCTCACCTGAGTGGGAGGACGATGCCTCCTTGAACCTCCAAACATGATGGGCTGGTTTGAGCTTGACTAGATCGAAAGCGGCGCAAGGCCAGCTCAGCTCAACAGACGGCTTGCATCAAGACCAAGGCCACGGAATTTCGGAGGTTAGTGAATAATGACGCTGAGATGTGAGTCAAGGTAGTCGTAGTAAGAAATGCTCTGTCGTGTATACGTCAGGATTAAATGGGATGGGATGGGTTGAGACGGAAATTAGTCTAGGGCTGCTAAAAAGTAGTTTGAGGAAGACTCCAAGGACGGAGACGAGGGAGGGAGGTTCCATGTCCATGCTCATTAGAGACCTGATGACGACAGGTATGAAGCCACTAACACTAGCCTCAATTAGCAGACCCCACCTACGCTAGCTTCTGGTATGTATTGTTTTTATTCTGGTGGTTCCAGGGCGCATTGCAGATGGAAAATCAAGGGTCCAATAAGCTAATTGTAATGACTTTGCTTGAAGTGATAACCATGTCATGTCATCTATCCAACTACGTACCCGAAACACGGAAGCCTCCTGTTACTCCCAGTCCACATAGACCAACACGTGGTTATCATCGTACAGACTTGTCTAACACAGTACACATTGGATACAACAAACCTCAACTTTCCGGTTTTTAGTAGTGCGATCACAAAGAGACCCCCGTCTGCTGCACAGATCCATCGATCAGTAATTCAAATTGTAGATCAGTGCCTTATCAGGTCCCGTCTCGGCAGGCCTCCAGCTTCTAGCTGCCGAGATCTACAAGATTGCTCGGCGGAATAAACATAAACAACCTGGGGGATAATCTTGCTTGGTTCTTATGTAGGTCGCTTGACCTGAGGCACGCGGCTCATTCAAAGCAGTACTGACCCACTGAGGGACTGTGGTATTGTCCTGTATCGGGATTCGGATGGAACCTGGGGACAATGGGAGTAGCCAGAGGACAACAAGACCGTAAAACATCCATACTACGTAGAAGCAAAGACATTGCTCAGTGCATGCGTTCAATCAGTTTTACAGAGCACTCTTTACTGATATCACCAACAGAAAACAACCGCTCTTGATCTACTCGATTCTTAACCATGCTATAGCCCCATCTCTCCGCATAACCAAGATCAAAACCCACCTCAAATCTCCAGCTGAACTAAACAGTCTTCTGACGTCACAACCTGACTAGGACGTTTCAATCGTAGCCGAACCTCTTTCATGCAATTTTGCAGCATTTGTCTGTGCACATTGAAAGGTTGGGACAGAAAAGCAATGTGTGGTTAAGAAATGTTGGAAAAGCTAGGATATCCCTGTTATCACAATGTGACTGCTTGGTCTGGCTGATTGAAACCAAATGCTGTTTGCGGTGGCACAAGCTGCAACATTCCTAACTATTCCTATTCCCTATCCTTAAACCAAATGCCACTTTCGTATCGTTACTGAGCCGCCTCCCCACCGAGTGGCTCAGTCTTTTGTTATCAACGCTTTCCCCAATAGTAAGAAGCAAGGAGTTCGTCGTAAACAGGGACTGCCCCTTTCTTCGTCTTCAATAGCAAGAGTGCCAAGTGCCCACCAGACTCAGGTGTATCCTCAGAGTGTCTTGGTTCACTGATATCTTCTAGGTGTACCTGCCCCTTTATAGCCTTGTTGGTCGACGACACACCCCCGATCATCAAGGCTAAAATAGGGAGTCCCGCGATTGCTGGGAGCAGCCCCTTCCACTGAATCATGCTTGCAAACTATGATGACTGGACCTCAGTCGGTATGTCTGGCCCAGTGCGATCTCCTGCTGAATTCGGGAAATGGTTCTCGTCCTCTCCTGACTGATTTGAATGGTTGTGGTTCATGCCCATAGATGTGCCACGCTCCTGAGGCGGGGTTTGGGCGGTAGCGTTCTCTCCCCGAGACGCAGACTTTTTACCGCCCTTTCTGCCCTTCCTGCTTTTCTCCTTAGCCTTTTCGAGGAGTCGTTTGCGATCAGCTTCTTCCTGTCGGCGTCTGCGGTCCTTCATCTCATACTGTCGGATCAATGCTCTGGGTGGTACTCCAAATATCATCTCGTACTCGCAGAATTCGCATATCCACCCGTTAGCTGTCTTGGCGGGATCGTGTCGCGCCTCTTGACGACGACGCCGTGCAGCCCTTTCCAGTGATCTGTCTAAACGTCGTTTGCTGTCTCGACGAGAACTTCCGGAGCCTCGACTAGCTGCAACGGAAGACCCATCATGATGAGCAACACTGCCAGGTGGTAGGGAGCCAGGACCAGCCTGAGTCGACATGCTGTGCTTACTCGCGTGACCTGGCGGCTATGTCAACAAGTGGAAGTCTCGATTATGCAATATGTACTCACCGGGCCACTGAATAGTGCCAGGAACTTGGAAATCACAGGTGAAAGTAAATTGGGTCGACGCTGGAGTCGATTTTGTTGCAGTAGAATGCTGCTGAAGCAGACTCACGTTCTCCTGTCCCTGAGGTCGAAGTTTCTCGGCGTTTGCGATGGCATTTGATATTATACCACTGCCCTCTTGCTCTGAGTTTGTGTCAGCAGCCGGAACTGAGTCATAAATAAAATGCGCAATTATTGAAAGAAACGGAGATCAAGGAATGAGGGAGAGAGAATCCCATCAGCTAAGCGGCAGTGCAAGTCGTCGCTGGAAGGAGTGTGGAAAATGATGTGCAAGTTTCCGTTCCGTTTTATGCTGTTAGCCGAAAGCGATGAAGGATAGTAGCAAAATCTCCAGGCACAACAACCTGTCCATAACGAAAGGCGATTCGGCATAATAGGTTCAGAAGCTCCGTTGAATGTCTACGCTGGCGACAAATCCACATGTGGGAGTTTGAAAACACAGCAACAGAGCATGAAAAAAAAGTAAAAGGAAAAAGAAAAGAAAAGAAAAGAAAAGAAAAGAAAAGAAAAGAAAAGAAAAGAAAAGAAAAGAAAAGAAAAGAAAAGAAAAGAAAAGAAAAGAAAAGAAAAGAAAAGAAAAGAAAAGAAAAGAAAAGAAAAGAATTGACGTACCGCCCGGAGCCCACTGAGATGCTGTGACTTTTGAGCCTCGTCCAGCCCACGCATTACTGTTGCCATCAGACAACGCCCGCAGCGGGCTTCTGCCGTTCCTTGAACGCCCAAGTCTGCCCCTTCCAGGTCCTGAGATTCCCTGGCTATTGGATGAAAAAGTGCCGGTGGTTGGATGTGAAGCTGAATGGGAGAGCGCTCGGTCGTTGTGTGATTCATTGGTAGGAGAATGTCCTGCACCAGCTGAAATGGCAAGAGAGCCTACCTCATTATTCAAGCCCTGAGTCCCATTAATCAAAGGGTCCCCCATAGAAGGAATTTTCCGCTTCTTCTTGTTGTTTGTGTTCTCAAATACATCATAACCATCCACAGAGGACGTTGCGGAGAGCGGCGGTTGCGGATTAGGGATATCGGGCTTTGAAGATCGTTGAGTACCACGAGTCAAGATCTCGGGGGGTGATCTAGTAACGAGAGTGCTTCGCAAAG
Organism: Fusarium redolens; assembly: GCF_020744475.1. Taxonomy (NCBI): domain Eukaryota; kingdom Fungi; phylum Ascomycota; class Sordariomycetes; order Hypocreales; family Nectriaceae; genus Fusarium; species Fusarium redolens. Next base: position 1,189,062 of record NW_025763666.1, on the reverse strand, counting down.
CCGGCTCATCATCATCGCCATCTGCCAGCCCCAACCCATTTCGTCGAGGGGTATAGTTGCGCCCCTCCTCCGCTCGTCGACTTTGTTGGGCTGGGCTTGTAGAACATGCCCTTGGTGGGCTCCCGTCTTCCCTGAAGTTGTATGGTGGGTAATAAAAGAGAGGCGTAGTTTCGTCAGTTGAAGGAGGATACGTTATCGTCTCTACGGTCCCAGGTGAGAGCTTCTCGCGCAGTCGACGTTTCGGTAACGGCCGAATCGGTCGGTCTGGGAACAGCGACGATACAGTATCTGGCGACATGTTGAGATTATGACCTGCGCGTGAACGAACATTTCTCGTTAGCACGTAGATCACCAGAACGATGAGGAGAATCGCCACAATTAAAGCGAACTTCGACATGGCGGCAGATGGTGATGGAAGGTTTGTTGGCACCGTCAGAAGCTGCTCAGCCCCGCTGGCAGTTGAAAGCAGTTGCAGAATCAACACCAGCTAGATTGGCAACCGACGGGCCAAATGCAAAGTAAACGAAAAGCGTACCCATCGAACATTTTATAGGATCTGTTCTAGACAGCGAAAAAGATGACAGTCGAAGGGCAAGCGCTGCCAAACGAGGGGTCGGAGCTTGTACAATTCGTTGGCGACAAAACAGATTCAATACTGCAATACCACTTATACAATCCGTAGAGAAAATCAAAACGGTGATTTGCAAAAGACTGGCTTGTCTCTTCAGAGCTCAGAGGGGTAAACTTGGTTCGGTCGGGCTCTAAAACGTTCTGTGTGCGGGTCAGAACATATCGTCGATATCACGACTGAGTGTTTGGCACTGGCACGAGTACCAGCTTGCACCAGCTCGGCCTCGTTTCGTACTTGTATCGATTCCTGTAGTAGGTATACGAATGGCTGCCAGACTCGCTCGCTCGTGGTCGCTCAAGGCCGGGGCTCGCTTACCCAGTCATGGACGGGGTGATGGAGGGGGGGGTTCGCGGACACGAAGGGACGCTTTTATATGAGCGCAGACGCCACAGTAGGCACAAAAGGAGACAAAATTTATGAAGCAAGAATTACCAAAGCGAGTAGCCAGAATAGCACAATGCGAAGTCCGATAACGCCCTCAAGGTTGCTGTATTTGAGTGTGATTGAATCACCAACTATCTGTGGAGGTGCTAGACAGGGCCGTTGGGAGGTGGCGGGTTAGGTAATCAGCCTGCCGCCTACCTAAAATAGTATTGACCATGACTGTCCCGCCTTCCCGTCATCTCCAATAAGAAAAAAAGACGATTGTGATTGGTGTTTACGATCTTGAGCTTCAACTGTACATTTTCTTCTATGTGTAGTCCTACCTATCCTGAGTACCTAGTATATTGGACTAGAGCACTGTGAAACTGTTTTGTGGTTACTCGAGGTGTCATCAGCTGCAGACAGGGTATTCAATATTTTCCTGATGTCACTCGTCAGGAGTTGCAGGGCATGCATGGTAGGGCAGTTAATATGGAAACAGCCTTTAAAGAAGCGGAAACGAACCGCTCTCGGAGTTTCTCATACTGGAGCTGGCCAATAGCCTTCTGATCACTAAGTTCGAAACTTAGCACCTGTGATGCGCTGCACCTCAGTGATGAGTGGGCACTAATGCTGCCCTGGCTAGCTTTTCTGTTCCAGTAAGAGACACCCGTAAACCCCAAAAGACCCCTGTATTCCGAGCTTGTTACTGAGCTCAGTCTGCACAAAAGCGCTATAACTTTATGTCCTGCAGGTAGACTTGCAGTGGTTCCATCGGCTTTTGCTTTGGGAAGGATCCCAAGCAAGTGAGGCCCGCGCCCACCTTCCTGCCCACTTTCCCACACCCATGCCCATGCCCGCGCCTCTTCTGGCTATCCTCCTCCTCCTCTTCCTACTCCTCCTCGTTCCGAAGAAAGCTTCCACCCACTCACTCTTCTCTCTCCCATACTCATTGTTACGGCATCTCTCCGTGTCATGACCACGGCGTTTTCACTCGGTCTCGATATGCTTACTTGCCAATCCCTCCTTCGATACCGTCGCCCTTACTCGACATTCTTCTTTCAGTAGTCGCACTCATCGCTGGTTACTACCCAGCTTTAACAATCTTTAGCACTTGCTCACCACTACCAATTCTCGCGATTTTCTTTCCTCTAAACTGCTCCGTCGGCGCCGAGAAGAACATTTCTACTCTATTGTGTTCCACGCGCCGTTAGTTTCGACAACCTCCCTCGTCCTCTTTCTTCCATTTTCTCCTCGGTCACCTCAGATCGGTGACCCGGCTCCCTCAATGGCACCACCCTCGCCGCGACGGTCATCAAGAGCCCGCGCCACCAATTCACAATCACAACAATCATCTGTATCCTCAAGCACGTCTGGTCGAGTTGAGCGGAATACGAGATCAGTCGCCAAACCCTCTTCCAACAAGTCCACCCCCAGTGCCTCTTTGTCCTCGGAGCCATTTGAAGATCTTGACGATACCCTCCTCGGTCGAAGGCGAAAGCGCAACCACGAAGACGAGAACGAGAAGACTTCTAAACCCGATACTTTTGAAATGGCGAATGGCAGCGATGACCTCCAAGAAGAGGAGGACGAAGCCGTTCGTTGTATCTGTGATGCAGAAGAATACCCGGGTCGCCCACCCGTGGAAGGTGCCGACCTGGATTTCTTCAATGCCATAGAATTTACTGAAGACGTTACCGGCTTCTTCGTTCAATGCGACATTTGTAAAGTCTGGCAGCATGGCGCCTGTGTCGGCATTTTTAGCGCTGAGAGCTCGCCCGAGGAATATTTTTGCGAGCAATGCCGCAAAGATCTCCATAAGATATATACTGCAAGCAACGGGTAAGTTGATTTCTCTGATCGATTTCTCTGCATCTTTCTTGGTCGGCAAGTCTGATGTTCGCGTTTGAAATTTCTGGTTGCTTTAATTCCCGGACGAAGCATCTTGTGCGCATCACCCTCCTATGAATCTAGGTACTGACATGTTTGTTTTCAGCCAAAAATGGTCCAAATATGTTCCCCATAACCGGCCGTCGCGCGCAACCTCTCGAGCCACCTCAATTGCTAAAGAAGGCAATCGTTCGCCCAAAATTGGCACGAGCAAGAACTCGCGTCCAACTTCCGCTTCACAAACCTCGAAACGTCGATCCACAATGAATAGCCGCGACCGAGCTTATGAAGACGAACAACTTCTGCGCGCCATTGAAGCGAGCAAAGAAGATGTCCCTCAAGATGGACAAGAAATCATGACCCGACGAGCGAAACGGGGACGAAGCGATAGTGAGGAGTCAATCGCCGTCAGTGCTCGGCCACGGGATGAAAAACTGGCATCACTAAGGAACCCAATAAGTGTAAAGCGACAGAGAACCAGTTCGATGTCGCCTTCACCTCCCACCGAACCGGTCGAGGTTCAAAGTTATAATGAATCAGATGAGGAGGTTAACACTCGCAATGGAGCCAAGAAAGCTCGTAACAACAAGAATCAGCGAACCAAGACCGAGAAAGAAGACAAAGAGCGCCAGCGACAGGAAGCCGCAGATAAAAGGAAAGGCCGTGCAGAAAGGCGACGAGGAGAGGGTAAGTTGGGCCGTAAATTCTACTCAAGATTGGTACTGATTATCGTACAGATTCTGACCCTTCAGAGGAAACACCTCCCGCCATTGCTAAACCTCCAGCCACCAAAAGCATCGAGACACCAGTCATCATGGAAACTCCTGCACCTGCGCCACCCGTTCCCGATACACCTCCCGCGAGCAATCAGCCCGTCTCAAGCACCGCCAAGCGCGGTGGCAGAGCCACGCATAAGAAGGGCAAAGGCAGGAACCAGTACACCAGGGATCGCGATGCGGATGGCGAATCCCCGGCACGATCTATGTCACGGGACATTCAAAAGAACGGCGAAGAACCCACCCCTACACACACGAAACCCACGAGTGAACATCGACATGGCAAATCAAAGCCAGCTTTGCACCACAAGTTGAATATGGTGGATATGAAGCGACGTGTTGGTGCCATCATGGATTTTATTTCAAGGACCCAAGTGGACCTTGCAGCAGAAGCAATCCCAGGCACGAACGGAAACGTAAGCAACGGAGGAGCATCGCCGCCAAAGTCCTCAGATTCCCATTCTGTAGGGAATGAGGATACAGCAGGCTCTTCTGGGACCAAAGATTTCAAGGATCTGAACTGTATAGAGATGATGGATGTTCTGACGCGAGATATGGTCAAGTGGCAGAATCAGTATACCTGACGGCAGCATTTTGTTTGAACAGGTCCATCGTGATGAGACAAAAGGGGCCTGCGTTCGATTCTTATTTAAGGCGTTTACGGTTAGGTGCATTCAGGGGCGTCACCAGCATCCGCAGGAGATGCAGCGGGCAAAGTTGTTTGAACTTGTCTATGTTCTGTGGTCGATGTTATTATTTCACCGGAACCACTTCACGAGGCGAAGATCCTCTCTGGTGTTCCGGCTATCTTTCTATATATACCCTAGTACGCCCCAAGGATTCGGTCATTGGCGTCTTTGCACAATTTGAGAGACATGGTAAAGGCATGGGGACAACTCGAATCAAGTTTGGCATGAGAAACAGAATAGGCTTAAATAGTGTACATGGAATATGCTCTAGTATACAATGTATGGTACAGAAATGAATTCCTGAACATGCTAAGCGCCTGCCTTCTCTTGTGCAAGTGCCTGTTTTTTCTGTTTCTTTGCTTGGTTCAAACTTAAAGGAGGATTGTCTATGGACTGCTGATGTTTCTCCGATCCCTCGTCAGATATATCGTCCAGCACGAACTTGCCCATTTTCCCCTGTCGCCATAAATTTAAGATTCTGGTAGCAGCTGATTGCAAATCGGGAACGCCTTTCAGCTTTATTAGGCCGTCTTTCAAAGCAACGGCGGTAAGGAACTCATGAATATCGTTGGTGGGTTCGCAGTATTTCTTATATAAGGTCGGCTTGAAGAGGTTCATCCGATAGAGGAGGTAGTCTACCAGTATTTCGTGTTGTATTAATCCGTCCTTTATGCCCTGGACGAGCGCAAATTTGAGCATAGTCTCGCCGTCACGGACATAAGGTGGGAAGACGCCAGGGGTGTCCAACAGAAATGCACCATTTAGGCCTACACCCTTCTTACTCTTCGACTCTGGGTCGAAGATGCGCACATTTGTGCCCATTTTGCGCGTCACGCCTGCTTGACCTCCAGTCTTGGCTACCTTTGGCGATTTTCTCGGTATGCCTTGGAACCGTACAGCGTTGAGCACTGAACTCTTCCCGACATTGGGCACTCCGACAACTAGGGCTCGCAAACCGAGTATTGAATCATGCGCTACGACAGCTTCCTTGATCTTTTTGAGTAGCTTAACTGTCGTAGAGGTTCTGTGTTTGTCCCAGAAGATGACATTATCACCGTACATCTTGCGCAGAGTGTTCTGGAGATTTGGTGTGTCTGTTGTGTAATCGCATTTTGTGTAGACGATGATTCGTTCGCACCCGCCTATGATGCGATCTAGATTGGGATTGTGTGATGTAAAAGGGATTCGAGCGTCGCGACATTCGAGGGCAAGAGAGATGTGGCTCTTCATTTTTGTCATATCGCTGAAACCCTTGGCATGATGACCGATATAGTACGTTTTCGGGATCGAGTTCGGTACGACAAAAGTTTGCCGAGGGACAAACTGTGCCATTGTGTCGATTCAGTATATCTTTTCGGATATATATCGTATGCGAAAGAGAATTGAAGATGCGCCGTTGACTTTGAGTTGGGTATCGTGGAGCATTGAGATGTGATGTGATGAAGAGGACCCTGAAAAAGAGGGCATGATGTAAATATGATTCTCAGCCTCGTCTTGGTGCCCCACCACAGTCAGCCTCGCCCCTCCGCACGTGTCGATAAGACTTAGTGATAAGAATAATTACGTCACGTTCAGCTCTAGGTATCGTCAAGACCCTGTTGAACCAATTGATATTGGAGAATTGCCCACGCGGTTTAGGACAAAGCATGGGGAGACATAAACAAAGTGCCGCCTCGCCCTTTACGGCACCGACAAGGGCAAAAGGTTGTAGAAAGCCAAGGAAAATCGTCAAAGCCAAGAAAAAGCCAAGACTGTGCTTTTTTACTGAACCGAAGCCATAGCAAGACTGGGAGAATAATAAGTTGTCTCAAAGCCCCCGGGATCAGGCGAATTTCCAATATGTGCTTCAAAACCATCATAGAAACGACCAATTCTGTCTTGTCTGTTGTATCAAGACCGACGTGAACAATGGCTGGGCCAGAGCCTATCCAAGACTCTATCAATGTTGAGCGGACGCCGACCATCACGCCAAACACTCAAAATGCCCCAGTTGAGGATGATCCATCGAGCCCTACCAACGGAGGTCGAGCATCCAGATATTTTACAAGACGGGGAAAACTTCGACCCTTTCGACTGCTCAAGGAAGATGTCATCAATCTCAAGAGTCGATACTTGTCAGATTGGCAGGTCTTCAATCAACAGGTGGTTGCAAGTGCAGTCTACATCTTCTTTACAAACCTTCTTCCAGGCATCACTTTCGCCAGTGATCTATACACGCTGACTGGCAAGTCGTGGGGGACCATCGAGGTTGTGTTCAGCACTGGACTTTGCGGCCTCGTCTTCTCTCTGTTGGTAGCATGTGAATGCCGTTTAATATGAAGACATACTGATAAGAGCCTCAAGTTTCTCAGGTCAACCTCTTACGATTCTGGGCGTCACAGGTCCATTCTCGGTGCTGGCTGAGAACATTTACGAACTATGCGAAACACACTTTCATGTAAGTCAATAATGCATGTATATTCGTATACGTGCTCATCATCTAACACCAATCAGGTCGAGTTTCTACCAGTCATGGCATGGTCCCTCATCCACGCTGGATGGATGCACTATCTCCTTGCCATCTTCAACGCCCATGACTGGACCATGCAATATGTCACCCATTTCAGTGCCGATATCTTCTCACTTCTCAACAGTGTCATCTACTTCCACAAGGCGGCCATGGAGCTGAAGCGAACCCATGCTCGAGTCTCCTTCGCTGCCTTTCTATATGCCGTTCTTGGAGCGGTGGGAACTTGTCTCCTAGCCATTTTGCTGTCCACCGCAAACTCGTGGAAGCCCATGTTCCATCGGTACGTTCGACTTGGACTTACGGAATATGCTGCTGCTATTTCCATCATTATCTGGATCGGAATTCCATATATCGGGGAACTGGCATCACTGGATCATATCCGACTCGAAGTCCAAACGAGCTTCCGACCTACGAACCCTGATAGAACGACCTTCTTTGTTCGCTTCTGGGAGATACCTATCGAATGGGTCTTCTTGTCCATGATTCCGGGCGCTATCGTCACGGTCTTGTTTTACTTCGACCACGAAATCAGCAGTATTATCTGCACCGTGGAACGATACGGAACCAAGAAGCCAGGTGGATATGCTTGGGATGTTGCTCTCTTGGGAACCACTACCATTCTTTGTGGCATTCTGGGTATTCCTCCCGCAAACGGTCTGTTGCCTCAAGCACCCCTTCACTCAGAATCCTTGATGCATTATGTCATTGAGAGTCCTCCCGCAGAAGAATGGGAGCAGCCAGATTCGCCTCGGCCCGTCGCAAGGACGTATGAGCAGAGGTATTCTCACTTCATCCAAGCTTCTCTCATTCTTATCTTTGTATCTCCCCCGCTACAAAAGCTGCTGGGTCTCACTCAGACGTCAGTGCTCGCTGGCCTGTTTCTCTTTATGGGCTACCAGTCTCTATCTGTCAACCCTATTCTTGAGAGAGTTGTGAACCTACTCACTCCGCCATCTGATCTCCCTCCTCTGCCCGACAATGTTAGCTGGTTCGGTATTCACATGTACACAATCACACAGATCATTATGACAGGCATTGTTTTTGGGGTGACCCTGACAGTTGCGGCCCCTGCATTCCCTCTGATCATCATCGCTTTAGTTCCCGTCCGATTATCGCTCATGAACCGCGTGTGGAGCCGTGAGACGTTGCGATTAGTGGATGGATGGGCTTGTCGGGAGGGCAAACCGGAGGATTCGGATTCAGAGACGATGCAGGTGCAAGGATCAGGAGACGAGGAGAAGGCTGGGGCTTGATTTGATTTGAGATGAATGCATCAGAGTCCTGGGGGTGAGACAACATATCGTTGCTAGGAACAGAGGTCAGAATATATGTATATGTATACAAAGATTAGACTTTGCATGAAACCCATATATGAAGTAGATTCATTCGTCAGCCCATGCATGCCTCTAGTGTCTTTGACATGATAATAGGATTACCCCGCAGGAACTGCAATCCAGTTCACTCTTCTCTCTAATATCAACTCTCTTATTCTTATTCAAAACATTCGAGTGAGCGACCGCAACGTTGATTCATATCACAGTTTGAGTAGGGATCATACAGCCCTGAAAAATACAACTCATGTCATTGGACCCTCGCCGGCGATCGGATCACCAACAATTCAACAACCTTAAAGTGAAACACTTCTAATCAAAAGGAATATGACAACGTCTGTGCAGGGGAAATCTGCGCTTGTCACTGGCGGCGGCTCCGGTATACACACGCCAAATGCATAGACATACAAGGAATTATATTGACTAACATGAAGCCCAGGTATCAACTTGTGCTTTGTTCGTCTACTGCTAGGCAGTGGATGTTCGGTCCTTATAGCCGATCTCAAATTACGGCCCGAAGCTGAACAACTCCTGAGGCAATATCCGTTCCCCGGTGTTGACGGCAAAGCTGGGGTCTTGTTTCAAGAAACCAACGTTGCATCTTGGTCACAGTTGACGGCTGCTTGGAAGACGGCCTTAAGAAAGTTCACAACTGTCGATATTGTCGTTCCAGGTGCTGGTCTGTTTGAGCCTCAATGGTCTTCCTTCTGGGAACCACCTAGGACTGAGAGTAATGAGGATAGCGTTTCTCGAGATGATGCCAATGCGGAACCTGGGCATTATGCAGTGTTGGATGTGAACTTGGTATCTCCCATTCGGCTCAGTCAACTAGCTATCGGGCATTGGACAAAGACGAAACAGAAGGGATGCCTTGTACATGTTGGCAGTATGGCAGGTTACTTAGCTGGCATCGCAACACCCTTGTACTTTGCGAGCAAGCATGGGTTGCATGGGTTTGTGAGAGCATTGGGAGGACTACGTGATGAACTTGGTATTCGAGTCGGCTGTGTTGCTCCCGGTGCAGTAGAGGTAAGCCCATCAAGTCTTTGTGAGCCCTCGGGTGGCTGCTGATGTATGGCTACCACTAGACTCCCTTGTGGCATGAGGATCCAACCAAAGCAGTCATGCTAGACGAAGATACAGCTCTCATAGATCCTCTAGAAGTGGCCCAAGGCATGTGGCAACTTGTCGTCAACCCAGAGTATGGTAATGGCACCATCCTCGAAGTGACCAAAGGGGAAACGAGAGTTGTGCCTCTCTTCAATGCGCCAGTTCCCACTGGTGAAGGCATTATGGTACCCGGATATGAAGCTTCTAAGGACGCTTTGTATGCAAAGCTCAAAAATAAGGGCTTGGATGTATGAGTGACTGTGTGTCACCCAAGTCCTCCTGACAGAATGCCGTCGGTTGTTAAACGGGCATGAATCGGATATCATCAAGAAAACTCTGTACAGCCCCAGATACGCATCAGAATATTATAGATACAGTGACGGTCACCAACGCATTTGAACGTCCTGATCTGTGCTTCACATTACGACACAAGCAAGCCGCGGGCGGGCGGAACTATCACAGATCTCTAGTCAGCCTTCCCTGCGCATGGATCAGATCAGGGACCGTGGATAGTAAGGATCTGAGGTTCAATTCTTCATAAGCCTCATATCCAATGTAACAAAAGGGAGACTTCCCTCTAGTAACGGAGCTTTGACCAATGTCTTGGCGTGTTGTCTCCAAAAACTCTCCTTGTTTTCTCTTAAGACAGAATCACCTATCTGTACAAATTCCTCTTTAGAAATAGATGTGTAAAATCCAAAAGAGCATCCGCGGCATGCTCTTTACTGTCACCTCCCAAAATATTTCAAGAAAGTAGCCTTATAGCTCTCACAAAGAAATAATAATCTGAGATGATTCTCCGTATAGTAATAACAGGGGCCGTTCAGGTGATGGTGGCAAGTAATAAATGACAAATAGTGACATGAAACCCGTAACATGACCATGATACACTGCATTGTAGTATCATAGCGCATAGCATAGACAACTAAAGCAATGCCAAACAAGAAGAAAACAAATCCATAATTCGCACACCGGATAAGTGAGCTCGCGAAACGAGTTGGGTATCTTGATGAGCTGCCTTCATCACACTGCACTGCTCTTGAATCCTCCTCTCCCCATTCCCCCCTGCTCCACTGCAGACACCCTTTCCCCCAAGACATGGGCTGAAAACATCCGCCTCGTTGCGCAGAAAACGGCTGCGGTAGAAGAAACGTGTTTTCAAAAAGGGTTGGACCGACCCATGTTATGCTGCTGCTACTTCTGGCTCGATCGATAATAATAATAAAAATAGGTGTAATGTGTTGTCTTGTCTCAATTTCTGGTCTTTGAATATGTAAATAGTTGAAAGGGAAAAACGGGGTGGCTGTCCAGCCATTATTGGCGAGTCGAGCACGGCAGGCGCATTTGGCTCTAGGTGTCGTATGAAAACGTCGATCTACTTAATGTTCTTGAAAAGATCAGAACCTAAGCTTCCGTTGTCCTTTTCGAGGTCGGTCAATTCGGGTATCATGGGAGGCGGCGGGCCGGATTGCTTCTTGGGTGTCGGTGCACGAGGACCCTCGTCCATAAACATGGTACTGGCTCGTTTGTTGGGGATCGTCTCTCCGGTTCTCATGCGTCTGAACCAGCCGCTGGTTCTCCTAGACTTGCGCTCGTCGAGATAGCTTGCACCGCCCTGGCTGTTAGGCCGGGCAAGGCCACCAGCGCCGGCGGCTGGGACACTTGCGTTCGATGATATCTGGCCCTCTGCATAACTGTTATTCAACATGGTTCTACTGAATAGGCGACGGATGCTGCCTTGGCGGCTTGAAGCAGCTGGGCTCAAAGGAGCATCCTCGTCGGCGTAGCGTTTGGTTCCAGCGAGATTACCATTGGAAGAAGCAGTAATGCTTGGCTGAGGTGTGTTCTTATTGACGTCCTCGGTGACACTGCTGTATGTATCCTGTCCTGGCTCCTTTTGGGATTCGTCCTTGGCTTCCTTGACGGGTGGAGGTGTCTGTGGAGGAGTTGGGACCTTCTGCACAGGTGATTCCGGAGGCGGTGGGATATTGGTGCCGTCTGTGATACTACCAAAGTTGAGGTTGAGAGCGGGCAGCTGGAATCGCGAACCTCCGCCGCTCTTGCCAAAAAGAGACGACATGATGGAAAATAAATCGGTGATTCGTGCACGATACGATACAAGGCGGATCGGACGGAGAATGGAAGAAGGCAGGTCGATGGCGAGGGCCCGAATTCGGAAAGGGGTATTCAGCAAAGAAGGATAGGCGAAGCGAGGGCCAAGGAGCTCAAAAGAGAATTGAAATGGCAATCAAAACTCTCAATGAAGCTGTAATTGATGACTGGGATCCAGCAAGCGGGTTAAGATGACGAAGCTGAGTCTCAAACTCCCCGCAAGAACAGGGCGAAGAGAAAGGAGAGTTCTAGTCAACGGCTCTGGCCCGACCAGGGTGAAGAGGTACCGCAGAATAACGAGGCAAGGTACAGACGCAGACAGCACAGTGCTGTAGCGTAGCGTAAGGTAAGGTAGAGGTGGAAAATTGGAGCAAGGGTCTGGTGGCTTGTGGTTGACTGCAAGTTGCAGGGATTCAACACGCGGCGTGGCGTGCTTTTTTGGGAACAAGGACGATGATCCTAGACGTGGGGAGCAATTGAGGCGATGTGCAGTTGATGTAGAGATATTTTGAGGCTGTAGATGTTGTAGGATAGAAGAGAGAGAAATTGAATGGAGAGGAGAGAGGGAGGAGAATATGTTCACAGGAGAAGAATTGGTACAAGACGGGGTCTTAGGTAGGAGGAAAGAGCCATAGAGCCATATGGTAGGTACAGTACGACCTTCCTGATGTAAGTGGAGAATGTCGTGGCTGGCAGCGAACCTAATAAAGCTACTTTGGAGGTACTTTGAGCTCTCAGTGCCACACAATTATTTCCTTTTCAGACCTTGCCCCTGAGAGACTGCAACGAGCCCGCTCTTCCCTGGACCCTGCTGGAGCCACGCGAGTTGGGCATCTTTTGGCACACAAAGTACTGCTTAGTGCCTGCGTTACCAGAAATGGTGATTGGTCTAGTCGCCATGGGGGATAGCGGCCCCTCTTGCAGCGTGTGGCTGTCAGAACTTACAGGTACCTTGAAAGTACCGACTTTGAATCTTGGAAGCCATCATGCAATCACTCAAGACCACGGGACAGACCGAGACTATTGAATAAAATGACACCAAATGGCGAACGATTCCGAAGCAATAAGGTTGAATCAAGTCTGCTATGTACTCGTAATATATCGGAAACTCAAAAAAAGAAGCACCGATTGATCGCTGATTTGATCACATAAGATTCGAAAGTCAATTCATCATATTCACTGCTCCCTTGTCTTTTCTCCCTTCCAACTCCGAGAAAACACCCTTTTCTTAACGCCACAGACGTGTGTCAAGACTCGATGAACCATCCATTCGATGGAGAGAAGAAACGTTGGCGCCAACATGTTTCACCCGGGCCTATATCAAACGGTCCATGTCGATAATTGAGGTAGTGAAGAGCTGTTATCTGTCAATAGTGCTATACCATTGACCATATTCACAAGCTGCCTTCTTGCCGAGATTACTCTTCGGATAGCTCGTATCTATCATCACAAGTACCTTGGCACTCGAGGCGCAGTTTCAACACAACGACTCAAGCAGCAGAAAGAAATTCTTGGTTGGACTGGATTGCGTTTCCACGGGAGACCAGGAACCCGCTCCAGAGGCTAAAACATGTTTCACTCACGGCACGATTGTCTTGCCTTTTTTTTTGTTAGAGCGATTCAAGATCGGACTATGACTATCCTCCCTTTATCGTGCATAAGAGAAACAAGTTATAGGATCAACCTTTTTACTAGTCTAGGTATCCAACCCTTGGGGAGTAAGAAAACTTCTGACATAAGGTATAGTGTCAAAAATAACTACCTAAGTCTAAGATTTACTAAAACTATACTAAATGTACCTAATAAGTCTTTTTGTCACTTAGGATAGAGGTCCTAAGTTTTCTTGCCTCCCCTAGCCAACCTCCAGCATCTGCAGTAAAAGGCTCTGATCCCTTTGGGCCGTTACTCACCATTGCGAGTCATGACAGGAGAAGTATCGTCAAGTACCTCAGCTTTTCACAGCCGCCTAAGCTAGCGCAGTCAGACAATTCTCGTTCCCTATTCAAGCTGTAGAAACTCTGCCGCTATTCCCAATCTTATCTCATGTGTTACCAGTCTCGTCGACATCTCCCGATCTAGGAAGGCCCCCGCGTTCCACAAACGCGGGATTGGATCCGTTAGTCTATCCCACCCACATTCGATTTGGGCCTTGAATTTGGACTTGGACCCTCCAGAATCTTCAGAAGGTCCAGAATTTCTGTCTCTCTGGGATTCGGTCCCGTTTATTCGCATAATCTAATTGGCTTATCAACATTTCACGTCATAGAGCTTGAATCGTTTTGAACCGAGCTCGGCTGAACTTGTTTCGTCAAGCTTGAATCAAGCATCAACGTCAATTGAAGAAAGGCAATCAAGTATCTTATTTCAGTTTGACAATTGATATAGACCTTCATCATGGCTAGCTCGCAGTGTCTGCGCCTCAGGCCACTCGCTTCGGGCCTTGCGAGGCCTTCGGCTAAGCTTAGTGTTCAACATATGACCCGACTTCCCATAATCGCGGCACGATATAAGTCGGGTCCTTATGGCTACACACAGGCCAAGGCTCTTGTCTTCTCAAAGCCTGGAGACCCAGATAAAGTTCTCAAGTATGTACATTAGGTATCTCACCGTAGACAAAACTGACAACTGTCAATAGACTTCACAGTCACTCTGTCTCCCCCTCCATTCCCTCGGATTCGGTCCTCGTCCGAACTCTCGCTGCTCCCATCAACCCCGCCGATGTCAACACAGTCCAGGGAGTTTATGGCTCTATGCCTCCCTTTACCAACCTAATTGGCACCGCTGAGCCTTCTGCCATTCCTGGTAACGAAGGTGTTTTCGAGGTCGTTTCTACAGGCTCGCCCTCTTCCTCGCTACAGAAAGGCGACTGGGTCATCCCCGCCATCGGCCAGTTCGGTACTTGGAGGACACATGCCATTGCTGAGGCCGATAAGTTCATCAAGATCGATAAGGAGGGCTTGACGCCTACACAAGTCGCGACCGTCAGCGTCAACCCATGCACCGCCTACCGCATCCTGCGACATTATGGACCCAGTGCTGGGCTTCAAGCTGGTATGGGCATGCGCCCCCTTGAAGTTGGCAGTGGTCAATGGTTCATTCAGAATGGTGCCAACTCTGGTGTTGGCCGAGCTGCCATCCAGTTCGGAAAGCTCTGGGGCTTGAGGAGCATCAACGTTATTCGCGATCGCGAAACACCCAGGGCGACAAACGCTCTAAAGAAGGAGCTTCAAGACCTAGGCGCAGATGTTGTCGTTACCGAAACCCAGTTCTTAGCTCCCCAGTGGAAGGATCAACTAGCACATATCACCCGCAAGGGCCGTGAGGAGATCGGTCTAGGTCTTAATTGTGTTGGAGGCAAGTCAGCAACCACCATCGCTCGATCTCTTGGCAAAGGCGCTACTATGGTCTCTTACGGTGGCATGGCTAAGCAGCCAGTCTCACTACCCCTTGCTCTTCTTATCTTCAAGGACGTCCGTTTCCTTGGTTTCTGGCTCAGCAGACTCAATGAGGAGGACCCTACCGGCAGGAGACATGCCATCAACGATATTCTCCAGCTCATTCGATCTGGCCAGTTCCGCGACGTCCCTATCGAGGAGGTTAAGTGGGATTGGGAGACAGAGGAGGAGACTCTGCGCAAGGCTGTACAGCAGGGTCTTGAGGGATTCCGTAAGGGTAAGGGTATCTTCACATTTGGCGAGACATAAGGGGGATAAAAAGCTGTGAGTAATAGTATAACGTACATCGTGATTTACTGGTTCGGCCGGTCCCACATGGACAGTTGAAGCAGATCACTACAAAGTGTGATAGGTAGCCACTCCTTAAACCATGTGAGGGGTATAACAGACTCGAGTCCTTAACGAAATAAATGACAAACGTGAATAATCAGATCACTGGTTTATTGCCTGGCCAAAGCTAATATATATTATATAAACGCCCCAACTCCTTTCCCCCATGTCATCAGCAATCATTCTATGCCCTGAAAGCCTGTGCCCACTCATGCAGCTTGTCAATGACAACAGGAGCGTAAGATGTTTGGGCTTCCTCAATGATCCGGTCAAAGTGACTCAGTGCCTCTTCTTCACTCAACTCCAAGTGGAAACGGTCTCGGACCTTGAGCACTGCCTTATCAGGCTCAAGTCGGATATCAGGGATATTGGCATCGACCATGAGACTAAAGAGATTGAGAATAAGATTTGAGTTTTTGCGTAGTGCCGTGAACGCAAGGAAGCAGTACTGTTTGAACTGCTTGTAATACTCTGAGTTCACGCCACCCATGCAATCCACCATCTCCTTGGACAGCTTCATCAGAGGCGCAAAAGGCTTGGGATCTCTGCCAAGAATGTAGCCGAAGTCGGCATGGAAGAAGTGGCCGTCAGGTGCAAGAAGCAGATTTTCCAGGTGACGATCGCCAACGCCGAGGATATAAGTGATGACACAGTATCCTGCACAAGACCTAACATATGTGTCTAAGGTTTCTTGTCGGACTCCAAGGGGTTGATTGTCATCCGGGTTGTGGTTCTTGAGGTAGGCCAAAGCTGGGTTGTTTTTGAATTTGCCGGCGATACTTGACAAGCTTTGAGATTGTACAAACTGCGAAGCGCCCGCAGAAGTACTCGTCGCCAAGATCTTGTAGGGTGACAGCTTGAGATCAAGGTTCTCTTTCTGCAGCAGTTGATCCATAAGAGTGATGATCTGGATAACAAGCTGATCCTGTCTAAGATCATCACCCAGCTTGAAGATAATGGCATATGAGCTCCCGGTTGTTGTCTTGAAGGTGCACTTGAACGGGTTGAGTGAAGACTTGAAGACGACTGTTTGATCTGGTATGATGCTCGTAATCAAGACTGAAGGGTCAAGTGGCATTGGTAAAGGCGGATCGAATGATAACAACTCGTTCTTGGGATCGGCCAGAAAGTGCTTAACTCGGTCGACCTTCTTTGGAATTGATTCATTCGAGGTTTTGACCTCTTGAGCAATCCTTGAGAGAATGGCAACCAACTCTGCTTGTCGCAAAAGAGTCTTGCGCGTTTCCTGGCCATCAGGCTGTTTGACAAGCTCGGCCATGAAGTCGTATGCGACCTTGCGGTAGATGTTGCGGTTATCAATACCTTGCTCAGGGCTGGCGTCATCGCATTCAACCATAAGATACCAGTGGAAATAGTTGCCGAGTAGAAAGTTGGCTGCTGCACGCTGGATCAAGAAACGGGCCAGGGATGAATCGTGGCTACTTTCCTCGTCTGAATCTGCTGATATGTGCTCATACTTGAGCGCTTGAACAAGTTGAAGAAGATAAAGCAGGAGTTCCTGGTCGTCAGCTTTTCGCAATCTGTCTACGGCATATGACCGCACAGCAGAGTTATCGAAGGATGGCCCGAGGAGCTCGAGCGCATCGTCAACATCAATCGCAGTCCAGCGACTGAGAACTTGAATAGCTTGTCTCGCTTCACCCTGATCTCTCCAATTGACAGATTTGACAAACTTTGTCAAAGCCCTCTTGTCTCTGGTCAGATGATAACGGAACTTCCATACCAGATCTGCCTCCTCTGGGGTGAGGACATGAGTTGGAGAATATGACATGATGAGATTTAGTTCATCTCGAACCTTGGCATTCGGTTTCAAGTTCTTATCGATGATGCCGTGCCTATACGAGCTTCTGAATAGTCTTCGATGCTTGGCCTCTGCAGGGTTGTCCCTGTATCCAGCTTCAGGATCATAAACTTTGATAAGCCGTCTCCCTGGTGCCGAAGAGCTCTCACCCACGGCATTGATGCCTGGGCCGTAATGAACCTCTGGCTGACGATTTGCGAGGCTTGCCTGCGAAACCGACAGGTTCTGGAGAGCTGAAATCGGGGGCGGATCGTATTCGTGGTCAGCGAAGACGACAGGAAAATCGAAACGTGGTAACTCCACGTTCAGTAAGAATGTCGACTGTCCAGGACGTCCATCCTTGTTTTCACCATCTTGATTGTCTGGATCGTTCTCCCCGTTGATAGCTCGTTGTCTCTGGAGCATTTTCATTGACGATTTGGCAGCTTGTAGGCCTCGTTTCTCAAAGCTTCGAAAGACCATCTGATCCAGCCAGTCAACCCGAGGTATCTCGCCCATCTCGTGTTTCTTGAACAAGGTCTCCATTCGTTCTAACTCCTCTGCATCCTTATCTAGTGGAGGGACTTGCCCTTTTCGCGTTGGTTTCTTTTTCGTCGAAACCAGTGCGGGTGTTGTTGAGCTATCGGTACCGTCTGCATTCTGGTATCGGTGAATAAGACACTTTTGTCTTCCCTTCTGTACTTGGTTGTCCTCGTCAAACATGGGCAGCGTCGTACCGCCAAACGGAATAGCATGGCCTATTGCCCCTTTACCTCCAGTCGGTGATAAATCCCATACTGTTATAGCCAAACATGAGTTTGCTGGTAAGGAGTCGTATGTGATAGGCAACTGTAGCCACTCATTCCATCTAACTTGGTCAATATATGCGCTATCACATTCGGGGGATATCGTACTTTCGCTCGGATCGAAAAGGTTTATAGGCGGTCTGAACAGGGACAGTCAAGGGTTTTGATCCAGCCCAAATCTGGACTGTGACATAAAGGTCAGAGTATGGGCTAACAGCTCTTGTTAGCATATCGCGAAGGTCACGGTAGTGGGCAATGTCGCGCACCTAATGTTAGAGCCAACGTGGCGCAAGTCGGGTCGCTCGAGAAGAGTTGAGTACTTGAAGGGAGGTTCGTCGCCCTCAAGGTTCATTCTGCCAGAAGTCAGCTTCAGCATCCCCATGATGGAGGGGTTCGAGGGGCATTACATGCGAATGGTCACAGGATGGTGGACATCCTTGGAACCCGCAAAGGAGAACGGGTCCATGCGCCCGTACTCAGACATGATGCGCTATGTCATTCTGTGGAAATAGAAGGGAGGTGGATGATGCGTGGAGAGAATGAGAGCTATTGTTAGTGTTGGAGGTTTTGAGTTGCGATATGAACATAGGCACGAAGGTAGTGGCTGGTGTTGAGGTGCGATAAGATAAGGTAGGGTGACGTTCACAGCTCAGCTCAGCTCACCCACTGTGGAGAAGATCACATGGGACCCCTAAGCCCCGTCATAAGGTCTACCTCAGCTTAGGTAGGTTAGCACTCCTAGGCACTCTACCTAGCGCTCCGAGTTTGACTGTTCGTCAAAGCCAAGATTCATTTACCTCCTCGATCAGCAACCGAAACAGAAATGTTTCTCTTATCCACGTACTTTCCTACTCAATCATTGGTTGAACCACTAACCAAGTTTTTGTTTGCTTGTCTACGAATTCCCTCTTGTGGCTAGTTCCTTGATCAGCTGCCGTTACTGCTTGTTCGGAACCTCTACTACCGGACTGAGGATTGACACATTTTTGCTTTTTATCTGGCTACTCACTTCCCAGTCTGTAATGACTATTGATGAAATTTTCTCGTATCTTCATCAACCAAGCAGCGGCATATGTAAAAACTCATTTCCCGAATATCAACCAAGATACTACGTAGCATTGCTAGTCGAGCTATAAGTGCCCCTGAATAGCCAAACATAGACATGGCAATGGCAATTGTCGATGCCTAATGACCCCAGACTTTCTTATCCATCCCGTCGGCCGACTAAATTGACCAGTCCCCAACATTGGTTCACTTGATACTACGTAGCGACCCTCTGCGGCACTTATCCCGATCCGCGGTCCTGTCCCATAGCGGACATGGATATTGCATAGCTAGGCGCATCCCAAACTTCAAAGCGCATAGCCCAAACCTAGAAGCCACACTATCATCCCCATCAATCAATGAATTTCCCTCGGGGACATGCGCCAAAACTTTAGGTATTTCGTATCCTGGCCTAGCAAGCCTAGCATCTGAGCCTCCTTCGCCTGCAGGTCTAAGAGCACCTATCACGTGCGGCCTTTTGAGGCGTCATAACTAATCTCAACAGCCTTCAACTCTCGGACTCGATGCTTTCTCTCTCTAGAGCATTGTTCTCTGCTGCTTCAACTCATGACACGGCATCTTCTCGCCCAACGTAGGCCAACATGTCTCTTTCGAGACGCACCGATGCCGCCTCCAAGTTTACGTCGTCGGGGAGATATACCCCAGAGGCCATGATAGTCATAGTACGACCCCTGTCGAATTCGATACTCGAATCCCCATTTAACACGCCTTATAGACATGTGCCACTATCTCGCTGTACAATGGCATCGAGCTGCTTCTCCTCATCTTGACATCATCCAGGCGGCACAACGACCTCTTCTCATGGAGTCTCGCCGTGGCTTCTATCGGTGTACTGCCGTATGCCACTGGTTGGCTGGTTCGCTATTTCGATGTTATAGGAGACGTTGCAGACCTGCTCATAAACGACATTGGCTGGATACTCCTGACTACCGGCCAAGCTCTTGTTCTATATTCTCGACTCAACTTACTCGTCAAAAACGTCACCATTTTGAAGGTTACCAAATGGATGATTATCCTCAATGCTATTATATGGCACACAACAGTTACGGTTCTCTTGTTTGCTATCAGCACGCAACAAAAACTCGACCGCAACGGTGCCTTCATCAAGGTTCAAAAAGTTCAGTTGGCATTCTTTTGTGCGCAAAATTTCCTACTTTCAGGTCTTTACATTTGGAAAACGATGGAGATCATCAAGAGAAAAGAAGCCGAAAACCAAACCACTCGAATAATCTGGCACCTGTTTGCTATAAACGTGGGAATCGTGCTAGTCGACGTCACCCTCCTCGCTGTAGGCTTTACCAACAATTTCCTTTGGCAACAGGGCATAAAGGCAGTGGCCTACTCGGTAAAGCTCAAGGTTGAGTTTGCTATACTCGGGAAACTTCGCGATTATGTTCACAAGGGAGGAGAACTGATCGGTGCTGAGCGTCCTATGTTTGGATTCGTAGAGATGGAGCCTGAGCCTCCCTCAAGGAAGCAATCGACACAACCATCAGCTACCCCTGAGGCTACACATTTAGAAAGAGTGAGGAAGCAGTCGAACATTTCTGCTGCGGAGTCGTCGCGCAATCGAGAGTTTATGCCTGATGAGATCGTGACCGATCAAAGCGAAGGTATCAAAAGGCGTACACTGGATAAGGGTAAAAGTAAATGCATGGATGATTGTTGCAATACTGGCGTTTCGGCTTCAAAATAGTATTATACCCAATGTTTAGTCAATGTTCGAAATTTTAAATCATTATAATCTCTTAAGGCCATAATACAATATTACAATTTTTAAGAGGTAATAAGTGGTTCATCCTTGGAAGACTATTAGACTAGTCGGTCAATTAATCAAAGAAATTCTCAGACATATCTACACTATTTTTACAAATTACTACAAATTTTTGTATACCACTCCCCAACTCCCTAATGCTCTACTCGCACATTGTCATCGTCTCATCATTCTTTACATCTATTTGTGTCCCTGGAGATGCCAGTCAAACACCTTCATAAACACATCCTTTCCATCCCCCTCCAGAACATCTCCATGGCAAGGAATCATGGTATGAAAGTCCCACTTGGCGATTTGCGCCATACTGTCGTTGAAACTCTCGCGGTTCTTGGCGAGAAGATACCAGTTGAATCGCTGTAACCACTTGGTGTCGCCACGAGGGTTCTGGACACAGGCGAAGAGCTTGCCAACAGCTCCATCTGCGGGCAATTCTGATTCGGGTACCTTACTGTACTGCTCAGTGGGGGGGAGGTTGAAGAGAAGGTCGGCCTGAATGAGGACTTGCTCGGGCTTGTAGAAGAAGACAATCTCAAGGTTGGCGTGGCCGTCAACGTATTCATAGTCGAAATCGGCATCAAACTCGGGATCAATCTTGATTTCCCGCTTGTTTTCTTTCTTGAAGACGACAGCAAACTCATCGTCGTTGATCTTGGGATCATCGGTCTGCTTGGCGCGCTTTTCTGGCAGACCCTCTGGGCCGATGATCTTGGCTGAGGGATACTCCTTTTTCCACTCAGAAATGAAGATGTGGTGCTCATAGTCCAGAGCAACGATATAGCGGACATCGCCTCCCATCTCCATGACTTTGGCTTGAGTGGCTTTGGTGAGTGCGACTGGTGAGAAGATGGCAAGGCCTCCAGAAGTGAGCTTGACTGTTGAATGTCAGTATTGCGCGGAATTACTTATGGACAGAAGAGCATACATACCAAGAGTGCCTCGGCCACCAATCTTGACCTTTCCAAATCGTGAAAAGGGGACTGAGAAAGTGGCAATGTTGGGGGTGACATTGCGAATGACCATGACATGATCAGGGTCTGAAGGGATGAGTTTGGACGACATTTCTGCTGAGTTGGACGTTTCTAATTGTGCACTGAATTTATGTTTCTGTGCTGGTAGAGTGAAAGAGGTTGTGAGTTTGGGTCTTTTGATTGATGATGTCGCAATACGAGGTTGAAGATGTATGACGTTGAAGTCGTGTGTTAAAGTCTGTTTAAATGCACGTGAAAGCAGAAAGAATCTTTGTTGCTGTTGCTGTTGTTGCTGGAATAATCTGGATGCTTTGAAGTTTAAGTATTGAATTCGGGACGTTGAACGTATCATCACGAGTAATTGTCATCCAATGTCGAGGCGGAGCTTGAACTTGAATTGGTAATATGCCAGTTGAGAATTGGTCTTTGCATTTCTTCAATGACATCAACATTCCGATCCATGCAATCGGCCGACTCTGTCTGAGTTGGCCCAAAACCCTGGAAATCGGGGCTGCTAATTCAATGCATTAAAAGTGGATACAATGGAGCAACATGTGAATATTTGAAATATCTTACTTCTGTATTGCTCTGTAATACGCTGCATTTATGCCGGGATAAAGCACAACCCATTCAATTCTCTTATCTACTACGTACTTAGCTAAGGTAGCTTCCCCTGACAAATAGTCTAGGAGGGGGTTAATACGGTTAATACGGTTAATACTGTAAAGTTGCCAGCAGCTCACAATTGAGTGATTCCAAATAGATATTCTTTAGCTTAATCCATCCGGCATATTACGTCGCCCCGAGAGCCCGGTATCTGAACCTCGGCTTCATACAGGACTTTGAAGGCGTATTTTGTCTGCAAACCCTTGTTAAATCCGTCGTAGTCGTTAAATAAACGAATCTAGCTGGATTATATGGAAGCTTGTCAGTGCGGATATTATAGTCATAAACGTAGATAATTCAAGACTCAAGATAATATTATATTTTACAGTATCGACAATGTAGACTCAACTCTTAAAACCAAGAGAACATTAGGTGCAAGCCTCAACCAAACACGACGGCTAAGAACCGTGCAAAAGTAACCACATATATATAATCGAAAGCGACTGTCAACAAACAAAACCAATAATCCAGCAAAATCCACTATCCTTGCCATCGGCTACCTGCCAGGTTGTATGTCCTGATTAGATTGCACTTCCGACCTCTCTTAGAGACGCCCACAATGAACCGAGATGCTGCATAATGACAGTCAGAACGGCCAACATCCAGGATAGCAATACTCCCGGAAGTCCAAAGAGGCACTCCAACGAGCTCGTATAATAAGAGAAGGCAGTTGATATCCACCGCGGTTGCATCGTCATGTATATCAACATATGCTCCCTCGTCTGGCCGTTGGCAATATACCACAGTTCTCTTTCCTGGCCTACCTCTAACCACCAACCAAGAGTAAACAGGAAGAAAACATGGTTGAGGACAAAATAAACGGCCTCATGCCTGGGTAGGTTAGGGAATATCAGCGCTTTGCCGTCGTTATCCACGTTCCTACGCCTGACGAGACGGCGATAAGAGTAGGAGAGAAGTTGATATACAAACTCGACGACACGAACCCAAGCCTCGGCTTGGTTGGCTATGAACTGCCCTACCAGTAATAGCAAGGCCGCAAACTCCACTTTCAACCATTGGAAGATACCAGAGTCCTTCGTTAATGATTGCGAAGGGGGATGTGACGACTCATTATCGGTAGTAACCCCTTTAGTAGGATCTGGATCTGGATCATCGCCGCCATCACTGTTCCCTGGTGCTGGCGTGTTTGCCTCTCGAGATGCTTCAGGTATGTCTGAGGATTCACCGGTGCCGTTGCTCGACATGTCTCTGACAGGGCTGTTTCCTTTCTCATCTTCAGAAACAACCTCCTTCTCAACATCACTGTCCTTCTTTGGAGTATTCTCCTCCTGAGGACTACTCCACTTCCTGGGTGAGTCTCCGCCTCTCGGGCTGGCTTTCGAGGTCCTGTAATATTGCGTTCCGGCGGACGAAGGAGGACTCAGGTAAAGACCTCTACCCGGGGACTCTCTGATTTGCTTGATGACTGGCTTCCAATCAATTAGTTCCGGGGAGTTTCCAGGTGTCGACCTAGCCGCTGACTTGATGCATGGAAAAACAGGACGCTTCGGTTCACTACATGCGTTCACCTCTAGATTATCACCACCCTCGTCGTTATTGTTAAGGGTGCTATCGCCAGATCCACTGCAAGGCGCAGTTGACAAACATTGAGAGCTTTCCATGCTTGCAGAGGTTTCTGAGCATCCATACATAGAGTCAAAGGCTTTCGCTACCTGTGCTGCGTCTAGGGGAGGATTGACTTCGAACAAATGGTACAAGATCTGTTTTAAGAACCCGATGGTCAACTCGAATTCATGATATTGACCCTTCGTTGCTGGTACGCAGATATCAATTAGCTTGTTCACAGAACTCTCATTGTGTTGCGTTTTGTAGCCGTTGAAACGCATTTCCAGGTCTTTGCATCTTGACATTGCAGAATTGATGCGGCTTATGTTATACATGAGGCCTTCCCAAAGCCGCAGTCCCATTTCGGGTGAAAGCATGGTGCCATGAGGCCCAGATTGGTCGAGTTGTTCCAGTGAGTGAGTTTCCTCTTGATGATGAGGATTCTGATGCTCAGCACCACCGGTCTTTGTTTCAAGCTTGTCGTTGGGTTCATCGTTCTCCTTGGTTTGAACCACAGCTTCTCTCAAGGGATTGTCCTCATTCTGCTTCTGTTGCTCTTTTCCCCCTTCGGCCATTTCTTCGCCTTCGGTATCCCCGCCATCTGAGTCTTTAGCGTCAGGCAGAGAGACTATGTTACTGTAATCCTCATTGAGTTGTTGTCCAAGAAGAAGTGCATCGTCTATGAGAAGTATATCGTCTATGTGAGGGTGCACGTAACCGTGAGCAGCGCCAAGCTCCTGCTCTAAAGAAGGTTTCGCGTATATCTTCTTAGGAACGCCGTCAGGCTCGTCGCGTTGCAACTGGGAGGCATTGCACACTTGCGATAGAGAGCTTGCTGTGTGCCGCTTTTGGAGCCGACACGCTGTGGGCAGCCAATGGGGCGTGATGGAAGTGCGGTGAGCCACTCCTGTCGGACTACCATAGTTTTGCGTTCGTTTGAGCGATGAGATCTTCCTAGAAAGAGCTGGGTAATCGGCTATGTGTTTCAAAGACCTTTCCTTGCGCATAGCCTTCTTGCTCCGAGGAAGACGAGTGGATCTTGGCTGCGCAAGGGCATGTCTACGACGTTCGAGCCTTTGAGTAGCTTTGGCAAGCTCGAAAGCCTTCCCAGCACTACCAGGGTGGTTTAACGCGAACGCGACATGTTTTTGTTGTGTCTCTTCTGGCACTTGCTCAGGGCTTGATGCAGCGGTAGGGGACTTGCTCTGCTCCATCACGAGCAACCGCTGGCTTGTAAGACGCCTTTCGCGATCATTTCGTGACTTCTGACTTTGATAATGATTATCGATATTTCGCACCAGATCTTTGATCTGGCGCTTGGACTCATCGTCCTGACTCCGTTGTGTGTCATAGACCGTCTTGAGCAGGTCATCAAGCGAACTATGGGCCTTCTTGTTCAAGTCTTGCAGGACCTCCAATGCCTTCTTTGGAAAATTGGGAGACTCTCTGTGACATCTTTGTTCGTAAAAATGATCTAGATTTGATGCGAGCGAATCCTTCTTGAACTCCCATTTCTCAGCTTTTTCGTTCATTCGAACCTCAAGGTCCTTTGCAAATTCGTTGAAGGGGTCAATAACCGACATCTTTTCTGCCTGGGTATTGAACAAAGGTGGATTTGAATATATATGTGTGAAAAAGTTGCCGCACGATTCCTCTGTGAACAGGACAAGAGCAACTGATTTTGCCCAACGACAAAGTGAAAAGAATTATTGGAACAGTCGCCTGGAACTTGATCAGAAGACACGAGGAGTGAGTGGGTGTGAGTTATGAAGCGGTTAAACAGACGACTTTCAGCTGCGCGGATGCCTTTGTCTATTCAGATTCTTTGAATCGGGTGCTTCTCTTTGACATTATCTCCAATGTGCCAGAAATAAAACGAGGCGCACCCCTTTTGCCATGCACAGGCAGTCTTGCACAAAGGCTCATCGCCGCCAATCGACCCTTTTTCATCACTACGCCGACAACAGAGGTCAGGGAAGAGTAGGAACAAAGAAAAGAGGTTGTTTGCTCAGGGCCTGTGCACAACACCATGTTGGCCATCTCCGAATCACCGCCTGATAGGTATCTCACATGCAAACAAGGGTATCTCGTGTGTTTCAAGACAATGAATCATAGATTTTAAAGACTCGACATGTTTGTTCATGCTTCCCCTTTCCCGCTCAGCTATACCAACCCCGCGCACCAGGTCCCGAAGTCGTCACGTCCTTTCTGTGCGCAATCATGGGCTCCTTGAGGCCGAAAGTGTCTATGATGTCCTGCCAGGTCTCCATGTCCATGGAAAGAATGGCTTGGTGTTTCGCCGCCCCGTGGCGTGTCGGTTCCTCTTCCTCTGCCTCAACATCTCTGTCTATGATTTCTGAAGATTAAGTTAGTAAATTTTAGACGTCCCGACCATGATTAACTGACCAAGCGCTGGTAAATCGAATTCGTCAAAATCGATCTTCACTCTGCCGTCTCTTACAAGAAAGCTGACGTAAAACATGTTCTCGATGGTTTGACCGAATGATTTGGGATTCACAACAAACCGCATCAAATCAATACCACCGGTACTCCGGAGACCATGCTGATGCATGATTCTGTTCTGTTCCTCGTCGTCCATATTTTCATCAATCAGGTCCGCCACAGTTTCTTGAATGTTCGCCTGAAGAGTTTGTAATTGATGGAGAATCTTACCGCAAATTGCGGTGAGGTCGTTCTCCTTCTTGGCCAGATCCTCGACATTGAGCACTTCGGGGCGCGTCTCAGTCAGATTGTTAGGTCTGAACGGGGCACTTCGCTTTGTGATCTTGCGAGCCTTCTTCTCGACTGACAGAGGTCCAAGGAGGAACCCGGGGAGGGCGGGACGCCGGATGTAAGGTAAGCCGGCAAAACGGCCAAGATGAGGCCAGTTCATCATATCGCCCTCATCCCCGATGTCGTCCTCACCATCTTCATCCCCTCTTGTGGTCCTTCTTCTTTGACGTTGGGTGCTCGAGAGTTCCGGTGCATCATCGTCCATAATTCCTCGACCTTGTCTCATATATGTGATGCATTTTGAAACGAACTCATCAACGTCGATGCCTTGAGAAAGGCTGCCTTGTGTGAGTCTCAAAGTCTTCCTGTAAGATAAATCGGTAGTGCTAACAAGTAACCGTGAGTCAATTGTCGCTTCTGTTGTCTGTCGCACTTTCTTCGATAGTTCATCGGCCCGGAGAATGGCCTCGTGAAGCCCCCGCGAGTCTCCTTGTAGGTATTCTTCAGTGTTCTCTGTCACATCGCGAAGTAAATCTCTGAAGCCCTGCTGAACTCTGCGGCGCTCCTCCAGTGGCTGGTCAGGATCGTAGACATCGTCATCGTCGTCGTCGTCGTCGCTGCCCGCTGTAGGTTCAACAGTTCGTCTTCGATGGCTCGCAGGTTCCCCGTTTCTTGTATCCGCTCGCTTCCTCTTGGCTCCAGATGCGGAGCGACTTGACTCCCGTTCTCTGACGGCCAAATCTCGATGCGCTGGTGTCACTCGTGAGGACGACGACGGTGATAGCGAATGCGACGGGGAATCATGTGTTCGTGTAGGCATTCGTGCGATAGGGCGAGTCGTACAAACGTGGGCATCAAATTAGAGTCCAATTTTATTATGCTCTTGAATCCGTTGAGGACTTGTAACAGGCAATATTAGTATATCTTAGCGCTTTGTTGAAGTTAAAAAGATTAAGTTGTGGTACAAATCGCGTCCTTGGTAATGGAAAACGCGACGTGAGGTGGGTACGTACTTCTTTCCATTAAACGTACAAGACCCACCTGCCCTGAGAAAGTGTGCGGGGCAGGCAGGGACGGGAAGGAAAGAGCAACTCAGTGCTCCACACTTATTTAACATTAGATCTGACAACTTTAGTTGGGTGGAAATCACAGGGGCTGGGCTGCCTGAGCCTCATCAATTAAGGGACTAGGTATGGTAATAAGTACATGGTGTTCCCACGTCGTGGTTTATATAAACATGTCACTTATACAAACAAAAGAGTGTGGATCGTCCCAGTGATAGTTCTCTAAGATCTCTAATAATATGATCGCCTTATGGAAACGCTTTTACGCTATGATCGTCCCTGAGATACCTCCCTGCATGAAATAACCCCCCCTTGCCGTAAGTATGTACAGTTCGAATGGAAACCTCTTGATTACTTCCGCCACTCTGGTCGCAGTTTACCACGTAAAGCTTTCTTCTACAAAGTCCACCACGGTTGAGCCCTGCACTGCTCGGGCAGCACCTCGAACATCATCAGCAAGAGCACCAGGGCCACACACTGTGACACACATGGCACCCATCTGCTCTTGCACCTCTCGGGCCAGGATAAGGGGAACATTTGGCCGTCCTGGGAACATGCGCACCGTGGCGCTAGCACTGACAATATCGCGTGGGTTCTGAGGACGGGTGACGAAAATCTGGATGCGGAGTATGTCTTTCCGGTTAGGAATACGAAGAATCGTATCCATGTATGGCCGCACCCACTCGAGAGATTCGTATTCGCGGATGATCCAGACAAGTGTGATGCGTCGAGCAGCAGTAGTGCCCTGGTTATATCCTTCGAGGAGATGGCGGATGTAGGAGATTTGGTGGGTAATTCCAGTCGAGCCTGCAAAAAGGACTGCATGGCCATATGAGTCGAGGCTGTTATGTCCAGCGTAGGGACCTTCCATCGCAGCCTTGATACGGAGACCTCGCGGGCATCTGGAGGCACGGTCGAAGAGCTTCTTAGTGAAGCCTGTCTGGGCTCCAATCAGGAAAGAGACTGTAGTGGTCATGGTTGACTTGTCGACTGCGTGGAGAGGCTCCTTTTCCGCAATTGGCAAGCTGTTATCGCGAACATGATTGACCCAGCAGATAGAGAAAGGATGGCTCTCCCAAGCACTAAGGCCCCAAAAGCGCAGGTACGCGTGGGTGCCAGGCTCAATATCGACATATCGCGGTAAGTGGAGGGTGACTCGAGTGACGTTGCCGGGCATAGCCTCGCACACCGCATCAGTCCACCCCTTGGAAGACCAGTTGACAAAAACAATCCGGAGCATACGAGCGAGGCGGTCGGCGAACCAGATAGCCATGATGGCCATGATCCAGGGAAGTTGAGGAAGGCCACCTTTAAGTGCAGACGAAGCACAGTGAACCCAGGTAGCGACGAAGGCAACGAAGGCTAGGACAATGTGAACGTTGAGGAAAGTCTCATAAAAGGCATGGCGCAAAGGCGAAACGGAAAGCAGAAGGAGGAGGGTCATAGCAACCGTGCCAACGGCTCCCGAGCCTTCAAAAAGCCCATGGGAAAGTTTATGGCCAACACCATCCCAGCCCAAGTCGTCCACGGCAACAATGAGCCAGGCAATAGTGTGAATAATGGACTCAAGGACCACAATACGACCCATCCATCGATGTAGAAGATTGTAGGTATCGAAGCTGATCTTGAGCAGGCCAATGAGAATGTTGTTGCGCCCAGCGAAAATGATCAAGGGCACCATGTTGACGAGGGCCAAGGTTCCTGAGCGACCTCGTAATTCGGCACAAAAAGCAAGCTTGTTCTCATTGTGCCAGTTGAGGACGAACATATAGGCAAAGTTGCTGCCCAGGTAGATGAAGAGGATGATGAAATGAAGTCGCGAAGGAAGGGTTCCCATGCTAATAGCAGAGGACAGCTTGAACTCTCGGTTGTGACGCTTGTTCCACAGAGGAGCGTAGATGAGGTTCTTCTTGACGTTTGGCATCCAGCTCCATTGAGATATCCTCCAGTACGTTTGTTTGGAGCCGGACACGTTCATGGCCGACACCTGGCGGAGTCTCATCCAAAGGATCTCAATTATCCTGATGGACAGAACGACAAGGGCCATGATGCCCAAGGTCCACCACAAAGCATCTTTAAAAAGTAAATTCATAGGTTGGTTTACACCATCGAGATTTGAGTGATAGTTTGGAGTTGCCTCAGCATCTGCAGGAGCCGCTTCGGCACGAGATCTGAGGGTCGATGTTGGTATGTATGAGCTGATATCGGCGATCCTGCGCCGTGTGAAATCCATCTTGTTAAGTAGTTGCTCTCTGGGAGCAAGTGTAGTAAAAAATGAGAGTCGGCTTCTTTTTATCCGGGGTCTTTAGACGAATGATGAGGGAGAAGTCGCAGGTCGCTGTGAATGAATGATGGACAATATAATTGTGCGACGAACAATAGGCTCCGAATAAGAGTCAAGAGGTCAGTGGTGGTTTTAAAGAAAGTAAGTGTATGCTGTTCCTCCTTGTGTTCGCTCTTTGGTGTCAGAACATGATGGTAAACAAAGGATTGACTTGGCGCTTGTGTCGATAAATCGTGATCGGCGAGCGAGATGCTCAGTGGTGACTTGGGAGATTTGGTGCCGGTTAAGGTGTGTTCAACACACAATGTAGCGCAGCACAAAGGCCAAGAGCGAAGGGACAGCGAAGAACAATAAACAATCCGCACAGAACAAGGCTGACTTGGGTATTGATCACTGTCACTACAAGACAGTTCTCAATGACGTAGGTCCAAGTCGTCTTCACCTCGTCCACAAGGTGATGATAATGTTCTCAGTTGCAGTTGGAAAGAAAGCAGGCCAGGCTGATGATCTCCAACTTTGGGCGGATTTGGATCTGCGGTAAAGAACGGGTCGATGTCAATTGCCGCGAGTAAGTGAAGCTCAATTTCAGGTAAGCTTAGGCAAGGGCGAATTGAGACACAGGCCTATCGATAAAGGCAGGCGTTTAAGACGATCGACGTTGACGTTTGGGCGCTTGCGCGAGTGCGGTGAGAATAGAATGATAGTGAGTGAAGTAATTGAGGCGTTTTGTCGCAACACACAAGACAATAGGTAAATGAATGATCGACCGGACGAAACAATGACAATCGTAGCCAAGCGGGAAACGGTTGTTTTTCAATGTTTCAACCTGTTCTGAGACCCGAAACCCCAAGCAGAGACAAACACGAGGGCGTGAACTGGTGAACAGTGGTCGACAGTGACGAAAGCAGTATTGTCAGGCGGATTGACTTAGAGAGTGGCCAGCCTCAGCGAAGAATGTTTCAATAGTCCCGAGGACGAAAGAAGAAAAAGATAAAAATAAAACAGGGAAAAAACCACCGTAAACGGCAGGAAGCAAAGACCAAGAGGAATGAAGAGGCAATACACAGAGCCCAGTGGAGCGGACGTTGTGATAATATGTATTGTAAACGGCCACTTCACTTGTCAGCCCAGATACAGTGGGCAATCAGCATTCTACTTGGCCGAAAAGGTCATGTACTACTTGTCTTGGCGCTGAAAGAATTTACTCGTACAGCAGGGCATGGCATGGCAGAGGATCCCCTCCCTGTTCGTCTCTATCACAAGGAGCCCCTTACAGACAAGACCAGACTTCTAGGCTCGGCACCGCAGAGTCTGGATGGATGGATATAACTGGGACCCCCTGCGGGGCGTGCTGTTTCCAGCTATGAGCCGTATAGCCGAGAATTCAATTCATATCGATCTGGTTGGACCGCGCATTACACTACGTCTTCCGATGTCTTACAATACAAGAGCTACAAGATTCATGGCACAACGAACCACGAGCGTTTAAACGCATCTTACACGAGTACCTAGGAACTTTAGCACCCGACTTTAAAAAGCCTCCATCAGCTGCAGCACGGCAGGGGCACTCCCAGCAACAGCGTGGCTTCGCAAGATATGGCCAATTGGGTGAGAGATGTCGCTAGCAGATCTCAGAATTAGGCCTCCGGCGGAAAAGGAACATTATTTAGTGGCTGCTTGTTGGCAGATCCTGGTAACCCAATGCTTCTGAAACCAGCCACTTGCTGGCCCTTGCTCAGGGGACCACCCAGGCCCCCTTTTGGAATGGCGAATGGGATACTCCAAGTTTTCTGCTCAACTCTTCAGGGGTGGACTGGCTGTCAACGGCCAGACCTGCTGCAAGAATGTGGGCATTTGAGCGCTTCGTAGCCACTCAATGCCCCGCAGCATTGCCGCCAACGACTCATTCTCTCAGAGGCATCCGGTTAGGAACGCTCACTCTCGTATCACGAGCTCAAGTTCAGCACCGCCGCGACACGTTTCCAGACGATTCAATGTTTCCTGTTTGATGTTTGGATAAACGCATCGGTTTCTAGTTTCTCGTCTCATTGTTCCTCTGACGCAATCCTGCTCAGAGTGGATGAAAATGGGCTGACTGAAACATCCTACGGCTTACACGGCAAACCCTGAGGGGCATCTATCATGCCATGAACCACGACCATGATGGCAGCTCCCATGCTTCACCAAGACTTTTCAACTCGAGGCTTCATCTGCTCGCTTAGCACGACAGATTGCCAACGCTGACCAAAAGCCTCAAGAGACAAGGTCTTCAATGATACTCCCTGCAAACATCATTGCCAAGGGTCAGACGCGGCCCGCAATCTTATATTTTCTCGTCCTGTGGTTGATGGAATTCTGTTTCGACGTCAGTTTGATACTGCGGCCCAGTTAGCCTGTCCGCCGTCTAGCATGATAACGGAAAAATGACCGCTGAATATCCAGGCCCACGAGGCTCTTGATCCTTTGGCGCACATTGTCTATTAAGTCAACTGTCTTGGCGTCAGAGATAAAATTATCTAGTGCCTCAATGTTCGCTTCCGATGCCTTGGTAAGCTACATCCGATGTATACAGCCCCGCGAGCGGGCGCTATCTCGATTCTAGAAAAGGAAATCCCAAGGCCCCTTGAGGAGATTGTCCTGAACCTGATGCTTGCGTTAATCCTTGGATCTCATCGGCCATTCAAGCCACGACGCTGCAGCAAGAGTCCCGTAAGCTGGGTCGCTGTGACATTCCCATTCTTTGCAGCGGCGGGTATTGGCTTCTGTGAATCGCTATGATCTTGGAACAGGCCATCTTACCCCGGCATCAGATCGCAATAAGCGCGGGCTTGGCCGGTGTTATGAGTTTGTCACTGTTTATGGAAGATAGATTGCCGATAGTGGCATGTTTGTTGAATCATCATCGCAAGTAGCACAGACATCGTCCTGTGTCAAGCCGGCTCGGTCAATGTCATGCATTAATTACATTACAAGTGGCATGTGGTGTAATAGTTTCGGTGACCAAATCTCGGACACCGGTGAGGCGCCACACAAAAGCGCCACATGAGGCGTCGCTTGACTGAATGAATTGGCAACCTCAGGCAGCCACGGATCGCCGCTCCGTGACGCACCCGAACAACGCCGGAAATTTCCAGGAAGGCTATCACGAGCCGGGCATTGAACATCGGTTGTACAGCCATTGCGGTCGACACAATGGGTTCCAGCGAGTCGAAACCAATCTCCTCACATGTGTGGAAGGCGTAAGTTAATCCAAATATGCAGGGCATGCTACCATGTTCCAATTAGCGACTGACAGCTTGCCAATAAACAGCTCAGCGCCTAACGGACTGTCACAAGATCTTGTCGATTCACTACAATCCAGCAATGAGGTACTTCAATCCGCATCACCTTACTAGTATAGCTACCGCGAGCCTCAACCGAAGCTAATGCACATTCTCTCCATTGTTAATAGACCGATGCCTCTCGTTCCAAGATAGTTGAGCTCCAGATCCAGGCCCGCGTGGCCGAGGAGCTCAAGAAGCTACAGCAGAAAGAAGCCGAAGCTCTCAAAATAGCACACGAGAAACTTGCCAGCGCCGATTTCAAGGATGACAACAGCACAAGCCAGTACACCGTTAGCAAGGAGATTGAAGACATGCGTCAGAAGCTCGAGTCACGCAAGCAAGTGCGTCCTCTACCCGAGAGCGTTGAGGGTGCGCGCAATGAAGTCATCCGATGTCTGCGGGAGCACGACCGACGGCCGCTAGACTGTTGGCAGGAGGTGGAAAACTTCAAGGCCGAAGTTAAGAAACTTGAGAAGAGCTGGGTCGAGAAGGTCGTCTCGTAGAGAGAGAGACAGGAAAACTGATAATGGAAACGGGGAATGATTCTATAGAGATATAGAGATGATGGGCTCTGGTATGCCCAGACAGGTACGCACGTGTACATTACGGCATTGGTAGCGGGAAAAACTAGGTTGAGGAATTAAGGTGTACAACTTATATCTCAAAGAGCAGTCCTGCGTCTTCTTCCTGTCCTGTTTTTGCGAGGTCAGTTTCCTCTTTACTTATTTCTGCCTCTTGCTTGGCTTTCAGCTCGGCTTTCTTTCGCAGGCCCTCAGCACGCTTCCTTTCCCTTCTCGCTGCGGCGTCCTCCCATTCTTGTCCTTCAGGATTTCGACGCGGTGCTGGAGCAGAGACGGCATGTCTGAAGGCATTCTGGAAGCGTTCGATGCGCTTCTTATTCTCGACAAAGCGCTCGTTGGCAATCTGGACAAGTGTCTGGAGATACTCGGGTGAGACTATGCGTTGTCGATGACCGTCAACTTGCTGCCCGATGAGAGACTCAAAGGCAAGTCCCATTGTCCGTATAGCCACCATGGGAGTTGCGGCATCCTTGGCATTGGGGATGATGTTGAGGGCACCCGACTCGCGAAACCCTGCTTGTAGGCCACATCGCAGAAGTAGTTGAGCATGCTCAGGTGATGCTGTGAGGACGTGGAGGATCTACGTGACGTCTCAGTATGAATGTTCTTGTATTCTATAATGGCCTTCCGCTATATTCGGTATAGCACAATTTCTTACCATTGCCTCGAACTTGAAGTGAATAAGTCTTCTCTCTTTCACTTCTCCAGTTCTCTCCTGTGCCTCTGTAGATTCCTGGAGTCCAAATAAACTGCTCCAGTCTGTACGTCCATCACCCTTGTCAGGTACTGGATCATGGGAAACGAACAACCACGCTCCCCCAGCGCCTTTTCCACCAACACCTGCTACCCGTTCATCTTCTCCTTCAGTCTCGGCAACTCTTCTCCCTTCAAGGAAAACACTGACACGGCCTGCGCAGCTGCTGGTAGTGACAAATCCGGATTGTTGGTTGATTTCATCAATAAGATCCCTGATCCCCTCATCTACAGAGCCTTTCGGCGAAGCATCTGTGTATTCTGTATCTGGAATCGCAAGCTGTTCGAGAATATTCTTCTTTCTTTCAATAAAGGCGGGCGGAGAAGAAGCGAAGTCCTGCATCTTGACTGAGAGGCAAGACTTTTTATTTGTTAGTAGTGGCGCGAGGCTGAAAAAGGTCACAATGGACAGTTGTAGGTAACACTAAAGGGTAGGTGGAAGGTCAGATAAGACAATATCAGAACCTGGCAGTGGGGATGTGATGTTTTGTTAGCTTGAAAACTCATGTCTTAACGCGGGGTAGTTTATCTTATTGTGGCTCCAATCTCGTGATCCTGATTACCGTTGACATTTGACCTCATTTCTCATAACTGATATCACGGATCTCACTATCAAAGGCACATTTGAGAAGTTTGATTGATTCTTTCATTTGTTGTTCTATCTGCAGCCTGCGACAGGCCTATCTGCTCAGTCGTGTGCTTACTATTCCTCCATCGCACCAGGCTTCCTGTATTTTTCCTAACGCCGTTGAATGATTTCCGAAATATCAAAAGCACCTTTTGGCTCAGTTACAATGACTGCTGAGCCAGTTTATTTCCTTAAACGCCTCGCATAATGCCTCAATCATTAAGTCATCAAAGATAAGTGGTTGTCTGGGTGCGAGTGCACTCATACGGTGGGCAGAGCCACTTTCTCGAGAGCAGCAGCAAGCTTCTCCTCTTGCTGCTTGCGCTCCATCATGGCAACGAACTCGGCGTATCGAGACTTCTTGTTGTGAATACCACACTCAGTCTTGTCTTGGCCCTTCCATCGGCCAGCTCGCTCATCTTCACCCTCCTTGACGGGGGCGGTGGAGTGCCAGTCACCGATGGACTTGTAGCCTTGATCGAGGAGAGCGTTGTAGGGAACATTGTTCTCCTTGATGTAGTTGTTGACTTGCTTGAAAGACCAAGTGGCCAGGGGGTTGATCTTGACAACGCCACGCTCATCGTCAACTTCGATGATGGGGATGGAACCACGGGCTGCGCCCTGGGATCGTCGACGACCGTTGAGGACGGCAGCAACCTTGAGCTCATCATAAGCTCGCTGAAGAGGCTCAACCTTGGCAATCCAGTCATACATCTCACTGGCGGTGTTCCACATCTCCTTTCCGTACATGTCCTCGAACTCTTCGGTAGTGTTGACGCCATCGGGCTTGAAGATGTGGACAGGGACATTGGGGTATCGCTCCTTAACTCGATCGACAAGGTCGTATGTCTCCTTGAAGTGGTACAAGGTATCCAGGAAGATGAGGTCGACAGTGGGAGAGTTGGGGTGCTCCCTCTGGATCTTGGAGAGCATGTCCATGGTTGCGAGACCGGTCAGGCCGAAGGCAGTCGATTGGTACAGGTTAGGGAACATGACCTTGCAGAATCGGAGGATGTCCATGGGGTGCATATCCTCGAGCATGTTGTTGAGGTGGTTGATGTGGGCCTTGGTGAGAGAGACCTGAGGGAGAGTGGTTGATGACGATGGTGACGAGTATTCTGAGTTTTGTCCAGAAACATAGCCTGACTCGCACTCAAGCTTGATGTCGGTGAGTGACACCTGCGAGGATGTTTGGGAGATGAAGGCAGGCATGTTGAAAACGCGGGGATATGTCTCGAGAATGAGTTGTTACTTGGATTTGTTGAAAGCTGGGATAGGTGAGGAGTGTATCCCAGTTATATCTAATAGGAAGCCAAAGGCAAGGTAAAGTGAGGAGGCTCTAGTCGAGTTGATGACGCAGATACTGTGCTGATTTGATTATAGAGCAAGATTTCAAAGCACTGGAGAGACGAGATGATGAACACGACAATGAACGAGGAAGGTCAAATTCTTAAGTTAAGTTAAGAGAGAGGGAGAGGGAGAGACGTGCTGAGTTGTATGGGGTTTACAAGCTATGTCCGGGCGACCGCCCGCTGTGCCCCCGACCAAGGGCGTCCTTAGTAATGTGCAAGGACATCGTCCGAACCCGAGACTATTCTGCCTGTGACGAGCTCAGGACGTGGAAAAAGATGGGGAGCTGGAATTGCGCAATCGCCGCCATGAGGATTAACGACTATGAGTTGCAACTGAGACTGATCACGACATCGACGCTATACCTTTCGCGATGGGGGCGCCACGCTCAGGACAAAGTCTGATTGGTCTATGGATCAAAGCCCTGAAATGGCGCCCAGCAGATGGGACTTGTTTTGCCTCACCTCATCCCGGACAACGACAGAATTTCGATACAGCCGCCGAGCCGGAGGTCCATTAGGTTGGTATCTCTTATTCGGTGGAACTATAGGTAGCGGCAACCCCGGAGTTTGAGTATATCATCATCATACGAGCAGAAGATTCTATAAGCATCGCTTAGAAATAAGCACCGACAATATCGTTCTGATCTTGATCTGGCTCATCTCGCAACCAGAGTCAAATCCTGTGTTATCTAGATCCGGGGATGTATTGGATTGGCGAGATCAAATGGAGTCAATGACTAGGGCCATTGCATGATAATGAGGGCAGGTTCCCCGCGATCATGTCATTTTGGCTTGGGTTGCGAAATTCTACATATCCCCGGAGGAAGTGAATATGCTTTCCCTTTACGATGATAGTGTGTCACTTGCTGTATGTATCTCTGTCGCAAGAATGAGCCATTGTGTTGTCACATCCTGAGATCGATGATATCAAAGTTGATGGGTTTGAGTTATGCTTCATACGGGCCTATCAGCTCGATGCTTCTTTTCTAACCCGCATAAAAGCACAACGACGAAGTAAATTCCAGTTATAAAATTATGTTGGCGTCTTACATGTTCCCAAAAAGACGTGCTTCAAAGGCGCCATCAATTACCGGGCAGCCGGTGCGGCAGTCGGTCTTTGTTAACATGAGGTCGGAACATCGGTACCGAGGAACCGTGCGACTGCCGTTGTCCCTGGCTCCAGTTTAATCAATTTTTTCTCCTCTTCGGGACTATTCGCAGGAAGGATTAAGGTTAGGCCGTAATCCGATAATTGAGTGCTCACTAAGGGTTTAACGATGAATGAATTGCTAAACATGCTGACTTATCAAGCTAACGTGGAGATCGCTGGCCCTAATCTCAAGCTACGTCATAATCCCAGCTCGCTACTTGCGTCATTGCTTTATCAATGTGACCGTACTCTATATTTTTGTTGATTTTTGCTCTTGCTTTAGCCAAGGCTTTGCCATCTTACTGTCGCTTTCACCAGTTAACACACAGTTGCTATCAGCACATACCCATATAGAGTCACCCCAATGAGCTAACTTAACGGCCAAAGTCGGTGCTCCAACAACACAAACAGTGGGCTACGATTGCTACTTTCAGAGCTTTACCACAGACAATTCATCAGAGTTACATCCTTCTTAAATCACACCCACGTGATTTTCCAGGTTCATTGAAGGTCTTCATCAAAATGACAAAACCCGTGAGGCTGCGGGCTTATTTGCACCAATCATACCCTAGACCAAGCCTGACAGGAGCCACAGAAGCCGTAAGGTCAAAGTCGCACGAGCCATTGGCGGGGCTAAACACGGAGAGAAGTGGCCTGGCGAAAGACAACGCTCACTACCTTCTCACCTTTGAAGATTGATTCAACGCAAGCTTTTAGGGTCCGTTGCTCGTTTGTACCGTAGGCGCTTGCGCGTCATCACTTATCCTATCTACATTGATTTAAACATTTCTTAGTTCCTTTTTGGGCTCTAAACCTCGTATCTCAGCTCTTCCCTGACGCTATTGATTATCAGAACCAGTCAGAGCCAGTCAGTCAGACGTTAACAAATCTCACCCCGCGCACGCAAGTACACACAAACAGGCAGTCGACACAATGGCAGACCAGACGAGTCCCACCAAACAGAATGTCACACGGCCGCAGCTGGGTTCCATGAGGAGCAGCTCATACCTTAGTGATCACCAGGAGTACCGCCCTCCTCGACCCGACTCAGCTCGACAGGATCAGCTGTTCCACGGCATTGACACGGTTATAGAGGACACCAGCAACTCACCCGTTCCTCAGACAAGGCCTATTTTGCCCTTCAATGGCATCCCGTCTGAAGAAAACCCCCCTACTGTCGTTGACAGTGGACTGAGCCATTCGTACTCTCATCCCAATTGTGCTCCTAGAGCGGGTGAGAAGTCGGATCGTCTCATCGCGACCCTTTTCTATAAGCCAAGGGGTGAGGACCAGGGCTCCAGATCTCCTGTCAAGACCACTTTTGCAGACAGCAACGAGTCTCTGCCCGCCAACTTGGCCCCTACAACCGATCCCAATGAGTATCCTCTGGAGCCGCCAACTCAAGAGTCAGAGCAGCTGGACCACATCTATGGCTCCTATATCTCACCTCTATGCATCACCTCATTCCTCCACCTCATGTCTTCATTCCCTCTTCCTCAAGATGCCGATGAGCCTCACTCATCTCATCGATGTTTGGACAACCAGGAGCAACCGCGCATTGTTGAGCTCACACTCTCCCCTACACCATCTCCTGAATATCTGAGTCTGGATGACCTGAGAAAGCACGAGATGATCTACCGATTTGAGCAGGAGTGGAACGTCGACGTGGTCCTCCAGCGAGATACTGTGTGGAGACGCCACCCTCGACTTGTGGTTTTTGACATGGACAGCACTCTCATCACTCAAGAGGTGATTGACCTTTTGGCTGATCATGTCAAGGATCCCCCAGATCTGGCTGCACGAGTTGCCGAGATCACACACCGTGCGATGATGGGCGAGCTGGAATTCGAGGCTTCCTTCCGCGAACGAGTCGCTCTTCTGAAGGGTCTCTCCGCTAACCTGTTCGAGGGCCTTCGACCAGTATTGAATGTCACCAAGGGCGTACTAGAGTTGATCAAGGCCTTCAAGCGACTGGGTATCAAGACAGCTGTTCTCTCTGGCGGTTTCCAGCCTTTGACAGGATGGCTAGCTGGACAACTGGGCATTGACTATGCCCACGCGAACCATGTCGTTATTCAGGACGGCAAGTTCACAGGTGAGGTTGAGGGGGTCATTGTCGGCAAGGAGCGGAAGAGGGATCTTCTCGTTGACATTGCTGCCAAGGAGGGCATTGATCTGTCTCAGGTCATTGCTGTTGGTGACGGCGCCAACGACCTGCTCATGCTGGACAAGGCAGGTCTGGGAGTTGCATGGAACGCAAAGCCTCGTGTTCAGATGGAGGCTAATGCTCGCCTGAACGGAGAGAGCCTTTTGGATCTTTTGTACCTTCTCGGATTCACTTCTGAAGAAATTGATGCGTTGGTTGCTTAGTTGTTGGCGTCAAGTTCAGAGAAAGTTGTCACAAGACTGGTGAAGATAGCAGTTTAGGATATTACAAGGAACGCCGGGTGTTGTAGTAGTGAGTGATGAGATACCAAGAAGCAACGAGAAACAAGAGTTATTTTGTGACGTATGTGGAATCATACCACGTCACTGATGTGATTGGCAGCTCATGTGAACATATCCCGACCAGCCTTTCGCCCGGTCAATTCCCGTGGACCAGAGATCAGGCATAGACACAGTGAGGCCGAAGGTAACACAAATTATAGTTAAAAAGACACAAAGCTAAGAAAAATCGCGGCGCGTCGTATGTGAACTATGGGTGGCTGCTTAAGTCAAGCCCACACTGTCCTTCTTTCTTTCTACACAGGGCGCGAGAGACCTGATTAATCCAATTCATAGTCCCCCCCCATTCCCTACAACACATGCTTGCTCATGTAGCCAGCTCCAACTTGATTCCAAACTCGTGATTTAAGGGTATCCGTCCTTGCCCCACTTGTTGTACTTTTCGTGAAGCTCGGCGGGAAGGGTAACGTTGGGAACGACGACAACGTTGAGAGCGCTGGGAGCATCCTTGGGAGCTGCGTTGGGGTCACCACCGGGGTGGTACTGGTACTTGCCAGAGCTGCCGCTCTCCCAGGGGTGAGTAGCAATGGTGACGGGAGACTCGGAGGTAGCGCCAGTGGGAGATCGGCCTGAAGTTGACGATGTCAGCAATTGCTTCAACTTTGACATATCAGTTGATTTCCGTACCAAGGTAGTAGCCGGCACCGCCAAGAGCAGCAACCATAACACCACCGAGAATCTACAAATCATCCATCTACGTTAGCAATCGTAATTCGTGGTTCATTTCCGTCGCTCATTGTTTTGGCCGGGCATAGTTCCAAGGGTGGGCCGAGGCATTATGACGCACCAGAATCTCGGGGTTGCGACGAGACTCCTTCTTGAGCTCAGCCTTCTGGTGCTCCTGGAAGCGCCGGGCGGTGGTGGAGAGGAATCGGCGGGAGATGCGAGAGGCCATTTTGACGACGGGCTTTTGCGTGTTGTTGAAGAATGGGTTTCTACGTCGGGGCTTTCTTAGGTGGTTGAAGCTTTGAAGTTCTCGTATGATTTCGGAGACAGTCGCTACGATGAATGCGTGCACTATCATTGGCCAATGCCGGGGGAGCCAAGAAGGTCACGTGCAGCATCAACGATTTACAAGGAATGACGTCTTGAATCGAGTCGAGAGCTTTCTAGTGATGATGCCTGGGTAACCAGGCCACAAGCTGGGCCTTCTCTACCATTCTTGTCCCTGGCTAAAGCATGAAGATTCGTTCATTGTGATGCAGCGACGATCATATCAACCTCTTAAGGCCAAGACTAGTAAATTTAGTTGACATCGGTCAAGTTTAAGTGAATGCAACCATTAACTGAGTTAACGTAACCGAAGTTATTCTGGGACTGGCTGTCAAACGTCAACGAAACGGGTTGCTGCAGAAAGTTTCCACAATCTGTTAAAAGTGACGTCTTTTTGTGCATGAGAAAGATATAGAGCATTTTGATTACAACGTATGCGTTCAGCCATAGCAATTTCTACCTTCCGTGATCAGTTATCGTATGGAGTTCTCAACCTCTGACAGCCCTTTCAACAGCGCCGCTAGCAGGGGCTTCAGTGACCTGAGGTTAGCCCCTGGCCCCTTACTAGGGGCCCGAGGGCAGCGCGAACGTCCAATTACCTAAGGATTCAGGCCCAAGGTAGGTTTCTGAGGCTGGACTGGGCTGGGCTTGGAAAAAGAAACCAGTCCTGAGCCGGAACAAGGACAGGACAGGAAAAAGGAACAAGCATACACCTCCTCCTCATCTTGTCACCATCCATCACCTTTCTTTTCGTTACTGGCCGCCCTTTACGTTCTCTTTTACTTACTGGTTTACTCTCCAATTGTGCGCTCCCTACCTACTTAACTATCTTATTCACTTCTCGCGACCACTTTCTCCTAATTCCTTTTTCCACGATCCAAACCCGTATACTCTCACCCCTGTCCCATCCCTTCCCTTCCTTTGGCTCCTTTGTACAGTACTGCGTAACGCGAACAGCCTGCCGACCGTGCCGATTTCACTTTTGGATATAATTCGACACTACCTATTCACTGGTCAGGACGAATTTAATGAGACTCTGAATGAGAGGCTGAGCTTGGACCATTCGCGCAACCGTTCCCTTAATTTCGATCAAGACTTGCTGCAAAGTCGTCTGCAGGTAGACGACTGCAAACGACACCATTACTCAACATCGCCATCGCTATGGCCGCGAAATCCGATGACGAAGGCTTCTCAACGCCACATAATTCCCGTTCCGAAGCGGCCCGGCCGCCGAGCATAATTTCTTCTCGAATGACGGACATCGCGAGTGAGGACGGGGACGGGCCAGAGTTGCAAAAGAACAGAATGAGCATTCCTCGAAGTGCAGACATGGGTTCCCGGCCTGATACTGCACGAACGGGAGCATCTTCCAGGGGTCCATGGCAGGGTCAGTCTTTGCGTAACAAGACATATCTTTCTGGTGTACAAGCAAAGAGAGGGAGTGTCGAGAGTTCGACTGCTGGTTCAACAAGTCAAGCGCCAAGTTTATCAAGCAGAAGCCATGTTCCATCGTTACAGTCGCATGCCTTCTTCCGACCCATGAGCTCGCAGAAATTACAGGCGCAAAGAGGAGGGTCGCATCGCCCATCTACCATGAGTCAAATGTCGCCAGCGTCTCCCACCTCGCCAACATCTCCAACATCTCCGACATCATATAGATTCGATGAGCACGGTGAGGCTAGCGGTAGTCAAACACGGCAAAGTATAATATCGAACCCGATTGCGCAATTACAGCGCCAAACGAGCAACGACGAAAACATGCGATCTCCACCATCCCGAGGTACGGAAATGACGGAGCAAGAAACTTTGGACAGAATAACAGCGAATACGAGCCCAAGCCATGGCCATTATCCTGCAGGAAGTTTGACGGATAGTGTCCGTCCTCTTCAACAAGGCAAGACTTCCGACACAGGTCACTTTCAGCATAACATCATTGTGGATAAAAGTTATAAGGACCTACACAACCTGCCCAGCCCGATTAAATCTCCACGGTCGTTCCGATCAAGCTTTCTCATGCCTGGTCGAAGTAACGAAGGCCAGCAAAGTCAGAATCGCAGTACCGAAGGAGCTGAGAAACTCTCTTCATCCGCATCTTCACCACAGTTCAGACCTGTAGACTCTCATACTGAACGTCATCCCCGTGTCCCTCACAAACCAAGTCAGAAATCCGATCTCGGACGTGTTCATCAGTATTTTGATGGAAATACAGTATTCTGTCTTGGTGGTCGCTGGCAAAACACAAGAGGGAGACCCGTTAACATTGCGACCGGTATCTTTGTCATCATTCCTTGCGCCCTGTTCTTCGGCTTTGAAGCACCTTGGTTATGGAAGCATGTATCGCCTGCGATACCTATTGTTTTTGCATACCTTGCGTATATATGTTTCTCTTCCTTCATCCACGCCTCTGTTACGGACCCTGGGGTAAGTCATATATCTTGTCTAAATCATGGTGAGTGTTGGCTAATGCTTGTCAGATTCTTCCGCGAAATCTTC
This sequence comes from Fusarium redolens, assembly GCF_020744475.1. Taxonomy (NCBI): domain Eukaryota; kingdom Fungi; phylum Ascomycota; class Sordariomycetes; order Hypocreales; family Nectriaceae; genus Fusarium; species Fusarium redolens. The sequence continues at coordinate 1,145,361 of NW_025763666.1, read as the reverse complement.
ACCAGTTCCCCCCTGTCGACGACAACGACGACCCTCTCCAACTTAGCCCACCCACAACAGATTGGGCATTGATAAAATCTGCTGAATCAACAACAGCCGCAATGGAAGTTCCGGTTAAGCACTGTAGAACGTGCAATATCTGGCGGCCACCCCGTGCCCACCACTGTCGCTTATGCGATAACTGTATTGAGACCCATGACCATCACTGCGTGTGGCTCAACAACTGTGTCGGAAAACGCAACTACCGATATTTCTTTACCTTTGTTACGTCCGCGACTATTCTCGCGGCCTATCTGATCGCCACTTCTCTGACACAGATTCTTCTTTACAAGAATCGTGAGGGTGTCTCATTCGGACAAGCTATCGATCACTTCCGAGTTCCTTTTGCGTTGGTTTTCCTTGGGTTTATCTCCTTCCTTTATCCTGCTGCTTTGATGGGATATCACATCTTCCTCATGGCACGAGGCGAAACGACCAGAGAGTACATGAACTCGCACAAGTTTGCCAAGAAAGAGCGTTTCCGGGCATTCTCTCAAGCCAACATGTTCAAAAACTTTATTGTCGTTCTATGCCGCCCCCGACAACCCACATATTATCAGTTTAAAGCGCATTATCATGAAGGCGACCAACGCCTCGGTATTCGAAGAGACAAGCGGCCGAGATCGAGCTCTCAGGGACTGGAAATGCACGACGTCGTCCCTGGAAGTTCTGGTTTCCAAGGTCCAGTGGCTCTTAGAAGTGAACACGATCATTAGTCGACGCATTGAAGTGGGATTTTACCTTTGCATTGTAGTTGTAATTTTCTTCTTCTCTCTCTTTTTTTTTTTTTTTTTTTTTTTTTTCAAGGTGGCGCAGCTTCTGGGAAGTATTCATCATGTGAGGCGGTCAGGATGATATGATGCCTGTTTCTTTCTTCTTTTATTATACCCTACCTACCTTATGTTAACTAGTCGACCATATTTCATGTATTCATTCCCCTTTTACTTTTAGCACAGACTCTGGAAAAGTCGGTAACTTATGGTATAGCCACCGACATGCGGGCGTAAATGGTCATTGACTGGGAAGACGAACCTTGGCTCTGATGCACATCTGAGACTTATTTAGATACCACAGTCATTAGAAGCCACTAGATTCACTTTTTTTCACACAACATTTTTGCTTTACATGGAGTGATGTCCAGAACTTTAATCGAGTTAGTACTATTTAATTTGCCTCTGGATCGGTAACTCTGAATCGCATATCAAGAGTCCACTAAATGGCTCCCCAGAATGCACGTGGAAATAAACAAGGAAGTCTAAGTGGGGCGGAGTCTCCAAGTGGATGGCGATAAGACAACCGCCCCTAGCGATAAGAAAAATTTCAAACCCGAAATTTAGTAGTGCGCCCAACCTATGAAAGTCGCTTTGTTTTACCTAACATCCATCGTAAGCAGCGCTTTTTCTACGCTCGCTACCTATTTTTTTTTTTTTCCCCCTCAAGGGCCTCGTTGGTTTTTGTTGTTCTTTTTTTCTTATTTCTACTGTCCTCTTCTGGAGCAGTACCTAATACTTAACGAGGCCCATCAATCGTATATATTTGTTTGCTTACACGAAGAAATCGATATACGATGCCTCACCCCGTTACGCCGCCGTCGCAGGACCCGACGATGGTATCTAACGAAGCCCCGCCCCCGCCATCTCAAGAGACCATCAACGACCTCCTCAACACAATTTTTACTGCAAAGACTTCGGCCGCTTCGATCGATGCATGCTATGGCCTCTGCGAGATTATCCTCTCTTCGGTTGGCGTTGCCGGCTTGAACGAGTACGGCATCGTCGCCGAGATCAAGAAGGCTGCTGCTGATAAGAAGTCGGGTCTTCGTCGCGAGTCCAGCCAGAACCTTCTTGGTGCCGTCTTCGAGCGTTTCCTCCCTCGACAGCCTGTCAGCGAGGTTGTTCTGCTCCTCCAGGATGGCGGTCTTGTTGGCTGCGCTCTCGATGCTCTCTCTGATAAGGGCGCTGTCGTCCGTGAGGCCGCCCAGTATGGCCTTGATGCCGCTTTTGGCATCCTGAGCCCCGAGGCTCTTGTCGCTGGTCTCCTTCCAGCTCTTACCGAGTACCTCTCCAAGAAGACCGGAAAGTGGCAGGGAACCGTTGGCGCCTACAAGCTGCTGCAGAAGATGGCCGACAAGGCCCAAATTTCTATTGGAGGCACAAAGGAGGAGGCCCTCGAGAAGGATCTTCTCCGTGAGGCCATGGGTGCTAAGCTCGCTGGCTTGATCCCCATCGTCGAGAATGGCATGCATGACTTGAAGGCCGAGGTCGAGAAGCAAGCCGTCCACACCATGAACTCTCTCACTACCCTTCTCTCCAACGACGATGTTGCCCCTCGTATCCCTCTTCTTGTCGATACCATGCAGCACCCTTCATCTCAGACTCTCCAGAAGGCTATTCACGCCCTGTCTCAGACCACCTTCGTCGCCATCGTCACCTCACCTGTCCTGGCTCTTCTGACTCCTTTCCTCGAGCGATCTCTTAACAACCCCACCACTGCCCAGGAGGTTCTCCGACAGACTGTCGTTATTGTCGAAAACTTGACCAAGCTGGTTCACGACCCCATCGAGGCTCGAACTTTCCTGCCCAAGCTGATTCCCGGTGTCAAGAGCGTTTGCGACCGAGCCTCGCTCCCTGAGGTTCGCGAGATCGCTGAACGCGCCCTCGCCACTATGGAGAAGGCTATGGGTGACGATAAGGACGTTGTCGCTCGTACGGCCGGAGATGATGTTGCCAAGATCCTCGATGAGCAGATCAAGGCCAACGGCGGTCTCACTGGAAGCCTGGACCTTTGGAAGCAGGCTCGTCCCTATATTTCCGACATGGTTGCTATCGATGTCAACTACCGATTCGTCGATCGCATCTCTGGAAGAATTGCTCCCTACCTCAAGGGTTTCGTGAAGGATGCCGAGGCCCCTCAAAAGATTGCCGACACTATTCAGCAGTACTATGTTGATGAGGATCACCGCCGGTACGGTGTTCCTGAGAAGGAGGACGATGGTGAGGTTGAGATTGTTAACGCCGATTTCTCACTGGCCTATGGTGGTATGCTGCTCTTGTCGCACACCAACCTGCGACTCCTCAAGGGTCACCGATATGGTCTCTGCGGCCGCAACGGTGCTGGAAAGTCGACCCTCATGCGAAGCATTGCTAACGGCAAGCTCGAGGGATTCCCTCCTCAAGATGTTCTCCGTACCTGCTATGTCGAGCACAACCAGGGTGAAGATGCTGACATCAGCATTCTTGAGTTCGTTGCTAAGGACCCTGAGATTGCCACTCAAGGCCGCGAGCGTATCTCTGAGGTTTTGGCTGAGTTCGGCTTCACTGCTGGTCCCGAGGGTCGACAGGCTGAGAGAGTTGGTTCCCTTTCTGGAGGTTGGAAGATGAAGCTGGCTCTGGCCCGAGCTATGCTCCAGCGTGCTGATGTTCTCCTCCTGGACGAACCTACTAACCATCTTGATGTTGCCAACATCGCATGGCTCGAGAACTACCTCAAGTCTCATCCCGATATAACTAGTCTGATTGTTTCTCACGACTCTGGATTTCTGGACAATGTCACAACTGACATTTACCACTACGAGCCTAACAAGAAGCTGGCTTGCTACAAGGGTAACCTGGCAAATTTCGTCAAGATTCGCCCTGAGGCCAAGAGCTACTACACTCTCTCCGCCTCTACCGTCCAATTCAAGTTCCCTCCTCCTGGAATCCTGACTGGTGTCAAGTCTCAGACTCGTGCTATTATCCGCATGTCTAACGTCTCATACGCCTACCCTGGTGCGACGAAGCCTTCACTGCAGGAAGTCTCTTGTCAACTGAGTCTGTCTTCTCGTGTTGCTATCATCGGCCCTAACGGTGCTGGCAAGTCGACTCTTATCAAGCTTCTTACCGGCGAGACTATCCCTACCACCGGAAAGGTTGAGAAGCACCCCAACCTCCGTATTGGTTACATCAAGCAGCACGCTCTGGAGCACGTTGAGATGCACTTGGAGAAGACCCCTAACCAGTACCTTCAGTGGCGTTATCAGCACGGTGACGACCGAGAGGTTCACATGAAGCAGACTCGTGTTCTGTCAGATGCCGACCGGGCCCAGATGGACAAGTGGGTTGACCTGAAGGACGGAAAGTCTCCTCGCCAGATTGAGTCCCTGGTTGGTCGTCAGAAGTACAAGAAGACCTTCCAATACGAAGTGTAAGTTCCCTTTTTTATTCTATAACAGGGCGCAATACTGACTCCTAATAGTAAGTGGCGTGGTCTCCTGCCTAAGAACAACACCATGATCTCTCGTGAGACTCTTACCGAGCTTGGATTCGACAAGCTCGTCCAGGAATTCGACGATCACGAGGCTTCTCGAGAGGGTCTCGGTTACCGTGAGCTTCAGCCCAAGGTCATCTCCAAGCATTTTGAGGATCTCGGACTCGACCCCGAGATCGCCAACCACAACGAGATTGGCTCTCTTTCCGGAGGTCAGAAGGTCAAGGTCGTCATTGCTGGAGCCATGTGGAACAACCCCCATCTTCTCGTGCTTGACGAGCCTACCAACTTCTTGGATCGTGACTCCCTTGGTGGTCTTGCCGTTGCTATTCGCGACTTCAAGGGCGGTGTTATCCTGATTTCTCACAACGAAGAGTTTGTCGGTGCCCTTTGCTCTGAGCAATGGCACGTTCGTGACGGCCGTGTTGCCCTTCGAGGAAACGCTGCTGTCAGTCTCGACCGCTTTGAGGACAGCCGTCCCAGCAGCGGCGTCAACAGCACTGCCGCCAGCTCCGTTGTTAGCAGCGCTGTCAACAGTGGTATCGAGGACAACTCGGATATGAAGTTTAAGGCTAGGAAGAAGAAGAAAATGACCAAGAAGGAGGTCAAGGAGCGTGAGGTCCGCCGCCGGCTTCGCCACATCGAATGGCTCAACAGCCCTAAGGGTACTCCTCACCCTCCCGACACTGACGACGAGGACAACTAGAAAAGTCATTGGAATCTTTTGCTCTTATGTGCGTTTTTGTTTTTGAAACCATGCGGATATGAACAAGTCCTCAGGCTGTGCGGCATCTGGCGGCTGTTTACAAAAAGAGAATGAAGACATTACCTCATGTATGCATGATGCGGTATCTCGCTATGAAGAATGAATGGTACTTACACACTTAGATAGACCTGAACGGATGGTATAGAGGCGTTGGTTTGGGATAGACGGCTTTGAATCAAATCAAACTTTCTACAGATTCGGTTCCCTAATTTGTGATGATGTCAAAATTTTGAACCCAACTGTTCGCTTATTCAATTCTGAGTGAAACATACAGTGAAAAGCAATGTCACTGTTGATATCGAAGGGCCGGAATATATGTCAATAGAAGTTATTATTGTGAGCACTAGTGATTCAGCAGTTCACCTCAATTGAACCTTTGTCTTGAATAAGAGTTTATTTGCTATTATATATACAGACAGGCTCTCAAAACCTAGCCACAAAAACGAATGTTACTGGGTATGATCCTTCTACACTCCGTTGACTCTAGGCCTGATGTAAAGACAGCACAAAAGAAAAGAAAGGAATAGACATGCTTTTGGGGTGGTACATGAACCAGAACTACCATGAAAAGGTCATAAGGGCAGGATTCAATGCCAAGGGCAGCAGGAGATGGCTTCCAGCGACAGTGGCCATGGGCAGGATTGCAACAAAGTCGTTGATGCGCCAATAATGAGGAATAAAGTCAGCGGTAGCCATTATGATGAGACCGACAATGGCCAGCAAAGATAATGTCATGGAGACACGGAACTAGTGTAATATATTAGCATGTGTCTGAACCTAGATGTTGATGGAGAAAACATACCTTCTTCAAGACCTTGGGAACCTCAATGAAGAAGTTGGAGAACTCAGCCTCCTTTGACGTGGAACCCCAGCTCATGTCAATCTCGAACATGTGTGCCAACAGAGCCTGGCTCACGTGAAGAGAAAGACCACCAAGAAAAACAGCCAGCATAAGAGTCCACTTGAAATTCTCGTAGATGGCATAACCCAGAGTTCGCTCGCCAGAGCGATACCGCATGATAGCAAGTGCAAGGTTACCGAGTCCGTTGAAGACAATGATGATAGAGAACCATACCTGCCACGAGTCAAGGTAGTACTTATCGAGATATCCATTGAACCAACCCATCAGGAAGTAATTGGCAGTGGTCATGATCCAGGCAGCTCCAATGGCATAGTAAGTACCAATGTAAGAAATAACAGTGATCTTGGAAGTGAAACGAATGTTGGAAAAGCAGAAGCGGCGAAAGAGGGGCGTAAAAGGACCGCGCCATAACCAAGTACGAATAGGGTTAAAGAGCAGCTCGTTGCATCCAAATGCGTATTTTTCCCATCGAGCAAGTTCGTCGTATACGGTCAGAGACACACCCTCCTTGAAGCCATCGCCAGCCCAAGCAGCGAGACGGATGATGTAACCGTTACACTGAAGACGAAGAGACATGTCGAAATCCTCAGAGACGTGACTTTCAGACCAGAACTTGTCATAACCATCTTCATCTTGATAAGAAACTTGCTGAATAGCAGACCAGCGAAGGATGGCATTGTGGCCGACGAAGGGAGCAACATCGCCGTTGGAGACAGTGAAACGAATAGCAGTGTAGATAAGATCGGTAAAGAAGGTGATTCCGTTCTCGAAATAAGTGTGGACAACTTGCATAACACCAGAAGAGAATTGCATGATGCCGACATCAGGAGACTGCTCCATCTCAGAGACAGAGTCAAGGAGACAATCGGTAGGAACACGAGTATCAGAATCAATGAGAAGGATATAGTCACCAACGCGGATGTTTCCATCAGCCCAGGCGCGGCCATTCTCCTCAAGGACATCCTTAAGAGCCTGCTCGTAAGCAAGTGCCTCATCAGACTGGCTCCAATCGGCAGGGCGCTTGATGAGCTGTAGGCGCTCTTCGACCTTGCAAGAAATCATGAGGCCAAAGTTCATGTTTGAAGCTTTCTTGAACTTGCCCTTTCGGATAAAGCCATCCTCGCCGTGTTTTGGTCGTGCAACCCAGCCAATGCTGTTGTCGGCATAGAAGTCGATACGGGCATCACGTTCCTCTTCGCTGAGGAGCTGAAGGCCATCGTCATTAATGAACATGTTGGCAGAACCACCCTGCAGTTCATAAGTTGACATGGCTTGCTTGATGGACTTGACGGTAGGAAGAATGACGGCATTAAGACCCTCCTTGTAGACAGGACACTGGATGGTGATATGAGGCAAAGTGGCTCCCTGGAGTCTTCGTGGTGGACGCGCTGAATAGAACTTGGAGTTGATAGTCAGTTGGCGAATTGGACCGAAGATTTGTGCCAAACAACCAACAATGACTTGGGCGAAGAAAAGAGAGAAGAATATTTGGATCGGGAAGAGAGCGACGAGGCCAAGTCGCTTGTAGTCACCATCGATGGCTATCTCCACAGCCAGCTGCCTCCAAGCAGCGCCAAGGGAGGCCATGACGAGGAGGAGTGTAAGGGAAACAAGGACAGCATTCTGAAGGTGAACTGGTCGAGCCTCCGGCTTAATCTCACCACTCTCCTCATCAATCTCGTACTCCGCCGCAATAGTAGAGTCTTTCTCATCTTCATCTACTGATTGGCCCGAGTTCCATACCAACTCCATAAGCTCTGATTCGATGATTTTGGCGCGCGCCATCAAGTTCAGTGCATCATCATCCCAGACAACCAGAAGACCATCTGAAGCAATGAAAGCCGCGAACTGATGTTTACGAGCTCGGGGAAGATCATTTACTGTAGGCAGAATCTGCACACGAAGGCCGTTCATCAATGGGACATCCACTGCATCAGGAGACCATTGGAGGAAGGTCTTGATGACACGAGAGTTGACAGTCATCGCACACTGAGAGATATGTCAGTAATCACATTTGTCATGGGAAATCAAATTGTACACACCTGAACATTAAGAGCGGTGCAGGCGATTGCAAAAGGAGATTGTCCCAATTGAGGTGGACAAGCCATATACTGGCCCCGAGACTTGCGGAGAAGAACGCCCTCAATCTCGCCGGAGCCATCTCCAACCCAGAGCTGAGAGCATTGCTGCTGGTACAGGTAGTTAACCATAACCTCGTGCTTGATATCGTCGAGGAGATTACTGTTGCCTGATTTTGATGAGGGTGCAATTGAAGGAGGGCCTGCAGTGAACTTGGGTCCAGCTGCTGAATGTAACTCTACTACGGCAGCAGGAGGAATCTTCTCTTGGATGATTGGAGCATGAATAGATATTGATGGTCGGTGGCTAGGCCTCCTAGGAGGAGGTCCTATCGGCGTCTGAGGCGGGATATCCGCCTTGAAGTAACTGCCGATACCCATCTTGACGGTGCTTGTCGAAGGCTTGGCGAGTACAGAAACAAGATTCTGAAAGACTGTGCGTCTGGGGACAAGCCCGCTGTAGAACAACCCTAAGAAGACGTATATGAAGAACAAGAAGTCTGTTACTGAGCTGTCTTGAAGATCTGTGTAGAAGTGACCCAGCGTTATGGATTTTGTTGGAAGGACTGTGAGGTCTCAAAGACTCATAACCGTGAATATCTTGTTCAAAGAAAGACAGATTAAAGGAGTGACAGGAAGTTGCACCTATTGAGTGAAAGAAAGAAAGAATGAATGAATGAATGGATGGAGTGAAGGATCGTGGTGAGTGAAGGTCTGAGATGAGAGGATCAAACCTCACAGAGTGCAACTACCGGTTCAATTAAACAAACCTGTTTGAGCTTCAGTGTTTAAGTTTCTGCGCCAGATGCAGCCAAGGAATCGGGGACAAGCATATTAAAGTTTTCTTCTCTTGCCCGGAGGAAGAACCAGTATGCGACGACCACGCCACTACGGCTAGATAGCAAGACAATGAGGTCGGGCATCGCGACAGAAGCTTTAAGAAGCGGATCACGGACATCCACTTGGATGACCACGACTAGACTCTAGCCAAGCCTTGCGACCAACGTCGAGCCGGACAGCCCTAGGTATAGATGGAATAGCGCGCAAGAAGCGGAGGGGTGACGATTGTGTTGGAGCCGTAAAGTGTGGCCAGAGATTCCCAGAGTGTTGGTCTTGGTGTAGGCGTGTCTCAGACTAGTCGACCGGGGTTCAGCGCATGGCACAAGAGATTGTCCCGGGTGGCTGGAAACGAGACAAGTCCATGTGGGCACAAGGCTTGTTGTTAGTATTTTGTCGTTCTGAAACCTAACCGAAGCCTCATCCAGCTCGTGAATGCCAAGCTTGAATCGAGAGCCAAGCCTAGTATCTAGGACCCTCCAACAAGAGGATCAATAGGGACGACCCATATCAGGAAATCAGAACGTAATAATGTGGCAAGTACTGCCTTTCTTGGACCGTGCCACTTGGACCTAAAGACTTGTTGTACTGTAAGTGGCGTCTGATTCTGCAAACCGGTTGAAGCGGGAGAGCCGGAACCTGCAAACAACGTGGACCTGTAGGGTGACAAGAACATGAAGTTGTGGATGAGCGATTCCAAATCGATCCATAAGCTGCTGACCATAAAGAGAACGCTTTATTTAGTTACAGCTGCATTTTTGATATCGTGACCATCTTTTGCTTCTCACTATCACGAGTTTCGATGGTGTTGGTGTTTTGGCAGAGTGCAGTCACATTCAGCTGAGGTGGAATTGCAGATAAAGGTATGTTCTGTATTAGGCCTAGATAGATCTGGAGTCTTGACCAATAAGCCATCCGTATTTCACGATTGATACGCAAATTGGGCAAGCGGGGTAGATCTGCCCCTCCCCTAGTGTCACTGTGACAGCTTCAGTGGCGTGGTGTGGCTTGTTTGTGAGCTCCGGGAAAGGGAAGGCGGCCACAATGTCTGTAGTAGCAAATGTCTGACGTGGAGACGAGCCTGTACCTGCATGGGCTTAAATTGATGCAGGAACAAAAGTCTTGACTGTATATTGCCTCACTTTGACTTATCAACTTAACTAGCAACTTGGCTGGAATAACAGCTTAACATTGCAAACGCAAAATACCGTACCAACTCTCAGAACAATCCTCCATTATTAATTGAGGTCGGGAGTTACGCTTACTCGGTACCGCCCACATTTATTGTCATCAGACATTCCTCCCCAGCACCAAACCGGTCGACCCAAAGTCTACTATTCTCTGTGGCTTTAATGGCTGCAAACTTCGCGCCGTCCCGAGAATAATGCATGGCATAAGGAATGCATCGAATGTCCCTGGCGAGTCGTGAATCGAAGCCTTGGTTCAAGTGCTTTTGCTGTCGACCCGAACCGGCCTCTCGTTCATCAATAGGCAGTAAATGCAGATGGCCTAGACCATCACAGCATCCTGGGGATCGAGATTTTACTCATCAGCTATCACTGCTAACCATCGCGGAAAGACGGTTGGCACAAGCGTCAGTTTGCCAAGACAACCATACTCCGTAGGTTCCCGCTCAAGAGCCTTTGCAGTTGAAGACTGAGTCCCATTTTGTTGCTTGAGTGCCGATGTGTTTCGGAAAGCACTCGGCACACCCAAGCTCACATATCACACCCCGCACTTCCAACATTTGGCTTTTACATGATTCACACATTTGTCGATCATATCTCGACCATCAATGGACCTAAGGTATTGAGCCTTGAAATCTATATCTGGTTCCCTCGTTCTCAGAAGGCGAATATCCTAAATTCGAATAGCAAAGATGGAATTAGGGCATCCTTAGGCAGCAGAAACGGTATCATAAATCATATCATGGGCATTCCGTCCTCCCCGCTCCAATCAAGTGGAACGACTATTTGGCTCAAAATCAAGGTTCTTCCACCGTAGACACTTTCTTTTCACTTACTCGCCTGGACCCTCTTCTGTTGGCTTTCCCTCGTCTATTAACCCAGTCACAAGACTCTCGGCACTACATGAGTCTACAGGGATTCAGCTTTGCCGAAACTAAAAAGTCGCTGTTGGTACTGTGACGATGTCTCATCAAGCACACAACCTTATACCTATCTTGAAGATAAGCGAGGAGTCTCCTTACCGATGGGCGTTGAACCTTGATGCAGACTGTGTTTTGTAGTAGAGTTACATGGCCCTGCTGTACCTGAGACTACTGGTCTCTGATCTAATAGTGACCGCTATTGAATTCTGATTTACCTCTTACAGCCCTCATTCTGCAGATCTTCCCCTGGTACCTTGAGCTAATACCAGTTGTAAGCGCACCGCAACGTTGATTTGGTCCGGATCTGGATTGGTTTCCAACATTCGAGCCAGAACTCTCTGCAGCTCTGGTCATCAAGATTCAATCTTTTCGACGTTATTGTACTAGCCTGATATATTCATTGGGGGACTTAGGGCGCCTCTACGCTTCCCGAAGTTCGGCGCCTCCGCCTTCGACATGTTAGTAGAATCTCGTTCCGCAGACCCGGTTCCAACACTACAAACACTTTATTACAAATACCAAAACCCGCATAGATTTGGCACAAGACGCTTCAACGCACCCATGCAGAGCGTAGTCGGAAGGCCAGAGCTCGACGGCTCCTAGCCTACGGGCCGAAGAGTTAGTGTTGTAGTCACGACCAGGCTTTGTGGCGATAAACTCGTCTCTATTAAAGTTTGATCGTACTGTCAGCCATATTGAATTCTCAATGCTATCGTAGTCCGTCATGTTTGAGTCATGTTTGTGAGGAAACAGAAGATCAGATACGAATCAGTTACCTATGGGTGGGCTGCTCAAGCAAACATGTCGCTAGCCTCAGTAGCTCGTGATTCATTACACAGCTTGTGTATCTGAAAAGCTCGGCATGGCTGGCCTTGGTATCTCTCCGCTTACTCATAGAATCAATGGGCATGAACTGCCTTGTTTGGCAGCTTGATGACCTGATCTCCGAGGGTCCGTGAAAAGCTTCTAAACGCTAGGCTGTAAACCCGACTGTTGATACATAGTGTTAGTTATCACAACGGCAGTGCAAGGGACGAGAATTTTAGAAACAATATACTTGAATCTTGCTATCTAAATGCTGTAACTATAGAGTCAAATATATTGTGAGACATGCATATTGACTATGTGTTGCAGGGCGAAGCAATGATGAAACTTGCATGATGTCTTTTCGTTTGAATTCAACTCTATTAAAAGTCTACAAATCTAAAGATTTGTACGAGAAAACGAGCCTCAAAATTGATATCTTCAACCTAAATCCTTCTCATCAAACAATATTCTTACCAGTATCACTACTCATTACTTTGTTCTCAATTTCATAGATCCTCATTGCCATTGCACTGTTGCATCATGACTACTCGGCTTACTTCAAGCTGCGGTTGTGTCCAAGTTGGATACCACTGCTCTCTTGCATCCCAAAAGTCCTTTTTAGCCGTTGGTGAAGCATCGTACCAAGGTTTGTCCGACTTACCGTCCTCGAACCACCCGTTTGTGCCGCCAACAGCGACATTGAGGATGAGGTAAAACTCCTGATCGAATGGCGCATTCACATTAGGTGAGATAGTCCATGGATCGACGAGTCGGGTACCATTCTGATCCACATCGGGAAACCCTCCTCGTTTATACATGGGCTTCTTGAAGTTGGTGTATGTGACTTGGAGGAGTCGGGTGTTAACATAAGTGAAGAGGTACTTTTCAGACCACTCCAGGCCAAACATGTTGAAGCCAGCGCTATAGGTGGTGTGAAGGGCCTTCCGCTTGTTGTTTGTCTTCCACCAGCCATCGTTGGCAGAGTTGGGACCCCAGTGTAGTGCCGAGGAAACGATGTCGTTTCCTCCCTGTTTGTACGTCCAATTATTTCCGCGTGATTCAATGATGTCGATCTCACCAGATCTCGGCCAAGCACCGTAGACACTCTGTCTTGGAAGCATCCAGATAGCGGGCCAGAGCCAGTCACCTTCAGGGAGCTTGGCGGTGACCTCGATACGGCCATACTTGATGTTGGCACCCTTCTTGGTATTGATACGACCAGATCGCGCGGGAGGAACCACACTGTTATTTCCAGCAGTCAAGTTGGTGGCGGTAACACAGTTCGACCAGACTTTAGAGGTGCAAGTGCCGGCCTTGAGAAGGTTGATGACGTTGTTCTTCTGCATTAACTTGGGGTCCTGCAAAGTTGCCTTGATGATGAGTTTGCCATCTTCGACATAGACGTTTTCGTCTGTGTTTGTTGTCTGCTCGAATTGACCATTTCTATGAGAGTTAGCCGTCTAAGCGAAGAAGAAATATTCTGATTGAACATACCCATAGCCGCCAACTTCGACTTCCTTGGTCCAAATGTTGGGATTCAGACCTTGGCTGAAGTCCTCATCCATGACAAGACAATACTTGTTCTTGACCACACTTCGAATGCCATCCCAGACAAGAAAGCCAGAGCCCACGAGACCGAGGAAGATTGCAAGGATGGGAAGGATGGTCACCCATTTTTCTTTGGGGTTGGTCTTTTCCAGCCACGGTTTCTCAACCTCTCCCGGCTTCACTCTCCTTGAGTGAAAGTATCGGTTTCGCTCGTCGACATGAGTTCCTGAGCCAGATGTAGATTCAGACTCTGAGGCAGGACTCGAGTACTCTGGAATACTGAACATGCCGCCGTGACCGCCTGAGCCTGAGCCTCGTCCAGGGTCGATGCTGTGGCGGTATCCTGTTGAGGTTGCCTCATGAGGGCCACTGGCGTCCAGAGACCTTCGTGACACATCAGTCGGGCCAGGGCCGTCGTGCCCGCCGTAACTACTTTTTCGATATGGGTTATTCATTTCAAACAAGCAGGTAAGAAATGAGATTCAAGTGAATGAAACTGAAGAGGCTGGATTTGTTTAGAAGGGAGAAGTCTTGTGATAAGATTCGACACCATAGTGACATTCATGATCCATGGCGAGTTGGGCTAGCCAGGAACCAATATAAGGTAAGGAATGAATAGCTAGTCAAGGAGAAAGCCAAATACGATTTTTCTTTCATGTCAGAAATCGCACAATGGGATCGTGTATCGAAATTCATTGGCCAAGGGGGAAGATCTGGCGGATGATAGAGAATTGTGGCACTGAGAAGAGGAAAGGCTAGGCCCAGTCAAGCTGAACATGATGAAGCCATCACTGGATGGAGAACGTCTGATTGATCAAGAACGAGGCTGATCCGCTGACTGCTTGGCAAGACAAAGACGAGCTGCTAAGAACGGGATGAGATGGATTGTAAGTCGATCGGATTAGGTATAGATACAGTGTTTAGGAGGTTGGCACTGTGTGATATATACTGATATCGTTATTGTGTGGCGCTTCGCTAGCACTGTACGTCAACTTATATTAGCTCCACCGACTATGGTCACTACATTCCATTCTCTTTACCATCACCATCATCCTCAGCGTGGTCATCGCCGTCTTGAGCCTTCTCTCGCAACCGGACAACAAACTTTTTTAGGCCAAATTTGAGTGTGCACTATCTCGATGGCTGGAACAATAGAACCTTCTTTGGGTTTTAGATCTGGCCTATGCAGGAACCGAAGCGTGATCTGGTGAGATTCCACTACCCCCAATTGTATGAACACATCGCCGTTTCTTTGGACAAAGGTTGCCCATTAAGACCATCTTCCGGTTTATCCGACGATACCTTCAGATGATCAATGATACCTAATAGTGCCCATGGATCATCCGCCTCTCCCGACTTCCCGTTCGACCTGGCGTTATAGCTCCAGCGAGCACGGTAGAACGGCAACGAGTGACTCGTGAGAACAAACTTGCCATGGCTGAGACAAACCTCACACCCCTCCCGCTTATGCGAGCTCCTCAACTCTGTTTCCACTTACCAACAATGTATGGTGATCAGGAACCACCGTCTAAGTCAACGCTCGGTGCAACTTCAAACCCCATTCCACTTGCACGCCCCAAAACCTAGCAGACCCAGGATTTATGATCATCTGGCCATTCAGCAAACATCCATTGACCTCGGTACACTCATGGCCAGACGTGCTTAGGTCTGGTGCTCTAACCCTACGGCTCGATGCAAACTCTATCAATAGTGACCTCGAGAAAGCTTGCCGTACGGCAGCCGTGTGTGCTTCGTTCTAATCCTGAGGTTATGGATAACTGAAACACCATTGACAATGATATGACAATTGCCTACCTGGCAAATTGCCTGTCCCTTTCAGCGGAAAACGTGGAGTGTCCGTACCGCATACTCGGTACCGATAGCTCTACTGGATGATAACGCCACAAGGGCCATCCTACTTTGCTAAGAGGAATTCCGGATTGAGCTGGACATGGTCAAATTGAAAATCAAATCAAATCGCCCTTGGTTGAGTACCACCGGTTTGGAGACTGTACCAGTGCCAACGAAGCTGAAGCGGATGGCGTCTTCGGGCGCTTTTCGTGTACATCGGACATATTTGAACAAAAACATATGGTTCAGATTCAAGTAATCAACTAGCTGAGGATGCTCAGATACTTACACAAGGCCAGCGTTCGACGCTTCCTTGCACAGCTATATGACGGCGTGTCTCGTCTCTGACCACACAACTGTCTATCCCAAGTGGTTTCCTCCTCTCCTACAGTGTTGGGAAGCAATACGATAAGCCTCATGAAGTTTACATCCTGTCACTCGGGCCCAGAAAGTCTTGGAATACAAGATCCAACAATGCCAAGGCGCATTGGTTGTGATGGCTACTCGGGATGAGCGTTCCAAAAATATCCATGTCCCTCGACAAACAAAGTGTCTCGGCCCCAAGAGATGATCTCAGAACATCTTCCATGCCCATACTTTGTTTGATATCTGATCATGTTCAAGTGAACACGGGTTCATGTTATTGGATGAAATAGTGGCTCGTTCATGGTTGTCAGTCCAAATCCGGAGATCTGGGCCACTAACGACATCCCTGCAATGCAGGGTTCTTAGCAGGGTCCAGGGGTCGGATTTCGGCATGCCCGCCGATCTGACAGATGCTACAACACTTCCAAGTACCGTACCGCATAGCAATGGCCCTCCATGAGCCCAGAGGCTTGGCGATGTTTTTGGGTTTCACTCGTGAGGCGCTGGAGTTCTGGAAGTTCTCTTGGTGAGGCTACTGGTAGCGTCCCTCACCATAAGCGTTACCCGGCTCTAATTAGTATCCAAAATTCCTATGACCGGCGGGATATCCGTAGAGGATGTCTGAGTCTCGCCTCTTAGAGGGACCTTATTAAGCCCTGTTGGATGACCGTTCTTTCGGTTCCGGGTTTCTGCATTTCTTCCCATCGTTCCTGGATGGATTTCGCTCCTTTACCGTGTTGACCACGCTCCCTATTTCACATTTCACTCATTTATCTGAAACAGATTCACTGAACTCTTTTTTTTATCTTGACTTCTGCACCAGAGACTACAAGACTGTCTTACCAAGGCACACGCCTTCTTGAAGTTGCAGACCAGATAGTCCATAGGCTGCTTGCCTATCATTACAAACTCATCTTCCCAGGTTCCTCCATCACATTCATTTTCCAATAAACAGTTACACAATGCTCCTGTTTAAAGTATTTGCAGGCCTTGCCAGCCTAGTATCGTTGGCAGTAGCTGATGATGCCCCTCAACCTCTACCCATGGACCTGGGCAGTGTTCTGTCAAGGCACCCCAAGCTTTCAACATACTACAAGCTGATCCAGGTATGAAATGTATTGCTCTTTGAGTTAACGAGTGTTATCGCTGACGTTGTCAGAAATTCCCCGATGTCCTGTTGCAACTGCCCAGTTATGAGGGTGTCACGGTAAGTTGAATCTGGTCCTCCGAACCTCAGGAACAGCGACTGATTTCTGATATTTCGTAGATTGTTGCCCCTTCCAATGATGCTTTCAATCAAATCCCTTACTCTCCTCTCTCCAATATTTGGGACCCGAACGATGCCAAGGTCACTGTCCCGCTTCTTCAGTACCACATCTTGCAGGGCACCATAAGCACAATGAAGCTGAAGGAGGGACCTGCATACGTTAAGCCTACCCTTCTTCTCAATCCTAAATGGAGTAATGTCACTGCTGGTCAGAACATCCTCATCAACAAACAACCTGACGATGTCATCTTCAGTACCCGGCTGGGCAATCGAGCTACAGTGATCAATTACGATATCAAGTTTCAAGGCGGACTCATCCAGATTGTGGACAGTCTGTTGATTCCGCCTTCTGGTATTCGTCAAGTCCTGATGGCAAGCAAGGTCGACTCGTTCCTCGGTGGACTCTTTAGAGCTGGCCTCATGCCTGATCTTGCTGGTCGCCAGGACATCACTGTCTTTGCTCCAAGAGACCAAGCTATGGAGATGGTTGGCAGCGCACTCAGCGGCATGTCGACCAAGGAGCTGGCGGGCGTCATGGGGTATCACATTGTACCCGGCAAGGTTCTGGTCTCGACCGACCTTGACAACGCCACGTCTCTCACCACATTGACTGGTGAAGAGGTCCACGTGCGCCAAATCGGCAATGAGAAGTTCGTAAATTCAGCCAAGATCATCACAACCGACCTTCTCATTTCCAATGGTATCCTTCACATCATCTCCAATGTCAATAACCCAAAGGAGGCCGATGCTGCTCCTAATCCTAGTCTCTGGCTTCAAAATCCTGTGTTCAAGTCTGCTGGAGTTGACGATGTCTTTGACTCGGATATTCCTTGTACCGCGAGCTGTCCGGTGACAGACACACCAACACCTACACCGGCAGACCAAGCTGAGAACAATGCTGTGGCAACACCGTGGTTCACCACAAGGTCGAGCAGGGGAGTGGCCGCTCCTCGGGCCACAGCACATGTTGCCCGCGCTGCACTGGGTATCATGGGTATGGGTGCGGGAATGGCGCTCTTGTAATAAGAGTTGGTGTTCCTCCGGTCCCCTTGTCTTGTGTTTGTTTTCTTGAGCTTTGGTGTTTTGGGTCGGTTGTCTCTGCAATAGTTTAGATCTCTCTATCTCTCGATCAATACCCCGACAGGAAGCAAACGTCCTGCTTTTGCCAATATGTTCCCTGAGAGCCCACAAATCTGGTTTTTAGTCAAGCAGTGTTTGATCAACGTGGACCAAAGTTCTTGGCGAAACAGTCATGGCAGTCGTCGTCCGGACTTCTCATTAACTCCGCGTCAATTAAATCTTTCCGATGACATGGATGGTTAGTCTTGTAGTTCGGGTGAGGCTTTAACCTCAACGGATATCATTATCCTCTAGGCGTGTAAAGTGATTGGTGAAGTTTTTTTTTAGTCTACTGTCGATACACGGAGAGATCTAGATCCGTTGAAGTCCGCGGGTGTTATGCATGCAATTATGATTGCCACGAAGGTAATCCTTGCCATCTACAGTAGTCAGTAGGTAGTAAATGGCACCACGACTTGCCATATTCAGCATACAAAATACAAGTTTTTGGTTCATGAAACAGCGAATTGTCATAGCGCACGGAATATGCCGCTTAAAGGTCTAGGGTAAGCAATTCAAACCCCAGCAAAAGCAACCCGGGCAGAATCGCTCGCCTGGTTCGTGGGGTAGAATTGGAAAGGCCAGTCTCGGCCGACAACCTTATTAGGTAAAGCCCGAGAATCTGTGACTAGGGGGAATAGAACGGGTGGCGCGTTTGATTGACAAGGTTGTCGTATCTTTGCCTGTAAGTGAAGTGTTGTGTTGTATGTGGACCTTGGGAGACTGGGCTGAGCTAGCACAGGTGTAAGTAGGTAAAGGCTTGGCTGTATCATGTTATTACTGAGGCGACTCATTCAATTGCCCCGGAGATACAATGAGAGAAAATTTGTAATGTAGATCAGAAGGGAAAAAAACAGGCTCAGACCGCGTAAATGTTTCGTAACCAGTATCCATTCCTTGGCGACCGACTCATTCGTTATCACAAATAGGGTACAGGTACAGTAAATCCACAGTTACAGGAGGCAATAATAAGATACACCGAATAGACGGACGACAGGCCATGCATGTAAAGTCAAGACGGGATAAATAAACGCGATAGACCCGCTATAGGTCTGCCTTTGTGATATGCCGCTCGGCGACTAATTGACTAAGATACCTTGCCTTGCCTTGCCTCACTTGACTAACAAGCTTTAGTTCGGCGACGATTGAAACGGTTTCAACCAAAGAGAATCAGGAGGCGGAAAGGAACATGAACCAGTATCGTTGCCCACTATGAATGGGTACGGAACGGAATCGGAACCAGTACCTGGCAACCCCCCACCAGAAAGAGAATCATGGTAATCAGGACCATTCCCTCACTCGCTCGCTCAGTCCTTCATTCATGACCCGTAAAAGACAGAGGCCTCAAAAGCACAATAATGACATGCCATTCTCTCTGTGTGTGTCGTTCATGCGCCAAGCCGCATTATCGGATTGCTGCTCTGCCAGATTCATCCAAACCAACACCCCAGTCAGCTTTCTGTATCACTTCTGACAGAGTCCTCCAGAGCATCCGTGACCGATACCGTACGTTCCGTAATGCACCGGACCGTATTGTATTGTATTGTACTGTACCGTAACGAACTGGGCCGTCTGTCCTAGGCAAAACTCCCACTCCCATCCCACCCCCATTTGAAATGATGCACATCTCGCAACCCACACCATAAACGCTGTCAGTTTGTGGCTTATCCATCACTCCCGTATTTCCCGCCTGTTCGGTCCAAAGTCTTGCTTCGGGCCATATGTCGAATCCTGGTATGATCGCCCCACGAGATGCGAAGAAGCATGAGATTCCGGACTTGCTGCAGTATCATAAGTGACATGATGCTTGGCGCAAACTCCCTCTCCCGCCTCTTGTCCTTTATGGTAACTGCCCTACATGAGGTCGATCTGCGGCCCAAGACATGAACTCCGGGTGGCGGAACAGGGGACCCTTCTTCTTGGAGGTCGATCTTGGCTTCGAGAAAAGCAGAACCCTAGTCACTCCAAGACAGCTGAAAGAGGCTTGATCAACAAAGAAACTCTGGAACAAGATAACAAAGATTACAAGCAGAAATGCTCAGAGGTCATAACAGTTTCCATGTATGAGGAGGAGACGGCGGCGGGTCTGGCTGAGGAGGAGGGACACGCGGCCCTCCTGGAGGTGTTGGCGGAGGGTCTGGATCTTGTGATTCGAGAGACATCGGGCAGTGAGCCACACAAAGAGTGTGAAGGTGAAGGTAAAGGTAAAGGTAGAGGTGAGTATGAGTGTGAGGCATCATAGACATGTGAGAGAATTGTAAAGGCTATAACTCCAGAGACATCAGGACAAGAAATAGAGAAACAGAGGACACACTGGGTCCTGGTCCTCTAGAGACACTAGTCGAAGTGGTAAAAGGTATCCGATGGATAGTCTTGTTTTAGGCTTGTGGTTTATGTTATACTATTCTTCGACATTACTACCGCCCCCCAGTATCTCCAGATAGTCGGTGCGACACCGATCCTCTTAATGAGGCTCACGTTTCGCCCTTGGACGACATGGCACATCATCAACCTTGGCCAGGTGGGTAGGATACTCGTCAGATCAATGGGTAAGGTGGTTCACGATAGATATCCACGTTTACCTACACGATCAGCTGCGCAAGGTGTAGTCGACGGCATCTAGACCCGCACCCGCGCCCAAGGATCAGGCCTTCAAACCCGGTGGCTTTCTCGCTGTTTCTCAAAGGATCACCATCGTCGTGTCCAACATCGTGCCTCACAGCAACGCATCGTCCGCGCCGAGCCCATCAGGTGGCCATACCAGTGAGGGGGGATTGAATATGCACGACGAACATGTTGCCCAGATGAGCAGAGTCCACGCATCTGGGTAGGGTCCAGCCAGTCCAGGGCCCGGAGACCGAGTAAGGCAAGTAGATATTTGAATATGCGCTAATAAGTACCGGTATGACCATGGCACAGCCACCGATATTCTCATCGGCGATTTGAGCCTCAATCAGAATCCACAGCATTAGCCATTATTCATATTTCTGGAGAATGCTCTTCATAGCAGGGTTGAGGCAGTAGGCGGTCGCGGGGAAGATCCTATGTATGAGGAGATAACGAGGAGACCCAAGGAAAAGTACCAAGAAGGCGTGCCGGGGCATTAATGATGTGCGTAAAGTTGCTATTAGACTCTGGGCTCATTATACCTGCCGTGGTTCATACAAGCTGAAACCAGCTTGCCGTGTATGATAGCGTCAACTCAAAAGGAACACCCAGCATCCTAAAGAGATCGGTGGGGTCCCAATGTGGCTGCCAAGGGGACCCCAAAGGTAAAGATTACCTGAGTGATCAGACAGGAAACGCAGCCGGACCATAAGTCCTCGGTAGCACAACCGACTTGAACCCTGCAACGCGCACGGTATCCATGTCAGAGACAGCTGCCAAACTCGAATACAGACCTATGACAGCTGCCCGTCTACTAGGCTCTCCAGGCTCTTGCCATGGTCCCCGAAACAGACACGATGCGCCACACACCACCTCCTCTGTCGTACCATGCTGAATATGCAAGGCTCCCAAAGCAGTAATGTGAGAAAGGGGGCTCGACACCCGAGCACGAGCCGAGGTGTTGTACATCGGGCCTCAGAATCTTGCCTTTATAGGCTTCCAGCTGATTAGGGAAAAATCTCCTGGATTGACTAGCCGCCAGCGCCTTTACCCGTACCCTGCCCAGGGATCTCGTAATTGGCGCCATGTAAGTGGATCACATGCTGGTATGATATGCTCTTGACGGTGAATATATGATGCTAGTATAGCCGCCGAGAGTGATGTGATGTGCGGCTGTGCTTATAGCTGCCACAGCTTCGATTTACGCCAGTGCAGAATGGGATCTCGTCACAAAACCCGCAAGGGGATATGTACTGTACCCTAGATGCGATGTCACCACGGTGACGCACAGATTATCCAGTACTGTACCGATATGCATGGTGTGAGAGAACGTGTGTACATCCTGGCTGTTAAGACACCCGTGATGGTGCCAGATCTGCTATGTGTCAAAACATCTGCGCTCTATGTGCTCGGTCCATGTTTAAACCGAGCTCGCTTTGACAGCTGAGCCACGACTTGGCTGTCCAGGAGGGCATGTCAGACTGTCGTATGGCGAGTGGTGCAGTCTGACAGCGGCCCCTCTTCAAACGGTGACCCGAGCCAAGCTCAAGGCCAAAGTAATACCCTTGTTGTTCGCAATTCATGGATCTTGCTTGCAAGGGCGGCATCGTAGGATCGGCCTCTCCTCAGCCCTATAGGAGAAGCCACCGTTTTGGGTGGAAGACGCTGAGGCTAAGACTAAGACCCCGACCTGGTCTCAGGCTGTCTTGGCTTGATAGACCACGTTGCTTGTGTATGTGCAGTGCCACTCAAACCATCCCACTGTTGCCGTGCTTCGGTGCATAATGGAGTGTTGGTTTGATCAAACTATCATGAAGGGTTGAGTTGCGCCAAGACTTAGTCCACTAAGCATGGGGTCTATCATGTCCCCACACCAGCTCCCCTTAGTCGAGCGGGGAGAGTGTGAATCGTGACAAATGGTAGATGGGATCTAGTGACCAGTGACTAGTCCCTGAATGGTCGATATACGTTCGAAAATAGTGGCTGCAGCAGTAGCACTCAAAGTCTATCCTCCACTTCCCAGTTCCGAAATATGTGACTTGTGCATATCCATGGAAAGGCATCGGGGGCAATCCCTGCTGGCCCCGTCCGCGGCAAATGCCCTGAAACGCCGAAACCAAAACGAGATCACGTAAATTGAACTGGGACATTGATAGATAAATCGGATAATGGGCGAGTGATTGGCCGTAACAGAACGGAGCGAATCTCCGGACTGATCCAAAAAGATGATAGGGGGGATCCTTGAGAGTTCTCAACAGGCGTCTTTGCCGAACATGGTTATGCGTACATCTTGATCTGGTCAGATGTCAGTTTGCCAAATGGGAGACAGATACAAGTGACTAACTTGTCTCCGAGAGCTAATTAAAACCTGGGGCCGTTCTTTATTCTGTTCCTTTTCCTATCCTTTCGTAACGCCAATGGAAGCAAATTAATTACACCTTGAACTCGTGAATCATTTTGGACCGCGTCCTCGACTGCGAGATCGACTTCGACCTTCGTGACTATCAATGCTCCCGCGTCGTCTTGTCTCGTGATCATCGTGGCGGCCGGCTGGTTTTCGCCTGGGACCTGGAGATCTTGAGCGTGATCTAGATGAAAAAGAGTTGTTGGATCGACTGCGATATCGGCTTCCACCACCACCACGGGAAGGAGGGGGGCCAGCCGATGATCTGGAAGGCGAACGCGATCCTGGACGATACACATCAGACCTGGGTCCGTAACGACTTCCTGGAGATGCTCGACGGCGACCTCCACCACCCATGCTATTATTTCCTCCCATGCCCACACCAGGGGGTCCCCCACGCGCTCCTGCAAACGGAACTCTGGGATCAATGTTGGCTCCACGCCGAGCCGTTGGAGGCGCAGGAGAAAGTTTGCGACGGGGAAGCACTATGGACACATTGATCGCGGAGCCATCCACCTGAGCCTCATGCATGTGGGCTATCGCGGCCTCGGCATCGTCCTCGTAGTCGTAAAGTATGTATGCTGTGCCACGGTTTGTTCCAACTTTGACTCGCATTAGCTGATGTCCAAAGAACTGAGAGACGTTGATCTTACAAGTTCTGTTGATGGGAAGATCAAGATCCTTGATGCGCCCAAACTGTCCAAAGATCTCATAAAGGTGTTGCTCATTCATGTTTTTAGATAGGCGCTCTACTACGATCTAGGCATACCAAGTCAGTTTCATAACTTGGCCATGACAATTCAAGACATACCTTTGTGCTCTTGGCGGCTGGGGAAGCACTCCTATCTCTGTCGTTGCGCTCGCGAGCCCCACGGCTCCAACTGCGACTGCGACTGCGGCTTCGACTCCGACTCTTACTACGGCTCCGACTGCGGCTGCGAGATCTGTAACGGCTATTACGGCGCTGAGGTGATGCGGAGCGGGCAGGTGATCGCGAGTCGTGATGATGGCGGCGCTGGGGTGAACGGGAACGATCAGAGCGTGCAGTAGGTGAGCGCGTGCGCGACCTGTAACGGCCGCGAGATGGCGATTGCGAAGCCATTACGATACCAAGGGCGGAGGTGGCCTCAGCTCAAAATTATGTTTGGTACCACGTGTTGAAGTTGAAGGAATTGGCATGAAACGCGGAATGTGGCGGTAGGAAGGCTTGTGGGTTAGCTTTCTTGACAGGTGATCACGTGACATGTATAACGACGCGCCATGGAGCTCTAGGTAGAGGTGGTTTGGGTTTGGCAGGTCCAACCTCGGTACAATAAAATCAAGCACTTCTGTTTAGCTTAGTGGGTATTTTTTGCAAACAATCATCTTCAATCTCCTTCACTTGGTATAAAAGAATAAGAGAATGGCATGTTATGCAAAGGCGTTGATTACTATCTGACATTAGCCTCCATAATAGGCTGATACAACCTAGTGCTTCCCTTCCAAAATGGATACTGCCTCGAAACATGACTATGCATTGTCGATCATCGATGTGGAACCCGGGCTGACGCTGGTCTAGACTACCCGTTCCGTGTCGTTATCTCCCTGCAAGAATCCGTACCGCATATAGAGTTGTGCATAGCCGTGTCCTTGCCTTGATATAACCTGCGGAGCACTGCAAGCAACCCAATCCTTACTCGAAGGCAACGTTCTTGTGTGTACGCTCGATACCACGTCGGTTGCAACCAACTACGCCCGTTTTGTATTCCATATCCATGTCTTGTCACATCTCGACTGCTTTGCCACGTTCGCATTTTGCGGTGGATGGATGGATGATACAAGTTTGAATCAACCGGCATTGGACATGGATATTAGTTCGCATCCTTCGACTGTGGCTCTGGCGGCATGTGCGGCTGCTGGTACGGGATACGACCCTTGCGTCGGTGAAATTCCACGACTTCGGGGGGTGGATCTGTTGGATTGTTGTCTTTATCCACCCACACGCAACGCAGGCTTTGTGTGATGCCTGTCAACATGTTCATTAGAAGCTTTCTCTTGTATCATGCCATTTGCTTTGACTCACGCTCAATTTGTAGCCATGCCAGCCGGCGGCACAATATCTCCTCTTCGGGAGTACGGTTTCTGGCATCTTCGGCCATTCTCCTCAGCAGCCTTTTGCGACGACGGTGGTCCAGGGCTCGGACGAGGAAGATGAAAAAGATCAAGGTGACGAAGACAACGGTGACTCCAACAATAAGGCCTATTTCGAGACGGCTCATAGGCCGAGACTCAGATGTCTGGGGTTCCTCCGGCAGGGAAGTGGCTGTGGGATTCACAACAGGCATGGTGCTATCCTTCGGCGACCTGAGGCCGATGTTGGTAGTGGAAGAGAGTTTAAAGAAACTTATGGATGAGAAAGACCTCGCTCTGATGAAGTAACTTAAGAGGTCAAGTGGGAGAAAGCTGGTGGAAGATCCAAGAGGATGCGCGTTGCGGTGAGTAGGTGTAAATCGGGTTATTTATGCACGGTAGCCAGCCGTTGATGTTTATGAGCTTGCAACAATAGAACTGAAAATGCTATTGTGAAATCCATTCATCTATTCATCCTGCATCAACAATGAACGCTGGGCGAGTGGCTGTTGCAAGACTCAAACACTGCCAGCTGCCGCCAGTTGCCAACCCAACAGGATACCTTACCAGCCCAGGGGGCTTTATAAAAAACGATGACTCCTGAAACGCCTCTGTACTCCAATAATCTAATTCTGATACATATTGTTTCGCTGCTACAGGAATAGTTTCTTCATAACACAATTTCTCAATGTTGGCTTCATCCTTGAGTGGCCAGCTTAACAGGATGAAAGAGTGTTAGATGATCTTGAACTTGGAGCCAGTGATAAAAAGCAAGTGGAAGTTCGATGTTGACAAAACTATTGTTCATACTATCGTTTAGAGGTTCTGGACTTACAGATGCTACTGCGGCGGAGTTGGCCGAATCACCATTACCCAGCCTGGACGAGTACTCACTCTTAACAACTTCGACTTACAATCTGCTACCTCGATAATTTCCAAAACCAAAAAGAATTAAGCTACGACATGTATCATTCACATCACAGAAACCCGATGACTGATATGTCTGCCTCAACAGTTCCTTTCGCTCAAAGTATGCACAATGTTCCGGTCTGTGAGCTTCTGCTTATGTGCCTGTACACCCTCCCTCCCTGCTCGGAAGCCTTCATTCTCAATTCACCACAGCCTCATAAATATCTGCGAAGGGACCATTTCGACAGCTGCATCTCTTCCTTGTTGGTGAAATTTGACTTGAACTGGTGACTTACAGAGTGACGGTAGAACCACACCAGCCCCTTCTATCACTCATCTGGCCTGGTACCCATCCCCGATGCTCACTCTCTTTGTCATTGCTATGCTTAGAGGGCACCATTGGGTGATTTTCTTTACTTCATGTTCCCTACATAGTCCAGAAGGCGTCCTGCTTCGAGTCTGTATTTGATGCGAGAGTTGGGAGTATCTAGCAATCATGAAAACAGCCTGTGATTGCAACTGTTGGTTTGTGGCAGCTATTTCAGGAACGAGAGTCTAGACAGCTCTCAAATGACTCCAGACAACCCTCAAAAGCAAGCATCAAAACTCGCTGTCTCCACAAAGACTCCTGATCACAGGACTAGACCAGTTTGGTTTTGTGTGGTGCTTTATACCTCTTTGCCAGCCCTTCTGACTCAGGGGTACAACGCTTATTCCTCTCTCGCTCCTGTTGTAAGCTACACAATAAAAAAGAAGGCTTACGTCAATGAGGGTGTGAAGGTGAAATGTTTAACTGTTTTGTATTATATTGGGAATTGTTATCGTGAGATATTGCAAGATTAGCAGCTAGATACTTTAGGAAGCTTGATCAAGTTCGGCTCTGAGAAGCGTTCAAGGTCTCGCTGGTGGTCTTGGCAGCATCTCGAAGTCGAGATTCAAGGTTGTCACCGAACATAGCACGGCCATGGGCCTTGAACTCCTCGTAGACAGGGACCAGAGCGTCGGATCGGAGGTCGCAGCCATAGTAGAAAAGAACGTTGCCGTTCCTGTTGAAGGTTCCGTCGGCCTTCTCGAAGAACCAGGTTAGGTTCTCATCTTCCTCGCTGACAGTCCAGACCAGGCTAGGGTGATCCTTCTTAATGGCAGCGAAGACGTTCTCAGCGATGTTGCTGAGCCATCCGGCCTTGGTGATGTTCAAAGTCGCCAGTGTAGCAATGGGTCGCTCCTCACTGGCAGGCAGGACAACAGCTAAGCACTGCATTCCATCGTCGTAGTAGGCATTGAAGTTCTTCTCCTTGAGATGATCGACAAAGCGTTCGACAGTGGCTTCAGCATCAAGACCCTGGCGGTCGCGGGCCAGAGTCTCCTTGAACTTGGAAAGATCCTCAATCTCGTTGACAGAGGAAATCCTCTGGATCTTGTCTCCCCGGCGAATGAGGGTACCGGCTCCAGAGTCAGTGAACAATTCCTTTTGCAAATCGCTAGGATGGATAATAGCAACAGATGAGCTGCGGGGGAGTGTATCCAGTACTGGGAATGGTCAGCTATGAGTCTGTATAACGTCACCTGGCCAACTAACAATCTTTGATTTCCTTGATTTTAAGTCGCGTTCCGTATCGACACC
This sequence comes from Fusarium redolens, assembly GCF_020744475.1. Taxonomy (NCBI): domain Eukaryota; kingdom Fungi; phylum Ascomycota; class Sordariomycetes; order Hypocreales; family Nectriaceae; genus Fusarium; species Fusarium redolens. The sequence goes on along the minus strand of NW_025763666.1, from coordinate 1,117,813 downwards.
AAGGCTGAGCCATCAAATGGTCGAATTCGGCGTCTAAGTTGATGGTAGAAATCTTCTCGCCATCACCATCATACAGCCCACCCTTTTCTGACAAATAAACAACCTTCAGGGGCTCAAGAGCACGGGCGAGCTCGGCAGCAGCGACATCGGCGTTGACATTAAGGAGATGGCCGTCTTCAGATTCGGCCATTGAAGTAAGGACAGGGATATAGCCAGCCTCAATGGACTTCTCAATAGCTTCTTTGTTGACCTTGGTGATCTTGCCAACATACTGCCACTTCTCCTTATCAAGATAATCGGCCATAAAAACACCGCTAATAGATCGAGTCGCAACACCAAGCTCATCCAGCCGGTCAATAAGCTTCAAGTTCTCCTCAAGAAAAAGCTTGCGAGCAATACCCAAGGTCTTAGCGTCAGTAACTCGGATACCTTCTTCGAACTGGGGCTCAACACCAGCCGACTCCAGAAGATTATTGAGTTGAGGACCACCCCCGTGAACGATTACGGGATAAAGGTTAATTTCGGAAAGAAAAACCAGCGAGCGACAAAGCTCGTCCAAGTATTCGGAAAGAATGGCACCGCCAACCTTGATAACGGCGAACTTCTGGGACTCAACCGAGGTGAAGAGCTTCAGATACTGCTCACCCTCCCGCCTGCTACCAATGCTGTTGATGGTCTGCGCAACAATCTCCCGAGTCCTATCGCGGCCAGGCAAAGAGGCGAGGGCCCTGGTGGTAGAGAGGGCTCGGTTGGCGTTGATGGATCGGAGCGTAGTCGGAGCGGCAGTCTTGACATTGGCGCGAGCGACGCGGGGAGCGACTCGTCGAGCACCAGCCCGAACAGCTCCAGAAGTGGCGGAAAACATCTTGCTTAAGCCAATTGACTCGACGATGGCAGGGAGATCGTGCAATGGACAGAGGGGAGGGTTGAAGGAGAGAGGACGAGGACTGGTGACTCTTTTAGAGAGAAGATCGATAGGCCCACACGGCAAGATAAGGCCCGGGCGAGTCAGTGGAGACTAAAAAGTACCTAACCGCCAGGGAGCAAGAAAACTTCCAACACTAAGCTTAAGTGCCAAAAATAAGTAATCTAAGGGTCTAGTACATCGAAAATAAGCTTACCTAGGTATTTTTATCACTTAGAGAAGTGGCCCTAGGCTTTTTTGCCTCCCCTTGCTGGGAACCTAGAGTACCAGGAACCTGGGGTCAGTCACCTTAATGGAGGGGCAACAGAGCTGTAAGGATTTCATGTGTTACCAACTACCTTATGCACAATTATTCTATGCACATACAAATGTGTCAGGAGTTGAGACGACAGCCTCTGATCTTTCGATAGGTGGTTCTGTTATTGTAACTTCGAATCTCCTCAAAGCTCAACTCGCATATTCCCTCGTAGTCATAGTTCCCGCACCTGCCATCAATCCGACACCGCTTGGAGACCCTTAGCTGACCGGGGTTGACTTGCAGGTCTCCATTGCATCAAGGTAGAATTTTTTTTTCATTGAGGTCCATCATGGAAAAATACCATGTTCACGGGGTCTCACCTATGATCTGTATGGGCGAGCAACAATCTTTGATTTGACATCGACCTCGTTAGTTCACTGTTGCATTCAAATATCTACAGTGAAGCGGCAAAGATGAAAATGTTCCCATTCATCCGCTGCAGATCTTTTTACCAAGACAAACTCACCGAGGTACAGTAGCCAAACACGGCTATTTTCCTTGATCCAAGAAAAAAACGGCTCAGATGGTGATGAGGCATTATCAATCAGTCGGCGTTATCAATCTATTCCTACCCACAATACCCATGCACTTACAGAAGAAGCCCACTACCAAATGACGCCAACGGAGGACCCATGGTTCTGGTACGTCAAATCTTGAGCCTGTAAGGGATCTCTTTCGTTCATCTTCAACGGAAATGCTGCCATGTGTGCAGAGAGGTTCCACCTTCGGAGCAACTATTGTTTAAGGCTTGGTCTAGCTTATCCAGATGCCGGCTACCCACCTCTCAGGGAAGGTTTATCACAATAACCATGGGTTTTTATGAAACGGGAGCTATCATGTGATAGAAATCTCGTATTAAAGAAGTGGACTAATAATAAGGGATTCTACAAGAATTAGAGAGCTGACCCCGACCCACTACTCTCGCAAATCAAGGACCGTTCACTTGCCATTCCTATCTTCAGTCTAGCAAGCAGACTGCCGCTTCGTTGCTACCAATGATGCAACACGAGGAGCCAGATTTGATGGCAAAGATCCGCGGAAAGGTATACATCTCAATTAATCGGGGAACGCCTAATCTCAAACATCCAGCCCGGTCTGAAGTCCCAGGAGCAATACCGAGACTTCGTCATCAGTATGTCGCCCCAAGAGCAAAAACTGCCAGCATAACATGACCAGGACCCAACGTGAACAAACTCCACCGTGCTCAAATCATATTCCATTGCAATAATGGCCGGTTGCCCAAAAGTTCCATTTCCCATGGTCATAGCTTGCGATATTCGATGTCGTCATGTCCCAGCGTGTGTATCGTAAGGACCAAGTAGTACCCAAACAGATGATTGGGCTATTAACGGGTAGCCACAACTAGAATGAATTAGCAGGATGTCCAACAGCACATCTTCGACGGATCGAGCACATACCAGAGGGGACGATGATGATGACCAGTAGAATGATGATACCGATAATCAGACACATTCGCATCTTCATATCCTTCCACCACATCTGCTTGCGGACTCTGTTGGCTCCTCGACGGAAACCTTGTGCCGAGACGGCCAAGTTGTCGGTCTTATCCTGAAGAGCATCGAGGCGCTCACCACGTTGAGAAACCTTGTTGATGTTGTCACGCATCACACCCACGGTATCATCAATTTGCTGCCGACTGCATTAGCTCATATTCAAACACCAGACATTATGGCGCTGGTGATTTCTGAGGCACAACGTGGGTTGGACACTGGCGGAGGTGCTGACAAGATGGCCAGAATGTGACGAAAGCTCATCAAGCATTGGCAAACTGAGGCAAGTGGCGTTTGGTCGGGTTGCTCGGAACGAATATCATGATGCTGCGTAATTGTTCTCAGGCCATTATCGCATGATTTGCCAGCGGCCGATTGATGGCTCTTCGAAAGATTACGATCGCATTGCATATCGTTTGCGAATTACGAACGGAGGCGTCATCCGTAATCAGACAGCCTCGTCGCCAGGTGTCGTAACCCATAACCATCCAAAAACACCAGCGCATCACGGAAATCATCAAAACAAACTTACAGCTTGTAGCGCCTGCGTTCTGGCATTGCCGCCAGCACCCTGTTGCTGGGCTCCAGCCTGGCCGCTGGGGATGTAGGGGTCGTAGGGGGCTTCCTGCTCAGGCATTTTGGCTGTGGTCTGGAGATGTTTGAGTCGCTAGAAAATAACAAAGGGGTATCGGTCGGAATGGCGCGAAAAGTCGAAGATGCAGGAGAACAAGTTCGCGATTACGGTGCTGTCGTGTCGTGTCGATGTGATGTTCGAAAAGAGGAGGTTGGCGTAGCGAGAGGTTGGAAGAGGGAAGTTGATTGTGAGACGTTGCGCTGGTCCAGGCGAAACAAGTAGTGAATGACCAGGTTGCAGCAGGTGAACCTAGGGCGGAGCTGGTTTTGGGGCGCTGCTGGGTGACGAGGCCCCCGGGGGGTTCGGGGCGGGCGGGCTTCAGATGGGCTGCGTTGCGTTAACGGTGCTGAGCCTGAATTGGCGTCGTGGCTAAGTACTTCTACATGATTCGAAGGCCTACGGATAAGCTCTGGTAATTAAGAGTCTTTGTCCTTTTTAATTTATCGAGGTTCATCAACTGTTGGTTCCTTCGTTCTGCTGTTCTATTTTTGGCCATTACAGTCAATAGACACTTAGTATATAAAAGGTGCTGTAAATGTCCTCTGACCTGTCCTACTGGAAAAGCTTTCATTGCTCGCACATCTCGGGAGAGTAGTTGCACTGTAAAGTATTCGCGCAGTGATACGTTTCCTCTTGACACTTTGAGTCGTGGTACGCAGTGCCTAAAAAGGTTACCGATGCAAGTAGTGATGACAGACTCATGTGATGCTGTAACCCAAGTGTCGTCCTTTTTCAGTAAGCGCGGAGACACCGCCCGTATTCGCAACCATGAGTCAGCCACGGTTCACCAAGGTGACGACGCCACATCCGATTCAATCGTGCTTTTAAATACCAGCCCACATTAGGTATCCTCAAACAGCCCATTCATGCACTTGGAAACACATGGACGAGGGAGGTTACAACTCGTACTAGAACCAAAAGCTTAACTAGCAAGAGTTGGTACAACAACGCAGTTGACGCCATGATTATTGTTGTTGAACGGCGTACTACGAAATAGCGAAGATGGTCTTGATAGGCCATGCAACAGATACCTTTGTTGGGACTTACCACAAGGAACAATGACGGTCACAGATGCTCGAATGAGTTTCTGACGGCCTTCAGATGATATTTCATCTATAGCCTTATCATGAAACCCATCAAGACCTTCAAGTCTGTGTTAGATGCTTCACAAATGGCTTTAAAAAATAGTGCTCATGAGAGACTTGAGCCTCACCTAGCATAAGTACCAATCAAATCAATATCAGTAAACTTGAAACAAGGGGTAGATATCTAACTCTGTAACTACGTCTCAATCTATTGCTCATACAAACTGAAAAGGCATGGGCGCCGTTGGTCCAGTTCTGTCACACGATCTAAAACCACATCTGAGCGACCTATGTAATCTGCTCATAGGCTCAAATAGAAATAAACGGTAAGCATCCTTTAAGCATGATTTGCTGAACGGAAAACATGCTCGGGTTTAGTAGATCTCATTAAAACTTTTAGATAAATAGAACCTGGATATAGGGCTAGAAACATGGGGGAAGTAGTCATTCTGTCATCATTATGATGGAAGAGGTGTCCAGAATTTTCGAACATCGAGCTACTAAAAATTGACAACAGGGGTCTTTCAGATGACAGGATTCGATGGAAACGTCGATTTCGATCTGGCTAATGTAACACAAGGGTTTGGGGGGTTCAATAAGAACCTGTGCTCTACTCCATAGAGCTCTACCGATTTCGTGGAGGATATGAGAAGGGCTTTGAAGCTCAACAAAACAGAGACCTACACACTATGTATTTCAGTTTCATGATATCTCATACTCTAAGTCATCAGTTAGAAATAATGTCCGTCGCAGAACTATACGCCACCTTATGTATGAATGTCATGATAAATAAGACATGATTAGTTTGTCAAGCCGACCATTAATGCACCCGTGGCTTGTGTGCCACAACCAATCGGTTCACTCGGATCTCACTCCGAGCTTGATTGTGTCCCTCCACCTTTGATTTGGCTACTGTCCAATTGTGCGAATATGGCATGTAGGTCTCTGATCATTGGAAGATTGTTCAGAAAGACGATTGCAGCCGAGTTGAGTTGATTAGTTTAGACATATATAGGTAGATTGATTGAGCAGTCCATTGTTTGCATGCATCCCTTAACTACCTACAGCCTTCGACTTGACGACTCATTCAGTTGATAAAACACGTGAAAGGAAACCCATGCAACGAAGAGATTATCGCCACTGAGCACCCTATCCGGTAGCTTATAATCGGTCAACTGTGATACTACTTACTATCTTCGACGGACCCTTTGCCAGTAACACGAGTCCAAGCAATGTCCAAGAGATATCGCCAACTACTCCCTGTCCCTCCGAACGAAAACTCCCCTCCCAACTCGCAACCGTCTGGATCTTCCTCGACTCCACGATCCTCGAGCGACGAACCTTTGAAGCGACAACGAATTGGAACCCAACTAGCGTGCAACTCGTGCCGCAAAAGGAAGATTCGTGTAAGCTCCTCAAGGAAGGTAGCAACCCCTTTTGTCCTTTTTAACACGATGTGACAAATAGTGCGATGGAAGAAAGCCTATGTGCGAAGCTTGTCGACGACGCGGCGAAAAAGAACCATGTACCTACACCGAGAATCGAAGTCCAGGCCAGACGAGTAAGGAAACGGAGCAGATTCTAGGGTTATTTGAAATTTTGAAGACAGCACCCGAGGCTCAGGCCATTGATATGCTTCGAGTCGTACGAAGCCACACAGACCTCGATACAGCCGTGTCGATAATCCAACCACAGATAACGAAGAACATCAGTAATCATGAACGATCTCCTGAGCACCCTCGACACCTGGGTCTTGAATCTGAGCTCATGGCAAAACATTCTCTCGCTTTTCCAGCGCTTCAACCCCTTGAATCTACTATCTTGAAGTAAGCTGGCTGAACGGGAAAGGCATCACCATTCGCTATCCGGCTACAAAGTCGTATTATCACCAACTTTGGCTGACATTTGGCAGGAAATTCTTCACCGCCGGCCGAACATCGACCACTCAAAACGACGAAAACACCCCGATGACCAACAGTGACCCGAACCCGTTCCCAGCCCATGATCCTGCCCGGAGCCTGGCGCCCACCCTCAGCCCCTGTGACGAACGATTAGAAGAACTGAATATTGGATTTTGGACCTCTGTGCCAGTCGCCTCCGACTTGGCTGCAAAGGTCATATCACTATACCTTGAGACGGATCATCCCTTATTGGGCCCCTTTGATCCGACCCTATTTGTGGAAGATTTGATCCATTGTCGAACCAACTACTGCAGTAAACTGCTGGTCAGTACCGTTATGTACTGGGGTTGTGTAAGTGGTCTGGAAGGAGTCTGATGCTCGACTAGCCTCGCTGAGACATCAACAGCAAATGTATAGTGCGGTCGACTCTACGGTTCAATCCTTCATACCACAGTTTTGTGAAGAGGCCGAGAAACGTTGGTCACTTGAAAAGGCGACAGATTCTCTGCTAAATCTTGCTGCAACGCAACTGCTGGGCTTAGCGTATCTGGGTAATGGAAAGGATCACTACGTTTTGACACATGTATCCGAAGTGAACGCCATGAGCGCTCGCATGGGGCTTTTCGGCGTCGAGCAAAGCGTTGCGGTTTCCAAAGCAAAGCAAGTGAGCCCTGAGCTACAAAGCGCGACATCATATGCTGCTTGGGGTACTTTCAATTGGATAGTGTGAGTTCATCAAGTCCGAATCTTAGACAAGACATGGTATTAACATCCTTAGGTTCATGGCTTTGTTTTATCAACAACCTGGCCTCTCGTATCCTGAGCACCCCCCTATTGTCCCAATACCAGGGCATGAATGGTATCATCCTTCTGAGCCCAGCCCCGAGTCTTATCAGCAGACACCTCAGCAGACGTACATGGGCGACACGTTTCCGATTCTATGTCGATTCTGGAGAATAATGCACGAAGTGACCTTGAAATACTATCGTGATCAGCCTTTCCCGCGCGAAAGCCTCAGTAGTCACATCGCACTCGCCTTTGCAGAGTACAAATATCGAGAACTTATAGCTTGGGCAGAGACACTGCCTCCATCTATGGTGCGTTCAAAGCAGAGTCCGCATCACGTTTTGGTCTTTCAGTATGTTTCAAATTCTTGCTTCTTCCCGATCGTGGCCCTTCTATAAGTCTAACAGGACGGCAGTATCTGGCTTCATGTCGCCATTCTGTGTATCCTTCGCCCATTTACAGTTCGTGCAAGGGACTCGCCGAAACCACTGCGACTGAAAACGTTTCCCTGCAAGCGCAGCTCGCCTGACGCTGCATACAAAGCATCCGTGAATCAGCTCAAGCGCCTTGTGGTGGTATATCGAGAAAACTACACATGTTCATCTTACACGATGTTATGGCATACTGCCCTGATTCATGTCGCAAATGCGATTCTTGGAGACACAAAAGATCCCGCCTGGCGCTTTTACTTGTTCTTTTGTGTCAAAACCTACGGAGAATTACGACGATCATTTCGGTTTGCCGAAACCATCGGTCGCAGCATATTGTCCATGACGCTCCAGCAAGGCGATTTAACTGCGGAAGAAGCGCGAAGACTAATGGTACAGTTTGAGGAGAATAGGCTGACTAGTCCAGCGGAAGACATACGGGCGACATTTATGGCTGATTTGAATCTTGCAATGACGGATCCTGAAGAAGCAAGTGTGGAGAGCCTGTCTGACAGGTTTGATGACATTGCACTGTTTCGGGAGTTTACGAATGCGGGTGACTCAAGCGAGGACGAACCAGTAGAGTCGGATGATAATACTTGGGATACGTTGTGAGACGGAGCAATCGCTGAGCGGAATGGTCAGTACAAATGATTAGAAGAGGCTTGTTGAGCAAACTGCTGGCTCAGAAGCTCTTTGAATAAGGCACCCTGAAGGAGAGACCAGCAATGGAGTTATGCCCAGAGAGTCAAAATGGTCGAGAGGATAAGGCAACACATCACAATTGCCGTTGAGCGGAAGAAGGAGATGTGCAACAAGCAACACCAGTTGTGCCTTGAACATGAGATAATCGGTAACACTGGTGCCATATGAAAGTTGAAGAAAAAGGAGGAGTTTGCGGTTTGCGTGCCAAGGCGAATACCGCTGGATTGAAAGAGTGTGTTTACGATATGAGCCTGTGTGTAGTGTTTCAGTTCGCCATCACTGTGAACAGAGACGGAAACGTCAGTCAGTATCTGATGGGCCATTTCCGGGAAGAAGTGCTTTGATGATAGGTCCACAGACATCAAATGCCTGTTTGCGAATGTCTGGTTTTGATCACTTGGAAGTTGTCAATATTACAATGCTCCCATGGATTGGCTTCGTCGACTCAGCCGGTTGACGGAGAATTGATAAATCAACCCATAGAAAGAAGCGGAAAATAGACAAATCAACTACTAACCTGACCCTTGTAGCGCTCCGGTACAAAAGTATGTGTTAAAACTAGGGTATCAAGGTTGAGGTCATGTTCAAATTCTCAGGCAAGTCAGATCAACATGATAGAGTGGGATAACAGTTGATTAAGGTGGACACGAGAATCTCGATAACAAATGTCAGCCGAGCAAGGACCAGGGATGATGTTTTCTCATTTACTGAGCGTAATCACCTCAAGCGACGGGCTTGGCCCCAAATTCTTGTCTTATAAGCTGAACTGTTTAGATTTACTGGGTCAACCACAAAACCTCTCATATCACATATTCTTGGCTGCCGTGTTACCGAGACTTGTTCTTCACATTGTGATATTCTTTCTTATGAGGTATGTACATGCCGTTCAGGTACAAACTGGACTTGGCCCATCTGGGTTTGGCACATCTCTTACGCTAACTCGGCCGTATCGACGGAACCTTAGAGCTTGCAGAGGGTGGAGTTTAGGGCGGCCGTTCCAGGTCCTCGCCTGCTCGTATTGGCAAATCTCTACGCATAAGAGCCTAGCCTGGACTTGGAGAGGGAGGGTCTGAGGGGAATTATTCAGCTGTGAGCTGCTAATAATAATGCAGTCGGATGGATCACGATGCAGACTACCTTATGTATATCCGAGGTGCCCGATACGAGGGAGTGGTATGGTATGCATTCATCTAACGATATTTCGAGGGGTGAAACATTCAATGTTATCAAGAACAGTTAGTCAGTGACATTTCCTGTTCGTATCTCCATGGCTATGCCCGGGCTAGAGGATGGGACTTTTGAATGGCTCCCGCTGAGGAAAAAAGGTTACTTTTATGATTAATTGGAGATGTGTACTTGCTCTGCTGTGTTGTACTTAGGCTGAAGATGTACCCTGAATTGCTACACGAGGGTAATTTACTGCCACTTACTCGACCTCTTACAAGCATCCATGACTGACGAATCTACCATCTCCCAATATTCTTCTGTCAGCCTCAATTAATCTTTGCTTCTGTATTCAATTCTTGCACTAATTGCCAGACCTCCAACTTTTAAAGTTTCCATCCTTTGTGACCTTATAACGGAGGTAAAAAAAAAGTACCTTGTGCACCTAAATTGGCTTTAGCTCTACCTAAGTTAAGGTAATCCCGCTTCTACCTAATAATCCCTGCTTCCTTGTCGAGGTTCCTTCCATTCTTAGGTTCCTAGCCACCCCGGGCTGCCATCCCAATCCCAATCCCCGTATCCATTCATTCGCAGGTAACCTCCGCTCACGCCTGTCTCTCTCTGTTTCTCTCTCCACTTCTCATCGTCATCCTTTCGCTCGTTTCTTTCTCTTTTATCTTTGCATCCTCATGAAGCTCGACACGTATCATCGTTGTCGTCTTTGAGCTTATCGTCGCTCTCGCTTCATTGTCGACATGCGCTTCTCTTCAAGATCGAGATCAGAGCCAAGGCTCGGTGCAGGCGGCATCATAGCTGCCCTACTACTGACGCTCAATCGCTTGTCCTTGGCTTACCAACTGGATCCTAATTCGACGAGTGAGTTACAGCGTGAAACAGTCGCCGAGCCGCTTTCTTGGTGTACTGCCTTCCCAATGCCGCCTATTCTGACATAGAAACTCAATTCAGGTTCGATTAAATCGATTGCCAAATCAATCGCCAAGGATATGGTTGGCATGTATCATGGTGACGAACCCGGACAAACACCAGGTCTCCTACCTGACCCTTACTACTGTACGAATGAAGTCCCCAACTTGATATTGCCCCATCTGTTGATACTAACGATTCCTGCCAGGGTGGTACGCTGGCGCCTTTATGGGAACACTCGTCGATTATTGGGCATACACTGGCGATTCCCAATATGTCGAAATCACGAAACAGGCACTTCTTTTCCAGGTCGGCGATCACGATGATTACATGCCTATCAACCAGACGAGAACCGAAGGAAACGATGATCAGGGATTCTGGGGACTCACTGTCATGTCGGCTGCCGAGTACAACTTCCCCCATCCTGCAGAAGATCAGCCACAGTGGCTTGGACTTGCACAAGCCGTCTTCAATACTCAGGCAGCTCGTTGGGATACGGAACATTGTAATGGCGGTTTGAGATGGCAAATCTTCCAGGTAAGTGATGCAAATATGTCTAGTTTCGGACTTCCGCCACCATCACCTGTCAAATCTTCGTGGCGTCGCCTGAGTGCCTAGCGCCAAATGCTTATGATAAGTCGAAATTGACCTTGATGGGCTAACACCGATCGCAGTGGAACAGGGGTTACGACTACAAGAACTCGATTTCTCAGGCTTGTTTCTTTGCTCTAGGTGCACGTCTTGCACTCTTCACCGGCAATAGCAGTTACGCCAACTGGGCTGATAGAACATGGGACTGGATGGAAGCAGTCGAGTTTATTGATCCTAAGAGCTGGTATGTTTATGATGGTGCTCATATTGGTAACAACTGCACGAAACTCGTCCCCTATCAATTCTCCTATAATGCGGGCGGTATGATTCTCGGCGCCGCTGCCATGTACAACTTTACCGAAAGCCAGGTCTGGAAGGATCGCCTCGACAATCTGCTCGTGGGCGCCCAAGTCTTTTTCTCAGGACCTGAAAAGAACATCATGATAGAGGTCGCTTGTGAGCCCGTTAAACTTTGCAACCTCGACCAGAAGTCTTTCAAGGCATATCTGAGCCGCTGGCTTGCTGTCACCACGCAATGGGCTCCCCATACTCGCGACACTATAATGCCACTCTTGCGTGCGTCAGCCGTTGCAGCCACGGACAAGTGTACTGGAGGTGATAACAATCGAATGTGTAGCCTCTACTGGACCAAGGACAAGTTTGAGGGCGAAGTCACTATTGGCCAACAAATGGCCGCATTAGAAGTTACTCTTGCCTGCATGATCCAGGACCGACCGGCACCGCTAACAAAGGACACTGGAGGAACAAGCAAAGCCAATCCTGGTGGTGGTGCAGAAGATGTTGGACGAACGACTCCTGATTTGGATTACAAACCTTTGCCTGCAGGTGACAAGGCTGGTGCCGCCATTATCACCATTTTGATTCTCGCCGGCCTACTTGCTGGTATGTTTTGGATCTTCTTTGACGAAACATCAGACAGTGGCCCACTTGATCAGTTTCGGAGTTTTGGATCATCAGCCGCTGCTACCGTTGCCGCTTTGGCTGCTGGTGGGGGTGCTGCCGCGGTATTGGGGCATAAAAAGAACAAGAAGGATATCAACGAAAAGAATGCTGCGGTATTTGCGACGTCAAGCAATGGTAGCTCTCAGGAAAACACAGATAGCCATGTCGCAAACGATGTGCCTGTCGGCGCTACCAATAGTCAAAGCCAGGGGCAACATCGTCGAGTGTCTAGCATGCCCTTGGGATGGCCACAAAACCCAGCAATGAGAGGAAGCACTCTATATGACTCTGAGGGGATTTACCCAGCTTCAGCCTCGGCGCGACAATCTCGAGGGGACTGGGCAGTAGGAGGTTTTGGCGAATCAAGCAGTGGTCCAGGAAGTTTGGCTGGTGGTAATAGAAGCTACACACAACATGAGAACGCGACAGGCGACACCACCCCAGGCACTGAGGAACCTGGCCTTCCACATGATAGGAACAATAAGAGTGCCACTCACACCGCCGAAGTGGACGTGAGTCAACGTGAAGCTTCGGGAGCTATTGGGGTAGCACAGTGATCGTTTCCTGTGCAGGGTAATCAACATTTCTTAATGGAAACGGGTTGAGATTTACGAGTTTCTTGGCGATACACGGTCAACTAGGGTTTTAACGGACGCTTGTGGCATTTTGGGGGCGTTTTGACGGTGACGGCGCATATTGGTTGACAGCCTGTGGGCAGGCTTTTGAGTATTATCTATATAACTTGGACCGGAGGGGCACAAGAGAGAAGGCCTCCTAGCTACAACGGCAGAGTGGACGTGTTGCACACAATTAAATACAAACTCACAGGCGTCTGTCCTTTCCAACAAGACACTATGCATGGCTCAGAGTAAGAATAGTGCACACTGAATTCATGTAGATATTTGACTGATGCTATAATTTGACGTATTCGCTATTCTCGTTTTAGCAACGATTTAATATCCTCTACAAACATAGGCTCATAGTCTACTATGCGATCAAAACCAACCGCTAATGGATTTCTAGGTCCTTGTGCCATTCCAGCGGGCTTGTGGTATGTCTGACGAATGGCTTGTTTCTCCCGTTCTAGAAACGCATCGAATGTGCTCAGTGGGATTCCCCATGCTTCAACTTCTTCCTTGGTCGCAAGCTTGGCCATGTCTCTCATGACAAGTTGACCAGCTATGAAAGGGTTGGTGGCTTTCTGATCCATAATCTCTTCTTCAGAAAGGTACTCTCCCTGAAGATCCCTTCCCACGGCTTTGGAGAGCTTCTGTAAAATGACTTCCACTTCAACCCACTCATCGGCATACGTGATCTCCTTTTCATGAAACTTGGCTGGGTTCAGAAATGCTTCGCCACCAAACTTGCCAATAGTGACTGTATCAGTCAACGGGAGAACAGTGCTAGGGGTCATAGCAGTTGCGAAGACTCCTTTGTCAACGAGGCCGGGATACATTCTGACAAATGGTTCGAGATAGTTGGCCATGAAAGATCCCGGGCGCAAGATTGTCCAGTACTCGAAGCCTGCATCACGAGTCTGATTTTCAATTGCATGCTTATTGCGCATGATTGTATCGGTGAAACTTCCGGGCTCCATGGCAGTCAGTTGGTCGGGATTTCCAGCGCTGAAGCCGCTTGAGAAGATGGCATGCTTAACGCCAGCTTCTTTGCCAATATTCAAGACGTTGGTTGCCCATCGCCTCTCAGCGGTGAGGTCTGTGAAGTCGGGCATGAGAACAAGGAAGAGGCCTGTACAGCCCTTCATTGCCTCCTTGAGTGCTTCTTTGTTGTCATAGTCTCCTGGAGTCAGCTTGACCCCAATAGTCTCAAGAGCTTTGGCCTTTTCGGAGTTGGGATCGCGAGCAAGGCCATGGACAGCGATGTCTTTGGATCGCAGGTAGCGAGCGACAGCGCCTCCCTGGCAGCCTGTTGCGCCTGAGACGAAGACTTGAGGGGTAGACATTTTCAGGTTGTGAGATGATATATGTGATGTTCGAGGTGTATAACCACAGTTGGTAGGTGTATAGATGAGGTGTAAATCCAAGTATTTGGTCTCTTTGAAGCATCACAGACCCTCATTTTATAGAAATTACCCGCGGACTGGCTGGCGGAGAACTCTTCCCTTCGGTAGGATACTCCATCACGTCGCCGGAGATCCGCTGTTCTCACGGCAGATCGCCCCCGAGACGGAACCGCTTTCACAGGGCGGAGTTCCGCCCAGTCCCACTTTTCCCGACCATTTCCACTTTGTCTGATGCTTGGTTGCCAGTCAGACTTTCAACTCTCAACAACACAATCATCAGATTACCAACTTCATTTCCGCAGGCTAGTAAATACTGCGGATTTACTTTTCTAATATGTCTTTCACCGCCCGAGAACGCCGCAACCCTCCAAGTCGGCGGAAGTCCTGTACCGCTTGCACCAAGGCTAAGCGGCGTTGCGACTTTGCTCTACCCGCATGTCTCCGATGCTCTCAGAGACAGATATCTTGCCAGTATCCCACAAGGACGATACGAGGACAGTTGACCCCTCAGTCTGAATCACCAGAGACAGTATCACCTAATCTATTAAGTAATGAATCGTCGCCTGAAGTTTCTGGCAGCTTTCCCATAAGCGGGTTAATGATTGAAGATTTCAATACCATCATCTCGAGAATTGATGCAAGCTCCAACGGCCTGGAAACGTTTGATCTTCCACTAGAAGATGTGGCACTAGAACTTGCTCAACAGCCTTTGACATTAACTGGCCCATCGACACAAGATTTTGGGAATGTCTCAGCACATATCTTGAATCGCCTTCAGTGGGCTGTTGATGAGATCAAAGAAGCTCCTAAGAAGATGGTTCTTGAGAACCAAACACCATGGTGTCATCCACTACTCTATAAAGATGCCATGCCTCGATCTATGCAGGGTGAAGATCAGAGCTCAACTGTCCTCTGTGCTCACTAACATCGACGCAGATGCTCACTCCTCTTGTGCGTTATACATGGCCAAGAACCGTGTCAATTCGCCCATTATATTTCGTAGCATAGAATCTCGCGTCAACGACTTACTCTCAACACCGCCACCAATAACGCCCCTAGACTGTCTGGCTCATACCCAGGCTCTCATCCTTTACCAGATAATAAGGCTCTACGACGGCGATATAGGTGCTCGCACATCAGCAGAACGCATCATTCCAGCCATTGAAGCTTCCGCAATATCATTGTTCTCCTATGCCCAGTTTGACATAGAGGGAACACCTGGTACGCTTCCTCTGTACCCTATAGCCCCGACAAAAGCCTTCTGGCAAGATTGGATTCTCCAGGAGTCTTTACGTCGTACTCTCTTATTCTCATTCTATCTTGTACAGACATATCGTATCATGTCCGGCTGCAAAATGCTCCAATGTGATGGAAGGCTTGGTTTATGCCACTCATGGACATTGTCTGCATATTTATGGAATGCTATGACTCCCCTGGGCTTTGCTGAGGCGTGGAGAGATAAGAATCACTATGTGGTGACGAATGCCATCTTTACAGGTGTTCTTGCTGAGGCAAAGGCGGATGATATAGATGTCTTTGGGAAGATCATGATTTCAAGTTTACTAGGGCGAGATGAGGCTGAGGGTTGGTTTGCAAGCAAAGGTGGAAAATTGTAGGAATGGTTGACCAAGATTCAGTGAAGCTTAGGCACTGGACGATAACAAACTCAATGTGAATGAAGTATTGACTTTAGAAACATCTCTCTAGATAGAGATCTACAAACCAGGGTTTTATAATATTTCACCGTGAGCAATATCGCATCAAGGTAACGGAATATTCCTTTCCCTCTTTGAAAGCGCGCCGGCGCTCGATTCTCCATTTCGAGTTGAGATGGTATCCATTATCAGGAACGTCTATAAGCAATAGCGGGTTTAGCTCAGTTGGGAGAGCGTCAGACTGAAGTCAAACTTCGGGGATTCGATATCTGAAGGTCGTGTGTTCGATCCACACAAACCGCAAACTTTTTCTTTTGCCTTTCTTGGTTCCATTATGGGCGGAGCCATTCATTTTTTAGTGTTTGGACTAAGATGCAGCTGGATGGAGCCGCAGGAATTCCAGGGACGAAATTTGCCAACAAGGTGTCTGTCTACATAGTATATCTATCTGTCTGTAAGGCTATCCATATGTAGCTGAGCATTTCTTTTGCCTTGCACAAGATTGAATGGCTGGAAATATCTCGTGATATTAATTAGTAAAAGGACTTGCGATATGTCTTAAGGATTATTCAATATGAGGGCCGAAGTAGTCAGTTATTTATATGATTCAAAGTTCAAAGGCTGGTAAAGAACCCACCAATTAAAGCATCAAATCAACATGATCGCACCATTGACATCGATTGTGGGTCGAAAACGGAGCCGGTGGAAGTTCCCCCAGTCTCATTCGCGGCATTGAACATGGCTTATCCCAAGGGTCTATCTATCCATGTCTTACGTCCCCTTAAATAGAATTTCCTTAATAAATGCGATAGCGGCGACGTAGCAGATGCGAGGACATTTCATGTTCCTGAGAGACATTTCGACGTCAAGTCATCATGTCCTTCCACAACTTGAATACGAATCCTTCTAGGGAGGACCGCGACAATGCCTCGTTCCTCTCTCCTATCGCATACGACGACGATGCTTCGTCTCTTCACTCCCGCAGCGATCAAGATACCGATACCGACGATGACGAACTTATCTCACGCGCGAGGAATAGTAGAGAGTTGCGTGCTCACGATCGCATTGTCTTGATGGAAGAGGAAGATATTGATCGACTTGTTACCGATTCGCGACAGAAGAAAGAGCGGGAGCGTCGTGGGTCAGGACTTGCGGTACCTAATTTAGGCAAAATGTTTGGTCGTCGAGGAAGCAGTTCAGGAAATCGCTCGATCAACAGTTCTGCAGAAAATCTCGTGATTGAGAAACGCAAGACTCGACGCCAACGGAGACAGACGAAGCGAGAGAAACTTGTGGAGCATGCGCAACATGGAGAGGACGGAGAACTAATGTATGAGATGGAAGAGGGAGGTATGAAGGAAGGGAGCTCAACTGGCGAGAGTAGCGAGAGGGACGACAGTGACGAATTGGATCGACATCATCTAAATCTGATTGCCGAAGCAAAGGCTCAGCGACGTCGCAGCTGGCGCCGGTGGGTCTTCATTCACTCCCTGATCGCCATAGGCTTCGCGATCTTGATTCTCTTAGCCTGGAAGCTATCCAAGAATCGCAGGAACAGATTCGCCAAGGCGAACCAGCCCCTGGTCAGCAATGGAACCGCGCTCTTTGCGCCCACATCCCTCATCATTAGTCTGGACGGTTTCCGCGCCGACTTCCTCCAACGTGGATTGACGCCTACCTTGAACTCGTTCGTTGCTGAAGGAGTGTCGCCAAAATGGATGCATCCTTCTTTTCCATCAGTCACCTTTCCGAACCATTACACTCTTGCGACAGGCTTGTATCCTGAAAGCCATGGCATTGTTAGCAATACCTTTTGGGATCCCGACATGCAATCGCAATTCTACTACACTCATCCTAGCCAGAGTCTTGATCCAAAGTGGTGGGGAGGAGAGCCTTTCTGGGTTACAGCAGAGAAGCAGGGCGTTCGGAGTGCTGTCCATATGTGGCCAGGAAGCGAGGCACATGTCCTTCACACTGAACCAAGCTTGATGGATAAGTTCAATGGCAAGGAAACGCTTGAGAATAAGGTCGCAAGAATCATGGAGTTTCTTGATATGCCTGGCTTTGAGGACAAGACAGTGGACGCTGGCAACATGCGACCTCAATTGATTGCCGCTTACGTTCCTCATGTCGACAGTGATGGTCACAAATTCGGTCCCAACTCCACAGAGATTCGCCAAACTATCAAGAATGTGGACGGCATGCTGGGACAGGTCTTCCACGGTCTCGAGCAACGCAACTTGACCGACATTGTCAATGTGATTGTCGTCTCCGATCACGGTATGGCAACCACAGATATTTCAAGACTAATCCAGCTCGAAGACCTTATTGATACAGACAAGATTGAGCATATCGATGGCTGGCCACTCTACGGCCTTCGTCCCAAGAAACCCGACGACCTGAAAGGGCTCTATGACGAACTCAAGGAGAAGTCAAAGTCTAACCCCAACTTTGAAGTCTATCTTCGTGATGTCGACATGCCCGAGCGATATCACTTCTCCAAGCATCACCGCATCGCCCCACTGTGGGTTGTTCCTGAGACAGGATGGGCCATTGTCACCAAAGACGAGTTCGATGTTAAAGAAGGAAAGAAGAAGAATCTCGTATATCATCCTCGAGGTCTTCATGGTTATGATCATGAGCATCCGCTTATGAGGGCCATTTTTATCGCCCGTGGCCCTGCGTTCCCCCACCCAGCGAACAGTCAGATCGAGGTTTTCCGTATGTTTAATTTCTGACGAGCGACCTTTTTTTTCTTTCTTCTCTCTTGCTAACGCTGTGTAACTAGAAAATATTGAGGTGTACAACATGCTGTGCGACTCTGTTGGTTTGACACCGAGCCCCAACAACGGAACTTTACGGCTTCCCCTGAAGCCTATCGGTGTGCACAAGCCCGAAGATACACCCGAGGAACCTGCGGATCCTCCGTCCGCCCCCAAGAGGCCGGCTCGCCCAACTTTGCCGGAGAAGCCAGGTCATCCCGAGAGGCCGACTGTGCCTCAAAAACCTACCCAGCCTGAACGGCCTACAGTCCCAGTTGCCCCGACGCAGTCCGCCAAGGCGACAGTTTCGCTGAAGAAACCTGTGAAACCATCGAAGTCGGCTGCCCCCTCCAAGGAAAGTGGAGGTAAGGATGAGGATAGCGACAGTGATAGTGACGATGATGACGATGACAAAGATGAAGGAATTTGGGATTGGTTCACTCACAAAGTGGAGAAAGTCTGGCATAAAATCACTGGAGATGATTGAATTGTGAATAGGGTGGAAATTCCGTGCGTATTCTTTGTATTCGCGGCGTTCAAAGGGACCATGATGGGACATAGGGCGTTTGATATCTCTAAGGACATGATTAGACTTGCGATTCGTCCAAGCAAAGTTGGTATAAATCTGATATCCTTTTCTTTTTCTCCTTTCAAGCACCCCTGTTTGAAAATGAGGCGAAATGCTGTGCTTTCACTGGTGCTGCACTTTGTTTGTACGACCTTTGTGCTCTCTGCAAGAGTGCCACGTACAAGGATATTTCATTAATAGGCGGTGTACACTGTAGGTATTCATTCACATAGCCTATTCACTCGAAAAAATACCTTTGCCTGCATCAAAGAGATGGAATGTGAGACATGACCAAAGAATATTTGGTACGGCGTGTGTAGTGAAGAACTCCGCCTTAACTTACCTTCATAGGTACCTTACCTTGCTTAGGTGGTAAAGTACTTAGAATTACCTTAGGGTCACAATTCAGGAGCTAACTTATATGGACTTAACAGAGAATTGGGTTTATTGAATCATGCCTTGTTCTCTATTGTCTGAAAATAGCTGCAGTAGGCTATCTACCTCAAGGCACTAAGGCAGGCTGTGATAATGATTAATGATTTCATGCAAGGGATTCGAGGTGGGGTCCTGCCTACCATGATTGCCCCTCCCCCACTACAAGCTACTCTAGCTACTGTACAATGGGTGTTGCTGCCTGCATTAGCTCCCCTCAGGCCCTCCACTTTCAACTCCAGTGAATCGCTTAACGCGTGACGCGGCGAGCTCCTTCCCATGCTCCCGGTATATCGTCCCTGAGCTCCACCTCAAAGTTAAATGTGAACCTTACAATATCAACCTCTGACTTGAGCCTCTTGCAACGCTCATTTGTGCACGTGCGAAGAATCACGCTCTTTACCACTACTCCTCTGCGATAACAGGTACTGCGAGATCGTGACAGGGATCCTGATAGGGCCGGCCACCATTACCCTGCCGCCTTAAGCATCCGGAAGTCTTGCTGCGTACCCTTGGAACATTCATGGGCGGCCCCTTGCCTCCGGTGGCCTGTCACTGTCGCTGACCGAGGGGGTCTTGAATGCTGTCTCTGCGCCTGTGTGCTGTCTCATTCGCCTTTCTCTAGGCTGCAGTGCATGATGGCTGACACAACCTCCATGAGTATCGAGGAGATCCAGGAGGAGTTGACGGTGCAAAAGGTTGTCTTAGAGTCCCTGTCTGAAGCGACGTATGATGGGGCTGAGGATATGAGACAAGATGCTCATTCAGAGATCGTTCGCCTCAAGAAGCTTCTTCAAAGCTTGAAACTGAAGAAGGAGCCTGGCATGACTAGTATGTTCCACCCCTCAGCATAGCCTTGTTCTCCGTTATCTAACAATACTTGTAGCTGGTGAATCTTATCACCGCGTTCCCGAAGATCGTGTCCTTGGACCATCAACTTTAGGTACGAGTTTTCTTGAAAAATACTCTGTGGGCACTTCATATGTGATTTTCTTTTTTAGTGCCTATGTCATGTCTTGAGCACCCAAGTTCTGCTGACTGGATCTTCCAACTCCATGCATTACTTGCAAATCCCTGATCCTATCACTCAATCTGCCTTCAACCAAGAATATCAAGCTGACCTTTCTTCAGAGGATGAAAAGCCTGAAGGTTCAAAAGCCATGCAATCTCCATCACAACACGGTGTCTGGCGTTTACCTGACCGCAAAAGGTGCGCTGACTCAGCTCGCCTCTCCTTCTATGACAATCATGCGAAGACACGCCGCATTTCCCCTGAAGAAGATAACTTCTCGACTACCTTGGTCAACGGAAATGCTGAAGACCCTGTTGACTTCATAGACCTTACTGGGTAAGTTACTTTGTAGTACTATTGTCACCTTCACTTCTGACGGAAGAACACCAGGGACGATGATGACATAGAGTCCGACTTCATCGCTGAACAGATTAAGGCCGAGGAGAGACAAAAGCAGGAATGGGCAGACCAACAGCTCGCGAGACAACTTTCGAGTCAAGGCCCTTCCAATCAGATTCCAGTCTCAGAATTCTCTCAAAACAACGCCTTCACACGTCTCATGAACAGTCAGCCTGCTCTTTCTACCCCAATTGATGACAATGACGCAGATGGCAACCTCTTTCAGATCCCTGGCGCTTATGATGCGCGCTGGAATGATTTTTCAGGCGCCGGGCCAGCTTTCAATATCCCTCAAAGGCAAATGGTTCCTCAGTATATACCTAAGGCAACTTCCTCGAACCACAATGCCATCAAGGAGGACCCGGATCTTATCTTCGCAGGATCCGTTGCTCACCAACCGCCTACTCCTTCTGGTCGTCCAATCCTGGCTTCCGGCATGAACTACCCAGACCTGACTAGGCGTCATTTTGGTTCGCCTCGTCCTGGCGCCTGGCCTGACCACCCTGGCCTACCTGGTTCTTTTTCAAACCCATCAAGTCTTGCCAATGTGATCGGACGGACTAACCAAATCGACTTCGTGAACGGGCTAGATGCTGATGGCATGCCAATAAATCCCTATTTGATGGGTTTCGCGAGAGAGGCCACGGACAGTTTCCATACGCCTCAGCTAGACCAAGGAGAACTTGATGCTCTCCTGCAAAACATCTCTGCTGATATGGATCTTCCGAAGGCAGGTCTAGGTGAGGCACCAGAAGGGTTGAAGAGACCCCTGTATCCTCATCAGGACATTGCTCTAGCCTGGATGAAGAAAATGGAATCAGGGACAAACAAAGGTGGTATTCTTGCTGATGATATGGGGCTTGGGAAGACGATTTCAACACTTTCGCTCCTCTTGGACCGCCGGTCACCTACAAGGCCAAAGGTGCGTATCTCCGATTGACCAACAAGTTAGTGTACTAACTTGTTAGACAAACCTCATCGTTGCCCCTGTTGCTCTCCTACGTCAATGGGAAGAAGAGATTGCTACCAAGACCAAACCATCACACCGGCTCTCGGTATATGTTCATCACGGCAAAAAGGCCTCGATTGATGAGTTGCTCAGATATGACGTGGTGCTGACTACATATGGTACAGTGGCGCAAGAGCTCAAGCGATTTGAAAAGATCGTGGAGGATCATAATGAAAGGGGAGGAAACATCAACTGGAGCGACACGACTATTAGTTCCAAATTATCACTTCTGCACCCGGTCAAGGCCCAATTTTACCGTGTCATTCTTGATGAGGCACAATGCATCAAGAACAAGGAGACAAAGGGTGCCAAAGCTTGCACCCAACTGAAATCGATCCACCGGTGGTGTCTTACAGGAACACCTATGATGAATGGGATCATAGAGCTGTACTCTCTTGTCAAGTTCCTGAGGATCAAACCATACTCGAAGTGGGAAGAGTTCCGACAGGTATGCCAATCAGCCTTCGATGCCAATTTATCACTAACTCAGTCAGGGATTTGGTGTTCTATTTGGCCGCAATGGAGACCCTAAGCACGTGGCCATGGATAAGTTACAAGCACTTCTCAAAGCCATCATGCTCCGACGTAAGAAAAGCTCAAAGCTTAATGGTAAGCCTATCCTTGTGCTACCCGAGAAGACGGAAGAAATCATCTACGCCGAATTGTCCCCCGAGGAGCGTGATTTCTATTCGCAGCTTGAAAAGCATGCCAGGGTCCAATTCAGCAAATATCTTCGTGAGGGGACGGTCAGCAAGAACTACTCCAACATTCTTGTTCTCTTGCTTCGCTTGCGCCAAGCATGTTGCCATCCACATCTAAATCTGGATGTCGACGAGGCGGCCCCTTCGTCTATCCCAGATGAAGATAAGAAACAGCTCGTCAAAGAATTGGATCAAGCCATAGTGGAGAGGATCAAGGAGGTCGAGGCATTCGAATGTCCTATCTGCTATGATGCCGTTCAATGTCCCAGCTTTTTCATTCCCTGCGGCCATGATAGCTGCGGTGAATGCCTCGTTCGAATTGTAGAGGGCGCTTCGGCGGTCAATTTGCAGGAAGGAAATGAAAGCAGCCGGGCTAAGTGCCCCGTCTGTCGCGGCCAATTCGACCCTGCTAAGTGTTTTTCCTATGAGACCTTTCGGGAGGTGCACATGCCGGAAACCGTCAAGCAAGAATCCGGTATGGAACCAGTTGACGACGAATCTGACTCAGACGACGACTCAGAGACAGAGTCAGAGTCAGACTACGAGTCAGATGATGAGGTTGACAAAAAGGGTAATCTCAAAGACTTCATCGTTAATGACGAACTTTCGGATGAGGACGAAAAGGTATCGGTCAAGAAAAAGCGCAAAGGAAAGGGGAAGGGGAAGGAAAAGTCATTGGATGTCAAGCCTTCCATGCTTAAGACCCTGCGCAAGGAAGCTTACAAGAACCGCGACGCGTTCAAAAAGTACATGCGTTATCTGCGCAAGACTTGGGAGCCCGCCGCAAAGGTCACGGAATGCATGAAGCTCATCAAGCAGATTAAGGAAACAGGCGAGAAGACCATCATCTTTTCTCAGTGGACCCTGTTGTTGGATCTGCTACAGGTGGCCATGTCGCATGAGAAGATGGCTAAACCAGAGAGATATGACGGTTCAATGTCAGCAACTCTTCGCAACATTGCAGCCCAGAATTTCCGCGACCGAAAGGAAACCAAGGTTATGCTAGTTTCCCTGCGAGCTGGAAATGCAGGCCTGAATCTTACTGCTGCCTCTCGGGTCATCATTATGGACCCTTTCTGGAACCCATATATCGAGATGCAGGCCGTCGATCGAGCCTATCGAATTGGGCAACAACAGGAGGTGAAGGTGTATCGCATTTTAACCAAGGAAACTGTCGAAGATCGAATTGTGGACTTGCAAAACAAGAAAAAGGAAATGGTAGAAGCTGCACTGGACGAGACTGCGGGCAGCAAGATTGGTCGTCTCAGCATCAACGACCTCAAGAATCTTTTCGGATTCAACCGCTAAGCGATGTATGTCGACCAACAAAATATCTGTCACGGCATCAATTATCATATTGCACAGTATCAGGGGATGCAGCTTGCTTTTAAGACCTGGATGAGTTATGGCAGTTACGCGGCTGAGACTACCATCACTGAAGCCGAACGACCACCTCGTGGCATTAATTCGACTACGGATTTTTCTTTATGCGATCATGTGAGAAACGGGATATGGACAATGATTCACCAAAGGGATATTTTGGAGTGTGAGCTCAAGGAAAATGCTTCCAGTGGACGTTTGTCCACTGTTAATACAGGTAGCGTGCATGTTGCACCAGGGCGAAAACCTCGTAGATGAACTATGTCAATGTTAGAGAAATGATTTCAGTACATATCACATTGTTTCCGGTTTGGGATGCAAAAATGAGCGTGACTGCATGTGTATTCTGATCCATGCCACGCGAAAACGACTCGTTGCTTCCTAAAAGATGTGTCCTATTTCGATACTACACCACAATAGGTGTAATCCTCTTGAGCGCCATCATAGCTGGGTCTGTTCCACCATCCTCTCCTATCTTTGAGCTGGAAGGGTTCAAATCTCTGTCGACAAGGCCAATGCAGCCGTCTCGACCGTGGTGGGCTCTAAAGATTCAATTTCGAAACTTCGATATCTATTATGTCCTGAACATGTATTTTGGTAGCGTCGTCTGACCACGTCCACTCCTGGGACACCAGTTGCCCGTCAACGACAGAAGTACTCTTTAAATGTAGAGCTGGCTCTTCCGTGACTGTAAAGACCATCCGACAGTCCTCGTTCTTGGCATTAAGAATGGCATTGCCCTGTATGCCTTTAGACCATGGCGAGGGAAGAATAGCGAGATAGTGCTCCACGAGAAGGCGTGCGGTAGCAGTGCCGAGGTAATCAGCCAGTGCATTTGCATCCGGATATCCTTCCCGATATGGTGCACATGCAGACGAAAGAGGTGAGTTTGGGGGAGTGATCACATAGTAATATGTCGCTGTAACAGGCATGAGGAATGTCCGGCCGCGGACGGTGAAGGTGACATTGGGAAGAATGGTAAGTTTGATGTTGAACTCAATGGGCTGGAGCATATTCCGAATCATGATCTGCGACGATGCAAGTTGGTTAGGGCCCTGATTCACGGGATCTGAGTCGGAGAGAGAAATAGGGGCTGTGTGGAGGACAAAACGTGAGGGGAAGCCAGCGCGCTGGAGAGATTGAACAAGGACGCCAACATGCTTGGTTACGACTTGGACGTTGTGAAGGTGCATGAGGCGAGCAATTATAGGACGCAGAAGAGCATGCGTTTGCTGGCCTCTCGATCGTGGGATGTGAGGCGGTATAGGACGAGTTCTCGTAAGCTCGTTCTGCCGATGAGCGTAGCTAAGGAGGGTATGCAGCGCAAGGGATATTGTCTCAGCGATTTGGTTATCAGGAAGACCATCATCTGAAGAAGCTTGAGGGCCAAGCGGCACCAGCTCCAAGATGACCCTTGATTTTGATGCTGGATCAATATCGCAGATGAGGCGGGAGTCGTTTGGCTTGACATCGTATGCTGCAAGGGCGCGAGCTTCGCGTGTGAGTTCGTGCCATAGCTCTTGTGAGAAAATGGTGTTTCTGGCTTCGAGAACACGTTCTTGCAAGGGAGCGTCAGCGGCCGTCTCAGCCGGTAAAGCAGAACGGCCAGTAACTTGACCATCCCTTTCATATGTTACGACAACTCGCTCTGATACTCCTCCCAACCGGCCGCAATCAAGCTGAACTACCCCGTCATTGCCTCGTCTCATGGGTGCAAGGCTATTCCTGTACTCGGGTGCAGCTATCGATCATGTCAGTACAATCGTGCGCTGGGAAACTCGAAACTCGTCAAAGTGAGGCATACCTTCTGAGAAACCAAATCGAACACCAAGTGTGTGTCTTTCTTGGGGCACTCTTGATATCGACCATCCGGACTTCTGAACTACTGCAATCTCCTCCCAGTATTTACCCTCAACCGTAACTTCTTTTTCCAAGAACGCACTAGCAGCCTCAGCAGCATCCCGTGCTTTGTTTGTCTGTATGAGTGCCAGACCCAATGCTATGTTCTCCTGTTCTTGTACCTTGGCTGGAGTCACAGGTGGGGTATCAAGCCTGTCGGTGCCCAGTGTACCAATTCCAACCATGTCGCGTAGGCCTTGTGAGAGAGTGACGCCAGCCTGTGTAGGGTTCTGTTTCGAGATGAGGAGGGAGAGGAAGTCGAGGGTAAGAAGAGCCGTATTTCCTGCAGCGCTGGGAGACGTTAGTTTGCGATCATGTTCTAGGGTATATCGTCCAATTCCCTGGAACAGCACGGGCTCTCGTACTCAAGATTCTTTAGCATTTCTATGCGCACTTCCTGGAGATCTCTCTGCGCATCCTGATCGTTGTCCTCGTCTTGATCCCCATCGGCCATATCGACATCTCTATCCAGCGCATCCCCATACTCCGCTTCCTCTTGAGCAAGCTCTTCTCGTAGTTTAGCCTCATTTATAGCTCTGAATCCGCCAGGTTGCGCGTTGGCGCGAGCAATAAATTCTGCAATGTTCTGAGGTTTGCGATCGGCGACGGGAGACGGTCGTAGAGACAGCGGTGGGTCGTCGCCATAAGCCATGATGAGTAGATTTCTGGTGTTTTCTTCCGTTCTATATCGTTTGCGTGTAATTAATAGTATTTGGATATATTAGAATGTATCCAATTGCTGTTCTTTGTTATAGCCGCGTTGGTGATGTTTGTCTTTGAAAGTTTGGGGATTCTCTACTTTAGCTCCCGTTTGAGGCGACATCCATGACCGCGGGGCCAACAGCTTGAGTGGGTCCTGTAACTACAGCTTCACAACTGCCTTAACCTGAAGTGAAACAATGATGGACTTCGATAACGTCCAATAATGCTAACATAGGTATTTCTATCATGTTCCTATACACAGAAAATGAATATGAGACGGTTTTAGATATTCAGTGAACAGACCCCTTGAACTTAGCATGCTCTTCTCTCGCGAAGATCACAATATTCCATGATTTGAATTGCATCACTCTGTCCTGGTTGTGTCATTTCATTTCTTCAAAGTGCTAAATAGGCGTAGGAATGGCCATGAAGCTCCAAAATCTTGAATTACAAGGTATAGTTCATCTCACTCTTTCTATATATAATTCTTGTCCTGAAAGTGAAAACTCCTCCCACTCAAATAACCAAAAATAAACTCCTTTCGCTGATGCAATGCTATTCTTGTAATATCGACATTGTTTACTCGTTCTTTATGCTGCTCGAGCTACTCCACGACTCGTCATTATCTGTTCGGCGATGTCCCTCTCGTTGCAACATTCTCCATCTTCTCAGCTTCGACTGAGGGTTGTCACCCGCCATCGTGGGCATCAAATCATCCTCAAGAATTGGGACTTCACCCAAAGGATCGAGCTGATCGATGATGTCAGAAATTTCAGTTGGCGGAATAGACTTGAAGACAGCCTGGACATCATTATGGGGTGACAGCGATGTGAACTGCCACTTGGATCGCTTGCCAGCAGCACGTCTAGACTGCATCCAAAGACGGCGTCGCTCCACAAAGCTAATGAGAAGGAGAGTTGGCATGTTGAGAGTTCGAATAAGGGCCACGTTGACAATGTGGAAGATGCGAGCTGTGGTGACAAGCTTCAGGGGCAGAAGCACCATCAGAGCCAAAATATTGAAAGGAGGGGGGTAGGCAAAGATAGAGTCGCTCTTGACGCCCTCGAAAGTCAAAACGGCGCGTCGGAACTGAATCTCGGCGGTTTCGTCGGCCACAATCTTGGAGAAGGTGTTTGTGAGCATGGCAATGAGAATGGTCAAAAAGAGTGTGTTGCCCAGGAACGCAAAGGCAATCATCAACGCGGGACCAAGGATGATATGGAAGCGCACCGACTCCTCAATACCCTCACCGTCTAGACCGAACCAAATCCAGAGCATCCACTTGCCCACAACATACCAGCTGAACTCCTCATTGCCATCGTTGCTAGCACTAACAAGCCACTGCAAGGCGAGCAGAAAGCCGGTAAAGCACCATGTAGCAAGGAACGTCAGTACGGTAAAGTCCTTCATCATAGCGTGAACAGAGATGAAGACGAGGTTGTTTGGCAGCAGGTTGAAAGCAACACGAGTCAACATGACAGGTGCTGCAATGCAAAGAATCGGTAGTCCATAGCCGGAATGAAGCTGATCGAGGAGAAAGTCGTAGATGCGAAGGATAAAATAGGCGCCAAAGATAGAAGCGAAAGTGATGTCAAGGAACGCCCATAGGTTCTGTGCGTGAACCGCCCAGCCGTGCTCGATAATAGCAGCCATCTTCTCAAGAAGCCAACCGAAGGTGTATATACAAAAGGCGAACTCCCACATATTGACCTCAGAATGGCGAGAAATCATGGTCATGACATAGAGCCCCAGTAAGATGACAAAGTGAACGAGTTCGATCAGATTCCGGTTACGAGGAACAATAAGACGGTGGTGGTTAAGAAGAGGTGCTGTTCGAGGGTCATAAAGAGAGATAGGTCGTCGTTTGTAGTGATCCGGAAGGAAATCCATAAATGAAAGGGGCGTGTAAATAATTTGTCCGTTATGGACTGCATCGACAGCTCGTTGACAGGCTGCAGAGCTGATGAAGAACTTGCTTTCAGAGACGATAGCTAACTCAAGAGCTGTGACTTTTCTCTCAGAGCCAGTGTTGTCACCAGATCCAGGCCATTGGGGTCGGTTAGCTGGACGCTCCATATGACTAGGGGCTCCTTGGAATGGATCAAAGCCCTCAACGAGGATATGTGCGAGTAGCAAAAGACCTTGTGGTCCTGGATTATCCTCGTGGAAGCGGCGCAGGACCCGACTAGCGAGCAGCTCACATAGAATTGCACGCGCCTGATTGACACTCTGATGAACCTCCTTAGACTGTTCTCTTAGAAAAGAGACACGGTTTGCTAACAAACAATAAACTGGTAGAGAGGAGTCAGAGAAGACCCCGAGGTGAGATTCTGCGCTTAACACTCACCAACTGAAATATCGTCTGGATTATAAAGTCTTTCGACTAGAGGTCTCACAACTAGAGCGTTCATCTTGGGATCTCTGAAGTGCTCCATAGTATAAGGATCATCTGGTACATGTTAGATTTTATTATTCATAGACGACTTGAGGATGAGACTTACCAATACTCGCAAGAACTAACCGCCGGACTCTACACTCAAGGAGAGTTAGCACGCTGATTCCTCACGATAGGCGTATTATGATTCTTGGCAAGATTATACAATGGCTCACCAAGAACACGCAGTTCTGAGCTGCAGGCAGGGATTGGGCAAGGATAAGGGCGAGTTTACCGGTGAATGTTCATATAAACAGGAAGCTCAGTCGTCGTCAAGTTGAGCGTCGATCTGTTACCATCATCGAGAATTCCTTTGGCTTCGGCATCTTCGGCCACAGTGAGAAAGCCCTCATCTTCATCGTCCTCGACAGGTTTGAGCCAAGCATTTGACTGCTCAGTACTTCTGCGTACCACCATCGTGAGCGGATATTATAGGTGTTGCACTGTGAACAAATCGAATTGACAATCTTTCATATAAAATCCGAGACCAGTTCGACGCTGAAGAAGAAAAACAAATAAAGTTACGAGGCAAAAAGGTGAGGCTCTCGCTTTACGTATTCAAGTGAAGCCCCGTCTCCAGTGTAATTTGGGGGTCAATTATGCCCCTGAACTGCCATTCCAAAATCACGGCGACCAATAAGCGTCTGCCAGCCCCGCCACGACAGGTACGCGTCTCTGGTAGGCGAGATATTGATTGGATTGCTGTAATTGACTACGTGGATAAGCGAGTCGTACTAATCATTACGAGTTCTAGGGAACTTTTAAACTATAATTATTCAATGATTCCATCATTTCAAGAGCTGCCAGCACCAAATTGAAGAGATATCCTTCTGCAGTTCAGCTTTTACTGCGCTGCATAATTGCATGAGAGAAGCTAATGCTCATTGGAAGCTGACGCTGATACCCCTGAATCCCTTTCCCTTCAGAGAACTTCAGTTGCAGATCTGCAACGCTAAATCCAGGGTCCATGGAACAGGAATTCGATTTTCCGCAACGTGCAACCCTCAGAAATGATATCGACAATGAAACGGTTGAAGAATCTACCTTGAAGAATTTCGGTCAAACGGCAGAATGACTTTCGACTACCGAAATAGAGCAATACTCGTCATTTTATTCATGTCACTATCAACAATCTTCATCTAACTTAGCTCAACGAGGCTTGACTTGTCAAAGCGGAATCTACCATCGTCAAATTACACACATATCTCATTCAGAAATTGGCAGATGGAATGGTCTAGGCCAAGGATCAACAAACCCCTTGATACGTCTCTACAAACTTCCAGCCCTACAAATCCCCCTCACCATACTGTATCATGTTTGGTTCATATCAAACCTTCCTCGGAAGCGGGGGTTCAACTGCTTCAGGTGATACTCATATAGTTTGACTTTTCTCCCGCGGGCTCCTCGGGCTTCAACCAAGAAAGCCGTGTTCCCGCTACTAGTTCCGAGGCTCGGCATTGTTTGTTCGTGATCTTCTTGAGCATTTTGGGCGCTTCCTTGGCATGAATTCTTACCTAAGAGGAAGTTGCCGGCTTCTTGAGTTGTGTTCCGTATATTGACGGGGCATGTCACTTGTCTGTCCATACACCAACGTCTCAGCTAGTCTGAAGGATTGAAGGATTGGGTTACTCTGGACTATGGTGACAGCTCGTGGGGCCTGCCTGTACGTTTAGAGTACCAAACTGATCCTGAATTTGCCGGGATTCTCAGACTCTCGACTCGTAAGTCCTGTAGGTAGTCTGAAAAGATACTGTATTCAACAAGGTATGTTCCTTAAACAGTCACGTCCACCCCCTCATCAGTAACACCTGACCATCGCCAGGTCTTGGCTACGAACGAGCTTGAATATGGGGTAACCTAGCAGCAACCTAGTAAATGCTTGGCTCCCAAATGGTGGCGTCTGTATGCACACAAAATTAGATGCCAAGAGAAACCCAGAGTGGCAGTGCATGAATGCAATGCAATCAAGACTGGGAAAGCAGAAATGCGAAAAGATATTGGCTCTTTACGAAATACTGTAGGTTAAGGGCAAGCCCATTGACACATGCCACGCGACCTGTAACAAAACATTCACCTCGGCTGGTTAAGGTCAGCGGAACGTAACACAGCTGATTGACCAGCATCGAAGAGGAGACTCAACGTCCACAGCCAATGTTAACTCGGCGATTGATCCCATCTGCAAGGCACTCCCTGAGCCTGTTTCTCTGCCCAGCATCGAAGAGTCCGGGGGAGCAGCGGAGGGAGATCCGGCCAGCGGGGTCTTTAACGGTGGATCTGATATGCGTCTTGATGAATCTGGATTTAAAGAAATGACTGAAATTTTTGTGGCTTTTCTGGTGATACATGCATTTCTTGTCAAACAGAATTGCATTGGAGGCACGTGTGTCACCAGAAGCTCAACAAGCTCCCTGATAGGGTGCGGTGGCTCCCGGCTAGGCAAGCCGCTGTGTAAGTGTCCAGAGTGTTGGGGGAAATGGTTCGAAAACATGACAGCTTTCCCTTATTTTGGAACATATTGACTTTTTGGGGTTGCATGGGTGTCTATGGCCCCCCTGGATCAGAAGGTCTTTGAGCTGGAGACATGCCATGTTCAGTTCTCCATAGGGCGAAAATGATTTAAGTGTGGCGTTTATAGTGCTAAAAGCAGTGTAAGGCACAGCATCCCGTCGCTGATCCTGGCAGTACTGTAGAAGTACATTTATCGGTTCCATACCATAGGTTATGTTTGGTGTTGGAGGTCAATCTTGGCTTTGCAGTGCGTTCGCGGCACGGCCATATCGGCTGCGTTTGTCCTTCTCCTTCGGTTAAAGAAAGGTGTAACGAAGTTTTTTGCACTTGTCGGTAGTCGGTACAACAGTAACAAAGTGCTGACAGCTGCTGACAATGAGTGTTCGCCGGATGGTACGGGCGAGGACCAACTACTGACTGTTAAAGATAAGTGAGGGATAGACTGGGAATGGAGCACGCGCCAACACCAGCGCCAACACCAGCACCAGCACCAGCCTCAACGTAACGGCCAAGCCAGCAACAGACTTTCGAGATGCGGTGATTCAACAAGGATCTGAGGAGCACTGAGCATTGAGCACTGGCTTAAGGATCTGCCACCTATAGGATTAGTGATGCTGGATCAATGGTTGCGCCGAAGAAGCCGAAAGCTCTGATGGTGATGACGAGCATTTTTTACCATTCATGTCTCGTCATTGTCTTGAATTTCTCTCTGGTCGCAAACCTGCCAGCACAATTTTGAAGACTCCATTTGTGACGCAATGCAGACGTCCCGCTCTCTGTTTCCCCAGCAGACTTAGCGCCTTGGAGCTTCCCTGAAGCTATCCGGCTAAGCCCGAAGGGGTATACTGCTCTGAACCCCATCTGTATCTTTTTGTACCTATATTTTCCGAAATTGCTGCAAGACTTTGATTTACGAATATCTCGGCAGGTCCAAGTTCAATATCATCTCGAGCACTTCTCTCATGTGAAATGGACTTGTTGCGGAAAGTCTATATGGAGAGAAAATGTAATACTCGTCTCCTTATCAATGGCCTTAGCCTTTTAACTCGCCAGAGACCATGAAAGTCTTGTCTCTGTGGCGTGTGCATCTGATCCCGCCAAGGCCTATTATATTTACGCGAACCACTTTGATGTCTGTCGAGGGCTCAGCTTTTGATCTCCATCTTGAACAAGGTATCGATCGTTAAGGTCCATCCTCGGTCCTGTTTAAGATTCCCTGTTCGGAGAGACTTTACCTCAAGGGTAAGGTATCCAGTCCCGCTGCAAAAATTCTTGTCGTATTCTAGCATTAGCTTCTATCTTTACAGTACACAAAGGGAAGCTCGGTATGGCAAGCCAAGGTAAAACAAAACATAGGTAGAAAAGAGTGAACCAATGCATTTATTTAGCCAAGCCTGTGCTTGAATAGATGCTAAGATAACCGCGTCAGATGGGCATTGAATGAACCGAGCTTAGGATACTTGATGGTACTTTGAGCTGCTGAAACCCTGTACAATCTCCACCTCGACCTGGCCCGGGCTTTGATGGTACTGTACCATTCAGTGTACCTCCCTGCTGTGCCGTGTCTCTCCTGCAGCAAGCGCCTCTCCGTAGGTCGAGGTTGCTGTCTCTAGCTCTCCCGTTGTGTTGTGTTGCTCCAATTGCTTAGGTTAATATTAAGGCAGCCAACGTTAGTGTGTGCCAACCAGATGCAGTATATCCTTCTCCACGCCCGCGCTGCTTTCTCCTACGTCGTCTCCGTCCGTGGCTTCGCTTCCCGTCCCTTCCTCACATTAATTCCACCAGTCTCCCCCTTCATCCTTCTTTCCCTTCTTCTCCTCACACTTAACGATACCCTCATCCTTAACCCCCACTGTCGTCATCGCAGGCCATTCTGTGAAGTTGTCCTCCTTCACCTTGACCATCACCTAAACCTCAACCTAGACCTTCACCAGCTTCCTCGTCTACTCCGTAGCTACCGCGCATTCAAGATGACTGACTGGACGACGGGCATTATGCCGCTGCACCAGGTGCACAAGCCTCCTTTCACTATCGAGGCTCCTGGCTATGAGAAGGTCCCTGGCGAAACCATTCCTCGACGTCACCCCAAGGCCAAGGACGGCCTCATCAACTATCCTGCTCCCGATGCCAGGACCGTCTTCGAGGTCGTTCAGCGCAGCGCTCGACTCTACCCCAACCATCATGCTGTCGGTGCCCGCAAGCTCATCAACATGCACACTGAGAAGAAGAAGATTAAGAAGAACGTCGATGGCGAGGTCCAGGAAGTTGAGAAGGAGTGGTCCTACTTCGAGCTGACTGGCTTCGAATACTTGACTTACCAACAGTATCTCGAGCGCGTTCTGCAAATCGGCTCCGGTCTACGGAAGCTGGGCTTGACCAGTGACGACAAGCTTCACGTTTTCGGTACCACCAGGTATGTACAACATTGACTGGCTCCTGCAACCAAGCACTGGTTTCTGACTCCACGGCGTGTAGCATCGGATGGATCTCTACTTCCCACGCAGCTGCCTCCCAGTCCATCTCCATTGTCACCGCCTACGATACACTTGGACCCAGCGGTGTTGAGCACTCTCTTGTTCAGACCGAATGTAGCGCTATGTACGTCGATTCGCAACTCCTTAAGACCGCCTCGGAGCCCATCAAGAAGTCGTCCGTCAAAACCGTCATTGTCAACGACCGAACGATCTTTGCCAAGGGTGGCGAGCTCGAGGCCTTCAGGGCCGAACACCCTGATCTGAAGATCGTCACGCTCGAGGAACTTCGCCAGCTCGGTCAAGATAACCCCGTTGAGCCGAACCCGGCTAAGCCATCCGACCTGTACTGTATCATGTATACTTCTGGTTCCACTGGTCTGCCCAAGGGTGCTTGCATCACCCACGAAGCTCTTGTTGCCGGAGGTAAGTTGATTTGCACCATCTTGCGCCTTTTTACTGATTTGTTCCTTCTTAGTCACCAGTTTGTACACCTGTGTCGAAGAATGCGTTAGCGATAAGGAGTGCATTCTTGCCTACTTGCCTCTAGCTCATATTTTCGAAATGGCCCTCGAAAACCTCGTCATGTACATTGGAGGAACTCTCGGATACGGAAACCCCCGAACGCTTTCGGATGCATCAATGAAAAACTGTGCTGGTGATATGCGCGAGTTCAAGCCCACTGTCATGGTTGGCGTTCCTCAAATTTGGGAGACTGTAAGGAAGGGTATCACAGCCAAACTCGAGGCTGCCAGTCCTCTCCTCAAGAACCTCTTCTGGGGCGCCTACAACTGGAAGGCGTTTGCCTCTAAGAACAAGCTGCCTCTGGCGAGCTTGTTTGATAGCATCGTGTTTGGCAAAGTCCGTGAACTGACGGGTGGTCGTATGCGCTTCACTATGAATGGCGCCAGTGGTATTTCCGATGGTACAAAGAACTTCATTTCCTTGGTCGTTGCTCCTATGTTGGCTGGTTATGGTCTCACTGAGACCTGCGCCAATGGTTCTCTGGGCTGCCCACTTGAGTTCTCCCCTGATGCCATTGGTCCTACCCCTTGCGCTTGCGAAGTCAAGCTCGTTGCGCTCCCTGAATTGGGCTACTCAACCGAAGCCAAGATTCCACAAGGCGAGATCTGGATCAAGGGTTTGCCTGTTATGACTAAATACTGGAACAACCCCGAGGAGACGGAAAAGGCCCTTACTCCTGATGGCTGGTTCAAGACTGGTGATATCGGAGAATTCAATGCTCAGGGTCATCTGCGAGTCTTTGACCGCGTCAAGAATCTCGTCAAGATGCAGGGCGGCGAATACATCGCCCTTGAGAAACTCGAGTCTGTGTACCGTGGTGTCCAGTCGGTGGCCAACGTTATGGTCCACGCTGATCCCGAGCACTCACGCCCTATTGCCGTTATCATGCCGAACGAGAAAGTCGTGCAAGAGAAGGCCAAGGAGCTGGGTCTCGATGAGCACAACCTCCATACCCTCCACACCAACCCCAAGCTGGTCAGCTTTGTTCTCAAGGATCTTCAAGGTGCTGCGAAGCGCGCTGGTTTGAGCAGTATCGAGATCGTCAATGGCGTTTTGATCACGGACGAAGAGTGGACATCGGACAACGTAAGAACACTCCCAATCGCTGGCTTGCTAGAAGTTTTACTAATGTGTTTGCTCCCAGGGACTCCTCACCGCTACTCAGAAGCTGAACCGACGCAAGATTACCGAACACTTCAAGAAGGACATCGCTGCCACCCTCAAGAGCACAGGCTCGTGATTAACGATTGAATCGGTGAGGTGATTTAATGGTCGAACATCTGGTTTGAAAGTCGAAAGAATGGATACCAAGAGAGAAGATGGGAAGACGGGTGTATCGACTTTTGGTGCGGTTTTATTTTCAATGTCTGTAATTACTGTCGCGGCGTTGGCTTCATGATATCTTGAAGGGAATTTTGAACGACAATGGAACTCGGCTCCGGGTCATTTTATGGTTGCTCCCTAGGCCCTAGTTATTTCCTTCGGGGATGATCTGATGTGATCTGATGTGATCTGACATGTGATTCTTTGAATCGAACTTGGCGTGAGAGAATTATTGGCTGGCAATACTTGGAAAGGTGACCAAGACGTAGAATATTGTAACTCTTTGCCCGGTGTAGTTTAAATCGATATTAATACCAACCATCAGCTATAAGGGACTGTAAACAGTTGCTGTCTGAAACGGAATCAGTTAGGTTTCTAGCTCTAGTGTATGGCACATCAAATTGAAGTTAGGTTATTCAAGCACATGGATCAAATCATCAATCAATTGGTATATGGATATAAGTATTGCTAGAAAACAGGTACCTCACCTCTCCTTCAAGTCATGACTCTAGGTCAAGTATATTTACCAAAAAAAAAAGAGCACGCTACCTACTCCGTACAATGCCATCATGATAGCCAGCTAGCGAGATATATATATCGATATAGAAGCAGTGGGGGACCGAGAACAACGACCCATTTAGACAAGTAGTGTAGTATTGGTAAAGATCAAACAAAGCTGCGCTGAAAACAGAAGACGGGCGTTTCAAGAGGTTGAAAAATCCGTAGCATTTCGCGAGAGTCGGACGGATTTGGGAGTGGGGGTGGAAGAAAGGCGACACAACGGCGAAGTTCGCCCATGTCCATGACTTCTCAGTGTTCCAAATTCCCGCTATACGCATAGAAAGGAACAAGGAGCCACGAGGGTATATCCAACTCCCAAGCCACGGCCAGAATTGTTGAGTGTAAGTAAGCGATACGATGATAGCTTTATCGCATGCCCTTGCGACGAAAGAAGACCAGATATGGCACGCGGTCGCGGCCAGACTTGAACACCTCCTCCTGGACATCATCGCGGTCTCCGCTCCCAATGCGGACCTTTGTCACGCGCGAATCATTGCAGCAGAACCAAGCGTAAGGATCATGAGATGTAGAGTCCCGCACATACGCCAAGTAATGTCCGTTATCAGTACGACTGCCTGTATGAACAATAACAGCATAAGCCTCGTAGCGGAAAGGCCCTGTGAAGGCAGGGTCCATGGGATCGAATCCAGATGAAGACTCGCGAGAGCCAGGAGGGAGGAAGTAGCGTGTGAAGTCGGTGTCGTTGAAATCCCATGTGATGGGTGCCGTTGATTTGCGCAAATCTGAAGAACCATGTTGGTAGTGGAAACGTCGGAAGACGACGCAAAGCAAGGATGGAAAGCGGGCAAAGGAGAGACTCTGCTGAGCCCGGGTAGGATGGCGGCAGTGGTCGCAATGGAAGTCGTTAATGATGTTCCCTGATGTATACTGGTCGAGGACCTGCTCGAGAGTCATGCCACGGCCCATGCCCACTGTGACAGCGACAACATCAATAGGGTTGAACTGATAAGTGCGGGTGTGACACTCGAAGCACTCGACAGTTGATAGCTCGAGACCGCGCCAGTAGCGGTCGACGATGGATCGATTGTATTCGAGGTGATTTTGCCAGTACTGGACCCCAGCCTTTACAAGAGACTGATGCTTGGTATCCGGCTGGGCAGCAGTGCCCTTTCGATCTCGACGTGTATTAGTTTCGTCATGCAGGTGAGTGAGCACGAAAGACATAAACTCCTGGGCATCTTGCTGCTGACTTCCGCCGAACTGCTCAATGCTTCGGCTTTGGGTACAAACATGATGCGAGTAATTCTATAGTTCTGTTAGCTTGGGTCTTCTTGTCTAATATTTTGTGATCAACTTACCATGAGTGTCTGGGCCATCATGACCTGAAATTTGCCTGAACTCATCCAGTGGAACAGGTTCGAGATAATACGGATCATGAGCTGCGGTTGCTCAATCTTCTCGTCATCTTTCATCGGTGCCTTGTATTTGTTGACCCATTCCGAATTTGCCAGTACCCTTCCGAACTCAGGTGAAGCGAGCAGGCTCTGCAGTGTGCTGTTGGCATAGCACCAGTTGTTGGGATTATTGAGCCCAGTGTAGAATTTGGCCGAATCGCCTGTGGGTTGGTGCTCCATGGTCTTCATCGTTGGCGCTCTTGAAGGGCGAGCCGGCACAACTGCGTTATTGTTGCCATAAAGCTCGTTTTCGTCCCTCCCCTCGGTGAGGCCGCTGTAGCTTCGTCGCGGTAAAGCGGGAGCTGGCCTCGTGGGTGGTGAGGGCAAGTCTGTGTAGAGGTCGACCTTGTGAGATAACCCGTAAACGGGGCGATTCCGGGGCTTATCTTCCGGAGAAGTCATCGACTCTTGTTCCAAAGAGACTGGCGGGAATCTTCGAAGGAAGTCCTCGGTGGTGCGAGTGAAGTTGGGTGATGATGCTGTTTGCATATCGTCGTCGTTTTTGAGCGTCTCTTGCCACACCTTGACTTCATCAGGTTTGAGAGGCTTGGCAATATATTTAGACCTCCGCCGCTCGATAGCTGATAACCGACTTCGATTGCGCTCCAAGTGAACCGCTCTATTCGCTGTTGAAGTAGTCGATCCTAGAGACGCCGGCCCCATCAAGTCAACCCATGCATCAAGACCTCCCTTGAGAATCTTGGGGGTGTTTTTGAGGTCCTTCATAAAGTTGAAGTGAACTAAAGCTCGATGGAGTGATATAATGACCAAATCGTCCGAATTTCGTGGGTGTTCGGGAATTTCTTCAGAATCTTGATCGTAGAAAACTACCAGGTCGTAGGTATGCCGTTGTTCGAAAAGCGACTGCTCCTGGTTAGGTGAGAGAATCAAGCTCTCGGAAATCTCATCCGCAGAGAGGTTGTCCCTAAGCAAGATGCTAGGCTCAATACAAATTGTTGACGACGACATGATATGGCCTTCGTTGAAATCATCCCTCATACGAATGTCTATTATCAAGATACCCCCCTTAGCTTTCATAGCTTGGTACAATTCCTCCGGAGAAATGGCATCGCCTTCTGGAATCTTTACAGAGCCGGTGAGATTACTTGGAGGAACCGGAGGGATGGAGTTGTTCGAATAACTTTGCGTAGGAACGAAATACTCTGTTTGTGACTGCGAGGAGCCTGTCGGAGTTCCTGGTATCGAAACGGTGGAGGCAGTGCGATTATACATGCTACGAGGTGTGCTCGAAGGCGGTCTTGTTACTTCTCCTGAAATGCTTCCACGAGCAGGGCTGTAGATAGCATCTGGCATCTTGGGTAGAGTCGGCACACTGGTGTCAATACCAACCTTGGGCGGTCGAGGCGGGGGCATCTCTCTGGGACCCATCGGCTTTGGGAGTGTTATTTGATGTGTCTTGATGCGTGGATCTTGACCTGGTGAAGGTTGCGGGCCTCTCAGGTTGGCAAACCTGGCAGCGAGATCTTGGACGCCATTAATGGATGCTCTTTGAGCACCGGGCTTGATGGCATTCCCATGAAGGGATTGGGGTTTTGGTTGAATTGCTGGTTTTGCTCGAGCAGGAGAACCATTTGTGCCAGGCACATCAAATCGATGCTTTGATGGTGATATAGGCCCTTCGACTGTCGACTTTGATGGTGTCTGTGGCCGACTTCCTCCTTGTGACGAGTTCGGCCGAGCAGCCCGTGGCTGCACACCAGATCGCTTGTTATCTGCAATGATGTCGGCCTTAATCTTGGCATATATATGGTCCTGTTGGCTGATCTTGGCGAGCAGGTTGTTATGAGCTTTTACAAAATCCCCGTGGCTATTTTTGAGATCATGATACTCCGGATGGTTGGTGATGAATTGGACAGCGATTATGGATGCTCGTATATATTCGTTAAGAGCGGTAGCTGGTCTGCGAAACTCTCGAGCTACCTCTGCTTGCTTGAATGATGCCTCGGCCGATTCTAGCAGTTTCCTAGCAGACACGTTCCGGTCGAGATTCCGCGCAGCAAGAACATCGTCAATGTGAGGGATCGGAGCCTTCGAAGGAGATTCGCCTCCTCGATTACCGCCTGGTATTGAGCCATGGTTGAATGCGCCTGGGCTGCCCAAGGAGTGTGAGCCTACGGTGGCCACACTGCTTGCGCGCGAATGTCCTAGAGAAGCCATGATGGCTTGCTCAGTGTTCTGAAGTCGTTACACTGGAAAGTCTCGGTCGGCAGGTTCGAATTCGAGAATCGAAGGTAGTTGTAGTGTTTAAAGTTGTGAGATTAGGGTTCGGCGGAAAGGTTGCAATGAATATCTGTGACAACGACGACGAACCGTAGAGTGGCGGAGTATTTAATAAGGGTCAACAACACCTCGACCGAGTAGAGATGGCATCAATGTGCAGCATCTTAGAAGATCGCGCGAGTAAACATGACAAACCAAGGCTCCCCAACAAGAACCATGGGACACCGGACGAGAGGGGTTGTGTTATCGGGAGAATGAACTTGGTATAAAGGACGGTTGTTCATGGGTGACTTGGGTGCCATGAGGTGAGGTGTTAGTAGTCGCGGGGAATAAAGTACCCATGAGAGCATCTGGGGTACTTGATAGGCCATATGATTAGCCGTCAACAGCAAGTACTGGATACCGCTCTTTTCGTACCAAAGCTTCTCTGTTCGAGGTCGTTCATGCACCTGAGCCACGTACGCCACAGAGTACGTCGTCATTCTCCCACAGAACAAGAGCTTAGCGTGACCGCGTGCCAGTGCTGACGACAGTCCAGGCATTCTACAGTGGGGTTTTAGGCTGCCTCGAAGTACACTGTTGTGGAATCAATGCTACTCAGCCAATCACAGCTCTCATAACCTTACTCAATGAGGCACCTTTCTGCGTCAGATCCTCAATCACCGCGCCCAGACAGAGGCTGGGGTTAACGAGAGCCTAGAGCATGGAAGCTTCGTTGGTACTGACTGAACCTCCATCAGACATCAACATAAACAACAGCATCTGCCTCATCGAATCTCTTGACCTTGTGCGTCGTCGCCTCAGAGACCCCATTTCTGACACTTCTGGTTCTGATTCATTTGGTCAACTGAGCGCAATACCCCTCCTCTTTGCTGATCGCTGTAGCCAAAGCCAAGATGATGAGTTGGTGGTCGTCCTCCGCCAATACGGCCCTGGACGAACAGATCGAGAAGGCCACAAGCAGCAGCCTGTATGTCGCCGGACAACCTACGCCCCAGAAGACTCAGCTAACAATAGTTCCAGCGAAGACATTGCCCTTAACCTCGAAATCTCCGATGTCATCAGATCCAAGACGGTCGCGCCGAAAGAGGCAATGCGCTCCCTCAAGAAACGCATCGGCAACAAAAACCCTAATACACAGTTGAGCGCTTTGAACGTATGAATCCTATCGGCATCATAACAATTATTAAAGCTGACTCCTTTCAGCTCACCGATACTTGCGTCAAAAATGGCGGTTCACATTTCCTTGCTGAAGTCGCATCGCGAGAGTTTATGGATAATCTTGTTTCGCTTCTTCAGGCCGTAGGAGGAGGTGCTGTCAATGCTGACGTTAAAAACAAAATCCTTGAGCTTATACAATCTTGGGCGGGTGCTACTGAAGGTCGATACGAGCTTTCGTACATCGGCGAGGTTTATCGAACCCTGCAACGCGATGGGTATCAGTTCCCTCCCAAGATATCCGTGGCCAGTAGCATGATTGACAGTAGCGCTGTAAGTACTACTACTCGTCATACACTGGAGACAACTAACGATATCCTCAGCCTCCGGAATGGACCGACTCCGACGTATGCATGAGATGTCGAACACCCTTCACTTTTACAAACCGAAAGCATCATTGCCGAAACTGCGGTAACTGTTTCGACCAGCAGTGTTCGGCCAAGGTCGTCGCTCTCCCACACCTGGGAATCATGACACCCGTACGAGTCGATGATGGTTGTTATGCGAAACTTACCAATAAGGGACATAAAATCCCCAACCCATCACTCGATCGATCGCCGACATATCCTCATAAGACACGAAGCACCTCCGCCATGCAGCCCCGAAACGCCCGAGTTGATGATGGATTTGACGAAGATTTGAAGAAGGCATTGGCAATGAGCTTGGAGGAGGTTAAGACCCAGTCTCACGGTTATGCTGGGCCTGCTCAAACTTCTTATGCAACCAATGGGGACGCTTCGGCAGCCAAACAGGCAGAGGAGGATGATGATGACCTCAAGGCCGCCATTGCCGCCTCTCTGGCTGATATGGAAGAGCAGAAGAAGAGGCACGCTGCGGCGCTCAAGGAACAGACCTCCAGCTCTATGGACACTTCTGCTACCACCAACTTTATTCTCCCCAAGAATGATTATGAATTGACTCCTGTGGAGGCAGAGAACATCAACTTGTTCTCAACACTGGTGGACCGGCTTCAGACTCAGCCACCAGGAACCATTTTACGAGAGCCACAGATCCAGGAGCTCTATGATAGCATCGGTACATTACGACCCAAGCTGGCAAGAACTTACGGAGAGACTATGAGCAAGCATGGTGAGTAATGTTTCTCTACTGACCTAATGTAGATACTAATCCAGCTTCAGATACACTTCTTGATCTTCATGCGAAACTCTCTACAGTTGTTCGATATTATGATCGTATGCTAGAGGATCGACTTTCCAAGGCCTATAGCCAACAGAACCTTGGGGGGTATAACTTGCCGCCCCCTCGCCAGGCTGCTGGACCTTATCCTTCAATCCCTTCCCAGATGCCCAGCAACCTTGCTGGTGCAGAGAGCTTTTATACAGGTCAACAACGAGCCAGCTACCAGGCGCCTCCTCAACACCAGCACTACCAACAACCACCATCACATGCAACACCTCAGCCCCAATATCCTTCTTATGGATCTGCGCCGGAAGCACAGCCCGGCCAATACCCTCCTCCTCAGCAAGTGCAACGGACCGATAGTTGGCAAAACAGGGCACCCTCAGCACCTCAAGATCCGTACCAGCAGCCGCAACAACCTCACGATCCCAACCAGCAAACACAAAACCCACAGCAGCCACAGGCTCCAAATGCCAGTGACCCCAGTGCCTCGTACTATTTCACACCCCAGCAACCTCAGCAGGCCCCTCTAGGACCATCTGCACCAGGATCTGCGCCTGATGCTAATCAGTCACCATACCCTAACTTGCAGCAGCCTTCCCAATATCCCGGGGGATCAGTGTCTGCTCCCTCACAGCCAACACCGGGCCAAACACCCGCTCAAGTTGCGCAACCTGTGCAGTCCCCTCATATGCAACATGCCCAACCGCCTCAACCATCTCAGCCTCAGCCGCCCCAACCAACTCAGCAAGCGCCTCCCCCACAGCAGCAAGCATACTGGCAACCATCTATGCCCCAGTCACACCAACAACCACCAGCCGCGCCGCAGAACTGGGCATACGGCGGTTACACGCAAGACTCATTTCCCTCAGTACCACAACAGGAGCCTGTCAAGCAGCCTGTCAAAGAGGAGGCTCTCATTGAGTTTTAGATTTGGAGATGGACGGCATAATTGGTCTTGCGTATGTGTTGTATCTGGTGTTTGACTAATACAGTTGGTCAAGAAATGGCGTTCACCGGGT
Source organism: Fusarium redolens (assembly GCF_020744475.1). Taxonomy (NCBI): domain Eukaryota; kingdom Fungi; phylum Ascomycota; class Sordariomycetes; order Hypocreales; family Nectriaceae; genus Fusarium; species Fusarium redolens. The sequence continues at coordinate 1,074,498 of NW_025763666.1, read as the reverse complement.
TGTCAGTTTTAGAAGATCAGAATGGATGTACTCTTGGACACATGAATGGGCGTAATCATATGTGCTGGTAGTTAAGATACTGAAACTGTGATATCTTTACCTACTTTGGCGCAACATGCACATATTCTCGTGAAATGGAATCTGTAAGGAGGGACAATAGCCCATCAAGATGGTTTGATTGTTTGTGTAGACGTGACAAGACCGATCATGTTCAGATTGCCGATTTCTGGCTCTCCTAGGGGGTGGCAGAAAACTTCAGACTAAAGTCCTAAGTGACAATAAGGCTTAGATAGTATTAGGGTATCTTAGGGTAGTTTATGATGAACTTAGCTTGCTCTTTGACCAGTTTATTTTCTCGCCCTGATGTAAGTTTTTAAGTCTTCTGACGCCTAGAGGCTCTCTTTGTTGGTGAATCAAAGAATTTCTGGAATCATCTGCTGCTGTAGCCAACAAGCCGAGTCGGAGTATACAAATCAGGCAATCGAGGCGAGCCAACACCAAACATTCCGTGGCGGCGGTGTAAGCTACTGCAGATCGGAGACCAATCGGCGTTCAACGGCCGCGCACGCCGCTCACATTGAACGCTGGGCTCCGCTGACGAAGCCGGACCCGGAGATCATGACACCGGCTTTGGCGGGGCTACCACGGGAGGAGGAGGGGTATTGAGTCATAGCTCCTTACAAACATGTTTCTTTGTTCCTCGTTTTATTATCGTACGAATCATTATTTCCTCCCTTAAATAGAACCAGCTTCTCCTTCAGTTTCTTCTTAGACATCGTCTCTGTCCTTATCTCACCAAGATATCATATATCACTCATACAAATCTCACACGCTCTTCACATCAACATCATAATGGCTCCAACTATCCACCTCGTTCGCCACGCTCAAGGCTTCCACAACCTCTCGATCGAGAATGAGCAATTGCAAGACCCAGATTTGACTCCCCTTGGCGAGGAGCAATGCGCTGCACTTCGCAAGGAGTTCCCTTACCATGACAAGCTTACAAAGCTTTTTGCCTCACCCATGCGCCGTACGGTGTATACCTGTCTCCACGCGTTCGGAACCGATGAGCTCAAGCCCATTGTCACATTTCCTGAGTTTCAGGAGGTCTCAGCCAACCCCTGCGATATTGGTTCGCCCGTGGCCAAGGTCAAGGCTGAATTCGAGGGAATCGCTGACTACTCGAACGTAGAGGACTCGTGGACTGATAAGGGTCCTGGGAGTGAGTATGAGCCTACACTAGAGAAGACGACGGCTCGTGGACTTAAGGCCAGAAAGATATTGAGGGATCGTGTGAGTGGCGACGAACACATTGTTGTCGTCTCCCACGGAGGATTCTTGCATTTCTTGACAGATGACTGGTACGGTGTGCCTGAAGAGAGAGGTAAGTAGCAGCCACTGAGAAGTCATTGTTCATCAGGTCTCTGACTGTGATTAATAGCTACCGGTTGGTCAAACTGTGAGTATCGTTCATACCAGTTTGTCGACCCTACCGGCAAAGACGAAGACGCTGCGCTCCTCGAGACACAGGAGAGCTGGCAGCGACGCCAGGGAGATACCAAGCCTCCTTCTCTGACAGAGCTTCGACAGATCAAATCTGCTGCGCAGAAGCAGATGGCTCCTTATCTGAATCTCGTAGTGCCAAACTAGATGTCTGAGGACCTTGTTACGACTGGGGCCGGGATAGCGCATGAAGAGATCTCCTTTCACAACGCATCGCCCGTCGTCAGTTGACCAGAAGGCTATACAAGTATAGACTTAGTCTTCAGAAGATTAATCTCTGGCTTCTGGATGTTTGAGGTCCATGAGTTTCCAGTTCCTGAGGGCCATTAGAGGATTTCCAGTTACTTCAGGGTACACTGAATGTTTCTGTTGTCTGTACCCGTTCATAGAGGATCGCAAGGGTAAAACTAGACATACGAATAGATAGACTTTAGAAGAATCTTAATGGCATTGGTTCTCGTGGTGCCTCATTCGTTTATATAGCAACGGGACGTGACGTTGTTGTCTGTATCCCACAAAATCGATAATAATTATCGTTATAGCAAACTCCGTCATCAATCCCACTCAAATTCCCTGGTTCGTCCAGATCCTTTCTCCCAAGCGCGTCCATCACCCCCTGAATTTCCTTCCAGATTGTCGTGCGGATCTCCAGCACAGTGATACCCCAACCGATCTCCGACCTAGAATCCGATCGCAACTTGCATCGACAAAAGCATTTCGTACGTAACGATTGCGCCTTCAGTAGCTCCTGAGCCGCGCAGTCAAGTGGACTCCCTACCTCCTAAGCCAGAAGAGCCCCGTTTATATAAGGCGGATTATTTTTGAGTAGGCTTTGAAATCGAAAATACTGTTTCTTGTAAAAGTTTTCGCGGCTTGAATAGATGACTCGAGCGAAGAGTTCGAAGATAACGTCAGGTTGGTTTCGGAACATTTGAGTTTTTGCATCTAAAAGTTCTCGGAGATCGAAGAACGTTTTGAAAGGTTTCAGCAATACTTTTCCAGTAAATATTGCTGAGCTCTGGCTACTTGTGGGTGCTGATGATCGAGATTGTGAAAAGGTTAATGTTTTTCGTGTAGCTATCGGTGATTCATATTCGGGGGCTTTGCTCCTGTTCACAGTTGTAAAACCGGCTGTCGATCCAGGTTTTGGCTCATTGCGGGTGTGTTCTTGGACGGAGCTCCAGTCTATACCTTCATGCAAAGGTGTATATCCGACGCTGCCCTCTGGTATATCAGGTATTGGGCGCGGTGAAGAGTATTGCAATAGCGGGTCATACTCATCCGCTGATCTCGAGTTTCGGCTCCATGTACGCAGAACGCTCGATGGTGGTTGTTGAGGCTCTTCCTAGGTTTCTTCCTCCAGAAACTCCGCCAAAGCATCCTGGTCCAACTGTTTCAGAGCAAATTCATTAGTGTCGACTAAAAGCGGTGACGTTCCTGGCTTGTCAATAGAACTGGGTCTAGTGAGGCTCTCAAACATTTGATCGAAGTCTGGATCATCGTAAGGGTCGTCATAAGGGTCTTGGGGTTCTCGTGGAGAGGGGTCCAGCGAGGTGTATGAAGAAGCAATTGTGTCGGCGTTGGTCGATTGAGGATTATCAACAAGGGTAAAATTAGACCCGGGAGTTTGGACAACGTCACTATAGCTGAGCTGTAGAGGTGATTTGTCGATAGAAATGCGTTGACGTTTAATGTTACCCACGTTAGAGCCCTGGCTCTGGGATAAGTGACGTTTCAATGACCGCTCCGAAGAGTCGGGCCTGATCGACATATGTAAGGACTAGGAATGAAATCATAAAGCCGGGACGATCGCATTTAACTCACATTGATAGTTGACGATTGTCGTTTGGTTGCATATTGACTGGAGTCAGTCCCGCCTTTGAAGAAAAGCGTGTAACGTCATTGGTTTTATGAGCCAAAGCGTTGTGTCATAGCCATGCCCAGGAGTGGATTTGCTGAAATGTGGATTCTGGAGAAGGATGATGTTCTCTCAGAGGTCGGAGGCTCTAAAGTGACGTTAAGAAGTGACGTTTATTCCCACACAGAAATAAGGGTCCAGAGCCGCTGAAATTTCCAGAATCTCGATGCACTTGCGATCTTCAAATATGTGCATCGACGAGGTTTCGATCATGATCAGCCACTTCCCATGCGGCTCAAAGCACCGCACTTGCCTCATCTGTGACGTGTAACGCCACTGTTTTCAAAACCGGTTTAATCCCACGGGCGATTATGTCCGGAGGAAGGAGTAAAGGAGAGCAGAAGCAACAATTGCGGAACCCTTTGAAAGGCTAGTAAAAATTGAAAAGCAAGGGCAGTGAAGAAAATGCAGTTACCCATGACATGTTGCATGCATTTTTAAGACCCAAATGTGTCTCGACTCTTTAGAGCAATCCCGGGCCAGTCGCTTATCCATTCTGGGAAAGACTGCACTCTTTTCTGCACAGCGCATTGGCCCAAAATCTATAGCCAGGATTAGATCTCTGGTAACCATGTGCTGTCAGGAACAAATCCAGCCCATGAAGTTGGCTTTTCCGACTACAGATAGATAAAATGTCCCCCAATATTGAAGAATTTGGGTAGCCATAACTAAAAAAGAAGCCATTGGGGGTGGGAGCAGTACCAATTGGGGGCGGGTACAGAAAGTCCACCAACCAGGGGGGGAGTCAACTGAACGTCACTGAATTGAGCCTCCAGCAGGCGTTCACCAACGCCCACCCTCCAAGAGTCTGGACTCTGTGGGTCCCACCCCTTCAAAAAGGTTTCCGGGAGTCATTAATGAGTGAAAGAAACTCTGGCGGGTTACTGCTTTGGTTAAATGGGATACAGCTTATGCTATTTTAGGATTTAAGATATAGAATTTGGTTCTTCAGAAAGCTCCGAGTGTGTTCTACGTCTTCGTAAGCTTAATCTCAGTCTGCCCTCATGATCCAAGATTCAATTTCCCCAAGGTGGGCTTTTGGGCTTGGTCAGTAATTCCTTCAGTGTCCCGCTGAACGTGCCCCGAAGCCGGGGCTCCGCATGGAGTCCGCCTGACCTGCAAAGTGGGGTTGGGGTATCTCAAGCAATGGTCCACTTTATGATGGCAGTAGCCGGCCGAAAATCAAACCTGCTTCTGAACTCGTCTCCGGCGATCGATCTCCCCGGCAGTCTCAGTCAACTTACAGCGAGGCACAGCATACAGCAACATCCCAGCATCCCCAACCAAAGCACCCCGCTCTCCTTCCCTATCCGGACCTGGGCGTGGGCGTTAGTTTAGCATTGGCAACTCGTCAGCATTGCACATGTGCCTGTCAGTTGCGCCTGCCCTACCTTACCCTACCGACCCTTACCAAACTTTGACTCCAGACGTTTGGCGCCATCCCCCGTCCCCGTGTCTTGTGCCTTCCGTCTAACTCACAATGGAATCCCGAGCCCTCCTCCGGCCTTCCCTCCGCTCTTTTCCCCCACCTTCCCCTTGTTCCCCCTCGATTCTCAAGCATTTATCAAGGCCGACATCCTCCCCTCAATGTCCATTCTCTTCATCTCCCATTCTTCATTCTCCATCACTCATCAAGCATCCTCTCCTCCGATCTAAATCTATATCAACAGCCACTTCTCCTATTTATATATATCACAACCATCTACCTCCTTGGCAACGACTCCTTCCACCTACCAACAGCCATAAAGGGTTACACACTACGCCACATCCTTTGCAGAAACACAACTATACTTGCTAGGGACGGCCCCCTTGCCACGATATCACAAATCACAAACTCATAAACTCCTTCTCAACCACATCGTGTGCAAGGATGCAATTCACAACAGCCGACGCACCCCCTCGCATGGTGCAGGACAATTTCGATGATATAAACCCCAAGGACTTCATCGAGCAAGAACCAAAGTCTAAGCGCCCACGAACTGCTGATATCCTCCTTGAGGAGCAATTACCACAAGGTCTTCTCAAGGCTGCCGAGGCAGCAGACCTCGCAGGAGACTTCTTCTCCGTCAAGCCTGAGTCAGACCACGAGCAACTCCCCCAAGGTATCGAAGAGACTGCAGAGGAGAAGCAAAAACACTGGTTCGTCGGTAGTGTCGACCAGGGCACCACATCAACTCGCTTCCTCATCTTCAATGGCCATGGAGAGCCCATCGTGAGCCACCAGATTGAGTTCAAGAACCACTATCCCAATTCCGGATGGCACGAGCATGACCCCATGACCCTCCTCGAGTCTGTAGAAACATGTATCGAGAAGGCAACTGAGAAGTTCTGTGAAAAGGGTCACCATATCGAGGATATCCGCTCCATCGGCATCACAAATCAACGTGAGACTACTATTCTCTGGGACAACATTACTGGCGAGCCCCTTTACAACGCCGTTGTCTGGCCAGACACTCGCACTTCTGCTCTCGTCCGTGAGCTCAAGAACAAGCCTGGTGCTGAGAAGCTCCAAGAAACTTGTGGTCTCCCACTCTCTACCTACCCTTCAAGTGTCAAGCTGCTCTGGGTCCTTCAGAACGTTGAATCAGTCCGAAAGGCCTACGATGAGGGCCGCCTATCATTTGGCACTGTTGACTCTTGGCTCATCTACAAGCTTAACGGTGGACAAGACCGCGAGGGCGGACCCATCTTTGTCACCGATGCTACCAACGCCAGCCGCACCATGTTCATGAACCTCAAGACCCTCCAGTACGATGATGAGCTCCTCAAGTTCTTTGAGGTCGACCGCACTAAGCTCAACCTGCCCAAGATTGTTCCTTCCTCCGACCCCACTGCCTATGGATCTCTCGCCCGTGGGCCTCTCAAGGGTATCCCCATTGCTGGCTGCTTGGGAGACCAGTCTTCAGCACTTGTCGGCCAATGTGGATTCAAGCCTGGCCAGGCCAAGAACACCTACGGCACTGGCTGCTTCCTTCTCTACAACGTTGGCAACGAGCCTGTCATCTCCAAAACCGGTCTGCTTGCTACTGTTGCATACGACTTCGGAAAGGGTCGCAAGCCTGTCTACGCTCTTGAGGGCAGCATTGCTGTTGCTGGCTCTGGTGTCAAGTTCCTCCAAAACAACCTCGGCATCATCAACTCTTCCTCAGAGGTGGATACTGTCGCCAAAACTGTCCCTGACAACGGCGGTGTTACATTCGTGACAGCTTTCAGTGGTCTCTTCGCCCCTTACTGGATCGATGATGCCAAGGGTACTCTCTTTGGTGTCACCCAACACACCAACAAGGGCCACATTGTGCGAGCTACTCTTGAGGCTACCTGCCATCAAACAGCGGCCATCCTTGATGCTATGGCATCTGACTCTGGCCATGCCCTCGACATTCTGGCCGTGGATGGCGGCCTCTCCAATTCGGACCTCTGCATGCAGACCCAGGCCGATCTCAGTGGTGTGCCTGTCGACCGCCCCGCTATGCGTGAGACTACTGCACTCGGCGCCGCCATTGCTGCGGGTCTTGCCACTGGTGTCTGGAACGAACTAGAGGAGCTGCATGAAGTCAACCGCAAGGGCCGCAAAATCTTCTACCCCGAGACTGACAAGAAGACTGTCCGCCGATCACGAAAGAGGTGGGAGCGAGCCGTTGAGATGAGCCGAGGCTGGCTCCAGGAGGATGAGGAAGAGGATGACGAATAAAATAATGCGAGGGCAAAGGACCACAAAAGTCTTGACTTTCGTTATAATGACTTATTTTTGGGTGTTGACTTGGCATAGCGCGTCTTGAGCCTTGAGCATGGGAGCTCGGCGTTTGACCTTTTGATTTTTAGTATAGCATAAAAGCCTACATCTATTGCATAATACCATAACCATTAAAAATTAAACCTCTTTCAGATTTTAGATGTGTGGTGATGGTGATGCTCTTGTGCCTTTTAGAATTAAGTACTAAGCTGAATTCGAGCCAAGAGAATGGTGTTGAGCTTTGCAACTTCTTTAAAGTATTTTGATAGATAGAATAACAATCATATAGTTCATGAGCAGATAGTTGGATAATCTTGTGATGAAGAAAAATTAAGACTATTTACGTGGTTGTGGCGAATTATTATTGTGGGTGTGTTAAGAGTGAATACCTTCGAATATGCTGGATGGGGACACAATTGCTGTCGAGGGTATCACGAAATTGAGATTCATCGTGGAGTTGAAGTAAACTACCTACCTCGGTGTGGTTGTGGAATGGTCAATGCTCAGATCAAGTCAAGAGAGAGACCAAGACAGACCGAAATTGAGAAAATAAACAAAGGTGGGCGCTGCAAGTCGCCAGAAACAATAGATCCATGGAGGTGTTGCCAAAAATCGTGAACTTCGGAATGCCCTGATGGGTTAGTTAGATTCGTAAGGTGTCGCCTCACCCTGTCTTGTCCTGCTCTGTACTCCGTAAGGTGCAATTATGATAAAGGTCCCCACCAACATCTAAAAGGAATGGAAGGCAACGCAAGCTTCTGCGGCAGATTCTAGCCCTGCTCTTAATTTAGATCTGTCTGGGATTGCAAAAGATCACGCGGGACGAAAGAAAAAAAAAAGGTGGGTTTTGCTATTCCGGATATCCAGGCCAGGAACTCACTGCACGTTCCATGGTGGAAGTACGTGTTCGGATCCGAGACATGGGCATGGATGTGTCAACTCCGTTTTTATATTGCATTGCATTTTGATCCTCGTGAGCATTAAAACAATTCAAGACGTGTGAGTGGGAGTTGAGAGTTACAGATGTGGGTTGTCAGGTTTAGCTCAACTTAAGCGAAGGGGACGGAGCAGAGCCGCAACGTTCCGGAGGGAGCTGCAATCAATTCAGTCAGTGCGCTTAGACTTTCTTTCCCCGCTCAGGCACGAAGTGAAGCTAACTCGATAAGGATTTCCGAATAGGTGGGATAGTTTCTGAGTTAAGTTACCCTTCATGTGACGGGAACTAAGATTGCGGGAGATGAGACGGGAGGTGAGAAGAGATGTCGGGGTTTCCGAGAACGGAGACAGCTCGAGACGGTGAAGATGAGACTACTATAGTTAAGTTACGGTAACTACTAGTTCTAGAAATGTTGAGTTGACTTGAGTTGTTGACTCTATTCTCCCCTATCTCCTCTCCTCTCCTCTTCTCTCCTATCCTCTCTCTCCTATCTCCACAACACCACGGACCACTTCACCAAACATGCTCACGAGGAGAGGATACCGATCAGTGAGTTTCATACACAACACAAACAACACTGACTCATCCTACTCTATGATAGATACCATCCCACGATACCCTCAAACTCACCCCTTCCTCCTCTTCTCCTGTCTCCATGGGTCAGGGTTTAAACCCCCCAGCCCCAGTCCCAACTTCTAGTGCACGACACTAAAAAGTCTTGTCTAAAATCTTGTTTATCACACTAGCCTAGGAATCGTAAGCCCTGCAACATATATCCACATTAATGTTTGGACAATCAATTGTCAGTTGGTAATCACTTTTGATAACTCGAGCAGCAAATGTGTCGACAGAAACCCACTGTTGATCCTACACTTGCATCCGTCAAGGATCTCGTTGCATTTTCGTGCTATGTCGGTATCACTCGAATCTTCGATGTATGGGGGCCCATGCGCTCCAATCATTTTACTCGATACTTCTCCAGTTTCGTTATGATTTGATGTTTGTATATCCTCGGTTATGTTCTTTTCTTCTCCTTGATACTGGATATCACAACACAAACATGAACATCCGAAGCCTCCGACTTCAGTGTTGGAATGATGCAATCTGTTTCTATCGTTATCTGCGGTTTCCACTTCTATTTCAAACATTGCTGCTGGCTGTGTTGACGAAGGCATTCATGACTCAACCTATTGATGCAACAATTGCTGCCGTATATTATATACATGTCGTGTTCTTTGTTAATTGACTATATGATGAGCCAAAGTCAACAGGAATTGCGGTGTTCTAACAGAAGACTGGGTGTGTGGTGTTCCCGTCCTCGTAGATCGGCGATCCATAGCGGTGTTTCTGCCTATCAATTGCAGCGATCGTGATACGTGCTTCAGATCGTGAAAACTCGGATGTAAAGGGACAAACCTGCCAAATAAGTGGCATGATTGTTATAGCTTCATTGCTCAGTATCGTTATGCTTTGACTTAAAGGACGTGTACAATACTCCCTGCACTCGTCGTTCAAGTACGGGACCAAGTCACTCATTCGCGATGGACCATCAGTTCCTGATAATGTAATCCAAGAACTATCAGAGATGACACGAATAATGACGTGCTTTGATCTATAAGAGTAAGGCTGTTTGTCACTAATTACCTGTAACTACTGGAGTTCTCATCGGTAGATTCCTGCAAGATATATCGGGGTGGTCGCATGACTGTGGTTCTACCAGAGATAAGTAAGGAAATCTCTAATATTATGTATTACTATTAGCCAGTAAAGAAGTCTTTCATGCGTTACCCTAACTGTTGAATTGATTGCACGAGCAGCCTCAATGTCCAAACTCTACTTCGTCGTGCATTCGTTTCAGCAACTCTGTGACAAGCCTTGAGTCTAAAAGAATATTCTTGCAGAAAGAAACCTCCGAAAGATACACAAACTTAAGGTTGCCTAACATTTACTATAAGGCCTCACCGAAGATATCGGAGACTCGGGTAGCACAAGTAATACCATAACTAAGTTGCCTTCTGAAAACTCTACCTAGGGGTATATATCACTCTGTTTTACTCACCTAGAGCCGAAGAACTGTCTCTTATACTTGACATATCGAGGTCTCGTGGCATTAAACTGCAGTTGATGCATGATGGTAACAACAAAGACGTTGAAGTGAACAAGTATACTGATCTACTGATCACTATGTTCAGCGAGAATTATCATTCAAGAGTGTTTGCAACTAGAAAGCTTACCGGCTTTCTTGCTCCTGATAATATGCGAAACAGGAATCTACACATCGTATGCTGTTGAGCAATGATACCGGATATTCCAGGAGACAATTGGCCAATGTAACACCAAAACGATATTTCCCTTAAAATCATAGATCTTACATAACAGTTCAACTCCAAATTTTCTCTGAAACTAACTTGTTTCTTAATAACGCTTTCAGATACAGGATATATTGGGGAGTTACAGGGTAGCCTCCACACGATGTCACAAAGCATCATCTTTCTGTTCACTTTGTGTTTTGCTTTGTTTGGTAACTAGTGTATCTTGGAATGGGAATATAACAGGGCACTATTATTGGCCATCTTTGCTTGGAAGAGAGTGTTATGCTTATGGATATAGGGTTGGAGGAAACCGAAACATGGGGGAGATATGCGTGATACAGAGCTACAACCAACGTCACGGGTGCCTTAGAATCTCAGTATGCTTCGTTTGTTTCATATCACACATGAGACTCGGGATTCAAATATCAGGCTTATTCGCGATTGCACCTGAAGCTAATGCAAACAGGCACACCGAGCTCACTTCATGCGTGGAGCACTGAAGACTTAGTGATAGTTGTTTTCTAACAGCATTTGCCTCCGCGCGTATGGATTCAAAAATTTCCAGCTTCTTTGAGCAAAATTTTAACTCAAGAGTCACGAAGAAGCGAATGAATCATGAGAGCATTCGTGTTTGTTCTTAACCCACCCCTGGCTACAAAGTCCTCGCACTGGTCGTTCACACAACTATTAAGGTACTTCCGATACACTTATTGGAAACCCATTTGGTTCTGCGTCTTTTCTGAAAACTAATGTGCCAACTTCTGCTAACTGGAGTCAGCTATCCTACTTTTAGTGCTATTATACAGTGACCTTTACTGCTGTTGATATACTCAGCTCTAGTACCAATTTTTAACCACTGAGAACCAAACTAGCAATAGTGTCTTTATTATAGAGTATATCAATTGGTAGTATTAGGATTTTATTTTATTGTAAACTGCCCGCCTCATTTTGTGTATATACCTCCTAGGTGCCTACGTATATAGAACTCCGGAAGTGACAACTTGCAATGTGTACAGATAATAGATGGTACAACATTTATTCACCGCCCAGAAGATCTCTATAACCATTTGATTTTCTATATGGAGCTATTTCTATAGGATTAAGATGGGTTCTCTGAGTACTGAGTTACTTTGCTTAGATAATAGAAGTGTACTAAGCCTTGTGTGCCGTGACTGTGGTGGACAGACCCAGTTGATCTTTGAGTTACGGTGATAAGGCATCAGTTAGTCAGATAATAATATCTTAACATCATTACAACTAAGATACCGCCAACTCATCCAGTATATTTCTAGATGTAATTATTCACATGGGTTTGGTTCAATTCGTTCAAAGAGAAGTGTTGATTCTGCCCTAGGTATTCTCGACTCAAGAATGGCTCATGAATACAGGGTAAGTCGTTTCAGAACCGCACATACACTGTATAGTGCGCTGACCAATATATCGTCAGAGCTTTGTAAGTTCGTGCTTTCACTTATTCAAGACCTAAGAATATTCTAGAGATTTGGCTCTTAGACAGAGGTATAATATTGACAGCATTTGTACAAGTATCGTAAGGAATATGAATCATAGGTAGTGATGTGAGGAATCGGAATCAACAATCATTGGGCTGGAATCCCGTGCACAGTTTGGATCGCTTGAGATGGGTTCCACTAGTCAAATTATCCAGCAGGGGCTGCTGACAGCCAAGCTTCTTGTCGCTGAGAAAGGATGCGATCCATGTTGAATTATCAAATCCTGAGAAGACTGATGATGACGAGAAGGAGAAGAGCCAACCAAACCGAGTGAACAAAGAAAAGTTCCACAAAAAGTCCTACCAAGTCCTGAAATCCAGGGCCCTGCATTGTCATACCCCAGGCCCTCCACTGAGTCTAGGTCTGGGTCTGGGCATGGGCAAAAGCGGCTGAGGAAGAGAAGCGAAGAATTGGTACCTGGTAGTATCAGGCTGACACCCGCTGGTTTTGTTGTTTACCTTATATTCAACAACCAACAACTCAAATCTACACAGTTTCGATCATTCTTTGAGAGACAAACATCAGCAAATGAATATATGAAAAACTGCGTCATCGTCAACGTCAACATCGGCGTCCTCTTTCTCGGCAGTTTCAATGTTCGTCATCGCTCATAGAAGATTGGGGCTTTGCTCGTGTTCTGCAGCTACCCCACCATCCCGCCTCGTGTACAAGACATCAAGATCAACGTTATCTGAACGTTCTTCGAATAAACCACGACAAAGATCATGAGTGACTCGGAAGAACCAGTATGAAGTCTAAGCATAAATTATTGGGGTTTAGATTAATTTTATCAAGTCCGTACTTTTATCTAAAACAGTATCGAAAAGAAATGTTACATAAGTGGGCGACAGTAAACGAGAACCTGAGAATCCACCTCACTCACAGCCACAATAGGAAAGCAATTAACCAGTCAGATCGCATCCTGTCAAAAAGGTGACAAGGCAGAATGGCCTTGGCTACTGTGTACCTGATTACTGCTTTAGTGTATCCATATACCAATTGGGCGTCAATATTAACAGGGCAGACACAAACCTACGAGTCCAACCTGTTCAACGCTCTGTAAGATCATGAACTTTCTGATCTGACAAACCAGAGAATCGGTGTGAAATGGTCCTGCAGAGACCTGTAACTAACAAATGCACCTACTGCTACGGTAGCAGCGCAGTTACAGCAGACATGGGTCATAAAACCCCTGTCCTCAGCCTTAAACCGCTGAAAATATCCTAGCGCCGTCAGCTGTGTCCTGGTCAGGGCTCCACTGGAGGCGGTCGGGCTCTATTTTCTCGTTCCATTGACAGAATAGAAGCGGAAGCGGGTTACTCAGAATGCAGCGCCTCATTCAGCCACCACACCGAGCTCAGCCTAGAAGGAACTGATACCAAATGAAGACTCCAAAGCCAAGCGCATCACATCAGAATTATTCTTCTTCTCGTTAGGTTGATTCCTTTTTTACCAAATACTGCACGATCCGACACCTACCAACTTTAAACTCACCTACGAAACAAAGCGTTCCTGGATGATCATCTTGTCGCTAAATTGACCAAGCCCATCGCATCGCATCTTCGGCCTGCCCGTTCCTCTATTTAACTGCGCCTCTTTGTTTGATCGCCTCTCGAAAACGGCCCCGGTAATAGACATTGGACGTGCTCCATATCAGCGCGTATCGACACCAACCAAAGAAAGCCTGCCTGATTTTAACAACTTGCTACGACCCTACGGTTACAGACAGCGGTGCTGAATCACTGACTATACAGTACGGATACTCTTGCATTCGCGACAAGATTGAAAACTACAGGCCCAAATCGGCCACTACCGTCAATATTTGCGCCATCTCCAAGCCTGCATTAAGCCAGGACATCTCAGTATCAAGAGACGGCTCTTGGGGCATCCAGCTCCAAGCCAACTTCAGCCCAAGCTCAGCCCAAGCTCAATAGCATTAGCCAACCAGCCAGCAAAGGCTTCAGGCTCGCACCCCCCTCTTTGTTTCTTTGCACACTCCTAGGAGCCAATATCTAGGACACAGCAAGGACAGTGGATATTAGAGAATTCAGGACATTCAAATGAAGAAACAGATTGGAACAGCATCAGAATCAGAATAAGCGCCATCAGCGGACCGTTGACAGTTGAGAACCTTCTCTTGACTACATATTACCTTGCCTCTTTTAAGGTGAAAGAAAGGCACTCAGCATTCAGCCTAGCTCGACCATTTTCTAGACTACAGCTGCCACCGTTGTCGCTATTTCGCAGTCCTGACGAATATTACCTTACGTATACTACAGGCATCATACCAAACTACCTACTGTATAGTAAGTTGAGTCACTGTTCTTCTACTATCAATATCAAGTTTTAATTTATCAATACTTTAGCAGATATTCAGTGAGGAACACTCTGCTTCCTCCTCCTTGGCAGTCTAGCAGTGTCGCTCATCTCTGACTGCCCCTCCCACCCCCCAGGCCGTGCTAATTTCTGACCCGAGCCCAAGCCTGACCCTCCACTCCTCTTCTCAAATCCCCCTCCCTCTTACGCCCAATCCTAATCCGCCTCCATCGAAAACCCCCCTCGTCCTGTTCGTCCTGCCCCCGTCCTGCTGCGGCGCCTCGCTCGCTCGCCCGCCGCCCTCAGTGCCCGTGTCCGCCTGTGCTTTTGTGCCTGCCTCTACCTCTTTTGACCTCTTGGGTCCTACTCCTTAACCTTTTCTCCCCTTTGCTCCTCTTCCTCTTTTCCATATGAGTTCTATGAACTCCCGCTTCAAGAGCCTTGGCTTCGGAAAACGCAAATCCGCTGCAAGCATACAGACCTCGGAAGGTCTGACACCGAGCCCAACCCCTCCTCCAGGCCAAATACCGCAGTTTCCTTCTCAGCAACAGCTAAACGCTCCCTCAATCGCTCCGTCGTCTTCAACGACGAGTCTTCCGATGAATCACCCGGGCCCCGGCAACCGTCCGCCTAGCTATACCGCAAACTTCCCTCCCGGCCAAGCTCCTCTTGGTCGTACTAGTCCTCTCGCTCAACAGCCTAATCGCACTCCTCCAACTCAAATGGTCGGCGGTCCTCCCCCGATCAACACCGGAGCCCCAATGGGCTACCCTCCCGGAATGGCGCCCATGGGTCAAGGTCCTCCTCCGATGGGAGGTCCTCCTGGTTTCGGACAACAGCCGCCTCCTCCCCAAGGATATCCTCCTCCCGGTCCCCCAGGTGCTCCTATGAACCAGCAGTTCCAACGACCAGGCCCTGCTGCCGAAGTTGAGGGCGCTAGCAAGAGCAAGGCTCAGCTGATTGTCGGAATTGATTTTGTAGGCATTCGCTGAGCTACCGGCACAGCAAACATTGTGGCTAACTATCAATCAACAGGGTACCACTTTCTCAGGTGTTGCTTTTGCTTTCGCGACCAACAACGAGGCCAAGGAAGATATCATTACTGAGTGGCCAGGTGCTGGTTCTTACACTAAGCAGAAGGTATGTCAGCATGGAACAAGATATGAACCCAGGAAGCCAGCAAGCTAACAACTGTCCTCGACAGATTCCAACAGTGCTTTATTACGATCAATACCAGAAAGTGGTAGGATGGGGACCCGATATTGCCGATGCCCTTGCTCCTACCGGCTATCCCAAGCCTGGTGTGCAAAAGGTCGAATGGTTTAAGCTGCAGCTGATGTTGAGCGGCAACACATACATTGACCCTATCAACCTCCCTCCTCTGCCTCCAGGAAAGTCAGAGATCGATGTCGCCGCCGATTACCTTTTTAAGCTTCGACAGGCTATGCGGTCAGCTCTGCAAAAGGCGTTGGGTGAAGTCTTTAACCGAGAAGAACGCAACATCCGATATTATCTGACCGTCCCTGCTATTTGGAACGATGCTGGAAAGGCCGCCACTCGAGCTGCTGCCATCCAGGCCGGTTTTCTTCGCGATGAGAACGACAACCGTCTGACTCTCGTCTCAGAACCCGAGGCTGCCGCTTTGTTCTGTTCCAAGACCGGTCTTCTGGACCTCAAGGTCCACGACGCTGTCCTGATTGTCGATTGTGGTGGTGGTACCGTCGATTTGATTGCTTACGAGGTTGAGGAGGAGAACCCTTTCACTGTTGCCGAGTGTACGGCTGGTTCTGGTGACTCTTGCGGTTCAACAGCTCTGAACCGTAACTTCAGCAACATTCTCCGCACCAAGATTCGAAAGATGAAGCTTCCCGATGGCTCCAAGACCGCTGGTCGAGTCTACGCCAAGTGTATCATGGATTTCGAGAACCGAATCAAGGCTGATTTCCGAAACAACGGTCAGAAGTGGGCTGTCGATGTTGGTATCGAGGCTGAGTTCCCTGAGGCTGGTATTGAGGAGGGTTACATGACTTTCACCAACGAGGAGATTCTTCAGTGCTTCGAGCCCGTTGTCAACCGTATCCTGGAGCTCGTGAGAAACCAGATCATTGCCATCCAAGCCCAGAACCGCACTCTCCAGAACATCCTGGTTGTCGGTGGTTTCGGTGCCTCCGAATACCTTTTCCAGCAGATCAAGCTCCACGTCCCTCCTCAGTTCCAGTCCAAGGTTGTCCGACCCATGGACTCTGTGGCTGCCATTGTCAAGGGTGCTGTTACTGCTGGTATCACAGAGCGAATTGTTACTCATCGTGTTGCTCGACGACATTACCTCATGGCGACTCTTCAGCCCTTTAAGGAAGGCTACCACCCTGAGGCTTATCGTGTGCCGTCTCTCGATGGAAAGGACCGCTGTAAGTTCACCCGCCAGATCTTCGTCCAGAAGGGTCAAAAGGTCAAGAACGGCGAACCTGTTAAGGTCTCTTTCTTCCGACAAGTCGCTCCAGGTGCCACCCTCATGTACGAGGATGTGTTATATGCCTGTGACGATGATGTCTGCCCTGAATACACCAAGGATCCCCGTAAGTTGAACATCCATTCCGAGCTCCACAACATATAACTAACATGGCCCAGGTATCAAGGAAGTTGTTACTCTTACCTCGGACCTTTCTCGCAAGAACTTGGAGAAGGACTTTGAACGAATGGATACCCCTCAAGGCACATTTTACCGCGTTTACTTCGATATTTACCTGACCCTTGACGGCTCGGAATTCAGCGCCGAACTTGTCTGTCAAGGCGAAGTCATGGGCCGCTGTCGCTCTCGCTTCAGGTAAACAAGTTCAAAACGGAGGAGGAAGCGAAAGTCGATAAGTTTAAGGTTCACTTTGAAACCGCATGATACCTAGGAAGGCACAGACCCGAGATGACGCCAAGTCAGCGCGCAAATGGGATTATTTTTATAGCTGCCTCAAGAGCACGCGAAGAGGATGTGCGACATGTCGAGCGAAAGATGTTGGATTTAGTATTGAGAAGTTAAACGGACGGGGCATGGTGAATAGACCAGCGTGTCTGACTGAGCCTGGTGCTACGTTCTGGGATAAAGAGGGGAAGAGTTACATGCATGAACGACATGATGATTACTCGTACATAGACAATGAATTTTCAGTTGAATGGACACAGGCTATAGAGTCATATAAAAGCGACCATCCCGCTCTCTCAAGTCTCGTGCTGAAGTTGCTCACAGTTTCTGATCATAGGGGTTATAGATCGCAAGAAGGCTACGATAAAGCACATACGACCAAAGCTCGTAGAGAATACGGGGTCCCGTCCGCTCCCCCATCGTCAAGCTGCGAAGCGCCGGATTAGTAGTTGGGTCGGTGACGACCAGCGAATCCCCGGTGTTGTATGTTTTTTGGTGCCTATAATTTTTGACGATATTCAGATTGCCCAATGCGGTAATTGGTTAGGTGGGGCAGAGTCTCTTACACCGCACACGTGGGATAAGGTTATCGTTACCGTTGCAAGGCTGAGATTGACTCACAATGACATTCAAAGAAAGGGAGTTAGAATATTTGAAAAACGGTTTATTATAGCTTATCTGAATATAGTTTGGTAGATGTTAACAATACGAGGCTATACTGAGGGTTATCGCCTATCAGCCGGGCTGGTTCGCAACTGCCCTGACGTCATATTTGACCTGCCATGTTAAACAACATCAGGAAATGGCAGGAACGCCAGCCATGGGTTCCTTCCTTGAACAGCATGGGATACCATGTTGTTTCACTATCAGCCATCGCTCGTTTAGGTTCCCTTTCCCTTCTCTATTCTCTCTTCTTGTTGTCTTATGATTCTCTCCTTTGCTCCAGGCGAGTTTTTGGCCTCGCCTTTATCCTCTTTTCCATCCTTATTGTTACTTTCCTGGTATTTGTCTTTGGGCGATCAGACACCAAAAATAGCTGTTACAACATCATCTTTAATACCCCTGGTCGTTTCAGATTCTTGGTTTCTCCTCTCATCGCCTCTTTCACAATAGCCTAGCCCTATCTCGTTTCCCTCAGCCGGTCAACCCCTGCTCATTGGGCCAACTATTTGTCCTTCTTCTGGTCATTATCAGTTGCCACGCTTAAACCGCAGATCAATTGGACTAGGTTTATCAAGAAACAGTTTCTGGGCATCAAGAAAACGGTTCCTATTCGCAGCTTTATTGTCGCCTATACGTCACTTTCGACCCTAGACCCTGGCTCCATACCAACTCTATCGTTCGTCTTATATCTGACTCTCGGCCGCAGCTTGAATAGTCCCTACAGCGTTATGATCACGACTTGCTAGCACTTTTTTCTTTTTTGATACTTTGGATCTGAGGCAACTCCATTCGACAGGCTTATTGGATCTCAGTCCCAATCACCTACGTTCAACATCTTCTTCTTGGTCGGAATAAAGTTCTCGGGTCGTGAGATGGTATCCTCGTCAAGGCGTAGAGGCGCTAATAGCGTTTCCTCATTTTGTCGAGTATTGGTACCTACCGTTGCTGTCGGTTTCCTCCTGAGCGCCGCAGGGGTGGAAGGAGCACAAGATGTCACAAAGGGTTCAGACGAAGATCTTCCGCATTTCCCTGGACGAATTAGATCTCCGAACCGAGGTGAACCAAAAGATCCTGACAGGACAATTCCCTTGACCATCACCAACAAATGTGACTCGACAATCTGGCCCGGCATCGCAACACAGGCCGGCAAAGGCCCGGGAACTGGAGGATTCGAGCTCACTCAGGGAAAGAGTAAAGACCTATGGGTCTCATGGGATTGGCAAGGTCGAGTTTGGGGTCGTACAAATTGTACTGTGAATGGTGATTCGTGTTCCTGCAAAACAGGGGACTGTTTTGGGCTGTTAGATTGCGAAGCCAGTGTAAGTGCTCTGTGTTCGAGCAAGACTTGTATAATACTAACCACCAACAGGGTTCCACGCCAGCAACACTCGCTGAATTTACACTGGCTGGTGGTTTGCATGGGAAGCAGACCTTCTACGATCTGTCTTTGGTTGATGGCTACAATCTCCCGATGGGTGTCAACTTCATACCCTCCAAAAACACGACATTCATCCCGCCGAATCTCACCAACTGCGCCTGCATTGCGACACCTAGTTGGATCTATGCCAGCAGCCAGACGGGAACATATTACACAAACTCGTCATACCCTGTTCCACTGGAAACTCGAGTCAGCAGCGACAATGCCCGAAGCTGGTGCCCATGGAAGTACCTTGCTTTTCCACCCACTAAGCCTGGGGATGGCATCTATCCTTATCCAGACGATGACATCCAACGGCCAGAATTCTCCCCCTGTAACAGCGCATGCGCTGCGTACGGAACCGACGAGGATTGCTGTGTAGGAAAGTACCACGACCCAGATGTCTGCAAGCCATCTGCCTACAGCAAGAGAGCCAAGATTATATGCCCCGATGCATATAGTTTTGCTTATGACGACCAGAAGTCCACGTTCATTATTCCCAACGGTGGAGGCTGGGAGGTAATCATGTGTCCCAAGGGTCGCTCAACTAACATTCTGCGACAACTTGGAGATGAAATGAATGAGCTCGCCCAATCTGGCACCCTGTCGGACGCGACACAGAAGAAGCTCAAAGACGTCAGTTATATCGTATCTGAGAAGAGCCTCGGAAACCATGTGTTACCTATCGAACTCATGATGGCTTCAACAGCGTTGGCAACTGCACTTTGGTTACTGGTATAAGCTGCAACGGGTTTTATGCGGAAGCCAGCCTTGACGCTGTGCAGTTTTCCTTTGTCCAGGGTTCAGGCCGGTTCCTGATCTCAAGTACACTCTTTTGGTGCCCATACTGCAGAAAGTGCGTATACGACGAAACGATAGACGATGGAGAAGAAACCGCTCCATATACCTGATTAGAACGTTTATACCCCCTTTTCGATAACCTTAAATGAGAAATGCTTATTCTTGCACCTGTGCGTAAGCTACTTGGGTTCTATCGCTCTGAGATTTCATGATTTATATCCACCCATGAACTGGTTTGCCTCGTCCTACTGTGAAGCAACCTCTATATTTGAATTCGTGTAAACGTGCCATGTTGCTCGTCTATTTGCGTTGCTTCTCCTTCCGCCTCCTCTCCCATTCAGCTCGCTCCTCTTCATCACTTCCGCTGAACTCAGCATCATCGTCACTGTCGTCTGGAACATCTAGCACAGCTCCACCGTGGCCAGCCGAGTTGTTGACATTGATGAAGTCGCCAGCATTTTGGTTCGCATACTCATGCTTCTGAATTATTTCGCGGAGCTCTGTGTTTGTAGGATCGACAAGCTGGTAGGGAGTAAGACGAGCCTTGTTCTTGACTCGTGTGCTGGAACCGGCCTCAAGCATCATCTCGACGAGGGCGTTGCCAAAAGGTCGCTGTGCGGGTGGCTCTGAGTTGATCCAACGAATGGCGCTGTGAAGAGGTGTGTCGCCTTCTGTACGGTTGATAGGATCGCACTCGAATTCGGGCTGGTCGAGGAGGTGGTCAATGATTTCGTCTGAGGCGGTGGGTTAGCGTCTGGATCATGCGCATATGTCAAGGGATGTGAGGCGCACAGTTTCCGCGAGAGGCGGCTTCGTGATAGAGATGGTTGCCCAAGACAGTTGTGGTCTCGTTGAGGAGCTTTGAGATCTCGGCATCGGACTTGTCCTCGAGACAGTCGTTGAGAAGATCGACGTTGTTGCGGCGGCAGGCTTCGATCAGGATTTCCTGGACGGTGGCGCCCTGTAGCGTCTGTGTTAATTCGCTGGCCTATTGAGAGTCTTTTGTGTGAAGCATGATATAACTCACATCGTGCTCATCATCTCCAGCCATGTTGAGATTTGTTGAATATTCAGTCAAGTTGAGTTCGCGAGAGCGGGGTATTAGATGTTAGGATTGACGATGACGAAGTCAAGCGCTGAAGAATCTGACAAGCCTCGTTGGTATGTCAGAAGAGTTCCAAGAATATCCGCAGGTAAGATACGGAGAATGTCAAGGCTGGTCGTGTCGTTGTGGCCTAAGGGAGGCAGTGAATATGGACTGTGCTAGGTTTTGAGTGTTTCATGTTTCGTCGGTGTTTGGAGGGGCACTGTGATGCCCAGCCTAATCCAAGTCCACCACAGGGAGCTTAGGCGGAAATGGCGGGGAGAGGATGGCGCTAGAACTGCCAGACCAGCCTGGGCGGTAGTGGGACCCACCAGATCAAGTCAAGCAGCTTCATGTTCTTCGGTAAAATAAAAAAAAATAGTCATACTTCAATTCATGATCGTTTGTCTATTCAACCGCACCTCAATCCACGACGGCTGCCAAAGAAAAGGGCCTATCTCCAAACCAACCTCGCCCCTAATCAAATAAACCGCTGCCGTCTTTCACGAGCATAGCAACCGTCATCATGCTGCTCTGTAAGAGCCCCAAAATCAATGTGCCTGTTCCAAACTAACAAACTCCAGTCTGCCCCCATTGCGCAAACATCCTCACCGTCTCCCTCACAAGTACACGAACCAACCGTCTCGAATGCCGAACCTGCCCTTTCGAACATCACATCACCGAGCCCGTCTTTTCGCGACGAATGTATGAGCGTGTCGAGAAGGAGGACGTCTTTGGCGGTCCTGGCGCTTGGGACAATGCGCAAAAGGGTCGTGTTCAGTGCCCCAACGAGGGATGTGAAGGCGACGAGGCAGCTTTCTTCCAAGTTCAAATTCGCAGTGCTGATGAGCCCATGACGAGTTTCTACAAGTGCATGACCTGCGGTCACCGGTGGAGAGAAAACTGAGTTCGAGGAAGGATTCCTTTTGGGTTTTGTAACGACGGGGTTTTCTTTGTGCAAGGAGAATCGGAGTTGGGTCATCATACTTGTCTTTTTGAGGTGTTTAAGAATTTGTTCCACCAGGCGTCGCACTGTTCTTGATAACGTAAATCTTCTTTTTCTTGCGTGGGGTTTTCCGCTTTCGCGGGGTGTCAGGCGTTCCTTCGTTCACAGTGTCGTCCTGATTCCTCTTGTTCTTGTTCGTGCCTTTCGTATCGTCCTGCGAAGGGCTGTTCAGCTTGGCGGGGACCTTCTAGCTCTCTCGGTGCCAATCGACGGATGCCTTCATGCCCTCCTCCATTAGTGCCCTTACGACATCAGGGCTGATGATCTGCTGTCGGAACGTCTCCTGCTGGAGGAGCTCGAGATGTCGTAGTGTCGGGCCGGGGTACGTTAGGTACTTGAGATACGGCGGTTTGCTCCAGTATTGTAGGTAGGCAAGATATGCGACAAAGGCGGGCTGGCTAAGAAGCTTCTGGGACGCAAGGTGGTTGAGGTAGGCCGGATTTGCGAGGGACTGGACAAACTGTGCGCAATACTTGTTCGTTATGGATTCTAGCGCTACTAAAGGAGAGTGCGAACGAACCTCGAGCTCAACCTCGAATCGTGAATAGCCACCATATTTGGGCTCTTGGTCTGCTGGAGCGGGCGGTTCAGGAGGCGATCCCATTGGGACGTCTTGAGAATCTTCCGTCGCCATATTCCAGGAATTGTATCGAGAGAGACTAATTCCGAGTAGTGGAAAATGGAGCCTGGGGTTGTGGGTGGTGATGTGTAGGAAGATGTTGATGCTTTGTTTGGAGGAGTGCAATTGAGGTAGGGGTCCGCGCAGTTGAAAGGCCCACTTCTTCCATTTGACAGTTGAGGAGAAAGAAAAAAGTCAAGAATGGAGAGTTTGGTAATTCTCTACTCTAATTCCTCTGAGCTTTCATCTAAATTATAATCATAGTCTGAGTAACAGTCGCGTCTTATTTGAGTTGAGATTCTATATACTTAGTTTTATGTCTTATTCTCATGCTCTTACAATGTCATTATTCATGACAATGCAGACGCTAGGCTCCGTCTTTTCTGTCCTCGGTGGGCATTGATAAACATCGACGTCAGCCTGAGCTCTTCAACATGAAAGGTCACTTCGTGGTGTAAGGCTGCAATCCACAAACGCAAACTAGGCAACACTGTTCTTCTCAAATTTATGTTAATCTTATTACCTACTAAAATAGAATTATTCTTCCAACTGAAGGCACCATTGGCTCTTCTCTCAACCACAGCACTTCTGTTCCCTGACACGCTCAAACTCAACATAAATATTGTCTTCCTATGATCGGCTTCAACTCTCTTTAAAATGTCCGAAACACCTGCTACGACACATGTCAAAACTCGCATCCTTATTATATCTGACACACATGGGTCGAAACCAAAGCCCAAGAACAAAGGTGGACCTAGCACTGACGATGAGCTCAACCAAAAGGATGCCACGCGTGTGACGACGGGTTGGAGAGAGCCTCTACCAGAGGCTGATGTTGTTATTCATTGCGGAGACCTCACGAAGCGAACTACAGTTCCTGAGTTCGAAAACACATTCTCTGTGTTACGATCTATCAAAGCCCCTCTCAAGCTGGCCATTGCAGGCAACCATGACATGGCGCTTCATGACGACTATTGGATCAATGAGTTTGGTGGTCCAGCGGACACGCTCGACAAGGTCAAGAATATCGTTCAGAAGGCTGAGAAAGATGGTGTTCGATATTTGACAGAGGGCGTTCATGTGTTCACCTTGCAAAATGGCGCTCTGTTGAAAGTGTATGCGAGTCCATGGACTCCTTCTTATGGTGGCTGGGCATTTCAATATGACAATTGGCACGACTTCAACATTCCCAAGGAAACCGATGTGGCCATTACTCACGGCCCGCCGCAAGGTATTTGCGACTTTGCAGGCATGACGGGGTCTCACGCTGGCTGTCCCGACCTCCTTGCCGCCGTCGCGCGTGCCAAACCCAAGATCCATTGCTTTGGCCATATCCATGAAGCTTGGGGAACACATCATGTGACATGGAAAGGCAATGCCATTGATGAGAACCTGTCAAGAAAAGTCGGGCTCAAGGGGCTACGACCAAATCGCGTGACGCAGAACGAGCAAGAGGCCAATGCAACGAGGGTGAAGCTCATTGAGATGAGCAAACAAAGAGCTGCACATCTGGACCTCACTCAGGGTGATAGTCGCGTGGTTCAGGGAAAACAAACATTATTTGTCAACGCAGCCATTATGGATATCAGATATAGACCTATACAGCTACCGTGGCTGATTGATGTTGACTTGGCGAGAACTGGACAAGCATGAGAGGTCCTTAAGAACAACCACATCATTATCATTGTGTATCATAACATAGATGTACATCAATTGAGAATCGAAAGTTTCAATGCTTGTTTATTACTAGCTAAGCTGGTACATGTCTATTACTACTTTTCCCATCACTCTCAATGGTGAGCTAATTGTAGGTACCCCGAAAAAGAATAAGTGACACACAATCCATGGATCTTTGAACAACGCATTATTAATTTCCTTGTATCGTAAACGTCAATTGACTGCGTCCCAAGAATGCTCCGTGGTGAAGATGAATTTATACGCAAACAGATATCAGAGCTCTTACAGAGCAAGGGCGGCACCGAGAGCAGCGAGGAGACCGAAAGCAGGGCCAGCAACAGCAGCAGCGTTACCAGTAGGAACGCTGCTGGCGCTGCCACTCTCGCTGCCAGAACCAGAGCCAGAGCCAGAGCCAGAAGTTCCAGTGGGGGTAGAAGCTCCGTGAGTCTTGGTAGTGGTTGCGTTGCCGGGGTGGGGAGTGACGGGGACAATGGGAGACTCCTCGGGGATGCTGGAGAAGATGGCGGGGACGCTGGCGGAGCCGGTGACGGAGGTGTCGATGCTGACGGTGACGGCGCCGGTGGTGGCAGCAGCAGAGGTGGCGGTAGGCTTGCTCTCGCCGGCGGTCTTGGCGAACTCCTTGCAAGCCTCAGCAGCAGCGGACTGAGCCTTGAGGAGGTCTTGGGCCTCGCAGGCCTTGGTCAAGCAAGGGGTGATGATGGGGAGGAGCTTCTCCTGGAACTTGGAGTCGCATTGGCAGGCGGTGTCCTCGAGCTTGCAGCCGGCCTTGGGGATGTTCTCCTGAAGACATTTGAGCTGTGGATGTTAGTTAGGTGCTGTCATGGAGTGTGTAAGTGGTGTTTGGTGGACTCACAGCACACTCGGGTTGACCACTGAGGTCCTGAGCGGCAACGAGGCCAGCAGCAGCGAGGAAGAAAGCAGCCTTCATTTTGAATGTATGAATGACTTGGTACTGTAAACGATTGAGTGAAAGCGAGTGAGCTAGCTTTGAGTTATAAGTCAACAATTAGACAGCAATACAATTCAATTCAATTCAACGAGAGGGATGTACAGGAGACAACTAAGACAAGTCTTGGGACAGGTCGGGATCACCTCCTTATATACAATGTAGTAGAGTCTTGCAAACTTAAAAAAGTCCTGATACTTTATTAGCCCAGTCAATAGTGACAGGCAGCAGACGTCAACAAGTGGCTGATCTACGAACGAAATACAGGCTATTGGGGTGACCATTGACCTGATCCTGATCCAATGCTAAGCTCTAGCACAGCTTCAGGCTGCAGAAGTGCCCCTGGACCCCTGGTTAACCCCCCGACAAGCCGACACCAACCTTCTGCGTACTGTACATAAAACACTGGACCAGCCAATCATGCCGAGTCCCACGGCCCAGGCGCTGACCTTTTTCGGTGGGTCTACAGCGCTGTTAGAGTTCTAATGGCCTGTCAATCACCATATTTCAGTAACATTCTCACAACTCCCGTAATTGTCGGGTGTCATCGTCCGAGGTTTCATAAAACTCTACTTTTTGCTGTCCTCCATTATTTTCTGTCACTACTACCCAAGCGCCATTTTGTGCTCGGCAGCGACTTCGGAACAGAAAATTGAGTTTTATTTTGTCTTTTCTAGCCTCTCATCCCCCTAAATTTGCTACACTTGTTTTCTTGTGCCGGTTGCCGTTTGGGGGCGACGCCATGGCGTTTCTTGGTATGCATGTTTTTAGAGGCGGGGGAGTCTAAATTGGTGCTACCCTCGAAACTAGGGATTTATTGCCCCGGACAACATCAGAACAGTCAATGTCTTTCCAGATCAAGAAACATACATACGTTGAATGTATTGAATACGAAGTAGCCTACCATAACTTTATTTCTCGATATAAAGTTTGATGATGCTAGTTCATGCATCAAATTTGCTCTTTTCGTTTGTTTACTCCTTTTTCAAGAAGCTTCCTTTTCCTTCTCTCACCCATTCACTCAACTTACAGAGTATATCATCCGGAATAAGGTAAGGCTAGGTAGAAGAAACATGTATAGTAAACAACGTCGAGCTATGAAACGCCACTAAACGGTACAAAGACCAGGATGAGAACATGATATGCAGCACCATCTCAGCTTCTGCAACTCTCACGCACTGATCATTCGTGGCAACCTTGAAGGCTGGCTGGCTTACTGTTACTGTTACTGTTGTCTCTCTGAATGTCATCTTCACATCCTCAAGCTCATCCATCAACGTCAGCTTATTGCCCCCTCACGCATTGTGCATGCGCGTGCATACAAACACTTACGCGTCGTCCCAAAGTGCCTCTTTTTGGCGGCCTTGTACATACGGATAAATGCTCCCCAACAAAACATCTCCTTCTCCCTCGCTGCTATTGGTGGATGTCGGTTTCTAATTCGGGGAGGTGTCTAGACAGTGCAACTCCACGAAACGCAGTGATGCTTAAACGAATACTGTTGTAGCTCTCTCTGGCGGCTGCTTTTGACTTCATCCCCACATGCAGGGTCAGATCAGCGTCACCGATCAGCAGCGGCATGCCATGTGCAGATGCATCTCGTATCCAGAGTAACGTGTTGTCGGGGGCTTGGAATCAGACGAGTACGGTATAGCACTTCCATAACCTCACATCATGCCAACACCACCACGTATGGATCTCCATTCGCTAAATCATACTGTACTCTGAGTACAGAACTAAGCAACAAAGACGAGGATCATCAAGACATTTATTATTAGAGACTTCCACAAAGCTCCAATAACAAAGCAGCAAAGTTTTGTCTCATCCTAGGCTAAACTCATGATGAGATTCTCAAAATCATAACCCAATATGATAAGCATACAAGCCGGAGCACTATCGAATTCCTTGAATATATTCATTGCAGTTCCTTTAGCCCTTAAGTTGCTTTAATGCATCTCTCTCTTGAAGTAGGTATGAGTATGCATATAGTACATGGCACTTAACATCCATTCACAATACCACATACCAAACGTTGAATCTCCCTCAACTGCCATCTACCACTTCATTCCAATTACCTCAGCCTTCAAACCTAAGTCAAAGTCAATTCTCCCTTCCGTTCGAATCCTCGATCGATATCAGTTATTCGCTTGTTTCTCAATCTGTGACACAAATCCCATATCGGCGACCTAGCGTAGCCCTGTGGAGT
This sequence comes from Fusarium redolens, assembly GCF_020744475.1. Taxonomy (NCBI): domain Eukaryota; kingdom Fungi; phylum Ascomycota; class Sordariomycetes; order Hypocreales; family Nectriaceae; genus Fusarium; species Fusarium redolens. Next base: position 1,046,914 of record NW_025763666.1, on the reverse strand, counting down.
CGAACAAAAGCTTGGCTCAACATAGAAATCTTGCCAAGTTTCCTCATGTGTTTGGCAATTGCTTATACAGCGGGACTCATATGCCATTCCTTTTAAATGATGCAAACAGATATCTTGTCTTCAAAAATCACAGCGACTTTTCTTGCTGAGAATTTGATGATGTCACAAGCGTGGAAATCTCTCTATCAAGTACAACAAATGCAGGTCTAAGTACATTAACAAGCAAACGTAAGTTTTAACTATTTTATGCCAAAAAAAAGCATTGCCTCATGAATCATCATCCCATCGAGGCCGATTCATGATAATGGGTCTCGCTGGGTCCCACGGTCCTCGTATCTCGTTCTTGTACTTCTGAAGCCCGATCAGCCACCAGCTGCAGCCTCCTGTAGCCAGTATGGCAATGAGTACTCCAACAATCATGCCCACTAGTCCACTCTTCCATGGCCATCCAACTGTGTTCTTATCGTATCCCAGTATTAGGCCAACTCCGAAGCTTGCACCCAATACCAGCAGAATGGCAGAGAGGATATGGAAGCGCCAGCTTCGGTGCCGTACATAGCGTCGGAATACTGGAAACAACCCAAACACCTCGATGCTGAAGAGTGTCAGACTGAACACCTGCTTGGTTGATGGTAGTCGGCTGGCGAGAACAGTCGATGCCATCAAGGCAGCATTTGTGGACAGCGATGCTGGAAACTTGGCACCCACACCTCCAGAGTAGTCAAAAAAGAAGATATTGATCGCGAGAAGCCAGAAGGACATGGCCCAGATGCTGTCGCTTGATGTTGATAGCGTTAGCGACTTGAGAATGGGGCTAAGGCCAAGGAGCGTGCAATAGATGAGAATCGCCGACTTGACTGTCTCCATCCTTTGTCGATATCGATTTTCTTCCGCCAGGAGCGGCGGTGGTAATTCGGGGAGATGTTCTTGACTCGCTCGTGGAGTGTGTGCGATACCACTGGCCAGAGAGGTGGTTGAAGCAGACTGGGCTCGATGCATCGTACTGGGCGCATGCAGATTGGTTGTCGAACTCGCAGCCGAAGGGACAGCGGATGGTGCGGTGGTAGACGGCGCCGACTCGACACGGAACGGAGGTGGACGGCGGATACTGCCCGTACGGGTTGGTCGTCTTAGACTTCCAGTCCGGCCAGCCCTTCCCATAACGTTCGCTGCCACACCAAGACTCGGATCATCGGTGTCTTCAATTTCTGATAGCCACCGTTCCCACAGGATCCATCCTACAAACGTTGCGAAGCTGCTCCAGCTTGTGACAGCAACAGGAGACACGCGCTCCTGGAATATGCCAACAAAGCAAACAACAAAGATTATGACGGAGCAGACATGCTGTAGTATGACTGTAGAGTCGGCGACGAGCGGCCAGAAGTCATACGGCTTGAGACGAGGATTACGCTGGAGATTCTCGAGGAAGGTTGCTTGATCGGTATAGTTATCAGGGTCTGCAAGCTCAATTGTTAGCTGCCATTGTTCAACACGGGAGTTTCCTTGGACATACATGATTGCTTAACCCACATCAACTTCTTCCAGGGGCGTTTGCGTCTTCGACTCCGGCCTCGCGGCCCTCGGGGAGGCGACACAAAGGCATCATCAGGGGAAAGATGAGAACGACCGAAGCCATGGAGGGTCGAGTGGTCTAACGAGGGGAACGGGGTCTCGTCGTCGGTAGGGGGCGGCATGCTATCGAGAAGGCATTGGAGGCGTCGGGGTCTGGGTCCGGGTCCGGGATCGGGATCGGGATCGGGATGGTGACTTGGACCTGGACTTTTTGTTGGTGAAGTTGGAGCCGGAGCTGAAGTTGGGGGCTGGTGTTGATGCCAATTGACACCTGTAATGAGTGGGTCGCCCAGGGTTAGCGGACTTGGAGATCGTGCCGTAGTGTCTCCCGTCATGGAAATGGATGGATCTACAATGACAAGTGCGTGCGTGCGTGAGCTCGTAGCTGTACTGTACTGTATGTAGGTGGCTAACAAAACAGGCTTTGACAGTTGAGATGTGATGGGCTTATCGTCATCTCCAGCTCCCACCGGGGGATGTTGATCCTGCCTTGCAGCAGTACAATATTCGTATACGTACCTTCAGTACTATCTCTTGGTTTTATGTACATATTAAGGTACCCTTTACTTCAGGCAGGAGGGCTGTCTATGGTGGGGTCAGTGATACACTTGCAGCTTCCCAATCGTATTGCACAACAGATCGTGCAGTCACCAGTAGCAGAAGTTTTCTCTCACTTCTCTCCTCTTGCAATATTGAATTATGACCATAAATACGATTGAGAATGCACCGATACGCGGGCCGAGAGTCAAAAAGAAGCTTTGATCAACCCTCGGGCCATTCTCCTACCCTACACAAGCAGAATCAACTCAACTCAACCGCCTGACTCCTGATCACTCGCATGATTTCACAAACAGCACCTTGCAGGAGGAGAGAACACCACCGGAGAGAAGACTCAGGTCTGGCGGCTACAGTGCGATTCTTTTGATGACATTGGATACCGAAAGTGACAACATTGAGAATACGCAGATACGCATACACACCGATGTTTCAAGCACAATCATCAGCCATCCCAATCTTGAGCACATCACCGCTCTTCCTTCGATCCACCATCCACCATCCCATCCTGCTTGGCCAGCCAGCCTTGGCATAGTCAGTTGCTTCTAACCGAGAAACTGGGTTGATATGCTAGACATGGTTCGTGGATACGCAGCACACAGAATGAAGCACGCAGAATGCAGGCCTTCCTCCCTGTCACACTTATAAAACCACATATCCCCACTCCTCGATAGCAACCACTTCGCGTCTGCGAGCCAATGGATCAGGTTAGCTCTCCCGATTCTGAGAGATCGATTTGGAGAAAAACGTGGTCTCGGGACCCAAATCAGCCACGCACCCGTACCTGCTGATGTGCTGTTATCGGAGAAATTGAATCATGTTGATGGCAAAACAAAATAGGAACCCGGTGTTATTGCCTGACATCCATTCGCTCAGCTTTCACTCATCACCAGCGCTATCTGCAGTCACCAAGGATGCCCACTACTTGTGGCCCGAAGTCAGATCTCACTGCCAATCATAACCAGACTTGGTAAAGGCGTTCATTCTTGGACTGTCCCAGAACCAGTTCACCGGCACCAATCGCGTACTATCCCGCCTCAAGTTAACAGGCTCCACACGGGGTTACCCGACATCCCTTGCAGGTTCCCGTTCAAGCCCTTCCGCCTCACTTCAAGCACATTTTGTTAAGCCAACCAAACCGCCGGGTCCATACCAAACTCCCAGTTTTCTACAGTACAGAGTGTAGGATCAAAAGATCCCTCGGTACCTCCACCGCGACAAAGAGGACACATCTTCAGGCTTCCTATCAGGAAGAAAAAAAAGAAAGAAAAAAAAAAAGGTCGAAAACAAGCCAAGAGTGGACAACTCAATTAACTCACTCCTTTGGTGTGTTGAGCTGAGCTGAAAGTGTCTGTTCGCGCGTTGACCCACGTTCTCGGACAACTGTCACCTACGGAAACTAGCCCCGTGATAGACAATCGACATTCCCGGCATCATAAGCGGTCACCTCCAGATGACTATAGCTGGGGAGGTTGTACTCCGTGCTGAGGAGGTCCTGATTCTGATTGATCTCTCTGGCCCTAGCATCGCGTCGCGTCGGTCTTGCCCACCGGCAGGCTTTGCGTCGTATGCAGCCACGACTGGGATAGTCTGCCACTGTCCAACTCACATCAGGCCATTATCCAAGACATATTCACTAATGCTATAGAAACACGAACTGATCGAGTATCTCGAATACTGAGGGTTGTCTTGTTGCTGTTTCGACTCAGTACGAACACGACGAGATATCCTAGTCAAATATTTGATTAAAAAGCAAGAGGAGACCATAACCATACAATTTGAGGTAAGATGATGAGCTAAAAAGGACGACTAGGAAAAACGACCAGCGTGGTGAGGCGTTTGCTAGATTTGCTTTTTACGAGACAAGTGAGAGGCGAGAGGTAAACAAGAAGCGCGAAATGTTCGATAAAATGTGATCGTCCACTTAACATCTTGCACCATCTGCGGCTCCCCCGGTCTCATCACCACTTTGTTCCTTGGAAAGTTGTCTCATTGGTAGATTGACCGAGAGACCAGAATCCGCCATGCAGCATGCCGCCATCGAACCGCTGAGGGCGGTGTCGGTGAACCATCCCGGTTTTAGTAGACTGTGACACAGTACAGCACATAGTCTATCTACTATCTACCACCTACATACCTTACATGCATACATGCATGCATGTGTGCATTGCGTCCGACGATGGCTTCACGAGGATCAATTATTTTCCCCGCCCCGGACGTGCCGCAAACGGTCATGGTCCCCCCCTACTTGTAGGTATGACACCGTTTCCGTCTGTCCTCGTGAGAACCCCTGCTCTGGGGTTCGACACTATATACCCGACGTGAGATTAAAACCGCTGCTCATACCTCTTGGTTGGCCGCCAACCTCTGATGTCTTCTGCTGGTCTTCTTTCTCTGGAGTTCATATACTCCACCATCTGCTTATTATGATAGACATGTCTGCTTCGTCTCATGGCCTCGAGACCATGGCGTCTTTGTCCCTCTCAGCAACCTCAACTACGACCGACTTTTCTTCCTTACCAACAGAACTCCGTCTTAAGATATGGTCCCGAGCCAGCGAGCCTCGTATCGTTTTATACGGTGATCTAGTTCAAAAGAGCCGGTCTTATCCCTTGCCTACCGTTACACAACTCAATGCGGAAGCGCGAGATGAAACTCGACTGGGGTACGAACCAATTGGTAATGGATCGTACTTCGACTTCTCTAGGGACATCCTCCTTTGTGACCACAAGATCTCAGATCAGGTGACCGACGAGTACCTAGATGGTCTTGCCCCCCGGATACGGCGTCTTGTCTTCTGGGACTGCTTCCCTGATGATGGCCGCGTGGAGGGACCCTACCACTATTCCGTCTATCTATCAGCGTGTTATCGGCAGCCAGATTTTGGAAAAATCGAATTCGATAGGTTTTGGTTCCCTAACGTGGATGATCTGTGGATTGTCAAGGTGGGGGAAATCGACCCAGCGTGGATGGTCCAGGTGAACCCCAAATTGCCATATAAAATGCGACTTCAACAATTGGCGAAACAGTTCAGATATTGGGTGGACGAAAACATCATTGAGATGGCACCTCTGGACCTGAGCGAGCCAGAATCACAGGCTGTCTTGAATGAAGGCCGTTGCGGCAAAGAAGACTGCCATGAACTCAACAAACAGCGCAGTATAATGATGTCCAAGGTTGCCTTTCTCGACGGTAGATACAAGGCTCCCGATGATGGACAGAAATGGATCCGAATCGTTGCATGGCAAGCTGGCGAAGAGAAAGCCGTGTACGAAAACAGGATGAGATGGGTGGTTGTCGAGAGAATTTTGACATTTGACTTGCAACGGGATGGGTGGAGCGAATCTGGACTGGAAGTGAGACGACGTAGCACTTGAAGGTAACTGGACTGAGTGGAGGCTATCTTTGCCAGGCGCAAGGCTATGCCATCCTGAACGACAAGAACAGTACCTTTGGGACAACTAATCTCTGCGTGAAATTTAAGAACGGCACCGATATAGGGAAGAACAATTTGACACTCCCTGAGGGTAAATGAAGAACGGAAATGGAGGGGGCTTGGGATTTTAAGGAAACTTATTGGACTATTATATCTAACCACAAATGATGAACACAAGAATCGGAACAAGCTGCGGTCTAGCGCTATCATTATGCGCAACTCAATGATGAAACAAGCAACAGTATCTAATTATTTAAATATTCATTAAAAACATACCGAAGTATGTTGCTCCTGTTATATATTGCATTTATAAATATAATCTTCTAAAAACAGGGAGGGGATTGAAGAAACAACGAAGAATACTGAAAGACCATTTCCTCAATCCTCAGCTGAAATTACGTATTATGATTGAAGTTCTGAATAACTGTTATTGTTCATCTACTGTGCAACCAGTGTTACAGTTTAAAGTACTCCTTAACTTGTTTATCTGACATTGAACTTCTGAACTGGTTTCCCCTCACATTGAGGTTGATGATATTTATAGCAGTGTTCAGCCGAACATTCAGGGATATATCGTTAGCCTGCTATCTGAATAACATATACCCAATCAATAAGAATCAAGTTATACGAACAGTATCCAAAACTAATGAACAATCTATATTCATATTCATGCTTCAGAGAGAAATTTGACTATAAAAGAGACTGAACTTCCAGCCATCTTACCTTTCTCTATCTCATACATCCGCTACTTTACATTCATCGAGAAGAGACCCAAACATTGCACATTCAATAGCTTTGCAAATATTCACAGCCTTGTTACTTCTATCATGTCTTCGATACAGCCCAACAAAGAGGGAAAGATACTCGCTACAATGGGGAAATATATTGACAAGCTCAGCGCTCCTGTAACTGTCAGTTTCGATCCTAAACGAGCAGTTAGATGCGAAGATGGCTATCGCAGAATTCTGGCCATCATTAAAGATTACTCCCATAGGCCTGGACACATCAACGGCAAAACCCTTAGATCTGGACCAGACGAGGTGTTCCAGCGACTTCACCACACCCAATTCCAAGACATTGGAGCATCGATGGAAGCGAATGTCCGTTACAAAAGATACCTTCTTGACACACAACATGGTTTTCCCCAGGCCTGTGCCCTCGCAGTTTGGCTTTCCTCAGGGATACAACCTCATCAGTCTTGGTCTCCGTCTAGTGGCGTCAACTTTCGACTATGATGAAGCAATTCCACACATTCAGTTGACAGAATATACCTGGCGACCGTTGAGCCTCAAGACGTTCCCTTATCTTCAAGAGTTTGCTATGCTGTGCCTTCGACCTATCAGCTGCAACTACCAAGGTCGTTCACCCTTCCTCCATTCCTCAGAAAACAAACGAGGTGAGTACTATGGCTTCCGCTACCACCAAGATACTCGACTTGTGGAGTTCACTCAGCTAATGTGGCCTGATGTTGTAGAAATTGCATTCACTGGTGAGGATCTGGTGAACGGGCTATTTTCTTATACAATTGTCCGTCTATGGATCGTTGGACAACGACGTGGTCGATATAGGATGCCACGAGAAGAGCTTGGATGGACGAAGCTGGACTTGTATTCAGAGTTTCGTGATCACCGTCTCAACAGAATCCGAGACTTGTGGGTGCTGACTCGAATGAGACTAGAGAACCCGATTCGAGAGGAGGCATGTGAGATGTATGTCTGATCAACACAGGGTGAGTATTTTGTGGTGTATTTGAAAGCACGAGGATGGGGGTTGGAGTTGGAGTTGGAGTTGCTTTGCTTGGTGCGTTAGATGTAACGCTGGCCGTTACTCTTGCTTGGTATTTGATTTGATTTGCTAGCTGGCTGACCTCTGAATTAGAAAATAATTTGGTTATTATTCTTGTATTGTAATCTGTGAGAGTTGACTTGCTATACTGCCGCTAGGTAACAAGTTACAAGTGAAGGAAGGCCTCTGTCAAACAGATAATTGTTAATAAATCTCTGTGAACGATAAGCCCAAAGTTGATGTCAAGTCGCCAGTACAAAAGTAGTATCGACTAGCTAGAGAATGGTCTTGACGTGACCCATACTTACTCAATAAAACAATTGCCTGATACTGTTGCATACCTTGCTTTTTTACCCCTGAGCTACTCCAATCGAGCACTGGCAGTATATTCAAGCCATTGCAATTCCTAAATAATGACTACTACGATAGATTTAACTTGACTGATATTTGTCTTACTTGAAATATGGTAAATAAATGTTGTGTAGATAGATACATATTCGACTGCTATGCAAGAAAATCCAACGCTCCAACAGTCTAGCCTCCATTAATGTACATAGCAATGAGTTCGTCAAATCCGATACTGAGTAATTACAGCGTTATTACATTACGTTCCTCCGATCATTGCGTCTCAAACTTGAAGCTCGTGACCATTCCCCTGCTGATTTCCGTAATCTGTTACCCAGGCTTATACTGGCAGCAGAAAGGCCCTGCATTCGTGAGGGAAAAGAGGCCTCAACTCTCTCCCAGTCACGGGGCACCTTTACATCGTCGTCGCTATCATCCAAGGCTGGACCAGGCAGCATCATCATATGCCTTTGCCCCTTGAGCATGGCTCCCTGTAGGGCTGCCCATGATTCAACCTGGCCGTCTGCTGCCTCCTCCACACAGTTGCACTCGTCGCCTGCGGGACATTGCGTTTCGCCAGCAGCATGCCACTCTGCTAGACACGCCTCGTGGCTTGCGCAACCACACGCCAAGCATGGCGGGAAGAGGGCATCCACAGGCTCAAGGCAGTACACACATGTGAGCTGACTCTGAGTTTGATGGCAACGATCACATGTGCCAACAGCACCACCGACCTTGGAGTCACTGGAAGTATAACGAAGTGGTTCCAGCTGGATTTCGTGTATACGGCACATCCCTGTGACATCAAGACCGCGACCTGATGCAAGCAACGCTTGAAGCTGATCCTTCTTACCCATGGCGATGGGTGATGTGTTATGTGCTTTGCCATCGTGGCCAGCACCTGGCTCATGGAAGTTGTCGTCAAGATGCCCTCCGGTCATATCTTCCTTGAGTGAATTGAACTTCATAATCTCGAGTCTGGAGAGTGGTTGATTCCACATTTGCAGCATTTCAGCATACGCATATCGGTAACGAGCATGGACATCCGCCTGACTGGACTCAAGCATGGGTATGTTCAGCCAACCATCATCGTCGAATGCGGTTTGATCCTCCATTGTGACGGAAATCTTTGTGGGCACAAGTGGCAGATAATCATCCCTTCGATAATCGTCATCATCCAAAGAGTTTCTACCACCATTCGAGTCCATTGTGGTCGACGCACTCCATGTAACATTACCTGGAGCCAGACTGCTGAGAATCGTTTCAGCAGGGCTTGGTTTCTTTCTTACATGATTTGGAGGTGACGACGAGCTGACTCCTGCAAACGAACGCGGCAGGTTAGCAGCAAAAGCTGATGCCAGGCCGGAGTTTGCTCTATTTAGGAAGCGTGTGTTTGGAGACGTAGACACGCTGGGTGGTGCCTCAACTTCCCCTAGATACCCCTTGAACTTATTTGGCGGCGTCTCTCCGCAGGAGTACGAGTTCGATGCAGCGTCCCCGCCCCAAACACCATCGTCTGATGCCTGGGATCCAGCGTAGTGGACAGGAGTGTGCACTGTCATCGGCGTTGTAATAGCTGAGTTCGTATAACTGCGTCCACCAATATTCCATAGTGAGGCATCAGTGGGGAAGTAGTCCAGCGAGAAAGCTGGTGCCTTGAAAGGGAGAGGCGTCTCGGGCTGCGGTAAATGCGATTCGAAGTATGCCACACTGTCTGCAGCAGAAGATTCGCTGAATATACAAGAAAGCATCGCCAACATTTGGATATCCGCGATTTTCTCATAGTATGCAAAAAGGTCCATGATGAAGTCCCTGGCCAAGGGATGTTTACCCCATTTGACTCTGCCCGACAATGCACCTTCATGTCGTTCCAAGAAAGAGTCAAGAGGAGAAGTATCGGCATTGCACCTGGAAACCACATCGTGGGCGATCACCAGAATAGAATCACGCCTCTGATTGTGGGCAAGTATCTCGAGCGGAACACCCTTCTTTAGTAGAAGCGCAAGATATCGCCAGACATCAACCAGATCTCGAGCGTTGTACTTCTCAGCGACCATTGCATTGTGCTCACAGACCTCGGCTCCATCCCCAAAGATGGCATACTCACGCGCAAATTCCTCTTTCGAGGGGAGAAGAGCACGGAAATCATGTATCGATATGAGGTTCTTGGGCCGACCAGGTCTGCGACGGCTTGTGCCAGTGCCAGTACCAGTGCCTACTCCTGTACCACCGCCACTCGAGCGTATTGACCTGTCTTCGCTCCAAGTTTTCCTAAACTGGCGGCTGGGGTGATACCAGAGACTAATCTTATGCATTGACGTAGACTCTGAGTCGCTCGAAGAGGACGATGATGAAGATGACCCAGAGGCAGACGTATCAGAATCCCCGCTGGATGCGGAAGTGTCTTCCGCCATGAAACGCTGTCGAGGCCCAAGATCATGTGCGATTCTGCCAAAGCCCGCAAAGAATGGTTCCCCCTTAGGGCGTTCCCTATAAGCGTCCATAGTGGTTGTAAACAATGCGCGTGCCTTTTCCTCTTTGGAGGGGAAGAAACAGATCAACCGTCCGTTGTGGGAGAACCTGGCACCGCAGGTCCTGGGTGGCGGTGGCACGATTGTCCTATTCGGAGGCGCAAGCGCGGTATCAAGCTCGTTGTGAGGTGGTAGTTCCTGAGACATGGATGCTGAACCGCCAGCGGGGATATCCTCGTCGGATTCACTGGAGCTCTCGTCCGCTAAGCCATCAAGCTCATCATCTAAATCTCGAACGTTCTTGAAGAAAGTTGTGCTGCTTTCAAGATCAACTTCCCCGAGGAGATACGTAAAGGCAACCTCAAGGCAATTCTTTTTCCTCTGCAAGAATTGATTGGCCAGTTGGTGAATCTCGCGATCAATCTTTTTGTGAGTCTCTGCAGGCATGAAGGACGATTTTTCAACATAGAACTTTGGTGCCCTGGTCTTGGGATAGCCGACTGGAATATCAATCCGGACCTTAATGAATATAGTTTCTCCATCAGCACCCCAAGGGCCGTACAATGAAGCATTGAGGGTCAAATTGTCCATATCAATGTTGTCCCACCTCACTTTGGGAAGTTGATGGCTGATACGTAGAAGTTCCTCTTGAATAGTATCAGGCTCTGCCCACTCATCGTCAGGGTATCCATGGCCAAAGATACCCGAGTCTTTTGATAAGTGTCGTTTGGCGCTTGTTGATGCCTTTCTCTTAGTCATGGCAATTCCTTTCATCCATCCTATTTGCGACTGGTTACGGTCGACCGATCTTCCAGATACCTTGGCCTTCATCGAGGGACCTCGCCAGGCCATCGATGTACGATGGCTTTGAGTTGTGCCTGATCGCATTCCCAGGGTAAGAGCACTTTGCTTATGATAATTGTTGCCAGGCCGATGATCACTCATAGTAGCAGATTTACGATCGCGATCCGTACTTTCGTCCACTGTACGGAAAGTCTTGTATGTCGCGCCTTTTCGGGTGATACTGATTGCTGGATCGGCTGGCATGCCGCGTTGATGCCCGATAGCGGCAAATATCTTGGGGTCGATGCATTGAAGCTTGAGTTCGTTGTCTGTGCCCCAAGAGACGAGCTGGAATTCACGGTTGTCTTTACCATCATCAGTTATGCCACCACGGCATCTCCATAGAAATTCCTTTGCTTTGTGATCTCCGTGCCCCGGCCAGACATCGATTGGTTGACTTGTCACTTTCGATTCTGGCTCAAAGTTAGTGTTGTAGAGATAGAGGTCTCCCGGTTCGTTCTGGGGTATTGCGAGGAGGCCGTGTCCGAAAGGTGTGTGACGAGCTCTCCACACTGGAAAGCCAGTTTCAATGGTATGTTGTAAGGGCTCTTCTGCAGTATAGTCCCAGAAGTTGATCCTCTTGTCGATAGAACAGGAGACAATCGCTTTCGGGTCAGATCGGTTCCAGTCCAGGCCGTATATCTTGGATTTGTGAGCTTTGATAGATTTTAGAGGTTCGGAAGAACGGCGTTCATCCCAAATATGCAACCATCGATCATGAGCAGAAGCGAGGATGTGAGATGCTTGCCGGTTGTATTTGACCTGAGATGCACCAGCAGTCCAATCACAGAACGTCAAAACGGGCTGACGTGGCCTTCGAAGATCCCATGCGTGAATATAGCCATCTACTGAGCAGGTCGATAAGAGGTCTGGATGGTGAGCAGACCAGTTGACGTCTGTAATAGCACGGCTATGGCCTTGAAGAGAGTGTTCTATGGCACCTGAGCTTGAGTCTTCTCTGCGATTTAAATTCCACACGAGGGCACGATGGTTGGCGGCTGAGACGATCCAGTAGTCGCGAGCAGCGAAGGGTGACCATTGGACATCCACAACCAGCCACGGAAGGCCATGAGTTCTCAGTCGCCGAGGAGGGCTATATGGTGAGTCAAGATCTATGATTGCCAATCCATCAGGCCTGTTTAATTGTCAGAATCTGTTAATTTAATGGTACACTTTTAACCTACGAAGCCAATGCGACATCTCGCCCAGCAGGAGAGATTGTGGCTGAGCCGACCAGGCCATCAACATGAATAGTGCCATCTGACTCAAAACTTTCGCTCTCGTAGGCCGACTTGATAACCTTGCCCTTCTTGGGAGCATCAGCGAGTTGGTCGAATGAGGGCATTGTGATGGGTATATCGAGAGGCTATCACGGCGTTCCTCATGTCGCAACTCATATGAGGTAAGGAGAGGACACACGGCGAACTGCCACTGAAGAGCTTTGAATCATGTCATCATCCACAGGAAGCCAAAATAGGATAGAGGAGGCGTTTTCAAGCAAAGGAAAAAAGTTGCTAGGGTATTGTTGAATACAAATATTGTATATGAAGTTGCTCAATTGAACTCGCGTTCCTCACTGCCCGGGTGAATGATTGACAGTACGGGAGGTGGTCAGAGCGCGCGACAACGCTGCACAAGTACCACCCCGGCTGTTTGAAGTGCAGTGGTACATCCCCCACCATTGCCCTGTCCCGTCCTGTGAGTTGAGTTGAGTTGAGCTTGTCCAGGTTCAAGACTTGACGGAACCTTCCGCGACCTTTATCGGGCACATGTCGTAGGAATCGTTGTACAACAGAGCCTAAAGGATAGTTAGACTATGTACTTTTAAGTATAATTGTACCTTATAATGGATGCATATGGCTTATCTATCTTTGCCTAACCATTTTTTGATGGTCGTCACTTGATTTAAATGATCAGGTGTAAACACCTTTATTCATTTGTGAAGCGCTGCCGAAATCTTTCTTTCATTCAATCACTTCTATCGAGCCTTAGATCATACTGGGCTCTACCTGCCTCTGCGACTGCCCCGCCGCCGACCTTAAGTGCCCGCCTTAGGTATTCCAAGAATTCAACTTCAGACCTCACCCAACCACGACCCTTCTATACGCAACTCTTTCAGAAGCTAACGCTACGACGACACGATATCTTACGAGCAAGTACTCACCGAGATAAAAACCGCATCTCCCGATCCCGAATATCATCGAAACACCTTCATATACCCCCCAGAACTCCACGATGGCTCTCCCCAAGCGCATTATTAAAGAGACAGAACGGCTCATGGCCGAGCCGTAGGTCATCCCCGAGGGTACTTGTCTTGCGCCTTGACTTCGCAACCTAACACTCGTCGCGATACAGTGTTCCAGGAATCAGTGCCGTTCCTCACGAGGATAATCTCCGATATTTCGATGTCCAAATCCACGGTCCCGCCCAGTCTCCTTATGAGGGTACGTTCTCCATCGCTACATATTGACTTGTCGACTAATTCAACCCTCAGGTGGTGTTTTCAGCCTTGAGCTCTTCCTCCCCGACGATTACCCAATGACTCCTCCCAAGATTCGATTCCTTACCAAGATTTTCCACCCAAACGTCGATAAGCTTGGCCGTATTTGCCTCGACGTCCTCAAGAGTGGGTTGCATATCAAGGTACATACATTTCTGGGACGACCAAGCTGACAAACGCTATAGATAACTGGTCTCCCGCCCTTCAAATCCGAACTATCCTCCTGTCAATCCAGGCCCTCCTCGGTGCCCCTAACCCGGATGACCCTCTCGCTGCCGATGTCGCCAAGAGCTGGAAGGAGGATGAGCAGGCTGCTATTGCAACCGCCAAGGAATGGACTGCCCAATACGCGAAACCTTGAGGGAAGATGATACACCAGGATTAAATACAAAGAAGGAAAAAACAGAATTTAACAGCCACGGATGATCAAGTTGGGAGTACAAATACTGGAGTTACGGGGCCAAGTGATTTCTCATGGAGATACTTTCCATCGACTTTGAGTGGATACAATGGCACTTGCAGGTTTGCTCTTGGTCTTGTCTGATAGAAGTGAAAGCTTTTGTTGTGAAGAAACGCATCGCTATTTTGTCTAGTTTCATGCTGACACTTTCAAGAATACTTGCCGCGTGATCGGTGTGAAAGAATCGTACCCAGCTCCCAGTCCAGATATCTCCTTGTGTTTATGACCTTCAGTTACAAGCGGGTTGTTGTTCACTGCACCTCCACCGATCCGAGATGTCAAAGCTTTAATTTGAGCCTTGTTTTCAGCGCAAGTCAGAAGTTGATCAACTTAGTACAGCACAAGGCAATAGGTTTAAACTCAGTGCTGCTGTCATGCAACTGTCGTTGGCTGAACAAAACAAAGCACATCAGTACCCTGTATCGTGTGGAAGAAACCTGCGATCCGTCCCCATATGTACCCCGTTTCCTTTTCAGGTAGATATACACAACTTGAATACCCTGACTCACGCTCACGGTATCGCATATTTTGATAAGTGGGCCAGGTTCCAAAGATGAGCTAACAATATACAGGGATATTTGGTAGTCAGTATCACCAACCCTTCTATTGAACAGATTGATGTTCTCAGGAAGATCTGTGTTGACTTAAAGAAGCTCTGTTACTCTATGTCCGCCGAGGACTGGAATTCTCACCTATGATGACCAGCAGATCCGAATAACGTCTGTCCTTCCTCCATCCCTAACTCGACAGAATGCTCTGCGCAATAAGAACAAGCTACGCCATTCTATCGAAAGATCCCTCGACAATGTACTCAATGGGCGACTATCACCGCAGGCCACACAATCTATTCTTGGCAACAGCTTTCGTGGCTTGATTGATATCCGCTGCGGCTCTTTGAGAACGGACAAGTTCCTCAAAAACCATGGGTACCGCGAGGAAGATTAAAGCCCCGACTCGTTTATGGCTCGGCATCTGGAAGGACATTCCAGCAAGTTTGAATTTCCAGCCTTTAATTGCATTAGAAAGAGTAACTCGTAGTTTCTTGTTCTGATGTTCCACTAGAGGGTTACATGGGCTTACTGAGACACGTTGTTACTGTGAAAGTGGGAAGAGACAGAAGAATTAGACAAGAAATCAAGATCTGTTTATGCTAAGAAGCAATGGAAAACACATTTCCTGTCCTACTGCAGTTGCTCCTATCTGAGAAGCCATCGTAACCCTTCCAACATATGCTTCTCGCAGGTCAAGGCATGATCCAGGTGAGGAGCTTTGAGCCAAAAGGTATGCGGCCAACCCACCTCAACTTGGACTTGAACGTCGATGCCTGCTTCTCTTAGGATCATGGCGTAGCAGAGTCCGTCAGAGTATAGGGGGTCGTTTAAAGTGAGCTGGATCCAAGTACGAGGGTGCCCCTTGAGCTCATTTTCTGTAACCTCGAGAGGCAGTTTTTCAAGACCGTCCCTAGGTGTGCTTCGATTGAGATACCCGCCCAATGATGTGATAAAGGTTGGGGACACGCTTGTGTGGTACGGACGTAACTTTTCAGGTACATATTCCTCACCACTGGCTCTGTCCGCTGTGACTGGACACCTCAGCAGAAGTCCATGAATTGGACCTTGAGGAGCTGCTTGCGCTACCGCAGATGCCATCTGTCCACCACTCGAGCTTCCGATAACAATAGTCTTTATCTTCGAACTGTGGAATTTTCGAAATCCATCCAGGCTGTCGGAAAGGCAAGCGGTAGCTGGATTCTGAGGCAATAAGCGATATCCCACCGAGTAAAGTCGAATCCTGGCAATGCCTGACTTTACGATATGTCTGCATGATAGTTCCTCGCTATCCGCCTCGCCAACCCTCAGACCACCGCCGTGGTAGAATATAACGATAACCTCTGGATCCTCGGCTTCAGTACCTGTAAGGTCCAGTTGAAGGACAGGGATTGGGTGTCCATCCACAGAAGAGGGAATAGTGAACTCTTTCCTCGTAACTCCTTGAGAGAGCTCATGATCTCGCGTACCAGGTGCCGTAACTTGAGCATATAAGTCGCGGCATTCCTGAGCATAAATCGGTTGTCGTTCTTCGACACTGTTGAATACTCTAGGAGGGCCTTTCTTCTTGACTTCTTCCTCATGTGCCAGCCAGGCAGCGTCTAGTTGCGGTGCCGTCTTAAAGACATAGCTTTCGAGCTCCGGGTCTGGAAACACCATGATAACTGTTGATCTTGTATTCTGATAACGTACTTGATTCAAGAAGTATTCACAATACTGAGCATGCGTTACGAGGGATATTATGGCGTATCGTGTAAGTCGGTGTATTCAGGCTAAAAGCCGACACGTGACCCCGATATTGCCATACGACTACCAGCAAAGATACTGGACGAGACCAGAGCTAGGTCTGAGGACTCAAGAGACCTGCAGTTTGATCAATAATATTCTTTGAGTGGAGGACCCTCAGACTGGAAGAGCCAAACTTGAGTTGGAACAATGAAGACAGAGTTCAACGGCTAACAAGATAACCTATAACACACTCATAAGGAGTTCAGTCTCTCACAATTCGACTTCTACAACTCGAATATCAACAAATATTCCAAGTAGAGTATTGCCTTTCATGTAGACCGACACAGGACTTAGTCTCAGGTTGTCCTGGGATATAGGGTATGGAAAGAGAGAGGTTATGATGCAGACGAGTGAAACATTGCCGAACAGAATCAACTTGATAGATGGGGCATGCTTTTACAGATAGATTAGTCTACAGTCCACATTAAATACATTGAGATATAGTCGTACACAATAGGTATATCAGAATTCAGCCTTTGCCTCCCTCACATTGTTCAACATTCCCAAAAGACTGTCTTCATACTGTGTCAATATTGGGCCACACGTCGACAAAGGGCTGAAGATTCATTCCCCAAGAATTTGTCCGCAAACAGCAGATGAAAGTGATGAGAACGAAGAACAAGGAGTCTCAGTTTAAGCTGGGTTGCTAAGAGACATAAATAGACAAGTCTAAGGTTAGTCTGGGAATTGAGAACCTGGACACTATGCTTCACATCGAACCGCAATTCTCAAGGTCCCAAAAAGAATTCATTATGAAGCACTGAGGAAAAATTGTAGCTGATTGGGTATGAGACAAGCCGGGTTCTCCCTCGGGATCTCGTATCTACAATGCTAGAGTACACAACGCGAAGCCGGAAAAGGTATATCGTGATTCGTTTAAACCACAGCCAAGTCGCCAAACTTCTCCTGCAGTGGATGTTAGTGCTGTCATCTCCTCCGTCATCCGTATAACATACCTTGTATCCAGGCACCATCCATCGGCCCTTGGAAACGAGCTGAGCAGTCTTCTCGTCGATAGACTTCTCGGCAGCGGCAACCTCGTCCTGTAACTTGTGAGAATCGATCCAGTGGTCTCAGATTTGGTGGTACGTACGACAGTGAGTTCCTCGAATGGTCGGGCCTCCTCGATGTTCTTGAGGGTAGCGGCAAGATCCTTGAGTTCGAGGTCAACGGCCTCCTTGGTAGCCTCGGCGTTCTTCACGGCCTCGGCCTCGAAAGCGTCGATGGCCTTCAGTTGTCGGCTAACATCGTAGGTGACAGGCTTGAAGGCGCTGAATCGCTTCTCGATCTCATCGATGATAGCCTGGTTCTTGAGGACGGATCGGTACTGGGAGAAATCGACGGTGGTGGGCTGCTCCTGGAGCTGCTGAACCTTGCGGCGGACGTCCTCGTTGCGCTTCTTGAAGGCCTGCAGGGAGGCAACGGTCTGGCCACGGAGACCGAGGGAGCTGGTGACCTTGGTCCAGTCAAGCTTGAGAGCTGCGCTTCGCTGTCGGAGAAGGGGAAAATTAGCTCAAGGCATCCTGGGACGTAGAGGCGCGCGATCGGGACCGTGGGAAAAGTTCGACAGCACCTGCGATCAGCCACACGCGCCAATTGATGAATTGAACTTACAGTCGCCATTTTGAGGAAGGTTACGATGTCGAGAGAGCGGAGAGGATAATCTTGATTGACTGTTGATGACTTTGCCGAAGTTCAGGGAACTACCGGGCACTAGGAAGTCACGTGCTTCCACTCAAATATCCGGCGCGCGGCGTTTTCGGACCCCTCATTGACGTCGGCTCAGGACAAGTGAGAACAAGAGAGAGAAAATTGAAGCTCAAAAGCTGATCATTGGTGAGAGAACATTGAGTGATGAAACACGAGATGCTTGAAAATTTGACGAATTGGAGTACGGAAATTTAGGGTAGATAGCAATCAGGAATTGATGGAATAAGTACTCATGAAATACATCGCTCATAAGGCCAATATCAAGACAGTCACCATAGTCCATGAATATAATATCACGCATGATGATAAGTTCAAGAGCATTCTTTGACGGATTTGGGTGTTATTTCCCTTCAATTGTTACCGTTGTTTGGCATCAACTCCATTCCGCAGGGTACAGTTCGCCAAGAACTAATACAGAGCCCAATGTTCGTCCCATGTACATGCTTTTTTGGATGATCGTCCAGCAGAATCTCATGCTTAGATACTTAGAGCCATGATGGAATTGACAATATCGTTGTCGTTCTCCTTCAATGCCTTGACGGCCTTGTTGCGGCTGACGTTGGCCTGGGTCATGACGAGCTCAATATCCTTATCCTCGAGTCCGGAAGCATCGACCTCCTCGTCGTCGTCTTCTTCTTCCTCTTCCTCCTCCTCCTTCTTCTCCTCGGCGGTCTCGGCGGCCTTGCTGGGCTCACCGTGGTTGTGGCCAGAGTGGTCCTCAGCGTTAGCGGAGGCGAGCTGAGCAGCAGCAGCTTGTTGAGCAGCGGCGTTCACATCCTCGATCTTGGCCTCGCCGAAAACACTAACTTGAGGTCAGAGGCAGGTCCATCATCAAGTAGCAAGGCAACTTACATGTAGGTGTTGCTGTTGGGAGACTTGTAGACCTCGGGGTTGTTGATGACGAAGAGGATCTGGAGCACTTCGGTTAGCACCAACACCTCATTTTACTCCTCCAAGCTCTTCGAAAAATTCGTCGGCACTCACGTTCTTGGGTCGGCGGAGAGTGACACGGGTGATGCCAGGGATGCGGGTGAGGTGCAGCTTCTCGAGGGCCTTGCGAGCCTTCTTCTCATTGCGGTTGTGGATCACAGTAGAACCAGCGGGGAGCTGGCCCTCGCCGACCTCCTCGACCTCGGAATCGTCGCTGGAGTCATCCTCGTGCTCCTGGACGGTGGTCTTCTTGGGCTCCTCGTCGGGAAGTTCTTCAACGCGGGGGTTCGACATTTTGGCGACTGAGTGCGGGCACAGATGTTAGTAACTCTAGCTATTACGATGCAGTAAAATCTCAGGCAAACAATTTGTGGCTGAAAAATCTTCCCGAAACCGCAAAAATCGATAGCAAAATAAAACGATGAACGTAACGACAGCTGCGGACTTACTTGTTTTGCTGATCCCAGTTACGTCTGTTTGCTGGCCTGATCTCTCACGTCGTCGTTTTGTGATGGGGTCCTCGCACAGCGATAATTCTAGGGCTTGGTGGGAGGTGGGAACTAAGTCGCATTAGGTAATCAGATTTTGTGTCACTACCTCTCCCCCTCCAGAATTCGGATGTCCAAGAAAGTGACGACGGGTAGAGGGAAATCTATAGACAATTTGGACAATAATTAAGGTTGGTATGGGGATACATGTGACTGAGTGTAAGAACATACACATGCAGCGGAGTTTTGGGGTATTCATTTCATTTTTATTTTGGCTACAGTTCACAATGAATCCATGTTCTTTTTTGATGCTCCTTATGCTTTGAATTCAGTTGATCTCAGAATTTCCGTATTGACGCCGCTCATCTTGACGATGAAGTGTGACATACAGCCTTCCAGAATGGAGCAAAAGTGAATCCAGCAGCCTCTATACCGCCGTGATGTGTTTCCTGCCCAGTTCCGTGCCACTTGATCTAAACCCGACTTTCAAGCACCTCCGTGACTCCAGCTTAATGACCCATTTATGCAGAGGCCTTGACCTTGGCCAGAGCCTTGCGCTCCTCGAATCGTCGCTGCTTCTTGAGTCGGAGAACCTGGAAGCGTTCGAAGTCGGTGAGACCCTTCCTCCTCTCCATCTGATCCCGCTTCTTAGCCCAGTTGGTCTGCTCCCACTTGGAGTCGATCTCGGACTTCTCCCAAAGCTTTCGGACGACACCAGTTCGGGAACCGCGGTTCAGGCCCTCAACGATAAGAGAGGAGAGGAGGACCTTGCTGAGGGGAACGGCTTGTCGGGGAACAGCGAGGCTAGCGTTCGCGGAAGGACCGTCGACGAGAATCTGTGACGGGGTCAATATCGCGTATTTCGGCAAACTGATCTGGAGCAGGAAAAACCTACTCGCTTGTGGTCGATGATCTCGACGATCGTGGCCAGGCGGCCGGCGAAGGGGTGGTCGCCGTTGATAACAACGACACGGCCAACCTCAACGAGGCGCCAGTTCGAACCCTCAATGACTGCGTCGCCCATTGTGACGGTGATCTAATTAACGGTCGATTAGTCGAAATGTTCAAGAGTCGCGCGCGCAGTGATTGATTGTTCGAATGCAACTGCGATCGTAGGAGTCGAGGTTCATACCAGTTGTCGATTATGCTGTCCCGTTAGTTGGTTGTTTGCTGGAGCCGCGGACCTTGAAATCGCTAAGGACTTTTTGATGGTGGGCAGAAAAAGATCCTGTGCGTGCCTGCCCTAACTTTCGGTCTAATCTTCCGGATTAATCTTTCGCCGTCCGGCAAAGCGAACCCAGCACCCGGCAACGGAGCACGGGCCAGCCGACGAGAACTTCAAAAGAAATTTTCTGGTAGACATTAAGTCTTTTGCAGCCAACAATCTTCTTTATTATTCGAAGAGGCACACGACATTCTTGAGTGCATCAAGGTAAGAATCCGACACTTCTCTTCCCCCTGTCTTCTCTCGCACAAGGATGAGGTAATTTGCGATTGATTCTGCTTGATGGCTCTCTTTCGCCGGAGTGGCTAAATCAGGCGGATAGCTGATATTCAATTTCTTACATATTCTGAAAGCACATTTTGTCTTACATTCAGTCTTGCATGATTTGTCACTTTACAAAGGCTAACTCAAGACTATAGTGACACACTTCATCTCCTGGTCGCGAATTTTGTTGGAGTCGGCCTTCTGCCTGTTTCGTAATCACAGGCAGACAAGTTCAATGTCCATAGTTCAAAAAGACAATAATATTACAGTCAGAAATCATACTGCTCGTTTCGTTTTATTCATGTGACATGCTGTAGAGCTCTTTACTTAACGTTTTATCATCAAACCGGAACATGGTACCCAAAGTGTTAGATGGGTAGACTTCGTGATCGTTAGGACAGGCTCATGCTTGAACGAGACCCCTAGGCTCCCAAACATTCACATATTCAATTCATGGTCATATTTAATGGCTTTCAATTCAATCATTAATTCATCCTTCCCGAATCATTTGCCTGCAATGAATCGGCCGTGATCTAAAATATTGTTACAATTAAGCCTTGCCCTTGCGCTTCAATTCCTCTTCCTCCTCAGCTTGGAGTTGAGCATCGATCTTTGCGCCCTTGGAAGGTTCGTTGCCTTGAGCGCGAGCCTTATTGTGTCTGTTAGTATTTGGTGCCAAATGAAGACCAGATCTCGATTGGACTTACAGGCAGAGTGGGGTCCTTCTTTGATTGGGCGGTCTCGAGATCGTCTTCAGGCTCGGATCGCTTCTGCTTTGCATTAGTATATAGTGGATTACATCTTGCGACGGCTCAACGAACCTCCTCAGCAGCTAGGCGGTTGGCGATGGATCGCTCATCCTCTGCAATTTTGTTATGATATTTTCTCATATTTGGTCCATGTAGGTACTTACTGGAATCAAGGTTGTTGTGAGAGTTCTCCTTGCCCTCGTTGTAGGGGTCCTCAACGTTGCGCTCCGACTCAGGAGCGTTCCTCTGATCGCCAGCCTCGTAGACACCACGGTTACCAACGTTGGAGTAGCCAGACATGATGGATGTGTAGAAGTTGTGTATTTAGTGGTTGGGAAGTGAGAATTATGTGAAGAGATGAGATGCAGGTTGTATGAGAAAATCTTTCAATCGATCTCGAGACCCTTTTGTAGTTCCTCTTCGACGATGAATCAGTGCCATGGTCGTACATCTTCTCCACAACCTGACTTCATAGAATACGTCATTATAAAAGAAAGTCCTTGCTCACCACAACAAAACGCATCAGATCGCAACACATACGTCATAAGTAAAAAGAAAGAGATTTAGCTCTTCCTTAGGGTTTCTGCAACATATGCTTGTTGCAGTCGATCTTCTAGCGTAAGCGGTTGATATCAGCTTGGCGAGGTGGCTGTCTCTGATCCTTGACAGCAGGACATGTGAGACTCAACAACATTTCATGAGTTCTCGATGAGAGAGAAGGTTCATCTTGTATATACGGAAGCAATGGGGATCGAACATTCAAATTATTCTTTCTCATGATGTGGCTTGATACCTGTGATACCCTATCGACCTTGGGTTTGGAATTTGAGCAATCGAGCTGGTGTAGCGAAACCTCGTCCGATTGTTACACCTGATTTTCTCAGAAATTAGGTAGGCAATCTGCTTTCAACGTTTCGCGATTGCTGAGTTTCACAAAGACACGGCTGATAATCGAGGTATCTTCTGCGATGTGGACCTCGACTTGAACAATCACACTGACTTTAACACCACCCTTAGCCGGAACATGGTGACTGGTTAGAATTAATGAAACTTTGAACTCAGATGTGCATATCAAACTATTGATCAGTTATAAGATGACACGAAAATTTATGACATTTTGTGGCCCCTTGAAGCTTCCTTCTCTGGACGAAGTTAGACTCCATCGAAGGAATTCAAGAACATGTGGTTAGAGATCTATGATAAAGGTATCGTAAGTCCAGGTAATCTGGACCTAAGGGCTGAAATGGAGGACACAATATTTATATCTACTACATATAAGAGATCCCAAAGTGTCTCATATGCAATGTGAGTAGCATTTAAATAGGTACACAGGCTTCAGAGACATTTCCTCTTCTATCATATCTTCTCATCCATGCAGGAGGCGGAAGATAGCGGGTGTCGTGGTGGGGTCTATGCACGGGCCCTGCAAAGCCGAGCCATTAAGTCATCTTCGGCGTGACAAGCTTCACGGAGCTATACCGAATCGGAGCTCCGACATCAACCTCCATGAACAGTCGTGAATTCTTTACAATTGTCTTCTAAACATAAACCTTTGACAATCAATCAGGAAAAATGTTTCGCTTCGTGAGTTACGAGATCAATATTAGATATGCGCAATTGTTAACACACAAATAGCACAAGACACTCGATATCGTGACGGTCTTCCACAAGGCCAGCTCTCCGGCATCCGTCAGAGTCGCCAACCTTTTGAAGCAGGTCTCTGCCAATGCCACTTCTGGCGCTACCCTTGACCAAGCGAGCGATCACTCTGCTCAAACAGCACCTATCCGAGACCAATTTGAACTCAACATCACCGAAGACCCTCCTACAGACGACCAGGTGAAGACAATTCTGGAATATGTTGGAAGCAGCGGTATCCCCAAGGTGATCAAGGGCGCAAACAACGAGAAGGAAGCTCTTAGAAAGTTCAAGGAAAGCAAAGAGAACTTCATTCGGCCAGTGGTACGTTAACTTTTTGACCTAGTGATCAAAACATGTTGGCTAATAATACGTCTAGGTTGTGGATTGGAACAATGGCAAGGCCATTGCGGGCGACAACGAGTCTGAGATCCTCAAGCTTCTGAAAGCGCAGAAGTAACGTCTCTAAAAGTGTCAATGAACTATTGCATAACCCCTCTCTGTATATACTATGTCAATGATTGATACCATCTGACGATCAGCCATATTGACATCCTGCATTTGAGTGACCCATCATAACCGACGATACTAGGTTGACAAAGGGCCAAGTAACTTTTCGAAATGGTACAGAGATTTCTTTAGGTACGCTTGCCAGTCCATCCTCGACAAACCCCTTTACGAACAATTGCAAAATTTGTCGTCCAAATTTATCAGGCGAACTGTATGTCACAGAAGGGCACTGTCATTAGCCTCGTCTGATCGAACGGAGTTGTTCCTGAACCGAGATAGAAACGAGTTTTTCGATATGAATTCAAATTGGGTTTACCTTGAACAATCTACCTCTACCAGAGTGGCCGGTTATCTGCAGCAAGAAACAGCAATCACCCGCGTTGAGCTGCAGGACACTTGGGCGACTGTTGACACGTTGAGTACCTACCTTGAGCAAAAACAATCTGCCATTATCTATATAATTGCCAGAAAACCCAGGGTTCATCGTGGCCAGAGTCTGTTTCGCTCGATTGTAGGCGAGCTGGCAATCAGGCCGGAGGACTTTCAGGAAGGTTTCCTTACCTTTGTTTGACTTTGACAGTTTGCGCTCCTCGAGTCACAAGCAAGCACTGCCACAGGCATTGGAATTCGTGAATGGATACTTGCAAGCGAGAAACTTCCATCACCAGTCTGCATCGGCAGTGCCAGAGCCAGTGCCTGTGCCAGTTACGTTGCCAGTGTCAGTCACTTAATGTTTATTTAGTGACAGTGCCTGTCAGTATTGGCCAAGATAAAAGAATCATTGCCTGTTCTTCGATTGATTGTTTCCGTTTGTTTTTATTTTTCCTCATGACCTTTTTTCTTCCTTCTCTTCTTTCTCCTCAACCCTCACTCCCGATCATCTCTCCTTCCTCACGGCGCATCATCGCGCATTGAGCATCGACCTAAGGAAGAAACGACCTTCTTTCCGAAATTCATCTCCTTCATTTTCTACCTGAATCTGAACCACCAAGTGCCTGATTTTACGCCCGGGCGCTTCACTTCTCAAGGTAAGCCTCAAACACCACAACTTAGGCATGTTGTGATTTGTCGAGACGAGGTGGATGCTTCCATCTCATGACCCCTAAAGGTCTTCTAAATGCAGATGAAAGTTTTACCTCGTTTTCAAAATGAAGCGCGCCTTGTATCATCATGTGCTAACCGACCGTCACACAGAGTATCATGGCTCAACCTCAACCCGCTTCGGCGGGTGACTCCTCTATGTCCAACGGACCATCACCGCCGCCTCAAGCAATTTTGGACCCAGATCGGACTTATGCCAAAGATCAACCACCCAACTTGCGCGAAGCCTTCACCAGCTTCTACCCCAATGGCCTCCCCAACGTGTATAAAATGCTACAGACACCTGGTCCTGAGGGCGTCGTTCAAACGTATGTCGAAGACTACCTCCCTGTGGGATTCTACACCAGCCCCCCAGTCGACGCTGAAGCCGTCTTCTCTACCGCCAATGGATCGAACCCTTTTCGTTTCATGGAGCATCTCTTGCCTCAGCGTCGGGTTCACCTTTGGTCCAAAGATGAAATTCAATCTGCTTGCAACTCACTCCGCAGGCTCTACTGGCAAGTCATAAAAGACATGCCGCAGCCCTATTGCTGGGATAGTCTGTGGACGTATTTTGACGCCCAAGACATTTACCATTATGGAGCTTTGAACCTTTGGAATGTGGTTAACCAGCTTTTTTCTGAAAACAAGATCATCGCGCTGGACGTCTCGAATGCCTTCGCCATCGAAGTTGGCCAATGGGTTGAGGACTGGCTGTACAACGACGAGAACCGTGACAAACTTATCAATAGCACTGAGACTGGTCTCTCTATCAATGGTGTGATCGGTTGGGAAGTCATGAAAGACCTTCCGGATGAAGCCCTCCTTCTTATCGCAAGTGCCCTTGAGCATCGACGATCTCTGTTACTATCACCCGAGAAATTAAGGCCTGGTGCGGTGAAGCCTAATCACTTGTTGGAGTTTTACGAAAAGAAACGCCTCGAAAACTGGTTAGGTATGTAAACTTTGCTTTCAGAATCAGGTTCTATCGATATGCTTACACTTTCATAGCTGGCCAACGCGTCCTCGGACCTTCAGGTCTGTCTACGAGACCAACAGAATGGCAGCCTCACCATGTCTCCCCGGCTTCAAAGAAAGCCACTCACCCATTTATGACGATTGATGGTAAACACTACTTCAGTCGGCCTGAATGGCGTGTGTCCAGTGCTGTAGAAGCGCTCCACCAATCCGCAGCAGCAGCAGGGCCTGCCGCCCACGGCCACAGCGAGACAACCTCGATTGAACAAAACCAGGCCAACGACACTACCACTTACGGTGGTCTCCGAGTTTCGGCTCAGGCCAGAAGCAAATCCACAGAGCCTTTTCCTTCAGTCCGGACACCACCCCCCCACACTAATGGCCAGGAAAATGATGACGAGCCCGCTTCCTCTCCCAACGGACACCATGAACAGGAGGAGCAAGAGGACTTTGATGCACTGACCCCCACGAGAGTAAGACGACATGGTCGCAAAAATCCCCGGGCCACACGGGGAGCTCGAAAGTCCACAGTGACAACATCATTGCCAGGCTCAGCAGTCATGGGTTCCTCAAGTCTTGCTAGTCCTACAAAAGATGTTGCGAATGCTCAACAGGGTACAAACCACAGGCCCCCGACCGATAGTCAGAAGGCTGATTAGCAACTAGCCCAGGCTACTTCGAGTCGTTCAAAGGACCAGATCGCTGAAAATAACATCAGAGGTGCAGAATTACAGTTGAGCACCAATGATAAACCTAAGAACAGCCAGCGACCGAACCGAGCTTTTGATCAGCCAGTGGCTCACGATCAGAAAGAAACGAAGTATCCTGGAAATATGAATACATTCAATCACATGCAAAGACCTGATGTAGGCTTTCAAAACAGTGTGCTGTCTAGTGGGCTCCCTGAGGATATGATGCGTTCTGAGCAAATCGCGATGCAGACTCCTCCCGGGGCAACTTTTAACTCCTCAGAAACTTTTAACGCTGTCACTCAAGGAAACTATTCTGTACATCCTCAACAGAACTTCCCAGTTCAAAATGGATTTGACTATGGTTTTCCACATGTTCAGCAGCCACCGCCGCCTCAAAGGGGTCCATTGCCCAGCCGTGGTAGAAATACCAGCAACTCTTCCCGCAACGATCGTTTTGATTCAAATGACAGCCGATGGTCGCACCAAAACCATGAAAATCTCAACGGTGGGAATGCTGGATTGGGTCGAGGAGGTTTCCAACGCGGAGGGGGTCGTAAAAATCGCCGTGGTGGCCACAACCAACGAAATGCGACTGCGCCTGTCGCGCAACCTCATACCGGCCCTGATTTCAATCAGAAGAGGCGCGATGCACCACCGTGGAAGGATTCATGGCGTCGGGATCAAGTTACTTGTCAGAACGTTCAGGATGGTTTCACGATCAAAGGGTATGTACCTTGCTCTTGCCAGATCTGCGATTCTCGTAACCGCTCCGTATACATCATTGTCGAAGGCTATCAAAGGATCCATGGAGCAGACGTACTCACACGGCTCAAATACGGCCTGGCTGAGAGATATGGGCATGTGGAGGAGGTGTTCCCCATCGCGTCCAAGGAACCAGGACGTTATATTGCCCGGTAAGTCATGATTCCTTATTTTTGTAGAAATAAATGATCAACTAACACAAAATAGATTTGCAGACTCCTCGTCAGTTGGTCAAGCCCTGACTATTGGCGGCGGTAACATGCCTGAGCAAGGCATATCTGTTAAATTCTCTCCAGCTTTGCGATCAAAATGGACACTCTCGGAGCAAGCACCCACTCGACCAGTCCCAGGTCGAGTTGCTGGTCAAAATGCTCCCGCTGTGCCATTCTCTCCTTATCCCTTTGGCCCATCGATGCCAAGCAATGCGCCAAGTACTGCAGCAGTTCCTTACATGATGCCTGGCATCATTCATCCGGCTGTGGTCAACCCTGGGCAAGCACATAACACCCATTTCTGGCAAGCCAGCGGAGGGCAACGTTCTGTGTCTGGGTTTGTACAGCCTCCTGCCTCTGGTATTCCATCTACAATTGTGCAGCCCGGATCCAACCTACAACCGTTCTTCCCTGGACAGCCAACTCTTGCCCCAAGACAACTTCCTGTCCCCCCTCCCGTCCAGCAGGACCAGGAAAACATATCCTCTTATGAGGTACTACAGACCAAACCTCCGTCCGAAGAAGCTTTGGATGAAATCCAACACCCTGATCAAGATGACCCAGCTAGCCCGCGAAGTGACGGAAGCAAGTGTACTGGGATCAAAGCTCGCGTCTCCTTGCCCAGCACCCCCACGAAAGCTTCCCTTATCCCCCAAGGAACACCAACGCAGCCAAATGAAACAGTAGAAGGGGTTGCGGGTATTGATACGGCAACACATCATCAGAATGGGACGCCCGTGAACTCGCTTGAGAGCCGGGCAGAAGCAAAGATGACATTTGGCCATCAAGCTAAACTAGTGTCTGAACCAACCGGTAACAAGAACAGTCACAGTCGTACATCAAGCATCTTTTCTGAGAATGAGATCAAAGAGAGACGAAAAGCGTGGGCTAAAATTCCTATGCCTATAAATCTCCGTAGGCCTCGGTCGGCTACTCCAATCAAACCTAGCAGCATCGCCATTGAGAACGGTCGCAACTTGGGGGTTGGAAAGAGCGACAATCGCGAACCTAATGCTACTAAGTCGGAGAAGCCAATCTCAGCCCAGAATGTAACTTCTGATCCGGGTACCGGCGATGCTCACGAGCCATCTACGTCTGAGAACCCCGAGTCTAAGTTTCCATTGCCGCATGCGCCAAAAGATCCGTCTGCTGCTCGCTCAACCAGGTCAACAAGAGAAGATGCTACCGAATCACAGAAAGCCACCAAAGATGAAGCACATCCATCTGAGATACCTGCAGCCTCTCCTATGACTGAAAATGTCACATCTAAGGTTGAACAATCACTTGAGCAAGAAGATAACTCGGGCACGCTACCAAGAGGTAAAGGAAAGAATGCGAAGAAGGCCAAGAAAAAGAAATCGAAGCAGATCATGGCATCTCAGGGCATCGTATCCAATCACACCTTTCAACAAAACCAGTCCTCCTCTTCTCCTCAATCCAGCCACATGGCACCTCAGCATATGCATGGTGGCAGCGGAGGGTTGGGGTTTAATACAGACTATGGAGGTTATATCGGAAGTCAGGAATCAGGTTCATCTTCGCCTATCAAGCGACATCACGATGGGCCTGAACAGCCTTCTGTATCTGGTTCTGCTAAGCGAAGTAAGAAGCATGGAAACAGCCACGAACCTACTCAGCACCAGCCTCAACTCCAACCTTCATTTGACGAATCAGATTCTCCCGATGAGGATGAACGCGGCCGTCGGGGATTCAGAATGGGTAGAGGAGGTTCACTTCGCCTTGGCAAGCAACGTCGACCTCGTCCTATGATTCCTGGCGCAATGCTTGCAGAACAACAATTCAATGCTCAAGAGCCACCTCCTTCGTCTGGTTTTGCTTTTCAATGCCAGAGCCTTCCTAAATCTGATAACTCGCAGAACTGGCGTGATAACGAAAATGGCGCAAGAAGCCGTCTCAATCCCGAGGCCCGAGAGTTTGTGTCTCCATCGAGAACAGCCTCTATCAACAAAGGACCAGTTGCCCATCTCGGCAGTGGTGAAGCATCGGGTGGTGGCACAGTGAATGAATCAGCTGCCCAGCTTGACCAAACAGATGAATCGATCCGAGAGGCCCTCAAGACCGGGCTCGATTACGCATGCGACACACCTTTGCAGAATGAGAAAGCCCCCTCCGCCACAACTAGCCAGACCCCTCAACGTCGTCGAGCCACTTCAGAAGTGGTCCAAAAAGAGACTCCTAGAAAGGAGAAGGGGCCTGCTCATCAAGGAGAGGGAAAGAAGACTCCGGCGAAAATTTCGAAACGAGGCAAAGGCAAGGAGAGGGTAGTGACAATGAGTGCGAAGGCCGACAAGGCTGAAGCAAAGGGTGAGAAAGCTCAAGACATGCCTCAAACCCCTGAGAATCAAGGAGGAAAAGTCAAGAAGCCTGGCCTGATCGACGATGACTGGCCATCACTTCCAGCCTCTCGGGAACGGGCGCAGTCTAAGCCACAGACACCATTGATTTGGGGTGGAAAGACGAAATCTACCCAAGATAACGGTGGACTCGGAGAAGGATCTCCTGTCACGAAGAACTAAACTGGGACAAGGTGACCGGGAACACATCAGGAAGAACGGAGAGAGGCATGAGGAGACATGAATCGAGGAATGATCCATGAATTTCTTTTGGTACTGTGCGCTCTACTTGACATCAAGTCAGTAGAAGAGAAAGAAAGAAAAAAGGATGGATAGGGGGCAGGGTAGTGGATTTCGAGGGCTTGTATTGCGCATGGACAAGTTGGATTGTCCATTGAAATAGTTTGCCACATCTGGTCTGCTATTGTGCACGTCATCATAGTATCAGGTTAGGGGATTAGAAAAAAGTGCGATTTAAGCAAGGTGTAATATAGTACCTTGAGTACAAACAGATGATTTGTCATATTTCTTGATAATGGCGAGGTGCTACTATATCAATATTCCAATCCCCGAAGCTTATATGTATCTGAATGTGTTACTGGGAAGTAATATGACCCCGGTAACGACAAGGCCATGAATCAGCCACGAGGAGGTCGATATTCAAGATGATGGGCTTCGTAGTGGTACAATGCTCTCTTGTCGCATGCTGATTTGACCCTTATGTACATTTCATCGTCGTGATGCCCGAGCTCGAGGTCTCTCCCTTTGACTTGTCGTTCTTTTCGCAAATATCAATCAAGCAATAATCATCCTTCTATTGAGCAGACTTAACCAAACCAGTGACGGTCTCCTCAATCTCCTTGTCAGAAAGACCCTCGAGAACCTGTGACTTCTCAACACCTCGGTCTGTTTATACGATGTTAGTACTGCCGTTATTTCGATTATATGGCCCTGGAATGTCCGAGAAGCTCTAGGTGATATAGGATACGAACCGTATCGGGCAAAGACCTTGGGCTGGGTGCCAGCGGCCTCTCGGATCAGGATGGGAATGTTGGGGTTGTTGCGCTTCATGGTAGGGTACGATCGGGTGATGAATGATCTATATCGGCGCAAAAAATGATCAGTTCAATGATTCCTCGAGCTCTGCCGTCCTTATGCAATGTCCTTCGATCGCTCGTATCCTCCAATGCGCTCAATTGGGCCAGTATCATATCGATTGTTGTCGTTGTCATTCAGAAGTAAATGGTTCAAACGTACCGAAGAGCCGCGCTCTGCTCCGAAGTCTGGCAAAAGAGGAATCGTACCTCTCGGAGGGACTGTGTGAAAGCGTACTTTGCCGACATTATGAAGCGAATTGACGTGGTTGAGTCGTTAAAAGAGAAGCGACGGAGTCGGGTCGACCTTGAAGTGCTAAGTAATTGCGAGCTTGTGGTTGGCAAGGATCCTTAGGTTCCTCACGGGCGGAATAAACTGAAAGGCGGTACAAAGGTAGGTACGTACAATTTGCATAAAAGAACCAATGGCGTAATAGTGCAAGTGCATAATTCGTTTATGCACAGCCTCCGGTGCCGCTGACAGCTTTCCCCCCACGTAGTTCGCAGTGAGCCCCGGACGCACGATATCTCCGGTTTCCGGGCGCCGTGTAGTGATGGATTTAGTGGATGGTGCGCTAAATCCACAGACCACAGCCTGGAAATGTAGAGGTAGAGTTGGGCCATCTCGGGGCGACAGTGACCGACCACCCTTGCCCCAACGTCTCAAAGCTTCTTTCGCCCGTTGAACCTCGTCTTTTTGACTACTATCTACGTCTGTTGGACAATCTCCCCTCCACCAAGAGCTCAACGTGTAAGTTGCCATTGACCCTCTGATCATGAATTCAATTGTGTCGTTTAAGACTTTTATGTGGTCGCCAAATGTCTTGTTTGCACGCGAACTGTCTTGACTAACTTTTGATTCCTGATATTGAATCTCATATTGATATCAATATTGATACTGACAATCGCATAGCAATTATGGCTCCCTCCGCAAACACCATCTTCCGCGCCTCGCGCCCTCTCTTCCGTCAGGCTACCCTCGCCGCGCCCGCTCGACAGGCTTTCCGTCAGCAGAGCTTTCGACAGAACTTCTACCAGGGCAGCGGCCGTCGATGGCAGAGCACTGATGGCGCCCAGCAGCAGCAGCAGAGCTGGTTCAAGCGCATGATGGAGAGCGAGGTTGGCTTCAAGACTGTGCATTTCTGGTGAGGACAAGTCTAGGATAAGCGATCGTTGAGACAAAATGCTAATATGCGTGGTTGTAGGGCTCCTGTCATGAAGGTTCGTTGACGATATTATCCCGCGATATTTACACTACGAAAGCAATTACTCTCGCAACATAATCCGATCACGTCGAAAAACCGATATAATCACATCTACTGACTTTGTTCGTCATCTATAGTGGGCTCTTGTCCTTGCCGGTATCTCCGACTTCGCTCGTCCCGCCGAGAAGCTCTCTTTCACTCAGAACCTCGCTCTGACTTGCACCGGTATTATCTGGACCCGGTGGTGCCTCATCATTAAGCCTAAGAACTACCTGTACGCTTATACCCCGCTGAATCATACAAACTCAAGCTAACAGCTTTATCTTAGCCTCGCCGCTGTCAACTTCTTCCTCGGAATGGTCGGCCTCGTCCAGATCACCCGAATTCTCAGCTGGGAGTCAGCAAAGAAGAAGGGCCTGGAGGGTGTCGTTGAGGACATCAAGGCTGACGCCAAGAAGACCATCCAGGAGGTCAAGCCTTAAGTGCAATCAAGCATGGGCAAATTAGACAATTGTCGAAAGGTGTGGCCTTACTCGACATATTTCATGATTTGTAATGCCACAGTCGATTCCTCCTTTTGAGGAACTGGTTTCGAAAGGTGTGAGTCGCAAATGGACGCATTTCTTGCTTTAAAAGGAGGGGATTTCAAAGCCATTCCAGAGTCAGGGGGGGGGGGGCCTCCGGAATTGGTTATTACTTTTTACATGGTAGATTACAAACGAAATAGTCAGCATGTAAATCTGAGGACGGGCTGGGTTCAACAAATAAACTTATACAAGACATGGCTAGCATCTCGTAATTTGAGTGAATATCAACCATATAGGTGTCAACTACCTTAGGTAGGTATCTCATACCAGCTATACAACAGCCAGTGACTTCCATTGTCATTATAATCCAAATCCACTATAGATATCTCTCTAAAATTGTTCTTCAGGTATCATTCATGATGGCATCCATAACACCAGCAACTTCTTTACACCACCTATGAACGCCCTGCCACAAATATTTCCCTTCGCCATAGATAGCCCCAGCCATCCATCCAATCATTAGCTGGCTGTTGAGCCACGGAACGTCAAGTGAGGAACCAGTGCCGATATGTACATGTACAGACTCAAAGAAAAGATAAACCCCCTTTCTTCTTAACAGCCATCAACTTGATTGTTCATCTCATGATATCAGGTCATTCATATTTCGAGATCTTGTGCCCACGCCGGGTGATTAGTCTCCAGAGATGCTCATCATTGTAACCATTATCAATCGTTCGCTTCTTCTCATTTCTCCGTATGTCCGTCGTTCAAAAGCATCTCCAAAACGATCTGCCGACCTGGAAGCTCTGGGTGGGCCATGGCAATCTTGACAGTGCCCTTTGACCCTTCGCTACCCGCGCTCGTCGACTGCATATAACCGTTACTGTGTGACTGCGGGTTCAATGTGCTCCGACCAGTCGGTCCACGGACGCCGAGATCGAGCACGCGCACGTCTCGACCAGCGATAATTTGGCGCAATCGTCCGTTCTCCGCGTTGCGCACCTCAACATAGTCCTCGTTAAAGAGGAGCAGATACTGTCCATACATGGTCGCACCACGGGCCTTCTTCTGCTTACCCGTGTACTCCATAATCAGCGTGCGGCTGACATCACCGTGTTTGTCCACGTATACAGCGCAGTCCTCATATGTCACGATGAATTCGTTCTCGTTCAGCCTGAACATGCCGAGCGGCTTCTGATCTCGGATGCGGCCAGCAATGTTGGCAATCGCAGGTGCCTTAAGGTCGGGAATAGACATAGGCTGCTTCTTATCCAGGGTGAGCATCTCGACTCCCTTCGCTGTCGCAACTGCAATATATGTTTGGAACAGACTAAGGGAATAGCACTCAGTTGGGAAGAAGAATTCATCAAAGTCGCGGAATGTCTCCGCGCATCCTCCACCACCAGTCTTTCGTCCACCAAAGAGTCGAGACTTCTTCTCGGTAGATTTCTGGAAGATAGGCTCGAGAACCTTGAATGATGTGTGCAGACCTTCCTTTCGCTTGTAGAACAGGAGCATTCTGTCCTTCATCTTAGCTGTGGCGAAGTAGGTTACGTCCTTGGCAAGTCTCTGTGGTGCTCGTCGAGGGTTATCGTTGACTGGCGCCGAGAAGTCAGATACTGGGGCAATCACATCCAAAGGATATGAAATGAGGTTCTTGTCGGCAATGAGCACGCAGACAGAAAACTCCTCAAGGACAGCAATTTGAGTGACGCGAGTTGCTTGGACCGTCTGTAATCAAAATGTTAGCTGTTTCTCACAGTAAAGAAAAGGGGGCCACATACCCTCTGCCATCCGCGAGGATTTGATGGCTCCGAGATATAGACTCCGTAATCAGTTCCAATTGCAATAACAGACTTGCCAAAGGCAGTAAAGCTGGTAGCGCAGTTGACCTGAGCACGACACACAGGGGCGACGCCCTGAGCTGGTCCTAGCACACTCTCCAACTCGTGAATTGCCCGGTCAAGGGGAGTGCCTTTAACTGCAACACTTGAGAACCGCGCGTACATAGAGGTAGTGTCATAATGGAAAGCAGCATCCGCGAGAACCCGTAGCCTGAATGGCTCGGCATTTTGAGAGAAGAGTGCCTTGGCGTGCCTTGTCTTGGTTTCGATAATCTTGTTACACCAGTCGGCACGATCCTTGGCTGACGATGCATACAAAGTATAAACCTCGTGACCAAGATGCTTGACCTTGAACGGATAGAGGATTTTTCCTTCAGTGTCGTTCGAGCCGGTTGGTGTAAGACCAGAGCCAATAGACGAGTTTGTCGCTGCATGCTCCAGACCAGGCCTACCCGTATTGCTACCAACCTTGTTAAGTTGAGTGCTAGAGGCAGCCGCTGCTGTAGTTCTTCCCAATGGAGCAGTGATACCCTTTTGCTTCTGAACTGGTTCGTCGTTGACGCTCTCGGGGAACAGGAGGGGCATGGGGATGGGCTACACTTCGTTAGATATAGTTTCGTAGACTGTTCAGCAAATTTCACGTACCTCCTTGGAAACATCATACTTCTTGTCCTTGCCCTCCTTGGGAGTCACCGTCTTCGCCAGAATCATGTAGTGGTCGAATAGCAAAGCATGTGTGTCAACCCACCTAACTCCCTTTGATCCCATTCTTTGTAGGTCACCTTGGAAGATCAACTCACGGCCAAGGTGGTCGAGATTCAAAACAGAATGGAAACCTGGCCTTAGCACAAGCATTCTGTTCAGCTCCATCATTTGGACTCTCTTGTTTTGTTCTTCAACCTTGGCATCAGACTCAAGAGTGACTTGTCGGATTTCTGCGATAGCCTTGAGCAAGTTCGTTTTTTCCTCGCTGTCGGTTTTCATTTTGTGCACAACACTGTCAAGTAGAAGGGAGTAGCGCTGAAGACGCTGAATAGGCGCGATCAAGTAATGTGTCCAATCGTGCTTCGAAGAGACCTTTTGCTTCTGCATGTCGTCCAAGAATCGTTTGAAGAGAATATTGCGATCGGCCTCCCTTCGAACCTGATAGACTGCGTTGGGGTAAGCCGACGCATACTCGATATAGACTGATTTGGCTTTGCGAATCCATTCTCGGAACAAGTCGCTGAAGCCAATAATCCAAGGGCCCTGCTCTTGTTGTCGATACTTGAGCTGCGACAAAAGATGGTCCTTGTTGATTGCCTGGACCTGATCCAGCTTTCCAAACACCGTATGCAAGAACTTGTCTCGCTTCTCGGGCTTCAGAATAGGGGGTTGCATGACCCGGAGCTGATCCCTGTAATACCTGCGGAAGATATCCAACTGCTTGATGTAGTTTTCCTCGCCAGTAACAATTTCGTGTAAAATGTTCTGACGCTCGACCTCCTTCTTGGGCTTTGATTCCCAGTCAGCCTTCGTAAGACCATAAAAGACGTGCCACTCGTCCGCAGGTTGAGAGTCCTGGGCGAGCTCCTCCAAGTCAACCTTCTTGAGAGTACGAGTACAATGATGAGAGTAGCATCGGCCACCAATCTCCTCGTCATGGATCTTAGGTGCATAGCATCCAGAACCAGTTAATTGCCACAAAACTCCAGAGATGCGGCCGTTTCCAAATTTGACCCATTCTTCATCAGGCACAAGCACACCTCGTTCCAGCATTAACAATACTACATGTGTGCTAAGAACTTCGGCATCTGCCACGTTCATCATGGGGATCTTGCCAGTGAAGAGATTGATCAAAGCCTCCTCGATCGTCTTGGTCCTTAAATCCATCTCACCTTCTCCCATCTCACGAATCCAAGTTTCAAGACCGCTGAGCGCCCATGGCTCAGTGCATCTGCGGAAATCGGAAGCGTTAAGCTTGGAGGGGATGAACTTCTTCTTTCGACCGCTTGGTAGTGTGATTCCATCGAAGGCCGCTATCGAGCCGGCAGGAGTCTCGTATTCTGGGAAAGATTGGTTCGATGGTACTTGCTGATGGCCGTGCCTGGCGAGCTTCCTCCTTTCCTCAGCAGCATCAGTCCTAGATCGAGCAGGTGTTTGCACCTGAGGTGTATGGCTATGACCAGCCAAAGAGATGGATCGTTCAGGTTGCAGGTTGTAAGCTTGATTGCCTGTATAGTAAGCTTCAGGGTTATCCGGTGCACCAAATCGCGAATCGGTACTACGCGAGTATGCGTGCTGGTACTGCTGTCGGTTGTTGGTCTGAACTGACAGCATCGAGCTGCTGTCGGATCCCGGCCCTGGGATGGCTGGGAGGGGTCGACTTGATAGTCCTGGGTGGTAGAATAGATCTTGCAGTTCATCCTTACTAGGGGACTCTGTTCCACTCTGTCGAGACCGCAGTGATACTCGTTCATCCTCCTCGTCGAAGCTCAGTCGATGTTGTGTTGGGGGCTGCAAGCCTCCTGTACCGCCATAGTCTATTTCTGCCGTCTTGAACGCAGGCACACTTTCCCCTTGATCATATGCACGGTTGAAATAGCCTGGCGTGGGCAGGGGTCGACCAGTATCTTGGCCGGATGAGGCGGGTGGAGATCCAACATCCCCGCCATATGTTAAAGTACCGCCAAATCCACCTCCTAGCATTCCCAAGTCTACACCAGCAAAATCGCTGTCGCTGCTGTGGCCTTGCTCTTCGGGGTGAGTATGTAACGTCTTTGTTGACAACGAGTTGATAGGAGCGGGCTCTGGGGAGGGATCTGGCATAGCAGGCATGTCCGTATATCCGAAGCCGACACTGAACCGCTGTTCGTCGAGCTCAGCTTGTCGCATAGCCATCAAACCAGCCTCTCCATATGCGTCGTCGTCATCTTCTTCAGGCTCATAAGCGGTCTGACCAGTTCGCGTCGATGTCGTTCGGCTGGCATTGTTAGGAATTGTAGTGGCACCTGAGTCAAAACGTTGCAATCGCTGGCCATGAAGATCGTTGTCATATTGACCATTCTCAGGCTCAGGAAGGGGACGGTAGCCTTGTCCAGAACCGCCCAATTCTAGCTCCAACTCTTGCATAAGGTTGTCACTCGTAATGCGCTCATGTCCGGCACTCCAGGTAAGCTCATCGTCGACAGGACGACTCGGCAAAGGTGCATTTGTTGGGTGCCGTTGCAGTCCGGGTGATGTTGATCCAGGGTTCGCGGGCGATCCGATAGGTGAGGCCTGTGAATTTGAACGGGATCCTCTATTGTAGAGTGAATTATGCTCATTCGGGGAGTAATATGGCCCGACTGGCATCTGCGTCGCGGTAGGATATGGAGGCTGCGAAGCACTCGAGAAAGATCCTCCCCCATTAGACAATTGGCCTGGGTATTGGCTATAAGACTGGTCATATGCCGAGGTCTGTGCTGCGCCAGGCGAGGCATTGAGTGAGGGGCTCCGCAATGGCTGTTCAAACCCGGATGATAAAGCAGGAGAAGCCGCCGATTGCGGGTAACTTCCTGTAGATTGATTGAAGCTAGGGGATGTTTGTGAGCCATATGACTGGCCATATGTGTTGTATCCTTGGTAAGAAGCTTGTCGTTGTGGGACATTGGTGCTTGCATAAGCAGAGGGGTCGTAAGCCTGCGGTGTGTAGGAGCTGGCATTCGAAGCATAACGCGAGGGAGGCTGATGCTGAGGCTGATTACGGTATGGTAGAGCGTTGGTGGATGTCGACCGCGAGAAGCCTGAAGTTTGCGCAAAACTTTGAGGATTGTATGAGTATGTCGGCGTGGGGGGCACATCTTGGTACTGGTGCTGATAGCCCGACAGCGCGTTGTTCGTGGAACCGTAGCCTGGCCGGGCCGCCGCATTGTTATTCATGAAGAGCTCATCCTCTTCAGAGCCGCCAAAGGCAGGAGATCGGTTGGTGGGTGGTTGAATATAAGCGGTATCGTCTCCGCCGTTGAAGCTAGCTCGGCGTCCAATATCGTCGTAGGATGAGTGCGGCTGTTGCTGTTGTTGTTGTTGCTGCTGCTGTTGCTGGTACTCTTGGCCGCGGCCGGCGACCGGATACTGCACAGGAGGCACATGGCCATATCTTCGCTGGTCGTCGCCGCGAAAAGACATGGCGGCAGGTGACTGTTGTTGGAAGTAGTTGTGACGAGGGAAGCGGGAATGGTCGTAAGAACAAATGCGAGTGCCGGTTGGGCTTGGCGGTTCGGGCGTCTACCTCGTATAGGACGGCGAGGGTTGAAGAGCGTGGGCGGGTCGCATTGAGAGGTCGAGGACGTCGACGATGGGTACAATAATGGATTGCGAGTGCTGAAGACGACGCTGTCGCCAACAGAGTAAGATGCAAAAAAAAGAGCGACGGATTTGTTGTGCGCAAAAACAAATCGAGGCGGTCGGGTCGGGTTCGAGTCAATGAGCTCAGCGGAGAAAATGGATCTTGATTCGGAGATGGATGTGGATGGACTGGACTGGATTATGTGTGATGGGCGGACTCGAGAGCGGCGGGCGCGGAATTGGGATTGGATTGTCTGAGCGAGACAGACGAGAGGGAGAAGCGAAACTAAAGCGAAAGCCCCTCTTACTCAGACAGTGACAGGACAGGACAGGACAGATAGCGTAAGTCTGGTCTGGTCTAGGCAAACAGGGTCCTGAGTCCTCCACTTGAAGTATCTGTCTGTTTGTCGGGTCCTAAATTTGGGTCTGAGCTAGGTAGAGAACAATAGAGCCTTGCGTCCTGCGGTGTGAGACGGACTGGACGGTTTCGGTCTGTCTGGTTGGACTCCAGAGATGACGGGAAGAAAAGGACAATTATCGTATCAACAAGAACAATAAATCAGTCTCGTCCTCAGCGTCAGAATTTGGTTGGTGCAAAGGCAGGGTTCAGCGAGTGACGGGGAAATAATAAGGCAAGTGATTAACCCAAGAGAAGGGGACTGTATCCGACGGAGCATGCAGGCGTAAGGTAGGTGAGATTGGAATAACCTAAACTAATTAGACGTCACTGAAGATCAATCAGGCTCCGAAGTTTCCCCATGTCATTAATGTCCATCCATCCATCCAACCCATCCCATCCCATCCCAACCATTCATGGACTATCCTCGGGAACGCCTTGAGTTGATGTTACAGTATAAGCCACAGTCAATGATACAAAAGTTAAATAGTCTCAACGGTCAAGAAGCGTATGCCTTGTTATACTGAATCGCAAATATTCATTGCCCAGGTACAAACACACTCCACAGTTAATTATCGCCTGGGGAACCCTGGGGTTTTAGAACTCGGTCTTTGGCCATTAAAAGTACCTTGTTATTCGAATTTACCCATGAGGCTTGATGGTGCGACCACATCATAGGTAGTCTGGGTCACGGGCTCGTGCTCAGGGTCATGACCTGGGGTTTTGGTGTTAGTGGCCGAGGATGTTTTACATACTTGATACAGAGTTACAAACGTTCTTCTTTGGTTGCGGCGGTGCAAAACACAACATTTCTGAGCCATGATTGTATCGCGTTCCATCTCAAGTTCAATGTGGGGGTCAAGAGACGTGAAGTTACTGGGCGGCCTCGCTGTCAGATTATCGGGATACTTCCAACGTACGTCACGGATGGCGCAATAAGGATGTTGTCTCCCGGCTCTTCGTATTCGACAATAACTCTCACCTCGGTATGAGAATACTATTGGCCAAGGAATGCGTGTCTGAATTTGGACCTGAAATCCGAATTCAACACGGTACTAGGTATGTAATGAGGTAGCCCAGTACTACTTTGTTTGTACTCGTCCAAGGCTGTTAAAACTGAATCTTTGTTTATGCTTTGTCTATTGTTAAGTCTGGCATCTACCCGAGAGTCTCTAATAAAAGCAGCAACGGCTGATGAACCTTAATTCAATTTGGTAAACACATGTGAATGAATGAATGAATGAATGATTCTACCCCGTGGTTATGACTCCCCTGCTAATCGCAATATTCCAAGACATGCTCCCATCAACAAAAACGATAGGGCTGATTTATGGTGACATTCCTATGATGAGTGTCCTACTCATCTGACTGCATGTGCTAGGTTTCGGCATGTCGACTCGATGTGTTACGGCCAGACCGAAGCATGTCAGCCGCCTAAAGCCACAGCCCTACAAGACAGTTCAAGTTGCTTTGGACAAACCCTGTATCGCATCTTGTGTCTTTTACCATGAGGACCCTGAAATTGGGCTGCTACCTACCTCGGAGATCCAGATACCCAACCGAGCTAACTTCATCTCACTCAATCCACAGCACCCATGCTGAGTCTGCTTGGCATTCACTAACACAAGTTCTCTCCACTTATAGAGAGCGTTTTGTTCAAGAACACAGCCATGGCCAGCAGTAATTGGGCGCACCGTATACCCGTTATAATTACCGAAGCTGCAGGCTGACTTGCCAAACACTTTACGCATGCCTATGAACAAGCCAAGCAGTGAACGTGGTAACACAACTGTCAGGTCATGAGTGTTTGAAGTTGCTAGGCTGACTCCATCTCAATGGTAATATATGTTGTTTTAAAGCTTGAAAGGACCGATAGAAAGCTCTCACTTCTAGTGTATGCAAGAAACTGGCTTGTTCTTTTATATCGTGCTCATTCGAACTTCAACTCTCAAGTCGGGATAACCCTATGAATCACGGCGACGGGCTTCGGCATCTGCCCCACTATTTACGGCTCCGTTCGGGCAGTCCGGAGACGGAGTCGGAACTCAATTGCTGGGGTCGTCTTGTTTTTGTTATAATAAGGCTGTTGAATCGTTAGTCAAGATATCTTAAGATTTAACATGAGAACAACATTGCGACCAGACGTAATGATTATTTCTGACTGTAAAACTGATAGAAATGTTTCGAAATGTAAGCTTAAGTCTCAGCTGGCGGGTCTGGCCTCTGAATTGTGGGGGTGGAAGGGGAGCGTGGGGTTTCACCTCTCACCTCTGAATCAACTGAATCAACCTCACTTATTGATTCACTACAACTCTTCGAAACTTACTCCAAACTCATGAATCGTTACAATGACAGGTGACACACACCGCAAGATCTGTCAACCCCTCCACCCCGCCATTCGTGACCGCCTGGATCCCCAATACGTCACCTATCATGATGCACATCTACAGTATATCGAGAGAGACGAAATCAAAGATTGGGATGGCTCAACACGTACTAAGAAGACTTCTCTTCCTCCAGGAGGGACCAAACCTATTCTCGTAGGAAGCATCAGCGATTATGACGTTGGTAGATTCCGAGTGAGAGTTTACACACCAACGGGTCAGTGTGATGAACGAGGCTGGCCTGTCCTCGTTTGGTTTCACGGCGGTGGCTGGGCAGTTGGAGGACTTAACAATGGCACAGATCTTTGCTGCTGGGCCTGTGAGAGTATGTGTTTCTTTGCTTGTGCCTGATCGTACGATGCTTACACAAAAACCAGGAGCTCGGTGTATAGTTGTCAGCATTGACTATGGATTGGCCCCTGAAAACCCATTCCCAGCTGCAGTCGAGGATGCGATTGACGCCGTGAGATGGGTCGCATCTTGTCCAGCTGAACTACAAAAGATCGACACCTCTCGCATTTCCATCAGCGGGACATCAGCTGGTGCTAATTTGGCGATTGTCGCTGCATTATCCGCATCGAACCCAGAAGTCCCTTTGCCGACAGCTCAACCGTCACTTCCAAATACTATAACACACCCTCCGATATCATTGGCCTTATTCATACCGGTTGTTGACAATACTGCCACAGCTGAAGGTGTATGGAAGCCTAATGCCGAGACTGCACCATGGCTTACACCTGCGCGAATGGAGTGGTATCGTAAGCTTTACTTCACTCAAGATGATCATCGCTCTCGATGGGACGCAAGCCCTAACCTGGCCCCCGAAGCTCTCTTGAGTAAACTTCCAAAGACTTGGATTGCTGTTGCAGAGATGGATATTCTCGCACCAGAGGCAGTGGCTTTTGGAAACCAGTTGAGGGGGTTGGGAGTCGATGTGGAAACGTTACTGGTGAAAGGTGGAACACACTCTATTCTTTCTCTTCATGGTGTGATTGATAGGGGATATAGTATGATAGAAGATGCTGTCAAACACTTACAGGTGACTTTTGGCACGGGTTAAGATACGAATGCAGCTGGAATATGCTTCTTAAACTACTCGGAGACAATAGGGACTATTTATAAGATCCATATAATTCACTATCAACAGTGCATTCAATCAACATTTGTGCCACCCTATCAATGCCTACAGTCTTCCCTATACATATCCCAGTGATTGTTTCCGATACTCGTTCTGATACTCCCCCATATATACCATCCCGAACCAGGCCTAAACTGCAACAGCTTCGCTCGTGGGTGTCTTTCGGTCTGAATCCTCCACTGACTCTTCACTAACCATCGCCTTGTTTTTGCGGTTGCGGAAGCCCCAAATGCCCTTGAGACCACCATCATCCAGCTCCAACAGCTCCCTCATGCATAAGGCTGGATGGAATATATTGAGAATGGCCACAGCAACAACAATCAAGATGCCCTCAAACCCAACAAACATATACTGATGACCCATGAGGGGCCCCTTCCAGCCTCCAGACAATTCTGCAACTCGAAAGGCGCTTCTCCAAAGAATGCAAAATGCAGATAGTGATAGAGCGCAGAGAAAAGCTTTGAACGGACGAGAATTGCGGACCTTGACGATTTCAGGGCGCTGATCAAAGGCTGCTCCACCAAGGACACGCTGGCGACGAATAGTTCGAATGGCAAAGTCGACTGAGCAAGCAATAAAGGTGAGAATCGTGACGACCTGAAAGGCGAGTCCTGCTATCATGATGTTTGTGCCTAGGTCGGCGCTTTTGTACTGTTGAGAAGCAACGGAGGCCATACCACCCCCAAGAGCTTGAAGGACTAGGGAGACAACATCGCAAGGGATGAACTAAAGAGTCAGCATATTAGTATCCAAGCTCGATGTTATCTACCCGAGGATGACTTACAAATCTAGTATAGTACTCAGGAGGCAACCGTGAGTTCTCTGGTCCGAAAGCTGATACAATCCTGCGAAGACAGAGATAAATAGAAGCAGCCATAAAGGCTGGACCCATGGTCAAGCAACAAATCTGCGTAAGAAAAGCATTCATATCGAAGCGGTTGTACCAACTCGCGATACGTCCACTGTATCCAATAATCTCGCAGAGAAGACCGAGGACCATGGCGACACTGAAAGCAGTACCTCTGCGGGTGAAAATCCAAGTGACAATGAAACCAATCAACGACGCTGTAAATATCGCAAGAAATGCAGCATTTGGTGCAAGATCAATGCGATAGAGGTAGTAGCCAGTATCGTCTAC
The DNA here is from genome assembly GCF_020744475.1 of Fusarium redolens. Lineage (NCBI taxonomy): Eukaryota > Fungi > Ascomycota > Sordariomycetes > Hypocreales > Nectriaceae > Fusarium > Fusarium redolens. Next base: position 1,002,987 of record NW_025763666.1, on the reverse strand, counting down.
ACATCCTTCAGCTTCAGGATTTTTAAGACAGAAGAAGGGCATGTAAGGAGCTTGTGTCCCGTTAAGGGAAACCGGCGAGCTTGGCTGCATGATGGGAAAGGATAACAGGGCAAGGCATTAAGTGTGTCCGGTGTTTAAAGAAAAAGGATGAGAAGACAAGTAGCCATATATATTACTTCGCCATGCCACTACGCTCCCGTATTTCAGCTTCAACGCGAGTGGCCCATTCGCTCTGACCATATACAAACAACCTTAAAATAGCCATAATCTATAAGAAAAGTACCCGGATAAGGGCTACAGAAGGAGGTTCAGGATTCGATAATGATATCGGAGTTCATCTCCGTCGTATTTCGTGTTTCGCGAAGCTTGCGGTTAGTCACTGATCTGTTTTATCATCCCCGTCGGCCCTTGGGATCCGAGAAACGTCATGCACTGCCATTTTGATTGCGAGAACATAGAAAAGTAGTCCTATGAAGAGATATTATTGATTGACTCCAGTTCAGCCTCAATGATATAGTTGAAGGATCAAAGGAGCCTTGCATATGGCCCACTCACACTTCCTCGCACCATCATCCTATTCTGGCTGCCTATCAGATTAGAACTCTTGCTGCTGTGCCTCTTTAAAACCGAAAGTGATCAATATGGCACAAGAAATATTCTCCACTTGACATATATTCCATACTACTGTGGTCCCCCGGTAGCTTGATATGCGCAAGTTTGGACTATGTATATTGCGAAAAGCTGGGCTCTCTCAAACCCAAGAGATTGTAACGTGCGTGTACTGCTCGAGATGTATTGCTGTCCCTTCTGTAACAAATAAAAAGAATAAGCATTATTTCTGAATCGTCGATCAAAGACATGACTGAGTCCAACTCTTCCCCTATTGCGCTTCCACTTAACCACCTACTTCTTCTTTTTCTTTTCTGCAGAACTGTCTCTTCTAGGACTCTCCTCCACGTTGGTTCCACTGGCGCCGCTCTTGGTCACGATGCCGCCAGCAGCCTTACTCGCACCGACACTGATACCACGACCTTCTCGCATATCCAGGCTGATATTGCTTCCGACACTTCCGCTGCGCTTAACACCAGCCTTTACTCTAGCCGCTACTGGGGAATCCAGTCCACTTTCAGGCGAATCTCTTCCCGCAGCACCCTTAAACAGCTCAGGGGTGGCTGGTCGGTCGCCTGCAGGTATTTCACCAGAGTATTTCACTTTGTGTCGTGTCGTGTTCTTGGGAGAAGGAATTCCAGAGGCCTGCTCTCGTGCTCTGTGTGGCTGGGGTTGCGGTGCAAGTTGGACACCATTGGCTCCCTCAAGACTTGGCGTAAGTGTCGAAGATTCGCTCTCGCTACCGTGGTGAGCATGCCCAAATGCATAACCTGAACCCAAAAGACTCTCCTGCCGGCTGACATAGTAACGATCATATTCCTCCTTTGTATGCTCGGCATCAGTGAAACTATCGAGCGCATCAAACACGTGCTGGAAAACCTGCGTATCGACATCTCGAGCCCAGAGAAAGTCAAGATGTTCATAGTGAGGAATCTCAGTTGCCACAGTTTGAGGAGGTAGTTCCTTGAGCATAACCTTGATGTCCACCAGGGAATCGCTTCCGCCGTAAACCAGAACGATTGGTGTTTTGATGTTTCGAGTCGGGTACTTGGCAACCTTGGAGTATTTGCTGTTTGTAGTGACACTGATCGGTTGATGAACGTCATCGTCATACATCTGGAAGCATTTGTTTCGAATGATCTGAAACCAGTGAACCACACTCTTGGTGCTCGTAAAAGAGTACAGATGTGGGTAAGCAGCCAACTTCTGACTTGCGGAGATATTGAGTGTTTGCCAGTTGAACAAGAATGAAAGCCCCACATCAATGAGTTTGCTAAAGATAGGCGGGTATAAGATGGTCTCCCACATAGTGGCGGAACTGAGAATCGAACGTCGACCAAACAAAAGGAACAAAACAGAGGGCGATGCCGTCACGAGCGCGTCGACAATTCCACTAGATAAGCCGGCAGGCGCCATAGCAGGCGCGAGAGCGATGAAGACATTGATCTGGTTGTTGAGCTTGGGATGGATGGCTAAGCTAGCAAAAGCCTGAGCTGTACCTTGCGAAAAGCCGATGTACGAGAGACTCTCCTGCTGGGTCGTATCAAGGATATAGCTGATGCTGTCTGGAATGTCATGAAAGGCGAATTCGTCGATAGAAAAGTCCCAGAAGGCGTTGGAGGTTGGCGATTGATTAATTGACTTTTTGGAGTACTTGTTACCCCGGTTATTTCCAAACTGTACAAATGTTAGTCAATAGACGTAGGTTGCGTAACGAGGGCAAACTTACCCAGACGTCGTAACCTCTCTCGACCAGCTCGAATGGTAAACATCGTTGCTCATCTGTGAGAGCAACCCAGACCTCTGAATTCATAAGAAGACCATGGTGCATGTATATGACCTTCTTTTTCAAACTCGTCGGGCCGTAGTTAACTTTCTGTCCTTCTTCACCCTTCCTCCACTGCAGACGATGAAGACCTAAAAGATATCCATCCTTGGTCTGGGCGATATGTTCTTCTGCTTCGTAGCCCCAAATGCGACACAGCTCAACGAAGTCAGGCGCGTCTCGTACCTTGGTGGATATCGCTATACGATGTTAGTCCGAATTTCATAGAGACAGCCAAAATGCCAACTTTTTCGTTTACTCTCTGCTCGTCGCCTCGCAGGCGCAGAAAATCTATTGAAGAGTCGTCTTGAAGCTCTATAGAAAAGCGTAACAAGAAATGGGGCTGCATTGTTATTGTTAGTATGACCCCTACACCGCTCAGAAAGGGACTGCGACTCACGCAAAGCCAACGTCAAGACTCGAATGATTGCCTCGAGACCGACGAGGATAAATGATCCCACGAGAGCTAGATACTCGTGACTATAAGACAAGAGGTTAGTAAAGCCGGCGCATGGTAGAGATGAAAATGTGGATGAACGCCACGCAGATCTTCCAAAATGCAAGGCCAAGGTAAAGATGAATAGGGGAGAAACTTACGGGCGAAGCCTTCCGATAAAGGGAATTGCCATCGCGACAATCTTTGTCTGATGATTGTCGCGATACAAGCTTATCCCAGTTTAAGCTTTTTGTTGTGGTAGGGACAAGGATCAATGAGAGAAAAAGAAAACGAGGTTGATAAGTTGAAGGTCTTGTCCAGATGGGTGATGTCAGTATTCAATGAATCACATGCAATTGGAGATAGCGATAGCTCGAGTTGAGTTAGTGCCTAGTCTACTAAGCTACAGTGAGGTAGCACTAGCACCACGAATCCATGACCTCAGAACTTTAGGCGAGTTTAACGACAGAACAAGTAACCCCGAGTCGAAACTCGGTGAAGAACAGAGAAAAATGGAGATTTTAGTAGGCCTCAAGATGTTGAAAGAGCCCAATGGCAAAAAAAAAAAAAACATGTCATATTTTCCTTCCATGATACCCATATGAAACAGTCATTACCACAAGCGAGCCACAAAAGACACTGCCACATGGCATGCGCCAATGTCAGGGTTGTGTACAAGAGGATTGGTTCTTTTATAGTGGGGCATCTACACTTGGCTAAGACACACACATAGTGAGTGAGTGAGTGATAGAACAGTTGATGAAAGCCGATGAGGATATCTTCAATTACTACAATTGCAATTGTAAACTCAACTACTATAGTACCGTAGACCCCATTCCTTTCCTTTCCTGTCCAGGCCATTATTTCACGACGCTCGCTCTCTCAAATTGCTCCAAGCTGCTCCAAAATATTTCATGCCACGCAACGCAACATTATGCCATTGCCATGTCATGCTAAACATCGCTCATCCTTCCAGAGTACAAGCTACGATATACCGTCTTTCTCTTTTCCATCTCGTCATCTTATCTTGTCCCATCCTACATCCTGCTCGTCATTACCCCCGTCTCCGTATCTACAGCTTCTATACTTCAAACTTCTTTAGCGACGCCCTCTGAGTGATGTGTTGCTCTGGTTTAGCTAGCATCAAGGCTCATCATGTGCTGACTTGACGAGTGGCATTACCAGGAGCACTAAAATAACATCCGGTGAGCGGTTCGAAGTGCGGCTCAAAGTCTTGCGTCTTCCCTAAGAAAAGGAACACCAAAAAGAAGCCGAAGATCGTCAACACTCTTACGAGTATCTCGCGCCCAAGGATAGTTGACGTCGTAGTAGTTGGGCGCCGCCAGGTAATACAAGAAGAAAGATCTTTCCAGGAAAAAGAAACGCTCCCCAATACCGGTCCGGTATTTATTTATTGTTATGAACCGAGCAGCTCCGACTTGCGGTTGCTCTTCCAAAAGTCGATGGCTTCAACAACGTCGTCTCCCTTATCGTCCTCATGTGCAAATAGAATCTGGCATCATGTTAGCATCCTGGAGAGAAATAGCCTTCTAGGTGATCAAACTTACCTCATGCGTACTACTATGAAGCATGCGAATGTTCTTGCGAGGGACAATGTGTACAGCGCCATTCTCCATATTCCGGAGCTCAATAAAGTTTGGCTCGAAAGCAAGGATCCAGGGGTAACTGAGTGCAAAGCTCTGTGGTGTACCCTCCCAGTCAATTCGCCACTCTGGCCGGGCCCTCCAGCCGTTGCGGTTAACAAAGAAGGAGAATTCCGAATAGTTAAGCAAGAATTCTCCATTAAGTCGTTCAATGTGGATTGGTCTAACTCCTTCTTTGCGAGCCACGAAGTCAAGTGACGTATCAGCCTGATCGAGCAATGATTGTGTTTCGAGGGTTTCGAGGGAAACAACCTCGAAACCTCGAGCGCAGGCAACGCATAGTTTGGACTTGAGGAAGTGAACGGACGAAGATTCAGTAGGGATGTAGAACTCCTTGAACGGCTTGAGTTCATCATGGCCACCACTCATGAATTTACCAATACCCTTCTGCTTCTTGGCCTTGGTCATGGCATCATTAGGCTCAAAGACCTTGATCGTAGTAGATAGGGCAGACGACTTGACGCAGCAGACCAGATGCCTGCCCAGGCAGATGCCCGTTTTGAAGAAACTGCAATGGTTCTGGATCTTTTTAGGCCTCCTAGATAATGCGGGCTCATCAGGGTTGAGGGCAGAAACTGGGTAAGACTGGAGTGTTTTGTTAGACAAGACCAGCAGTAATTGGTACTCTTCCAGAATATCAATCTGAGTAACGCTTGCAGTCTCCAATACCCTACGGGGCACTTGATCCTTCACCTTGCGGTCTGACAGGTAAACACCATTGTCAGTACCGTACAAGAGCTTACGGCCACCATCTGTCATGATATTAGCGAATAAACCGGACAAAGCAAAAATGACTTACCAAATGGCGTAACACAGTTGACACGGTTGGTACCAGCAAAGAATTTGCTTGAGATGACCGTTGTATTGAAGAAGTCTGCACGGGATCGAAGGCGTTCCTGTGCAGTATGAATAAACTCAAGCCACTTTTGACGAGCGGCTTGGTTAGATGCATAAAGCGTCAGCTCATAGCCTGCTTTACCCAGATGCCGGAACGTAATCGGCCAGCCTTCCTTTCTCGCTGGGTCGTTAGCGTTGTTCCGGATCGAAGGAATCAAGCTTGACGAGGTACGCTTCATATTGCCATCCTTGGGAATGACTTCGTCCATTTCCCTGATTGCGAGAAGTTCCAGAGGAATGGGTCGTCGGTATGCCTTGATCTCTTCACTCTTGCCAGTCTGCTTTATGCGAACAAGAAGAACGGCGTGATCGAAGAGGAAGGCCGTAATTTCTGCAGGGTCCGTAGGTGACTTCTTGAACTGGCATTTGAAGACCATTTCACGTCCCTCTTCAGTGAGTCGAAGATCAACCCTCTCATTAGGCCTGAAACGAAGCTGCTCATGAAGCCTCCTGAGGTTGAATCGGTTTTCAGCCTTTCCGGACTCGGCGTTGACTCTGCCTAGAATATCTCGAATCATAACCAGGACTTTAGGAATGTCCTCCTTGTCAGGGTTACCGTCTTCCGTGTATTTCAAGACGTTCTCCAAAAGTAGGGGATATCGTGCCAGACGGGTCGTAGGCTTGGTCAAATAACCGTTCAACTCCAGTTTTCTCGATTCCTTGCGCCTTTCAATTTCATCCACAAACTTGCCGAAGTATGGGTTGACCGATCTTTCGTTCTCGAATTCGAACTTTCCTTCCAACTGCTTCGAACCGTACAGAATGAAGGGCTCGAATTGAGGGACATATTCAAGGAAAATGTCACCGATATTGTGAACAATAGGTTCCTTTTGTTGTCGAGTCGTTAAACCAGACGCAAACCGGGAGCTGACAGTATGAATACTGGGGTGGTCGATAATGTTGCTGAATATGGTCTTGACGACCTTTTCGCGGCGCTGAACAGGCACTGGCGAGGCCTTTGATCGTAGAGGCAAAATCCAGAAGTCTCGTAAATATTCCAAATCCTTAACGAAATCTCGTTCTGTATAACAGATCTCTGAAATAACTTCCTGCCTCTTCTTCTCCCGCTCATCTACCTTCTCAGCAACTTCCTTGGGAACCGAGTTAATCCAGAGTTTCTGTTCGTCTGTCTGATCGACTTCGTCATCGACAGCATTGACAGCATCCTCCTTCCGTAGTCCAGGGTTGATCTTAAGGTTGAGTCTCGAGACTTGCTCCAGTCTTCGAGGGCAGGCAATTGAATAACAAAGTTGATCCCTGGTACAAGTTGGAGAATAACATTCGGAAAGCAGGACGAAGACACCATTCACTGCAGGCTTATCTTCTGGCTCGTCCATCAATGTCTCCCTGAACTGGTACATTTCCGACTGGGAGTCTCGTAGACGGTGCTCGTAAGTGACATCGTGGAAAAACTTCTGGGCATCCAGAGCTCGGCCAAGAAGGAGGGCAAGATTACGATCCGTTGTCCTAATAATATATGACAAGACATCGACCGCCTCAGAACCGCTGAAAGCATTCTTGTATGTCAGTTCGTTCTTTGTCCGGTCACCAACAATGATCTTGCGACGGAAGCACTCTCCGACTCGAGACAGTAGGGCGGGATACACGAGGGGTGGTCGAATCTTCGTCGCGGTCGGGGGGCGCTCGCTCTCGATCGACTTGCTTCTGGTTGGTCGCTGGACCAAAGTAGAAGCATCAGACTCGGAAGGGGTGATGGTTGGTGCCACGGTAGAGGCCATCGACATTGTCCTACTATGATCGCCAGCACCATTGGACGAAACCATGCTAGAGGTTCGGGTCTGTGCTCCTGGAGCGTGAGGCATCGAATTAGGATAACCGTTAGTGGCCGGCAGCTCTGTAGGTGCTCGTCGGTTAGGGATGACTCGGCCGCTCATGGTCTGATGGGCGTCCATGCTCTGGGGTTGGTAATTGCCAGTCAGCGACATGGTGCGGTCTTCATGACGTTCCGGCACAACTCGCCCTTGAGCGGTCGTCCTCGCCGAATTCTGCTGCGCGTACGGGGCTTGTCGAAGGTGGTTTGCTGGTGCTTGCTGATAGGCGCTAGGAGGAGGGTGATACATTGGCTGGCGAGGAGCAGAAGCGAGTGACTGCGAGCGATAAGGGTCATTGTTCATTGCAGGTGCCGGTCCTCCTTGATAAAATCGCTGAGCGGGAGTCCTTGCACCAGGAGCTTGTGGAGGCGGCGGACCCCTTTGGTCCATTCGCGGAGGTGGAGGTCCTCCAGGGCCAGGATATGGACGCCGTGCCTGATGTTGTTGTTGTTGCTGCTGCATGTAATGAGGTGGCATTTGACCACCAGATGCCGAGCGTTGACTAGGATAGTAGCCATTCCCCATCATGCTATTGCTATCCATTGTTCGAGTCCTGCCAGCTCCTGGGTCTCCATAATGTCCTGGAGGAGCACGAGGCGGTGGCTGCCGTTGCATACCAGAGGACATTGAAGACATAGTCTGAGTGCGACCGGGATCCATCATGGATGGAGGCATCGAGGAGGACGAAGTCATTGTTTGAGATCGACCAGGAGGCGGAGCCGCACCGAAGATGTTGGAGAATGCAGCATCTCGTTGACCGTAATTGTTGTCGTCGCCGTAGCCCCTTTGCGGCTGCCGTTGAGGAGCTCCTCGAGGATCGTAACCGTAGTTCGACATGATAAATGAAACTTGATTGAGAGCATGTCAGGAGAGTTTCCAAGAAAGGGGTGGTACCTAGGGATGGGAGTTGCATTACCAGTAGGGTTGTGAGCGCCAAAGGCTAAAAGCTCGTTATCAGGCGTATCAACAGCCGACTTCGACGGATGCGCCGCCGTCAGTCGACGCCAATACTGTGCGTCCCCTTAAGCTTAAGATAAACGTTGAGGAAGATGCGTGAGCGATAACCTTCCGTTATATACTGGCGCAGCGAATTCCCTCACAGGGTAGCGGTCGTCGTTACAGTGGGTGAGATGAAGAGGGATCTCGGGGGTGACTTCTACTCAAGCAAAGTGTCGTCGGAATTTGCAAATTTGGGCTCGAGGGGGCCGTCGGACAAGGCGGCCGGTTGAGCAAAATGGCAAACGTCTCGCCTTGGGCCGGAGCTCGTCGACCGATCGAGTATGCGGAGGGACGACAATAAGGAATGTGATCGCAGACAATGGGCGGTCGCCGTCTCGAGAGGGTTTTTCTGGGGGGTGGCCCTCTGGTGATGGACTTTGGAGGGAGTTGCAGTTGCAGGTTCACGATCCAGGCCAGGCACCCGACTCGTCGCAGGTAAAGAGGTAAAGGCAATTCAAGCCAATGGAATCCACGTTCAGGTACTGAATGGAACAGAACAGGACAGGCCAGGGAGTCTTGGAGCCAACGACGGACACGCCAGTGCTAGATCCACCACAAGTCCACCCGTCTGATGGCGGCCTCTGCGCTTTTGGGGGGTCAAGATGAATGTGGTAACGGGGGGCGGGCAATGTGGGCGCGCCGTAGTGGACGGGCTATGGGCAGTTAAATTATTTAGTACACGTTCAGGGGATGAATATACTGGGGTATAAAGTTGCAGTGTAAGAGCATGGATCTTTGGCGTTGCGCCGTGGATACGAAAAAGAGAGGGGAGAAGTTATTCAGGAGCAGGTTAAAATAGCAATTTATCTTTAGTTAGTACTAAAATCGGTGCCTTGTTTCAAGGCGTCAACTCGAGTTGTTACAGTGAAGTTGAGCCTCTTTGTTTGTGTATCGTAGTCCGACCTAAAGCTGGTCGCCTAACTGTAGTGTTGACGCTCCAGCCCGATACCTGGAACAGATACTGGTACAGCTGTGGTTACTGGTGCCTCATTTATGTAGCAAGCACATGTCATATCTCCTCTGTCGTCGCTCAATTGTGCCCGTGTACTCGTTTACTCGTTGCACAGGATCTTTGTTCGTAATGGACCCTTTGTGGTGAGTCGAATTCAATTCAAAGGTTAATTGATACAGTGGTTGCCATAGACGGGAGTTACGGCAATTAAACCTCCTGTTGAGTCTGGAGGGGCACAAGGGGCACGCTAGTGGCCGTTGATTCTTACTTCTAACATTAACCTGCATCCTTTGATTATGCAGTGGGTGTTTGCTGATTGCTATTGTTTGTCGTTTGTCATGGCTGAACTCGAGCAATTTTACTGACGAGAGTTGCCGAGAACAATATCAGCAGATAGGCATCTCCATGCTGTCCTTGGCTTTGATTGCATCCAATTCTTCTGTGACTGGAGCTGTGGAATCAAATGCCGCCAAAGACCAGGTATTGTCGGCTGTCTCGGCCTTTCAGTCTTGGTCAATGATACAGGGCAACGCTCACTAATACTAAGGCAGCTTCGAAGGGATAGCTAATCTCGACTTTAAGCGTCGAATAAGGTTCAAGGAGAACAATCATAACGACCTACCTAGACAAAGAAAAAACTTGGAAACCATCCATATGGGCTCCCTCCCCAAGTGGAGGACGATAAAGTCAGGAATACCTAAGAAGCCCGTTATTTCCCATTATTAGCAGGTACTTTAATTATTTGACAACCTTATTTATTTATGGAATCACGAGTCAAGTCGACCAGGTAGAGGTACATATACAAGAATAGTAAGAAGTTTATTATCTTTACCTTATTATAGAATCTTAAGTAGGTATATTTCTTGATATTGATTGGAGGGTATTTTGCTTTGTGCATCGTCTCGAGTCCTGAATTCTTCGAGACTGGATGGCTGATTCAGTCACGTGATGGGACGAAAGCCACTCGCTTGTCATTGGTCAAATTAACCCGTTCTAATGTGGCTTTCCACATCAGCTTCCAACTCCTCTGGTAGCCTTGGCCAGTAGCAGGCTACATCATCATCAAGCTATCAACGTCAACTCTCACGTCGCCCATTGACACTAGAGCTCGCCAACGGCTTCATATCCTCACCATGGCAGAATCAGAGCTCGCCCCCAAGTTTGCCCCCTTTATTGGGATGGTGAGTATCCCCGCGCTGGCCTTTCTGTTGGCCTGAAACTAGGGGTGGACGCGAATGCTGATGCTGCGAGTTTGTAGGCCGGAATTGCAGCTGCAATGATCTTCGGATGTACGATATTTCCTCCCTCTTTACACGATGCGATATGACCCAGATCGAATACTGAACGACTCCGATAGGTATTGGTGCTGCTTATGGCACAGCCAAGTCTGGCATCGGCATTGCTGGTGTCGGTACATTTAGACCAGACCTCATTATGAAGGTACAACTGTCCTCCAGCTCAATCAAGGCCATCGCTGACGCCTGCCGCAGTGTCTGATTCCCGTCGTCATGTCCGGTATTATTGCCGTTTACTCGCTCGTCATCTCCGTCCTCATCGCTGAGGATCTCGACCCTGGCAAGAACTACAGCTTGTTTTCGTACGTCGACGCAAAGTCTCATCAACGAAAATGAACACTAACAATATCAGGGGTTTCCTGCATCTCGGATGTGGCATTGCAGTCGGCATGACTGGTCTTGCCGCTGGCTACTGCATCGGAATTGTCGGCGACACTGGCGTTCGTGCTTATATGGAACAGTCTAGGATCTTTGTTGGCATGGTCCTGATTCTTATCTTCGGTGAAGTTCTTGGCCTCTATGGGTACGTCATTGATGAACTTGCATTGTGTTTCACTTATGCTAACTATCATATAGACTTATTGTTGCTCTTCTCCTGAACAGCAAGAGCAAGGGTTAAACAAGCCTTAGTCAAACAACAATCTAACACCTATTCTGTCGACCCTTCATCGAGTGGTCGACGTGTACGTCGGGGGAGGTTTTGAGCTGCCGTCGAGTTACGGAGGCATACAATTATATGTACATCGGGCATGGCGTTATTGGACGTGTATCATATCTTTTGCAAACAGGTAGAGAAATGGCGGAGAAGTTGACCGTATCTAGCTTCGATTATAATCACAAAGTCTATGCTAACACGATGTCTCCAAAGTATTGACACAAAATGTCTCAAGGAAGTTTGAATATTCATCCCATTTGAGGGGTAAGCTACCTAATACCAGTCCACGGTCACCAAACCCTATGCTACCCTACGTTTGAAAACGAGTGACAGAAGAGAAGAATATACTCACGACGACCATTTCATGCCATCGATCGGAGTGCAGTTGACAATTTGAGAACCCCAACTCACATGCCATGCCTCATCCTGACAACCCAATCTAGATCATCAAACGCCATGAGAATGCAACAATGGCGTTTCAGCCAACGTAAATGACATAACAATAGCGAACCAGCGCAATAGAGATGCAAGAAAACACGAAAGGCAGAGATCAACAGAGGAAAATCATAGCAAGCGTCGTCCTCCAATGCGACGTAGGAGCTTCTTTCGGCTCCCAGCCTCCACCTCACGCCTGTATGGATTTGTCGGAGTCCAGTTTCGCTGCCGGTCATCCGAGTCCCTCATTCGAGCTACTTCAACTTTAGCGGCTGCAACATAACACTCGACAAGCTTGTTTTCTAACTTACCTAAGAACCAGTCCCACTGGCGATCTTCTCGCAGAAGAATATCATCCCCTGACTCTCGTGCAAGTCGCTCTGTGCGGGCACGCGCAGCAGCCACCTCGCCAACCAGATAGGGATCCTCCAACGGCCTGGTTATGTATCGCTCTTGTTCTTGCTCGCTAACATCGGTCATGACTCGACGAAGGCTGTCTACAGGATCTCGCTGAGCAGTCAACCGCCGGTTCGCGACATTCTGGTAGTGCCGGGCGGCGGGGTTGCTAGAGACGGAGGACCATGTCGCGATACGAAAGTTGTTCAAGTTCGGTTGGGATCGCAGAGGAAGAGCAGGTACTGGAGGCAGGCCGATCGTCTGCTGGCGTGGAGTTGAGGTACCGCTGCCCTGGGGAACTAAAGACCTCGCAACCGCGTGAGACCGAGCTGGAGGGGTGTATGATGGCAAAGTCTCGGGGTATGGGTTTGTTGAGTGGTATGAGGGAGCTTCCGAGACTGAGGCAACGAACAGGTCAGTAAGGCAGGTCTCGTGCCAGGTAGTGGATCTCTAGCATCGAGCTCCAGTCTGGTGTATAAGTAGAGCCGATATCCCAGCGGGATACTTGGAATAGCAAGTACTTTTGCCTACTCACCATAAGAAGGAGCAGCAGAACGGATAGAGGCTGTCTCGAAGTCGTCGTTGCTATACCGAGGGGTTGCAAGGGCGCCCGTCATGATGGCAGATTGCGGTGGAGGAAGCACAGTTGAGAGCTAAGTGGAAGAGGGCAAGCACACGACAGCTCGAGCATCAGTCCAAGAGAAGTATTGGGAATACTGAGGTTAAGTAGCGATACGAGACAGTAACAGGATCACACGGCAGGCGGCTGGGACGCTTGAACGGTCCGTGGGAAGTCAGAAGGCAAGATAAGTGAGACCTGTTAAAGTGTGCGGGAGCCAGAATTATGGCCTTTTTGACCGGTGTTAAAGGCGCCAAGCTAGGTAAGACAAGGAGGGTCAGGATGCCCAGGAGTCTGATGCACAGCCGCGGATAAACATGCATGTAGTTTCCAGGTATGCAGGAGAGGATGGTGGGAAGCAAGCAAGCGAGCGAGGTGAAGAGCCCAGCTCGGAGGAGTACAGAGTACAACAAACCTATTGGCGAGCGGAGCACTTCGGAGAAGTACCAGGTTCAACCCGAGCCAAGGTCTAGGCTGGGCAGCCGTATCGCATCGTGGCGTGGGTTTCTCTGGCGTGGAGGTTGCAAGGGGGACTGAGATGCGGGGACACGTGAGAAAAGACACGACGATGATGCTGTGGAGGACCATCGAAAGCATCATGACGCGTTCTGTTCAATGCAAGTCTTGAACAAAAGTCTCTTGCTTATGGGCACTGTTAAGAAAGCTTGTTGATGCCGCCCAGTGTGTATTCGTGTCACAAGCTCTCCTGCACAAGCTCTCTACAGCCGCCACAACTCCAACAAATGCGAATGCAGGGTGCACAAGAGGATCTAGAGGCTGCACAGTAACATCCCTAATTAGGGACAACCGTCAGCAAGCTCCCCTGAAGACATGTTCGGGCGGTTTCCTTAGTTGGCATAACGAGCTTCCATGGATGCTTCGACAAGATACGGTGATAGCGGGGTATCACGGACAGTTTTCCGGCGAGGCCTCGGAGGACATTTACCCACTGTGAATGGCGGGGTTGTTTATGCTGTGGATAATGATCGGGCTATTTGTGCAGGGGGGGAGAGTCTCTGGGGGGGGGGAGAGTCTCTGGGGGGGGGGGAGAGTCTCTGGGGCGGGGAGAGAGGCCTAAAAGTCCAGAAGTCCAGATGGCCAATGGATAAGACGGCTGGCGGGTGTTTTCTTGGCTGTGAGAAGTTCCCTGGCATAAACAGAAGTAGCAGCGTAACTGACGGAAGCCAATGTTGCACAACGGCGGTGTTGACGGTATCTGAATCCGGTTTTGTTCAAGACGGCGGTCGAGCTTGTGCCAAGTGGTGGAGCTGAATGATGTATTTGACGTCGAGCTTGCATTTCCAGGACCAAGTTTGTTTTAATTTCCGTTTCGTCTTGCCCTGTCCTTTGCAAGAATGTTGGTGCAGCTTCCATTATTTCCTTACAGTAAGGTTGCCGATCTTCCTAACCGCTGTGAACCGCGTGGTCGGGCCGGCCTATGATGCCAGACCTGGCTATTCTTTTGGGATTCTGAAAGAACGCTATCCTTGCGAAAGCTCAACACCCACCTCTTCTTCCAAGCTTCGAATAGGTTTAGCTTGGCATCCTTTCCCCACATTCGTCGAAGTCTGAAGGACCTGAAGACCTCGACGAAGTGGTGTCCTGCTCATCTTTGCTCCAAGCCATTTGATAGATGCTATAAGTCAGCCTCTTGGTGTGAAGAGTTGTTGATCAAAAGCGGGGGGCTTGCTTGATCACCAGATATGGAATTCTAAACTTGTGACTTTTGGCGCGTCTCAGATGCAGGAACAGCCCGCGGGGCATCAAAGGCCACTTTCAGATCGCATCTTATCAGTACCTAGGTAGGTTGGTATGTAGTTATTGTCCGCACCAGGTACTCATGAGGCACTATTGGATACCCCGTTTTCTCCGGTGGGAAAAGAGGAATCTATCTGCTTGCAAGCGGCTGATCCGGACCCATTTCACCGAGGTGTCAAGGCCCTCGGTTGAATTCAGTTAGTTACGGCTCATACTTCAGGGGAAGCGGCACGGTTCGCACGGAAGTGTTGAGTGGGAGTGATGAATAGCGGCCGTCGTTCCAAAGTTCAAATGTACATCTTGCTCAACCTGGCACACACACAAATCTGCAGGTTGCGCTCTGATAGTGATAGAGGGCGGTGAGTGTCTTCTGACGTGCATCGAGGTGCATGACAACCTGGGTTAGTATCGTAGCTGGAATAGAAAGGAAACGTTGAAAACAATAGATGTCGACTCTTTTCGTTCCTCGAAGTTTTTTTTTAGAATGTCAATAAAATCGATACCAGGTGACAATGAGTAAAATGGCCTTACCTATTATACAATCTTATTTCTACAAATTATTTTATACCAGAACCGTATCTTGTTATTCCAAGTCCTTGGCTTTCTTTCCTCGCGATGCGTAGGCCTTGGGCGGGATCATAGGGCTATGTTGGATGGTTGGACCCTTGAATTCGGTAGGATGAGTGGTGTCCTATTCGCAGTAGTTTACCTCTCTTTCCGAGAGGGTTGCCGGGAAAGCCCGTATCGAAACAATGCTTTCTGTGTATTTGCTGATTTGTTGATGGCGTTGCGTGACTGTTGTGGCACGAGGTGAACTTCGACAGTTAATGTCTCTCTTGCGCGATTTGTTCACGACGTCAACACGTAGAGTTAGTCCTTGGAATCCTGTTTTTGAAGTATGGGATTCTCTTGGCTTTTTGGTCAGAGTGTTGCATTTCACATAAGATAAATGGTTGATGTGAGTGGAGGTTTGCTGTAGTAGACTGCGTTCCTGCCTAAAGCGGGCTTACAATGACTGCAGCTCGACCTGCAATAGCTCCTTCCTCCCATGGTTATGATATCGCATGCATTCGGGCATGAACCCATCAATAGGTAACTTTCCAGGTCTGTACCTAATTCAGTGAGAGAAGAACACAACGAGTCCATAAGACAAGAGGGTCGATGAAATTATCCGGACAACTCGAATAAATATGTTTAACTAACGTTAGGTGGAGTTTATTCCTAAACTGTTATTATTCTGTCTCATAATTATTATCCTTCGCACACTGGCATGTCCTAAAAGCAACATCCTATCACCATCCGAGTTCTTTCAAGGGCGGCGTACCGAGATCTCGAAACAAGCTGTTTATGTGCTCTTCAAGTTAGTTGGCTGAACATAAGAAGCCGTGAACATTATTACTTCAGTTTCCGACTTTGGTTTATCACAACAAGGTGAACCAAACAATAGAATTATACTTGTTTTTGTAAGTGAATAATTTCCAGCCGTTGGGCATCTTCGAGTGGTTGAGACAAAGTGTGACAGAGGAATAACTCCTGTCAAACTTCTATATATCATGCTTCCTAAAAGAAATCTATTCGGGATTATAATCATGAATATGCTCTGCACAGCTGTTAATTGTGTACCAGTTTCAATAGGTACCAAACTACCCCTGTGTAACAAGGTAATGATCTGCTGGTTTGTATTGGATAGGTCAATACGTGATTTCAAAGCGAAATTTCACCATCGATATCTCTGCAATACGTCAATGTTCCTGGGTCCTTGAAGTTGAGTCATGGCCGACGATCCGTTTGATGCCCCACGTTGTGTCGGATTTTTTATTCACAATTTTCGAAATATAAATGGCATTTTCAGCCGCAATATTGTCAACGTCCGTCTTCCAAACTACTTACGATATTCGGTATCATTGGAAATCAAGAATCCCCAATCACTATAAATCGTCTCATCATGAGGAACTCGTCTCTCGCATATCACGATCCTGAGGTATTGGGCCCTTCACAACAAAGTAACCTTGAAAATGATACCCTGGAGCCTCGTGAGGATCAACCACTTCTACAAGCTCCTGAGGAAGATAATTGGAAACCTCCTCGTGGTTTCACCTGGATTCAGCTAGCAATAATGTCTAACGTCTTCCTCTACGGCCTCGATAGTACCATCACCGCTGCGACTTATGCCGTAATCAGCTCCGAGTTCGATGCCGCAAACACAGCTTCATGGTTAACTACATCATATCTCGTCACTAGCACGGCGTTCCAACCTCTTTACGGGAGAGTATCTGATATATTTGGGCGACGTTTGTGTTTCTTTATTTCGACAATTACGTTTGCCTTTGGATGTCTTGGATGTGGTGTTGCGAAAAACGTCATCTTTCTCAATGTCATGCGGGCATTGACTGGGTTTGGTGGTGGAGGCTTGATGACAATGGGTAAGTGTAACTCGAAAATCCTCAACTCATTGTTACTAATCTTTGAAAGCTACTATTGTAAACTCAGACATGATCCCATTTCGAAAGCGTGGCATGTACCAGGCTCTTCAGAACGGTATTTATGGCTTTGGGGCTATTTCTGGAGCTTCTTTTGGTGGCTCGATTGCCGACCATATTGGTTGGAGGTGGTGTTTTCTCTTTCAAGTTCCAATCTCAATCTTGGCACTGATCATTGGAGCTCTAGTTGTCTCTGATCAGTCTGGAGGTTTTTCGCTCGATGGCAACCTAGGTACTGTCTGGCACAGAGTCGACTTCTCTGGATCTCTTCTCCTCGTTGTAGCTATTTCAGTTCAACTTGTGGGACTTAGCCTTGGAGGAAACGAGCTTCCCTGGGGTAGTCCTTGGGTAATTGGAGCCTTGATTGGGAGTGTTTTCTTGTTTGCTCTGTTCCTACTCGTCGAGGAAAAGACGAGTGCCATCCCAGTTATTCCCCTTCGCTTGCTGCAAGGGAGGTTACCTATTGCAACGCAGTGTGCAAACGTCTGCGCAGGCATGGCTGCATATGGGGTAAGTTTCAGCGAGCTTTCCAGTTTTATTGATTCAAACTGAACCCTTCACAAGTACCTATTCATGCTTCCGCTTTTCTTTCAGGTGGTTCTGCTTGACTCAGCCACCACAGCCGGCGCTCGACTTGCAATTCCATCACTGGCGACTCCAATTGGCGGTCTTATTGCTGGTGTGGTAATGTCTCGTTGGGGCAAGCTACTTGCTCTTGTACGCACTGGAGCTCTGCTCATGGTGTTGGGCAACGGCTTGGTGACCTTGCTCCAATTTCATGATTCGAAATGGAAGTATTTTGTCTATGTCTTTCCAGCAAACCTTGGTCAAGGTATTATTTATCCGGGTATACTGTTCACTTCGCTCGCCTCATTTGATCACGCCGGTGAGTATATAATTCTCTGCCGATCAAGACTGCCAACTGACAAGTTTATAGATCATGCTGTCACGGCCTCAACAGTGTACCTCATCCGCTCACTGGGAACTGTCTGGGGTGTTTCAGTCACATCTGCCATCGTGCAGACTACACTTAGCGTTCGTCTACCGGATGCATTGAGTGAGGTACCAGATAAATGGAGAGTATGCCCTTTTTCTTGTCCCCAACTTCTGTCGTAAAGCCCTTGATCAGATGCTAATCGTGCTTTCCTATCTAGGTTATTGAGAAAATTAGACACTCTGTTGACTACATCCGTCAACTGCCTCCCGATGTGCAACTCAAGGCACGTCTGGTTTACTATGATGGTTTGAGGTATGCCTTTGGTGCCTCGACTGCCGTAGCCCTTCTAGGACTCTGCGCCGCCTTAACTGCCAGCGGAACTGGCCTTCGAACAACTCACAAGTAGTCAGTGATGCTCGAGACTTTTGACTTCGCTCATGGTCAAATGAGTCTCAACTTCCTGCATGCAATCAAATTTCTCTTGGCAAACATTCACTTCGCTCGTGGTCATGGACATGGTCCCAAAATTCCTCAGATAGGATCAATTCGATTGTTACACTATCACTTGCAAGCAAAGGGATCAGCCCTCGAAGACTGTCTGTACCCGCTGATCAGGGTAATATCCAAATAGACAAAAAGGGCTTAATGCCCTTTGTTCAATGGCCAAAAAGTGTGGTTCCGCCCGGGATCGAACCGGGGACCTTCTCGGTGTTAACGAGATGCCATAACCAACTAGACCACGGAACCGAGGCGATTTGATTGTTGAGTTTTGCTCGGGGTCTGGAGATTATGTTGGCTGCCGTCATCCACTGAGCTCTCAGGTCTATCTCACGGCCATCTAGCGAGAGGCATCAATGATCAACATGGTTGAGGCGATGTAGTCTTCTTTCTTGAAGTATATAATACTCGTAGAGCCTAGGTACAGCTTTTCGAATAGGAACCCCTGTCGAAAAAGCGCTGTATAGATATGTCAGTGAAGAGGCACCACCCACCTTGACCACGAACAACTTCGAGATCGTTGTACCGAGTTCTCTTTTCTTTTCAATAATCAATGATCGCATCCGTATTTACTCGGAGTGATAGTAATGATGATGATCAGCCTCGATACCTTAACTGATCTTGAGGTACTGACATCAGGATGTAACGAGTGCAGCTGGAGAGAGGTGACAGCGGGAAAAGGGAAACAAACGGAACATATAAAAAGAGGGACTTGCTTATTATTGCTAATACTCAATGTATCAATTAGAACCAGATCAGTACAATGGGAGAGAGTCCTGCATAATAGGCGTGCTGTAAATTCCCAGTTGCTGCTGCCTGAGGTGCCAGGTGTTTGACAGTGGTCGCCAAACATTGAAACTGCCTCGGCGATAGGCCCCTCTTGATCAATATTACACGCGACTAAAATTGTTCCTTCTCTCCTCTTTCCAATTTCGTTCTCATTTCCCTGCATCATCATCTCCTAAGCCTTCAACCTAACCTACTAACTACAGCATCGCGGCCAACTTCAACCCGGGTTACCGATATAAGGGGCAGTCAAGAGTTAAACTTCGTTTTGAGATAACCTGCTCTTACCCTTATTAGTCGAGTTTTCGAGGTCCATTCAAAGATTCCAAGGCGCATAAGGGAGAAGCATGTTCTATAGCCACGAGAGTAAGTCAGCTCATGATATCTCATCGCCTGGGACACAACTAACATCGCTTCAGTTCTCAGCAACACCCAGTATGGGGTTGCCACCATCTGGTATACCTCATTTCTCTTCTCTTTTCCTTCTTGTACTTACTGACGTTGTGATTCAGGCTCGTCGCCACTGTGGGCAAGTCTAATCAGAAGCGGTTGACTCGCAAGGCAATTCAACAAGTCAACGTTCCCAAGGCATGCGAGACCATCATCGATCCAGGAGCCCCGTTGGCCCTACGTCTTCAGGGAAATCTCCTTTATGGAGTCTCTCGTGTCTATGCCCAGCAGTGCCGTTATATGCTCTCAGATGCTGAAAAGACACAATCTGACATGATGACCTTCTTTCGGGTTATGGACACAAGTGAAACGGACCCAAACGCGGGTAAAGCAAAGTAAGACGTCCTTTGTTGGCTTATAAAGGCCTATGTACTGATATATCCTTCTAGGCGCCATCAAATCACCCTGCAGGATGACCCGTCCTTTGATCCTTTGTCAACTATCCCAAAGCTCGACCTTTTAGCTAGCGTTGATGATTTGGTTCTTCTATCAACAAAATTTTCGTCACAGGGCAATGTCTCTCAAATGACTCCTATGACTCAAGGTTCCAGTTCTTCAGGCCGGGGCAATTCACTGCTCAACTTCGACATTCCTCAGTCTTCGCATTCTGGCCGAAGCTACCGTCTTCCAACTGACCTTGAACACGATTCTCCTTTCGCGAAACCTTTTCATGCGCAAGACCCTGTGGAGGACTTCAATCCGTTTGGCGTAGATATTGAAAACATGCCCGGTCTTGACCTTAACTTTGACCCAGACGGCAACCTCATTGAGTTCGGCGACATGGAACCACAACTCCCTCCCCTTCCTGGAACAGCGGCCTTCGAAGAGCACCTCCAGATTCAAGCTGCTAATGCAGCCAGCCTCGGCGCCGACAATGGGCACCTTGGAGGAGACAATGTGATTATCATGGGTGAAGATGCTTTGCCTGACGTCGAGCCTTTCCTCAAGCGTCCTGTTGCCAGAAAGGCCACCTCCTCGGCCGAGCCATCCTCTGAATCAGTCTCGACTGAGGAAGCAAAAGCACCACTGCGACGACAAAGACGCCGTCGAATCCGCCAAATGATCGACGGCAAGGACCATGTCGCTGCAACAGAGATTCGAAGCTGGTCTATGAACTACCTGGACAACATGAAGACCAACTACAAACCCCGTCCTGCTACCACTGTTGCTCAGGCACGCCACAACGCGAAGGCTTTTCTTTTTGACAATGGGCTGGCGGGTATTGGTAAAGCTTCTTCAGGTGCGGCACACCCCCTCGCAGAACACTTCTCTGGCATGGCTCTCTTGGCACAACTGCAAGGAAAGAATCCTGAGCAAGACGCAGAGCCTGTGACGCGGGGCCGCCGCCGTGTTTCTGCTGAAGCTTTCAAAGACGAGCAGAATGAAGAACGAAATGTCCGCCAGAAGGTGGATCATGCCAATGAGCTTGGACGTGGTGTTGATTATGACATGGGTGTTATCATGTTTGGTGAAGACATTGCCCCTGAGATGGGAATGGATGCAGCAAAGGGTCTCGAAGATCGCCACTCCTCATCCATGGCTCCCTGGAGTCGTCCTCCCTCTGCCGCCCCAGGTTCGTCTATCCGGGGACAGGGTAGCGCACAGAAAAGATTCCCTGCTCCAAGTCCTCTACATGCCCGCGGTAGCGCAATCCGTCCTATTGAGCGCTGGAGTGATCAGCTTGGGCTGCCGCATGGTTCTGACGACCTGGCGATGCTCCATTCTCAGGACTCTTCTATCGGTGATGAAGGCTTCATGGGCGATCTCCAATTTGCCAATGGCGACGACACACAGGGCTCTGGTGCAGTTATTGATGCCTCTGCTCTTGACTTCCTAGGCTATGCCACTTCTCGCGTGGAATCTAAAGGATATACTCGTTCTCGCGACCGAACTGGCTGTCGCTGGATCGATTTCAGCACTCTTACCGACGAGCTCGACGATCCTGCCAACTCCAAGAAGTTTGCATCGGAGGCTTTCATGCATGTTCTCATTCTTGCAACTAAGAACGCCATCGCCGTTGAGCAAGATGGGATTGCCGACAAAGTACCTTTCGGCACCATCCGCATTGGCCTCACTCTTCTTCAGCAAGAGGTCGACATGGCCGACGAGCTGGCCTAAACTTGGTTTTAGAAGGCGGGATTCAATTGGTACACATTATCATTCATGTGGTCTTTACAGACGCATGGTGATGAA
The DNA here is from genome assembly GCF_020744475.1 of Fusarium redolens. Taxonomy (NCBI): domain Eukaryota; kingdom Fungi; phylum Ascomycota; class Sordariomycetes; order Hypocreales; family Nectriaceae; genus Fusarium; species Fusarium redolens. The sequence goes on along the minus strand of NW_025763666.1, from coordinate 981,271 downwards.
GCCTACAACAGAAACGACTTTTATGGGCAATGACTTTACGATCTCAAGCGGCGTTGCCAATTTCATTTTCCAGGGAAGTCGGTCACCAAATTCTTGGAGTTTGGGGAACGCTTGATATGGAAGCAAAATGGGGACATAGGTATTGACAGCATACATGGGATATGGTCAACGGTATATATCTTGATTTTGGGATGGGAAACAAGGCATCAACGGGATATTTCTGGTCAGTAAGCAAGATATTAAGTGGGCAAGCCCTCGAAACATAATCATCATTCGATGGGAACAGAATTTGAAATAATTCGCACATGATTATTATTATTGATATTATCTAGTCAAAGGGATCATCATCAACTCCGCCCTCTCGATCTTCGAATTTCATGTAATCAGCAGATGTGCCCTCCAAGTCAGCATTGACCAACTTCCAAGCCTCGTGGACAGATTCAAGGATGGAATCATCGAATGCGAGACCTAGCGACGTGGGGGAAAAGGTAGCAATGTCTCTATCTACGCTCAAAGAGTTTGTTCCACCACTCTGTTCGTAGTACAACTGGTAGATGGGTGAAGACACATCTTGACCATTGGAAACAGTGGCAAGCAGAGACGAAAGAGCCTTCTCAAGAACCGATTTCGCCGATGTGGTATACACAGTGGTGAGATATATGACATCTGTTGACTTTTCGTTAGCATGATCGTCTCTTAATCATGTGTCAAGTACAATGATAAAAAGTATGAGGTGCGCATCAGGTTGTCAGAGATAATGATCGTCATTAGGATTCAGACAATGTAGATAAGTATTCGGTATGTGAATCATCATAACACCAGGGAGGATAATAGAAAAAAGAAAAGGATAGAACTCACATTGATCAGAAGGGCACTCCCCAGTGTCGCTTGAGTGTACCATGGCATACACTGGAAACTCGTGCAGACTTTCGTCCTCACCGGAGACAGTGCCTGATGGAAATGCCACTACTGCGACAGCGGGTGCGGGAGCGCCGTCAGTGAGCAGCTCAAAAACCGGAGACAAATTTGACTTCGTCACCGTAGTAAGCCTGCTGATTCGAATACTGCTAGAGTCAGCTGCATCGGCACCTTGGACGACCAATTTGGCCTTGACGTCGATGTCATTCGTGAATGAGAGCTCCAGCGGAGCATCGGGTTGCTCAGATCGCTGCAGATTCTTTATGCCAGAACCCAGCATATAGATTGCACCACCGACAGCCGCAGCGCGGCAGCCCACTTGAGCCACCTCTGACAAACCACCCCATTTAGGATAGACTGCAGCAAAGCCAGGACCGAAGACACCCATCGATGTCAGGTGTCGGTTGATGGCGGTCAAGCCATCTTTGACTGTTACTTTTCCATCGTGACTCAGCGTCAGTGTGATGATATAGGATTGAAGTGCAGTATCGAGCTTGAACTCCGACGCCAGGAACTGCGCCAGCTTCTCATCAGCACGCGCCTGCCATGTATCGATTTGAGGTTCCGAATTGAAGTCAAGCACAAACTTGAGGAACTTCATCAAGGACCGCTTGGACCGAGCTGGAATGGACTTGTTGGAGAAGACATCTTCGCGGGTCGATGGTATCCGACTGAGCGACGGTGTCGACGAGGAATCTGAAGGTGGCTGGAAGATGTAGAAGGAACCGACAGCGAGAAACTCGATCTGGCGAAATGCTTTCGAATCGACGAGCTGTGTCACCAGCTTCGACCGCAAGTGTATCAGCTGCGGCGCGAGAGCCAAGCTGTAGGATCGTGTTGCGCCTAAAGCGTCCGCATCTCGCTTCACCTCCGCGGAAGAGAACAACCGCGAGGGTTCTGTCGAACGATTCTTCTCAGCCCACTCATCTGCCTCCTGAAGACTGAACGCAGCTTCGCTGCCTCCGTAGAAGTCGTTGGGGTCGACGTGTAGAATATTCTTGCCTGAACGCGACAAAGCTCTTCAAGAATGAAGACTGGGTCAGTCCGACCGAGGCAGCATCTCAACAATGGAATCCAAAGCTTACAGGGCGAGGAGGGACTGTTGTAGCCCAGTGCCGCTGATCACTACATCCCATAGGGTGTCTGAGAGGGATTCCATGGTGAGGTTGAGGTTGTGAGGATAGAAGGAAAGGAAGGGAGAGAAAGTTGATCAGCCTTTTTATGATGCGCGAAGTTTGAAGAAGATTTCAGGTGGGGCAGGGTTGCTAAGCAGCCAGTGGAGGTTAGTAGATATATGGTCCGTGCACTTCTACTCCCAGCAATGAAAAGGATTGGCCGAGATTTTCCTCTCTTCTTCTTCTTCTTCTTTTTTCCTCATCATCCACTCAGCCTTTTACGCAATATCTACCTCTTCTGGAACATTGCTTGTGGCGTGGTAGTTTCATTACTACTCACTTTATGAGTGGTAGAGCGATTTGTCTTCCGGTATCTCCTGCCCTAGAATAAAGTCTGAAAGGGTAGGTCGAATGGCCTTGACACATTTCTTCATTCAACTTAGTTTATGATTATAATGGTAAAAGCCACGGCTGTGAGCAATTGTGATCGATATTCTTTTCATTGGGGTATCATTAATCTATGATTGGGTGATGGCCGTGTTAAACTCCTCCCATCGCTTTGAAGCCCAGCCCAGGAATTGCTCTGATGTGAGGAACTGGGGCGTGAGGGCAGTTCCTCCATGCTTGGAGATGGTCAAGATCGTGACATCTCCGTCCTTGCAATCCACCACAATCGTTACACTCTCGTCGCAAAGTGACTCTTCAAGTCTGTCTGGGTCAACGAGTAGCCAGAACCTGCCGTCAGTGGGTCGGTCCGTTTCTTTGCCGGTAAAGACAACTGCTGTGCATGCGATTGGAATGTTCGTGATGTTCAGAGGTCTGAGCTGTTTGCGGGAGCAGATAATCATTTCTCGGTCAATGTCGTACCGCGCTCCAGGAAGCTTCGTGTTTCGTAGCGCAGCCATTGTAGCAGCCCACGCAGCATCGAACGGGTTTCCATCAAATGAGATGAAAAAGATATCAATGTAGAGCACCCAGTAGGCCACAACGGATCGGCTCTGGTTGCTTGTGTCTTCTTCGTCCTCTTCCATGCGATCTTCGAGGTCTTCAGATAGTGTTGTGTGCCATATTCGCAGGTCATCAGGCTTGATTATTTTGGAGCTGTGAAGAAGGGAGTATATCCGTGTGCTGAGAGTCTGGGCAAGCGTGCTTGGTGGACCACCTGGGAGGAACTGAGGAGCGCAACCCGTAGCAAGCTCAATGTTGGGCACCAGGAGGTCGTAGTCTTTCAACTCGGTTTCGGTATTGGAGGCACGATAATTCGGGATGTTGGGAGTTAAGATAGTCTCGCCTCGTACACCACAAATGACGGTAGTATCGCCCACACGAACGACAGCACTTCCATGAGCGTGTGACAAGCTCGCTAAGTTGACTGTTGGCTTGCGAGATTCGTTTCGGGCTCGGCCATTGCTTCGAGCTGGGCGGATATCATCAGAGGCGGGATCGAGGCTGGCAAGCAGATACGGATGAGGCGATAGCTTGGCAAAAGTCGTCCGTGTAAGTCCCTTATTAGAGGCCATGGTTTCTGGTTCAACTGAAGCCCTCAGTTACAAGTTACCGTGAGTTTGAATTTCGACCGTGGTCGGTTGTTGATAGTTTGATATGAGAAATTGATGATGAAAAGTTGGAGAGATGTTCGCAGCCTCGTGGGGTCCTTGGTGGGGTACAGTTGAGCTCTAACCAGTCAGACAGGCTACCTAGGTGCAAGGCTGACTGGACTCCAAGCTTGACCTTCGACGTAGGGTAAGTTGTTTATGAAGATCATGAAGATCATGAAGATGATTTGTATTTAAATATCTCGCGATATTAACAATCACAACTAACAAATTGCTATCTTTTTCTGGCTCAAATATGATCATCAATGTTGTTCTCGATTACCACAATTAATGAGTGTCGACTATCCTACTTCTTTACATTAACTATCATCAAGGATGACAGTTCACCTCCGGGCTGTGTTGACTGGGAGGTTGATGGGATGGACAAGAATCATTATTGTTGGAACGTTAGTCTCCAACTTTACAACTTCTGTATCAAGAAAGTCCTTCATTATCTTTGAGTAGGGATTTACCGACCTCTTTTCCCGTTACATTACCCACTGCCAAAGCGCAATCACCAACAACACCTCGAACGGCTTGATCGACAGTCACAAGAAGCAAAAGTCAAACCAACATCACCAACAACATATTCCGTCTCATCCGACACTTACATCGTGAAGTATCCATGAGGCGTGGCAAAGGGAACAGAAATTTGACAGGGAGCTTGGATCCTTTGTTGGTCCCCTCACATCATGGCATTTATCCCGCGGCGGTCCGCAGAAGCTGTGCATGGGAGGCAACATATCACCAACATGCTCAACGGTTATGATGATGTCGTGCGACTCTCTGTTGGTTCAGGCATTTTCGATGCATCATCGAACGACGAGAGACCCTTTCAACATCGACACAAACCGTTCCTGGCCCATCATATTGCGCTCGGATGATTCTCGACCATTTTGAGATCCTTAATGCCCGATATAAACAAGGGAATCCTCGAATGAGGTTCGAAGCTTTGAAAGAAAGAAGTGGTGCACGAATCGAAGGACGCATGCGATTAAGCCTCCAGAAGGCTGATCACCTCCAGCAGCGAATCACAACTCGCCTGTTACCGCCCGTTGAAGAAGCCATCGAAAATCTGCAAGGATCGTCACTGTGTCTGTCGGCCAATCATGTTAGCCTATCGCATCTCATCACAGCGTTACATCTTGAAGACTCCACCATGGTTGCTTCTCCTCTGCCATTCAGCCCCCAAATCCATCAGCGGCCTCTAAGAACAATTACCCGTCCTTGGAGGGGGGGATAGACCAACGCAGATGGCTCAAGCAAGTGCTTGGATCACAGTCCAAGTGCCAGGAACATCTTGGCCAGATGTGTCGGGAGTGTCCAGCGCCCAATCCTGAGCCGTATTCAGACGCTCATCTTTCCCGTGGTTGTGGATGAGCCAACAGCCGTAGAGAGCTTAAACATTCGGTAGCTATATCATCACAATGCTAATTTCTCGTCCCGTACAGCAAGCGCTAGGTCTCATTTTATTGTGAAGCTATTATAGCGTTCATCACATTATCACAGCGCTCTTGGGAAAGACGCAATGAAGCTTTTTCCAACAAGAACAATATTTCTTTACAAAGTTTCAAGCAAGGAAACAGCATAGCATGTCCCAGCCGTCGTTGATGATGATCCCTGGCCAACATGCAGACTTAGAGCCTGCATCCCGGTCCCTCAACCGGAAAACATCCACATCCCGCCATCGTGTTTCTCTCATTATGGATTGAACTTTCTCTTAATTCTGCATGTCACCCACCTTCATCACTCCGCCTGCGTCTGTTTCTCTCAACCACGCCAGCTCGCGGCTGTGTGACAGCCGGATGATCCACTCATGGGGAGACGGCATTTCATGAGCTGGCCAATATCAGAGCTCCGTCAGCCGCTGGGCCTTGTGTTGACTCGTTTGCTGCACAGACTCTTCCCGCATGTCAATCTTGAATTCCACCTCTTCCTATCCCTGTCTGTCTGTATAGTAGTGACATGCTTGCCGCCGCTGTATCACAAGAGGCACCCACTAGCTGCAATATGTTGCTGAGCCTTACCTCTGCAGCTCTTTCGTTCTCCGCTCGACGGTGAGGATCCGATCGCCTAAGGCCATATATTCGGCCGCATGCCCATCTGGACTCCACTGTAGCTCCCCGTCTTAAGACCCTGCTTCCCAATACCCTAAGTTCAAGGCGTTTGCATCCTTTCGTTTATTGTTTGTGTTATTGCCTCTGTACCTCTAATCGGAGAGTCTGGTATTCTTCGATTCGAGCCGATTGATCGTTTCACCTGTGCGCATTTCACTAGATCGCCATCCATTGAGGGTTCGATAGACCAGTCAGCCAAGTTGCCGTCTTATGCCCTTGTTCTCCTCTTACTTAAACACACGCATAAAGATATACGAAATCGCCGTTGATGTCGAACTAAAAGGCCTGATACGCGCTCTGTCGCCAAATACTACCAAAATTTGCTGAGCTTTAACGCTGGTCGAAATGGCTCCCAACTCATATATGCGCGAGACCATGGAGGAGGCCACAAGGACCTTCTCCAGCCTCATCAAGCGCATCTCCATTCCCCTAACACCGACGAGCCCACCCGGCTTAGTCCAGGCGCATACAATAGACCCATGGGAGAAGTCTGGTAAATACGGTCGAGGATGGTCTTATTTCGCCCTCGCCTTGATGGGCACTGTTCTCATTATGCGTGTCTGGCACTTCTGGCAGGACAAGATTCGACAAGCTATTTACAAACAGGAGGTAGAGGAGCACTATCAAAATCTCTACAGTGCTGAGGCAGAGGCTATGTCTGGGATGCGCAGTGCCCAGAGCCAGCATTTCTTCCCGGAAGGTCATGACATGATGGGCGAGAAGAACTTCCGACCAAAGGCACACTTTTCCTCTGTTAACATTATCAACGATACCTTGGCTCTATTTCGATGGATCTTTTATCGTCCTATTCCGGACTTTGTATTCGGAAAACGCCGAGTCACCTTCTCCTCATTGGCAGTTCTTACTACTGTCTTCATCTCTCTCGCCTTTGTCGTCCTTTACTGCTTCCTGCAACAGCCCCTATACTGGCAGAGCATTCAGTTTGGATCACCTCCCCTGGCGATTCGATCCGGCATGATCGCCATTGCTTTGACACCATGGATCATCGCAACCAGCATGAAGGCAAATATCCTTACCGCTATCATTGGCATTGGTCCTGAGCGACTGAATGTTTTCCACCGATGGGCAGGCTACCTCTGCCTGTTTCTATCCCTCGTCCACGCCATTCCCTTTTATATCCAGCCTGTCTGGGATGACGGTGGAATGAAGGTGTTTCAGCGCTTGTTTCCCGGCGGGAGTGGTATCATTTATGGTACTGGCATCGCCTGTCTTGTACCCCTTATCTGGCTTTGTGTCGCATCACTACCCTTCATCAGGAGAACAGCCTATGAGATCTTCGTGGTCCTCCACGTACCTGTGGGGATTGTCTACGTTGGTCTCCTTTTCTGGCACACCAAGAACTTCCTCATGTCATGGGCCTACCTGTATGCCACAATAGGTATCTGGGCATTCTGTTACTTCATAAGGCTGTTCAAGCTGAACTGGCTCAAGCCTTGGCGTATGTCTTTTATGGTTGGAGACGAGGCTGCTATTACTCTTATGGCCGAGAATGCCATCAAAGTTACAATTCCAACCCAGATGAAATGGAAGCCTGGCCAATACGTTTATCTGCGTATGCCTGGTATCTCCATCTTTGAGAACCACCCTTTCACCATTTCGTCGCTGTGCAGCGATGACTTCCCATCAGAGTACGGTGAGCAATATCGTGACTGCACTCTGGTATTCAGACCCTATGGTGGATTTACACGCAAGGTGTTGGACACTGCTATTGAGAAAGGACCATTCCATACCTACCGCGCGTTTCTTGATGGCCCCTATGGCGGTATGCGCCGCGATCTAGCTGCCTTCGATACCTGCATCCTGATTGCCGGTGGTAGTGGTATCACCGCCCTTGTATCACAGCTTCTCAACCTCATCAAGAGAATGAGGGATGGCAAGGCTATCACCAAGAAGGTTGTTGTCGTGTGGGCTCTGAAGCGACTTGAAGCTATGGATTGGTTCAGAGAAGAGCTGCGAATTTGTCGTGAGGCCGCTCCTCCCGAGAGCGTCACTTGCAAGTTCTTTGTTACATCGGCCGTAAGAGCAAGACCAGGTATGGAAGGCCCAGGTCCCTTCAACCAGGTCGGCCCTGGTGGCCCCAATGGACCCCGAGCTTTGAGTCATATGTTCCATGACAAGCTCGATGGTTTTGTTGCGGGAATTGCTTCCAAGAGAAACTCTGCCCTAATTCAGTCCGAGGCTCAGGGTGACCCCGAGCGTGAAAGGGAGCTCCGAGCCGAGGACGAGGACCGCATCACAGCCCTTCCTCAGCAGAAGTACCTTCAGCCTCACTCGATCCCCCCTCCTCCACCGGGGCCACCTCCTACCAACCAAGATGAGGCTCTTAGGAGACTTGAGGGTCACGGTTATCCTGAGGACAAGAAGATTCCCCTTGAAGACGGCGAGGAACCTACTAAAAACGACCCGGAGTTCCATTTCAGACCCATCAAGCAAGAGAATCCACCCCAGTTTAACTACGCGCCAAGGTCTCCTCGAAGACTTCCAGAGTCGTTCCCTACAGAAGAAGAAGCATTCCCAGTTCGGGCTCCTGAGCTCGCTCACCTGAGGACAGCCAACCCTGAGGCCGGAAGACCGCGACCAACATCGACTTTTGGTCCCCCATCTGGCTTTGACTTCGGCTTTCCCCAAACCCCAACTGAGTTTCAAAAGAGTCTGATGCGTTTTGCGTTCCCCGTACCTCATCAGATCGACGGAGGGTGGAGCGTTGAGTATGGTCGTCCTGACCTGGGCTACATGCTCAAGGAATGGGCGACAGGAGGTGCCGATGGACGAGGAATCCTTGGCCGACGTACAGCAGTTTTCGTATGTGGCCCACCCTCTATGAGAGTTGGTGTTGCCAATACGGTTGCTCGACTACAGGCGGAGATCTGGGGAGATGATGAGCTTGAGGAGATCTTCTTACATACCGAAAACTACGCTTTGTAAGAAGGGAGTATTGTGTGAATACATTCAGTGGGCTGTAATATTATGGGCTGTGCTGGGGTTGATGGAGACGGAGCGAAGAGATACCATGAGCGATCTGATTTTTGATGACCTAGTATATATATACCAACCTACCTTTGGAGGTGCCTTAGCTGTATGAGTAGGCAATTGAGCCTGAGCTACCTATATAATATCGATACCCTATCTACTATCTACTATACCTATCAGCCTATTTTTGAATTATCAATTATTTTTTGATGAGAGCCCGTGAAGACCCCGTGATCGGAGTTGACATGACATGATAACATGACGATATGACGAAGTGGCCAGAAGGGTTCACGAGATTGGCCCTCCCCCTCATGCAAACTCATGATGAACCCCACGTTTAATCAAGAGGCACACACATTTAAGGATCGTGATTGGAGAATGGCTTTAACCTAAATCGAGAAGGTGGAATATGAGGACCTTGGAGGCTGTTTTGGTGGTCATTAATGATTAAGGTATGGCTGTGATGGCGTGGAAGCAGGAGGAGACACCTTGATGGTTCCGACTTGTTATGTGAGAAGAGCCTGAAAAGAATAGGTAGGAACTGAATATTTGAGTCAAAGAGGTCCTCACAATTAAAAAATTTCAACTTTTCAACTTTTCAACATCCAAAGCATTCTCATTCATAACCATCATTTCTCAACCCTTCAGATACTTACCACAAGCTCTTAGTAGGCGAAGGACAGCACCACTACCATAACAGAAACCACTTACACTACCACTTGCTATCTCAAACCCTCAACCGAAAATACGGAATTCGACAACAATGGAGGAGTGGCCGGTTACAGACCTCGATAAAATCGCCAAGGGGTGGTCAATAGCCATGAAATGCTCCAAGGAGCGCCTTCAGCGGGTGCATGACCTCGCGGCTGATGAACTGGACGATGTCATCAATGATGGCCACTTGGTTCTCGAGACTGTGTGCTTGTTTGTTCACGCTTGCATCAAACACAATCAGTACAAGTATGCATTTAGTACCTGCAACAGACTCGAGCATTGAACTAACTGGAACCGTAGACTTCCTCTTTCGTTTTGGCGAGTCCTTCATGCTGAATATGGTATCATCGTCTATCCTACAGCATTCACAGAAGACATCGATATCCAGGGACTCAACACTGATGTCACATTCACTGAGGCTTATAACGGACACATCAGTAAGTAAAAATCTCCGTCTCAGGTCATTCATTAGTACTTATACAAGCGATAGTGATGTATGGTGGAGCCCGCGGCATCAAATACCCTCCCCGATGTCCCCTCGAGTTCATGCGAGAGCCTCCGCCTGTGTACCAGAAGGAAACACCGAAGATAGAATCGTGATGTTTCTCAAGTTGAAAATATGTTTCTGTGATTTTTGGAATTGGGTTTGGCGATAGTGGTACGCCCGGAGCATGGTAGCGTTGGTGGTTTAGATGCATGGCGATTCAGCATGCCAGAGACAGTTTAGAGACGTATAGTAGCGTATGAATGCTTATAATTTCAATAAGATGAATTGCCAAAAGCTTGAGTCTATTTCCAATTCGCATCAAATGGCATTAACTTTCTTCGCGCTGTCCTATAGCTCCGTCTCGGTTCGCTCTCCATACCCCCTCCTCACCTTCAAACTCCTCACGTTTCCAAACCTCAACTTTGGATTTACACTCTTCCAATGCCTCTTCACCAGCTCGCCACGCCGCTTGTCGATGCGGTGATGAGACGGCGATTAAGATGCTCTCTTCTGCGATAGGTACAGCTCCGAGGCGATGAATCATGGCTACCCCGCGGAGACCATGCTTATCGCGAACGTCCTTTGCAATGGCCATCATGGACTTCAGAGCTCTGGGATGATAAGCTGTATACTGCAGTTCTTTTACTGCCTTTCCGGCGAAGTTGTCGCGGGTAGTACCTGGGCTTGGTCAGTTTCGCTGTGAACAACGATTTGTGAGAGATGAGAGCTTATTACCTGCAAATAGCACGATTGCACCAGCTGAGGGGCTGCGCACCCGGTCCATGATGGCCTGGGCATTGAGATGATCGTGAGTCAGAGCGACATAGCAGTCTTGTTCTGATAGTTCCCAAAGATCTTGAGCCTTTTCTTGAGTTGCCATTTTTAAATCAGCAGAGGTTGAAGGAGAGATGAAATAAGAGTAAGTTTATATCTCGGAGTTGTTCTATCAGGAGTGGGTTTGATTTGTTCAAGGGTCAGAGGTCAAGCCATGTTGTATGAGACCATGATGGTAGAGAGAAGGCCCAACATAAAATTACCAGTCATGATAAATATTAGGTAGGTAGTCTGATCAACGTGATTTCTGTACTTAATCACTTTCTCCAGCCATGATTGCCTGCCTATTCGCTGATGATGGCGCTCACATGAGCGCATCACATCGCGATGACTAAGCCCCACTTCGACATCTTATTCCTCCCTGCCGCCTTGACTTTTTGACTTTCCTTCAAACATTTTTCATAAACTCTTCCCTTTTTTCCCTTTCACGTTCAACCGTTTCTAAAACCGACATCACTTTAATTTGAAAAAGGATACCGAGTAAGCCGAAGCTGCTGTGCGCGACGACCACCACATGCGACCCTCGATCGCTCCACGGACGACTAGCAAAGGATGATGAACATGAGCGACGAATTTCAAGACCGAGATGCCGGCTACCGATCGCGGCAGGGTAAACATATAACCCGAGCCTCTGGCAGAGATGGAAAACTCGAGAAGGATCTCCATGGATGATTTGAGCCTCGTAGCTAACTTCCCCACGGGACGGCGAGATCATTCCAGGTCTCCGCCCAAACAAGCTTTCCGCGACGATCCTCGAGAGAGAGATTCTCGATACCGGGATGACGAAAGGGACCACAACCACGATTACGACAACCGGTCTGGCCGTCACGTTGATGGATACTCAAGAAGAGGCGGCGCATCTCGAGAAGCGCGCTACAACGCTCACGACGAACATGACTACCGAGGCATGTACGATGATGGTTACGTAGACAATAACGATCAAGGGCAACGACGCCACGAGGACGAAAAGCGGAGTGGCAGAGGTCGGTACCGCGATGGTGATGATCCACGATCTCAGTCTCCGTCTGGAAGCTATCATAACCGCGGTCACTCCGACAGCCCAACGCGAGATGCTGGCAAGCCTAGCGACACCGTCATTCTCGAAGGCCTGCCTTTTAGTATATCGTCGAATGAGGTTGGTACCCTATCGGTCTAAGCAAAGTGTTACAAGAACCAAATGCGGGCTTCTGGGCCTATGGATTCGAGCCCGACTGCCCTGGAGGACGGACAAAAGGCTGCCTTTATCCCATCCATTGTCCTTAATTAAACGGCACCAGCGGCGCAACACATCCCTTGAAACCAGTCGATACCAGTTCTCAAGACTAATTTCCGGGCCTATAGCTGCGCGACAGTATCCTGAGCAACTCAGTTGCCGCCGAGTTCCCGTCAATTGACTTGCGCGTTTCCGCTTCCAAGGGTTAGTAAGATGTGGTTGGTATCTTACGTTCTTGTTGCTGACACATACAAACAGGAAATCGCAGAGCGTTTGTGCAGTTCCAGGAAGTTGACCATGCTGTTACTTTTATGAGAGAGCATTATCCAAAGCTTCTTGTTGAGATGACGCATTCCACTGATGACGTCCCAGAAGGGAGATTCGATGCGTACATCCATTACGCTCGAAACCGAGATGCACGCGACGAAGATGATGCTCGGGGTGTTCCCAGTGGTGACTGGATCTGTCCTACTGTAGGTTTGCTCTCACAGCTTCAGCCACACAGCCACTAACGAGATAGTGTGACTTTTCCAACTTCTCTACCCGAACCAAATGCAAGATTTGTGGCGGCCCACAGGCTGGTAAGTCAACCGAACATTTCAGCAACGATAGAAGCTAATATCGAAGTTCCAGCCCCAGCGTGGCAATTGAGTCTTACAGGCATGGCAGATGCTTCGGATGTACCCGCACAAATCCTTGTCGTCTACCCCTTGGCATCATTTGTGACTGAAGATATGCTAGCCAACGATATGAAGCGACTAGAGCTTGTGAAGCAAGATCAAACCAAGGATACGTCCAACGGAGCACCCAAACTGAAGTCCACAGCCCCGACAGGTGACACGACAGGTTACGGCGCTCGACCTGGTTCCCTTCATCGAGTCTTCCTTATGCGTGACGTGCACACGAACGAATCCTTTAAATATGGGTTTGCTGAGTTCTGGACGGTGGAAGACGCATCGGCCGCGATGACGAAATTTCACAAATCTCGATCATTTACGGTTGCAGCATGTCCAGTGACAGTATCCAGCACTCATATGGGGGTTTTCTTGCCTGAACAACGCGAGTTTACACCGGAAATCGAGCACCTGTCGTTCACACCCTTGTTTAACCCCAACCTTCGTGTTCGCTACCGAGACTACCACGTGTATCCTAGCCAGCAGGTTGTTAATGAACAGCCTCCAGGAGGTGAAGGTGCCTCAAAAGCAAACGAAGAAGATGGTAACGACAAGAAGTCAAAGAAGCGCAAAGCAGAGGGAAGCCTCGCTGCTTCTTCCACGAAGAAGTCTGTGCCAATGATGGCGGGCCAGATGGCCATGTGGCAGCGCAAGAGGGATGAGCTTCGTGTTGAGAAAGATGCTAGACCGGCACGACAGGATAAGGCCGAGTTCAGCGATGTGAATCGAACTCCACTTCGCATAAACCTGTCAGGTTCTGGAGGAGACTCATCGAAACCCCAGAGTGCTATCAAGATCTCACTTTCAGGAACACAAAAACTTGGTCCTCCTGAGCATGCTGCTCCCAGCAAGCAGGGCTCACCAGATGAGTCTCCCGGCAGTACGACACAGGCAACCTCAGCCTCTGGGGATGCACCAGTTTCTTATGTCGATCGCGATCGATTGATGTGCCTGATCTGCATGCGCAAGTACAAATCTGTGGATGAAGTTAACATTCATGAGAAATCTCGGAACCACAAGAACGCGATGGAAAACGAGGAACAAGTCAAAGCCGCATTGCCCAGGTTAGCAGCACGCGACAAGAGACTTCAGAAACAGGCACAAGAGAACCCCGACTCGGCAGCTGCGACATCACAATATCGCGATCGTGCCAAAGAGAGGCGAGCTGCCTTCAATCAGCCAACTAAGCCAACGACCGCACCACAAGGCAAACCCAAGCCGGGTCCGAAGGCGGAAGAGGCTGCACCGGCTCCGAAGCCCGTTCAGTCAAAGGGAGCAGGTATGCTGGCCAAGATGGGATGGTCAACCGGTGCAGGTCTTGGAGTCAATGGAGATGGGCGTACCGAGGTTATCGAGACAAATGCTTACCAGGAGGGCGTTGGATTGGGCGCAGAGGGTGGCAACCTTGGCGACGCAGCGCAGTTGGCTGAGCGTAAGACAAAGAACAGTTACGCTGAATATGTGAACACAGTGCAGGACAGGGCACGGGAGCGGTATAACAAGATGGGCTGAGGAGTGGACATAAAAGGCCATGTAATTACAGCTTGGGATATAGATGGTAAAGGCGTTCAGAATTTGCTGTGGAACCGAGGACGAGACTCGACATGCCAAAGATAGTCGCACATGTTCAATTAAGGGGTATCATTTTTTAAATACAGCACTTGAAGAAACCAGTGCCATAGATTCTATGTACAGGCGCGAACTCACTTGCAGTGGCTGACGCTGGCTTTCAACTCCTATTGCCAGTCTATTCTCATGTTTACAAGAGAGTCAATGCAATACCCGCAGCCACGATGAGTGTCACCATGGAAGCAGGAGACAAATGACCGGCAGCATTGTCGTCCTCTCCAGAACTGGAGGTGCCTATAGATGGGTTAGATGAAAACTGAATAAGAATGAAACAGATACAGTAAATGACTTACCTTCAACACCAGTGACATCCGGGAAATTGGTTTCCTTCTCCTTGAGTTCGACGATGTTTGACTCGTCGGTGTTATGGTTCGCCTCAGCGATGCCCAGCTGTTCATTTGCCAGGTCATAGACAACGTAGGCAGAACGCAGGAATGTGTCTCCAAGAAGAGTGACGCTCCCCGTGAGACCATACTGACTAACAGGGCTGATTCCAAACATACAGACGCTGTCCCAATCATCAAAGTAGGAAGAGACTTGAGGATCGTCGAAAATTTCCTGCTTGTCGGGGAAGGCATTGATGACCATCTCGCTCATGGGAACAGAGATTGTCTTTCCGTCGAACTTGAAGTCAAAGCTAACACCCTTGCCCTTGTCTTTGCCGTAGGCGCAGTCTACAAAGGGGATGGCGACATCCTCCACACTCAGGACGTTGAAGGCCTTGTAGATAGGCCCTACTTGGGCTTCGGGCAAGAGGCAGACGGTAGCACCAGAATCGAGAATGGCGGTGGTGTCTTTCTTGAGACTATCTACCTTGATCTCATCTTGGCCCTTTGGTGTCTTGACCTCGAAGCCTTGGAAGGCGACGGTGAAGTGAGTGAGGTTGAGAGTGGAAGGGTCAGGCAACAAAGGCAGAGTTGCAAGCTTGCCGACGAACTTTTTAGTGTCAAGGCCGCCGAAGAGGATAGTTCCTTGCTCTGAACTGAGATCATTCTACGTGTTTTGTTAGTAAGGGGCTAGTTGTTCTTCCCTGTTGACTTACCAGCCAGAGACTGAAGGCAGCTCGGTCAATCAGGCCCTGAGACACCATGTTCTCAACAATGGTTGGGTATGACCCGTTGGCAACGACATTACTAGAGAAGCCCAGGCCCATCAAGCCTGTTGGACGAACAGATTCGGAAGCGAGACCTAGTCTTTGCTGCTTGATGCTTTTTCCATCGATAGTGACGGTATCGTTGAAGTAATCACCACTAATTGAGCGCGTATCAAGATAGGTGATGTCGAATCCATCACGGTCGACCAATTTATAGGTACGACTCTTGTCGGGTTTAACTATAGATGTTTAGTACAGTCTTGTTGGGTGAGATGGGAGAATAACCTACATGTAGTCATACAAGGGCCAATAGTCTCTTGCTTGGTTCTACTATTGCAGAGATCGGTGTCATCTGAGTTGAGCCAAGTATCACTGCTACCAGTGTCAAGCTGGAAGCTGATATTTTGACCTGGTGTACCGACTTGGAACTCAGCGTAATATCCACCCCCTGTGATATTATTGAGAGCAGCGAGACTGAGAGTGTCGCGTTTGTCAAGGGACGAGTCATGATGAAACCTTTGCTTAACAATTGGGGCAGAGACAGTGCCAGCAGAGACTCCAACGGCGAGAGACGTCAGAAGCGTAAAGGTCCGCATTGTGTTTAAAGTCAATTGGGCGACTGATGAATAGAGTTGATAACCGGCGTGCCGATGAAACTCTAGCACGCGTCGATCTGCAACGACTCAAGGGAGTATAACAAATAGACGATAAACGAAAAATACAGACTTTATACGATGAGAAAAATAAGAAGAGAAAAGATTTGAATTTATGAAACAAGGACCAAGGAGTAAGCTTAACTCCAAGGTATTTATTTAGCGTCGGCAGTTAAAAGGAGTGAGATGGGGGAAAAAAGGACAATTTCGAGGAGGAGCTGAACTTTTTGTCTTTTGATGAGCTGGAGAGTGCCAAGACTGCCCAGGCGGTTAAGGGAAGCAGCTGGAGGCAGTGCCTACGCCACTAAAACGCCCGAGTCTGCCTTGTGGAGATTTAATCCAATGACTGGACCCCCTGGGAAAGTCCGGGGTTTGGCTGCTTTAGGGGTCCTCAAAGGATTTAATGCTCGCTACAGGGGATGCCATTCAAGTCGGGCGGGAATCCATCCTTCTATGGATTTGTAGGAGTAAGGAATTGCTACGTGTACAAGGCTTAGCTTTGCTTGATAGTATTGTAACTTACGAATCAGTTGGAGCCTAAAGGATCATTATTTCTGAAGTCTTGGAAATGGTCAAGAATATATGATTATGATTGATCTTCACTGATACGATGGGATTGAGAGAGGTTATATTGATGTTAGCAAAAGGCAAGAGACAGAGTAACGGTTGAAATGTTATGATTATTATTATCGGTTTGGATTTTTTAGTTGTTTTGTACTCGTAATACATGTTTTTCTTCTTTTTGTTCTGTTCACTTGTTGGTAGTTTGATTGTGGCGAAGATGAAGCGGATGATGAACAAAACAGGCACCGGCATCTCTTCCATTATTCAGTCTCTTGTAGCACGAGTTTCTGGGGCATTGGTACTTTGTATGGGACTTTTTGTGCCTGTTATTGCTAGTAAGAGGCCTAAACTTCTTCCCACAGAGTGTGCATTATATTGGAATGGTTCAGACCTTAACAAGTATATTAATCAATTCATGGTGACAAACGAAGTGGCAGAAGCTGTAAGGTGGAAGAACTTACTCGACATGTCCGAAGTTGTACGACCTTTTGGATGTTTCAACCGAGGAGACTTTGCAAAGATGCAATATCTCCCATAGCGTCTCGACGGATTCATGTTGGTAGTCTTTTATCCACACGCAGACAGGCTTCAGTCGGTGCACTTCGGCCTGTAGAGCGTGTAACTCCCAGCTCTCATCCTTTCTAGATGGTGCGCCAGGCCTCGTGCTGATCTTGTGGTAATAGATCGCGTCCCTGCTTGCGTATCCATGTCTCCTCGTGAACACTGTGAGCACAAGGAGCGTAGAGGAGATGACGGTCTTGACATATCTTGTTAGTAATTAATATGTAGGAAAAGCTGAAAAGGAGGGGGAATGGATCAAGGCTTGCCTCGAATGGTTGTGTGTGTAGTAGATGATGATGTATTTGCGTGATGAGGGTTGGAGTGTTTGTGTAGTAGGTATCAAGGTTAAAGATTATGATTGGGATGTTTGAAATGGCAAGTTGGGAGTGGTTATGGAAAGGTGAGAATAATGAGGAAAGAAGAAAAGTCTGGATAGAGCAGAGGCCACATATTTATACCGAAATCTTCAAGGCAATAGAAGTCATAAACCGTATCCGGACTCTGCTTGAGCGTGTGCTTGTTCTCCTCGTGTTCGGGCGGACAGGAAGGAAAGTGACAAGAGACAACTTAAGGGTATCATGGTACATGACGCATGTTGCCGAAGGGTATGCACTTCATTGGACGCACAGAGTCACTGATAGTGTTGGGAGCTAGCATACTGAGGAAAATGGGAGCCATCACAATACTGTAGCTGATACGTCTGAAGAACTTTCCTAGACATGACATGCTGAATAGAGCTTTGGCCATACACATGCTCTGAACAAGCCAATGAACAGCCCATGCTTGAAGGGAAAAGGTAGGTGAATGATGAACAACATATCAACCAACTGTTCAGTCCGAAAGTCATTGAAAGGGTTGAAGTGTGACGTGGTTGTCAAAGGTAGTATTACTATGTATGGTATCAGTCAACAAATGAAACGAAACGAACAAACACTGCCACAGCTCAAAGACAGATCACAGCTTCGCGCCCTTCTCTCCGCCATCCTGCTTAAGTCGAACAACGCCCTGAACAAAGTTAGCACAACTCTCATATCAAATAATAGACAAGACTCACCTCTTGGAAACACGTCGCCAGCAACGCCCCATCCTTACCAAATATCTTCTGTGTGACAACACCCCTGCCATCTCCCGCCCACGGACTCTCCATCTCCGTAAACATCCACTCATCCGCCTTGACAGCCATTGGCTCGTGGAAGTAGATGCTGTGATCCAGACTCACAAGCATTCCCACCTGTGCCCGCCCCTTCCAGTCCTCAACGTTACTACCCATGCCCTCAAATTCACACAGGCTCTTGACTTGCTCTTGGGTCTTCTCGTCCAGTGAGGGTACCTCTTCAGGCGAGAATGGGAAGCGCCATAGTCCGTGGAGACGGGAGACTGTGCCGATGAAGTAGCTGTCTGACATGTATGCTAGTGCGTTGAGATGTGCTTGGTGGCCACCTCCAGCTGAGATCTTTTGCCGCGAGCGCATCCACTGTCTGCTCTTGCGGTCCTGTGGCTTGCAGTTTGGGTCCTGGGCGCCCAATACTTCAATTCTGTGGCTCTGAAATGGTCCAGTTCTTGCCCACTCTGGCTCACCATCCCAGTCATCTGCCGGTGGGCTCACGTCCTTTGGCAGGCTTGCCGCATGGCTGACCTCCCGTCGCTTCTTCTCAGGAGGTGTCTCACGCACGAAACTGATGGTGGTGGTAAAGATGCACGCACCCTTTTGCCGCGCTTGAACCGTGCGTGTTGAGTATGAGCGTCCGTCGCGTACACGCTCAACATGGTAGAGAATGGGTATCTCAGAGTTGCCCGCGAGGAGGAAGTAGCAGTGGCATGAGTGGACCAGGAACGTCTCTGGGACTGTCTTTTGCGCGGCAGCAAGACATTGTGCGATGACAGCACCTCCATAAATACCACGGGCACCGGGAGGATGCCATTGAGGTTGTGTGTTTGTGAAGATATCCTGTGAGCAGTCAGTATCGCCAATTATTTGTATTGATGCCATGCAATGAGATAGAAGCAGGGATATAGGTGTACTCCACGCGTCAGACTGCATGAGGTAGTATCACATATCATTGATACATCCGTATCCTTGACGTAAATGAGTGATGAAAAGAGGCACAACTTACAGGGCCTAGAACCTTGATCTCTGTGACATCCAATACATTCTCAATCAGAGACTTATTCTCATCGTGCTCTGGTGGTCGTAGCAGAGTCGGTCTAACTATATCCTCAATGACTGTCATTTTGTGCTATTCGCCGCTCCAATTGAACGCGTTGTATTACTGTTGATGATGCTGGAAAGAAGTTGTGGATACTCAAGAATAGTAAATAAGGCACTATCTTTTAAGGAGAAAGATGTTGTATTTAGAGGCCGAGCTTTCATGTGCTGCCTCACGACGAGTTCCCTACGTAACCTACCCCTGATGAGTTTAAGGTTATGGATTTTTACCGAGGTTCGGAGTCTCTGCCGGCCGTGGGGCCGAATCTACCTCGTTATCGGCCACTCACAGGCCGGCTCAACACAGTTATTCTCCGTTCCGGGAATTATAACGGTATTTAGCTCAGATATGAACTCAACAAATGATGGTATTTCAGTAGCGAGATGTCATTGTAACTTATACTATAAGCTCCCACAATTCTACCTATCTATAAACTTCCCTCCCATCGTAGTAGCTGTATTACTCACACCTCGACCTCTCTTTTTGTATAATTAACAACTTTCATGATCAATAACTATATCACCGAATCGTATCCTCATCCACATGGTCTTCATAAATTGGCTCCAATCCCTCCCACGCAACTTGGGGATCACCGTTTGGCCCGGCCTTCTCACGTCGCTCCCAGTACTTACCAGTGAATTGCCAATACTCCTCTCCTGTGATTTCGCAACGCGCCTTTCGAAACCAAGCTGGCACAAACTCCTCGCCACGCTCTTCTCGGAGACGCCGGCGCGCTCGTTGAGCATTCTCCAGGCGATTCTTCTCATCAGCAGCAAAATCGTACTCTCCATCCTCCATAGCCCGTTGATCAGGTCGAAGGCGAGAGTCAGTAGGAGGAAGCCATGGTCGGAGCTTGTCATCGATATGGTTGAAAGTCAAAACAAATGGCGTCAAGTTGAAAGGGATGCCGGTTGGTCGCTCATTGGCCTTCCAAATGAGATACGCGCGATTGGGGTCAGCGAGACCACCGTGGGCCATGTCGCCACCACTCTCCTTAGGTTCATCCACGGCTGCTTCGTAACCTGGGGTTAGGCGAGCGTACAGCTTGGAGTTCCAGCGACCACCGAGACTGACGCGAACCTTGCCGGTTGCATCAGTGACCTTTCCAGATACTTGATATGCGCTCGATGCCTTCCAGCCACGTGGTTTGAACTCAACGTGAGCCACCTCGCCCGTTGTCCAGTTCTTGATCTCCATGACGCCATAGTTGTCGACGGTTGGGTTTCCAGTGATGATACCAATGACAGACGAGGTAACCTTCTTCCATGTGTAAAGCTCCTCCTTTCCTCCAGCGGTAGGTCGAAGCTTGAGGAACCATGTACCCAGCGGGTTGATGTCGAAGGATTTACCATAGAACTTGGACTTCACAGCTGATTCACCCCAGTAAGACCACTTGGGTGACTCTGCGTATGCAGCGCCAACTGGAGGGTGATGGCTGACTTGCTCAATGAAGAAGCGGTAGTTCTTGTCGGGCCGCACATACTCAAAGGTCTCTCCCAACAGAGGGTTGAAAGGCTTGGCCACACGACCGATAGTTGAAGCGTACTCACTAGCAGCAAAAGCAGCCACGTAGATGAGTCGTTCGATCGAGTCGGCTCGGTCAGCAGCCAGGTCAAGCAAATCGGCATACTCCATGTCCTCTCCAGCACGGTAGAGGAGTGAAGTTGGCTCGTTGAAAGAAACAGGTAGAGTCATCTTGGTCATATCCTTGCCAATCATCGACTTCAGAATACCCTACTCCAGATTAGTATTACTCGTATGCCACGGAAATGTAATAAACGTACCCAAAGAGAAATCTTAGGACGGTCATCGGCATCCATCTTGAGCCTCGTTCGAATGCCATTCTCATAACCCTTGAAAGAGGAGCTGATGTCTAGACCGCCAGAAACGACAATATCCTGAGACTTTGGCTTGACCTCTTCAGCGGGTAGTTCAGATACCTCAACCTGGCCAGCATCCACGGCGTCGAAGAACTCGTCCTCTTCTTCAGATTCACTCTCGGACAAATCCACGATAATTGTGGGTTTCCTTCGGACGCTCTTCATCGTAGGCGATTTAGGTGGCACTGGTGGCAGTTTGGTGGCGGCATCTTCAAACTTTCCTTCTTCATCCTCCTTCTCTCTGTCGTCGTTCAATTCCTTCTCAACAACTGTGTCCTCAACACGAGGCACGGCCTCTTCCACACCGACAGGTATACCGCTTTCGATCACCTCTCTTAGCGCCCTCTTTGTGGCCTTGCGTCTCTTCTCTGCCTCTCCAACGCGAGCCTCCAGAACCTCTTGCTCACGAGCCACCTGCGCCATGCTTTCCTCCCACATACGTCTCATATTAGCCTCACGGTCAAGGCGGTATTGCCAGTAGGCGTCACGGTCCTTGGAAATGCGGAGTAAGTCGGCCACCAGAGTTGACAAGCTTCGAATAGCGGCATCGTATGTTCCCAGCGCCTGCGTCACGCTGTTGTCAGAGAGAGGTGTGTTGGGGTTCTGGTTGAGCTCGTTAATAAGGGCTTGGTGAACGTGAGACATTGTTTCGAGCTGGAGCTTAGCGGATTGAGCAGTAATGTTGAGCGCATCCTTGGTAGCTGTGGGTTCTTCGTGAATACTCATGTCGTCGCCATAATCGTCGTCGTCATCAATATCGTTATGCGTTGGCGCTCCATTTCTAGGTGCCCGCGACGTGCCTGCATCAGTCTCAACATCGACAAACTCGTCTTCCTCAAAGCTACCAGTTGTACCGGGGCTGGCATGGTTTGGTCGTTGGTCGACAGAAGAAATCTTGGAGAGAGATCTGCTTGGAAGTTGGGAGCTATTCCTGCGTAGATCTGTGACGCTGGTGTTCTCGCTGTGAGAGTCCTGGAGAGAGAGCGTACTTGGGTCGGCTTTAGCCTGCCTCAAGAGCTCTGCGCCTCGAGCCGCCCGCTTCTCTTCCTCCTTAGCCTGGTCCTTGGACCACTGGATCGAATTATTGAGAGCCCAGAACCATCGCTTGGCCTCAACCTCGTGGTTCGCTTTAAGGGTATATTTAACAGAGGATTTACCATGAATTTCGAATTTCGTCTTTTCATCAGGACTCATATGAAGTTTTGCAATACGCATGTTAATGGCACCACGGCATGCGGAGCCTGCATCGTCTTGGTGCTTGTAGTAGCTGAGAACGCCGTCCTCAAGCACGAACCATCGCAGTTGGTAACCCTTCCTGTAGTTGGTCCATTTCTTGAGATAGCCCTTCATCTCACGAGCCTCTCGGCCGGCTAGAGGATCATTGGATGCAGAACCTGCCGTCCCCTGGGAAGCGGCCTGTCCCAGCACAGCTTTCTCCTGGATTCCACGCTGGGCAGCCACAGCTGCTGGGGACTTTTTGAGGATGGCCTTTGTAGCATCGTCGTTGGTGACGGACTGGGGCAGCTTGCCCTTTCGATCGCGGCGGAAGGGGTCGGCACCGTGCAGAAGCAGAACCTGGATGAGGTTGGTGTTTTTCTTTCTTGCGGCTTCGTGAAGTAAAGTGCCACCAGTCTGGACTGTAAATGGTTCGGATGCGAATTCGGGGCTGTTGATATCGAGAACGGTCTTGACTCGATGCTCTTCGAGAACACCAGCAAGTGCGCCATAATTGCCCCGCGCGATAAGTTCTTGAACTTGCTTGACCTTGGCCTCGGCGAAAAGCGATCGTGAGAGCTGCAGGAGCTGGAAGATTTCGGGGTTTCGTGCGACGTCGAGGGGCAATTTGCCTTGGGCGTTGGCAATAGCATCGTTGATATCCTTTTGCTCTAGAAGAAGCTTCACGACTGTGGTGCGGCCCTGGATTGCAGCCAAGTGAAGCGGGGTGTTGCCATCCTTGTCGCGAGCATTCACATCGATCGATCCCTGTCCATCAGACAGGACGTACTCAATGACAGGGAATTCGGCACACTGGATCGCCAGGTGAAGGATTGTGGTATCGTCCAGAGCGCTTGTGGCAGAAGCGCCTACTGATGAGATGCTCGCTCGGGGGGCGTTCTCAGCTGTCTCGCGAATGGCACGGGAAATGGATGAGGTGTCGCCGCTTCGGAGGGCCTCGACGAACCTGAACTTCCGAACGGACTGCTCGAGGCTTGCGGTGCTTTTCTCGGCAGACGGCGATGAGAGGAATTGCTGGGACTTTGATTGAGAAGCTGTAGGCGAGAGGCCGGCCGAGGAGACGGACTGCTTAGCCCCGTGGCCTCGCGGGGTCTGCTGGTGCGCCATGGGGTTGATTGGATTTGAGGATGAGGGAGTTCTCCGAAGCCTCCCGTCTTCGGAACCGGACTCTTCGTCGCGAGTATTGTTGCGCCGCAAAAGAGAGAGAGCGGCGGCGGATTTGGACCGCTTGTGGGTGCTGAAGATAAAAAGATAAACAGCGGTCAGTAGGTGGAACGACTTTTGATGCTGGGGGTTGGTCAAGCAGAACAGCCCAGGGCCAGAGCAGTGGAGGGGAAGCTAAGTTTAAGTACGAAGCGAAGCATGTGTGATGTGGCCCAGTTGCAACTCGCATCTACTGCATCTGGTGTGCATATGCAGCGGTAATTGCGAGCCAATCTGACAATGCGGCAACACTCTTGGTGCTGTAATAGCCCAGTAACAACAGTAATTATCACTATCACTTGGACTCACCCGTCACCAGCGTCAGACATCTTGGCCGACGTCTACCAATAGATCGAGACCCCAAAGTTACTCTTTGTCGAATCGAGGCGGGGAACAAGAGAAAATAGGGGCCAGATACTGGATTTGCAGCAAGGAAGTGCGCTGCAGTAGGTATCGTGTACAGGGGTCGTGCTGGTCAATGCTAAGCTGATGTGAATGCTGAGCTTTGGTGTTGTTGTTGGTGAGGGGAAAAGAAAAAAAGTTGGCCGCCAAGTTGGAAGGAAAACAAAAGCGACCGGATTTAGATGATGCGGTTGATGAATTCGTCACGACAGAGCTGATCAGCCAAAATTGTTATGGATGGTTGCTACTGTACAAAGGTACAGACAGCCCAGAGGAAGGACAGCAACAGCGCTGTAACTGGTCATGGAGGGGCCTCTTTTGGAGCTTCCCACCAGGTGGAGAAACCTTCTTGGACAGGCGATAGGGGCACTGCCACTATCATGACAACCTTCAGATTCTACCAAAACAACCTGATAAGTTGAACTGAGGTCCCTGTAATCTTTAATGTAACATTTACCATACATCGCTTAACCTGGCACAGCTGAGCATTCGTCACCTTTCGGAGATTTCATACCATTGCTTCCTCACCTCTCTCTCTCTGAGGTGCCTCTAATAGAAGTTTCTCCTCATACCCGTCCAATGACGTCTTCCCCTCAAACCAATCAATCAATCAAGCTTTACCGTGACAACAACCGGGTTCCTTTGTTAGCTCCGAGGAGGCTTGAGCCTCGAGGATCAATCCGCCCGCGACCAGGAATAATAAACCGCTAAAAGCCAAGCTTTTGAGTTTGACGTCGCCAAGGTAACTTCGAATGAGGAACACGACTCAGAAGCCTTACCATTCAATAATCAGAGGCACGTGAAACTAAAGAATTCTTGTTGTTTTATCGCCGTCACAGCCAGGAATTTATACTTACCTTGTCTTGAACGTGTTTGATGCAGCCCTGAGGCACAAATTGAGTTATAGCGGCAGCCACTGACGTATCATTCTGCTTTCAAAAATCCCTATTTCGACACTGAAGTGCTCATCAGATAATAAATAGTCAAAAGGCATGCAGCACAGACACGATTAATAAGCAAATAACGTTGGAATATTGTGCTTGGGAACAGTTCATCAGGTTATCAGAGTATGAGCCATGTGTGACGTTTCAGGTCTTAAAAAAAGTTCAGAGCTCCTTGCATCAAATATCATTGAATTCTGACCGTAACATATGTATGTATTCATTCGATACACATTAGCATAAATAGGATGGCATGAAACTGTAAAGGCTGTTGACCTCTACATTAAGAAGGTATAATCAAAGAAATCTTGACCTTAGGGACAAGAGAAGAAAGAGGAGCGATCAAAGGAAGTCTAAGGAGTGTATCCCACGCTACAGCACAAGCACCTGGAAGAGCACCATACCAGCCAGGGCAGTCAAGCCAATGGCGAGGGAAGAGGCTCCGGCAGTAGCGGGAGTGATCGGGGCCGGAGCATAGGTTGCGGCCGACGCCGGTACCGACTTGTAGCCACCGGTAGGAGCGGCAGCACCGGAGGACTGCTCACGAGTGGGCTTAGCCTGCTCGAAAACTCCGGGCTTAGCAGCTGTCTTGAGCGTGACAGGAGGAACGACAACGGTGGTGTAAATAGTGCCGTAGTAATGAGCCTCCTTAGTGGCGATCTTGGGCATCTCAGGCACAGGCTTGTAGATCTTGATGGGCTGAGTCTGCTGCGCAGGCACAGTAGCCGTGGTCCACGAAGCAATCTCTGTGGTGACGGCGCCGACGACGCAGTTGGTAGCACCAGGAGCACAGTGGCTGATGGTGTTGACCTGGCTTGTGTAGAGAGTCTTGATCTCATGGTTGTAAGGGACATCAGTGGGAACAGGCTTGCTCTTCTCTGTCACAGGGCAGACTGTGGTGTAGACAGGGATGGTCTCAGTAGTAACAGATCCATAGGGGCAGTCAACAACTTCAGGAGGGCACTTGGTGACGGTGTGAACACTCGTGGTGTAAACAGTCTTGGTCTCATACTGAGAGGGCACAGCGTAGTTGGTAGGCTTAGCCTTACCAGTAACGGGGCAGACAGTCGTGTACAGAGGGATAGTCTCGGTGATCACGTAACCATCCACCGCAGTATGGACTCGGGTTGTGCAGACCGTGCTCGTAGTCACGCTGACAGCAGAAGTGTTGTCAGGGTACTTTGTGTGAACTGGCGATCCCTTGGTAACAGTTGCAGTGCCAGAGGGGATGAGGGTCGTGGGGTTGCCATTCTTCTGAGTATAAGAGGGAGCATCGTAGGTAGTGTTCCAGCCCTTGAAGGTGCTGAAAGTGGTCTCGGCAGTAGCAGACTCAGTTTCCTGGGCAGAATCCGTTGTCTTGGCAGTTCCTGTGATTGTGTTACTCTCGAGAGTGGCATCGGTGGTCGACGTCGCGGCATCGTCAGTGGTTGCAGAAGAGTCACTAGTAGCTGTGACATCGGCTGTGGCGGATGAAGTACCGGTGCTCAAGACACTGCCAGTTGCGGAGGTCTCAGTGGTGTCAGCTGAAGAATCAGTGGCTGTGGCAGATATTTCGGAAGCAGTAGTGTCAGTGGCAGAACCAGAAACGTTTGTGGCAGAGCTATCGGTTGTCTCGGTTGCCAAAGAGGCATCAGTAGCTGCGGAGGTATCAGAGCTGGCTGTGGAATCCTCGGTCGAAGAAACACCAGAGGTGGTGGTAGTATCAGCAGTTGTCGACCCGCTGGTTGTGGCAGTCTCCGTGGAAGAAGCGTCAGAGGTTGAAGAAGCATCAGAAGTGGTTGTTACACCAGTAGTAGAAGAAACATCGGTAGTAGTTGTGTCAGCTGTTGTAGTAGACTCCGCAGTAGAAGTAGCCTCCGTGGTAGTGGTGAAGGCAGTGGTGGTCGTAACAGGAACAGGGTCACAACCATATTTCAGCGCATCCATGACATGCTGATTATAGTCCTTGCCATCAATCTCGTTACCAGCACCACGAGTCAAGTCCCAGAGAGAGATACCAGCGAAGTGAGTCTTGTCCTTGAGAGCACAGACGACATCTTTCATGGCTTCTGGCTCGAGATAACCTCCGCCCGGAGCAGCGGCCTTGCTAGCAGGGAGACCAACGTAGAGCTTGGCGTTCTGACTGCATTCACTGTCCTCAACAATGGCCTCCCAGTCATCGTAGTTGAATCTATCCCATGAGACTGAGGGGTCGGGGATAGCATCGCAGCCAGGGTTGTTGTAGAACTGGATGAAGAGGGCGTCGAACTTGGCCTGATTGATCATGTCTTTCATGTAAAAGTATTCGTCGCTAGTAGGGCATTGGGGCGCGCCAGTAATGATAACGTCGTTGTTTAATCGGCGAAGCTCGTTGATCATGGCGATATAAGGGCCGTTGGCTGATAGTTGTTAGCTGTTATGCAGGTCTTGAAGATGCAGGATCACGTACGAAGGTCATGCTCGATATCAAAGTCGAAACCATCAACAGCAGGACGAGTTGTACCATCGTCACTGTCGAAAGGACGAGGACCATCCCAGCTTTGATCATAAGGACCGAAGGCCTTGTACAGGAAGTCGGCAAAATCAACGCCCTTGTCATTAGTGGTCACCTTGTAGTTGCTTCCAGCCTCGTTGTAGACTCCACCAATGCTCAGAAGAACCTTGACTCCGCGCTCCTGGCAGTATGGAATGCCCTCCTTAATAGTGTAGCACTCACTGAGGAGTGATGAGGAAACTCCATGTTTGTTACTGAAGACACCAGCCGCACAGTGTCCGGCAAAGTTGGTACCAGGATAGCCTGACTCTGTATGTTCGGGAGCCTGGTTCACAAAGGACAGAGTAACGTACTCTGGGCCGGAATCACAGTAGGACTTGAGAGAATCAGATCCAAGTTGCCCCTACAGAACTTGGTCAGTTAGTTGTTCCCAAGACAGATTGTAAGTTAAACAAACCCAATATCCATTTAGTCCCAAGGCGAGACCAGAACCACCGGGAATAGAAGGAATAGAGATAGACATTGTCACCAAATGAGTGACTGGAAAACTGTAAAAGACTGTAAAGTGGCCGAGGCCGTTAAAGAATGTGTGATGATACGGGTATCAAAGAAAGGACGCAAACCAAAGTTTGCAATGAGGCCTGGGACCGAGCCGTCTCCAAGTTGACTGTCAACAGAGTTGATGGGAAATACAGAGAGGAACATCGGAGAAGAGAGGGAAAGCCATATATTATGGAGGGAACTACCACTCGAAAATTTCTGCTCTAGACGCATCTCTCAGGTCAAAGCCATCTCAGCCGCTGGCTTCCAGCCATTTGAACCGGTGTTTTCCTATCTAGGACATAGTAAGGAGTCTTCTCGCTAGAGGAGGACCATTTAGAAGTAAACCCCCGGGTTGTCGATGGGGTACGGCGAAATCGGCCGCATCGTGCAAAGTAATCTCCGCCTTAGAACAGCAAAAGAAGCCTCTTTCTGTAAATTCTTGCAGTTCAGACACCTGAAGGAGGCTATCGATTTCAGGAACAGGCTAAGCGTTGGTCGAGAGTGGACTTGGGCGGCTGAGGGACTATCAAAAATGGGCGTCTGAGCCGCGTAGCCGATGCGCCAAGGTGAGAATGGGGACGGTGATAAGGTAGACTCAGCCGCTAAGCTGCGTTTATGGTGTCATTATACCACACTATGATTGATATGGGAAACGGTTCAGAGGGGAATTATGGGAATTGGATCTTGGCAGGCCAATGATTCCTGTCTAAGGGTGAATGATGGGCATGATTGATATCCGCTTGGAGACAGCGCCAACATTAAGGTGTCTGGTCACTATGGTGAGGATGTAAGTCTTAGGGGTAATATGAATGGGGATAGGGAATTGACTCGGTTCGATTATCTCCGAGTATGCATGTTCAGAGTGTCGTTGGTCCGATTACGCAGTTGATAATTCGATCGAGGGGCTCAATCTCTCCATGAAGGTAAGTTCATAGGGATAGGGTCTTATGACAAGAAGATTTCACATGCATCACTTCTGTCTCTGCCTCTAGGTGAAGAAACTCAGGTCATAACAATTGACATTTACTGCAAAATATTTTAATGTGATGAAGAAACTGAGAGGGGCTGTCACTTGATGTTGGTATCTACCCCTGTTACACGTGGAGTCGTGGAAGACTAAGCGATAGAGCTAGGGGTTCCTGCATCCAAATCGA
This sequence comes from Fusarium redolens, assembly GCF_020744475.1. Classification (NCBI taxonomy): domain Eukaryota; kingdom Fungi; phylum Ascomycota; class Sordariomycetes; order Hypocreales; family Nectriaceae; genus Fusarium; species Fusarium redolens. The sequence continues at coordinate 952,074 of NW_025763666.1, read as the reverse complement.
CCAATCGCGTGTTGTTCTCGCTTTGATCAACACGCTGTAGGGCTAAACTTTTAGCGCAACTACCTAGGCCGTCACCGCTCCTGATTTCCACTTCTAGCAAACCCCTGATGCCTCCGGAGGTTTTGGCCAGTAGTTTGATCACTGAAGTGACGGCTTGTGCCCTAGAGACTTGGCGGTGACAGAGCGTGAACCCCTGATGAAAAGGGTTTGGACTTGACGTCTACCTACCACGTTGGGAGATTGCCGATCCGGGGTCAGTCCCTGCCTGATCGACATTTTTCGCTTTCTTCCGAGTGGTGTTGATGTGTCAATGACATCAAATGCTGTCACTGTGTATCTTCAGATTCATAGGTAGTCAGACAAAAACCCTTGTTGAAGAGAGTGGCTGACTCGATGGCTGTGAAAAGGAGTCGAATAATATTCCGAAGCGTCGTCAGCTTAGACTTGAGCGTGGCTTTCTTTCCTCTTTCTTTTGGATGAGGCTAGAACCCATAGTTTGTCTTTCAACAGCACGCTAACCGTCTTGTCAACTAGTCTAATACTTTTTCAATATTCCAGGCTTTTCAGCTTCGCCTGTTTTTTTTTGTTTTTTGTTTTTTTTTTTTAAAAAAAAAAAAAAAAAAAAAAAAAAAAAAAAAAAAAAAAAAGCACGTTCATGGTGTTTATTGATATTGCTTATAATTGATGCAATGCCCCCTGAGAGATGGTGATTCACCAAAGCTCACCAATTATCAGTATATTTTCGGTTCCATTCATCTTACACAACTTTCTCGCCGGGTCATCTCTCACCAAATCACCACGTGTTGCTTGGCAGTCGACATACATAGGTAGAATTTCCAGCTGCCAAGGCTATCCCTTGCACTTCTGGAGACCTGCATTTACCGCCCACCATTCGATATCAGTATTTTTTTCATTCTTTCTAAACTCGGCGTGTTACGCAACGTGGCTCTCGACTCTTTTCCAGAATATATCTTGATGGTTGGCCTGAATTCACCCCGTTACTACCTTTTGACTTCATGCTCCTCCCTTGTTGTCGAGTCATCTATTAGTTGACGGTCCTCTTCGAAATTTCCGAGGGTGGCCCTCAATGCAGGGGCCAATAAATGTCACTCTCGGCGCTTTGTTGGACGAAATAGATTAACCTACCGCTCAACAGGGCATAAGACGGATTTGATCAGCTCCCCACTGCTTTATCATGAGGTGGATAAAGATGATTTTAGTAGTTCGCTAACAGCAAAAATCCTTACGAACTTACCATCCACTTGTTGGAGACTTTGAAAGGACAACTTCAAGATGGAACGATTTTTTTTTAAATATGGTAAAGAAATCATTTTTACTAATTCGCGCTAAATACATCTAGAGACTTCTATTGGTCGTATTGCTCCCATTTTTCTGTCTAAATAGCATTCCCCGGCTTAGGCAGAGTTGTCAACCCGGATTTAAGCAGTATCCAGAACGACAACCTCGGCCTCGGCCTCACCAATGCTCTCAACGGCGAGCTTATCACCGGCGTTGACTCCATCAATGAAGGCACCATCACCCTCGTGAATCTCGGAATCCTCCCGGCCATCCAGACGGATCTTGGCCTTTCCTCCCTTGGTCATGGGCACATGCACATAGACCTTTCTCTTCGTTTGCTCAGTAGCGCCTCCGCCGACGGTCCACTCAAACTTCTTGCTTGGCTCGATGATACCAGCGGCCATGACAAAGTCGGCGTGAATGGGGATGGTGTCGGGGATGACAGGCTCAGCATCCTTCTCCTGTTGGGCTGTAGCTTCCTCGCCTCCCTTGAGAGGGCTCAGAATCTTGACAAAGTCTTGTCTCTTGGACTCATCGCTGAAGTGGCGGGTGTGATATCGGGGGGTAAGACCACGCTTCCAGGGGATGGCCCAGATCTGAAGAAAGTGGACTGTGTCTGACTTGTGTTCGTTGAATTCCGAGTGGGCAATGCCAGTTCCACCAGTGGTGAACTGGACATCTCCACGATGCATGCGGTAGAACTTGTCAGACTGTCCTCCCTCCTTGCCCTTGGTGAGCATTGAGTCTCGGTGTGTAAGCTCTCCTGAAAGGATATAGCTGAAGATCTCAAAGTCCCGGTGAGGGTGAGTAGGGAAACCTGAGTTGGCCTTTACTCGATCCTCGTTGAGGACACGAAGAGAGCCAAAGTGACTGAACCTCGGGTCATACCAGTCGGCGAAAGAAAAACTATGGTATGTGTTCAACCAGCCATGATCACTATGGCCTCTGCTGCTGGAGCGATGAGGAGTGATCTTTGCGTGACGGAGAGACTTGGACATGTTCTTTGCGGCGTTCATTTGACTTTGAGTAGTTGAAGTAATTGCTGCTGTTTTGTTTGTGAAAATGTTTGTTGTAAGTTGTTGAATGTGAGTGAAGTAGTTGTTTGGATAGATGATGATGAGGAGGATGGAAATTGTAGCGACGAAAATCGCAATCAAGGGACTGACGCGAAACATATATAGACGAAATCACCGAATTCACGAGAATGTGCCTGCATGAAAATAGATTCGATTGATGATGATTGAAAAACGCTGACAAGATATAGCTAAGTATGTTTTGCTGTGTAATTGACTTTGTAATGATTGCTCAGCGATTTGGTTCGTTGCTACGCAATAATGTGGGGTAAATAGAAAGATTTTGGTGATTATCTCAGGCTTACACAGACACTACTAATCTCACGTGACGTGACGTCTATCAGTTTTCGCCAATCGAGGTGAGCTTGACACACGCTACCACCCTCCCGAAGCTGACATTTGATGGAAACTCAATTGGAGGGGCAGTTGAATAGTCTTCGACTAAGTTCTCGAAATCAAAATCAATTCAGCCTTGAACTATGAATACGATATGCGACTTTTTTCTTACTAGACAGAGTAACAGGCTACAAGACACTCTGATGAATGTTGATTGGTGGTCCAAGTAGTTGATTGCCGATTGACTCCCTGATTTCTATTGCCAACCACCACTTCTCCATCTTAGGAGATACAACATTCATCCCTTCGGCATTATAACAAGCAGCCATTTATCTAGTCGCCAATCGGCGATTGTTCCAAGAATCTGGGTACGGTGTTCTTTCAGCTCCCTACCGAGTTAAGGATATCATCAGATTTTCTGCTCCCTGAGGGCTGCTTCTCCCAGGTTGGCTTGGTCACCATGACGCAGAGTACAAACAAATTTGTAGCTTAACCCCTTCCAACACCAGCCTCTTAGAGGGCGAGAGAGACAGGTCAAGGATCGAAAAGATGAATGATCCTAGTCTTTTAATTAATTTCGACTGTCAATGTTGCATGTGCCTTGCATGAGGAGGCAGGAAATGCGGCTCATGCCCTTGAAGTGGTTTAAGTGGATTGATGATGGTGGAGTTTGAGCCTCAGCTGTGTAAGCCTAGAGCTCAGCTTGCTTTTGTGTCATTGAAGGGTTTGGCATCAGTGACAGTTACATTTAACCACTCTAAGTCATCCTGCTCATCTAGTCAAGGTGTTCACGCCTCGGTCTTGCAATTATTGTTTTCTGTATCTCAAGTTACCTAGCATATCCAACTTTGAATACACTGCTGTTGTTACACCTATCTCGAATCTCTAATTATAGGATTTTACCACCACAGCCAAGAAGAGATAGAGTTTAATGAGACCTAGATCAGGAACACAATACACCTGAAACAACTGATCTGAATTTTGAGGATAAAGAGGCGGGTAATCGTAATTCTGGTACAAGCTGGGTTAGACGTCAAGCTGATTGTTCCAGATACCTAACTTTTGAGGTGGTTGGTGATGTCTCAAACCCCTGTCCATCGTGATAGGTAGTACAAACATCATGTCACCATAGCTGATCGATTCTTTCAGACAATTAATGTGGATATTCAATAGTCTAAATCAATTGAAACACATTGAGAATAGCTCGTATTCATGACCGTTGGCAACATTCATTTGTGGACTTCACATGCAGCCAATTTAACTCAATTGAGGATGGACCATCTCACACCGTCATAGCAAGTTCCCGACGGGCCGTATGAACTATACCATTATAGGTTTAGCTACACTTTGTGTTGGCCTTGTTCAGTGTGTTGTCCAACGAAAAGCGCTGTGACAACACAGCAGCTCAGCTGCATTATCGCCTGAGGTGAGAACCCGAATTCCAATTCTTGTGTGCCCAACATAATCTTGTCTTTCTCTTCGAGTACAAAAGCACAGGTAATTCTCAAATCAAGTCTTTTCAACTCTTTTCAAGTCTGTGCATCTCTTTTTTCCTTTTCTTTTGGTAAGTCTCAACCCCCGTACCCTGTCATCACGTTCGTCTCAGACATCTTTCCTTGGTGGGGCAAAAGAGGCTGGGAATGGCATCGTCTAGTATTACCAGCCTCTCCAAGGAACCCAACCTCGCGCAAAGAATCCTCATAGTCCAACCATATCTCATTCTTCTCTCTTAGCTTGCAGCATGCATTTGCTGCCCTTCTTCTCGCATCTTGTTTTATGATATCAATTGGTCAAAACGAGCTTGTGTGTTGTATGTGAGTGTGGAGTGGGAAGAAGTCGGTCTGCATTCCAAGTTTTACACCCTCTCTCTGTCTCTGAAGAACCAGAACAAGAATGAACTTCCAAAACTTCAACTTCGACTTTGTGGAAGCACCTCGTACGTGACACTATCACACCCTCTTTTGCTGTCTGGTTCATTTCGAAACCAAGACTTGTACACATACACACTACTATACACTACCTACCTACACCTACACCCACACTTAGCACTTAACTGGCTTCGTCTGTCGGTGTCGCTGACGGCTGTACCATCACAGGTCAAGGTCCTCCAAAGAGGCAGACTCCTGGTCAACAGTCAATTGATGACGACGACCAATCATCTCAACCAATTCTTCACCCATACTACGATCTTAGACAGCGTGTAGGACGAAACTCTACCAATCCGTCAGCATCACCGCCTGGTGCTCTGTTCTTTGCTCCATCACCTCCTTCTCTACCACCATCAAAGGTCACAGCATCGACAGCTGAGATCTACGGTCCCGAACGATTATTCGGTTCTGATCTTCCTGGAGGATTTGCAGCACCGACACCACCAACGCAGACACAGCATACTGCACCGCCTGTCGCTCCTCCAGCTGCTCCTACTGCACCTACAGCTCCTACACCTGGGTCTGTTCGATTCGACGAGGCTCAATTAGCCATGTTCGCCGCCGAGAACTCAGCTCGCATGGCGAGTATCAAAGACGAGTTGACAATAGCCGCTGGCAAGGTCACTCCCGGCGTTGACGATACACCATATATTCAATACGCTCTCGAGGCTCTCACGAGAAATCACGGCGGTCCTTCTGCTGCGCATTTCCCTTCCGGATCTTCGAATGACTATGAGGAGGACTACCCACAACCAAGACGGTACGCCGATGAGGAGAGGGGGAGGGGTTACCCCCAATTGACACAACCGGAGCCCGCTTACGTTGAAGATCGTTTACCAGAACCGATCGAGACGCAAGCTCCTCGCTACGAGATGCCCGATACTTCCGTGTACCCTGCGCCAAATGCTCGTCATCACAACGAACCCGTTGCTCATCACGATGCACCAAACGTTCCTCGGTCGCCAACTCCTTCAAGTCACTCTGAGCCTGACCAGTTTGCTCAGAGGGAAAAAAAGGCTCGCCCTCGATCCATTCCCATTGACCGAGCCCATCCTCCTCTCGATTTCAAGCCTGCCATTCTTCGACCAGTCTTTATGTGTATCTTTGCCTTGTTATGTTTACTCATGATAGCTGCTCTCATCTTCTGCGCTGTGTACTCAGAAAAGGATGCTGGTTTCACTCCATATCCTGGAAGTATCTACAGTGGTCAATACTTTTTGTTCCGAATCTTGCCTCAAATCTTCGCAGGAATCATTTTAATCTACGCCCAATCTATCGTCACTGCCTCAATGCGAACTGCACCATTCACCGCCATGGCTGATGCTGAGCCCCGAGCACGATATCTTGCACTCTTCCGACGCATGCGCCCTCTAACATTTCTCATTCCCTCATTTACAGGACCCTGGCAGTTCCAGTTCTTCAGCGTGTGCACATGGCTCGCCAATTTCACAATCCCTCTTATGAGCACAGCCTTCTCGTGCATCTTCAAGGACCAGGGTTGGGTATGGGCTGCAGTTCAGGGTATTGCCTGGACACTTGTCGTACTCTACATCTTACTACTGGCAGCCACCATCGCCTTGATGATGTTCTGGCGCGATCGATGGACGGGGCTCTTGTGGGACATTCGATCTGTGGGACACCTTCTCCCCCTGTTGAGTCAGAGCAACACTACCAGTAGCTATAACAGTGCGGACGTTATCGAGCGGAGCGATGTGCTTGAGGACCAACTTCGACAGCGTGTTCTTGACCGGCTCGGGTACTGGCAGATGGATGGTCAGCAAGGTGGCTTGTGGTACGGCATCGGATCCGTTGGTGACGATGGTCACACTGATTACAGAACCTACGATCTCGTCCTCAAGAAGCCCAGCATCTCACCCGCGTCTTCTCTCGATGACCTTGAGGCTGAGGCTCGCCATGCGCACCATAAGTACATGCCTATCGCCTTGCGCACTTCCGTCATTCTGGGCTCAGTCATCTTCATGACCCTCCTGATCCTCGCAATTCTTCTCGTCTCCTTCTTGCCCCAGACTCGACTGGACCAGGGATACTTCCCTCAAGTCCCTGCCCGACCTGGAAACGGAGCTTTCTCTGCGGCCAACTTCCTCTACGCCTTCATCCCCTCGCTACTGGGCATGATCATGTTCTTGCTCTTCCAAGGCCTCGATGACGCTCTTCGCATCCACCAGCCTTGGGCAGATATGTCCAAGGCTTCTGGTGAGATTGCGTCCAAGTCCATCCTTGCCGACTATGCTGCTTGCTACCCCTTTCAGTGTACATGGAAAGCTCTCCGAAACGGCCACTGGCGCGTTGCTGTGATCTCTTTCATGGCCACAATCTTCATCTTCATCCCCATTCTCGCAGGTGGTCTCTTCATGGCCCTGACCAATTTCCGTGGTCAGGTCAAGATGTTCCCCAACATGCCTGTCTTCGGCGTTCTCCTCGCCTTTCTCTTCCTCTACCTCGGCTGCCTCTCTCTGATGCTGCCCGGTCGTCAGGCTCTCCGCATCCCTCATCCTGCCGACACTCTCGCCGAGATCATTTCTCTTATCGCAGCTCGGGAGACCGTTTCAGACCCTGCTTTCCTGGCCGTCAGGGACACTGCTGACCTCAAGTCCCGCCTGGGTCTTGATCGCTCTGATCCTCGTGAGCAGTCAATGTGGTACTTTGGCGTTTCCCGAGACGAGCGCTACGCGAGCGTTCGCCCTATGAAACGATTTACCGAAAAAAGAATGAGATCTTATAGATCTACCTGATAATGATGCTCATATGCACGAATTGATGCTGTAATGTTTATACGGGGGGGTTGATGAGACCGAATGGCATCTCATGATACGAACCTAGTCATGATCTGTTTGTTTTGCGATACTTCGCTTATTGGACGCGCATGGATTTGATTGTTTTGGTTTGCTCGAAGCGTTTGTTGATTTTACTCGCATGTAATGGCTGCATTGTTTTGGCGTTTTGGAAAGAAAGGGTAAATACTTGTTTGATGTTCACACGTAAAGGATGGCTTGTTTATGTACGTCGAAGAGAAGGATATCTTGGGACGAATGGAATGGATGTATTGGAATGTATCATGTTGCTGGGGAGTCTTGAGGAATTTCGTCATTGTTTGGAGAAAAAGTAATGTCTCAGTTGCTTTTAGACTGCTTGTGTGTATGGCTGGGGAACTCTAGAATGGATGAATACGAAAGAAGAGGAGACAATATCTGGGTCTTCAGACTCCATTATTGACAATTTTCAGCTGTTATAAGTACCATGACATGATCCCAATACATATGTGATAATTGTCATGGGCAACGCATGTCTGTGGTTGGGTGAGACATCACCAACCACATGAAGGTATTCACATCACCAAAGCGAAGCACATGATCGTATGTTTAAGAACAAGTAGTATGTGGACGTCATCGTTAAGCTATTTTCATTCGGTAATAACCGTTGGTAGTTCAATCCTATGTAAAAGAATTGCTATCATAAAGAGCTCTCCGTAGTCTTTTCCTCTTTTGGTGTTCCCGGACTCAAATCAGGAATGTTCTTTCATGAGAACTCATATCCCGTTAGTTTGAGCGTACCCACACCTTTGTTCGTCAGTCAAAGACCCGGCCACCTTTTCCTTGCGCCTGCTCTGAATCTGGTATTCAGGCGAATGCGCCTGGCTCTTTGAGCCAAAAGCAGTATAACAAAGGAAATAATGAATAAACAAGTGGTCCACGTGCCACTCGCCCACCCCGAGATTGGGGGGTTTTCCGGAACTCCGTGCTGGTTCTCTCGGTATTCATCCGTAAAAGAAAGAAATAAGAAATGTCGTTATAGTCATGTCGCGTCTGACAACGTCGATGCGTATAGTGGGGTTTGTCCACTTGAGTCATAAATGAGTGTGAGGTTGTCATAGGTCGTAGAGACATCGTAGGTGGTATCATCATGTACATGAAAAGAAGGTGATGGTAAAAAGAAAAAGTAAGCTGAAGAAAAAGAAAAGTGATATGGTCATCAGCCTCGACTGCGTCGTCCTAGCATACGCCCTATGACATCGTTTTGTCTCTTGCGAGGCGATGAGGGTGCAGTTCGCTGGCCTGCCTTTCGTTGGTCACTTCCTGACCGACGATGAAACCAGAATGAGCGGCCCCCAGACTCAGTATCAGAGTCATCGTATTCAAAGACTGAGTGGGGCTCAGCCTCCGGTTTTTCTTCCGTCTCCGGTTGTGGAGTTGGCGGAAGAGGACGCATGCAAGGGAGAGACTTCTTTGAGCGCGTCACAGAAGCGGGTGGCTGGGTTTTGGGTGCACAAACATGTCCCGCAGAGTGGCGTAAGGCGGTTTCGGTGTGTGAATTAATCTTTGTGGGTGTTGGGGCTCGCATCTCTTGAGATGTTGTAGGACGTCTGTCCTTTGGTGTAGTAGGTCGAGGTGAGTCTTGAGAAATGGCAAAGCGTGCAACAAGTGGTGAGTTCTGAAGGGAGCGGAAGATGAAAACTTCCTCTTGGGGACGAGGAGGACGTTGAGGCTTTTGCCTCACATCCCGAGAGCATTGCCAAGATGGGGTCATTGGTGCATTTCGAGGTGGAAGTGGAAGAGGTTTTGGGAAGGGGGAGTAGGTTGCACTTGGCTTTCGGTTTTGGTTCTGAGCGTTCTTAGGCAGAGGCCATGGGTTGATGCGGCGCTGCTCTGGCTGCTTCTGTTGTGGCATCTGGTGGATTTGTTGCTTTTGCTGGATATGCTGTTGGCTTTGTGGGTGAGGAGATGGGATCAAAGCCGGATATTGCTTTCTTGGGTGAACCTCGAGGTTGTTGCTCTTGCTTGGAAGCCAGAAACTATCCCAAAGCTCGGCAGCATGAGCGTGATACTGATAGTCGTCGTCCAGAGAAACTTCCGAGTCTGTTCGGTCGTCGATCAGACTAGGTGAAGATCCCTCAGACCCCAATGACGCTCTATCGTCAGAGAAGCGGCTTCGATAGTGCGTCGGGCGTTCCGGCTGTTGAGGATACGAGTAGTTGGTGACAGGGTAATACTTTGAGACGAGCTTGATGTCGGCCAATCTGCTAGAGGGCTCCATGGTGGATCGTGAAATTTGAAGCATGAAATTAACTTGCAACAATATTGATATCGAAATGAATAAACCAGGGATGCAGACGGCATGATATACAAATAGATATGAAAGCAGAGAAGCTGTCAAAGGAAGTTGAAACATAGCGTGGGTCCAGTACACCCACTTTGAGCGTTGCATTGCATGTGTCTATGTTGATCAAGCATACGCCCTTGACCTGGAGGGGCATTCCTAGGTAGAGGGGCTTCTCAGTCTAGCTCTAGCCATGGAGCCATCCCTCTTTTCAGACAACCCCAAGAGCATTCCGAACACTTGCATCTTTCCAAGGGCTTTGACAGGAACATGGGCTTGCTCTAGTTCGGGTTCGGGCCTCGGGGGTTTGTTTGGTATGCAGACGCGATTGATCCCTTGCGTCACACTTTTTGGCTGTCATTTTTCTACACTCTCAGACTTTCAGTATCCGTAAACTATTACAGGTCTGCTGCAGGTGCATGATTCTCTTTGCTTTTCTGCATCTGAGGTGCAGTAGCCTGTTGGCGGATGAAAGAGTGCATCTTCCGTAAAAAAGCAATATGAAATAATGATTCGGATAGGAGACGCAGATCCGAAGACGCCAGAAAAAGCAATCAATTGCTGGTAGGTACCAAAATAGATCAATTGACAATAAACAAAGGAAAGTTGGGCGAAGTCACAAAGCACAGTATGCTTGACTCGTTCATGTAAGCAACAAAGGTCTTCTGAGAAGCAATGGTATGGTGAACTCGCATCTAGACGGCTTCAACGAGCTTACTTCCCTGATTCTGAGTTGTTTACTCAGGACCAGAATGATTAGCGCATCCATTCAACACGCGTTGTGATCATCCCTTAAGCGAAGCGGCAAGGTTTCCAAGGAATCGGGTTCCTAGTACTAGGTCGAGACACGCGGGAACTCGTGAGGTTTGATCCCTGGGGAATGCCAGACTCTGCCCACCATCGGCGAACAAGGCCGATGTTCAGAGCTATGTTTGGCTCGCGTCTTTGAACAGCAGTTGAACCCTTTGTTCGCGTTGAATACCGCAGTGTCGCCGAGACTGGTAACTCACACTTGGTACAGCGGTTCTTCTTTGGTTTCAAAGGCATCTTGAGAAAAATGATGGCAGTATCTGTTGGCACGCTCAGCATGAGACGCATCTGAGCGCTCTGCTTAACTGAAGCACCTCGACAAGCGAGACTCAGAATAAGGCATTCAATATGGAGACCAGCAAGACCTGGACCAGCTGGACCTGGACAGAACGCGAGTCGAGACGGAAGCGACTGACACAAGCACGGCTTGAGCCGAGGGTTCAGTGTCGAGGTCTCGAGGGATCCTCCCTGCTTGGATAGCCAGAAGATGGGAGAACTACGCGGCCTCTGAGTGGAGTCGTGAGACACTTGTCTCCGATAGCTCAGAATAACATCGGATGAGTGCTACTTGACCTGAGATTGTGGATCTTTGATCCGTAGCAACGCAGTTTTTTGTGGGAAAGAAAAATGCTCGATTACATCTGGATTCAACGACCGGCGACTGCGCGTGTTTTAGAGTTGGAGACTGTTCCAGGGGAAAAGAGGCTGTGTTGTTGAAGATAAGCTGAAGATTCAATGGCGAAGAATTCATAAGCAGAAGAGAAAGCAGAGGAAGGGCTAATTGCTAGCGCTTGTAAGGGCAGTCCCAGTAAACTTCAGCTTGGCTCAAAAGAGGCACGTAAGCGACTGTTAGTTAGTCCAGTCTTATGTAACTCTCTTGAACTGGACATCTCCCTACCTCAGTATGCACCAATCAGAACAACTGCCGATGATGGAAAAAGTGATGAGTAGAAAATAATGCACTGAACAATATTTTATCCCTGACTTGATGGTCGTATCGGCAGCTGTACCCGGCATTAGCTTGCACATCTCTTGAACTAGGTATCGTAGACGCAGGGTCCCCACCATCTCCAGGAACCAAGCCCACGGAGAAAAGAGAAGATAAGATTCACTATTTGCAAACTCAACGATGAATACTGAAGCAATTTAATTGTAATTAGAACCTAGTAATCTATAGAGTGAGGCTAAACAATAGGTAGAACCTATATACAATTTTCTTTTCTTTTTTTTCCTCTGTTTGCACTTCTATAACCTTGAAATATACCTACCAAGTATCCATTATCTTTCTAGTTCAAGTTCTTCTCCCTTCACTAACCAAACTCCCTCATCTACACACTACATCTCCCTCAATGTCACCTTGGACCCTCTCTCCCGCATGAAAAACTTTTCGGATCAAACGATGAGCTTCATCCTTCAAAATGCAGAGGTTGAGTCGAACCCCTTACTCAAGCATCAGAACTAACCTGCATGACACGATAGTGACAGTTTCTGAGCCTTTGTAACCCCCTTCTCTGGACAGTTCGCTGAATACATGTCTTAGAATGGTCTTGTGTCAGGCCACCAGCCTCGCTGTCGCAGGGGCTTATAGCACCCAAATCGCTCATGCATAGCCTTTTCTCGATCTAATATCGGGATCTGAGTGTGTTTCTGCCCTTCTTTCCACGCAAAGTATCGGTCGTGACGTCTGAAATCTGATGTTTCGTCGAGGGCAGGAATGGCGATGGTGATGAGAAGAGAGGTATCTCGTGGTTTTCATGCCGCCTTGTGTGTATCACATAGTTGCGATCGAGAAAGTGCCAGGTCGAACATTTTGCGATCGTTCATCAGCTGAAATGCAGAGTGCAAAGTGTGCCTGCATCTTGCATCTTAGCTGCAGATGGGATGCATGTTGTTGAGCTATTGTAAAGATCTGGCCAAGCAGAGGTCTAGAGAGGGGCACGGCGAATAGTAATCTCTTCTGGCTGCATGATCATTCATCCGAACTGTATACGCATCTGAATTGTATACAGTGGCTTCTTGCAGTCTTCGCACATCAGATTCAATAATTACGGTCCCGAATGGTCATTGATGGAGGGTGCTTAAGGCTGAGACCTCACTCACACTTCGTAAAGCAAGCCAACCAGAGACTATTTCCATCGCATCAGATAACAGCCTCTTTCTTGGACTCTCTCGTAGTCAAGTTGTTACTCGACAATATTCGAAATGAGCCGTCTCTCTGTCTAAGAAGCAACCAAACAATCTCAATCAACTTTTGAGGCGTCCAGTGAGAGGACCACGGTGGTGAGTATGTTTTAAAAGCAAGATTTATATCTCAGGAACTGGGTTTTGAAGTAGGGATGCAATTCTGAAGCCATGTTCCTGGTTGCAACCATCATAGGATTCGACTTGATCGCTCGATCTCCCAAGACACTCTTAGCTTTGCGAGATTTTGAACTTGTTATAAGAAACCGATGGGCTCATTAAACTTGTAGCTCTTTTCCATATCTCGCAGGGCGAAATTGTCTCCTTGATCGAGATGAAGACTTATGGGATTCAAAGTGCCCTTTTCTCTGATCCTCACTTTGGAGGATGCTCGCGAACTATAGGGTATCAGTCCACACCATCTCGCGTCTCATTCCAACACAGTATCCGATAACGAATCGATAATATCACAAAACATGCGAAGGGGCACTCTGGCGAGACATGGCTACCGAGTTGACTAAGCCGCCTACCTTTTACTCAACCAATTCGAGAATCGAAGTTCAGACAATGATGCACCTTTTGCCGAACAGTTACCCTACAGAAGAGCAGTTTCGGCTCAGAGAATGTAATCATTCATGTTTCACTGGCCGGCTGTCTCAGACGTTCGAGAAACCCGAACGCCAACTGAAGGGAGGAGGAAATGCTTACTCGGAGCGCCTCAGACCAACAGCTCGATTTAACTTTGTCATATTTTGGACGTTCAGGCGACACTTTTGAGGTTACACGAATATGCAACACGTAGGAGGAAAAAAGCCCAATAACTCCCAACAACCTACGAGATACCCGCAAAGTGTTTATTGGGCGAGGCATCCTGCACAAGGAACAATAGCTCCGTAAGTGCCTGATATGGACTCAAATATGATCCAAACCGCGACATTTCGATGCTTTTTCCTCAATTACAGACGCCAACGCCAAAACTCAGGGCCTCCAGCTGCTCCGCTTCAGCTTCAGCTCGAAACCGAACTAGGAAAACGAGGAACAAGACTCTGATTGGAGACTGAAGACCCCGTAAAACGGGGCGTGCCGTGGCTCCCGCCCCCTCCAGACCGAATCTGGAATAGACTGGCTCATGAGTTTGATGGTATGAGATTGTGCTGTTGTTGTTGAGGAAGCAATTCGTCTCTCACCGACCTTCAGATCATATGTTCACACACTCAATGTTGGGGCTCTTAGCATTCAAGCCTAAAGTCGGGAGAAGAGCTCGAAAGAGAATAACTTACGGTATGCAGCTGTAGGAAACGTGGCAGTCAACCGTTGTTCAGCCTAACTTAGCTTACCCTAACCTAACCTAACGCCATGACGCAGCGTTACACTCGGCCCCGTTTTCCACTTCCCATTTCGCCCAGGCAAACCAGCTGCTCGGTGCGGAAGAGTTGGGCCAAAACCAGGGGGGGTTGGGGCGGGATCAAGATCCGGCTGCCGCTGACGGACGACAATTCTCACTTACAGTAACAAGATGAGCCCTAAAGTTCCAGCTAGCTCGAGGTCAAATGGCCAATGGTGCAGCCCGCCTCGTCCTGTCAGTTTTATGCCCAAGGTTCCTTGGCGTTGGATCCTCGTACGCTGCATCTCTGCTTCCACCTCAAACCCTGTATGTCAGGGGCGGTCAACATGATTGAGAAGGTCAGTAAAACGGACAATGGTCTATGCGCTTTCTCACACGCTGGAGTCAGTTGGTGGCCCGAAGCTCTCAAACAACGAGAGACGTGCTGCCATACAGAGCTTTGTAAAGCTCAATAAAGACTAGGCAATACTTTGAGAAAGTGACGATTAGATGGTCATATTAGCCCTGGTCGGACTAACCTTATCGGGGTTCGATAAAGCTGGTTAAAGCCTCATGATCCAATGCGACAAAGTGTGGTAAGAATGCTAGGAGCCGGCGAGATGAGATAAGATGAGACGATATGGAAGTAACCTAAGTCAACGGGACGGGTAAGTAGATGGGTCAAACGCCACTCGCCGAGACAATGCCTGAGAAACGGCAAAAGGCGGTTCTCTAATGATTGACTGATATCCAAACGTCTTATCATTGTCCTACTCGTGAGGCCTTTATCGAATGAATTTACCCTAGAATCATAGGTGATCGACGCAGTGCCCTATTCCAGGGTGTGTTAGTCTGATGCATACGTACCTTATATATATGCAAAGATATGAATCAAAGGAAGATCAAGACACTCGGCTCGAGTTGCTTGTCCAGTGGTAATTTGAAGATAGATGAGTTAAATAATACTGAATCCGTAGCCGTCTGGATGAACTCTCGCCAGCCAATGCTAGTAGTATATGATGATCCTCGACCCCGGTCAAGCTTTAAAGTAGAGTGGCATTGTCAGGTGCATTAGCAGAGCTTTTATCGGCCTTCGGTCGCCAAACCAAGGAAACCTGGCGCAACTAATTCTATCAAGTCATCAATCGCGGCGGGCAGTGCCAGTGCCAGTGCCAGTTGGTTTGAGTGAGGGAAGAGACCTCGGCGCAGTCTTTACAGCGCAACTTCTAACCCTACGTCAGTGCGCGCACTTGCCCTCTTCTTCCCCTTCCAACTTTTACTTTACCTTCACCTCTTCTTCTTATCATCGCCCCTAAAGAATAACCCTTCGCACATGATGGTGATATCTCAGCTCATGCGTGGATAACAAACTTCTCGGAAAGACGCCATTGGCCCGTAAAGAGGAGTATGTTGCTCTTGTGCTCCCTTGCTTCGTCTTTCCCAGCCGCTCGATTTACTTAGCTGCATTTGCAGCACTGCTTGTACGGGCTCCGAGCTGCGCATGACGGCTTCGCGACAACGTTCAAGCCATTGCGCGACAATTACTAATGTTTGAGCTGCAAACAGATTCGCTGGACGAAAAAGGCCTTCTCAAACGGTCTCAATAGGAACATTCGACCAAACGAAGCGACCAGCTAATTAGCTGCTCGGCCACGCGCGCGCAAACCTTCAAACAAACTCGCTTTGTCCCTTGCGTTAGTATCGTCGAACAAATGCGATTGCGCGCAAACTCGCGTTGTTTCTATAAATTCCACCGCATAAAGTAATTGACTACTGCAGCCAAATACTGATCATTTCGCGCTGGGTATTTTACGTATCGCGTGCGCGTGCGTTTTGTGCGAAGTGCTTGCAGTTGGAGATTCTCTCTTGCTAGTGGCCCATTTCTCGAGGACCTCTGAGCTTGTCTGGACCGACCTTGGTCTGACGGGCGGTCACTGCAGCTCCTAGCACCAACCCCCCCAATTTTCCAGCTTCGGGCCTGGCCTTGGGTTTCCTGCCACCAGCTTTTTTTTGACATCACCAGCCGGTGCCCATCCTCTTGGGCTCACATACACTCACCCAATTTGACCCTCCTCACCTTTACTTCGCTCGCCTCAACATTCCAGTTGGGCAATTACACTTCTCGGTTCTGTCTCGAGTAGACTCAGACCGGACTGAGACCCGGTCGTCCTTTCCGAGACCATCACTGTCATTCAGTCTGAAGAGGCCTCAGTACTCTGATCTGCTCACCCGTTTGGTAACTCGAAAAGAACCCGACGTTTGTACAACGCATCAAGAGCTTCCCCCACTCCACCCTCCCGAAACCTCCACCGTAACGCAACACACCACCAGCGCCCGCTGGTGAACCTTCAACTTGTCGAACTTTCGCAACCCAATTCCTCGCCCTTTCAGCGCCGCAGACGTGACCAGAATACGACCATCATCTGCTTCTTACGACCGTCACGACCCTAACGCGCCCACGACCCCTACCCAGCACCCGCAACGCCAGCATTTAAGGACCCCAAGTCTTGGCTCACGACCGCTGTTTAATCAGACGTCGGATCCCATTGAGCGACTGTCTACGCCCCGAAGTCTTCGTCGAACCCCAAAATTTGACGCACCTCCGACTCCAGCACCTGAGCCTCGTAAAGTCCATATCGCAGCTGCATCCCTCGGTTTTGAACCCAAGGCGACCCTCGCACCCGTTGACAACCTACCGGAGAACCATCCCACTGTATTGGGACTCATCCCCGTTCGTTCAGCGCCGCGTCAAACTCACCGCCCCCGCCGACGGCTCTCACAGGACCTGACCGAAGATCCTGACGAGGTGTCTTCGGAGTATCCCCAATCCCCTCCGAGACAGACTCCTTCTGTACCTGCAAACTATCCAGAACCACACCCTGTGGTTAAGATCTCCAAGCATACCCACAGCGCCATCCTCTTTGCACTCGAGGAGGCGCTGCGCAATCCCAATCCTTTCACTCCAGATCTCGAAGAGGAATCCGCAAGTATGGCCGATCTTATGGCTTCTGGAGGCATGCCCCCAGTATCCAATGGCAAGCCAGCTGCTTCCCCGTTCCGCCCTGGCGCAGCTCCTGGTCAAACGGGCTCACCCTCTGGTATCAGAGGCCCAAGGATGATCATGCAGGAGCGCGCAGCTCGAGAAGCGCGACAACGCGCCGAGGCAGAGGCGCAACAGCGCGAGAGAGCTGAGCAGGAGGCGCGCATTTTGGAGCAGGCTCGGAGAGCAGAGGAACAACGTAGATCTGCTGGCGTTGCTGCTGGGCAGGTTCCTGAGGCAGAAGCGCGTCAACCCACGAACCCTCAGCGTCAGGCGCAAGCCACCCCTGATAACACATCAGCCCGTCCCCGGGCAAGTACTACATCACAAGTACCAGCTAGCCGGCCCGGGCGATCTGGCACTACCAATCAGCCACCCCCCCAAACCTTCACGGGGCCAACTCCCGGAAACCAACCCAATTTTGCTGCCCAGGGCACTGAGAGCGGAAACCAAGGAGGGGTCAGCGGCTCAAAGACCCGAAATTCTTTTCCTCATGCATTCGAGCGATGGGAGACGTTATCTGCCCACTGGGAAGGACTCACCAGCTACTGGATCCGTAAGCTTGAACAAAATAAGGATGAGTTGAATCGGGATCCTTTGAATCAACAGCTCGCGCGCCAGGTGACAGATCTATCTGCGGCCGGAGCCAATCTATTTCATGCCGTTGTTGAGCTTCAGCGTCTTCGTGCAAGTTCGGAGCGAAAGTTCCAGCGATGGTTCTTCGAAACTCGCACTGAATTGGAGCGCGCGCAAGAAGTCAACGCCATGTTGGAGGCTGCCCTGGACCAAGAACGTCGAGGCCGAGCAGATGCTATCCGAGAAGCTGTCGAGAATGAGCGAGGAACTTCTAAAGCTCAGAAACAGCTTGCTGAGATGCGTAAGGAGCTGTCCATCTCTAAAGAGGAGGCGCGTCGTGCATGGGAGGAATTGGGACGACGTGAGCAGGAGGAACGTGACAGAACGCTATCCCTTCAGTCAGGACAGCCTACTATTGTTGGAGGTGTTCAAGTGGTTCCAATGACACATGGCGGTCCAAGCAGACACCAAAGCAGCCGAGCTCAAGGGGCTTATCAGACTGAGTATGGAGCTGGCTACCCGCCTGAGACGACATCGTCTCCCCAGACTCAGCCTCCAACAACAAGCGCTGGCGAATATCGTCAACAGGGTGGTGGCCTTCAAGCACCAATATCAGAGGGTGGTTACAGCGAAGGTGAGTACGTGATTGATGCAAATGGCAACTTCCTGTTGGATGCCCAAGGAAATAAGATTCCCTTCGCTGGACCACCCTCTACATATTCCGGTTCTGATGCTGAAGCAGAAGAGTATGCAACACCCGCTACCACCAACCCACCAAGCGGTAAACAAGATTCTCCTTCGACCTCTACTGGAGGAGGAGGAGGCAGTGGAGGCCAATGGACTGGTGCATACTCAGACCCCCAAGACTATTCCGGCCAAGGCTATGGGACTCCTGGCTGGGAGACAGTACCACGCCATCACCATCCTACCCGGCTGAGTGATGTCATGGAAGAGGAGGATGAACGCAGCCGAGCCAGTACGAGCCGTGTATAGGACTCTGCGAGTTCATGCTGATGCGCATGGCTGGCGTGTATACGGCTTTTTACAAACAGTAATTTAATTGCAACCAAACGACACGTTCATTTGAAGCCGGGATGAGTACGAAACAACCACGCTCCGGCAGAGCAAAGGAGAGCCCTATTTTTTCAGATCAGTTGTCAGTTACAGTTTTATGTTGGAGCGTCGTCGCATTATTACAGCCATTCCCGCTTTACAGCGCCTGAAATTCGGTCCCAGGTCGTGTTCTGATACCTGTACATTCGACCGAGATGAGTTTCCTAGACCAGGTCTGCATTTAGAGAAGGTCTTCATTATGTCATAATAATCCACACCATGCCTGGGACCTTGTTCGAATTGACCGCTTTTTGTTCAACCGTATCTATACATCAATTATCCGCATCGAAGCAGACTCGGGACGACACAGCAAAACAGTTGCCTCGTGTGTTCTTACCTATCTCTTTTATTATGTATTTATCATGGGACGTCTCAGACGAATGAATGAACAGGGCCGAAGAGATGTCGCGGATATGGCCTTTCCATCACCCAGAACTTTACTTCTGACCTGATCAGTTCAGGACGGCATTTACCACTAAGGGATATTGGGAGTTCATATCTATTGCATGTATGGTTTCATTGCTAAAATAAGAACGAGATGATGGGAAGTGGAGTTGATGGTCTTGGAGTACGGAGTGCGGATGGAAATTGGAGTTATTGCTGTTGTTTTTCTCACTCGCATGGATGACAGGAGATCCTGGCCACCTAATATTTGCTAGATGGGATCGGTGTTGCAGGGCCACA
Organism: Fusarium redolens; assembly: GCF_020744475.1. Lineage (NCBI taxonomy): Eukaryota > Fungi > Ascomycota > Sordariomycetes > Hypocreales > Nectriaceae > Fusarium > Fusarium redolens. The sequence continues at coordinate 932,595 of NW_025763666.1, read as the reverse complement.
TTCATAAGGATTAGAGTACAGGGCCAATGTAAAATTTCTACGTTTTACCATGTAAACCTTTGACCAATTTCAAGGAATATATACTCGAGAGCGATATCAAAAGTGACTGGACCAACAGCAACTAGGCTCTAAGACATGTATGGTCTGAAAATGCAAATACTCCATCGGCAATGCGTTGCCGTCAATAATATTCATTTGAAGCCTAAAACGTATATATATGGACATTGATTTGCGGAGGTTTGTTTAAAACCCAAAAGCCTCCCTCGCCATGGACACTAATCAAGAAACCCAGAAGAATCTCTACACAAGAAAACGCCATTCGTTCGCCTCTCGTACTCTTCACAACTCTGAAAGCTACATAGAAAGGTATTTCGTATTCATACAGCTGCGTCGCCCCTTGTCTCAGCAGCGTCCTGCTGGGATGTGGTGCCCCAAGGAAAGCCATCGCTAGTACTAGCTTGCGATGGCTGGCGGCTTCTGCTCCTGAACCAACTCAATGAGAGGATGTTGCTAAGAGCGCCCGAGTCTGTGGAGCTCCTGTTTCTCTGATGTCGACGGGCCCTGAGACCTGGGAAGCCTGTGCTCTTCCGCCTTCGTCGTGTCAGTCTTCGAGGTGTAGATTCGGTGCTTGGCCCCGATTCTTCCCCACCAGGGCCGCTGGTGGTAGACCTCTTGGTTGGGAGCAGAGGTGAGGATTCCGTATGACGCGGTAGTGTACTAGACCGTCTCCTATTGCCCGGAGTACTGGGCTCATCTCGATCCTCCAGCTCATCCCAAATCTCAGCTCGCTCAGCCCACCGAGGAGCTCTCTTGCGAGAGGGAACCAGTGGTGTTTCGTCAATCGCGGGTGGGAATGTTTGATATGTATGTGGAATTGAGTCTTCATCCGCAATGGCATTATCTGAGCCAAGCAGTGACTCTTCCTCCTCGGTGTCCTCCACAAGTCCAAGACCAGGAGCAAGAGACGACTGGCCAACGCCGGGTGTATGCTGCTCGTCGCTTAATCGCCATGATAACGCCAGCACACCTGAAAGGAGAATGACAGTTCCTAAAGCGATGAGACATGCTCTTAGGGGTGATATTAGGCTTGTCTGGTTAAAGTATATCAATCCGTCAAGAATGGCAATGATGTTGTAGACGCAGAAAACCAAAGGGTAAAGAACCGAGGTTGAAACAAGTTTGAGACCTCGATGTAAGTAGTAGAGCTGGCAGAGAGCCAGGGTGATGAGAGCCAGGACAATCGCCCAGGATTGCCAATGCACGAACTGGTTACGTCCAGCAACGGTCTTGATGACCAGCTCCACCGAGGACTTAGCAAACAACAGCGCATGTGCAGAGAGATCTCCACTGATGACGCCGTAAGTAATGCCTCGAGCCAGTCGAAACCGGGCGTCGTGTGATAGGCTCGACATGCTGTTGATTAAATCAACAGCCAGCGCAAGAGTGAGGACAAAGAGCGCTTGGAGGATCATCCAGACAATGTATGGCCTTCTCGCCATGAGTTCCAACAGCTCCTTCAAGTCATGCGCCGGCGAAGGAATGGCTCCGAATATCGCGATCAAGACAGCACCGGTTGTGACGAGAATCGTGCCGGACAAAGACCATCTTGTGAAAGGTTCGCTGAGAATCAATGATGCGCATATCGAGTTGAATACGAGACCAGCAGCCTGCAAAGTCGAGAGAACGGGGAGCGGAAGTGTCGAGATCTGAATACTGCTTCCTAGCAAGTTCGCCACGATAAACATGCCCATACCAATCTGCCATCTCCTCCTTCGGTATGGTGGTCGTCGAATATCATGGGGTCCCTTTTCGTCTTCGAGTATATGCGACTTTCGTTGTAGGGTCAGACCTAGACTCTGAACACTGGTCGATAGCAGTCCGACAATAATTCCAAGCTATAGTCGCCAATATTAGCACTTTCATCCATTCGCACAGCGCTGTACACGACGTACAGCTATGCTCCCTCCAGAAGAGATGCCACCAAGCAACCCCATTGCGCCTGTGCCAGGTCCGAGGTCATCTGGCAAGGGAGAGTTGAGGCGAATTGTTGAGACGTCGCATAGGCAGTGTATTTGGCACAGGGATCGCTTGGTGTTACTGGACTAGTAAAGGGTGCATTCGGTTCGATAGGTTCAAGGGGAATGGCTGGTTGAAGCGCTAGTCGTAGGTAACGCAGGAGACTGTTGAGCTGGCGCCAATGGAGTATTTATACCAGTTGATGCCTATTTGACAGAGGACCAAACGATATAGAGAATGAATATGAATACTGAGTTTGATGCGATAAACTTATGTCTTGGATTGAAACTAATGAATAGAAAGTCGGAGGCGGACAAGCTTGAGTCGTGCGTGGGACACCTGACGTGAGTAGAGCAGAGTAGAGAGGCATGCAGCTCTAACACGGGACTAGTTAGCCACTGTGGCGGTGAAGTTACATAATGCATATGCAACCAAACATATAAACATTCAGCTGCTGTCGAGTAATGACACTGGATTTTAAAAATTATTTAACAAAGTTTCTTCCCACAAAATATACATTATCCTTTCACGAACTCTAATGTATCTTACGTTGAGGCGTGAGAACGAGACTCTTTGTTGAATGGCTGTGCTACCTTACGTAGCATACTCTAAACAGTGGAGAACAACTGTGGCTTGACTACCTAACCCCCCAGCTCCAGTCAGTTCCCTGCTGGAGCACAGTAAGATACAGCTAAGGAGCTGGTAGGCTGGGTCTTGGAACGGCTGGCGTCACATACACAGCTACCAACTCCATCATAGTCCATCGCCGACCTTGACCTTCACTAACAAGAGGCCATCGCCAGCCTTTTACCACTTCAACCTTGACCCTAAAAAGGTCTTTCCTTATCATCCTCTCGCCTTTCGAATCTTAAAAAACCATATAAATCTGCCCATCATGTCGCAACACGCCTTGTCCGACCAGCAGGTACGCATGCCCAAACGACGCAATCCCTCGTTCATCTCACCAGTCCTCTAATTCTAACGCGCGGTTCTCCCACAAATAGGTCAACAATGAGCTCAGCAAGATGACGGCGTTCATCAAGCAGGAAGCCATGGAGAAGGCCCGCGAAATCGAGATCAAGGCCAACGAGGAGTTCGAGATCGAGAAGTCCAAGCTCGTCCGCCAGGAGACAGACGCCATCGATAGCCAGTACGAGAAGAAATTCAAGCAGGCCACCATGTCCCAGCAGATCACCCGCTCAACCGTTGCCAATAAGACGCGACTCAAGGTCCTCGGCGCCCGCCAGGAGCTGCTCGACAACATATTCGAGGAGGCCCAGAAGAAGCTCGCCGAGGGTGCCAAGGATAAGGGCAAGTACCAAAAGGCCCTCAAGGGTCTCCTGCTCGAGGGCTTCTATGCCCTCAACGAGCCCGAGCTCCAGGTCCGCGCGCGCAAGAAGGATTACGACGTTGTCAAGAAGGCCATCGAGGAGGCTGCCAAGGAGTTTAAGAAGGAGCTTGGAAAGGATATTACGGCAAAGATCCAAGAGGACGACCCTCTCCCCGAGGGAATGTACGTGAAAGCCTATCCCAGAAGATCCCTGAGGTGGGCAGCTAACAGAGTATTAGTGCTGGCGGCGTGGTTGTTATCAGCGGAAATGGAAAGATTGACATTGACAACACTTTTGAGGCGAGATTGCGACTCTTGGAAGAGTCTGCTGCTCCTGCAGTACGAGAGGCTCTATTCGGCAAGAATCCTAACCGCAAGTTCTTCGACTAAACCCCATTGGCCACCATAAATATCTCTATATGGGAGCCTCTACGTACCGCTTCCATGAGTGCACGACTGGGGAGGCTCTTCAACCATTCGCGACCCGCATTGTTCATCAGTCTGCGCTTGTAGTTTAGAAGCTGTGTATTGTGTTTGACTCTTTTGTCTGGTTTGGGACTTGGCCCTCGGTAGAATTGATTACACGTTCAAATACTCGCAACAAACAACAGTACCTAGTGAACCATTGTACACCTTCATCCTATCCGCCTATCCCTGTAGCTATCGAGTTAACTTCACATTGACCACGATCGTATCGGCGTCTACTGCTTCGTGGAAGACATCCTCTGATTCTGGTGGAGGTGGTTCAGCCACTTGATCCGGTGCACTTTGCGGTGCTTTCTTGAGGAAGTTCTTCATGTAATTCTGCTGTTTCGGAAGAAAGGGATCCTCCTTCTGACCTGGCAGGTCAAATATGCTCTTCTTCACCTTTCGGCGTGTACGGACTGAGTATGCAAGTCGCTGCTGAACCCATTCTATGACGCTTTTGGCTTCTGTACGAGCGAGTTTCATGCCCGCATCGTTGATCTTTCGCCAAATCTCCCTCAGCCTGACTGCAAGCTCGTCGACATCGCTATTGAACTGTTTTTCCTTCTCCGGATCGTCAGATGGGGTAAATGAGCCGTCATCCACGACGATGTTGAGAAGGATAATATTGGCTTGCAGTTGGGCGAAATCTGTCTTGGGCCCAACAAAGAAGTCCTCGTGATCCAAGAGCTCAATAACGCCACGAATAGTGACTACATGATCGGGATGGTAACGACCCAAGCTTGGGTCGTTGAACAAAAACACTACAGCCAGCCGCCGTCTAAGCTCGTGAGATCTGGTTTTACTAATAGGCAGACACGCGAGAGAATTGGTCCTCACAAATTGTTCTTTGACTAATGTGTGCAGTTGTGTACAGGTTTCAGAGCACTGCATATATGTTAGTCAGAATCTCGCGTACCACCATTAAGTGTAACTCACAAATGTGTCCCAGCCAGGCTGAGGAATAGCTTCGAGAAGGGCATGGATGGAAGTCTCGTAAGTAACCAATAAATTGATCTCATATATCAGGAATTTGTCCATTGACATGCGTAGGAGCGTCCGAGAAGCATAGACAACAGACTCCTGGGACATGTAGGGTGAGATGGCCGTGAGGAGTGATAAGAAGGAGCTGAGAGGTGACCAGTCGCGTCCTTCGTAAGGCTCGGCACTTGGTTTCAGGAGATTCAGCTGAGAATCTTGTTGTTCAAGCTCAGAAGAAGCACCAAATCGATGAAACAACTCCTCCAAACGACGCGGTGTGACAACGCGCGCAACTTCTTCTGGACAGGAGCTGAGTAAGTTGCAGTATTCTCGTCTGACAAGGGTTGACTTCTGAGAGCAAAGCTCATTCAGTATCCATTCGAAAAGCTCATCTGGGAGTCCCCCCTGCATTTGCAAGAGGGTAAGTGGTAGTCCAGAGGCGAGATGTTGCTCGCATGTCTGGTAATCACCTTGAGTCAACAGTCTCCATGGTCCTTTGCTAAATTTCTTGGGGGCAGCTGTGGGGGATGGTATTGTGTATCCTTCACGAAAGAAGCAGTATCGAAGCTGTGAGTGTCCTGGATCTGACCTCTGAACGGCTCTCATAACTTTCTGGGCATCTTGACCGGTGTTGTTCTTGACAATGCCCTCTATCGCATCCCGTGACATCTCGTCTGCTGTCATTTGTTGATCCTGGTTTCCAGCATCTGAAAAGGCCTTGATCTTCAAAGCACTCGCATGGGTCGCATCGTCCTGTCTAGCATCCTTTGCGAGGGCTTTCAGGTCGAATTTGTGCTTCGATATTATCGCCAATGGAGACGCAGGAAACTCGACTGCGGTTCTCTTGGCCCTTGGGGTCGCGAAGGGATTATGAGGAGGAGAACTAGTAGCCTTTCCTGGACGACCTCGTCCGAGGATAGCGGACAGATCCTCCAGCGAATCGTCTGAGGATGCTCCAAGATCATCTTCGTCATCTGAATCTTTTATCTCCAAGTCTCGGGATATTGGTGCTACCTTCTTCACCGGGTTTGCCAACTTTTGTTCCAATGGTGATGAAGGTGGCTGTGGTGATGATGCCAGGTTTGGTGTTGAGATTCTGGGGGCCTTGGGCGTTTGTGATCTTGTCACGGGTTTGAAGAAACTCATAATATTCCCATTTTTACCCTTTTGAGACATGGCGTATCTGATTCGATAGCCAGAGCTTGTTTTGTTTGAAAAAAATGCAGCGAATTATTTCACGAGTCTCCTGATCTTGATACATTCACCTGCAAAAGCGACTGCAGGTACAGGGTGTGTGAAGGAAGTACAAGATGTACTGTAGCTACGACATAGGTACTAACCGCGTTAATGGCTTTAGGTTGAGACGCGTTGATGTACAGTGTGGCTGGTGACTAAGTGTGGCTAATGTGGCTGTCTGGGCAAGGTGACCGACCTAGACGCTGACTAAGACGAGTTATGAATAGTATCATCATCATGCGACCGTGTCTAGTACTTAAGCCTTAGAGCAATCTCTAAAACGGCTTCTAAAAGCAGTTACAGATTTCATCTTGGCCGCTGACTGACCTCACTGACTGACCTCACTGACTGACCTCACTCTACAAATGTAGCCATTTCTAGATGTGGCGCTTCGTCAAATGGGCGGCTAAAAGGAATGGTGACAGTTTTTGGCCTGTGGCCCCCTTTCTCTGCACAAGAGTTTCCAGAAGAGTCCCCCTCTTGGTCATCGGTCTTCTAGTCCACAGCATTGACCAGGCCTTTATCACGGTGCAGACGTAATGCTGTTGTTTTTAGCTCAGTGGTTCGTGCCCCAAGATACGCGGCGTGTGCGGGATCAAGCCTCATAATCTATCAACGACACATGGGTGTTTCGTCCATGTAGACTGTGGTTGAGAAAAGGGGTTTATGCGTTTAATGCCAACACGGCCGAGATCGCTGGAGAATGATCGTCGGAAATGGAGCCTTATGTTCATTACAGCATTTCGTCTCTGATTACTGCACAAATCATAGTGCAGTATTGAGATCGGGGGTGTCTGGTATGCGACCCTAAGATGTTGACTTACACCCTAATTCATTCGGCATTGGTTTAGTGCAACTAGATATTGGTGCCACACAGCTGTTGAAGAAGGATTAGGACTAATACGATCAAATTGACTGTAAGCTGTGATAGATATCATTTCGGTATCCGAGACTGACAGGAGTCTAGGACTATTGTTATACTGCTTCTTGTTAGATGATGACGCCTGAATACGACAGTGGGTCATTTGCGAGCCGGTCTCAGGCGTCCAATCCAAGGCTGACGCAGCACAGCCCAGCTCGGCGCGTTCCATTCTTTGCTTCTGAAAGGTTGGATCAGAAGTGATGGATCATATGGATCCTTCCATCTCTCTAGCCTGGGCAGTCCTTGCGTTGATAAAAATGCACTCCAGATTAAACATTAGATGTTGAACGCTTGACTCAGGTGATACGACCAGATGCTTATATGTCGTACAAACAAAACGAGCTAACAGAGGCGATGACATTTCATCATTCTTGAAATTTACCCCCGCGATCACGAGGTATATAGTTGATTTCGAACAGTCGATATGATCTTGGCGATCTAGTTTTACTCGTGATTTTTTGACAACCCCTGGGGAGTCCTGTCACTGGAAATTTGGACCTGCAGATGGTAGGCTCAGGAGAGGAGACCCCTAACAAGGGTCCTCTCCAGTTGACGAAACAAGGAGCAAAGGGCACTCGCGTTCCTGAGCGGCGCTGAGCTAAGGCATTAAGACAGGGGGGATGGGTCTCTGTTGTTACTTGCATGTACCCAAGGACAATGCAATGGTAAAAAGCCAAGCATCCATGGTTTTTCGTGATCGGACAGTGCAGCAATGAGGGCAGTCAAGTTGGTGCAATGTAACACTGTAAGAAACAAAGTGCTTCGTACAGAATGTGTGTTTCGTGTTCCCGTCAATCCTCGTACGGGAATAACACAGACTCGAAAAATCGCATCTCCAACTTAAGTACCTAGGCTTGATCGAATTGAGCTTGGAGTCAGGCTGATGAATGATGAAACGTCGATATGATGGCAAATCTCTACTAACCAAGTGGAACCGTAATCCGTCACCGGTGTACCACGGCCGAGGAGAGGCAAGAAAACTGAAGACCTCTATCCTAGGTGACAAAAAGATTTAGGTGAATTTAGTATAGACCGAATCGGCCTTTAGATTGATCTATTTTGGCACCCTGGGTTAAGGTAAGAAAGTTTTCTTGGGGCACGGCGACGCCGCACACAGCACCGTAATGTGTTCCCTGGGCGTTTGTTTGTAAGCCCCGTCTGTTGATTACAAGTGACCGACTGAGGCTACTTTTATTCATCGGTGTCATGTCTGCATCTGCTTATTGATTAGTCCCATTAGATGACAGCGGAGAAAAATCGTGGCGCTTTTTCTCGCTCGTAAGTAAAGTCCGTGAACCCGACAATGCGGAGGTAAAATCTGGACATAACGGGACCTGCGGAGGTTGATGAGAAGTTATATTTCCATCCAAGAGAGGAAGGCGCTCGTACAACCCCGGCGCCTTGATATCTCTGCCAAGATGGTTGTTATAGAATTAAATGTAGGTAGAGTAGGCATGCAAATAAACAAAGGACGCCCCGGGTCAGGAAAGAAACGGAACAGGATAAACCAAAAATAATGATCAAAGTCTGTTTAATGAGGGGCTGATATTCATTCATTGAAGGAACGTGGGGCTCATACTAATAACTCAACCTTGCTGGGTTTCTCTCTATGAGGCAGGGACGCGAAGATCCGGTCGAAGCTTGTTCCTCGGTTGTTTATGAGGCTGTCAAGTGTCTCTCTACCAGGGATAACCTTTCTCACACTTTGACAAGTCAACCAACGATGATAAATATCCTCGCAAAGGAAGAAAGCGGTCTCAGATCTTTGTTACAGCGTTGTATTGTATATCAATAAAGGAGGACGGGGCGAAACCGGATCTTGATGCCGCCAAGCGACCATTGAGATCATCACGCAAGGTTGGACGAACAAAAGAGTGGAGGATCCCGTCTTGAAACATTGCAGCTGCTACCTACGATGACAAGTTCCTTGAGAAGTTGTCATCTTCTGCTCTGACTGCTATGTATGTATATAGTATTGTGCAGCCATCCCCTGACCCTCGTCAGGAGATTTGTGCAGTCACCGCTCACAATTATCTACTTGCAGGTACGATATCAAGAAGATGAACCCGCCATCCGTCGAGCTACCGCAGTCGGTAACGGTCGATTTTCCAGGGTCGCCAACGCGGTGAGGATCAAAAAGATTCGACAATTTATCAAGGGTAGTACTCAGAGAAACCCCGCCCTTTGCGGCTTACATGATCAAGGGGAATTCAAAAAACCCTTGATGACGGTCTCGACAAATAGCCACAATATCTGACCCTTAGGGACTAGTCGTGATGGCTGCAGCGAATAGAAGCTTATCTGATTTTTAAGATGCACACGCTATCGACATCTTTGGTTGGAATGACAACGGTCACGGCCGGAAGGGATTGGTGAAATGCCCGTATGCGGAGTCTATCTACGGAGGCGACGGAGCCGGAGCTTCCATCCATGGACGTACCTAAAGTGAGGTACTCAAGTCTTCAAAACTCACAATGGTTCGTAAGAGCTTAACGAATCTTGACAGAAAACACGCATCGGATATTCAGGGACGCGGTTGACTTGATAATATCCTTGGCAAATCTTAGGCGCGACCTATTGTGAGTTTCCCCCTTTGCAAGGGGTTGGCTGGTGCTTCAAGGGGGCAGCAAATGCCAGCTGGAGGCGTATGCAGCAATAGACCGTAGGAAGTTATTAACAAAGCTCGCAAAGGGCCGAGTAATTTATTCGAAGCTAGGACACAAAAGGTTTCCAGAATGATGCAGATATATTGAAAGTGTTCAGTGTATGTTTGTTGGCAAAATACCGTTACAGCCCAGTTTGTTGTGTTGTTGTGGTCGTAAGGTAAAATAGACCCCTGGCGGACAAGCCTCTGTTGGAGTTTCCCGTCCTCTCCAACTCGAAATGCAACAACAGGAGTGTCGGGGATATGTAGCGGCCGACCACGCCGCGAGACGCATGCATTGAATGCCCGAGGGAGCCGCCCGTGTTCCCAGGGCTGAGGTATGACTGATCTATTCACGTTAGACCAAGATAGTTCTACGCCTAACTGCGGAGAGCAGTATTACAGCACAGTCAAAATTCCCGACGACTTCAGTTAGAACCGTGGCGCCGGCGTTAGTGGACACTGCAGGCCGCTGGGAGGCGGGAGATCCATAGATTCCATTGGATTTGACCGTTACTTACCTACCGCTGAGAACTATCGTGACGGGAGCCAGGGAGTACAGTACTAAGTTAAATCGGTATGTAAGGATGCCCGCAAGTACCGTGCTAAGCCTGGAGCCCGATGAGTAGTAGATACTCAGTTCGTGATGCGTTTTAATGGATGGATAATGACATTGGATGGATAGCAATGCGACAACACCGCCTTGTCAAGTCTGGACAGGTGAAGTCAGGTAAGGTAGGTATGTAAGCACTGGAAAGTAGCTTAGCTGCTAGTACACAATGCGAGACAGCGCATCGCAATCGTGAGAATCCAATCCATCCAATGCAAGCATCCATAGGATCCAAATTTGTATACAGAGTACAGGAGCAGATTCATGGGTACTTAGGGGGTACATTCCGGGCAGATGAAAGAGTGCGTCGGATGGGCCGGGATCAAGACTCCCCACGCACACCCACCCACAAGAAGCCTGCGACCCACGCCCCCGACACCCACTCTCCACTGCCCATTTCCCTTCAACAGCGCTCCTCAGCGAGTCCCAGCAGTTGTCTCGAGCGGGTACCACCCAGAAATGGCTATTCCAGAGTGCTAGAGTCTCAGGCTCTTTGGCGGCCACTCACTTTAACTGGCGGACGGGACGGGGCCCGGGGAGGGTCTCTCGTCTCTCCAAAGTCCACCGTAGCTTTTTTCCCTTGCCGCCCCGTTTCTCCATCCATTGCCTTTGCTTACACAATTCCCCTTGTACCTTCTTCCAGCCAGCCCGTTCTTCTCATCAGTCATCTCGTCACCATCAACAACCTTACCTTTACTCTCTCCACGTTCACCTTCTTGTACTGTCGACGATTTTCAAACGGCCCTGGCGAAGCCGTTTCACACTCGAGTTTATCACATCGTCGCCGCCAATAATAATTCTTGACGAGCAGCTGGTGTTGCTTCAATTGTACCTGCTCTATTCACTTCGACTCTGTACCATATACGCTTAATCAGACGCCTCTCGCTTCTCTCGACCCCGACTTCGACTCGTTCAGTTTCCCCAATCTGGCTGGCATCGAGGGGCCGATCGGGCGCTTGCCCGCGACTTCATCATGACCACAACAACAACCTCTGACGGTCACCTTGATCCGCAGGCCCTCAGTGCTACTCAAAGATCGCGATGGGCCACACAAAGAAAAAGTGTTAACAGCAGTAACAACAAACGCAATTCTCTACTCGAACGCATGGGACATAAGAAGACGGGTTCCAATGAGAAGAATCCCCCCTCCGACGGATCCGACCCTCACGGTGACGATGGCCAACCGCCGCAAGCGAACCCTGAAGACCTGAATGGTGGTGAGGAGGACGAGGAACACGAGAACCGCACCTTGTTCTTCAACCAGCCCCTGCCAGAAGAACTTTTAGATGAAAACGGCCATCCCACTCAAGTCTTCACGCGAAATAAAATCCGAACAGCCAAATATACGCCTCTGTCATTCGTTCCTAAAAACTTGTGGTTTCAGTTCCATAACGTTGCTAATATATTTTTCTTGTTCTTGGTTATCCTAGTCGTAAGTTGACCACCTGGAACCCCTTCAACCTCGCGAGTAACCCTTAACCTTTAAATAGATCTTTCCAATTTTTGGTGGTGTCAATCCAGGTCTCAACGCCGTTCCGTTGATTTTCATTATTGCAGTGACTGCTATCAAGGATGCCATTGAAGATTACCGACGAACTATTCTCGACATCGAACTCAACAACGCTCCTGTCCACCGATTACGAAACTGGAACAATGTCAATGTTATGGAGGGCGACGTTTCTATGTGGCGTCAATTCAAGAAGGCTAACTCCAAATTCTTCGGTTCTATCTGGCGAGCAACTCAATCTCTGTGGTCCAAGAAGGCGAAAGAGGAGAGGGCGAAGCGGAAGGCCGGTCCTGGGGAGGATGATGCCCCTCGACCTTCAGTCGAGACGCACCGAACTCGTCAGTCCATGCGACAGTCCATTGCATCGCCTTTCACCGGTCGCGAGTCCTTCATGTCCGCCCGAGAGGATATTCAGATGACCCCTGTTCCATCGCCTTCACCTCAGGCCACACCTGCACAATTTGAGATGCCTGACCAGCAAGATGCTAAGCGCGCAGCAGCTCTGTCACAAATGAAGTCTGATATTATCAACTACAGCCACCCCGCGTCCGGTGCTCGATTTCAAAAGGATACCTGGAAGAGTCTCGTTGTTGGCGATTTCGTTCGTATATATAATGACGAAGAATTGCCCGCTGATGTCATCATTCTATCAACCTCCGATCCTGACGGAGGCTGTTATGTCGAAACCAAGAATCTGGACGGTGAAACGAACCTGAAAGTTCGCCAGGCTTTACGTTGCGGCCGAGGTCTCAAGCATGCTAAAGACTGCGAACGTGCAGAGTTTGTGATCGAAAGCGAGGGGCCTCAACCAAACCTCTACAAGTATAACGGTGCCATCAAGTGGAAGCAACCCGTCCCCGGCTACCTCGACGACGAGCCCGAGGATATGACGGAACCTATCACCATTGACAACCTCCTACTACGTGGATGCAACCTCCGAAATACTGAGTGGATTGTTGGTGTGGTTATTTATACCGGGCATGACACCAAAATCATGATGAACGCTGGTATCACTCCTAGTAAGCGTGCTCGCATTGCTCGAGAGATGAACTTCAATGTCGTGTGTAACTTCGGCATCCTGCTCATTATGTGTTTGCTCGCTGCTATAATAAACGGAGTTGCATGGGCAAAGACCGATGCGTCTCTTCACTTCTTCGACTTCGGATCCATTGGCGGAAAGCCAGCCATGAGCGGTTTTATCACTTTCTGGGCTGCCATTATTCTATTCCAGAATTTGGTCCCTATTTCACTCTATATCACCCTGGAAATTGTGCGAACTTTACAGGCCATTTTTATTTACAGCGATGTGGAGATGTACTACGAACCGATCGATCAACCGTGCATTCCCAAGTCATGGAACATTTCGGACGATGTTGGCCAAATCGAATACATCTTCTCCGACAAAACCGGTACACTCACGCAAAACGTTATGGAGTTCAAGAAGGCAACGATCAATGGACAGCCATACGGAGAAGCTTACACCGAAGCTCAGGCAGGAATGCAGAAGCGACTTGGTGTCGATGTTGAGAAGGAAGGAGAGAGGGTTCGTGCCGAGATTGCCGACGCTAAGGTTCGGGCGCTTGCTGGTCTTCGTAAAATCCACGACAACCCATATCTTCACGACGAGGCCTTGACGTTCATTGCTCCCGACTTTGTATCCGATCTCGCTGGCGAGTCAGGCGCCGAGCAGCAGGCAGCCAATGAGTATTTTATGCTCGCCTTAGCTCTCTGCCATACTGTGATGGTTGAGAAGGTTGACGGTGACAAGCCAAAAATGATTTTCAAGGCACAGTCGCCAGATGAAGAAGCTTTGGTTGCCACTGCTCGTGATATGGGTTTCACTGTTCTCGGAAGCTCCGGCGAAGGCATCAATTTGAACGTCATGGGCCAGGACCGACATTATCAAATTCTCAACACTCTCGAATTTAACTCGAGTCGAAAGCGAATGAGTTCAATTGTACGGATGCCGGATGGTCGCATTGTTCTCTTCTGCAAAGGTGCAGACAGTATCATCTACTCTCGCCTTAAGCGAGGCGAACAGAAGGAGCTCAGAAAGACAACTGCCGAGCATCTCGAAATGTTTGCTCGCGAGGGTCTCCGAACACTTTGCATTGCCCACAAGGAAGTTTCCGAACAGGAGTACCGAGCTTGGAAGAAAGAACACGATGCCGCTGCTTCTGCCCTCGAAGAGCGGGAAGAGAAGCTGGAGTCCGTGGCTGAGCTGATTGAACAAGATCTCTACCTTATTGGTGGTACCGCCATCGAGGATCGTTTGCAAGACGGAGTTCCCGACACAATTGCTCTCCTGGGTAATGCTGGTATCAAGCTTTGGGTTCTCACTGGCGACAAAGTCGAGACTGCTATCAACATCGGCTTCTCTTGCAACCTTCTCAACAATGACATGGAATTGATTCATCTTAAGGTTGACGAGGATGAGACAGGCGAGGTCTCCGATGAGACCTTCTTTGAGATGGCAGAAAGATTTTTGGACGACAACCTTCAGACTTTCGGTATTACTGGTAGCGACCATGATCTCGCGCTTGCTAAGAAGAACCACGAGCCACCTGCCCCAACCCACGGACTTGTCATTGATGGTTTCACACTCCGATGGGTACTCAACGACCGACTGAAGCAAAAGTTCCTTCTGCTCTGCAAGCAGTGCAAGTCAGTTCTCTGTTGTCGAGTCAGTCCTGCACAGAAGGCTGCCGTTGTGGCTATGGTCAAGAACGGTCTCGATGTCATGACTCTTTCCATTGGCGACGGTGCCAACGATGTTGCCATGATTCAGGAAGCCGATGTTGGTGTCGGTATTGCTGGTGTTGAAGGTCGTCAAGCCGCCATGTCTTCTGACTATGCTATTGCTCAATTCCGATTCCTTCAGAGACTGGTGCTTGTCCATGGTCGATGGTCGTACCGCCGTCTGGCAGAGAGTATCAGCAACTTCTTTTACAAGAACATGGTCTGGACTTTCTCCATTTTCTGGTACGAGATCTATTGTGATATGGATATGACCTATCTCTTCGACTACACGTACATTCTCATGTTCAATTTGTTCTTCACGTCGGTCCCTGTCGCTATTATGGGTGTCCTGGATCAGGACGTGTCTGACAAGGTATCTTTGGCTGTTCCTCAGCTCTACCGACGAGGTATCGAGCGACTGGAGTGGACCCAGCTCAAGTTCTGGTAAGTACAGTTGTCCTTGGTATCGCTGCTCTGTGCTAACTCTGTCAAAGGCTCTACATGATTGATGGTGTTTATCAGTCCATCATGGTTTTCTTCATTCCATATCTTCTGTTTATGCCTGGTACCTTCTTGACTGGCAACGGTCTCGGCGTAGAGGACCGCCTTCGATTTGGCGCCTACGTTGCTCACCCTGCTGTCATCACGATCAACATGTACATTCTGATCAACACCTATCGTTGGGACTGGCTGATGGTCCTCATTGTTGTCATCTCTGATGTCTTCATCTTCTTCTGGACTGGAGTCTACACCTCCTTCACCTCCTCGGCATTTTTCTATGGTACTGCTGCACAGGTATACGGAGAGGCTACCTTCTGGGCATGTTTCTTCCTTGTACCTGTTATTTGTCTCTTCCCACGATTTGCTATTAAGGCTCTTCAGAAAGTGTACTGGCCTTACGATGTCGATATCATTCGTGAGCAGGAAAGAATGGGCAAATTCGCTCATCTCTACCAGACTGAGGAGACAAATGATCCTCTTACCGCCGACACCAAGAGTGACAAGTCCAAGTCATCCAAGAGCTCAAGGAGGTCAAAGAAGATGCCTAAGCACGTGGCCTATGGCAGTGTTGACGAGGATCTACGACCCATTTACCCCCCCTCGACAGCGACACGAACCACGACATATAATCAACACAGCCAAAATGGTAGCGACTCGACCAATTACACGGCGCATCGCATATCGTTGGATGTACCGATGCAAGCCCGGCCATCGATTGACCGAGCGCGACCATCCTACGACCGTATGCGAGCCTCGATGGACAGGGTGAGACCCAGCTTTGAGGCCAGCAACGACTTCACGTCAGCAGCGAGATTATCAAGGATCGAGTCAAGTCAATCGCAAGGAGGTCGATTCCGCCCTCGACTTAGAGGACTTTCGTTGACTAAGAGTGCCAACATATAAAGCCGGCTCTTTGAATCTCGCTGTATATAATGCTGGACTTGACTATGGCTAACGACACGGCTCTGCGGACCCGCTGTCGAGTTTTGTTTCTCTCGACCTTTCCTTGCTTTTGATATCCCAGGCCTCACACGGCCAGTGATGCACTTACGATCTGCATGAGCGATCTATGAGTTGCTTTCCGCGGTCTTTGTATGCTTATGCGCTTTAGCACGCAACGAAGGCAACGAGGTCGAATTGGTTTTGTTTTGTTTTATTTTATAATACCCCTATGCTTCAATTACCTTGAGCTAGGAGGTTTGCTTTTACACACGCAGGGCGTTATAAAGGGGAAATGCAAAAGGGGGGTTTGCTTTTTTTTTTTTTTTTGTGTATGAACTGATTCTTTGGTGGCTTCGGTACTATCACTTTTAGTCTTCCTTCATCTCCCATGTTGTTTCACACCTTTTTTTTTTTTGCATCTTTAGAGCTGGAAATCAGCAAACCCATTCTCTGACGAAGATACATTTCATTTTTGCGCTGTCGAAGAGAGGGAGAATAGCGAGATAAGGCGGCCGTTTCCTTGATGCTGGAGAGGAGATGTCACAGGTCAGAAAGCGAGCATGGAAGAAGGAAAGAAAGAGTGGGAGAAGACAGCGGTGTTGATGCTGTAAATAAGAAGCGGCTATATAATCAGGTTGCCATCTCCTTTTGGAGACCAGAGACGAAAATCAATAAGACGATGTGCAAATTTAACATAGAATCCAAGTTCCTTGATGCTGGTAGTGGTGACTTTATATGACATTCATTCTATGTTATGTATCGTCTTACGTTGCTTTATGGTTCGAGTTGATGAGCCTCACACTCACGTTCAAGGGCGAGTACGAATACGGCAGGTCCTTTTCCTTGGCGGTCAAGGCTTGGCAGGAACATTGAATGGAAGGAAGAGCCCCGTCCCTGAAGCTAAGGTACGTACCTCTCCACCCAAATTCAACCCATCCCGTCCCGTCGAAGGGGGACCTCAGACTCCCACTTTAAATAACATCCACCATCCGACTCGGGCCATCTCCAGTTGTCGCATGATATAAAGGGGACATTCAGTTTCTGCGGTCAAAGTCGTGTCTACCTTTCTGCGGAAAGACCAATTGACCATGTCAGAACCTGCAATGGAGAATCAAGAACCAATTCTCCTTACTGCTTGGCGGAGATGCAATGAGTTTGCTGCAGAGCACAACATCTCGTACGTTGTAGCTACGAGCCATTGACCCTGATTTACAAGCTGATTTACTCCTCACAGACAATCTACAGTCTCTGCCGTTGCAACAGTCGCTGCAATTATCGTTGCAACTCTAATTCTCCGCCTCACAAACGCTATCGCTACAGCCTCTGTCAAAGCAGCCACCGGCCGTCCTCGCAAGTTTACCGTTCCCGCGCCCAAGATCCCCGAGCCTCACTCCACCGTCGACGTCCCCTCTATCAGGGTCTCTGGTAGCTCGGCCGTTCAATGCTATGCCCCTGCCACTGGCCAGTTCCTAGGACAAATCAACCCTTCTACACCCGCTGCTATCGATCGAGCTGTTGTCGCAGCGGCGGCTGCCCAGAAGGTATGGGCTGAGACAACCTTCGAGGAGCGCCGTGCTGTGTTGCGCTCACTGCTGCAGCACGTTCTCGACAATGCTGAGGACATTGTCAAGATTGCTTGTTTGGACAGTGGAAAGACTATGGTAGATGCTCAGTTGGGAGAGATTCTTGTCACTGCTGAGAAGCTCAAGTGGACTCTCGACCATGGTGAAGCTGCATTGCGCCCGTCTCGTCGTCCTACCAACTTTCTCATGATGTACAAGCGCAACACTGTTCACTATGAACCTCTTGGTGTTGTTGCTGCTCTGGTCAGCTGGAACTACCCCTTCCACAACTTTATTGGACCCGTCATCAGCGCTCTCTTCTCTGGCAACGGTATTCTTGTCAAGGTTTCTGAGCAGACTGCTTGGTCTAGCCAGTACTTCACAAACATCGCTCGTGGCGCTCTTATTGCCCATGGCCATGATCCCCAGCTTGTTCAGACAGTCGTGTGCTGGCCTCAAACCGCCGGACATCTTACTTCTCATCCTGGTATCAGCCACATCACCTTCATCGGTTCTCAGTCCGTAGCCCATCATGTTGCTGCTAGCGCAGCCAAGAGCCTTACTCCTGTTGTCGCAGAGCTTGGTGGCAAGGATCCGTTCGTTATTCTCGATTCTGCCTCTCGGGACCTCAAGCGCATCGCCGAAGTCATTCTCCGTGGAACTTTCCAAGCCGCTGGCCAGAACTGTATTGGTATTGAGAGAGTCATCGCCCCTCGTGCAATCCATGATAAGCTTGTCGAAATGCTTGCTCCTCGTGTCAATGCCTTACGTCTGGGCCCTGAGGCCGATGTCGGTGCCATGATCTCTGACGCCTCCTTTGACCGCCTTGAAGAACTCATCGCTGAGGCTGTCGCCCAAGGAGCCCGTCTCCTTGCTGGCGGCAAACGCTATAAGCATCCAGAATATCCCACTGGCCACTATTTCCAGCCAACTTTCCTTGCCGATGTTACCCCCGATATGCGTATTGCACAAAATGAGTGCTTCGCTCCTGTTCTCACTCTCCTCCGCGCTAAGTCATCGTCCCCTGAAGATATCCTTGCCATCGCCAACGCTCCCAACTTTGGCCTCGGTGCCTCCGTTCACGGTTCTGAGCGTGATCCCAACTTGCAGCCTATCGTTAAGGGCCTCCGCGCCGGCATGGTCGCTGTCAATGATTTTGCCGTCTACTACGCCGTCCAGCTGCCCTTCGGTGGTGTTGGTGGCTCTGGCTACGGCCGCTTTGCGGGCGAGGAAGGCCTACGCGGACTCTGCAACATGAAAGCCATTTGTGAGGATCGCTTCGGCTGGCTGGGCATCCGCACTGGTATCCCTCCTCCCGTTCAGTACCCTATCAAGAGCCAGCCCGATAGCTGGAAGTTCACACACGGTGTTGTGGAGCTGGGCTATGGAGCTCCCTTGAGGAAGCTCAAGGGTCTTGGCAATATACTCACAAACATGTAGATAAGGACCATAGAGATCCAGAAGAGATGGGAAGATTGAAGACACATTGCAAGGGTGTCAGGCCAGGTCATGTATGTCTTGGCTGGAGTGCAATACGGCACAGGATAAACATAATTCTCATGAGCTATGAGCAGGACAGATAATTAAAAAAGGTAGATTATATTGTCCGATCTATTATCTAGTCAGGACATGCGAGTAAAACGAACAATATCATTAATGCCAAAATAAGAATAATTCATTGCGCCATGTCATAAATCCTGAACCTTCTTGAACACCTTTCCCAACCATGACCATCTTATCGTTAATATCTACAGCATGCAATTGCTTCACCATCGTCGACCATACACTGCACTCTCTTCCTTTCTAGGTCGTCCTGGCCGTCTCTGTGATGAAGCCGCAGATCTACGCTCGTTGCCA
Source organism: Fusarium redolens (assembly GCF_020744475.1). Lineage (NCBI taxonomy): Eukaryota > Fungi > Ascomycota > Sordariomycetes > Hypocreales > Nectriaceae > Fusarium > Fusarium redolens. Next base: position 913,283 of record NW_025763666.1, on the reverse strand, counting down.
TTGAAGCTCTCGTTGCCAACGGCGGAGGGATCAGCGCCGATAACAACTGGGTTCTCCGAGGAGCCTGGTTTGAAGAGGTTGATGATCTCATTGATACCGAGCTTGAGAGCTTCCTTACGCATGCCACCCTCGATGGCTTGCTCAGCGAGCTCGCGCTTCTTCTCCTGCAGCTCGAGGATACGCTCCTCGACAGTCTGAGCGACAGTGAGCTTGTAGATAATTACATCGACAGTCTGGGTCAGACGGTGAACACGATCAATGGCCTGTTCTTCGACAAACTAGCAAACATGTTAGCATCGTAATCTGTTAAGGGGATCAAGGATAGTTGAACATACTGGGTTCCAGAAGGGCTCGAGGATGACAACTCGGGTCGCTGCCGTGAGGTTGAGTCCTAAACTACCGCACTTCAAACTACACAGCAGGATGCGTGTCTCAGGATCGCTCCTCAACTTTCGTAGGCTCTCCTCACGCTCATCGTTCTTCATGCTGCCATCGTAACGGACAAAGCGGAATCGTTCCTTGCGGAAGAAGGGCTCAACGAGATCAAGCATAGAAGTGAACTGAGAGAAGACGATGAACTTGTGTTCTTTGACTTCACCCTGGAGAATCTTGATGAGCTCTCGAATCTTGGAAGAAGCAAGAACTTGAGGGGAGTTGGGATCGCGGGATGGATAGAAAATGCTGTCGTCTTCTTCAGACGAGACATCTGATTCATCAGAGTCAGAATCAGAGCCAGAGTCTGATTCCGAATCTGAAGCTGATGATCCAGAGACAGCTGTCGTATCAGCAGCCGTGGTATCGGCAGCTGTAGTATCGGCATCTGTGCCTGCATTTGTGGTGTCAGCTGCATGAGATGGCCCATCGTCCAGTGTCTGGGCAGCCATGCGCTTTGTGATATCTGTCAATGATGCCAAGGAGTCATCAGAGCCAGAAGCCACGCCTGCTTTGCTTTCGTCGTTCTCAATAAAGCTGCTCAAGTTGCTCTTGTCTTCAACCTTACTCTCTTCGTCTTCAGAGTCATCGGAGCCAATCCAGTCGCCGCCGCCCTCAGCATTCTCATCTTCTTCGCCACCAGCCTTTCCTAGATGTATGGAGCCCTGCTGATCCTCGGGAACAAGCCATGAGCCTTCGCCCTCTTCTTCCCCATCATCACTGTCAACGATGGCGTTGCGATTCCGGGGCTGACGAGCTGTCTTCTTTGGCGACTCTGCGTCCTCGTCATCGCTGTCAACCACCGCGTTTCGGTGGCGAGGTCGCCTTGAGGCCTTCTTATGGGACTCGTCGTCATCTTCATTGTCGTTTATCTCAACAATCTGTCTGTCAATGACCTTTTCGTCGATTATCTCCTTCTTGTCTTTCTTCTTGCTCTTATCCTCGGACTTCTTGGACTTCTTGGGCCGTTCTGACCGCTCTGGCCTTTCATGGTTGTTAAAGTATGCTAGGTCATCGTGGCAGTCGGAGCAGATGTCCTTGCCTGACTTGTTGTCTTCAGGACTCAAGGCTCGCCCACAAATATTGCAGTCCTTAGAAACGATGCCCATGCCGGCGAACATGTCGGCCATGACATCAATATCTGTATCCTGGGTCTTCTGGGTAGCGTCTGTCGACATTGCGTCTTTGTCCTTCTCCAGCTTGCCCTCGACCAGCTTTGGATGATTACAAGCCTGTCGTAGGCGGAGTAGCAGAGTCAAAGCGTTGGCATAGTTGACTCTGCCTTGCATCATCTGCTCGATACTTCGGTCTGCTCGAGCAGCTAATCGATCATAGAACTTGCGCTCTGCAGGTGATAATGCAGTCGACACAGTAACGACCTTTCGTTCGGTGACCTTGAAGCCTGTCGAGGACCCCTCGCCCTCGGCGGAAGGCTTACCACCAGGGTTAAGCGCACCAGCTTCCTTGAGGATTTCTTTAGTTCTTCGCTTCATAAAGCATCGGAGAAGACTGTGTAGTCTGCGAATGGCGATGTGACCGCGGCCATTCTTCAGGGGTAGATCAATATGCTCTTTCCACTCCTTGAGGTCGTCGTAGGGTCGAATGCGGAGAAACTTGACGAGGGACTGGAGTTCATCCAGGTTGTTCTGCATAGGTGTACCAGACAAGCACCATCGGTATTCAGAGTTTAGGGCGTAACAAGCCTTGGTAGCCTTTGCGTTGCGATTCTTGACTGTATGGGCCTCATCGAGAACGACTCGCCACCAGTGCAAACCAAAGCATCCTGCTTTCAACCCATTCTCGGCATCTGAGGAGTTTCCATGTTCAGAAACAAGGATTTGATAGGTTGTGATGACAACATCGTAGAGAGCGAGCTCCTTAAATCGCTTCGTGCGATTTGGTCCATGATGTACGCAGACTTTGAGACCATGGGTCTTTTCCACTTTGTCATTAATTTCGTGTTCCCATTGTCGAATCAAAGCAAGTGGTGCCACCACCAGGGTTGTCTTTTCGATCTTCTCAAAGTGTTTCTTCCATCCAGGGGCGTCCTTAGCTGGTTTCTGGTTGGTGAGAATGAGTGAGATGGTTTGGAGAGTCTTTCCAAGACCCATGTCGTCGGCGAGAATGCCTCCTTTGGGAACCTTTCCTCGCTTTACAGGGCCAAGTTCTCGTCCTCGCATCCACTCAACACCTTCGACCTGGTGAGGTAGTAACTTGACCTTGAGGCCGTCCACTGTGCCGTCTTTGGGGTCTTTTGGATCTTCTGATTTCTTCTCACCATCAGCTTGGCTCTGTTCTCCACCCTCTTCTTCGCCCTCCTCCATGCCACCCTCAAGCAAGGCCTTCAAATCGGCGCTCGCCTTGGCAGGATCTGTGTAGAAAGTCTCCTCGCCGTATTGTCTCTGGGGCGCATATGAGTATGCAACTGGTGGTGCAGAGGGTGCACCTGAGCTGAACATGGGCATTGGTGGTGGTCTTCGATCCTGGTATACCGGACCTCGAGGGCCCGTGACCCTAGCACCGCTGTTGCTGCTTTGACTATCGAGGTGGTGTTCCGGTCGTGTCTTCTGCCGTATGAAAGGGTCTGCTCTCTGCTTACGAGAGGACATCATCTTGGTAGGATGGCCGAATGTGGGCGTATTGGTTGCGCCGGCGGGATTAAAGGGGTCATTCATATCTCCTCGAACTTTGCCTTTGAGCGAGCTCATACCACGAACAAGGGCGGTGATATCATCGTCGGGAGACAACTCGCGGGATGTATTCTCTCCATTTGGAGTGATGGAGTTTAGAGGCACCTTGGGAGGCGCCCGTTCGTTAACCATGGCGCCGAGGTCTCGAAGAGCAGTAGAATCGCTGAGACGTGTCTTGGAATGCCTTTGGCGTGGGGCAAGTTTGGAGAAGTCAGGTTGTTGTTTTGATGAGAGGGTGGTTTGTGGCTTAAATGCAAAACGGCCACCAGGCTTTGGTTTATTGATATGTTTATTAGGCGACCGATTTGAAAGGTCGTCAGGGTACTTCATTCATAAGCCGGGCGGTGAGTGCCGTCGTGAGGGTATGTGCAGTTTGGTGAAGCCGTTGAGTACAAGGGACTTTGCATGAGTGTATCGTTTATCGTCCAAAAATGACATAATGAATTGCCCCAGCAACGGGCTGAGGGTGTCATAATAATGATGCTTCAACAGTCCAAGCTTTGGTGAATGCTTTCTCTAATATTTATGTCACTAGCCTACAACCCCTCTATACGTGGCCCGCGTAAAGCACTGTGAAGCAGGTAGCCCCGCGGTACTGCAGGTCCCTGTTCATGAACAATCTTATGCATTTTATGCAAGTCAGATCTCAAATCTTTAAAGTCATCAGCGACATCCACCAATGATGAGCCATTCTTGACCATCAAGACACCTTACGGTCTGAAATTTCATTCTCATAGAATCTCAGTCTGTATTACAATCATAATCCTTGCTAGATGCTTTTAATAGCTTGCGTTTAATCTATTAATGTGTGCAAATTTCCACTTCTGTGAGGTGATTGTCCAACTATTTATTCACGGCTTGTTCAACTGAGACTTATTAAAGTCAATGGCTCGAAATCTGTGAAAGAAAGGCCTTGAGGCTATAGACAAGAAAGCAAACCGTTGACTTAAAACAGCCTATGTGTTAATAATTGCGCTTTTAACAGAAAGGCTAGTACGCGCCCTTTTGGTCCTGTACAGCATTACCGACAATCACGTAAATGCCGACTAGAACCAGGCTTGGTTCGCTACAGCTTTGAGGATGGAATGAAGGATGCAGAACTCTTTAGACTTGAAAGCTCGTTCATTCTTACAAGAACTCATAAAACAGATATCCTGTCCATCAATCCCCGCCCAGAGTATGGTGCAGTTTGGAACCTTGAAAATGATAACGCTCAGCAATAATTATAGGTGGGTTTCTCCTCAAAACCCCTGTTCCACAAAGTCTCCCCTTATATACAATCTGACCTCTTTGCTTACTATGCCAGAGGAACAGGAGCAGGGGCCTCGGTGCCAGAAGCCTGCTTACCGCCGACGGGTGGGAGGAACATAGGGAGGTAAGTAACAGCAAGAGCCATGACTGCACTTTGTTAGCATGTATTCTTTATTCTCGAATAATACACGGGGGGTCTTACTGGACATGCCGACGGAGAAGTATCCAGGAGTGGTGGAGTTCTTCTTCGAGTCCTCGCTCTCACCGAGCCAGCTCTGGATAGAGAAAACAACAGACGCCCTATTATCAAGTCTCGTTAGCAACCCGGCCGCATATCATATGTCGCTTCGAATCGCATCGCATCGCGCCACATCTCCGCCTTCTCAAGGCTCAGTCGGCAAACGTACCATCCAACCATCTTGTTGCGCGTGAACATGGCGGCCATTGGCAGGGTAGTAGACATCGTCGAGGAGAGATCGGTCGAATCACCTGAGCCCTTCGGCTCTTGGTAAGGGACGACTGTCACGCAGTTAGCTCCTGGTCGCAATCATGATGATCGAATTGTGCTTCACGCGCAAGGCGCTTGACTGATACTCAAAGGCAAATGGCTAGACTTACTCAGGTCGACTCTTCTGGGGTCCTTGGTAGGCGACATATTTGCTGCTGTGAATGAGGTGAAGCGACGGTTGTTCAATGGTTGTCGCAATTACCTCTTAGCTCGCGCGACCTGTCGTCTGGGGGGAGGCTTAAGTTGTGGCGCTTTCTCGAGTGGGGTAGCGTGGCGTATGATAGACCTACCTAAATAGGAACTAGCTTCTTATACCAACAGGCACATCATTTCATTCAGCATCGACTATCGAAGACCAGCCATTAGTAATAGAACACAAATATCCTCACTATAATTTACTCAGGCGTACGAATTAGAATGATGAATTCAGACATCTCTTCCGTGTATATAAACATAACGGTTATCCTCCCAAGTCAATCCACAGCGTACCTAGACATATATCATGACAACCCAACCCAAGACAATAACTTAACCTTGTATATACCCGTTTCACAAACACAGCATACTCCCACGATATAAACGCCAAATCATACGCTCTACAACATAGGCGAGCTTTTCCTACTCCACCCTAATGATAACCTTCCACTGCAATGCGCCAGCTTCACGAATAGCACAAGCCAGGCATCCTCGCTTTCGTCGACTGATTATGGCATTCCAGCCCTTTTGAGCGCAAAGAGCACGAACCAGAATTTCCATGTCGGAGCCAAACTGTCGTTTTCTGGACTCGAAATGCATCTGTTCCGCGGCAGGGAAACTACCTCTTCGCTGAACAATGTTATACTTCGAGGTGAGCCTCTCAATCGTAGGAGACTGAGGAACCTCGGACAAGTTGGTGATACAGTCAATAACAAGGACTCGTTCGCTACCCATGCGCGAAGGTGAGCGCCGGTGAGTTTGAGGAACAGCCAGAAGCTCCGAAAGGGGAGCATGCTGCCGCTTTAGAAGCTCCGAAATATGAATAACAGTGTAATTATAATATTTGTGTAAGGGATGACCTGACCAGAGTTAGCTGCGAGACATGGACCAGAAACCATTTGATCCTACCTGTTCTGTGAGCAGGTCGAGAACCTTGCCCAAATGTGTCAGACCCAGACACATCGATCTGTTGAATTGTCGGACTTGATGGAGACTTAACAAATCGGACGCGATGAGACGGCGAGCATGGGTGTGCCGTAACAAAGTTAATATCGTAGGACAAGGAGAATGAGAAGTTCTCAGCTGTGAATCCGTCAATCGACACGGCAAAGTTGACATTGGCTGGGAATGACAACAGCTCAGGTTCCTTGTTGCTCGCACTCGCAGGGGGGGTCAGCTTAGTGAAAGGCGTGGACTGGATTGAGTTGGCCGGAGAAAGAAGCTCAAGCGACCGTAAAGTAACGCTGATCAACGGCGGTGGCGTAGAGTAGCTATTTTCATGGGGAATGATAAAGTCGGCAGGGAACACAGAATATTCGTCGGCATCCCCGAGGATGGATGATTCTCGTTCAATTCGCTTCTTTGCCCAAAGTCTTGCTTTCTTGCCCAAGTGTGCCTTGTCCTCTGCTGTCCGTTAGCGTAATGCTCTTCTCGTCCAATGTATGGCAACTTACCAGCCACTTCTTCCACTTCAATGTTGACCCAACCCTCATCTATGCCCAGGGGCAGAATGTCGCTGGAAACCCATCCCATACACTCAGCCGATCCCTGACCTGCTGCAATAACTCGGCCCACGATACATGATGTGCTCCAAAAACTCTTGCCAGAATAGACGAACCCTCCACACAAATTAGCGAACGAGCCCAAACGCTCCATGGCTTTGCTATCATTTTCGAGAAGCGTGGCCATCAGGAAATGGCACATGCCATCTCCAGGGAGGACTAGACCATAGATATATGATTTTGAAAGCCATCCAGAAGGATGAAGCGCCGCTGCAAGCTTTCGCCGCTGTGGTCGAGTCTTATCCTTCTGACTACCAGGTCGATCCCAGCCACCAAAGTAAAGTCCCCGCTTAGATCCATTCGTCTCAGAAGGCTTTGCTGATTTCTCAGATGCATTCGTAGAGGCAGGCTTAGGCACAGAGTTGATAATCGATTGACGAGCGTTGTTCGCGATAAGTCCCTCGTATGTGTCGATGTTGGGCCAGAGTAGCTTTTTCGCAAAATGGGTAAGCCCATCTACCTGCTGTTGTGGGTTGCGACCTTTAATAGTATACGTATGGCTGGCTGTCGTTTTGTCTTCGTGATGTTGACGGACAATAAATTTACTAAAGAGGGCGCCTAGCCAGCCCGTCGCCGGCGGAGGAATAACTGCTCCCTTTGTCTCGGAGGAGTCGCTTGGTGGATCTTCTTTGATTTTCTCAATCTCGATATTGTCGAGCCAGCTCCGGGCAAGATGAAGCGACCACTTAACCATGGGAGTGGCGGCTCTTTCGAAGTGAACAACATCTACAGGTCGGAAAGCTTCGACACCATATTCTTCGCCCTCGGTGATTGCATCTAATCGAATGAGGAGTTCCGTAGCAACAAGAATCTGCATGAGAAGCCAATACTTCTCCTCAGCCCGTTCGCTGGCACTACTAGCGTCGTGGATGGAAGAAGTATCCTCAAGTTCATCATTGTCTTCACCTCCCCAAAGAATCTGACCCAATCTGATCCTCCATTCGACATGGGTGAAGTCAAACCAAACATTGGCGGTGCCAAGACACTTGATCAAGACATTAATCTGGTTGGTCAAGCTATAGTGGTCGCGCTTATCGACAACGGAATTGCATGGCCGCATAAAAGTGTGAAAGAGATCCTGATAAGTCTGGACTGAGGTTTTCTTTCGAAGATCATTGACCCGGTATAGCTCGGCGTTTCGCTTGAGACGGTCCAACAGCTCTGTCTCAGGGAGACGACGCAGGTAACCCAGAGAGGAAAGCATGCGCTCACGTGCCTCAACAATGGCATGGGCCTTTTTACCAACGTTGTCAAAGCCGAATTGCTCTTCTTCGAGGGCGTCACCAACGGCGAGCTCGAGGGCAGCTGAGAAGCCCATGGTACCCTTCTCTAGACCTTGCATGCTCAACATGTTGGGACGTTCCCGACAACGGATGAAGAAATGGGCCTTGCGAGAGTCGACAGCCTGTGCCCGGGCAGCGGCATCCTGATTGAGATCTCGAGTTAGATGAGGCCATGCTGTAAGACCACTCCAAGCTCTATCTTCAATTTGGACATGATCAGTGAGGTCGCGAATCTCCAATGCTTCATCAAAGGGAAATGCGACGCTGGGATTGGGGGCGCCAGAACAATGCCCCTCGCTACGGGCAAAATACTGAGGGGCTCCAGAGAAGAGCTTCTCGATCTCTGAGTCGGTAAGAGTAGACATGATTCTATTCAGCTTCAAGACGGGATTGGGCGGACGAGAAGGGGCATTTTCCTTGCCGGACAAGGCACCCGAGTTCGGTAGAGGAGGTGGAGGAGGGAGAGGCTTGTTCTGATCTGGTGGTGAACGCGGGGAAGTGAGAGCCCGTGGTGAGTGTGACGGCGACTGTGACGATGAAGGCGTCTTAGTCCCTTGAGATCTGCCTGTAGAAGCTCGAGGTGGGGCTTTACGACGGAAGCCTCGGTCGGGAGGAGCGGCGCGTGGCGGAGGAGAATGCGGGGAGGAAGAGAAGGCTTTGGTTGGGCTTGTAACAGTTGATGTTGTCTGTTTGCAGCAAAGGGAGTAATTAGTTCTGAGACAGAAGTACAGTGATAGATGTGAGGGGAAGGGAAGTAATTGAGGAAGAGACAGGGTCACAAGAACTAAAATATAGTGCTAGAAAGAAAAAAGAACGACAAGAGAAAAAAGTCCCCGAGTCAATTGACATGACTGACTGACATTGGACCATCATGACATCTCGAAGGCCGGATAATACCATCGGTCAAAGGCGCCCCCGAATTGAGCCCATTGAGGGGCCCAATTCAGGGCCCTGAATGGCAATCGCATGACCTGAGAGCGAAGATCGCCCTAGCACGCGACAGTGGTTGGCTGGCCTAAGCTGGGCTGAGCAGTGGTCTGATCTTCCATTGTCTCTTATTTGATCAGGGATGACTTGCAGTTATGATGGAGATGGTGGGTGTCTCATCAGGAATAATTCCAGTAAATAACTTATCAAAATCTTGACTTACATCTCCATTGCCCTTCTCCTTGTCTCGCCCAGTTCGATCTTTTACACGGTTCCTAGCTCGTGCAAGTAAACCATGAAGTAGATAGTCTGGCCTTGTAAAACGACCCCCGGTTGATGCAGATGCACCAATGGCGCCAGAATCGTCAATGAGATCGCCCTCATCGTTTTCGTTTTGAACATGTCCATCAGCAATTGCAGATTTGGTCGGTATTATGCTGGTGGTGGCTGTAGTTGCAGTTGATGTGGCGCCGCTCTGGGGTAGTAGTAGTGCCCGGGACTTTTGCCGTTCATGTCGCTTTTGCGATGGTGCATTCTTATTCTCGTCAGTCAATTTTGACCCTGATTTGTCTGACTTGTTGGTGTTGTCGCTGAAACTGCTCGTAGCAGATGGCCGTGGAGACGGCCTTGGTTTGCTCAATGGCATACTGCAATCTTGATGCGATGGATCAAAGGTCTTCCATGCAACAACTGTTAGTATCGACGCACTGCGGGCATCCGCCGCCGAAGGATCAGATTGATCTTGTTGATCGTGGGCAGGCCGACCTGGACACAAGCACCATCAAGCCCACTCCGGATAAAGGAGACAGGCTATAAAGCAGCAGCTTCTTGTTTGATGGGTTTCCCTAACTACTACCGCCGTCAGTTAGGTGCTCCTCATCTGCGTTGCGTGAGTTGTTGGGCTGCGGTTTGAACTGGCACCAGAACATCCAGCATTCAATAACTCCTCAGGCATTTGTATTAGAATACGAAAGGGGACTCGAGATTCAAAAAGCTGACTCGGCGGAGAACAGAATGGAGCCATTGCTGTCATTGCATCCGTATTGCTATACAAATATAGGTCTTTGTTGGTTGATCCACGTACGTACGTATGAATATGCTAAGCACACAATGCTTTCCCTTTCCAGGAGCTCAACGGCTGTCTCAGGTCATTGGTGCACAATCCCATGCAGCGGATATAATCCCCTCTCTCTCGAGTCTCTCTTGTGTCCGCTTCTTTTCTTGTTTGTGCAACATGCAGCTGTCCCCACGCGTGGATATCCCGGAGGCCTTCGAAGCGTGGACCTGGAACTAACCTGGACGATCGTGGATAGTTGCACCTGGGTAATATGGGTAAAACGGAAGATCTGCGATGCGAATCGATGTGAGTAGATACAGGTCCGAATCCAATATGGAAGCCGGCATAACGCCCAGGACCTGGTCTATATACATACTGTACGGTACGCTCCAGTCTTACAGCGCAGCGGAGTGCGGAATACCCAATGATCAGAATAGAAGTTTCAAAGGCCCCCGGCATACGTGTGCAAGCATTGATCCTTGCAAGAGAAGGTGGACGCAATCTATCAATCATGCCAGAGTTCTTCTGCCGTACGAATGTTGGCAAACATCAAATTAGACTCACTAGTGTGTGTTACATGGGAAACATGGTAAGAAAGTGATGCCAAACCCTAGTGATGTGCGTCAAGACCCGACTATAGAGTTCATTATGTAACAAGGTAGGTATATACGAATTGCTATGGTCGATGTTATCGCAAAGTGGTAGTACTGTACGTAGCCAGGGATCATTTCCTGTCATCCGGAGGGAGGCCTTTTTAGCCTCAAACTTGAGAATCCTGATGCTGGAAGTTGCGGGAGTTTGTGGGCCTCTCTGGCGGAAGCCAATGTATAAAAGTGGAGGGAGTAAGACGACGTGTTTCGAAACCGCCGTTGCGAGAAGCGAGCCAGGGAGAATTTGCCGCTTCGGCAAAGGCATGGTAAAGCAAGAGTCACAAGACGAGACAAGGTGTAAATAAGCCTTTCAAGGTGAATAAACGGTCAAGTTGGAAGCCCTCGTTAGCTTCGGAATGTCATCTTGCCGAAAATAGTACAAATCATATCGGAACTTTAGATCAGTATCGCGCTCGGTCATCAACATTAGTTCTGATTATCTGAGACCTGGGACTTGGGATCAGACATATGATCGATGCTTGACGTGTTTGCCTTTGATCATGTATCAGCCCTGCAGTCCTTACAACCTTCTTCCAAGTCAGAGTAACCCTGAACGTTGAGCGTTTTCGTTATCCGCATACGGATACTGGCCAAGGATAAGGACGTGCGCATGTATTTTGTACGTGCGTTCCGTTTTTCCTGCGCTGCCCCGTCGTGAACCTTGTTTGTTACTGACCAAGCAGAAGAAGCTCACATTCGCAACTTTGTCCGTTACAAGTTTGGGCCGGAATTGCTGCTCAATTGTGTTGGTAGCCGATATCTATGTGTGATCCTCAACTGTCATGACCACCATGAGGCCTTTCCGTGCTCTTTTCCAACGGCTCCTAGCGTTTCCACTCCGACCACCACCAATTTCGTCGTCAATGGGGCCCTTGTGAAACAAGGGGCGCAATCCAGCTGTAAATTGTTCGGCCCATTAAACCTTCGAAACACGCGGCTACTTACAGCTGCGGATATATTTGCCCTTCCCGTCCCAATTGTTTATGCCGGACACTGGCATCGCGCGGACCCCATGATAGTCCCGTAGTGACGGGAAGCACAGTAAAAGGAAATCGGGTAACGGGATAGCCGCGAGGGCGCAGACTCCAGCCCATTTTACCCATGTTGGTATGTTTCTTTCTTCTTTCTTCCCTCGAGGCACGGCAGATGCCTGCACTTCCTCCAGCCCATGTGTATCAATCGTAATTTCGTTCACGATCTCTTGCCTTACTCAAGACCATCCCGAATGCGACACGCCAGTAATGATCCTTGCATCTTGTCGATTCCACGGCCCGTCACGCTCCCAGTTGATCAGTCCATGAAACAGAACATCTTTCTTGAATCAAGGCAAACCGCTCCCCTAGTCCTTCAGTGGAAGTCGGTAAGTGGGAGATCTGGGACGCCGAGGCATTGGTAAGACTTAAATAAGCATGTTTCGTAGCTCAAGCTGGAGGTGTGTCATGCACAACCACAAGTAAATACTTGGGATCGGGTACAATGACCAATTCTTGCTTCCTTGTTCGTAACCGTAGAAGCTTCAGCTCATCCTACTGTGTGTTAGCTATGAGCCTGTAACGCCTGTGATGATCCTCACTTCACCATCCAGCTCCTGGACCAAGCTTCCGGAGCTATTCACATAGTTCCAGACGATCGCGGCGAATTGCTCGACTCCTTTCGTTTTGCTCTCCTCTAGTGCAGGAGCTTCGTTAGAAAACGATGTTGCAGTCGATGTGGTTCGAGTCTTGGAAGTCTGGAGAGCGTCGACTTGTCCGCTGGTTTTCAGGATAGCGCCCGTGGCTCGGTCAAGAACGATGCTGGCTTTAACACCAGGTTTCTTTGACAATCGACCGAGCTTCTCCTCAAGGGCATCGTGGCCGTTTGTCTGTCCTTTTATTAGCCTCACAAAATATCTCAAGATCCTTTCCACAAGATACCAGTGAGGATTCAGCCATTCTGAGAGCTTGATATGGTGATGCTTGATACCGCTGGTTGTCGCAATGTTTTGGCCTGGCGTGGTTGGACCTTGCATTAAGGTGACGCCGCGGGGCAGGATGGAGGTTCTGCCATCCGACACCGCCAAAATTTTAGAAACCCAACAGGGAAAGTAGATCTTATCAGTTGAAGATCAAAGAATCCAAATCTCAGTATAACAAAGAATATCTCGGTATTGATTTGATATTGCGCGGTATTCGAACTTTTTTGTCCTTTATACATCTGTTCTAGTGATCACGATAAACCGACATCATGGGTTCCAGCAACAAGAAGAAGCGCGAGAAGCAAAAGGACTTCCAGGTAGGATTTTAATCACCACTGACATGATGGAGTGTGGACTCACCAAGACGACGTAGAAACCGAAGTTCAAGGTGGGGAAGGATAAGCCGAAAGCTTCCAATTTTACAGATACGAGTTTCAAGTCAAAGGGTGAGGAGACCTGTACATGTTTCCCATCAATTTACTGACGGTCATAGCTATTGTGATGGGACATCAGTCACTCTCAACAGTCGCACCTGATGTCGTTCAACAATTCAAACATAATCTCTCACTCGCCTCTTCTTCAAAGTCAGATAAACAAAGACGAGAAGCACTGGCTTATCTCACTTCACAACTTTCATCAGAACCCCCTATCAATCCAGTGGGAACACATGCGGTTCTCGCCAAGCTGCTTCCACTCATCTCTGATAGCTCGACGCCAGTTCGAAGTCAACTTCTTAAGCTTTTCAGAGAATTACCCGCTGAAGAGGTCAGACACAGTGTGGAACAAGCCATCATGTTTATCCGGGCAGGTATGACACATCTCTCGGCAGACATCAGCAACGACTCTCTTGGTGTAATGGAATGGATTTTGGATGTTGCAGAGAACGACTTGATTGTGTGCCCTGGTGGTTGGGTGAAGACACTGAACAGTTTCTGTGCCATGATGGGGTGGGCATTGACAACTTCAAAGGCCGGATGGTCTTCTGGTTCAAGATCTGGTTTGCGCGCAAAGGATGCTTCGACATATGCCCGACAAATCGCCACGCTATCACGGTTCCTGGAGGCTGGTCTTCGGCTTGAAGCTGAGATTCCCGAGGACGAGTCAGAAATATGGGACAACTTGTATCGAATCCCACAAGACTCCAATGCATTCGAATATCTCAACCTTTATGGTACTCGGCGAGACGAAGAGGGAGAAATGTATCCTAGTCGGGATGCCAGACAACGAGTATTTGAACGAAGATTTTTGGAGGCAGTGCTGAAGGGTACAGACCAAGCAAAAAAGGAGGGCGGTGCTACTGGTCGAGCGGCAGCTGGCCTTGATAAAGTTCTTCAAGATGGAATGGGCGAATATGAAAGCTCGACGGCAATGGATACCCAGGATCTTCTGAGCCTTTGGTGAAAGGTTTAAGCTGACCTCATAATAATATCTACTAGTTTCGTCACGTGAGAAGAGCCACTCACTTTGTTTGAGCTCGGTGTGTTGTTAATGACAACTTTTGTGTAGTCACTACGAGATTTGATGTATATTGAGCTGAGTGTAACGTGCGACAGTGCAAAAGTTTGAATCTCTTGTATGTACTGAACGCAGCTGGGCCAATAGGAGAACGTTCAAACGGGTTCCTCCATAGCTGGGCCGCTTGGGCAAGATTTGGTGTTTGAGTGTTTAGACCCAAATCCATCAAGTCCCTCCAGAGTTGAAAACGTGTCAATCGTATGGAAATAAAAAACATGATTGTCTGACCTTGTAGCTTTGTAGTTTACTGGAGCCCCAGAGCATACTACATACCAGCGCTTCCTTCACACGGCGGCAATGTGATATCGGAGCAGCATGATATTCATGGCAAAGGCATAAATAATTATTAGCATTGGCAAATACGCAGAAGAAAAGTCATAACCACAACTACAACACAGGTACGCTGCAACATGACAAATGAATGTGATAAGGCGTAAACATCTGATATCAATACTGTTCCTCAATTCTCAAACGTCAATCTACAACTTGGCTTCAGAGCTTATAGATTTCAACCACTCCAAACCCTTCAACATCACGAGTGAACACTCACAAAATAACCCTTCTCCGTATTCATTTGCCAGAAAACTTCCACTTCTAGGGGCTTAAGTCTCCAATCTACTGTTCCCCTTTGTTGTGTAGATTTCTGGGAGTGGCACTGGCAGTGGCGGCCAGCCGGCGAGCTACTGCAAATTGACACGGGCACCTGCTTCAAGCTGCAAACAAGAAGCAATTCCTCCTCCCTCTCTGCGAGCACTTGCCTATTCCTGAGGAGCCCGTGAATCACAGCGCGCACAGGCGGTGCAGGCAGGAGTACAAATACCTCCTCCTCAACCTCTCTTCTTCTCTTCTTTCCTTTCCTCTTCACATCCGCATCTCGACTTCACTTTCGGTCTGCTCATCTCGCCCTCGCTTGAGAAGAGTCAAATATTTCTTTTTCTTCTTCGACTATAACATCAGTGGCGCTACAAAGAGCTGTAGTCTCTGTTGTTTTGTCAGGAAGTCGTTATCTGGTATGTTTCTCTTGTTTACCTCTCCATCTCCCATTGTGTTTTGGTTTATCTCTTTTCGTCTCCTCACGCCTGTTTTCCCTTTCACACTTTCTTCTCGGTTCCTCGCATTGCGCTTGGTTCCTCAACTCGTATAGAAATCTAGCTGACCTTCCTTCTCAAAGCACATTGTTTATCTTTTTTCTCGGCCTGCCTATCTGAATCAACCTCTCTCATTTCGAGACTTTCCAACTCCGAAGTCAGTGGTTCAATTTCTTTTTCTCCTATGCCACTAGTTTCATCACCTTGAACCTATTCATCTAACCATTTACTCACAGAAACACTACCATGACGGACACTTTCGGTACTGCTGCCATGAGCGAAGCGCTCCCTACCGCTGGTCAGAACGACCAAGCCCCAACTCCCGGCACTCAGGGATACGATGCGTCGCAAGGCCGATGGACCGAGCCCCAGGCCATTGACTACACTTCCATGGCTACCGGGAGTGGTGGTCAGGAGTGGGGTTGCAATGCTCGTGCCTATGCCTGGCAGGATGAGTATGGTGATGTCGGTCCCAAGTTTCCCGAGCTCGAGCTCGAATTGTTTGGAAATCCCACTACTCGCCACGACCGAGTTGGACTCGACTTTTCTCGGTAAGTTGATACATACTGCTAGCTTGTGTATCACCTAACCTTGTTATAGAATTGATAGCATCGAGGTCCAGCAGGAGGGGCCGACCAAGATTGATCCCATCGGCTCCTTCAAGGATGCTGGCGTCCACCCTGCGATGCTAGAGAACATCGAGCTTTGTGGCTATGAGAACCCTACGCCCATCCAGAAGTTCACCATTCCATCTATATTGATGGGACACGATGTCATTGGCATCGCGCAGACTGGTACGTGTGACCCTTGATGTGCTTACCAACATCGCTAACTTGCATTTAGGATCCGGCAAAACCGCCGCGTACCTCATTCCAATTCTCAGTAAGCTCATGGGCAAGGCCAAGAAGCTTGCTGCGTATCGTCCCAACCCCTTAACGTTCCGCGAGGGTATGGACGAGGTCGTGGCTGAGCCTCTTGTGCTCATCGTGGTCCCTACTCGGGAGCTGGCAGTCCAAATCTTCAACGAGGCTCGTAAGCTTTGTTATCGTACCATGCTGCGCCCCTGTGTCGTTTATGGGGGTGTTCCTGTTCGTGAGCAGACCTTTCTACTCCAGAAAGGATGCGATATCCTGATCGGAACACCTGGGCGCCTGGTTGATTTTATCCAACGCCCGAAAGTCTTGACCCTTCGACGCCTTCGCTACATAGTGATTGATGAGGCTGACGAACTCCTCAATGATGACTGGTCCGAGGAGCTTAACCCAATCTTGTCCGGTGGTGGTAAGTACCACGATGCATACGCGGACGATCAGAAACTAATTATTCAACAGAACAGGATGAGGGCAACGTCAAGTTCAGCCTTTTCTCTGCCACGTTCCCCAAGGCCGCCCGTGACCTTGCCAAGAACTATCTCGCCGCTTCTCACGTTCGATTCCGCGTTGGCCGTGCCGGAAGCACTACAGCCAACATCAAGCAGATTGTTCTTCAGGCTGAAGCCCATGAGAAGAAAGAACTGTTGGTCAAGCTGCTCGAGGAGATGCATGGCATTCGCACGATCATCTTCGTCAACAGTCGTCAGGCTGCTGACAACTTGGATGATTTCCTTTTCAACATGCATTTGCCAGTCACCTCCATGCACAGTGAGCGTACCCAGCAGGAGCGAGAGGCGGCTATGCGGGCTTTCCGATCTGGAAATGCCCCGATTCTCATTGCTACCGGAGTGACTGCCCGTGGCATTGACGTGCAGAATGTCCTGCATGTCATCAACTACGACATGCCATCTATCGACTACGGCGGCATCGAGGAGTACACGCATCGAATTGGTATGATATTATCCCCCTCTACCTGGGACTCCCTAACTAACATGGCTAGGTCGAACTGGTCGCATCGGCCATCGTGGTGTAGCCACGTCTTTCCTTTCGGAGCGTGATGAGCCGATGGCCAGTGTCCTCACCCGAACACTGCTCGAGACCGACCAGGAAATCCCTGATTTCTTGCAGCAGTACGTTCCTGAGGGTGATGCTCGGAACAACCTGAAGTTTGAGGCCGACTCAGACTTTGATCCCAACGACTACGCTGGTGCTGGAGACGCTGGTGATGCCTGGGGAGGCGATGCTGGCAACGATGCTGGCAATGCTGCTGGCGGTGTTACTTGGGGTGGTGGTGATGGCGGTGGTGATGGTGGTAAGACTGGTGGTGGGGATACTTGGGGCGCCGACACTGCTGCTCCCGTTGCCGCTTGGTAATTTTGATCATTCGTCAAAGAACAACCGGGAAAGCCTTGATGAAGTTGTTGACCCCATGGGACATGAGATTTTGGGACATGGTGAGCACGGCTTTGAGTCGCCGTGGAAGAAAAAGGTGAAGCATTATCGACAGGGTCGGCCGAAGGATCTGATTGTTCTAGGAGATCCCCTAGGTAGATATGCAGAATTTCGCTGAATTGTACCTTTGTACTCGATCTATGCCCTTTGCTTACGTGGGATTGTTTTGCTTTGAGTGTCACTTGACACGACGGGGAGCACAAAGTTCAATCAACATCTGTGAAATCGTCAAGTCACAAGCAAGATAGACGTTGGAAATTAATAGCAAATGCTTTTCTATTGCAGAAATCGTAAAGCTTTGTTCATGCTCACATTACACACAATCTCATGCTATATAAGAAATCCCTTGGACAAAAAAAGAAGAGGGCAGCCGGTTGATGGCCGCCATGTAATGACGCCGGACCCAAATGGTAAACAGTTGCTCGAATTTGTCATGACCAATCGCAAAAAAAGATCGCTTTCCCTTTTGTTCTTTTTGACTCCCTCTCTCTCTTCTAGACAACGGGGCCAGCCTTGACGACGTCCTCGGTAGCCTCGCTCTCGTACTTGGTGAAGTTCTCGCGGAAGAGCTTGCCCAGCTTGACAACCTCGGTCTTGAAGCTGTCCTCGCCAGCGGTCCAGGCCTTGGAGGGGTTGAGAAGCTCTGAGGGAACGTTGGGGCAGGTCTTGGGAACCTGGAGGTTGAAGACCTCGTAGTTCTCATACTCGACGTTGGCAAGATCGCCAGAGTGGATGGCATCGAGAATGGCACGAGTGTACTTGAGAGGGCATCGCTTGCCACCCTGGGCGAAACCGGCACCGACCCAGCCGGTGTTGAGGAGCCAGGCGTTGGCCTTGTGAGTCTCGATCTTGTCGGCAAGCATCTTGGCGTACTTCATGGGGTGCAGGGCAAGGAAGGGCTGAGCGAAGCAGCTGGAGAAGGTAGCCTGGGGCTCAGTGACGCCGTCCTCAGTACCGGCCATCTTGGAGGTGTAACCAGAGATGAAGTGGAACATAGTCTGGTTGCGGTCGAGCTTGGAGATGGGGGGCAGAACACCGCGGGCGTCGCATGTGAGGAGGATAATGTTGGAGGGAGAGTTGGGAGACAGGCAAGGAATCTTGGCGTTGGAGATATACTCGATGGGGTAGGCGCATCGGGTGTTCTCAGTGAGGGTGGCATCGTCGTAGTCGACCTCACGGGTAAGGGGGTCGAAGACAACGTTCTCGAGGACGGAACCATATCGGATAGCGCCAAAGATATCGGGCTCCTTCTCGGCGGACAGGCCAATGGTCTTAGCGTAGCAACCTCCCTCGATGTTGAAGACACCGTTGTCGGACCAGCAGTGCTCGTCGTCACCGATGAGAGCTCGGTTGGGGTCGGCAGAGAGAGTGGTCTTGCCAGTTCCAGAGAGACCGAAGAAGAGTGTGACATCGCCGTTCTTGCCCTCGTTGGCGGAGGAGTGGAGAGTGAGGACATTGTGCTTGATAGGCATCTCGTAGAAGAGAACAGTGAAAACACCCTTCTTCATCTCACCAGCGTACTCGGTACCGAGGATGACCATCTCCTTCTGCTCGAAGTTGATGGCAACGGAGGTGCCAGAGGTCATACCCTCAGTGTATCGGTTGGCGGGGAACTTGCCGGCATTGTAGATGGTGTAGTCGGGGTGGAAGTCCTTGAGCTCCTCTCGTGAAGGTCGGATAAGCATGTTTCGCATGAAGAGAGCATGGTAGGCACGGGCGCAGATAACTCGGACTCGGATGCGGTACTTCTCGTCCCAGCCGGCGAAACCATCGATGACATAGATACGGCTTCGTGTGTTGAGGTAGTCGACAGCACGTTCTCGGTTGATCTTCCAGACCTGTAGTGATATTATTGTCAGCCATTAATTCTAAGCTGAAGCGGTGCAATGAGATCATCAATGGGAACAAGAGACAAACGGCAGCCTTCCCAAAAACGGTAAAGGGGCTGCCGTGTCGGGAAAAATCGTGGTCGGGGAGAAAAGAGGGGCTTGTCACGGCCGAAGGCTTCGGAGGACGGGACTTGGTGTCTCGGTCTGAAGCCGTGAGCAATTGCCAGAGGGGAAGGTGAGCGTGTGAGGACTTTGCGGGGTCAAGGTCTAGCGAATGCCGATCCCATGACACCCTCCCTCAACTTCTCTAGACCCTCCCCGGAAAGACCAGGGGAACAAGCGAACCAGGTCCAATAGCGCTAGGCCAATGAACCACTAGAGAACTCCTCGGCCAAGCGTCTACCAACCAGCGACCAGGCAATTGGGTAAGAGAATAAGCACCAGTGGACAAGCCATTAAAGCCATGACGCTCATGCTCCGGGTATCCTCGGGGGAAAGCCAATTGAAGTCGCTGGAATGGAGATGCTCCTCCGGCGCGGGTCTAGACGTTTTGTTTCGGTTCGCTCGTCTTGGTTCTGGTCTTGGTTATGGGCGTAAAGCTCGTGATGCAGGCAAATTTTCTCGTGTTCCCAGGGTAGGGAAACCAAGAGTCAAGATACCACGCCAAGTAGTGACAATCGACCCGATCGTGTGAGATGTATCAAGGAAAATGCCGATTCAATTCTTACCTCAGGAGTCATGGGCTTGTTGACAGGTCCCCACCTATTGTTTTCATGTTAGTTGTCTGATCATGACGATTCATGTGCGCAACAGTCGGAACTCTATTGCCGCTATTCGGGTTGTCACGTACCAGATGTTATCCTTGGAAGAAGCCTCCTCGACAATTCGCTTGTCAAGAGGGGATCGACCAGTCTTAGCACCAGAGTAGGCAGTCAGGGCACCGCTGGAGGTGATAGCGGTACCGGTCTCGTAGACAAGAGCATCCTCGTAGAGGGCAGCGACTGAAGGGTTGGGGATCTGAGGAATGCCAGGTCAGTGACATTTCATTTTCGCTGTTGGCTGGAGAGCTTCTTACAATGGCGACACGGTCATAATCGATGTGAGCCTTGTCGTGGAGCTCCTGCTCCAGCTCGGTGTGCTCCTGGTGAGGACTGTGAAGCCCGTGTTAGTGAACCCGTCCTTGTGTAACTGATCAAGAATCATGGGGAACGTACGTAACACCGGTAGGGTGGAGGGAAGTCTTGTTAACGTTGTTGGGAAGCACTGCGATAAAGTCAGTAATGGTCTTGAGACTTGTGTAACGGTAGCCGTTTTGTTTGGTACTTCGAGAATGGCAGAGGGGAGTGGTCGTGTGAGGGTATCATAACAAGACAGCTCAACTATCATAGAGGGACAAAGACAAGACTTACTCTTGAATAAACCGGTTCCTGAAGCCTTGGTCTGTGTGCTTGGACCTTTGAGAAGTTGATTTGAATAGAGAGAAGCTCTTCTTTTGACGGGGTCATTCATGGCTTTTATAAAAGCTTCACGAGCAGCTCGAGATTTGGTATTGTACGCCCTGGGGTGTGATGTTCGCGGTGTGCTCCTCCACAAGACAGATAGTGTCCGCTTGCCGGGGTCAGACCCGAGGATGGAGAGGGACGGGGACGGATGGGGAGTGAGGCTGTGACTGGCAGAGACAAGCGCGTAGTGGAGCCGACGAGGCGTTGCAGGTGACGGACACGAAATTATACCGGAAGAGACTTCTTGTTCTTGGTACAAGGTGACGGGATAGGACACCTGGGCCTTGGCCTGGGCTTGAACTTGGGGCCATACCCGAAGACACGATCTGGACGCCAGCTCTAAGGATGGGATATTGCGGGACGGAGGGGGTCACGAAACGTAACCCAACCCCGGTCCAAACTCTTCAAACAATGAGGAAAGCGTCAAGGTTTTGGCGGAGGACTAAAGACTAAGGCCCAAGTCCAGGAAGATGCCGGAAGACGACGTAGACAAGTAGGTACAGCGACGATAGCAGTGGTCGAGATGTTCAACAATGGGGGAAACAGCCAAAAACAACTGGGTAGCAAATGGACGAATGGATCCAATCCTTGGAGCTGCTGCCCTCGATGTGGATGATGCCGTGCGGATAGCGCCTTTACTCCTTGACGTATCGAATTGACGTTGTTGTGACGGCAAGATACGGTACGGTACGGTAGGATTACTGTGTGTCCAAGACGGTTGATCTCTTTTCCTTCTGGTGGTGGTGGTGAAGCAAACAAGCAGCTGATAGTCACGTTGTTGATGGTAAAAGGATAAAAGGGAGGAAACCGTGATGACGACCATGACGGTACAGTACTGTATTTTCCCTACAGATATTCTTATATACGAGCCTGCAACCGCCTGATTGAGTAACTTACATACTGCAAATTACCCAGATCTTGGCTGTAACCGCCTTATAATTCTGAGGTTTTAACAGCTAAATTGATGAGAATTTCCCAGCTCTTTTCCTCCCTGTTTGAACCGTGAAGCTATCGTCTTTGTTCGTGATTCATTTTAAGCAAATGTGTCGTCATGATCGCCGGTCCCAGGGCCCCAAACTAAAATACCACAGCGACACGAGGCCCGCGATATTCCGGGAAAAGAGACTCGGCTGCATTTCAATTACACATTGAATACTTTCTCGAACCCGTTTTGCATGCATGCATGCATATCCGCACATGCTTGCAATGCAGACAGTACTATTGTTTCATTGAGAAGTATTGACACGATTCGCTGTCGATGTTGACAACCATATGTAACTGAAATGCCTACCTATCTGTATTATCGTGAATACCTAAACATATCCTGTTGTCCGGGCCACCTACCGTATATTACCGTGCCCCTCGTAACTCCTAGCAAGGGCCGAGTCGCAGTTATCATCACATCTCACTGCCATCGGGACAGTACGGGAACAGTTATCAATGAGCTCTTCGAGGGGTCAAGTTAACGAGGTATTCGGACATTGAATTCCTTTAGGTTTCGGGACTAGCACTGAGGCCTGCAACCCTCGTTGGTCTTTATCGCGAGGGTGTGCCCAATTCGACAAGGGGGCTGCTGGTTCTGGTTTGTCTCTTGATAGTACACATGATGGTATTCCCTTACTCGCTTGCCCGCCTGCTTGTAGTGGATGGCGATGGAAAGATGTGCATACTGTACATGTGGGGATGTATTGAAGGCGAATGTTACACCTCATTGGTGACAGTCGTAAATCTGTAGGTGGTCATTGTCAAGTACTTTATCTTGGTGGAAAAAGCCAAGACTGTAAAGACGGGAAACCAATCTGCATCAAAATCAACGCAGTTACGTATCGTAATGCTTACGCTGACCGGTGCTTGTTTCTTCAACACAGGTCAGACGACTATGAAATTTGAGGAAAAGACCAAAAACAGAACACGGGGAAACAAGCTCGCCAAGGCTGCTTCTGGGAATGGAGAGTGGTAAGGAGCAAAAGGGGAATAACTCGACGTGAGCGAGCTAGGGCTGAGATTCAGATTGCGGAGAAGAAGAGGGAGGCGGGAGGTAAGCAGGAAAAAGCAACAACACCGAGCCTCACCTCAAGCCCGTCGGTATACGATGTCTATGCTGCTGAAACTCGTTGGTCACCAGACAGGAACAAACAGGAGAGAGTGGGTACGATACGGAGAGAAAAGGATCACGTTTGACGCTACGGCTCCGCAGGCGAGAATGGAGAGCATTTTGCATGTACCTGAGGTCAAGCTGCAAATAGACGGAAAATTGGTGTAGCTTCCGGCTGCTGGTGTTGACATGTGCTTCAACCATGAAGAGTTGCGATAGATGGACAGGTACTAGGTTAATAGTTGATACCTTACGTGCAACTGAACGTGGGGTTAGCTATTGGATGAAAGTCATGCCTTATTTATTGACGGTGTGGATTAGAATGAATTGGGTTGTAAATGACAGATTGGACGACATGCAGTTGCAGATTTGTTCCTTCCTTCGTGCCTTGTGGCTGCTTCATCTCTTCCAACCCTGGGGTTGGGTTTACCCCGCGATTCACCAATGACAGGTGTTATTGTTTGGGCTCAGGTATTCCGGCCGCGGAGAAAATAGGGAGTTGTACCTTCCCCTTATCCCCCAGAACTTGAATGATCTCCTGCAGGCGCCAACGGGAACCATCAACTTACATCTAGCTTCCTTCCTTCTCAGCACTGAAGCTTTGCAGCAAGGGAAGGAAGGTTTCTTCTGTCACCTACCAACATAATTCATGACTAGGATACCTTAAATACAGATTAATATCAATTTCTTCCTCTTTACGCCTATTCTTAGATCACGATCATCGTTTGCGTCTTCTCAATTTTTTTGAAGTTTTATGTCTTGTACCTGACACTAGCACGACGTTCAACTGGGACTCTATTTCCGTCACCACATGGCGCGCGCTGCTCATTTACGTACTGCAATAGACGAATTGTTGGTGTTCAGAGCTGAACAATGTGGAGGCTTCTAGACTCTCTGACACTCTCGCTTGTCCTTCCCTTGCGCTTTTCAACACCAGTTTAGGGATACTTTTAGAACAGACTCTGCACATGACTCCAGTTACCCAGTCAAGATCAGTCATGACTTGAAAAAATTTCGATTTATTGAAACTAGAAGCCCAGGGCCTGACTTCGTGACCCTTGAACTCGATTGTGGTCTTTTTCTACTTCGCCCCGCAACTCATCTCGCCCGTCAGCATCAGTCGTCAGGCAAAAAAACAGAAAGTCACGATAATGCAAAAAGCTTCCCGTGGGTAGCCTCTCCCGGGATCTGGGTGACGTACAGACCTGAACCTGCATTCCCTGCCTTTCCCCACATGACTCGAATTTTACGATCGATTACTCTGATTGGCCTCATACTCACCTTGAAGGGACACACCCCTCTAAAAGTTCTCACCTTTTCAAACCGTCTCTCTGAGGATTCCGACATTATCCGAGTGCCCGTTTCTGACCGTTTCTCCGCCCAGAGCCTCCATCTAAATTACGTTTTTGGGGCTGGGCAGCTGGGGTTCAAGAACTGCGTGGGGAAATGGGGTTGCGGGGACCATTCTTCACACAAGAGAAGACATCACAACTTAGGGATAATGTCACACCCGGTGCGACTATGACTCCTGTTGCGGGCGCCTGCCTGCCATGTTTCGGCTAACTTCCTGACTATCGTGCTCCGTCACCCGGCTCCGTCTCCTCCGTATGCCTCCGGTATGCGATGTCAACCACTATCATCACCACTCTCGCTCACCTTGATCAAGCTTGCGATGCAGGCCCCTGTCCTTACACACTCAACTTCATGTTATCTTTAAGATAACAAACTGATATAGTACGTAGCGTCGATCACTGCTGTGCGTCTGTTGCAGTAAAACTTACATCCCCTTCCGCCCGACCGTCAAATCCCCATAAATCATCAGCGCAGTTCTCGACTCCCTTGATCCTGAGCACTGCATATTGCTTCAGGTTTGATCATGATAATGCAATATCAGGAACCGCTGTATGGCCTGGCATTGATCAGTATCTCCAAAACTGATCCACCAAGAACCCAACGGTGTTCCGTACACCTCCGGCCTCTCGGCAACCTTCCGAAAAGACTTCCGTAACGAGACCGTTGTGTTGCCGGGGTTCACTCACCTTGGAATGCATCAACACAACATACAGTTTTCTACCGTATCCTATCGCATCTGACACTCCCCCAACTCCCGATCCGCTGGGCCGCTGCCAGCCAGCCAGCGCCGTACCGGGATCCGCACCCGCAACCGCATCCGCAATATACCTGTTCCCTTCCTTGCATGGATATGGATATGCATCATTCTTCCCCATACTCATCTCGGATTTCCATTCGGTCACCGCTTCTCAATTCTGGAATAATGACAATGCAGCGCTCTGTAACGCTTTCCTTGGACCGTCCCGACTTTTCCTCGTGCTCATAAACCTCACTAGCAAACTTCCTTGCTCCTGCCCTTCAATCATGATAGCCCATCAACCAAACGCCATCAAGCCCCTGCAAATGTCCTCCTTTTGGCCTCCGTCCCGTTTCGGTACACTAACTGACCTCGGAGACCGTCCATCAAAGTAGAGATCCCTGCTATATCTTGCAGTAGGAGACTGGGGTTACGTATCGTGGACTAAGGCCTAGATTGTCAATTATCGTGACTTCATGCAGATTTCTACGGGGTGTCAAAAGAGACGACGGCGAAATCTCTTCCCTTGCCGAGTCTGTGCTTTACATGATTCACCGGTTCTGAGCTTTCCTCTAATCATGGGCTGCCTCTCGACTCAGACGTCAGGTGGACGATAACTTCTCGGTTTGTTATTTTCGTCCATCTTTCACTTTTACTTCTCCTGTTTCAATATCATGATCTTACTTCAGTTCCTTCAATCCTATGTTCTTTCTCACCGCCATGAATGGCTGCTATAAGCCAGCATGTTGTGTTTCCTGCTCTCTTCCCTCTTGTGTCGGCCTGATTCTTTCGTCTGTTGATGTCGAAGCCAGCATTGTTCCCAACATTTGGCAAAGAGATAACATAACATTCATCTTGAACGTTTTAGAGCCAAGATCTATTTGCTCTGTTAACACTCCATTCCTACCGCACAAGAGCAAGACTAATAGTGCATCATGATTGCCGTCATCCTCCTTTTTTGTTTTCTTACTTGCTCGTCTATATACACTGAAGTACAGAGAATGTATGGCATCCATCATATCGCCTACTGTCTCTGCTTTCGTGTCGTCATTTTCAATGTCCCTCTGGCGGGCAACACAAGCGGCCTTCCCATCATCCTAGACAATTCCGGCACCGCGTCCCTGGTAAATCCCTAACTTCCCCAGCGCCAAGCCGTCGAAACCGTAATGATTCGTGAAGATGATTTAGGTGGATGCCCATTACATTTTCCCTGTATTTCTTTGCTCATGGCGTGTCCTGTTTGGTCTCACATAATCGCGATCGCGCGCGGATCAAAAACAGTCATCATTCATTTAAGCATCATTAAAGATGAGCTTCGTAATCTTGCCAATGGCAATGGTTTGTCCCTGTGCGCATATCATGTTAGCTATCTGATATCCGAATATTGAGGCACTCCCTATGACTCTTGCCGCCACACTCTAACGGCAGTGGCCTCTTGGCCATCTGGGGAAGAGACACCAAAAGTATGGGGTTAGTAGGATGGGGAATGGGTGTGTTGGGGCTGTCAAAGGGGCTGGGGGTGAGTAAAGCCTACCTGGTCTCGCAAGGTGAAGCGACCCATCTGGGGATAGTCCTCGAATTTCTCCACGCACACAGCGCCTGCTCCGCCAATCACTTGCATACGGGCGATAATACTGTCGCCCTTCTTGGCGTGTGTAGGGGGGTTCTTGCTCTTGCGGTTTGTTCCCTTTTGAAGCTTGTGCAGAAGGGCTGCGAATGTCACCTCCTCAATGGCAGAGTGGACGTGCAGCACGCAGTTGAAGCCAGCAGTCAGAATACTCTTGAGCTCCAGGATGCGGATCTGGGCCTCAAATTCAGCGACAGTGTGCACCAGTCTCTTTGGTGAGCAAAGCACGAATCCGGGCAAGATGTCGTCTTCCTCGATACCCTTGAGCCTTATTCGCACTTGATCACCACACTGAGCTAGCTGGACCTCCTCTTCCTGCTCGCCGTAGACGGCAGCAGCTTCTACGCTAGTCTTGTTGGGCATCATGATCATGTTCATACCCTTCTTGACAACACCAGCCTCAATCTTGCCTTCCACCATTGTACCAAGATCGCGGTACTTGCCGTTGATGGGCAACATGAAAGGGGCATTGACCTTGCGTTCAAGAGCCTTCATGCTGTCAAGATACTCGAGTAGCGCGGGACCATCCCACCAGGGTGCGACGTCCTTGGGGATGCGGGTCTTGATACCCATCATCTGCTGAGCGGCGATAGGTAGGAAGTAAACGTCAGTCTTGAGGTTATAGCCAGTGCCCTTGAGGAATTGAGCGAGCTTGGTGGTACACTCCTGGTATCGCTCGTGAGACCACTCAACGGTAGGGTCGTCCATCTTGTTAACGGCAACGATGAGCTTGTTGACACCCTGTGTCTTGGCCAGCATGGCGTGCTCACGGGTCTGTCCACCTCTCTCGAAACCAGTCTCGTACTCGCCCTTTCGGGCGGAAATAACCAGGATACCAACATCGGCCTGAGAAGCACCTCCAATCATGTTGGGGACATACATCTTGTGGCCAGGGGCATCGAGGATACTGTAACGACGCTTCTCGGTCTCGAAGAAACCACGGCCAACCTCAATGGTCTTTCCTTGTGTTCGCTCCTCCTTGTTCAGATCCATGACCCATGACAGGTACCAAGACTCGCGGCCCAAGTCCTTGGCCTCCCTCTTGTACTTGTCCATGGTTCGCTCGTCGACCATACCGGTAGCATACAAGATCGAACCACCAAGAGTTGACTTTCCGGCATCAACGTGTCCCATGAAGATGATGTTGACGTGCTCCTTGCCGTAAATTTCCTTGAGAGTCTCCTGGTCGACATCGGCGGCCTGTTCCTTTTCGACGGCATCAATCTCTCGAGCGGCGGCCTTCTTCTCACCAGCGGTGGGACTGTTGCGACCAGAGCCAGGGCTTGGTGAGGTCTTACCAGAGGTCTTAGCTGTGGCAGCCTTACCGGCCTTTTCGCCTGTCTTCTCGATGGCCTTTACGGCTGCGGCCTTCTGACCAGCCTCGGGCTTATCGGTAGGCTCAGCCTTGGCGGGTTCTTCCTGCTTGACAGGGGTAGCAGCGCCGGTTCCTGAGATGGAGAGGACCTTGGTCTTGGGCTTGGGGCCGGAAGCATCGCCGCTGATGCTGATCACCTTGGGCTTAGGTGCGGTAGCGGCAGCGGGTTGACTGGGAGCGGCAGCGGGAGCATCGGCGGCAGGTCGTTGAGCAATCGTGGGAGCAGCGGGCTGTTGAGCTTGTTGTTGCTGTTGTTGGCCATACTGGGGATAGCCACCACCTGTTGCTTGTGTTAGTATGTCATGGTCACGAATCTCGGCGAATTGTAAATTTTTTTTTGGCGCAAGTGTCATACCATAGCCTTGGTTGTTGTAACCACCATAACCCTGGTTGTATTGGTTGTAGCCCTGCTGAGCACCGTACTGAGGGTAGTAGCCTTGCTGGTAATATTGCTGTTGCTGTTGCTGCTGCTGCTGGTACTGAGGTGCATATCCTCCATATGCTTGGCCGGGCTGGAATGAAGCAGCACCGGGCTGGAAAGAGGCAATGCCAGGTCGGAAGCCTCCTTGCGCGGGGGCGGGGTTGTTCATGTTAAGCTGCTGCTGAGCCTGCTGGGCGAGGTTCTCATCCTGAGCAGCGGGATCGTCCTCCCAAGAGTTAGGTGTCGCCATTTTGATGTGTTTAACGGCGGTGGAATGTGTCGCGTAGTGGGGGGTGGAGGAGGGAGGAAGTAGAGGAGAGCAGAGGGTTTTGCGATCACTTGTTACGGTCTGGGTTGCGGATTTAAAAAGGCCCTAGATATGCAAGCAACCTGTCTGTGGACAATGGGGCTTGTTCTTTCGATTTATCAAGTGATGAGATTATGCCAAATTCTTTTTAGAATTGGGGAAAGGGGATAAATAAATTCTAACCCCTGAGTCGGTAGAGACGTCAAATTTGGCGAGTACAAGATGAGTTTTAGGCACCAAAGAAGCCTAACAACTTGTATTGATTCTGTGAATATCTTTCCTTGTGTTTTCCTTGGTGGGGGGAGGCAAAGAGCCAGGCAAGGTTTAGGCTGTGAAAATTATTGCCCCGCTATGGATGGATATCATGACGCCGCACCAACTGCCCTGGAGATTCTTACAGTAAACCTCATGCCCTGAAGGAAAAAGTTTAGAGGGGTAGTTTAGTGGGCTGGTACTGTGCGCGATCATCAACTTACACGTACATCTATCAAAAAAGGGACGGAACAGGCAGAATCGGGTGTTTGTTGTTCCAAGTGTCTCGGACAATGCGTTTGTATGCGCTTCAGCCTTATGACTCGCCTTTTGACTCATCTCATCATTCGAGTTCAAGCCTAATGACGGACTGGGTATCGACACCAGCCACAAGCAAGGACTGCACGTACCATACAACGAGGGGCATGGTTGTAATTCTCACACTGTACACGTTGCCCCTCTATACTCAGTGTAAGTGCCCGAAGCCTACACCGTCTATGCGTTGGCGGTCAATTACGTGCAGTGAATAACGCTGCTAACGAGCTACGACCACCAATCCAATGCGGCATGGAACTCTCATAAGGGGACGTGCAATCTTTTGTTTGTCTTTTCTCTCAATCCGCAGCTTCACCTTTTCTCTTCTATTAACATTTCTACCGGTGCTTCTAAGCATGATACAGTATTTGATAACGGCGAGTCTCGAATGTCCTGGTCATGGATGAGTTCCTCGCAACAGTTGGCGTTCAAGCCATGAGATATGCCATTCGCTCCGGTATCGCCTTAACTTCATCATACGCCGTCGGCCAATGTTCGAAATTACTCAAGTCAGTTGAAGACAAGGCTGTCCATGCTGAACTCAAATCCTTAAGAAACTTGCTTGATAGCAAAATAAAGGTGCGTCATAAGGCATATTCATTACTCTGGGGTACCTGGTTCTTGAGACCTAACCTATCACCATTGCAGATCATCTCACCAGCCATAGACTTGATCGAGTTCAAGTAAGCACCCCATTCGCTCATCAACTACACAACTAGTTCGAGCTACTTCTCCTAGTCCGATTCTAACACTTTCGACTAGGTCAGGTCGTGGAAATGTATTTCTCGAATCAGCAACTCCTCTTGCGAAATCATTGCATAAGGACATTGTCTCGCTGGGGCGTCGCATAGAGTCAGCAACTACTATCTGTTCAAACTCAAGTAGTAACAATGCCCAGACACGTTCACCATCTGCCAGCCACGATAACCTGCTGGCTATCATCACCGCCATAAAGGGTCTGCTGGACCGAATCGATCGTGAGATCCCGCTTTTGCAGTTGGCTATTACTGCGTCTGGAGAGAGCCTTTCCACATCACTACCTGCTGGTATATCACCATCTAGACTGCTGCAGGCTAGCACACTACTCACCGTTGGCGACACACAATTCGCACAAGATCCAACGAGACCAGTCCAAATTGGCCCAGTCTTTACTCTATCTCTCTACATGCTCTTTCTCGGACATGCATCCACCCTGATGCCACACAGCGCCTCCCAAGTTGCAGACACCACGATCTCTACGAATGGCCACTGTTCAGAAACCTCAAGCATCAGGGCTGGTTACGGGTTAGGGGAAGGGGAGCGGAAGCCACTGTGGCAGGAAGTATTACACAAGGCGCGAGTTCGCATCTGCAGAACTCGCAAGGACTACTACTTTGACAGTAAGCGAGGTTACTGTTCGAAGCCACTTAAAGACCACGATTTTCCTCTTCCAGCCCCTGAAGCGACCGGTGGGGGAGAGTATGCGTACCACCTGGAGGTCATCGAAGACCTTGACGATGGTCGTCTCCACGATGACGAACATAATATTCAGCCATATGACGATATCCCTCGAGCAGGCATTCGCGAATCCATTCCTGTGCATCAGTTATCCAAGATATTTTACACGGATACAGGCAGGATTCTGAACATTGGTTCCGCCACTGACAGTGAGCAAAGACCAGTCTTGCTTTTGAAACGAGATACTCAAGCTCTGCCGGCCCAACAGGAAACTGATGATATTGCTGGGTTTCTCGAAGGACTTGAGGACGATGACAAAAGCGAGACATCGGATTCGACCAGTGACGATGACGATGACCAAGCCGAAATAGACAGGCAACTTCTGGAGGGACTTGGCCGTCCGGTGCTGGAAGACCGCAATGTCGTGCCGATGAGCGAGCATTTCTTCAAGTGGAAATTCCCGTCACATCTTGATCCAGAGTGGATGGCCCTCGAGGTGTACGAAGAAGATGACGATGATGATGTTGGGGAAGACGACGATACCGAATCCGTGGATTCAGCGAGGCTCGAACTGCCAAACTGCATGACATCAAAGCCTGGGACGCCTCGTGACAGGAGATCTCTAGACTCAAATGTTGTCGATCAAATCAAGAGACTATCTTTGAACAGTCCTGACAAGCTGGGCTCCCTGCAATCAGTCACAGCAGCCGAGACAGAGAACTTTGTCGCTCGATCGCCATTCGGAGCAATCACGACGTCTTTATCTCTAATGGAGATGTTGATACGACTGGCTAGTCTCCAGGAGTTTCAGCAGACATCTCATCTGTCTATTCCCGACCACATCCTCACTTTCTTCCTAGAAGAGACGTCGACCACGGGGTTGATTGGCGAAACGCAATGGAGGGCTCGGAGCGAGGCAAAGCGTCGCATGGGATTCGATCCTTATACTGACGCACCGACGAAGTAGTTAATAATTTCTGAAAAAATGTGACAAATGCGTATAATTTGCCTGGGGACAACCTCTACTTGTGCATGCTGTGTGATATTCCATCGTGATATCAATAATTCACTTACTACAAGGGCATCGAAAAGATTAAACTCGATGAATTATGATCATCTCTATTCTGAGCAATTATCATCACTTGTATATGAATGATACGTTGACATAAATCAGCTCAAGTAATAATGTAGACTATTTGTCCGCGCGTACCAAGTTAAACGGAAGTGTTTAGAAGTTGACGACGAAACACGATGACACAACGAGAAACAGTGAGCGTTTCTAGAATTTGATTTTACCAACTCCTCTTAGTATTTATTGTTCATATATATATATAAGCCATTGACTCATGTTGACCATAACCCACAAATATTTATGCTTTGCGAATACCTTACCCTATGGTGACGACATTATTTGACACAGAAAGGTAACACCTTTACCGAGGCCGAGTTTCACATCTTATTAATCAAAGACTGACAACTCCAGCATCAACTTCTACGTAACAACAAGAAAATCATTCAATTGGGCAGAAAATAGAGCTCTTCATCATAGGAAATGGCTCCTCTTGTCCCTCGGTTCCATCTCTTTGAGATTGATGATCAGACTTGGTACGTACTTCAGCACCAAGCTCCACCAGCTTCGTCAACCCCAATATCTAAGCTCTACTCTGGAGCTTCAACCAACTGAGCCCGGAACAGAAAGCTTCACGATACTCGACCGAAACGCAGTCGCTATACCAACGTCAATCGTACTAACATAGTATCAGGTTTCCCGCCTTTCTTCGTGCTCGCGTCCAAGATGGCCTTACCCGCGCCTGGCTCTCCAACACGCCTCTCCAGTCCCAATCTCCCGCAAGTCTCAGCGCCCAAGTTTTGATCAAGCAGCTCAACACGACTCTACCCGATTATACCTATATTGATTTCTGTGCCGGTGGTGGTGGCCCTACGCCGTCGATAGCTCGTACCGTCAATGCGCACCTTCAGTCTCGAGGATCGGATCCTGTTCGCTTTATCCTCACGGACTTGCACCCAAATGTTGAAGCCTGGGAACAGGTTGCCCAGAAGAACCCGCTGTTGACGTACGAACGCAACTCTATCGATGCGACGTCTGCCCCGAAGTATCTTGTCAAGAGGGAAGATGGAACGAAGCCTTTCAGACTATTTAATCTGGCGTTTCACCATTTCGACGACGACTTGGCCAAGGCTATTCTGCGTGATACTGTTGAGACAAGCGAGGGTCTTGCCATCTTCGAGTTACAAGATCGTTCTTTTGCGAGCGTGTTGGCGGTTACGTTCTTAGGCATTGGTGCATTCTTCAGTGCTCCATTCTTCGCGCTCAAGTGGCGATCACCTGCAACATTTATCTTCTCGTGCTTGATCCCTATTCTACCGTTCGTTCTCATGTTTGACGGGTACATTTCAGCGCTGCGAACAAGAACACCCGAGGAAGTTGAGGCTTTGTTGCGGTCTTGTGGTGCAGACACGAGCAAATGGGAGGTCAAGAGTGGCAGTGAGATGCACCTCTGGCCTTGCGGATATGTCAATTGGGTCATCTGTAGACCTGTTCGTAAAAACTGATGTTACATAGTCTAACATTGATGATGTACAAGAAGTTTGCGACACCGCAATATCTGTGGTTGCTTCATCGAAACCACCAGTTGACTGAGCAGTTCACTTCTCCATCCCATCCCACACTCTTAACAGAATGCCAATAGTGTGCAGGGATGAACATGGAATCGCCAGGCTCTAGCACAACCTCGAAAACCCCCGCTGGCGCTTTATTGTCGTCCCAAATAGCAGCATGCAGCTTTTCCCGCTCCTCGCCGTGCATCATGTCCTCCGTTCGTAAACGACCATTGTCTGTCTTTTCCATTTCAGCTTGAATTTCGTTGAAGAGTGCGTCTCCTGACTTTGGTAGCATGAGCCTGAGAACCTTGTTCCCGGACAGCTGGCAGAAGAAGTTGGGGTTTGGATCTCGGTGTAGAGGTGTGTATGTCGGGACTATGCCGAGCCATATGCTAGAGTCATACACATCTCCCTTCCCAACAAACTTGATAATGTCTGGAGTGGGAAGGTCGTCCTGGAGGGTCTTGGGGAGATCCCCTATAGGGCACTGAGCAATGTAGACTGATATTCTGGGAAGCCCCATGCTCAGCAAAACTCTGTTGAAGTGGTATATCTTATTGAAAAGACGGAGAGGTGCAGTGAATCGATAGAAATCCCTGTTGGCTGTATTGTTGACTGTATCGTCGAGGACACCGTCAACCACAGCCTCCTGATTGAAACAGTTGTCCCAACTCCTCACAATGGCATCATCATGGATATCTCTGTCAAGAGAATCTCGAAACATCACAAGGCTGTCTTTTTGCTTCTGAGATGGAGCGTATATCTCATAAGTGACCACGGGATTGCGAAAGCGCCGGAAGTGCCATGACAAAGGCTGCCGTGGGGTGTCTGTGTAGGTTGTGTAGTATGGGTCTTCCTCGTCTATAAACCAGTTTTCCAACGCAGGCAGATTAGCAGCCGGTGAACCCTGGTCTTTACCAAAGACGACTGGCTTCTCGAGTTCGAATGATCGTGAGCGGAATGCTTCAGTGGTAGTGTATTCCTCGGCTACTGCTACCAGTCTCGGTATTCCCTTTCTTGGTGATATTGTCTCACTGAAATAACGGCATGAAGGAACCGTCTTTGATATATGCCGACTCCAGGGTGAGAAGGTGGATAAAACTTTGCTCATGATTTCCCTATTTTCGATCGAAATAGATTTTCATAAAATGAGTAGTGAGAAGAGATTGTCATGGTATTTCTTGTAGTTCCATTTGAGAATAGATCGACGTTATGTCCTGCATTCATTTAATGGGTTGGGTCACACTTTTACCACCGTCTTGAATATGAAAGGCGAGATCTATGCATCGGAACCGGCAAAACCCTGTCCCGAAGCAGGTACTGCGAGATAGAAGTGGAAACCAAGATTTATCTTTGTATATTTCTGTTGTACCAAAAACTCTGAATCCTGGCGCAATCGACGAAAGAGGAAATTGCTCTTCATTTATACAATTTTAGTTTATTATAACGGACACTCTTTATTGCATATTATCGCAATGCGCTGATGTTCCATACCACTGCTGTTGTTTTTGGTGAATTACATACCGGGGACATACAAACCTCCACTACCAACACCGATCGACTTTAGCGTAGCGCGTGCGTGCCCTCCACTGTAGGTTAGGTCAGGTTAGGCTAGGTGTAGTGCTGTGTGCCCGTGGCTCGCGATATCTGCGCCCCTCAAAATACTCACCACCATCCATCACCCCGCCTCGAGGTAGCTTTACAGCTATCCTATCCATACCGCGACCTTCAGCACAGCATATTAACGCCCTCGCAATACCTCGCATTTTTCTCGCCTCTCCATTGCGATTCATTCTATACTACGCCACTACCGAGCGCAATCCCTTGGCCCAGCCTCGTCAACTGGCATCCGTTGCCCCTCGACAACGAGAGAGACGACCACGATAGCGACACCATGTCGACCTCTTCGGGTGTCCCCGAGTCCTGGATATCCAGTTTCTGTTCCCTGCTCGGCCATGAATACTTTGCCGAAGTCTCGGAGGAGTTTATCGAGGATGACTTCAACCTGACTGGTCTGCAGTCCCAGGTTGCCATGTACAAGGAAGCATTGGAGGTATGTTTATCTTGTCTCGCGGGCGCGTCGACGTTTGCAGTTTTTCTCTCTCAAAGACCCAGAATTGCTAACGTTGTACCCCTGTCTCACAGATGATCCTGGATGTGGAACCAGAGGACGACGAAGAGGAGGAAGAAGAGGAGGAGGAAGAGGACGAAAACGAGTCAGACCCAGAACGCTTGACTAAAGCAGCCAGCGAGCGGAGGCATCACCGCATGGCCAGCGACTTGTCCGTCATTGAATCCTCTGCCGAAATGCTGTACGGCCTCATCCATCAACGCTTTATCTGCTCCAGGGCCGGCATCCAGCAGATGAGTGAAAAATACGAACTAGGCCATTTTGGCTGCTGTCCGAGGACAAACTGTGACCAAGCCCGCACTCTGCCTGTTGGTCTCTCCGATATCCCTGGCGAGGACACGGTCAAGCTCTTCTGCCCATCATGTTTAGACGTTTACGTCCCGCCCAACAGCCGTTTTCAGACCGTTGACGGCGCCTTCTTTGGTCGTACTTTCGGCTCTCTCTTTCTCCTTACTTTCCCAGAATATGACCTTACTAAGCGTGGCATCGAAGTGCTCTCATCCACGAGCTCCCGCGTTAACGAAGGCGATGGCCTCATCAACGGCATGTACGCAAAGAATATTGGCCCTGGTCTAGGCCGTGAGCGTATATACGAGCCTCGCATTTATGGTTTCCGTGTTTCTGAGAGAGCCCGATCTGGCCCCAGGATGCAGTGGCTCCGTGAACGCCCCACAGATATCAACGAGCTTGACGAAGCCCGCCTCTATGCAGAACAGAACCCTGACTCGGAGGATGACGACGAGAACAGCGGCCAAGCTGGCATGAATGGCAGAGTTATGGTTCGTCGACGCCCTCCTGGAAACGCTCGCCTTCGCCAGAGACAGAACAACAATGGTAGCCCCATGGCTCTGTCCACTAATGGAGCCGAATCCGAGTTGTAGAGTGATGGGCGCATGCGGCTGGTCTCATATATATCCCTTCGCGACTCCAGCCCCGGTAGATGTTAGGACTGTTAATGAAAGATTCCGATCTGTTTAAAGGGAACGTTTCGACATCAGACTACCTGGATATTTGGCAAGAATGCCTAATGACTGAGTCATGGAAACAAGGCGTAGACATACTGGAGACGCATTAGGAAGGGCTAACCATGATGGTGTCACGGAGTGGGAGGAAGGGTGCCATTGGGCTTTTGCTTTGCAGGATTAATGCATAGACGGCGTTGAACGTTTGATAGGTAGGCTATGGAAAATACACATCAAATGCACATTCACGACAGCTCAGGAACCAATCAATACGTGACTTGCAGAACTCAATGATGGCATGTGTGCTTAAGCTTAACACGTTATTACTTGTTTAGATCTCAGGGGATATGTGATCATCACTCGCCTATCCAAATTGCTCAACTTATGATGTGTTTTTCCTTCATAGGCATTAAGCATGAATTCTATGGATAGACATATACATGCTGCTACTCCTGATGCCTTTCGCCCTTTTCCTCCTCCAACCACTACCAAATCGCCAGACCTGTGGCGTCGTGTTGTACTCCCTCCCTCATGCGGCCGTGACCCTCGCAGGACAGCCATGCTGGAAATTCCCTCCTCGCCATGAGTTCGCTCGATGCTCTTGTTTTTGTAGAGCAGAAGCAGAGATCGATCAAGAAACAAGTAACAAAAACAAAAACCTTTCCTATCACCAAACACCCCGTCCTTGAACCCATGTTATCGTATACATCATGGTCCTCGTCTCTCGTCCGTTCTATGCTAACAAAAGGGAAGAACAAAGTAAAAATAAAAACAAATTGATAGACCGTCAGCGATTATGAGTGTCCACGCCGTACAAGAACTTTTCTGCTTGCATGGAAAGGATAGCCTGCGACATCAAACCGCATTGCGATGGTGAAGCGTACTTCAACGCCTGATAGCTCCGAACGCCCTGTTGCCATTTCCATTCCCATCATATCTATCGTGTACAGTGCGTGTATCCCGTGGGCTAAAAACCATTAAAGCAAAAAAGAAAAGCGAGAATGAAATAGGAAAAATAAAATAAAACGAAACTGGCAGCCACAGTTGAGGGGCAGCTGAGGGTGTGAATATCGAAGACGTCGAAGGCTCGAGAAAAACTGCCCGTCCTTTCGAGAGACACCGGTATATATAATCCCAGAGAGATGGGGGATGCTCTACATCAACCTTGAGCTGATGTTGGCCAATGGCATGTTTGCTGGTGCAATAGTGCTGGCGTTTTAAGTACTGGGCGTAGGTTCCACAGCACCGCCCTCCGCCTTAGCCTCTTCAGCAGCTACTGTGTTGCCTATATCTTTATCTTTGGCATCGTGTTCGGCCTTGGGTGTCGTCTCGTCGCTAGTTACTGAACCACCAAGACTGGCCCTTGGAAGAAACCAACCTCCACGTTCCCACTGACCTGGTTCGTATAGGCAAGCCTTGCGGACCTCCTCATCAGAAATACCGGCAAGCAAAGTGTTGAGGCGTTTGAAATCGATCGGCTTGAGTATCCAGCCATCAAAGCCGGCATCGACGTAGGTCTGCTTCTCGCGCTCAACGAGAGAAGCCGAAACCGCGAAAACCGGGATACGATAATTTGAACTGGCCAACGAAGAATGGCCTTGATGCTCCGCGGATGCCTCCAGTGACCTGATCATTTTTGTGCTTGTGAGTCCATCAACAATTGGCATCTTATTCATGTTAGTAACGTATTTATTTAAGTTGATTTAGAATGACTTACTTGCATATCCATTAAGACCACGTCAAACTCCTTTGATCTTTCGCGATACGCTGCGGCACAGTCTTCACCGTTTACAGTATGATGCACGCCATGGCCGACTCGCTCCAAACGCTTCCTCAAGATCTTCATGTTGATTGGGTCGTCTTCGGCCACAAGGACCTCCAGATGTTGTTGCTCAGTCATCTGAGTTCCTCCACTTGTGACGCTCTCTGTGGCGGCCTTTGTTGCGGGGCGATCGTTTCCTTTTATCTCAAAAAGAACACGAGAATGCTCGCTGGGCTGTGGTTTTTGGGGCACATCGTTGTACTCGTCGGGAATCTTGACAGCACGTATCAGAGTTTTTGAATCCACCACCGCTGCGCTTCCGGGTTCGCTATGTGGTTTGGTTGCCACAGGGCTTCGGGGAGGGCTCACAGATCGGCCACTGAGGCTGACGGCTCCGCTGGACGTGGGCCGCATGGAGCTTCCTCCTGGATGCACACTACCATGAAGAGGGTATTCATTGCTTTCCTTGTCGTTCAGAGACAGCGGCGTTGAGATCGCATCAATAAGTCGATCGGCGTCACTTTGTTGGCTACCATGGCTGCCACGGCTACTCATACTTCGTTGGCTTGCTCGGCTTCCTTGTTTCATTGATGAGTCGCCCCTTTCGACAGCAGAATTCATGGAGCTAACCCTGTCAACGAGTGTAATCTCCCCCTCTCGAGCAGCTGTCAGAGAAAGTGGGGCAGATGTTGCAGTGTTGGCGGAATCTGCACTGTTCATAGACTTGTTTGTTGGGCCACCCGTAGGGGCGTCTCCGTCTCCTTGTGAGCTTGGGCACTCGTTGGAAAGGAGGAATGGAAGTTGAACCACGAATCTTGAGCCTTGGCCAACCTCCGACTTTAGGCGAAGCTGTCCATCCATGTTTCGAACAATGCGGGCAACAACAGCAAGGCCGAGTCCTAATGTTCGCATTTCGCGAGGCATCTCCTCCAGCTTCTTGCCCGGCATAGGCGCGTCCTCCGAGCTGACCTGTTCGAGGTCACGGAACAATGTATCCAATTGGGCGGCACTCATGCCAATACCAGAGTCCTCAATGACAAAATCCACCACTGCCTGCCGATCTTTGACTTCTGACACAAAGACTTCCACCTTGACGTGGCCACTGTGCGTATGGGCCACCGCATTCGCAGTGACATTTGAGAGTGCTTGGCGGATACGCCGTTCATCGCCATGTACGAATCGCGGGAGCCCAGGATGTTGAACAACGGTGTAATGAATTCCTTTTCGTTTGGCATCATTCAGGAATGGACCTGTGGCTTCTCTAATACAGCTGGCAAGATCAAAAACCTCATCCTTGACCAAATTTTGTCCTTCCTCAGTCTTAGTCAAGTCTAGCAAGTCGTTGATGACATAGATCAAAGACTTGGAAGCAGAATGGGATCTGGCCAAGTTCTCGCGGGTTTCTTGATCGAGGCTGCCCTCAAGGGCGATTTCCAAATAGTTGATGATGGCATTAAGAGGTGTCCGGACCTCATGAGCAGAATTAGCAAGCAACAACCGGGTTAACTTGCTGTTCTGAAGAGCCATCTCTTTTTGCCTCCAGACCTCAATGAATTTGCCGTAGACGAGACAGAGCACGGCTGCGGTTTCGACTTGTTCTTCATTCCATTCGCGACATTTGCCAACAACAATTTCATGCCAGGTCTTGAAGCTCCTTCTTGGTTCCAAATAACCGGCAGTGCCCTCTCGAACGAACTTTTCGTAGGGGTTGCCGGCCCACTTGACTTCCTTGATCTGGCCCTTCCGGAAGAAGACGATGAAGTCGTTGCCGCCAACGCTGAGAGGTACATAGAGTAGACCGGCTACAACTTGGAAGCCAGGTGGATACCGTAGGTCAGGAAAGTCTTCTTTCACATCCTGCGATGCAACAACAGACGTAAGTTGTCGCATTCGTAGATATTCCAGCATCGCAAGGGCTTCCTGGCTTTGTTCGACAAGGCCCATGATTTTGGTTTCGCCTTTGATAGATAGCAGCCCAAAATCGGCATCAAACAGCTTCAAAAGATCCTCTGAAGACGCAATAATGTATCCAGAGGGATTCTTGTCTGTAGGTGCAGTGTTGATCAACTTGCGAGCTTGTAGTCGCGAAGCATAAGATAGTCTCTCAATGTTCCTGGAAGCGGTGTCACCGACAAGTCGACACATCTTCCGAATTGGAAAAGATACTCGCATGCCGTGATTACCATACGAGTGACAAGAAATAAGGCCCCATAACTCGTTGAAAGCATTGATTGATATCGACATGGACGATCTCACTGCCATGTTTTTGAGATATTTAATATGGATGGGAGACATGGCTCGCAAGTAGGAATGACTCATGTCCAGAGGAACGTCCAGGTCTTCCTTAGTCCTGCAAACTATTCTGGAGGTGTCTTGGTCCCGGTCGTAAAGCAACCTGACCTTGTTGAGTTTGTATAAATCGCGAGCTTGTCGTGGAATGTCTGATGCGGGAAAGTGGAGGCCCTTGTACAGATCTCTTGTCATTGATGTGTCAACAAGCTCTGTTACGACTTTGCCGTTGAAGGAAGAGTCGAACTGGTAGATCATGACACGGTGGAAGCCAGTCAATTCTTTGACTATGCCCACCAGGATTTTCAGGAACGCTTCCAAGTTGGGAGCTGAGGAGAGTTGCTCTTGAACCTGGGACATGATATCAAAGACTTGCATGGCACCTTGCTCGCCCCGCCTCTTTCTCGCACTTCTCAATATTCTTAAGGGTTTGCTGAGAACCTCTGTGCTGTCTTCGATTTCTTCCAATGTTGGATTTGACTGAAGGGTGTCGTGTGGGGTATCGAGCGTCAACTCGTCAACTGGTCGTAGAGGATATTCAACGTCATCGTCTAGTTCGAATTCGCAAATGATTAAATCGGGATGTGCTGGGTTTATGTGAATAGCACACCAGAGTTTTGTGCTTTTGCGCTTAGGGGACCGAATCGACAAACTAAAGACTTCAGGCCCATTAACGGCTGGATCTGCATCTTCGTCACGGATGAAATCGATGTGGTCAAGAAGATTATCCTGCTGTTCCTCCGTCAAAATGTCTAAGAAGTTTTTGAGTTGAAATATTTGTTTGGGCGTGTAGCCCAGCAATCGCTCAGAGTTTTCGCTAACGTATCGAGCAACGAAACAGCCATCATTCTCTTCACGGAGCGCAACGAGAGCACCGAATGTTTGAATCGCACCAGGAGTATGAATCGGTTCATCTTCGCAGCGCTGAAGGACACCATCGCGGCCTGTGATAACTGCATGGCCGTCATCGGTCACAACATGAGTGAATCGAGAGGTGACAAGGGGAACGTCAGCACTTGATTGTCCCGCAGAAGAAACATCGGGCTCGTGTCCAGAGGGTGCAAGCACAGGTGCGCTGCGGCCCATTGGTCCAGATTCTTCTGTTTCTGTTTCGTTGTCTGAAGTGGAGATATCGAGCTGAAGTGGTGTTGTGCTGCTTCCATGGCGGTTTGCATCTAGTTGAATGCTGGACATTGGGCCGCTCATAGTGTTCTTCCTCCGCATAAGAGCATCGATGCGCTCACTGTGGGCTCGTGAATGGTAATTAGCTGGGACGGTGTCTGACCGTCTCAGATCTGGCCCCGTGTCAGCTCGGGGAGCACCTGGGACATGTACAGGAATGCTTCGGCCATCGCGCTCAGGCAAGGTCGGGAAATAATCGTCACTGGCAATCTTACTAGGGTTGGGGTCGACGCTTATGACGGATCGTATAGGAAAGACTCGGTCTCCAGAAATGTCTGAAGCAGCAGAGTGATATCCCAATTGCTTATCTGATTCAACACTCCAAGGAGAAAACGGCGGATCGGAGTTTGCAATACTATTCTGCTCGCTAGGAGCAGCAGATGAGGCAGCTCGAGTCGTGCGTGTCGGAGTTGCGTCGGGAGGATTTGTTTGCAAGTTTGGCAAGTCTTGGCCCATGGGCCTAAGGGTTGATGAAGATGCTGTCGAAGACTGAGGTGGAGGGGGATAAGAAGTATAGGTTAGACGAGACGTAGACGAGGGGTCGTGTTCCTGCTCCTGTGGCCCTTGCTGCTCAGACTGAGCTTGGTTGACGTCCTGCTCGTCCTTCTCGTGAGGCGCATCCATGGCGATGCTGTCTGATCGCTAACCTAACAGTTGCGAAGCGGATGCTGAAAGGATGAAAGCCGAGAGGCAAAAGAGGGTGGAGAGAGAATGCTCGAGGGAGAGGTGAGGCCGGTCCTGTAAAGTAGCGTCGCGCATTCCCGTTATAACCGATATCGTGTAAGTGTTAGGGTGACAGCCTAAGAGGATCCCGTGAGATCGAACGATTGGGGTGGCCCAGGTGAAGTTGAAAATCGTCCGTGGTGTTGTCGTGGTTGTGGCCGTGATCGTGGTTGATTGCTTGCCAGAAGGAGCAGCGCAGAAGCTACATGCACAATGATAGAGCAGCTAGCGTTGACGGGAGTAACAAGATCCAAGTGGAAGTGACGAGGTTCCCATCCAATTCGATATCAACAGGGGTTCAGACTTAGAACTGCTCTCGAAAGACCAGACAGTCAAGGCCAGACCAGGCGAGGCGTATGAAACGAAACGGAGCTATCACGGTCGACAGACAGACAGACAATAGGCGGCGATAGATGGCAAAGGGCTGCGATGGCGTATCCCAATGCGGAAGGAGTGACGAAGTCTCTGACTGTTCAGGCGACTGATTATCGATTGATACGTAATACCAGTCTAAATGACGAGGTAAGGAAAATCGAGAAGAAGGCGAAGAGAATATTAATCTGCCAGCCCAAGGTGGCAGCTTCTGGCTGGGGGGAAGGTTTTGGCACAGGACAAAAGGTGCTTGTAGGATGTTAGTTGATTGTGTGGAGGTGGCGAGTTTCGATGCAGCACAGTACAGTGTGACGCCCCTCACTATTGACACCTGCCGGAGAGAAGAGGACCTAGAGCGAGAGTGGCCAGGGTAGCCCAGTGGCCACAGCGCTGAGGGTCAAGTGGAAATGGGAGCCTTGGGGGCAACAGCACAGGGCATGGAGCAGCACAGCAAGGCAAGGACAGGACTTCCATCCCTACCAATGGCTTGCTCACTTGCCTCACTAGCTCCGTCGATCTTGTCCATTTTCCCACTCTCGCTCAGCGAAACACCGCATTGCATTGCCAAGACTATTCAGAATCCCATCTTTATCCCTTGGAAATCCCATTATCCGCCATCCCTGGTCCAGGTCTAGGCTTTCAGGTTCCCACCAAGACCCACGATGCACCGGGATGCACTCCTCACGATTGAGCTGGGGGCAGCTCATATT
Source organism: Fusarium redolens (assembly GCF_020744475.1). Lineage (NCBI taxonomy): Eukaryota > Fungi > Ascomycota > Sordariomycetes > Hypocreales > Nectriaceae > Fusarium > Fusarium redolens. The sequence goes on along the minus strand of NW_025763666.1, from coordinate 869,845 downwards.
AGGTAGATACCTTCTTCCATTGCCTTCCTTCTCATCGTCTATTGTAGACAGGTCAGCTCTAGCCATTGACTAAAGGGTCTCGTGATGAATAACTTGGTGGTTTCGATGACCCCAAGAACTTTCCAGCCCGAAACAATCCTCCACCACGAAACCATCTTCAAGCCAGACTTCAGCAGCCAGGGGAGGAACTGTACAGTGTCACTATGGGAAAACGAGCTTTTCACAGCATTCTCGCTTTTACTGTGCTCTTCCCTCTTGAATAACAGGCCCCGCCATCAGGCAAGGGTTCTGCCATCGCGACTACGGTACAGTTTGGCTCCAGTCTTCAAAGATTGCCCCATAACCTTTTCAATGGGGCATTTGGCTCAGTTTGGGCTGACCGATCATCGTTTTAATTCAGTTCACATCCACAGCCTTGCCCTGATCATTCTGTAGATTGCAGGCTTCTCAAGTGAAGCGAGATCGGCAAGTGTCCCTCAACCCTATTGATTTAAGACAAAAAATACACAACTCTGAGATGAGTCCTGACTCTCGTCAACCCGAGACCCGTACACGTTCCTATTTGCAGCATGATAGGCTGGTCTTTCACGGGAGATAAACCAACCTGGACCCGTGCGCTAATTTGAAAGCACATTACCATATTGCAGTTGTCATTGCTCTGTGAACTAGGAGTTGCCCGAGATGCGGCGACTCATTGACTTTGACGGGGATCGAGGACTTTAGAGCCGACCGTTGGGGGTTTCCGTCTTCAGTAATAGCTGGCATAAAACGTTCCTTTCCCCTGACAACGGCATCATGACAGAAATGTGTCATCCGCATTTTCAAAAGCTGATGGCATTCCCAGACCATGAAACAAGAATTACCGACAGGCCAGCCAGACCGCTCGACAATGTTGTGAATCGGCGATCAAGACACCCTAGACCTTTCCAGGACCAACCAGCCCATAGATGCTTTGCTAGCTTGAAGAATGGTCCCAAGAAGCAATTGGACCCCTCATATCTGTGCCAGTCCAGGTTCAGGGCACGATGGCGCATGGCACTTCGCTGACCCTTACCCGTTAGTCTCTCTCGAGGCTAGGGTACCTGCTGTCATGAGGTGAGTGAGGCAAAGTTTACGAGCCCCTCGCCGATCTCGTTACAGGGGTCTTGGGCGCATCGTGCACACTAAATAATTGCATCCAGTATCCTTAAACACGGGTGCGATGGCAGCCAAGTTCGGCATTTGTGCAACAAGATTTCAATGCAACATGCAATATCTGGAAGAGTCGTTTATCCATGATGGATGGGCTTCTCAGCCCTGACGTCTTGCACTGTGGGTGCGCCACATACGATCGTGACATCATTACAGCCGGTGCGTTCTCTCCGGTTTTGGAGACGTGCATGGGTAGTTTGGCAAATCAAACTCGTGAAGCGATTTGGGATCATGACGATCATCTCTTTGAATGCAGATCTTGTCGCACCAGCCACTGGTGGCGTCAACGACCCTTGATCCACTTTGTTTGTTAATCCGTCATATCCGCCAAGAATCCAGGGTACATTATCAACTTCAAGTTCAGCGGATTGGTTGTTTTTTTCTTGAAAAGGAAATGATTTGGCCGAGGAAACAAGTTTGACAGCATTAGCATTGCTCCTCGGAGGTACTATACAAACATTTATCTCTACATCGTAATTTGTGGTTGGTACCTGTTAAGTAACACAACCTCAAGACATATCTTGTACGTACAGTTGCCGTAGCTGTAAGCCGTCGAGAAATCTCTTTACATGTGGGCCATTTTGACAATGGTCCTTGAGATTTAAACGGTTGACACTGTCATTCGGGATTTGTCGTGTCCGCGTTGCCGCCTGTCTACGAGATCCCCTTTCTGATCATCTCATTTCACTAACTCCCATCAGTTTAGGCTGCAACGGAGGAGCCCAGCGCTAAGACCAAACACCGTTCCAGAGGTGCTCCGAAGGGCAACACTCAACAGAAAAAGACATCCGTCTCATATTAGGGGCAGCAAGACTCGATTCTGAAGCACGTCTTACTTCATAAGCTGGAGGAGAGACTGATTTGATATATATCCACAAAATAAAATCTCTGATCTTGGGTTTGCCAAGCTCAAATCAAGTGCCATCCGTGCTGGGAAGCTGACTTGCTAGACTAAGGTACAGTAGATTACCTTTATCCTTATATCAGATCTCGAGAGGCTCTCGCCTGACCCCTGCTCATGAAGGAACCATCTAAAGCCTGGTCATAGTGACCCAAAATAAGCTCCCCGACGCTAAGACAGTGCGAGAACATGCAAATAGTTTATTGGCTGGGAAGCTCTCAACCTGAAAGTCTGGGCAAAGACTCCAAACCTCTCAAGCCTCAAATGGTTTAACCACATATATACATACTATGTTGGGTAATAAACAAACTCAAATATCGTTTTCAAGACCCTGAATCCATAAAAGCTAAAACCGCTTACTCGTTTGTGACTATTACATACCTAAGTACCTTCAAATTGAAGCCTTGACCCCGCATGACATTTGGGAATGCTCAACTACATAAGGTTGCTGGTTGAAATCATCATGAGGGTTGGATGAATAGTCTGATATCTGGAGAAGTAGACAATTGTTCTCTCCATGTTTTTCCAAGTCATTCACTCACTCCGATGCCTCAGTCTCCCTGTATAACGCTCTCGACTACTGTAAGGTCAAACTGTAACGAGCCTGGGCTCTATACCTATGCTGTCACCTATTGCATGGTCAAAACAATACCTTGACATTATATTTTAAAGGCAACAAAGCAGACTGTGGGTTACAACTGTACATGATAATAAGGCTTTTGACGTTTGACTGTCCCGCACGTTGCTTGCTGACATGATTCTCAACCACCCTGCATTCATGGACCAACATACAAAATTCTCTTAGGCCCTTGAGACCTGGGAGATCTTTACCGCTTCTTGCCAGATCACCGAATTGGGTAATATATCAAACGTATCTTGATAATGGTGTGCTAAGCTGTAAAAATAGCAGAAAGTAACCACACCAGGTCGCCTATGCTAGTGATCCCAGGCATTAACGCTCTCATACAGCCAGAACACTCCTCTTCAATGTGATAATTTGACGTCTGCTCAAGTCGGTTATTCAATTACGACAATATAAAAGGCAAGGGAAGACACATCACCAGGAACTATCCTTGCTTAGCTTATTCGGTAGTTGTTACTATCCACAATAGACACGAAGTTTTGACATCGCAGACTGCGCTGCCAAGCAAATACAGCCATGTCTAGCTCGGGAGAGCAACACAGAAATTTGGCTACTAAACGATCTGACGATTTTTATCCATGGATACCCTGGTCTCGAACAGAGAAACCAAGCGTAACGATGAAGTGAGTGGGTTAGATTATGCCACGAAATCGTCTAAGCTCCAGATCAGTCAAGATGGAGATTGTGAGATATGACAGCTTTTGGCGATCCAATGTTCGAGAACGAGAGAAAGTCTAGGATGCAAAAGTGTATTTGCATGGTTCTTCCTAGCTCCATATGTTATGCATTGTTAGTTGCACGGTGCTATCTTCGAAGACTATTGGTTGGCTGAGCTTTCTTTATCTCGGTTGGTCGATCTACGGAGTTTGAAACGAGTAGCTTCATCGAGCTTATCCTAGTTGATCGCCAATACTTATCTCAGCTTCAGCTCCTCTACAGCGATGGGTTGACTTGTTAGGCGGCAAGTTGGGATTACTTCTTTTTGTTGCAAAGGCCTCAATTCCGAGCGCGGGCGGCTAAAGTCAGACGTGAAGCTGTTGGAAACATGGTTCGGGGATCACTCTACTACGACTGCGCCGTAGCTGAGCTGTACATACTAAGGACATGATTTCGAGAAAATAGGGCGGGAGACGAAGTATCTTGTTTTCGTGTCCATCTGCAAGCATGAACAACCGCCACAGTCTGATGCCACCTCATCAGTCGAACTTCCTACATACATACACGTGGAGGATGGACAGAAGGATTACCATCGAGAATCCTGCCGACCTTGCCCATCATCCTTTAAGACTTTCTTTGGTACAAGCACCGCTTGGTTGGAGTCGCTCCGTTGAACCTCAATGAGGATGAGTATCCACGAGCGTCTGCGCCCACCGAGGGAGCTTATAGCGTCCAGAAATAGGGAGGATCAAGACAAATTGAACATGCCTATTTTCGTCAGAGGATCGACATTCAGCTTGTGGGCCATGTGCCTCGATGGGATAGCAGCTGGGCTGCAGAACACACGATCTACATAATATCACCAGCCTTGATGTCAGCCAACCTGAGAACTCTAACAGGGTGTCTCGCCCGTTGCGGTATATAACTGACTGATCTGTGCTGCTCTTCAATGATCTGCGCATATCTTATCAGATCTTACTTGTTTCTAAATATAAACAATTACGTAGTGAGCTCCGATGACGTTTCTGGAATCATTTATCGTCAAAGTCAGAACTGGGACCTCCAATAAAGACAATAAACCAGCGACTACAGGACCAAAGGTTTATGGGAACACTTAGAGTCATAGTTTTAATATAAACGCTCTTTCTTTTTTCTTTGAGCTCCTCTGCTATACCAATGTTGTGACTTTTGACCTTGCCTCGACAAGGGGTTTCCTTACTCAAGGGTTTTGGTTCACCATAGTAGAACACATTATTAGAACAATGGTTAAGCATATTTATTAAGTCCTCTATTCAATGAACGGATATACTCATTTAATGCAGGGGGTCTTGAAATGGCTCTTCCCAAGCTTCCAAACGAATAATTCTCAGAAGTCAATAGTACGTTGCGGAATACTGACATGAGTGTGACAATGGGTATATATGAAGACAGGACCATATTAAATAGGCCTTACACAAGGAATGGGAAATCAACCAGCCAGAACGGTTAGCTGGTGATGCGTCTCAACGCCGCCGAGATAATCTGGTCAGGGTTATGATTAGTTTATTGTCAGACAATGATACACTCCCTGTACCTGGAGTAAATACCAAAGGGTTTGGCAACCGTTAAGAATGGAGTAAATTTGAATTGACGTTCTCATGCTCTTCGTCAGTCCTGGCCGTTCCAATTGTGCAGGGACAGCGGCCAACGGAGGCACGAGTTTGTTGTTTATATGGACTCTATCGCATGTTCCAGAATCCTAATGCATCAAATGATAACTTTTCTTATTTAACCTTTAAGTTTAATTTTTGCTTTAAGATATTTAATCCCCTGAAGATATTATTTGGGCTATGAACCCAGCAAATAGTTGGGAGCAAATGAGAACCATAGGATGACACTCAGAGCTCAGAGCCAAACAAGTCTAGTTATGAGTGATCTGTAGAGAAGTAACAGATTCTCTGGTTCTATGCTACTATGTAACTCAAATAAACCATATGATATAACAAATTGTGATGAGAATGCCTGTGAGCTGGTGCTAAGTGACTGAGAGATCCTCAAACCTTGTCCCTCCAGGCCATTTAGTATGCACTTTCAGCGAGGCCGAATAATATACAGTTGAGATTATTACGCAGCATTATAATGATAGGTTCAATTTGAATGGATTTGCCCAAGTGAAAGTCGACATTAGGTTTCAATCCCTCTGATGGACGCTGGCCGTCGAGAGGAGGATGTGAGTTTCCATGAAGCAATACTAGCATTACAATAACAAGATTATATGGTTATAAAATACGTTCTTCTGGCTATCTAAAGTTAATTTCACCGTTAAATCAAGTTAACAGAAACCTCACGCATTCCCTTTATCCTTTAGGAGCTTCACTAGTGAGGACACTCCAAGTTCTAGGATCCCCAGTGACTCTGAGTATCTTGAAGAAAGATAGTTCATAGAAACGGGAATGACTTACTCACTCAATATACACCAAATTAGAAAATGAGATGGTCTATCACCGTGGCACACCATAGCTTGAAGCTGGGAACGGCTGGGTTCAAGGCAGGAGAGTCAAGATGCAAGAGCAAAGAGACGTTTAGCGTCGAATGTTGACCTGAAAGACCTCGTAGTTCATTGGTAACCCGATTTAGAATTGCTATATGCCCCTCTATGTCGTAACCGCGATACTCAAAGTTCGTTCTTGGTATCTTACTCAGGAACAACCTAAGCATATTGACCTACGATTTACCATTGAAGAATGTTGCTGGCCTGTGTTCTTTCTACTGCATGCGACTGATCGTATTAATTCATTTAAAGATGCGTACCAGCTCAGAAAAAGGGGAACTGGCCACGTTATCAACAGTTCGTATTACGAGAAACAAAGCATTTTGCAAGGCGATTAAGTGGAAATCATGTGTATCAATAATTAACAATACACAATTCGCCTACGTCTTTGTCTTCAAATGACAACATTATACTGGTCTGAATGGACGATAAGAGAGTACCACTGGTTTACGAACAACATTCCAACTCAGAGTTTCCCCTCCCTCTTCCTCATGGCCTGCGCCGACCTCAAAAGCGCATACAAGCTCTGCAACCTGGGCATTTCAACACCTCTCTCCCTTGCAATCCTCACAGGATTACCCAATATCACCTCAAGCTCTAGAGGCTTACCGGCTTCCCAGTCCAGAAGCATGCTCGGCCTGGCGCCCTTATTGCGTGCTGTGCTCTCAACGATCTTCTCAGGTTTGGCCATATTGTCCGGGAAAGGTCTCCCGAGAATCTTGGGCACAGCATCTCGAATCTCATGCATCACGCCTAGGAGATGTCGCTGGAGCTCGTCATCTGCTACCATGTCGGCGTTGCCACGACCGCCTGAGAGCACAGCGGAGGGGTTCATGGCTGCGTTGATACAGAGTTTGTGCCACCGCACAGTCTGGAGACCGACTTCATCATGGGGATCCACGTCTTTTATACCACCCAGGTCTGTCCACCAACGACGCAGTGCTTCAGTCGACTCTGTGCCACGACGACCTAGCTCCGAGTCCTTCGAGGCTAAACCATCCGTGTAAGGTCCAATGCTGATACGCGTCCAGCGGTTCTGGCGAATAGTACCGGGAGAAGTTTGCTCTGCACTAACAACAGTAACAGCGCTGACGATGGGGTTGTTAGGGAAGCGCTTGCGGAAAGGCTCCTCTACACCGACACCATTCTGGATGAGGACAATACAAGACTTTGTGCCTACCAAGGGTTCGATGATGGAAGAGTCATCGCTGATATCTGGAAGAGCCTTTGTTGTCACAAAGATATAGTGCCAGTCTCGCTTTGCGCCTGATGAACTGGCAGCCGCAGCCGCATCGACAGATGGGAAAGCCGCGTCGGGGTTGAAGGTGTAATCACCAAAGCTTCGTGTCAGAAGCTTCACGCCGTCTTTTTGAATAGCAGCATAGTTAGAGCGAGCTACAAGAGAGACGTGAATATTTTGGGATGGCTACCCTTTTGGTCAGCGAGTGTATGCAAGTTATCATGAAGCTGGGTACGTTACATGATGGAGGCGTGAAGCGTAGAAACAACCAACGGCGCCAGCACCGATGAAGATGATATCAACGCGGCTATGACAGATGTATATGTTAGTAGTCGTTTTAGCAGTGGCTCATGCGCAATTGGGTATTGTATGATGGGTATTTCTTACCTGTTGTCTGCCATGATGTCGATGTATCGGGCCTTTCTAGCCTACACTCAGTACGGTATCCAATGAATGGCGTTTTAATTGCGCCGAGAGATATCTCGATAGGCTTAAGGCTTGATGAGTAACGAGTCAATGTATTGTTCCGATACAATGCAATACAATACGAGAACCACACGAGGTTGAATTACAATCATAGAAGCTCTAACTCAAGCTCAAAGCAACCCAGCCCCGCCACTTCCGCCCCGAACACCGAGGTCCATTCCGTAAGGGGACCGAGAGGTTGGAGATGGAGCACACCATCGAAACCCAGCAAAAGCCAAGCATTAGGATATCTCCTATACGATACTTGAGATTCTATACGAAATATAGCGTCTGACTGAGCAATTATTCAATCAATTAACGACATCTTCCCGTCGGCCGATCGACCGTCATAATAGACCCAATTACATACTTGTCCTCTCAAAAGGATCATGAACCTCGACAACACCATCTTGTGCCAGTGATCGGCCACCACCTGCTGTATACGGCACCTCTTTCCATCTCATCGGACTCACCCGTGCTCGTCACGTCACTGACAGCATGGCAAGCCCTGTGAGACTTGTGATTGAACTAAAGAGAAGCACCGCATGAGCGAACACAAGCACAAGTCAGGTTGAATTGGCCCTCTACTCTAGTCCCTCCAACATCGGATCGGATAGTTTTGGCATCAAACAGTGCAAGTTCCAGCTTCTTCTCGTGGTTCGCTCCGAAACACGGCAAATGCAACACGAGACGAAAACCAGTTATTCTAGTTCCCTTCGTCTCCCGTAATGTGTCAGCATCGTTGTTCAAACAAGGCAAGTAATCAATCAATCAATTAACCATCTCGGGAGCTATTCACACCCAAATTCCAAGTTACCAATCGGCGACGCCGTTCGCCCGGTTCGGAACACCCCGCCGATCGTTGATGATCGGTTTCAATGTGTGAGAATGAGAGGACAGGTCATAGAGACCAGCAACTATCATCATCAATCCCACGCGACGTAAGCCACGTTCTTGATGCAGGGAAGCTCTCATGATCCCAACCAATGTGTCAACTGCCGACTCATCAAGACTCGCAGCTATTGGAGCTGTTGCTGTCATCAAAAACTACTGGTCGTTTTTATCAACCCGACTGGATATCAAAGTACTACAGAATCAAAATGTCGGGTATGGTATTGATTGGTATGTGCCTACAGCTGATTCCCGGCTTCTCCAAGAAGTCAAGACGACATTCTCAAAGCCGGGTGCCCAGCAACGAGTTCAGATTTATCTATGCCAGAGCAAAAACATCCAGGTCTATGGAGAGCAGACACTGAATGCCGATTACCACGCTGAGAAAATCTCAACGCAGTTGCTGGCAAACATTACACGCGAGAAACTGTTGGGTATATGTTAGTGTTACGGAAAACCTATTATAGCATTGCCTCATGCTTGAGGCTCCCGCAGTACGCAAAGATGATGCCATGCTTAATGGCAAATAGCAGCGACGTGAGATACTGCTATCCCAGCCCTGTCAGGCAGCATCTTTCGCGTCCAGCATTCAAATCAGAGTGCACATAGCATGTCGGAAGCGGCCGCTTCCTAGACAGCTTCTCAAATCAGAATCATGACGATGAAATCGACGCAAGAATAGCCTTGGGCTACAGCAGCTGTCGGCGATCAGCGATGATGTATGGTATGTCTTGTTGAATACCTCGTGGCGCCCAGCCAAATGGTTGTGGTTGTGGTTGCGGTTGACCCCAACTTTGTTTGTTTGTGTGGTTGCAAAGGGAGAAATTTTCTACTTGTGAAAGATATGGGCGAATTTTGATTTTGCAATTTGGCCTGGTCAGCGTGGGGGTGGTTGTGATTAACCGATGGCTGGGTGACCAATTACATGTTTTCTTTCTCGAATCTCTTCTGATCCAATAGAAGCTTCAGGGCAAGGCAAGGCACCGCGTTTAAGCCAATCATCTTAAGATCACGCTCGAGTTGCCTTTTACGGTCGTCAACGGCCCGGCCACCGCACCGTTGTGGTCATGTTCGTCGACCTGCCTCACTCGCTCTCATGATCCATTGATAGCCACTCCATTTTCAGAATAAATGGAGAATCATGACAAGCCGGCCCGTTTGGAGATTCCTTTCAACTTTGTCCACCAACAACCGCGGCTGCCCTTGGTATACCGAGCCCATGAGCTGTGCCGTGCCGTGCCTGAAAGCGGTAGCCCCTGGGAGACGAGGCTCTGTCTGACAAGAACAAGAAGCTTTGCTAATATCATAGTCTATGCATGGAAACTGTCTTTTGCCAATTTGAAGGAGGTGCATTTCCCATTCCATTCTATTCCATTCTCCACTTCGGTTTTTTGTGGCGTTTAGCCGTTCAAGGCTTCATTAGGGCTCGCGTTTCGTTTCATTTCACACCGAGCCTCACTTTCCACTCTCGCAGTCGATGGTGGTAATTGAGCTGCGAGTATCCAGTCAAAGAGACTCCAGCAACAGCACCAGAGAGGCTCAAGAAACACATGACAAGGGTGACCCTCACCCTCTTGCTTGCCTTGACCTGAGACGAGGAGATTAGCCACGGATCGAAGCAGATGCGGCTAGACGGAAGCGCCATCGCAAGAGTCGACGTGCAGATTGAACCCAAGACTCTTTGGGAATCGCGCTCAACATAGCTACCGTCGAGCGTCGCAGAGGAGCCCCATCGCCAACAAAACAAATGTGAACGGATACCTACAGCCATAAAACTGCCAGTGTCGTTAGTAACCACATAACCGGTCAACAAATCTCCTCGGGTCTGTCTTGTAGGCGAATCATCGTTTCCTGGTAAGGGGTAGCGAATCCTCATTCCATGGACGAGTGGCCAACCTCCATACAGACGTGGCCAAGCTACCAAGGTCTTCAACGCAGATCAGCAACACTTCGTCGTTTGCTACGTGGTAATTAGCTTACAATGATCATCCAATTCCACTCTGAACATGGGGTAAAACTTTACCTAAGAAGCACGGATGCCAAAAGAAAACCGAGGATTAAAGTCTGCTGAGGCTTGTGCATCCCACAGAGACATTGATTGCTGTTGATTCATGTGCAAGAGCTGGCACATACTTTTTCTGCGGGCAATCAGAAGCCTGACAGCTTGGTCCAAGCTCCCCTCCGTTGTACCACAAGGATGCAGGGGCGCGGGCTTCTAGAAAAACTACTAGAACCTAGCAGATCAAGGGTTGGGGTGTCTAGGTGTGAAGCCAGCAGACAGCCAAAATCCTGTTTGGGGGAATTCCGCTATAATGCCAAGAACCAATCATATAAGCATTTAAAGATGCGGGATGGTGGGGGCGGGCAATGGGGCCCCCGATGGGATGTCTGGAGTCTTAGACAAAGCCAGGCAAGGATTCCGGTCCGTTTTCGAGTGACTTGAGGACGGTGCAAACTGGAGACATCCAACACTGTCTCGGGCTTCGTTCTGGCTTCTCGTTTTGGGTGTTTATTGAATGATGTTCAGTGTTGGCTGGCGCTTTGCATTTTCGAGTCTATCAATCTGAGACTGACGACGGGCCTAATCCAATCTGCCCGTCTGTGCAACCTCTAGGTTTTCGCTACAAAGCATCTCCTGCTTGGGCTACCAAGAGCCGAAGTCACACAGCCGCAAACGCAAACAAGTCAAGCTTGCAAATAGTCCGGGAATGAGACCTCTCGTCGACATCTCCGAAGTAAGGATGAGCGGATATCAGGCATTTCTATGGCGCCTATGTGGAGAGCCTGTTGGTAAAGTGTTGATCGATAGTGGGCCAAGAGGCTATAGTTAATTTCCCCAGGAAGTTATATGTACGTTGCATGTATAATATATCATGAACAATGGCAGGGAACATCAATGTCGTATTTCCCATAGATCTCAGGACATTATCAGCCAATTCACCGACCCCTGCTTTGTTCTTGTTTTTCCCCAGAGATGCGGTAGACTAAGTCACAAGTGACAGTGACAGATGCAAGTAAGTAGCAGACAGGTGTGTACAGACCCTACGTGAACCTCGTGGAGTAGGAGCAAGGAATGGTCTGCCAGAGTGCAGAATGGACCTCCAACTCAGACCTCCAATCGCTGGACACGCAGGAGATCACTCTGGTACCTGCGTGACGTTTCTGACACCGCATATGTTGCGGTCAGGCGACGAGCCTTTCATCTTCCCATTTTGAGGCGGAATCTTGATATTCTATACACACACGTGGACGACACAGAAAGTCATGTATAGATCTTCCCAGGCGGTCAGATCTAACTCCGATGACCCCTCGGTATCCCACCTCAGATTGAGGAGCGGGGGCAGGAGAGGCGGCTGTCGCTTTTCGCGGCTGTAGAATTCCTCAGACGGGACTTATTAATGCGGAGCCCGGAGTTGTCTTTTCCAGTTGCTAACCCTTGGACAAGAAGAAATTACTTCACTTGTCTGAACTTTGCTGGCTGGAGAGAAGGCGGAACTCAGCGACGCATCGTCATTCGCATGAAGTGTTACATAAAAGCGGGACACTCGTTGTGACTGGGCTCGTGGTCCTCATTCTTTGTGTGGATGAAGGGACCTGATATCCATTAGCAGTCAATGTAGCCGGCAAGTAAGACTCAGAGAATTAGGGTTCGTTGAATAAGTCAACAAGCATGATGTAGCCAACATAGAAACATCGCGGAGTACATATGATTTGACACAGACAACATGCACCTAAGCAGCGGCAGAAATCGGGGTCCCATCCCATGTTCGTCAGGCCTGGTCGGTTCTGGTGGTTAACGGAAGCACGATGATTGGGGAATAACTTGGTGTGCCTGGTAATAGATATCCTCCACGACCTGAAGGCGATCCTCAAGATTCGAGACAGGTTCGTGCAAGTCGCCGAAGCCGATCATCGACCGCCACACGCATCACATGGAGGAAATGACATTGACGTTGGTCCAAGGAATACGTCCAAATACTTCTCCTGAACGATCATGAGTCGTCGCTGCGTTTAAGCCTGGAAGCCATCTTAGTTAGAAGACAAACTCCCGGCACCCGCTCGCCCGCACTATCCCGTCGGGATCCGTGCATCGTGGGGGAAGTTGGGGAAATGCTGGCGTCTAAGCTGCAGGATGCTCATGTCACAATATACATGAACAAACGAGTGTCTACCGCACCTCGGAGGGTATCCGTTTCTAATGATTCCGGAACGAATCGAAACCAACGAAATTGAACCGAAAGTGCACCAGCCGGGCGGAGACGGATGGTTTTGTAATGCTGATGACGCGGAAAAGTTGAGGATGCCAATGGATGGATGGGTGATGTCTCAGCCACCCGCCCTGCACATCTAAAGGAAGCAATCACAGCTCTGGACTTAGTGCGTTGAAGAGACCAGCTGAGGTGTCAATCTATGCGGTGCATTCTTTGTTGGTCAGCTTGTCATAGGCTCAATATCTGTGCTTCAAATGAAAGACGAAGCACCGCATATAGTCCGAAGGATTATACCAAGATAGGCAGTCCAACAGGTAGAGACAAGGCTACAAATAGCATCGGCGAATCTCTACAGCCAAGACTGCTCAGCCTGGGTTACCTACCCCTGGATCGGCGGTCTGCACACAAGTGCACTCGTCATGGTAACACCGTCGGTGCTTAATTTGGTTTGGAGGGCACCCTGGGACCCAATGATTTGCAGGGTCCACGAGGGCCATCCAGACTGAGACATTGTCATGAGACATTGTCATCTTTGTCTTGATGCACATTCTCGGCATGTCTCGACACGAACACCAGAGAACCTATAGCTTCGTCGTCCAGCTCCGACACATGGAGCATGTAGGTCTGTATTGGCGCATAAGTGCGTATGATTCAGCCGGGGCGCTGGGGCTCTGTGGATAAAAGTCTCCGGGACGATTATAGGGCTTTTGATAATCTGGACCTTGAGTAACAGAGTCGCGTGGACTTTGGACAAGGGGCTTTAGTAGCATAATGATGCTGTTGCCTGCGGCAAAATGGAGTCAGCATCGTCAATCGAGAAGCGACGCACCGCGCAGCAACTCGAAGAGCTGTATGACAAAATGATTGCCAGGGCACCGGCCATCAGCCATCAGCAAGCGAGAGCGAGATTGCAGCCGATGCATGATAAAAACGGACTAGGCCGTATACTCGAATAGAGCCGCTTAACAAAATATATTCATGATGTATCGGCAATCAAAACCGAAACTCCCAATCTCTCACGGAGCCGCGGCGTTACTGTTTCTGCCAAGCAATCAAGCCAGGGCCACATCCAGATTTCATGAACAGCATTCACAAGACAAATTGTGGATGTAGGCGAATACAAGCGCGCCCTATCTAAGTAGCTGGAAGGAGTCTGATGCAGGAGGATGTTGATAGGTGGAGCTGTGGAGGTGCAATCAATCAGGATGATCTGGTACGGTGTGCCTACAGTGAGGCACAGTACATACGGTTGTCTTTACTTGAGTGTTCTGCAGCGGCACAGGCGGGAGCCTTGCAGTTTACATCCGTCGGCTCTGCCATTCTTTATGGAGCTCTAGAGGTAAGATGGCTATTAATATTATACTTGACATGGAGCCTGTTGGGGACGCATTTCAATAATACAATCAGCTTACCTTAGTCATTTCAGTAATTGCAATAACCCACTGACCAACCAACCAGAGCAAGGACTGCGAATTCCCGAACAGATACCGGACACCACCAACTCATCTTTGATTGATGGATGGATCGTCCCGAAGATGCTCCGCCGATAAGGTGCTGTGCTGCATGTACGTAAAACTTTTTCTTTTTTTCGTTTTTGATGACCTTCATCAATCTGCCAGCCTAACCTGGTCTGATCGTACCCGTTTAAGCTTCGGTGCAGCCAATGGCTGCAAGGCATTCTTGAACTTGTTGTGCCGCGATCCTCGTTGACGAATGTCGACTCTTGCCCTGCCCCCAGTCTGATAAACCCAGCCAAACGGCCACTAGACGAGCCTCTGAGATATGTCAATGTACCGTCACGTCAGGTACAGGGCAGGGCATTGTCTGCACGCGACAATACCTGCACCAGAGGTTCCCAGGTTACAATAGAGCCGATGTCCGGCTGCATGAGGCGCCATCTGGGCGTCAGATTTCAAGCCCAAGTCACAGCGGAAGTGGATTTGATGAGGACACGAAAATGTTACTGTCGTGTTGAATTTCATACAGCCGATTTTAATTACTTTCCTTAATATCGTCTTGTACAGTACAGTACGTATCGCCCGGTGGTCCTGTCTTTGTTGCACTATTCTCCTCTTGACTCGAGACACGGAGCGGCTGCAACACGAAGGATTAGGTGCAAGACCAGAAACTGTGGCTGTTTTGACCCTGAACACTGGGATTAGGATGTTAGTTTAAGCCAGTCAGCGTCTCTGCTGAGCCCGGATTCTCCCATAAAGTTAAGCATGGATATATTCTGATCGTCCCTCCGTCCCGTTATGCCAGTCAACCTAATTTACCCGCAGACACTCTTTTACGGTAGGCAATCCCGAAAACAGCAACCCCTTCCCATCATCCATTTACCTGGTTCCCGATATTGAACTGCTATTTTCTGCTCCGTATTGCCAATAAGGAGGAAGGTGATGTAGAAATTGGATTGTAATTACATGATTATCTTACTGAGGACACATGTGAACCACGAATCCATGTCTAATGCCAATGCATGCGGCTCCTCTTTCCCTTTCTCCTTCTGCTTCTCCTTCTCACTTTGTACACTCCGCATCTCTCCACTGTAATCTGTCTCGCACAAATCTTGTACTACTTCCCCCATTCAATCGTGATCCATCCACTATAACGTTCATGGATAAATCACCCTCCCAAGGGCCAGGAGCTCCACAAATCCCCCCAAGCTCTCACTCGACAGTTGATTCATTCATGATGACAACCAAATGGCTAATGAGTTTGAGAGCCTATGTATGCGAGCGTATCAAATCTTGTCCTTTAACACGGCTGAGAAATGTCGATCTGGAAGCAACGCAAACGCAGCGGCAGTATGTTCGGTAACCCTTCTCCCGCCGCCCCAATCCCACACACGAACGTATGCCCAGCGATTATACTGTACATCACAGGCTCATTCACGACTGAACCCTTGAGAGAAACAACCAGAGGACGCTATCCCGAACTCGGTCTCAATCCCACGTCTTCAGCAATGGCCCATGCCATGCCACGGGCCACAACGGAGGATGACCACTGACGATGCCTTCTCTATGCTCTCAAGCTCGTCATGGTTGCTCCAGAACCCTTGTCCCCCATCCCAGCCCACGCTTTCCACCCCGGTGCCCCAGCCCGGTCACCTTGTTGCTTGCGCCATCGTCCCACACTGCACAGCCGAGTATCCTCGATCGCGCCCGTGTCCACGACCTCCACGCCTCGCCTTGCTATTCAAGGCAAGGCAAGGATATTGGGAACATGGGCCCTAGGGACCGTAGGCAAAGAATGCCCAGGTTGAGCGGGCACACAGACGGAATTAACCAGCGAGAAAGCAAGAATTCGGTTTGACTTGTGCGGGAATCGATTCGGTACAGTACAACTAGATGATCAAGGGATCATGATGGTCCAAGGGTCCAAGGGTCACGGCTGGCCTGCTCTGTTGCTATTCACAGACACATCATATTGTGATGGATGTTATGCTGCCCACCACGCCTCGACGCTGCTGCTCTGGTCTCTGGCCTCTGAGCTCTGGGGGTTTTGTGCTGCAGTTCGTCATTATCTCCTGTTCTATGCAATGCCATAAAAGAGGCCCCTCTTCCTCGAATCTCTCCTGTGTCTTTCACTTTTGCTTCTTTCCTCTGTTTCCCAACTTCGCATTTGCACAGCGTCCTTCAGTGTGTTCCTCAGGGAGCACGCTTAGTTGTGCGGTGTGTTCTCCGTTCTCTGCTCTCTGTTCACCAGTTGGTGTCGGCCGCCGACGTCACCAAAGCTACATTACCAGGTCCGACGAGCAACGAACGCAGAACGAGAACGCTCCGACCATCCGGGCCGACATCTCCACCCACAACGTCTCCAGCAGGGCGGCTTGGCTTGACCTTGGTCGTCGATGTCGTTGTCTTAGCTGGCTTTGGCTCTGTAGCTGAAGGCGCCAAACCCGCTTGTGCTGTGCAGTCTGCAGTGCGCACCAGAAGAAACCCCGGTCCTGCCGCCGACCTCGTCCGCCCATCCATTTCAGGTATTCCTGCGGCGCACTCCCACTCTACTACTCTCTACACCCACCACTACAATCTGTATCGCACACCCAGGGCCCAGGGTTACAGTAGCGAGCGATCCAACCCGGCCACAAGCTAGGTCTAGGAACCTACTGTACCGTACAGTTCCAGAGGAGACCCCAAGACACCCCAAGGGAAAATTACCCACCCACTGGCCGGTGCATCTCCACTCCGTTCCTCTCTCTCATCAATTGGTGTTGTCCAACTTGCCCTCGAAAACTTTTATTATAGTCTTCTGCTCCCTCGTTCCTTGTCTGGATTCAGTTTTCAGCCTCTTCCAGCTCTGCCCAAGCTCCGCCGCGATATGTTACTGTAACTCAACTGTCCGGTTTAACAAAGCTTTCTCGACCCAGTTTCCCCAACCTCAATCCACTTCCTTTATTAGCGTGGGAGTGCTTTTGCGGGACACTTACACACAAGCCTTGGACATCGGTGTCGGTAGAAACCCACCATATCCTCCCTCCACCTTGGCCGGACCGAGCATACTCAACTCGAACTTGGTCACCTTGGATCCTACATATCTGGTTTTCGTCAAGAAACGACTGTTTTCACGATTTCCCTAGTTCGCCGTCTAACCTCGAGTCGACTGCACCTTGCGCCAGCCTACACCCCGCCAAAATGATAATTGATGGAGAAAAGTATGCTTGCGAGGCTTGCGTCCGCGGCCACCGCGTGAGCAATTGCCAACATTCAGGTAAGTTCAGACTCCAGACTGAAGCATGTTATGTATTGTCGGTCCCAGTCGTAGCCTCCGGCTGGATGTAACTTCCAGTACTCGTCCATGGACATGTCTCCAAGCTTCGCTCTGTTCCCCGTTGCTGACCACAACCCTTCGATAGATCGCCCACTTCAGCATATCAACAAAAAGGGTCGACCAGTTTCCCAATGCGCTCACTGTCGCGCCATGCGCAAGTCGCGCTCTGCTCACGTCAAGTGTGACTGCGGCGAGAAGACAAGTAAATGTGCTCACTTGCAGCCAGCCGTTGAGGGGCACACGGGTGAGCTTCCTCTGATTTCTCGAGGTGTTACAGACCTCGAGACGCTCGACACTATTCGCATTTTCTAAAACTTTCGCAGAGACATGTTGCTGCAACCATGGTGGCCATTGCAGCTGCTCCCACAAGAACGAGCCTGCTCTTGACACCGTTCCTGAGTCTGACTCGGAGCGCGAGTCTTTGACCCTGAGCATCAGTGGCCGTCCGAAGCCTCCTGGTCGACGACGACGAGCCAACACGGTCCATTCAGACGGTGTCCTGACCTTCGATCAGCATGGCAACCACAAGCCTGCCCACCGAAGCAACCGGGTTTCACAAAAATGTGGCCCATATCAGCTTAACAGGGTGAACTCGGCTCACAGCACTGGCAGCTTGGGCGCCGACAGCATGCTGCAGAAGAGCACACGGGAACCTCCCAGCAGCCGAGCACGCGCCGCTACCAATCGAGAGCGTCGAGTCAAGTCAGAAACCGCATCGCCCCTGATGAGCGGTGCAAGCAGCTTCCAGAACCTCAATGGCAACCTGCCTCCTCTGGATCTTTCAGGCATTGAGTACCCTCCTTATATGGCTAACAGCACGTTTGACCTGTTCGGATCTGGCTTCAATTCAGAAACAGATGCGCCCATGTACAGCGCTGGCCTCAGTGCTGCTTCAGTCGACTGGAGCCACTATGATCTTTCAGAGATGAAGGGCGAAAGCTTTACGCCTTCCAGTTATAGCCAGGCCGGCACTCAGAGCTTCAATGGTCTATTCGATTTCGGTAGCGGTTCAGAGCATCTTCCTCACCTGGCCAACACTACATCAACCTCGGGAGAGGTTTCCGAAGTGGAGGATCTTCTTCCCGGGGGAGACGGCGACTATGACGGCCTGGAAGGATTCAGCCGCGCCGATAGCTTCATCCGACAGAACGGTAACGTGATGACCAACTCGACCGACCTCACTACCATCGACTACGACAGCTTCTATAAGGGAGCAGACAGTGGCCCTATGGCCGGAGCGGGCCTATCCATGGTTGAGGACGACCCTGCTTTCTGGATGCCCAACTATAACGAGGGCATCACTACAATGGACGAAAGCCCCGATCCTCTTGGCCCTGCTTCAGTGCCTAGCTTCTGGGGCATGTGAGAAATTATCGGGGTTTCGAATATTTAGGCGTACACAATACCCATTCGGTTTTTTATTTCAAGTCATTAGGGTGACGCACCGGCAGGCGTTGAAAAATACCATACGAATTGAGGCCATGAGGGGCATGGCTTCTTCTTTTACTCATTTCGCGCGAAGAGCGCAAACACATATACGTTTTATACAGAGCCAATTTACGCTCACAACCACCCGCAAACCGATCGCATCTGCCCGATGCCTGGGTTTCTTGCCGTGATGATTACGACAGACAACATTCTCATCCATGAAGTAGATGGTTTGGGAATATTGATGAGCATGAGTTTTCCTACTATCGACTGGGAGGAATGGAAAGGATAGAGCAGGCGCAGATGGCTTTCTGAATTATACAAGAAGCAGAGCAAGGACAAAGAAGAGACGAGCAGCGCAATTTGTTTGGATGATTTAGCTTGCGGAAAGAAATGTGATCAAGACAGACAGAATCCAGTTTGAAAGCAATGGCAGACGGACTATGGCAGTCAGGCCAAGAGAAGAAGATCATGTTGCAATTATGGTCCGTCGAATTGCGCTCGATTTTATCTGCACATGGGGATTTACAAGCTGAGTGATGCAAAGAGGAGGGAGATTGCATATTCTAGACTTGATTGCCAAGCAGTTATTGCGTCTGTTGACTCAATTGTTTATCATCGTTCTTTGTTATTTCTGGTTCGATGTTTCTGCTTCTGGCCTCAAGCTGGGTACGACAAAGAGTACTCAGCGAGGACTTGATTTAACGCAATAGACTTTTATGACTGAGGACCAAGACCAACCGAGTCGAGGTCCATGAGCCAACACCACCAAATACCGTTCCATTCATACATACATACAATTAGTGATTTTGTCGACATGGATTGAGGATCACTGACATCAGCTTGCTTCGAACCTCGGTGGTATCACTTGTCGTTGCTACGAGATAACATCACACGGATCCCATTGCAGCCCGTCGTCGGACGCCCGGAGATGAAGTGGTTCGACCGGCCAAGTTGCGTGCTGCATGGGATATTCAAAAGGATGCCTTCTGCTGTCTGGGGGTCCAATGCAAGAGGTGCTTGACCAACAACAATGGCAGGTCTCTAGGCCTGGATTCAGAAACAGCCAGCGTTTCTTTCATGTTGTTGGTGTCCTATAGGCCCGGGCCAGCGCCGCCACAGATGGGCACTCTTATTTCCCCGTCATCTCTTTTTCTCCCCATGATTCCAGGGATCCCCAAGCCGGGGTCAACAGGGATAAAGGAAGACGTGGCACTTGGACCAGGACATCATCATCCATCTATATTCAATGTGTCTTGCTTTACGTACAAGCTCTGCTGATGTTCCTGATTGTTTCCAGACACCGTCGATCATCCGAGGTCCCCATGAAAATAGTCCAGAGGCTGGATACTGTCATGAAAAATGTCACCAAAGACCCCACACACATAAAAGATTCTTCAGCACATCTGCATGTACGCTACTTGCTTTTTTCAAGCTCGGAGATACACACAAACAAAACAGACAGATGCACTTTGCTTTTCCGTGCTCTGCTTCTGTGTTGTACATGCATCTAACGATCCATACCGGGCCCGGTCCGGCACAGAAGCATCAGCTCAGTGATGCAGGGCCTGGCCTGGTCTTTTTCTTCCTGACCTGCAGTCCAAGTTGCATTTGGAGGGGGGCGTACAGCGTATGTACGTACTTCATATCAAGCAAAGAAGGTTTCTATACTGCTTCTGAAAATGGCAGTCAGGTACGGTACACAAAACAAGTGTCTCGCATGTCCTCGGCCACGACAACCAACCACACAAGCTAAGTAACTAACAACTTAGCAAGCAAAACATAGCTTCAGGGATTTCAGGCCAGCCCCTTTGTCGTTCGCACGGCTAAGCGGAGCCATAGTATCCACGTACTTTCTTTCTTACTAACTAACTAATCGAATAGTAGAAGCCTTCGTCTTCAACTACGGTGTACTGACCGGCGGCTTCACAAACAAGTCCTGTTGCCCTAACTAACTGCTAGTCTGCCGGTAGTCGAGTGGGAAAAGCCTCTAATTTGATAAAGACCCATTTACGTAAACTCAATTCTCCCATTACTCGTTTCCCGAAACGTCGGTTTTTTTAGCTGGTCCGGTACTCGGAGATGGAAAAGTCAGTGTCGATCAGGTATAGCTAGAATATGCACGATTTTGACTTTGTCTCATTTGACGCTATATAACAGTTCGAGCTATGATTGACCAGACAAGGTTATGACAGCGTGGGAAAAACTCTGTTTTGGAACCGCTACTGCACGCGAAGGAAAAGTCCGGCTGTGAAGCTTTTTGATAGGACAATTATGGGATTACGAATATCAAAGTTGATAACTATCAAAATAGTATCTCAACAAAACCAAACGCCATCGTTCGTGGCACAAGCTTGGCAACTATCATCTACCATCATTGTTCCGCATTTTTCGTTACCCCAGTTTAACAAATACCAAGAAGGGGAATAATAATCAATCATACACGACTCATTGCCTAAACAATGGTCATCGCCTCTTCACAAGTGTGTGCATAGGTCTTGTTGTGTTTTTTTTCAATGATGTCCTATGCCATATCCAAATATCCTGATGCCAATGATGGCCCAAATGAGATATCATCACCTCCCGGCGCAATGCCCTCATGTGCTGTGGCAAGGTCTGCCAGGTGTTGAAGGCCTTGGCTTGCTGCCGCTTCCACTGATGATGTTGGACGCAAGAATTCCGCAAGTTTGTCGCGAACACCATTCCACATTTCGTTGGGCTTTTCCACGATGTCCTTGATCAACTGTGTGGCTTCTTCTCGCGACTTGTCGATCTTGACAAGCTTCGCCAGAGACATGGTGACAAGAGACACAAAGTGATTAACGAGTGGACTACGCAGGTGCTCATTTGCGAAGAGAAGGTTGATCACTTCCTTGGTAGGCCATAACGTCTCCGTTGGTGTGGCGCCTGGTGTCAAAAGCACAACCATGAGCTTGCAGTGCCAGTATGCCAGATGCACCACGGGATGCGACGTAGCCAAGATATGCGCCGGGAGATCTTCTCGGTAGTTCTCAACATAATCTGCGAGTATGCGTGCCACTATCTCCTCAGTTGTGGACATTCCCAGCTGCAATGTGAAGATAGCATGCCAGAGACTGTTGAGCAGCTTCGAAAGTCCTAGAATCCCGTTTAACAATCAACAGTTACTTGAGATGAACTGCGTATCACTTACGAGCAAGGTAAAAGCACACGTCTCCCAGGATTTTCTCCAGGCCAGGAGGAGCGACTGTACTATTGTCTGGTATCATTGGTGGTTTTCCTTTGCCGACAGCATGCCAACGGTCCATCAGGATCAATGACCACCATATCCGCACTGATAGCTGGTCATCTGAGTCTGAATCAGACTCCAATACCAACTCGACGGGAGTGTATCGCCATAGGTTGATCGAATTGGCCAATCCAACCGCACGAGAAAGCAAGTAGGGCAAAGTTGGTGATGAACGCCAGTCTGCGTCGATAATAAGCAGCAATAGCGTTTGGGCATGCACAATATAGGTGGCTTGTGTGGCATGGGCTTCGTCACTCTCGCGTTCCATAAGTAGCAAGCTAGCGAGCTTCGTGTCACCACCGGATCCTACGACAGCAGGAAGGGCATTGGCAAATGCATTCTGAACAGATGTCGGGCACTGCGCGAGTAACGCCTGCATTCGACTCTTTGTGCTTGGTAGTATCGGATACACAGGTCCAACAGTTGACAAATAACTAAATAACGACATGTTAGTTGCAGGAAGGGGGTTCGGCGAAGGCTCACTAACCTCTGTAGCATGCTTTCATCGATGTCCACGGTCTCGTGAGCATCGGGCATTGATACGTCCATGGCAGCCACGGGAGGTTTAGAGGGCGTATTGTCCGGCCTGATGGGTGTAGCTTGGGGTGCCAATGAGTTGTTATTGTTGTAAGATGAATATGCTTCAGAAGTCCCTGGCGAGGCCTGCATCCTGTGGTCCGAGCCCCATGGCATTTGTCGCGAGGGCGTGACAAAATCGTTTGTCGAGATACTGGAAAAGGGTCGTTTTCGGGCAGCGTCCTCGCCTTGGCTTTGTCGAGGTCGGTCCGTGGAAAAGAGTCTGTCTATGTCGTCTTGACTCAGGCCTCCATCGGACTCGAGCTTGTTCTCGATGCTATGGATACGATCTGCAAGTTCCTTGATATATCTGTTGAGGCTGTCAGTCTTTCTCCTTCGGTGGGTAACTACAGGTAACAAAATCATACCCTTTACTTGGGCCTCTTTTCTGCGGTACGCGGCTGAAGAGACATCTGATAGATGACCTAGCACAACTAGAACAGGGAGCGTCACCAGTATCTGACTGAGCGTCACACTTAATTTTCTTCCTCCGGCACTCGTCGCATGCCCTTGACACCTTTGATCGTTTTCTGGGTGGGATACTACTGTCGATAGGGTATTGGGGGCCCATGGGCGGCCCAACAGGAACAGACATGGCGTGCGACACCATTTGGTCGCTCGTCGGAGTATCGTGAACATAGGACGGCGTCTGCTGTTGGTCGGGGTCGGGGTGAGGCATGATGCTTCGCAAGTTGGGGTCTTCGACGTTCATGTTGGGGTCTGTAGTGGACATCATGGGCGCTCCAGCTAGGCCCTGGCCCAACTGGGCTGCGAGCTGAAGTTCTTCCAGATTGGCAGGACGAGGAACGTGCTGTTGAGGGGTTTCTGGTTCTTGAGGTTGCAGGTCATTCTGATTATGCTCTGGAACTTGTACATGCTGTACTTGTTCCGGCGCATGATGGTCTGGCTGTTCATGGTGAGGCTCGTGATGGGGCTCATGATGCTCATGATGCTCGTGCTCTTGGTGGTCTTGCGGAACGTCTCGACCACCAGTGTTGTAAAAAGGGCCAGCTTCCATCGCCTCGGCGCCGGGTGAAGGATATGAGATGTTGGCATCCTCAGCCTCGGTTTCTAGCTTTGCACTCATAGCTACAGCTGGCTTGACATGCAAATGGTACAGTCGGTTGGCACTCGAGGGATTTTACGGGCGAGGACGATCGTTAATCGACACATAAATATGCGGAGATGAGTATTGACAGGCGCAATGCTTCAATTGTTCCAATAATGAGACGCGATATAACGGCGTTCCACCAAATTAAGCCCTGCGCGACGCGCAACGATATCACTGGACGAAGCCATTGTTAGCAATAGTTCGACGCGATGTTGACCAAGTGCACACGATCGTGAACCAAGCGAGGGATGTCACGGAAAATGATTTTGCGGACAGACGCGACAACATGATTGTGTTCGTGCTGTGGATGAGGGAAGCTATATCTTGGTCATGGCGACTTACACGACTCTTGTTCTGGGATCTCGGAGCTGGATAAATGCGATACGACGGCGACGCCTCGACGGAAGAGGAAGAACTCGGCCCCGATGACTTGGGAATGGGCTGCCCTTGTGTGGGTGTTTTTGACAAGATCACGGAGAAGGAAGAATTTTTCGGAGTGTGGCGGGAAATGCTCGGCCTGAGCTGTTGCTCGCTTAGTCAGCTACCCTGGAGTTGGGTGTATAGGGCCAGCAGCCACCATGTAATCAATGAGACGTTTATCATCATTCCATCAGCTTGTTAGAGCATAAAATGTCAACTTGAGTTTCCACAGTATATGTTAGTTCAAGTCTGGCCTTTCTCAACCGCTTTGATTTATCGGCCCCCTTTTGTATTCATACGTCAATCAAATCCAACCATCCTCTCGTTAGAGTTAACCAGATGGTCAATGACAGACACAGACGCAGTCACAATCTTACTTCTGTGAACAGTGATTACAAACATAAGAATCGGTGTCAGGAACATGTAACTCACAGAGACAGCATGTATAAGTCGCCCATAACGCTATCGAAGTACCCTATCTCACGAACTACAGGTCTCCGAAGCTGTACGTTTACAAAGGGACTTATGACAAGCCACGATTGAAGTTAAAGGAAGCTGTAATACTTAGTAGCTTGGATGGGGTGAAATGAAGTCCGTGTGCCATGTCCTTAAATGCATCTTACTTGGGAACAGTGAAGAATAGCGTTCTTATACCGAGTCTCTTCCAAACTTAGCGTTTCCTGAAACTTTTAAGTCGTCTACGTAGTAGGCAGGCTATATAAAGACAGGTCAGAAGGGCACAACTATATAACATTGAAGCGATCCAATACCAAAAACACGATGTGAGGTGAGAGTCCTTGGCACCTGAAAACCAGGGGCTAGTGAACGACAACCTGCCTATCTCTTGCTAGCGTGCCAGGAAATGTTTCCGCATAAGTTGTGTAGCCGCAAGATCTTCATTAAGGAACGAATTGAATATGGAAAGAGCAGCGGGATGGTGTGTTATAGTTCGAGCTTAAAGCTTAAGTTAAAGATTGTGTGGTGGGAGTGGAGGTTACAAAAGGTCACCTATGAGTTACATTGGTGAAGAGGTAATTGGGTTGCAGTAACATTTCATTAATTCATCGTTAATACTGTCTTGTGCTCAGAGCTTCCTAACAAGACTCGGTCTTTCAACGTTTCCGACGCTAGGCTTAACACTCGGGATAATCGGATAGAAGAAAGGTATTCGTTACAAATGAATTTTGCGATAGTGTTATCGATGGCAATTAGGAACGGAAGAATGAGGTATTCAGGTTGAAGGAAGAGTCCTGGGTGAGCGCAGATTGAATCTCAGTCAGTTGTAATCTCAGAGTGCTGGCATTATGCCCTGATATTGGGATTTGAAAGGCCCTCTGGGTTATTGTCTTGACGAGAATCCACCTGTATAAGGTACTTGGTAATCATGTTTATCAAGGTCCCTAGACTGACCTGAACAAGTGTCGGAAATTCCCCCAACTTGGGTCTTGGACTCTGGGGAGAGGTGCCTGAAAAACCTCAACTGTCCGTTACTTCACCAAGGAAATACTCCCAGTCTACTGTACAACCATATGCTTGCGGAGGGAGCATTCGGGCTGAAAATGGATTAGATAGCCATCTTTGATACAACTACAAGTGTTAAGCTTTCGGATCTGCCCTCTGGTGTATCAGGATGCTAGCTACAGGCCCTGTCAACACCACGGCAAGACGGGACGTTGAGACTTTTTGAGACGTTGTCTCAATAACCCCTGGCAGCCGCATTCTCGGCGTTGTTTTCCGCGGCGGAGGCTAGCGGGTAAGTTAATACCCTAGTCATCTGTAGAATGAGGTCCCCGCTTGATTGCGAAGCATATCAAGGTCATCAGCTGTTAGTTAAACGAGCTTACATATGTTTGCTTCTGTTGGTCTTTACTGCGGACGGAGCCAATGAGACAAGGAATACTATCTGACAACTCACAGATGAAAGATCACCCGAAGAAAGTTGTACAATGAGTGGCGTGCTGGTGACGAAGTGATGGGACGAAATTGCTTGCTTTTGTTGTCTCGACGATTGATAACTGACTGGTAAATAACAGACGATATGACCGCACTTGTGCACTTTGGGGGTCTAGGGGGTTGAGACTTTTACAAGTCGAACCGCGGCCTTTCACTTTGGTGCAGCTGAATAAACTCTCCGAAATCCACTTACACGGGCAATTGATATTTTTAATCAACAACCAGATATCTCGTCTCAGTGACAAAAGTTGTCCCGAGTGAGAGGCCGGAGGCGTTCAAACATGGAGACTTTTTGAACAAGCCCAGGGATAGGAGAGTGGGTATTAGAAGAGTTCCGGGAACTCCTAGTGGGCCAAGGAGCGCTATAACAGCCCTGGAAACAGAGTGTGGTTGCAGCCGGAGCGGCAGTCGTGGGATTAATGCTTGGGCTGATTGATTGGATTGGATGGATCAATTTCGTTGACGATTCCAGAATCTCTCGAGTCTTGTCCTCAAGGAGCTGCCCTTGTACATCATTGGCCTTAACTAAAGTGAGTTAAGGAGTTCTAGAGCCCTGCATCTCGACTTTCTTACTCGGGCTTTCTCTCGATTAGCTTGGTCTTTGGACAAAGCCATGTCCCCTAATTGCTCTATGCTTATTAGATTGTTGAAACGACCCTAATTCTCCTTGTATCCGCGCTCATGTTATGGATCCCTGAGTTAATTACCCTACCTAGCTCCCTAGGGCGGCAACTGTAGGTACATACTACGTAGTATGGATTTTATCCTTGAACCTTGTCCTGCTCGCTCGTCTCATGGGCAATGCATGCAAATGCAAGGCAAGCTTATTAGTTGATTCGGCGATATGACAACCGCAAAAGTCCCTACCCTGCTTTGATTTACCTCCTTTGCTTCTAAGGTTTCCTACTAAGTTTATTTCGTAACCCGCGCGTTACCTTACATACTCTCTGCTGTAGCATCCACTCGCTCGCTCGTTCACTCTCGCTTTCTTTTCTCTTGTCTCAGACAATTTTTGATCTCCGAGTCTCCCGTCTCTCCCTTTTTTTGTTTTTGTTGAAACGCCCTTGTTTCCTTGAAATGGCATCATCGGCTGTCGGTCTCTTGCCGTAAGGTTTCGGGGTCTTCTCTCTCTCTCCTACTTCACTTTTCATTCTTCAGCAACAACACACTTTCAACTGGAGCTGACACAACGGCATTACACTTTCAATGACGCAGACAATAAACCCTTTTCGTCGTCCCACAGCAACTGATCTACCTTGTCACTTTTTAAGTTGGGTCGCACAACCGTTGACATCAACTTCACTCATTTCACCATGTTGCTAAGCATGGATGTCATGAAGGTGCGGGATTGGACCTATCTTGAGGATCCCCCTAAAGACATTGGTCCAGCTCGACATCTTCTCGAGGTTTACAGCAAGATTCCTTATAATGATTTAGACGGCCACATACGCCGCGTCGTAAGTATATGTCCCTGAACACTAGCACATAAGCTGATATGACCTTCTGCATTCAGCGAGAGAAGGCTTGGTGCATCTCACAGTACCCTTGCGTTGGGCGATGGAAATTTCTATACATCCCAGATCCAAAAGATCCTCGTTACCAACAAGCTCTCTTCCGCCTTAACGTCGCCGGCTCTAGAGATGTCCTTCTTGATCTGGGATGTGGGGTTGGACAAGTAATTCGGCAGTTTCGTGCAGATGGAGTTGACGGCGCTCAACTCATTGGCACCGACCTACAGTCCAAGTTCATCGATATTGGCTACGATTTGTTCCAGGACAGACACTCACTCGATGCAACATTTGTCGCGGGCGATATGCTTGATCCCGCCGACAAGGATATGGCCTCTTTGCGCGGCAAGATCACCATGGTTCATGCAGGCAGCTTTTTTCACCTCTTCAACTGGGTTCAACAACTTTACATTGGCAAGCGCGTCGTCGAATTCCTTAAGCCTGGCACCAAAAATGCGTTGATATATGGCCGCCAGGTCGGCACAAACCATCCAGGGCCGTCTTCGACTAGCACGCGATCAGCTTATTTACACGACCAAGCAAGCTTCCAGCGACTATGGGATGAAGTCGGAGCCCTCACCAAGACACGATGGCAGGTACAGGTCGAACCTACTGGAGAACCCATCTCTAAAGTCCCTGGGTTCAGCAACCACGCATTCCCCGTCAATTTCACCGTCTACCAAGTTTCATGAGAAATTGCTCCAATGCAATTCGCATCATAGCAACTTAACCGGAATGAGCGACGATCGTATTACGACCCCGGTCCCGCCTCATTTCTCCTCTTATCCGGCGACTTCGACCCTATCGTGAAGCTGACATTCTTCCAAGCAGCTTTTCTACTTTGGGTTGGTTCGCATATCGACTCATACTAGCGTCTTCGCGTTCAGTATTCCCGGTCGGATCCACGACCAAGGCCACGAAATGATGAGGCATCAAATGTTGGAATTTTTGGCTCGCCTGCACTTATTTAGACTCGGCGATTTACAACAAGCGAGCCACCAAGTTGCTGCCGATCAAACCTATCTTGGTTTAAAAAAAGGGTCGCCCAGCCTCTCACCGACCGGACTCGGCAGTCCCTTGCTGCGGAAACGTCTTTTGTGCTACAAGTATTCTCGATCTACGGATGCTCTCCCGCGATTCCTAAAACTCGAGGACAGGTTTTGCGGCATGATTTCGTGACACAAGCTGGCGGCTTTGTTTTATGGAACCACCAAAATTTCAGACAATGACTTACTTAGCAGTCAAAGCCACTTTGTGAAAGGGTTGGGCTGCTTGGAAGACCATTAGGCACGATTATTGATTAATGATACACGATGATATTTGGCGGCTGGCAACGTGCCGTGTTTTCATGCTCGGACACTTGACTCATGCTAGTCCTTTTTTGCGGCGTTTAGCGAATAGGTATAGAACAAGTTCAAGATAGACGGGGCAAGATAGACTGTATACGGGAGTAGATTAATACAACTGCAATTACTCTCAACAGCAACGTTGGCCAGTCTAGATGGTTTGTGGTTTATTCGTGAGTGAAATCTATATATACATGGCCGTTTGCCTCAAGTAAAGTACCTTAAGTGGATACACTCTTTGTAGTTAAGGTACCTAAGGTAGTTGAGTTTTGAAACATGGTGTAAGAAGTCTTCTTCAATTTGCACCTATATCGAATTGGGTTGAACAATAGTTGGTCCTGCTCATTTCGTATGGCCAGCACAGCACCATACAACGCACCTCCATGGGCAGGAACACCCACTAGGCTTACTTACCACAAGAAGAAGATAAACCGTAGCTTCTGCATAATGATCTGTGACGGAAAGATAGAAAGCTCTCTACCTTCCTCGAATTTGGAGTTCAACCGCGTCAACTTCGCGCGCCGGATGAACGTCGGCTAATGGGAGCTTGCTGCCCCTCCAAGCTTGGGAGCTGATATCCCACTTCCGTCACCGGCATTTACTTCTATCAAAGAATCCAATGTGTGAATATTGAACGGGCAAGCTTTATTGACTTTTGTGTTTTGGACTACCATTCTCGCTTCTCCAATTCTGCCCAGTCCTCTCGGAGGCTGGCGCACAAGCTCGCGCTCTTTATATAAGCTATGCGCTTACAGATAATGCCCATATCCTTTCACAATGGACGGCGATTGGGCTGAGGTATGTTTCGCGATGTCTGTGTCGTAATTTAAACCTTTCATATGTTTCAAGTATAGAAAGGTGTCTGTCTTGCATGAACTTGAAAATAATCATATTCAGTCGTGAATGAGGTGTCAAGCTTATGCTAACCCAGTTCTTCTACAGGTCACCCGGATTCCGTTCCCGCCTCCGGGCGTGCACGCGATGCCCACTCCGGTTGCGACTATGACCTTCGACAACTCCCAGGAACTACTTTGGACGGGTAATGAATATGTACGTCGAAAGGGTAAGACGCCGAAGCTGAACTGGCGCTGATTGGTGTTCCAGGGTCGAGTCACTTCCTTCTACGGGACCGAACTACAGCGGTATACCTCTTTCAGGGCCCATGCATCCTCTGATGGACCGATTCGTCAAATACTCGTTAATGAGAAAGGCATTGTGTCCCTGGGTGCCAAAGATGTGCATATGGCTATTCGGAGAGGACTGCCTATATGGCACATCAGGTAGGATGATACAACTGCATAGGAGGTTGACTGATGCTGATCTTTGTCAGACATGATGATATGAAAGATTTACGATGTATGAGCTTTACGTCTAAGGGAACGGCAGAGATTATCGCTGCAGGAATGCAAGATACAATGCTTGTCATTGACCTCATTAAGGGTGATGTTGTCAAACAGGTCAGTATCACTTTCTCGGTAATTGAAAGCTATACTAACTTCCGCTAGGTACCTACCGAACATCAGTACACGATAATGAGACGCGGGCGTTATATATGCGCCGCAACTCAGACCGGCTCTGTCAACTTACTAGATCCTGTCACATTTGCTGTTGTCAAGTCTTGGAATGCACACTCTGCCTTGATCAATGACATGGATGCTCAGCACGACTTCATCGTAACGTGCGGATACTCTTTGAGGCAAGGCCAGAATTATATGCTCGACCCTTTCCTCAACGTCTTCGATATAAAGAAGATGTCATCGATGCCCCCTATCCCTTTCCCAGCCGGCGCTGCTTACGTGCGCATGCATCCAAGGATGTTGACAACTAGCATCGTCGTCTCACAGAGTGGGCAGATGCATGTTGTTGACCTTATGAATCCTAACACGAGCGACGTACGGTTAGCTAATGTTACTTCCTACTTGAGCATGTTTGAGATTGCACCCTCCGGTGAGGCAATTGCCCTCACAGATGCTGATTGCTCTATTCATCTCTGGGGATCTCCAACAAAACTCCATTTCGTGGACTTACCAACTCCGATCGAGTTCGCGACTCCTGAAGAGCCCTTACCAAACATTGATTGGGGCCCAGATACGTGAGTTTTGATACCGAGTTGAACGTTTGTTCCTTTACTGATCGCTTTAGGCCCTTGAACATGATAGGATTGCCGCATTATCGAGATGTTCTGGCATCCGCTTGGCCAGACATACCCTGCGATGTTGGAGCGCCTCCTGTTAAGTTTGATCCACAGTTCCTGGCAGGGCTCAAGCCGACTGAGTTTGGACTGTACGGTCGTAATACTCGGGGTTTGCGAAGAAACCAGGCTGAGAACACTCGAAACGTAAATAAGTCAGGAAGCTCTGGGCTCAAGGCTCCCAAATTCCTCAGTGAAAAGGCTCGCGAGCTCGCCACTAGTAACGCTGCTGCCAATGATAAGAAGGCTGACGAGCTGATCAGCTCTCTTACTGATATGGGACTTGAAAGCAAGAAGTCTGACGTTCCAGTCATGTATCGAAATGTTGAGATCAAATACAGCAAATTCGGTGTGGACGACTTTGACTTCGGGTTCGTATTCTCCAATTTTCGCAAATGCAAGGTCACTGATCAGAAGCAGTTTTTACAACAGCACGCGATACTCTGGACTCGAGACTCATATCTCGAATTCATATGCCAATTCACTTTTACAAATCATGCACTTCACCCCTGTCATTCGAAACCTTGCTCTTCAACACGCTGCTACCTCTTGCGTGAGCGAGATATGCCTGCTGTGCGAGCTTGGATTCTTGTTTGATATGCTTCAAAAGGCTGAAGGGTCAATATGTCAAGCAACAAATTTACTAAAAACCCTAAGCAGTCATCCTCAGGGTATGTTGAGTGACGCTGATATGGATCATTACTAACTGGCTCAGCTGGTCCTCTTGGTCTACTCGAAGAGGATCCTCATGGATCATCTCTTAACGTTATGCTCCAGGGACTCACTCGCTTTCTCCTGGATAAAATCGTGCATGACTATAAGACTATCAACCCATCATCGACTGCCATGGACCAGGTTGGTTGATTGACTGAAATCAGATGGCATTTGCTGAATCGTCTAGGTACTGGCCACTTCCGCAACGACCTCAATCAGATGCATAAACTGTAGGAGCGAATATACTCGACCAGGATCAACATATGTCAATGATCTGCTTTATCCATCCCCTGTAAGTTTGATGCTGAATCTGTATGAGCAAAAACTTATCACTGCCAAAAGGCCGGGAGCCGAAATGCCAAGTTACCGCGCATCAGCTTTTCTCAGGTTCTCAAAAATAGTGTTGAAAGAGAAACGACATCTAAAGGATGGTGTAGTCGATGTCAGCGGTACCAAACCATAGCGACGAGAAAGAGCATTCACAGTATACCGGCTGTACTCATGCTAAACACTGCCATCACGAACCAAGATCAACGAATGCTTTGGTCAACACCAGGCTGGCTTCCCGAGGAGATTGGAATCATTGTAGAGCAAGGACAGTTTTTCTGTTACGAAGGGGAAGACCTGAAACTTCATCTCCAGAGGGGCATTCATAACATCACAGTCTATTCATTGACAGGTATGGCCATCAACATTGAGAGTGGACAAACGCAAAAGTCACATCTTGTCTCGATGGTCAATGGTAAGTCTCTTACACCCCATCGCCCCTCACGGCTGACCAAAGGAATAGTGGCACATGCAGAACCAGAAGCACCTGGAGAGAGTCGATGGCATCTTTTCAATGACTTCTTGGTGAGATCGGTCAGCACGGAAGAGGCACTTGCTTTCAACACATCTTGGAAGGTCCCTTCTGTAATTGCATACCAGATAAAGGATGAAAACAACAAGATCGATACTGAATGGAAGAACAACATCGATACTTCCATACTTTACCAAGACTTCAAGTATGTTCTAGCCTGCTATAAACTTTTATGTTGCTAACATTCTTCAGTCCAAACGCCGATCCATCAACAAAGACATATCAAGTGCTCAACCCCGAAACCGAGGCCCCTGGCCCCGATACTATCATTGCACTGGACACTGAGTTTGTTGCTGTGCGACAACCCGAAATTGAAATGAACTCTGATGGTGAGCGAGAAACTATACGGCCGATAGTGTACGCACTAGCTCGCGCATCAGTTGTCCGTGGTCAGGGGGAAAATGAAGGCACGCCCTTCATCGATGATTACATTAACATCAAAGAACCAATTGTCGACTACTTGACATCGTACTCGGGAATCACTGAACAAGACTTAGATCCTAGAGTTTCGAAACATAGTCTCTTGTCATTGAAGATGGCATACAAGAAGATGTGGATTCTTCTTAACCTCGGATGCAAGTTCCTCGGTCACGGACTAAAACAAGACTTTCGAGTCATCAACATACACATTCCTAAATCACAGGTCATCGACACGATCGACTTGTTCTTCCTTAAAACTCGGCTAAGAAGGCTATCGCTCGCTTTTCTGGCGTGGTATCTCCTCAAGGAAGATATTCAAATGGAGACCCACGATTCGATCGAAGATTCACGGACAGCACTCAAGTTGTATAAGAAGTATCTCGAGTTCCAGGATGCCGGAATCTTGGAGACGATGTTGCAAGATATTTATCGAGCTGGTCGGGAGGTCAACTTTAAACCGCCTCGCAAGGACGATCAGCATGTCCCAAGGACGGACACACCTCCACCTTTGCCAATCGATGGCTCAACAGGGCCGGTAACACCTGTCAGAAGTAACAACATTCTGGCACAGACACCTGGATCTGCATTTGGAGGTGGATCTAGCTGGACACCAGGAAAGGGATCACCATTACCATAGGAATCGGAAGGTGGAAATTCCAAGAATGAGGATCCAGGAGAAGAAGAGTTATTGATAGCTTTGTGAGCTCGAAGAGGTGGACGAGCATTGGAGGGAAAGGCAGCAGCAAATTCACCATTGATGAGATGGAAATTCAATCAGCGTTAGAGAGTATAAAGTCAAATTCGATATGGGAGAGTTGACGCTGAGCGTACAGTGGCTCTCAAACGCCTAGAAAACAAGTAGCGTACTTAGAGAAATTTGCTATCATAGATGAGTCTCCTTGTGTTCTCGGTTCAACGGTGATTGACATTGGCATCGGTACTAGATCTTAACTAGCTGAGCTCTTGCTTCTTTCCTAAGATAGGTACTCAACTTCCATTCCTGCCAAATGGAAATAGGCCAACAGAAAAGGGAAAGAGTGTACCCACTGCGTGTATCTCTGCTCATGAGGCATCTAAGATCGTCGAAGTCTCTTCTCCCACTCTCAGCCCTCTTCAACCACCTCGAAGTCGTCATCCGGATGATTCTTTACTCACCCTATCTCATGCTCTAGCACCTTGAAACTACTTCATCACCTACATGCATACTCACTCTCTACATGATTTGTCTGAAATATTCTAGACGGCAATCGTACTACAGCAAAATGGAGGGATACGACGACGATGACGCTCGATGTCTCCCTCGAATGCCAAGAATCTTCACTCCCCCTGACACTCAACCTGAAGTCGTTCTTTTCTCTACGGCCGCCGAAGATGAGACTTCCAGCAAAAGCAATGCTCTTCATGAGTTCGCAATCTGCGACACTGAGACTGATGACACGACTTGTCGTGACAAGGAAGCAGAAGCAGGCCCAAGCAATGCACCTCACTCGACCCTAATGAGCCCTGGTAATGGAAAAGCGATGTTTTAGAAAAATGATGACGCTAAAGAATATCCCGAACCCTCAAAAGTGTTCGCGATCAAGAATACACGATTATCACAATCATCTCAATCCTCGAACGGTTTTGTATCCGCAATTGATCATTATCAAGACGAGACTATTCAAAGACTCAAAGATATTGCCAACAAGGCTCACGCACTAAATACAAACCTGAATGGGGACCAATACAACAGCTCAGGCGAGACGACGCCAACCGGACGGTCCTTAGAGACAAATTCTTTCGAGTCGTCAACCCAAGACCGCGCACCACAACCCCTGACACGAGACCGCCTACGATCTATACCTGATGCAAGACTCAACAACCTTGGAGCAGTCTACGATCGGTTACAAAAAGCCAAGGAGGGTTCCCAGGTTGCTACAAATGGCAGTGATACGCCACGACCAGCTGACTTAGATACTATCTCCATCAACACTTCCAAAGCTCACGAAGCAGCTTTTGGGGATGAACACCAGGCATATTACATCTTCGACCCACGATCAAATGGCTCAGCATACTACATGTATAAAGATACCGAAGCAAATGATGGCTTCAAAGTTGAAAAGGTATCTTTCAAATCCTCAGCACCGGAGCCAGGGGTGCGCGCCTACCACCTTGAAGCTTCAGACAAGGACCAGGGCGTACTGAGGCATGGAAGCCACGAAGCGATCTGGAGGCTGGATCCATCTCAAGTTCCTGCAGTGATTATTGATACAGAGAGCTCAGCTTCCCGTGAAGCAGAGGCGGAAGTAGGCGATCCATTGTATGCCGGCGAAGAAGCTACCCAAAGCATCGCCAGAAAAGTGAGTGATCGCCTCCAAAAGATCAGGCACTTAAGAGAGCATCTGCATGTCATAAATGGTAAAGGCCAGCAAGTCCCAGAGGCTAAGGGGTTGTACCTTATTAGCGACAAGGACATCCGAGATGTCGTTAGCATTGTCCTGGACGAAACACTGAAGAATGGTCACATTGCCTTGCCTCAGAGAACACCTACAACAACAGGGTCATCTGAAAGTCGACCTTTACCACGGCTCGACGAGAACTCAAATGCTATCCTGATTCCCTCCCCGATGGCGATCGACCCAGCGACCACCATTAATTTGCCTAGCACATCTTACACAAACACCAACGCAACTGACATGCAAGTCCATACCAAAACTCGAGGCGGGGCTTCAGAAGCAACGACAACTGTTGTGACACGCCGAAGTATTGCTGAGATTACGTGGGCTCGGGCATATCCAGCAAATTATGATTCGAGTACACGGACACATTGTCGAACCGTTTCGGACTGTTGCTCACCCACGCATGGGGGCTCACATTCGTGTCCAGATGATCGCCGACAGAGTTACCAGAGGCTAACCAAAGGCGAGTCTGTCCTACGACACTATGCCACCCCAAAAAGCACAGCTGAGATACTGGCCGATATCATGTGCAATAAGAGTTTCGAGCAACAGCTGAGAGTTAGCGATGGGACCGTCATTACTTCTTTCCCCAGACTCTTCTCCCGTGACTGCACCACTGACCTCACCTTGCAAACTGAGAGTGACCAGTCGAAAAAGCGTACACCGTCCACGCTGTACCAAGACGGTGTCGATGCTCACTGCGGTCTCGACGAATTGGTCGCATCGAGCTCTCCTGTAGAGGCCCCAAATGTATACTCATACAACAACTCCTTGTTCGCTGCGAACCCATTCAGAGCGCACCCGACCAAACTGACTGCGTTGGGGAGACATTCACCAACTCCTCTTGCGGCGGAAAGAAAACTAAGTGCCTCGCTCGACGCAGATACGCGACGACGACGAAGTACTCAGGTCGCTGGTATTGAGGAGATAATCGATAGTCAAAATGGTTCACGGCAAAGTCTGATGGACAAAATCAAACAAGGAGGCCACAAGCTCTTTCACAAGAATCACTTTCGCAAACCGACTGCAGGAGCTCCGACCAGAACAGTCGAGGATGATATTTCGCCGGGCGGCTTCTTGCGCTCACGGGACAGCATTGTCAGGGAACTCACGCCTGAACCACCTAAGCCCGATGATTCAGGGATATACGAAGCCATGACGGGGAGCAAGCTCAACGCTCCACGCCCCAGAGAGGGGACATGCTCTGAAGACCATCAACCTCACGAATGTGTGAATGATTTATCGTCTCGCGAGATTTCATCGAAATAAGCGGCAACTGATGAGAAGTCAAGGGGGATAAGACATACGTACCTAGATAACTCATTTCATAGGAAGAATCGACCCTAATGATACTTTGAGTAAGGCATTCAAGTTTTGGTTGTCAGAAGAACGTTGGAGTAGGATGCTTGAGTGCACCATGAGAAACCAATGAGAGTGTCATCATGTGCAATTAATGTCTATTATCCATATCCTATGAGTCTATACCGCCTTACTAGCCCTCGCCTTGTTCTCCCTATGTCGTTTCTCCTTGGCAGCAGTCTTGCGACGCTTCATCCAGGATCTGTTGAGGTCGCGTCTGTTATTCCAGAACCAAGCCTGAAAGTCGCTTGAGCTTTGTGGGGCAGAAACATCCTTGTCTCCATCCTCGTCGAAGCCATGCTCTGCCATGTCGGGATCTTCTTCGCCCTCTTCCTCATCCTCGGGCCAGAAGTTACGCATTCGTGAGGGGTGCGCGGTGTCGGGCGTGGGCGCAGCACTTCTAACGTTGCGCCATTCGAAATCCTGGCGAGAAAAGGGCGTCATGGGCGCGGGAGTTGCGATGGTTTGGTTTGCGGGGTCTTGGTCCTCTTCGTCTTCGATGTCATCGTTGTCGGCACCTCCAAAGAAGCTGAAGGGCTCGGGTTCCTTCTTAGCGAGAATCTCTGTGGTGACCTCGTCGGGTTTGGCACGCTTATAAAGGGCCTCAAGGGGATGAACTTTGGTAGAGGGTGTTCCGGGAGGGGGTATCTTGATGGTGAGGCTGCGGGAGGAACTTGAGGACATGGGTCTTGTTTCGTCGGCTTTGATGGCTGAGAGGGGTGTTGCTTGTTGGGGTGGTTGGGGCGAATCAGCTTCAGAGTCGGAGGACTCATCGTCTGGTTGAGGAGTTTCTCTAGTCGTCTCTTTCTTCTCCTTCTTCTCTTCGACTTGAGCATCAACCTCCATTTCATCCTCACTCTCCTCATCGGATGAGCCGCTGCTACTAGTACCACTGCTACTGGTATCGTCATCTGACTCCTCGACAGGACGAGGAGTCGCCTTCTTGACCTTATTCTTCTTCTTGGGCGCGGCTTCGGGAATCTTCTTCTCCTTGACGGTCTCGACTACATTGCCATTCTCATCCACCCAGCCTTTACCCTCAACAAACTCGGTGGCTGTGTTGGCTTCTCCCTCATCGGCCGAGGTCTTCAAGAAGCTCGGGAACTTTGTGGTCTTCTCGAATTCGTGAACAATAACTTCGCGTGACTTGCCCTTCTTCTTGCGCTTTCGGGGTTGATCGTCCTCAGGGAGATTGGCGATGGCATTAGGAGGAACCTTGGTCTTGAGCAGACATTCATCTCCGTCGGTATACTTTGATTTTAGGCGCTTCTTCTTCTCGGTGTGTTTGCCATCCTTCTCTTTTTCTTTGTCCTGCTTGCTCTTCTTTCTTCTCTGATCGGCGGGCTCTGTCCATCCTCTCTTGACTTTGCGATCTTTCAGAGCGACGCCCTCGACAACCTCGGGATCACGCTTTCGTTTTCTCGATTCCTCTTTTTCTTCCTTTGTCTTTTTCTTTTTCTTTCTTGACTTCTCCTCTTCCTCCTGATCAATTTCACCAGTAGATTCAACCCTCTGTTCTGGTCTGGCCTTTTCGATTCGTATTTTGTTGCCCTTCAGCACAGCGCCATTGAGCTTCTTTTTTATCTTGTCAGCCTCCATGGTTGGTAGTTCGACAAAACCGTAGCGTCGCTCGGGAAAAGTCTCGATCGTGTGATATGAGATGTTGCGCGCCTTGGGGGCTGCAGAAGCTGGAACAACAATCTTGAAAAGCTCGGGATCGAGAGGGCTTATATGAAGCCTGATGTAGTCGCTTGAAGCAGACGTGGCTTCAGCCGACATTTCGAAGCAAATGGCGCTGTCGTGAGGAGTTTGTGCGACACAAAGAGCGTCGTTGAAATGAGTATGTCGCTTTCAATAAAAAGGGACGAGCTTTTACTTTTGCGATCCAATTTGGGGGAAAAAAGTTCCAGGGACCCTTAGAGAAAGATTCGCAACTTCTGATTGGTCAATGGAGCGACTTTGATCCGGGGCCCTTGATAGTAGTATATACCTGAGGTAAGCTGAGATAATTAGATAAAACAAGCATGGGAAATGAGAAACAATTCTTGGAAATTGGTAAAGAAAAACGGTTTAGGTTTTAGATTTAACCAAGAGAAAGTCTCGTCTCACGAGTACATGCCTGAAACTTGGTAGACAAGCTGACTAAATGATGTCTCACTTACCGCTCACATCTCAACTCCTTTGTCGCAGATATTCTGCCCAAAGAAGTATCTGCCAGATGGGATTATGCACATTTATCGGAGACAGTCTGAAATAGGAAATGGGATCTGAATCGATGTAACTCTACACATCATCGTTGCAGTTCTAGACTTTGGTGTCGATAGTTCCCGGGTCCTATTGTGACAGACCAGGGATCCTTGAAACTCTTGGCCTACGCTGCTGGGACGAATAGTGTCACAGCGAGCTTCACAGCAACCGCCATGATACAGGTCTTTTGGGGTTATACTGAGTCGAGATATTCGACATGGAGGCACCTCCAGGTCTAGAGTTTGGTATCATGTTCGATTCAACTCTATGCTTATGCTTAACGATGGCCACATATACTCTCAGCATATAAAAGGCATGTAGATCCTGTTCAAACAACCAGATTCTAAACAAATACATCACTTTTCATCTGTTTCTCTTCAATTCGTAAATCCCTGGAGGATCATTGTTTATAATAATTGTTATATCTGTCTTTATATTCTTCCATCACTCACCCATCCAAAATGCACTTCCCTGTTCTTCCCATCCTTATCACACTGGCTGGAAGCGCTCTCGCAGGTATGTATCCTCTCCAGTCCACATCTCTTCACGAGTATACCAACTAACGCATGTAAGCGCCTCATCTACCCAAGAGACAAACTCCTTGCTTTGTGACTGGCTCCGAGGCTCTCCCCGATGAAGTTTCGACACAGGCCACAAATCTGGCCTCCGTCATCACCTGCGACAATTCGAAAACAACTATCGATGGCGTCCCTGATGTGAGCTCTGGCGGTGTGACCTTTTCCTCCATCAACTTCGCCGAATCAGGTCAGAGTCCTCTGGCTTTCGCCCTCGACCGATTTGCAACCACATCACCCTTGGCGAACAACAACCTCGATGCGTTTCAGAATGAGCTCAATGTTTACCTCGCAACCGAAGCTGGTATCAGATCGACTGGTGGAAACCTTGCGATCAAGGTTCCCAAGTTTTTCTTGCAGTTCCAGATGGCTCGTATTCAACAGGCACAGGGTGCTGTGTCTGACATCCCTGGCCAGACCGTTGACCACCAGTTGGAAAAGGTGCTCAAGAATGCAGCTGGAGAAGATCAGGCTCTTCTTGATCAAGTGAACGAATTAGCTGTGAACTTGAACTAAGTTCTAGTTAATGGTATATAATACAGAACTGCTCCAATTCCTCCGTCTTCGACCTCGTACAAGTAACTCCTAGTCAGCTATCATTATAAAAATACATCCAATCATAACAATCAGAGAGGAGAATGCAATACGCCGGAACCTTTTCAGCAAACACCTGCTTCCATCATGACCCGAGCGCCAGAGAAATCACTTTAAGAAGAGCCGCGGAACCACGGCTGGGGATCCTGCTCGTGCCTGTCGCCGCCAATGGCCTTCCACCAGGTATCAGTACTCCAGCGAATGATACGCTCGGCGGCACCCAAGGGTGTAGCGGCAGGACGCACATCGAGGAAGAAGACAGGGTCGCCGTGGGCATCGGGCTCGCCAGAATAATAGTCGATGATATATCGGATCTCCTTCCTCTGGCCATTGATTTCTCGCGCAACGTACCAATCGTGTCGGTCAAAGGGAGGCTCGGTACTGAAATGTGTTAGCCAGCCAATCTCTCGCACATTAGAATTCACGATTACTTACCCAAACTTTGAAGGGTAAATCCAGCCTAGCACCTGCATCATGGTGGCCTTTGGTGTCAATTCCTTGGGTCGACCCTGGAAGCGAACGAGACTAGGCTCGGTGTCGACGCCATCCCATTGACGGTCAAGCTCCTCCTGAACATGGCCCTCGCCTCTCTTGCAGATCTGCCACCCCTTGTAAAGTCCCCGCGCAAATCGTTGTTCCCAACCAAGAATCTCCTGCCATGCGCCCTCGTTCAAGAAGTTGTGTACTGAAACCATGCCCTCGACAGCGGTGATATCGGTATCGGTGTATCCCTTGCGCAGCAGTGCGTTGTACATCTGCTGAGGAGAAGGGTACTCCCAGTTGCCATCACCAGTGCCCTTGGGAATGGTAGACTCATCTCGGGTTGTTGGGAGAGCGAATGATTGATTGGGCGCAGGTTTTTGCGATAGATCGGGGAACATGTAGTTGAGAGGGTTGAGCTGGGAAATCAAAGATTTGGGCTGCTCTTGGGTTCGGGCGGCGTGAGGAACGGGACATCCTGAGGTGGAAGGAAGATCGACAGGCTTCTTGGGCTTAGCCACAGGGTTCATGGCATCGGCGGACTTTTGGTGCATAGGGCAGCCAGGCTGGGAGAGTCAGCTACATGATAAAGATGGAATGGAATTGCGATCATACTGGAGGAGCCTTGGCGGTAGTAGCTGGGTGTCCGACAGGAACCGCAGGAACGGGTGTATCTGCCCAAAACCAACCCATTGTGAATGATTATATATTAGAACTGTAATGTTCGATGAACTGTGTGCGGAATGGAGTAACTCGGCGTTGTTGAACTGAGTGTTGAAAGAATCGAAAATTGTGGTTGGCGATGATGACAAGGACAAAGAGTTGGATGGATAGAAGCAAGAATTTCCTCTGGTTGCCTCTACTAAAGGAATGCGCCTATCAAAAATTTGAGGCCAGCCCAGAGCGGGAAGACCGGGGGAAGCCGCACCAAGAGCAGGTGGGTTACAGTGAAAATCGAAAACTATGTATTTCTCTTTACAGCGTTTGAGCGAATCATAAGGAGTCTATTGAAAATATCATGAGCATTATGACAAGAATTGTAGAAATTAGATAGAGAGATGATTGTTGAATTCATAATATCTGTGGTATCTCTCAGTATTTGATCTTCGAGTTAGGCTCAGTCAGCATTGATGATCCATCACGGTTGAAATATTCCTCATGATTCCTTTCCGATTTATTTCCGTTAGAAGAGATACGGTGGATGCGAATGTTGTACGTCACTCTAGTTATCAACCCGACGTCACTAACACCAATTGTTGCTCTAGCTCGTTCCCAGGGGATCCATTGGCGGGCATCCTTGTAGACTCTAGTCTTTGCATCATTAAGCACATGCTAGACTCGTCTCTTGTTTATATCAACTTCCGAATCTGACCACTCTCCGAATGCAATCGCCCCCAGGCTTTGCTCGAACATGAGAGTGTTCGCGTCAGAACAATTCCCTAGAAAGACACTCCCTCTTCCGAGATGAGAGCTGGCTCCTTCGTAGGCCGGCTTTTCGTCCACCCGGGCTTCCGAACTTATCCCAATGTCAACGCCCACGCCAGGTTCACCATCACGAGTCTTAGTCGTCGATTCGCATCCCAGAGCTCCCGCGGCCCTCGATTCACACAATGGCCTAAAGGCGCACCGAGAAGAATAGCTCTGCGTGCTTCCGGTGGCGCTGCGGCACTAGGAACAGCTGCTTTTGTTGAGCTGTCGCAACAAGAAAACGGCAATGATCAAGAGACAGGCGAGAAGCGCATGCTTGAGGTATCAAGGGCCGAGGTGAAAAAGGGCGTATCAGCTGATGCTCACGGCCTATCGAGGTTCGGAGAGCGCATCAAGTACTTGATCGAGCTCTTGATCATTGAGCCGGTGTGCACCGGTTTTCGTTTTCTCCAGCTTGTCGTCATTTTTGTTCCAGTAATAATCACTATCCCTGCCATATACTTTGGAAAGCGACAACCCGATAGAGATAATGAACGATCAGGCACGCTCTGGTGGTATGGCTTCTTGGTCAACGAGATGGAATTGGCCGGCCCAGCCTTTATCAAACTTGGACAATGGGCTGCTTCGCGAACCGATATCTTCCCTACCGAAATGTGCGAGATCATGTCTAAACTTCACTCGAATGCGCCGGCTCACTCGCTCCATGCCACGCGCGTGACTGT
This sequence comes from Fusarium redolens, assembly GCF_020744475.1. Taxonomy (NCBI): domain Eukaryota; kingdom Fungi; phylum Ascomycota; class Sordariomycetes; order Hypocreales; family Nectriaceae; genus Fusarium; species Fusarium redolens. The sequence goes on along the minus strand of NW_025763666.1, from coordinate 826,706 downwards.
CGAAGCTGCATTTGGCGGCCGCCCCTTTGAAGAGATCTTTGACGAATTCCAGGAGAAGCCTCTAGGCGTCGGCGCTATCGCTCAGGTCTACAAGGCCAAGCTGAAGCCTGGTCTGGCCAAACCAGAGGAAGCTGATCTCCATCACTCATATCCTCTGGCGCAAAACGTGAAGCGCAATGTTGATACAGTGCTCAAGAGCTCTCCGCAGAGAGTACCCTCGTCCTATGTTGCAGTCAAAGTGCTGCACCCGTATGTCGAGAGGACGGTTCGACGAGACCTTCGCATCATGGGTTTCTTTGCTTCACTGCTCAACTTGATTCCAACCATCGAGTGGCTCTCACTGCCGGATGAGGTTGCTCAATTTGGAGAGATGATGAAGCTTCAGCTTGATCTTCGCATAGAGGCCGCAAACCTAGCAACTTTCCGAAAGAACTTTAAAGACCGATCTACAGCTTGGTTCCCATATCCGTACACTGAGTACACAACGCGAAATGTCCTTATTGAAGAATATGCACAAGGCATCCCATTGGCAGACTTTATGGAGAATGGCGGCGGCGTCTTTCAGTATGATATTGCCGATGAAGGTCTCGACGCTTTTCTCCGCATGTTGCTCCTTGATAACTTTGTCCACGCTGATTTGCATCCTGGCAACATCATGGTGCGGTTCTACCAATCTGCTCACCCCGAGTTGCGTCTGCGAAAGACATTGACAAAGGCGCATCCCGATGAGAAGGAAGATGTGACTGAGCAAGTTCTTGAACGACTTCGACCATATCGACATCGCAAGGACCCCAAAGCATGGGAGGCGGAGCTGGCTAAGATCGATGCTGAAGGTTTCCGACCTCAGCTCATTTTCATCGACACTGGACTCGTGACTGAGCTTAATGCTGTGAACCGGGAGAACTTTCTCGACCTCTTCCGTGCTGTCGCTGAGTTTGATGGTTACAAGGCCGGCCATCTCATGTGCGAACGCTGCCGCCAACCAGATGCTGTGCTCGATAAAGAAGTATTTGCCCTAAAGATGCAGCATCTGGTCCTCGGTGTCAAGAGCCGTACCTTGGCCCTCGGTAATGTTAAGATTGGCGATATCCTGCAAGAGGTGCTTAGCATGGTTCGAAACCATCATGTCCGTCTCGAGGGCGATTTCGTCAACGTCGTTATTAGTATCCTGCTCCTTGAGGGTATTGGCCGCAGTCTGAACCCCGATGTCGATCTACTCAGCAGCTCACTGCCAATCCTCCGTCAGCTCAGCGCACAGAGTGGTCCAGGTATGGCAAAGCATGGCGACTTTTCCATGCTAGTCGTATGGCTGGGATTGGAAGCAAGACGATTTATGCAAGCCAGCATTGAAGACGTAAGTTGCCCGATAGCAAATACCTGTTCTAGTCATAATATGCTAATCTTAACCAGGTCGAACGATGTGTCAAGTATGACCAGCTTTCACCCAATATATAATTATAAAGATCTCGTTTAAACTAGAATTCACGGTGTACAGCATCAGGAGGCGTACGGGTTGGAATGTTACATACGTGAGGCATATATGAGAGACGCGGCTTGACAAAGAAATACTCTTAGACGTGCGTAAATTCATTGAATTACTATATAAGCTGGTCCCCTTTCTAATCATGAGCCACCGCTTTCACGTAATAATGCCGTGAGTCTACATCATCGCTTGATACCGTCTAAATTGACGCTGTCTTGATTCACGCCTTTCTATCTTTAGGTGCCTATTGAGCACTTCCTATACCATAGATGCACCATAACGCCTTGATCCCTAGAATCACGAAGAAACGAAAAGGAACTCCTAATCCGTGCTGGCACTCAACTCCATAGACTTGTCCCATAAGTTCCTCAGTATGGCTGTGGTACCATCTTCCTCTTCACCACCAACAAGGCTTGATCCGCTTAGCCGGTCTGTCAACCTGCCATCGTCGTCGTTACCGTCATAGCTTGACGAGGCACCGTTTGTCCGTACCGAGGTAGGGCGTTTGGGGGTCATGGGTCGTCGAGGATCAGGCATACTGACATTGCGGGTGTGTTGGCGCATAGTGAGGTCTGTGGAACGTTTGCCATTTGTAGAGGCGGTGCCGGGGCGTGGGATGCGCAACGATTTGTCCATACCAGGGAGGTGGTTGAGACGCTCGAGTGAACGAGAAATAGGGTTGAGATGTCTTCGAACAACGAGATACTCCATGCCTGTACGCTCCAAGAGCTTGCCTACGCGGGGATCTCGACTGTTGCCCCCGTCATATCCGGGACCACCGACACCGATGAGTGGAGTATGACCAACTACACCTCCGACACCGCCAACTGCTTGCCCGGGCTCAATCACAGAACTGGCTCGCTGCAGGTTAAGCTTCTGCTGTGTTCGTGATGTTTGAGCGGCAGGCGGCGCTGCCCGTCGGGCCGTCTTAGGCGCTAATGCGCTGTCATCAATCTCGTCTTTTGGTGCGCTTGTTGGTGGTTCTCGGCGCTCTTCACGGTCGCCTTGCAGGCTGGTCACAGAACGAGGTTTTTGAGGGGCGTCATCGTATCGACGAAAGTCTCCCCGAGGTGGTCGGTAGAAGGATCCCTCACTAGTCAATCCAGAACCAACAGCCTCGACAAACCGGGACGTCAATTCATCCTGATTACTTCCCGCAAGAGTTCCTGATCCTAGGGCATCAGCAGAGGCTGGCGCAAAATGGCGAGGAGAGATCTGCGCCAGGTCTGCGCTCATTTGGGGCGGAGCTCCGTGGGACGGAGTGCGCTGTAATATGCGGGATGTGAGATACTCCTTGTGATGTATAGTCTCCAACTCCGGGCTTGTTGAGTTCCGCTGCTCCGGTTCGTGTTGCGGTTGCTCGGCCGGCTTTGGAGCGGCGGAATCGTTAGGTGTAACCGGTCTTGATCCGCCAGCGCGGTCGTCGGGATGGTGCACGGAGTGGTTACTACTGTTGAGAGAGCCCTTGCGGGAGAGGTAGGGGGAATTAGAGCCACTCGCGTCGACCCATTCGTCCTCCTCGTTACCCAAGTCAAAATGGACCTGCGACTTGCCGTGAGAGATTTGAGGTTGATAAACAATTGTTGTACTCGAAGCGCGCTTCAGTTCTGCAGATCGAGTGCGCTTTCCAACTTCTGTATGCGAGCGATTGCGCTTGAGTTTTGAGTGCGAAGGACTCTTGACAATCCTTGTATGTGAGGGACTTTTGACCAGTTTTGTCTGGGAAGAACTCTTGTTGAGTTTTGTATGGGAAGAATTCTTGGTCAGCTTTGTTTGGGATGCGCTCTTGGTAAGATTGCCAGACGAAGACTCGCGAGAAGAGAGTTTTGCGTCGCTGAGAGCTCGTCGATGAGAATTGGGACCGGACGAGATTCGGTGTTGCTGCTGCTGCTGTTCGATCTGATCGGGGGTATCGGTATGGCGACGACTGAGCTTAGGCTGCTTTGGGGCAGTTTTTGAGGCTGGGCCGCGGGCGTGGTGGAGGTGACCAACAGTGTGCTGTCGCTGGTGATGACGATGGTGTTTCCGATGCTGCTGCTGGTGTTGGTGTTGGTGTTGTTGGTGAACACCGCTGCTCTCGCTCTGTGAATCACTCTCCTGATGGTTGAGCGGAGGTCGTTTTGATTGGCCGCTCAAGGACGATGCGCTGTCCGCATCTCGGGTGTGAGGCATGGTTGTTAGGAATTGGAGGTATAATACAGCAAGATAAAGGTTGCGCGCAATTCGTTTTGGGTGATGCGACGATGAATTGGTCGTATCCGATCTCGAGTGGTAAAATATTTCAACTTTTCGCAACAGTGGCTTTTTCCCTCCTTCTCCTTTGTTGTGTTTGCGACCGACTACAATGTTATATTCCTTTTTTGGTTGTACTGATGCCCAGGGTAGGTATATCTTATCATGAGCGCTGCAGCAGCAATTGCAAATAAATACGTGACAAAGAATAAGAAAGGTTGCAGGAGATTAATTGACTTCGTGTCGTTTCAAAGATTAGGTAGGCAGTCGTCGTCGGATCGCGAATGGCGGTAGTTCCGTCCCCGTTGCCGATTATGGAGCTGGTCCCTTTAAGTCAGATTTGTAGGGCTCCCTTTCAGTGATGTCAATGTCAATGGATCGGCCGCGAGAAGAATCGGTGAGGGTCGAGAGTAGTGGAGGAGCGGAGATGGACCGGCGATCACTATGAGTCTGGAGAAGAAGTCGAGAAGATGACGAAGAAAGGGAGAGAAAATCAAAGAAGAAAAGTGCCTGGCGTTGAGCAGAAGCAACTTTTGACGTAAGGGAAGGTCTAGTAAAAAAAAGTATGGACAAGGTCGGTAGGCGAGTAAGAGTAAGGTAAGGTCTTGTTACTAGTATAGGCGAGTAATTCCAGACCAGACAGACCAGGCATGGCCCTAGAAGCAACGAACAATCAAGAGCCAAACAAGTCCAACAAGTAGAGCGGCGGAGATGAAGCTAGTCTTTTGCCGAGACACAGGCTGGCAGTGCTAAGACCAGTCAACTTGAGTTGAAGAGGAGGGGAACGCAAAAGAAGGCTTGCTAATTATCAAGATTGGATTTGTCCATAAAGGTTTTAGTTTTAGCTCTGACTCTGACCTTGAAGTATAACGTAGGTATCCATATAAGTATCCGTCTGAGTGTCTGCTTGAACACGGCCGAACAATAAAATGAGTTGGAGCTAGTGAGCGAACGAAATAATTACTTTGATCGTGCAGTAGCAGCAGTGATTAGCGAGTGAACAGGTTGAGGTGTGAGTGCGAAATGCCAAGCAAGCAAGCCAACAGAAGATTAGAGGCATTCTATTAGAATACGACTGAGATGAGTGAGATTCATGAGATTGGATATCTATAGATGGACGCAGGCGGACACGGAGCCGCGATCGGAACCCATGGAATGCCCTTCTTTGGCAAACCGAGGCCAATTACGAAGCCTTTGGTTCGCTGTGTAACTTGTCACAAAAAATGAACGAACCCAGAAACAAGAGATGAACTAAAAAGAGAAACATGGTTTGAGTTGAACATCACCAAATCATAAATGCGTCACCTGTAATACACACTGCATTAGCTGCCCTGTAGTACCTACGAACCGCTCGGGGCTCGCGGGGAACTAGGTAATCTGCTAGACGGAGCTTGGCTCGGCCTTTGCCTTGCTCTCTTCCGGGCCGACTTTAGGCGGCATAAGCGTGTGAGTGATTCAGTAATTTTTAACGATCGTGATAGCCACGATATACGTGGGACGAAAGAGTGGTAATATCGATCCATATGATTTGATTCTTGCTAATCAAAATCATATCCTCACTGCCTGTCTCCTTTGTTGTTTGAGCCTCTTCTTCCAAGACGCGAAAGCAAAACCTATCACCAGATATGATAGCCGATAGAAACGTATAGGCTACAACTGAGAAAGAGACCATCTGCCGTTTGTAGATATAATACTCTAAATACACTGAAATATGGCTCGTCAGATTTGAACATCTTTTTTTCTCGCCCTCGTCTTCCAAAAGCTTTTGGCGGTGATAATCTGGGTTGTCTTCCCTGGATACTACGCACGTGACCTTTAACTCCAACTTGGAATCTTCAATCTCATCAAGGAATCACACGAACTAACCCGTCGCCGCTTTCAATACTTACCTATCAGAACCCCCGATTTTTGGCATTATTCATCCCTTCCGACCTCAAAAAGAAGATCCGAAAACATGTCGTCTATCGCTGAAATCGAAGAAGAGAAGAAGACATACCAAGAACAAGTACGACCCCCCCATCCATTCCTGCATGATATGCCATTCATACTGACCCTTTTCCTCCAGTTCGACATCGTTCTTGGCCAACTACGCGATGACCCTGATAACGTCGAGCTCAAAGCTTTAAAGGACGAGTTGAACAGCTTCATCGATCTTCTCAATGAACAAATTGCTGAGCTCAAGCCTGCCCAGGCGCCCAAGCCCGCCCCCAAAGAACCATCACCGCCACCTCAGCCCGAGAAATGGTCTCGCGAGAACCACCCCGCCTTTAAGAAAGCAGCTCCGGCCGAGGAAGAGAAACAGGCTCCCATAAACTACCAGGTCAACGATACCATTCTAGCCAAGTGGGTTTCTGGTGACAAGGCTTTCTACCCAGCGCGCATTACATCTATCACTGGATCCTCAACAGATCCTATCTACACTGTCAAGTTCAAGACTTACGATAACACTGAGACCCTGCGATCTCGCGATATTCGACCTGTGTCAAACAAGCGAAAGGCGGACGGTACACCAACAACTTCGGCACCAGCAACACCTCCAGCCCCTGGGCTGGTTTCATCAGCGGGTGCGACGGTATATCCCGAGGCGAAGAAGGCAGCCGAGCAAGATGGTGAAGCCAAGCCTCCCAAGGCAAAGAAGATCAAGGCCAAGAAGGAACTTGAGAAAAACAAGAATAAGTGGCAAGAATTCAGTGCAAAGTCCAAGTTTGGAAAGAACCAAAAGAAGGATAGCATGTTCCGTACTCCAGACGGTGTTCACGGTAGAGGTATGCGCTTCTGTTTCTCATTTTATGAGTCAAATACTAACTTGTTCTCAGTTGGCTTCACGGGCTCTGGCCAAGCCATGCGAAAAGACCCTACTCGAAGCCGTCATGTCTATCAAATGAACGATGAGCTAGACTAATCACCTTTCTCTCTTGACAGGGCACTCGGTTCGATACTCAAGAGCACACGGGGGCGTTCGGGAAGTATCAGGAGCTTATTGCTTTGTTTGGTAACATGCCTTGCATTTGATCGCAGCAGAGGCTAACGACTTATCTTTCTGGCGTTTAATCCAGTTCTTCTTTTTCAGACTCAAGTATGTAGGAGCGACGCGGTCTTCATAGACCAGCCGAGGTTAATCAAATAATGTTACATGAGCACATAACACCTCTCCCCTTGACTTTGAGTGTTTTACTAAGTTGAGCTGACAGGAACCATTACTGTACAAGTTATTCTATATTGTTGATACATGGCGGCCGAGTAGATGGCTGGTGATCATGTACTACTCAGATCGATCTTGGGACAGATATCCTGTGCTATCTTCAAAAAGGCATTTGCCCTCTCGCTCGTAGGTTCTGCTACTACTGTAGGTTTTCCTCTGTCCCCATCGTCTCCAATATTGGGGTGTAGTGGGATATCACCCAGAAAGTCGATCTTGTGCTCTTGACATAGCTTCTTGACCCTTGCATTGGAACCAAAGATATTGGTTTCTCCGTGACAATGAGGACATGTGAACAATGACATGTTCTGTACCAAGCCAAGGATATTGACATCGACTGTTTTGAACATGTTGATACCTTTGACAGCATCTTTAGTGGCAAGAGTATGAGGGGTTGTGACAATGACAGAGCCTGATGATTGTTAGTAGAAGCAGACGTGATATCTCGTAGACACGCACCATCTAAAATGACCTGCTGGGTAATAGTCAACTGTGTATCTCCTGTACCTGGAGGGAGGTCGAGGACAAGGACATCGAGACCACCCCATTCTACCTCATGCAGAAGCTGCTGAATAGCTTTCATCACCATGGGACCTCGCCAGACTACTGGTGTATTCTCGCCCACCAGATAGCCCATGGACATGGTCTTGACTCCATAGTTCGTAAGAGGGACGAGCTGGTTGTCTTTTTTCTGTCAGCTCATACTCAAAGGTCACTATGAGCTCTAGTGACTGACTATTTGATAACCTAGGTTCTCCTGAGAGGTCAAACAAGGTTGGAATAGATGGACCAAAAATATCAGTGTCCAAGATCCCAGCACGAAAGCCAAGACGAGCAAAAGCCAGAGACAGATTTGCTAGTCGCCTTCGTTAGAACACCTCAAGTCTCAGGAAAGATCTATAGATACCTGCAACTGTGCTTTTGCCTACACCTCCTTTGGCGGATGATACTGCGATGACTTTCTCGACACCCGTGATCTTTCGACGAACTGGACGTTTACCCCAGGTTGGCGGTGTTCCTGATCGAGGAAGACCCTGGAATAGATTCAGTTATACTCAAACTCCATAACACTGAGCATCAAAGAAGATCACTCACTAATGGATTTTCATGTTGCAGCGCTCGGAGGCTTTGAAAGAGACGGGCAGATGTTGGACGCATACTGAGAGTATTTATAGCTTAAGACGGGATATGACTCAGGGCCTCGGCGTACTATAAGCTTGAACTCCTCAATTCTGAGTTATAGGGAGTTTTTCAATGTCGAAAGTGTCTAAATAAGCAACATATTGAATTGTCTACCCATAGGATATCAACAATACACGAGTCTGACCAAATAAAGTGTCATGGAACCCATAGACGCTGGGAGCTTGAGCTAGCGGGCTCTACAGGGCTCACTCCACTAACACTGAGTTACGACGATTCTGCCCTTTGCCACCGCCTAAAAGTTCAAGGCCATTCCTCAGAAAATTTCCAACGTGGGGGGGCTTCTGTTTGTTAGTGGAAGACTTGACAATTCAATCGATAACAATGGCTAAAGCAAAGGGTCGCGCAAAGCAGTTCCAAGACTTGGACGAGCCTATCGCCAAGGGTAAGTTGCTTTAATGTCATGTTGTTTACAACTTCTAATCATTTAAAAGACTACGACCCCGAGGCCAATGTCGAAGTTAGCGAGCATGGCAGCGGTAGCGAAGAGAGCGAGGACGAGAACGCGGGTACTGAGCACTATGTTTCTGTCGGAAAGAGTAAATTGAGGAAACAGGAAGGCTTGTCGCTTGGTCCCCAGTACCGAGGCTCTCGAGTCTCGCGAGATGCGCTCGAAGAAGAGAGCGAGGACGAGGACGAGGATGAGGATGAGGAATCGGGCGATGAGGAATTCGACGATCCTGAGACCGCAGATCTAGCACGCGACGAGGCTGAGGCCAACGACTCAGAAATCGAGAGCGACGACGCTCTTGGCGAAAGCGACGAGGAGCGCTTCAAGGAGTTTACTTTCCGAGGAAGCTCCAAGCCTAAAAAGCCTGCTAACAAGCGAGCTACCGCTGCTGACTACATGTCGTCTTCCGATGACGGCGGCGCTGGTGTTGGCGAAGATGAGGATGACGAACTCGAGTCGGATGAGGACGAGATGGACGATGGCCTTGACGCTCTAGTCGATGGCGAGGAAGACTCCGACGATGAGTCAGATGAGAATGAGGACGAAGAGGGCTCGGGAGAAGAGGATGAAGACGATGATGATAGCGAAAGCGATGACGAGGAATCAAAGGCGAAGGCTAAAAACGCAAAGCCCATGATGGCAGCCCTATCAACTCGGCCCGATGTTGACAAGGGCTTGGCAATCCGCCAGCAGCGCAAGGCTTATGACGGACTCCTCAACATGCGAATTCGTCTACAGAAAGCCCTCATTGCTGCCAACACCTTCGATACCCTCGACGCCAACCCCGAGTCCGAATCGGAACCCTATGAAGCTGCTGAAGAGGCAGCCATCAAGCTCCTCAACACCATCAGCAGCCTCAAGGATAACTTTGGACCATCTCGAGCTGGCGAGAAGCGCAAGCGTGAATTAGATGTCTCGATGACTACAAGCGAGATCTGGGAGCAATTACAAGCGGAGGAACAACGATCTATCAAATCGAGGGAGGATCGTCTGGAGAAGTGGTCTCGCAAGGTGCAATCTGTTAATGTCACAGCACCAAAGGGACTCGAGTCACGAAACAAGACTCTTGTCAGTGCCCTCAAGGAGCAACTCATTGACCCCGATAACCGTCTCGCCAAGCGCTCACGCGTCCCTCGTTCATGTGCCCCTGCGCAAGCTGCCAAGGGTGTATCAGAGAACAGCAACATCTACGACGACGCCGACTTCTACCAGGTTCTCCTGAAGGAGCTTGTGGACCAGCGCACAGTGGAGGGCTCATCAGGAGCTGGAGCTGGTGCTGCCATCCCCACGGTGGTTCTCACAGCAGCCAAGGACGTCAAGTCACGAAAGAATGTTGACCGCAAGGCCAGCAAGGGCCGCAAGATGCGATTCACAGTTCACGAGAAGCTGCAGAACTTCATGGCGCCTGAGGACCGACGCGCGTGGGAGCAGGGTGCTATTGACCGCTTCTTTGGCACGCTGTTTGGTCGCAAGATGGAGCTTAACGAGGACGAGAGCGAGGATGATATGGATGTTGATGTTGAGGAGGCGGGACTCAGGCTGTTTAGAAACTAAAGGGCGGCACTTAAAAAGTTGTAATTGTAGATGTCATAGACTGTTGCTTAAGCATTACCAAAATACCAGGTACAGACAAACATGGTCAACAAAACTATGTGAACTCCTAGATGCACCAGTGGTCCCCCTAATGTCTTGGTTGTTGAAGCTTCTCCCTCTTCTGTATAGCCATTTACGCGCATAAGAGCGCGATAAGAGGGCCAAATATGCCAGAAGGAAAATGCGAGCGCCGCTTGACGAGTTGCATCATCAAACGGTCGGCGGATAAAGATGAGAGCAATGAGGTTGCTCGTAAGAAGAAGGCCACCAAATGACTGAAGAATCAGAGCTGCCGATGGAGGAAGCGGTTGAAGTTGTGAGGATGGTTTCAGGATGAAGGTCAAGGCAGCGGGGGTCTCGATGAGAGCGTGGATGAGGAAGGGGATCGTTGCTGTAGATAGCATCATGATGATCCAATGATGGAGCTGCCAAGTTACCAGAGGTCAATGATAAAGAGTAGTAGAATATAGACAACGCTGAGAGTTTCAAGATAAACAGATATGGTTCACAGATCCTGACTTACTAAGCCAACGATTTGCTGACCGTACCCACAACGAAGACAAGGATGAGTTTATACATCTGATGTTTTATGCCCAAGCTTCTCACGATACCGCAGTATACAGCAGTCTCGTTTATTTATTGAAGTCTTCGCATAAATGTGAGATACTAGCGTCTCTTCCAACCATAACGGCCTCGGAAACGATTCAAGTGCCTGAACACGAAACATTAAATCTTCATTATAAAATGGTACATTACCAACTCAATTCGTATCTCATATTTTTGAGCGCCATGATACGCCACCAGATATATCCAAGATTATCCGGAAGTCAGTGTACAGGAGGGGATATCATATCTAAATACTGGTAATATACAAAATCCTCAGCATAGATGGCTAATACATCTCCTTGAACTGAGGAAAGACAGTACCATCAACCCCAAACATGCCGCCGTTGGATGCTTCAGAAACTTCAGCAGTCGGCCCTTGTTGTCCATCATTTTCGTTGTACTGGAATCCATTCAACCCTACATAGCCCTCGAACATTCGTGACATCTCGGCTTGAATTCGTGATCCATTCTGAGCCATCGAGTCTGGTGTTGCTGCTTGTGATTGCTGGCCCGGAATAGAGGGTTTGCGGAACGGTTGCTGCTGTTCCATATGGCCTCGGGCAAGTCCTATCATTCCTAACGCTGCTGTTGACTGAGGGTCGTCTTCGGCATTAAGTCCGAATCGCGGTGCCACATCTTTGAGCGATCGGATTGTGCGCCAAAGTCGCTGTGATGCCCAGCTCTTGGCGGATAGGTCCTTTACCAGCTCAAGGGCCATATAAAACTCCTCGCGACAAGAAGCGCTGAAGCGAACCGGGGCATGGACTGATGCGAGGAAGACGACAGCAATCGCAGATGTAAGGAATTGGTGGTAGAACACCTGTACTCGTCTATATAAGTTGGTTGTGTTATTCAGATGGCTAAGATATCGGATGGTGTCTTTGGCGATGTCAACTACACGTTCTGACTGCGCAGGATGTGCCATGATGCTTGTGGCGCTATGCAACACAGGCGTGTAAAGCCAGATCCGCATCTGCATATTGTTAGCTTACACCGACTGAGTATTAAACACAGCACTTACCTGATTCAGCCGCAAATATGTCCAGATTCGTAGGCGTTGCAGATTATAGGAGGGTGTCGACGTTATATGCTTCTCCTTGTCCCAGTTGCGAACCTTAACCTCTTCTGGAATCTGCTCATACCACTGTAACAACTCTTGGTCGACATTTTCCAGTTCCGTTGAGCGCAAATCGCGTGCAAGAACCGGCCCAAAATGAGCTACTTGTCGCCACACCTTTGCACCTATCCGAGAATAGGTGATCATGGCCACCAGATAAGGGTACTCCTCCTTACAGATCGTTAGCTAAGACAAGGACTGTGGTTTCACCAAATACTAACTGGAAATGGCAGCTCGGAATCGATTTCCTCATCTTGAACGACGAAAGGTAGGCCAGTTGCAAAAGCCCATCGCCTATCCAGCACGTATGCCGACCAGAAGCTGACAAGAGCATTCTTACGTTCCTCTTCATCCTGAATTCTCATTAGGCCTGTTCTTTGATGGATGCCAAGCTCCAGACATAAGCGTGCGACATGACCCATGACTCGCCAAGCCAAAACCTCGTCGTTGGAGAGAAATCTGTACCCAGCAACAAGAGCCAGGATTGGCAGGGTTGCAACATCCGCAGCCTCAGCCATGAGCTTTCGGTTAAGCACCGTTTCCATGCTCTCAAACAAGCGAATGGCTTTATCACTATGCCCATGCTCCTCCACCACTAGAGCACAGCACATGATAATTTTGAGCTGCAGAGTCTTATCGTCGTTGACTAATTCTCTGGGGCTTTGTTGTCGCAGGGTTTCGAGAAATGTGGTCATGTTCTTGGCATGGGATATCACGGTTTGAATGTTAAGCACTGGGTACATGATACCAATCTCTTCCTCATGCAGACGACACAGGCGAATCATTTCGTCCTTGTCGAATTCGTGGAGGGGATCTCTTGGTCGTGTCGACATGGGGCCCATACCGTCGTTGATGTGTGGATTTTCCTCGTCTAATATGCCTTTGTAGCCCATGTTGTTGATAGTATTGTTGGCAACGTCGAGACTAAAGGCCATGCTTGTTGGGCCCCGGAAAGAACCGTATTTCGAACTGTCCTGGCGGTTAAGCGAAGTAGAACTATGAGAAGGTGAAGGGGCGACTGCTGGCGTGCCGTGGCCGTGGGTCATTGTTCGATCACCAAGTGAAGAATAACGGGCAGGTTCGGACTGAAGGGCCTTGACGGTCTGGTGAAGCCAGCCGACTTCTTCTTGAAGGCGACCTAGTTGTGCTGTGACCTGCTTGAACTCGTCCGATTCCTTAAAGTTTCCAGAGCAGCAGTTCGGGGCATATAGACAGGCCAAGTTGAGGTTGCCGCATCGTTGGCAAGGAGTTTCGCCATTACATTTTATCTTTCGTCTCTTACATTCATTGCTATATGTTGTTAGCATTTGTCTTTGTTAGGAGCCAAGACAATGCCGTGTTCTGCTACGCGGTCGCGGCGAAGATGAACGCATTCAATGGTGGAAGGATACTGACCAAGCTATTGATATATACTATCATAGTGAAGAATGTAACGTTAGCCTGAACGATCTTCAAGTACAGTGACCCGGGAGTGGCCTGGGAATGAGTAGGATCAAAGGGCTGAAACAGGAGTGGATTCGGATTGCCGACCCAGCCGTCTGGGTTCGTTTATGTAGTGCAACAAAGAGGCCGAGATGTTTGACGTCCGAGGACTTGAAAGGGCTTGATAGGCGAGTATCGTGCAGTCTTGTGTCGCACTCTCTTGAACAATCCCCTCTTCGGTCGTCATTAAGCGCGTCCTGTCCTTCAAAGATGCCTCACCTCATCTCACTCATCCTTGTCTCAAGTGATCTCATCATAATGGTCCGGGGGTTGATAGTAGATGTAACGAGATGGTCAGAACTCACTCTGTTTCTTTTACTTCTTGTTTGCTTTGATCCATTGCCTTGACCATCATCTGTCGACTTCCTCTTATTGGCATTAGACGCGCTCGCACCGTGAGCGGAATTGTCGCCGACAGAGGCGGAACTTGGACTGGCATGATTCTCGTAAGCAATAGGAGCACCCGTAGAGGCTCCCACGGCGCTCCCGGGGGTACGGGCTGGAGTCCCGCCACGTCCGGCGCCGGAGCCGGGGCCGAGAGACGGGCTCGAGGTTGGATTCAATACAGGAACTTGGGCAAGGAATCGGAGGTCGCTTGCTTGTGTCTCGATCTGCTCCATTGTGCCGAAATGGCCATCGACTGTAGCGGAGTCGTCGGAAATGTGAGAATGAGAGAGCGATTGATGTGTGGGTAATATCTGATGATGAAGAACGTGAGGGTGAGTGTAGGGTGAGTTTGGTTGCGATTGAGGATGAATGTGAGGGTGATTGTGATTGTGATTGTGAGCGCGAACTGCTAAAGGTGACGCGAATTGTGCATGCGTAAAAGGTATTATCACTGGATTTCCAGTTGGGCCTTGGTCTGGGGCCACTAGGTCAGTAGCAGTAACGGGGCGCTGAGAACTGCGCCTGCGCCAACGCCAGGTGCCACCATCGTTCCTCCCAGGTATGCTCTGGTTGCTAGGATGCGAATGATGGCCTAGCGGTATACCCACGTGACCTGGATATACTGAAGTGATAGGAGCGGATTGCACGGTCCTGCTGCCATGGAAATCATCGGCTTCGATCACTTGTTGCTGCTGAATAACACCTTCATCCATATCCATCTCCCCCTCGGCATCCCCCACACCGAAGACGTGATAATAGCCCTCCAGCCTTGCTTTTCTTCAGTAATCACCTGAAAACTGAACCGTTACGCTCTCCCGTACGCACAATGCCGGGAAAGGCAATTTCAACCGGATCCAGCCAAAAGCGTCCCTCTTAGAACTGTCGGGTCCGCATGGACTGACCCAGAGTCTCGGAGCCGAAACCTAATCAGCACGTCCCGTCCACTGGGTAATTTCGATTGGGCAACAATTCCAATGAGGCCGGTGCTGGTTGGTCGTTGCAGATTCCTCAACAACGACCGAGTGTGTGTTGTGTTGTGTCGATATCGATGTTGATATCGTCTTGGTATCCATACAGTTGAAAGATGGCGATCGCAATAACAACCCAATATGATAATGACTGTGAACAATTGTCGAAACTCCTGGGTCTTCCAGAGGAAGTTGAACCCGGCTTTTGATAATAGCTCTTTGATCTCTCGGTTGGCGATTCCTCGACGTCGTGATATGCGATACTCCTTTAACACAATCATTGATGGGGATCTCGCTCAACTTAAACAACTATACCGGCTGTTGAATATTCAACGGCGAACTCTACAGAGCGCTCACCTCCCTTGCTCTCTGCCTTACCTGTGGAGATTGACCACCGCTCTAGCTTCCTTTGGACAATGTCCTCTTATCACGCCGCACGCCTAGCTTCATAGTCACAGTTTTGATGCCCTCTTGGCGGAGACTCCTCACCTGCACGCCGTCAAGTTACTCAAGGGGCATACAACCCACCCTACCTAGCTACCTGACAAGGCCCTGACCAGACATCAACTAGGCCTATGTAGCGTGGCCTTGATCCGAACAGGCCGGTATCGCACACGTCCCACGCCTTACGCTCAGAATACTCTTCTGGGCCATAACACGCATCACAGAAGTTTCAAGGATGGAGAGACATTGGAAGTTCCTTGGCCATCCTAGATCTTGAGTCAGAACTTGCAGGTTATGAATGAAGATTTCTTCCCATGGCGTCTAGGAGCTACCTATCGACAGTCACAAGATATAAAGCTTCGGTTCTCGAACTTGGGCTCAAGCCTCTTCCCCACGGCCGGGTCAGCAACCCCCGTCTTGCGCGCCGTGCACAAGAGCTTAAACCCCCGATACGTGCTTCACCTCTCATACGACCGCAAATCGAGCTCGTATCATGTAGATATTGGTTGTACCTTCATCGACTATCTGCGGGAAACTTCATTAACTACCATGCTAGTGTGGGTGGGGCCTCCGTCAAACCTGCAAGCCACAGGGTGCTTCATATCGAGACGAGTTCCTGTTTCGGGACGCCCTCGTCTTTGAATCCCTTCCGATTGGACTCACCATTGTTTCGTTAGCCGGTGGCTGTCAAAATGCCTTGGAACTCGTGGGATGACCCTGCCTAGTCAAGCCTTTTGTCTCCTGAGGCCCCAGCCATCCCTACAGCATACAGCATGGAAGCATGTTTCAAAGATCAGAGACTCGGAGGTCTTTAGCCTTGTCGATGCCACGAGGTTGAGGATCGCTTTGCCCACTTTGTTAGTAAATCCAAGCTGAAAGAAAATACGGGGCAGAATCCACTTGATGAGTCGTCATTGCTCAAGCGCTGTAAGTTGGCGCGGCAAGTTCCTTGTTCATCCTTGTGAGTTGACATCTTGGCGGCAGCTAATCCACTTCGAGGCTGTTTCTCGCGGATGTCACCTCAACTATGTGCTGATCTTTAACCGACCACATGGCATAGCGTTCAGTGTCAAAGCTGGCGGCGCTTTTGTCAGTCTCGGATTTCGGGAAAGGATTAACCTAAGCGACAAGGCTCTTACATGATCAGATCAAAATGCTGGAGAAACACCCCCTGCCTAGTACCGGTACATGAACGTCTTGTTACCGGGAGCTCCACTAGCCTCGGTATGCAGAGCGTGAACTTTGAAGAATATGAGGCCCTTTCGCTGAATCATATCTCGGCCTCAGAACGATGAGCTTGAGCGCTCTTCGCTGCGTCAGACTGGCTCGATATCTGAACTCAAGTGCTCATGTGTCGAAAATATCTTGTCAGTCCAACTTCAATCCAGCATCTCGACTTGAGTGCCCAGGGTCAGCCCTTTGGCTGGTGATTATCTTTGATTAGAAAGCCATTCTAGGGATCCTCTCATTAGTCTTTGATGCTTCTGTCTGATCTGTCATTTACGCCTTGTAACGTCCTATAGGATAGGACCCCTCTTTCTTTTCCCCTTGCATGCAACTAACGCTTCTTGACCCCAGTCTATACTACCGCGGTTGGCGTCAAAGTCAGGGCGGGACAAGCATTAAGAGTCATCAAGCGAATTTGTTGATGAAAGCCCAATTTCTTCTGCAGTTAGGCGTATCAGGGCTATCGTCATCGTATTTGAGACCAATGAGCAGACAACGTTGCTCAGCCGGGTAATAACCCATAAGTCGAGACTGTCAAGTCACTGAACAAGTATGGGTTACAAGAGGGATATCTGGATATGTTGACGAGTTCGCCGATCCTCATTCCTGATTTGATCAGCACACCAACCGTTGGTTGTTTTAGCAAGGCGCGCTTCACCTTCATCCATCATGCAGGAACAAGAACGGACCGCTCTCTCAAACCGGCAATGTATTCGGCAAAGGCTGGGGCTTGGCAACGGCTTTCTTTATATTCGGATGAGGCAAAGTTAACTTCTCTCCTTGGTGTGATGTCTCTGCTAGTTACACTTGCTTGCAGACGATCTTGCAGGTAACGCAATAGGAGAAAATATCCGTCGTACTTCTCAGACCGCCGCAATTCTCATGGCCTGCTCGGAACGAGGTCGTGACGACTGGTAACATGGTAATTATGGTTCGAGCTATCCGCACTTGATCGTTCTATCCATAACCGAAAGCGAATTGGGGGTCAAAGTATTAGAACACACCCCTTGTGGCAGACGTACAAGTGTACGTAATATCATTACCTCTAATCTTTTGTTGCTTGCTTCTAACTACTGTCAACCAACGCCCTCGAACTGTATGGTAATTCACCTTGTTTCACAACTCCATGCTAATCTAGATCTAGATGCTCCAACGATTCGGCCACAAACAATGCATACTGATCCTGTGACTCGGCCGGATCTCCGCTCGACTCACGGCCCCACTCGCCATCTCCGTCCCCGATTTCACTCGGTTCTGTCTCTGTTTCGGCCGGCGTCTCTGGTGGAGTTTCTAGGCCACGCAGGCCTGCGCCGTGAGACATATTCCGCTTCAACATGCACATCTCGACTGTGATACCAGGACCGAAAGCACAACCGACGACATAGTCACGAACTCGTCCGTCAGGTGCCATGGCATCCATATCTTTCGAACGTAGGCGATCCATGACACTGAAGATGGTAGCTGAACTTGAGTTGCCGTGATTGATGTATGTGTCGTAACTTGCCCGTTGGTGTTCTGGTGTAATATCCATGGCTCTCTCGGCGCCGGAAAGGATGGTAGCACCGCCAGGGTGCATCGCCCAGTCGAAGTCGGCTGCTTTATGGTAGTCTGGAGGGAGTTGAGGCAGAGCTGCCTTAAGGTCGTTGAAAGCTGGGCCAATTGAGGCAGCAGTGAGCTTGGGAACACGAGGTGTGAGAACAACTTTCCAGCCTGTCATGCTGTCAGTTTAGGTCTTACACAATACCATGGAGGCATTGAAGCTTACCAACTGGGTCGACATCAAAACCCAAGTCATCCTCAGTATCTGGTATGGTCCTGTGGTCCCAGCCGAGGAGGTCATATACCGGTTCAGAAGGTTCACCGATACCGTTGCTCAATACAGCGGCACTACCACAATCCGAGAAAAGGCATGCGCCTATTCTTGTCTGCTGTAGCTCGTTGATGCTATCTAGCTCACTTCGCACCATAGTGGTGCTGACCTCAAGTGCTACACACAGGACGCGCGCGGGCAAACCGCGTGCTTTATGACCAAGAGCTAGGTTCGCGCCTGTTCGGAGAGTTGCTAGTCCACCGCTGCAACCAACGCCATGAAGCAAGGCCTTCTCTACACCATGCGTTATGCCCAGACCTTTTGCGACAAAGTGGTCGAAACCCGGGTTTGCGCTGTCTGTGCATGTTGTGGCGACTATGTGGGTAATGAATCTTGTGTCAATCTTGGCCTCGTCAATGGCCTTTCGAGCGGCTCGAATCGCGAGAGGAACACCATCGGAGAGAAACAGACTGT
Organism: Fusarium redolens; assembly: GCF_020744475.1. NCBI lineage: Eukaryota > Fungi > Ascomycota > Sordariomycetes > Hypocreales > Nectriaceae > Fusarium > Fusarium redolens. Next base: position 808,033 of record NW_025763666.1, on the reverse strand, counting down.
GGAGCTCTGCTATCGAGGGTGCATCTTTCTTGTTAACAGCCGGGTGATCAGGTGTTCCAATAGATGACCGTGTGTCAATTCCGGTATATCTATTGATTCCAAGGACTTTTTGCATACTATCATGACCTATTAGCCACTGAGGGAGGCATCTTGGTGGTGGTGGTGGTGGTGGTGGTGGTGGTGGGGGGACTCACGAAGGTGTATCAGGATAGAACTTGTCACTAAGGGTGTTTAGGCAAGTATAATCTAGCGAATATGGTGGATACTCGGCGCCGATGCCGATAATGGAGAGACCCAGCTCTCCAAATGTGCTCGGAGCTGACATGACTGATGAAGCTGTCGTGAATGGTGGCGGGCGCTTAGATCTATATCCCCAACACTTTGTCTGGTTGAGGGTGACGGGATAAATGAGCTGCAGAAAAGCGATTGAGCGTTACAACGGTCAATTTAGTATGTTTGAATGGAAGGTTGACATCAGGCACATCCAATTGATATCGTTACAGAGGGATAGAATGTCGTTGACGTGTTCAATCGCTAATATCTGTTATCTCGTTTGGCCGCGTGAGCTTAATCGATGACGCTATCTTGATGCCAGGGTTAGGGTAGCTGCAGGTTTAGATGCAGGGGTTGAATAAATAATTGGGGGGAAAAGCAAAAAATGGTAATGATGATGGTGAGAGGAGAGAGTAATAGAGGACAGAACAAGTTGTTGTGGGAAGAGGAATTTGTTTATGCGGCTGTGACACCAAAATGCAGTAACCGCGAACCAAGACAAGGTAGATGTCACAGTAATGTCTCAAATATGGTTTGGAGGGGTTACCCAAGCGAGAGGGACGTTAACGATATGCCGAAATAGTTAAAAAGTCAAGTCAATGAATGAGATGAGCTGCTTATTCTGTCAAAATGATAATTTAACAAGGTTCTCACTTGTCTTCTCTGGGCTACGTTGATATTTATAAGCGTTGACTGTTTCCCACGGCGGAAAAAAGTAGCAGTGAATGCCTGTGATAACTTCTATGATCTTGTTTATGAAACGAATACTGAAACCTCGTTGGTTCATGCTTTTCTTGATTAACGTCATGCCTCGGTTGAGATGTACGTAAGTTGGACCGACGGATAGAATCACGTTCCGACAGAAGGTCTGGGGATATCTTGAATATGTTGATTAGGTTACTAGAGTGGTTGTCCATCGGATTTCTCGTGACGAATACGAGGAGCGAAAACACAGCCCTCCTTGCTTACACTACATGCGAATACGTTCACAAAGTCGATATTTACAACACTAAAGGGGAACTTCAATAGGAAACTCACTAAGGTATATACTCCTGTGGGTGTTTCTACTCAACTTAATAGTTTGTGGTCAATACGTGGATTCAAGGTTACATCATGACACCGCATATGGACTGAGACAACTTCAACCTTGCAACCCTCATTCACAACCAAGACGACAATGAACTATCTCAGCTTCGTCTTGGAACAGCCCATTGTTCTATCAGTGATACTCGTTTTATTCCTGTGTTCATTAGGGAAGAAAACAACCAAGCCTACGTGCAATGGCAAGCCTCTTAGGTTGGTATTCACTCAATTCACATACCACATACCCTATGCTCACTCATCATGCCACTTTGTCACATATACTAACAGTCAACCAGAAAACCTCCAAACTCACTACCGCTGGTAGGGAATGGTATTATCTTCCTCCAACCTCGCCAGCGTCTCTTCTCCTGGTTCCATCATTGCGAGCGTCTTTACGGCTATGAAAGTCTCCACATCACCGTTCCTACCCTCCCCCCAGGCGTCATCATCAACAATCCCCAGAACTTAGAGTTCATCTTTCGCCATGAGGGGATTTTTGAAAAGGGAGACTTCTTCAAACAGCGGTCTTGGGACTTATTCGGTCATGGTATCATCAACGTGGACGGCGAGTTCTGGCGTCTCCAGCGCAAGGCTGGTCTACGATTTCTTTCCACAGCTGCTTTGAAGACTCTGACAAGCGTGCGATTACCAGAGTACCTGGAAAAAGCTATTGAAGCTCTCAATGGCAAAGCAGGGGGAAGAAATGCAGTGGATCTGCAGGCTGTGATCCATGAGGTGACGACGCAGTTAATGGGACGAATGGCATACAACATGGAGATGCACGCTGACGACGATTTTACCGTTGCTTTTGAGCACGCTTCAGGAGCTACGGCTGAAAGGTTCCAGAACCCTCTATGGTTTGTGACAGAAATGTTCTTTGGAACTCGAATGCGTCGTTCTATCAGAACTGTCAAGGCATATGGGCAGCGCATCGTAAAGAGCGCAGTAGCTGATCGCGAGGAAACGAAGGGAAAGGCTCAATCGGATGCGCCAGGAAGTCTCATTCAGTCTTTGTTGGATTCAATTGGTGATGACGACCTTGTAGCAGATGCCGCACTGAATTATCTCTCAGCAGGGAGAGATACTGTCGCTCAGGCACTTACGTGGACGCTTTACCTTCTCATGAAGCACCCAGAAGTAACGGCCAAGCTATGCCAGTCGATCCAAGACCTACAAGATGAAGTCAGAAACCAAGATCACTCCGAGAACGACCCTGAACTTCTCACCCCAGTACGACTCCCCTACGTCCTAGCAGTCTTCTACGAAACCCTCCGTCTTCGACCTCCCATTCCCTTCGAAATCAAACAAGCTCAACAAGAAACAATCCTTCCTGATGGAACATTCCTCCCAAAAGGTGCTGTCGTGTTATGGTGCGCTTGGGCAATGGGTCGGTCTCACACAACTTGGGGTCCTGATGCAGATGAGTTTCGTCCAGAGCGATGGCTAACTACGTCTCCATCTGGTGACGTGATAGTTATGCAGCGTTCAGCAGCCGAGTTTCCTGTCTTCAACGGTGGACCTCGAGTATGTCTAGGGAAGAAAATGGCAGAGTTGGTTGCAGTGCAGACATTGGCGAGGTTGGTACCTCTTTTTGACTTCAAACCTGCTTTTGAAGGAGAGAGAGTCAGTAAGAGTAGTTTGACCCTACCAATGGAGGGAGGCTTGCCGGTCTACGTGCATCATAGAGAATCCTCAGAGACATCATGATAGAAAGAAAGCCATGTCTTAATACAAACTTTTATTACTCCTGGTATCGCTATATATAGAGTACGCCTAGTCAAATGTAATCTTCGATCCCGCAAATGCCGCCGTCTTCTCCGCATCCTTCGCCTGCTTCCTCGCTGCCCAACTAGGATGCAACGGTCCTTCATCATCCTTCTTCGGAGGCGGCCTCTTCACCTCGGGCTTGCTCTCCGCTCCCGCGCCGCCACCTTGCTTGGCCGCAAGAGGATTGCGAATGCCCTTCTTCCAGGGTGTTCGCGGGCCATCTCCTGGCTCTACAGCACCACGCTTACCATCCCATCCAGAATCGCGGCCGCGTTGTGTTTCCCAAGCAGGCTTTTGTAAGTGCTTTGCCTTGTTACCGAACTTCTTCTCCCAAATTGCCTGGCGGGCTCGTTGGCCGCGACGTTTCTTTGCTGGAGCAACATCAACGTCAGAGGCGGACTCAGAACCTGATATGTAACCGCCCATGAGTGTGGGTAGGAAGGTCGAGTCGCGAGGACGAGCGGATGCTGATGCCTTCTCCTTGCTCTTCTTCTTCTTGGCTGGGGGTGGCGAGGGTGAAGCTGAGATAGAGAGTTCTTCGTCATCATCTTCTTCCTCTGATTCTGAACCGAGTTCGGGTGCGGCATCTGAGCCAGAAACGGAAATGTCGTCGAGGTTGACCTTCTCTTTGCCCTTGAAGCGCTCGAATCTCTCATCGTCGAAATCGTCTTCATCTCCAGAATCGGAAGAGCCGCCTAGCAAGTGATCGTACTTGGATAAAGCCTTCTCTTCCTTCGCCTCATCTTCACTGCCAAGCTCTTCAGGTTCTTGAACAGGATCGTCATGATCTGAGAAACCCTCGAATTCCGACTCTTCTTCTTCAACCTCTTCCTCCTTCTCAATCGACGCTCGCACGTCTTCCTTAGCCGACCTATCCTCCGCATTTGACCCCTCTTCTATCCTGTCGGATGGTTGTGCCTCTTTTTCTTCCTTCTTGGACTTTCGTACGCGTTTCGCCTTTCCGGGTAGAGGGACGTCGAGGGCCTGGCAGAAGGTGGTGATGGCGCGGTTGATGGCTTGTTTCACGAGTTCACGATTATATAGTGCACTGGTAACATTATGTAGCGCAGCCTGTTCTTCGGGAGTAAGTTCGGGTTTGGGAACGCCGGTGCGAATCTCTTGGGGGAGGTCGGTGGATGCGGCGAGGTCCTTGACTTTGAGGATCGACGAGTAGAGGTGAGCGCGAGCTGTTTGATGAAGGTCAAGAGACTAGATAATTCGTCAGGAAAGGGTAATTGGGATGATGCGACAAGTCAAAACTCACCTTCAAGACCGTCACCTCTCGTTCCAATCTTTCCTTCTTATCAGGCTCAACTCCATCTTCATGAAGTCTCTTGCTATATCTCTGACGCTCGAGACCCTTTGCAGCCTTGAGTGCCTTTGAGACATCATTACAGTGCTTCTCGAGCTTATCCCCAAGATTGGGCTCCCCGCGCTTTCGTTTTGGCATTGTTGGGCCTTTTTATGTTGTTGGAAAACCGCTTCCGCAGTGTCGCAAAAAAGTTCTACATCGGAGCCGCAACGAAACTTCCGGCAGACCCACTATTCACGCACATGGCGATGGTGGGGGATTTTGATATTGGATCGATTTGGATGCGGGGGATGCGGCACCGATCATTAACTATCCATGTCTATTATAACTTTGATGGAGCTAGTATCAGATTGTGCATATAAAGAAGCTTGATAGAAGTCTATAGCTATTGTAGATGGTATGTGTTAGGCTAAGCAAAAGTAAACTGTAACTTATAGGTGCTGAAAGAAAAGTTAGATTCTGCGTCTATCAACATATATCTCTTTTCACAAACATGTCCTATTTCAGTCTCAGATACCTTTGAACAACAGAGGAATCCATAGTCAAGTTTTTACCACCGTTTTATGTCGGAAAGAAGAATATGTTGCATATTGAGTCCATATTTGATCACTTTACTCGGATTCTATCTTCCATTCCCTCGGACATCGACCGAGTGTAATTCAGAGAGAGCAACAATAATGATGCTTTTCTTGATATCATACAGTCTCATCCTAACACGTCATTCAGTTTTATGACAATGATATACCCGCGGTATTGTTCGGTTATGGTGTTTCAACAACTTGTTGATCCTATTTGGCTAACTGCCAAGCGGTGTATGTAATGTCCATTTGAAAAGCGCGATACAAGTCGAGACAAGCCTTTGTCCCTATAACCTCGGATATATCACACAAAATGCTTCGCCTCAACTCCTAGATCGCCGCCACCAACTATTGGACCCTGAATGGAGGCATTTAAACTGGGTGTGTATTAAGTAACTAATGCCATTCGCTCGAAACCCTGTTCTCAGGGAGATCTTTCGTAATGACGAGGCAATTCGGAGCACGTTGTTACATCTCGCAATCCGAAGGGCTCTATATTCAGTCCGTTCGGCTCGGTTAGTTGCCGGCCAGTTATCGTGGACAAGTTTGCAAACTCAAGCATCATCGTCAATCAAATCAACGAGATGCCGTTGGAGAGATGCTTGGTGGATCTAGACTGAGACTACATGGATCGCTGACAGGGGAGAGAGATACATTCCGCAACTTGAAGTCCGGCGCAGTCCTCGCTCGCAGCTGGTGTTGAGTAACAATTCAGCATAGCTTGGCAAGCTCAGCCGTGGGGTTTTAAGACATGGATCAGGGGTAAGAAATAAGTCGGGATGTGGACAGGAAGAGACCAATAATATGATTCTACAGGGCAGGCTGTGTTTCTCGCACATCAAAAGCCGAGCGAGGTAGCCAACCATTCATCATGATGTTATCTGAGGATATGACCTTGCGAGTTTTGCATTTCCGCCCAAACAATCTCAAACATTTACGGTGTCTCTTTTCGTCAAGTGTGATTCTTGGCGAGGAACAATATCTGGCAACAAATAGTAAAAGTCGGGTGATTTTGGCGGAGAAATCTGGGGGACCTTCGAGATGGAGTGTTGGAGTAACCCTGTTGGAGATGGAAGTCAACTCTATCGAGGCGTTGATACCCGTTCCTTGCCGTGTTATGGGGTGATTGGAAATGACGAGGCCTTCAAGATATGGGGGTTAAAATGGCTCAACATCATATTGTTTGACTTGTACAAGTCCCATGACGTGCTTTCCGAGGTGTTATAGTGAGACCTCTGATGCTCAAGATGGCATCCTGCATGAAGGACTGACTGGTAGAGGAGAACCCCCAAATACTCCAAATAGTCCTCCGTAACATTACAAGCTTACCATCTGTGTTGATTCCCCCAAGCTATCTAGATAATAGGTAGGTAGATAGGACCGAACAAACCGGAGATGTCATAAAACATTCGGGGCCCCGCACACTTTCTGTTCTTCGTCATATGCAAGAATCTCGAGATTTTGGGGTCAAATTACTAGGGCTGAATCTTTGGGGGTTGGGGTTCCAATGATGAAAATTCCCATGTCTCAACTCCAATTTTGGAGACAAGATCTTGGGCTATCGAGTCTTGTTGAAACCCCAACCTAATTCACATGTTTTTGCAATTGAATCTCTGCTATGATAAGATATGGAACTTAGGTTGGTAAGGTACCTAGTTAGCGGTCTGCTTATCGGTAGTGACGACTCCGAAAATTGGTGCCTCCTCGGAACATACTTCCTCGGGACCTGCGCCGGATTTGTAACAATCCAATGAGTGAGTATCGCCCTTGATCGACCACGCCTAGAATTTCTAGAGACTCCACTAGTGAGTAGCCTTGTTAATGGATGCTATCTCAAGTTGAGGCTCTTGTTTTAAGACCCATTCTAACCGCCCTAGCCGTGCCTTGATATGTGTGTCTGTTGTTGAGCGCCTTCAGGTTGCATTACATATCTTGTTATAAACGGGCCGTTATGAGCGGCTCTGTTGTTGAGAGAGTCAAGACAGTTTACATGTGAAATACAACATCAGCCTGCCATAACATGAGCTCATAGTCATGGCTTAGATGAGCGAATAGCCTTGATCTATTGAGCTAATCTTCACCCCATCTACGGATATCTTCCTCGGATTCCTGGAAAAGTGACGTGTCTACACAGCCCGTTGTATGAAGTTTTTCACACCATAACCGAGGATAGCAAAGATGAACGGACCAGTGTTGCGGCTTTAATTAGACAACAGCCAAGCTAAGCGTAAAGAATGTCGTAACTTTGGTATCCTTGCATCATGCCAGGACTTCAATGTCCTAGTTCGAGACGACCCTTGCTTGGTTCCTGATGACGGCCGGGGGTGGGACGGACGGAAATAGGGTCCGGGAACTAAACAGCTCTGTATGCAGCTGTAAGGTTTGAGAATTGGATGTTTCCATGATAGAACAGGTTTTTTTGACGCGCGATTTAACTACAGTCTGGCCATTGTGTTGGTATCTCGAAGCATAGAAGCTTTGGAGGGGTAGTAATGAGTGAACAAAGATCAGGGGTTTGCAGTGATAGAGTCCATTGGATAGACTCTCTGTAGCCGTAGCCCTGTGGAGTCTCTCAATCGGCAGTGTTGACGCCTGTATCCACTACGAGCCGCGCTGGTGGATCAGGTCCAGTTGCTGTTGAGCATTAATATCTTTTGTTGGTGAGGCTTGACTGTTGTGTTGCACAACTAACCAACAAGAGTCTCTGCTTTCTTCCTACCGAGTGGGATGTATCCGGCTTTTAGCAGGCAACAAAAGCAAAACAGCTGCCGTAGCTAGCACATGCAAGATGCAGCATCAGAAGCACATTACGCTCGCTTTCAAGGGACGACTATTCTGCATCTGATATTGACCCCGGCCCGGAACCGGAGTTGAAATCTGGCATAAAATGCTCAACAGGCGTTACATAATGGAAAGCCGGTCCTGAATTGCGGCGGCGCAAGCGGCCGTAGTACAAGCGGTAATTTGCAGACGCATACAGTTGAAGTCTCTACTATTTTCAGATCATATAGATTTTATTATCTCTGAATTACTCACCGGATTGACTCTGTATCTTTCCGCTATTTTATAAGTTTTAGACGGTGAATGTTGACTTTAATGGACAGATAAATCTAGCCTATCAGATAGCTCCCGTTTATTACCGTCGGTTGCGTCATACCTTGAACCATTCATTCCACCTCTCAATTTTGGTGTAGAAAAACACGAAAGCCCAGGCCTTGGCTTTGAGAGTGAGTTTGAGAGTGAGCGAGCGAGCGAGCTTGTGACTGTTTCACACCTGCCGTAGCTGCAGCCACTTCCACATGAATTGCTTTTGGACGTGGCCAGCCCCTCACTTTCAAGCGTAAGCAAGTCCAAACCTTGAGCTGCACTGCAGCTGGAGCTCTATTGAAGTGGAGATAAATGTAGAACAGTCAAATAAACATAGACAACGCTGATTCTTACAATAGCTTTGAGAGTATTGCTATGACTGAAGAATCGACGCCGGTCCAGCCAGTCAAGAACACGAACAAGAACCGGGTTTCTACCGTATGTAGTGTGATGCTGTAAGAGCTCTGGTGGTTGCAGTTACAGAAGAATGAGGGGTTGCCAATCCCGAGGCACCAACAGCGTCACGTTGATTACAACTCGAATTGGCTAACCTTTGTTACTGTCACTTACATAGTGCTAACTAACTAAACTCTCGGGATCTTGATCAACATGTCATTAATCCGCTTCCATCAAACCAGGCCCTGAAGTATCTACCCCGCAGCTCAACAGCAACAGCAACTAATATCACTGTGCAGTTGTATTGTTGCAGCCGATAGCCCGTAGCTGAACGCGTAAACAACAGAGCAACCACTCACTGTGCAACAGCTTACAACTTTGGGCCAAGCTTGACGCCGGACTGAACCTTGGTATGGTGACGTTCCTCGGTGAGTGGCTCGGCGTCTGCCCTTCTCTTCCATCTCTGGCCACTGGTGGAGGGTCGCCAGTGGTTCATATCAATGCGCCAGTAGATGCTGAGTTGGATCAACATCACGGCAGGTCTCGTGCTGCCTTTGATGTAGCAGTAGAGCTTCCTCTTTCTCGCCTTTCTCTCGGTTGTCGGCCCTCTTCGGAGAGACGCAATCCTATTCCCCTCTTTCATATTTATCTGAAAGAGGTATCAATAGCCCATCCTCTGTTGTTCTTTAATTCTGCCTTCCCTCCCACATCTTGCTCCTCCTTCATCATCTGAACGTGACGCAGATCCCAAAGCCTCTTTTTTGTCCTCGCTGCTACTCTATTGAACCATTGTTGAGAGACCCGCATAACAACAATACCCGTCTTGTTTCCCAATATCAACAGTTCCGGATTCTTCCTCTTACTCAACCGTCAACAAGTTGGGTCGCCGTCTCAGTCAGCTTTGTTTCGCCTTTCAATCTCCGCTGTAAGCAGTCCTCGCTCTGGGCTCGTCTCCATATCCAGTCTGTAACGTCGTCAAATTGTTCGCGGCAATTAGACGCGGAATCAAACGGGAGGCTCGAATCCTCGGATATCGATTTTCTTTCTGCTTGTTGTTTTGGTAAGCTCTTCTCTGTTGATGCCCATGTCATTGCTCTGCCGTGCCCTGTATCCAGACCCAGCTCAGCGAAGCCAGAGCCAAACACATCGACGGGCCATGGCGGGGGCAGATCCACTGTGCCGCGGGAGGGACCCAGCGGGAATCTACCCCCGGCCACAGTTCACACTCCTCCTCTACACACGCCCTCCATGTCCCTCATAGACCCCCCAAGACAAGCCTCGATATCCCCCACACCAGAAGGACATTCAGGGCCGGGCATCCACCTCCATCCAAGTTCCAGCCCAAGGCCAAACCCAGCGGCCATGCCACCGGCCTCGGGTCAAACGCCGGAAGTCTTCGGTTCCTGGATCATCATGTATCATGGCTGTGATTTGAGTGTACGGCCATAGTCGGTTGTAGTTGGTGGTGACATCCCATCCATAGCAGCCATGATATTATAAAGCCCCAGCCATGCCCACGTCTTGGGACTGAACTTGTACTTACACCAGACCAGTCTCAAGCAGCTCATCCTATCCATCCTCTTAGACGACGACTCACTTGAATCGAACTCGTCTTGACTTAGATCGATCTCTCCTCGACCCGAACCCACCTTACCCATTCATCATGAGCCAAACATTTAAACAAGCAGCTGAATCAGCTCGCTCAAAGACCAGCGATGTCTTGGGAGCTGCTCGAGGTGACTCGGCCGCTATTGCCAATGATATCCTTCACACTCCTCTCATGAGGGCCGCTCTCCCCTTCATCAACGGTGGTATCAGCGGTATGGTGGCCACAACTGTCATCCAGCCTGTCGACATGGTCAAGGTCCGCATCCAACTCGCTGGCGAGGGAACTGCTTCTGGTCCTAAGCCTTCTCCTCTCTCCGTCACTCGACAGATCATCGCCAGCGGAAAGGTCCTTGACCTCTACACTGGTCTTTCAGCTGGTCTTCTGCGCCAGGCCGTCTACACCACCGCCCGCTTGGGCATGTTCGACACGCTCATGAAAAACTTGTCCGCCCGAGCCAAGGCTGATGGCCGTTCAGTCGGTTTCTCAGAGCGAGCTACTGCTGGTCTCACTGCCGGTGGTATCGCTGCCATGATTGGTAACCCTGCTGATCTCGCCCTCATCCGAATGCAGAGTGACGGTCTCAAGCCCCTGGCCGAGCGAAAGAACTACAAGTCAGTCATTGATGCTCTCACCAGCATCGCCAAGAGCGAAGGTGTCGGTGCTCTCTGGGCCGGTGCTGCTCCCACAGTCGCACGAGCTATGGCTCTCAACTTTGGTCAGCTCGCTTTCTTCAGTGAAGCGAAAGTCCAACTCAAGAACAACACCGATCTCTCCGCCCGCACCCAGACTCTCGCTGCCAGTGCCATCGCTGGTTTCTTCGCCTCGTTCTTCTCGTTGCCCTTCGACTTTGTCAAGACACGTCTGCAGAAGCAATCCAAGGGCCCCGATGGCAAGCTTCCCTATCGCAGTATGATGGACTGCTTCTCCAAGGTTGCTAAGCAAGAGGGTCTCGGCCGCTTCTACCGTGGATTCGGCACATACTACGTCCGCATCGCTCCTCACGCGTAAGTCTCTTTGATACTGCTGATAGATACTGTTGAATAATTCGCTAACTTGACTCGCAGTATGGTGACATTGATCGTTGCTGATTATCTTGGCTGGATCACCAAATAAACGACTCGATAAATGAGAAATGAACGGTTGTGCGGATAGAATTCGACACCATCCAAGGCGTTATTTGGCGTGGGGCATTGTAAATGGGATTATTTTATGGATAGGAGCTGTAGGATACCATTGCTGCTACCTTTTAGGTCTTTCTTTTGTTATTAAGGCAGCATCCGACAGAATAAAGAGCAAATAAAGAATAAATGTTAAAACTTAATTGTTGAGCGGGTGATGTTCGTTGTGCAGGTCGAAGCGTAAATTGGCTCAAGGCAGTTATTGCTTCCTTTTCTCCGTGAGCTGACTAAATACTCAATGCAGGACCTTCAAAGGTAAATCAAGCCAGTATTGGACCTAGATGCTGTTGAATATCTTTGAGCGAAGAGTCAATTTCATAACAATTCTTGCTTTTTAGCTTTGGGAAGGCCGCTGCAATTGTAAATGATTTGTGCGTTTCGTGAGAGAAGCTCTGAAGCTTATACCAAACTCTGCCGATAACGGAGTGGGTTGAAAGCAGACGTACATAAGCTACAAATTTCGACCCCATGTCAAGCACTAAAAAGCCGTCATCGTATAGGGGTCAGTACATCAGTTTGTGGCTATCAATGAAGCACTGAAAACGCAAGTTCGAGTCTTGCTGACGGCAAAGTAATTACCTTTTGCTATTTTTGCTTGATTATGTTCATTCTTGGTGATGACTTTTTGGAGTTTTGCAGTGATGACGACGGCCCGGTTGAATTGCCCCTCCAAACCCCTCCATCACAAAGGATAGCGGAACAGTGGTGGTTAATTGGTGAACAATCACTTATATGCCTTTTTCTCGATGTTGAAGCTACCTGCTTTGTTTATTGCTGGTATTTTGTCTTTGTCTTTGGTAAAGTCAATTACAGTCTGTTGAGAAACCTTGAGCTTGCAAGCATCTACAGAAATAGAAGTCTCAGACAGCCAAGTTCAACTCATACAACCAGTAAATGAAAGACAGCATGTCGATTCAAGACTATTATACGAAAGATGTGCACTTGAAACTTTGTGTTATATTCTAGATTAAGATTTGACTCAACGAAGCTTTGCCAACTGTAGGGCTATAAATTTTAAACTATTTCAGACTCTGGAGATGCTTGGATATACCTTTTAAGGCTAACTTGTAAACTTAAAAGAAAAAAAGAAAAAAACTAGATTAAATAACTTGACGTAAACAAGTGCTCTTATATAAACGCAGGGCTCTTATATAAACGCAGGGCTCTTATATAAACGCAGGGCTCTTATATAAACGCAGGGCTCTCACGGAGTGAAGAACTAACAGCTTAGCTGATAATTTATTCAGTGCAACCTTACACCAAAAGACTCCAAAAATGCTGACAGCACATCTCGACAACTACAAAAAAAGCAGGATCTGATAACGTGTTTTATAAGCGAGTGACCCATATAAGCGAGTGACCCAAAAATCTCAACCTTCTCAATTAAATCGGCAATAAAAATACCACAAATTATCAGATCAATTAAAACTAATCGCTATATTCTTCTAAATTAACCTCAATTTCCTCCTGACAGGTCCTTGTATTATGCCCGGCCCTGCCGCATTTGCTACAATGTAAAACCCTCGGTCCCTTAGACCTTCCGCGACCACCACTTCTCGACGATTCGGCTGCTACCTGCGTATCAACATCCATCTGATCAATTGCTTGTGATGCCTCTTCTATAGTCAAAGGCCCTCCTTTCTGTAGTCTAGTCCTTTTCCCCCTCCGGCGTCGCTTTACTATCCGATTCTCTTGTTCAACTTGTTGAAGCCTATCCTCTAGTAGGACTATCTTATGGATAAGGACGCTTGTTGCCTTCTCAAAATGCTTAACAGCCTCAATAATTGACTCTGGGGAGCTGCTCTTATGGTTTCTAACCCTTCCCTGTAGATATTTAGAATGCGATTGGGCCTCTAGTAGTGTCTTTGGGGTCCTTGCAGTCCAAGGGGTTGAAGGTATCGTGACCTCTGCGGGAGGTGTCGGGGTCCGTAATTGCACATCAAGCTTTGAGATGACATTTTCTGGGTCAAAGGGAGCAAGCCCAGCTCCTCTAAAACCTCCTTTGATATTACTTTCTGTAATAGTAGCTCGGTGGGCGGCATGAAAGGCAGGAAAGAACTCGATCTTGGTGATGTGGTTTATAGAGCATCCCATTAGACGCTCTATTTCTCGCCCATAGGCCTTTTTCAGCGGCCCAAAGCACCCTACATCAAGAGGCTGGAGTAGATGAGAGGCATGAGCAGGCATACAGAGGGTAATAATCTTATTCTCCTCACAATATCTCTCGAATTCGATAGAGTGGTGGCTTTCATGACCATCGAGGATTAAGAGACGATAAGAACCAACTGATCGGTCCTTTGTTGATCGATCAAAGTGCTGTAGCCAGTCAAGACCTAGCTGGTTATTGGTCCATCCATTTTCGCTCAATGCAATGACCCAATCGGCGGGGAGGTTGCATTCTCGGTACCAATTGGCAAGATGATATTGGCCTGAACCAATGATGAATGGTGCGATCGATTGACCTTCTGCATTGACCGCTTGAATCACAGTAATCCATTCACGATTTCCAGGCTGTATCTTCTTTGGTATCCCTCGCCTTTCTGAGCTTGTGACGACCATTCCGGGCTCAATCATACCCATCATAAAGCCGGTCTCATCAAAGTTCCAGATATCAGCTAATTGGATACCGTATTTCGCGATCGTATTCTCTACGAGGCGAAACCAGCCCTGAATAATAGTCGGATCTTCGCATTTAGCTCTCTTATAGTCATATCTCCGAAATCGACATGCCTTTAGCTCTGGTTGTCGTTGGATAAAGTTATGAACCCAGAGCTTGCCGACTGGTAATGCCTCGCGATCGGCAAGTAGAGAATTGGCCATTTTTTCCACAAAATCGCGCCGAGGGGGGAAACCTCGGGAATCTAGGTCAAGGATAAATTGAACTATCGTCTGTTCCTCTAGATCAGATAGGTTCCGTGATTTTGTGGTTATATCACGCTTTGAATGAATGCCATTCCGGCGGCGACCTAAGGTGCGGTGATTGACCTGATATACAGTCGCCGCCTTTCGGATACTTAATTTCGGGTCATTTTGAAGGGCCTGAAGGGCAAGAAGTATCCTAGCTTCATATGAAGGCTGTGGCATATCGGGTTGTTGAAAGATATTGAATTGAATGATGATAATGTAAGTTGAGGGATTTTTGGGTCACTCGCTTATATGGGTCACTCGCTTATAAAACACGTTATATCCTCAAAAGTTGAAGTTTTGCCGTCAGCAAGACTCGAACTTGCGTTTTCAGTGCTTCGGAGAGCCACAAACTGATGTACTGACCCCTATACGATGACGGCTTTAGTTGCTGATTAAGCGAAAAGTTATTTATATTTATACACCCACAGCTTCACTCGGACGTGTAACACCAATTTAGAATGTTTACTTTGTCACTATAACCTGAATGATCGATGTATGAAGCCAAGTCCAAATTTATTATTTCTATATCCTCCTCTATTACCAGAATAACCTTTTCCTATCCCAAACGCCCAACGTAAAGAATGCATTCTAAATTTAACCACCAAACACCCAAAGAGTAGATCCAGGTTCTTTCTACTGATCCCAAACGACCGGTACATTCTTGAGCATAAGGCTCTTACCCACTTGGCGAGACCACATGATGCTCTGAATGAAGGTCCAGCATGTGTTGAAGATCTCCTGCTGCTTCACAAGGCTCTTAACCATTTGCCCATCAAGCATTTCTCCAGTTGCGATAGGTCCTTGAACAGGGCACTCCCACTCATTAAGCACACGCGAGCAAGCTTCTCCATGGAAAGTATCGTGCATGGTTCGCCGAATGGCAATGTCGTTGCGAAGTGCACCCAGCTGATCCTGTGTCTGGACAATGAGACGACCAGTGTTGACAAGGTTCTGAACAGCCTGCTGGAAAGGAGGTAGGACAGCCGTCAAGTGTGGCATCTTTCCAATGAAGAGACACTTCTCCAAATCTGGAACAGAGTCCCAAGGCTTCACCTTCTCTTGAATCTGGGGAATACTCCAGAGAGAACTGAAGTTATCGCCGAGCATGTTTATGGGACCCCAGATATTTCGTGGTTTACGATGAGATTGGACATAGCGATGAACTTCGTAAACTTCGTTGCAATCA
Source organism: Fusarium redolens (assembly GCF_020744475.1). Classification (NCBI taxonomy): domain Eukaryota; kingdom Fungi; phylum Ascomycota; class Sordariomycetes; order Hypocreales; family Nectriaceae; genus Fusarium; species Fusarium redolens. The sequence goes on along the minus strand of NW_025763666.1, from coordinate 792,657 downwards.
GCAACGTTGGGACACCAATCCATTTCGAGCTTCTTCATACAGCAGCCATGATCCTCGCATCGAAGGTAACGTAGGACGAAGTGCTCAGAGCTGCAGCTGCAGGGGAGGGGATAGGCGAAGGGATCAGTGTAGACGTTGTTACCGTCGGAAATGACGGGCCGCGCATCGCAGCGCATCGCGTGAGTGAAGATTCGGTAGCACATATTGAAGATGTTGTAATGATTGTTGGTTTGAAAATTAGTTGATAGTTTAGCTTTTGAAACTGTTGTTTTTGTATTGATGTGAAAGTTGTAGTGAGGATTGCTTGGTTTCTGGTTATGTTGAAGCACTTGATATACATATATATACTCATAAGCCATAAACTCGTTTGAGTGGTGTTCTGAAGCTCCTTTGTTCATAGTGTGTTAGAACAAGACATCTTTAACGGTACAATGAGTGAACAAGCATGCAAGCAAACAAGTAGAGGACTTAATGCTGCTGTTCTTTAAGTCTTTTGTTGTTTGTCGCTTAGTGCATGTTCTGTGGCAGAACAAGTCAATGTTCGGTAAATGTATCCAGAAGTCACAGCTTTGAACACATGAAAGGTAGGAAGACATTCGCTGAAGTATGTCACAAGTGTAAAAAGAGCCGTAGCAAAGCATGGAGAACAACCATGTAACTAAAACTGTCATGTTCACCGAAAATTGAAGCTGCCAGTAGTTTCATTGTCTGATGCCAGTGGAGAGAAGGAAGAGTTACGCGGACATGAGAAAGGCACAAGCAACTGTCAACCAAGACATGCTCACTGAAGCGCCAATTAGAGATTCTTAAATCCAGCCTAAGGAGTTTTTGCTATAATGATTATAACTTCTATTCAACAAAACCTCTCGTCAACGCCAAACACCGCGACCCTGATGAAAGTGCACTATGACCTTCCAAACATCCAGATCTTGCGCCAGATGCTTTGCTTCTTCTCTTCTGAGTTCTCTTCCTTCACGTTGTGTTGTCCGACAATAGTCAAGAAGACCTGATCCAGCGTTGTTGGCATGACACTGTAGTGACCAACACCAAGTTGTTCCTTATTCTCCTCCAGCAGCACAACTAGGTGTCCAATGGCACTCTGGCTCAGATCTGTCTCTTGGTCTCTTGTGATCTCTTCCTCCTTGCGACCAGAAGTTGCTGCGAGGACTTGGCCAGCACGGACTGAAAAGCGGACCTGGCCATGATACGTCTTCTCATTGACATCGGCTGAGGGCAAAGTTTGACGAATCCAGTTTGTCATCCTGTCCATCTCCTCCTGCGTAGTGCGAGGGGCACTTTTGGCGACCAGATGAATATGTAAGGCATCACCGAAGCGATGGCGAAGATTGTCTGGTGTTCCAAGAGCAAGCATCCTTCGAGCAAGAATACCAGCACGGCCAGCCAATGCATCCGCCTCCTCCATGCTGTGTGTCGTAAGAAGAATCGACCTTCCAGGGACTGTAGCCTCAAGCGTCTTCCACATAACACGCTTTGAAGCAGCATCGAGACCAGAAGAAGGCTCATCAAGAAGGACAACAGTGGGATTGCCCATTAGAGCGATTCCTAGACTCAGTTTTCGTTTATTGCCTCCAGATAGAGCATGCGCCATGCGAGTAGAAAACGACTCGAGTCCTACCGCCTGCATAACAGCCCGAACATTGTGCTCAATGTCGGTGACACCTCTGATCTTGGCGTAGAATTCGAGATGCTCTCGTACCGTCATCTGATCCATAGCATCGAACTGAGGGCAAACGCCCAAGTTGGCTCGAGCACCTGCAAGGTTCTTGTTGACGGATATATCTTCCACCAACACATCGCCTCCATTTCGGTCTGGCTTGATATCACCTCTGATAAGAGAAATGGTTGTTGATTTCCCTGCACCATTCGGACCAAGCAGAGCAAAAACTTCGCCACGCTTGATACCAAAGGTGACGTTGTCGACAGCTATGTTGTCACGGAAGCTCTTCGTCAGGTGCATAACTCGGAGACCATGCTCATTCCCGTCGTTACGAGTGACTTTTTCGCGCTCATCAATGATGTCTTCGTCCACATGTTCCTCATCTGATTCGGCTTTGTTCCCTCTCTGGAGAAGACCTCGGAGTGAGGCTCCCGCTGACCCAGTATCGAGCCAAATCAAAAGACCAAAGAAGATGAGTGATTGGAGGATGAGGTATAGAATGGGTCCACCATAATACAAAATACCGCTTGGGTTCTTTGTCAGCTCATTGCCATTGCATGCCGTAGAAAAGAGGTTTGTAGAGATGAAAAGCGCCTTCAATGCTGAACCAATGGGGGCAAATGCGGAAATGACAAAGTGAACAAGACGCAGGGAGCTGTCAACCTTAGTTACGGGCGAGTAAGTCAACACCGACATGTACGCAATGATGTAGACGACAAAAATGAGAGTCTGACTCGCAGCTGCCCAGGCGTACGTTCCAAGTTGTGTTTTGGTGAAGAGAGAGATAAGGTACGCAAAGAGCGTCGAAGCTATTCCGTAGAGGAACAAGACGAGGAAGACGTAACCAATGTTGAACCAGATATCGGAGACAACAGCCCATATCGCCACCACGATGGCTGTGCTAACCAGGACAATGATCAGATCAAACAAGAGGTAGGCTATCCAGAGTGGGAACGGTCGAACACCATTTGAGTATTGTAAACCACGGACGAACCTGCGCCGCTCATTGCTTGGGTAGAGTGCGAAAAATGCAGGATAGACTGAGAGTGCGATCGACATGTAGACAATCATTTGAAGTGCGTCACCCGTAGTGTCACTGATGGGAATATCCAAAGGACTCCAATTGGTTGCGATGCTAACGTTGGACAACATGATATCGAGCATCTGCTGTGCCAAAATAGGACTGGAGATGAAGAGATTGGCGACCCATGCAAATGTAGGACCTTGCTCATCATCGCCCAGCCAGACTCCAGTGGTGATGTTTTTTCGATCCGTCTCGATCCTGTCCTTGAATTGCTGGAAAGTCTCGACCAAGTCAAGGCTGTTTGTTATGTCGAAGCTACTTTGTCCACCCGTGCTTCCACTTCCATCTTCACCACCGAAGATGGGATTTATGAGACTGAACATGTCAGTGCTCAACTTTGATCTCGGCCCAGCTAAGAAGAGTACTGATTTGTTGGATTCTTGTTGAGTGAACGCATTTTCCCTGGAAGTAGCTCGGGTTGATTGCTCTCCTGGCACGCAACTAGGCGTACTTTCGCCAATGATAAAAAGGACAGTCAATCCACCGGCGAAGATTGGAAGAAGAAAGGCAAGCAGATACAAAAATCGATTCCGCTTCAGAATCGTTAAGCGCTTGCGGAACAAAATCAAACTTTGTTTTACGTATCCGACTCGTTGTCCATTTGTAAGTGCCAACCCTGGCTTTTCGCTTGCGTTCTCTTTGGAGGTGACTTTTTCGGATGACGGGACAGACAAGGCGTGGTTTGCATTGCGGAAAGCTTCTTCATCTTTGATCTCCTCAGCAACCTGTAGGAAAACATCCTCGATAGTCGGCCCCGAGAAGCGATATTCTGTGATACCAGCCGCTTCAAGACTCTTAATGACAACAGCTGCGAGTTGTGAGGTGGGAGCAGTGTATGTAATGAGGTCGAAGGCATCCTTCTTGGCAACTTGATCAACGTCGGGGGTTTCTCGAATGCCAGTGTCCTTGGGAACATGTACCCGGTAACCACCGCCCATGTTGTCCTTTAAGGCCACTGAAGAGCCTTCTGCGCGCAGAGTTCCCTTGGAAAGGATGGCGATGTGGTCGGCGAGTAGATCGGCCTCATCCAAAAAGTGAGTAGTCAAAATCATCGTGCGTCTACCACGTTCAGCCAGAATGATGTCCCAAAGTTTTCGTCTCGACAACGGGTCAATGCCACTGCTGACTTCGTCAACGCAGCACACGGCGCTTCCTCCCGTCAACATGAGTCCCAGTTGAAGCTTGCGCTTCTGACCACCTGAGAGAGTCTTTGCAAAAGCCTTTCGCTTCTTATAGAGGTCGACGGATCTGATCAGATCTTCAATCGCTTGTGTGGTAGCCTTGGCGTTAGGAGCTTTTAGATGATTGAAGATTCTAATGTGCTCTTCCACAGTCAAGTCATCCCAGAGCACGTTCTTCTGGGGAGCGATACCAAGACCACCTCTGCCGTCGATTTCGATCGATCCACTTGTCAATTTGTTCATGCCTGCAATAGCATCGAGCGTCGTGCTCTTTCCACTGCCATTGGCACCCAAAAGTGCGATAATTTGCCCCTGGCCAATATCGAGGTCCAGCCCGTTGACGGCGAGCACAGGCAGCTTCTTATTGGGGCCTCGGCGGAATATCCTTGAGAAGATGCTGGGCTTGTAGGTTTTTGAGAATTGTCGCAATTGCACAGCGTTACTCCCAATCCGGTCCACGTCTGTCTGGTTGAGCAAAATCTTTCGGCCTGGTGTTTCATTGCTATACAGAGCATGTTCGACAAAAGCTCCTATTACTGGATAAGCAAATATCTGGACAATCAAGAATATCCAAATAGCAATGCCCGGGAGCGCCGAAGGGCTGTTAGGGGCCACTTTCAACAAGTCAGTCCGCATTTCGAGCTCCTCAAATCGTGCCATGTTGCTGATAAAGAACACGAAGGCGCTAGGTGTGAAGAAGATCGAAAGAACGGTAACCGGGACAGTGCCAGGAGAAGTGAGGGTTTGCGAGAGAATTCCGAGTAGGGCGACGGCCAAGATGGCAGTGATACCACTCAGCTGAGCCTTTCGGAAGAAGGATGCGAACAACATGGACATAGACGAGAAAGCAAGACCAGTGAGAAGATGGAAAATGAGGACAATGCCAACGCTAGTCTTGGCAAAAACACCACCGCGAACAATAATAGAGCCAATAATCCATGCTGGTAAGTAGATGAGAGAGAACGAAAGGTGGTGCGCAATAATTCTTGCGACCATAGCGAGCCATGGTTTTCGCACTGGCATCATCGCATCGATCAATGTGGACATGCCACTTTCGCGTTCTGTGGCAATGAACCCAGTAAGATGATATGTGACCCAAACAACAGTTCCCAGAAACGCAACACCCATCCAGCCCTTGATAGTCTTTTGGAATCGTCTACGAATCTCTCGGTCACGTTCTTCGGGTGTCATGCTGGTGTAGGGGTATTCTTGGGTACCATTCAAGTTGTTGGTACTCGAACTGTTGGCGAGAGAAATAGCTCTGTCGACGGAGTGTTGAAGAGGGATAATATAGATCTGCTGGTCGTTCGATTTGCTGATTTCGAATTTTGCAGCTGCAAGTTCGAAGGCTCCATCAGCCCGAATAGTGTAGTTCCAGATACCCCCAGGGCCTTCATCAGGCGAAGAAGCCATTACGATGGCACCAAAGCATCTAGACACTCCTCTCAAGTTGCTACGGCATTCTGCCCTCAAATCGTCTTCGCGTTTGATAGAGACAACATTAAAGTTGATGCTTACAGACTCGGCAGCATCTTCAAATTGTTGCTTCACAGTGCTGAATACCCGATCAATATTTCCTTCTGTGAAATTGTTGTTGACGAGGACCAATTTCTCACGTCCGCTATTGCTTGCTTTCTTAATGGCATCGCCGAGGTCGAGAACCGGGGTTGGTTTGCCGATACCAAATTCTGCTGGAGGAACAAGGAGGTTTTTTGTGAAACTAAAGAGCGCGGCCAAGAAGATGGGCAAGATAAAGGCCATCCAGATACATAGTGCAAGATGGCGCATTAAAAGAATGCGAAAATTCTTGCCCATAAGGGTCCCGACCTGTTTGAGGAAAGTCATGATGATGACTTTTGGTTTTTGAAACAGGACAGAAACGCGGTATTCCCGCGGGGGCGAATGGAAGGGAAGAGAGCGCGGTATAGGTAGACTACCTTATCCAATTAAGTTTTCAGGTTTCAATATTAAAATATGATTCGGAAAGGTAAAATGCTGTTGGCGATGCATCCTCTGCATCGCAAGGTTGAATGAAGTTAATTAAGTCCCTTAGCAGTAACGAGGTGTCGAGGCTGATTTAAAGTAATACCTCCACAGAGCACTAGAGCATCCACCAAGAGACCACTGCATATAAGCCCCGGAGACAAGTCTTGGCGCCATGGGGCAGGCAGCCACTCCTTAAGGAGCCTGCATTTGACCACCCGGAGCCGACGCCACCAGTCATCATGACTGTTTCTGAAAGACCTCAGCAGTTGACCTAATGAAATTCGAAGTACAGAAATCACTCAAACTTTATGATTTCGCACTCTTTCTATGATATGAATCTTGACACTACTGACTGATTGAGATCATAGATTTCTTGGAGCATCAACATCAGGGGAAAACTTGAGACAACCCGGATGAAAGCCCGTAACTTTCCTCCGCTCCGTACTGGCGTAGCATTATTGCGACGACAAAACTTACGAATACCTTATTAGCGAGCGGCCCGCAGAATTGGGTTTATATTTACGAGATACGGAATACGATTTTATAACGAGACCCAATTGCAACATTTTCTCTTTCCCTCTCTCGTTTCACCAACTGAGGCATCCTGCAGCAGCAACATCAGCATAAGCAATCCTCCCGCATTGTCCATTTATCCACTCATCTCGGCTGTGCCGTTTGACACGCGGCCCACCTGTCATATCACGATATTTCAATCTATGATTCTTCCTTTTCTTCAACAGACCGCGGACTAGATCCAGATAGGAAATCGATTCAAAGCGATACGCGAGGACCATTAAAATGACAAGACAAATATCCATCCAATAAGAATCTGCTCGCATGAAGGAATCGGCTCCGTTTACCATGAAACAAAGCTCATGTCGGGAGTTCGGGTCAAAAATCACGCCGATTATCAAAAGTCGATGCTGTCAGCCCAGGATGCCAGCCCTTGTAGCGTCGTGTTCTACACTTGGCAGACATTTTGACCTCGGTGCCCGATCAAAGTGATTTTAAGGGTCCCGGAAAAGGGATGCCTCTTCCGACTTCGCTTGACGATGTTGACAATGCTAGTACTCGAACATGATATATAAACTTTACAGTCTCAGGATGATTATCTTGGCTAAGTCCCAAGGCATATTGATATCATCTTCCTGCGTTGCGTTGTTTCCATCCAGAAAAAGATAAATACCCGATGCCAACTCTTGCGGCGACGAGAAAGATACTTCCTGCAATCAAACAAAGGGACTTAAAACGTACCTAAGCGCTGTTCTTGACAGGTAGGCTGGGTGATGAGGTCCTCCACATTCCACTCTGGCCCTGTGTCCAAATATTGAACACGAGGAGAAAGTTGCCAAGTTACTTTGTGTCACAAAAAGATCACAAGAAGCTGCACAGCCTCATTTTCGTAATGCTACTCTGTATCAACCCTCAGCAAGAACCGAAAACCTATCATGTTCTCCGTCTCCGTCTCCGTTTCTACGGCGCCGGTCCTCAAAATCGTACCGACGGGATGCCGGTTGCCGCTGTACGAGCCCGGGAGGCCAAACATGACCCGGCACTGATTGCAACGATCCTTCATTATATAGACCAACACGCGTCTTTGACACTGCCCTGTTGCAGAAAATGACAGTAATGGATATTTGCTTTGTTCTTTCCTCTAACGTCTATTCCACCAAAAACCCTCCGCCCATATCGTCATCATCTGCCATGTCAAACTCCTCAGTAACATCACTCGGCGCATCCTCAATCTCTTGATCCAGCTGTGCCTCTTTAGCCGCTTTATCATCCGCTGCCTTTCTTTCATCTGCATCCACACCGCTCCAAATCTGTTCTCTAATACGTAACGCCATCATAAACTTCCTCCAAGCCTTGAGTGCTCGGTGTCTTCTTCGCTCATCCTCTACTTCTTGCTCCAGATCACCCAGACTATCGATTATGGCTCGCACAGCTTCTTCGTGCTCTTTTGCGACCACTATGCCGGTTAGCACAGCTGTGCCATGTCTTCCTTTGAATGAAAAGCCGGTAAGAGCGGGTGCATAGTCGACTCCAGCCATAAATGCTGCTCGTGCTGCATGCTCGTGGATAATATGTGCGCCTCCCGCAGGAACCATACTTGGTACATAAACGTCGATGTTTCCAAACTTATTCTTCGGTACCACGCCATTCCACACTGGGGGCGGCTCGTAGAGCTCTGTCTGATCCTCGGTGTAGATAGGTGTCCCAGCATCTCCTTGGGCATCCTCATCTTGGTCATCATCCAGAGGGTTTTTGGGCTTAGCCTTCTTCGGCAGCCACTTCGCAGGTATTTCCAACGGCTTCACCTCCCGACCCAGGCGATACCATTTATCTGCACTTCTCGCAATTCGAACATCTTTCCGCCGAAAAATCTTCTCGAGCGGTCCTCGACTACCTGCAGCAACTGTTCCGGAAGGTGTAGCTCCAGGAACAAGAACTTCGTGGCGTCGAAGATGTCGTTCAAGCGCAAAGACTGGGTGGTCTTTGAAGTCCTGTACGTTCCGTGGCATAGGTTCTCTCGCCTCGATTCCTACGAGTTCGTTATCCTCGATTTGGTCGAGATCTGTCCGTCGTCGTCGGCCGTAGAGTTTCATGACCCGTCTCCACCAAATATCACCGCCTTCACAGGCAGTATCGATTCTCGATCTTCGGGTCTTTGCTGTATAAGCCTTCGCATACCTCCTTGTCACGTCTTTTGCAGTGCCATCTTCATCAAATGCAACCACGTAGGAAAGAAAGTTCTCCTTATCAGTAATGGGTGGCTCCAAGGCCTTCGGCTTCCAAAAAGTATGAGTGACCACAGCATCTACCGGTTGCCACTTCTGATGTCCGACATCAAGAATCTCGACCCAGTACACAGGATATGAGGATTCTTTTATTCTTTTGCGAGTTTCGAAAGTTGGCTGAGGTTTTGGGGGAGATATCGTCGGTGTAAAGTTATATGATGTTGCGTTTGGATGACCCAGCCGTCGACGTGCTGAAGAATCGCCAGTTGGTGAACCATATCCAGCACTGGCCATTTCTTGGTACTTAGCCATCGTAGCTCGTACTTGTGCATTCTTTTCTTCTATTGTCGAGCGTTTTTTCGGTTTTTGCTTCGGTTTTGGCATCGACGGGGCTCCAGATGTACATGCAAGAGGTTGTAGCGAGCACACCAACCGTGCTTGTACACCAGCACTTCGCAGAAGGGCGCAATATAGCTGTGCTCCAACGTCTCTGGACCCTTGTAGCTTTTTTGCCGCTTCTCGAAAATCGTCACGATCTAAGCAGCTTTCCATATCATCTGGTGGTTCATACTGTGCATCTGTCAGCCGAGATCTTTCGACTGAGCACTAAACTTACATCTTTCAACTGCTCTGGGTCTTCCGCCCACAGAGCACGTCGTAGACCCCTTTCGGTAACTTCATACTTCGTCTTCCATACACTCTCTGCCTGCTTGAGACCAGTCTTCAGGCTCTCGGTCCTTCCAAATTGTGGAAGATGCGCGCCGGGAGTGAGGTAGTTGACTGTCTTGTCCGTTAAATGCGGTCGCAGGTGATCCTGTACTTTGCCATCGTTACACCAATGATTGCGACGTGCAGCGTGTGACAGCAGACATAGAAGATGTGTTTTGTGGACATCCATCCGTGTCTTGCGCTCCTCTCTACTAATTGGTTTGCGCCGCTCGGCAGCCTTCTTTACCTGGGCCGTAGATGATTGATGCGCTGTAAGATTGAGCTCCAACGACTTTGGTTCTTCGGGTTTGCCTAAATCTTGGAGAGGTGCTGTAAAGTCCACATCCTCGAACACGATGTCTTCGTCCTCATCATCATCATCGGATTCAAGCTCCATGGTCTGCATCGTTGGCTGTGGCAAGGCAACATCTTCAAACTCAATGTCCTCGTCTTCGTCGTCATCTTCTTCCTTGTCTGCGACTTGTGCCGGAGGTGCTTTACTTGGTTCTGCTTGCTGTGGCGCTGCTTCTGATGGGTTTCCTGGCTCTGGTCTTGCCCTGCTTGGCCCAGCACGACGTCGTTTTAAAGGTCGCTCTGGCGATGACCGATCCCGTGAATTCACGCCAGCTTCCGCGAGCATATCTTGGTAGATCTCTCCTCCAGTCGGCACCGTAGCTGCAGCTCCCCTCCGAGCGCTTGCCCTTGTCGCAGGGCGTTTGCGACCTACCATTTTAGTGTCATAATGTGAATTGACTTAAAAGAACTGGTTTTTGAGTGAGCGCGCAACTTGTCGCAAACTTGGTGTGAGTGATTGCCCGGTTGCGTCATACGGGTGGCACTACAAATCGCGAGATCACGTGCGTGTCATGACCTGCGTAGCATCTCTAACAATGTACCAGTTTGGTTTCTGGTCGGCTTGACTAACATTCGAATAATCCAGTTCTATTTCCGTATAACATATCAGTACCGGTTTCCATATTCTGTATCAGGCTGCAGACTGTCTAGGCCTAGCATGGATACTTCCACCTCGAGACATCAGTGCTTGAGCCTACCCTGAAACCTTCAAACGATGAGGCTCAAGATCAGTAATTCCAAGTCCTTCAAAAGGAAACGGCTCAATTCAAAACAGTTTTGATTTACTAAGACCTCCGATCAGCAGATTACCAAGCTTTGTACTAGAGGACTGATGAAACTTGTTAACTAGAGAGGTATTGTTGAAGTCTCGGATGATCAGTAATCGGCCTATGCGCCCTAGCTTCCACAGCGGCCCCCACAATTAGTGTGCTTATACATCATGAAGCGTTCCTGGGATACTCATCCTTTTCCGCCAATAACTTTTCACACGCGCTCATTCAAGGTCGAAGTACCAGTTTGGACACGAAAGATGTTTGTGGCCATTCAACTTTCAATCGGCATTCTTATGGCCGGGTCCGAACGTCGTGTAATATTGTTGCATTCTCACGAAGCTAGGAGTATTGATATTTGTCAGTATGAATTGGAAGGACATAAAAAGGGGCAGTATGGCCTTTCAGGAAACTTTTATCACCATAAAAGATAACTTCAACACTATTCAACTATTCATTCATATTCATTCTCGATTCATCATGTCCAGCAAACCAATTGTCCTAGTGACTGGTGCAAATGGCTACATTGCCGGGCCTGTTATCGAAGCTTTTCTGAAGGCGGGCTATGCCGTCCGTGGAACTGTTCGCTCCAAGTCTTCAGCAGATCCTCTCATTAGGGCCCTGTCTTCATATGAAAAAGATCTTGAAATTGTCGAAGTCCCAGACATTGTCGCGGCAGGAGCCTTCGATATTGCCGTCAAGGGTAAGTGTCTTCCGTATCTGTGATAACTTAGATCTCACGATATTAGGTGTTCATGCTATCGCACACCTTGCTGCTGGGGTGAGCCTCAGCTTTACGGACCCGGACCCCATCCTTGAAGTCGCTATTCAAGGAACACTGGGTGTTCTCGAGTCTGCCATCACCGAGCCGTCTGTTAAATCGGTTGTGCTTATGTCCTCTATTGCCTCCATTGTTAACGGCAGTAAAGAAGCACCTGCTAGATTCACAGAGGCAGATTGGAATGACGAAGCTTTGGCAGCTGTTAAGAAGCTCGGAAAAGAATCACCCAGCCCTTTGATCTATGCTGCGAGCAAGGTGGCAAGTGAGAGAGCCTTTTGGAAGTTCCGCGATGAAAGAAATCCCTCTTTCACAATGACTGCTCTCAACCCAGTGTAAGATATCCCTGGAGACACTGCCAATTCATTAAGCAAGTCTAACGATATCGTCCAAGTTTTGTTATGGGACCGCAACCAGGCCTTGAGTCGATCTCAAAGATTGGTGGAACAACTGCCTTTATCTGGCAGATACTTTCGGGTCAAGAGATCCCCAAGCCATTGACACCAAATCCTGGCTATGTTGATGTTCGTGATATTGCACGAGTTGCTGTCTTCAGCGTCGATCACCCCGACAAGGCAAACCGGGAGCGCTTCCTGTTGGCTTCAGGACTTGTACCTCCCCAGGCTGCTGCAGACGTTCTTCGTAAAGCATATCCTGAGCGACAAGACATCATCAAGGCTGGGAATCCCGGGGAGGGATACTTTCCCGGCTACGAGTTTCCCGAGGAAAGAATTCTTGATGCTTCGAAGGCGGTCAAAGTAACTGGACAAGACTTTTATCCCGTCGAGCAGACAATCATTGATACAGCCAAGTCTCTTGAGAAGTTTTTGTAGGATTGATACATGCCAAAAAATAGTTAATAGAGATGATAAGAGTTATTATTCTGCGACTAAACCCCACCCCCTGAGCTACACATCAGGCAAGACTACAGTAAAAAGAAGCCTGCACTTCACAACGTCTACATTAAAAATATCTAGAAAAAGAAAAAGATAAACCTGCGTACCGCAGGTGGCTGGATCTCTCCCGCCGGGAATTGAACCCGGGTCTCAAGCGTGACAAGCTTGCATACTGACCACTATACTACGGAAGAATTCCGGGCGTTGTCGCCCAATGTAGAGAGGGGGGTTGTGATCAGAAGCAAATAATGGCAGTATATATAGTCTAAGCGTAGAAATATGCCTGCCTTAGAATTTAGAAGCGGTTTTATTCCGCGTCTTTGTAAGAGTTGCATAAATCATCCTTTGGAGCACTAAGTAAAGACACCATTGGCCTTCGAGATAAGAAGTTTCCCTAGTCTGCATTACTGGAGTATGATCTGGTATAAAAACAACTTCAATGTAAGGAATATCGTCAAACAAGCGATGCAGACTTCCTAGCTGGGCCCAGATGATAATGCATCTCTCTCTGTAGTTCGTGGCGGCAACTCAGGGATGGTCTGCCTTGAACTCAATCAACAATTATTATAAGGTGGTAATCTGCTTAGAATACCGATGATCTTGGTGATTTTAAAAGCTGACATGGTCTAGCTTGAGATGCCACGATAACAGGGTGAAGATAATGAGATCCAATGCTAGTTGGCACTAATAAGACTTCTAATAGGCGCAATCTAGGGTCCTACGCGACGGCTTCGCAAGGGTTCGCAGTAGTAATCGAGCTATGAAGCCAGTGTTTAAGCTAATTCCCCTGGCATATGCTTTCCGGTTCTCTCTTTGACCCAGGGGCCCTCGTAACAAGCTGCTGATGTTTGATGTCTGATTATCTGATCTCCCTATGCCGCTGTTTACATACTACCTACTACGTGCATTACCTCTCAAAGGCTTTTTAAGGTTGCATTTATAGAAAATTGTTCCTGGTTTTCAGATCAGCCACATCCGAAGTGGTGTATATCTCGCCTCTTATAGATGGGACTTGGATGTACCCATCGGATCTGGGAATATCACACGTCAGACAGTTGCTCCATGATCGACCTCATTCCCCAGGTATCACCGGTCGATCCTCAGCGGGAGAGCGGCCGCGGTGGGGCCGATAGATTAGAGCAAAGTCCCCTTGCTTTTGTCGATCTTAGCAATGAGTTATTGTTTGTTTAGTATAAGAGGCTTGACTGTTCTAGGAACGAGTACTTGTTCTGCCACAATGGATCCATCGCTTAAGGCCCATTAAGCCATTGTACTTTAGTACTCGATTATAAAGCTTTCGTGGGTATCATATATGAGGGATTGTCGTTCATATTAACAGATATGGTAAGCTTAGTCTTCATGGCCGCGAGCTACAATAGATGATACGGAATCCCTTTCAACCCCCAATAAAGCAGCTCAACATTTAACAAGGATAATGCCGTGACTCGAGAACATGACTACCGTGGAAGCTAGTCAAGCCAGGAACAGACTTCCTCTGCAGAGCACGACGTCAGGAAGATTCCGGGTATTCACTTCGCACTCGAATGCCAAGAATGTGCATCAAAAATGAGGTCTCGCGAGTTGCTAGCCTGTTTCAGCCCTGTAGATTCATGGCCCCGGCTGTTGAAGCTAGACGCTTACGCTAGTTCCTGGTGATAGGTGTGGCTTGTCCTAAGTTGTGAAGAATCAGCAACCTTGTCTTCCGCTGTACCTTAACTGGGATCGGCCATCCCCTCAGTGTTTCCTGTGTTGATTTGTGATAAATAGCATCAACTTCGCCGATAGCAGTAAAGGCTATGTTCGCTAGATATTGTGATCCTCATGTTAAAAGTCCCATATAGCAGAAACTCCGACAGGTATCTCTTATGCAAGATGGTAAGCTCGTAGGCGTGTGTGCATGGCCTGGATAGATAGACCATCGACTGACACTGTTCACAATGAAAACAGATTCCCCGAATACTAATGAGCCTTCCAGAAAATTGGGGAAATGATCTTCGATGGCGTTGAGACCGTTGCAGACTTCAGTGGTGTTGAAAGTTGCTGAGCCGGGCGCCTGACTCGCATCTCGAATGCGTATTGGAAGGTTTCCCTTGCCAAACTAAGCAATTCGGTTCTTTCCATCGATAGGCCACTACCGAGCCCAATTTAGCAATGGATGACGACCAACACCACAAGAAACATTCTGGGCATGCTCGTATTGGTACGAAAACTAACGGGCTCTTGTGGCTGAAACTTAAACAACCCCCATCTTAACGGCGTCTTCCTTTGAATCTTTACTAACAGGTTCATCATCCACGTCTTAATTTCCCTTAACAGACATATACCGCCTGTTAGTTGCGGCCTTGTGGACTGGGCAGTCCCTTGTCTCCCCAGGCATCTCCCGCTGACGGTTCAGAAAGATAGCTCCCCCGGCGGCCTACTGGCATAACTAGATCCTTACATGGATGCATTAGTTTGGGATCATGCTCGCTAGAATGACATGAATTGGCTTCGCAGTCTCTGACGCCAAACCCGGAGACGGAAAGGTTGATTGAGATACAACTTATATGGCCCCGTTCCCCGGTTTTCTGTCACTGCATTCCATAACGAAATCACCAGACGTGAGGGGACGCAGCTTAGCGCCTTGTTCACCACTACCGGTCTTCCAATACCGCTGTCTGTCGTTCTCTCAGAGGAGCTTGTGTCCAGCTTCTCGCCCATCCCGACGGATTTGGTACAGCCTTGGTTATCTGAAAGGTATTCATATATCTGGAGAACGGTGTTGAGCTGCCTCCAGGAACAGACACTTCATCTTGAAACCTTCCACTGAATACCGCTACCATCAAAGAAGACTCGCAAGTGTAACTACAGAGGACCATTATTTCGACACGAAGAAGTAAACGACTCATCGCAAAACTGTCATGGCGGCAGATGACTTGTCAGGGGCATTGCTCGCAGCATCGATAACGATAATTTCTCTTACTACGGTGTTTATCGGTACTCGTTTATGGATCAGATCCAGCCTGAAGACGATTGGAACAGATGACTGTAAGGCTTGAATGATCCAAAGTATTCAGCAAGAACGGTACTGACAGTTGATAGACTTAATTACAGCAGCATGGGTAATATTTCTCGGATGATGAGACAGGGGCAATAAACAATGTCTCACATATTCTATAACTCCGCTAACATGGCATCGGTAGGCATTTTTGACAGGACTCTGTATATGCACAATTCTCTGTAAGTTTCGTGCATGCCAACTAATATGACGAAGCAGACAGCTCACACGAAATAGCTGCGCAAGTGGGATTCGGAAAGCATATGAATGAAGTGTCGAATCAAGATCTTCAGAAATTCCTCAGAGCGAGTGGACATTTCACCCCAACCTACCTTAATTCATCTGCTGACCACTGTTCATAGTATACGACAGGATGCTCTGCGACCTTTAGCCTTGGTATCGGCTGCGCAAAATCGTCATTCGCCGTGCTATATCTTCGAATCAACCCTCAGCCTGTTCTTAGGATCCTTAACAAATACCTTATTGTCTTCTTAGCAATGCAGGCTATAGAAGAAACACTCATTGTTATCTTCCAATGCCGGCCTGTGATGGCAGCTTACATTGTACCTCGTCCAGCAGACGCCAAGTGTCTTGACCTTCGTGTTCTCTGGTGGTGTACGGTGAGTCGCAAAAAGCATGTGCGAGAGCTGCGGGTATTGATCGACTCTGAACAGTTTGTATTCAATATGTGTACCGACCTGTTCCTCTTTATCCAACCTATTCCTGCAATGTGGAGGTTACATCTTCCAGCGGCGAAGAGACTGGGCTTGATTGCCATGTTGTCCCTTGGTTTATTGTAAGTTGTCACTCATTTCTGTTACAGCTTGAACTTACCATGAAAGGGTTTGCGTCACGTCGATTATCCGCATCATATTTGTCACTCGAATTGGACCCGATGCTACTTGTAAGTCCTGTGCAACAACTCCTTCGCCGCTTCTAAGAGTGTCTAGATGAATTCGCTGAGCCCATGATATGGTCGCAAGTTGAACTGGCCTCTCTTATCGTCTGCTCCACAATCCCATGTCTTCGCCAAGTTATTCAAAAAATCCCCTGGCTCAACCACGCCTTGGGACTCTCGAGTGGCCGGAGAAGTTCGAATAACTACTATGGATGGAGCGGCTCCAAGAAGATAGGAGGATCTATCCCGCTTAAAAGCTACAACCAGAATCATAAGGAGGGCCACCTACAGAGCAAGTCAAAAGGCAACAACGCATATGGATTGACGAGCCACGCTGTTGGCGGTGCACATACCAAGAATGATAGTAAGGAGGAGATTTTCCCACACAAAACCGACGGCAATGGTGCTATTTTGGTCACTCATGAGATGACTCGGGATGTCGAATCACATACATCCTCAGCAGCACCTTCGATAGAACATGTTAATGACTATGAGATCAGAGATAATAAGGGGACATGAAAAGGGGAACCGGGCTATCGCTGGGTCATTATAAGGTTAATGTTGGTAGGTTGTAGTACCAAAATCCCGATAGCGCGTATTGTAAAGACAAATGCCAAAAATATATGTAGCCGGGAATTGGTGATTTCAATATAGAGAAATCATAGGCCAGGCGATTTATTAGAAATCCTTTTGTAAACGATCTCTACAGAAGCTGCTTGGTTTATACCAGCACTGTCACATGCACTGTACGCGGACTGTGTCATCACTTTCCCGCGGGGAAGCTAACTCCTCTTATCAACACCAGCTTCACCACACTCCGCGGAAAGTATTCTCCATCAACTTACAGCAAGATATCTTGCATTTCGGCTACGAAATACCAAAATGGAGCAGGTAGCTTCTAATCAACGACCGTACAGGTCCCATCTTCGACCGGCCTGTATTCCATGCCGAAAACGCAAGTCCCGCTGCCAGTCCGAGGCATCTTCCAGCTGCTGTCTCATGTGCCGGGCACATCGCACGGATTGCATCTTTCCCACGGAATCTCGCTCAAGTTCTCGAACCCCTCGGCGTCGGAGACAAGCAAGGCTGTTGACAACTAGAAGTCCCCGTCAAATCAGCCTGGCACCGGGACCCCCGGCAGGATCCATCTCAGACAACTCTACTGTCGAGCAGACAGTGTCTGTTATAGAACCAGCCTTGACTTCAGCCCTTAACAGGTCGTCGAGAAACACCACGTCCCATGAGCACCGAGTGTCCAACGTCTCTCCCGCGGTGCCAAGAAGCACAGAATGGCCCCAACAAAACGCTCAATCGGAGGAGTCACCTTTGGCGTTGGGCTCAAACGACGAACAACCGCACAATCTTCACATAGTTGGGCCTGCGGTCACTTCGGACAACCAGGTTTTGTCGGACTACTTATCTTCCATGCCTAGTGCCTCAAGGGGTTCACGGTTTATCAGACCAGCCATAGGCAATAGATCTCGACCTGTGCTATTTACTACTGTACAGAAACGACCAGTTGGGTTGGATTCGAACCTCAGTTTCGCAGAGGAAAGATTGCAGCTTATAGAGAAGATATTAGAGCCTTTCACCGGTGATCTTCTCGACGTGTAAGACTTTGACATATTCGAGTTACAATCACTAACATTGCTCAGCTATTTTGATAAGGTCAATTCTTCCTTTCCTCTTCTTGATGAAGCACATTTTCGTAAGCAATATAGAGAGAACAAATCCGGAATATCGCCAGCGCTTCTCAGTGGCTTATACGCCCACTCGATAACCTTCTGGAATAGCTCTCCTATTCTTTCTCGCCATCGATGTCCTGATGGACGCTTCATCTGGAATCTTGCGACTGAGGCAGCTTATTCCCAGATACATAGATCTCCAGGAATATCCACCATAGAAGCCTTGGTTCTGAATATAGGCGGTCGTGAAGTGACTGCTTTGATTGGAAATGGCGTTTTATTGGCGTCTTCAGTTGCTATGGCACATTCCCTGGGTTTGAACCACAGTCCAATACCCTGGGAAATACCACAGTCTGAAAAGAATTTAAGAATGAAGATCTGGTGGGCTCTGTTGATTCACGATAAATGGTACGTTGATAACACGCACAAAACCCCCCTTCTAGCCCTAACGTGTAGACAGGTTGAGTCTTTCACATGGAACCCCACCACTCATCTCTCCGACTCTAAATGATGTGCCCCAACCTCTCGTAGAGAATCTTTGTGAAGAAGGGTCTTCTTCGGACCGAGCTCTCAATGCTTCAGTGTACATTGCTCTAGTAAGCCTGACCGAGGTTCTAGACTTACACTTAAGGCACGTCCATCAATTCAGCCTTTCAGATGAATCCACAGATACGACACATTTGGAATTGGCTCTGAATAATTGGATAGAAACTCTGAGCGACGAAATCCGCCGGATTGTCATTCGTGGAAATAACCTGAGAATTCCTGGTGCTGCTAACCTTCGCTTGTCATATCTGACAGTCAGACTACTATTGCAGAGAATCGAACTTGAAGCTGAAAAGCGTGATCGCGACACAGGGGATAGTCGCCTGCTGAATCGTTATATGCAAGCTCGGAGAACTGCAGAGGATATTCTCATCTTGACGCAAGAGTTACAGCCCGAACATTTGGCTGATTGCTGGTTACCAAGCAGCGCTTTTGCATTTTCGACAACTGTTAGCTTCCTTCTCCGATGTGCACTTGAGACAGAAAACTCAACATCGGGGTTAGTTCAAAGCAGCTCATTGAGGATCGCCTCGGATTTATTGTCGGCTCTTCGTGAACATAAAGAGAAGCATGACTGGGATCTGGGTGATATTTGTTTGGCCCAACATGCAGACGTTGTCGAGAAGCTACGGGCCATGACGCCGCCTGAAGACCCAAGTTCTGAAGAGGCTTTGGACTTTTCTAGCTTTGCTATGGCGGAATCTTCTTACCTCGATCAGCTTTTCCCAAGTCTATGGGACCCTCTGCAGAATGTGTGGTAATAAACAGCAATTCTTTTCCGCGGGAAACTTGTCGGATGTTCACATCGGCTCAGCCGTATAAGCAACTCTGTGCTTGTTACTTGCGGCTACGCATTAAACACATGCATGCTATCCCTCGCGTCTTTTTGTGAAGAACATTGTGCCTACAGTTGTGCATCGGCGCTGCCATGTGATTGTATATGCTTCAATCAGGATAGAGCCTGGGGTCATGGTTCAAATATTTGACCCAATACTTCCGATTTGGTTCACAAGAGACTTACGAAGTAATATTGAACGACTTCAAACATTGCCGTGGCTAATCTTGCTATAAGTACATATGAAGAGAGACAACGTGGCGCCCTTGAACAATACAACCCCTGAATATGTAATAGAACCAGATGAAACCCGACACACCAGTGACTGATCCCGCCAATATTTATATAATAGTAGTAAACACACTCTATAAATGACAACTCCCGAGTTTCTATCAAAATCTCTTCCCCAATCACGCCCCATTTCGGCCTCGGCCATCATTCTCATCAAAGGAAACACATACTGGTTGTGGCTCATCTCTAACTTAGAAGCATTGCTGATAAGGCCATTCAAGGTTCTGCCTCAGTTACGCAGTAATGCTGAACCTCGATTCGCTCCGTTTTAGTTATTTTGTCGAATTTATTTCAAGAGACCTATACCCACTTAGAGCTGACGGTGGTCAGCAAGACAAAGATAGGAGCTTGGAGTTGACAAATAGTGCCTTGGTGATGGTCACATCATATCTCGCATCGACACTCAAAGAATACATCAAAAAGCGGGAGATGTAACTGAAAGCTACCTCAGGTATCTATTTATGGTTTCAATGAGAGGCGAGGATAGCAGCTTGATGAGTGTGTCTATAGTAAGTCAAACGACAACAAGGGTTCATGAAAGAGCAGCGACCTCTTTTTAGTACAGTGCCTTCGCCATAGCTCCTTCTAGAAGTGCATGAAATGTCGATACGATACACTGGCAGATAGGTTTATGCATCCTGAGACGGATGATCGAATCTTCACGTCGAAACTCCACGACTCACTTGGACCTCGCACATCCACGGGGCCTGCCTGTAAAACAGCTAGAAAGGAGCCACAGTTGTTTCAAAGCTTGTATCTAACCATATATTAGACCATCTCTTCAGGGCTTGTGTTCCCCTTGAAACTCTTGCGATCAGGATGCACAAACTTTGCCAACGAACAATCCCAGCTCCAATCCTCTTCGTATATGCTCGCCTCACCTCTAGCAACTCTTACTGCGAAAGAGTCGTCATCATAGTCCGGAAAAGCATCATAATATGTAAGCTCGTAAATCTTCCTGTTCGCAACCTCGATCGGGACACCCTTGCAGA
Organism: Fusarium redolens; assembly: GCF_020744475.1. NCBI lineage: Eukaryota > Fungi > Ascomycota > Sordariomycetes > Hypocreales > Nectriaceae > Fusarium > Fusarium redolens. The sequence continues at coordinate 772,200 of NW_025763666.1, read as the reverse complement.
GTAGCATTTCGCGGCAGTCTTCGCAATGCACGTAGATGGGTAATTTTGTTTCGGCGCAACAAAAGCGTACACAGCGTTGCTCCTGAATTAATCGAGCGCGCATGGTATCCTCGAGAGCGGCGCGACCAGGTAGAAATCCTCTTCGATTTAGGTGGTATACACACCAGTCCCGTTCTACGCCTCCAAGAAAGACTTCGATTTCGTCCTTGCCCATCTGGGATTCACAGGCTTCGCATACCTTATTCTCGCCATGTTTGGGATAAAACTTGCAGTGAGGACACTGGCGTTTAGGCTGGTCCCCAAAAATGTTAGGGGAGTCCATGATGACGGTTGCTTCGTGATCCATGAGTATAACACTACGGTAAGGAGAATTCGAGTTCGAAAAGTGACTTTAGTATCAGCTTTACAATATTCCAGTTTTGGTAATAAAGTGACAACGTGAAAAGTAAATGGCATTAACTAGAAAATCTGGGTATATATAGTCGTAAATCATATCTTCCGCTGCAAGTGAACAAACACATTACTCCTTGAAACCATGCGAGATAATGAACAGCCTCCTCTCCTCTTTGTCCTGCTAGTAACAAAATGCGCAGGCGTTGTGTTGATGTTGGTGAACAAAGGAATAAATGCAATGATGGTGGTAATCGTGCGTGGTAGTGGTCAAGCGCCAATTTGGGGTTATCGTTCTTCTTCGTATCTCTTTTCTCGTCATCTTTCGGATCGTCATAACATCGTCTTTTCCGTATCGGCATGCGCAAAGTGGTAGGGAGCATATTTTGCGGAAGCGGTTGCTGAACGTATCGTTTTGAGTTGGTGGTTGACTTTGACTCGCTTAACAAGGGCCATAGTGATGACGCCCAAAACCATAAGAACTTCAATGACGAGGAGGCCGATGTAAACAATGTTGAGGATTTCTTGCTCACGCAAATAAGCAATGGTGGTCATGCTGCTGGGCAGCGGTGCGGAGCTGGGAACGAGAGGCATAGCAGGTTTCTGTTCTCTTTGTTAGCGCTGAGGTGTCAAAGAGACTGCAAGTAAGTCAATTACCTTGAATTTTCCCAACCTGCGAAAACAAAAAAAACTTTTAAACGATACTGATATACTACTCTCCTCCTCTGAGCGAAAACTGTCGATATTTGAAAGAGTGAAAAGGTGAGCACGAGAGCGGTGAAATCACCAACAGAGGGGAGGCCAACAAAACTGGGAATCTGGGTTCTTTTTAGTTTGTTTCCTTGGCGCGAAACAATTGCCTATAGTGTGCTCCTTTCAAGGTTAGAAGTTGATAGTGACTGGGCTAGGGTTGCAAAATTCAATCAATGCGGTCTGGGGGAGGCGAGAACCGCTTTGACCGCCTGGAAGCCCGTGAAGGAATCCGTTTAAATACGAGAGGGGCGCCCATGGAAAGCCCGTAATCAATACTTTAATGCAGTGAGATATACGAATATGACTGCAACGATGACTGCAACCTTGGCTGTTTAGTGAGCGCCACGGGAACGTCAAGTGTCCTCTATTGCTTTGAGACTCTAGTCTCTCCCCTTTGTCCAACTCGCTTGAGAAGATGGGAGCGAGTCTGTTTTTCGTCTGAGCAAGGATGATGAAGACCCTTGTCAATGGAGAAGATCGCCAAGTTGGCGTGTGACCCCCAACGCTTGTCTAACGAAGCGGGAGAGTGGGTTGAAGGAGCAACTTTGCCATATGAGGAAGCGTTTAAAAGAGAGTGGCGAGGCATCACGACAAGTGTTGTCGCGTGATAATGAGGTTGTTGATATATCTGATGCCAGACAATGCTGGCCATAGTGGAATAGATATCATGGCATGATAATAGCATGAGCCTTTCTCCTGTGAACGAACCATTAGTTCGAGGTTAATGAACGAGGATTGTTGCAAATTGATGAGGACGGAAATTGAAGTCGCATTGGAAAAATCCATCAGCGCTTGATGGACAGGGGTCGATGCGATGCAATGGAGACGGATGAGCTGGCGTTAAAATTTAGCAAAGGCGGTGTTGAAGAGCAGATGATTTGGCAATGGCAATTGAATTCAATGGTGTAAGTTGACTTTAATTGAGTATGATGAGTCGATAAACATGTATGTTCATAACTGATCACACGTTCGTTGTCTTGAGCATTTTGATACGCCAAGTGGTTATTAAATTAGAAACTCACGGTACCTAACCCACCAAACGGGAACTACTGTACAGAGAGAGTATTAGCGCCCATAATAATAATGCTAAACCCAACACATAAAGCGTCTCCGAATGACACAGTTACAGTACCAAAAGCAGGAACAGAGGTAAACGCCTCAAAATGAAGGCAGTAATATCAATATTTCCATTACGCGTATCAAGACGCGTAGACAGTAAATCTCGTGGTGTTGTTTGTATGGCTTATGAGCATAATGTTGAGAGGATAACGGATAAGCCTCGATGATCATATGCAAAGACGATCAAAAAAGAAAAAGGGTCCTTCACATGTGAAAGAAAAAATCATTCTTCTGCAACTTGATTTGGTCCGAGATTGTCTCATCACCTCGCCACAAGAACGACGCAAGGGCAACCATGAGTGACAGCTTCTAGTTTGTTCTCCAAGAGATCAATCTCAACAATTCATGACGCTGCTAGAAGGTACTTGTTGCGCCACCAACCATGGGTGTGGGGTCATGTAGCTTTCATCAAGCATATCATGCCATCACACATGGCACCCATCGATGACGTCGCTCTCTGCCCCGCAGTGAGTTAAGCGTCTAAGCTCAAGGGAATGAGGGAGTCGCCTCCACACAAGCTCCTCCTCACACTGCCACTGCCTCGTTGCCTCGTCACGATCTATCACGGTGTCGTCATTCCTGCTTTTTATTTGCCTTGACTCTTTAAAAACACTTGCCTGCTCTTTGCTACCTCCAAACCTCAACACTACAATCTTGATACCCCTCATAAACCATACCAAAACACACAAACACAACAACACATTCATCATGTCTGCCAACTCTACTATCCACGTCAAGAACATCGCTTCCTCCACTAGCGACAGCGAGATCAAGGACTTCTTCAGCTTCTGGTAAATTCTTCTCACTTTCAAATTCCGTGATTCACAGCTAACATCCTTCAGTGGAAAGATCGCTGATCTCAAGGTCACCCAAGAGGGCGAGACCAAGACTGCCGAAGTCATCTTCGAGAAGGAGACTGCCAAGAAGACTGCTCTTCTCCTCAACAACACCCAGCTCGGTCCCAACCATCTTGAGGTCACCAGCGCCGGCGCTGACGGCGAAGACGATGTCCACTCTGCCACTAAGAACGCTGACCGAGACTCCGATGAGATCACCCAAGAGGAGAAGCCCCGCGCCCGTATTCTGGCTGAGTATCTCGCCCACGGTTATGTCATAGGCGATGCCGCCATCCAGCGTGCTCTCGACCTCGATGCCGCTCACAATGTTTCCAACCGCTTCTTCTCTACCCTCCAGGGTCTCGACCAGAAGTACCACGCTACCGACCGAGCCAAGGCCACCGATGAGAGCTATGGTATCACCCAGCGCGCCAACAGCCTCTGGCTCGGCCTCAGCTCTTACTTTGAGAAGGCCTCCAACACACCCACCGGCAAGAAGATCGCTGAGTTCTACACTCAGGGCAGCCGACAAGTCCAGGAGGTTCACGCTGAGGCTCGTCGCCTTGCTGATCTCAAGAAGGAGGAGCATGGTGGAAGCGCCTACAAGGCTGCTGGTCTCGAGAAGGTCTTCGGCAAGGAGAAGACTTCTGGTACTGCCGCTCCTGAGGCCGGTCAAGGCAGCCTCGGAACATCAGTTCCTGCTGCCTCGGCCGACAACGTTCCCAATGTGAGCGCTCCTGAGGGTGGTGAGAAGCACTAAGCTATAAAAATTGGGGAAATATGAAGTAATGAGGAAGAAATGGGGTATTTCTTGAGGTCTGATGAGATAGTCATATGACGGCTTGTTCCAGTCTGTTAGTTAACGAATTGTTACGACTTTTACGCATGGCGCAATCAATAAATTCCAGATGAAATTTGCCTTTACTACTTTTAATCGTGAATAGTAATCTTGCATGTAGGAGGAAGGGCTACAGCTTGGGAATCATGATATGTGAAAAGTGACCTCTTGGTTTATTAAACGGCCATCAACGCCGGAAATTTATTTACACGTAAATTATAGACAATTTGCATTCACATACACATTATGCTTGAGTTGAGAACGAGTTTGCAAATGAAGCAAGACTGCTTCAGTCATTATTAAGGTGCTATTTTTGCTGTGTTGCCCAGTTCCATCTGGCCGAGATATCGATAGGTCTTACTCAACTGAACTATTTCAGGTCATGATTTATTAATTCTATCCATGCACCAATCCATCAAGTCATAATCATCGTGGGTTCGTTTGTTCTACTCATGTTAGCAATTGTTCGATCGAGGTCATTCTTTCGAATTACTGACTATTTCTTCTCGGTCTTGGAGAACTTCTCCTCTACAACATCGTCGGTGAGACCCTTAGGGTTCGATGAGAGGTTCTACATATAGTTAGTATCACGATCAGGTACTGAATCTGGCGGGGTCCTTACCTCAAGCTGGCCCTTGGGGTCCTTGCCATCGGTCTTGTTGATACCGTGACCAGAGGCAGGAGGATCCTGCTGCTGGCGACCGCTCTGATCCTCAGGAGCTGGTGATTGACGTCCCTCAGGCATGATTGCTGTGAATTTTGAGAGTGTGAAAAGTTTCGAGATTGAATTACTATTGAGAAGTTTGTTTGAATTTGGAATGGTCTCAGATGAGGAAGAGTGAGAGGTTAAGTACGAGAAGTGGAAAACAATGATTGCAAGTTGACGTCGAAGGTGGGATTCTATGCCGTCATAGGGGGATTACATCATGGGCAGGCAGGAGGGAGATCGAGATGATGTTTTTTTAATGGACTAACGACGCGAGCCAATGATTTACAAAAAGAGGGTCGAGATACGGGCCTTTTGTGGTTTTAATTCAGGAACAGTGAGAAGCTGCTGATAAGTTGTTCTCAGTAGGTGTGAAGCTGTCAGAGCTTGTTTGTGACTTGAAGCTCCCCCACTTGCTTGTATTGGAAGTTTCTGGAGTTTATCATGCTTACTGTGAGTTTGATTAATGGTGACAAACATTGATAAGAATCATTGAGCGGTTTGTAATCCCTCCCGAGGTCGGAAAAGCTTGAATTGTTCTATTCATTGCGTCTTCTAACTCGTCATCAGTAGGCTCACAGAGGTTCGTTAAATGCAGCTTGAAGCTTGTCAATGTCACAAGCCTTAATAAATGGGCGAACCAAAAACACTACCTGCCCAACTGGTCACTAAAGGCATTATGGGACTTATTAAATCTATCAAAGTGTTCTAGCAACCCAGCTCACTGCCACCATGAGTTTTACAGGATGCGATGGAGTCTGAAACGAAAGTGTTATTATCTTCTCCAGGGTAGGCAACATGCATATTATCAAACATCCTCTATACGTACCGCAGTTTTCAAGACCCCACCAGTCGGAATCTTTCAGGGACTCCCCTAGGGAGCATCCAGTGTTTTAGCGTCCACTTCACCGGTGCAAATGGGGCCCATGCTAGTGACCGGCCCGCTGGACCCCGCTCACCCCTCTGGTGACGGCGGTCATGAACAACGCGCCAAAGCTCACCTCAACTTCCAACTACGCGTCACTTTTACTTTTATACAAAGCTCAGAAAACGACTAACTTTCCATACCAAATACGAATCTCATGACCGGCATGCCGGATTTAAACTCAGTCCCTCCCTCTCCTCATACTCTAGCGGCCTCTCGTCGCCAGTCTTCGACCCAGATGGCTACTCCGCCAGCCCCAACTTCGCCATCTCTTAACATCCTCCCTTCCAACCAGAATACGGTGAACCCGTCGCATTCGCCTTCTCTCCCATCGCCTGTGTTGAATGCTTCCCAACCGCCTTCTCAGACTCCATCAAATGTTCTAGCTGAGCCTGGTGTTGGACCTGGACCTGGACCGATAAGACATCCTCGTCCCTTGACCGCCGCCGAGCTTCATCTGCAGCTTGAAAAGGAGCAAGAGGCTGTGGTGAGTACAAGATGTAGACCGTGATTTGGCACCCATATCTAATATCTTTAGGTCAACCGTTTGACCCGTGAGCTTTCTCTCCTTCGAGCTGCTCAGAACGCTTCCGTCGTTTCCAACACATCTTCTACCTCTGCCGCCAACTCAACTCACGATGTACCCGAACAGTCTCTCCTTTCAGGCTCGGGTTTCTCAATCCCCACAGCCCGACATCATCGAACATCCTCGACCACGTCTCAGAGCTTTGGAAACCAACAGTTGTCATCGTCCTACGAAGCACGAATCCATGTCCCTCGTCCCTCCCAGGCTACTCCTCTCTCACGGCAGGATAGTACCGCCTCTCGAAGGAGCCTAACAAATTCTCCCGGACCGCAACACAGCAGCCTAGATCCGTCCAACTATTTCCAGCACCAGAGAATCCCCCCACCTACGTCGATTCCACCGAGTTCAGTTGGTGCAACCCCTGGAAGTATGAGCGAGCAATTAAGTCCCGGGTTGATGCCTACAACCATGCGTTACGAGGAGACAGCATATTATAGAAACGAACTCGAGACTGCCAAGAAAGAGAATGACGCTCTTAAGCGAAAGATTAGAGAATTAGAGAGACAGGTCCGCCAGCGAAGAGCCAGTGATGCAAGCCGACCCAGAAGTGGAAGCGCAAGCACCAGTGCCAGCGTGAGCGTTACTCCTGCTGGAGGAGCAAGCATAGCAGGTCCTCGAGAGGGATTACCCATTAGACCAGGCGGTGAGCGGGAACGAGGCATGACGACACAGAGTATTGCTAGTGTAGCCAGTGTCGGTGTTGGTGTACCCGAGGAGGAGCTCAAGGTTGGAGAGAGTGCTGCTAGTGCTGGAGTTGCACAGGGCCAGTAATGGCCCGAAGCGATGCTCACGGGTTACTCCGTTTCTATCAACTTATATAAATGCAAGGCTAAACGGCCATGAAATCACGATTAGGAATTGGCGTTGGATGCGGTTAGAGTTATGATAATAGCGTAGTATGCTATTCGAATCAAAATGTGCCGCTTTTCTATCCTGAAACAATGAACAGCAGTTCAGCTCATTAATAAACTCTTTTGTTTACCAGCTCCATGTAATTGACGACTCCGAGGGACCCCAAGGGATCTCTCAAGATGAAGGCTACAATGCGTTCCGTCACAACAAGTTGTTCTCCAGGCTAGTGATCGCACTGCTTGCACTTCACGGCCATCCCATTGTCCTGAGGCCATTTTATTGAAGTCGATTCAGCCTTCTCCTCGACAGTTCCCCAATACTCAAACTCAGAGGGTTTCCAAGTGGCAAACGGATCGAGATGCTGGGGATCCTTGCTATTGATGTAGCTCAGTACCGCTCTCTCTGGAACAATTCGAGGTTCCTCGACGACTACTTGTTCCCCATCTGGATATGACTCATCCAGAAGCTCAACTCTCGGGTGGCTCTCATGCGCCGGAAAGATGGCGAACCGATGAAGATGAACATTAGGGCACGAGGCAGCAAACTTGATGATGCGAGCAACTTCCGGGTCGCTGCGGCAGTTGTGAAGCATTATGTGTCGTAGAGTTGCTGAATGCCGTTGGATGAAGGTCCTGAAAGGTTTGGCGGAAAATGTGAATTGGATAAAGGTGAGATTGAGGGTTTTGAGATTCTTCCATCTTCCGTGAAAGAGGTGCTCCAACTGCCAACCAGAGTGAATAAGAGGGCGACCGGCAGATCCCATCTGATCAGTTCGTCTCCATCTGACTGACAACTCTTGAAGGTTGACTGCTCCCTCGAGAAAATAAACAAGTCTATCACCGACTTGTTCATAGCAATTCCATTTACCGCCAGCGGTATCAGTCTGCAGATCAAATGTCGTGAGTCCTCGCAAGGCACTCCTCCACTCCCAGGGGATCTTGGGGTATATCCATTCGGTCTCTCTGCCAAACAGCGGAGCAGTACACGAGCTCAGCCTTGAGAGTTGCGGGCTGCTGTGTCTGCAGGTAAAAACATTCCCGGTGCATATTTTCGGAATCAACTTGATCATCTCTTCAGGGGGTCCCATGGTCGCCTTGATCTTGGACAAGAACCAACGCATGTAGTTCAGAGGGTCTTGACATCTGAGAGTTGTAATTCGAGACGAAGACCGGCATAGAGCAGGGAATATGGCACATACGAGCCCGTCAATATGCTCTTTTGTGGCAGTGTCACTGATAGGACCCAGCTCAGACGTAAAAGTGTGCAGGTTGGGCGGAGAATCGACACAAGCCAGGAACTTGCGTCGGTAATCTTTGGCGTACTCCTGATAATTATCGTCTGTAAAGACTCGTCCCCATCTATCGCCGTGCGTGTCACGACTTTGAGCAGTGGTAAAGACAAGTTCTTGTACGTAATAAGGATATGTCGATGAAACCGCCTGCAGTCTCTCAATATCCCTTTTAGCAAATGTAACGTAGATGGTTCTGAACAGGCGAGACAGGATTACTCCATCAAGATGACGCCAGCAGAGACGAATAGAAGCAAGAGAATGTGGAGGAAGTTGTTCGATAATTATGTTTATCAGTTCTGGCGGGAGATTCTCGAACCGCGCAAGCTGAAGCGTGGGATATGAAGGCTCGGCCATGTTGGTCTAAAAAAAGATGTTGATAAGTTTGAGCCAGTATCCCATTAACGAAGATTGGAAGTTCGGCCCAAGGAATTAAAGAGAACGAGATGTCAGGTGAGTATGAATGGGGGAGCAGTTTGTTTGCTTCGAGATTGACTAAACAGTGGCGTCCCTGCATTTACCACTCGCAGCAGAGTTGTCGGTCAAGTACAGATGATTTACTTGGAATATTCATGCAGACGCAGATTCCAGCTCAAATTCAGAAGACTTATGCATGATGCCGATATAAACACCTGCATGCACCCGAAATGAAGGAGAATGATATTTGCGTTCCTATCCTCTCTCAGTGCCAAGCAGTGCTTTATTAAAAAGCATAGAGGTTTTTTACCAACAGGCTTGAGGAAGAAACTGAAATAAAACAACATTGTTCTGGAAGAACTCACGGCCCTGGTGGGAGAATCTGCTGATTTCAGTTGCTTGCAGTCTGAGACTGAAACTCCAGGGTTGCTGGGGTAAATGGAGATGGCGTCGGATAGCAACAGGAAAAGCAATGAGGTCAGAGACAACTCAACACTAGGAACATTTCACACCTGTAAGCTTGTTAACTGGGGGGGAATTTCGAGATGAAAACGGCTGCCTGCTTTTGAGGATATTGGATATTGTTATATATTGTGCTTGTTTTCACTTGGCAACGGGAAGTTGCATGGAGTTGATTCAAGTATACAGGGCTTACAGGGATGGATGTCAGTTGCGTATCCGAACAGTATGGTGTTTGGAGTTTTGATGAAAAATATACTGTTCCCAACATGCCCCAAACTCAACGTTTAGCTAAGGAACCAGTTTAATGTTTTTAGACTTATGATGGAACCAGAGCGAACGATTACTACCGAGAGTATGCTGCCAACCTCTACCATTTTGGGAAAATAAAGCAGGGAACTAGTCGTGAAATTTGAGGCTTGAGGACTGAGGACCGGATGTTTATGTAAGTTTAAGGAGCGCGAGTCTCAGAGCAGGGGTTCCTCGAAGTTATTATATGACCGGATGCAAGTCATCGACAGGGGTGTTTATGTAGGGCATCATATAACAGATCCATTATGGAAACGTATTTCAGCAATGGCTAAGTAAAAAAGTATATATCATGAGGAACTCAAGTTTGTCCAAGCATGACACAGTCACTCTCACCTTGCTAATGCTTGGGCAACTACCTTAGTTTATTGAGAGTGTAGTTAAGCAATAAGCTAGCAAGCGACACCAATCAGGACTCAATGTTTTGTGTAGCAACTTGGTACAGGCACTCAACCCCAATCATGTTCCAAACGAACAAGCTTGACTCATTCGTGGCGAAAACTCCAATTCCTCAACTCAAATGATTGAGCATATGTGGACAAAAGCTGGTTTGTGCTGACGTCCAAGTACTCCCAGACCAGTCGTAGCAAGCACAGAATAATGAATGTGGCATAGTTTGCTGACGTCTAAACAGACATCTGGACGTCTTCATCCTTCTTGACACTCTGTTGAGCATCCTGTTCGGAAACTTTGTCGTCAATCTTGTCAGCATCTTTGTCGACGATGATGATGCTTTCATCAAGCTCTTTAGAACCGTCAACAGGTACTTTGGCAACATCCACAGACTGGCTCAACACTATGAAACCCTTCTTATCAAACGATATCGAGAACCCAGCCTCCCTCAGACACTCCTTCATCTCCCTCTCAATTCCAGTCTTGTGCGGAAGCTTCTTCGCCATAGAAAGGACCTTCTCATACTGAACTTGGTGCTCCAAGCTTGGAATAATCTTGTACGCAGCGCGAAGAGCAACGAGGGAAATACGATTGGCAGCAACTTTGCGACCCAGGGCGGAAACCAGCTTAGCAACTTGGAAATTGCGACGGGAAAGCTTTGCCTCAGTAGCGCAAATTTGTTTCTGGGTTGACTCATGTTTTGCTTGTAGGTCTTTGAGCTGCTTACGCAGCTCGCTCAGATCGTCCCTATAAATACCCGCCTCGACCTTCACCTTGTCGAGGAGGACATGCAGACCCAAAATTTTAGAGTCTTTCTGTTCGAGCTTGGCTTCGTAGAGAAGGCGAAGGTCTCGGAGCATCTGAGCCTCGTTGGCGTGGAAGTCGTTCTGGGCTCGGAGATTTTCGATCTCGGTCTTTTGTGCCGCGTCGCTTTTTCGAAGGCTGCCGAGTTCGGCGATCATTTCTGTAATTTGATGGGCGATAATAGCCTCTGCCATCTTGATGTTCCTGGCGACTGCCAAAGCTTGCTTGTATCACGAGTCCTGACTGAGGTTAGTACCTGACGAGGGTGGAAATTGATGAAAAGTGAAGAAAACTGACCGACGGTTGCAATTTAGGCACATGTGCATGAATGGAAAATGCTGGAGGGTAAGCAAAATTAAGTACCTTGGAGATGGAAAAGGATACTATGATCATGAGGTGAACCACAGTGGCACTGCAGTGTCAATAGCAGTGGCCCCATATGACAAACCAACAACTCACATATTGTTGATCACTGGCGGACAATTACAATAGCCCTCATACAATAAGTAAATCAGCTGTTATCTTTGCGCATTGATCTGACCGTCATTAAGAGAAGTTGACCAACAACACTCCTGAGTATTGAGGCATAGCAAACGCATCTTGACCAACTGTCACTCTTTCACTCACAAGACCACCCCGACATTTCTCAATACTTTTAACCATAATTAAGAAGCAAGATAGGGGCGTTCAGGCCCCATAGACCGGATGTTCTCTTGAAAGGCCGCCGCTCCGAGAATCCCCCAGGCGGACAACCCATTTTTGAACGGATAAATCCTGGTTGCAGACGAGTATCGAAAAGTCTCACATATATTTACAAAACACGAAATGTGTATAGTTCCCTTAATCCATTCAAGTTTCACTTTGTTGAGCGATGCTCTTAATATTAATTCTGAACTCAATCAGTTCAAGCCTATCAATAAACCAGAGAATGCCACTATGTACTGGCAAGTCTCATCAAGGAGCCGTCCAATCACTGTACCTTATATATAAGCAGTAGCGGTTCCTCGAGGAGAGAAGAGAAGAGTACTGCATATCTCTTTCCCCAATCAACTCATTCAAAGGGCATGCAATTTGCCACTACACTACTAAACAACCTGCCATCACTTCCTCAGATTTCAAGCAAAATTATAGCCAAAGAGACACTCAGTTGCCCAGAGACTAAAATATCTGAAGACCACTGTAATGGGAAGCGTCTTGTTTGTCGCACGGAAGACACATACCAGCCCTTCGAATATCCTGCGAGGGACGACGCATAGTAAGAAACCACGAAGGGGGCGGCCCTTGTATAGAAATGTCACAGTAAGGCCAGTCGAATCCTCTTCATCAGAATACAGTCATAGTTCTTTTGAAAAATCCTTGCGAGTTTTGAGGTTCTGAAAAAGCGAACCAGAAAGGAAAAACCATCAAGTGATGATGACCCTCATGAGCAATATTACTATATATCCGAACTCTCATTCCGAATTCGACGCACAATAGCCCTCAACAAAACACCCGCCAGGGTAATCATAGGCGCCTTTATCTAAACGGAAAAGGACTTTTCCAAACAACAACCCGGTGTTAAAGAAACTCTAGTCGGGAGTCTAAAACTAGGACTGCGGTTAAGAAGACAATAGATGGAAAATCAAGCACCCCGGACACTCGGCCAGCCGTACCCGCCAATTTTGATGCCGATGGAAATTCACCGGTGACTATAAGCCTTCTGGGTGACTGGGATGAACCTAATCAAGAATACTTATAATATCTTCAATATACCACTCTGATCTCTCTACCACCAGAGATTGTTGGTAAAGTCGGCAATCACCCAAGGGATTCTTCGCCTTGAGGAAGAAACAAAGAGTTGTGGCATAGGTACCATTCCTCGATTACAGACAGAAGTACCTACTGAATGCAAATTGTCTTTTGCGCCCAAATCAACACGGATGCCATTGTTGATCCCACCATGTGGCCCACGCCTTTGACAACTTCTTATACACGCACAAGTACCAGAACAAGTGGTTTTTATAACCAGGACCTGTGCAAGCCCTTGCATGCAAGCAGCTGCTCAGGATGTCTGGGAGCAAATCACAAGTGAGAATCGAATGTCTATGGCAATTGATTTGGTTTGCGATTACTACAGTGGCAGTGGGTGTAAATGAGATTGACTTCGGCAGTGGCAGACACAATCGAGACAATAGCCTATCCCGATATCGCCATATCGTAGACTCATCTCAAATTCTTTCCTTATCAACATTCTGTCATCTCGTTCGGCCAAGAGGAGCACCAACAACGATTTAATTTTCACCAATATCATGTTCGCGACGGACCTCGGGAATGATGACCCGGGAGTCGTCGCGAAATCAATTCGGGTCTTGAACGGCAGAGATGAAGGCCAGTTGTTCAACACAACGACTTCCTGGACGGCGGCAGCTATCGCGGTGGTGAGGATTCAACATTCCTCAGCAACGAGGCCATTTACAAATGGGGCGATAGTCGCCGACCACGTCCAGTTGATAGCGGACTCGGTCCGTGTCAGTCTGCAATTACTCGGCGGTGAAACTCTTCATATAGACCATAAAGGGTTTGATACAAGAGCCCAAAGAGATCAGCGGTCAATGGCAATAACTATACGGGAGAGATGAAACACAAGTGGACAACGGCCCTGTTTTCCAACTGTCCACAAGAACCACGAAGTGATACCAGTCAACTTTAAATATATTTTCAGAGAGGTGTGCAACAATCCAAAATCTAGTCGAGCAACCAAGCCTGGAACACGTCCGGAGCAAGAGCGATCATTAAGAGGCACATAATACGCCGAGGAGGAGGAGTTTAACAATAGTTCACTTTAGATCTAGAAGAAAAAGTGGTGTTAATACCTGAATTCAATGACATTTCTGATTCCAACTGCACAGCATCAGATTACAGCTCAACGATCATTATGCAGCCATTCGCGACTTCACGGTTATTGTTCCTCAAACCTGAAACAATAATAACACGAACAATGATTTCAGGGCTTGTAGCACTGCTAAAGCACAGATGAATATGTATCAATAGAATAGAGCCTCATTCTAAACAATGGCAGTGGCAGACGGCTGGCAGGCCACTAGCCTGACAGGAGGCAATAAAACTCCCACAACCTCACGAGCATGCATAATTTCGATCTTCACACACTACATTTAAAACTTTATCTATTTCGTTTTAGAGAAAGCAGAAACATGAATACTGAGACCGATCTTATCCTAGGCCACGTCGCATTCGTGGCTGATCCCGGGAGTGATGTCCCCAGCATCAAGACTAAAGTCATTCAATTCGCTGATGCCCCAAGCTTCCCCCCGGAACTATTCCAGGACTCAAGTGAATTTTGGAATCTAAGAGGGATGAAATCATTCAAAGCCCGTCGACGAACTACGGAGCCCCTGAACAATGCGCTCCGGGTTCTCGACCACTCACGCTTTATCGCCGATGCCCTTCGACGCGACCTTCAACTGCCCAAGACGCCAGAGACTCTCGAAATTACAGTAAGAACCAAATGCCATTTCTTGTCGCCGGTAATACCATACTGACCCTAGATAGATCCTTTATGGAAACCCAAACCCCACATCTCAGTTCCTGGACATCTGCCAGGTTGGGCCCATCTCCGTCACTGTTAAGCAAGACATCCCATCATCTCTTGCGCGACTCGGTAAGCCAGGAATATTACCTGGTGGAAGTAGGCCTCTAATGTTGTAACAGATCTCGACTTTTCTCTAGCAGAGAGACGTCTCCAGTTCCACTACGGGAACGACGCATATCAATGCATGCGTTCGCAACACACAAAGTGGCAGATTGTCGAGAAAAGTCATGATACCTGATATATATCAGATTAAGAACTAATATGTCTCGTTACAGTGTGTTCCATCCTCCCAATGAGAGGATGGATAACTATCCGATCGTCTTCTGCCACCCAGAGACCTTCAGTGAGGCTCGGGACGTCGTGCCCTCTTCAGGAGCACCGGCTTCTGGGAGGCTGGTCAGGCACAACCAGCAACAACGCTGGTTATGTTTGGCTAACCAGACACCAGCCCAGATCTTGGTGCATCGGGTTGCATCTAGCAACCTGGATGACCCCATTGGTGGTAAGACCTTGAAGAATGCCTTTCAATACTTTATAGAAGGGTGCTAACAAAATCATTGAATCAGGGCCTATCCTCAGTACGAATGTTACTGGGGATCTTCTCATCAAACCAGAAGACCGTATCACCGTCAGATACGTTATCTGGTCATAATTAAGAAGGTGTTGCCTTCACAACCTACAACTAGCTACAGCCGTTCGACTGTCTAATATCCTATATATTCCTCTAGACTATACAGATTCAATTGATGGCGAGTAGAGCGATTTTGCCAATTAATTTTATATATATGCCGCCTTGGGCATTAGACACTCAGCAAGTGTTAGTTGACAGAACGTCTGGAGAAAGGAGGGCTCTCCGATGTCACTACGGTGACGAGCGCTTGCGACAAGGGCAAGCATTCCCCCTAGGAGATTCTTGAGTGAGTAATAAGTTTAAAGAATCTGCAGTTGGCGTAACAACTAACCCTTATCGATGCAGAGCGCACCAATCCATAAACGACAGTATGAAGACTTGTCCTCCCATCTTCTGTGATCCGGCGCCGCTGGATGCAGCTTAAGATTTTGTTGATGCCGCGGAGAACCACTGGGAGCCTCCCTCGGCAAAGCTGCTCAGGCGCAACGAACAACAACCCAGCCGGACGGCTTAGAGACATTCCAATGCATGAATAAAGCTTTCTTTCTATAGCCAGTTGTTATAGGTTCTGCTGCTGCTCCCATGAAAGCTATATCTGACAATTCTTTATGATGCCATCATGTTTGGTCCCGATCTCAATAGGTCAGTTAGGGAAGGTTCTCCAGCAATACTACAGTGACAGTCCATTCAAAGGACTACCCTCCCAATGTCCAAGCTGGTAGATTATTGAGTAAATTATTACTCTAAGAAAAGAAAAGAAAAGACCGAGACTGATGTTTGTTTCCGCAGGCTACAACACCCGCCTCAATATCATACCCAGCAATCAAGACCTTCAACGCCATTCTCAACATTGAACCTGGACGTAGCATCCTTGCCTATTTGTTCTATATATACAGTATTTCCTGTTAAATGACCTTCGCTTCCTCAAGACCGATCGTTTTGGCCTGAGTTCCATATCAACGTCTTGAAATAAACACTTGAGATATTGTAAATTAATCGGGTAATATATACATATAGGTAAAGGGCAGTGAGTTATTGCCGATACATTATCAATTTGCTTTAGGATTGTGACTAACTACAAATATATCAGCATATTCCCAACTAGATGGTCTGCCAGACGCGTTCCATATCATGTAGTGTGCAGCCCTGACCCAATTCAATGTGGGAAAGGCTTGGTGGAGATCACGAAGCCCCTTTTGAGGCGAAACGCCGTATGAAATCTCCGTCGAGATGGGTGCGACTTTCAGTCCACTTCTCCACACCTCATCCGAATCTCGCACTATGGCCAAGCTCTTCTATCGAGTTCAGCTGCCATGCCGCCGCATGGACGACGAAGAAGAAGCCATGTTACATCGCACACCAGACAAAGCAGAATTTTACAAAGAGTAGAAATATCCAGTCCGTAAGTTAAACTTCAGTCAACACCATGATTTCAGAAAAAAAGCCTAATAGAAACATGAGAGTTATTGCTTTGAATCAGAAGTAATGACGACACTGGCGTTTCGAATCTTGAACGGAAGAATAAATCGAGGCAATATGCGCATCTCCCTATGGAAGGAAATGCTTTGGCTTGTTTCTTTTTGAAAAGCAAAGGCTATACTCCGTAGTTTTGAGGTGCCGCCATTGTAATTCGAGATAAAGAAGTGAGGACAATACGGGCGTTTTCCGCAAGGATAAAAATGGGTCGCTCTCTAAACCATGGCTGTTGAGTCTATCGTAATTCTTAAGCCTATGTACAAGCTTAAAATAAACAGAAAATCACTACACTCTTTATAGTGTTGGTGTCATTTGAGTGTTGAATAAGCCATGTCCCATCGGCGGCTTTAGGGTGGACGTGCAAGGTTGATGCACTGCCTCATTAAGCGACCATGTTTAAAAGCCAGAGCAACTTCCTCCTTCACATTCATTCTTATTCTTACTAGGACCTCGTCACTCCGCTCCTTTTCAAATCAATCAAAGATAAAGAAAGCGCGATTTTTGTGCAAATTAATTGTCCATCACTGAGGGGATGAAGGGGATCTGATGGCCCCATACAGAACCATTACGCGGCCTCGATGCTCATTTTGAGTCCAAGCGACAAGACTTATGCGGAATACGAACAGATATGGGAGCTTCGTCATGGAATAATCAACCATTTTAAAGAAGGATTCATATTCGTAAGAGGATTATCACTCAATGGATTAATTTTAAATAAAAAAATTCTCCGTCTTCAAACAAGTCCCTTTCATCTTTGCTTTGGCTTTGGGTGGCGGCGTAAGAGCCGACTAATCCAATTACTCATGGGGCCACGCAATGCCACGCAACGCATCGTAGCTCCTCACCATCAAAAACTTCCTTCAGCTCCGCCCAGAAAATAACATGCCCAGAATACCAGCAAATCCATTTTCCCTCTTCCATGGAATCTTCAACATGAGACTCTTGCGGTTTAACCGTAAATTTTGAGTTAAACACTTCCTTGACTATGACTATGACTGCAACAAGACAATGCCCCCACCACATCCCCCCGTGTTATCCATCACGCACGAACACGATCATATTGTCGATGCTTCTATTTTGAGCATCATTAAGCCACCGCTGCCAAGTCGACGGCCGAGAACTGCTCAGTCACCGAATAATGCCGAGGTTTTGGTCCCGCCACTCATCGCTGGTGCACTCGTTGCAGCTTTCGCTACTGCCCTTGCTGATGGATTGAATAACGAACTCCTCACACACTATTATCTCCCCGAGCAAAAGTTTCGCGTCAACATTGATAGGATATTGGATCGATTATTGTCTGAGTTCACGTTGATGCTGTGGGATGAGTTGTGGGCTTTCTATTGCGACTCGAATCCGGACTCGACTGAGCAGATTAAGAAGTTGTTCGATGGACCTGTTTGTCAACTTATATTGATCCTTAATGGACCTGAAGCACCACGATGCTTGCTTGATAAGCTCGGCCCGGGTATATCAAGACGTCCAGCGACATGGTCCGAGTCAGCACGGGGCATTGAACTGCCAGTTGCTCTCCAACTCCTCTGCAGTTACTGGGATAGAGAATACCCGGCCCGCTCACCTAGGGGTACCCCAAATGAGATCGCTGCATCTCTTCATACCTACATCACGACAGGAAGGTCTGCGAGACATCTAATCTCAAGGATACGCGAGGTCTTGATCTCACCCCACTATGTGCAGATGCATCTAATGGAATCAGCTCTGTGGCACATCCTCATGAAACCCCCCTATCGACCCCCTGGAGACGGATTCCACGCCATCCAGTTCAAATTTGAGTGTCAACTCTTTGGCCCCCTTCAAGGTATTGGAGACCCTCAACTCGCCAAGATAGGCTCCTTGCCGGCTATTACTGGCACCGCAAATGACTGCGTGTACACCACGATATCTGAGTATACAGTGAAGCAATGGCCCAAGTGCGGCGAACTCCTCCTGGGATGTATCGAAGACGCCGTCAAAGAAGCTTCAACGTCAAGCTGCGAGGGCCACTCATTCACCGGCATGTCGATTTGGGATGGTACCGAAAACCCCTTCTTATGTCCCGGCCTACGCCTGCTGCATGTCGAAGTCGAAGATGGCTCAATACGGTTGACAGTCTCAGCATGGACACATACCATGATCGAAATATTGCAACAGATGGCATGGACTTGTGGAGCACTCAGCTCCTCGCCGTTTCAGGGTTCACTTTCTGAGAGTGCGGTTGAAGTGTCGGATTGGCAGTACATGGACGATTCAATTTTTGTCGAGTGTATTCTTTCGCATCGACCTGTGCCAGCAGGAGATGGCTCAGCGTGGTTAAAACAATTAGAAGGGGCCGCTATTGCAAACGGGTTCCCGATAAGTCATATCAGGGAAGATTCTCAGATGACATAGAGCGGAGGTAAGGAGGGCCAAAACGCAAAGAGTGTATGATGAGAGATTTTATTGTAGATGAAATGATACCCGTATTTAAGCATTCAATACTCCGTCAACAATTCGATGTTTGGGAGATCCGAGTGGGGGTAGGATGAGAGGACACCATGTATCCTTTCTGTCTTATTGAGAAGTGCGGTCAACAACTGGTCTCACTCTGTGAATGCAAGATTTGACCACCGTCTATTTCTGCACCATCTCGCCATTCTCACAATTACCAAGATATCTTTGTTGGTTATTGGCGTTCCTCGCCTGAATACCCAGGTTCCGGGCCGGAAGACATGCGTGAAGAGTCACGCGGAGTTCCGTGAATGCCTTCTCACTGGCTTTGCACTTCCGAGTAAAGCGATCAAAGATGGCCTCATAAACTCTCCATCAAAAGCGAGCTGGGTGATGTTGCTCTACCTTCCCGACGAAAAGGCGATGGCTTTCTTGAGTCTTGTCCTTCACAGCAAGGTGTAAGTGATCTTGCTGGTGCTAGTGTTGAAACTCGTCCCATCACCTTCAGTTGAAGGATCATCTGGTGGCAGTATGTGGGAATTCTAGGCGGTGGTGTCTTGCCCTCTTCAGCATGTTTCGTAACATCTAACAATGCAGAGACATATGTTTGTTGCCTTGAGCCCAGATTGCCACGATCCAACCAAAAAGTCGGGATTCGTATTGCATCTCATCATGTCGGTTGCGTCCTTTGTGGGTTTCTCCTTCATTGCGTAATCGGGTTTGGAAACGTGTCGGATGAGTCAGCCAGGCCAAATACAGCCTCTCCATGGGAGCATTGTTTCTGTTGAGAACGAAGAAGTGCCTTGAGCGGCTTGGTTGAATATGTCTCAACTCGTGTGCCCATAATTAGGTTCTGAGGAGATACCATCAAATTGGTGGGAGTGTAGTATTCGTTCCTGATAACCGTCGACAAGCCTCGAAATAACAGTACATAAATCCACTATTCAACGGTATCCATGGTGTTGCTCGATAATACATGATAAGTAGTAACATGACGTTTAACGAAATTGAGGGGTTTTACAAGTCAATCCTGCCCTCTCGTAAGCCCCAACTCTCTGCTGTCGAACATGGCGACTTTCAGTGGCTTAGAAACGTGATGGTGATGGGAACAATATTCGGTCGGCTTGTAATCCATGTCATAACCTTATTTTTTTTTTCGTCAGCTAATGCTTCCAGTGGGGGGACATTTCCGAGCTGGTTACCTTCTGATTCATCGTCCAAATGTATCCAACCCTTTTTACTTCGCCCTTCTCCTCCAGGGTAACATTAAAGCAAACTCCCCCGTTTATCCTCCATAGCTCTTATAATCGTATACGGAACAGGCGTCATTGCAGATACGTGGTCGTCACATGATGATCGGAATTGGCGTCAACTTTTCAATGGAGTATGTCTTCACTTGAACGGGCTCGAACGTCGATTGCGAGTATTTTCACGGATGGCTTGGACGCATCATGATGCTTGTTACTGTCGCTCGAGGCGGAGTCTGGCGGAATGTGGCGATGGAGGCTAGGGACTAAAATCTAATCGGACTATGCTAAATGAAAGACGGCGGATGAAGTGAACCGAGTCACAAGAAAATCGAATGGATGAGCCTCAAGGCGAGAACTAAATGGAGAGGCGTGATATCGTCAGTTTCACGTCCAAAGACACCGATACATACCATTCCCGGCTGGTTGATTATCCATGGGTTGGTCTATATCCTGGCAAAATACACGGTGGATTGCGTTGCAGTTATTCCTTGTTGCGTATGCGGCTGGACATGTCTATTCCTGGGGTTATGGGTAGAATGATCTGCCGTTGCTGAAAGAAAGTCGGTGTCGACCTGGTCTGAGCTTGATTTACTGATTGATTTCTTGCTTATCGTTGGGCCGTGCCGCGGGTACGTGCGAATTGAAGCTCCGTGGATTATCATGGGATCGCATCACGTGGAGCTTGTTCCGTTCCCGGGAATGAAGTCATTGCGCATCGAGCTTGTTATCGCTTCGTATCGCGTTCACTGTAAATTTGGAAGGGAGAGAGTCCAGATGGATGGGAAAATGAGTCAGAAAAGAAGTTCTCGTGATCAATCGGTTCAACGACATGCGAATCATCCAGTTTTACTGTTCAACTCGTCGTTCTTCGACTGCGTTTCGGCGCTCGCCTCTCGGCGGTCGAGTTCGTTTAAAAGGTGGCATGCTCGCTTGAGTGAGCTGATAACGCTCTAGCCAAAACTCCAGGTACTGAGTGAGTGAGCGAAAGAGGGCCAGGGATTAACGGGATCCATCCAAACGTCTCCACTTGATGTCGCCTGTTGCCGACCCCACTATCGGATGTTGACGATGGCCAGGGAAGACATGGGGAGAAAGATAAAGAAGATGATAATGTGAGGCATAGAACGCAAGAGGAAAAAATAATGAAGAGAAAATGAAGAGTTCGGACCTCAATACTGAGGCTAGATGAAGTTGTATAGACCAGTGAGCCTAGGAATGGAGGGGTGGCCGAGATGCAGAGATGCCCTCTTTATGTGGGAGTCGTCTCCTTGCGGCAGCGTTACGAAAACAGCAAGGTACATTTACATGAATTCAGGTACAAGGAACATGTCACAAGGAACTTGGCACGCGCCCTCTGCCCATGGGGAGACGGACGTATCGCGCGCCATCACGGCAGTCCCAACCTGGTCTCGAAAGCATGACGCTGGTACGATATCAGCGGCAGCATAAACAAGACCCTAGCTCAAGCCGATCTCAAGAAAGGATTCCTGTAAACATGACTGATTGACACCCATCTGATACCAAAGGCGTCTCGATTGACTCGGCGCATCAAGGTGCAAGCTAGTAGTTACTCGACTAGCCAATCGACCTGCACTTCCCCTCAGTTTGATGCCACAAGGTTCACGCGGGCGTTGCTGAAGGAGGGGAACGGGAGATGATGATTGATTGATTGATTGCAGAAGAGTCTCCATCGATGTCGTCTTTACAACAAAGGTGCCTCTTACTCCTTAGCTACAACCTTAGGATGCCCTCAATGCATGTTCAGCCGCAGTAGTGTAGCCATGCCTTGGACATATCAATCGTCAGGTGCGTTGTAAGTTAAGGCCAACAGGCGCCAAAGCACCGCACCGCATCCGCGAGCCGAAGTCTCCGGGGGGCACGGGATGGACGAGCCTGTGAGGGGCAGAAACGCAACTGGCGATCCCTCGTCATAGGTCATGACAAGGGGACAAGGGAATGGATGGCATGTCTGAATCGCACCAGAGTGCCAATCTTGTTGGTTTGTCCTGATCAGTCACACCTGCCCCTCTCGAGATCTGTTCCTGTAACTTCACCTGCAGTTTCCCAATTCTCTCACCGTCTCAAGATTCAATGATCGACCTCATGATTCTACCGCGGCCTTCCGCGAGCGTCAATTGCTCTGTGTCCACTCAATCACTCGATCGCCCGGGACCCATTTGCACACGCGCCACAACCCACAACGACCGATCGCAGTGGGTCCCTCGACAAGCTTTCCCCGGATTCTGGTGCCCTGCGCTAACCCAAGATGGCATCCAAGCGGGTACCAGACCGGTACGTAGAGCGGGTTCCCTGCGTCAGTGGGTTTGCAGCACGTCGGCGCTAAACCCGTTGCGGCTCCAGGTCTGGTCTGCTGAGCTTGGAGCCAGGGGCGTCACGCCTTCCGTCAGGCCAAAGTCACGCGATTGTCCAACAGCGTTTATCAGAGCACAACACAACACGGCGCAACAGTGTGTAATGATGGAATCCACAATAACTTGAATGCATTCGTAGGTACTCGTAACTGTACATTGGCTAGAGTAGCATTGAATTGTCTTGGTTTGAGGAACGGAGCGAGGCGCAGGCGCAGGCACAGACTCCTCAGTACCACAATCATCCTCATACCCCCCTAGGTCTCGTCCTTCCGGGTGAGGTGTGAGGTGGGCAGTTACCCCGCCCAGTCTGACGACAGCTAAGTACAGTACAGTAATGGAAGTGAGTGAGTGAAGCCTTGGATGACTGAGGATTCGCATGCCCCAATGCAAACATCGGACATGGACGACGCCGAATGGCAAGTGCGTTTGTGAATGCAATAAGTAACAACCCCTTCCCCTCCATCTGGCCCTTTCCATCTCCTCCCTCCTCATCACACCTTCAAAGCACAACAGTAATCCATTCTCACTTACAGTCTTCTGCTTTTAACGCAAAAGGTGCGTATCTCTTTTAAACCTTATACACCATCATTCCTCCCTTCAATACCTCTTTTCTGTAACATCATCACTAACATCACCATCTTTTAGCAGAACCAACTATCGAGCCAGATCTTCTCGATCAACCACATAACAACAACTCAACATGACGGAACCTCTCTCCAAGGTCGATTCAGCCGTGCAGGGCCTCTCAAGCTCACCTCCTGCCAAGGATGACAAGAAGACACGGCGACAAAGCTCAGCAGCAGCACCTGGCGTTTACAACGTCAATGACCTTGGTAAGCCTTGACATCACTGCCCCGATGGTTCCTTCCGATATCGGATAAGCCACGAGGGCACCGTTAAGAACTCTCCCTGACTCTTTTCTTTATAGAGGCTGAGGGCATTGAACTCGAGCTCGCGCCCGAAACCCAGAAGACTGGATGGTATGTTTAACACCGCATTCTGACTTACACACATTCATCAAGAACAGCCACTGACCCATTCATAGGAAGATCAACACCAGCCCCAACACAGTAGAAGACCCTGCCATTCTCAAGCTTCATCTCTCAAAACCGCCCGTCAAGAGAATCGACCTTCACTTCCCACTAGGAAAGGAGGTAACAGCACGAAACCTCAAGGGTGTAACAATCAAGGATGCATTAGATGCCATACATAAGGCATACAAGAAGCGGGTATGTTTGGAACCCTGACACTCTCCAAGAATACTATCTGACATGCCTAGGCCGATGATGAGCTCGACAAGCCCTACCTCGCTGGTTTCGAGTGGGACAAGGAAGAGTCATGGACCCGACTTGTTGTTCACCTTCAGACTCAGCCCACAAGCACATCAATGGGCGGCTCTGGTGGTGGCAAGAAGAAGAAGAACAAGAAGCAAGACGAATAATTGCTTCATACCACCCTAGTATCTGTCTCAATAGTTCCTATAATTCTTGATCGTTTCGCTGGTTTCGTTGCGAGTCGGCGCTCGGGATATTGCGTCTAGATATTCTCGGCCTGGTCATGTTGTATGCGACTGCTGGAAGCGTCGCTTGGTGTACACCTCTATAGTTCTTGTTATCGCTGGTCGGTTAGGTCGGCGTTTAAGGTTCCATGTATAGTGGTTCCTTGATATAATTTATAAATTCCCCACACAATTAGAAGTTCATGAACGCTGTGAAGTTAATTGTCAGTTGACGTTGAATTTGAGAAGATATGATGAGCCTATTGCCCACATGTTCCCCGGCTTAAGCTCCTCACCCATGAGGCCCACATGAGTTACCCCGCGGTGATGGCTTCGGTTACCTATAATCGGAAACCCTTGAGCTAGTTTCCGATCGGAAATCTCCAAGCCTAGCTACATCTTGGTTAATATAATTAATCAGCTTCCATATTCCTGTACAGATTTATTCCGACCATATGCGATAAAATCAGCTGTTATCGGGTTAAATCCCCTCTGTAAGGTAACATTCATCAGCGGAACACAGGCGCAATGCTTCCCCGGCTAACGTCGGGCCGTTTTCCATACTCAGTGCGGAATTGACAGTTGACGGCTTACACGGCTACAGAACGTCATCCGTTGATCGAGACAGGGAGTTTGCAAAGCCGTGGGAACACAGTTATAAGCTTCGTGCTCGCACATATACTGAGGGGAAATAACACTTAAACTTAAACAGCCAAAGATACCAAGATGCCTGTCACAGCGTTTGATCTCAAGGAGAAGTACAGATATCAGAATGGCTTCAACTGCTATTTAGAGTGAGTATCATTTCCGTTCTACGGTTTGTGAATATTTTCTGATGTTTTGCTAGATCTGAAGCTGTTGACGGTGCTTTGCCCATCGGACACAATTCTCCTCAGAAGCCACCTTATGGTCTCTACGCCGAGAAACTCTCTGGAACTGCCTTTACTGCACCACGACACGAGAATAAGCAGACATGGCTATACCGCGTTCTACCATCCTGCGCGCATCCTCCTTACGAAGAGGATACAAGGTCAACAGGCGAAACTAATAAGACCCTCGATGGTGCTGAGGATGGAAAACTGCATTATATCCCCAATCAGCTCCGTTGGGATCCTTTCGACCACAATGAATCCAAGGATCTAGACTTTGTCACTGGCTTGAGACTCGTGGCTGGTGCTGGAGATCCCACGCTTAAAGAAGGACTGGGTATGTATATCTACGCCGCTGGAAAAAGCATGGATGAGAGATCAGCGTTCTACTCTGCCGACGGTGATCTTCTCATTGTCGCACAGGAGGGCGCTCTTGATATCCGCACCGAATTTGGATGGCTTCTCGTTCGGCCTATGGAAATTGCTGTTATCCCTCGAGGCGTCAAGTATCAAGTCCATCTTCCCTCCGGCCCAGCTCGCGGTTATGCTCTTGAGCTTTATCAAGGCCACTTCAACCTCCCTGAGCTTGGTCCAATTGGTTCAAACGGTCTTGCCAACGCTCGTGACTTTCAGTCTCCTGTTGCTTGCTTCTCTGAAGACTTTGGAGCAACTGCTTCTGAGGGTTCGAGCAAGTATACTGTTTCCGTCAAGTTCAACAACAACCTCTTCAAGACAGTGCAAGCTCACACTCCCTTCGATGTGGTAGCTTGGCATGGAAATTACTATCCTTACAAGTACGACCTCGGACGCTTCAACACCATCGGCACGATTTCCTTCGATCATCCTGACCCATCCATCTTCACCGTTCTCTCAGCACCAACAAACACCCCTGGTACAGCAGTAGCCGACTTCGTAATCTTCCCACCGCGCTGGCTCGTAGGCGAAGATACATTCCGACCACCATGGTATCACCGCAACACGATGAGTGAATTCATGGGTCTAATCCAAGGCGGTTACGATGCTAAGAAGGGCGGCGCAGGTGGTTTCGTCCCCGGTGGTGCAAGTCTTCACAACGTCATGAGCGGCCACGGTCCTGATGCGGAGAGCACGGAGGGCGCGAGGAACGCAGAGCTTAAGCCTGCCAAGGTTGGAACAGGAAGTTGTGCGTTTATGTTCGAGAGTTGTTTAATGGTCGGTGTCACGCAGTGGGGATTGAGGACATGCCAGAAGGTTCAGGAGGGATATAATGAGGAGAGCTGGGGCGGTGTTGTTAATCACTGGAAGATGCCTGAGGGTCTGAAGGTGAAGCCTCATACTCTGTGAGAAACAAAATTGGCGACGAGATTGGGCATGAGTAACGATTAGCAAATTGCCATAAAATATGAACTTTTTACTATTCTATTTGCTTTGATGTTTTAAATGCCTGTTCTTAGAACGACATTCGATGGTAAATCCCTATCCTTGAACTCATAATCCATGTTATAGACAGTCTCTGGCCCCTCCTGTTTAAAGCCCAACTTCAAATACACCGACCTTCCCATTGTCGATCCCTCAGTAACACACTCCAAATTCCTTCTCTTGGCCTCATCAAGACCATACTGCACCATCTTAGACGCAAGTCCCCTCTTCTGAAACTTGGGATCAACAGCACAAAGATCCATTACAAAAATTGCAGGGGGAGACGCCGTAGCCTTTTCATTGATAATCTCAATTCGTCGCCCAAAAAGTGACTTATCCGCCTGAGCAAGAAACCTCTGCTCCGTCTCGTTCTCGGGGTACAACATCTTGAAGTAACCCGCTGCTTCAAGATCACTGGGAGGATTGCCATAGCCTGGTACAACAGAGGCCTGTTCCCATATCGCGAGGCCAGCGATGGTGTTGTCGACGGTGGCTTTTACAAAAATGGTGTTGGGCTGACCGTCGCGGTTCTTGGTGATGTGGGAAAAGCGATCGACTAGACGTTGAGCACCGACCTTTTCACCCTCGGAAGTGTCCCAGCCAGGGTTAAAGGCCATCCAGATGGCATCGCGGGTTTGGTGGCCAAATGCATTCGCGACAGCCTTGAACGCCTGCGTGAAGTCGTTTGGATTGGTGATTGGTTCGACGCGGATATCTGAGGACGACATTTTGGTGATGAGATTGTGAGTTTTTGGTCTCGTGAATAGTGAGAAGAAGTGAGAGAGAAAAGATGTTTTGTACGCTCAGCGGATAAATATGAGAATTTGTTTCACTACGAGTGAGGTATTACTTCTATTGAATGCATGATACTTGATCCACTTCTCTTCAAAGCATAGCCCCGTGGGGTTCTATGGAGTCGTCCAAGAAAACGGTGAACAATCCAAAAGACACTAACGGCTTATAACAAAATAGGATAATTTTATGGTTATTTGAGTATCTCATGATGAGTTTATGCATTGTACCCTAATCTTAGTGGCCAATTTAGGATAATATCCTAAACTTAGGTGACCTCTGTTCGGCGTGAGTCACTATGTGCTGAAGGTGCTGGCCTGTAACGCACGCAATAGCCAGCTACGACCCTCGAGAGGGCGTCTTCACTTTTGGTCTAGTTGGTATCTCACACTAATGGATGTTTCAGCTGCCGTATTCGGCCTTGTTCGTTATGAGGGCTAGTATGAGAATAGACAATCTTTTACATATCCAAATCTCGTATCTAACTCAATGGAACTATTCGACTCTGATCATTTCCAGCCCTAATAACAAGGACTGCAAATCTGTCGTCCTGCTAATAATCAGAATCATAGTTGTTGCCCCAGCCTCCTCCACTGTATTGCCCACTGGTAGCCTACTGACCCTGTTCATCGCTGTTATAGCCATTATTCACGCCTTGATCACTGTCGTAATTACCGGCTCCGTGTGCACCCTGTTGCTCTTCATCTTCGGAATCATATTGTTGAGTTAATTGCTGTTGATTCTGCTCACTGTGGTAACCCTGTTGCTGATATTGTTGTTGATAGGGCTCTTCTTGAGACTCGCTTTGTTCAGTCACTTGATTCTGCTGATGCCCACCGTGGTAGCCCTGTTGTTGGAGTTGAGGCTGGAAGCCTTGTGATTCATCCTCTTCCGATTCATTTTGCTCAGTGACTTGATTGTGTTGATTGTAGTAACCTTGCTGTTGATACTGTTGGTGGAAACCTTGTGGTTAGTTCTCTTCTGACTCGCTTTGCTGAGCTACCTGCTGCTGATACTGACCATTGAAATAGCCTTGTTGCTGATACTGAGGTTGAAAACTTGGCTGCGAATCTTCCTCAGACTCAGACTCTTCAGGTATAGGTTGTTGGTATTGTTCATTGAAGTGCCCTTGTTGCTGATACTGCTGGTTGGTGTATTCCTGTTGCTCAAATCCCCTAGACTGAACCGACTCGTCGACTTCATCCTCGGATTCATTGTTAACTGACTCTTCCTCGTCAGACTCGGAGTCTTCTCCGGCACTGCCTTGGCCTGGGTCTGTGTTGAGATCACTATCCGACTCAGCTCCCAAGTCGCGAGCACCCAGATCCTCTGCTTCTGAAGTCTCACTATCTGTAAAATCAGCGGACATGTATGGGCTATCCAGGTCAATTTCATCAGAGTCCGAGTCTTCATGAATCGATTCTTTGTCTGACCCTTCCCAATCCGAAATCTCGTCGACAGATGAAGCTTGACCTGCAGAAACCTCAGAGTCAGAAAGCTCAAACTCTTCTTCAGATACTAAGCCATCAGAGTCACTGTCGTTGATCGAGTCGGCTTCGTTATCAGACTCAGAAAACTCTTCAGAATGATCTGAAAACTCCACATGTGTCACCAGCTCCCGATCAGAGTCATATGTAGATTGCTGGCTCATACCTGCGTCCATGTGGATGTAGCTGCCATCATCGGTGATGCTTGGATTAGAGTAATTCTCATGAATCTCAGAAGACAGGAAATAACCACCAGCAGCTCCAGCTAAGACACCAATGCCGGCAGCTGCAGCCATCTTGCCACCAGACATACTTCCCGTTTCCGTCTGTTGTGTGTTTGGGTCGTAACTGTTTGTGAACTCTCTGTTTGAAGTAAAAGTTGAGGTTTGCGTCTGTTCGCCGTATTGTCCACGGTAGAGAGGTTCGGGATAATGAGGTGCTGGAGATATCGTGGAATTCTTGTCAATGTACTGATTGGGCTTCTGGCCAGAACTGCCTTGTACTGGGATGCTCGCAGGAGACTTGGCGCCTCCGGGGTCCGGTCCAATTTGTGATGGAATGGGCTTTCTTTGATCAAGAGTTGCCTTTTGAGGTTGAGCAGGGGTAGTAGATGGCTTTGTAGGGGTTGTGGTAGAAGGATTAGGGGTTGTGGGCTGTTTCTGTGCAGGTGTACCACCTTGAACTTGAGGCTTCGCTGGTGGACTTTGAACTTTTGAAGCAGGTGCTTGAGGTTTCTGCGAAGGTAAACCACACTGAACCTGAGGCTTTCCTGGTGGAGTCTGCGTGGTTCCTAGGGGACCTTGCATCTGGTGTGCTTGGGGCTCTGCTTTCCCATTTTGAGCCTGAGGTTTGACTGTTTGGGGTTGTACTGCTCCAGTGGGTGTTTCAGGCTTGGGTGGTACTGGTGCTGGTTTGCCAGTTTGAGCCTGAGGCTGCACCTGAGGCTTGGCAACTTGAGGTTGCGTTGCTCTGGGAGGAGCTTGAGCTTTGGGTGGTACAGGAGCTGTCTTCTCACTCGGCGGATGAGCCTGAGCCTGAGCCTGTCCTTGAGGTTTAGGCATCTGGGGCTGTACCACCCCAGGAGTAACTTGGGGTTTTCTTGTAGGCATAACACCTTGAGCTTGGGGCTTTCCTGGCGGAGCTTGTGCTGTCGCAGGATGAACTTGGCTCTTACCAGGTGCAGGCTGTGAAGCCCCAGTGGAAGCTCGAGGTTTGTTTGATGCAGATGGCACTGGGACACTTGGAACTTGATTCTTCCCTGGCATAGACTGCGTCGTACCTGTTGGAGCTTGTGGCCTGCTTGTAGGAGCCTGTGCTGGGCCAGCAGGGGCATGCGGCTTGCTCGGCCAGGACTGTGTCGTACCAACCTGAGCTTGGGGTGGTACCGGAGGAGACTTTGCTCCTGCTGGAGCTTGCGGTTGCTGCCACGGAAGAAACGAAGATTGTTGAGTAGGCCTTTCGGCCGCTGGCTGCAGAGCAGGCTTTCCTCCGACAGGTTTGCGTACTACCTGAGGCATAGGGGGTTTCGCTGCAGGCACTGGATTTTCAGACTGCTGATAAGGCGCATGAACCTGTTGCTGAGGCATATTTGGCTTCTGGGACGCGGCTCCAAATGGTTGATATGCTTGTGCTGGTGCTTTCTGACTAGCTGGGGAGCTAGAACCAGAACCACCACTTCCAGGCTGCCCCCAAGAGTTAAGTGAGGGAACGGAATACCTCTTCTCGAACTGACTCGAAGCCACTGGTGCTGGGCTTGAAGAAGCCTTCTGGGCTTGGCCGGTTGAAAATGGTTGGAATGTCTGGAAGGGCTGGGCTGAAGCCGGACTTGCTCCTGGGCTTGTTTGGGGCGAACCGGGATATGGAATATAGGCCTTCTGTGACTGCACTGTCTGAGCAGGTGCGGGAGATCCCGATGCCAGGGAACTGTAAATATCCCAACTTCCTCTCTGTACCATGGGCGCTTTCACCGGAACAGAAGAAGCACCACTACCAGGGGAAAGGACCTGAAGAGGCTTTGAAGACTGTTCCTTGGCTTTGACATCTGAAACACTTCCACTTCCATTCCCGCTGGGGATCTGGGGAGGTTGGTAAGTCGCAAAGGAGGAGACTGGTCGAGCTTGCTGTGTCCCTGGCTTTACTGATGGTGCCGTTGAGGTGCTAAGGGTTGTCATCTGGTTTTGTTGCACTCCCGCGGAGGCCTTCGGGGCTGAGATGCTAGTGGCTAAAGGAGCAGATGTGTTTGCCGTTTTCTGAGGCCGATTTTGGCTCTGAACCTGGCTCTGGGGCTTGCCCGTCACTTTGTTCTGCGGTGCAGGCTTAGGGACACTGCTGGGTGTCTTTGAGACCATATTGGCCGGAACCTTAGAGGACCTCCGAGACTTGGGAGGCTTTGAAGCAGCATCGGTGTTCGATGGAAGCGGAGCATTCTTAACCTTGGAAGGCTTGGCTTTACTCTTCATCTTGCTGCTTGCGTCCTTCTTCTTCCCATGTTTGGCCATGAACTCTTGTTGACACTCCTTCCACTCAGGATGCCAAACCTGATACCTTTTCTGATATCGTCTGAAGAGTAGCGAAGCGATCGATTGTTCTTCAGAAAGAAATGATACTGCTTTCCCTCTGAAAACGGCATAGAAAGCGACGGTGTGTCCTTCGCGACTTAGACGATCAAGATCCGGATTCTTTTCCAACAGGATGCCGGTGAGTCTCTCGTCGGACGCTTGAACAGCAACCATGATCATGGTGAAACTATACTTGTCCATGGCATTGATATCGGTACCGCCTTCCAGCAAGAGTTTCAAGAGGCTCCCGTGTCGGCCTTGGATAGCATATACTAACGCCGTCTGACCATCGTTATCCCTAGCATCAACAGCCACTCTGTGCTTCAAGAGAAGTTGTGTACAAGCCTTGTTCCCTGACAAGACTGCCTCGTGGAGAGCTCTTCTGCCGAGATTATCTGCGATATCTGTCCGAGAACGCCTCTCAAGCAATGCCTTGACAGCAGAAGAGTGGTCTCCAACAATGGCGAGGTGCAGAGGGGTGCGGCCCTGGGCATTCTGTCGGTTGACGTCTGAGCCCCTATCCAGAAGCAACTTTATGATACTGGACTTTTCTATATTCACAGCGTGATGCAAGACAGAGTTGCCATATGTGTCAAGAGCCCTAAGGTCAGCTCTCCTTTCAAGTAAAAGTTTAATTGCAGACGAGCTTCCTCGAAAGACGGCTGAAAATAGTGGCGTGTGAGATTGGCTATCTGCCACCGAGATCAAACTCGGGTCACGCTCGAGTAGGTACTTCATAATACTTTGATGACCCTGAAGGACTGCAAAGTGAAGCGCTGTATTCCCGCTGACTGCTTGGCCATTCGTCCTTGCTCCCGACTTGAGAAGTTGCTTTGATATACTCGAGTGACCATGGAGTGCAGTCAGGTGTAAAGGCGTCCTCTTTTGGCGATCCTGGACATCAAGGACATCATTCCCAGCTTTTCTAATGGCGACTGAGAGGAAATGAGCATGGCCATAGATGGAAAAAAGGTGAGTCCAGAGTGACCCCTGGAAATCGCCGAGTGTGGACATTTCTTGGCCAAGTTTAACCAAGACATTGAGTGCTTGATCCGACGGCCAACCCAATACCTTCAGAATCTTTGAAGCTTCTAGCTTTCCCAAGCCTGCAGAAGTGATGTGATAAGACCAACTAGTCCCAGCGTATCCGACGAGTTGGAGTGTTGGGTCTGTGCGAGCCATAGACTCCCATCTTGGTTCCTTGGGCAAGATTGCAAGGCATCGCAGAAGACAAGTAGCGATTGAATGATGAGCCTGCTGAATAGGGGAGGTCGTGGCACTTGCAGCCTGAGCTTTGTAGAAAAGGATATCCAACCCCTTCGAGATGAAGAAATCCGACACGCTGTCATGCATGGGCTTCACAACTTTCTGACCACCCACGGTCACGGTTTCAAGAAGGCCCCAAGAAGTAGTCTTGATCCAGGATTGAAAGCTATCATCAGAAGCGAATCGAGTAAAGTACTCTGTCTGTGACAATTCCTTGATGAAACAAACCTTAGGGAGGGCATCGAGAGCCAACGCGACCCGAAGCTCAGACAGACTAAGTGGCTTCGATGACAGGCAACACCATTTCAGGAGTGAAAGAAGACTATTGCTACCCTGATGTGCCATGTCCTGGAAGTAAGCGCCTAGCAAGAACGAGATTGGCGCGGGCGTAGGGGATGGCTGTTGAACGAGGGATGACTGCCCAGGTCCGAAGAGCTTGATGTGATTGATGATCAAACGAGCTGAGACGAAAGAAGAGCCGGTCTTTGTTGAGACCAACCGTTGTGTATTGAAGTCGATGTTGGAAAGTTGTCCTTCCAAATACTTTCTCAAACTTGATCCATTCTTCTCGTCAACTTGAATGCACGATCTTGGGAAGGGATCCTTCATAGGATAAGGTGTACTGGAAAAGATGATTCTAAGTCCATGAGTCGTAGCGGGATCCTTGGTGGGAATCTGAGACTTTTCGACGAACTTGGAAAAGTCTTGCACAAGCTTGGGCGCCGTTTCGCTCTCGGAGTAATTGATGCCATCGACATAGATGGAGACAGAATGGGCCCTGAGAATCTTGGGAAGAACCTTGATCAGCTCATCGAAGAGTTCTTGTGCGTTCCAAGCTACTTGTTGTTTGGGAGGTAAGCAAGACTGAATCTTGTCAAACCTGTCCTTGATGCCTTTGAAGGCCTCTGGTGCTTGAGGGACCAATTGGCGCAGAAGGGACTTGAACAGGCCTAGACGTGTTCTGGCCTCGTCCCCGGAAGGGGAAAAAGAATAGGTCAAGTGAATTGAACTTAGCCCCTGGCACGATTCAAGAGCTTGTTTCATCAAAGTTGACTTTCCACTCCCTTCTGAACCTCTTAGCCAAAGAAGACCGCTGGAAGTCCTCCATTTGGTAAAGAGGGCATCTTGAACCAGCCATTGATTTATACCAAGGTCTCCAGAATTGTGACCAATCTTGCTGTTCGCAACGGAGGGGAACTCGAGGCTCTTGAGAAATTCTGTGTAATCTGTCTTGGCATTGGGGGTGTGCAAAGGTTGAGCTTGAAAGATGAAGTTAGCAATGTGACAAGAGTATACATGTAGCATAAATACCTTGTTGAGAAGTATTGGGAATGCTGGAGAGTCTCTTCTTGTCGAAACTCTTTGTCTTTGGGGCATCTGATAATTGCTTCGGTGTAAAGCCTCGCGGAACGTCGGCAACAGGCTGTTTCGGCACAGTGCTCGCATAGTTTGTCTGAGGGTTGGATACAGAAACATCGGAACCTGCAAAATAAGGCATATCGTATGATTGGTCGCTAAAGTCAACTCTTGATGAGTAAGACTGAGTTGGCAGTTTTGTCGATGAAGACCCGGAACCGAAGGCCGGGTAGGGCTTGAACTGCCCGGTGGGAGATGTGAAGCTCATTGCGAGGGGCTGAAGAATGAAACA
Source organism: Fusarium redolens (assembly GCF_020744475.1). Lineage (NCBI taxonomy): Eukaryota > Fungi > Ascomycota > Sordariomycetes > Hypocreales > Nectriaceae > Fusarium > Fusarium redolens. The sequence continues at coordinate 738,267 of NW_025763666.1, read as the reverse complement.
AGATAGAATGATAGGATAGAATGAATATGAAGAGAACCGAGGGAACAAGCCTTGGCAGTAGGAAGGGGTCCTCTATATATGTGTATGCAGTACTAACAGTTCTCCCTCCCATAAGAGAGACTTAACCGCCACGCACGGGCGGCACCATAAAGCCACTCCATAACGTGTACCAATATTAGATAGTGAAGTTTCAATACCTGAAATGTAGCAGTTGCATTCAATTCTCTCACAACTACCTCCTCCGTCGTCCTTCCTATTCAAAGTTGGGGGCCAAGTGTCAGTCCCTATGCAGCAGCCTTATAAACCCTGTATGCGAACCAAACAGGCAAGGATAGATGGGTTAAGCATATTGAGCTAGGTCAACCTTGTCTATACTCGACCGTTCAGAACTACATCTTCCAGCGTCGGTTGACTCCTACAATGTGCTTTGGCCCTTTTGTACTTACTCCCACAAGGTACAGCTCGCTTATGATGCTGATATGCACATGTTGGCCGATTACTTCTTGAAATCTACATATACAGGGAGTACAATTATATGTAAATATTAGAAACATTCATAATGTTCCTCTCGGCCGAGTGTCATTTTGTCACGGCTCCAGGATGCATGGAAGTCTTATGATATATACTCGTACTACCAAGGATTATCTTCTACCGCATTATCCTATTCGCTAGCTCGCTCAATAGACCTAATAAACTATCAAACCCTGCCTAAAATCCGAAGGAGTTTCCGGTTATGCTTACTTTCTTAGAGTATTGTTTCAGGAAATCCCTAAAAGCCTAGTATTATATTAACACCACAGAGAAAGCAGGCCAGGGGATAGTAAAAACGAACTTTAGACTTTAATTCTAACTAATAAAAATATTTAGAAAGGCCTAGAATATTTAGAGAATCTTATAGTATTTTATACTATTTTATAAAATTTAGGATAAACTTAGTGGGTTCTTTGACTTGGTAGTTTATTCACTCTCCCCGATTCAAAGTCTCAATTCTTCTGACACCCGGGGCAGGTCAGAACAATTGGGGGCCATTCTCAACCTCATTAACTATCCTGGAGCTTCTGTTCCAGACCAAGCTCGCCAAGATTCTTACCCATGTGTCAATACTACCTCAATTGCAGGAGCGTGATCCTACGCCCACCTTTTGGGTCGTTTCTCTTCAGCCTTGTGGAATTTCCGCTCCAATTGAGATAATAGGCCGAGACGGAATCTGCGCGAGTAAGCACTGAAAGTCTTGGGTCAATTTCAAATAGCCGCAGTGGCACGTTATATCCGCTGTTTCAAAATGGCTTGCAGTGCGGTTGCTCGAATAGGTAGGAGTCCATATGAAACGGATGGCCCTTCGCGTAACCATCGGCCTGGTCCAGACGGTACTTGAGTCGTGGTGGTTGCTTACTTTAGGTGGACGAGAAAGATACTAGATGAGGCTATGATCTTCTGATTTTGAGGCCAAAAACCGCCAAGAGTCCAAAGTTCTGAATAAAGACTTGTTTCTTGGAGGCGCTATTCGACTTCAACAGTACTATCTGCCATGGTGTGTCCATGTTGCACTATCTGGCCACTATTCCAGTTAGATGTTCAACTTGAGAGACTGAGTAGGAGAAGACCAAGAAAAGCCTTTGTCTTGAATTCCTACTGGGCTCTGTCATTCAGAGACTCCTTGTTCCTGTACCTCCTCACACAGACTCCCTCCTCCCATCCCAAGGCACAAACGTCCCGTACAAAACCGCCCTCTCCTGATCGCCTTCATCATCTTGAGACTCTACTTTCCATATAACAACAGCTCGGATGAATCCAAAGAGAGCAAGTCCCCATATCATGACATTGCAACCCATCAATACACCTTTGACACTGCGGCTCTCCTCTTGAAAGCACCGCGCCCAAAGCACGAGACTAGATACTGTCGTGGCAGATAGAATGAGAGACTCAAGGTAGAGTAGTGCTACAGACGAAAGGAGTTTGACTTCGTGGATCAGAAGACTTGCTGAGCAGAGAAGAAGGACAACGACCAGGGTGGGGTCCGCGAATTTCCAGAGCCTGTGGACTGTTAGACTTTTGGTCTAGAGGTTGTAAAGATGGTGACTTACCAGTTGTCAAAGTCGTTACCAGGTTCATTCTCCTTCCAAACGGTAACCCACATCAAGGCACTGAAAACACCTAGTGTCACCGCAAATTGCAACATGAGCACGAGTCCATGTACCACAGAACTAACAACCCATCTCCCCTCAACCCTCATAATAGTCACAGGAACATGCCCTCCATCATAACTATGCCTCTTCCCATCCGTCCTCGTCATAGACCCCTCCCAGTTTCTGTTCTCGCACTCTCCATCACCTTCATCTTCCTCCTCACTAACCCATGGAGGAAACGGCGTAAGCGGTGGCGAGCCACCTCTTTCATGCACAGTAGGAGCTCGAATGGTGAGTGCTGATTCGGCGCGGGAAGGGTAGTCGATACTAGCGAGTGATGTTCCTGGTGATGGACCGGAGCCGGAGATGTTGCGGTGATGTGTTGCTGATGAAGCGCTTCGAGAGAGAAGGTCGGGGGAAACGAGGGACGATCGCATTGACGGCGACGCTTTCGCAGGAGAGGTAAGGTTTCGTTGCTGAGGTTGTTGAGCGCGTTCGGGTGATAGGGAGAGGGTTAGGGCGCTGGAGCGGTTGCTTCTCTTTTTGCGAAGAGTGCGATTCGCATCTCGAGGAGGGACTGGAAGTTCCATGGTATATATATATATATACTCTTGTGGATAGTTGAAAGTAATGTGGAAGGGTTCGTTTGTTTTGGGAAGAAAGGGTGTCGGAGAGAGGTTGGAAGTCAACGATATAATGGCTTATGAAGTTGGCAGTGACGGGCACCTGGCAAGGAGCGACACCAGCACTACCACTAAACAGCCGTCGTAAAAAAAGGTAGTTATATCCATTTTGGCATACCGATGGACTATAGTCTCAGTGTGACAACCTTTTTTTCTGTGTATCCCTTTCAACGCGGCCAAGTGTCACGAGCCGTTCTTTGTTCTCATTCGAGTATCATCATCAGATCGAACTGCCGAGAACCGTCACTGCCTATAAGCTTGCGAAGGGATCAATTTCTTTGTTCTTAGTCAATCGAGTAACGTTATTGGTATCCGTCACAAGTCTCGCTTCCATACTCTTGTACATAATGATCAATCAGCCGTACGCCATCCCTCAAAACCTATCCCATTACCAGTCAGTCGTGCTTCGAATCGTCGACCCGTATGTCCCAATCCATCTAACGCCGATAACCTCAATGCAGTATCGTCGTCAAAGTGCACCCGTTACTCAAGACTCATTCGTGCTTCATCGCCTATCCCCCATTGTCCGCCGGGCCTACCTTGTTTCTGGATTTCAAGGGCCAACTCAGCACTTAGAGCATCGGCGTCATCATCGTTGTACAGACTACTCGTCCTACTAGTCCTACTGTCTCTTCTGGTGCGCTCTTTGTTATCCGCTCCGGATCGGTCAGCGATTCGTTTCCGCATCAAAGGCGACTTGAAGAAAGATCTGGAAGATGTCGAGTGTACTGACAAGGAATCGTCTGCTGCTTTGGAGCTCGCGTCATCGTTACTGACGTCTTCAGCGTGACTCTGGTCGGGCACAGCCCGTGTGGGAACCATGGTTTCGTTGCTGGAGTTGTATGGTTGAGACCTGAGTTTTGTTACTGAAGGAGATTCTTTAAGCTCCTTCTCAATCTCCTGGCCCTCTTCCGGCCGATCCACCTCAACCAACTCGGCATCACGATACCACTTTCTTCGTCGGGTCCAGCGACCCCATCCATCCTGACCCCGTTGGCCATTTTGCCACTGATAATTTGTTAGAGGACAATACGTTGCCATATATGATGGCTTCTCACCTTGTTGTCATAGAAGATCCAGCCATTCTTCCCCTCATTCCCATCATAGTCCACAGGACCATGCTCATCAGACACACCGTCAACACGCCAACGGGTTCCAGGAACCCATCGCCACTGCATACGACTTCCGTCTTCTACCTCGGGTAGTTCAAAATCATCTTTAGCGGGAACTGAGTTGTTATGGTCGTCCGTCCAGGCCGCTCGTTCATATGCGAAGAGATTATTCGTCCAGCCCAGACCAATCCATCGTCTTTGGTTCTCATAAATGATAAACGTGAACTTGACACCCGCAGTCTTTGCATTGCCATTCCTTCTTCCATGATTAGTCTGGAAGCTCGACGACTTGCCAAGGGCTTTTGCAAGTTCGGATTCCTGCTGTTGAGCAACACGGTCCGGGCCTTTCTTAGCAGCCTTAGCCAAGTCCTTTTTGAACGGTTGTTCAGGAGTATCAAACTGCAACCCGGTGATGGCGGCTGCAAGTCGTCTAACTGTGGAGCTTCTCCAGAGAATGGCCCGCGACACTCGCAGAACCCTTGCATGCCAAGTCAAGATGATAGTTCCGGCCACTAGTATTACACGTCTTGTTGTGACAACTCTCCAGGGCGGAACAGTAAGCGCAATCCAAATAGGCGTGATGATAAGCAGTCGCATGAAGATGACCGTCAGCGCAGGGCGCGTGGTCGCACTAGTTGGGGTCGTCTGAGTGCTTAGAAAATCCGTCATGTCGAGCAGAGGTTCCATCAGAACATTACATCTCCCAGTAAGTTGTTTAAGAGTCTCGACGATCTCGTCTAGTGTCTTCTGATGTTTGGTGTTGGTAACTTCGGAATTTCCCCTTGCATGTTTCGACTGTTTCTCGCTGGCGTTTGCCTTTCCATTCTGCTGGCTGCTCTCGCCGGCGTTTTGATTTGCTCCCTTGGTGCCAGCATTCTGACCTCGAATATCAGTCCACCCACTACTACTGAGGGGACTGTATCTCCGGCCGTACATGCCAACAATGAGTGCCACTCCTACCAAGACAGGGCCGGCCCACGTTATTACTACATCGCCATACAGAACAACCGCCCAGAAGAAGCACAATAGCAAGAAGCTCTGCCAAGGATCGCCAGTGCTCCAGGTGAGGAGACCTGCGAATGTATTTAACGGGAGGAGGAAGGGATGGCTGTAGGCGAGAGCGCGGGTGATCTGTGGAGGAGTAGCGAGGAGCAGGGGGCTCTTTTGATGGACGAGGATGGTTGATCTTCGGGACGATCGGGATGGTGTATTCGCGGAGAGAGTCACTGGAGAGAAAGATGCAAATGTCGGAGGAGCACCAGTATTTGAAGGTTGTGGTTCGTACGAGGGAGGTGATGCGCCATGAGACGCATCATCACGGGAAGACATGGGCGCCGGTGCAAGATGCGACAGCCACGGCGTGTCCTATTGAAGTTGTTTCGTTAATAAGCAGGCCAGACGATTCAATGGATATTTTGGCAAAGTCGATGAACAGTGTAAATGAGAGCTGTGATAGAATCTTGATCGTAGTGACTTGCCCTCGTGGCCGGCCGCGACGCGACGTCAGAGGATCAAGTCACTAGAGTGAAGCCCTGGATCTGGGCTGAGAGGACACAGACGGTTATGTCATGGGGCGCCACTTTAGCGACTAAGCTTCTAGGGCTGCCTAAGAGGTATAGAGGGGAACACAGCAACTGAAATGGACGAAAGAGGGATGCATCGAGATAAAAAGGGGAATAATAGTGAAATAAAGACTTACAAATGCTGCCATTGACAAGTCTCTGTCTTCCAAGTTTTGCGATTGTTCTGCAACGTTATAAGCCACTGTTCAATACAGGCGTCATTCAGCATTGGCATTACCCCAGATTGATGCTTTAGGCGCCTTGCCTTACCTTGCTTGCCCCGCGACGTCAGCTGTGCAGCGGCATGTCAGGATTAGATCTCAATGTAAATTCGTCTTCACCAAATTAAATCAATAAAAATGATAAGAAAAGACAGAAACATGTCAAAGAGACAAAGGGATATGAAAAAGTCCACGTGAGTTTCCTTGGTAGGCGCAGTCATCCATTCATGGCCTGTTCTTACTTTCTCTCTCGGCTTGGTTCTAGCTTATCACATGCTTTCTCGGCCACCAAATAACGGTAACGCGAAGCACATGAATCAGTTGCCGGAATGGACAAAGGCCAGGGCTTGCTTCTAGTGATCAGCAGTGGAGTCCAGGGTCTATCCTTTTCCGATGAGAAGTCACGGGTCTTTTACTAGAAGATGGCATCTTCGGAAGCTAGTATGAATTCGATATTGGCTCTCATTCGTTGCTGGAAGGCTCCCTCTCTGTGTGTCACTGCTGTCAATACAAGACTTCTAATAATGATAATTTAAACAATTTCAGAGGCTTCCATATGAGCTTGTATCACAACATGCACATCATAGCAAGTCACCTGCCATGTCACTTGCATGCCAAGACTATGATGCGACGGGAGGTTTCCCATGTTGCCGGCTCCTTTATCTTTTACGAAGCACTAAATCAATATGGACCATTTTCAAGACTCTTCTTAATTTATTTTGATGATATGCTAAAATATAACTGGTCCAAGAGTCACTTCAGTGCTGTGCAGCACTGCCTAGCTGCCAAAGATATGCTTTCATCATTCTGATGTTGATATTCTCATATCAATTATATCCGAGAAAGTCCTTATAGTTCACGCGTACAATGAACGACCTATGAATAGGTACTTCACGACTCTTAATCCTACAACAGCTTGTATCTCGATCATGTCTATAAATTCGGCCTGCACGTCTGTTTCACCTAGTATGAGCCCGAATGTCAATAACTTGGGATTCAGTCCACAAATGCTAGCACTAGGACACAGAGAACAAGTACAGAAGCGATTTGATCAAACAATCTTAATCCTCATTCATCAATCTGTCTTCCCAGGACCCATCCAACTCCCTATACCCAGACGGATCGTTCAAGATGTCTGATCAAAGACAGTGCCATCTCGCAGCCATCCCAATCGAAGTTTTCCATCGTATCAAGTCCTTCCTCCCGAACAGCGATGCCAAGACCTTACGTCTCACATCTGCTGGCTTTGGAAGCGCCGTTCTCTTGCACCTAAAACAAGTCTCTCTCAGCAAATCTTCTCAATATCAAAGTTCTCCGAGAGATTGCGGATAGCGATAAGTATCGCGAGTTCGTGGTCGAGCTGATATGGGATGACACGTCTTTCAGCCACGTGGGGAGTATGGCTCGTCCAAGAGTTCAGAATCGCCATAAGGACTTAGTCAAACGATGCCCGATGTGGTATCACCGCGGCTCCATGGATAGTATTGCTCGGCTTGAACACAGCAAATGTCAAGTTAAGAGTCAGAAGCATGCTGTCCCAATGCCCCAGCTGGCAGCAGCTATGTCACCAGAAGATTCCTACCCATACTACTACAACCTTGCAGACCAACAGCATCAGGAACACTTATCCAGAGCAGATATTGATGCCTTTTTGTATGCCATGGAACGATTCCCTTCCCTCTATCACGTAACCATATCGGCCAGAGCACATGGGCGCCTATTTATGCCTAGGTACGAGACTCCTATGATTCGAGCATTTCCCCTATGGCTTCGTGTATCCTCTCCCAGCGCACAAGGTTTTCGTTACAAATACCGATTTCTTGTGGGATCCCAAGGAGTTTTCTGTGACACCTGAGCTCATCACCAGGCGTGGTTTCTGTTCCGCTCTGCGCATGCTTGCCAAGCATGAAAAGCACAAGGTCTTTGAGTTCGTTGTCGAGGATCATGCTTATACTGACGGGGTGGACATCGATATTTTTGACCGGACGGGCTATACTTACGCAGACGTCATTTCTCTCATCCAGAGGCCCGGCTTTTCCAGGCTGGATCTGCCTATTTGCGCGGCAATGGTTTCACCTTCTGAGCGTTCTGGCCTCCCTGACAAACCCCTTGATTATCTTCATAAGACTCTCAAACAGGCGGAAAGTCTCAAGAGCTTGAACATATTTCACGGTGGCTTCAATGATGACAGGGGAAATGGTATTGATCTACGCTTACCCCTACTTATCAAGAGCCCATTAGAACAACTTCGACACCTCACACTCCGAGGCATCCAAATAGCCAAGAATGACTTGTTGACTCTCCTGGCTTCATTACCCAATCTTCGCTCTCTTGAGCTGCGGTTCTTTACGTTCTTGTGTCCCTACTCCTTCCCCCAATTACTTCTCGATATGCGACAGAAGCTTGGTTGGTGTAAGAGACCCGTGGCGATGAGACCAAAAGTCACGTTTGTCTGGATTGGCCCAGGGACGATAGAGGGCCAGATCGTCAAGCATATTTCTTACGATCTTGTGGACATTGCTGATGTGACTGAGCTAGATGAGTTTGAGCCAGCGCATGAGCCGCTAAATTTTAACTGCAGATTACAGCAGCAAGTCCGGACAACGGGATGGGCAGGCTCTTTGCGATGGGATGGTGAACAATGGCCCATCTAGCCTTGAATGTACCCAAGTATTGGAGATCAGGGACCAGAGGAGGAGATTAGGAAAGGCAAACAGTACAGGTTGCGGATTTACATGTTCATGATACTTAGGTAGGTAGTTGACTCTAGAGATCGCGTGTCAAGGGATTGTGCAAGTCAAGTCCATGAAGTGCTTCTGGCTTGCTCATGACATTATAACACATCAATGAATGACAAGATAGTACATGGACCATTTGGGCACTAAGTAGGCGATTATGGTGATGAAGAAATGTATTTCAGAATTGCACTACAAGCCAACCAGTGAACATATAACTCCAACCGTCATCTCCCCAAGCACACTGGACTCAACACCAACATTTATGAATCCATAGGCTGTTTCGTAGAATTTTGACAAAGGCCACGGGTCGTATCTCAATAATTCGTAGTTGAAATGAGATCGGAGAGTTTATTTGCCGCAGCCGGAGCAAGAGCCTGACACATGTTAGGATCGATGGATTGATGGGAATAGAGTCATGTTGACTTACAGCTAGAGCCGCAGTTGCAAGAAGAGGCACCAGAGCAGCCACAGTCGCCAGCCATTGTGATTATTGTTTAGTGGATGAGGTTTAAAAAAAAGAAGAGTTGAGTTTGTACTGAAAGTTTGTATTTGAGATGAGGATGAAGAAAAAAAGAGAATGATCGGATCATGCAGGGTCTTATATAGCATGTAGGATGCGGCCTTTGTGCGTTTATCTCAAAAAGACCCCTCCTGTAGAATGAGGGGTCCTGACGTGGGATTGCACTCTGGTTGGCGATCTGAGTTGGCCTTGTGGGGGTGATGTGAGTGATTTTGGCGGTTCCTTGACTTGGCCCAGCTTTTTAGACTCCGCGTGATGATCCACGATGGTTCGAGGTTTGGGGACAGGGTATCGCGGTATCGGGAATCTCGAATGTTCTCTACATGTCTATTCTTGATAACATTTGAAGTCTATTAACGCATTTAAAGGCTAATACTGTTGATTTTATTGGTGAGAAAAGGCCACATAATCCAGCTTTTCTGTCATTGTCATTGTACAACATGCAATCTTAAGAAATCTCAAGGCCAAGCTTTAAGGCTCGTCGCCACTAACATCACCCATCCTGGCTACATCTTCTGATTGGGTCGCAATAATAACTCGTCCTTGCCACTAACACCACCAAACCCGGCAGTTCACTTAGGCTTCTACAGTATTCACGTGGCTCGATCATTCACATAGCCTTAGCTCGTTATCTTGGTGAGGTAATGTGACGGTCTTATGCTTGAGGTAAGGCAAACGGAGAACGGAGCATATTATTCCATTGCTGACTATACATCAGTCACAGATAAGTTGAACAAGCAGCACTATATGATATACTTATTACCTGTCCGGTATATAAAACCAAGGACACAAAAGACCACGCGTATGTGTTATCGATGTGTTTCGGCAGAGTCAGTCTGGGGTAAAACAAGAAAGCGTGTGCAGCTCACTTGGGAATACAAAGAGCTGGCGATGGCAGTTTCCTCCCTCTTCTCAGATATGTTTCACAGAAGCATGTTATTTCTAGGTCGTATACCCAGTCTGTATTGAAGAACTCAATTTACTAGAACTGGATCAACATCCCTCCAGCTGTCACTCTCAAGGCAGAGTTGCCACTATCCTCAGATAGCAAATCCATATGCTGACTGGGTTCACTCAATTCAGTAAGTTCAAGGCCATAGAGTCAACGCAGTAGTGGCTCCGAGTGAGAGTCTCTTCTCTCTTCGTCGGTAACTTCCCTCAATTTCGTAAATGTCTTTAATCATCATTCATAAAATTATGAGGAATCTACTGACCAAGCGGACTCTGAAAACGACAAAGTTCTGTCAGAAGCAAAGTCAGGGGTCCAGGAATATAACTTAAAGTATACTTCACCCGGCGAACGAAACTATCGCAACATCTAATTATTGACCGAACTCTTTTATTCTGCAAAGGCTATGGTCTTGACAAGGGAAGCGACCACGAGCCTCAGAGTAATGTATACCGATGAACTCAACAAGGAGACATTTGACTAGTAATAGAACGCTCCTAGCAGTAAATGTGCTTTGCACAGAGGTGACTATTTCGAAGAATGGTACGGCGGGCCAGTTGACTTACGGACAGCAGCATCGAGTGGCAAAGCCTGTCAGGGTTGTTACCCAAACTTCGCTCCAAGTTCAACGAGAAGTATGGGTGACTTCATAACCTTTCCATATGGATAAGCATGAGTTAAGTTACAGATGATGACATAAACAGTCCTCCCTATTACCTGTTGTCACCAACTTTCATTGTTTCGAGGTATATGTAAGTTTTCTCAGACGAATCACGTCAGAGTACTTTTGTTGCTCATTGGGTGCTTCAATAGCTTTAGCTCGATATCGGTCCATTGATCAGTTAAGAACTGCCTGGAAACCGTCCCGTTTTGAAGCATGTTCAATCCCGTCGACAGATTGGCATCTACGTGGCCTTTGTTGAGTTTTCTGGCATCAGTTGAAGTCAATTGTCATACTATGTAGAATTTGGCATTATTGATGTCTTGTCGGTAGCGAATTACATATCATTCTATTTATACAGCGTTCCGCACAACCCGCTCTTATGTGTAAGGCAGTGGAGGTTGGTGACAGCTTCATAAAACATGCAAGGGTTTTCTCGCACAAGTTCCATGTCAATCATGACGCTTCTCAAGAGAGCGATAGAAAACTCTATATAATATATTGAATCATAAATATACAGTTTTTCCTCCCTCCTCCCAAGACATTCTTTCCTTTATCATTACCCAAGTGCAGTCACCACCCATATATCCAATACAACAACCACAACCACAACCATAATCATGGCCGACGACGAGATTCAACCTGTGGATAATAAAAAGGGCAAGGCTCTGGCGGCTATCGGTTTCACTTTTGCTTCTCTTGGCTTGGCTGGGTTCCTTCTTTGGTATTTTGTCTTGCGACCGTACGTAGGCACCTCAGACCTGCACCTCACGCAGCCAATCTTAATTCTTTCAAACAGAGCTGACCTAATAAATATAGAAGTGGCGATAGTGACGATTCCCGCCGCTCTCACCATTATATTCGCTCTCACCTTCGTCATTTTGGTCCAGGTCTTCTTGGTCCTGAATAGGCCGCCTCTTTCACCCTCATGTTCGTCATCGGACAGGTCAACTGCCAATTAATGGCCTCCATGTCACGAGCACGTACTCAACCACAACGAATATAAGCGACATATCACAATATGGAGAGAAAGTTTCGGGCTTATGACAATTCACGGGTTGTATCTAGGAGGAACCAGGCACAATCTCCTATGGCAATTGTATCCCAAGCTGGTTATAGGGCTAGATTAGGCAATAACATGGCTACCTTCAATTGATCACCACTTATACCTCTTGCATACTTGTGTCTCACTCATACCGTGGTTATTAGTATCTCATAAAGTTTGTGGTCCTTTGAATGTTCCCTGATACTGTTCTATAGTGGCCAAAAGCTCACAGGAACATGAACATTGGTTGTCTGCATGCATCGATAACATATGACAAACCTTCTCCCTGAGACATCTCAAATTCTGCTGTCCCAAAGTCCTTCCATATGTTAAGCTTTGGAGGACGGCCAACAGGTGCCATATTAGCCTGAGGTGCCGTGGGCTCCCCCATGAATAGCAGATTTTCTTCAGTTGAATCGGCTGTCTCGGATATGCATTCTTTGCATGCCCAAGGAGTAGGTCCAAAGGGGCAGCTGAATTCTTTATCTTCTGTAGCATCTTTCTTCTCCTTCACCTGCTGCTTTTCTAATGTGATGAATGAACTCCATGCCTTCGAGTTGTGTACCGGATAGTTGGTTTTCCGTTTCTTCGTTGTGGACTTTGACAAATCTTCATCTGCTCCACGTTTCTTTGTAATCTTTCCAAGTGGATGCTTGTCTTTTGCAACTCGTCGTGGTTGAACTCGAGTTGGTCCCGACTGTGTCTTGCTTGTTGTTGTTGACTGCTGTTTGACTTCGATCTGCTTTGTGATGTAGTTGAGCATATAAGATTGAAAGTGCGTTTCGCAAAGCGGTGCACCAGTAGGTAGCCTTATCTGAATTGATCTAGTTAACATGGTTAAAAGTGTTGATCTGTAAATTTTGATCTTTAATTGTTGAATAACTTGAGCCTTTCAGCCCAGAGTGCTCCTGTATCTTGGGTCTTAAACGTTGATGTTATGGCTGTCATCGGGCAACAGTTGCTCACAATCTATACCTGAACTGATGAACATGATGTATTCTTTATCAGGCACGGCCTTTGTCTTTCCGTTTCGTCATAATCAAATGTAAGAAGGCTTGATGGGATTTTCATGTCTTGTTCTACCTGTCTTTGTTTTACTTACACGGACTTCCCTTGATTATAATAGCGCTTTGATTTCTATGGAGCACTAATACGTCAGGGAGAAAGGATGGTTGCTTACTCCAGCTGTTAGCGACTGTGAAACCTGTTTCGACCTAATCATCTATTTCTAGACGTTACTCATCATGTTTTCGACATTCAGGAGAAGTAACTCTAAAACAATGCGTGATTCTCTTGCGAAAGCATTGGTTTGAATGACTGGTTTGTATCACAACACGACGTGAAATCATAAGAAACATAAATGAAAAGATTTACAGGAGATCCAGCAACTATTTTCTCATCACACTTCATTTGTATTACCGAAAGACCTCGAAGTAGAGGTTTTTCTGTCGTTGGTCCAAGTGCAGCTACCCTATGCCAAGACATCGGAGTTTGGAGACCCTGGCAGCCCTGGCCAGTGGGGGCTTGTACTTTATTCCGGTATTGCAACCCCGGCTTCTACACCGGAAATCCGTGCAAAGTCTATTTGATGTGGTCTAAGACTGTCACAAGGACAACCTGCATAGAGAATTTCTAGAAGGCGTACCAATAAATTCTTATCATGAACATCAAATCAACTGACGAACAAAAGAACCGGCCAGGCCACCCCGAGCTCGGGCCCAGGTTTCGGTCCAACGCCGAGGAAGTATTTTCAGGGCAGAACACAGTGGAACCAACCCCAGCTTGGCCTAAAAATCAAGCGATAAGACCCCCGCGGCTCATTTACCGACCACCTGATTTGTTATGGTGCATTTGACTCAGTGAAGAATTACCGTTGACTCGGTGAATTTGCGCGCGATAGGGTAAGGTAAGCGTGGTAAGTACTTATCTTTCACCGAGTCACTTAGTTTCACTGAGTCAAAGCCAACGAATCACAGCTTTTATCGCGCTTTAGTTGCCGCGCTGGCACTTTCACCGAGTCACATGAAATGTCTTCTGGAAAGGTTCAGATCCAGATGTACCCTCATGTACCTTTCCCGGCCGGTTTGGAGAAAGGAACCGGCGACATGATCGGACCATGACGGCCGACGCCACTCATGCTCATGTACCCTTAAAATCTTTGGATGCGGGCTGTGTTTTTGATAACACTTCATACTCATAATCAGTCTTTTTTCCCTCTTCCTTTCTTTCTTTTCTTCATAATTCAGAACTGAATTGTGTTGAAGAGGGGTCTAACAGGCAATCATCCCATCATGATGTCTGCCACTCGTATTGGACAACGGCTCTGCCGTCAGTCTCGTCGTTCTCCCATCACCCTTCAACCACGTCTCACACAATCCATTCGTCTCAATGGCGTATCCCGGGCATTCTCAGTTACAGCCCAAGTCAGCGCCCCTCGCTTCGTCGACTCCCAGAGCAGCACTAAGCTGCACGAGCATGAGCTCTTCTCAAGGAGACACATTGGCAGCGAGTCCAGCGAGCAGACAGAAATGCTCAAGGTGCTGGACCCTCCCGTGAGCTCCATGGAGGAGTTTCTCGAGCAGACTATTCCCCCGCAGGTTCGGAGGAAGCAAAAGGGTCTGAACCTCGTTGAACAGTGGTATGAGGGCGGCGAGGAAGCTGCTGTTCCCGCTAATGGTCGCACTGAGCACTACATCCAGCAGGAGATGCGAAAGCTTGCCAAGAACAACAAGGTCTACGAGTCTTTCATTGGTGCTGGTTACTATGGAACTCTTGTTCCTGCTGTTATTCAGCGCAACGTTCTCGAGAACCCTGCCTGGTATACCAGCTACACCCCCTACCAAGCTGAGATCAGCCAGGGCCGTCTTCAGTCTCTCCTCAACTTCCAGACTCTTATCACCGATTTGACTGGTCTCGACATCGCCAATGCCTCTGTTCTCGATGAGGCCACCGCCGCTGCTGAGGCTATGACCATGTCTATGGCCAACGCTCCCAAGGGCAAGGGCCAGAAGGTCTTTGTCGTCTCCAAGGACTGCCACCCCCAGACCATCGCCGTCCTCCAGTCCCGAGCTGAGGGATTCGGCATCAAGCTCGTCATTGGCGATGTCCTCGCCGACAACTCCAAGCTCGTTCGCGAAGTCGAAGGCGACCTCATTGGAACCCTGATTCAGTACCCCGATACCCACGGTGGTGTCCATGATTACCAAGCTCTTGCCGATATCGTCCACGAGAAGAAGGCTCTTCTCAGCGCCTCCACCGACCTTCTCGCTCTTACCATGCTTAAGCCCCCTGGAGAGTTTGGCGCCGACATCGCAATCGGTAACTCCCAGCGTTTCGGTGTTCCTCTTGGCTACGGTGGTCCCCACGCTGCTTTCTTCGCTACTTCTGAGAAGTACAAGCGCAAGATTCCCGGTCGTCTCGTCGGTGTTTCTAAGGATCGTCTCGGCAAGCCTGCTCTTCGTCTGGCTCTCCAGACTCGTGAGCAGCACATCCGTCGTGAGAAGGCCACCAGCAACATTTGCACTGCTCAGGCTCTTCTCGCCAACATGTCTGCTTTCTATGCTGTCTATCACGGTCCTAAGGGTCTTAAGACTATTGCTGAGGATATCTGGAGTAAGACCCGTCTTGCTCAGAGTTTGATCCTTGAGAAGGGCGAGTTTAAGCTTCACACTGAGGGTCTTCGCGAGGATGGCTCTGTTCTTTTCGACACTGTCACCCTCAAGGGATCCCCTGAGGCCATCGCCAAGGTTCACAAGAACGCCGAGTCTCAGAGTATTAACCTTCGCCGTGTTGCTGAGGACAAGGTTGGCTTCTCTCTTCACGAGGGCGTCACCCTCGAGAGCCTCGGTAACCTCGTCAAGGCCTTTGGCGTTTCTGAGGCCGAGTTCAAGTCTGCTCTCGAGTCTGACAAGGCTACCTTCCTCAACGACCAAATCCCTGCTTCTCTCCAGCGAAAGACCGGCTACCTCGAGCAGCCCGTCTTCAACCAATACCACACCGAGACCGAGCTCCTTCGATACATCTACCACCTCCAGTCCAAGGATGTCTCCCTCGTTCACTCCATGATTCCTCTTGGTTCCTGCACAATGAAGCTCAACGCCACAACCGAGATGCTTCCTGTTTCCGACCCCGGCATCAACAACATCCACCCCTTCGCCCCCGTCGAGCAAGCTTCCGGTTACCAAGCTCTCATCAGCTCTCTCGCCAAGAACTTGTCTGAGATCACTGGCATGGACGCTACCACTCTTCAGCCCAACTCTGGTGCTCAGGGTGAGTTTGCTGGTCTTCGCTGCATCAAGGCTTACCACGAGGCTCGTGATGGAGATAAGCGAAAGGTCTGCCTTATCCCTGTTTCTGCTCACGGTACCAACCCTGCTTCTGCTGCCATGGCTGGTATGAAGGTTGTTACTGTCAAATGTGACGGTAAGACTGGTAACCTGGATATTGAGGATCTTAAGGCCAAGTGTGTTAAGCATGCTGATGAGCTTGCTGCTATCATGGTTACATATCCCTCTACTTTCGGTGTCTTTGAGCCCGAGATCAAGCAAGTCTGTGATCTTGTCCACGAGCATGGCGGTCTCGTCTACATGGACGGTGCCAACATGAACGCCCAGATCGGTCTCTGCAGCCCCGGTGACATCGGTGCTGATGTCTGCCATCTCAACCTCCACAAGACCTTCTGTATTCCCCACGGTGGTGGTGGTCCCGGTGTTGGCCCCATTGCTGTCAAGAAGCATCTTGCTCCTTATCTCCCCGGTCACCCCGAGATTGATCCTCAGCGCATCGGTGCCGAGCGTGACAGCACTGCCGTTGCTCCCATCAGTGCCGCTCCTTGGGGTAGCGCCTCCATTCTCCCCATCAGCCACACCTACATCCTCATGATGGGTGGAGATGGTCTTACCAAGCAAACTGGTACCGCCCTCCTCAACGCCAACTACATCATGTCCCGTCTCCTCCCCCACTACAAGGTTGTCTACACCAATGCCAACGGCCGCTGCGCCCACGAGTTTATCCTCGACGTTCGTCCCTTCAAGGAGACCGCTGGAGTTGAAGTTGCCGACATCGCCAAGCGTCTTGCAGACTATGGCTTCCACTCTCCCACCATGAGTTTCCCTGTCTCAGGAACACTTATGATCGAGCCCACAGAATCTGAGTCCCGCGCTGAGCTTGACCGTTTCTGCGATGCCCTCATCCAGATCCGACAGGAGATTGCCGACGTCGAATCTGGCAAGGTTCCCCGCAAGAACAACCTCCTCACAAACGCCCCCCACCCTCAAGAAGACCTTCTCTCTTCCGAGTGGGACCGCCCTTACACGCGTGAGGAGGCTGCTTATCCCCTGCCTTGGCTCCGGGAGAAGAAGATGTGGCCCTCTGTGGGTCGCGTGGACGACGCTTATGGTGACACCAACCTGTTCTGCACATGTCCTCCCGTTGAGGGATCCGAGAACTTGTAGATAAAAAGGAAGAAGTAATGGTTTAACGATAGATGGTGGATGGATCATATTAAGCGATTGTTTTTATGTTTTAGCGGGAAAAGATATATCATATTCAACCATGATGGGTCCCTGACATGCATATGGAATGGTTTTTGGGAAGCTATTCAACCAAGGCGAACTGATCTCTGTATTGGCGGAGTTTTGCGAGATATGACGAGATTAGAATAAAAGTTCTAAAACTAGAAATTTACGAGTTCAAATATCCAAGTAGAATTTTGATCACAGGTGGAGTGAGCATGACTGGCATAAAAGACAACGTCTCTTGCTTTAAGACTTAGGCGCTCGTTATGATCAAACATGAACACAATCTGCAAACTGTGCCTTGAGACACCGAAAATTAATGCGAAAATTCTGATATCATTTGCTTTTAAATCACCAATTATTTAACATAGACAAAAACCATCGCTTAATGCTCCTCGAGGTGCTTAGCATAAGCAGCCTCGTCCATCAATGAATCAAGGGCAGAAACATCCTCGGCCTCAACCTTGATCAGCCAGCCCTCACCCTCAGGGTCCTTTCCAAGATCAGCGGGTGTGTCGACGATAGGATCGTTGACCGCCACGACAGATCCCGATACAGGAGAGTTGATGTCAGAGGCAGACTTGACGGACTCAACGCTGCCGAAGGACTCGCCCTCAGAAACATCCTCGCCCTGGGAGGGAAGTTCTACGTAGACAACGTCGCCGAGAGCTTCAGCGGCGTAGTTGGAGATGCCAATTGTGCCTGGGGATGTTAATTGATGAACTTTAAACCGGACGAATGAACTTACAGGTCTTGCCATCGGCTGCGACGTCAACCCATTCGTGACTCTCAGTGTATTTCCTCGCGAGGACTAAAGATCATTAGATTTGATTGAGCTTCAAAAAGGAGGCAGTACTTACGGTTCATGGAAACTGAGAAGCATCGTCGGGGAGCAACGCTGTTGACTTTGCAGGTAAAAGCAGTCTTGGGAGCTCGAAGAGCAGTAGATCGGAGCTTAGAGGCAGAAGCCCAAGCTTGACGAGCAAAGAGACCAGACATTGTGAGTGAGGAATGAACTGAGGTTGAATGAGTGAATGTGAATGTTTGAGATGATGATGATGATGATTTTAGGTGTCCTACTCCCCATTTACAATCCCTAGCACTTCTCATCCCCCGTCTTCGGCGGCGCTCCGGTCAAGTACCTCGGAGTCACTATCCGGCCCCAGTTCAAGCGGCGCTTCGTAGCGTCATAACAGTTGGAGAATCAGGTCATGAGCGGTACTTCTGTGTACCCACAACTGTTCGTAGCGGTACCTCTTATCTCGCCAAAAAGATGTCATGATAGGCGGTGTAGCCAGCTTTAGCCGCTCGTGAAAGGTATTCACTACTGACATCTTTCACTGAGTCAAGTACCGATAACCCCAGATCCAAGGGCCCTGAAATAATTTTTTTGGGTATGCGGGGAAGCTTTGGAATTCCGAGGAGTGAGATATTCGGAGTTTGGCTACGGGGAATGAAGTGCAAGGCAATTTTATCATGTAATTTTGGTCAATTGGGTCAATTGTTATTGGAGCAAGTCGGGCCCAAACTTGCATGACCATTGATGTGGTGGTTATTACACAGCCGTGGTGTTTATTGCAAACAGGTTAACTTCCAAAACTCTGGGCCATCATGATTACAACATGGACGATCAAGACAGCTACAACATAATAATATTGGTGAGAATCATGCAATAGACTCTTTAAACTCATGTAAATTTTGCTGTGATACTATTTTCCGAACGCCAAAAATGATCTTCACTCTTCATCAAAAACATCATGACTTGAGCCAAGGCTGAGGGAATCCTCCAACCCACTCAGCGACCTCATCTCGTAGCGCCTTAATCTCCTTAACATTAGATCCATCACCCAAGAACTCCAAAAAGTTCTTAACAGTACCAGGGTTCTTAGCACCCTTGGCCTCAGCAGCCGCGCGGGCATCCTTATCAACCGCTAGAGTGATCTTCACACCGCGGTCCACAATATCAGCCACGCGCTTGAAGTCCTCGCCGTTGAAGCCCCGCGTTGTCATGGCGGGTGTTCCGAGACGAAGACCACCGGGCTTGAGGGCGGAACGGTCACCGGGGACAGTGTTCTTGTTGCTGGCTACACCGACGAGTTCGAGAACACGTTCGACGCGTGCGCCGTCGACGCCCTTGGGCTTGAGGTCAACGAGGACGAGGTGGTTGTCGGTACCGCCTGAGACGAGACTGTAGCCCAGACCCTCGGAGAGTTGCTTGGCCAGGGCCTGGGAGTTCTCGAGGACCTTTTCTTGGTACTGCTTGAACTCGGGCGTCTGAGCCTGGCGAAGGGCAACAGCGAGGGCAGTGATGGTGTGATTGTGAGGACCACCCTGGTGACCAGGGAAAACTGAAGCGTTGATAGGGCCCTCAAGATCATACATTATCTGCTTGCCCTTCTTATCCGTGCTTCGAACGCCCTTGCGGTAGAAGATCATGGCACCACGAGGTCCGCGAAGGGACTTGTGAGTGGTGGTAGTAACGATATCAGAATCCTCAAAAGGTGTTCCAATAACGCCAGCAGCGACGAGACCAGAAACGTGAGCCATATCAGACAGAAGGTAGGCACCAGCCTCGTCGGCGATAGCACGCATGCGCTCGTAATCGATCAGGCGGGAGTAGGCAGATGTACCAGCAACGATAACCTTAGGACGGTACAGAAGAGCGTTCTCACGAAGCTTGTCGTAGTCGATCAGACCAGTCTCCTCGTTCAGTCGGTAGGGGAAGGTCTCGTAGTACTTGGACACCATAGAGATCTTCTTGTTGGGGATTTGGTAGCCGTGGGAGAGATGGCCTCCATGAGGGAGGTCAAGACCCATGATACGGTCGTGGGTGTTGAGGATAGCAGAGTAAGCGTAAAGGTTGGCGGGAGATCCAGACAGGGCTTGAAATTATTAGCATTGGCTGAGTATCAGAGGGTAAGATGAGACTTACGCTGAACATTGACACCCCATTTCTCAGGGTCAAGACGGAAGGTCTCGAGGGCACGTCTTTGGCATAGACGCTCAGCCTCATCGATGTGTTCGTTACCACCATAGTATCGTGCGCCGGGGTAGCCTTCAGAGTACTTGTTTTGCATAACACTGCCTAGGGCATCGAGAACGGATCGCGAGGTGAAGTTTTCGGAGGGGATGAGGTTGATGAAGTGGTTCTGGCGCTTCTCTTCCTACAATGGTGTGAGATTGGGCCAATTGGTATATGGGGAGTGACTTACACGCTTGAGAATGGCGTGGATCTCGGGGTCACCTTGCTCGAGGCTGGCACCGAGAAGCTATAGAGTGTCAGGTATTGTTGTATTTGGCTTCATTGAAGACTTACATCAGACTGAGAAGCAAATGTCCTGGTGGTAACGCGGCTGGCCAGAGATGGCTTTGTGCGAAGGTATTGCTGCCGAAGGAGCCTCAAATTCATCATGATGTGTATTATGAGGGGTATCTCTGCGTAAACTGAGGAGAAAGGAAAAGGAAGATGAAATTACGATACAGTCTCAAACAACAAGTCCAAGCCAGAGCAGCACAAGATCTAATAAGAATGTCCTTGTCCGCCGCCTTCGGCTCATGAGTTCCAGGACCGGAGCATGAGATCAAGATACCGGTACGTACCTAATGGTCCATGTCACCGAGTCAATCTTATCAAACGTCACTGAGTCGAGATCTAAAGCCGGGGGTGGAAGAGTCCCACATGATCCTCGGAGGTTTGGTCTTGGAGGGCCGGGTGTGAGTTACCTGATGGTACATGGCGCTATCTCTGAGCCTAGAACACTTTTAGAAGCTGACTCGGTGAACGGGGATGAAGTGGCTCGGTACAGGGTAACCAATTATTCCCGTTATGTAACTGAACTGAAGTGGCATTAGTCTAGAAGCATTCTCCGTGGCCTTGATTTGACTCCCCCACAACAAAAACAAACACGATCCACTCCCAAGGCCACGGACGTTGCTTTGCGGTTCGTCTCGCTTATTCCGGAGCCTCCATCCGATTTGCATTGCACCTGATTGATTGTGCCTGTGTTCACCTCTAACCGCGCTGTATTGTACTGCTTGTTTCCCACACAAAGCCAAGCAATCCACTTGCTTTGTCACCGAGTCTTTTCGGTGGCAAAAAAAGAGGGCTCAATATGTCACCGTCACCAACAAACCCAACCCCAAACCCCTCAATGCGTCCCGTGCCTATAATCCGCAGTAGGACGGGCTGTTTTACCTGTAGGAAGCGCAAAAAGAAGTGCGACGAGAGGTACTATAAACCACTCTCCAGACAGTGCTCTTGACCTGGCTTACGTGATAATGTAGTAAACCAATCTGCAGCGGTTGCAAACGCAATAAGCTCGACTGTATCTGGCCTGAACCACAGCCTGTCAAGGGACCATCACGGTCTTCATTTGGTGCTGCATCTACAAGCTCACAGCAGAGTGTTGCTTCGCTGAGACAGGGTCAGGATGCGGACTCGGTGAATGACCCGGTGATACCGGACCCGGTGCCGGAGGAGGACCGAGCTGCTGAGAATCCCGATGTACCCCAGAATGGCGACAGTTCTCCGGTGCATGGGCAAGGGGACACCCACATGGTCGATGCTGAAGCTGATGTGGATATCATTGAAGCTGTTGATGATGTTGATCAGTTATCTCCATCACAGTCATCTAACTCATCAGACTCACCGACTGTCATCACAACATGGGATGCAGATACCGCCAATGCTCTCACTCTCGCTCTGCCGCCCTCCCCAGACACAGGACTCTCATTCAATGGAGCTATTACGATGCCAATGTCGATGTTACCTGAGCAAGGACATCAGTCATATGAGCTCCTCAGTTACTACCTATCGCGGACGGCCAATAGCATGGGCAATGGGTCCACAGACGTCAACCCTTTCATCGCCAAGCTTATACCATTGGCCTTCTCAAAACCTCTTGTGCTACAACTCATCCTAGCTCAGAGTGCTGCCCATCGTCAAGCATCAGCAGAGAGACATCCAAGCGATGAGATCGCACAGAGATATTACACCGACTCGTTAAGGATGTTTAGGAACGTTGTCGATGAGTATGTATCTGGAAACGCCGAGAACACCCTCGTCTTGACCGTCGGTAGTCTCATTATGTGTTTAACTGAGGTCGGTACCGCTCACTTCATTACATGATCATTGACTAACATGTTACAGGTTGCCAAAGGAGACATTCACGGCACAATATTTGATCATTTAACAGCGTCCAAGTCATTAGTGAGCACATTACTCACAGGGACGCAGAATATGGTATATGACGACTTGCCAGACTTTCTAATCGAGTACTACATGCATATCGCAGCCACCAGCATGATCTCGATTGATCCTCAGTACAACTCGCAGTCATTACTCAGCCCTGACATTGAAGTCCGGGCCAGAAATTTAGTCGCGAGGAAGTATGTCGGCCAGTTATGTGGCTGCTGGCTCGAAATCCTCATTCTTATCTCCCAGATCTTTCACCTTGGGCAAGTAATGTCTTCGCCGACTGTCGATGGAGAGATTTCACCAAGCCCCGACAACATTGTCAACTTCGCTTTCCTTCAATCTCAAGTAATGGGCTTCTTTCCAGACCCTTCTGTCACGCCATATACACGTCTTGCTGGATTGGTCTGGAAACAAGCTGCCCTTTTATATCTCTGGACCGTCCTCGGCAAACCCCATCAGCAACCTGAAGGCAGCTTCCAACGAGCATTGGTAGAATCGGCCGTCGCTGAAGCAGTCACATTACTTGATCAATTCCCCGCCTCGGTCAGGATAAATACGAGTCTTTGCTGGCCACTCGCCGTTATCGGGTGTAGCACGTCAGATCCTACAGTCCAGCAAGTGTTGAGGACGCGATTGCAAACTATGTTAGACACAATTGGATTGGGAAATATGAGACAGACATTAGTATTGCTGGAGCATATTTGGGAGCAGCCCCCGGATCAAGTCAGTCCTTGGACGCTGTGTAGAGCGATGCGTGAGCGTCAGATCTGGATCTCTTTTGCATGAAAGGACACTATTAATCCCAGATACCCGCCTCGATATATAACAATAGAGTCCTTGAGGCACATGCAATACAGATGCCATATATATGACCGTCACCACCGATTCCTTTGTCCTCAATATGAGCACCTAGCTACGCCAGGTGGCTGTCGAGATTGAGCACATCAACGAGGCCACCGTCGAACTATTTTTTATCACTTATGTGGAGTAAATTACGTTGGATTTGGTCAAATAAAACGGTTTATATTGTCTAATTGTTTAAAGAAGGAACTCCCAAATCTTCGCAGCCACGAGAAGTCCATCATGATGCGCCCTCGCTCTTGTTATACCCTCCTCATACATCTCCTTTGAGAAGATCTGCTGGGCATATCTGGCCTCCATAATCTCCTGCATGATAAAATCGTCAAACTCAGGATGAGCCTGGAACGAAATTATACGCCCAGGCTTGTAGAGTCCTTGAACCTCACACCTTGAGCTGCTGCCGAGACTGACCAGACCTTCAGGAACTTCTAGGACTGCATCGCGGTGCATTTGATGAAGGCCCTGTTATTCTGTCAGTGACGTCTTATAGAAAGGCTTGGTGGTACTTACGAGAGACGAAACACCCAATAGCTTCTGGCCGGTCTCGTTGAGGTTGATTCTATCAACACAAACCTCCCATCCACCAGGGCTCACCGCAACTTTTGCACCAAGAGCCCTGCCAATGATTTGATGGCCAAAGCAGATTCCAACAATGGGTTTCTCAGTCGTCGTATAAACCTTCTTGACAAACTCAACAAGCTTCAAAATCCAAGGGTCATCAGCGAAAGATGTATGTTCTGTACCCTGTTAGCTTTGCAGATACGACTTGATAAAGAAACTTACTGCTTCCAGTCAACAAGAAACCATCAGCATCCTCGATATTCGGGTATTCTTGAGCTGTGACAACATCCCATTTGCTGAGGTCAAGGCTCACATCCTTGCCCTTATCACCAAGTGCTTCATTCTTCAAACCCTTGGTTAGAAGATCACGAAAGATGTCTCCATAAGAGCCGCGCTTTTCATTAACAGAAGGAAAAGGCGTATCGCACTCCAGAACAGCAATTCGATATGTTCGAGTCATAATGACGATATTGTGTGGTGATAGTGGTTTAGATCAATAAAGGTCAAGAGTGTTCGTTATCAAAAATTATAGATATCCAGCGCCCTTTAATCTACAAGAATCTCCCCACCAACATGGAACCTCATGACCATGTCGTTTACAAAGGACCCTCATTTTAGTAATGTTAGCCGGAATGGCGGAATGTGAGTCTATTGGTGCTTTATTCGGTCCGCGTTCATAGCCGCGCTTTACCGCGCTCCACATAGATTTGTACACGTTAGTATTGATCTTGAACATGGTTAAGGAAAGAGTGAAATAAGGCCTGAAAGCCTATCTACGGATCTTATCACTATGTCCTTCCGATAGTGTTTCTATAGAGACAGTGAGAGGCATAATACTGATTGAAGGTAATCTGTTTACCAGCGAAATACTGATTTCCGTTTTTCTCTCTCTCTTTTTCTTATGAGACAGATTTCAACAGGTCTAAACCTGGGTCTAGTCATATCAAAAGTCGTAGAAAGGATATATGTTATTTTATATTCACAGCTGTAATAACCTCCTGTAGCGATTTGCTTGGTCATGGTAGCACGTTCTGATACTGTGATCAGTCGGGAAATTCCCGACTGTCGGGAATCGTGACATTGTCTGATTCATACAAAGTATGATATGATAATATATGATTTGCTGAAAGGCTTTCAACTTTGTTAGACTGGTATATAAATCGCTTGAGCTATTTAGATAGTTTGAATGCTGCATGTATGTAACTATGATATAAGTTGTTGCTGTAGGAAGTTGCTTCAGGTTTCTTGCTTTAAATGATATTAGCTCGTCTCTCAGTGGATAAAAATAAGTCAAGGACAAGTCAACTTATCATTTCAACTCATATAGTAGCTTCTAATTCCAGTGGCATAATGGGAACAATCATGAGGAATGATATTCATCAGTGTAGCGATAATAGAGGCTAGATTAACGTCGATAACAGCTGAGAAACATCAAAATCAAGTCTCTCATAGCTATTATGTAGTTTATAATGAATTAGGTTCCAACTGACTGTCCTTGAGATGTAAGAGTTCTCATGTTCCGAATTTTGTACTCCAAGATATGTTTGATAGCCAGCTTACAAAATGATGATTTCAGAGGTGAAACTGGACATTGACTAAACACATCGAATGGCTCCACCGAATGAAGAGGTCTGTTAGAATAAAATTTCTATTATAAGACTGTTCTTGTGTTTGAGCGCTCTGACCATGTCGTTGAAAATTCATCGCCAATTCTTTCACGATATCGAACCAGCCACCTCATAGAGGCTCATATGATAAGATCGGATGTCTCGGATATAAAACGAGATAAATATTGCATGAACCTCGGTAGTTCGAATTAACAAGCATTCAGCAACACATGCAATTGCTCAGCTGAATCTCATCCATGAATGTGAATGTGGATAAGCCTTTGATTCCTTTGAATGTCAATCAGCCTCGGCCCAATTGGCAAGCATAAAAAAGAAAACACGAGCCAATGGGACGAAAGTTTCGTAACAAAAGCTCCTACGTTTGGATCAATTCCAGGCACTGCCGTTTTTTAGCGCATCAATTAACCAAGTTTCTTGAATTGGGTGGCCGAGCTAAGTCGAAACGAGCAAGGATATGGCTGAGAACAAAGAGCTGTAGACGTCATAAATATGGCAATCAATTACCACAATGAGACTGACACATTAACCGGAAGGGTTAAGTAGACACTACCAGCCAAGACCAGGTACTAGGATTAAGGTAGAGTTCTAAAAGGTCTCGTGTGAGAGGGGAGTTGCAGTGAGATCGGTGATGACAGACATTTTGTCCATGTTGATGATGTTATGACGTCCAAAACCTCTCATTTATAGTTCATCCATTATGTTATGTTATCCCAGCCTCCCATTGATGAGAATTGGGTTTGCTAAATCACTCATTAATTGACACTAGAGGCTGTACTTAAACCGAGCTGCATCCCACATCAAAATTGACCACCTTGCACTCGTCTCATCACTCTCTCATTGTCATCGTCGTGATCAATGGCTCCGCTCAGTTCCCCGCAAGATCTCGGCTTGGGTGCCATCCTCACCAGAGCCCTCTCTTCTCCAACATTGTCTCCTCCTCCAACTCTAGTGGCTCGGCAAAACACCGAGACTGTTACTGTTACTTCGTCCGGCGATAATGGCAACAGTGCCCAAACATTGAGCGGAGGCGCAATTGCCGGTATCGTCATTGGTTCGATTGCTGGCTTTCTTCTTCTTCTTTGGGTTATTCGGTCGTGTCTCAATTTGGGCGCACCACCTCAAGAACGGGAGAAGTGGTATCACTACAAGGAAGAGCCTCGACGACATCATCATCGCTCTCGAAGTAGACGATCGCATCGATCAAGCATCTCAGCACCCCCTCCAATTGTTGTTAGAGACTCGAGATCCCGCAGTCATCGCCGTGGACGATCGCCTGGATATTATGGAACTGATCGCGGC
Source organism: Fusarium redolens (assembly GCF_020744475.1). Taxonomy (NCBI): domain Eukaryota; kingdom Fungi; phylum Ascomycota; class Sordariomycetes; order Hypocreales; family Nectriaceae; genus Fusarium; species Fusarium redolens. The sequence goes on along the minus strand of NW_025763666.1, from coordinate 711,588 downwards.
ACACGTTATTACGTATAAGTGCTGCGCGACCGACACGACAATAAGCGTTTGCAACATAGCAACCTTCGCTTCAATACCTCATGATGCTTTTACAATGCATCAATTCAATTGACCAGAATAGGTCAGGTCCGATAAGGACAGGAGTTACGGCGTATGGATATGATTAGCACGTCATGCAAAATCACGACTTATGAGATGAAATCATAGATCACGTCACGACGGAGAGGGAATTGCACGTATACGAAGGCATTGGACTTATGTGAATATTTTGATACCATTTCTTGTTACGTACGATTACTATGAGAGCTCGAATTTCCCAATTATTGTTCAATTGCACATAAAGATGGCCCCAACCCATGTCCAAACCTTGCATACGCAACACAAGGCATTGTTTTTCGTATCATCTCGCACGTGCAACGATATAATTAAGCTTAATTGATAACTTGGCGCTCGCGTCACCTCGTCCACGTCGTACTCGGGTGAAGCCGTCCACGTCAGTGACATCTGACAGCTCGGCCGTGGCGCCGCAACACGTATTCAGAGGTTGTATCGCCAAGCCATGCCCTTCGTCTAAACAAGTTGAACCCTATTGAACTCCAGTTCCCCAAGTTCCAATTCTCCATTCATAATCCCATAAACATAAGCATCCCCAACTAAGTTCAACGACGTATCTGCACCCGAATCTCGACGAAATACATGGGGAACTTCAGCGCCTTGTAATATGCCCACTTCGTCGCCGACCTGAATAGTCTGGGGTGCAAGCCCGAGATGTCCTTTCTTCGTCCGAAAAAGACTTCTTTTGTGGGATGCAGAACTCCAATCAAGCTGTATCAACGAGGTTCGAGTCTTCAGGCTCTGATTTTGAGACCTGCTGGGCTGAGATTCCAACTCGATTTGTCGCACTGTTTTGTATGTTTGTCGATAAGGATGTAGTAAACTTGGCAGCAAGTCTCCATGGTCCCGAATTCCTATCAAAAACAAAGCTCTGGAAAGACTGGCCTCGGTGTTTTCGAGTAGTTGATATACCATATCTGGGTTCGTCTCTGAAATGCTCAGCCCTAGCATGCCATATGTCATCTCTCCAAACTGACCAACAAAATCATATGAATCATAGTCATATATTCCTGCCTGGTCAGCCGTCAAGGTTCTGGCCATTACTGACAGGACATTGTCTTCTCCGAACGTCTTGACAGGAAATGGGCTCAAAGCGAGATTCAAAATTTCAATCATCTGAGAACATCCCTCGACATCTTCCCAATATGCAGTTGTGACGGCAGCAATCGTGTCGAAGTAACAATATGGGGTGTGTAAGATGTATGGCGAGGTGATATCGTACTCGATGCAGACTTGTTGGTGAGTTGCTGTCGTGAAAGTATCTTCACTTCGTCGCTGAAGAAGTCTCCAAGGGATAGCTTGTGTATAGTCCGGAACCCAAGATGGAAGATTAGGGATGCGGTACCTACTGCGGTCTCCGATATAGCTTAAGCCTCGCCAGCCTATTGTGTTGAGTAGACAATGTGCTGCAGCTATCGAGAATACCTCCTGGACCGGTTTTGAATAGTCAGCAACTACCGGTTTCATGTAAGTATCTGCCGTGGTCGTATCTGACATTCATTAGCCAGGTCATTTTGTTTTGATATGGGGAAAGGTTACCAGATATTGCCAGCAGGCCATAAACCTTGTCCCTAGGATCTGTAGCATGCCTCGCACGATGATAGTCCACTTCAAACCCAAGCGGCGAAGGGGACGTCCCATTAACTTCCTTCTTCAATTTAGCTATCAAGTCGTAGGTGAAGTTCATCAGCCACGTAATTGCTGGTGTCCTTTGGATATCTTCCGTAACACTCCTCGACGAGTAAGAATCATGTGCAATACTGCTTCCAGCAAGGATAACATCAACAGAAGCATAGACTGTCCCGCACACAAATGTCATTTCTCGAGCCAGCCACATCTCCTGAAGTGTCCATGTCCGTCCAAACCAAGCATGGTCAGTGAAGAAACGAGTCATGGCTAGCAGTTCTGAGTCTGTGAAGCTGCACGACGCGAATACTTTGTCTCTCAGGACGATATGCTCATCTGAAAGGAGTTCTTGTCGGGTGATGGGTAGCCTTTGAAAGCAAGCCACTGCTGTCTGGGTGTATTCTCTTTCATGACCGAGCCAGACGATGACTTCTTCGGCATTCTTATAGATATTTGCCATTTGTGCAACTTGGGTGTTTCGTTCTTCTATATCGTTTTGATTAATGCAAAGAGCATCTATCCATATGGGTCCAAGACTTCCGGATTGACGGAGTGCAATGAGCGCATTGTAAAGGTTTTGTCTGACATGCATCTCAATCCCATCGATAAGGATAGCCTGAGTCGGTCGTGACCAAGTCTCATCCGTTTCATCTCCGCCAGGTTCGCCCCAGGTATATGACAGACATTTGTATATTGGATTGTCATCAAGGTGGGTAACACTCATCTGGCTCGAAACTACGACATTCTGAGTTCCAGGAATGATTTTTAGAAGTCGAATCTGTCCGGGTAGCAGCAGGGAGTCATATGTGTATACCATCTCGAAGTTATACAGAGCTGCGGTTCCCAATGTTGGTCCTTCATTGAGCGATTATGTTGCCAAGGATGACGTCTGAGATTGCTTGACAGGGTTGACCGCATGGGGTCCATGTCCCTTTTAGGACTGACCAGGGTCATGGTTCCTTGTAACGATATCTTGCAATCTTTTTCTTCTTTGCTTCAATAAAGGCTGGTCGGCAGAAGGAGGAATTCTTCATCGAAAATCACTAGACATAGAGCAGAATTCAAGGAATAATACACGGTTTGTATTTAATCTAGCTATTCGATGATAGTCTGTTGTTAAATCCACGCTCTAGATATGTTCACAGCACATACGCTGATTTAAGCATGATGATTCTTCATATCATCTTCAGGATTTGAAGTGCATGTGGTCTCGGCCATAGATGCACCCTCAAGAGTGGCACCATCCATGTTAATTTCAATGAGAGGGCCCTTGTAGTGTTTTCGACCATCAACGATCCAGGTGACCACAGCAATCAGAAGGATGACTCCGAAGGCAGCGATACAGTAGTTCATGTTGGTGGCAGTGACGGGAAGCTCGGGTGGGAATACGAAAAGGACGGTGGTGAGGATAGCCCAAGCAATGCCAACAAGACTACAAACCCATCGGACGGGAGTGCTGAGCTTGAAGGGTCGGTCTTCGGGAAGTAGGTTTCCGCCGCGGAGGAGATGAATGGCGGGAGGGATCGCGTAGGTGACACCTTTGAAATGTTAGTTGAGAAGAGATAGAGATGGAAGAGACAACGTACCGAGAGCAACAACTGAAGCTGCAGTGATAGCATTGAAAGCGCTTGAGCTTCCGAGAAGAATCAGACCGAAGATGATAACCCAAACTGTAGTCCAGAGAAGAGCGTTGAGGGGGACCTCGAGGGCGTCGTTATACTTGGCCCAGATATGGCTGAAGGGAAGACCTCGGTCACGGCTGAAAGCATAGGTCATGCGAGCACTGGTAGTCATGATGGCAGTGGCAGTGAAAACCATGCAGACGATGGAGAAGACGATGAGGCAGATACTTCCAGCCTTGCTGTTGGTAGCGTCGAAGTACATCTGCAGAAGAGCTCCGGCGGGGGACTCGATAACGGCTTGAACGTCCTTGAGAACAAACAGGAGGCAGGACAGGAAGATGAAACCGGAAAGCATGCCGATGAGAATGCACCAGATCATAATTCGGGGACCTTCCTTTCGAGCGTTGGGGATCTCTTCAATCATATGCGCAGCAGCATCGAACCCAGTAAGGGCAAAGGCACCCTGAAGAAGTCCGAGCATCCAAGAGAGACCATCAGGCCAGCCGACTTCATTGATAAACTTTCCATAGACGAAGGCACCACTTTGATAATCAGGAGCAGCACAGGCCAGAACAGTTATGCTGATGATGATGAATCCAGAGATACTCCATAGGAAGGCGGCTTTATTGAAGAGAGGAAGAAGTCGAGTCGCAAAGGCGTTGATGACAAGGGCGATGAGGGTGAAGGCCAGATAAATCAGGAATTGGTGCCACGCCTTGGCTTCGTAAGTAGGATGCATGAAGGTAATCGAGTCCATAACAAATGTGCTTCCAAGCAGAGGTGCCGTCGCCGTCAACACGACATAACCGGCAGCGTTGATCCAACCGGTGACGTAGCTAATACCCCTTGACCATTTTGGCCAAGCAATAAGAGCAGCCCAATGATACTGACCACCAGCAGTAGGATAAGCCGATAACATCTCAGCCAGAGGAGCAGCTAGACACAAGTTGCAAATACCAGCGACGATGAGACCCCAAATGACGGAGCTGGGGCCGCCGGAGGGGAGGGCGAGACTGATAGAGGCTGACAAGGCGGTCCATGTGTTGAGAATAGCAAAAGCGAGACCGAGAAGAGAGATTTTGGAAAAGTTTCGCTTGAGTTCCTGTTTATGACCGAGCTGTTCTAAAGCAGCTGAATCATCAATATGGACATTTCTGTCCCGTGGTGTTTGGGACTCCATGAGTACTGAAATGGGGAAGAATATCAAGTGAGGTCAGGGTGTGACATATTTGGAGGTTAGCAAAGCAGGTATTTAAATGCCAGACGTCAAGCCCGTTAACGGAGGATCACTTCTCCTGTTAGGCTAGGCTGTAACTTGGACTATTTGGTATCTAGTTCGGCGATCGTAGCTATCTCTGGGGGCGTCATTGTGGTTGCGTAACAAAGTCGCTTTTCCCCATCCTCAGGGAGCAAGAACACTTCTGACCCAGAAAAGGTATCAAAAATAACTAGTCTAAGTTCTACTAAAACCTATACTAAATTTACCTTAATCTTTTTGTCATTTAGGATAGAGGTCCTAAGTTTTCTTGCCTCCCCTAGCCCATGTCGCCGTGACAGTCTAGGGATGACGATCCCCCCTTCGCGGTGAATAGGATGGATGACGTTGTGGGGATTATGTCCCGGGCCGGGGAAGGGCCTATCTCTTTTTGTTCTAGAATTGTTTTGGGGTGATTGTCTGGGTTGGGGATTGGGCAGGCGATCCTTGGATGAGGCTTTTGAGCGCTGAGTTCGATTCATGTTCTAGAAGTCATTCATGGTATAAAATGTTTTGTAAGTTGATGAATTGCATAAGCAGGCAGCTGCCCAAGACAGCTATACTCCTGCAAGTAATGCAGTATTTTAGAACACTCATCGAATGATTACAGGGGTCTGTCTTATCCTGTCCCTCTATCCAGTACCCATACATATGGAGATCTTCTAAGCTGAAGTCTATGCTTGCAACAATAGCGCCTTTCGGAGCCGACTCTCCCAAAACCAAGACCATGCTCCGGAATCAGCGGCCTTTTAGTCTCAAACAAAATTTCCTTCTCCTATGCGCCCTTTTTTAGGCATGTCATATCTCCAACCCTTTTTAATTGGTTTGAAACACGTGATTATGGCCAGACTAGAATGAATCTAGCTCCCCCATGAACGGATATGCGGCTCCCTAGCTGAATTACCCCAACTAAGGAACAATTGGAGATAAAAATCAGGAGACCTCTGGAAAAATAACTCTAACAGGGTGAGGAGAACCTGGAGCTGTCTATCTTTGAGGCCCATTTCAGTGGAGATGTTCCTCAGCTTGGTGACTTTTGGATATTGTTCATGAATAAGGCAGATAATCAATTTGCGGCTCTTTGAACATATTCTGGTCCGTGCTGTCTGCTAACTCATCCGTCTTAACCGAGTCGACCGGCCGAACCGGCAGATATTGCATAAACGCATAGCTATCACGGTCTTTATCAGGGAATTATAACTCTTAGGACCGGCATCGACCGGCTTCTCAACGGGGTTGCCGTGCCATGTGGGAATATTAAATTGGAGCTTAGTGGCGAGAGAAAAAAGCTTCATTGTTGAGTTTCAATCCCCTGTATTAACGACTCTGGAGAAATGATTTTTATTACGTTTTGAAATATGACAAAATGACCAGTTTTACAGATTTTACAAGGCACTCCGCGATATGACCCCGCGACCCTGAGGGGTTTTACTTTTCCCCAGGCTGTTCTCCGACTTTTTGGATTTGTGTTGAGTAATGAATATTCACAACGTTCCACTTTGTTTTCGGAGCTTGACCGTTGGGTCGGAGGTGTTCCTTTTTGAGATGAGAGCATGAAGTCGTTATTGTTTTGGAGACGAGGCTAAAAGAGACTCGAACGAAGTGGAATCATCGGCATTTCAATACGGACCACCGAAGATGAGCTGATCATTAGGTCCTGTAAGTCGCAAGCGACGAGACGTTGGTGATGACGACGTTGATAACTAAGCCCCAGAATTCTTATTGCTTCTGACGAAATCCGTTAAATTAAGTTTGTTTTCGGGTTTACAGATAACGGTAACTCAAAAGTGACTACCTACACTGTCTCAGTAGATAGCTAATATCAAGTCAATATCTAAATTGAACTTCTGATATTGAGGCTCTGTCGCAAATCGATTCGCCAAGAGCCGCCAAGGCGGGAGGTGTATGGGCTTGACAAAAAAAAGGCAACGGAATTAGTTAATCCGATTCCGCCAACCCAAAACAAACAACACCAACATAACAAAACGGTCATCATAGTATCTTATCATCATCGCAATATGGCGCATGCTTACGACATAATCAACGAGTCACATCTTATTCCTAACGTTCAAGACTCATTTGGTCGTCAAGTAAGAATAATCCACCCTGGATACTACTACTCAGGCGGCGATCCGGATTTGGATGTCCTTATTTCCTTTCAAGCTTTTGATGACGGCGGTTCTGGGGTTGACGACTATGACACAAGCCCTCTTTAATATCCTAAGGGAATAAGAGTCTCCTAGCTAAAAAAATGATTTACTTACATAATACTAGTAATACTAACTACAACACCACGACCTTCCATTGACCTAAAGGGCCAGTCCTCTCCAAGATCTCCTAACGAGAGCACAGTACCAGAGTCTTAATAATACGGGGGTTCATTAAGACATAGACAAAGAAAATATAGAGCAGGCAGTGACTATTAATGAGCTATTAAAGCAGATGACACTGAGACGGCATCGTGCTCATTTTCTTCGACAGAATATCACAACGGCTCCAGAAGCTTGCACAATTTATCATAGAAGCGTTTGATCTCCCACTCGCTGTACTCCTCAAGTGTGTTGCGATCCTTCTCGAGAAATCCGAAGCCGTACTGGAAGATCTCGGCGGTCATGGCACCCTTCCAACCCGGACTTGTCACCAGCCGCTTCCTCTCTAGTTTCCTGCTCCGCAACTCCGCGTCGTCCTGGAATGCTTTGTCAAGCGGCTGCCACTCAGCAATCTCAGACAGCACCATCATCAAAGACCAGACTTGATAGGGCCAGAGAGGTTTGTCTGCTTGGTATTCAGGATGTTGGTACATCTCGGGAGATGCTTGTCGCCCCCAATCGAGAACATAGGGCTTGGTAAAGTCTGGTTTATTAGGATCCCCAAAGAAGACAAAACTTTCGGTCCGCAAAGCTGGGTGATGAATCCGAAAGTGGACGTACAGGGGCCGGACCTGTGTCGCTATAATTCTGCTGAGAGCACGCCTGTCTTCCGAGGAGGGCTTTTGGATGCGTGTGATGGCATCGCGCAGATGCGTAGGCTGCTCAACGCACCTGTAGATTAAGGCGTTCCTGCGCCCATCGTTGAAAAGGTGATCAATCATCAGGGTACGAGTCTCTTCTGGTCGGCTCTCCTCTATGGGTATTCTCTCTTCGACAGTTGGCAGATATGTCTCCAAGGTGTCTGGCACCGCTGTTATCCATTCGATGAGTCCGGGGGCAGTATGCTCGCCCCGAGACCATGTGCCTATGTTTCGCGGGCCTTCTGGGTTCGAATCGACGTTGTCTACCAAGTCTGGCATTTTGCTTCGCCTCAGCTGTGGAAGGTCAGTTGAGAGTTTTCACGTTACGGTGGAGCGGCAGACCTAGCAGGCTTCGGGGGTATTAGTTGAACATTTAGTTGGCCTCGGTAGCTCGCTTGGATTTTTCCATTTCAAGATTAGAAATGCCCCAGAGAAATATATTCCTAGTGCCACATTTTACTACGCAAAACGCTGCTAGAAGGGAGGAGGGTGGCTGTATCCCTGAGACCTACCGTGCACTGTTACTTCCCGCAGCCGTTGCAGGCCTACATCATTCCGCCTTATTCAGAACACAAGCATCACCCCGACATCAGCGCAGAACCAATCCATACTATCTCGCAGATCGTGTAACTCATAAGGGTCACTGCCTCCAATGCAGGACTTTCCCGGCTAGCCGTCCAGCCCTTAACCGCCCGCATACACAGGTGAAAGCCCGCGGTCCAATCATTTGCAGCGGTACCTTATGTTTTAGGTGTACAAATCTCTTTCACTGAAAGAAGAAATGATTAGATATACAAAATTCTCGTCCAAACATCAGGCTTAGCTGCCAACGAAACCCCTATGACCTCGTCATCCACCAGCCCCTCGGAGAAATATTGGCATCAAACTATTCCTAATGCCTACTTCTCCTCTGCCTTACGCATCCGTTTCGGTCTCGGCCGCAGAGTTCTGCCTGATGTTCGTTCTGATTCCCCTGAGGAGTGAGATGGTGCATCGGCATTCGGCGATGACCTCTTACGCTTGTGACCTTTCTTCTCCCTTTCGTTTCGAGACCTCGCAGACTTGACAGACTCTCCGCGCCTGGCTCCTGGCTGTGCCGGTGGACTGGGAGGCACGTTTAGCGATGCAATTGCCACCAGGTTAGGTTGCGATAGCTGCATGCTCTCATTGCGTTGCTTGGGCTGGAAGAACGCTGTGGGTACCGTTTGTGTCCAGTCCATGAGACTAGGTGGTGCGGAGTGTATCGTTGTCGTTCCGTTTGGCTGGTGCGAAAGCGGCGGTGCTGCTAAACTCAAGGTGGTATTCATCGGCCAGTTTTGTACGCTGAGTAGGTCGCGAGCCGTTGGACGTCGATCGGTGTCGACGGTGACCATAGATGCGAAAGGAAAATGATGTTGGTTCAGACTCGTCTGGAGGTACTCGTACCACTGCTTCCACTCCGGAAACTGTCTTCTCCTCTCGTGTTCAGGTTCTAAATGCTCTAAGCACTCCACCACTGTCACGCCGAGCCCCCATATGTCAACTTTAGGCGTCTGCTTCCTGTTCTCCCTGACTTCAGGCGCCATATACCATCCCGTTCCAACGATAGTGTTTGATGTATCGACGGCTTTGGCGATCCCGAAGTCTGTCAAAAAGAAGTTGCCGCCGCGGTGGAGGATATTCGGAGGCTTAACGTCTCGATGTATGATTGGCGGATCGTGAGTATGAACGAAATTCAGTGCCTCTAACATCTGGTATAGCATCTTGCTGGTTATGGTTCGCACCTCCTCTTGCGCTTGGTCTCTGAGCCCTTGCAGCAGATCGTGGAGGTCACCTTCATAGATAGGCATGAAGATCTGGATGTCCTGTCCGATTTTGAATCCTTGGGTGTGTGTGTACGGCACGATATGATGCTGATATGATTAGCGTGAGGCAAGCAGACTTAGAATAGGAAGCTTACATGCTTCAGCTTCTGAACCATTTTTACCTCGTTTTCCACTTTTATCCTGAAGTCGCTCTCGGAATGGATCTTCCACTCCGGCACTTCCGTCCTTACACCGACGATTTTGCAAGCGTAGTGCGTGCCGGTATACATGTCAACAACCTCGTGCACTTCACCTTGGCCGCCTCTTCCAAGCGGTTTGAGCTTTGTGATTCGGATCACCTTGTCCTTTTCCGGCTCGGGTGGGGTTCGGAACCGAGTATTATGGGATTTAAAAGCTGGCAATCCCTTGGGTTGCAGGTCGAGCGTGCCGAGTTGCTGCAAAGTTCTTTCGATTGTCCTATCATTGTTGGTCTTTCCCGCGAACGCCAGCCTCTCCTTGGTGAGTGCTGCTTCACTCCGGCCATGTGTTCTTCCTGGTATCAAGCGAAACTTAGCGTCACGGATCTGGAAGAGCCACTGGCGTTCGACGCCCTCGCGGTACAGGTCAGGGCGGAGAATCACGACGCATTGCCGACGGGTCTTCGATATTTGGGGACGAAGCAGCTCCTCCTTTTTCCCTTCCTCTTCGTTGAGTTCCTCTTCCTCTTTGTTGGTGATCAATTCGACGATCTCGTTGAGTTGCGCATCGCTATCTTCCGATACGCCGTGGAGAAGAAGCTCTCCGGTTTCTTTATTGAAATCGAAATAGCACTGATCATTTCTCCGAAAGAACCTATTCAGGATAACATCGTTGTGGGCTCGTCTGCCGAAGCTGACGAGATACGGTGGGCTCTTGGACTCTCGGTCCAATCCAATTCGCAGGCACAGCGTCTCTGGGTCTCTAGGGTTCGGGCATGTTCGGTCGCTATTATCTGGATCTCGAACGATCTCCAACGCACAGTCGTTCTCCGGGGTGAGGTAGAAAACCGTCTGATCGGCGTCCATCTTTGGAATGCATGATTAACGAGAAAAAGAAGCTCGAACGAGCAGCTCAAGAAGCGCTTAAGTATATCTACGTGGATTGCAGGCCATGGAGAGGGATACGGGGTCTGCGCTTAGCAAACAGCTTAAGCAAACATCCTTTGTTCTATCCTTCACTATCCCCCCTAACTTATCACCCATCAACATCCTTTGTTCTATCCTTTGCCATCCTTTGTTCTATCCTTCACCAGCCCCCCTAACTTATCGCCTATTAATATCCTTTATTCCCTCCTTCACCATCCCCTCTAACTTATCGCCAGCAACAGACCCTTTACTACCCTACGATCCTTAACAGTCAATTCCACGTCCATTATCATTTCGATGGCTCCACAGACGCGCGCAAAGCGCAGACTCAACAACACGCCAACACTACCTCCATCCGTCGAGGCCGCCTCTGACGATGTGCGCCCTCTATCCAACGGCGACAACCTCAACGACAACGGTCACCCGGCTGACGACCCGCAAAGCAAGGAAAGAGAGACATACTCTGCATTAGTATTGGGCAAGGAGATGCTGGTACCACGAACTTACGATCCTGATACTTACGATCCTGATGCGCGAATGCCGTGGACGCCCGAGCCAGAGCCCTATGATCCCGAAACCTATTCGGCTTGGGGTAAGAAGCACTTCGGCGAAGAGTGGTACCAATTGCGGAAGGCTATGATCGAGGAAAGGATTCCCTATGATAAGTATGAACCAGTGTACTTGGAACGCCAGCGAGCTCTGAGGGTGATAGAGCATAAGGTTGAAGGGCGGCCCTTCAAACCATACACTCAGTTTGGGGGAGAGAATCTCAAGGACCAAGGCTGGAAGCGCTTGTGGGCTCGAATCTCCAACAACGAGTTAGGCGTTCCCAGCAGTCCTTCCCCGTCCCCGCCATCTCTGCCACCTCCGCCACCAAGCGACAGCGATAGCGACCTCAGCGCCGAGTCTCGCGAACCGACGCCTGTCCCGGCAGACCCATGGGAACAACTAGAGTACAAGCGAACGCATTGGGCCTTGACTGAGGAGCAGTACCTGTTCGAGAGGTTCTTCCTCAAGGAGGGCATCATAGACAGGGCCAGGTCGCGGCGTGAAAATGAGCCGGGAAACAGGCAAGCCCGTGAGAAGCGCGAGCTAATGGAAAGCTTTCGCTACGTGGATCCTCCTCGGTTCTATCTCGAACAGGACAACATTCAAGACCATATCGACCTCCCCAAGAAGGGCTGGACGCGGGAAGAGATCGTTGCTACGTATGAAGCGCACGTGGCCATACTTGAATGGAAACGGAAGAACTCTCCACCAAGAGGATCTGGTGATTTCGGTGAGAATATAACCCCGGAAGAGGAAGCTGCATCGGCCAGCTGGCACCAGGAGTTCCATGACGCCTGGAATCGCTTCTACGGATCGCACCCTCCCGAATTACCAGAGCATACTAAGAATTACGGTGTATGGGATCGCTGGCGCAAAGGTACCTACGCTCGCATCTCCCGCCAGCGACAGCGAGAGGCCCTGCTGTCTGATACTACGGGCGATGCTGCATCACGTGCAGAAGAGTTGCAAAGGATTGAGGACGAAGAACGAAGAGACCGTGAGGCTCTAGAAAGGGCCATTAAAAGGTCAACAGAATTGACAGAAAAGGCAGAAAGAACGCGCCGCCTACCGCCACCTCAAACTCAGGAGGAAATGAATCATAGGTTCCGTGTGTGGGATGAACTCGACGTCCCTCTCAAGCACCAGAACAATCGAGCTCGCGAATATGGTTTCGGCGAAAGAACCGCTGGGCGCGAAGTACCGCAGCCGCCAGCAACAGCTCCCCGAGCAGGCGCCATAGGCGATGCCCCGGGTACTCACATGCATGGCTTCAACGAAAGATCCACCGAGCGCGAAGCAGTGGCGCAGTCGTCAGCAACGACACCTCAACCAGCGAAAGACACTCTTTGCAAAACTTATGGTGGTCGGATCACTAAGAATACATTGACGCACGCGGAAGCCTCGCCACGAACAGCACCCCAACGCCACAATAGGCAGCGCAAGACGTACAAGAAGGAGCGGGCAAGTCGCAGGCTCGCGAAGATGGAGCCTGAGTATGGGATGCTAGAGGATGCTAGAGGATGCTAGAAGGAGGTGAAACACGATCCTCCTTGAGATAACCAAGATAGTGGGCGAAGACGCGTTGATTATGCATTTTATCGAGCTCGGTCTCGAGCTTAGTAGCCACGATTATTATAGAAGGTATACAGACTGTTAGCTTAGATGAAAATACCAATGTGCTTTTAGTACCTCTCTGTTCCTCCTTCAAAACGTGACATACTAAAAGCATTCTGAGAAAGATGATAGGATAGAACTTAACAGACTTAAGCAGGCAGCATGAAAGCATACTCCTCCTGCTTAAGCTCTGCGCATGTCTAGGGTAGCAAGCCTTATAACCGACTTATCGATAAGACATCAAAACTCAAGACTCTACATTAGTGGTCAGCCGTAGTCTTTCGCAATTAACTTCGAACTTAGAAGCGATGTGAAAACATGATAATGCTTAGCTCCAATAGACAATGTCATAATTGTCGATGCTATAGTACCATGTCTGCCCTCCAATCGTCAAGTATCACACCTCGGTCACCGGTTCCCATTTGAATTTGTGGCGGTGCAAGTCCGCGTCAAGGTATCGTAGGTAGTCGCCCTCAAAGCGCCAGTATAAGCCCTTGCGAAAATCGGCGTTAACGCAGCTCAACGGCTCTCAGGCCAAAGCGTCCAACTTCAACATCCCGACAACCCTACGCTAAAGTCATAATCTCGTGTCTTTCATGTCGCTGTCTTTCATTTATTCAACCAGTCCAATAATAAAATCCAGTCTTCTTTCGTTACTTCTAGTCCTCCCAGTAGTTGCAGGAACAGCGCGGCGAATGTAACCGTAACTGCCTTCTGGAGTGCTGTACCTAGAGACTTCTAGGGTACATGGATGTTGATTGCGCCGCGGTGGCCATAGCCACTTGAGAAGCAGCTTGAAGGTCCCTCCTAGCGGCGTTGAACTCCTCAGCTATCTGCCGCTTCTCATTGTTGGACATGGAGCGATCGCTTTTCGCAGCCTCACGAATTGCTGAGATCTCGTCAAATATCCTCTGGTGGTCTGCTACACTGAGCGTACTGGCAGTTCGAGCGATAGACATTGAGGTGAGAAGCATAAACTGAGATAGGAATGAATGTATAGGAAGGCAAGCGGCTGGTTATGACTCTGGAGTGGTGTGAATTAAGGGGCCTCCAGTTTAACGTGTAAAGTGAGCATACCTGCAAAATGTTTACAGATATCTAGCCACAGGGTAACTTCCAGCACAATTAACAGAATTTCAAGGCAATAAGTACTAGGAAGAGGCTCAGAGGACCCCAGGTCTGAAAATAACCTTTCTTTTTCTTTATACATAACATCAGGTGGCAGTCCTTCAAGACTCCGCATCCAATACTCGGTCCGCAAACGCGCATCTCTATAGACGCTCCTACGCCCTCCCCTGGCACAATTCGCCAGAGATCTCATCTCACTAACTCAGGTTCCGTGGTCTAGTTGGTTATGGCATCTCGTTAACACCGAGAAGGTCCCCGGTTCGATCCCGGGCGGAACCACATTTTTGCGGATCCAACAGGATTTGTTTCTCATTTTCTCACCGCTCCTCGCTCTGCGAACTTAGACTCAAATCTGACCTCATTAAGCATCTCTATTGGTCTCGTGGCCTAGTTGGTTATGGCATCTCGTTTACACCGAGAAGGTCCTCGGTTCGAGCCCGAGCGGGACCATTCTTTTGCTCGTAAGCATTTCTTCCTTTTTATCACTCATTCAAACATTGGGGAGTGCAGTTATGCGTGAGTGACAGTATTACTTGTTCGTCTAGAAAGTCCAGTCTATAAAAGCTTCTTATACATCCGATGCCAATTCCTTCTCGTTGTTGCACTCTACCTTTAATGGTTTCGGTTCACGAAGTAGTTGTAATTATCCTCAACCATCTTCAAAGCCCTCTTATTGGCCTCATCCACATCTTCTTTTGGCAGACCCAAAGCCTCATTCGCAAGGCCATGCTTAGCTTCAAAGTTTCCATCACCATTGGGATAGAACGTTCGAGCATACATGGCAAGTCCAAAGCCAGAACGATCGCCCTTCTTAAGAAGATCCATGCCTCGCTGCCAGCGCTCCTTGGTACCCTCATACTCAATCTCCCAATCCTTATCCGTAGTACCAGTAATCCGTTGAAAACTGTCGAGCATCTCTCGCTGAGAGATGAGAAAGCTGGAGATGTAGAGGGGCTTGTTGCGCCACTGGGAGATGGTAGGTGACATGTCGTTCTCATCATCAGGAATAACCTTCAGGCTCAGAAGAGCGGCGAAAGCTCGACCACACTGGTCCCAGGTTGAAGTGTTGATCCGGGTGTTACCGTCATCGTAGAAAGTAACTTTTTTCTTGTCGCCGGCCAAGTCGAAGCCATACCATTCAGGACCTTGAGCAAGGGAGAACTCGTACCAGAAGGAGCAGCACATGGCAATCCATGAAGATACGCCGTTTTCTTCAACGGCATTGATTCCTGGGAACACACTTCCACCAGTCAGGTTCTCCTCGGCGAGTGACTTATTAGTAATGTCGATTCCGTAACAGTTAGGCATGATCCAAGGAACACCTGCTGTGGCGGCTGCTTTGATGATCTTCTCTTGAGTACCAGGGGGTGCGGACACTGAGAGGGAGATGGCGAGGAATTGTTGGCCTCGAAGGGCCTCAACGATGGAGTTCTCATCATCGTAGTCGACAGTGGCAGTGCGGGCGCCTTTATGGACCTTGCTAGTGCTGCCTTTTCGAGTGACGGCAGTGACTGTATGCTTGCCTGTCTCGATGAGGTACTTGGCCAAGTACTTGCCAACACTTCCACCAGCCTGTAACATGTTAGTTATTGAATAGAAGAGAGATGAAAAGGTTACTTACGCCAATGATGGCAACTCGCTCGATCTTGTTGATAAAGCCCTCAGGCTGGTCTTTGGCGTATGGTTGAGACATTTTTGAGATTCAAAAGATTTAATGTATGTGAGAGTGGTAGTAGTTGTTGAGTGAAGTTGATGAGTGTGATGATGATGAGATATTTCTCCAAAGGTCAAGACATGCCGACATCTTTATACTTGAGTGCTCACTACCAGCTTTGAGTATGAAGAACTTAATTGCCCGGACATTTCATTAACTCCTTCCCTCCCCATCATCGCCGTTGTCAATGATGCTATCGCGGACTTTGCATTTGGTGTCGGTCGAGACTTTTACCCTATCCGGTAAGTGCTTTTACCGTAACAGGTAAGAGGGTCTCCGGCTCGGTGCGAATGGCCCCCACCAAAAAGTCGCGAACCAATAAGAAGTCGTCAAATACGAGAATGAGTTAACAGACCTTAAGAGCCCCTTTGCAAGACAATTTAGGGTTGTATCGCTGATAGTGAAACCAAAAACGCGAGTCCGAGTTTATCTCCTTGCTCGTAGTTCGGACTTCTCTTAGGCCGGAGTCGTATGATGATTCATAATGTCGCAGCTTGAGAAAGTGCGATCTGCCGTCTACGGCAGTTGCTTCCCGAGAGCTCTACCTTGTTGAGCTGATCACTAGTTCAGAGGACATCACATCATAGGTGCTGATTAGAAATCGTCTTGTAGAGTTTTTCTGCAAATACTTACCCGAGTCTATGGATACTCTATCTGTTTTTAATATCAGGTGCATATATTCAAGCTAATATTATGCATACAGTACGCGAGGAACTTCAAGGAATATTCAACCGATTGAACATATATACAAAGTACAATCAAACTTTGTTCTCCACTACAATGAGAGCAACAGAGCAATTCCTAATAATATATCAAATTGTGACTTCTTAGCCAGAATAACCATCAAGGAGTCGAGGGAGAACGACATATCTCCAGAGTCTGGCTCAAAGAATCATCTCTGTAATGTCGAATCTCCTCACAACTATCATAAGAGTCTGGGTTAAGGGCACAACTTGATATCTAGATTCAATTAATTATATTCATGCTGCAGTTTAGGAGAAAATGCTTTGATTTTACATCTACTCTTCGTATTTCATATTTTCATGATGTCCAAGCTTCGAATATGGCCTCAATATTCAATGCTTTTCATACAACAAATCTTCCTTGAATTTTCATTAGAAGTCTCTAGCTCTGTCTAGCAGGGTCCATCTCAACCTTGTTCTTCGTAATAGCGTCAATCTCCTCCATAATCTGTGGCGTCAACTTATCAAGAATCTTCAGCGAAGCAACAGTATCATCCAACTGCTCAGGCCTGCTGGCACCAGTAATAACACTGGTAACATTAGGATTCTTAAGACACCACGCAATACCAAGTTGAGCCTGGCTGATGCCCAACTTATCAGCAATGGGCTTCAACTGGCGAACCTTGTCGATCTCCTCCTTCCAGTCATCAGTGCCAATGCGACCACGCATGAAGTCGGCAAAGTTGTCCTTGCTGGCCTCAAAACGGGAGTCCTTGGGGGGCTTGCCGTCAACTATGTCGTTGTACTTTCCACTGAGGACGCCCATTTTTAGAGGGGAGAATGAAGTGATACCGAGACCAGTGCGCTCGTATAGGCGTTGGAATTGGCCTTCCACTCTGTCTCTGACGAGGATGTTATAAAAGGGTTGCTCGGCGATAGGTCCAATCATTCTTAGATCACGAGCGATTCCGACCTGTTGTTGTGAGAATTTAGGCAGATTAGGTATAAGTGACGGTGACTTACAGCTTCGGCAATCTCATCGGCGGACCACTCTGATGTACCCCAGTAGAAAGCCTGGTGACTTTGTCAGCGTTGACACGATCAAGCTTGGTGAATGCTATGCAAACCTTTCCATTGTCAATCAGGTAGTTGAAAGCTCGGACAGTCTCCTCCATAGGAGTCAATCTGTCTGGCCTGTGAGCGTAGACAATGTCCACGTAGTCGAGTTGAAGACGCTCCAATGAGGCGTCCAGGCCCTCAATAATGTGCTTTCTTGAGAGACCATGGTTGTTGACAAGAATCTCTCCATTGACAGCGCCCCAGTTGATCTCTGAGAAACGTCAGCATAGAGCCCTAAACACCTGGGGCATTTGGAGACTCACTTGTGCTAATGACCAAATCGCTTCGCTTCCACCCAAAGTGCTTAATAGCCTTTCCCATAACAATCTCAGCCTGGCCAGCAGTGTAGTTCTCAGCGGTGTCGAAAAAGTTGATTCCGAGGTCGTAAGCCTTCTTCATGCAAGCAAATGCCTCCTCATCTTGAGCGTAACCTCCATAGGTCATCCAGCTACCGAGACCAATCGCAGAGACATGTAAACCAGATCTACCGAGACGGCGGTAGATCATACCAGTGTTTCTAGGTTCAGCCCAAGCCATTGTAACGTTTATGAGGCCTTTGTGAAGGAATTCTTTGCAATGTGAATGTTTCTTTATAACTTGGTCAGTATAAAATGGTGAAAACGGCTCGTCGCCGAATTGGGGTTGTGTAGCCGGAGAATATTTCGGAGATTGATTCGGAGCCGGGATGACTTACAGGATCGTTTTGGGAATCAGTGCCGCCAACAATTTGGGGGGGGTTGTTTGTTGAGCTAAATTGAGGAGAGTAAGAAAATTTGAGGTGTTGGCAGGTTGACTCATACGGCGAATGTATTACAGCTTCAAGTCAAATATTTGGACTGCCTTATTGTCATCTCTGAGCTTCTGCATCTGCAGGTGTCTTGCAGCGGGGAATTGCAGTAGCTCAACAAGGGTGCAATGGCGCAATATGAGGACCTCGTTGCGCCATAAGCCAGCGATGGAAGAATCTTCCAACTTTAGGGTGGGCTTGAGGCTTAGTTTCGTCTAAAGACCGTAATGTCATCGATCCTTTACCTAAACTTAGGTCGGTGTCTCAATTATCTGCTGGACCTCATCTTGCTCAGCAACATCGCGGGGCATCGACTCCAGTAGCATGCGAGTAAGCGGCGACGGCGATCGAACCAAATAGCCGAGGTCTAGAGGTGGCCAGCAAATTTGAGAAGCCTGGCCTTCCATGAATTGGTATGTCGGCATCGTGAGGTTCGGTTGTGCCGTCAAAAGCTCGGCAGTATCTTGAAAGGTTGACGGGAGGTTTGTCTCAAAGGCCACTGCATCGCCTTCTGATGCTTCAAGCATGCGGCCTGAATTGAAGATTGCATCCATTCGTATTGTGAGAAGTGAGAGTAAAGTACGATTGCCTCCTCGACAGGACGAAAGTATGTCGCGTAGTTGATGGAGTATTGGGCCAGATTGGTCGTTCTGTATTGAGTGATCGCTCGCAATTGCATCGATCACTGCTGTAGCAATCTCGAATGTCTTGAATTCCTACCACGACTGTAAGCTTGCATCATATTACACTTTACACGCAATGAGGCTCACCAGCGTCGGCCCATGAGACTCAAGCGCAGCCTTTGGAAGCTCAGAAACCAGACTCAGGAAGTCCTTGGCGATGTTGATCGGGTTCATGGAGGGTATGACAATCCCAAATCGAAGAGCCGCTCGCCATAAAACAGCACGCATCCACTGTCTTGTAACAAACATGTCTGCTCGCTGGACTTCATTTATCGGGCCCCAATCGTCATTGTCAGCTGAGTCGAGAAGCTTTTGCTGAAGAAGCTCCAGGCAACTTTGAGCCACGGAGGCCATGTTGGGTATGTCTGAGTCCGCGTCGATGTTGTGAAGTATCTCGAAGATGTTGGACTGATCAAAGACCCAGAACAGATGAACCAACTTCAGAAATGCTGGTAGAACCTCAGCACGGTCATCAGCTCCTCCGAACCAAGGGAAGAGGATGTTTGGTTTGAGTACTATGGGAAGCTTGTGCAGCAGGGCAACACCTCTAAGCCATAAGCATCAGTAAAAGATCCATCTTGAATGAAGATGCCTACCTCTCAGTGACAAACAGTAACCAGAGAATCCGTCGCGAAACATGTTGATCGGCTTCTGATAGCGAAGGATATGTAGACTCACGATCAAGCCTCAATATTTGTGCCTGCGTAATAGCTTCACGCAAGTACACAAGCGACTTTGTGCCTCCGGGCAAAGCATTCTCATGATAAATATGTAAGAAGAAGGAGATCCTTAGAGCATCTAATAGACCCAGCTTCTCACTCAGCCCACTTGTTTCCGCTTCCTCCACACTGGGGCGCCATGCAGTGCCCAGTTTCAATTGAGCAATAGCAGCAAGAGCCACAGCATTAGCAAGACATCTTGCTGCACCGCCTTCACTGGGATTCTGTCGAATTTTGTTCCTTAGGTCGGTTGCATCGACGATGGGCCAGATAGGGTACAGTCTTTCAGAATAAACCTCTAGAATGTCAAGTAAACAAGTTACTTCGTCAACAGGTGACGGTGATTTCTTGGCAATAGCTTGATCTGGGCTTGAGGTATCGCTCTTTACTCCATCACCTTGGCGTCTTCGCTCAATCTTATCCAGCGTTCTTGGCCTCAATCCTCTAGGCCCTCTCGTCCCTTGTGAACGATTGAAGGTACATTCTATACCTGAGGCTTCACATGCTGTGCAGGGGGGTGTTTCTGAGCAGCGGATCTTTCGAATCTTGCATGAATCGCAGGCTCGTCTTGCGAGCTTCTGACGAGAACTCGGAGGGTTTTTCGGAGGTCGGGAGGTAGATGGAGGTGGGGTCATGGCTTCAAAATTCAAGGTGTGAGTGAGTTCCAGTTCAAAGGATCACCGTTGGCCGACCAGTGGGAGAAAATAAAGTGCGGCAAATGAGAAGAGTCTGAAAAACGAATTGTTCCTGTGCTACGTTTGGTGCAAATGACGTGCTGAAAGGTTGTAATCTCGCCTTGAAGTACCCCTGTCTACCCCGGATTTTGGTGCCCTTTAAGCCTCGGTAGCTCCCCCGCCATTCTCTAACGAGATCGCCCTGGCATCTTTGCTTCCCTCTCCTCCTCTAGAAGATATTCTCTTGCTGTTACCCCGGGCGTCAGTCCGAGCTTGTTGCTCCTACCCTGTATTATGAATCAGCTTAAGAATACAAATACTTATGAAACTGTAACTAACACGAAAGGTTGGCAGAAGGCTCCTGTTTGACAATTAGAGCTGGACTTCGGGAGTTGGTAGGGGCACGGGAGCGGTGACTGTAGGCCAGGCTGTCTCAACGGTATCGTCCCATTGCTTCCAGGAAGCATCCTCTTCGGAAAGGGACATCAATGTAGCTGCCATTGTTCTTCAGCTAAATTTGGTGTAAGATTCGGCTAGGGCGATCTGTTAATGATATGGGAACTCGTATGGAGGCTGGATAAATGCCGTGCCTACCGGTCGAGATAATTTCGGGTTTGTGTGCGCTCCTTTAGCCTAGGACACTGAATCACGCTGGGATAGTTTCTCCTGTCACGATGAACGAAGGAGCTGGGCAGGTTACCAGTGGAGAACTTGGGAGGAACGTCCATTTTCGGCAGACGCGGATGGCTTCTCTCGGAGCATTATCTCATTGAGTGTTAATGAACTCAGTTAAAATTTGAGAAATATTGTAAAATCTATAATAGATTTAGAGTCTATCATCATAGAATGATCATAATCTTGATCTGTGGTTATGATCATCTTCCGATTCTATTCAGTGTCCAAGGTGAGTTCCTCCTCGCATAGCATGTGTGTTGAGTAATGGCAGACAGAAAATGGAAGGGATATATTGCTAAAAAGGTATAAAGAACTGAAAACTCCTCATTTGAACCATACTTCCAAGAAACACCAGGCAATCGCGAAACTCAAGAAATAGCTCGGTGTAACACAAGTGAATGCGACCCAAGAGACCTTCACGCCATACCACAACACAGCAACAGTCTCTAGATATCATCCTCCTCATCAGCAACCTTCTCTGCTAGCATAAATCTACTCTTTCCAGTCTTCTCATCAACCTCATGCTCAATAGCAAGCTTCTGCAAGTGACCGAGGATGTTCTCCAGCTTGGTATCCTTCTTTCTACGGTCCTTCCTACCGAGATTATCCAGCCAAGACAGCTTATTGAGAACAAAGTAAACGATAGCAATGACGACAGTTACACCGAAAGAGTAAAGCCAGACGATCACAACAGTTACGATGTCGACCCAGCCATTGCTGCTCTGCTTGAAGTTCGACTCGGGGTGGGAAATCTCGCCTCTACCGGACATCCAGCCAAAGAGGCAAAACAGAGTAGCGAGGATATCTACGCCGAGAATTGCGAACACTAGTTGCCAT
The DNA here is from genome assembly GCF_020744475.1 of Fusarium redolens. Classification (NCBI taxonomy): domain Eukaryota; kingdom Fungi; phylum Ascomycota; class Sordariomycetes; order Hypocreales; family Nectriaceae; genus Fusarium; species Fusarium redolens. Next base: position 689,871 of record NW_025763666.1, on the reverse strand, counting down.
GATGGCCAGGTCTTGCCGCCTCGTGTGACGAAGATGAGCCAGTTCTCAGTGAGGGCGACTTCGAGGAAGAGGATCTCTTGGATAGAACCAAAGTTCTGAATGAAACCTCCATTCGGCAGGAACATAGCGCCTCTCAATACCCAAGTTGCAAGAGCTAGAAGGATCCCAAGAATCACACTCATAACCCACTATTTCAACGTTAGCCTTTGCCATCGACAGGTCAAACATCACGACCATCACAGGTCAGAATCATATAAAATAACTCACTATCTTGGGTAGCTGCCACTCTACAGGTCGTGGTTCCCAATGAGCATTATCATAAGCAACTGCAACAGTTGCCAAGTCTGCAAAAAGTGCAAGGAAAACGATGAGGTCGACTCGGATGGTTTCGTTGATGACGACCATAGAAAGCGTGAGATAGATCTCCAAGTGAAGACAGAGCGCAATACGGTATTGGATATACGCCTTCATTCTTTGAAATATCTGACGAGCGGTCTTGATTGCCAGGACAATTGTGCTTAGGCCTGGAGCGAGGAAAACGATATCTGCTGCAGCTTGGGCAGCTTCTGAAGCACCCTCAACAGCAATACCACAATCCGCTTTCTTCAGGGAAGGAGCGTCGTTAACACCATCACCAGTCATTGCCGTGAGATGGCCTCTTTGCTGAAGCATTTCGACGACCGTGTACTTGTGCTCTGGGAACACTTCTGCAAAGCCATCTGCACGCTCGACGAAGTCATGCTGTACACTTCCAGACAAGCCGCCATGGATCAGTCTCTCAGAGTTGTAAACCTTGGTTCCAAGAGACAGCATCTTGCAAGTTTCTTTTGCAATTGCAATTGCATCTCCAGTCAACATCTTGACGGGGACTCCGAGATGACCTGCCTCGATGATTGTCTGAGCTGTGTCCTCGCGAGGAGGATCAAACATGGATAGCAAACCCAAAATGACCCAGGGACCATCGTTCTTCTTGTAAGCAACACCAAGCGAACGGAAACCTCTTCGAGCAAAGTCTTGGGCTTTCTCTTTGTAGATTCGGCTTTCCTCCTCAGAGCCTGAAGCTAATTTCAGGACCGCTTTGGGCGCACCTTTGACGCAAAAATAAGTGTCGTTCCCGAGGCGGCAAACCGCAGTGATGCGCTTAGAGACAGGGTCGAAAGGTGTGAACGACTCAGTCACCCATCCCTGCTTGAGAATCTCTCGCGCTTCGGGGTAACGCTTGAGAGTAAGGATGGTGACTTTGTCGATTGGGTCTAACGTTCTGAGATTGTGACTAGAAGCCAGAGCTGCGACTGCCATCATCCAATTAACATCCTGGCCTTCTGCCAGCCAAGGATCGCGAATCGATAGCTTGTTTGCAGTCAACGTGCCGGTCTTGTCAGAACAGAGAATGTCGACGCCAGCAAGAGATTCAATAGCTGTAAGCTTTTGAACAATGGCCTTTTGTTTCGCGAGATAGGCTGCTCCAACAGCGAGGGTCGTGGTTGTCACCACTGGAAGACCAACAGGGACACCTTTGGATCGATTGTTAGCCAAATTTACTCTGTGATAATGGAGTTAGGGTTCTTTGGGACCTACCAATGATAAGAAGAACAAGAGCATAATGAAGAAGATTCTGCGATCCAGGCTCCGTCATTCCAATGTGGTGGAAGAATCCTCCAATCCAAGCTATGAGGATCCAGAACATAACGAGAACGAGAAGCGAGGTTCCAATGTTGTTCATGATAGCCTTGAAGTGGCCTTGATCCTTGGCTCCCTGTACAAGGTCTGCAGTACGGCCCACGAAAGACTCTTTAGCAGTGGTTTGAACAAGGGCAAACGCCTTTCCTCTTTTGCAACCAGTGGTATAGTAGACCATATCGCCAAGATACTTCTCGACAGCAAGTGACTCGCCAGTGATAGCAGACTGATCAATGGCTGCGAGAGGACGACTGCGATAGTCGAGTGGCTCTTGCTCATGAGTGTGATGATGAGCATCATGTTCTGTCGATGTATCATGATCTTGTTCTTTGTCTGGGCCATCAGCAAATTCATCTTCCTCATCGCTACGGTCGAGTTTATCTTCGGCTCGGAGGCGTTTGTACAGTTCAAAGTCTTCGGGGCGTGTATAGTCGCAGATAAGACGGGCATCTGCAGCGACTGTACCGCCTTCTTGAACAATGAGCTAGGGCATCAATCAGCAAGCCTGACGGTTCCAAGTGGAGGGTACACTTACAATGTCTCCTGGGACGAGTTCTCGTGCCAGAATTTCTTGTTCGTTGCTGTCGCGTATGACTGTGCATCGCATTGCGATATCACCCTTGAGACTAGCCACAACATCTGCGGCTTGCTTCTCTTGGTAGAACCCGACGAAGGCGTTAAGCATAAGAATACCGACGATGACTCCAAAGTCAACCCAATCCCCCAATCCGACCGCGAGAAGTGCTGCGACCTCCATAACTGTAATGCGATGATCAGTAAGTGAGTCCCTCAGATGGAGGATGCAAGATGACTTACCATAAAGAATTGGACCGGTAAAGAAACCAAGAAACTTGGCAAACATATTCTCCTTCTCAGAAACCAACTCGTTCCATCCTGTTATCTGCCTTCGTCTTTCAACTTCATCCGACGCAAGACCAGTCGTGAGATCCGTCTCAAGCCAAGCATCAGGAGTACCCTTCTTGGCGGGGGGCTCCTCCTGAGCATCGACACCACTACCAAACTGCCACCAATGCTTCTTCTTGACCTTCCCATCACGATCATCAGCTGCGCTTCGACGGCGGTCTTCGCGATAGTTGCTGATGTAGTGATCCAGGGCAGGATACTCGCCGAGACTGTCGTCTACAATGCTGGCGGCTCTCCCGCCCCTGGAAGCGCGAGAGGCCCGCCGGCCAGCGTTGGATTCCAGGTCATCGTTGTTGTTCTTGCGACGACGGAATAGTTTAGACATCGATGATATCGTTCAAGCAGATTATGATAGTATAGAGAATAGTTAAGGTCACGAGATCTACGTTTACACACTTGTCTTGAGAACAGGCTGCAAACACACACTCCGACACATCTTTCCACGCGCAACGAGCTGTTATTTATTGCTTTTCGCATTCTCTATGAGCGCATAGCTTACTGCCTTTTACGGATAGCTCTCTTCTTTCCAGCGTTGCAACCCGTTCACTGCAACCTCGCGTTCGCGAATATGAATATTGACCGACTTCCTGTGACTCTTGAGCGTTATTTTCCAGAAGCTCCCGTGTGATCCGGAAGGCTGATCTGCATGGCTAGAAGCGAATTCTCAAAGGGTTGCATGCCAGGATGATTCTGTCACCAGCAACACAATTTCCGTCAAGATGTACAATAAACAATGAGGGATTAAGAATTGAGTTTCTGGATATTTCATTAAAGCCGGGCGATGCGTGCATAATTATGACGACCTTCAGGTGCCGTATAGCCGTTGTCAATTCGTGATCTCGGTTCTGACGGATGTGATATTCGACAACTTGGATACATTATATAGTGTAGCCTCAACCCCGCGAAACTGTGAAAGATACAATTGGCCGTTGTATATTTGGAGTCATGCGGAGAGATTTATCGGCCAAAATGCCTGCCGAGTCGGCAACCCCCAGTGACCAATTCCTTGTTTTCGGAAATCAAGACTAGAGCTGAAGAGTAAGCTCTTGGGGTCTTCTAACAACTGGGCTCAGCTAAAACTTCCCGTTAGACCCTGACTTCAGAGGTGGAAGCATTTCCATGGAGATGAACTTCACCGACCAATGTCACATCACGTTGCGCGGTTGGTTCGGTTGGTTCAAATGCTGTGTCGTGTTTGCCCAAAATCACCGATCCAGTAACTTTTTACCTATAGTCATAAGTCGTTTGCTAGTACAACAAACCCCAATTTCCAAGTCTTTCTTGCTTTCCTATGCCGTTCCATTTTGAACTCCATTGTTGTTACCCGTCAACTCGAAGTGAAAGGGTCTGATCAGAGCATCTCTCTCATCGAGAGTCATCATCTTGAGCTCGGCAATATGTTTGATCTTAGTAGTGCTACAAAGATATCTGTCAGTTCACAGAGTCTCGAATGTATGATAGCGTCACTTACATTTCCTTGATCTAATCGTCAGCCGTTTCAATCGAGCTGGTCAACACGACTCTTCAGAGCATCCCAGCCAGTGAGTCGAGAAGTCGGGTAAATACTGCGGATTTCGTTAGTCACTTCGAATATCATATCATCGTCATATCATGACTTACTATCTGTACGATTGTTAGTTTCTGCAAACATCAATTCAAGAGTGATACGACATGCCTTGATAGTCCAAGTCCTCAGGCTCAAGAAGCTCATGTGTGTCAGGGGCCTTGAGCCTTGGTATGGCCACCAGCTTTGTGGGTGAAAGCACAGAACCCAGTGATATGTTTGTTGAAGGGAACGTTGATATAGTGTGCCGGATATCAGTTGAATAGTTAGAGGAGTCAGGACCAACTTCCCCCAACAGCCTGGACGACAGTCCTAAATGGCCTTGAGCTGGTGGAGCTTGTATTTGGATAGGATGTAGTTTCTGCTGGTGGTCATGATGCAGGAGATCTAGAGTTTGGGTCAGACACCATGCAGTGTGTGAGGAGAGTATTCATCATACAAGAGCTCCGAGAGGGCACATACCGTTCCTCTCTCTCCAATACCGAGGACAGATGTCAACTTAGGGGCAATATGTGAGTATTGAAGCCATTGATACTGCCCAATCATCTAAAGTCCATCTTAAATATACTGAGTATTATTCACAGTCACTCATCGCTCCACGGAGTGGACTTACGGGTAGCACCGCCTCGAGGGCAGTGAACGTGTTGTAGAAATGATTAGCAAACTATCCAAGACATGGTTTTTGTGTAACATATTACAACAACACATCCGGTGTCATCGTGGGACTGGACCTCATTAGCCAAACGTCACGTCATGCATATTCGTGGTAGCGCATACATGAGCTTCAATATCAGTCGACACAGACTCGAAGAGTTCTGACAATGCCATGGGAAGACCAGCGGGTGAAACATTGAGGAACTCGCAAAATCACTCGCATAAACCTGCCTGATAGTAAGTGTCAGCAACACCAACTCATCCAACTCGGATGTTGCTACCAGCACGAAAGATGGAGAACAAGTCGACAAGATAAGGGCTTCACCTATGTTAGCACAACGTCTGGCCAATACCAGCCGACTCCTTCAAATCTGCGCTAAGCATCCTGTCAACAAGCTTCTTGCAACGGTATCTCATAGCCATCCCTGACGGGCAGCCACATTTCACACCTTTACTCTCGCTTCGGAACCTCGCTATTGCTGCCGGCGGCATAGGTCTAGGCTGGCAGGAGCATGTCGATCAGCGATCGGTTTGAGGGAGTCGGCTGAACGAACGACGAATCGCACTCATCAGAAAGAGTCTTGTGGTTCGGCTTGCTCAGCGGGTATTGCAACTAAACTCAGTTGACTTGAGCATATCAACTTGTTTCAGTTCCCAAGGGACACCGTACAAAGATAGAATGGCCTGCGCTTGTTCAATGATGAGCTTGGGGATGTTAAGTTTGGCAGCCGCATGATAAAAATAGTCGTTGGGTTTCCATAAAAGGGTATTCCATAGCCGCAACACCATGTAAGTTCGCATCACATCAGATATGAAGGTTTTAGTGAAACAACAAGCTGGTATTGAACAGCGTCAACACATTTGCTGGCCTAAGACAAAATGACGCCATATTTCTGCAATACCGGGCTCTCACATATTCACTAGAAAGAAACTGGATAAATAAACACATCAAGCTCGATAAACTGTATATAAATCTTACTATCCAGCATGTTAGCGGCCAAATGTTACCAAAGCCTAGGGAACCCAATCCATACTTTCACAATAACACTCTACATATCCAACAGAACGAGTCCAAGAGAAAGAGCCGCGGGAGCGGCCTGGATGTAGAGAATCTTCTTGTTGGCCGTGAGACCACCATATGCACCCGCAACTAGGACACAGCCGTTGAAGAAGATCTGAAGCTGCTTCGAGAACTCAGGGTTCGGGTGAAGAAGGGACCAGATCAATCCAGCAGATAAAAAGCCGTTGTAGAGACCCTGGTTGGCAGCCATTGTCTTGGTCTGCTCAGCGAATTCGGGTGTGAGTCTGAAAGCCTTTCTTCCACGAGGCTTCGTCCAGAGAAACATCTCCAGAACAAGGATGTAGCTGTGTAAAGCGCCGACCAGGCCAGAGGCTGTGAGTCCGATGACGCCCATTTTGGCTATGTTTATTCAAGAATAATGTTGTTAAGAATGATAAATGTGTGAGACAAGGCGATTGAGATGGCACAAGAAGAATTGGACGGGAATTAAGTTCCAAGACAAAGTTGGCGATGTGCCTCGAACATGCTTAATTTGATGACTAATAAATACCACAATCACAAAAAATGTCATTGCGCTCGCATTCTCATCCGCGTTTGGGATTCTTGGCCGAAGGCAGCGGGAACAGAGACTAGAATCAGTAACGACTTGAACTCTAAATCTAAATAAAGCATGGATTGCTGTGAAACGGGCAGTTTTCGCAGTCACAAAAGGGTTTCACAACCGTGGCACCACAGGAGACCTTGCTCCAAATGTATAGAACATATCCAATTCGTGACCATTCTCAGGCTTTGAAGAAATTAACTGTTTAACATACAGCATATGCATATGTTGAAGAATACTAAATCGACCCAATTACCACATCACCCCTAGTTATCCTCTCAGTAAGCAAAGCGGAAATCGAGTCGCTTGTTTCCATCAATCTCTCGCTGTTCCTTGTTCGTCTGATATTCGAGCTTCTGTTCCGGGGTCATCTGCTCCCACTGTTCGATCTTCTTCTTGTTGAGGTGGATGAGCCAGAATCGTTGAGCGAGGAATGCAACGACCGAGAGGCACAAGATCGAAATGAGCACCTTGTTTCCGTTCTTGTAGTAAGGAGCATCCCACTTGCGGTAGATCTGAGAGCTTGTAACGCTTCCCCTGTTTTCTGTTAGTATGTGTTTGTTGGACGGGCAATGGCCGCGGGTCAAGAGCGACAGTCAGAGGGGTCTAACTCACATTTGAACGATGACGTTGTATGTAGCCGCAGCAATGGCTCGCTTCTTAACATCGAAAGAGTTCTCGGAAATCCAAGAAGAAACCAGAGGATGAAAGTAAGGGTATCCAGAGATCAGAGTAATGATAGAGAATCGTCCCCATTCTCGGCCCTCATCAGGAAGAGTGAGAAGTGCCGTAAGAAGTGGAAGTGACCAGATCTCTCCGAACAGACAGTGAAACGTCCTCTCATTGAAGTACTCAGAACTGTATGCCAGCGCAAGCATAGTAACGATCTGGAGTGCAGCAGAGGGTGCAGTGAGCAGGTTGCTAGCCAAGGTGCTGAACTTTCCAACTCGCTTGAGTGTAAGAGTCAAGTAAGCCTGAACAGGTGCGGCGGGAATGTAAGCAACGAGGCCGATGAAGTATAGACCCCAAAGCGAAGGGTCTGACCATGCGTTCTTGACATCCTGCCATGTAGCAGGCTCCTTCAATGCTGTAAGACCCTTGGCAGGATCATCTCGAAGGATACGGTTGATCATGATAACCTCCTCGCGCTCAGTGTACCAAGACTTTCGCCAGATTAGAGACGTGGTGCCTGTTGGCGAGGTAGGAAGATAGGCCATGGAGAGGAGACCAATGACCACGGTAAGAAGACCCTCGAGGAGGAGAAGCCAGAACCAACCGGGATGGCCGTTGACACCTCGCATCTCAATCAATCCAGCAGCAAGGAGAGCAGAGATGACACGGGCGATGTTGAGAGTAGACCAGAAAGCGGCAAGTCGAATAGACAACTCCTTCGAGGTGTAGAAGTAAGTCGCCATGAGGATGACACCGGGAATGAAACCACCCTCAAAGGTACCGATCAAAGCACGGGTAACGTAGAAAGCAGCTCGCCCGGTCATGAAGGCTTGGAAGGTTGAGACAAGACCCCAGCAAACCATGAGCGTGGGAAGAACATGCTTGAAGCCATATCGCTTGGTGAGGAACTGAACTGGGAATTCAGCTAGCAAGAAGCAAAGGACCTGAATGGTGGTTCCGTTGTTATAATCATCGGTAGTCAAACCGAGATCAGTCAAGAGGTCATCAGCGAGCGCGTTGGAGATGTTTCCACGATCCAATTGCAGACCAAAGAACTATATCGTATAAGTCAACTTCATCACCAATTGAGTAACAGCACATACCATAAGACACAACCAAGTCAAAAGCTTGAGATCAGTCTTTCGTACAGCCCGTCTCTCCTCTTCAGGAGTCCATGTAGCCGAAGGATCCCACCGATGGCCGCCCTCGTAGTCGGCATGAGGCGGCAAAGCATCTGACAATTGCTCTCGGCCAACTCCGACTTGCGACTTGGTGATTTCCACCGACACGCGCTGGGCAACTGCCGAGCTCGTCTCGATATCCGGATTACCCATTGTAAACAAAGAATCTCACTCAATAAGTTTTGGTGACTATTCAGAGACTCAATTGAAGTGATCGTCGCTGAGGATTGATCCTAAAACTTGGGTTCTCGGTCAGATATATAGAGACATCTACAGTTTGACCATGGATATAGTTTATCGCCGGAGACTCTTTCGGTAGGTAGTATACACAATAGTCCCCTTGGTGGGTGGCTCGATCGCGCACGCCATAAGGACATGAAGCCAGATCTGGTAACACTCAATTCTCATAGTCAAGGGCCATGATCCGCCAAGGGTTCTACGGGTGAGATGCAACAGGTGGATTAGGAATTCAGAGCATCATGCAGTGACCATCTGGCAGGGCACTTGTAGAAATTACAGCTATGAGATTGGTCCAAACCCCTCGTTAGAGCTGGGGTAGATTCTCCGAGAAATTCTCCTCTCTCAAGCATGCCATCATTAGTCCCGATGTCGTCTTTGCGGGGGGAAATGATTCGGCATTGTACGTTTGGCCTGTAACGGTCTGAAGATTCCATTCCTGGTTAGACTCATTCCCGTCATGCCGGGCCCTTGTTATTTATCAATGTGTGGTTATCCTCCGAAAGAGACTCCGGCTTGGATACAGCTTCACATAATTGTCACTGTTTGCCCTCGTTTTCTTATCAATTGACAAATATTGTTCGAACTCAAGCACATATTGCATCATGCCTTCTGCTGCACCCGAGACCGTTTCTAGCAATATCGTCGGCGGAGATGCCCAAAGCCGTCCACGTCTATCAGAACCCTTGACTTACACGGGTAGTCTTGATGACATTCCTCAGCTTGACGTCACCCCTGTCATCGGTCGTGAATACAATGGTCTTCAAATTCGGGACCTCTTGAAATGGGATGAGAGGCACATCCGTGACCTTGCAGTCACTGTTTCTCAGCGAGGTGTTGTCTTTCTGAAGAACCAGGATGTCACCCCTGAAGAGATGAAGGACTTTATGCTGCGGCTTACAGAGGTTGCTGGATGCCCGACTAGCTCAGGTTTGCATGTGCATCCTTTGACTGAAGAGGGTAGTGAGTTGGGTGATCAGATCAGTGTTATCTCAAGTGAGAAGCAGAAGAAGGGAGGTGGTTTGACACATCAGCTCAGCGATGTAAGCCGATATGCATCTGCTGGGTGGCACAGCGATATCACCTTTGAGAAGGTCCCCTCAGACTATGCTATGCTCAAGATTCACACACTACCGAAGACGGGTGGTGATACGGTATGTCTTTGCCACTCAGAGGTTCAAGCAGCCCACGTTGCTTGGTTCTGTTCTTCTCGGCTGTCACTTTCATCTTGCTAACCTCGAACAGCTCTGGGCATCCGGATATGAGGTCTACGATAGACTCTCAGACCCTATGAAGAAGTTCCTCGAAGGATTGACCGCGACTCATGACGCCAGCTTCTTCCACGACGAGGCACGACGTCTCGGTAACCCAATCCGTAAGGGCATCCGTGGCTCTCCTCTGAATCAAGGCGAGAACCTCACATCCGTCCATCCTCTTATCCGAACAAACCCAGTCACAGGCTGGAAGTCAGTGTTTGTCAACAAGGGCTTCACCAAGCGCATTAATGGATTGTCAAAGGATGAGAGCGATACACTACTCGCGTACCTCTTCAACCTAGTGACACAGAACCATGATGCCCAGGTCCGGTATCGTTGGAGCAAGAACGATCTTGCCATCTGGGATAATAGGTCAACTTTCCATTGCGCGACGTATGATTATGAGGAAGCGAGAGCTGGAGATCGAGTTTGTAGTCTTGGCGAAGCGCCTTATCTTGATCTGAATAGCAAGAGTCGCAGGGAGGCACTCGGTATCTAATACTCTCGGCTTATGGATAAAATTGAATAAAGAATGTGTAATGTCACCACATTGTACTGTCGTCTCTAGCGATAATAAGCGTATGATGACCGCTCTGTTAGTGGACCTCGGGGTGTCAAAAGATATCCGTAATACTCTTCTCTTGCGGAAATAAATTTCCTTAGGTACTATAGTCAAAGAGCCTGCCAAGTTTATACTGAATTGCGGTAAATTTAGGTAAACTTATCTAAGTCTTTTTGACACTTAGGACTAAAGTCCTGAAATTTTAGGTAAATGAGGATGAAGAGGTCTAAGTTAAGACGAGAATTGAAGACTTGATCAATCTATTTTAGTGCTCGTTAGCGATTAATATGCATGGCCCAAGCTTTTTATCCAAGGGTGTGGTCCAGTCTGCACGAAATCTTCCGAATCACACTCAATGTGTTTCTTCGAGAGCAATTGCAACCCTGTTTCCTTTTTCAGGGTGCAATGAGATTATTTTCGCGTTGCTGAGGACTCAATGAAGAATCAATTGATATCTTCAAGCCTGCGGCGGGCTCTCCTGCCGTTCAGTGCTCCTGCTCCCGCTGCTCCTCATTCAGCGCTGACGAAGCCCGGAGGTTACGATGCCGACCTGCCGATGATCCGTCGCACCTTCCATTCAGGACCCCTCCCCCGCATCAGCTCAAGAGCTAGAGCCTCAACTTACGGGTCAGCTCCTTCTATAACAACACCATATCAACCTCTTCACCGCTCTCAATCACATTCCTTTCTCTCCTCTACTTTTACCACAGCTTCTTCCTCTCGATCGATTCTCCCTCGACCTCTTCACAACTCAAAAGTCTCATCTCTCGTCCCTCGTCAGCAGCAGCGCAACTGCTCTTGTCGACGAGCCATGTATCGCAACGGAAACGACGTCGCTAGCGCGAGTCTCGACATACGTCGTGGACGCGAGGTTCTTCCCAAGAATGTCAAGCCCCTGCACTACGATCTCACCCTCGAGCCAAACTTCGAGACCTTCAAGTATGAAGGTACCGTCGTCATCGACTTCGATGTTGTCGAAGATTCAACCTCTATTGCCCTGAACACGGTCGAAATTGATATCCACGAGACACTCGTTGAAGCCAATGGTGCCACTGTTAGCTCCTCGCCTACCCTCGATTACAACAAGGATACCCAAACCACCACCGTTAACTTCGATAAGACGATTCCCGCTGGCCAAAAGGCGAGGTTGACTCAGCGTTTCACCGGTACTCTGAACGATGACATGGCAGGTTTCTACAGGTCATCATACAAGGATGAAAATGGCAACACCAAATACCTTGCTACCACCCAATTCGAGGCCACCGATGCTCGCCGTGCATTCCCTTGTCTGGACGAGCCAGCTCTGAAAGCGACATTTACCGTAACACTCATTGCTGACAAGGATCTGGTATGCTTGGGTAACATGGATGTTGCTTCTGAGAAAGAAGTCAACTCCAAGGTTACAGGCAAGAAGCGCAAGGCCATTACCTATAACAAGACTCCCATCATGTCTACCTACCTTCTGGCTTTCGTCATTGGTGACCTCAAGCACTACGAGACCAACAACTTTCGAGTCCCTATCCGAGTTTGGTGTACTCCCGATCAAGACCTTGACCATGCCGTCTTTTCCGCCGAGCTAGCTGCACGAACACTCGAATTCTACGAGCAACAATTTGGCAGCAAATACCCTCTTCCCAAGATGGACATGGTTGCTGTGCCTGACTTCGCTGCTGGAGCCATGGAGAACTGGGGTCTCATCACATACCGAGTCGTTGATCTTCTATTGGATGAAAAGACCAGCAGCGCCGTCACCAAGAAGCGCGTGGCTGAGGTCGTGCAACATGAGCTGGCTCATCAATGGTTCGGCAACCTGGTCACAATGGATTTCTGGGATGGCCTGTGGCTAAAGGAAGGTTTTGCGACATGGATGTCTTGGTATTCCTCCAACGCTTTCTACCCCGAGTGGAGGATCTGGGAAGGTTATGTTACTGAGGATCTCCGATCTGCCCTCGGCCTCGACTCTCTGCGCAGCTCTCACCCCATTGAAGTGCCCGTCAAGCGTGCGGACGAGGTTAACCAAATATTCGATGCTATCTCATATGAGAAGGGTTCTTGCGTCCTGCGCATGATCTCAAAATTCTTGGGCGAGGACGTCTTCCTGAAGGGTATCCGAATTTACCTCGACAGGCATGCATACAGCAACACTGAGACCACAGACCTTTGGGCCGCTCTCAGTGAGGCCAGTGGTAAGGATGTTGAGCGCGTTGCTGACATCTGGACCAAGAAGGTCGGTTACCCAGTCGTAGCAGTCACAGAAGACGAAAGCAAGGGCACAATCCATGTCAAGCAGAACCGGTTCCTTAGAACGGCCGACGTCAAGCCTGAGGAGGATGAAGTCCTTTACCCCGTCTTCCTCAACCTTCGAACCAAGGACGGTATCCAGGAAGATCTGGCACTCAACACACGTGAGGCCGACTTCAAGGTGCCTGACTTGGACTTCTACAAGGTCAACTCTGGCCATTCTGGTATCTACCGTACATCTTATACTAGCGAGCGACTTCAAAAGCTCGGTCAAAACGCCAAGGCGGGTCTCTTAGGTGTTGAAGATAGGGCCGGTATGATTGCTGATGCTGGTGCCCTTGCCGCTGCTGGTTACCAGAAGACATCTGGCTTGCTGTCGCTCCTCCAAGGATTTGACTCTGAAGACGAGTTTATTGTCTGGGATGAGATCACTCTCCGTGTCGGATCTCTCCGTGATGCTTGGATCTTTGAAGATGATGATGTCAATGAGGCTCTCAAAACTTTCCAGAGGGATCTGGTCAGCAAGAAGGCTAACGAGATCGGTTGGGATATTTCTGACGAGGATGACTTCACTGCCCAGAGAATGAAGGCTCTCATGTTCGGTAAGGCCGCAATTGTCGAGGACGAGCCTACCAAGAAGGCCGCTTTCGACTTGTTCGAAAAGTTCGTCAATGGTGATCGAGATGCCCTACAGCCCAATCTGCGACCTAGTGTTTTCGCTGTTGTGGTTACATATGGAGGTGAGAAGGAGTACAATGATATTTTGAAGGAGTATGAGACTGCCAAGCAAAGTAGCGAGCGAAACACTGCTCTCCGATCGCTTGGTTTTGCAAAGGATCCTACTCTTATCAAGCGAACTCTGGAGTACACTCTCACCGACAACGTCAAGACCCAGGACATCTACATGCCTCTCAGCGGTCTCCGCGCTCACAAGGAGGGTATCCTGGCTCTTTGGGGATGGGTAAAAGACAACTGGGACGTTCTCACCAAGCGGCTCCCACCTGGCATGTCACTCCTTGGCGATATGGTCGCTATTTCTACAAGCTCTTTCACACAGAAGGACCAGATTTCCGACGTGAAGAGCTTCTTTGAGCAGAAGGGCACCAAGGGATTCGATCTTGAGCTGGCGCAGAGTCTTGATTCTATGACCGCCAAGCAAAACTGGCTTGCAAGGGATAAGGAGGATGTCAGGGAGTGGCTACGCAAGAACAAATACCTGTAAATTAGTTGCATAAAGAAGTGAGACGAGATTCTCAAGCATGGTTGCATTTGCATGAATGAGCAAGTTAAAACAAGTAACCATCTTTACCATTCCGAATTTTATGCTATATACTTGTGCTACACCGATATGTGGTCTGTCCTCGTATAATCATGCAGAAGAGGCGCCACGGAACGTGCTCCAAAATTGTTCCTGTACAATAATAGAAGTCGAGGATATTAGCTGTGTGGGTTATTATCTCGAGATAGATATAGTTGGTCAGCTTGCTGCATTACATCAAGAGTATAACAACATGATGCAAGATTTCTTTGTTCGTCTATTATACATGTACAGATATACAGTCATACATCACCTCTGTTCATACACCTCACATGAATTTTAAGCCTTACCAGTCAGCCAATCCCTTTCCTTATTCTTGCCATATTTCCCTGTGCCAGTAACAGGCAGATCACGCTTCTGCAACTCCTCCTCAATAACCTTCCATCGACCAACAGCAACCTCACGGTCGATAGGTGTGACTCTCCTGTTGTGCACCTTGACGTTAGGAAGTGTGAACAGGGCCTTCTGATCCTCAAGAACCTCGGCAAGCTTCTTGCCCCGCTTGGCGAATGTTAGGGCTACAGTGATGAGCTCTTGAGGTGTGCGGGCGGCAGCGACCTTGACGTCGGGAATGAAGTGTCCTGTGAGTTGGTAGAGACGCTTGCGGATCTGCGTATTGTTAGTACAAGTCACTTCTGGCAAGAGATGGGAGGCATACAGCAAACTTGAGGTGGTCATCGTCAAGAGTGGCGGTCTTCCATGAGGGGTCCAAAGCATTAACCATCTGTTGAGCCTCCTCCGGAGAAATCTCGACCTTTTCCTCAACCTCACCGGGCCTAGCATTCTTCAACTTCTCTGTGACAACACTCCAATGAGTGCTGAGAAGAGGCTTTCCATCCTTAAATCGAATTCCCACAGATAATGTTCGGTCCAGGTGAGCCCTGTCACCAAATGGCCACTTCTTAGCCGCATATTCCTCAAGAAGTCCTCGCTGCTGGTACGAAAGTGACTCAACCAGAGCTTGACGAACGTAAATCTCCATAACTGCTTGATCCTCTACTCGGTTTGCACTGCCGAAGCCTTGGAATTCGCTCTCCTCACCCCAGTGGCCTGGTTGGTCCCACCATGTTTTGACGGGTGAAATCTCCTCCAGATCATCAATTGAAGTCGCAGGCGTATATTCGGTGTCGATAGACTCGACTTCCTTCTCGGTCATAGCTTCGGAATGGCTTAGGGGCAGCACGAGACGAGTGTTGCGCACAGGGTAGGGTCTGCGGTCGACATTTGATAGATCCAAGGCCTCCTCTGGCAAGTTTGAAGTCTGTTCTGGTTCCACTCGCTCTTGATAAGGATCATCGCCTCCAGGAGCTTCACCCTTCCACAGCTTATCTCGAAGCCATTCGGCCTTGCGACCGGCTCCGTGGACGGGGGTTGTTGAGAAGGCGACGCGGGCAACGAAGGGGACTCGGTTGACGGGGACGACTGTCGATGGGAGAGAGGCTAGAGCCCCTACCCGCGGTATTCGAGGCATTTTGAGGTGATGAATCGGCGGACTGAGGGGAAGCCGAAAGAGTCGTGATGATGGGACGGTTTGAGACCGAATTCAATATGGAACTTTTTCCAGTGTGGTTCTATTGGCCAATGGGAGTTTACGAGGCTGAAGTGGGTACTGTGGTTGACCCACCTGTTGTCAACTATCGATAGCCTCAAGTGATTGACGTGCGACCTTCATGATCGATAAGATACTATCCACAGCCCAAGATTAGCCGCAATGGCACGAATATCTTTGTTTATCCTCCTGCTAGGAGCTTTGGTCTCGCTCACCGCAGCGTGTTAGTATAACGAGTATCTACACTGAACAAAGCTGACACATTCCAGCCGCGCCAACCTTCTGTAAATGTACATGCTTTAAGAACAGCACCATTATCCCCCTCGGTCCTAAAGGCGAAACATCCTCATCCCAGCTCCGTCGCGCCGTTCTCGATTCCTCAACTCCTCAGCTCGAACCACGCTCGAAATCGAAATCATGCTCCGAATGTACTAAGGCCTTCTGTCTCAAGCAGGGCATTGACTTCTGCAAGGACGCGACAGAAGAGGACGTCACGACTATGTGCTTTCAGCGTGACAGCAACAAAGACAAGATCATCGTATGGGCTTTCATTATTGGCACTGTTGGATTGTTGGGTTGGGCTGCGTTCAAGAAGTTTGTGGCGTTGCGCCAGGGGCTTACGTTTGGAAGACAGGGCAGCAATTATGCTCCCATGCAAGGGAACTTCCGATGAGACGATAAATGATATGGCATCGTACTCATCTGTGTTTGGATAGGTGTGGTATCTGCGGTTCCATCACTCGGTAGAGGAGTCTGGCGTCCTTGGGTTATCTGAAGTTGACAGGAGGTCAGTTGACCCCTTTAGCAATGTTCGGAATATTCATGAGGTATATGATAAAAAGATCAGGCATTGTGCCAATTTCCATGCAACCTATATGCGCCGACTTTTCCATCACCTGACCTTTCTACCTAGGTCTATTCATTAACTCCCAA
Source organism: Fusarium redolens (assembly GCF_020744475.1). Lineage (NCBI taxonomy): Eukaryota > Fungi > Ascomycota > Sordariomycetes > Hypocreales > Nectriaceae > Fusarium > Fusarium redolens. Next base: position 673,478 of record NW_025763666.1, on the reverse strand, counting down.
AACAACACAACATTTTTGAACTAAATCCTCGTATTCGACTCCTTCTATTCCACAGGTGCAACCTTCTAAGAGTGGTTGACCTTGCGGCGAGTGCGGACAGCATCAGCCAAGTCCTCGAGCACAACGGCTGTGTCCTCCCAGTTGATGCAAGCATCAGTGATGCTAACACCACGCTGGAGAGCAGCAGGACCCTCAGCGGGAACCTTCTGGTTACCCTCGCCAATGTTGGACTCGATCATAACACCAATGATGGCCTTCTCACCCTCACGAAGTTGTTCACCAACAACCTTGGCAACCTTGGGCTGGTTCTTGTGGTTCTTGGAAGAGTTGCCTGACACATGTTAGTATTTCAATCAATTGGTGTAGTTAGGAAACGTACCGTGGGAGCAATCGATCATGATAGCCTCCTTCTGCTTCTTGTCCTGAAGGACCTTCTTAGCAGCCTGGACGCTCTCCTTATCGAAGTTTGTGCCCTTGGTTCCACCACGGAGAATAACGAAGCAGTGCTCGTTACCCTTGGTGCGGGTAATAGCAGCAAGGCCCTGCTTTGTGACACCCATGAAGTGGTGCTGAGCAGCAGCAGCACCAATAGCGTCAATAGCAACACCAAGACTACCGTCTGTGCCGTTCTTGAAGCCAACAGGGAAAGACAGACCGGAAGCAAGCTCACGGTGAAGCTGGGACTCGGTAGTACGGGCGCCAATCGCACCAACGGAGATACAGTCGGCAAGGAACTGAGGAGAAATGGTATCGAGCATCTCGGTAGCAATAGGCAGACCCTTGCTGGTCAAGTCAACGAACAGCTGACGAGAAACGCGGAGACCCTTGTTAATCTTGAAAGAGTTGTCGATATCGGGGTCGTTAATGAGACCCTTCCAGCCAACGGTTGTTCGGGGCTTCTCGAGGTAGGCGCGCATCACGATGCAGAGATCGTCGGAGAGCTTGTCAGAGAGCTCCTTGAGTCTGGAAGCGTATTCCTGGGCAGCGGCAGGGTCGTGAATGGAGCAGGGACCGACAACGACGAGGAGTCTGTCGCTCTGGCCAAGGACAATGTCGGCAGCATCTTGACGGCCCTTGACAACGGTGTTTGTGGCCTTCTCGGGAAGAGGAATCTCGGAGGTGAGAAGAGCGGGAGGGATCAGAGGATCCTGTCCGAGGACTGGTTCGAGTTAGCTACAGTTCTTGGTGTGTTGCGAATACAGCGTGGGGGAATCGTTGCAATTCGAAATGCTGTGAGAGCCAATTGCAGAAAAGAAGCTCCCTGTGCGACCTCCGAGGTACTGAAGCATTGCGCCGCAAGCAGAGTTGCCACAGGAAGTATCATAACTTCCGACCCAACTACAGCGCATTTTCAAAAGAACAACAATCTCAGCGGAAACACTAACCTCTGGTGTCATCGGCAGCGATAGTGACCATCTTTACGGCTGAAGGCATTGTGAATATGTGAGCTGTTGAACTTCTCCTAAAGTTGAAATTTTGATATGGAGGGGTATAATTCTGATCTACCTTTGGCGGGAAGAGTTATAGTATTTCAGTGAAGCTCAACGGAGGAGGCGACCAAGGTGAGTCAAAAGAAACTTCAACACGAGCGCCACGAGGCTGGAGACGGTGATGTGCGTTGAAAAGGTAGGGAACAAGTATATAAAATCGAGAGAGAGATGGAGAGAGAGGTTGTAGACACAATTTTTAGCTTAGCTCAGGGTGACTCTCGCACCACTCATTCACTACCACACCGGAGGTCCTTCGGAGGGGACCCCACCGAGGGGTTGTGTTTTTTGCAGGGAGTTACATGCGAAATACATTGGCCAACTACGTCAGGGTTCTAGAATCTCTGAAATTATCAATGGTCTAAGCTCAATTGGCTCCGGTCTGGGTCCGTGGTAGAGCTCAACATCCATCTCGGTGAGGCCTGGCCAGTAAATATTGAGAATAGCAGCACAACTGAACATTAGACATGTGTCGCTGGCTTTGAGATAAATACACATCACATGTCCTTGGAACAAAGCTCAAATGGCAGACCGCCTATGCCGGAGGCTGCTGTATGCAAGAAACGGGCGATACCTTTTACCGCCGCGCTCACTTCCCTTTCAGCTCGTGGGTGCAACCTCCGCAGTTTTGTGAGAGGCCATCCATCATGCACCACGGTTCACTGTCGTATTGCATTAGGTCTTGGCGAGTTGGTGCGGTAAGACAGAGGAAACAAAATACTCGAATATCATCAAGTTCTCTCTGAGATGATCATATCTAGCCATTGGGTATCCACGATCCTTTCTCCCAGACTCCTATCCCCCCTCGTGTTCATTCACGACAATAATGGTCGGGCCTACGGAGTGTAATAATTTCGATCCGGGGTTCAAGGGTCTCGTCCCAAGAAACTAGCGTCCGATAGCACCGTCTACTTCTCCCTACCAATAGACGCGTCTCGGAAAACAACGTGAATCAAAATACGATAATCAATAGCAACCCTTTGGAAATAGGTAACATGGACTTCATATCCAAGAGAATTACATAGCGGGAAAACGGGACAAGGGATGAGTTTCCGGTGACGTCGGTATGTGAAAATATTGTGACACGGTCTGTTGGTATCGTGGCTGTTTGCAAATCTCCCCACGTTTAGAAGTTTGTATGTTCATCACAGCAACACAAGGAATGTGCGTCGCCGAGAAAAGGGGGGACAGCAAACCGTCCAACGATTATTCAACGATTTATCGTAATTCATGCAAACGAGGATGTGATACTGTTAAAGAAGAAATAGCTCGTATCACATCCCCCAGATAGTTTTCGACGATCGAGTTTTCGTACAACTCACAAAATACTTACTACCCTACATCGACTCGGATGACCCAATGGCCGAGCAATGGATCGACCAACTGCAGAAGCTGTCTCAGACATCTCCGAGCCAAATCGAGACCCGTTTCTGACACCTCAGAAGAACACGCACTCACTGAGATCCAAGCCGAGCAAGCGAAACATAGCTGAAACCAAGACACACAGAGTTCCGTTGCCAAATGTCAACTCTCACAACTCTCGTCAAACATGGTGAACCGCGTTGCGTCTGAGAGCCTTGCCTCGCCTCGGGGAGCGGATCTGTTGGTCCGTGAGACCCTTGTTGTTAACCCAGGCTGTCCACTCAGCCCGTCTCTTTACTTTTCTCGTGTAACTCGTGATAGCATGAACATGAGCATGAGCCCTCGTCATTCAAGGGTCGTGCCGATTAAGTCATCGGTTTCTTCAAGGGATCGCTCGGATTCTCGGCGACCCCACGGCTAATACGACTTTGGCAAGTAGCATGAGGCATTGGAATCGGATCGTCTGGTCTGTTGCAAGGTGCGCCGTGGCGTTGGTACAAACTTTTGGCTTCCTACTACGTATTTCTTGCACTTTCATTCACAGAACCAACCAACCAACCCCTTTTCCTTTTTGACAATCATTACAATTCAATTCAGTATCTTCTTTTGTTGAGCTTCTAGTTAAGCTGTAGTAGCATTCACTCTTTCTGTTTCCTTTATTCAATTAATCCGATTCGTCAATTGCTGTGCATCCCATCTTCAACCACCTCTTTTTATCCTTTGTTTACTTTCATACTTTCATCCCATATTCTTATCGACCAACGGCCTCGCCCTTCACCAACGTCCGGTTACCCCCAAGCTATATCCAAGACATTATAGATCAACTTATTTCCCCGCTCCTTCCAATTGTCTCACTTATTTTCTGATATTCACATCCTTATACCCTCTTTTGATTTGCTGTTGGTCCTTTTTTTTTCAAGTCACAGTCAGCCCCAACCAGCCCAAAAACCAATTCCCAGCCTCCGCCCACCCAGTTTTACTGTTGCGTTCCAAGCTTCGCTCCCCCCCACAGGCTATTACAGGCTACCACAGGCTGCCTACAGAGCCCAGCCGATCCACCCTAGTCCGTGGCTTCCTTCGCCGACGACAGGCCGCCACTTCCCTCGTGAATCGGACTCTCACTAACAACTTGCCCACGCCAACCAAACTCTCTTTAACTCTCTACAGCCCAACCTCTTGCTCTTTACCTTGGCTTTGTCATTGACGTTATCCCATCGCATTCATATTTGTCGGCAGCACCACCGCTGACTCGACGCTTTTGCTTTATCTCGTATTATCACGTTACTACATTACATCACTCGTCTTGCATCGGATACCCCCGCGGTACTACTTACTATTGTAACTACGACCCTCCAAGGGACCTTTTTCCGTCGATATTGCAGAGCCGTCTCCACCTGTGTTAATACCCAGGGTCCGACAGCAAGGTCGACATCACTTGATCCAGCTTGTCGGATTTGTTCAGTGTTTTCTGACCGCAACTACTTTTCCAACACATCAGTATACAACCAGTGACAAAATGTTTGCCGTTCAGCATGCTGGTTTCGATCAGCGGAAACGAGTCCGTGAAGAGGAAGAGCTCGCTAATGTCAACGGTATGAGCTTCAGTGAGCATCGCAGCGTAAGTTTCCCACAATCACAGCCACGGCGGCGTTTTCACATGATGTCGAATACTAAAATGTGGTAGAAACGTATCCAGTGCCTTCCACTCCGTGCATATCCTAGAACGACGCAACAATGGCAATCTGATTCGCCCATGCCAGCACCAAGCTTCGCCCCCCACGATCATCTTCAACCAGAAATCCGACAATGGCCATCGTCGACGAACATGACATCACAGTCACAAGGGGACACCGACATGGATATGATGCAGACAAATCAACTTCAACATCATGAACCGGGCCGACTTGAGGTGATGTACCAAGAATCTGACAACGCAAACGGGCGTCTGCCCACGCCTATTCAGCCTAGCTTTGCTGCACAGGTTCGAGGTCAACAGGCTGTGACAACCCCTAATGGTGTTGCAAACCTCGGTCACCAAAACACCGGCTTCGGCGATGATCAAAGTGTCCCTCGCACAATGGTTGGAGGATGGCAAGCCATCCAGAACGAACGACGTCTTCCCTCACCCATTTCCGAAGGTGACGATTCCATGGCATGCCAACCCATCACCCCTACCGGTATGCAATTTGATGCCAGTGCTCACGGTTTTGTCACCCCCGGTATGGAACATCCCAATGTGACTGTCGAGCCTTCACCTCCCCATGACGTGGAACATCCTATGATGGATGTGGAATCCCACTGCTCAGGTAATTCAGTTGATGGTGATGGTGACCCAACAACCCCTTCTCCTAGGAGAGGCCATATCCGCAGCCGACACACCGTCAACAACTGGACATGGCAACCAGGCATGAAGAAGAGCTTCAGCATAGGATATCGAGCAGACTGTGAAAAGTGCCGCTTAAAGGTTCCAGGACACTTCAACCACATCATTGTGTCTTAGGGAAAGTTGAAGATTATACTGGATCCTGATGAACAACCTTCACTATAGGACAATGGTGTAAGGCCGCTTGATTGGAGAGAGAAACGACAGAAGCGCAAACTTGCTTTTAGTAATGTCGTTTCGGGGGAAATTGCCTCCATTGGCTAAACGGAAAATTGCAGCCCTACGCCCTTCTTTTGCACTGTAAAGGCGTCAGGGAGTGGAGAAGTTTGCTACCTTGTGAGGTGATGCAAACAATCTGATAGCTCAGACTATCACAGACAGCCATGGTTCAGGCTCTGACTGGACCTTCAAAGAGACGGACTGGAATCTGCCAGTTCAGGACGATCTTTCATTTTTCATTTTGTTATCTGGCGTTATAGGCAATGGGAAGCGGGTACGGGTAGCATTTGGTCATTATGGGTATATATTTATCACCCTGAAAATAGGGAATCAGAAGTTAGCGATACGATCTTCAGATCGTCAGGTATGCATGGTAGTACCAGAATAGCGATAATGTCAATTTAAGTAATGGAGACATTCGCAGCTCATTGTCTCACTCAACTTGAAGAAATAGTGATGCTTGTTTGATCGCTTGGTATTGAATAGATATGGTAAGTAGACTTGTTCCCTGATGGTACATACAAGATGGTCCTCCGACGCCGTCTAATGCACTGCCAATCTACACATATGATACACTCCTTTTGGTCCCACCACATACACTCCGCTTTGTTTTCCTTCATGTTGCCATTCGTTCCTCTTTCCAATTAGAATTTTATACACATCACCAGAACTTCCACCAAGACTTGCTAGGAGTTGAGCCACCGACAGGCTCAACACCTAACCTGTCTAGGGGGCCTCCATTTTGTTGACGCTCCCGCTCTGCTGCCATCGCCTCCTCCAACCTCACCTTGACAGCTCCCGACTCCACTGACTGCGTCTGATAATTCTGGAGGCCTTCTGCCGACTCCTCCTCCTTCTCCCCGCCGCCTAGCACACCGGAGAAAATCCCTAGTACACCCTTTCCATTTGACGTCTTTGTAGCACTCTCCTCTGTGTTCTCCTTAAATGTGGGCTTGATGTGTTCTTCGAAATGTGTGCGGTGTGAAGGTGCCTCGAGCAAAGGCGGTAGTTTCTCGCCTCTTGCCTCGGCAGCTTGGTTGGCTTCCTCAACGAGGAGAATCTGTTCCTCTGTAGCTTCGCCCTTGATGTAGGCGAGACGTGCCATGGCGAGCTCATCGGCTTCAAGTAGCTTTTGAGCCTCGACCCATTCGGCTCGGCGGGCGCGGTTGTAACGAATCATATCCCAGACAGAGTATCCGGAGACAACAGCTGCAACGACTAAAATGCTTGTCAGCTGGCGAGTTCAGTCGAATGCCTTTGTACAGTCGTTCGTACCTGTGAACACCACAATGCTTCCCACCGTCCAACGATGCGCTACATCGAAGATTCTCCTCGAAGCATCAATAAACTTATCCGTCTTGCTAACGCTAGCATGCTGAGCAGCAAGATGAGCCTGTCGCAGTCTCCTCACTCGCTGCTCGGGTGTTTCGCCTGGGATGCGTGGTGTTCTCTGAGCGGCCTTCGATGTAGCGTGGGGGATTGTGGACGTAAATCGTGTTGCGTCCTTTACGCTCCGAGGGCCCATCCTGGAAGCCATTGTCTCTGCGTGAGGGAGGGTTTGTTTCACGGAGAAAATAATTACCAGGGCGAAATGATCGAATGGATTGGCCGTTGACGGGATGGATGGAAAGTGGTGTCATGAGATTTTTCGAACTGCTGCGAGTAGGAATTGTGGGAATTTGATTGGTGCGGAGTAGCTTCGGGCTAGAGGATGGTGGGCTGTGAAGATGGAGATATTGAGAGATGATGTCGACTACCTGGGGACCTCGATCCCAAGCGTCAAAAAGACTTGGGCAAATCTAGCAGAGGCTGAGGAGACTCTCTGATGAGCTGATTTTGGCACCCTGCCTCAAGGACGAAGTTTTCGTGCTTCTCGAGGACTGAGTGTCACTGTAAAATGGACATATTTCGATGAAGCCATCAAGATGTACGGTTAATCGATCTGGCGTTTGTAATGACCGTGGCAGTTTGTTTGGCACATCTCGAGAAAAACAAGCATGACAAGGAGCTGACCCTTTTGTCAACCATTCACATCCACGGAATGCCATGCTGTAACCAAGTGACATACGGGTCGTGTAGTATCGAATTATTGGCACATCATTTCACAAGCTACGGTGGTTGGGAGCGCCAGACTAAGGAGTGCCATATTGACTTGGACTTCACAACAAAACTGAATCGCGAGACTTCATAGTTTCACGGTTGGAGTTGAGCGACAACACTTCGCACCTGGCCCAGCTGTCACACACGGTTTAGGCGATTACAATCAATCTTAAGAGCAGGGACGTCATCTCACGACATCACCAAGCTTCATCAACATGGTACAAGACTCTTCTTCATGAGATAGCATCAAGCCATCAACACAATGAAAAGTGGTTTTAAATCAAAAATTCCGCCGACTATGGCCCCGAAGGACAATAGAGCATAGAGTGACTCCGCGATGTGCAATGCAGGCCCTCCATGCTGAGGAAGCCAATTCTTGAGCTGGCCTCCTCTCAACAAGGTAAGTATGAAGAAGAAAAGAAAAACAGAACAAGAGGAGGGAGGGAGAGCGGCCTTTTATAGGCAGATGGAGAAGGGGTTGATGCCTTGATGCTGAGGCGATACGTGCCTGGGAAATTGCAGGCAGCAGGGCAGGGGCCACTTTGTGTGGATGCTTGAAATTGTGCAACAGCGCCAGCACCTGTGTGCACCTGCCAAAACAAAATTGGGTTAAGATTTTATGAAATTATTTTCTGAGGGATTGCTTCCGCGCAACTGGTGGTTGTGGAGTGCATTCGAGAGAGAGAGAGTTTGCAGTGGCTAGCGCCAACGCTGGAAATGCACGACCAGTGACGATTTGACAAAGACCTTGCTGCTCCAGAGAGACTTCGCGCAGTACCTGCACCTTACATGATTATCCTTTGCATATTGTACATATTAGGTATACTTCAGAAGCCTCAGTGACTTCTCTTCAGTCGGAGCCTCATGATGAGAACTTTTTAGCTTTCCCTAGAACTTCATATCTGGTAGCATCCGTCTTGTGTACACGACGATGGCTAATCCCAGCTTTAATGGCTGCTGCTGAAATGCTGCTGAAACCATATTTCAATTTGAACCATTTTTCACTTGGGGGAATCTCATATCACAAAGATTTGATATTGCATCGTTTCCATACTCAGAGGATAATGAGGTTCAGCGTACTGAGACCTTCAATAGTAATTCCCATCAAGCATGCAAACCCTCGTCTTTGTGAAATTTCTGCCACACTTACAACAGCAGATATGGCACTTGTAATTACTCACATGAATCGCCAAAGTAATATACAGAGACGCCTGCGACTCCTACAACTCTTCGACAGTCTCAGCGTGCAGTACCGTTCTGAATCACTTACACCAAACCAGCCCAAGCTCGCCCGTCTAAATCCCGGCGGCGCCGCTGCAACATTCTCCCGATCATGAATTTGCAAGCCCACCCTTAGCACGTGATCCACACTTTGAGCAACTCGCTAACCCCCCACTAAATCTGCAGCACCAAGTAGGGCACGAAAACCCTTCTTGGAATTTGACAAGCCTCATCCCTCCGAATTTTACACGCCTCACGACCCGACATCGACAATCGGAGCACGTTGATCGCAAGCAGACACAATGGTATGGAGATACGCCCAATGCGATGGATAATATTCATCGCGCTCGAATGCATTCGCATTTGCTGACTTGATTTACTACAGGCGATCAAGCACAACCAGAAGCTCGTCAACAACCGTGAGAAGCACCACCCCCGAATAACGATATGATAGAGGACTTGAGGGACTGACTCCTTTAACAGACTTCCGCAAGGATTGGCAGCGCCGGGTTCGAACCCACTTCGACCAGGTATGACGATACACCCGACGAGAAGAGAAGAAACGATTCATCTCGGTTTTCTGGAAATTTATTTGGCACACAAATATTGACTATGGAATAGCCCGGCAAGAAGTCGCGGAGACGCACTGCTCGTCAGGCCAAGGCTGCTGCCCTCGCTCCTCGACCTGTCGACAAGCTCCGACCTGTTGTGCGATGCCCTACCCTCAAGTACAACCGTCGTGTCCGCTCCGGCCGTGGTTTCACCCTGGCTGAGCTCAAGGTATGATTTTATGCGTCTCGGTGGACTGCACACGACACGAGATACACCACAAAAAAATACAGATCTAACAACCATACAGGAGGCCGGTATCCCCAAGGCTTTCGCTCCCACCATCGGCATCGCTGTCGATTTCCGCCGACAGAACCTCAGCGAGGAGTCCCTTGCCGCCAACGTCGCCCGCCTCAAGGCCTACCAGGAGCGATTGATCCTTCTCCCCCGCCGATCCAACGCCCCCAAGAAGGGTGACACCAAGACCGACGTCTCCAAGATTGAGAAGGCCTCTCATATCTCCGCCACTCTCCCCATTGCCCCCACCGACATCGCTGTCAAGGAGATCAAGAAGGGTGACATGCCTTCCAACATCGAGGCCGGTGCTTACCGAACTCTCCGTGTCGCTCGTGCCAACGCCCGATACGAGGGTGCCCGACAGAAGCGTGTGCGGGATGCCGCCGAGGCCGAGTCGGCTAAGAAATAAACTTGCAAAAAGGGAACTGGTGTTTGAGGGTTTTGCTCTTTGCGTCTCTGAGACATGGGCAACGTCGGTTCGAGGCTCTGATGAAAGGCTTGGCCGGGTATGGAGGAATGATACTCTAGGTCCAGCTCAAGAAATTTACTGCATGATCACCGGCTTTGCTCTATCATTACTTGGTCAATGGATGCATTACGTGCATATGGTATCTCTTTTTTAAAAGTTACTCGTTATGATTTCAATGGTCTGAATGATTCGTAATGTGAAGTCTATGTTCCCAGCATTTGTGTCTATCAGGTATTTCGGGACTCTGCTACTCTTCTGCCTTTTTCCCTAGCAACTCTGTACCCTGTCGAATTAAACTTTGCAATCGACTCACTTGCTCTGACTCAAGAGTTTCCCCATTCTTGACGACTTCGGTACACAAAACCAGACAATTCTCTCTATCCACCTTGGCCATATTAGCCTGTTGTTTCGGATCAACCTGCTGAGGTTCCAGTGCCAGCTCTTCAGGAATTGCTGGGGGAATTTCTGGGGCGCCGCCCTCGATCTGTGGTGTTTCGTCGTTTGTCGTCTTTCCAGTGACTGCATAACTAAGAGCATCCATAGCTCCAGATACAGCAAGGACTTCAGCGATAACTTGGGCGCCGTCCTTGGATCGTGACATGAGAGCAAAGACGAACCAAGCCTCAGATTTCAGAATAGGCCACTTCTCTTGAGTGACGAGGAATGACAGCACTTGCGAAAGGTCATGTTCAGAATAGAACAGATCCCTTGATGGTGTCTTATCATCTTCAGTGTTCCATCCTGAAAGAACCTCCTCGGAAGGTGCTGTATGAAGACCTCGGCATACAGTAGCAACACTCCGTGCGGCTTCCAGTCGGGTAGGTTCCGTATCAGATCGATCAAACAGCGAGATCACATCGCGGACAGTTGTATGCTTGCCAGACCCCTCTCCATCGATTGCTCTGGGAGTAACCACTCGACGGACGTTATCTGGGCAGTTCACAAGCAGCAGACGAAGTAGTGAAACTGCCGAGAACTGGACCTGAGGAAGAGTATCGATAGTCAATATCCTTGGTACGCTCTTTGACTCCAGCAGGTCCCCTAGTAATGTTTTGTTCTGTGCCGGAATTGCGAGATTCTTGAGGAAAGACAGTGCTGAGTGAAGAAGCTGGGCATCCTTGATCTCGGGGTCGGAAAGAATTGCGATCAGAGGAAGATGAGCCTGATACTTCTGCAAAAAGGCCGTGGAAGCCTGATCTGAACGGGAGAGGTTGCCCAGAGCCAGACAAGCTGCCGACTGAAGAATGACATGCGGCTCCTTCAACCACTTAAGAAACGACTGGGGCACTGAGCTTTCAAGGGAATAGTGACCAGGGAAGGCGTCATTGCCAGTCAGATCAGCTAGGGTTGTAAGCAATGAAGTACACAGCTGTCCCAGTTCCTTAGCAGTATCTTCATCATCAAGCTCTGAGTCGAATTGGGTATGTGCGATGTAAAATGCCTTGACGAAGACGTCTGCTTGTTTTGAGTTGAGGAGTCGCTCTTGGAAGGATTCGTTGGCAAGATAACTAGCTGCAGTCGACACAAGAGCGAGGAAGTCCTCAATATCAGAGTTGTGGTCAGGACTGACGGCCAGCTTGAGGAGGGTCGACACGGTTTCAGGGCCTGCAACGGCTACCTCGCCATCTTGTTTGATGAGAAGAGCAAGGATCTTACAGAAGTAGGTGACAAGGGGGCTGAAGGCAGCACGATTGGGTGACTGAAGGAGAGTGATGAGATGACTGCTGAGCCGTGACTCTGAAGCAAGACGTTGAGCAGGTTCTACGAATATCAGTGTTGTCCCAATCGAATGTCATCATTAAGACTCACCATAGTCAACAAGTACATTGTACAGTACAGGAATCAAGTATGGAACAAGGCTCGTATCCTGAAGGTGCTTGATGAAAGAAACGATGTATTTGCCCTCAACAACTCGAGCTCGATTTTGGTCTGTATCAGCACAAGAATTCCCAGTAACACGTAGAGCCTGGACTTTGACACCGTGAGGTTGCTGTTCGTCTGAGGCAAGAATGTCAAGGAAGAACTCGAGAATTCCTGAATCCCCATAGGGTAGCCTCCATGCCACTGTGTCAAGGTTAACGAAATCACAAACGGTGAGGGGCTTCACTTACCATCTCGACTTCCGTCGCCCAATGCCTTGGCTGTAGCCTCTAGCGAAGCAGGATCTCGTTGCTTAAGAGTCTCGACTACTGAAGATAATAGCGTTGTTCGTTTCGCAACGGCATCCTGAGGTTCGTTGGCGGCATCGTAAGTATCGGGTGATGCTCCACTCCCTTCACGCTGTATCAGGACAGCCACATCTTGAGGTGTCATAAACATGATCTCAGCTTTTCTTGTGGAGTATGAGATGTGATGCTGAAGTTGGTTGTTGGATTAGTTACACCAATATCCACTTAAGATACCCTATACATTTCCATGGAAATGGGTGCTTACAATGAATAAAACTTCCTAGACCTTCACAAAAGTACGAGAGCTGAGAAAATGAATCTCTGTGCGCTGCTATGTTTAGAATTCAGTAACAGGTTTCAGTCTTGATTCGCGAAATTAATTTACACCCATGCATCTCATTGCGATCAGCTAACATTCTCTTCTCCAGCTCCATCGCGGGGCATATATATCGGTGAAGCTCGGTGAATGGTGGAACGATTTCTTACTACTCGGCTAAACTGCGGCAGACGTTGCTGCTGCCGGTTGATCGGAGGTGCAAAATTCCGACCTCGGAATGATCCGCCTCCGCCGACTTTGCACCCGGGGAAAAAGTCTCTAGCAGCGCCATCACGATCCTCTTCCTCGTCGCGAACGAGGGCCGCTATTTCAACGTCGCTTCTCAGCGATATCTCCACCTTTCCTCCCGATAGTCAATCCGTCTACATCACCCATAATCCTTCAAAATGGTATGTGCCCACGTCTTGGATCATGCCCGCTATGTTCTTTACTTCAAGAATCGCCGCGTTGGTTAGAGTGGCGGCTAACATATAATCCCAGGCGCACAAATTCGTGGTCACAGCCTTTCTAACAGGCTCCCGAATCCTCGGTCGATCATTCGTCGCCGCTTACAAGCAGGCTCAGGCTGCTTCAGCGTACCAGCGAGCGCAGGCCAAAGCTGGCAACACATCCGCTGGTGCCTCTCTCTCCTCCGGCATGACCCTCGATGAGGCATGCAAGATTCTCAACGTCAAGCCCCCAGCTGGCGGACAAGCCAACGTCGAAGAGGTTCTGTCACGTTACAAGCGACTGTTTGACGCCAACGATCCTCAAAAGGGCGGCAGTTTCTATCTTCAGAGCAAGATCGTAAGAGCAAAGGAGCGATTCGAGCGAGAGATCGGTCCTATAAGGGAGAAGATGGAGCAAGAGGCCGAAATCAAGGAGGGCTTCAAGCCCAAGGTCTACAAGGACTGATCTGTTTCCTGAAGCAAATAAAATTGGGAAAAGCGACACTTGTACGATGGCCTCGTAAAGGAGTTCTGAGGGACGGGAGGGAGGAGTTTACTTTCTCCATGTATACAATGTACATCTTCACTCGACTGCGGCATGGCACGGCGTTTATTGGGTTATCGGTGGCGTGATGAGCCGCTCGAGGTTGGTTGGTTCTTAGAGGAAAGAGAAAAAGACGGACGACCTATGCTATCTTATGTTTAATACAACTGTACGATATCAATGGAGCACTTTTGGGTTGGATGTGAGTCAAATGCAGGGGTGTAAAGCTGACGGTGTATATTTCGGCATCAAATGCATCGTCGAGATGAAGGGTCATGCCATATTGGACAATGTGGTCTTGTGGCTCATCATGACAGTTTAGCATCTCCAAGAGAAACACACCTCATTGGGTATTGATCTATTATAAACATAAAGCCATTCACAGTGCCAGATTCTTCTAAGGCTTATAAGCCACCTCTAGGTGTTACACGTGGTGTAAAAACAGGCTAAGTCATGAAAAGGAGCAATTGCATTGGAAGATCAAAACACGAATTTTCCCACCCACGAAATGTGAACACGCTGATTCAACTATACCCATGTAACCAATTATACAAATGTAACCAAAACTATCTTCCATTCTGTTCCATCCAAAGCACAATCCCAAGATTAAATCCAGCCATAATTTCTGGTTTGCACCGGCTCTCCATTTGTCCTCCGTCCATGAAGCAGCGTATGTTCTTCTTGTCTACGATAGGATCTGTGAATTGAGAGTGGCCTGGGTATTTCGAGCGAATTTGGATACCCGCTGTCCTGGCTGTAGATACTCGAAGTAGTCCGATCTTGAGCTGGATCTTGAGCTGGCACTTGAGCTGAAGGGGTCCAGACTTGATGTTCAGGAATAGCGGGAGGAGTACGTGGGCTGTATGCATGTTCTACGTCAGCGGGAGCTTGACCTGGTTGCACAGGAATAGGAGGAGGAGAACCCGGACTGGGCACACGTTCCTCTAGAACCTGGGGACCCGGTTCTTCAGGCTCGTCTATTGGAAATCGAAACCGGTTCCTGTTGAACCAACCCATGATGACACCTGCCAATGCTCTGGCCCGGGGTCTGTCGGACCCTGAGTCTGAATCGTCGAAGGAGCTGCCCCCAACGGCACCAGCATGACCTCTTTGGTCCTCAGGGCCCTGATCAGGCTGAGGCTGACGGAGGCGTTGAAGGTATTTCCAAGCAATAAGAGCGGTAAATAAGATGGAACTTATAACCCCTATCACGATACCGGCTATTTGACCGCCAGTGGAGCGATTCTTCTTTGACGGTGGTGGAGTGTCGGTCTCTTCTGGGTCCGATGTTGCTGAACTCTCACTCATACCCATCGACGTTGCTGTACTTTCATGCAGACCCATCGATGTTGCTGTACTCTTTCTCAGACTTATAGTAATGGATGCCGTTTTAGTCGTGGTCTCGGTCTCGGTCTCGGTATGCGTTGTTGTTTTCGTAAACCAAGAAAAGGTAGTGCCATCATCGGGACCTGGGAGAGTTGACCATCCAACACGAGGCTTCGTCTGTGTTATTCTGATACTCGTGATGCTTGGCATCTCCTTGGGCAGTTTGAGCAGTGTAATCGAGCTGGTTATGACCTTTTCTGGTCTTTTAGGGCCATATTGACTGCGGCATTCGTCGCAAAGCCTTCTGTAGCCTTCATCATTGTCCTCATCGTATTTAAATTCATCAGTGTCGTCCTCGGGCATCTCCGGGTGGGTTCTGAAGGAACAAGTATGGTCGTCTGGATACATGCGACAAGGGCCACTATACAGAGAGAATATATTAGCATAGTCTTGAGAGATGATGAAAGTATGACTTACCAACCTGCCAACACCCAGTCGCGGTTTCTCGTCATGTCTGTGTCTTCGGTTTTGCAGCGGAGTGCAGCCACGGGTATTGCCATGGCTGCCAGGAAGGGAAACTTGAGAAGCAACATTCTTGCAAGATGTTTGAAATAATTAAAATCTTTGGATATTAAGAGGTTAGTGTAGTCTGTTCGAGTCTTTAAAGAGCCGTAGCAAACAGAATAATCTTGGGGGAATCAAGACGAAAAAGGGGCGGAACGTATGAGATGAGGGCTATGTCCAGATGTTTTGCGTCTCAAGTTCCATTTTATATTCTTGTGCCTGTCGGCTTATATATATATATACATTTGTTGATAAAGTTTGTGCGTGAATTCTCTCATAGCTGTTGAAACTCTACGACAGTTGTTTGCTGCAGATTGTAGCGTTTGTCACAGCATCACATGACGTTTATTCAGACACGTAGTCAAGGTTTAGGGAAACAGTTTAAGTCTGAGTTATATGCGAGGTTTAACTGGAGCTTCTCATATGTGAAGAGAAATCAGGCTTTGAGAAACACTTTCTTATACCAAACTTTGCTATTCTGCAGGATTTCTCGAACTAGAAGCTTCGCCTTTATAGTACTTCAAACCCTTATTATATCCGTCTTTATCGATATCAAAAGACATGCAACGTGTGTCGGTAGTTAGAAGCATATTTGCCTCAGTAGAGCGATGGGGGGCAAATACAGTCTTGAGCCCTCGACTGTCTGTCCAGTTCGATGGAGTTGGATTTGATCGCGAAGTTTCCGAGAATCGAGACACGCCGTAGGGAAAATTAAAGCGGATATTGGTGCCGTTTCGGTTTCGACAGTATTTTAGATAGCGATACATTGAAAAACCTATTATACCAAGGACGACGCACACACCGATAGCGACACCCACTACCCCGGCTGTTGTTAGAGAGTCGTTTGAAGAGGAAGCTTCTGTAGTTGTTGGTAGATCTGGCTGTTCTTGACTAGTAGTATACAATGTAGTCAAGGTTGAGCTGGGCGGTATCGTATCATTTATAGTAACAGTACTCCAAAGTGATGGATTAGTGCTCTCATCAACGCTGGGAGGGGACGGAGGGTTGAGGTATATGGTTGACCAACTTGTCCAAGCAGATTCCGTGGAATGGGGTTTAACATCTTCCACTGCTGTTATTGTAATATGGGTAGTGATCTTAGAAGTGACCTTGGGCAATGGATCGACAGGACCTATATGCTTTGTTTCGAATATAGTGGTAAATGAAGTTAAAGTTGCCATCGAGGTAAGGGTTATCGTGTGTCTTGAGGTGAAGGTCACAGGTTCTTGAGCCTCTTTGCGTGGGATTGTAATAACCTTCGCGTAGGTGGAATACGGTTCCTGGTTGGATTTCATGTCGCTATAGGTATGACCTAACAAATCGATGAAGATACGGGGCTCATTGTGGATATAGGAGGTTTCTTCATGCTCGAGTTCCTTATTTTCGGTCGTTTCGAGGTCAGGAGACTGGCTTCGAGTCTCGTCGCTGCCATAATGTCAGGGGGTCCAGCGAATCCAGGGGCTCGGTTGTACTTACATGTACTCGAATTTGGGAAAAGGAACAGGCATCTTGAGCTCTCATTTGAAGTCTTGTAATAATAGAGAAAAGCAGTCTGTAATTTTTATGGTTCGTCGAGATCGCTCCCGGGAGAAAGCCCCCAGAGCTCCAGTATATAGTCGCCATGCTGAGCTGATTCAAGGTAGTCATTCGTTGTGAGTTGTTGGGTAATGGAACTTATATAATTGTGAACAGACTCATCAATAGTAGTTGAATCAGTGAGAGATAAATGCTATTTGTGTAACTAATAAGTGCTATCATCAGACTCTGCACCTGTGTCAACCTACGTACAACCAGAATCATTCCCATGCCGCGCAATCATTCATGACTTCCAAACCACCGGCGCTGGCTCTTCACGCTGCAAAGGCTCTGTGTAAGCATTCTCAAAGGGAGCGTTGTCGAGTTGGATGTTGTTGATCTGATTGTGTCTAGGATGTGAACGGAGCTTCATGAACACGGTCGCCATGATGGACAGGAAAAGCAAAAATAAGGCCGCGGCTAATACCAAGACCCATTCGGCTGTTGATAGAGAGGTGTTTGGAGGTTCAGCAGCAGTTGGAAATGCCAAACTAGGTGAAGTCGACGAACTTGAAGTCAACTCCTCGCTAGAGGTTGTCGGAGTTGGACCTGGCAGCGTCAAATGGCTGATGATACTGAGTATATCAATATCGCTGCTCGTGGTCTCCGTAGGGCGCAAGATCAGAGTGAATATCTCTTGCCTATGCCTTGTATACCAAGTGAAAGGTTCCCAAGTCTCGGTACCTATGACTACCTCACCATTTTTGGTGGAAGTGCTATCGACCTTGTCGATGACTGTTACATCCTCTCTGTCTTTGCCTGGGAGTTCTTCTGATGCAAATGTAAAAACTGGCTTGAAGCCAGATGGAATCGTGCTGTAGACACTGCCAGTCAAGTCCACCAGCTCTCGACGGTCATTATGGTTGTTGGACGAGACGCCGGTCTCATGAGAAGTGGAGACCTCCTGATTCTTCATGGCCCAATAGATGTTGATATTGTCGATGAAAGAAGGGACACGAGCCAGGCTTTTTACTTCGATGATTGGGGAGTTTGACAAATTCTCGTGGAAGTTTGAGAAGAGATCGAACACGACAGGAGGTGTCTTGGAGGACTATATATAAGTGGCACACTAAGGTGATTCGAGGTATTTCAATCTAATGACAAGATGCATTTTATATGTTGTGAGTCACTAGACGAGAGCAGATAGATCCGACTGTAATCAGGCTGCATAATGTATCGACTCAGAAAAGGCAATGATATTTTGTGCAACTAAAGAAACTATGGAAAGGCTCTGCATCCATGTTCAATCATATCCTTGTAAATCAATGTCACCATGAGCCGTGAATATTTTCAAGCTTTCCATCCATTGTCCAGAACCGGTTGTTGGGGCTGTACCTCCACACGGTTGTGAGATACATTGTTGAAAATGAAATTACCTGGTCGTTCATATCGCGGTTCATGTCGTGGTTCGTATCGCGGCTCACATCGCGATTTTCGTCTCTCTACACACCACAATATAAGAAAAAGGATGGCTATCATAATCAACACGGCGAGAACACCTGCCCCAGCTTCTATTACAACTATTTCGGCATCTGATAGAGCTGGTGTTTCGGAGGGAGTTGCGGGAGAGGAGGATGGTAGAAGTTCTGTGCTTGAGGCGGTTGTGTATGATGTAGTCCAAGAGCTTTCTTCACTCGATGTATAAAAAGATGAACTGAGTAGAGTAGTCTCGGTGCTTAAGCTAGGCACATCAGTAGTCTCCTTAGGTGAAGTATTCTCTGACCCCTGACCGAGGGTCGTCACGTCTGACGTGCTGCTTGGGGGGATGAACTTCGTTCCATCAATAATGGTGATTATCTCTATCTCGGTACCTGCGGTGAGCCTTCGCGGAGCACTGGTAAAAATCGATTGTTCTGGCCGAGTGATTGTGGTGAATCTCTCAATAACAGTCAAGTCCTCAGGGAGATTCGAGATGCCTTGGTCAGGACGCTCTGTCCATGGTATGGTGAGTACTGGCTTGAAATCTGGAGGGATTGTAGGGTAATTATGATCAGTGAGGTCTTTGAAATCACGAGGCCCGTATCTTTGGTAGATTGGTGCAGCCTCATTCTCGGACAGTGTTTCCCCTTGGTTGTTCATGTTGAGGTTGGTAGATTCCAGATCGGGTTCATCAATGCTGTTGATAAAATGAGTAAAAGTCCAGTATACTAGCCTATTTATCTTGAAGACTTACGTGAGATTAGGATCGGTAATTAGGAAGCACATTGTGTGTTTGAAAAATGTATTTGTGTCTACCCAAGGAGGATGACGTTGGCGAAGGGAGCGAGCAGTCAAGAATTTCACGTTACAGAGCAGTCCTCCTAGAACATTAAATACTTGTAACGATGGCCGACTCAAGAAACAGATTAACATTGACTAACTGCAGTATCATCTGTGGTTAGATGCTAGGCCTGACAGGGCCGTGAGTAACAGAAAGCAGAGATTCATACACCCAGAGCATAATTCCAGCTCTGGGCAATTGTACCAGAACAAAAAGCAGCCCAATAGCCATGTATTCAGTCCGAATAAGACATATATAAGATAATCTGGAAAATTCTTCGTTACTGAGCGACATCTGATGTTTGGGATGACAGCATCACTCTAATAAAAAAGAGCTGATGACAGGGAACACATATATGAATGATCCAGGTACTTCTCTAGCTCTTGATTCTTCTCCTTGAATTGACTCGCAATCTCTGAGACCTGGCCCTGCGCTCATCGATATGCATTTGATACTCTCCCTGCTCATTCTTCTGGGCGTCGACCTTACCAAGGGGTCTAATTATTCCATCAAACGCTGTCGCACTCTCCATGACCTCTGTCAGTAGAAAATGTACCTAATGTGACGGCAATAGAGGAGATACAGTCAACTGTCCGCAGGAGTCTGCCATCCCAAGGTCAAGACGATCATCCAAGATCCAAGATGTCGGTACAGGAGGGTTTAGGTCGCCGTCTGAACTTCCACATAAGTGAAACAGTTTTCAGGAGGACAAGTTTGTGATTTGATTCTCGATATTGACAGATCATAAGATGGCATGGTGTAATTGAAAGGCAAGTGTGGTAATATACATGGATAGCGTTGGTCAATGCATATCTGCCTACTTCCAGCGCCTCGATGCCACATATTTACACTCACACCTTCCTCCTGACCAGGCCCTTCCAGTAATCAAAGCTATTTTCATCACTCTGCAATGCCCAGATCTTTCCTGTCGACCTCCCACTAGCATCCATCTCTTCGACTTTCAACATTCCCCAATCCCGCGTGATTCCCATTACACGAGCCTTGACACCACCTTCTGCCTCAAGAGTAACATCTTGTCTTGTGTGTAGCCAGTGACGGTAGTACCGGGCTTCAAGATCAGCTGAAAACCCTTCTCGAAGGAACTGAGCGTAGATGGCTTCTATGCGTGTAAGAACGCGGGCTAGAAGGGTTTCGAGATGAAGTTCTGGTGCGCCTGAGGGAACGAGGTCGGATATGGAGATTGTGGGACGAGGGTTGATGGTGTTGAGGCCTACGCCGAGGATTATTTGGTAGTTGCCGTCGAAATAGAGACACTGAGAGAGAATACCGCCGACTTTGACGTAGTGCGGTTTCTCTTGTGACTTTGTGGGATCAAGGGCATCTAGCGATGTTAGACTTGCTCTTACAAGGTGGCGGAATTGACTTACAAATGTCGTTGGGCCACTTCAACTTGATGGGAATGTTCTCGTAGCCACGATCATAAGACTGCACAGCCTCAACCATAGCAATAGCCGTGATATACTGAATAAAAACTACAGGGCGAGTCACAGCGAGGTGAGCTGGGTGGTTGATAACAGTCGAGAAGATGAGCATTCCAGGAGGAGCAATCCAGACGTTGGAGCCACGGCCACGACCGGCAACTTGGGTGGTAGCTGAGACAGTGAAGCCGCTTGGGAGTTTTGGCATGAGCTTCGGGTTTCTGGTACACGTCAGTATTTCAAGTCTCCTATTTCGAAGGGGGTAAATACTTCTCAAGCATGGTGTTGGTACTTGTGACCACTTCGCCGTACATGAGCAAATCACCCCATGCTCGAGCAGTGGGTTCAATCTGTCGATAGTGCTTTAAGCTTGAAAAGAACAGGCCATGATTGAAATGCGGTGTAAGCTTGGGATGAGGAAGACCCTTCTCGTGGGGAAAGATCTTTTTGATGATCTTGCTGTAGTCAATGCTACCATTCTCAGAGATGTTGGAATCCGTTGTCTCCGTCAGAGATTGCTGAAGACCTTCGAGACTCCAGATGGTATCTTCATTCTGGATGTGAAAGGTATCCGTTTCCGCTCGAATCCATTCTTCGCCGTTCTCCTTGTCGATGATGTCGCCCCAGTCGGTCAATAGCTCGGATACGCCTGTGTTGGTAATGGAAGAGAGGTGAAGATGGGAGAGCGATGGTACACCTGTATCGTGAGGGCTGACCTCAAGACCGAGCTTTATGAGACATGCCTTGAGAAAAGCAGCTCGTTCCATATCAGCGTCGGCTAGCTTGGTGACCAGTTCATCGTACCCAGGGACATTTGGCTGAGGATTCAAGTTGGCCGCAGCGAACCTAAAGTGCGTCAGTAAGTACATGTAGACGGGGAACAGATGGAGACGTACTCTGGGTGAGGACCAGTAAGCAAAGCTTTGCCATCCCCAACTGTGCAAAGAACAACTGCTGCTTTTCCATCACCACCGTCGACATCAAGCTCCTCATCGTAAGTAGCCAGAACCTCGACCTTTCTATCCTTAACCGAAGCAGCATCAACAAAGACACCTCCTCCGTTATAGTAAGAGATGATCTCAGACGCAACCTCTTGTTCAAAAGCACCTTTAGGTACCGTCAACCGCACAGCCCTCGCTCCCCTTTCACTCCGATACTCAAAGCCTTTGAACGCTCCACCTCGACAGGTACCAGGGAAGAACCCTAGCTCTCTTCGCCCAACTACCTCCATGGGCTTGTTTCCCACTTCGAACTCACATCTCTGCGTTCCGTAGTAGCCACCAGCACAGAAGCCTAGATATGAGCCTCCTCGACGAACATAGTCGCCAATACGACGATTTCCCTCACCATTCAATGCCTGGCAGTAGCCGAGATCGCCGCCACCTGGGAACACGAGTAGTGCACATGTTGCTTGCCATGGCTCTTTGAGAACGATGTTCTCGGTGATGGGGATGACGGCGTAATTGGGGCCGAGAAGACGGCGGAGGGACCAGATACAATGCCGCACTGACTCAACTGTAGTGCCGAGGCCTTGGTAGTGAATCAGTGAGTGTAACAACCAGTGAAAGGAGACGATGGATCGAACCTGTGTAAACAAGTACGTTGAGCTTTGCCGGCGCCATTGTCCGTATTTGGGTGATTCTGATGATATCGACGCTGTATGTGTAGTCTTGTCACTTGACTTTTGCTGGATCTCGCCTCAGCCAAATCTCCGGCTCGAACCACCTTTAACCTCTTTCAACGATAACACACACAAGACTCAATCACCACAGTTTGTCGAAAAATACCAAGCGAGATTATGACAAAAGAAGAGAGTAAGGCTCAGCAGAGCACACAAGAAGATGATGATGAACCCGATGAATGGTGAGTGAGCGCTCTTTTCCGTTGAGACACCGAAAGCCGAGGCCTTTGCTAACCGCTGATGAAGGGACAAGCGGATCTTTAGCACTGGATGCGCTGGTGAGTCTCTCCTTTTATACACAACTCGATGGCGAAATCCAAAGGACGATATAGGGCCTCTGTGAGGTTTTATAAGTCTACGCCTCAACCACCAGCTCATCAGCCGTTTTGTTGAGAAAAAGCTTGCTAACAGACATGACCAACCTAGATGAGAACGCAAAAATGACGGATTGCTACTTTGAAAAGAAGGATTGGCGCGCTTGTGCTGCAGAAGTGAGTATCATATCATAAATCCAAACCTGATTTATTTTATTTCTTTCGAGATATCTTATCATATTGCTCTTTATGTTGTCATAGACTTGAACTGACAGTATCACAGATGGAGCAATTCAGACAGTGCTGGAAGGCTCATAACAACGACGAGCGCACAGAGACCAAGGACAATTGAAGTCGCATTTGGGGATATACAACCGCAAAATATTGTATTATTACTGTATAAAATGTATACTAGCAAAATTAGGATCTCCTTTTCGGGCAATTAGGAGAAGATGGCGACCCGATGCCTTCACTCAATCAAGGCATCATGATATGATATACACAGTATTAACACTGTCCCCACCGGACAATCTATCCACCCGTCCTTGAAATTATCACCACAGCTTCATCAAGCTTGAAGCTCACCATATCCAACTCACCAAACCAACCCATAATGTTCGTCCCCCGTCGCGCCCCCTTCGCCGCCCGAAGACTCCCCACATCCATTCGTCCAATTGCACGATACGCCACCGAAGCATCAGACGTGACACTGCAAAAGCCTGCTGAAGATGTCACACAAGTGAAGCAAGAAGACGTTATCACAAAGCCGAAATACACTCCCAGAGCTAGATCTGCACCTGCACCCGCGAAGCCAGCACCTGCGAAGTCAACACCTGCTCCTGCGAAATCGACATCTGCGCCTAAGACGTTTCCTGCAAAGCCGACGACGAGCAGCAAGAGCTCTAAGCTGGAGAGTCCGCACAAGGCTGTTGCAGTGTTGAAGAGCATTCTGAGCGAGACTAGCGAGACGGATACCGAGAACACAGAGCACATCAATTGGGAGACGAGCTGGTATGGTCTTGGTGTGAAGCCTGTTACACCTGAGCAGAATGAGATTCTCGCAAGACCAGTTGATGCTGAAGATGTGGAGGTCAAGCCCGATGGTATTATCTATCTGCCAGAGGTCAAGTACCGACGGCGGCTGAATGAGGCGTTTGGACCGATGGGTTGGGGAATGGTCCATCGTGGGGATGTTGTTGTCGGTAACCAGATCGTGACGCGTGAATACGCTCTCATCGTGAACGGCCGGTAAGTAAACAAATCTCTAATAGCATCACATTGACTAACAAGAACAGCATGGTCTCACAATCGCAGGGTTACAACAACTACTTCAACCCCGAATCTATCCCCGCCGCCATTGAGGGTGCCAAGTCCAACGCCCTGATGCGTTGCTGCAAGGATCTCGGTATCGCCTCTGAACTCTGGGATCCAGTGTATATCCGCTGGTTCAAAAAGCATTATATAGAGGAACGATGGGTTGAGCACCAGGTTACCAAGAAGAAGAGGACTTTCTACTACAAGAAGGGTCTCGCTGAGGCAACATACCCTTACAAGTTTTGTTAGACATCTGTCATGTCTCCCTTGTAACTGCATTTGTATAGAATCTTGGGGCAAAATATTTCAGTGTATGATACGGATGGATTAGACATATGGCTTTGGCGCATGGAGCGATACTGTAGTAATTTGGAGGAAAATGCATGGATCAAGAATCATCAGACCAAAATCTGGGGTTATCTTGGAGAAGAATGAGGTCATGTACACCAATTCCCATTTATAGATATACACTGGAGCAGTTATCGCTTCGAATATCAACGGGCCCCTGTCAAAAAACACCATATCTATCTAGCAAGACCCATGATCATTCAAAACCCACTTCCCAGAATGGAGCTTCTATCTTTCCCTTCCGGAGGCGCTCGCTCCGCCTCCCGATGTGGCATCACCGCCCCATCCCCAAGGAACCCATGAGCCTGATGCATTTCTAGTGCCGGCTCCCTGGTTTCTTCGGCGCACCTGACGATGGTCTTCATCCGAACTAGTTTCCGCGTCGATCCTCTCAAAGTCGGTTTCACTGCGACTCTTGCTAATACCACTCCATGCGCTTAGTCCACTAGGTGGTCGCTGGGTGGGTTCATCTCCCTCGTTGTTATCATAACCTCCGTAGGCCATCGGATCGCGGCGAGTGCCTGTGCTTGTCTGGGCACGCTGGGCTTCGGTACGAAGATCCTGGGCCTCCCGATCAAGTGCCGAGATCAGGACATTTAAGCGATCGCGCTGAGCCGAGATGAAGTCCATTCTAGCACCAGACTCGCGAAGATGCGGTGGGATCAATGCGCCCGAGTTTGTGGCCTCACCTCCAACCGTTCTCGTACCAGCCGACTGTCCACCTGCGTTCGTAGCAGCTGCCACGGCGCTGGAGAGCAGGCTGTAAAAGTCGGTCCCGGTGCTGTTGTTACCAGCCCATCGCGCAGCAGGGACGTTGAATCGTGACAGAAGCGACTGCGTATAACCTTGCGCAGGCTCGGGGGGAGGCGACTCGGGTTCGGATGGTGGAAGACCGAGGACCTTGACCTTGAACTGCTCGATAGCGAGCTTGAGGTAAGATATTCCGGCAGCAGTCAAGCGCTCATGTGCGCTTGCGATGAAGTCGTCAATCTGCGTCTCGTTCTTTTCAAGATAAGGATGGACGTATTCCTCGTATAGACGTCGAGCGCCCTGTGTCTGTGGGAGGATGAGGTAGAGGAGGAATAGTAAACGGAAGTAACCGTAAAGAGGGATCCTGCTGGTGTCAGTAGAGAAGATGTCCGATATGAGTTTTAGACATACCATGAGACAATAAACCAAACCCAAGACTCAGCGAGAAGACAACAACTGAGCACGACCCAGTACATCAGCCATGGCGTCAGTTGGGTGGGATCATGTGTCTTGAGCGCTTTGTAAGATGCGAAGATAGGAAACAGATAACAGGCGACAGAACTTTGCAGAACAAGCGAATAGTCAGTAAATCAGATCCATTGGCGTTGCGAAGTGATTGAAGTGGTTATCGCAATTGCAAGAATGACGCCTCATGACGAAGAGGTATAGGGCTGAAGCTTACGATAAGAGCATAGGAAAAAGGTCAAACATGGCTGCGATCGGAGGTGAAACCTCGTGCGTGATTCGAAAGTTAAAGCTGAAAAGAAACAGGGGTTTTGACCAACGGAGAAGGGGGTAATTGTCTCCGAGAGGTTTAAGGAAGAGGAAAAAGGGTTTATTGTAGGTGTAATAGAATAAGATTGAAGGAAGGTAAGGTTTAGTGGTTGAAGCTGAGCTGAGCTGAAAATGGAAGTGGTGCAGGCGGGTGAAGTGGGCGCCGAAACTCCCGCGAGCGGGGGCGGGGCACTTTTTTCGCGTGACGGTGATGGCTTAGTGAGTGACCCACTGAAAGTTGGTGCTACAAATGGAGGAATAGCATCGAGTCAAAAGAGCTGATCACCTGAATGCAGACTTGCCCCTCGTGATAGAGGCGAGTGTCTTTTGTTGAGCACAATGACGATTTTTATTCTGATTCCTAAAATGAACACGGTATCTTTGAAGGTTCTGACTCTTTCAGTTGTCTAGTTGGTACACGTGGCTTGGTTGCGAGTCCTGTATCTTGAAGACAAGTGTTTTCATATTCGTGGATAGCATCTAGGCATCAACCTTTTCCAAACCAACTGCAGCAATTTATCTGCAATGGACACCTAATTACCGCAGATACACAAGGTCTGTGGCCGCAACTGTCGCCTGGTGAGGATACATGATACGCGTGGTAACAAGAGTCTTACTTAACCAAGATCTTGGCAAGAAAATTTATGCAAGACTGAATCCATAAAATGGGGAAAGACAAAACAAGAAAATATCTTATCAGTGATAGGATATGGACGGGATTATAAATAGTTTCAAATTGAAGGATCGCTAAAAAGGTTTTGAATTGCCGTTGACAACGGAGTCGGCATGACTCGGGCCCGGTCGGAGGCGCGGGCCAAGCCTCGTGCTCCGGCTTGGCTGAGACCGAACTTCAACTTCAAGTCGGCACCAACATAACCGATATCTGAGAAACCGTTGAGTTTCATTACTTGACACGAGAATGTCCTTATTTTCTCTTTATTCGTCATAAAGAAACACAAACTGACAACTGGTTGAATTGTCATTTCTTGATCTGATTTGAGCTGTAAAGTATCTATCATAGTTGTCAAACCTACCCTACATATCTTGACAACTTGGACCAAACTGGCCGTAAATATCCAGAATTTAAGCATAGACTTACAGTGAGGGCAATGCTTCATTAGGGCTGAGTGCGAATACAACAATATGTATGCTAAAATGAATCTAAAATAAGATCAACATCGCCTTAGACCCTTAGTGTCCTGTCACAATGCAGCCATCACCATGGACTGTATATCCGGTCACCACTGCCGAGCCAGATCATGCAAGGTACGGACAAGACAGATGTCCGTTACTGCCGAGATAATCATGCTAGGATCACTAGATATGGTGTAATGATAACGAATTTCACAATATATCTTTGCATATCCAATGGCTTCTGGCTGGCTAGCCACGTTCTCTACCCCTATGAACAGTCCACAACAAACTCTAACGCAACAACACTCGTGCCAACCATGCCATGCTGACGTGGAATCTCATTAAATCTAGAAATAGCTAATCAATCTTCCTTGTATCAATGGAATTCATAGAACTTTATAAAACTCAGCCTCATGTTCCATGTCCACTTCGCCCGTCCGCCTCCCGCGGGCGCCCGATCGGCCGGAGCCCCGGATGGACGGGGCACCCGGACCCACCTGATCCTGAAGTGCACAATCGAGTTTTCTTCTCCACCGCAGCTGAAATAATATAGGAATTCAGGATCAGTGGTGTGAGTTGACGTAGTTGGGTCGTTATGCCCGCGGAGTCAGATCCTGGGTATTTGTTCCGACGGGTGCCGAGATCTGAAATCTTGAATCCTGCCGCTTTATAAAGACGTGAATCTGCTGTCTTCCCCAGATATACAGCCCATCATATCATAACAACAATCGAACAGTAAACAAGAGCGAGCTTTGATCAGATCCTGCATATCCAGCCCTACCGAAAAGTTTGTCAACTCTAACTCGACGACGGTGTGAAGATCGCAAAGATGAGCCATTCACCATTACCCGACGGGCTTATCTCATTCGGCTCCGATGCCAACTGTACACTTGAATTATGTCCCCTCGACTCGAGTATACTGCGATACCAACCAAACATTCCCGCCAATGCCATCTTCATCGGAGTATTCGGAATGTCCATGGCTCTCCACATCTTCCAAGGTATCAAGATGAAGACATGGGGCTTCATGTCGAGTATGATGGCAGGATGTATTCTCGAGATTGTCGGTTACGTCGGACGACTTATAATCCACGATAATCCATTTGACTTTATTGGCTTTCTATTGCAGATCAGTAAGTGTTTCCAGTTCAAATTCGAACAAGGGATGAATGGAAAGGGGGAACTTTACTAACTCTGGCCCAGTCTTTATCACCATTGCCCCCGTTTTCTTCTCTGCTGCCATCTATGTTCTTCTGTCCCAAGTGTAAGTTCCCTCAATTCACTCAGAAGAAGCACAACTGACACTCTCAGCATCAACTTCGTCGATCCAAATGTCTCTCGATTCCCTCCCAAGTATTTCTACTGGATCTTTATCCCTTCCGACATTATCTCCCTCATCCTCCAAGCCGTCGGTGGTGCAGTCTCAGTCGTTTCCACAGCGCAGGACGACGTTAAGACTGGAGAGGACATCTCCATCGCTGGTCTTGTCTTCCAAGTCGTCACTCTCGTTTGTTTCGTTGCATTGTTCATCGACTACGTTATCAGGGCTTCCAAGTCGCCGGCCCGATATCGCCTTACGAAGCCCATTCTTACTTTTCTCTTCTTTCTTTTCCTTTCAACTATCTTCATCCTGATCCGATGCGGCTACCGCATTGCTGAGCTCAATGGAGGATACTTCAGTGCTATCTTTCGAGACGAAGGCCTCTACATCGCTCTTGAATCCTGGTAAGAGCTCATTAATGCCTGTCGCGTTTGCAGTGACAACTTACTGACTGTTATTAGCATGATGTGCATTGCTGTTCTTCTATTGAATGTTGGCCATCCCGGATATGCTTTCAAGGAAACTCCCGAGTTTACCAAGGAAATGGACCAAATGGACCAAGATGACACTACTGTCTTTGGAGACTAGGTCTCGTCTTCGTCAGAACTTGTAAGATGGAAAGTAAGATGGAAAACATGCTCGCCAGGACAACGAGATCCGGAAAGGAAACTCATCAACTGACCAAGGCGAGCTCAACGGATTTCTCCTTTATTATCAGTATTGTGCCTCGAATTTTAGCGTGTATATTGATAGTGTGGCGAACATGGCGTTAAGATATGGCAGATAACTGCCTGGAGGATTATAGATGGTCTTTAGAACATGGCACAGGATGTGCAGGCCTAGGTACAAGGCCCTCGCGATTGGACAACATGGGGAAGCTTAGATCTCCTGTCGAGTTCGTGGTAAAAGTGTTATATAAAAGCAACAAAAACAAATAGATAAAACAGTTCAAAATAAACAAAAATACAAAAAAAGAAATAGGAGAGAAGAAGGGAGAAATACATGCTTCAGCACCCGTACGAGATCAGTTGTTTCCACTGTAGTATTGTCGAGTCTTCCACATGCATTTTGTAGTCTGATCCGGGGACAAGATGACGAGTGCAAATGACTTTGCTCTGATACATCTACGCCGAAATAACGCCTACTGAACGCGGTATTGGAACCTCGCCAAAGGTGAGTTAATTGTCCAGAGCGGTTAGATAATCGGAACATCTTGTTCGCCTCGGCCTTTGAGGTGATGGGTTTGGCATTTCATGTGAGTATCAGACCACCTTGACTTTGCCAAAGGCACCGACAGGGGAAAGGAACTCCAGTCGTATCTCTAATCACTAATGCTGAGTCTGCATGCTGAGAGCGAACTTCATCTGATGGTTTCTTAAGGGATGAGCCGAGGAATGGAGTAAAGAACACCACTTTCGTACTCGCTCCTGAATATTCATCTGTGACATCGGTCACGTATGGCTCGTTCTGCGGCGTACTGTTAGTTCTTGGGCATACCTCGATCATTGCTAGATCCACCGTGCAAGCTGTCCAAGTTCATCTTGCCAATGGCAACGACAGTCGATACCGGCCATGTTGGCTCCAATAACCAAGTTATAGTAAAGCCTCGAAATTGAACAGTTTGACAGACGAAAAGCTTGAGATTGTCTCGGCAGACTGGAGTGACAATTGACGGAAGTGCAATAGACTTTCGTTCTGGGAGCGATCCCAATCATACAGACAGCATCGTTCTGGCCCGTAGTATGTTGTATCTTCAATGACTGTAGATTTTCACATCATTGCGCGAGCTGGAAGACCTGTGTTGCCCTCCAAACTAGATAACAATACGTCGGCCCGAGAGTCGAAATCCTCTTGTCTTGCTTGACATATCTCCTATCAATTATTACTGTGAGTTCGTTCATCACCAACTTACCCCACGAATTTCACTCGAGAAATTAAACGGAGCGGGTGGCTTTTTCAGAGTTTGGTGTATTCATTAAGCTAGATCCGAGGCCAGGTAGGGGTGGACCGTTCAGTAGATTCTGCATGGTAAGCTTGCTTGGTAAGGAAGCGGGTATTGCTTAAATGAAGACAATGATTCATGATTTCATGACCACATTTCGCCTCCAACCGTGAAGCGAACTGCATCACGATGGCAGATGGAACGGTTGTTTGCTGTTATGCGGAGATTATACCGGCCTAGTAATATTAGCGCGTGCAAGGGCAAGTAGCAAAGACCTGGGATCCCAGAGTCAAGATGAATTGACCGAGAGAAAACACTTAAGATGACGCAAAGGACCGAGGGACCCTCTGAGAAATTGGGGTATCGGAGGAACCGCAAGGTGAACCCAACACTATAGAGGGCACTGTGTTCCTGAGGCCAGAGTATGTGGTTTCAGCAATGAATGGTTTCCGGTGTGGCGGAGGAGCCCTAGAAAATAGACACTTGAGCGCATTTCGGGAGGAAATGAGTTGGTATAATAATTCTATACACTGTATTGGATGGAAAACGCATTGAATGATTTCTGTTAAATAGAGACCGGGATCTTGGTGGGCAGTTGCCATATAACATTTGCGTTACTATTCCATAACCACTGCACCAGGCTTATACATCCCGGAGGTAAGTATGTAAATTCACCGTCACCACCGTAGACAGTACCCAATAATTAACTGGGGTTGTGAAGATTGATCTGTAATCAAATCGCCTTGGAAGCTTCTGAAGAAGCATGGGAGGAACATGGTAGTAGTTGACGAGGCTGAACAAAGCGCCTGAACTGATAGGGCTTGAACACCGAATGTCATCATGTCGGTTGTTGGCGAGGCGAGCCGTTAGGCGGTCCCAGCGAGTTGGGTGAGAAACCGGGGTGCCAGGTCTATTCTCCTCAGAGTTGTGATCAACAAACAAAGAGCTGAAGACCATTCAATTGGGGTCGCCCAAGCTGAGCCGAGCTGTTGCAGGCCTCGTCTCGCCTCCTACAACCGAGAGCACTTATCCTTCAGCATAATGTTAAAATCTGTTCCTTTTCCTGCGAGCAGAATTTGATATGAACATGTTGAATTCGGATAGCGCAACGATGGCCAGGACTAGCGCCGAGTAACTCTCATGAACCAATAATTAAGGATCGTTAGCGTAATCGCGTTCATGTCGTGCAAATTGAGGACCATTTCCATACCAAGAGAAACATCGACCATGAAGGAGATCGAGCTGGTGGTTGCTAATGATGATATGGGGAGAATATTTTCCGCGTCTCAGCAGTTTCCAGCAAGTTTGAAAAAGGTAGATCCGATTTGCACGATGTTACCTTTCCAACCTAAGGTAAAACCCATGTGCGTAGCATCCACCAGGACAGGGCAGCCCACCTTTTATCCCCTTGAACGTTGCAGCCAAGATTGGATTTAGCTCCAGGCACAGATCTGTTATTGGCTCGCGGAACGCTCCCACCGTTGCCGCCAACCAAGGGAGCTGATAGGGGTTTGTCTGAGCCTGACATGTCGGAGTCAGCGAGCGCTCGCCGCAGAGCGCCGCCTAATAATGGCAATTGGCTTTCAAGTAAGGATCATAGAATAGCCGTTGTAATAGACTTTGATCGATGCCGCCATAGGAAGCATGTACTCACACCAATTTTGTTGGTGTTTGACAAATAAAGAATAATCTATTCAGAGAGCTTGCTGAAGGCTTAAGCAACGGCAAGCCTCATCACACTATCACGCCTCCGGCAACACCTTTTTCAATATATATAACGACAGCAACAATGACCTCAAAGGCGCATGAAGCCTCGAAAAGACGGGAAATCCTGGAGAGCTACCTCCGCTACATGATCGGTGCGGCTTCTTTCTGCTGAGTAGGAATCGAAATCCCGGGAATTGTATGAAGCCATGAGTGGAACACCTTCATCTTGTTACTATGCTGATCTTCTGACCATTCAATCATTCTTTCGTAGAGGAAGTGGCAGGCTTGGGCTGACTGCGTTTGTAGAATGGGTTTTTGGAAAAGAAACGGGGGTCAGGATGCCGCTTTACACCTTAGACATGTGTAACCAGGCACAAAGGGGTCGCACTATCCTGTTCTTCTCGCAAAACAACCCCGGACGGGCTGTGGTTGAGGAGAAATCGTGACCGAAGATCCAAACATTAGTCGAGTCTGTCTGGAGTAGGAGGACCGACAACGTTGAGCCCTGATTCGTCGAACGGAGAGTTGAGCTTAAAGCGAGCAAGGACTAGCAAAGTAACAGCATGCGTTGTAAGCCAATGCAATAAACATATGCAGAGTTGGGTTTTGGAACGAGTCGATCAGGTTCCGAGGATGGCGCTTTTGACTCGGGAGTTTCCTCCGTTAGTGGCGAGCTTCTTGGTGGTTCTGTGAGGTTAAGTATGACAGTAGGCTCTGTTCAACGTTATCTGGACGATTTCATTAGTTTTGGCTCTGGTGCCAGTGTCGACTTTAAGACTTGAATGGGACAACTGCAGGGGCTCTCATCTAAGGTCTGGCAATTGGCTGGTGGGGGCGGTGGAGGATTTTGCGAGTTAGTTCCCCCATAACTAAGTGCTGACGGGTGAGTAACTGAAAATGTCCGCGCTGCAACGCTGTAACTTGCATCCGATTTGACACCGTCAAACCTGGGTCCTAATACGATGAAAAAAGTAAATAGGTGAGCATCCTGCAAATGTGGTTATTGCGATGGGGCATTGCCTAATTCTTGCAACTATGGTTGCAGGATGTGGCTGCAAGCCCCAAGGGTATTCAACACAAGTCAGAGTTTAGCCTAGCGGACGATGGATAACGGCTGCGATCCGTCCAATCTCCATTCGTCGTCGAAAGGGAGCGCCTTTTCTGTTTTGGATTTTTGAGTTTCCACCGTTCGTTCTTGAGCTCCAAGAGAGTTTAGATACTCGATAACGGAGCCCCAGACGTTTAGCTGTTGCTGTACTAGGGAACGGATGGCACGAGACGACAATGTGACCAAACCGCGTTCCTTGCAGTAGCTTCTGCAACGGGTGGTGGTTCTTGCTCAAGTGGAGAAGGTCTCAAGCCCCAAGACGCTGACCCCTTAAGCCAAGTATGAGACTAACGAGCGACAAAGAGGGGACTATGACATTGCTTCTTAGCACTGCAGCCACTGTCTCGTACCCTGTTGATCTTTGAAGTGTCGGATGATAAAGCCAATGGATGGTTCTGTATTCTCCTTTGAAGCATGATAGGTTGCACTCGAAATATTTGCGACGGAACCTGGTTTCGTATCAACGTCACAAGCATCTGTAACATATCATTTCCACCTCAAAACCAAGCTGAATAAATATTTCGTGACATTCGAGATAGGGCCGTCGGCTGCTACTCCGATCCCTTGAGGCGTCCAAATACCAAGACGCAGGTGGTGGTGGCGGACAGGTATGTAAGACGGGTTGCAGTCTGCAGCAAGCAAAGCACCCGTCATGCGTGGCCCAGCCAACATGGGCAGAGTCTCGAGAGCTGGGCATTGGAAAGCAAGGTAACCAAAGCCATGGATCTTTATGTGCGACACGGCATGGTTTGTGGAGGACGTCTGACTGACCTGGGATTCGGTTCTTAAATTGTTGCGTTGGACATGTGTAGTATTTTTGTACTCACGAACAGGAGATACAAGATGCAGAAGAGTCACATTGATCACAATGGCAGCAAGGTTGATTAGAGTACTCAACCACGTTTCCGAGCCTGGAGATGAGCGAGCTTCTCGTTGCTCTACACGCGTTCCGATGATTGACGCGTAGAAAAGGAGATTCATCTCCGATCGTGATTGTATATTAAGAGCCGTGTTGGTTCGTATGAAGTCAAGATGACGCTGACGGCTGATCCGTTTAACAAACACTTGGAGAATCCCAGTGCTAGGGCCGTGAAGGTGTGTGAGGTTGGCCCACGATCTATCGGGTCAGGTTCCATGTTGAAAATCATCCATTAGTGGAGGCCGGATGGAGTGTCCCTCCTCTGTGTTGAACTCCCAAGCCCACGACAGTCCACTAACCTGCACGAAAAGCCAAGCAGTCCACTGAAATTTGGGCAGACTCCAGGGCTTTCAGTTAACAGAAACTTGGCAGTTAACTGAAGTGAGGGCTGTTCGTGCCTGTCTCCCTTGCCGCACCATCTCGAACGGCCGGTGGACTCCCCTCCCCCCCTGCCGTATGCTATTCACACCCCCTAAATCTTGCCCTGTCCTTGGAGGTGAGATGGATGTTCCGTCCCCTGTGCAGCTGGTACCAACTCAGGGAGAAATGGACTGTTCGTCCCATGTCCTGCAGCGTACTCGCCTTGATGAAGGTACTTTGCAGCGAACGCTTAACCACCTGTTTTATGATCGCTCTCATGTACCATCCTTGTCAACCATGAGCCATCGTTTCATTCAAAGCTAAATCCGTATGATACTTTAACGGTGTTAAGCTCTGGCATCTCAGCCATATCTAAGAATAAGAGGTAGTTCATGAGAAATGCCTCAGACTGCTACCTATTTGATCTCCTCGAATACAGTAATCTTCCATCTATAATAGTGCAATACCGTTAATTTATGATGCAGCAGGTCCGACTGAACAAAATGGTACCTGCCTGTTGGCTTTCCCGCTACCATTCCCCTTTACGACTAGGCCCCCTGTCCCCACACCCTCCTTTCCCCTGTTCCTGGCACACCCCACTCTCATTCCTTCCTTCGTCTTTTGCTCTGGGGCGCCCTGTCAATCTAATTCCCCCTTCATCGTTGGCACCAAATTTCTCATCCTACTCAAAATCTTGAGAATTTGTTGGTTCTATTGGCTCAGACACGCCTCGTCCTAAACGGTCTTCTTTCCCGTTCTCTCGTTTGTTAACTTCATTCATTCTTTTCCCATCCATTCATTACTCTCATTGACCGTTGCCCTTCGACTCGCCTTGGTACCTGTCAGGATCACGAGTCTTGTGCCGATCCAGTGGTACCCCAGATTGATGAGATCAAATCAAACTGCCGGCCAGCAAGTAACCATTTGACAAACCTTCTCCGACACGATCGACTCGCACCCTGTGACAGCATTCTCCCTTGAGATCCGTAGAGCACAGTCAAACCAAACCAAACAAGGCCAATTCGACTCACCACTCGCTCAAGCTTCTAGCGGAAATCTCGGTTGTTTTGCTTTGTTCATTCTCTCCCCGAGTCTGAGACAACCTCCTTTAGCCATCAAACTTGCCTGAATCCTTTCCATTTCTGGACTCGACATCCGACCCGTTCTTTAACCTAACTCGGGTACCTGCGTTTTCCTCATCCCTCTTACAAGAACTCATCTGCTGTCGCTCGCTGTCGGCCTACAAACTTGCCCTACTACGACCATATCAATCCACGAGGCTCTTGAACGACGACAAATCCGACGACAATCCTGCCGTGCGAATCCATCGAGTAAAAACAATCTTGCCTCGCGTGCCCTGTGTGACTACCGAGCCACTTAGCCCGCATCGATATTGGTCTTCTACATCAGCAGAGGCTGGCACACATATTCTGCCAGCACGGTTTTCGTCAATTTCACATCTGCAGGTACGAAACTCATTTCTTATTAAAAGCGATTGGTTGTTATTGCATGGGAAAACATCTGCCCCCATTGTATATCGAAGCGGCCATCCGTGTCCACCCTTGCATGGTCATGAAGTTCGAAGAGCGACCGGGTCAGATAATTTCTTCGTGAAGTCGCATACCGATCAACAATAGCCAAGCTAACCAACATAGTGTTTGAAGCAAGGTTGGTATAGTTACCAATCTAATTCGACCTATAGCAACTTATCAGTTGTGATGAACTGAACGCCTCGCAAAGCATCTCCCACGACAATAATCAACCGAGGCAAAATAACGTTTCATCCTCGGGACTTGTCTTCATTATGAATAGATTCAGAGGCAAGAAGAAGGGCAAGGATGAC
The DNA here is from genome assembly GCF_020744475.1 of Fusarium redolens. Taxonomy (NCBI): domain Eukaryota; kingdom Fungi; phylum Ascomycota; class Sordariomycetes; order Hypocreales; family Nectriaceae; genus Fusarium; species Fusarium redolens. Next base: position 637,235 of record NW_025763666.1, on the reverse strand, counting down.
CTCGAGGCTCCACGGCCATCGATTGAGTCTGAGTCTTCAAGCCCCTTCAGAATGTTCGGCAAGAAGAAGGCTCCGGAAGAGGAACCTAAAAAGGAGATCGACCTCGCCACAGCCCTTCCCTCGACTGATGACTTTCGAACAAGTCTTCTCATGACCAACCTTTCGGCACGGTTCTCTATGCTGCGCGAGCAAGATGACCCAAACACCAAGGTTGGCAAAGCTAGTGACGATAGTGTTCTGTTCCCTAAAAGACAATCGAGAATGATGGACTTTGGATTTGCTGCAGGGTTGGGCGACATTGCCGAGGTCGAGTCTATTCGTGCCCCCTTTGCACGCTCATCAATGCAGTCTAATGATGATACCGGTTCAACAAACGGGAGTGTGATGGGCCGGTCGAAGCCGATTGAAGGAAACAACTTGTTTGGAGGTCGACAAAAGGTTTACAAAATTGGCACTGGAGGGAACAAAGGGGCTATGAGTGGTCGTGTTCTCTATGATGACGATGTCGCCCAGTCAGCTTTTCAGAAGTGGAGGCAATCTGAGAAGGACAAGCAGTCATTCGAAGACCTGCAGCAAGACGATTTGATTTACTCAGAAAATGCTCGGCCCGAGTCTCCTTCTCAAACCGAGTACAATCGAAAAAGAGAGACAAACTCAACAACATCGTCGGGTCCATCTGCAGCTCGGGACTCAACAGCTGCCACATCTATCACATCATCTCAACCCTCATCTTCAGTCGTGGACCGAGAGTCCTTCGTGCGCACATCTCGGACCGTTAGCCCAACACCACCAATGGAGCGAAGCGTAACCAGAACCCGTCGACTCTATGAGCAAAGCTTGAACCAGGATCTCCAGGACCAACAGTCATCGGCTCTCTCAAGAATCGATACGCTATCAAAGCGAACACTCGGCAGCAGAACACCAGATCTGACACCTCCCGTCCCTTCTCCAGCAAGCGCAACATTTGGTGATCGCTTCATCACTCGATCGGTCCTGGCTAAGGCTAGTGCCCCTAACCTACGATCTTTCAGCCCTCCATCTCAAATGAGCCCTGTGGACTCGATGAACAAATTCCCAAGCATGGACCAGAAGGCCTTTGGTGCTACACCTCCTCTCAGCCCCCCTATTAGTGAGACAGGGGAGGCTCAGCCCTTTGATCGAAGCAGAATTATCAGCAGGACCAGTAGTCAGTATGATGAATCAAGGTACGCTCAACGGCAAATGCAAATGCAGCAGGGTCGCGAAACTCCCACCAACCGATTCCGCACCGATTCCAACTCGTCACTGCCAGGGCCTCGATCTCGGTCGTCTTCTGCCCACCGCCCGCAAATGGAAAGGAACGAATCGGGGTCTTTCCAGACTGAGCCAACCGTCCAAGAAGAGTCGCAGCATTCAACCTTTTTTGATGAAGACGATGATGATCAGTCTGTCGTGGACGAGTCACACCTTCAGCCCATCTTTCCTCTTCAAGTCAATGTTGAGAAGCCAGCTGATAATGAGCACCCAGCCTTCAGACGCACTGCAGTACCAACGCCTCTGTCAGTTGCTGAAGGAACTGGAGTTGCGCCAGCCAGCTCAACAGAGCAATTACCCAAGGACTCACCTACTTTGGGACCTACCTCTGGTGGATTGAGCGGTATGGTTAGGCAGCATCTTCGACATGACAGTGGGGCCTCCTCGATTTATGGAAGCTTACCCAATGATGTTGACCTGAGCTCACGATTCCCTCCCGAACGCCCTGATGCACACACTTATGAGCCCAAGGCGGTCGACTCGAATGCCTGGGAGTCAATCGAGAGAGACTTGGCTATGTCAATTGACGGCAGCGTGACTAGTCCTACTAGATCATCTGGTTTGATGGAGGCCCAGATATTGTCTAGACCCGAATCTATCCAAAACCCGAAACCGCAGGTCAACCCACAGCCAGAAGAGGAGACAGATGACTTTGCTCGTCATCTTGCCGACGGTGCGCGACGTGTCAGGGAGAGACTCACTTCTTTTGTCGAAGCTGATAGCAGCATTTCGTCACCGGAACCCCCGCCTCTGTCTGAGCTTCCACCTCCACCTCGCCCGAACGCTTTGGGTATCTTGAAATCCAAGTCGAGTCTTGGCTCTTTGGTTGACAGAGGTCGAGGGGACAGAGAGAATGGCAGCCAGTCCAAAGCGAAGAAGCTCCTTGGCCTCCGAGGCCCGTCACCTGCCCCTGCCGCAAGTCCATCCCGCCGTGGCTCATTCGAGGCGAACGAGAGGCTAACACAGTCTCCTGAGCCAAGGGATGAAAACCTGCCAAGAGATAGCGAAGAAAGGGAAGGCGTCCACGCTGGCCTGAAGGCTTTCCGACAAGCCCGTCGGGAACTCCAGAGGATGAAGGAACTTGAAGTTCAGCAACGATACCAAGGACCCTCGAAGCCTCCTTCAGCAGGCAGAGAACGAGCCCAGACTACGACATCCCGACCACCATCTCAGGAACGTAGACCACCCCCTCCTGTCTCATACAATCGAGTCCCTAGCGAAGAAGCGAGGGCCAATGCTGGCTCACGCGCTGGCTCACGCGCTGGCTCCCGCTCAGGATCCCGAGCTCCCTCTGAGCGTGATCGAAGTGGCTCTGAAGCTAGCAGCGGAGGCAGATCTGGTAGTCGACCACCACGCCTTAGAAACGGATCCGTACCTCGTGATGATTACCAAGGACCCATGGGATCTCCGGTTGGAGGCAATGGCAAGCCTCGGCAAGGCCCGATGATGAGAGCACCAATGATGCCAGGACAAGACATGCGACGATCACCACGTATGCCGCCTCAACCATATCCCGGCAACGCCTCGCCCGGTCCCTTCAACCGCCCCGACAACAGCTTGCATATACATCCTGTCTATGGACACGATTCCGGTCACCCCTCACCAATCTCGCCACTTAATGGTGCCCCTTCGCCTCACGGCGCACCTTCTCCCCATGGATTCCCTGGACCTGGTCCTGGCCCCCAGAGACCGTATGGACCTTCTTACCCAGGTGGAATGATGCGCAACCGAGACATGTCGGAACCTTCAATCAAGCCGCCAATGTCGCCCATGGGTCACCGGGACGGCCTTCGACATAACCCTGGTCTCAACGGTGGTGCAGTCTCTACGCCTAACCTGCATAGCAACATGACTGCTCCCCCTTTGCCACCAATCAACCCTCGACGCAAGAATACGGGAGCTACCCTTGCAGAAGGCACCATGAGCGCGCATCGCCGCCCGATGAGCCCCAGTATTGCGAACGACCAACGCAGTGGCTTCCGAAGTGATGATGATGATGGCGCAGGGATGACCCGCCAGAGATTGCGCAAAGCCACTAGCGAGGCAAACGGTATGAACGCACGAGCAAGATCAATGCATCAAGCTCCTCCTCCGCCTATGGCAGCACCACCTCTGCCTCCTAGCATGAGCAGCAATGCAGTTCCCGGCGGTATGATTTAGCAGTGCAAACGATCACTGTTTTCTTTATATTTCTTTCTATTCTCTTAATTCGTCTTTTGCCGACAGCACGAGACTCATGACAAAGATACCTCACGGCCCTTTTCATTTCATAAACTTAATCTCAGCGTCCTGAATCATCGAACAAAGCCTTCGATGATAGGACCCCAACATTCGTGTGTATTTGTGGGGTGAAGGATTTGTCACTCCTTGTATGTTTTCTTTTGGGGATAATTCGGTCATTGACGGATGGATGGTGGAAATCTAGTCTCAGGCGCAAATTAGCCAGGCTAGCAAGAGATCGAGCAGGTCCTTGATTCGAGTAGCTGGCGTCAGGCAAGGTGTGGAAGGAAATGATATGTCTGGAAGTAGAATGGAAAGGAACAAGCGGGCATGCATTCAACAAGGCTGGGGAGGTGTTTGGTTTTGTACGTATAGGATTGGAAGCTCACGGCCGAAAGGCGTAGTGAGGATACTACGTCAGTTTATAAAATGTTGACCCATGGAGTGTTTTCAGCATTTCAAAGGATGGCCATAGTCGAGGAATGGGGAACAGGCTTTCGTGTCCTTGTTGATATGTCTTGAGCGTGATATGCCCCCCACGATTCCATCAAGTTTCATGGATGAGCACCTCGGCCCGTAAAAAACAGGTCACTGTCGAGAGTCTTGTTTTTCACAAGAGTAAGTCAGAGTACACAGAACATCACGAGCTGCATCACAACTACAATAGAACAGTCTCACAACGTCATAGAATTAGGCTTTGTTCAAAATTTTGCCATATTCCTATTTCATGTATTGCCTCCAGGGTATGCCAGCACCCCGCGTGCGACTTTTTGCGTCTCTTCAAGCAGCCACTGCTGATCTGACGGGATCTGACGGGACAAGTTGAGGCTGCCAGACTCCATTTTCACTTACAATCAAGGCTGTTGCTACTGTTGTTTTCTGCATTTATTGTCGGTGCGCCGTGGCAATGTGGTTCCAGCTTGTGGACATTGCATTTCCAAGCCTGAGAGAAGGGCCGACGTGAGGTTTGCTACATTATGTAACGAAGGGAATTTACCGGAGGACGGCTCGAGCTGTATATCGGGCGAGTCCGGGACATTGCGCAGAATTTGGGGGAGTTTTTTTATGAAACAAGGGTCCAACGGAGGGTTCAGCAGTGGCAAATAAATCTGGAATTGGCAATCTGCATTTATGATTGGAGCGTTTCATTTCACGATGTACTCACCAATTCAAATCACTGCATTAAGCGCCGGAAGAAAAGACGCCGAAAGTGGGTTGATACAACTTGGTATTGATTCTTGTCTCTAACTCTCAAAAAGTCAAGTCGCCCAAAAAGAGACCGCGGGTATCGATTATTGTTACAGTTGAAAATCCGTTGCGATTCATTCCCCGTTAACCCCGAGACAAGTCCAAAACGTAAAAGCATAGAGTAATAGAACGCCCAAAACCCGACGTCATATCTTTCCCATGGCGCCTTCGCATAAACACCCCCAAAGAGGCTGATAGCAAAGCTTTTGCTATTGGAAAAGAGGATAATTGCTTGAAGAACCAGTCGCTGAGGTATCAATCAACAAGAAGTGAATTGGTGAATGTGACGACCAGGTCATAGGTGAGAATGGAGGAGCAGGTTCCGGGCAGAACAGAAGCGCCGTCGTGGAAGTCGTCAAGAAGTCGTGTCTCGTACCATCGATCGTATCCAGACTCTCATCTCGTCACGCTGTAGGCCTTTGCCATGATGGAGATCCATGCAAATGTTGCAAGAGAAGAGAAGGACATTGCCGTCAAGACGTCTCTGTGGGTGAATTATTTAGCACAGAGGGCAGTTGTTGCATTGCTTGTGGCCGCAAGCGGTGCAGGTGGTGCTGATGACAATCATGCCTCCACACTGGCAGCAGTACTCATAGGCAGGCATGTTGGTGATGTTGGTTGGTGATGGAGTTTTGTGGTGTTGAAGTGTTGGAGTGGTCTTGTTGAAGTTGAAGTGGTCGTGGGTTGGAAGAGTCTGGTGAGTGTTGATGAAGAAGAGAGAGAAAGGTCAGCTCGGAAATGGAGGGAAGAAGAGGAATATAAATAGTTGAGGAGGAGAGAGAAAGAAGGAGGCGAGGCAGGGTAAGGCATAGTAAGGCAACCCAACGGAAGGGGATACCCTCAGAGTGCTCGGATATGTTGATCGGAAGTCGAGCGGATGAATCAAATGAGAGACAACGTCCAAAAGAATGGGGGTTAAATTACTCTGTACTTGGAATGGGCTGGTTTCGGCATCTTCTAAGACGGGTAGAGACCTGGCCTAAAATCCACATTCACACATTTTCAGTGCAGGTCAATGTTTATCCCCGAGCCTAGAGCCTCAGCCAGAGCAAAGAGTGGGCAGTTTTTTTCTTGTGTGGTGGTCACTGGTGGTCCTGACTTACACGCTTCGCGCTAGGCAACCCTTAGATTTCAAGGTTCAAGGATCCCTTGGCTTGGCTTGTGTTGGACGTCTCCGCTCTTGGTGACACAAGCGTTTGTGGTGAGGGGAACTCTGCATGTGCCGTACCGAAGAGAGGGTGGGTGATCTCAGCTGAGGTTTTTACTGGTTGGTTAGTGGAAGCGAAGACATATACTTTTTACAGTACGATTTTGATATCGATATCTCTTACATTCATGCTTATTTTCTGTCTCTTACTATTGTCTGTCTTTTATTTTTGTGATGGTTTTGCCTTGCTTTTGGACTGAGGCTTAGACTAATTTAACTCAGGACCCTGGCGTCACAAGCTAAGGCAACTCCCATGTTGATGCGTAGGAATGTTCACGCAGGATACGTCATCGTGCAATGACGATGGGTGTCTTAAGGTGCCTAGCTCGATCTTTGAGATGGAGAGAAAAGAGACACGGAACGAGCCAAAAAGTAACGAGGCAGTGTGACGAGAATGTCTAATCCAACCAATACCCTTCAAAAGGTTGATCCATGCCATCCAGGCTGGTCCCTCGTCACTTTTTTGCTCACTCCACGTTCACAGGCCGCTAAAGAACATTAAAGCGAAGAGCAGAACATCCGTCCACTCACAACCCCCGTTCATCATCTCCAGATGAGGCTAACGAGACAACCCCCAAAGTCGGCTGTTTCTTTGGACTCTTGCAAGATCTCAGCTTTTTTTTACAGCTGCCTGTTCCCATCTCATCCGCACGCATATGTACGGTTTGGTATGGTGTGGTAGACTCACAGGGAACAATCCATTGCATCCGAAGAAACTCACAAAATTGGTGATGATGAACTCAGAACTGCGCCTCGTACTTGGTCATTCTTAGCTGACAAGATCATCAAGATCAAAAGCTGATCACACCCTTTCGAGCTGTACAACTTGCGGGGTAAGAGACTCTTGTCACCACCATTCATCTGCCGTAGCAGAATCACAAGTCCAAACTCACTTGCCGATCTGACAAGAGTCCTACGGATGAATGCTACATGCTACGACCCCGGATTTTCGCCTCTCGATGCCCAAAGATTCTCGACTCAAAAGCCTCCTTGGCCTCTTCTTTGTTAGCGGCGAACGGGATGACGCATTCCTGTCGGTAATTTGCAGCTCCCAGCACGAATCGGGTCGACGGTTGCATTGGTAGGGTCCCCCCGCGCGCAAGGGCATGCGCCACCGGGGATCGAGAGCCCACACACCCCCAGAGGCTATTATGAAACAGTATGGGGTAAAGCTTTGAGAGATTCGATATCTCTCGCCTGTCATCGTCGAGCATTTGACAAAGTAGCCTGACTGATGCGGTTGCGGTTGCGGCTGCGCTTTGGTCTCAACGGGTGATGGGAAGCTCGGTAAAGTTAGGAAAGCGGCTAAAGAGGCATTTTTACTGCTTTATGCAAATATTTATTCATGGTCGTTCCCTCTTTTTGTAGGTTCCGTCTTGCACGTGGAGGCCGATTGAGATGTTAATGGTTGATTTCGTCTCCGAGCGTCCGACGAGGCTATTGCCAGACTTTGACAATTCAGAACAGAATCCCCATGAGACTTCATAATTATCATTAATCAGTATGACCAATAACAGGTAAAGCAAATTAAGTCAATTTGGTATGTAGCAATTGTTTGTTTCGCTTACTTAACGACCATGTTCTTGACGCCAGAAAATGCAGTGTGTGGTTAGTAGTGGCCTGTCTTACCATCCTAACCCTAATCCCTGAACTCCAATGCCAGATTTCATCCGTCCTCCAGCAAAATCTAAATCCATCAACTCCATAACGAAATGTTTTATCCCAATGATATACCATTCTCCTGTTTTCTATCCATCTAACCCAGTGTTTATTCGAATCTGAAGATCTGGCCACTGTTGCTGGTCATTCGAGGGCGCTCGTAGTAGTACGCAGGCGGCTGATGATTGACGGACTGCAGCGGAACGATCTCCTGGGGTTGAGCTTGAAAGTGCTGTCGGGGCATGCTGTCAGCAGGCCTTAGTTGGGAAGCTTGAAACCTCCCGAGAAGATCAGCGAGCAGTCGATTGTGTTCCATCAAAGTTCGGATTTGTTCGTCCTGCTTCTCATTGTTCTCCCTCATGGCTTCGGCCGCCTTGAGCATTGGCTCTGAGATTCTCTCCAGAGAAATGTCGTTGTCGGTCTGCGTACCTGCGTCTCGGAGGACAATTCGTTGCTGCGAGGCCTGAAGCTCTGCAAGCCTATGGACTTCAGCAGTGAGAAGTGCTTGATCTACTTGAACGCTTGCACGTTTGTTCGCAGGCTGGGCTGGGTGTTCAGGGGCAGGCCGTTTGACAGCGCGAATGGGACCGCCGAAATCACCTTCGACCGATGGTCGAATAATGTTGTTCCTGTAAGCAGCATCGACTTGCCTTCGATCTGTTCCTTGGCTACTGGCTCCAGGTTCAACTTTGACTCGGGGTGTCTCTGGCTCAGCTGAGATAGGTGTTGATACAAAGGGTAGGTGTTTCCTGAGCTGGTGCTCCACCCATTGCTTAAGGCCGCGCTTTCTGACTTCTTCGATGAACTTGACATTGTTGTTGCCGAAGGATTCATGAACCGCAAGTGTGGCAAGGAAGATTTCAGGATCAGGCTGAGCATCAGGTCCAGAGACGCGACACCAGGCTACAAAGTTCTTGTAGAATTGAGTATCGCTCCAGCCACGACGAAGATTACTCTTCTCGATCAATTCCACCACACGCCGATACAGAGCAGGATGCTTCTTGGCGTCAGGGTGAATGCGAGCGATTGCGGCGTCCCATCTCTCACGAATAGCTTCGACGTCGTCCCTGGAGATCATGGGCTTGGAGGACTTTGCCTTTCTTGCGGGGGGAGCTTCGACCTTATCAGTTGTGTTGTCGGCTGACTCTGTTTCGGACGACATTGTCATGGCGATGTTGGTAAGATGTAGTTGACTGATGCATGTCAGTATTGGACGAAGCGATGAATGGTTGATACGACTGATGATCTGACCCATGAGATGTAACGAGATGATGATGGTGATGTAAGAAGCAAAGAGAGAATAAGAGAAAGGAACGAATTGTGGAATTTATACCTTGAAGTCAAGAGGGTGTGAGTGATTTAGTGCAACCTATCGATGGATCGAGGATGCTAAAGGGGACGAAGCATTTGGCGAGTGAAGAGAAAAGGACGGAAAAGATGAAGACGAGATAAGAGGAAACCATACAAGTCTATAACAAAGAAGTGAGATGAAGAGAGAGGAAACAGAAGGGGAGGGAGGGAGGGGAATCTGTGGTCAAGTCACAATGTTGTGGTATTTTGCACCAAAAAAATGAAAAGGTCAGAGGTTTCCTGTAATGGAATTCCCTTTGATGCCTCGAATTTGGTTGCACTTTGCACCCTAGCGAGATTCCCTAATGTGCTCGAGTGGGCTTGTTGTGCCCCAGTTGCGGCTCTGTTGGTGTTGCTAAGCGTCACCAAATCGATGGGCCCCTCCAAGCGGCATCAGAGCCACAATCGCTCGGCCGGGCCGCCACCACCTGCTCAAAGATTTTAAGAATTTACCTAAGACTCATCCTAATATCATAAACTATGCACTGTGATTTACTGATCTTTAGGATGCTTTGATCCACATGAGGACCCTTTAAGCCGGCAGAATTGGGGATGGATCGTGCCAAGAGCTGCATGACCTGATATATCAGAAACATACCATGTCAGCATCCTGCATCGCCAATCATGCCTTGCAATCGATCATGCTATATAAATATTGGCTACCTATCTCATATACATATAGTGCCACAAGTGGTGCAAGGATATTGCAGATCGTGGGGTTGGGCGTTGAGTCCTGGGGTATAAAAGGGAGGGTCACTCTTGGCTGCACGCAGAAACATATCAAGATATCTTCTTCATTTACATACAACATACTCATCTGGCACTGCTCAGACAAGAGACTGAATATATACGTCACTAATATCAGCATTTTCGTTCGAGTTCCATCTTTGTGGCAGACATCATTTGCCCTACTCGGCACACAAGCATTGCACTGCTAAAGCACTTGCATTGCCAGGCAAAATCATTGCCATGGTTCGAGCGATCAATCTTATGCCACCTGCAGGGCGGCGGGTGCCTGGAAGCAAGTCCAGAGAAAGTTACCCCTCTCCACTTCAAAATTACTTTCCAAACACAACACACTCTGGCTTCGTGACCACATCACGAGAGTTGGTGAGTATCCCCTTTCACGGTTTTATATCTTGTCAACTCTACTAAACTCTGTGTTCTTCGTCTATAAAGGTCATCTTTCCTGAATCCTGTACCACATCCTTTTCCCCTTCTCTCCACTCTCATTATTCCCCGTCTGCCCACTCCTCACGCAATCAACAGAGCACACAACGAGAACAGACCAAACCCTATCATTTTCAAGTTTCTTTACTCGACAGGGTATTTTGTTCCTATCCTACACTTCTACTTCAAATATTACATCTTCTTACCTTCAAGATGGTTCGTACCTTGCACATGAGCCACCGCCACCCCTTGACCGTGGACATGTTCGAGAGGAACGACTATCTGCGTTTCGACCTCGAGCACCCCCAACAGGCTGTGATCGTACCTACAAAATACAACAGCCGTGCCAAGATGGAGAGAGATGTCGACGAGATCGTCGCCAAGATGAAGGAAAGTCGCGAGCGTTTCGGGGTCATGGGGCGAGACAAGATCCTTAACCATGGACATGTCAGATCCACCATCTCGACCGCCACCAACCTCGTGGACTCCATGCAAATCATCGTCAAGAGGTATTACTTCGACAGAGAAGAGGGATTGCGCATAAAGCAGCAGCGCGAGTATGCTGCTATTGAAGATGCTGGCATGTCCAAGCCTTTTAAGCATGCTGCAATTGCTATTCGCTACAACATGGACCTCCGCGAGAAGTGGTTCGCTTTCAAGATGTCTCAACGCGGCCGTCAGCTCGAGGACGGTCTAGAGAAGCTCAAGCGCTACAGTGCTGAGGCACTGTTCGTTTCTAATGGAAACGAACCGCATTGGGGATCAACCCTCACCTGAGACCCTCTGCCGCTTCAAGATATCCGACACAGACGCCCATCTACCTATGGCCTAGAGCCCACTGGAAATTTGTCTGTTCAGATATATCCAGCTTGAAGTAAGTCTAATCGTGTCTGTTGCCTCTTCTTCATACTTATTCCATCCAGGGATCTCACTTGCGGGATCTATTGAGAATGAACATTTTGGGAGCATATCGAACAGGGACTACGACAATGGATTTCGTACTGTATACCATAGGCGTTTGACGACAGACCCATGGATTTTAATTAATTGGAGGGATCGGCACGGGTACGCACAGTAATGGTTATTTTGGAGTTGCTATGCGTTTGTTTGTGTTTACATCTCAAGGGAATCAACGTTACCAGTAGTATTTGTTGCTACGGCACTGGTACAGCTACGCATTACGGATTACGATTTACGGAATATTCATCAGGGACATGAGAAATACTATGAAGGGCATCGATGTTAATACACAGGACATCGCATTTATTCACTTGAAGTGCTTACTTGTTTGTGACTGTTCTGCTTCTACTTGATCGTGATGGCTGTGACTGCGAAGTGCTTCTGTTCGCTGTCATTCCATGCTGGCGAGAACATCGCGTGGGCAACAAAGACGCTTGACTGTAGCATGCCAACCTCCAGGCCTGAGATGCCCTCGCTGTCTCTCCTGATGTGACTCATACTGCTACGGCGGACAACTCAAGATTCACGATCATAGTTTTCATCAAAGGTCAATCATTGCAGAGACTGAAGACTTGGCCAGTGGTAGTACGCAAGACATGCTCATCAGTGAGTCAAGAGTGTCGTCTGTAAACTTTCCACAAGATGCAAAGTATATTGGCTCTCAATTTAAACCCATTCAACGTGAAGATCAAAGTTCTCACGTACTGAACCTTGTCTCTTACAACCAATTTGGGTCTCCACCATCGCAGCGATTCGTTGTCTTGTAAGCCCCTTCCGTCGTGTAAGTGCGAAGTATATGGCTGTCACGGTGTCTCGAAGAACGATAAGGTTTCGCAACGGTAGCATAAGCTTCCATTATTGTTCATGCTAGATTGGGAGACTCGCATCGTGGTGATTCGTTGTTTTGGTAGCCCCGTGCAACAGTTTGTAAAGTTTAAGTTGATTGGGGAGATTAGGGTTTCGAGCTTTTCTTGACGTCTTGTGACTTAGTCAGTCTCGAGGTTAGACTTGAGAGTATATCGAGAAGCATACTGACGTTTTGGTATACGAGCGCTTTGGGGGCAATCCTGGAACAAGGTCGATTCGGGTTGCTTGTAACTCTGAGCTTGTCTTGGGCTCTGTCACTTTTGTTAGTCAGGATTCTATAGCTTCTGGGATGCTTTCGGGCGGCCTTGCTAAGTGAAACTGGCGAATCTTCGCGCAGTCACTGGTGAACGTGATCGAGTTGAGTCGCTGGTGGCCCTGCGGTCGTTCGGGAGGGTTGCCAAAAAGCTAGCCAGGAGATTGAAGATCCAAGGAACTGGAGCGGTCTTTCAGAGGGACAGCGATCGAACACTCGTGTGTTATTCGAAAGATCCTGAGTAGATTGATGGTCGCATGTAGCGCTGAGCGTGCCGTGAAGCTTTGTCAGTCACTTCGGCGATCCTTGTTCTTCGGTGGATGTATGGCAACCCTACAGAACGGCGGCGGTCAAGTTCTCTTGTACCAATTCGTACATATTGAGTAGAATGAAGCTTGTGTGAAGCGCTGATCTTGTCTTTTAGAACTCCCAGGGCGCCCGCCTAAGTTGGGTGCTTCAGGGGTTCTCACGTAACCTTGCAGTTAGCTTCTAACACGGCGGCGGTCGAGCGCTCTCGTACTCTTCGGCGGAATATAGATCGACTGGAGGTTGAATGGGACACTAAGCTTGTCTGTAGATCTTGTAAGCCTGTCCGCCACCATTTTCTGCTTCAGGGGTTCTTGTGCACACTTACGGCAACTTTGCAGGGCGGCCGCGGCCAAGCGTTTTTGCAGTAACTTGGGGATCCGGAATCGACTAGAATATATACGAAGTTCCAAGCTCGTCTTGAGGCTTTGTGAGCCAGTCCGCCGCGGTTCGTGACTTCAGGGGTTCATGGGCAACGCTTACGGGACGACGATTGATGAGCGCTCAGACGATAAGTGGCAAGCTCAAGGTCAATGGCAACAAGTCGGAGCTTCGAGACAGTACATGCATCCTTTTCCAGGAAGGACGTGATATCAGGGGGTCTCGAGCGAAAATGCAGTGGAACAGCGGTATCATACTCAAACTTGAGCGCTGGCGGCGGAAAGCGAGGCTAGTACTTCTGGTCACTTCCTGTGGTCATTGCTATCGTTAGTTTGACTGGCGGTAAACTTCGAGGGCATCAAGAAGCCTTAGCTGCTAAGACCTATGTCAGTCTTGACGTCGATTGTGTGTGCTCGGAGTCCTGGGATCTCGTTGACAAGCGGTCTGGCTGGGGACTACAGCTGGAGAGTCTGGCCGGCGCAACTACAATGGTAGTCAAAATGCATGATGTTTGCGTTTAATCTGGCTCAGGAATGAAGTTACAGTGCCAGGAGATGGTTCCGCCAACTTCCTGACATTACAGCTACAGCCGGCTTGACTGGGCGGACAGACTCAGGGGTCAATGAGTGTTACCATCGACAGCTCGGCTAGCTTTCAGATGACACAAGACACTCAGGGAGCTTGCTTTGAGTGAAGTTATCTTGTCCGGGAGGCTGTAATTCAAGGAGATCGAGCAGCATCGTCTGGAGGATGGCTGGAGGGTCGGATCTTGTGCGTACTTCGATTGAAGGAATACAGAGCCACGGGGAACTGCTTTGAATCGTTTGCACCATTTCATGAAGGTGAAAGCTGAAATACAAGCTGGATGGAGATGCTCAAGGGCTTCAAGCTTCGTGATGCTCGTGTGAGTGGAAGACGATAATGAAAAAGGGGCGTTTGGGAAAACAAGGGGGGGGGGGGGGGGGGGGGGGTTTATAGTCGCAGAATGAGAGGAAGGAGCGTGTCTCGACACCTCAAGTTTGGTTATGGAGAGCAAGAAGCTGTTTCGATTCGATCGGAGCGCTGCTACCTTGATAAGCTTGACTGTGTGGAATATTTCAGGGGCCAGGTGTCTTACCTCATGGGCGTCAGTTGCTCCTCGACACGATGGAAGGTACGGAGGGTTCTCGGTTCGCTTTGATGCCCTCCCAGTCGGGTCTGAGGCTGTTGGTTTACTGGAGATCGGGCAGGTCTGGGCGGCGGGTGGTTCAGCGGTTACAGAGTTCCAGGTCTTGCATAGAAACCGATGCTTGCACTTGGTTCTTGCCATCGCTGCGATGACGAACTCTAGGTAATTACAAGACTGGATGCAAAATAGGACTGCGAGGCTTGCTGTGACGTACTGTGTTGATGCTGCAGTGGCAGCGTAGGGAGAACCCGAAAGGGCACTACCCTCGGTCGTCGACGCCAAGTTGTTTTGGACCTTCAAAATTGACTAGACTGTGTATTTTGGTGTTGGCATATTGCAGGGTCGAAGGGGCAATAAATTTGGAAGGACGGTCGTTTTGGTATTGGCGAGTGTCTATGCCGCATCATCGCGCGGGAAAACAATTCTGGCCTATTGCACTGACACTGCACAATATTTTCAGACCGAACAGCACAACAAGGCAGTTGCCCGTTAAATCACGATATACTGAACAACCATTTTCACTGTTTATGGACGCAATTGACATTCTTTGGGAAATTGCGAACAGCCCTCCCCCAAAGCCGTGTTCGTCTCAACTCGCTCTTTTGGAAAACGGATGATGGAGGCGATGCCCGTACGCAAGTCACTGATGTCCTTCTGACCTTCTTCTATGCTAACAGCTCGAACATCATATCCAGGAGCCACCTACTCCCGTCGCTAACCTTCCCACGTCTTATGATCCGAGACACAGAAGAGGTTCGAAACCCGAACACCCACGAACCGAGCGAGGCAAGCATCCTTTGATCCCCATGCACCTGAATACTGGTCGTCGATACCATCGAGATCACACTACAAGACCGAAGAAACAGACCGAGCATCGCCAAGCACCGAGCTGCTCGTTACGAATAGGGGTATGTCGAAAAGGACGAGTTTTCGCTCCAACGTTACATTCGATCGAATTCCGTCCCCTCTCGACATGGCATCAACTTTCATGTGAGAACGAACCATTGGTCATTGTTAGAACAAAGGAAAGAACTTCAGCAGTCGGTATCGGGCAACTCGACAACCCCTTACCGCGAGAGGCAGCGTAACCTGTTTTTGTTACAAGTTCGCCGAACCGAATGACTCAACGAGCAAAACTCAATGAAACTCTTACGTGAGGTTATCCGGGAATAAATAGTCTTTGTCACTGGTTCATTGCAGTTGGTCATCAAGTGGCGGTTATTTCCGAACAGTCGGAGTGATCCATTGAAAAAGGCAACTTCCGCCCTATCAGGCCATGACTAGATCTTGTCTTATCTGTTTTTATAGATTATCAGGTAGTATTCTAGATCTCATGAGACTACCGGCATGCAGCAGTGTCAAAGATGGTGTCTAACGAGTTGGGGAGATGGTCGAAAGGTTGCAAAATAACTGCCATATCCGGTCTAGTTCCAATCCCCGCCCGGGTCCGGCCATAGGTGAGACGCGAGGATCGTTCAGCGACAACTAGAAACTTAGACTGTACAATAAGATATTCTTTCCAAATATTGCCTACTACAGAACGCAATTGCCTGCAATCATCATTCGATTTAACCTTGATCTGTAATTGTGGCTCTTGCTTCTACGCCGCACTCCCAGAAGCGGAAGTCTGCCTCACTCTTATACGTTGATCGGCTGGACCCTTGTCCTGGCATTTCATTCCTACCTACACTGTTGGCTTTCTTTTTCCCTACGTATATACGCGGAGTACCCCATGGCTCCAGGAAGTAAAAAGAAGGGGAAAAAAGTACCTTCTGGACCTGTTGCCGACAAGCCTTGTCATAACTGTCGACGTCGAAGACTTCGCTGTGATCGTCAACTCCCCCACTGCGCAAAGTGCGACGCCAAAGGTGTTGAGTGCCTGGGCTATTCTCAAATCTTTCAGTGGACGGGCGCTGTTGCTTCGAGAGGAAGATTGGCTGGTCAGCAGTCCAGCGCTGCCTTGTACACCCCGGCACGTCCTTCTACTGCTCGCTCAAGAGCTTCGTTATCTTCTGTTTCTTCCCTCTCTTCAAATTCACCTGCCTCTTCCTCCTCCGCCTCATCCGTCGCTTCACCATCCGTTCCTTCATCATCACCCGCCTTTATTGCCCCGAGCCTTTCTCAAGTCGAGGAAGTTACAGAAACGTCAGAAGCCGAGTCTGGTTCGGAAATAGACTTATTCAATGACATTGACAACAACATTGATGATGAGAACGACGATGAAGATGATGCTGCGACCCCCCTGGCGAGTGGTGATACACAACTCATCTGTACCACCATCCACAACCAGAACCATCCCCTGGCATCGGAAACGTCGACTCCGTGGGTGCTCGTCGATCCCTTGTACCAAGACATTACGAGCAACCACAGACAGTATCTCGCTTATTGTAAGCATCCCAGGACTTCATTGGTTGGAGAAACGAGAGAGACATGACTGACAAGCATAACCAGTTGATGCGCGGCTCAGTCGAGATTTTGTAGCCTACGACGTGCCCGACAACCCCTTTCGAAACCTACTCAAATTCACTCAGGCCCACCCTCTGCTACGTCAGGTCATCATCGCCGCCTCGGCGACGCACATGTACAACCGCTCTCGCCCGTGGCTGTCCTCGGACTCACTAGATAGAGGTCTTGGCCCGAGAAATCTGCTTATGGATGCTCTCGAGGCTAAGCATCAGGTATTACGCATGTTGCCGTCTGCACTGCAGAGTATTGAGTCTATCGGGGGTGACATTGTCCTGGCGGCGATTCTATTCCTGATCAATGTAGAGCTGATAGAGTCTGGTAAACATAACTGGAAGGCTCACTTTGATGGCGCTGGGAAAATTATGAAGTTGCTCGGGCCCGTGTCTGATGTTGATGAGAGCTTGAGGGACTATATCGTATCTGACTGCTTCATGTGCGTGATCTTTATGCCCGCCGCCACCTCCTATCGCTAACATTTGCCAGATATTACATTCTAGAGTCAACATTCCGACCAACAGATTCGGGCTCGCACTCATATTTTGAATCATGTCAAGCGCTACAGATACTCGGCAAAACCACGAATAGCTACTACTGCTGCCCACCAGAACTCCTCGAAATCATGCTAATAGCAGCTCGACTTTCCAATACAAAACCGGACGATGTGGTCTCGGCTGACATGGTCACCGCTGCTGGAGCAGCATTACTAGACCGTGCTAGGAATTTCGACGTTATACCGTGGGCGCAAGATATCGACCTCAGCACCATCCCTTCCACCGAACAAGATCCGGTCTTAAGTCGTTTTCGAGTTGCGACATCCCACCGCCTCGCCATCTGTCTCTACATCCTCCATGCGATACCCGCCGTGGGAGCTTGGGTTGGTGAGGATCTCGCGGACACGATATTTGCCGAACTACATCAAGTGCTGAGCATTATTCCCGACGACGATACGAATTTCAAGGCTACGACATGGGTTACGTTTGTGTTTGGTGCGTGTGCCAGGACGCCGGAGATGAAGGACTGGGTTACTGTTCAGATCAAGAAGCTTATGCTTGAGTCGCCTTGGGGATTCTTATATGCTGCGAGAGATGCTCTCCAGATGTTGTGGAGTGTTCAGGCCGAGGGTATGCCGATGACGAGCTGGGTGCAGACATTGAGGGATCTACATATGGACTTTTTGATCGTCTGAAGACGGGGCTTTCGTCAACAGCACTGTTGGGTCAGAGCTCGAAGCTCTGGATGGCAAGAGGCTTGGAAAGCTACTGGAAGTCCTCATATACCGATATTTTATCACATCTTTGATGTTTCAACGATCTGGGTCTGGCGTTCATTGGGTCTTTCAATCCAGGGTATACCAGGGTGGACGCCAACAGGGGCGGTTTGGGATCCAGGAGTATGTTTGGCATGGGGCTCAGCAAACTGAGCACTGGACGATTATCTACGGCGCTATGATCTATGATTTACAAGTCTGCCATTGTATTGGCGACGCTTCCAACAGAAAATAATTCCTTTAAAACTTCTTGCGTCAACAAGTGACGGCCATGTTTCCTAAACCCTTACTCAAGCTCCCCTTGATAGCGCCTTTCCAATCAGCCAGCCCCCAATGCTTCTTGTCAGCCCCAACAAGGCCTGTCAAACCATCATCCACTACAAACCGCCTATTTTCGGAACTCTGGGGCTTAGTAACCACGGTCAGCTTGAGGTTGTACACTCCCCTCGACCGAGTATGTCACACAATCCCCACCTTGATTGCCCCTGACTGACGGCTTTCGGAGAACATGTGCCCCGGAGAGATGAGCAGAAACAACTGTGCCAGGTGGTGTTCTTGCTGAAGGCACACCTCGTGGTTTCGGGCGGCGACATTGTTGTGCAGGCGGGCAGACGTCGGATGGCTTCCGGTTCCCGCTGGTGATGGCACGAGGGTTTAATTTGAGGTTAAGGTAATTCGATTTGTTGGGATGACATGTCTGCGTGGGATTCTGGGTATTGAAGGATTGGTGGTGATAGGACGGAAGATATTGAAATCGTCCGTCCGTTACGAGACGAGTAGAGTCTTGTCCGTCCTGTCTCATTACTGTAGCATGGCGAGGCTCGGCCAAGCTGAACGAGCTGATGGATGATTCATGATAAAAGGCCGAGCAAAATATTCGTGAACGCTCTCCAATGTCCAACACTTAGTCTTTGTGTGTAGCTGGCAGAGACATGGTAGATGATTAACAAGGTGATAAGAGTAATACTACATGAAGGTTGACAATGGGTCTACCGGGTCCCATATCTAGAAAGTAGAAAGCTCTAAATTCATTTGAGTGAAAGTCCCGTCTCCATGAATACATCCCGCATAGAAGAAAACAATTACTCCCCTCTGATATCCCGTATCGTTTGCGCCAGTACATGAACCCATTGCTTAGCTCCGACTCCATATTATAGCACCCTGTAGCAATCGTAACTTGAACTAGCCCCCATCATCTGCCGGAGATTCCCCCAAAATACATCAAACACGTACAGATCATATAACAAATTGCACACTATTTTTTACCTCTTGAGGGCCACTCGGCAGCCGTTCTTCGAACACAAGGCCAAAGCATACAACTCCATCCACTCCTCATCGTCCCTTGACTCGAGCACACTGTAGGTCTGCGCCATCCTCGCCACGACGTAATGCGTTTCCAGAAGAGCGTACTGTTCTATAATCCGACGTTAGGTTTGTCCCACACACATCCTTACAAGACTTACGACCAATACACGCGCGAGCACCGCCGTTGAAGGGCAGGTATCCCCAACCAGGTCTCAGATCCTGCCACCTTTCAGGGACAAACTCCTCGGCCTTGGTCCCGAAAACATCTTCGTTTCGATGCATGGCGTATACATTGTAGAACATGGCTGTTCCTTTGGAGATGAATAGTGATGACTTTCCGTCGATGCCGCCGCCACGAGGGATGGTGGTGTCTTGCACTGCGACGCGGGCGTTTGTGGGGATGACAGGATGCAGCCTCAACGCTATTGGGATTTTAGAAACGGTTTAGGGCTGAAATGCGGGAGGTTGGACTTACATTCGTTGACGCACCATTTTAGGTAGGTCATGTCTTTGAGTTGACTTGCAGTAGGGGGCTCTTGGCCAGCGGCTCTTAGAACGTCGTCTCGGAGCTTTGCATATATCTCAGGCTTCTTGGCCAGGAAAAAGAATAGATTGCCGAGAAGACCCGATGTAGTGTCTCGACTTGCAAGAAGAATGTGTAGGATATGATGACTGAGCCCTTTTCTGTCATTTGCTATAGCCATCATCGCTGTCAGGAAGCTGCTGCCTGAACCCCCCTCAGAATTATTCAGGGACTCCTCGATGAAACCATCGAGATACTCGTACACTCTTTTCTTCGCCCTCTTAGCTGCAAAGTTGAATTTGAGGGAGTGGAGTGGACCGAGCTGCATTTGTTGGATGATCTCTTCGGAGCAAACCATGTAATCATCCACAAACTGCTGTTCCCGAGCGTGGTCTGCATTTTGGCTGAGCATATTGGTCGAGTGCCCCATGAGAAATTCCGTCGAGACATCCATGGTAAGAGCCAAGAAAAGAGGCTGAAGATCAAAGTCAGAGCCATCGGTAGGGACATGCGGGAGGAAGGACTGAAAGTTTCGTTCGAGAGTGTCTAGAAAGTGAGCGGGATTGTCTTTCCTGAAACTTTGTCTCAGTACAGCCCGGGCATCCTTCCAAGTATGGCCTGATAGAACGAAGATGCCTTGACCAAAGATATGACCAATGACTGAAGTTCGAAACTCGGGAAGGTCAAAGTCATCATAGGCAGTGGCAAGGATTTGTTTGATGTTCTGAGGATCGCAAGTGTAGACGCTTTGCCAAGACCACCTCTTCTCGATGTAAGTAGTGCCCATCTCCTTGAAGGCTTGCCAGGTACTGTCAAGATATCGTTCAGGGGATTTCTCAAAGAAGACCTTGTAGAGGAAATCGAAACCAATAATAGGATCTCTCACGGGCACCTTGCTTGTAGCTTCTTTACAGCACTGGGCTTGTGCAAGTTTCCATCTTCGAAGGTATGTCTCAAGTACACGAAGAGGAACAGGTAGAAGGAGAAGAACGATAGTGGCAAGCAAATGCTGCTCTAGAAACTTGATAAATAATAGACTGAACATGTTGAAAGAGGCTGAAGTTGATAGTCTTAGGGGAGTACGAGTCGGATTGATAGAAGTGGAAGGAGGCTTGGGCAGCCATGTCCAAAGTGGGATCAGGGAGGTAAAAGTACAACAAAGGAACCAAGTAAAAGCCCTCAAATTATCCCCGAACCTTTGGATCAATGTCCCAAATCTAGAGCACAAGAACAAACAGGGACATGCAATGCGTACGCCCCCTTTTATTGAGGTTGGCCATGCGGATCACATCCCGAGTACTGTACTGTAATGTGTTGGTTGGGCTGCTCTCCGTTGTGCAGTCTCAGGCGCCACGATACAATCCCATTATCCCAAAAACAGAGCTCATAGCAACCCTGGAGCCTGTTCATTACGACGATATACTCTCTGAGAGCGTTTATTGGAGCTGTTGGCTCTCCAATCAAGCCGTCTATCTAGGGCAAGGCTTAGAATAGGGTCCCTAGTATATGCTGCCCCCACAACAGACAGACGTGTGCTGTCTGCTGTCGCTGTCACTAACAATACCATCTGCAGTGCGACAGAGAAACAAGAAAATCGAATCATGGATCTTTATCTTTTTACCCTTATCCTCTAAGTGGCATCGGGACCTGGCGTAGATTAACGGGGGATAGGATACTCAGGCTTGTATCAGGAGGGCAACCCACATACCGGCTGTGCTGGTAATTGCTTGGTCGGTTGATACCATCAGCTGAGGATATTGCTTTCTCAGTCCTGAGAGGTCAGCGCCACTGGTGACACGAGTGATGACGGGTTCTATCTTGGTCAGGGGTAGGAGAGGAACCCGGGAACTGACAGCGGTGCATGAGCATGAGGCATGGGCATGAGGCATGAACACACATAGGCAAGGCAAGATTTCAGATGCGGCACAGACCGAGACAGCGTAATGTATCTTACCATGAGACACTGACAATTTACAGGAGCTTTGCAGAAGTTGTGCCATGCCAAGATACACTTGAAGATTAGGTCCGAATACCTCGATACATTGTATAGTATCCATGCATGATATGCAGATTGATGCTTTTGGGACATAGAAACCTGCCTAATTCTATGTCTACCTTGATAGAAGATATAGACCACACCGCCAGAGACCGCGCAGAAGGAACTGCAACCAACAGAGATACGACTACACTCGAGGTTACAGAACAGTAATATCCTCTGTCTTGATATGTCTCTCCCATCAATGTCTTAGGTTGAGGACTGAATCTTGTCTTGGCTGCCGCTAGTAACCCGCATTGTTTTAGTCTGTCTTGTGGAGATGCTATCGTGTTTAACTACTGCATGTCATTATCATAAATATCTTTTTAGGCGAGGCGAAGGCGGCTCGGGACGGGACACTCGGAGGTCGACCGTTTTCCTTCCAGGGTATCCCCTGAAAAGAGTGAGGCTTTAAAGGTCACTTGTCAGTACTGAAGGTTCACAAGGGTATGGGTGCATACAAGTGGAAAATGGCATAGAGGCATTGGGTCCCCAGAATTTGGGTCTGATAAGATTCAGGATTTATGATATGTCAATATCAGATTGAAACAGTTGGAAACGTGAAGAATTGATGTTCCGGCAAACAACAAGTCAAAACCCGCCTCACGGCAGATTACGGCGATCATCCTGTTTCCCAAACGTCCGCATTAGTACTATTGTCTCAGATATAATGTCTTAGTTCGTACTTGTCGAAGCACGCACACACCCATGCCCCGTGCTCAAAGATCCTGCAACCTGAAGGTCATGAATAAGACAACAACAGCAGCAGCAGACCAGAAGCAAGACCCCGGGAGAGCTGATGTCGTGCTTCCAGACGATAATACATGCGGTTCCGTCGTTGGCTCACAGGGCGAGTGGCTGTAGACTCGAGATAGTGATTGGATCGGGTGCGCCATCTGTGCTACTATTATGAGCTCTCTCCGACGTGTACAGTGTCAGCCGGGTTCGGGCGGACCAAGCTGTCGGATCCTTCTATTTTCTGCTGTGATTTGTTGTATGTTGAGGTTGCATTGAACTCTTTTCAAATGATCTTACATGGTTAACGAGTCAAGTCAGTATCGTAGTGCAGTGTAGGTTGTGCCTAGTATTGGTGTTAGTGTCAAAATGGGTAGATGCTCAGATGCTGTACACTCTGAGGACCGTCTACTTTTGGTTTTCAGCAGATAATTTCTAGGGATCGTATTTAACCCTGCAATATTCCCTTCATGGCCCTTTACTTTATGCTGATCATCTTTCATCGGTCTCTGTACCACTTACATGCGTGTTCAATATTCGTTTTCTGATTCAGCCTCTTTTTTTCTGCCCTCTCTTACCCTTCCTTCCCTTTCCCACTCTCTGCTTTTTCTTCACCTGAACACCATACTACACTACCTACACCACACACTATGGAGCCAACTGTCTCACAGGAGGGTAACTCGATCGACGCCTCAAACAACGAGACTACTGTTTCTGAAGTATTTGGTCATCCTATTCTCGATTTGCACCTTACGCTCTGGGATCTTTTCCAAGACGCTGCTCTTTCGAGTCCAGACGCAGATGCTATCGTCTCGCTTTGGCAACCACACAATCACTTGTCGAACGACCATCCCCAAGCACCCAATGGCACTAACGAGTCATACCTAAGATGGAGCTATTCGCAGCTGAAAGACAAGGCAGAACGACTCGCCGAGTCCCTAGAAAGGTTGGGCTGTCGAGAGGGTATGCGACTAGCCGTCGTTCTTGGCAACTGTGCTGAATGGGGTCTCTTCTTTTGGGCAGCGGCCAAGATTCGCATGGCTTTTGTGCCCCTTGACGCAACAGTTCCTCGAGATGCAAAGAAGACGATACTATCCGTCAAGCCACATGTGTTGGTGGCACAAGATGCAGAGGGCGCAAAGGCTCTTGACCTTTCTGACGCCCAGATTTCACAGTCAAGTGTTTTTATACTGTGTGCAGGGGGCGACCTCGATAGCTGGCTCAAGCTGTCTGGTCTTTTGAACCCTACAGAGCAACAGGACTCGACACGCACGATCACAGATAGTGTTGACTACAACCAAGACGAAGACCCAGCACTAATCATCTTCACAAGCGGAACAACAGGCGACCCTAAAGGATGCTGGCACACGAACCGCAATCTCATCTCCCAGTGCTGCGACTTTGACCCCGAAGTCAACGCCATGGGACCGTTGAGATGGCTTATCCACACGCCCGTCTCCCACGTCTTCGCCATCAACAACGCCCTTCGCGCATGGCGCTGGAGTGGCACTGCTGTGTTTCCCTCCACGTCTTTCAACGTGGATGCCACTCTCAAGGCCCTTGTGCAAGAGAAGTGTTCCATCATGTCAGCCACTCCCACCCTCGTCAAAGCCCTCATGGCACATCCCAGCTTTCCCAGTGCAGATCAACTCGATCTTCGTATTGTCACCATCGGCGGTACATCTATCGGCGCAGAAGACATTCGACTAAGTCGCGAAGGTTTAGGTGCCCAGATGGCCATCCAAGTCTTTGGCATGAGCGAAGGCGCTCCCATCATCACCTGGCAACGATATGACCCCGATCTGGTAGATGGCTGGCATCCTGGTGTTGGCAAGGTTCTTCCAGGAGCGGCAGTGAGGATCTGCCGGCCCGAAACACGAGAAATACTACCTCGATCGGAGATCGGAGAATTGCACATTGGCGGGACATCTGTCATTACGAAATATTTCAACAGGGGTGCTGATGGGTCCATGTACACTGATGAAACGGGCAACTGGTTAGCCACTGGAGATCAAGCCAGGATCGATGAAAAGGGCGTCGTGTATATCCTTGGCCGGTACAAGGATTTGATTATTCGTGGCGGAGAGAACATTTACCCTATCAACATCGAGCGGGAACTCCAGCAACTCGATGGCTTGCAGGCAGGTTGAACATAAATCCATGCATTCCCTGTTACTAACTCTTGGACAGGTCCAAGTCATCGGGGTGCCAGACGATCTGGCTGGCCAAGTTCCTATTGCTATCGTCGCTCTACCCGAAAACATGACTAAAACGCAAGTCATCGAAAAGGCAAGAAAAGCCGACCAACGCTATGCCCTCGACAGCGTTTACACCCTACAAGAGCTCGGACTGGAGAGGTTTCCGTTGACAGCTCTCGGCAAAGTCAAGAAGCAACAGCTCAAAGCGCAAGTGTTAGAGCATCGACAAGCGAACAGCGCACCCAAGATTCAACTCAACAATAGAGCATCGACACCACCCTTCGTCGACAAGCTGCTTGATATCTGCGAGCAACTCACTGGCACTCGGCCCTCGGTGACGGAGAGTTTCAAGTATCTCGCCGACAGCATTACTTTGCTCCGTTACTGTGATCATGTGCTTCGCGTCTGCGGCCAAAGACTATACCTGCAAGACTTTGTCGAGAACGATACAGTCGAGAAGCAAGCCCATCTTCTATTATCTCGAAAGCTACAACAAGCTCGCCTTGTCATTACCCCGGAAGTCCCCAAGTACCATCCGCCCTCATCCAGACAACAAGCGCAAACCTCTAGCTTCAGCTCTGGGTTTACGGGTACCCCTGCCGAAGAGAAGGACACGTTCTTCTTTGCAAAACGAGCGGTAGTACGCGCAGGCTTCTCCCCTTCCGACATAGAAGACGTTCTACCGATCAGACACTCGCTCCATCGGACGGCGATCGGGTCACGGCCGCAGTCCTACCACAACCGCATGGTGTTTCGCGTCTGCAACGTTGCGCAGCATCAGATTCTGCGCGCCCTGCAAAAGGCACTGGACTCGAGACCGATGCTCAGGACGATTGTGTTCCCTGCCTTGAATCGTGTCCCGTTTCACGCTGTACTGGCAACCAGTTCCGCACTTATTGATCAGCTTGTTCACGAGGTTGAGGTTGACTCTGAGGATGATGCGTGGGGCATCTTCAAAGATGATTCTCCGCAGGGCCATTCATCGCCTTTCATGTTTCAAACTGATGTTGTAAGAACTATGTCAGATGGTCAGCTGTTTCTGAGTTTCACGTTCAATCACTCTGTTATTGATGCGCTTTCGATTACTCAATGGTATCACGAGCTCGATCACTGGATTCAAGACATCAACGCTGATATTCCAGCCTTGACCCCATATCGATTATTCTCAGACCTTTTCACGCAGTATGAAGGTAGTGAGCCTGCGCAAAAGAACATCGCATTCCATGTACGTAAACTTCGCGGCGTCTCTCGCTTCAGCGACGCCTTGTGGCCACCTCAGCAAGCCCCTGGCGTGATGATTGCAAACGACGAAGGCTCACCACTCGCAAAAGAGCGTCGCAAGGTTCGTGATAAAGTTTGGAATGGCGAATGGGATACTCGCGCACACGAGTTCCAATACCCACGTTCTGGTCGAGTCCTTGCATTGTCGGGTCTCACAAAGCTACAGGAGGAACACAACATCCATCCGTCACTGTTCACCAAAAGTGCCATAGTACTGTTCAACGTTCTTCAGACTGGTTCATCCCACGCACTGCTCAATGTCTGGGAGAGCGCACGCTCTTGGCCTTTCATTCCGAAGTGGATGGACAAGCTCCTTCCGCCAGCAATGAGTATTGACGGTCCTACTGTTCAGTGGGTGCTGAACATGACTGAAGTCACCCGCAACCAGACTGTGCTCGAGTTCCTCCAGCGCATGCTGGCTGAGAGTGAAGAGACAAAGCAACACGAACATGCTCCCTGGAACAAAGTTGTTCAAAACCTCAGCGACGAAGGACCAGCTGCAGTCGATGCGTCATTCAGACAGTCTTTCGTCTGGGATGTTTCCCTAGCCATGAGTCTTGCAAAAGGGCCTCAATCCAATTTCGCTTCTCTTGAGCCCATTGCTCGTTATGACTGGCCTGACTGGTAAGCCCAAACCTCTCTCCTTCTGGGCCTACAACTAACACGTCGATAGTGAATTTTTCTGGAACGCGTTTATGATCGATTCAATCAACCTGTATTTTATTGCTTCTTGGGATACGGCGCAAATGAACGACAAGGAAGTTGAAGGGCACTGTGATGCTTTGTCCGATGTAATGAGAAAACTTTGCGATGAAGGTAGCTGGGACAAGAAGTTGAGCGATGTGTTTCTACTATGAGTAATGATGGGATCACGAATGGGAATATGAAGGCGTTGTCGGGGATATGATATTGGGCGATGTGCTTCGACTACATGAGAGCTATGACGGGTATGATGGGATCACGGCAGAGTATTGGGAGGTGTTGTCTATGTTTTTATTGTCATTCATTTCCTAATCATTTCCATTTTTAAGTCCAACTCGATGTCAATTTCTTCTATCCAGGTACCAAAGGGCAAGTCTAAGCCCATCAAGAGTCAATCCTATCCATGTCTAGACCTAATAAAGGAAAGCAATACCTCAACAACCACCGTGTTTCTCTATCATACACAACAATCGTTTACCTCTCTCAGTCGTTACGACCCCGACTCACAGAAGACTTCACCGAACTCTTAGAGTCCCGTCTCCAATATGAAGGATGCAGAGGACTCATTCCACGGTTCGGATCAGCCTGGAACGTCGCCAGTTTTCTGAAACGTGCAGCCGTGGTGAGTGGTTCAGTTACCGTTTCAGGGATCCAAAGCTCACATTCCTCCCGATGTATTTGATTCCCATCTTTCTTACTGAAAGCCACAGCATCGGTGACGATCCCCATGACTTCAAGCACGACAGCGGCGCGAAAATCCCAATGGCAAAGGACATAAATCCACTCAGCTCGAAGCTCATCAGCAGTACGATAATCCTTCTTGGGTAGAAACCTCTTGATCTCATCGTCCATGAGAGCAATAGCTGTGTGAATAATTCCACAGTCTGCTGCTGGACTTCCTGGGCTCAGTTGGGGTGCGAATTCACCATAGACATGCGTGAGAAAGTCTTCAAGGCGGAGAAGACCAGCCAAATCACGAAGTTTGAACCCTCGATCCTCAGAGCGGCCCTTCTCGTCTTTTTTTATTGTCAAGTGGCGCGTCCAGAGCTTGCTCTTGTTGTTGGGACGCTTTAAAGGAATGACACACCCGCAAAGCATGTTGGGTGACTTACCGCACGTCACCATATCTGTTCGAAGGCGAAGTTCCAGAACACGAAGACGGCGATTAAGTGCTTGGAGGTGGCTTTCTGCGAGGATTGGGTGATACTCTGGTCGAAGCTGAGGGAGCATGCGACCAACAACAACATCGAGCATAAGATCAACAGCCTGTCTGAGAATCCCGGCATCAGAAATGACACAGTTCGGCTGCATTCGAAGCATAAGGTCCCAGAACAACTGAGTTGAAAGCCAGAGATCTTCATATCGAGCTTTTATGTCGTCCATCTTTTCACACTGATTCTGAACCTTCTCTAGGAACTGCGATCCTGAGAGGTTAAAATCTTGACAAAAGTAACCTGCGATCGGTGAGCGAAACTCTCTTACACTGAACAGTTGTAGGGGTGAAGGGGTTCCGAACATACCCGCTGGACTGGAAATTCTCGAGTCGACGAGCTCTCTGTGATTTTGGCTTACTGCTTGCGGGGAAGAGATAGGTCGAGCTTCCTCGGTTTCCATATTGCGCTCAGAGCTCTGAGCCGGCTGGAGCGATTGCTCTCCTGGGAGTTTAAGATCTGGACTAAAATAACCAGCAACAGGTGAGCGAAACTCGGATATATCAGGCAGTCTAGAGTTCTCAGGGGGGCCAAACATACCTACTGGACTCTCTATTCTCGAATCGATGGATTCATTGTGAGGCTGACTCCCAGCCTTCGAGCCAGGACGAGACCCTGAGGGGCCAGGAGTATCTCCTCGAGAGCTAGACCTAGAGTTCATATTTAAAGCAGGCACGATAAAAGCTGAAGGTGAAAGTTGGGGAGGGGGCTGAGAGAGAGGATGGTTGAGAAGTTCAGACGGAATGGGCTCGTCAAAGACTTCTGTAAACTTTGACTTTCTGGGAATGTCTGGCTTGGTAGACTTTGAAGACTTTCGGTTCAACGCGTCACTCAATTTCCAGGGACATTGAGTTGAGTTACAGTCTTTGGGGTCAAAATGTGTGTTGGGAAGTGTAGGAAGTGTAGGAATGGATGGCATTATATAAGAACCTGGAACGGCCAAGCAGTGAATTCTTATTCAAGGGTGACAATTAACCTGGCAGTCCTAGATAAGTGAAATATGAGTGTTTCTGGCTGAACAAAGACTCATAGCATTGGGTATGATCTATCAGTTTAACATCCTAACTTGTCCAAGTGAACCCAACCCTCCATCAAAGAACATCAACCACATCAACATTCCCACTACTATACGTTCGTTCGTTCAATCTGTCTTCTTCACAAATCAACTAGTTTAATAACCCTAGGACATGCCTGAATCTTTAACAAATTCCTCAAAGAGCAGTAGTCCATCTATGGAACAAACAGCAAATTCACCACACCCTCTTCATGTTCAGGCCCTTTGTTCAAAGATCCTCCCGCCCACACTCCCGCTGTTCCCGTTCTTCACTAAACCGTGCTTGTATAAGAATCTTCAGTCTGCCAACCCAAAGTATCTTGGCGCTTCATTCACATCAAAATCTTCTACAGCAGAGCTGAGGTTTTTGTTTGCTTGTAGGCCTCATCTACTGACGACCACTACTCCCATCACACCTATCTCCATTCCAACAGGCCTCCCAAAGCTTCTTCTCGCTACTCTCCTAAAACCTTCCAATACTTAGATCACCAGTATGAGTTATCCCAGCGGTCGCGAGCACTACCACGAGCCTCTTCCCCTCCGTTCGGGCACCAAACCATACCGTACCCTACTCTTCTCTCAGCGTCCTCGCAACAACAGACCTGAGCCCTTTGATCTCGGTTCAGACTCCAGCTTCGGCGAATTCTTCAGCCCTGTTAGTTCTATATCAACTCAGGGTCCTACCATTGCAGAGATTCAAGCAGAGTTCGGCGCTTTGATTGGCAACACCGATAACGGTGAGGGCTGGGGAGAACAATTCCGACAACAGAGGGCTCGCTTGCATCCTGTCCCTAAGATTGAGCGTCCTTCGGTTAATATCCTTGAACCTCCCTCTCGGAGATCTAGAGCGCCTATGTCTTCAAGCTTGGGAATACTCCCGTTTGAGAGCAACCCATCGTCTGAGTATAGCTCATCACCCACCTCAGAATATCATACTCCGGCTCGAGTACGAAAAGTCTTCCCTAGATCGCTAGGCATTGAACTGGCAAGGCAATTTGAAGCACCTCCGTATGGGAGCAGCTCATCATCGTCTGAGCCCAGTTCGGTGACTTCATCTGAGAGCCACAGTCCCGGTCTGTATATGCGTCCGAGTGAGCGCATTCACCTTCTCCCACCCACTCCCAGATCACCAAGGGTTGAGGTGACAAACCCAGTTGATAAACTACAACCTATTGCTCGACATCCCTACAGACACGGTTCGTACCTGAATGACCGTTACGATTACTCGACTGTAGAGGAGCACAGGCGATGTGAGGAAGACACCGGGGAGACATGGGGCGATGTATGGCTTGACTTTTTGTACTTGAGTGTCTTGTTTGTGTCGTTTATTTCCGTTATCTTTGTGTATGCATGGGTTGTGCTTTCATTCCTCCGCGCCTGGTGCCGTACATAGCGAGCAGAGCATCATGACTTTAGAATTTGGAGTTGGTTTGGGTAGGTATGGTTATAGCAAGCTGGGCATCATATATAGAAATTGTATGGCGTTTGGCTTTATCGGGAATTGTCGAGACAAGAGTTGAAGCTATGTATTAATATCAGACTATTTAACCCATTAGAACTAGGGTAATAACTAAACAAGCGTTTGTGACTTGACCGATCAGGACTACTATCTTGTGAATGAGCAACCATCCAAGTATATTGTGCTAATATGTCCGCGGGTATCAAGCACTGCAGCGCGTGCTTCCCAATCTACTACTTGTACATGTTGCCAAATTAACATTAGATTTCTCCCTCCTCTTGATTTATCGCTTGTTCTCGTTTCCCGGTGCTAATCTCCATGCCCGCAGAGGTAGACTCTGGAGATGCAACACCTTTGGCTTGATGTACCAGAAGAAAGTTGCAGCACCAAACAGGACACATAATATGTTCACTGTGTAGTATCCGTCATGAATCATGTGACATGTTCCGCCACCAGCCTCACATCTCTCTTTCTCAGACTGCACAGCGCATGAGAAGGCGTCCTTGATAAGCGTGCCCTTGATTGTCGTGGCATCTGACTTGCCAGGCTCGCATGTAGCCACAGTGAAGCTGTCGACGAGCCGGAGTACGAAATATCTGGGGAATGTGCCGCCCAGGTTGCAGACACTAGAAATTGTTAGCTTCGTAGCCACGACGTATGAGTTCGGTGTTACTTACGTTGCAAGGAGAGTCATGTAAGTGCCGCCAATGACGGGGTCAGACACTCGAGCATGGAAAGCGGAGACAGCGACAAACATGATGGTGTTTGTGAATGTTGAGAAAAGGTGTTCAGCGATAACCACCAACAGATACCAAGATGTAACTCCTTCATCAGGGAAAATGGCGACGACAAATTGAGCGGAGAGAGCTGCAACAAGTCTACCCACAAATCCCCAGCACCAAAGGCGCATGGGTGTATACTTTTGCGACCACATTCCAGCATAGTAACCCAAGCCAATCTCGAATGGGAAGTCGATGAGAACCGTCAACGCCATGTTGTCCTTGCCAAAGCCCTTGTCGAGGAGCTTGAGGTTTGTAACACCGTCATTAGCCTGGAATCCAATCTTAGCAATCAGATGAACAATGATAATAGTTTGGACGTTCTTGAGCTTGAGAATACCCCACATGATGCGGTAGACATCCCAGACACCATCTTCGTTCTGCGACTTGTCCTCCTTCTTCAAAAGGCCAAGTCCAATGGTAACAATGATGTATGACCAACCCCAGAACTTGAGATATCCTCCTAGCGAGAGAAGACCATCATCTGAAGGAACTGCTCTAAACCACTTGTTGGCAAAATCAGCGGCATTGAAGGCGAGGAAAACAGTGTATGACATAAAGTGGCCAGCAGTAAGACCAACAGTCTGCGCAGTTGAAGCGTAGGATACATTTCCAGGCGTCAGGAGAGTGAGCGCCCAGCCGTCCACAGCGATATCTTGGGTGGCGCACATGAGAACGAGGAAGAACCACCAAAGCATAAACGAAAACGCTGTCATGCCGCCAGGTTTACCGGCGGATGCCATCATGTCTTCAACATGAGATCCCAGCCAGAGCATGCCGAAACCAGAGAGAAACTGGATTGGGACGATCCATGTCTTGCGCCGACCAATCTTGGGACTCCAAACAGCGTCCACGAAAGGACTCCAGAAGAGCTTCAGAGAGTAAGGATATGAAGCAAGACTGAAGACACCGATCTCGCTGTACGACATATGGTTCTTTAGCAAAAAAGGCACAGAACCTGTGGCCAAGCCCATAGGGATGCCCTGCAAGAAGTATAGAAGCACTAGGAGGAGAAAGTTCTTCTGGTCTTGTCGAGGAAGGTCGAAGAAACCGTGATTGTTCAGAGAAGGGGTCTTCGGAATCGGATCGTCGAGGGAAAAGGACTCGCTCTTGATGAAGTTGGCAGCGACGTTATCAGCGTCTGGGTTGGCCGCCTTGCGGCGCATCTCTACTCCGCTGCTCATTTTGCCGTTGCCGTTGAGATGACCGTTTCCATTCGCATCCTCTGCTTCTGTCTTGATCGTCAGGGGCGGCCGGGCGGGTTTGTTTTGAGGTCGTCGAGCCCTGGCGGTCATAGGGGCCAAGAGTAAAGGAGAGTCGAGACTACGGCGCGTACAGTATAAATGAGTGGTAGTACCGTAGAAGGATGTAAAGGGGGGTTGAACGAATGCGACGAGGCGTCAAAAGCGTCAAAGTCAGTTGCGGGTGGGTTCGAGATGTCTTGTCGTGACGTTTAATATGGAGAATTTCAAGGATAGGGGTTGTAAGTTGTGTAAAGCCAAGAAGTAGAATTTGAAGAGAAGTAGAGAATAATGTTTGAGTGAGTAAGAGAATGTAGTTGAAGGAATGAAGAAGAAATGGAAGACTTGTATTTGTCAGTTCCTGAAGTACTGAGCTAGGTTGGTACCAGTAAATCTGAAGCGGGCCTCAGATACAGAAGGTCACTACTGGCCTGCGTTTCGGATACGGTTTGGCGTGTAAAAAAAGGGAACCTAGCAGGCTCCCGCTACCGTGGCCTTTAATGGTGAAATATGATTGGCCTGTTTTCTGAAAATGGATCTAGGATCTTGAATGGGGATAGGTAAGGATGATTAATTCTTTAGCTGGCCTTTTTGAAAGGCTTCAGTGGCGATAGGGTGTCAACTACGTAGGATAAATCTCAATTTGACGTAACGACAACGGTTGAAATGCTCGAACCCCTCTACAAAAAAAGTTTCCAAGCCGTTGAAACAGTTGTAGCTGATCCTGTACCCAACAAGGTGCAACACTCACAAACCGCTGAGTGAACCTAGCAGACCCAAACCCCAAAAGCCAAGGACTCTTCGGAACTCGCGTCTTTCCAGAAGAGGAAGCGCGTCAGGGGTTGACTGCTGATGATGTTCCGGGGTTATGGCCAATAAGAGCATGTCCAGTCTGTCACTGGCGGATGACTTACAGATGGAGACCAAGACATGACTGAAATGCTAACAAAGATGCAGTAGCAATGGTAACATTATACGGATACTTGATTATCCCCAGAAAAAATACTCATAACCTCCTATACTTTGACCCGTGCACTGAAGGCCATTAGAGGTCACATGCCCATCCCATTCGATGCTAGTCAAATTTTGGAAACTTGACAACTCTTATCTTATCGTCCCCCCGGTCATAGCTTCCACCAATTGTAGCCAAGGAACCAATTGTTTGTAAACACAATGTAACAAAACAACAGCATCAGCAACCTTACTCACCATCTCTTCATCCCATATACACTTGAACAACCATGTCGTCCGAAATAGCTGCTCCAACCGATGCCGAACTTCTTGATCAAGAGATTATAACGCTTAAAGAACAAGGTTAGTCGTCATATACTTACAATGGCGCATTCAAAACATGATCTAATGCATACAAAAGCTGCTGCTCTGCGCAAGTCGCTCAAAATCGAAACATCAACAATTCTTGCTGCGCCCTCGACACAAGCTTTTCTCAAACCATCAAAGAGCTTTCTATCGTCTCGAAATACCCCTTCCCGTACGAAACTACTCAGCGAAGCCGACAAACAAAAAGCATACAACCAGCAATGTCTGTATCGCATAGGCAGCTCTGTCACTGCTTTCAAGGTCCAAGACCCTGATCCCAACGCAGTTGACGGTGGACATGTCCTTGGCTTGCGCTTCGAAGTCATGTCGAAGAGCCAGTTCGTGCTCCCTTACTATGTCATGCTTAACAGACCATACTTCAATTCCAAATACCTGCGCATTCATCGAAATACTCTGCCTTCTGCGATACCCATAGCTGGCTTGGCAGCCCGTTATCTTCCGGCGCCACGGCCTGAGAGTGACAGGTCTCCCCAACAGAACCTGGATCGCTTTGTCAGAGCGCTTCGAAGAGAAATTGTGCGATATCACAACCGGCTTGGTGTTTCTGCGGACCTGCGGCGAAGCCTTGGATTGCACGATAGGATGGACGATACGGTTCTGCCTGATGACATTGTCGAGGTTGGAATAGCTGATATCGAGGCCAAACAGATTCGCTTTTCTTGGGCTGATGATCGAAGTGGCAGAGTCGTTATGGATAATGACGGCAGGGTCGTCAAGCTTGTAATGTTCGGTAGAGAAGGCCGTGATTGGGAGACAACGAAGGAGCTCTATGGAAAGTATGAGCGAATCGAAGATGTGGTCAAGACCCTCCAGGCATATGTCAATGGTTGAGGTCCACGATCAACGGCAAGTCATCTTGGACATCAACAAGCTTTTGGTGTGACGCACAGAGCTCCCCATCGACGGGCCTTCAAGTATGAGGCGGACCTACATGGTACGGTATTCTTGAAGAACCGAAAGTGGCCTGCTCGAGGGTGAGAGTATCGTACCTCGATATGCGCTCAGCGAGCTACAGTCACTACTCTGCATGGCAGTCGATTGAAGTGGCTGTTATCGCTGCCCCTTCAAGCAGCAGGTCCTTTGGCACCTCGAGAATGCAACACCAAAGAAGCGGTGTCAGGATGACTATGATGCAGCTACGAGCCACAAGGATCACAATGCATTGCACACGCTTATCAACCCAGTGAGGGCATTACGACGCTTGCTACCTATCGGGTGCCTGGTATTGTCAACGTGTTGCGCCTGAGAGAGTTCGCATGGGCTGTTGAACTGTCGGTGTGTCAGCGAATATGGTGAATAACGCCAACTGGAGCACCAGGCTGCACAGAGTGACACGATATGATCTGCCAACAAGACTGGTCACTGTGTTGCGTGGATAAATGCGCTACTAAGGATCCGAATAAGAGAATATTCGAGTCTCGGATTCCTGGAGTCGTAGTGGGACTCTGCTCTGTGTCATAATGCTTCAGTATCACCGAGATAGCTCAATTGATACACAGCCAGATGTGTTTCTAGTCAGTTGCCTCGTGTCCATCATCTTACAGTGGTTGAGTGGATCTTGAACTTTCGGCACGATGGCTTGCACCGTACTAACAGAGGCCAATGCCAATGAGTGAAGTTTGGTAAATATGTCGTGGGCCATGAGAATCTCTCTACAGTAGAGCTGCGCTTGGGTGCATCTCGTAGCAACAAATACAAATTAACCCTTTGACAACTCATGCAAATCCCACATGCCATGCTTCAGGTTTTGCAGTATCTTTGAGTCTAGCGTGGTCAGCAAGCGAACTGCAAACAAGACAATTGACATACCTCAATCTTTTCCATGCACACTTATACCCCCGTATTCCTTCGTTGCAGTGATGGTGATTCTCCTATGTTCACCAATCTAATGGCTTCTTTGCTGTCGGTGCAGCCCCGGAACCAAGTGGTTCATCCCTCTCCAACCTAACCCCAGTCTCATCATCCAAAATGCTCCTATCTATCTTCCACAAAGCGACTTGCTCATCCACGATCTTCGTCCACTTCCTGACAAGTGGATGAGCATCAGCCACATCTGAAAACACAACATCTTCGGCCCCCGCAGCTAGAGTGACCTCATATTTCCAGTTACCATCTTCAGACCAATATTCAGGTGTAAATAAGCCTTGCGTACTTAGTTCTTCGTGCGCTTGTTTCGTGAGCTCGGCGAGTTTGGAAGAATCTGCATCGTTGAGCCCACGGACAGCTTCGTTGATGCCTTCGAGCAAGCCCAAAATTTGACCTGCTCTCATGCCAACGCTTGCACCAAGACTGAAACCCTCGTCAAATCCAGCTTGTAGACTGCTTTCTTTTGAAACGGTAATGCCCTCACGGTATCCAGCAGTTGTGTGCTCTGTTTGCAAGCGGCGAATATCTGAGGGGTGTGCTGTAGCTGACTCATCGTCATGGCGATGTTCTGTGGGCGATGAAGGTCCTGAGCCAAAAACGTCGTCAAGAGCATCATTGGCGGGTGCAGTATCAGCTTGTGCGTCCTGAGGACGAGCGGTATATGCTTCGTCGATCATTTGCTCGACTGGTTGAAAATGCATATTTGATGTTGAAAGTGATCAAGGTTTAGGGTACGTGGGCTTATTCAGGTGCAGTAAAGATTTGATGTTTGACGTCGTAGAGTGGGACTCGTTGGGTGGCGCCAAGAGGTAAAAAACCCCTGCATCTGCGGAAACCTTGAGGATGATCCGCCTTGATCTCTTGGACTTATAAGCTATCTGTGTAAGAGGTCAGTTTGGCAGATGAAGACCTTATTCTTGAAATTGTCACATAAGGTAGTGCGCTTGAGGCTTCTGAATCTAGAATGACCCAATCCTCTGAAAATTGGCATGTCAAACTGGGGAAAGCTTGGTAATCATCATTCATCATGGCTAATCCTGTTCTGCCTACCTACACATACTACGTAGGATCATAACGTTTATTATCCTGGTCAAGTACTTAGACACCATCCAGACAGTATCATCATTCTAAGAAGCGACCGCTTGCTCACCAGCATGTGCAGGCATCCTTCCCTCGGTGTTCAACGGCTGCAACATGTGATATTTCTCGCGCAAATAATCCTTTTGGTTCTCTCTCATCAACCCCAAATCTAGCAAAAAGTTGACCACGTAAAGGAAGTCCTTGACATGTGGCCTTAGTCCGTCCTCTGCTTGGCTGTGCGCTGAAGGCAGAGCGAGCACGTCGGCAATTGTGCTGGCGATCTCAAAGAGCTTTTGTATGATACCGCTGCCTTGCGTCGCTATACTCACAATGCTATCCAGCTGCCCGACCAAGCTGCGGAGTTGTATTGATAATCGAGACGCTGGGAACTGCAGCGATAGGCCTTCGTGAGTCGTATCTGATGACCCTGAACGCAAAAGTCCTTGTGAGAGCGCTAATTGCCAGAGCAACGTGCGAAGCCAGAGTCTAGTGATGAATAGATCCGCACGCTGTAGTTCTGTGAAACCTGCGTGTCCCTCGGAGTGCATCCTTGCCTCGGCCGCTGCAGCATTCATCTCAGCTTGGTCAAGTTGTACTTGCTTGCTTTCAATCCACTGCACCGTTAATCCGCCGATTGCACCTCTTTGAGACTGCCAACATGCGAGGAACGTCTCGTCCAAAGTTAGGAAGAGTTCTATTAAGCAGTTGAAGCCAACTCGAATATGTTCTGGCGTAGAAGAGTCCGGCGCTGAAAGATTCGTGTGTAGAGGCCCCATGATACTGGGATACCCATCAGCGATGGTAAGGAATCTCTCGTGGATGTAGGCTTCCCAGTAGACTTGCTGAAAACGGGCCATAGGATATGGTGTCCGTGTAGGATCTGGTAATGTGCGCTGGTGAGCCTCCATGATCTGAATTAGTGATATTGCCTCCCGGATGAAGCTGAAACTTCGGTCGAGTCGAGGCAGTCCCATAGTTGATATCTCGAGGTAGATGCATGTCACGATGCGCTTGATGTTGTGAGGCATCACCTCATCTACACGTCCTGGACCATGGGAGCCAACGGCAGCACGGTGTTGTGCTTCGAGACTGTGATACACCAGATTGTTTATTTGAGCCGCTACACTGCCATGTGAGTTGTCCGCGGTTTGTGATAGAAATGTAGTAACAGCTGCATATGCGTATATCAAAGCTGCATCCTCAAAGTTGTGATGCATCATTGATATCGACCTGACAATTTCATCAGGAGTGATAGCAGGGCTGAAAGGATAAACCACCTTCTCAAACTCGGGCAGTAACGAGTGAAAGAAGCCTGTGGTGTAGGCCTCAGAGTTTGGCGAATAGGGGCCTGATATCGCTGAACCAGGGCTACTCCCTGGTGGCCACTCACTAGCCGCATGAGGCGTTGAGTGAACTGCCGAGGGAGACACAGAGGCGCTTGGCGAGAGTGCGGTTTGCTGTTGGTGCTGGAGGTTTGCTTCTCTGGCCTGGGCTACAAGACGCCCGCGCTTCGGGTTCTGACGTTTCCTTGGAGCAGTGGATCTGATGCATTGCACATCAAACTGGCGGCATGGCGAGCAGGGGTTTCCATCATCGCACTTGACCTTGCGTACTCGGCAGCCATGACAGGCGGGCATCGCGAAGGGACAATCGTATTAGACAGTGCAGAAGTTGATATAAGCAGTTACGAAGAGTGGAGGTCAATGTCTGTCTGTCTGGAGACGAGGCGCGTTTAGTTTAGCAACAGATGGGGTCAGGTCACGTCTGAGAGCCCGAGCGGAGCTAAACGTATGTGGAAGGCAGGCAGTAAAAGTCACGTGAAGAGCGAGTACCGTCATCTACAGGTAGGTGGCTTACAATTGAATGCCAGAATAGCAATTGAAGCTATTCATTCAGTAAATTGACATGAGCTATAGTCTCATAGGACACTCCTTAGCTGTCAAATAGTGATCAGAATAGTGGTGGAGTTCTTTGTCGAGCTAGGTGCTATAGATAGCTGGGCTGTAGTTTGAGCCGTTGACTCGCGTTTAGCAAGGACGTAGCCAGATAGCTCGTTCCCCTGATTCTCATTCTGATTCGGACTCT
Organism: Fusarium redolens; assembly: GCF_020744475.1. Classification (NCBI taxonomy): domain Eukaryota; kingdom Fungi; phylum Ascomycota; class Sordariomycetes; order Hypocreales; family Nectriaceae; genus Fusarium; species Fusarium redolens. The sequence continues at coordinate 598,528 of NW_025763666.1, read as the reverse complement.
CAAACTCTTATACAAAGTTTATAGACGTTGCGTCTCCTAAACTAAAAGCATATCAATATTGCGAGTCATTGACATAAGACCTTGAACACGATAGGCTGCTGGACGTTTGCTCCGCATGCACATTGCTTTTTGGTGGTAGATCTCGCGTACATGGTTGGTACAGAGATAGCATGAACCTGACTTAGACCCTTGAGTTCATGAGCAAGCATGAATGTTACCCCGAGTTAGATAAGTATGATTCGGTTTGTTCATGAACTGAAACTGAGCTATCTTTGGTTGATGCTGGCGACGCTGAAAGCTCAATCAAGGTTGGCCGATATTCCTTTCGTCGTAATGAAAGATCATATTTCACATGATCTCATTAGCCAATTGTCCCTTACATGACTGTTTACAGCCGGGGACATTAACCCGAGGTTATTAACAAGGCGGTGTCCTGATATTGAAACATTATCTACCCACAACATGCAAAGATTGCTCAGTCTCGACTCGTTTCATCTTGCACCACATAATACTGATAAACCTCCTATTTCTATATGTCGTACCTTGCAACACCCTTGGTGCAACATCATACACTATAGTCACAAGTCGCCTGGCAGGGTTGACTTGTTGGGAAATATTCTGGAACTGTAACCCAACGGCAGAAGAACCCACAGGCCACAGCAACCATGTTTCTTTTACGAGCCTCGTTGTTCAAAGCGGATCTTGTCCAATCTGACATCTCGGCCGGTAGTGGTACACATCCCTAGAAAATAACAGGCGGTCTGGGATGCATAGTTCATCTGTCATGGGTTTTTCTCCATCACGGGCTTCCAAACCCTATTCCAGATTCTCGGCCAGCACAGAATTTTCCTTCGCCTACTGTTATCAACCTTACAGGTGGACGCAGTTTTGATCCTGAAACCCTGTAATTCCCCCGGCAGCAATACCAGCTGACTAGCTCGTCGGCACCGGAGCCACGGTTCTGAGTCTGACGCTGCCGCGGTCCGGGGCCTACGGGGAATGTGATCCCTGCGTCCGGACATGCCTGGGTTGGGTTCAACTCGTGCTAGACAACGTGTCTGTACATATGGATGTTTGCCAACGACTTCTGACTTAGACAGAGAAGCGGTCGACTTGTGATGTATCCGTAAATCACACCCCCAGCATCTTCTTTGCAACATCCCGTCCCTTTTTTCGATGCGGCACTTGCACGGCATCTGTCGAACCCCCAAACCACGTTCAGTTCAGATTTGCCTCTGATCGCATGGCGAGCAGGGATTCCATTGCAACGGTCTAGCACATCCTATCGAGAAATGAGCACCACCGCCCCGGGTGATCTGACTCTTTCGGTTCCATGTACCGTGGAATTAAAGAACCCACCCACCACAGTCAGGGTCGGGGTGGGAAAATAAAGGAAGGGGAAAAAAGGAGGACGGGTATGATGGATACCGTACTGTACATTTGGTTATTAGTTAGGATTCGGAATTTCAAAAAGACTAAGACAGGACCGTCCTCATGGAACGCACTCCGATTGGCGATCTCATACCCTCAGACCCTTCATCAACGAGCGCCGTTTAGAAAAAGTCTTTCGTATTTCCTGTACGGAGCACCCTTGCCCAAATTGCTGTTTGTTTATTGCCAGTGACATTATCAATGACCGAGGTGAAACTTCTTGGGCTTGAACCGCCCAAATAATACAGTAGAGATAGCTTCTTGAGCACATCTTGTTGTCTGTCAACTTGGAGGCTCGCGTGTAAGAGGATGGCCCCAGAATACCAACATTGACGTGTCGCAGTTGTTTGGCCCCAAACCTGTCAAATGTCGGAGGAATAATACCTTACCCTTACCAATAACCACCCATACCTTGCTTTACTTTGCTTCACTTCACTTCACCTAGCTAACCGTACTCGGGATCTTCCTTGCCACTTAGACAATCCCAATCCCCGGAACTTCATGAACAGTATCCGAGCGATCGGCAGAGGCACGGGACCGTGGACCTGGGATGATTTAGCAAGTTACAAGGCCAAGCAACAGCGTTGCCGTTGGTGCGGTGCGATGCGATGCGATGCGATGGGCAACGGAGGATGGTGGGAACTCAAACTCCAGACGGCCGTTGGTATTTACTCCCGGTTGGCTATCTCGTCTCGACGGACTGGCAGGGCTGTGACAGGCGGTTGGGTCTTTCTTAGTGTCCCCGGTTGAAATAATAACGTGGTCATGACCGTAGTCCGGGAAATGAACTGGCTCGTGCGAAGGAGATTCTTGGCTAGGCGATGGAAGTTTGGAAGAGAGAGAAAGGGGCCCTGTAACTGTACAGTAGGCACTGCAACATCGTGTGCATCAATTACACGATAACCTGCAACATCAACATGGTTAGCATGACAGAGCTGGAGACTCTAATAGACCAGCTCAGCTAAAGGCTAGGGCCAACCCGAAGCGGTGGGCATACAGACGTCACTTAACTTACATTGGGAGACAAAAATTGATGCAACACGGCCTGAAGAACCGGGGAGACGTGTACATACTTACTTGACGGACGCTTTTGTGCATCAACGCAGCTGGTGCGGTGTGGTATGACATGGGATGATGAGAGGTTGCGAATACGCTTTTGCTTCTATTGTAGGTATGTACAGTACAGTATTGTTTTATTCTCTATTGCTTTTTTTTTTTTTTTTTTTTGGTTTGAATCAGTGTTTTTGCCTTTTTGTTAGTCAGTAATTAAATGTATTGACTTTTTTTTTTTTAATCCTTTGTTGTCTCCCTGTTTTTGATCTTGTCTCAATCAGAATGATGTGTCGTTTGGATCAATGACAGCCATGGCGACTTGTCATAATGCCACACCGAGAAATGCCATCATAGCTGAATCGCTCACCGTCCCTTTTTTTTTCTTATTCTTCTCTTTTGTGTCTTGGTCTTTGCTTTCTTCCTCCCCTTGCGCCCCAACGTATTAGCGAACTTTTGGTCCCCAAACAGCCCAATGCTCATCGTGGCGTCTCTTCTAGAATTCTGTTTGGAATAGAGGTCCCCAGCAGGTAGCAAGCCTTATCCTGGTCCCCAAAGCCGCTCTTTTAGTATTCCCCACAAGCCTCCTGCGCTGGTCCATCCACCCATCCTCATCCATCCCTTCGAGTTTGACAACCCCTGGTCCATATCAAACGCCCTTGATCTGGTTCATCTCGCTCGCCCTGCGTTTGGCAATTCCGATCCCATAGTGCAAACTGGAGAGTTCTCTCCTCTCATGTCTGAGGTATCTTCTCTCTTTCTCATCTCATCTAGATGATAGACATAACGCCACAAACAATGGCTCCCGATCCCGAACAAACAAGTTGCCACCTCTTGTAGCTAGTCCAGGGCCCGGATACTTGAGTTGTCCTCCCGACAGTCCAGTGCCAGTGCTAATTCCCAGAGGCTCACGGCTCACGGCCCCTGCCGATCCTAGTAACTGTAAACACAGGCACAGGGGGGTATTTGGAGGTTATCAGGGGTGTAGCAGAGCGCTGACCGCCTGGTTAATGACCAGACCAGACTGAAGCATCGGTGCTTAGGTTAGAAGCCACGCGAGCCTCCAAATTTCAACGGGGGTGCTGGCTGTAGTCTCCCAGAAATGAAATTTAAGACAAATAGGTCCCCGACATAAATTCTTCTTTTCGTGATCAGTATCCCTTTCATTGGTTTTTCATCAATATTCTTCGTTGTTTGTGCGTGCCCTTGAATTCCAGTCGCTCTGCATCTTATCTGCTCTGCCTTTCTCTGCCGCTGTTTTGCACACAATCTGCAGCCACTCTATCGTCTCATCAACATATTGTCTGAATTTCTGGGACAACGAACCTATTTGCGATACTCAACAACCACAAAACAAACACCTTCAACATGCCTCGCGGACCTTATGACACTACTGGCGTTGCGAAGCCCAGCTGCCCCAAGCCCCCGAAGGGAAAATGCCCCCAGCTCGTTTGCCAACAATAGGACGATGCAAGCTTTGCGATAATACTCTGTCATGAGCCAGCATACCTCAGGTTAGTTCTCTTGCACTCCCAAACTCTTACATCATGTTTTCTAACACTCCTCAGTCATGCTGTAAAAAATCAAGCCAACATGCTTGCACGAACTGCGCACTGCTTTAGCGATGATGATATCGACTGCCGATCGAAATAAAAGGAACTCATGGGATGACGGTGCTGTGGAGTTATGCTTTCTTCTGTTTTGGGACGGTTCGGAAAAGTACTAGACGGAATACTCAGGTCTCGGGATTATGATCTATGGGATTGGATATCAGAAGAGGAGGAAATGGTAACATAACATTGGATGGCTATAGATTTGAACGTACATATTAGTGCGTCTTTGGTCGCAGGACCAACTTAATATTGATACTGATACCTTACCTAGTACCTATTGAAATACGATTTGGAATATCGCATAATCGCTTGGCGTTCCAGTTGGATCTGTCGACAACGGTCCGTTTGATTTCAATAGTGCAACCGTTTTGTGGACTATTGAACCACCGGTAGAAAACGTTGTTGCACTGGTGCAGCCCTACAGTATTAGCTATGAACTATCGTGACCTCGAACCAATTCGCCGGGTTGGTTGGTGGAGATGAGAGTGGGATCTTGTGGAACCATGGTAGCCGACGATGTAAGAAGGGCTAACTGCATATTACCCAGGGATATCCCAGATGATGGATTTCGGAATCATACATCTTGTCTTCTTCAGCTCATTTCAAAGGAATTATCTTAGCCTTCTCGCTTGAGAAGCAATTCGCACCAGCGAGATCAGCAGGGCTTCCATATTGATTCTGGCACTCTGGTCGTGCCATTTGGTTAGCTGACGCAAGCTTCAAGCCATCAGGGAGAGTGGAACGACAATGACGGTGGCAATTGGATTGATCGACGATGGAATGAGGAATACGAGGGGTTTTCGAGGGAGAGGAGAGCTGAGGGTTGGCGATCGAAGGATCTGAAACCCGTTTATCCGTGGCGCGTTGGTTCCAGACGAGGTAATGAATGGCCGTTTTCTTCCCAAGGCATATCGTTCGCCGTAATTAAAGCAAAAAGCCTCATGAAACTCCCTAGAAATGCAAGGTCCCGTTGATCTTGTCGCGTGTCGTCACTATCCAACTAAGTAAAAAGTCCGTCCTGCGGTTGTGGCTACGAGGTTGAAGTTGATATCCATGTGATGTGACTTTTAGCGCGGGAGGTCTGACGATGCGGAAGCAGCCGCAGTCTAGAAGGTGCAGAGACGTCACAGACAAGACAAGACAAAATTTACAATGGAGGGGTCACAGCTCTTATCTCTTTAAGCTTGACAGCCCGTGTACATGTGCAGTAACTTAGGTGCTTCATATCTGGGACTAATAAGAAACTGGAGGCATTTACCCCGGATTTCTGTGTGGGGGTGGAGTATTAAACGCGGGATGTCGAGTTGCAAACCCCATTTATATCAAAGTTAACCTACCTTACCCTCTCGATCCCGTGTCTACCTCCGCTACTGCGTCTTTGGCTGATGCATGAGATCTGATGCGGCATTCACACTTGGAGGGTAGTAGCTGTATCGTTATCTAGATAATCTAGTGTCTGTTCAGTGCACGGATGATGAACCATACACTGGTGTTGTGATCTATGGTATAGCTTCAACTTATACCACGAGATGCAGAGGTGCCTCAGACCCAGTAGTCCAATACCATTCTTTACTCCAGCATGACTGTTTTATACTCAATTAATCAGTCAGTATCACGACATTCGCCAGGTTTCATTGATACTTAGTGACTTAGTGGCGTGATACATGAAGCATGCAGACCGGGCCGGCTTATTTTTCTCATCTTCGCCGGCGATATTCGTAGCCGTAGGATGAAGCTATATCATGCAGCCATTGTTGTCATTAGATTACTGGTACGGTGGTTTTCGGAGCTTTAAAAGTGGACAATTGTTGTTTCTATAGCAGCTTGACATTGTACGGTGTGCCAACCATGAATGGCCTCAGAATGGTCTGACATATCCGGCATTCTCGTACCAGCTAGATATCTACGCAAGGGTTACGTTTGCCGGATCGTCCAAAACAGTCGACAGCTCGACCGTTTCAGCACTATAGTACCTTTTAGGCCAGAGTATCTCCGAGTTGTCAATGGCAACAGATCAATGAGTGAGATTGGTGAGGGGCTGCTCTAGGGTGGCTGTTCAAAGGTATCATGGCGATATTTGAAGGCATTCAGATGGTTGTGAGCGGCAAGGAAGCGGTTAGATGCACAATCACGGCGTCTACGCTTTCATTGAATAGGTGTTTATTATTATTATATACATTAGTTGATGTAGTATTGTAGATATAATTGTATACATTGTACGGAGTAATGATATAGAAAATCAAGCTCAAGTGATATCTTCTGCACATATGCCGAACAAATGCCTACATGGCCCGTGAGTACTTCTTAGCAGTACGTCAAACACTCATGAGCATTATCTGTGTGTCTTTGATCATCTCATCTCCCACTTTTTTGGTCAATGTGCATTGAACCTAATTAGCTCGGATGCAACCGATCAAAGGCACGATTTCATCCCATTTTCGTTGGTCAATCTGCCCTTGTCACCGCCAACCACCAACTTCCAACCTCTCACAGAATCCATGTCTTCCGCCTTTACAACGACCAACCTCTCACTCTGGAAAACTCTTTATAGAAAATTGGTAACCAATTCATCCGCCTAACCCCTGAATCACCAACCTCGAGCTAAAATGGTTCCTGATTCTCCCTCTCTAACGTCGTAGCGGTCCAATGGTTCTTCCCTTTTAAGACAAGCGTTGCAAGCTCCCCGGCTTCCGGCTGCACCACCTATTGGCTTGATTATGTGACCACGATCGTTCGAATTCTCGTCAACCAACGATCTTTACAGCACTTGCGGTGACAGCTGGCCATGCCCTGCAAGACAGTACCCGAATTGCTGTTCACCGCCTGAAGGAGTCTCCACGCGGCCCGCTCGCGCACCCGGGAGAGGGTTCCCCGTCTTCCAAGCCAATCCGCTACGACCGATCGAGAGGTCTAAAAGTCCATGCGGTGAAGGCTTGACCATGCTCATGCCTGAAATACAAATGCAGCACCACCTCGCATGCTTCTTGACAAGAGATCTATCTCCTCAAAGGCTTCTGCTCTGCAGCCTGGAGAGCCCATGGCCACTCCAGTAAAACATATTTAATCTTTACTTCCTTCAATGACAATACCGTCCTGTTAGGGCGAGTCGCTCATGAATGGCTTCCAACACCTTCATGGCGGTCCAAGAGACCATTGCTGCCCTCACCTGGCAGCAGACCGGATGCTTGCTTGCGGGCATCTGGCTCATCTATGTTGTCCAGCTTGTGATTTGGAGACTATGGCTCAGCCCTCTGGCCCATATCCCAGGTCCCAAGCTGGCCGCATTGACTCAATACTATGAGTTCTACTACGACTTTATCCTAGGAGGACAATACACCTACAAGATCATCGATATGCATGAACGATATGGCCCCATTGTTCGCATCAACCCCTGGGAGGTCCATGTTGGAGACCCCGAATTCTTCTCGGAGCTCTACACTGGACCCAGCCGACGTCGGGACAAGTGGACATTCTACACCCAACAGGTAAGCAACTATGTACTCAAGATAACACAGATCACAACTAACGCATAAATAGTCCGGCGCCCCTCGTACCCGTGTTCCTCACCCAACTGCCCTCGCAGGACCCAAGACTGCGACAGAAGGCTCTCTTGCTGCCATCGACCACAGCCTTCACAAGTTGCGGCGAAGTGCGCTGAACCCTTTCTACTCAACTCAGACTGTGCGCGAATTGCAGCCGGTGATCGAGGAGAGAGTGGAAGCTCTTCTGGATGCGTTCCTCAACTACGCTGAGGTGTCCAACGGACAGCCTCTTGATGTTATGTATCCCTACTCGGCTTTTACCAATGGTGAGTCATCAATTTCCAATACAATGACAACTCTAACAATGACCTCAGATGTCATCAATGAATACGCTTTTGCTCGAAGCGACCATCTTGTCGAGAAGCCTGATTTCGGTGCTGAAGTCACCAATGACCTTCTCATCGGTACTCACATGGGACCTTGTGTGCAGCAGCTCGACTGGGTTCTCACTCTCGTCAATGCTCTACCAGAGTCCATCTCAAACCGATGCATGCCGGGATGGGGTGGTTTCTTGAAGATGAAAAACGACATTCTTGAACAGATTCACAGCGTCGATCCTCCTCAAAGCAGCGGCAAGTGGATGATGGATGGAGGTCACCCTACCATGCTCTCCACCAGGACTCGCTCCGTTCGTGACAAGACTGCCTCTCGCCAGACACAGGAAAGCCAAATCACTGTTCAGGGTGGCACTCTTACTACGTCGTGGGCTATGTCACTTGCGACTTTCCACCTTCTGAACCGCCCCGAGACCCTTCGCAAGCTTCGCGACGAGCTCTTCGATGCTATCCCCGATGCTTACGAGACTATTCCTCTGTCAAAATTGGAGAAGCTCCCCTACCTTCGTGGAGTTGTCAAGGAAGCTCTGCGCCTTGGCATCGGAACTAGCAGCCGCCTTGCACGCGTTGCCCCCGATGAGGCTCTCGTCTACCATGATCGTGAGAACGATGAGGAGTGGAACCTCCCTCCAGGATCCATCGTTGGCATGAGCCCTTACAAGACTGTCATGGACGAGAACATCTTCTACGACGCCCGTGGCTTCCACCCCGAGCGATGGGTTGAGGATGGAGAGCGACTTGACAAGTATCTCAACATCTTCTGCTCCGGTTCGCGCATCTGTCTCGGCATGGCTCTGGCTCACGCCGAGCTTTATCTTACACTTGCCAAACTCTTCCGCAGATGGGGAAGTGGTGGTGTTGTGTATGGAAGCGATGATGGCGACCAGCGCTTTGGAGACGTCGGCTACCTCAGCATTTTCGAGACACGAGTTCGAGACTGCGAGATTGATGCCGACTACTTCATGCCTATTCCCTACAAGGGATCCGAGGGATTCCGCTTCGTCTTCGAAGCCTACTAAGTGAAGCCAAACACTTCACTACTATATCAAGGGTTAGGTATTTCTGCTTTGCTCTGCTTTTGTCGCCACTGTGGCTCTTACCCCTGCTCTGCTTTGCGATACCCAACACCTTTTATGTCTTTCTTATGAACCTTTTGATGGAAATGAGTTTATATGATGGAATTACGATCATGTCATGTCATGAGAAGTTATGAGTTTCATGTTTGATGTTTATAAGATACGGCACATACGTGCCTTTTTCTATGTCATGAGTTTACGTTTTGCATTGCTTTCCAATAGCCTTCTGGCTTTGTTTGTTACCGTGTTTTGGAGAAGAGGATGTTGATCCTAAAGCTTTGCAGCATCTGTGTTGAACATGGATGAACAACAAGGCCTTTACAGTCAACACCAAATCTTCAAGCCAAATGAGGCGCACGGATTAGAGGTTGATCTTCTTTGTCATGATAAATACGATATATGGACTTTCACGAATACCGAATCCGAAAGGATCATGAGATACAGAACTGTATCCTTTTTCTTGTGTTGAAGGCCAGGGAACTGGTTGGATAGGAGAATCGGAGAAACAGAATCATATCAAATACCCTTTTTACGAAAAACATCAGATTCGATAAAAACAACGAAAAATTACAAATATCCCATTCAAAAAGCATATTTTCTAGCTTCTTCTCAATGTGACCCTGTAATTCGCTTCTAGTGTCGATCTATCACCTCGTATTGAAACATTCACGGCAGTTCCATCGATAGCTCAAGGATTAGCAACCATCGAGAAAGCATCAAATGTGGAGTGCCTCCGTCAAGAGGTTGCAGCAAAGACCCCCTAAATTACAGGGGATACCCGCACGCCACAGACCTGAGACCATTCACATCCACTCTTCTAGTGGTAGTGACGCAGCTATTTCTATTGGGCCTGGTCAAAGCAAGCAGCCACCAAACACCACGTTTCTGTTCCGAGATCAGATGCCGTCAGACCAGCAAGTGTCCACTGTCTCCTGAGCTTCTTTCTTCGGTCTTTTATTCATTTCTTGTCCCTTTTCTTCTCTGTTTATACATAATTGCCATTTTGTTTCCTTGTACATCCGTTCCATATCTCTGTCTCTGTTCATTACTTCAAATCCATCTGTCCTCATATAGCGCCAATGTCTACTTTCGATCCCGCAGCGAGAAAGCGAGTCCTCCGGGTCATTGCTGTCTCGCTACTCCTCGATCTGGTATGTGATAAGAACAATTCAATATGGTTTCCTTACTAATAAAGTTGCTAGATTTCCTTCACCTTCATCCTTCCCTTGTTCCCCAAGCTTCTCGAGTTCTACCGCGACCGTGAAGGCCAGGAGCCAATCGGCCACGACGGACCTCAAACTCTCCTCCAGACCGTCCTATCAGGCCTCCACCGATACAAGGCTTCTTTCTCCCGTCCTATCGAGTCGCGACATGACATCGTGCTGCTGGGCGGGGCTCTAGGCTCTCTGTTCTCGTGCGTAACCGTCGAACAAGCCAGTAAACGTTGAGGCGCAAGCTGACAATCTTACTCTATAGACTTCTGCAAGCCATTGCATCTCCTCTTATCGGCGCCCTCTCCGATCGATATGGCCGTCGCAAAGCTCTGCTGGCTTCCATGTGTGGCAACATTCTCTCTGTCTTGCTCTGGGTCGCTGCTGTCGATTTCCGTACATTCATCGCAAGTCGTGTCGTTGGTGGGCTATCAGAAGGCAATGTCCAGCTCGCTACGGCGATGGCAAGTGATATCTCGGACGAGTCGTCTCGCGGTGCAACTATGGCTTTGATCGGCGCGTGTTTCTCAATCGCTTTCACCTTCGGTCCTGGTCTTGGCGCGTGGCTCAGCACATTCTCGACATTTACGGCGAACCCCTTTGCCGCAGCTGCGGGATTCAGTCTTGCGCTGATTGTTGTGGAAACAGTGTATCTATACTTCAGCCTGCCTGAGACGTTACCATCGCTACGTGGTGCTCAGGCTAAGGACGACGGGAAGAAGAAGGCCACGCCCAAGGCTATTGAGAGGACCAACTCTCACTTTCTCTTGAACGCCATCCACTTCGTCTTTCTGCTTTTCTTTTCCGGCATGGAGAGTTCTCTGTCTTTTATGACATACGAGCTCTTCTCGTTCACTTCCGGCAAGAATGGAAGATTACTTGGCTATGTTGGTCTTGTGGCTTCTATTCTCCAGGGTGGTGTCACACGACGACTCCCACCTTTGATGTCTGTTCGAATCGGCACCCTCGCTTGCCTTGCGTCCTTCATTCTTCTGGGACAGGTCAACACAATTGGTGGTCTGTACCTTGCTGCTACGTGCCTGGCCATTACATCAGCTACTGTCGTTACGGGTCTGAATGCACTTTCCAGCTTCGAGGCTCACGAGGACGAGCGCGGCAACAAGCTCGGCATGCTACGAAGCTGGGGTCAGCTCGGTCGAGGTCTCGGCCCTATCCTGTTCACAAGTGTGTACTGGTGGGCTGGCCGTGAGGTGGCATATGGTATGGGCGCAACAGGTATTGCTGTTGTCGCTGCGGCGGTGTTTGGTGGATTGAAGACACCCAAGGGTGTGGACACTAAGGGCAAGAAGGTTGAGGGTAAGGTCCAATAAGGGCTGTATGAAGGAGATTTGTATATCACATGGATCTTGGTTAAGCTGGACTTGACTGAAGGTACATAGCAGCATTCATAGATAATCGTAGCATATTCTGTACGCTTGATGCTTTACGCTTAGTTTTGGTTTTACTTTCGACATGAGATTTCTACGGTGGTGGTGATGTTGGGCAGACTTGAAAGTTGAGTGTACAGCACCCTACCTCCTATTGCGAGAGTCTCCCAAGACAGGAAGACCAAGGGGGTGTTCGAACCGCATTGCGTGCAGAGTAAAGCGTTGGTTACTCAGCCAGACTTGTGCAGCAAAAAGTGGAAGCCCAAAAAATGCAAAAAATACCACCCGCACCCGGATTTGCACCAGGATCCTTGGCTATCGCCTATACTGTTATAGGAGTCCAACGAGTTAACTATTACTCTATACGGGCTTTCGTTTGCTTTAACCGTTCGACCACGAGGTCTTTGGTAGCGCTTGTTAGAGAGGGTACTGTTGTGACGGGCTATATCCTGTTGAAAAAGGGGCGGTTATAGGCAGTGACGGGATGCTGCGGGTTCACAAGACGGGAGCGTGCAGGGCGCTGCACAGTAATTGGATAGAATTCGGCTTTGGGGGGGCGGTGGTATTCGAGTCATCGGCACTGTTACTGTTATTTCGCGGCTGCTGATTGAGTGATTGAGTGGTCGCAGTGTCGTTGTTTCGTGGTGTTGATGAGCTTCAAACCCGAATACACCTCAACTCTCGGGATTTCGATAGAAAGCAATTGACTTCGAGATCTGAATAATCAATTAAATGGCCAGTATCTTCGGTTTTGGTAATTCGTCTTGAGCCGTACTGTCTGGGATAATGTGTACGAGCTTACGATACCCAACTCAGACATTCATGTGTAACACAAGCCGGGGGGAGGTTGTCTTTATATGGATTTTGGAATGGCTCCGCTTGGCCGCCAGGATAGGTCAAGCTCAACAGGGAGGTGATAGCGGCACTCAATTTTCACAATTATTACCATTGGTCATAATAAACATACACAGACTTTCATAATGATCCCTCGATCCTCGATACCAGTAAAGCTTGGCTTGTATCAGGTGGTGTATCATGATGCTACCCTAAACTCGACATCGAGATCATCAAAGTTCTTGATACCTCAGGTTCTCTACAAAATCACATCCAATACTGGTAGTAGCGGTCTAGAAAAGCGAAGAGAGCGTGAAATTTCTCATCGATGAATCATGAGACGTTCACATATGCTGCATCCTCCACGGAAGATATCGTGAGACTCAAGTGAAGTGAAGGAGAATTTCGAGGCGACAGGCCTCCAGCGGAGCCGATGCATGCAGCGAGGGCATATCCACAGTGGACAAACACTCTCAGACAGAGTTCTCCATAATGGCAATGTGACAACAAAAAGATATCAGGATGGAGACGATGAACACTAGCCGCCGTGAGTATGCGCCCAAACAAAGCCCAGAGATTGTTGACATGTGTCGCAACAATCCATCAACAAGGGCACAGCCTCCATGAGTTCAACGGAGAAATCTCATGGCCAAGAAGATCCCACAATGCTCAAGAGTTCTTCATTAGGCTTACACTGATACGTTTCTGCCATCAGAGCCATCAGGGTGGCAGTTGGACGGTAGTTTCAGCTGTGTCATACGGATAAAGTGCAGTGATGCTAACTTTTGTGTTTGACAATCTGGCAATTCCTCAATGGCTCGAGATATCAGAGTGGCACTTGAGGCTGCATGAAATCGCAAAATCCTCATCTGGACCTCCACCAAGAGCACGACTATCCCACAACAGATCAAGGTGAGCTGCAGCTGTGCTTGATGTGGGCTCCACAGTGGCTGGACATAAGTTTTTTTGCCCCTCCTTTTTTTTTTTTTTTGCTCTGGCGCGCTTGGTCGTTGGTTAGAGCCTATTGATCCCAGCAACCTTTGCTTGGGCTGGACTTTCATGGAGGGGTTGTTGACAAGGAGGGGGAGGGGCACAACACGAGTAAACAATAGCTTGAAGAGACACAGGCGCAAGACCAAGACGAGAAAATGCAACAATGAGCGGAGATTATGGCCAAAGTGATTTACCACATAAATGTTGTGGATATTGATGGATGGGATCAAATACATGATCTACGTGACATCATGATACCTACTGAACTGTTGATATTCGCTTCTTCCTCACTGTATTACCCCTCCAGCTTGAAAATTTTTGATATGAGACAATCAACTTCCTGTTTGACCACCTCACAGCGACAGGACATCCCAGCCAAGGCTAGATCTTCCGTGCACTGGTCGCGCAGCGGTGGTGGCAACCCACAGGCGCTAAAAGAATCAGTGGAGCATGACGTTGATTCGTGCAGGGAGTTTGAGCCAGAAACAGACCACGCAAGAGAGGAGGGGCAGTTTTGAAGCTCCCCCTCCCTCGATGATCGAACGTGGAAGAAAACGCAGAGCCAACAGAGAGAGTCATTCGGACAGAATACTCGTATCGGCATGGCATTCTCGCGAGAGTATTCACCGAATACAAGAATAAGATGATAATATTACTCAAGTGACTCACGCCGTGGTTGCGTTGGGCTGACGGACGTGAAATTGAGGGGCAAAAAAAATCCTGAGATGCTGCGTTGGGCAGAACAGTCCCAGAGCCATGCTCGTCTCGTAGCAGGCCACAGGCCACAGGCCCCAGACAATTTTAGGACGCGCCCGCGCATCCACCACACGAAAGGGTAACCCACCGAGCCTCGACCGCCAGCATGATCGAATTTTTCTTCAGGCCGTAGTGAGAAATTTTCCTTTGGGCGGCGATGCGCACAAGAAAGAATCGCAAAAATTCTGCCCCGCATGTACCCGCCTAACAGTTCGCTTGTACCTCCACACAAAGCCAGCGCCTTTGATTGCTCTGGTGGAAGACAAATATTGAAAGAGGTCGAGATAGGTTATTGAGCTGCTGATAGAGCAGCTAAAGGCGCTATGGTGATGTTCTTGTTTCTAAATAACGTACGTAGTACACTGGAAGACAGCATATTTACTGAGTTCCTTTTCGAGTGCCGAGGCTTGTTCGTTCGTTGAGAATCGATACGTGCTACGCTGAACCTGCCAGCTTGCTCATCCAGATATCAGCTTTGAGAGCGGCCAGCAACACCGCAAAGACTCCTCAAAATGCGCAGCAGTGTAGAGTGTGATCTAGGAATGGCCACAGTAGATACTTGATCAAAACCACTCGATTTTAACGACAAACCTCTGATATCTTTTCCTCGTCAAGCTTCTTCTGCCCCTCCTCGTACCATTCCTGAGGTCTGACCAGGCCTTTACTCACTCGCCGTCATTATGCTTTACAGCTTAATGATTGGCTGATATGACCCACTTGCCTTGTGAAAAAACCTCTGAGCTGTTAGGGCTTCCCAAGCTGGTTGCCCCGCGGCGCTGCACCTGCCTTTCACCCCACCCCACCCCTCCTTCCTCTGGCTCACCTTTTAAATCTCCTCCTCCCACCACTTCCCTTGAATTTTTTCTTCTCTTCCCTCCTCGTCTCGCATACCCGGTTCAAGCATCCGATCTGCGATTTTGTATGTGCAACCCTTCAAGGCCTTGATGAAGAACATCGACAAGATCTATTGCTTCATCGCAAGTTTCTTTCGCGATTCTCTTCGTCATCGCCTGCTTTCCTCGCATCGTCTCTTCGGCCGCTGACCTTTTCACAGCACGTACATCAAAAACCTTATCACAAATCATCCACAACCGTCAAAATGGGTAAGGAGGACAAGACTCACCTTAACGTCGTCGTCATCGGCCACGTCGACTCTGGCAAGTCGACCACTGTAAGTACAACCCTCGACGATATGCTTATCTGCTTTCGTCAATCCCGACCAAGACCTGGTGGGGTATGCTTCAATCGCAACATGCTGACAGTATTTCACAGACCGGTCACTTGATCTACCAGTGCGGTGGTATCGACAAGCGAACCATCGAGAAGTTCGAGAAGGTTAGTCACTTTCCCTTCGATCGCGCGCCCTTTTGCCCATCGATTTTCCCTTCGACTCGCCGCTCCCATACAACTCGAAACTTGCCCGCTACCCCGCTCGAGGCCAAAAAATTTGCGGTGCGACCGTAATATTTTTTGGTGGGGCATTTACCCCGCCACTCGAGACGGTCGCGCTTGCCCTCTTCCCACACAATCACAATGAGCGCGGATCATCACGTGTCAAACAGTAACTAACCACTCAATAATAGGAAGCCGCTGAGCTCGGTAAGGGTTCCTTCAAGTACGCCTGGGTTCTTGACAAGCTCAAAGCCGAGCGTGAGCGTGGTATCACCATCGATATTGCTCTCTGGAAGTTCGAGACTCCTCGCTACTATGTCACCGTCATTGGTATGTTGTCGCTAATGTCTCATCACAATCATCATTGTACTAACGTTTCATCCAGACGCTCCCGGTCACCGTGATTTCATCAAGAACATGATCACTGGTACTTCCCAGGCCGATTGCGCTATTCTCATCATTGCCGCCGGTACTGGTGAGTTCGAGGCTGGTATCTCCAAGGATGGCCAGACCCGTGAGCACGCTCTTCTTGCCTACACCCTTGGTGTCAAGAACCTCATCGTTGCCATCAACAAGATGGACACCACCAAGTGGTCTGAGGCCCGTTACCAGGAGATCATCAAGGAGACCTCCTCTTTCATCAAGAAGGTCGGCTACAACCCCAAGGCTGTTGCTTTCGTCCCCATCTCCGGTTTCAACGGTGACAACATGCTTACCCCCTCCACCAACTGCCCCTGGTACAAGGGTTGGGAGCGTGAGATCAAGTCCGGCAAGCTCTCTGGCAAGACCCTCCTCGAGGCCATTGACTCCATCGAGCCCCCCAAGCGTCCCGTTGACAAGCCCCTCCGACTTCCCCTCCAGGATGTCTACAAGATCGGTGGTATTGGAACGGTTCCCGTCGGCCGTATCGAGACTGGTGTCATCAAGCCCGGTATGGTCGTTACCTTTGCTCCTTCCAACGTCACCACTGAAGTCAAGTCCGTCGAGATGCACCACGAGCAGCTCACTGAGGGCCAGCCCGGTGACAACGTTGGTTTCAACGTGAAGAACGTCTCCGTCAAGGACATCCGACGTGGTAACGTCGCTGGTGACTCCAAGAACGACCCCCCTCAGGCTGCCGCTTCTTTCACCGCCCAGGTCATTGTCCTCAACCACCCTGGTCAGGTCGGTGCTGGTTACGCTCCCGTCCTCGATTGCCACACTGCCCACATTGCCTGCAAGTTCGCCGAGATCCAGGAGAAGATCGACCGCCGAACCGGTAAGGCTACTGAGGCCGCCCCCAAGTTCATCAAGTCTGGTGACTCCGCCATCGTCAAGATGGTTCCCTCCAAGCCTATGTGTGTTGAGGCTTTCACTGACTACCCTCCTCTGGGTCGTTTCGCCGTCCGTGACATGCGACAGACCGTCGCCGTCGGTGTCATCAAGGCCGTCGAGAAGACCACCGGTGCTTCCGGCAAGGTCACCAAGTCCGCTGCCAAGGCCGCCAAGAAATAAGCAACTTATTTCTGAAATGACAACCTTCTGTGGGATCTCACGACTTCGATCTCACGCCCAAGGGCTGATGTACTCGCTTCTACGACGAAATGATCATGTTGGCATGAGCACTCGGCTTTTGTCTGGGGGCACATAATGAGAGGCAAAGAAAAAAGGCCAGGATCTCGGTTGTGTGCAAATCAAAAAAAGAATAGAGAGTCTAGAAGTGATTCGTGCAAAAATTTCTTGTTCCTATATGATGCTTGTGATGTGATGTGACTGCTGCAAATGAAGCTTGTGATGTTACCAACGCTCAATCGCTGAAGTGCTGCACCCTTCTATCCGCTGTATGTCTCGCAATATTTGTACGTTGACCCCGATCGTCAACGTGTCAATAGGTTGTTCGGGTGGACTGCTCATTGTGCGTGGCAGTCAGTGATGCAGTCTGCTCTGTACCGCGATGTCTTGATGCTGTATTTTGGTGTGTCTGATGATACATAATGCTCCCTTCCTCTATATATTCGTCTAATGATGATGTTACATATGATATACATGCTATTTTAACATACAATATTATCTTTTCCTTCTCCTTCTGCGTGTCCAGAGCTACCTCTTGCAATGTTTACGGTCTCCTCATTTGCAACGTTGCATGTCACAACCGACATTGTGCTGTAGAGAAAGAGAGGCGCGAGAGAGTGACGCGCAAGCATCATGAATAATCGTCCTTGTTCATACCGACATTCGTACTCCTGACATCGTTTCGGTCGTAGCATGTCCAAACACTTCGTTTGGGAGCGGCTCAAGGCTTCCTGCGTTTCGAGTTACGCGATGTCGATTGTATTCGTTTCGGACCAGGCTTCTTCTTTTGAGCGGGCTTCCTTTTAGCAGGCTTCTTCTCGTCTGGAAGGGTGTCGAAGAAACCAACGACGCTGTTTTGGTCCTTTTCTCTGTTCTCTGAAGTCGCTCGTCTGGCAAACTGAGCAGCAAATGCATCTGCATCTGACATTGTGGCGGGCTTCCATAGATCTGGGAGGGTATATTTGCTTGGCTTGTCCTTGGCTTTCTTGGTAGCTGCTGGTTTCTTTGGTGTTGCTTTGGGCTTGGGAACTGGATCCTGGGCTGCGAAGTACTCACTCTGGACCTTCTTGCGAGTCTTCTCCTTTTTAGTTGCAACATCTTCCTTTTGAGGTTTCGTGGGTGTGGCCTTCTCTTCTGGCGAGTCGTTGATCGGAGTATCCTTAGGAACGCTCGTCCTTGACTTCTTGTGGTAGTAGGCAGCATCGATGCCGTAGAGCTTCTTGTTGTCTTCACTCACAAAGGCCTTGGGGCTGGCGTACTCGTCGAGGAAACTCATGAGATCATCTGTCGCTTTGCTTTTAGTAATAGCATCAGGCTTTTCCTCCACAGCCACTTCCTTGTCAGCCACTTCCTTGTCAGCCACTTTCTCGTCAGGCTTTTGCTCGCCAGGCTGTTGTTCGTCAGGCTCGTGTTTCTTGTCGGTGTTGACCTCAAAGATCTGGCCCTCTGCTGCAAACAATGCGTCTATGTCATCAAAAGTCTCAACTGGAGCCCCTCTCTTTGGCTTTAGGCCCGGCGTGCGTTCATCTACGCCGCCACGGAAATCAAGCCTGCCATTGTTCGCCCTCGTGGCTGACTCATGCTCACCGACACGACCATGAGAATTAGATCTGTCATGACCTATCTTGATGGCTGGTCTATGTTGATTGACACGGCCATGCAGCTCAGGCTCGTCACTGTCTGCGCCAGCGGATCTGGATCGATTGACGCGGCCGCGCGAATCAAACTTTTCATTGTCGACAATGACATCCTCAGGGAGACCTTCTTCAGGCAGATTGTAACTGAAATCTTCTAGTTGGCGGCTCTTGATGGATTTGTAGCCTTCAGACCAAGAGAAGCATTTTCCAGTGGCCATGTCTTCGACCAGTTGTAGAAAGCTCACACGTCTCTCACCCTTGAAAGCAACTGGGTTCTCGTCTGGTAAGCCAGCCTGGAGTGTAATCTCCTGGCGTTGGCCGCCGTGCTGTCCAGCTTCGATACTAGAGTAGCGCAGCGTGTGGCCATTCCAAGGCATTTCCACCGTCTGATGGATCTCAGTCCCACGGAAATCGTAAAGGACGTCTCTTTTTTCAGTGTTCATCCTGCCGCTGCGACTCCCTCGCAACCATGATCCGGGAACATTGAGCATGGCCTGGCTAGGTGTTCGAAGTTGACCTTCACGAAGGTTGAGTTGCGATTTCTCAAAGAAACTCTTCAGGCCTGTGTGGGTTATTTTGAGAGTATAGGAGCGCTTGTGCTCAAGGCGGACATCGACAGCCTCTGTAGGAAGCAGCACGTCGCTGTTGTGCCAGGGCACATAACAGTGGGCGGTTACGTCGTCTGGGATCTCGAAGTTGTCGAGGTCGGCCTGGGGGTGGACGGGGATGGTAATATAGACGGCAGGATCTGCAGGGGATTTCTTCTTAGGACCTGTTACTGGACTCTTTGGAGGATCGACGTGAGGTGAAAGGTGCATAACAATGGAAGTAGTCTCCTTTAGAGGCAGGTTGTTGTCGGGTTTGAGGGCGGAGAAAGCAGCGGGATGGGGTGTAAGGGGAGCTAGGATTCGGCGTTTGCGGTAGAGCCCCTTTATCGAAGTGCTAGCGCTTTGGTGTAGGATATGGCCAAACGTTGCTGTAGTAGCGTCTGTATTTCCAGTGCGAGGACATTTCTCTTCGGGAATCACTGATAGGGAGGGCAGCCTGAGGGGTGAATTGTTTTGAGTGTTCTTGTTGATGGGTGCGACAATTCTCAGCCACTTCTGAAGCTTGTCTCTCCATGACATAGCCCGAGCCTGGCGTTGTATAGGGACCGGCTGGCCAGTGACTAGGTCTTCTTCGTTCGATGGCGGAAGACACTGGAGGACACCGTGATCGGCGCCCGGGACGACACGGCCAACGATTAAGCGGAATACTGTGTCTGCAAGATCTTCTGTCTCGGTTGGAGGCTCGTCAGGGTTGGGCATCCAGGAGACGCGCAACTTCTAGAAGCCAGTTAGTATGATATTGTACGTTTTATGAGCAACTGGAATTTCATACCTCCTGGGTGCCATGCCTTACAGGGGTAATGGAAGTCTTAGTTAGCCGGCCGAGCTCCTTACGCTCTGTCGACGTCAGGGCTACGGATCGACTCTTCGGAAGAAAGGGGGCAACGTCGATAACCCGGCTCTTCATCCTCTGCACGGCCTGGTCGATATAGGCGAGGATACCGTAAGTAGTTGACTTCTTCGCTGTAATATTAAGGCGGCATTTTGGGGTATGTAGTGTTAACTTCTCGTCTTCGCCAACTACGAAATCCCTTCTAAGCTCCCAGAGCAGACGCCCTATGTTGTTGGGACCATCTATGATCGTCAGTCAGCAGATATACCACCTGACTCAGGTTTTTGGGAACAAACATGTGAGAAAGGGGAAGATGTCAGGGTCCATCCAAATGAACGCTTTTCCAAGATCGTCCACATGTTCCTGAACCTCGATCTTCCATTTATCCAATACGATCTTCTGAGCAATAGTGGTCTTATCATTACCACGTAGTCGAACTGAGTTCACTGATGTCCATGGTACACTCTCTTCTATCCACTCGTAGTTTACTATGTCATGATCCTTGGTTTGTGGCTTGCGAGCACTATGATACTCCCGGAGCTGGGTGACTGTGAAACCGTTGCAAAGAGCGTCAACGAGCTTGTCGATATCCGTTAAACGCAAGATACGACTCACGGGGCGAAGCTCGTCGATATTTTTGAATATCTCTTCAGCTTCGGGCTCTGTCATTTCGGTAGGAGTCAACTTCTCCCAGTCAAGATCTGTGTTTTCCAGGGGTTCCGCTGCCATCACGGTTGGGGCTGGCCGCTCGATGCGTGTCCTATTCGGATTGTTGATGATAATGGCATCAGCTGGCATTCCCAGAGTAGAGACTCCAAGGGATTCGTCGTGCATGAGGCGATCGTGGAGACGTCTCTTTGGTAAGGGCATGAGTTCGTCCCCAACATCTTGGGCTTCTAGTTCAGGTAGTGCAGATACCTCGATCCCTGGCTTTTGCGATTCTCCCAAGAGGTCGTCCAGCGCATACTGTTCGGAACTAGGTGAACGTCTTGACGACGATTCGGGGAAATCGGGCAGATCAGGTAAAACATATCCTGACGCTTGTCGTTGTAATGAGGATTCGTCCAATGCATCGTCCAGTATTGCTTGTGCATCGTCAATTGGCTTCTCGGGGGATGTCTCGTCGTCAGGAGAAGCCTTTAAGTCGAGATCAGGTTTGGAGATCGGGCCCTCGTATAATCGAATTTCTTCGGAGCTTCTAGTTGGCTCAGAGTCGACGTCGGTGGTGGAGGGATGATTCGGAGCCGATGTCGCATCTTCTGACTCTGTAGGTGAAACCTTTGACTCTTCGTCCACTTGCTCTTCTTTCAGCATTGTTTTCGAAGCGTCCGTATTCGTTATAAAAGGCTCAACCTGGTTCTGCCCTGCATTTCCAATGTTGGATGTATATAATCGTCGTGCCAAACCTTCATGGACTGGACTTGGCCGGAAGCCCAATCCAGTGCTGCGTTGTGTTATTAAGCCGAACCTGCATGCCAGGCGAATTCGCGGCACTCGGACCGCTCTAGAAATCATCGAGAAATAAAGATTAAAAAGGGAAGCCCCATGAGGGAGCAGAATGCGACAATGCGACCGAAATTACCCAAAACTAGAGATCAGTGTTACTAGAAATTTTATCCGATAAGCGATAACTCGATAAGCGATAAGCTACCTGCTTGATAAGACTCAACGCGTCTAAGTTGGGGAAACCGCGTATAGCCTTTCGTCAGTAGGTATAAGCCAGCCCCTCCATCTTTGTCATTCATACAAGTCGCCAATATTTGCATCATTGTACCTTTAGTTGCATTGGTCTGAGTGTCTGTGTAAGATTGATATTGAGTAACAACAACTGTTTGCCATTACTATGCCTACACAAAGGCGCCGCCGTCCTGTGTGTTCAATTCGTCCGTGATTCACCAACAGAACAAAGCTAACTTACTATACGCTTCAGGCCGAAGACGAGGAATCAGAGGAAGATGTTCGCCCTCGCCAACGGAATAGAATCGAGTCTGAGGACGAGAACGAACAAGAACCAAGCGACGCCGAAATGGATGGAGACCAACGCCATACCCAAAGTGCTGACGATCAACTGGTGAAGAAGCTGGTGCGGTATGTTATTTCCTGCGAATATTCGAGAACCGCGATCCGTCGAGACGGTATCAAAGAACGAGGTAACAATGGCAACCGTGGATTGACAGGCCAAAGCTAATTCAAGCATAGTCCTCGGCACCCAAGGCCGATCTTTCAGGCGCATCTTCGACTTGGCGCAAACACAGCTCAGACGAGTCTGGGGCATGGAATTGAGGGAGTTGCCTGTTAGAGAGAAGATGTCACTCCAGGAAAAGCGCCAAGGTACAGCTATCATCCATCGTTCCTGATCCAGCTACTAACAACGCATAGCTATGAAGGCTAATGCCCAGCCCAAGCTTGGTTCTGGTGCCTACATCCTTACATCGATATTACCAGAAGCGTATCGCCATGCAACAATTCTCGCCCCATCCAAGACACCAAGTGCGGACGACGAGGCTACATACGCAGGATTCTACACAATGGTCATTTCATTGATTTCTCTCAACGGCGGAGAACTGAGCGAACAGAAGTTGAAGCGTTACCTTCAGCGGCTCAACGCCGACCAGAATGTGTCAATGGACAAGACAGAAATAATCCTTAAGAGGATGGAGAAACAAGGCTACGTCATCAAGAGAGTTGAAAGGCCACCTTTGGGCCAAGACGGCGACCCAACTACAACTTGGCATGTGGGCCCGCGTGGAAAAGAAGAAGTTGGCCTCGAAGGCGTGATGGGCATGACGCGAGAGGTTTATGGCGACAGCTGGAACGAGGATAACGAGAAGAAGCTTCGTGCAAGTCTTAACATCAGAGATGCGCCTCAGCAGGATGGCGAAGAGGACGACGAAGCTGTGGGTGAAGCTAGTCGAATGCAGGATTAAGACAGAAGGGACAAGGACTAATGTCGACATTATGATACCCCAATACAGGCCAAATAATTAATCTTAAAGACCGAGACTGTTCGCAAGATTGTATGGTGAAATATCGTATTGTAGGTCTAAATCTTCCCTACCATAGGGGTATTAATCCTTGACGCCTTTCCAAATTCCCGAGCGAAACCAAGTTGAATATTTTAACTCTGTATACAACGTCCTATATTCGTCTGTTCTAATCCTCGCGTGGCGGAGGAGGACCACAAGGCTGTACCATTTTCTACGCCCAAAAGTTAGCTGTTGTTCTCTAACCAGTAGCAACTTCACATACCCTGATCATCTGCGCGCGAATCTTGGAGATAGGTTCATTCTCAGCAAGCGCGATATAGGAGAGAAGAGGTCTGTGGCCGGCGATGGAGGAGTATGTGTCGCGCTGGATGTTGGTGCGCCATTCCCAGCTGGTCGTGTCTGGGTGACCAGTGCCGACGTATTTCGCTTGGAGGCGCTCGAGTTCTTGCTGGGTGCGGAGTTTGTCGGCCTTGCTTTATGTCAGCATTTGAAGTCCATAATTCTGGAATTGGATGGGGCATACCATGTTGCTTGATATGAGAGATGGTTGTTTGTTAGCAGACGAATGCGCCCAGATCGCGAAATGATGAAAGTTGATGCGACTGATAAGATAGGGCGCCTCGGTATGTGCATAACGCCAGGACATGTACAATACAATACCTTACCTGTTGAAGTGACAGGAATTGATACAAATGAAATATTATACTAGGAAGATTTACTTCATCTCCTTTTTTATTAAAAAAAAAATTATATCTAAGAAATGATTCCGTTACTGTCATTATGGGCATTGTTATCTGATTCATGCCAGGCAGTTATCTCAATGTAAGTCAGGATGTTGACTGGTGCCGCTCACAGCCTTCTATCCAGGCCAAAAACAAAGGGTGTAATGCATATCCTCTTATCCTACATAATATCTTAAAAGTATAGAAGCAAGAGAGAATTTGATTATGGCCTGGTAACGATTGAGGAGGAACCAGTTGCCCAGCTGATGTACACCGCTTAAACATCGGCAGTTTGGACTTTACCTACAGATCTCCAGTCAATGACCCCTGCTTCTCATTTCATCAAGAACAATAGACGGCGGTAACACGAATTGATAAATCACAGAAAGGCCACGCATTAACTACAAGCTGGTAAGCCATCGACCTAACCAGTACCGTTTCCCATATTGTATATAAATTTCAACAACCTTAGCTTTACTGGCCTCTTGCCAACCCCCCGAATCAATCATTCTTGCAAGTTTACCACTTAGAGATCAAGAACGGATTCCATCCAGTCACGTCAAGATTGGGAACTCCCGCTGCTGGGGAAATGGGTTCAACTGGCAAGGTTGCTCTGCCAGAGCACTGGACAGAGTTGAGCGCAGCCAGAGTGCACAGACAACAATGTGCCGACGAAGTGGATGCCATCAAGAAGACGTGTTTATCAGAATGCGAAAAAGCAAACGTGGTGGAATGCGAAAAATGTTTCCCCAAAGTCCTCGACAGGATGCGTGCTCGATATTGCGATGCTGAAGGCAGAGAGTGGTTCTCAGAGCGAAGAGCATTTCTGAATGAACTGGACGTCATGTTTACCGATGTTAGAGATCACAAGAAGATCGACCTCAAGTCAATCGAAGACAGTATTGCATCGGAAAAAGAGGCATGGTACCGCTGGGTGCTACGCATGTACCCGCAGTTCCTCTCAGTAGGAGACGGCGGGGCAGACCAAGACGAACTGAGAGCAATGCTAGACGACCCGGTTAAGCGCTGGGAAGAGCTTACTGAGAGGATATGGGAGGGTGTTGGCAAGCCAGCCAACTGGGAAGCCGATGTGGACTCCCTTACCGATCAGATTACAGTCGCCAAAAACGATGCAGCATCATTGAAACAGATCTATATCAACTTCTTCTTCAAAGATCCACAAACGGGTGAGGTGGTGGAAAATGCGCAGCAATACCTAGAAGCGTATGCGGCCAGCGACACAATGTCCATCGAGCAAGTCATTGACCGGATTTCACAAGATCACAAAGCGAGCCTTACGACGGAACCGCAACGTGATCATCACAAAAACCGACTGGATGAGCTGCGTCGAGCAAAGATGGCGTTTGAGCAGAACAGGCTACAGAATAAGACTCGAGCCCAAGCAAGCCAAACGCCTGCTGTTTCCCAGGACCTATACAGCCTACCGCCATGTGCGGTTTGTGCAGATACAGTGGACCCTAAGAATGTTCTCTCGTGCTCTGTCTGCCAAGCACTTGCTCATATGGGTGGCCAAAGGGAATTAACAGTATGGTGCTCGGATGATTGCTTCAACAAGGGTGCTGTGAGTGTTGCAATATTCTTCAGACTGGATGAATCTAACCTGAGCAGGGCGATCACAATGAAATGGAGCACGACTGCGAGAGCGGAGATAGATGTGTGCAGTACGAGGACGAAGACATCGAAATGCAGGACTGGACTAGCAACGCAGTGGCGTGCGGAGAATGCATCGATCAAAAGAGGGATACTATATACTGCTCCATTGGATGTGCAGCATCCAATCTCGCAAGGCATAGACACGAAAAACATGGACTCAAGACGGCTGCCTATGAGATTAAGAAGCTGGCAGTACCGTTATGGGATGTTGTGGACAAGACTCTGAAGGAGGCAAACCCGGGACTGAAGTATACGGTGGTTGAATGAGGTGTAGATGTATTAGTTCTGTCAAGACGACGGTTGGTGTATTATTATTTGGGTGTTAGTATAGGTTTCGTTCTGGCGTCTCAGAGAAAGGGTCTGGGCAAGATATCAATTAAATTACCAGTGTATTCATAACTCTCGAGCGCTATCTTATCTCTTCTATTCTATTGCCCGGGAGAATCGTTTGAGATTCTACGTTCCTACTGGCTGTATATATATGTGCTTACTTGATGTTGACAATACATGTCAGCTGTCTTGTGTGGGTCATAAGATCCGAGAGCTGTCGGCGATTGAGCATGATTCGGTTCCTCATTACCCCGGCGCAAGTCACGACTCTCGCTTTCACATTGTCGCATGAGGCATCTTAGGCTGTTTCTCCTTCTTTCTTTCATTGTTCAATCGCTGGACTCGTATGTCTTTCAATTGATCAATTCAACATTAAACCGCTACCAATCGACATCTCGCACAAATGCCGAGCGAGTCGCCATCAACTGAGACTTGTCCAGTTCGCAAGAGGGTCTCAACAGCCTGTGAAGCCTGTCGCGCTACAAAGATAAAATGCCAACCGAGTGAGCAGCCTGGAGTCTGTCGCAAGTAAGACCTCTCAATCGGAGATGCGTTTACAGACCATGATCTGACGTGGAAAGGTGTCTGGAGTCCAAGAAAGAATGTATATCGCGAACAGGCCCGCGAACACGCAGACGAAGAACAAAATAGTAGGAAATATTCTGTCGCATTGGGGAATCGGGCTGATAACTTCATACAGCGCGATAGAAACTCACCAACCACCGCCTCCGCCACCACCAGCGCCATCAAAGACTTTTACCATTGACTTTGAAGTTCCAACACAATCAGACGTCGATGAGAACTTTGACAACCTTCGCGACTCACATGCGCAGTTCATAGACTCGATATTTCCATCAGATCCAGACACGGATCTCAGTAGCTTCGAAGACTCACCTCTCACGGGCTTTCCTACACCATCTTCGTCTCACACACATTCGATACAGTCTCTTCATGCAAAACCCCAGTTCAACCTTGACTCTGCGGAGTCGCTGTTAGTTTCATTTCGGGGGATGTTGGTTCATTATCCTGTTATTGTGTTGAAGCCTGATGAGACGGTGGCCAGTCTTGCTGCTACGAAGCCTTTTGTTTTGTTGGCGATATTGGCTGCAGCATCTGGATCGCGCACTTTGCAGGGACATACGCTCTATGACGATGAATTCCGAAAAGTGTTGGGCCTCAAGTTTGTGGCAAGCGGTGAGAGGAGCATGGAATTGCTACAAGGGGTTCTCATCTATTGCGCTTGGTTAGAATCAGCCCTGAACCGATTGGCATGTTGTTAACATTCACAGGTACCCATTTCACCTAAGACCCAAGAACAGACAAGCCTTCCAATATTACCGTATGGCTTGTGATCTGTTAAACGACCTTGATCTTGACCAAGAAATGCCTAATCTTGAGCACACGATACCGGGCGATATGAGCAGTATGCAACTCGACAGACTACGGGCGTATCTGGCATATCACTACGCCGTGTCAAAGTACGTTCTCCTCAAAATACACCAGCACCAACTTACTCACAGTTTGGACAGCTTCCTCTGCACTTGGAAGAAGATAGATCTTCTCATGCCTCAGTGGACGCCCTGGACCACAACGTGCTGCGAACTACTTCACCGCCATGCGGAAGTTGATGGTGATGTGTCACTGAGCTACCTTGTTCGACTTGCAAATATGACGACCACGGCGAATAATTCGATACGAGATAATGATCCACAGGTGAACCAGCAGGTTCAACTTATGCTGTTGGGACTCGAGACGCAGCACAGGGAGATGAAAGAGATCATGGTACCACATCTCTCTCGTTCAGGTAAGCCATCATTATTGCAGTGCCACCATTTTCTAACGTTATCTAGCACCTGTGAAACTCGCACATCTGTTCTTCGACGTCTTTTTGCAAGGTGGTGCCATCTTCTACCTCACACGCACCAACACAAGAAAACCTCATTTCATCCACCCATCATCAGCTCGTCTCACACGTTGCGTGAATAACACCCGCGCCCTGTTCGACTACCTCCTCAATCTCAACAACTTCCAATATTTCACAAGCATTGATTGGACAAAGTTCATCCTCTCCGTAATCCTCGCTGTGCGACTCTCTTTCCCCATATCTGATGTTCCAGACTGGGATCATACTTGGGCACGCTCACAGTTACGGTTTGACGAATTTCTCGAGTCCATGTGTGACGGACCGGAGGATCTCACACCGTCGAGTAAACGTGTCGACGTACTCTCCGCAAGTCGTGTGATACTGCGTGTTGTGAAAGCAAAGTACGACAGACGCATTGCTATGCTCACAGCACCGAGTCTGACTTCAAAGGGCGTGGGACACCAAGGATGTCCCATGTTCGATAAAGATATGCAGCCATACATCTCGGCGTGGGACACAGACTTTGACATGAATTCCGCAATGCTTACACCGAGTCTGAGTATCGATGGGCAGCAAACTATGTACCATGATCTATGGGCGACTATGACCATGGGTTGGGCAAATGATGGCTCGGTGGACTCGTAGAGCTAGTGGAGTCTCTGTCTTTTGTATATCTACCGCCAATGGGTGCAATATCTCAACTATCCTCAAACAGTTGGCGTTGTCAACATCGAGCTTGAACACGACTACCCTGGTAAACATGTGACAGATGCTTCATTCACGTAGTAAGCAATCTCATAGCTACAGTTTCAGTTTCATTCTAGGTAATTTGCATACCCGATCCCTGGGTTCATCGACTACTACAGAGTACTGCAACTCCATTTCCACTGTCACCACCGTCGTCCCAAGTTTATCACACCCGCATGAGCATCCCCCTCACATATACCTACATAAACACCAGAAGCAGATTATCTGATCAACCTCTCAACTTACACCCTACCCACCGGATCATCTCCGCCTCTTCTCTCATCCAATAACCTCAGACCACACAATCTCTGTGCCTCTGCAGGCGTCTCAACATAGAAATCACCCATTCCCACCCCCTGTCCCTCGCCCACACACCCCCTTGCTACCGGTTATTCCCACATGACAACCTCCCTTGTCACACTGCATCTCTCCCCCTTGCCAATTTCCGCGCCCGTCTCGCCCGCCCGTCGAGGGCTCGGCCCGCGAACCTGGGTAAGCTATATTGTTATGTAGTAGAGTGTAACCCATCTACAGGCTGTAAACAGAGACAGATGCATATTGGCAAACACCATCCTTTGGGGGCTCCCGTCACCGGTTCCCGAGGGTGCGTAGCACGAGCACGAGCATCTACACAGGCACAAGCGCCTCGGTCTGTGTGCGAATCGCCGAGTGCAGCGAGTGCAGCACCACACGAAGCGCGTACTCAGATACACGGCCTACTTTAACTTGCATCTGTCAAGCCACACAATGCTACCTTACCCTGTCAGCATTCGTATGCGTGGAAGTCTCAGAGCCATTGGGTAAATAACCCGGCTCATCGAGATGGATATGCCTCACCGGTGATGGTGGTTGATACTCAGATGATCAAAACTCTAGGACTTAAGCATATACAAGTTGCATTTCTTGATCCTGGACGAGGATATCGTCGGCTTCAGTTTCGATGCACCATGTTCTTAAGGGTAGTAGTTACAACGCCAAGCTGACTGGGTAGGTATTGAGATTGAAGGTGCAATTCAAGCGCTGACAAACCAACAATCCCGTGATGATGAGGCTAATGGTATGAGAAT
This sequence comes from Fusarium redolens, assembly GCF_020744475.1. Lineage (NCBI taxonomy): Eukaryota > Fungi > Ascomycota > Sordariomycetes > Hypocreales > Nectriaceae > Fusarium > Fusarium redolens. The sequence goes on along the minus strand of NW_025763666.1, from coordinate 568,888 downwards.
GCCCCGAAAGATTTATCAATACTTTGTGACAAGGACGGGGATCAGACAATTCAGATCTAGACTCATTGATGTGGCAGGTCAGGGCAAATTGGTCAAAGAACGAGGGAACAGAATGTCATTTACATGCACAGAGACACAAAGGCTAAAAACAAACAAACAACTGAAACTTGTACTCTATCACTAATAACCGCCTACCGACCGAAGGTAGGCATCTGTAGCCGTGTTGTTGAGACAACAACATTTACCAGAAGAAAGCCTGTAATCCGCCGTGATATGCTTCATCCACCTTAATGAAGATGTAAAAGGCTGTGCTTGCTAATGCATGCCCCAACTCGCGTGAAAGCCCAAATTCCGATGCGCGGAAAAGAAAGAAAGAAATAGAAAAGAAACGCCCGATTCCTACGCCTGACGCGGTGCCTATATGGATATATCGCGTTAAGCCCAGTCCCTTCCCAATGTTCCATTCAATGCTGTCCTCCCCTTCCAAATGCGACATTTGAATGAGCTCTGATTCAACAGCAACAGATAAGCTAAAGTATGCCTTGTGTCGTTGCCCAAGTCTGACCAAGATAACCATCAAGAAGGACTTCAAACGCCAGTTTCCGTTGTGATGGATCAAATAAATGAACTCCTCCATGCCGATGCGGTTTGCTGGAAATGCCCAGGGGTGATATCTTGGTATGCGTGTGTGTGTTGAGTCCTTGATCTCGTGTAGCCGTCCAATCCCATGCTCCAATCCTTCTGAATGCAAACGCGGGACGACCGCTCCAGTTTCTTCCATGCTCCAGGAATCCTGATCCATCCTTACCTTGTCCCAAATAAACTCCCAGCGTTGATATGAACCAAATGAATCTCAATAACCCGCGCTTCCTTGAACCCCGTTCTTTCATGCAAAAACACTCTCCCTTGTGACTCGCCACATCTCAACTCCTGACCATCATTCTTCTTTGCTAGTCTCAGCAATATTTCGTCGTGCTCTACTCTCTTTGTTTTGCTGCTTTTCTCTTCTTCTGGTTTTGTACCGTAAAGTTATAGATCGCGCCTCAGTTGCAGTTGCCAATTGTATGGAGAGAAAACAGGGTGCGGCCAAGTCGAAGGTTGTAGCTCGAGTTTGTGGCTTAAACTCGAACTATGAGATCCAGGCGAACAGTGCACTAAGTTTAATCAGATCAAGATTGACTGATACTTGGTATCTGTCGGCTTTGAACCATATCCACGCCCAGCCTAGCCATCCACAAGACGACTGTGAATTGAAGAAGCACTCCCAACTGCGAGGAATCAAAACGCCGTATATAAACGATGAAAATAAATGGGTGTTCGTAAAAATGGGGAATCATTGAGCAAAATGAAAGAAAACATAAATAAGCAGCGCATGACAGGTAGAGTCACACAGGATACCGAAGCAGGTGGACTATAATCGTCGACCATAGTCGAGCAGGTTGTTTAATTTCCCAGCATGTAAGCCGAACCGAAGGCTGATGATGGAGCATGGCCACCATGAGGCGATGGCGTAGCATGGTTATTGAACACAGGAACAGGCCAGGCTTGAGGTGTGAAACCACCAAAAGAGCCAGCGGGACTGGGGTTCATCGGGGCGGCTCCATGGAAGGGACCTCGGCCGTTTCCAAGCATTGGTTGGGGAAGACCAGGAGGTGGTCCAGGAGCTGGTCGGTTAGCTGACCCGAAAGCATTCACAGAACCAGCAAGGTTGCCGTTCATTCCACCCAGTGCACCCGGGTTTGCATGAGCAGGGTTCTGACCAGCTCGCACACCAAGGGGGTTCTTCGAGAAGCTGAGTCGAATTCCACCCTTATTGCTGTTGGACAAAAGTTTCCCGTAGAGTTCGGTCAATGCCTTCGAAGCGAATGGAATGTCTTCGAATTCGACAAAGCACATAGGCCCATTTCCTTTCGTGCGAAAACAAAGACGCTTGTAGCCCCGCTGCTTGGAGAAGAGAGTCTTGAGCTCCTCTTCCGCCGTATCCATGGGAAGGTTACCAACATACAGAGTATTGCAGGGCGGATTCTGATCAGCTGTATTGGCGTGTGGATAGTTCATGCGTCCGAATGGTGATTGGTTTGGAGCCTGGTATCCAAAAGCACCCTTGCCTGAGGGAGACATAGGCCCAGACTGTGCTGACAATCCGCTTCCATACTGAGGTAGAGATGAAGGAGCGGAAGGTGGCATGTTGGTGTTGAGTGAAAGAGCAGTCAACCCATTGATAGGGACAGTAGGGGCTGTGGCCCTGCGCGGTGCATTGACGTATGAAAGTGCATCATCAACAAGGTTGGGTGTATCATAATTATCGTCAAAAGAATCATTGGCGATGAGGCTCTTCCCTGTCACCCTGCCAGGCTCCGTCAGGTGATTGCCGATGGGAGATTGTGAGGAGAAAATCCTTTGCAAGTTGGCCTCAGTCTGAGGAAGCTCGTGTCCAGGGTAAACATTGGTTGTTTGAGGGGAGATGCTCTCCAGTGGTTGAAAGACCCCGTTGTGAACAGGTTCTGCCGGCTGTTGGTGCGTGACAGGGGGGTCGTCGCCGAGAATTTCGACTATCATCTTTTCACCGGAAGTGTTCGAGCACCCATCCAGCAGCCTTTTGGCATCCTGGGCGCCTGCCATTGTTCGGAATTTTAGCAATGCTGTAAGATAGCCCTGATCTGTAGATTTTTCCACAGGAAGCAGTTCGACTTCAACAAGTTCTTGCGACCAAACCAGCATGAACCGCAGTGACTCCTTGGAGGTCTCTAGTGGCAGGCGCCGAATGAAGACGGGAACCGTGGGGGGAGATGAGGAGCCTATCGGCGCCGGTGCGTATCTGTGGATATCGCGCGAGATCTGGGTATGAGTATATGGTGGTGGCATATGCCGAAAGTTAGGAGCGAGAAAACTAGGTGTAGCCATGGCTGAAAATGTTGCGGCAGATGCAACAGTACTTGTGGTGTTGGATAGCGTTGTCGTCGCAGCAGAGGGGCTGACTGAAGTAGTGGATGGAGGCGGCAAAGGACTTGCGCGATAGGAAAGATTGGCTGTTGGAGATGCTATCCTTGCTGGATCGGATGGTGGTGCGCTTCGATCAATGTTCATTGCCCACTGTTCAGTTGCATAAGTTGGAACAAGACCTAATTCGCCGGGGAAATATGATTTGGGGTTAAGCGAATGCGACGATCGAGGAGATCTGGGAGTTCAAGGTTGTCGTGATCGCGTTCGTCGTGGATACAGGCGCAGTCGCGGGCGCAATCGCAAAGTTGAGGATGAACGGTGTTGTCAAATTTTGAGAGATGAGTGACAACCTAGTAAGGGCGACTGGTTTGAGGGGGATCGCAAGCTGGCGCAATCCGCCTTTACAGAGTAGTGAGGATCGAGATAAACAGTTGCGCGTCGATAAGTGACAGCGATGATTGACTCGAATGATCAAGCCGTATGCAATTGGGCCTGACGGTCGCTATAATCAAGACAAGAATGATGTGTCGTCTGTACGTGCGATGTCGCGTTAGCAAGATGATGTATAGAATGCGCTGAGAAAATGACGTGAAAAGGAGTGCGACAGGCAGACTGTCGCAGTGAGCAGAGCAGGCAGGTGTGTGGTGCAAGTTGCAATGAATGTTGCGTGGATTGGGGAGGGGGGCCGTTGTGGTTAATGTAGGGGGGCGCCAGAAACTCTCCATACCCCAGCCGCAGGACATGGCTACCTACCTTAGGTAGGGGAGAAACGGTAGCGGTAGCGGTAGTGTCTGTAGCGAGAAGATGGTGGGAAGGATTGGAAATGCTTGGTAGATTTGGGGCTGCGTGGGAGGTATGGGTGTCCCGAAGACCAGACTGGTATGTGACGGAGATGCGCTGGGGTGAGGGAACACGGGATTGTACCTTGGTGCCTGAATCAAGCGAGCGAGCTTTAAACACCTTGTGTAAGAGGAGCCAAGGGAATGGAGACCAAGCCAGAGAGTGTGACTCGGTGGGTAGCAGCAGAGTGACGGGACAGGCGGAATACCCCTAAAAGCTCAGATAACACCCAAGAGTGGTACGGATACTGATGCCAGTAGTTACTTATCCTGGGCTCCCAAAGATTGAATAGAGAATGAAACAACAACCCTGCGAAAACTTGCAAGTGTGTGTGCGGATAGAGGGATGATGTTGGGAATGAAGAGGAGAAACGGGGAAATGAAGTGGATAGTTTGGAAGAAGGACACGGGAGATGGACGGAGAGGGGGTACGAAGACCGTGTGATATCATTAACCACCTTACCTTAGTAAAGTAACTCACTTATTGTAAGAGAGATACAGATGATGTGTAGGTAGGTAGTGGAGATAGGTGAGAACTTAGAGGGTAACAACGGCAGCGAGAATCGCAACGTGCGGCGCGGGCGTAAGGTAAGGTGGTGGTGGAGGTAAGCTGGTAGGGTAAGGAAAGGTTGGTCGGTAGCTAGAGGTGAGAATCTATCGCATGTCCTGGTAATTCCTCAGCTAGGCCAAGGTACAGTAAGGTCGGTTTCTTTCTGACGCTCGGTCCAAGCACTGCTGATCGATTTGGTATCTTGCTTGGGCTGGGCTGGGCTGCTTCGGCTGCTTCCAAGTCTTTGGTTCACTGGAGTAAATTGGATCCGTCCCTGTCCTTGTTGCTGCTCCAGGGCGCGCTGAACGCTTTGCATGTGTTTGGGTGGACACGGCCTTTGCTAGCGAGTATCGTGTCCGGGGATCAGGTCCGGGGATCAAGGGGCTCAGGAAAGCTTGGACTAAAGTGGAATGGTTGAAAAATAGAGTGGTTTTCCGCTTAGCTTCGACGATGCTATTGTTGATTCATACACCTGAGAAAATGTTGATGAGTAGAAAGCTATTAAAGAAGCCCCAGGGTTAAATACGGAAGATGGCGCCGGTCGCCTTTATATTTGATATCCAAGGATCGAAATGCGTCTCTTCCAGCTCCGGCAGTGGTGCCCTGGACTCGGTGTTGTATGTATGCGGTTGACCGATGCAGTGCAGTCGAAGCTGTTTCAGCCGCGATTGAGACTCGATGTGCCTGAGATGGTTCGAATGTCAGATTAGCCATTTGAGGTCCAAGCGGTCATCTGTATCATTACGTACCTACACAGTCAGTTGCTTCCAGGTAATTCGCAGGCAAACCAGTCCGTCCGTACTATGAATGAAGAGGGGTAGAAATGCACTTTGAGAGGTCAAGGAGGGTCTCGGATTTTTAATAGACGGGCTCAAAGGGAAGCGAAAGTTTATTTATTTATGAAGCAACCTTGGACCTTACACGACCAAAGCCTCCCCCAGTACGGAGTACTACTCGGCAGTACAGAACTTGACGCACACAGATAATTTAACAACTTATTTTCTGTCCGACCCGAATTAAAACTCACTTTACTTTAAATTCTAACCACAGACCTCCCCCAGACTGGATGCAGATACGTTGACGCAAAGTTTGTATGTGTGCATCAGCAAGAAGGTGAGAAGAGACTCTGGTAGAGTGGGAACTGATTTGTTGGACCAGGAGGTGAGTGAATGTGAGTGACTGAGTGGGGTGTGTACGCAATTCTTTTGGCGTCAATCGTTTATTCGTCTCTGGGCTATCGTACCAATCGGAGCACGATCGCATGGGGTGATGCAAAGTCAAAACAAAAGAAAGTCTGTCTACCTGAAGGTTAGCGTAATCCGGCGCCATCTGGCGAATGAATGACTTCTTCTGAGGTTGAAAGTGGTGGATGCTAAAGATGGAGGTCGACGCTAACATTTCACAACCAGCATCAAAGAAGCAAAATGCCGACCAGACAAACAAGGAGGAGGGGGAGAGGAGGGGGAAATGCGCCAAACCAAAGACGAGCCAGACAAGTAAAACATACATCAGCGAGGGGCAGGTGATGTGATGTAATGTAATGTTGGGAATACAGTAGGTATCCAAAGGTCAACAAAGCAAATTCAAACATTGATCCCCATCAGAGGCAGCTATAGAAGACGTATTCAGTGTCGCACATGATCCTAGTGGCTAAACGCAATAACATTACGGGCCGGTATCTGTCATTTCACGCCGCGTCGCTACCGTTCGATTGCATCCAAGGCTGGCAATTATCCAATGGAGATGGCAGATTGATTGGAGTTTGTAGATTGGATGGTTGCTAAGCCTGCAAGTCAAGCGCCCTTGAATGGAGAGATCTAAGATCAAACAAGGTCATCAAGATCGAAGTCTGTCATAGAACCCATCTGGGCAATCCCTTCCTACCCAAACCAGCGAACAACGTCGTCAACAGTGCAGTACTTTCCATCTCGTCTTGTTTCCCCCGGCGGCTCCTACCAATCTTACATACGTGCAGCAGAACAAAGAACAGAGAGCGGGGAAAGATCTTGCTTGGCCATCCACAACTCGCTCATGCAGAATTAATTACCAGGCTGCGACTTCCTCACCCTCCTCGGCAACTGAATCGCCGAATGATATCTCGGCAAGCGGGGACATGGAAAGTAAGCTTCCTGCTGAATTGGTGGATTTACGATCACGATGATGACAGAGTTGGCACGTAGTGTAGTGTAGGTATGAAGCTTTTCACGTCACGTACATCATAACATTAGTATTTACATCATTTTGCTCTTATTACAAAACCAAACCAATGGACTTGGTAAGAGTGTTCTTTACTACAGCACAAGCTTATCGTCAGCTACTTCCATACCAATGAGATCATTCGCAACCGCGCCTCAGCCTGAAACTGAAGGGTCCAAACGCAAACTCAGACTTTAATTCAACCCTCCCATGGACACAAACAAGATCATCAGGGCCATAATCACCCCAGTTTGGCTTTCGCAGAGCTGTTGTCATCATTTGTCCGTATTATCGTCGTTGCACAGAACCCAAACTCGGGCTTGCGACTTTGTTTACTTTTCGTTACCTTGTGGGCGGCATACAAGCAGCCACAGTAACACTGCCTGCGAGCTCAACTGGGTGTGGTTAAAGTTCGTCTGCATCTCAAATGGACTGTAACCTCGTGCTGCTGCAAACGCAACCTGGCTCTTGCCTGGATGTTTGTGGCAAGACGACGTTGACACGACAGCCAGGGAGGGGAACACTGCTTCCTTCCAAGAAGACACTCTAATGATGCGAAACCAGGGAACTCTGACCGAAGCATGAAAAACACGTCGGCCCGTTGAGCTATCAGCACGCAAATAAAAGCCATCCAAAGTGCGCCCTCTACGTACCGAGTGCCTCTGGGGCGTGTTGTCCCGACAGGAGCCACGTCTACCCCCCATTTTCGAGGTGCCCGTCGAGAACATTTTGGACCCTCTAGCGAGTCCCCAGTCCTGTCAACCTCCCACCTCAGTTACAACTAAACCACCCAGGGCTGTGGCCGCGGGCGGGAGGGGTACACAGCCGGTGAGCCAGCCATGCAGCAATTGTTAACAGGGGTAAAACAGGCCCCTCCCCTACCTCCTCCCCTGGCCCTGTTAATCAACCAAGATCCCCTGTCGCTTGAAGCTTTCTTCTTGCCGTGTTTGTCATCTTACTGTCCACTGGCGAGCACGGTCTGGGTGAAGAGGATGCATCTCTCACCAGTTTCATGGTGTCGATAAAAGTCAATGCGCTCGTCAGCGCAGACTAAACAGTATATAGAGGACAAAGCAATGGCGGGCCTCGGAGTCTTGTGCTTCCGGAATTCGAGGTTTGTCCATGTGGTTGTGCAAAATGAGAGGACTCACTTGGTGTGACTCTGTCAATCTGGTTCATGGTCAAGCAGGTGCATGGATGACCATGGCCATGTTTCTGATACACCCACAGGTGCCGTGCGGGAAACCTAACTTTCCACTTATATCGTTATCAAGCTCAAGATTGAGTGACACGGCAGAACAGCCTTGGAAGTAAGACACCACTGCCAGTATCCCGCCTGCATATAACTGCTGGGAATAGACGCAAGAACGACCTGACTTTCCAGATTATTGGGCTCCGGATCGATCGAACGGCCCGCTTGCATCCACAGGCCTAATAATTGGCCCCCACCGCGGACATACAGCTTGGGGAATTGGAACTGAGATATGCGCTAGTCAAGGCCAGTTTTGACGATTAGGTGAAACTGCAACAGCTGCACAGTTTCAAGCTTCACGGAAACATACATACTTGGGAGCTCAAGACCAGGGGGCTTGTCAACGGAAACCAGGCATCCTATGAGTGGGGTCATGGCTTGAACTCTGCAGTGTACATCAGGAATGGCTCCGCTTGGTTCCAATGCCTGGATATCCTTCTCGTCCCGGCGATGTTTCATCCCTTCTTAAAGTCGTACAGACCCAGCCACAGATAACCGACACTATGAATTAAGAGACGGATCTTAGAATTCGTTCAGGAATCACCTCGACAGTCCTTGGAACCTTGACAATGATGAATCCAGCTACACCTAGCTCAGCTTCTAGTCGAGTTCTGAATTGACCAAATAGCAGAACCTTTGTCCTACAAGGCTCTCGTGCCTCCTTGGATGAGCACCATGAGACTTCCGACAGCAACAGCCCTTTCAAAGAAGGGCATCCCTTCTTCTCCCTTGATCGGTAGCATGCCTTCCTCGCACCCATATCACTTTTTTCAGCCACCAAAAAGGCACGGCCCCTGGAGGATACCCGTTCCAGAACCGAAGCCCACTCCACCTCAGCCTCCTCATTCCCTTTAAGGATGTGAAAGCTGAGACTCAAGCTACTGGATGACCTCATAGTCCTCCACGTATCGTAACTCTACCGTTACATTCGATATTTGGAAGCATTCTCATTCTCATCCTTCACTATTATTTTGAGCCGGATCCTCCAAAGGCTGTGCGGAGAATGCAGGGAGGATGCAATGACACCGTCAATGAATCGTCATTTTGAGTTATTCCTGATGAAAGTACGGAGAGGCATCAAAGCATATTCAATTGATACTGGCATATTCATTCCAGGACCCCATCTATCAATGATTCAGCGTGCTGGCACTTACCACAAATCTCAGTTCAGTGGATGATAATTATCTTTCGCCAGAAGGGAAGGTGTGTCAAACCTCACTTACTCTTGTTACAAATGGCCAAACAAACCGTACATAGGTAGTTCACTTCCAAAGTCGCCTGGGGTCATCTATCTCACCAATGATGGTACACACGCTTTTTTTTCATCAATAGAGAGGAAAACACAACAAATGTAACAATCTCTTTCTCCGTTGCCGAGACTGAGTCATAGGCTTATCGCCTGCCAAAACCAAGGTTATGGTGTTGTCGCAGATCTATTGCCCGGCGTGAGGATGCTATGTACACCTTAAAACTTGAAGGTTGACGTTCCTGGACAACGACCCTGGGTCGCATCGTCCTCCAGCCCAATTGGGTCATCAATACTAGATCCCGATTGGGCTTTTGCCAACCCATACCTTCAGAAAAGCTTGGGGAACAGGACGTTTTGCACCCCTACGTTTGGTATCTTATTGGTTTGGACAGAGGTGTGTGTGATCAGACCTCGTGGTGGTATCGCATAGCGTCTTACCAGTCATCGTACTGATGACGGATATGAGGAATCTTGGAGACTGAATAAGCGCCTTGTTGGGAAAATCAATGTGAATTTTCAGCAGCTTATTGCTGAGTTCCAAATTTGCAAAGGCGGGTTTCACGTTGCGTCGAGGGTTGCCCACAACTCTTCCAGGCATACGCCGCCAACAATCCAGCCGCACATACGGGGATCTCTTACTAATTTCGCTTGTTTGGGGCGCCATCACATCTCAGATAGGTACAATCGTGCACGTTGGGGCGATCCCCATTGAACGATTTGTCCATTGCTACCCACGCAGGAAACCAACATGTGGTCTAACGGTACCACGTGAATGACGGATTGCGGCTGAGTGCAACATTCTCAGGCACAAATTCAGGGTCTTGGTATAAAAATTGCCAAACGCATACGCTCACCGAACGAGTTGGCCATTCAACAGAACCCAGCCATTGATCTGAAGTCGAAGATATTGCTAGCTACGTACCGCAACACGAGGTTATTGCAGCATAGAAAGGAAAGCTTAGATTGCTTCTCGTTGAGTTGCTATCCGCAGGTCATTGACTTTGACCGTCGTGTGGAGGGAACCACCCTGCTTTGTTCGATATGACAGGGATCCCCCTGGCGTGGCATTTAACGCCAACAGTCCAGCCCAATTTACAGGCCCGCGCCCTAGTCCGTGATCGAGGTCACCGAGGCATGAGCGTGCCAGGCCCGGCATGTTGGACATCGGAACTGGTGCGTCTAAAGCCCGTCACATCCCGGTGAACCCCTCGCTAGATGCCTGGTAAGAATGAATGATGCAAGGCCCTTCGAGGCTCAAGCAAAGTCACGACTACCATTTCGAGAGGCCGCAGCCAGTCTGAAAACTTGGTTTTCTTGACCACAGGCGGATAATCTCGGGTCTGGCTTCACCATCAGATGAGACCACAACGCAGTCAAGTTATGCACTGCGTGCTGATGGGTGACGCGCCCTGGTGTCGACGTTGGGTTCCATCAATTCTAGACGAAATGATCGACGGTGTCGGTAACCGTCGATACTCATGTGACACATTCAAATCTTCTCTCCCTTCTCGAGACAGACTAGAGTCCTAGCAGCCACTGTCTAAGTCGTTGGGTGGATAATCTTGTTCACACTAACGTTGAACCCTTGCCTTGAGACAAGGAGATAACTACAGAGCCACCTATGACGAGGGAAGACGATCCTCTGCGCGACTACGTGAAATACTCCGAAAGCAAGGGATAGCTGTTGGTTCAACGCGAACTTCCATTTTTCTCACCCCTGCGTTTTCTGTTCGACTTTTCTGCTGTGCTCGTTTCAGTTGCTGACATGGTTTTGGCAAACAAAACAACTGTCATTGTTTCAGCATCGGGTCGTCAGTACTCCACGGCCTCTGAAGCCAGAAGAGTCAGAACAACCAAGTTGGCAAAAATGATGCTTGGAACAACGGGGATGAAAGCTTACACCCAATAATTCTGCCCCAGCATAGACTAACAGACAATTTGCAGACGTGCAGCTCGAGGTTCCTGGGCTAGACGATGACAACCACACCCTCCCAAATCGACCGCCTACATTGAGCAATCTTGAAGGTGATCAATTTCATCATCCGCACGATCATATATGATGACGAAGATGACTGCCAAATCTCTTGTATAAGATCAACGGTCGCCTGACCAGCAATAATTTGCCTATTTGCCGACTTGGCATTCATGCCGGGTGTTTCAATGGATAAATGGCCATAGAAAGGGCAAGTTATCAATCAGCACATCAAAGTTCTCAGCATCTTCTGCGAAGTTCTGAAACTACACAGCCTCAATATGCAAATATTGTTGCCACCTTGGGGCTTACGGCTGTCTCGAATATAGATTGTTCATCTAGTCTTTCTCAAGCAGAGCGGTTCTGCCGGGCCTTCGAATCACAAGGAAAAGCCCATAGCGAAATGTCGTTTATACCACAACCAGTTGCATACCAGGGCTACTGGGCTCTAATGAATGCCGATTTTCATTCGTGGATCTCGGCAATGTAGCCTCTTGTTGAGATTTGTGTGTAGAAACTCATGTCTACTCTGTCGTCCGAAAATAATCAAGCGCCTGGCTGAGACTGCTAACCTCCGAACAACCATGGGCACCCGAGAGGTGAACGGGGAACATGGCGATGTGCACCAGAACCTTAGCACTTCTTCAGTGAATACTGAAGGAAGTTCTCCAGCTTTGTGTTCTTCAACCCCAGAATTTGTTTGTGCATTGATGTCCCCATCACTGTCATGAACTGCGTTACATTACAACAGTAAATGCAAGAAGCAGGGATTCATTGCCATTGGGGGCCTTATTTATACCAAGCAATTCTTGTGCCGCATTCTTCTCCTCTCTTGGTCTTGTCCTCTTCATCTTCATCTTGGTCTCCGGATTTCAAAGCGTCGGCATCATCAACAACTTCTGGAGTGGATAGCCAATACCTACCAAGCTCGAGACGACCCGCTAAAGCTAATTTATCGGGCCTTCAAGGAACAACACGATACGATAGGCAGATTAAAAGGTGAGATTGGGCTGGACCCTGCAAAAAAGGGCTCAGACTCCACACGGGAGATATTTTTGGTCAAACGGCTTTTGGTTTGATAGCTGAGCAGTTGAAGCTGAAGCTGGGGCTAATTTGTTTGGGTTGACAGGTCAGCAAATCCTTTTTCAATAATCGCAATCACTATCATACCGTGTTTGTTTCGTCCATCACTCTATACTTACAGAGACAGTACACCATTTGCCGAGACCATTTCAACTCTTTTCACAGCAAAGATCCTACCTACCCTAGTACATACAACAGTCAGCTATGGAGCCCACCAACGATATCAAGGGCCTCATCCGCCAGTCACCGCCCGTTGATGTGTCTAAGCCCTACGATGCCACAACTCTCAAGGGCAAGACTATCGTCATCACCGGTGGTGCTAATGGTCTTGGCTCTCACATGGTTCGCGAATGGGCATCCCATGGTGCAAATATCATCATCGGCGATGTCGCTGACGCAGCGGGCGAGCAGCTCGTAGCTCAACTTGCAGCTCAGTATCCTGACTCGGCCTTTGCCTTCCATCATTGCGATGTCACCGACTGGGAATCACAGGTCAGTCTCTTTGAGACGGCTGTTCACGTCAGCCCTCATGGAGGCATCGATATTGTCGTTCCCAACGCGGGCATCATCCTTCCCGACGTCTCCATCCAATTCGAAGAGCCTGTTCTCAAGAATGGACGTCTCCCAAAGCCCAACACGGCTCAGTTTGATGTCAACATCACGGGTGCTGCCTACACCACTCACCTCGCCATGTACTGGCTCCCTCAGAATGGATCTTCCCCGCGAGATCGTTGCCTGCTTCTCGTCGGCTCGCTTGCATCTCTGTGCCCTTTCCCAACTCAAACCATGTACACGATGAGCAAGCATGCTATACTTGGTCTCTTCCGCACTCTTCGTGCTACGTCGTTCCGGAGTGGCGTTCGTGTCAACATGATCACTCCCTACTATGTCTCCAAGTCCAACATGCTCAAGCTCCCCATCGAAGCAGCCTTCCTCTCAGGCACAGCAGGCGGGGCAATGATCGAGGATGTTATTGATGCTGCCACTCGCCTCATAGCTGATGAAGAGATTGCGGGTCGTGCGCTCTGTGTAGGTCCCAAGCTCAAGTCCGCTGGTGTGGAGGGTGTGGAGGACGTGGATGCTCTCATGGCTGTCCAGGACTCTGAGAACAACGGTCAAGGGCGCGCTGTGTGGGAGTGTTACGCTGATGACTATGACAACGTCGATGCGTTTGTGAAACGCTTCATCCTACTTCTGAACGCCGCTGAGAGAGTCAAGGGGTGGTTTGGTATCTTCACTGACATTTGGGGCATGCTGCGACGCAAGTGAGCGGCAGCCGAGGATCGTCAACGATCCAGTGTGGTCACCTTGGGTGTCAGTTTCATGAATAGTTTTGCGGTTGGATTGGGATCAATCTTTGGAGCCACGTCATAGTCAAGGGTTGGTTACACACGAGATCGTACATGCAGACCAGTACCAAGTCATGAGGATAACATGAGACGTGTCATACTGGATAACAGGAACATGGGCATTAATGTACACAAATAACAAGTCAAATGATGTATTGTGATGATAAGATAAGATCTCGTATATATGACGAGTTGTAGCCTCAAGGCACGAATGTCGTTGGATAAGTTGAGGTGATCTGAACACGCGGCTCGTCACAGCTTCATGCAGTGATTTTTAGGAGATGGTGGCACAAGGGATGGCGGGTGAATGTTGTGTGACATGTCACGATAAATTCGTGGCCAAACTTCACGACGACTGCAATGCAAAGTCAAGCTTAGTCAGTGATACTCGAAAACTCGGAAGATAGTTCACGTGGTGCTGCCACACAGCTTGAAGAGAAGTTCCGAGATGCGAGTGACCCAGGGGGAAGGAAATAGATTGGGCACAAACTAAAAGTCATCCTTGTCATATCAGAATTGAAGCTGATAAATGCATGCATTTGCATAGCTCATGCTGCTTCATTCTCGTGACTTGGAGCATTCGTATCAATGCAAAGGTCGTCCTACTTCATCATCTACACAACAGTTTCTTATCCATCTCACCGTGGTTCAAGAAGTAGAATAAAATACCCATATGAAATCCTCAAAGCAATAAACAGGTGCAGAACCTGTATCCCAGGTCGATATCCAAAGCCACCAACGCCGTAATATGGAATACAATATGGGAAGTTGTCGATCCCAAAACACCCTCTGCTTAGCTCAAGCATGCGATGCCATGCGATTCGATTCGGTTCAATTCAATTCGGTGTGATGCGTTATGTCGTCTATACGCGTCGGTCTCGTTTCAATAATGCGATTCGATTCTGCCGCGAGTCTGGGGCCAGATCGCAGTCAAATATCCGTTCGCCTCATGAGACCGCGAGGTCGTTCATGTGGTCCTTCCGAAAAAAACAGATATCTTTGATAGATTTATTTTAAATGGCCGTGATACGCGTAAAAACGTGCTGTATAGTGTGAGAAAATTGAGGGGAAAATGCCGAGGCCTAGAAAATTGAAAGAAGTGAAAAAATTCCAGTGCTTGGATGCCATCCAGTGGCCATTGTTCTGAAAGCGGTTCATTAAGTTCACAGGATCACACATCGGGGTGAATCCTTCTTTCGGCGACGTCGTTGACGTCTATGAGAACTTCGGCCGTGATCATACTTGTAGTCGTCATTGGGTCCGTCATTCGCGTGTTGTTCGTCCTCTTTACGCAACATTTGCCTGCAGAGATCGATAAAGACCTCATCAACGTTGGCTGCATATTGTTAGTCCGAATGCGGCGAAAGAAGCCATGAGTGGACGGGCAAACTCACTCCTTGTCCTCGCGCTAGCCTCGTAGTAGGGTGCGCCCCATCGTTGTGAGATGGAGAAGCCCTTGGCTCGGGGCACAGCGCGATTCTCCTCCAAATCGGCTTTGTTACCGACAATAACAAGAGGTACATTTTCATCGTCTTTTATCCGGATGATTTCTTCGCGCAAACCTGCTAGTTCGCTTAGGGAGGAAGACGATGTGATACTGAATACGAGAAGAAAACCTTGACCGGTTTTCATGTACAGATCCCTCATGGCGACTGTACCAACATCAGTACGAGGGTCGTGCGAAAGCTGTTGAGACATAGAGGACCTACCGAATTGCTCGGTCCCCGCAGTATCGAGGCTAGAGGCCGAGTCAGTGACACCTCTTCTCCAAACACGGATTGAGTGGTGAGACAATCAAGGTGTAAACTCACATTTCGAGGATAACTTGACGTCCCTGAGACGAGCGAGTCAGTCAGAAGGGGTCAAGCAGTGGCATTGTTGCCGTGCGCAATACTCACATCAACCTGAAGCTGCGTGCGATAAGAATCTTCTATGGTGGGATCATAGCTCTCGATCCACTCATTGTGGACGAACTGGGCTGTTCTCGCATGAGCCTTGTGCTGCAAAGGGGAAGACAGGGAAGCGTAGGAGGATTGCGGATGCAACGGTGGGACGCAGGCGCAGCAACATGAAGAACATGGGACGAGGGGAAGGTGAAGGGAGAATGACAACTCACCAGTTAAACAACTTTTGCCCACGCCGCCTGCCAAATGATCAACGAGTCAGACAAGCGCACATGTAAGAAAGGGAGAGTCAAAGCGAAAGGGTTGCGTGGTGGTGTTGGGTATGGACGAACCTGCTCCCAGGACTACCACATGGAGTTCGCGACTGAGTAGTGAATTAGTATCAAGTACTATGGAGCGTTGAGGGTATATGAGCCAAACCTGGGCTGGTAGTGATAATGTCGTGGCATGATGGTAATAAAAAACTGAGAATTTCGTGATGAGCGAGTGTATGCCGAAACAAGGCGAGCGACAAGCAATATATGACCCTCAAAAAAGGTATATCAATCAAGCGATAAGAAAAATTGGGTTGCTGATGATGATAGTGAAACTGAACGTGTTCAATGCGCAGTACGAGCGAGGGAAAACCAGACACTAATAAGTCCGAAAGTCGATAAATTGGCGATAAACAGGTACAGATAGATCGGGGAACTGTTGGTGAGGAATGGGACACAAAAAAGTCGAGACTAATCGTGCCGGTTGCGGTTATGTATGTTTTTGGAGTCTCACAGCCTTGAAGTTGATGGTTGAGCACCCAATCGTATATTGCGACGTTGAAAGAAACCAGCACGCGCACGCCAGGAGGAGACACGGGCAGAACCGAGATGTTGAGTCAAGCTCAAAAATAATGGTGTGAAAACGAGCTTGGGGAGGAGGGAGTAAAAGAGACCGAGAGGGGAGATAGAGCCAGCCAGATGGATGACACTAGAACCAAATAAAAATGTCCAGGATTTGTGATGCCTGAAATTGAGTTTCCTCGTTTGGTCCCAGGACCGGGAGTCTGGGAAGCGCCCGTGGCGGCTAGCTCGAGGGTTTTCCCTTGGGGAAGCGGAGGGCAGCCACTGAAGGGTACGTACGCAAGACGGGAGACGGTCGTTCTGTAGACGGCGCCTCTTTTTGACTTGGGTTGGTAGATTCTCAGAGTGCAAGGGAGATGAGAATGACCGGGGAAAGGCGGTGATTTTGTTTCTGGCTGAATTAAGGCCAAGCACCGCCCCAAGAATTCGAATGCTAAAAAAGAGGATAGTGCTTAAAATGTAATGGTTGTCAAGTTTTGGCGTTCTAGAACTGGCTTGAACCGAAAGCAAGATCTTCAAGGCCCGGGACCAGGCTGGATCGGGCTGGACTCGGCTGGACTAGAGCTTGGGACGAATCTAATATGACTGGATTGTCCAGAGGTAGCACCCAATTCGAGAATGGTGGGGATAATGGCGGCAATGAGAGTGATGTAAGGAGAATTGCTGTATATATGTTTGTTTGCGTGCTTGTATGTCGGGGTTTAAGAGATGTATTATACCCGCCGCTGTCTGATAGACCAGTTTAGAAGGCAGCTTCTCGACAGTGGCAATCAGGCAGGGCGCCAACGAGGCAACTTATAACTCAATGATGACAGGGAGAGAACGTGGCTAAGACCTGCAAATGAGAAAAGAGAGCGTAGCAACAGGCATCCGTAATAACAATGAGAATTCGGAGGGGGAAAGTCAAAAGCAAAACTTGGCCAGGGGTCTTTATAAGAAAGATGTCAAGGTGGAGGGGCCTAATCCATCAATGAGAGTCGGAGTAAAGTAGTAATAGGGAGTCAGTGAAAAAAGAAGGTTGATGGAGCAATGTATCATCGGCAGACTGTGGCAGCCGGGTACAGGGATAAGCTTGTGAAGGGCAACACGACATATGAAAGCGACTGGACAGAATCAGAACCACGAGACAACTGGCGAAATTCAGATAGACTGAGTACGATATGGGGCATGAGGCGAAAACCTTGGGGCAATTCAGCGCCCCAAGGTCATTACCAGAGAGTCACTCTCGGCAGCCAGTCATCGTCCAGGGTTGGCAGCTGTCAATCGATGACAATCAGGAACACGGACAGGAGAAGAATAGAACGAAAAGATTCGGCCAACACGAGCCGAGTTGAGGATCTCTAGCTGGGATCCGGTATGGAGGGGCTTGTTGGAGAGAGCCGGATAGAGAATATGGTTGGTCCATGAGTGAGTTGGCTGATTCCAGGCGACTTTCACAAAGCCTCCTGGTCCCTGAAAATATTGCATTGTTCAAGGTCGATGGCCAAATAATCCGACGTGAGCTTGAACCGGGCAGTGCTAGACTGCCATTGATGGGCTACGGATAGAAGGGGTAGGAGACAGGCGGATGGAGCGTCAGGTCCCGGTTAATGTTGGTGCAAGGGTATCGTTTGGTGGTCCACTCTCTGTACCAGTTTCGCAACGTTCCTGAATGTCTCGGATCCAATGATTAACAGCATTGATGTCAGTGCAGCAACGACGTCAACATCTGCTATAGACCGAGGGCGCACGACGCAAGAGTGAGGATAGAAGAGACTGAGGGCCCAAGTGGAACACTTGGACGAAGACATCACCAACCCCAGGTCTGATGAGGCCAGATTTTTATTTCTGGGGCTTCTCTCTGTATCTTTTTCTCAAACTTGACTCCAGTAGCTCGGGAGTGCTCCCAATGCCGTGGTTAAAGATGGTCATCCATTGGTCCCCTACAGTTGGGGCTAGGGGAGGGCTAAAGGTAGCGGGAGACGATATGGCGGACGATTTGGGCGGTCGGCAGCCTTGGATTGCAGCTGCAGCGGAGTTGAGGTGGGTCACTAGGAGGATGACAGCAGCAGACAGCTTGGGGTGTGGATCGGAGACGTCTTAGGCCTCGGCCACAGGGGACGGGGGAGCAGCATGTTTCGCCGCGGGAGGGGAGGCTGAAGGGTCATTGGCAACGCGCTATGCGAAATACCCGCTTCTAACAACCGAGTGAGCCTTGGAACCGGGTCGACCAAGAGTTGGATCGACGAGCGGCCGCTGGAGAAAGTGTCCCAGTCTGGAGACGGAGATGAGAAGGGGGAGAAAGCCACATCACCAACGTCAGTGTCTTCTCGAGTGAGGATTCGCTAATTGCTGTGAGCTAGGCCAACGGGAGAGGCTGGCTGCTGGGCCCGGTGTTGAATGTGATCCTTGCTTGGGGTGGCTTGGCTTAGGCTTGACTGCCGGGACCAGCAAGAGGATTGGGACTGGAGATGGCACGCACTGATGTCACCATCAGAAGTGGTTCTGGGCGATGCAAATCATGATTTGCGTGCGACGGGCTGCAATGCAGATGCAGATGATGATGATAGAAGTGGACACATTGTTTTGCTGAGTTTTCAGGGTAAATTGAAGTCGGCCAGCCGCTACCTTAGGCTGAGGCCTAACTGCTTGGTAGGCCGCTGTCAGTAATGCCACGTGCCTTCCTCGGAGCAGCTGTCTATTCCCATTGTCATTTCCATCCGATGCCGTCTCCATATGCACTGATCCTGCCATTTTCAGCACACTTGGACCCGACGTCATGGAAGCATTAATTTAGTTTGCTTTAGTAAATGAAGTGAATGAGCCTGAATGGTCGCATTTACGAGTGTACCTGGGTATGATCTTCTTCCCTCTGCATCTTGTAACTTGTCCACCATTACATCTCCACCACATCACGGCAGTAAAGAGTGCATTTACGAGTGTGTCGCCTCGTTCTCCCCTACCTGCACATCATTCCAGACCATCCTACCTTACGGATCACAAAAGGTACAAAGTGATTCCCGAGTCCAGGCCTCGGAACAAAGGAGATAGCCTATCTTATTCGAGGGCGTAAAAAGAAAAGTTAATGAGTCAACAATTACTACATATTAACCGTACCCGTCCGTTCACTCCACCGGTGTATGTACGCCGGAATACTTTTTCCTGCCCTTGCGTTGATGTGAAAACTCTTCACGGCTTGCATCTGTCTCGATGCCTGGATGCACGGTCAGATTCACATAAACAGATCTGATGCATCCATACCCAAGATTTACGGAGTAGATCGGTAGTCGAGCCGGGAACATCCTTGAAAGAAACGCTCTGTACCTGCACCGGCTACGGTATCCACGATGCGCTGTTCTGCACGTTGAACCTGCAGAGTAACGTCGAAGGTGTCTTTGCATACACTCACTCGACATGGTCGTATTTGCTTATGTTTCAGCAAGATACATGTCAGGCTGAGATGTGAATCACTGTTTCCTCTCTCCCCTTTGGGATATATTGCCATCACCGATATGGGCTGGAGGTGGTATCAAAACACCCAATCTAGGCCCTCCGGATCGAGGATCGAATCGAGTGACGTTACAAACAAGCCACTCTGGGACTTTTCAGCCCTGTTGGCTTTTACGCAACGACACGTCAAATATCAGTTCATGGCGCAGCGCAGGGTGAGATCCTCTGAGACTCGGTGTATGGGAAAAGAAAGGTTTTGATGAAACTGATGTCTCATTTCTATGCGATGCATTGTTTGCTCCTCTTCTTGTCTCCTTTACAGTACGCCCTTGAGATGAAAGCGTAAAGAGACAACTTCAACTTCGCTTAATGGAGGGTACTTGTTTGCCGTGTTCACGGAGATATCAGGTCTGGATCTAGGACATATGTCGGCCAACTGAACCCAACACAGCGGTAGAGGGCGGGATGATAAACTTTTCTGGCGCCCAACCAGAGTTGTAACCCTCTCCCATGCCCACATCCAACGGTGGGCTTCTTAAGGCTGAGCCTGATCAAGTGACAAAGGCAAAGTCAATTAAAATTGAACAGCCAACAAGAGGCCACAGCCAGGATAATCTTTAATTGCCGATCATTTAGAGTTTCACTCAAATCGGGTCATTTTCCCTCTTCCCCGTTGTAATCTTGGATCTGGCTCCCGTTCCCACTCCCGCTTCTGGCGGCGGAATAATTCCCAGCCAGTAGATCGCTAACCAACACTCATCATGTGCCAACATCAGTAATCGACCAAACGCCGCAAAAGGCTATCTCGACTCATCTTGATGTAATATTATTGATTCATCTCGTCTATCAGCTCGCCACAATGCTCTTGGCTGGATCATTTCCGCCAGGAATGTGCAATTGGGAGGGTGTGAGGCCTGGAGCCTGGGCATTCTTTCTTGGTGCTAAGGATGGAAGGCTAAAAGTTGACGCCTCTATAACGTCCCTTAGCGAAGGGTATGCAGTAGTAGATACCAGAAGGAGGCTTAGAATGGGTCTGTGTTTCATACTGCCCTAGAAGACTTGACCTCAGCCTTATACAGACAAACTCGTCTTCTGTGCTTAGAATTATACGCCACACAGGGTAGCCAGTTCTCCTCACTCTTGAACACCCAACTCCTACTCTTCACCCATAGTTTCACTGCTCAAGGGAGACCTGAAAAGCTTATAAGTGCCAATAGAATTGAATCCTCAATGCGTGGTTTGAGAACAACTTTTGCAAGGAGACGTTTCTTTTACTGTGCTCGCTGATATGTCATATGGCAGTTAGAATTCTATTCGATGTGTAGGCAGACAAACAACGAACATGACATCACGTCAGCCGTCAATGAAAACCCAAGTCTAACGACTGCAAGCCCAATTGTATTTTATGTGGCTATCGCTTAATTTCCAAATAAATCCTCTTATCAAGAGAAGACCCAAGTCCAACGCCTTGCCATTGCTGCATCCACAGCCCGAATAACCCGTTAATAAATATTAACAAAAGAAAAGTAAGTAAACTGTGAGCGACAGATGCATATCCAAGCAACCGAGCCTAATCATCGTCATTGTTCTTCCACTGCACCTTCACAACACCCATCAGAATCCCCATGATCAACGCAACGAAGAAGATCATCACCGCACAAAGCGCCAAAGCGAGAATCTGCAGTTTCCTCCTCCGTCGCGCTCTCGCTGTAGCCACTGGTCCCATCTTGTACGGTGCGTTCAGACTAGATCCAGCACTGCTGCCTTGCGGATATGGCCATGGAGTTGAAGGCGGGTACTGAGGCGGAGGTGGGGAGATTGGCGATGGTGGTGCGAGTGGAGAGTATATCGCTGGCGGACGGGACGGATCGTATGGAGGTGGTGGACTTGAGGGTATAGCAGGGGACCATGGTGATGGTGTTGGGCTGGAGTATGCGGGGATGCTGGCGCCGAAGTGTGTTGGCGGTGGTGTTGAGTAAGACTGTGGTGATGGTGAGGATGGCGATGCGCCGGGAGTAACCATGTTTTGCGGTGAGTGATCGCCGGGTCGATAGGGAGAGTCGTTGGGATATGCGGCGTCTGGGATCGAGTCTGACGGATGACTTCCATGCCGAGGATTTGGAGCGTCCATGGTTGAGATTTTGTTGTGGTGATGTTGTGATGTTGTGATGTTGTGATGTTGTGAGGTGAGGTTGAAAATGATATCGTGATGCAACAAATAAATGTCGCAGTCGCACAAACCAACGACGAGCTCCCTCTGATCCGTCAACGTTTCACCAACACCTCATCCAACTTCTCAGATGAACTCTTTCGTTTGTCGTCGCGAAAAACAAGTTCTGTCAAGCTTGTCGCGTATCCATAATCTCCTGCCCAAGTGTTCGTTTCGTGTAAATTTGCCCTGTTTCGACCCCAACGCTCCGTCTCAAAAATCGACACTCCTGGATAAATATCCTCTATTTTCCTTGTTTTTCGGCAAAACGCATTGAAAGTTGAGGGTGTTGGATAAACCGACCACTCTCGCTTTGTTGTTAGCGACGCCTGCCGATATATGAGTGCGATATTTGTTGTTTGATGAACCGTAACACAGGATATTAAAAGGAATGGAATGAGCACAACAGCAAACCGAGAATAGTGAGATTAAGGCAAGAATGGCGTGAGAAAGAGTGAAGAAAGGGAAAGACGGTAAGAAAAGAAGCACTGCCCCCTTCTCACGGGCACGGGAACTATAACAAGGATTGGCACAAACGAGAGAGGAGTCTCCCAGAGCCCTTCAATTGCGGGGGACTTTCCTATTCCTTAACTTTGGGGACCACTCTGTGGGAAATAAGACGAATTAACGGTGTCCTGCACTGCCCCCATGGCGCCAAGCCCATGACAGGGGATGTGAGGACATGGTATCTGGGAGAGTAAAGATAGCAGATGATCGACTGTAAAGGCTTGGCTTGAAAGAAATCTCATGATGGAATAAATAGCCATCTGCTTTACGGAAGTCAGGCCTCGTTCGCGGCCCCCGGATATCTGACAAGATCGGTCTGAATGGCTTCAGCATACGAATATAGCATCACTGCTTACGAGGCGTCTCACCTCAGAAGAGGCACCGTAAACTAACACGTTAGTCTAGTTGCCGATCTGAAACCGGTTCGACCCTTGCAAAATCTCCGTCAAGCAAATTCCTCCATGCTAAGATCACCAGGATCACCCTCATCACCTCGATTAGACTCATAAAGTGTTGATCAATCCGCATGGTTCAATCCATGGATACAACTCTCAAGACCAACATGCGATGACAATACCATTTTTCTTTTGCTCAGAGCTCTCACAAATTACCCTAATATCGCTATTCTACAAATCAAATCAACCGTCGCTGTTACCCTCCGTTCCTTCACTCCTAAACTCCTATTATATCCATATACCCTAGTATGGAGGTTTTGTCACATTACTCAAACTTCCCTCGCTCGGTCGACTATCAATTCCTCGAAGGAGATCCTGCAGATCCATGGTCTTCGTGTTCTGTGAGCGTACCGACTTAGGCCGAGTCCCATCCCCTCCTCGGCTGGTCAGGCTGCGCCGTGCCGATTTATCCTGGAACGACGTCTCAATCGACTGAATGGGACTCCTCTTGCCCCCGAGCAAGTTTACGTCTGGCAGTGGTGGCACAGGAGGAACCGACTCGTCCTCCTGGTCGTTATCGTCATGTAGATTTGGCGCTCCTCCAAGGGGAGGATGAGCGCTCAGAGGTCCTCGCTTGGAAGCCGTGCCAGGGCGCTTGGTGCTAGTTGGGCTACTTGGCTGATCATTCTGCGTAGCAGGGTTAAAGCTCATCTCTGAAGGACTGTAATCGTAGCTAACCATGCTGTCTCCGCTGTCATCGTCCCCAATGATGGCTGTCTTAGGTGGAGGGTTGCCTGATAGCACAAGCTTCAGCTGATCCACCGACGCAACGGTACCTCGGTTGCCTGTTGAATGGGCGGGGGAGGCAGCACTCCGTAAGCTGCTCTTACGGTGCTTGGGAATTGTTCCCTCTCGATCCTTCTCGCGATGGCCATGCGACGAGTGAGGTCTCATTAGATTGTACTGGCTTCCATAAGGTGATGTTGGTCCATTCCCGTTGGCGAATCCGTTTCCGTTCGTCTTCACTGTGAGGTGACCTCGATATGTGCCCGAGGTTTCTGTCTTGGATCCTGTCAAAGATTCCGACTTTCCAGCAGCGGCAAGCATGGCGCCCGCAGCATCTCTGGTCCAGTCTGCCAGCATCTGCTCGCGGAATACAGCTGGCAGCTCCGAATCAGGCTCAGGTTGTCCGGTCAGAGTTGAGCCTAGTATCGGCCCTGAAAGAACCCTACCCGGGGACGGGCCAGGACTGCCAGGAGGTGCTCGAAGACTGTCGTGGTAGTGCGACACAATGCACTCTACAAGCGCCTCTCTGTCGTCGAAAGGAAGTAGTTCTTCTCTTTCGAGCGAAGCAGAGTCCCAATCTGGCTGCGAGCGCGCCTCACCCGGAAGTCCAACCCTATCAACTTCTGGGGGCGGCATGGTGATGCCCTGAACCCAAAATCCCTTTCTTCTGCGGCGGGCCACCTCTTGCTCAATGGCTATACCGATGTCAGAGTCCTTGAAATCAAACTTCTCGGTGAGTGCCCAAAAGTATCCATGACAGAGGGCTGCAGTTCGGACCTTATACAGAGGCGTGTCAATCTCCTGGATATCCTCTTGTAGTCGGTAGATCATTGGCAGGCCATACCGAGCGGCATTAACGCCCAGCTGCAAGACCAATCTTGTAAGAAGGATATGGAGCATGACAAGATCATTCTCGTACTCAACGAACTGGAGGGCATTGTCGTAGATGACCAGATGCAGCAACGCCAGAAATTGCGACTGTCGTGGCTTGGATCCTCGCTCTCGATGGGAGGCATTTGAAACGGCTCTACGGGTCTCCTTGTTGATCTTGAGAGACGAGCGGGAACGGGGAAGCTTTTCCTCGATAGCTATCTCATTCGCGAACGAAGTTTCTCGGTCAAGCCATGTAATGAGAGCGTCCATATATGCCTTACGAACGTGACCATCTGGATCACGTAGAAGCCAGTGGGTTCCTTCCCAAACATAAATTGGCACAGGGTTGCGAGACAGACCCATGTTGCCGGTGAGCTTCTTCTGAGGGTTTGCAACTAGGAGAATTTCCTTGATAGCTCGAAGGCCAGATGCCCTGCCCGTGTTGAGGGAGAAATAGTGGTCAAGCTGCTGGCTGTCACTCAATTCGATGGTGGAGGCGCCGGGCCCAGCTTCGTTGTTTCCATTCTTTTCGCCTCCAGGGGAAGAGTTGACGCTAGCAGATCGAGAAGGTTTGAGACGCAAGATAATAGCGGAAATCATGTCTGAGATCTGATCTGCGTAGTAAACATGAGTAGCCAGGTCGCCAATGCACAGTTCAAGTCGGCCCACAAGATGCTTAGTCTTCTGGCGCACGACTGATTCAGACTCGAGGGCAGCAGCGTTGCCATCATCGCTCTGGCTGGTCGGTGTTCGCATCCTGAAAAGCTTCCTCATCTGCCTGATCAGACCAAGTAGAACATCCATCATACTCAATCCAATGAGATTGACGTCGGACCGTAGGAGGGAGCTCATGATTGTTACCAATGCGAGTTGTTCGTCCAGTGTAGAGTCCTGCACAGGAATTCGTAGCAGGGTTTCTAGAGCAGCAACGAGAATTGTGTATCTGTCTTGTACGGGAGCCCAGCGCGAGATAATGCCGTATATACTGATAGCCCAACCGTTGTCTCGTTCTCGATCATCATGGAGTTCCACCACGGAGCTACCTTGTGCAACCTTTTCTTGGATAAATCTCAGGAGAGAGACCGTCGCGCCGTGGATCTGGGAGCGGGTAGGGACAATAAAGATACTCTTCAAACATTGGAGGGCTAATACCCCAACCTCTTCTTCCGCAAGCTTATCGACATCACCCGCAGTTCCTGAGAGAGCAACAGGATTCGGGTCGTTTTCTCCGTCGGTCCCAACTGTCGCAATACTAGTTCTCCGCCTGAGCTGCTTTTCGGTGTCGACTTTTTCCTCCGTTTCGAGTCGTTGATGTAGAGTGTCGAGAAAGTCGGGGGTTTCGGACCACAAGTTCTCGAGAATGCGAGGCATGATGACATCCATTTGATTGCCCGTGATCGAAGATAGTGCATCCGCCGTAGAGATGCTACGAATAGCTTCAAGGCCCGCGTTCCTCCATCGAACTTTAACAGGGGTGGTGAGAGATTCCTTGCCTGGCGCAGGCTTCGTCGAAGCAAGCTGAACATATAATCGAACAATTTCCTCGTATTGTTGGAGGTAAGTCTGATCAGCCATGAGAAATGCGGCGTCATGATAATCGCAAAAGGCCGCAAATGTGGGAAGGGAGGACTCGATCATGGTGATATCGTCAGATCGGAGGACGGTGTCGAGGATTTTGAGTACGAATGGAGCAATCAGGACCGAGTCCTTGTGAAGCTTTTCCATCAAGGCTGACAGAATTTGTAGAGTGACTTGAACATTCCTGTCGAGGGGCACATATTAGCAATCATGAATTCCGACTGATCATGACAAGTCCCAAACGTAAGATCGCATTACGGGAGGAGCCTCGAAGTGGGTGGATCTGACACATCGACGTTTTGAAACTCAATGACATGCGACGTACCCAATACGTAGACGCCAGACGTCGCTGGCTGTCTTCTTCTCCAAAAAAGCGCCAATCTTCTGGATCTTGGAGCGACGACTCGTAGCATAGTAGAGAAGGTAGCTAAGCTCGCTGCTATTCGGCTTCACATCTACAGCGCCTTTCGTAGTCCGCGGATAGCATTTTAGGACGAGGACCTGGTGCTTCGGCCGACACTTTTGCTGAATTGCGTTCATCGCGCTCGCGTTTCTGCTGAGCTCAGCCAGCCCCGTCAGGTCGTAAAGAGAGATTCGGTGAAGTCAAGGGGACGAAAGGCGAGAGGTATAGGAGTTTGAAGCAATGAGACAAGCAGACGAGCAATATCGAGAGACCAAAAGCGACGCAGCCGAGGGAAGTCGCCCTGAGTTGGCAACCTGTGTTTGAGGTGGTAAGTCGGGGAAGGGAAGGGCCAAGTTTTAGATGGAAGGTGAAGGGACCAGACTTCGGGACGGGAGTTACGGGGGTCGAAGGTACTTCTTAGGTACCCCACTTGCTGCCGAACTAAAAATCTCAGCCATCCCAGTGCAGTGAAATTCCCTTGGGCAGAAAGCGGGAAAAGGAGAAGAAAATCAGCAACAGGGATTATAAATAGGAACAGGGGGAAATTAGTTGTTCATCGTAATCTGTAACATTAGTTGGTGAATAGCTGATGCTTCAACTCAATCGCATGAATATTCGTACAGAAGACCAGACTTGATACTGCCCTAATCTTTTGGTGACTTGCCTGCTTCTTCTCAGTCAAGTACACGTTGTCTTTCACGTCTGTGCTGTGCCTCTTGTTAGGCTGCCCAGGGGTTTCCTATCGGGTTCAGCGGATGGCTTCTAACTCCGAATTTTGTCTTAGTTTGCGAGCGAAGTATCGTCAAAGTACCTCACTAGAGTCTAGACCATACTTCCCTGTCGACTGCCTGTACTGACAAAATGGAGCCCGCGGAAACTTTCATGCATGTCTTGGATATTCGCATTGTCTTATTATGTGTGCGTTGTCTTGAGTTAATCTTTCAGCTCAATCAATGTTTCTTGTTTACTCACTTAGAATGGATGGCTTCACTGCAGGGAAAGTTCTAGGAATATCCTCGATATTAGGCTAGTGACAGCTGTGACACAATTGTCGCCATCACACCCACCATTATAAGATCGACATCATCGTCATCATCATTCTTCACCAGAGTGCAACAATAGTACAACCAACCCCAACTCGGGTCCTCCCAAAACGCTTCTCGTCCACCATGCCATGCTTTTTTTTAATCGTAAGTAAGTTACAGATTGCTGAGCCTCTGGAGCGCCGTGGCTTACTCTGGCCGCCAGAAGGATCCATTGACGTGTTTGTGAATGTATCAGGCTGACAGACAGAACTGCACTGTTATCGGCTTAATTCTTTTCATCATGCGCTCACTTGTTCACCGTCATTCATCAACCCAGCAAACATCGTGAATGGATGTTTCATCCAATCCCCAACAGCCGCATGCAAGAGTGATTTTAAGACACTGTCAGCATCACCGCTTCCGACAGAATGGTACAGGGTGAGTACTTGGCTGTCAAGCTGCTACTTTGACCAGCCACGTCTCAAAACGTCGTCATAGTAACTATCGTCCGTTTCCCCATTTGGAAGATCTACAATATCAAACGCCGTAGTAAAAAATCGTCAATATGTTGATCATTTGCAATAACCTATTCTAGCTGTGCTCTTGACACGATATTCGCGCAAAGAAGCGCACAATGCCACGGTCAGCTCCAAGTCCACTTGCTCGCATTGTTCATGCAAGTCTCGTCCTGTCCTTTTCCTCACCGCATTCTTCTGCTCACCTCCTATGCCACGTTGTTTCTCTTACCCCAACATCTTCACGTTACTTGACTTGCATCGTCTCCCGATTCTCATCTAAACCCGCGGTTTATCTGTCCATCTCGGCCGATTCCGCTCAAGTGGTAGACTCCACACTAGACGTGCTGGCCGTCAACTGCATGACACTTTTCGCGACCGGATGATCCGCATTCAAGACCGGCTGAACTTGGATAGAAAGTGCCCCATGTCTGTAACGGTCTTCCGGCAATTGATTCTCGTCAGCCTTGCATCGTGGTAATTAAATGCCCTTTCTGTTGTGTCCGGTGCAGCCGGTCACAGAGGCCTTGTGACCTATGGACGTGACGGCGATCGTTCTTGTGACACTAGCAAGGACGAACCTCAACATTTTCTGTTCTTTGCAATGTTTGAAGCCGTTGTACGCGTAAGATATTGATAATTTGAGCAATGCGAAGATTTCATGGACAGATCTGTTGGGGAACTGAATACTGCTATTTCCGCGCTCAGTTTTCCTTGTTATCCAAGCTATCAAGAACATCATCAACGACAGTCTGGATATCATAGTAATACATCCAGCTCGATTTCTTGCACTTCGTTCTTCTCACCTTTGCTTCAATCTCGTCGTCCACGGATAACCTTTCTGCCGCAATCTCTTTGCCAATACCTGCATACCAGTCCAGAACATTATATAGATCATGGTAATGTGGTGACCTGATGCGATCGTATAACTCCAGTGCAGCCTTGATACCTCCACCTCGAGTCCAAGCCCACTCGAGGGTTTTGGACAGTGTATACACATCCTCAAGGGCAAACCCAGCTCCCGCCCCAAAAGCTCCTGACAAGGGATGCGATGCATCTCCGATCAGAGCTATCGAATCAAGGGCAACTACTCGATCTAGTCGTGGGCCGGAGAACAGAGCAAATTCTTGAGTCTCCCCCTTTGCTGCTAGTTGAACAACTTGGCGAACGGGCTCGCAGAACCCATCGTATTCGTGAACAAGTGTGCTGAAGTCAAAGGGTCGGCCCCAGCTAACGTGGTCTTGACCTTCCGAGGGCCGGGAGATACGTGCTGTGACCTCAAAGTCGTCGTCCCCCAGCGGACTTGTAAAGACGTATCTACCACCTAGATTCTGCCAGAATGTCGAGGCTTGAGGAATAGTGCCAAGAGCATTAACTTCAGACTTGCTGATAATGGTGCGATATGCAGACTGGCCATTGTATTTGATTTTGTGCGAAGGAAAAGTAAACGACCGGACGATCTGGATGGTGTTAGCGTTTTGATCTTGAATGCTAGATTGTGCTTTACTTACTGATCTTATGCCATCTGCAGCAACCAAGAGATCAACTTCATCTGTAAAGCCATCCTCGAATCGGATGATCACTCTTCCACTGGGTAGCTTTTCAACGCCAACAAGCTTCTTGGAAAGCTTGATTTTTGACTGATCAACCTCTTTGAGAAGAGCTGCTTGCAGCTTGGCTCTCCTCTGACGGCCGCTGCGTTGGTGGATGGGTGTATCTTCAGGATGATAACTTTGCTCAATAAGCTCACCCGTTCGCCCGTTTCTGACACACAGTCAGCTTTGGAAGTTTGCTGATCACTTGCAAGATGACCTACCGCTGTTGTCCACTGATACCGTCAGGAGACCTCCACAAGTCACTGGGTTTGATGTTCTTGGCTGCCCCGTTCCATTCAAGCATCTTCCATGTATGTAGTTGAAGACTGATACCACCGCCTGTCTCGCTGATCTCTGGCTTCTTCTCATACAAAGTCCAATCAACGAAGGGCAACTTGGCAAGGGCAATTGCGGCACCTAAGCCTCCTGGTCCTCCACCGATGATAGCAGCTCGGATATTGCCATTGCTATTTGCAGTGTTCTTAACAGTCATGGTGGTGACTGGATATATACAGACGAGCAATGAGTTCAGGTTTGCGATCAAGATGAACCTTAGTTGTTGAAAACAGATCAAAACTGAGGATAGGCTTTCTTTTGACTTTATAAGAGAAGATAAGGAATTGGCATGGTAGTATTTCAGTAAATACTGATAGTGATGAGGCCATTTCAGATGTATGGCGCAATCAGTTCGACGGATTGGCAATTGATTAAACCCGCAATCGGAGGATTCTGGGCCATCTATTAGTGGTCCAATTGATTAAACAATTGGATCTGCTGATTAATAGTAGATAACTCAAACGGTGATTTTTAACATATCTTACGACTTTAGTAGTGACGCCTATGTGGGATGCGAACAGCTTTAGGATGAGACGCTTCATCAAACATCAAGTGGGTATGGTTGCACTGAAAGGACTTCACTTATTCGACCGCTAAGTTGACTAATCTCCCAACGCCTGTTGAAGAAGCTGCTTCACTGTAGCCGGATCCCAATCCACCAGGACTCTCTCCTTTGCCTCATTCATCTTTCTTTCCACGATCATTTCCATAGACCTTTGGGCCTCCTCCCCTAGAAGATGAACCCTTGTTGCCCAAAACTGAGACTCTTGTATATCCTTATCTCTAGGCCCAAAGAACTTCTCATCCAAGTACTTCCAGAATATCGTATCGAATACCCAACTCTTTCTCGTAGCGTAGTCAAGCCAGAAGCGACCACTCAACCAGCTCTCATGCATATAAGTTGATAGTTTCCCCGGAAAGTTGATATCCTCTCCTTGTTCGGCATCTTCCATTGCAAGTAGCCAGGGTCTGAGTCTGTCATCGTAGACTCGCGACCAATCATCGATTCCAGAAGACCACAGCTCTGGAAGCTCCAACAACAGCCACCAGGGCGGATCGAGGCTGAACTGCGTAGGAGCGGAATATGCAAACTCCTAGTCAAGAGCTGCCTCGATATTATCGCTAAGGTTTAAAAGAATATTATGGGGCCTCAGATCGTCACACCAAAGTCGAAACGAGCCAGTTCTATTTGGCATCGGGCACGATAATTCCAAAAACTTGGACTGGGCTGACCAATTATCCTCAAGAAATCCAAAGGTAGACAATTGACCCTTCTTTGCCAGTGAATGAAACAAGTATCGCGCTACGTACTTATTTCGGCAGTCGTCCTCTGATTGAACAAGATCGTTATGCTGGAAAAGCAACTGTGCCATGTGCATAGATGCCGAAACGGTGTACCATTCGTCGGCTCTCTGATAAACCTGGTTCGATGGTGGGAAAACTGATCTCGGAATAGAGGCCATATAGACCATGTCGTCCATATTTTGGGTGATTGGTCGGCCAGCCACTGAATGATTCTCGTTACGCTCAACTAAGGACCCGATCTTATCCAGGCTTGGCTTGAAGAGCTGGATCAGAAGCTTGCACATCTTCCAATAAAGCCTTATGAGATCCTCTTCATGTATCCCTGGGTCCAGAACCTGTGTCTCCTCAGGATCTTGATCAGGCTTCGCAAGGGCATCTGACATGTTCCGCCTACTTTCTATGTATGGTAAGATCATAGCCGGTCCGATTTCTGATGATGATGATGATGAAGTGTAAAAGAAGAGCATAGGAACCGGTATTTCAGTGTGTTTGGCAAGGTAAGACATCGTTGCAGCTTCATAGAGAGTCTTTTCTGCGGGGAACTGTACCAGATCGGGGCACGGTCGCCGAACAATAGTATCGAAGCCATCTCCTTCGCAGCGGACTCGATAGAGAACATTATACCCGCCAAAGGTAACTGGAGGGACGAAGGATGCATGCTGATCGCAAACATCCTGGACAAAAGACTCAACCTGACGACAGGTCGATTTGAGTCGAAGCCGCTTGTAGGATTTCTTCCAAGCCTCTTCATTTAGACTCCATGCAAGATGGTCAAAATTTTGCCGGGCTTTGGTCATGGCAACGTAGCAAGCGGTAGGATTAGACACTGGGCAAGTTATTCAATGACATGCGAGTGAGAAAACATGCAACATTTGGGGGTTGCAGATACAACTGCGTGCTGTATGCCTGAGGCAGAAGATTAATGATATGACACAGTCGACGACTTCGAGATTTGCTTTACCTTATGTATTCTGTACGTACTTGAACCGGTGTACTCTTTGGAGTTGAACTTTTGAAAAGAACTCTCCAAGACAAAAAGAAGGCACCCCGGTGGGTTAAACTGCTCATAACCCTCACATCCTATTCCAAATGTGAACCGCCGATGAACATCTGCCGGTTGTTTTCTGCGTCGTCTCAAGTCGTGCTTACACGATAAGAAGCCAAAACGGGTTCTAGCAAGGTACTTTTGAGACCTTCGTTTCTGTTCTGTTGATACATTGAGGCCTGAGAGACACTCGCCTTGGACATCAAGATCGCGGTTTTGGTGTGGAACACGAATGTATCCTCGCTAAGGAGGATTTCCTATTCAGTCGCGAATGTGGTAGCACATCCCCCTCATATAGCTACTCGCAGCAACTTGATCATTCGACAATGATGGCCAGCTGCATGAGGCATGCATGTCGGAGGAAGATAAGTCCTACGGGAGCAGGCGCTGAGGTTCGTGCTTCTAACCGAGGCCAGCCACCTCGCCCGATAACCAGGTCCCAGACCGGCCGGAGGAGTTGCAGATTATACCCCTGGCGATTTACTCGCCACCCGTAGCTTCCGTGAGACATCTTTATCGGCAGATCATGATAATTCGGAGAAGGGCTTGTTGCTTTCAATGTGGAGTGTCGTATCTGTAGAGCAACGCTTTTGGAAATGTGCGAAAGCAAGGAAACATGCATTGTGGTACGTGCATGGAAATTGAGAGGGGAAGTTTGTGAGACGCTGCGTGAGAAGTGCAATGTCACAGTGAGGATTTGCAGAGATCAACCTTGTTTGGAAATGATAACGAGAACCGACATATCTTCATGCGCCGTGGCAATACAACCTTGAAGGTGATCAATAAAACCCGCACCAATGAACATTTTGCCAATAAGCCTATCAATTATTGACACAAATGTCATGTCACGTCTAGCCTGTGATGCAACAACATTCGGACTTTGTAAAATATCTGCATGTATGTATCATTTTTGAGAAGAGAAAATTGCTTGTGTAACAAGTGTAATCAAAATGAACAAATCACACCGCCTCACTTTCAAGTCCGTCTGCCTCGTCTAGGCAGGAATCCCGATCCCGCTCGCATTGATCATGTTGCGAACCAGCTGACTTGGAGTTATATATTCGGGGTCCGGGTCCAACAGTCCAGTCCCCATGCTTGATCTGGACACTTTTCAATTATCTACCTCTCCCTGGAGAAAAATCTCTACTAAGCAACTGCACACTCTCAGAAACCACTATCAAATCAACCCAGTCATTACTGAAAAATTCAACATGTGCACACAGACAGAAAACGTGGAAGAGTGCAGCCGATGTGGCTACACAACTGCCATTCTAGACCCGATTGAGGACTGCGGTTTGAGATCTCCGCAGTCGTTCGGCGGCCCAAAGATGAACTGCTACGTCGGGAGATGCTTCGGCGTGGCCTTCACTTCATATGTCGATGCCGTTATTTGCCAGACTTGTGTTGCGAAGGAGGAGCGGGACTGCATCAGACGGAACAACAAGAAGGCTGCTCAGGTCTTTGAGAAGTGATGGATTCCTACGTGAAGAGATGGGCGAAATGGTGTTTGTATTGGGATCGGAGGATGATAGGTTAATGATATGATTGTCATACGTATGGACTTGCTGGTTACTGGGATAGCGGAGGACTGTATTAGCATAGGTAACTGGAAATTGATTAGGTACTTGGCACTTCAAGAAAAACGCAAAAGAAGGCACCTTGAAGCAAATGATGCAGATCATTGAAGCACCGCAGCGAGAAGAAGCCAATGCTTTACCTGTAGAGGCATCCTGCTGTCTGTCTGCCTTGTGACACAGCCTCATTCCAGCATAAAACCTCTGAACCCCGCTTGAAAACAATCATATCAAACCCTTGAAAATTGGCATATCATTATCAAGACCTACCAAAATGGAATGGCATGACACCGAGTGTCGTCGAATGGATCCTGTTCCATTTGACAATGACCTCTGGACGTGCCAAGCCTGTGGAACAGTTGGTCCTCTCAGATTCTTTGCTGACTCAATTGGCAAATGTGCGACCCCGGAGCTTGCGAGTAACGATGACGTGCACAAAGAGCCCATAAAACGTTTGTCGTGGCCAGCATGTGTCGAATATTCTCAAGAATCATTCAGTCAAGATATTGAAAAGGCTTTGTGCCTCGTGAAAGTCAATTACCCAAGAGTAGCCACAGGCGTAACTTACCGAGTGGGAGAAGTGAGCGATGCTTACGGCCGAGAGGTGAGCTCTGACACCTACAGCAAGTACTGAAATCTCACCGGTTAAATCAGATACTCCCTGTAATTTACCCCAAGTTTACAGAACGCTCGCAAATCCGGCTTCTGGAGCTCTTACCTGGGCCTCGAGAAAAGGCCCTCGAAGGCCGATTCCAGGTAGTCGACGTAGAGCAAACGCCAGCCTACCAAGCTTTATCATATACATGGGCAGATGGTAACAATGATGCTTCCCTGTGTCAGCGCATATTTATCGGCCTTGGCAATAGAGCTCTGCCCATCACGCTCAATTGTCATCAAGCACTGAGCCGTCTACGTCGCGAGACTGAGTCTTTGCTGATATGGGTGGATTCTATTTGTATCAATCAATCTGATCTTAGTGAGAGGTCTGACCAGGTTGCCATGATGGGCACTATCTTCTCACAAGCAACGGAGGTACATGGATATGTGGGCGAAGACCCTGACAGCATCGAAGGCGGAGAGGTTGGGGCAATGACCCTCCTCAAAGGTGAATTCAAGTCCTCCAAACAGCCTTCGAGACAGTTTAACGACAATGCCGAGGATGCTTTTGGAAGATTCTTCAAACGGCCATTCTTTTCTCGCCTGTGGGTGGTACAAGAAGTCTTACTGGCCCGTTCCATCATCCTTCACTGTGGCGATTCGACTACACCAGTATCTGGGGACATGTTTATCAAAGCAAAGTCACGCAAGGCCGAAGTCCCTTGGTGGCTAACGCAAATAGGATGGATCGGATCACATTCAAAGGGCGATATGCTGGAACTCCTCTCCGCAACCGCTCTCTGCAAGATGAGCGATATCAGAGATAAAATATTCGGCCTCGTTGGGTTGGCTGATGGCAAGGAAGCCGAAGTATTGAAAGCAAATTACAAGCTGATGGTACGAGAAGTATACATTGGGACTGCCCTGTACCTCATCCAGCAAAGAAAGCGGCACAACATCATTGAACTTGCCGAGTCTATGACAAACCTCAAACTTCGTTCTATGTACGGCATCCCCAGTTGGGTTCCAATGTGGGATTTGCAAGAGACTGCCTACAACTCAGTCGACCTATCGGAGCGATTGGGCGAGATAGAGCTTGGCTGGAAATTGCGTTGGCATCGGGATCCTATTCTCTCGTCACTGACGGGGAACCCTCCCTCTCATCTATTCAGAACCGTCCCATTCCTAACCAACTATGACATAGCAGGAAATATGAGCCCGACGACGCAAAGCTTCAAGGCTGTAGATGCTGAGACAGGCTGTCTCATCACATCCGGGTATGAGGTCGCCGTTTTATATTACACCAGCTTCATGTCTGGTGATGAAAATGCCACAGTTGACGGCTTGTTTCGTGAGACAAATTATCATATGCTCAACAACTCCGTTTTCCTTGCCATCAGCGGGCCCATGTCAAAGTTCCGAGCCCAACCAGAACGTATACTGGGGTTGAGTGACCTCCTTGCTTTGGTCAAGATATCCGGCTGCAGAATGCCTTTTCTTGCCAATAAGCATATACAGGATGGAGATACCGTCACATACGAACTTCTTTATCCATGTGCCTCGGCTATCATCTATTCGATGAGCAAGGATCATCTTTACAGTAACCATCCTGATTTTGACAAAGTCTGCACCCTGGAAGTGTCGTATCCCCTGACTCTGGAGATTATCAAATTTCTCTATCACTGGAGGCGCATGCTCAAGTTGAGAAGCCAACCATCTGACGTCAATGAAGCTGATTGCTCTTCCTTGAAAGACGAAGAAATTCGTGCCTGGAACTTCTTCATCAGACATTCAGTTCTCACTGGTACTCAGGAGGTCTCAACCTTTTCAGGAGAAAGACAAGAGTGGAGGCTTGAACTGGAATCAAGCCCTGGCTGGAAGACAAATCGGCAATCGGTACTAGTGGACAATTTGCTGTCAGAGCTCGCGGAGCTCATGAACTTTTGGAGCTCGGAAGCCTTGGATGCTGTTGAGAAGCTGATGGAAGAACTGGACATTTCAAAGACGACTCAGGAAATAAAGCACTGGCAGAGGACTCTTGGTCGTTTTTCAACACGCTTTTGCGCCCAAGGTTGGAAGGGCGACGCCGATGCCCAGCGCTCGTTAGCAGAGGCAAAGCTTCGAACATTGAAGAAAGCGCACGAGTTCCTCTTCAACACTTTCAGTAAACTATTCCCCACATGCGCTAAGAAAGAGACAATGTTTTTGATCCCGATGGCGTTTGTTGAGATTTCTCAGTTATCGGAGTCGTGGCTGGGAGGTTATCGAGATGAGGAAGAAGCGATTGCGATCATGGATCAGAGGTGGATGAACTGTACGAGCTTGTTTTCAGTACTGGCTGAGTCTGCGGAACTTCGTGGAGAAGCTAGACGAGTATTAGAGGGAAGACAAGAGATGTCGAGAATGTTTGGCATTGGGAGGGAATCTGAAAGGATCGTGATCGAATGAGGCCCATATTGGTTTAGCTTTCTACTCTCGAACAATATGATTGGTAGATGAGCCTAGTTAAAAACGAAAGATATTGGAGAGGCGCGGGTGTCTTCCTGATTGATCAAGAAAGGAATAAATGTGATGTGTTTATGCCGCTGCCCTGAAGATCAGGTAGGTCTCAGTTGGAACGTGGCACAAATAGTGAATGCTACAGTGGTATTGCTGACTCGCAATGGGAAAGGTAGTCGTGCACTATGAGCGATAAGATAGAGGAACTTTTGAGGGACTTGCTTGATCAGGTTAAGTGGATGTCTGCTGGTGATCCTTCACACAACATTTTCTCAAATACCTCAACCAAGTTGACTCAATTCTTCCAACCTCTATCAAATATCGCACTTGGAACAAGGCAGAAACAAATAACACCAAAATGTCTCTCGCCATCGAAAGCTCCGCTGTAGGTCTAGCCCCTCTTCCTCCCACAGATACCCTTCTCAGCTTGCGAACAGGCAAAATCCGCCCGCTCGGCGGTGTAAACATCCGCACCGCCATTAACAAACGAGCGCGGCAAGGAAAATGGGAAGTGACCCCTCTTGGACTCGTCGGCGATGAGCAGCAATTCATTCACCATGGTGGCCCTGAAAAGGCTCTCCATCAGTATTGTGCTACTCACTACGATGCCTGGAACGCTGAGTTGCCTGGTCGAGAGGGCCTCTTCAAGGTTGGTGGCTTTGGAGAGAACCTGTCTACAATGAACATGTCTGAGACCAATGTCTGTATTGGAGACATATTTCGTGTAGGACGGGAGGTGCTCATTCAGGTTTCTGGACCGAGACAGCCGTGCTATAAGCTCAACCATCGCTTTCAGCACAAGAAGATCTCGGCGATGACGCAGTCTAGTGGCCGAACCGGATGGTATTATCGCGTTCTTCAAACTGGATTCATCGAGCAAGGCGATGCTTTGGAGCTCGTTGAACGCACTAACCCAACATGGTCTCTCTCGCGAGTTCAGAAGTACCTTTACCATGAAAAGGACAATATTGAGATCTTTCAGGAACTGGTAACATTACCTGCCCTATCTGAAGAGATGGTGGGAATATTTCAGGGTCGACTTGATCACGGCACTGAGGATATGAGTGGCCGTCTTGAAGGTGATCGAGTCCCTGTCGTCTGGAGACCTTACAAGCTGGCCAGTAAGACGGACCTGACCCCAAGGATCAAATCCTTTATCTTTGAATCTGAGGACCAAAGCGAAGATTTGAAGTTTGGTCAATTTCCATTCGTGCGGATCCAGTTTGGCCCTGATGGAAGCATCTCTCGTGCCTACTCTGTCGTGTCCGGAACCACGAGCCGCTTCGAACTTGGCATCGCTCGGGATGATAACTCAAGAGGTGGATCTATATACCTCCATGACGATCTCACTGTTGGAAATGTCATCAAAGTCGCCCCAGGGCACAACGCTTTTGCATCGCAGAACGGAGGGGTGGACTCGAATGCATCCAAGCACATCTTCATCATCGGTGGTATCGGAGTTACAGCCTTTCTTGGTGAGATCAAAAGACTATCTCGGGAGTCAGCTGAAGTTGAGATTCATTATGCTGTACGAAGCCTTAAGGATGCAGCCTATTTGAGTCGCCTACCACTCGACAAGACAACCATTTATGCAAAAGGCGATGGCCAACGACTCATGCTGGGTCAAGTTATCCCTGAGCTTACAAATGACAAGAAAGACGTGCCTATGGTTTATTGTTGCGGTCCAACATCCCTCATGAACGCTTGTCGTAACCTGACCACCAATCTTGGATATCCAAAGGCCAACGTCCACTTCGAAGAGTTCGGCGACGCCACAACAGGAACTGGGGAGCCATTCGAGGTAGAAATCAAGTCAACTGGTCAAAGAGTCCAGGTACCTCGAGAGAAGTCTCTTCTTCAGGTTCTCTCCGATGCTGGGTTTGAGATCGAGTCGTCGTGTCTGGTAGGGAACTGTGGCACATGCATGGTGGACTATTACAAGGGAGAGGTTGACCATAAGGGCGTGGCTCTAGACGAAGAGCAGAAGAAGGGATCTATGCTGAGTTGTGTTAGTCGCGGGAAGGGGAAGATTGTTATATGATAAAGAATTGGAAGGTGGGCGTCTGTCAGTTAAAGCATGTCTTGTCGAGACAGTTCTGGGGACTTTCAAGTTAGACTTAAACTTTCCCTCATAGAGTCCTGTCTGACTAAATCTGTTGGACAATGGATCTCTCGCTAAAAGACGAATATATTTAGTGATTTGAAATTTTACTGGCCTTTCCGAACACATTCGACAAGGAGAAGCCCCGAACCTCGAACGTCAATGCTCCTATATCGCAGACAGAGAGCACTAGCAACAGAGTGTAATTTGAAGGATTCGCAAGACTGTTGGGATTGAGCTGATACCTGGCAAGAGAAATTCAAACAGCTCTTTGTTTATATACCGAACTACTCCCTATTGACAAAGTGATACCAGAGAACTATCCTGCGCTGTAGTCCTCGCCAATCCTGGTCAACCTTTTCTGTATTCCCCACTCTCACTCTCACTATCGCTATCAACTCAAGCTAGTATAGTGCTACTCATCGTCTGCCGTGCCCATCCCTATGATCTCAGCAGCTACATCGCGGAGGTTCTTTCGTTCTTGTTTTGCAAAATCCATGTTTACAGGCCAGTTTGACTTAATGAGGCTCATGAGCCTTGCTATGATCTGAGGGTCATCAAGATCCTGAAAGGTTGTGAATTGCTTGAGGGTCACCAGGTCCTGAGAACGCATCTTTGCACAGATCGTTCGTAGCGCGAACTCTGCCATAAAATAACATTTACCTTGGTTGTCGAGGCTCTCTAGTGCCAAAATCAAAGTTGAAAGCGAGACTTGATGGCCTGGAGAAGATGCCACTTCTTCTAGCGCGATAAAACTAAGCTTGAGGAGGAACATAAAGAGCCAACAGTCGTGAGTTTCCGTCCCA
Source organism: Fusarium redolens (assembly GCF_020744475.1). NCBI lineage: Eukaryota > Fungi > Ascomycota > Sordariomycetes > Hypocreales > Nectriaceae > Fusarium > Fusarium redolens. Next base: position 529,137 of record NW_025763666.1, on the reverse strand, counting down.
TGCCGCAGGTAATAAATTCGTAGCACGAGATCTTGTTTTAACCGAGCATCTCGATATATCTCTGAGGACGTCATATCCAGTGCTTCTGTGTGCTCATCCAAGTCTGCAAATGGCTTGAAGAGATCCATCAGAAGAGACCAATATTGAATACTGCAGCAATTAGAAAACAACTTGAACAAAGGTTAATTACGTACTGTAGCTTCAGTTGAAAAGGTAGAACTATTCTCCCTGGCTGCAAGTCATCTGGTAGATCCTCGAACCAGGACTGTAATCGAGCATAGAACTCAGCTGCCTGACTGAGGGAAAGTGACGGGTTCCGTCCAGGCGGAAACGAAACGAGTGCGATATCGTTGAATATGGTCCAAAACCCCAAGTAAGCCTTGAAAGTTTGGTGATATTTGGTTGATATGGATACTTGACATGAGGGGTATCGAATCCAGAGATCGCCATACCAGAATGGGAATTGGGCGGGGTCCGGACAGGACGTCTGAGGTGGCTCTGTGATCAGAGGCGGGTCATAAAACATGGAGGACATGATTCTGTTTTTGATCTCAGCTTCAGACGGAAAGGGGGAACGTAGGAAAACTACCCTTGCCAAGCGAAAAGAGCCCAGGCTGTCACTTCACGAACGACGTTAATATCTGAGTCCGCATATTGCTCCATGTTTTCCCTGGGCGAGTTGAACAGACCCATGCGCTGTGCGAGAGCTACGGCCTTAGTCAAATACTGATATGAGGCGCCGTCAACACCCTGCTCGTTCATGGTAATGTTCATCACGAGCATCGCCTGAACTGTTGTGATTCTTGATCGATCAGCTTCAAGTTCCAATAAGCGCCGGACCTCGGCGAGGAATATATAGCCAATATTTCGTGGGTTCCAATGCTCATTGCGGTGCGCAACCTTGGGCGTAGCGTGGCAAGCATGAGCTAAGACAGCATTAACAAGTAGGCTGGAGCAGAAACGTTGAGATCCAGAAGTCAAATCTCGGAGGAAACATTCTTTGTGAAAGAGGGGGAACGCGGTAAATATATGCAGGAAGTAAGCTTCCATGAGACTGTGTAGCAAAGACTCATCTGTGCACACTGTCGTCCAGGCAGAGATCGTAGCGCGATCTAGCATTGGTTCAACTAGGTTCGCAGAGTGGTATGGCATATAATATGGGGCCTCTAAATCCGAAATTGATTGGGACCCAAACGGTTCTGGAGGCTCCTGTCCAGGATATGGCGCCTCGAGAACCAATGCTTCCATATATGTACTCTTCGTTTCGACTAGGACGCCAGGCATCGCACTCCGGTATGGGAATGTGTAGCGGAATTGAGACGAAGGGGCTAGGTGCAGCTGCATCAGTAGATCCCCATCCTCCACCAAGCTGAAGATAGCATCAGGGTCCGCTCCTGTCCGAATCTGCCTCAAGATAGAGAGTGCTACATCCTCGGGCTTCTCTCGCAACATCGAATAAATGGTTTGGAAGCGACTGTTACCAGCTTGAACCTCGGAGTATTTACGTTGCAGTGCCCGATGATGCACCTTCAAATCGGCCGTCGGATTCAAGTAACAATCAGTGTTGCGACGCTGACATGGTGAACAAGGCCACGGAACAGTGCACTGCACATATCAGCCGAGCTCTCGCTTTAACAAAGACAAGTGTACCTTTGACTTCCGTTTGCGACATTCTTCACAGGCTGAAGACACGGGCTGTTTGCGCTTTCGCACAACTATTTCTCGTTGGGGCACAGCGGCTTGGGATTCCCCTGTTTTGACAGGAGCAGGTAAGAGACGAAATGTCTTACCCATAGCGAAGTATTTTTGAAATGAACCGTCAAGATTATGGTTGTAGGAGATGCCACGCTTAAAGCGAGTGGTTGAAGGGAACAGACGCGCTAGATAATATGTGTTCTTTGCCTTTGTGTTGGGGTTAGAGCTTTTTATTGCCCCCCTCAGCCTTATGACTATACCATAGTTAATGAGATAAGGGTGCAATATAGGTTACACAGCAGCAAGACACGTCAGAAACACGGACCCGGCATTACTATGAACCGTAAGACTCTAGATCATAAGGACATCATAATTATATCCTAACTATTCATTGAACAAGTTATGCCATTGTAGCTGTTCTTTCGACTCTTTTTCTTACTCCTTTCTCGCCGCTTATAGCTAACTTTTTAAGTTTATAACTAGTCCTGTTATACTTTTACATAGTATGCAGCATGTCTCATACTACTAGGAAATATACATATTCAGGACAATTAGACTTAATATATTTAAGCTTAGTTTAGGATTATTATTCAAAAGCAGAGAAAGTGATATCTCTTGAATTTATAGGAAGGCAAGGATCATTAATCTTGAAACAGTAAGCAGCAAGCAGGCGAACAAAATCATGTTTCCATCCTCATAGACTTTCCACCTAACCCGAACACTTTTCAGCGTCAGCATCGTCCTTTTGAGGGGCCTGTGTGCTCTCCTCAACCTTTTCCTTAGGTTCTTCCTTGCTCCCCTCTTGACTTGATGTGTCCTTCTTCTCTTCTGTGATATCCTTCTTCTCGCCTTCGCCACCCTTCTCTTCAGCTTCCTGCTTTACACTCTCTTGAGTCTCCTTTTCTCCCTGAGAATCACCATCCTTCTTTCCCCAGATCCTCACACTGGGCATGGAAACATTACCCAGTGAAGACACGGAGCTAGGCACCTTGGGCATACTGGGCATGCTTGGCATGCTGGGAAGATTTGGCATTTGCGGAATCTTGTTGGGGAGCCAACCTTTGGCGTCAGCACCGGTTTGCTGAGCCACGCCGAAGAGGTAATTGAGGTAGGTTCGCTTCTCAACTGTATCAGCGCTCTCGATATCTGCATCGCCAACGATACCCTCACCCTTGTCGTTAGGGAGGGGTACGAGGGAGGCAGCGTTAGCGATATCCAGGGGTGACTCGTCCGGAAGTCCAGTATCATTTTCACTATCTTTGTCATTTGCGCCCTCAGCCTTCTCATCTCCTTCAGTTTGGCCGGGATCCTTTTCAAGAATCTCCTTGGTAGTCTCGGTCTCTTCAGTTTCTTCAGGAGGTGTCTCGCGGAATTTCGGATCATCGAAAACGTTCTCCTCGCTCTGGAACCACTCTTTGATGAGCTCAGCTGACTTGTCCGTCATCTCCTCGTAGCCTCGATGTCTCTCAGGCCTGAACATGTTGAGATGCGCTTCAATCTCATCTTCAGCTTTGGGCATGACGCATCTGTCGAAGATAGGATAAGCTGAGTGACTCTCCTCAGGAACAGCACAGAATGTCCGCTCAGGGACGAAATAGCCTCCGCTCCAGTAGCCATTCTCACCAAGAGAGCAGTAAAAGTCATGCATGCCAACACCCTTGAGTGAGCCGATGCGTTCAAGTCGACGGTTGAGCTCCTTTTGTCGTAGCAGTGCACCGACAAACGTGACATGATCCGAGAGCCAGGCAAAAGACTTTCCGACATTTCCGCGGTTGATATAAGCCAGGCCTTGTCCAAGGGCATCCATACCCTGGCGGTAGCTTTCGGCAACAGACTCCTTGTTTATGTTCTTCATGCTTTTCATCCCCTGAATGATGGCCTCTCGGTTCATGTACGCTGCTACACCACCAGCTGCGATGGCCCCTACTGTGCCCGTTTTAACAGCTACAAGCTGCCATGTCTTCCATTGAGGTCCCCGTGTGCTGCCTGTAACAGCAGTGGTTGCAGCCCGTCGGGCGCTGAGCCTTGCAAGACTGGCGGGTGCAGCGGCAGATATAGCAGTCATGACATTGAAGACGCTGTTGACTTTTTGATAGTTGGAGAAGGCGCCATATACGAACATGGAGCGGGCAAGGCCATTGTAAGGAGTGTCGAATGTGAGGATGCCTTGGATTAGTGGAAATAAGGGGTCATTCTCGTCTCCATTGTTAGCTCTGTCGTTGATGGCTAGGAACAGAGTATCTGCTGCAACGAAGCCCCTGGTAGAATGTTAGACGGTGTATTTGGGTGAGTCTCATCAACATACCCCATCGAGTGAGCAACGAGAATAACTCCTACATCTCTGTCATGAGGAGGCCATGGCTTTTCTGATTTCTTCTTTCGGATGTCCATCACCCGCTCCTTGAGCCTGTGCTAAAGGTTAGCATTCTGGATGTTTTTGATTTATTTGAGTCGACCTACCACTCTAGAAAGCCTTCTGCGGCTTGAGCCAATTCACCAGTAGTCTCATACTTGGGATATACGACGGATTCAACCTTTTCGTCTGGGAGTTCTCTGGCGACTGCTTTCTTGAGGTCCTTTGACGGTATAAGTTTGAGCTATGGAGACTTGTCGCATTTAGCGTGGGTCACTCACATAGGGAAATTCATGAAAGGTATTATCGGTACCCTAAAAACGTTAGTAGCTAATAGCTTAAAATATGTGAGTATCATACCTTGAATCCGTGGATGAAACAAAGCAATAGAGTACGCGGCATCTTGACAATTCGATGTAAATTATCGATGTAAATTATCGATGATTCCGTCCAGAAGCAGAAACCCTGGGGTTCGGAGTAATAATACAGACAAATAAATAAAGTTTACAGCACCTCAAACAAATGATGACGTTGTCGGTTGTAGGACAAAGATGATGGGGTTCCAGGTTTTCCAGCCACACTGGATGGAAGTACGCGTGGCGAGTGTGTATGGTATAAAAGAGCCAATCCAATCCTGTTGTGGGGAGATGAAAGGCGTTGACGTTGTGTTGGCGTTAACGTCATTTTATGGCATGGTGCAGCACTAGCACTGGCGATTGGCCACGTTTTGGCTGTTAGTGCAATCAGAAGATCGAGATCAAGATCAGCCTTGAAAAAAAGCTTGATTGTTTCAGATCCTTGTCTAGAACGAAGATGAAAAGGAAGATGAATTTTAGAGGCATTTAAATTACTTGGAAAACACTAATAACCATAACTTGGAGACCTGAATATTGGCCTCATTTTGCTTTGCCACCACTTGCAGTCTTGACCAACTCCTCCCACTCAATATCCTCTTGATCATCAGCATGGATAAAAACACTCATATTGACTGCTTTCTTCAAATATTCCATCGTACTAGCATAGAGCATGCGGAGCTAATTTCTCAGTTAGTAATTTGAGCCAAGTTAGCATGTGATAGCCATACCTTGATAGGTGAGTTCTGTGGGACCCAAGATATAAAGATCGTCTTGGTTCTGTCACCTTTTGTCAGTAACTTTCAGTATGAAAACAGTAGAGCTCACCTTTTCCCATCTTCTCCAAGATCATAATCAACATCGTAGAGAGCATAGCGCGGAGCTGACTTTCCAGACTTGTCAACCGCCGAGAGAAGTTTCCGGCGGAAAGTCTCATATTCGGTATCAGGAGACGTCTCTTCAACAACAACGCTCTGCTCGTCGTCGGTTATCTTGAAGATAACGAACTTGATCTTGCTCGATCCCTTTGCAAATCGAAGGTCATTGGCTGCGGTGATGCAGTCTTGGTCAATCAAAACGCTGTGTATCAAGATTAGCCGTAGATCGTAGGATGGATCAAATTAGAGGACTTACCCAGAAGCAGACTTCACACAAAGAATAAGTTACAGTAACGTTAATGAGCTGCAAGGTATAAGTAAACTTACCGCCATTTTGTAGGTATTGCAAGATTAATCACAGACAGAACGAAGAAAACAACGTGATCAAGAAGAACTGAAGAGATGTGAAGTGTCAAGTAGATTGAATTTCCAGTAGCAAACACATATCAGCGAATATCACATTCATTAAATAGTCGAAAGGTTTTCTACTCCCACTAGAAACCAGAGTTTCGTATCTGCATTCTCGGAGAAACATTCAATTGTCTAAGGGTCTCTGCCTAGTCAGGCAGACATGTAATTCACTGCTCATCAATTTGGATCCAGTTTCTGTACTATTCGCTATGAAAGAGCGGATCGCATCCCGATGTTATCATAGTAGCCTTGAGGCTAGGAAGCAATATGAGGGATTTGCCACGGCCACGAATTTGAGGCAACAGTAATATTCAATCTGGGACATCAAAAGTCTTGCCAAATATAGTTGCCTTAGAGAAGCCGCACATGTTCATCAGCTGCCTGATTTTATGGAAACTCTCCACCAGTTACGCGTTCCAAAGACGAAATATGTAATTTCGTTTATGTTTCAAGTGGTGTCAAAAACTCCGATCTCATGTACATAATGAAGCTATTAATAAGATCACTCCCCAAAGTCCATAGCAAACATATCAGATGCAGGGGGTTGTCCATTGATCCAATCAGCCAATATGTTGGTCATGTCGTCATTGAGAAAGTCCGCAAAACCATCAGTTCCAGCCTGTTGTTCCGAAGGCTGACCAGTCACCTCAGTCCAAGTCAATGGGACATTCTCCGACACGCCAGCCACCTGGAGTGTATCATTACGCTGATCATACATGCCCACTGATGTATTTCGAGATTCCACCATGCGACGAGCGAGTCGTGCGAAGGTAGAGCAGATTTGATAGAGCTTCTCAGCACCAATGTTGATGTCTCGGGCGCTCCGGAACGTGGTGACTACTTGCTCGAGAAGTTCTACGTCTTCAAGACTAGATGCTGCTATCGAGTGCAGGAATATGACGACGAAAGGTGTGAATGACGCGTTGTGAAGAGCCCTGCTAGTGTAAGCTGACAGGTCTGAACAGGCTAGGGCCGGCTTACCAGTCGATGTAGTCTGCTTTCGAGAGCATCTTGTCGCCACCGTAGCCCGAGAACGCGCGAAGATGACTTTGCAAAGAGAGTCTCGCGGCGTGAAAGCATTGGGATGTCATGTCTGTACCTACTCCTGGCATTGCTGGAGCTCGTAACAGAATGGTTAGAGTTGAGTAGTACATGATGTCCCAATGGGTCATTGAAAGCTTAAGAATTTCCACAAAGCGCACTGTGCTTCCATCCATCTGCGTAAGTGTCAGTTCAGTGATCAGAAAAGATTTGAATAAGACCGAAATAGAAGCCTACATGATCCAATTCATATCGCCATTGGTGCATGTCAGCAACCAAAGCATCGATCCATTGTCTTCGGTCTACAGCAGGGGATTGCAGACCGGTAACAGAATAAAGCTTATCAAATATCAAACCTTGAATCTTGGCCAGCCTAATGGCCAGTTGAAACAGTTCAGTCCAGGGCTTCTCGGCTGGGTCGTCCGGTATAGTAGGATAATGCGCATCAACTTCGAAGTCCTGGACTCTCGAGGCATTGCCGAAATGGAGAGAGTTTGTTTTATCAAAAACATAAAGAGTCCAGAAGAGTCGACGTTTGTTGTCAGCGAAGCCACTTTGGTCTTTCTGATAGGTTACCTCTCGATGGTAGCCCATCATCTGACAGTGACTGAGGCCTGCGTTGACTAAGGAACGAGCCAGGACAGGAGCGGCTTCGTTTTGAATCTTGAGAACCTAAAGTGAATAAAAGGTTTGATTAAAAGCCTGGCTTCAAAAGAAGTCTGAGTATAACTGACCGCGGCTGTGATAGCCAGAATATTCTCAAAACTGGGCACCGTCATAAGTTCAAAGGTTTGGAGACCTCGGTCAAAGTTTCGCTCAGCCTGCGCTTTTAGTTCCTCCAGATTATGCTCTTCAGCGAGGCTATCCTTTGTGATGATAAACTCACGGAGGATAAGTCGCATGATGCCATTGACGCTTGTGATATGTCCAAGGGTCACTGGTTCCGTTGGGAAGTAGACCCTTTGACATAGATGCTCAATTAGACGTACGTCAGTAAGGGCTTGGCCAGGTAAGAATCTAGTTGGTTGAGCTATGAAGAGGGTTAATATGAAGTCATCTCTCAACATATAATGGCTACTACCTTTGATCTTGCGTAGAATAGTAAGGACAAATGAGGCTGGTAGAGGTGTAATCTCTGGCATGGAGCGAGTCGAAGCAGCCAAGGGCAGCTTCTTATCATTCTGATTTTGGAAGATGGAATTTAACTGGTTGAATGATTCGCTGATTGTCTGTGCTGCTTCAGGACTCTCCGTAGCTGCAGAACGTTGAACCTCTTGGCTAGCCTGGACAGATTGCTGAAGAAACGATGATGTTCCCTCGTACAGGGCACCACCCGGAGATGGGGCTACATCGTACACACTAGGATCCGAAGAACCAGCCGGAGAAACAGATGAGGTCTCTTTCGGGCCCGCGGGCGCGGATGCTGAAGCAGGCGTGGAAATCAATGGCTGTTCGGGTTGTTTGTCTAGGCGCAACTCAACCTTGGCCAGTCTAGCCTCAAGAGTTGCCACATATTCTTCTCTTTTCCGAATTATGAGTAAGTTTAAACGAAGAGGGAGCAAACGGGCTTACAATTGACTTATTCGATTGTCTGGCTTTGGACGTGCATCTGACTGAACAGAATGGGCTTGTTGACAGGTAATACCCGCAGCTTTACAATTACCACAAGGATGGGATCTGTCACAGCGAATCTAGAACAATCAGCATTGAAGAGACCAGTTTGAGTAGGTATAGTAATCACCTTGCGGACTTTGCATGCTTCACACTTTTGCCTTGTTAGAGTCTTGAGACAGATTGGGGATAAGAGGGGGGGCTTTGTCTAAGCAGTACGTACCGCTCGTGGGACCTGGGAGAGCCTAGCTCGCCTAGCCAGAATAGTCTCCTCTCCTGACATACCCGAAATAAACCAAGTTCCTTCCACTAAGCGAAAATTAATGCAATGTGAGGTAAAAGCTTGTGTTGCGGGAGAACGGGCTCACGGAGGAGAGGGAATGCTGACACCTCGCTACCTCGGAGGCGCGGGCCCGTGGCCCCGAGCCCTACAAGATGCCCCTAATTTTGTTAGTGCAGATCATATCGATTGGCTGTCCATGTCTCCCGCGGGTCCGTCCAAATAAGTGATCGAACAGGCAGCGTATTCAGGGATGGGGATTGACTGTCTTGGCAGGGAAATTATGGGAATGCAGTCAGCATGAGCCATTCTGTATGACCCGCTTGCGTGAGTATGTGAGCTCAGACATGTCAACGGAGGAAGGAAATAAGTATTCCACAACGCCACCGTTTTAGCTCGACATCAAACAATCTCAACTACAAAGTTCTTTCACTTGAGCGTTCCTTTAGGCTTCTAGCCTTCGTTCTTACTTTCTCTTCTTCTTCTCTTCATCACTTTATTAATAGGTTCTCCACTAACCTCCAACATGGACGCCGAGAACGAGAAGAAGATCCTTGTCGAGGATTCGACTACAACAACACAAAAGGACGAGGCTGAAAAGCCGGCTGAACTTGGAGATCTATGGGTAGGAATATTCTACTGGACTGAATGTTCATAACTCACACATTATAGCGCGTATTTCGATTCGCCGACCGCCTTGACTGGATCCTCAACTTCACATCCCTTATTTGCTCTATTGCTTCAGGAGCAACACTCCCCTTGATGACTATCGTTTTTGGACAATTCACCGGCCGATTTAGCGACTATGCGAGTGGCAAGATTGATCCTGAAGGCTTTCAGGACGAGGTCAACACGTTTGTCCTATGGTTTGTCTACCTCTTTGTTGGCAAATTTGTCCTCAGCTACATCGGCACGATAACTATCTCGATTTCCGGGATCCGAACAACACGAGTCCTTCGACAGCGTTTCCTGGAACATCTTCTTCGAACCGAGATTTGGTACTTTGATACGGCTAATGTTGGATCACCTGCGACTCAGATGACTACCAACGTCACACGCATCAACCAAGGTATCGCCGAGAAACTGTCACTTCTGGTCCAAGGGCTCGCCATGTTTATCTCATCCTTTGTCGTCGCCATCGCAGTTCAATGGAAGCTGGCCCTGATCACCCTGACTGTCGTTCCCCTTTTCTTTGTCATCATTGGCGTTGGAATGGCTCTTGACGCGCCCATCGAAGCAAGGGTCCAAGGCACTTACTCCCAGGCCAATGTCTTCGCCCAGGAGGTCATGGCTTCCATCCGAACTGTCCATGCCTTCTGGGCACAGGGCAGAATGACAGTGCGATATGACGGCTATCTCAAAGAAGCCCACGTGTACGGAAAGAAGAAGTCTTTCATGTATGGTGTGATGAGCTCATCAACTTACTTCTGCATGTACGCTGGAAATGCTTTGGCCTTCTGGCAGGGGTTCCGCATGTACCAGAGTGGTGAGATTGACTCTGTTGGTACTGTATTCACGTAATGATCCCACTCTTGACTTGCAAAATCAGAAATAACTGACCATTAACTCCTAGAGTTGTACTATCTGTCTTATTGGCATCATCATCGATCGGTCTCCTATATCCACAGGTTCCCGCCTTGGCCAACGGTGCTGCAGCCGCTTCCGAGCTCTTCAAGATCTTCGACAAACCATCTTCACTAGATCCTCTCGGTAACGAAGGCAAAGTCCCCGAAAGCTGCCACGGCCACCTCGAGGCCGAGAACGTCTCGTTCTCCTATCCCTCACGACCCGACACACAGGTTCTCAACAACATCAGCCTGAACATCCCAGCAGGCAAAACGACCGCGATTGTCGGGGCCAGCGGTTCTGGAAAGAGCACTATAATTGGCTTACTGGAAAGATGGTATCTGCCAACTTCTGGCCGCTTCCTACTTGACGGCGTGGATGTGTCCATGCTCAATGTGAAGTGGCTACGGTCTCAAATGGCTCTTGTTCAACAGGTAGGGCAATTTCTCTCCATTCTCAGTTGAAGTCGATCTAACACTGTTGTAGGAACCAGTTCTATTTAGGGGAACCGTCTTTGAGAATGTGGCCAAGGGTTTTACTGAAGCACAGAAGGCTCTCAGCCCGGATCAACAGAGGAAACTAGTGCAGGAAGCCTGTGAAGCCAGCTACGCCCATGAGTTCATTCAGAAGCTTGAACAGGTAAGCACCTTCTTCCAATTCTATCCCTAATGCCTGACAACCTCTAGGGCTATGATACATATCTCGGCGAGCGAGGCGGTACACTCAGTGGTGGCCAGAAACAGCGAGTTGCCATTGCACGCAGCGTTGTCTCTAATCCCAAGATCCTTCTCCTTGATGAAGCAACGAGTGCCCTCGATCCTAACGCTGAGCGAATCGTTCAAAAGGCTTTATCGCGAGTTTCTCAAGAGCGAACAACAGTCGTCATTGCGCATCGCCTATCAACCATCAAGGACGCTGACAACATTGTCGTTGTTTCAGCCGGCCAGGTTGTTGAGCAAGGTACCCACGACGAGCTGCTTGCGCTCAATGCTCACTATGCCAGACTCATTCGCGCGCAGAACTTGGCAGTTCCCGTGAATGAAGTTCACAAGGACATAAGTGCAAAGCAGGGTATGGTCGAAGTTGATACAGACGAGGAGGTGGCACGCGTCATGACGGCCCAAACTGAGGAGTCCATGGTCCTCAAGGATGGTGATGCTAAGCCAAAGGACCGCTCTATTCTGACGAGCATCTTCCTTATCCTAAAGGAACAAAAGGCCCTGCTCCCTCACATCATTGTCGCTGGACTCGCCTGCAGTATCGCCGCAGCTACCTGGCCGGGCCAAGCTGTCCTGTTCTCCCGGCTTATCACCGCCTTCTCTTCTAGCCAACCCTCCGAATCAGATGCCAACTTCTATGCCCTCATGTTCTTCGTCATCGCTCTCGGAAACCTTATTGCGTACTTCACCATCGGCTACATCGCCAACCACGTTGCTCAATCCATCTCTCACCAGTACCGCCTTGAGCTGTTCAGCCGCATGGTCGTCATGGACATTGACTTCTTTGATCGAACTGAGAACTCATCTGGCGCATTAGCTTCGACCTTGTCCTCGGTTCCTACGAGCTTAACAGAGCTTTTTGGACTGAACATTTTTGTCATTCTCGTCATGGTAGTCAACCTAACTGCCAGCTCAGTTCTTGCACTCGCATATGGCTGGAAGCTCGCTCTTGTGATGGTGTTTGCAGGATTGCCTCTTCTTATGGGATCTGGCTACTTCAAGATCCGGCTTGAGTCTAGACTTCATGAGAGCAACGAGGTGCGATTCCGTGAAAGCGCCAGTCTCGCTAGCGAGGCTGTCTCCGCTTTGAGGACCGTTGCCTCTTTGACTGCCGAATCGGATTTTATTCAGGCATACTCTGAGACTCTCTCAAGTATCGTCGTCCAATCAGTCGCATCTCTCTCAATCTCTATGATTGCATATGCATTCTCACAATCCATTGAATTTCTGGTTATGGCCCTTGGATTCTGGTACGGCTCGCGACTCATCTCTTCTGGAGAATACACATCGGAACAGTTCTTCCTCATCTTCATGGGTGTTTTGTTTGCTGGTCAGGCTGGTGCCCAACTCTTTGCCAACTTGGGTAGTCTCACAAGAGCAAAGGGTGCGGCAAACTATCTCCTTAACCTACGGATGGAGCAACCAGTCATTCGAGAGACCGATGAGAACAAAGACCGAGGTCCGGATCTTGACCAGCCCATCAGTGTTAACAACGTTCACTTTAAGTATAATAGTCGCAGTACTAAGGTTCTTCACGGGATTTCAATGGATGTAAGCCTTCCCTTTACCCCTCTCACATTCACCTACTAATCTTTCCCAGATCAACCCGTCTCAATTTGTTGCTGTTTGCGGTCCCAGTGGATGCGGCAAGTCAACCCTGGTATCTCTGCTTGAGCGATACTACGATCCTACATCTGGCAAGATCTGCGTTGGCGAGCAAGACGTTAAGGATGTTTCTCCTCGTCTCTTCCGCAACGAGATGTCCATAGTTCAACAGGAACCTGTCCTCTACGAAGGAACTGTACGAGAGAACATCTTGATGGGTCTTGATGGCGACATTGAAGACACATCTGACAAACGGCTCAACGAAGCTGCTCGACAAGCCAATATTCTCGATTTTGTCTCTTCCCTCCCAGAAGGCTTCAACACTCCATGCGGTGCACGAGGCACAGCATTCTCAGGCGGTCAACGTCAACGAATCGCCATTGCCCGTGCTCTTATCCGCAAACCGAAGCTACTTCTTCTCGATGAGGCAACTTCGGCACTGGATACACACTCGGAGCAACTCGTCCAGGAAGCACTTGAGCAGACGAGAAAGGAAAGCGGATGCAGTGTGATTGCGGTTGCTCATCGACTTTCGACTATTCGAAACGCTGATGTCATCTTTGTGCTTGTTGGTGGAAAAGTTGTTGAGGTGGGAACGCATCAAGAACTTCAGTTCAAGGGAGGTGTGTATGCGGATATGTGTCAGGCTCAGTCCCTGGATAGAGAAGCTTGAGGGATAGACTTTTTGTTTTGTTTGGGATGTAGATATAGACTTTTGTAGCCATCGTAGAGAGCTCATCTGGCTCGTTTCAGTTACATTCTCATTATTAATACTTGGAATTTATTAATATTTGCATTCTTATCCAAGAGTTCTCACATCTACGTGTTCACTCCTTGAGGTTGGCAAGCGGTATCCTACAGGTTAGGGTGAGGTCTGACCTGAGAACAGTGACATACAACCCCTGCATATATATCTCATCATTCGGTTCGCCCCGTGGGAGCGGTTGGTACAGTAGTGAGCACGGAAAAGTTTCTGAAACACGTAATTAAGCCTATTATTAAGCATCCTACACTGACGATATTTACCAGAAACACATGGGACCTTACCGCGATGGCATTCCTCTTATACTCCATTAAGCCAACCCAACTAAGATGGATTTCCGTTTTACCCAACAGGCTGAATTACTCCAGACAGAAAGGCCCACATCTGCTGCAACATAATGCCAGAAAAGGGTAGCAACAAGATTCTTATCCGTAGAAAACGGAACAAGACCTGGATAAAGAAGGTAACGAAATCTAGAAACGTCGGAACCTGGCTCCCCGACTGGAGCTACATGCTGACAAGTCCCCATAAAATGCTGCAGGTTTAGAAGGAATCTAATACCGGTAGTTGAGTCAGATAAAGTGTGGCTTAGAAGATCATGCCCCTTGAGGCATATTCCCCTTTGAGAAAGGAACGTTTGTATGATACCATTGTCGTAAGTTTAGTGATTGGGACCTTTCCCTAATAGGATGGAAGTTGCTCCTGGAAGGATTATATCACAGTGATAGCCGTGCTGTAGGAACGTTGCATTTTAGCCTGTTAAGCCAAGGTGAGTTGTGACAGGGTTTGTTGGTTTTTCCCCTGCAGCCAATTACTACAAAGGGCCGAAGCTTAATCCCGTGTGTTACCTCAAAGCAAAACAGGCAGCAAGACATAAATACAATGATAAACCGCCCATATGAATTGATCTTCTTTTCCCAAGCGTTGATCTTTATCTCTACAATCATGGCATCTCCACGCTCTCTCCGACGCTTTGTCTTCGCCTCTCTCTTCTCCCTAGCTTTTGCTCAAAACAAGGCTGAGGAGTTGACAAAGTGTCTCGACAAGGCTGGCGTGCGAAATGTCATCGAGTCTGACAGTCAATGGGCCGCGGAGACTACTCAGTTTCAGAAGCGTATCCGCCCCCAACCTGCTGCAATTGCGTTCCCCGAATCTCGGGATGAAGTCGCCCTTGCGCTAGAGTGTGCGCGAGACGCTGATGTCAACGCAAATGCCCTTGGTCCTGCGCACTCGTTCCAAGGAAATGGTTTCGGAAAGCCCGGGAACTTGGTCATCAACATGGCTGCGTTTGACGACGTCAAGTATGACTCCAAGACCACCCTCATGACATTCGGTGGCGGTACCCACGTTGGTCCAGTTGCCAAGTATCTTTGGGACACTGCTGGCCGTCATGTTCCTCACGTCCGTGGTGCCCACGTTGGTGTCACTGGATCCAGCATCGGGGGCGGTTTTGGTACCACGTCGCGTTATCTTGGTACTCCCATGGATAACATTGTCGAGGTTGAGTACATGCTGTATAACGGCACCGTTGTCAAGCCCGGAAAGGGCTCTGAGCTCCTCTGGGCTGCTAAGGGCGCTGGAGCTTCCTACGGTATCATTCTCTCCATGACTACCAAGACTTTCAAGCCTGAGTTCAACAAGGCTATCAACTTCACTCTCTCCATGGGTAACCTCAGCCCCAGAGACGGTGCCAGAGCTCTCGTGGCCATTCAGGACTACGCTACCAGCAAGGAGTGCCCTGATACGTTTGCTTTTCGATGGAGCTTGATGGCTCCTCCTTACGATGGCACTGGATACTTCTACGGTAACCCCGACAGCTTTGACAACGTTATTCGTCCTCTTGTCAACAAACTCAAGACCATCAACTCCAACGTCGAGGTCAAGAAGACCGTCCTTCCCTGGTGGGACCTTGAGGTCGCTGTTGCTGGTGCTGGCATGAATCAGCCCGACGGTGGATTCCTCGGTGGCCGAGCATTTTACACCCAGTCTCTTACCACTACGACTGACCACCCTCTCACCCTTGAACAAGCACAAATTCTCTTCGAGAGCACAACACTGGCCTTCAACCGAACTGACCTCACAAAGTTCGCCTATCTTGATCTCTGGGGCGGTGTCTCCCGCAACATCAAAGACAGCGACACAGGTTATGCTCATGGGAGAAACCTGTGGCTGATTCGCTGGGACGCAAACTCCGTCAACCCCTTCAGCTTCCCTGCTGACGCTATTCCTTACCTGAGAGGTCTGATGAAGCCATTCGAGGATGCTCTTGTTAAGGGCGGCTCCAAGCTTCGTGGCTTCGTCAACTATGCTGATACTGAGCTTACTGAGCAGGAGTGGAGCTCACGTCTTTATGGTGCTAACTATGAGCGCCTTAAGAAGATCAAGGCGAAGATTGATCCTGAGGGTCTGTTCACTGGTCATAAGCAGTCTATCCCTCTGCCTTAAGCTTTGTAGTAAAGACAAATGTTTATTGTTTATTGTTTATTGTAGGTCGATTGGAAGCAAGATAGTTCCGCTCAAGGATCACATAGAAGAAAAGATTAAGCCGGAGATAAATTATAAAAATAAGCTCATCTTGTCTATTTCAATGTCTATGAATGAAATGGTTGCCCCCAGATTCATGTAGAGGGTAGTCCGTGAATTACCCACCCAATTGGGTAGTGAGTGGGTCAAGGGCACTTGATGGCTCATGTAATTGGCTCAATGGATCTAAGCTTAATTTAGCTTGGCTCAGTTGTCTTGAGGGGGCGATACATAATTTCCAGCTAAATCATCTTGTTGACATTCTAGCTTGGCTAAAATAGATCCGCCTCATAAAAAACCGAAAAGAAAAAAATATGAGGCACACCGGATTTGAACCGATAACCTTCAGGAATCTCCGTGCTTAAGAGCTGGAATCTGACGCGCTACCGTTGCGCCAGCGCCCCACTGTTGATAGAAACGTTTTACATAAAAAGAATATACTGGCTTGCTCCGTGATATGCCCAGGTAATGAGAATTGGTGGTATTATAATCATCCAGTCTTTACATCTCTGAGCTATGAGAAGTTTTTTATATAGGGTTTAGCTTCTTTTAAAATATATATCTACTATAGATTTTTACTTTTTATTAAAGTGCATATTAGCCATAGCTGGAGAGTCTTAACGCCTTCATAAGCTAAAACAATATTGAAATCACGAATTGGACACTAATTAGCATATTGGGGACTTAACCATAATCCTAAGTGATGACAAGATTTAGGTTAGTCTAGCATAATTTTAGAAAGCCCTTTGACTAGTTACTCTTGGCACCGTCATTCAAGATATGGAATTTCTTGAGGGCAGATCGGGGAGGGCCAAAGAGCGGCATTTTCTTTGAAATAAGGTTGTATCGAGTAAGCATATTCCCCTGTCACCCCTGCCCCAACGTCGTCACGGACTTTTATCATTCTTTAATGCCGTCCAATCCAGGAACGTCAAGATCATAACAGGGGTAATGACGACAGTCAGGTTCCTTTAGCCTGATGATTACTGAACCATTCGTAAGCGACACCTATCCTGAATCGTTTTATAAATTCCCCTCCTCCTTGTTGCTGTTCCACTTCGACATCTTGAGACTCTGCAAGCCATCATAATGAAGTTCTTCCAGCCAATCGCCGCCTTCCTGTCTCTCCTCACCTCTGTCACCCCGAGCGGGGTGATGGCGGCGGAAGGCACGGCAGTGAATCAACATCAGAAGGGCGAGACTGTGAAATACCAAGGATGTCAGTATTCCTTCGCATATAGCCTTGGCTGAATGCGCAATTGACTATATATAGTGAATCTCTATGTATCCAAGCCTGGGAGGTTTAACCTTGGCTACAAGAAGCCCGGGAAAAGAACCGGTGTTCTTCTTCTTACCGATGTCTATGGCATCCAGCTGAAGGAGAACAGAGAGTGAGATTGTCCACCCACTTTAACCTTTCTTTACTGACTGATGCAGATTGGTTGATGACTTTGCCAAACAAGGCTTTGTTACTGTTTCACCCGATTTGTTTAATGGTTCTCCAGCAAAGGAAACCCCAGACTTCAACATCACTGAGTTCCTTGCCAAGCATCCTCCCAGTGTCACTGATCCAATTGTTGCAAAAGCAATCAACTACCTACGCAATGAGCTCAAAGTGAACTCCGTCGCTGCAACAGGCTATTGCTACGGTGGACGTTATGTATTTCGTTCACTGGGCCAGAACGGCAAAGTTGATGTTGGCTTCACTGCTCATCCCAGCCTCTTGGCTACTGACGAGATCGAGGCTGTCAGAAAGCCTGTATCCATTGCTGGTGCTGGTCAGTTTCAGCGCGTAATAATACAAGGAAATCAAAAGCTAATATGGATATAGCCGAGGATCAAATCTTCCCCCAGCCCAGACAAGCGGAGACTGAAGCTATCCTCACCAAGATAGGCAAGCCTTTCACTTCGGTTCTATACAGCGGTACTACCCATGGCTTTGCTGTTCGCGCGAATGCATCGAACCCGCAGCAGGTTTTTGCGAAAGGGGAAGCGTTCTATCAAGCTGTGCGATTCTTTAATGCATGGGACTAATTTACAGCCCACAAGCTACAGATCAAGGGCTCTTGAAATGAATAGCAGGGGCCTTTCACTTTCTTTCTCTTGTAAGGATTCCTGGCACAGGACAGGGAACATGCACCATATAGTTACCTGATAACATTGTCCATACTTGTGATGGCCACAACCATTTCAATTTGAACTTGGAGGCATCTGAACCAGAATGGTTCTCTATATACACCGGGGTCCGTGTTCGTGACAATAATCAAAATTACCAAGGCATCCCATGACGTGCATCATGCCAGCAACGATGACAGGAGCATGAAGTATTTGGTGACTTTGTCCCACGATGTCGAATCTTCCTGGGAAGAATCTCCCAGGCACCTGTTGTAGAGGAATGTATCAGTAATCGCTGAAGTTCAGGCGCGTGAAATAGGATGTCAGTTGCTTTACGTAGTCAACTTATTCGAAGAGCGTAAGCAAGCACACCAATACCGTTAAACAAAGCCACATATGAGTACCAAATCAATCCCATCCTATCCTTTTGAACGTCCCAGCCATACTTAATCACAGCATGAATAATTGGTGCAAAGCTGCTAGCTCAAAAGGCAGAATAAAGGGCTCTGTGAACAGCCTTAGCTTTGACAGTTCGAAATCTCGGATGCATTGTGGATAGAGCGCACAATCCAGCGTTAACTGACACCAAGCCCCAGTACATATTACGCAGAAAGTGGTCGCAGACGAAACCGTAGTATATAAGGGGAATCATGGCGCTGTACATGAGAATAAGGATGCAGAGGTAGTCGAATTGAACGCTGAGATGATGGACATGAGAAGGATGGTTTGAAACTGTGTGACAGCTTTATGAGTGTCAGAATCAGATTAGGCTAAAGATACTGAGAGGGATGGGCTTACGTTGCGGATAAGAAGAAGCATATGGTCACGCCAATGAAGTATATTGTGCGTACTGCGATGTCTTCGCGAGTAGCAACCTTATACCGGGGAGGGATCTCAGTCGTAAAGACATAAACCGGAATAACCAAAAACAGAATGCACCCTAAGATATGGGACCAGATATTGACTTGACATGTATGTATGAGTACACATGCTACTAGGGAAGATTTACCTGTTTCATTGTGTATAGATAATATACTTCGGACGCTTTTCTTGATGGAATTAGAAGAGGCTCTGTAGCCTGTCTGAATAAATTGACTTTCACTTGTAAGATTAAACAGTCAGCTGAATGAATGTAATATGGGCGGAACACTCACTGTAGCCACTCAGCTGATGCGGTCACTGTGTCAGTAATGTTTCAAATAGTGACATTGAGGCTGAGATACTAACGTATGTCTGCTATGCGCAACAGACCCTGTATCAACACATTTCTCCCAACGGTAGTAACATCACCCTCATCGTGAGAAGCTTGTTCTGTCGCATCAATAAGTGGTTGAGATGGAGATATGGACGCTGTATTCCGATTGCGTGACATGTTGATCAAGTGCAAGCAGCTAAGCGGTGCAAAAGTTCTGAACCCAAGCTTGTAATAAGTGCTAGTCTGGTAGGGCTGAAAGGGCAAATGAGTTGTTTATTGATTCAGGCGCTTATGTAGTGGGTTCAAGAGGCTGGGATACGACCCAGACGGACGAGGAACTCTGGGGATAACCTGGTCTTGCATCCTCACACTCGCTCTATGCGTCTGGAGTGCCTTACACCTGAGCATCCTTCCAAAGGGTAATACGCCGCTTCAGCATTGGCTACGCGTATTTCGCTGGGTACTGTTGGGAATTCTTACGCCTGAGCTCGTTCTGTGGGCATCATGGAGGCAATGGAAGAGCGCTAAGCTTCTCACGACTGACATGCAGAGAGTCCTCCAGGAGCAGTCCCCTGAACAGCCTCCAAGGCGTCATGAATGGACAGAGTTGCATAGCTTCCATGTTTGCATGGGTGGATTTGTCGTTGACGCTGATGAAGACTCGGATCTTTTCCCAAATACGCAGAGGCTGACATGCTCGCCATCTGCAGTTCTTCTGGGCCAAATGTAGTCATCTCCCTGACATAAATCCCAGCGGCATCAAAGACAAACCCAAAACAGATAGCCTGGCCAAGGCTATCGTTCTTCTTCAGGCTCTATGGTTCCTTATACAAATCATTGCTCGAATTGCACAGAGATTGCCAATTTCGCTCCTCGAAGTGAACACTATTGGCCATGTCCTGTGTGCACTGGTCATTTACCTTCTCTGGTGGCACAAGCCCCGAGAGGTTGGTGAGCCGACCATCTTACATGGACAAGGGATCGATAGCTTGGTTTCTTTTATATACATGAGCAGCAGAATCAATAGCGTCCAGTACCGACACGGGATTAGACCTGCTGCTTGGATTTCACCAGAATTGGAGAATTTGGTCTACACTACCCCCAGAGATAGCGAGGATGCCAACACTACTGCGACAGAAAGCATGGAGAACAAAGTCATCAACTCAACAACACAAAAGCAAGGAAGCGAGGAAAAGAGCAACTACGAGCCCGAGAGAACTCTCGGATCCTTTCGGGCTGGTATCCGACGACAGGACACAGCAAATACTGCCGATCGAAAACGAAAACTCGGTTGGGAAGTCGACGAGAAGGCGAACAACAACGCTTCGTCTCGACTCGCTCGTCATCGTCTCTTCGCTCAAGCCATTCGTGACTTTCCCTCCGTCAGGGACCAATTCTCTCAAAAGACCCCAGAGTCTTATGGATTTGTTACTCAGCTGCATCAATACGTCGTGCTCAACGCCGTCAACTGGCCCACGGACTTTCTGCTCCGTGCCGTAGACACCCAAGTTGTCGGCATGGCGCTTTGGTTTGTGTCTATCATGTACGGCAGTGTTCATCTCGCCGCATGAAGGAGTTCTTCCCAAGTGACGTAGAGCGTCTTCTTTGGCATATGTCAGTTGGGTACATTACTGCATGTGGCGTATGGCGGGTTGTCGCTCATGTTCTATTCTACTTGTGGCCGTGGCCTGGTAAATGGTGGGATAGATTTGTCAAGCTAAGATGTCATTGGTCTCAATATGTTGTTTATGGATTCTTGATGATGTGTGCTGGGACCTTTTACGTCCTGACTCGAATTTACTTGACTGTTGAGGGCTTGGTAAGCCTCAAAGCAGCACTGGAATCGTTGTACGATACCGTGAACTGGCTCGACTTTATTCCACTTTTCTAAAGAATGTATATGTCCACGTTTAGTCAAACTCTCAAGACCTTCCACATCGCCGTGACTATACAGATATTACTAAATTAATAAATTTCTTTAAACAAAAATAGCCAAACCAATCATTTCCTCCGTCACCCTTAAGGGTGACCACTTTGCTAGTAGCGTGGACGTGGTAAGGTGAAACTCGGAAGCACCGGTGATAATCCGTAAACACCGACAAAACATGAACTGAACTTATGCATGTCACGTCGAGACTCATGAGACGGAAGATGCCGACCCAAGAGTCCGAGAATTAAGACCAGCCAAATCTGGCTAATAATGAAACTCAGTTGTGTTCACCGCTTATGCCTCTTTGGTCTCGTAGTTAGTGACTAATATTCTGACGAACTAGTTCCGAAAAGGATTATGCTCGGGCTTCTCGGGCTTGTCACATTTATCCAATTGGCTTCCGAACATCGTGGCTAATATTTAAGTTTGTTGTTTGAAATGTCATCAAGGCCACAATAATGCATTATCGGAATAGGGATTTGTCACCAAGTGAAACTCGGTTACGATTGGCAGAAATCCCGACGTTCCTCCTGTGGTGGGTTGACATCGTCGGCTAGCTCTGGCGTCAGGTATACTAATGAGCCGATGAGAGAAGGATATAAAGCAGCCTTGAACTGCTGCACTCTTGTTTGGTTGATCCATTCGTAACTCACAACCCTTCCTCGTTCTTCAACATCCATATATCTACCACAATGTCCAATCATCCAACAGCAATCCCACAGGGCTCATGGGTTCTTGTAACAGCCGCCAATGGTCACACTGGGAGTCACATTGTCTTCGAGCTATTGAAGAGAGACTTCAAGGTCCGCGGCACTGTTCGGGACTTGGAATCAAGCCAGTGGCTACTAAAGGATGGCTTTGTTTCCAAGTACGCCGAACGCGGCAATTTCGAGCTTGTAGTTGCTGATACGACCAAGCCCGATGACTTCGACAGAGCCGTACAGGGTGTCTCGGCCGTCATCCACGTTGCAGTCATTGGGGACGTGGTCCCTGATCCCAATGTTGCTATCCCAGCAACTATAGAATCGGCCTTGTCTGTTTGTCGATCAGCAGCAAAGGAGCCTTCTGTGAAGCGGTTTGTCTTCACCTCAACCTTTTGGGCTGCTACCTTTCCAGTTCCTGGTGTTAGTGATACCATCACGAACCTTGGCACTTGGAACGATGCTGCGATTCAAGCTGCTTGGGCCCCTCCTCCATATGAACCGGATCGAGTTCTGCCGGTGTATTTCGCAGCTAAAGCTGAGGCAGAAAAGGCAGTCTGGAAGTTTGTCAAAGATGAGAAACTCCCCTGGGCAGTCAACTCGGTCAGCCCTTGTGTTATCCTTGGCGACCTTCGAGATGATAAACATCTACGGTCCGTACCGCCCCAGCTGATTGAACAGCTGTATTTGGGCAATCTTGAAAAGCTGCAAACTCCTGCTAGTAAGTACTATCTCTGCAACTGATACTCTTGGCTAATTATGAGAAGTGTATTACAGCCACGTCACCGATGTTGCGATTATCCATGTCGCTGCGGCAATTGACCCCGAAGTACAAGGTCAACGCATCCAAGTGCTCGCAGCATCATTTACATGGAACGACTGTCTCGATATCCTACGGAGGGCCTATCCAAATATGAAATTCGTTGACAATTTCATTTCTGGTGACCCGAAGCTGGTATACAATATTGAGAACAATATCGCTCCTGGTCTGTTACAGAAGTGGGCAGGGCGCGATTGGATCAGTTTGGAGACGAGTATCAAAGAAGTGGTGGATTACTTGATCAAAAGGAAGAGACTGGAATATGAATAGGCAGGTGTCATTGCAGACATCCATGAATCTGGTTATCATGGCTTATCCGCGAGCTTATTATCATTAGCCTAATAATCGCGGAGCATCAGCTGACGATTGGTTTTGCCCCGCTTAGTCAGATTCGTGGTTAAGGAAAGAACAACAGTCTGACATTCTTTTCTTCCTTTATCTTTGTCATCCTCGTACTTTAGCTTATCAACAATGGAGAACCCTACTACAGACACAGAAAACCGATCAGTTGCCCAGAGCCAAATGACGCTAGTTAGAAGAAGAGGCCGCGGCAGATTACCAAAAGGCCAAAAAGGCAGTGAAAACCCAAGCTCTCGGCCAGGAACACTACAATTCATCAACTCCGCTCATCCAGACGAAATAACGAATACCAATAGTATCAGGTTGATAAGATCACATGCAGCAAAGCTTTCACGTGCTCTTCAGAAAGAGAGAAAGCAAGATGAAGCTCTTCTCGAGGAAGGCAACGCTGAGAATGTTCAAGCGGAGGCAGAGTTGAGATCGATGATCCACCCAGCAAGTAATACACAATACCGAAGGATCATGCCTAAAATACAGCCACTTGAGCAAACAGGAGATCACCCACCGAGTCCAATCCAGTTGATTGGAGGTGCTCGCAGTGACGCATGCACAGGATTTGCAAGACCACTCTCAGATGATGAACACTATCTCTTTGACTTCTGTACGTCTATTCTTTCATCTACTTTCAACAAAATGAACCAACAAAGTGAACCAACTAACAGTTTCTATCACAGACCTAAACTATGTCATTTCTTACGGATACACAGCATGCTATGCTCAAGACGATGAGCAAAACTTTAATTACCTAATGAGGCACATTTGGGTACCCAATGCAATGTCTACACTCAGCCTGATGACCGCTATCTTCCATGTGGCGTGCCGGAACTATGTCACCGCCACAAATAACAGTCTATCCAGCAAATTTGGTGTCAAAAAGCTTCAATACCGGCTTATGTGCATTCAAATGGCTAAGGATGCCATCGAGTCGGAGGCTGTCGCTACAGATACAACAATTGCATTGGCTATGCTTCTGGCCTCTGAAGCAGTGCGCATCCCTTCCAGGGTTTTATTTCATTAACAAAAAACTAACTTTATTATCACAGTTTCTTGAAGGAGATATGAATGCATACTGGAGTCACGGCGCTGGCGTTATGAAAATGGTGCGAGCGAGAGGAGGTGTTGATATGCTGGGAATGTCGGGATTCTTGACTAGAACTGTCTCGGAATCTATCTATCTCACGCAGACCAATATGGTAGCTGGACCAAATATGTTGGACCCAAATATCAATGTTTCCTGAGTTGCATTCGATAAAATAACTATCAAATTTCATAACCTTGAACAGATCCAGGATCGAACTATGCAATTCTGCATGAAAGCCCCACGGACGTATTTTATCTCAGTTTCGTTCAATGAATTTCCCAAGTACGCGAACATACGGTATGATACGCACCAATGACTACATATGTCGGTACGTGCGTTGCTAGTAAGCCGAATAATTCGGCACCGAACAGTAGTTTCCGATGAGATGTGAGAGCGCACTGGGCACAGGACGAACCTCTCTCCATTGACCCCAGCCCATAACTCTTGGTACGTCAGGGTCTTTCTGGGCGTCTTTGTGACTCTCGACTGTTACCCCTGTTTCAAGATTCATCTCGAGCTTCCCATCGACCGCGCTGGCATAGAATTTATAGTCCGTGTCAGGCTTAAGTTGGGATTCATCGCTGTATATCATTTGTATCTTCATTGCCCCTGTGGGTTTTAATCCTGGCCAGATCAATCCACGGAACTCGTAGGGAACGCGCTGACCATTTTCATTTATGGCGGACACGCTTATACTGTTAGGAGTGTTGATCGCGACAATTCCTTCGAGGACACGCATCTTTGAAAGAGTGTTAGTGAATCGCCGTATGACTTTTAAAACCGTCACCTTCTTACCTTGATGGATAGTGATGATATTCGAGGGTTTTCAAAAATGTGCTTGGTGATAGGCTCAAGGTCGGCGGTCAGCTCACGGGTTGAGAGACTAGACAGATTGTAAGAAGGAAATTTTCATGACTGATCGGAGGTCAGGGCAGGTTTATATATGGATTTGGAGGACGCAGTCTCTCAGGCGTGATATTTGGTAATAGTTTATGAAAAGGGTGTTACTTTCATATCTTATGAACTTTGCTTACACGTACAGTATGTCATCTTCTATTTACGGGTGACTTCTATATACCTCCAATGAGATGGTCTCCAACTGAGAGGCTGATAAGCAAAAGCATTTTTGTCTTGATTTCAAAAACTCTGTTTTGAAATACAGCCTGGTGGCAAAAAGCTTGAAAATCAAATCTGGCCTCTCAGTGGTTAGTGTTATTTTTAATAGACATTACGGCCTGGGCGAGGTTGATCAAATCAACAGATTGAAAAGTCTGTTTCTACCTAAGCTAAGTTGTACAGACACTGGCTTTACAAATCTTCAGTGTGCAGCCTGATATCACCTATCATTATCAAGCAACATAGGAGGCTCACCTAAAGGTTGGCCATTATTTAGTCAAGGGCCACAACGGTTTTTAATTTCAATGGGTATATGGAGAAGCGTAAGATTGCTCAGTTGGCCGCCCCCCATTTCGAGCTAACAGGCAGTTATTTATCTTGTCGCGATCCGAGATTATGATTCAAATTTGAGCCTGGCGTGTCTTTTGCAGTTGAGGTCCGTGGCTGAAAGCCGATCTTTATCCTATAACTTAGGAATTGGTAGGTTTGTGTTTCTGTCTAATATCTTGTCATATTAAATCAATGAAAGCCTTCACAATCAGGCTATATCTTACCTCTATGTTCTTTATCGTTGGCCGAGGTAACGCAAGCAGTGGAGTGTTACTGTGGTATCAAAATGCCATTTGGTATCCTTATGATTAGACTGCTTCCGTATTTTCACAACATACTTCTTCGACGTGAAGCCCGCAAGAGGCTAATGGATATGCTTGGCCGAATATCCTCAAGGATCAACAAAACTAACATGAGCGCATCAGGCAATAGAAACATGTAGAGAAATCTGCGGTCCGGGATAACCCGAACGAGCTTCTCCTAGCTTCATTTCCGTTATCTGAAGCGATCATCTTCGCTTTAGGCATCTCATCTTAGACGATATAAGGTCTATTGAGCCTCGATACTCAAGGTCACTTCAGTGCAACCACCTAACTGTCGTCACAAAATACTATAATACTTGTTCGAATGAACAAACTGTCGATTATATCAATTTGGAGTGGCGAGTTGGAATATAGATACAAGTTCAAGACAATGCAGTTCTATTCATACTTTCTTCAGGTTGCTGGGTCAAGCTTGGGTTTGAATTAATCGCAAAAGTATCATAGCTTGTATTTGAACAGCGAAGATAGGGCAACTGGGAAACTAGTCGCCGTCTATCAGGGCTTAAATTGAATTAGACCTATGGGTAGATGTTTTCAAAAGCCATCCATGAAGATGTCCACCAAAGGTAGAATGCACATCTCCTTCAATGGGTTCATCATCTTCAGAGTCCAAGTTATCAATCCACTCGTGTTCTCGAATTGCTCTCTCAGCAACTGGGAACCCATCATCTCCACGAAGTCAAGTGAATACATTTCGAGTCGCCATTTCAGAATTCTCGTCCTCTGAATCATACTCCTCGTAGTCCACCTCCAATTCCGAGACAGAACCCAGAAGCCCTCCATTCTTCAGCCTCGTTGCCATAGTCGGAACCTTAGGACCCTGCTGAACCTTAGTACCGTCGCTGCAGTGCCAAGTAAGATGCGAAAACCTGAGACTGTGGTCCTGGCCACAGAATATATGTTCGTGAACATCGATATTTGTATCCTCTATGGCAGTCGAGCCGAATGGTGGGAAGGGAAACAGCGGCGGAATGGTATAATTAAGGTCATGACAAAGATAGAGTAATCTGAATTCATCGGCACGTGAGATTGACCGGGTGTCAGGAGCGAAGTGAGGGACTGGCATCTGAATAAAGGACATGATTGTCCCTGTCCACGCAGCTTCTCCAAGATCGATATTCCACCAACCAGCGCGGCCTTCTCGAAGTGCTTTATCGTAACCACCTGTGATAAACGAACCAAGCCATAAGAACCCAATATCAGGGTCTCTTCTGATCATAATTCGCAAAAGGGAATGGGGGTTTTTGATCGTATCAAGAACCGCAAATGAACCCTGCAGCCACATTCCACATAGGTTGCTTGACACTTCAACCTCGCAAAACACACTGGTAAGAAGTGCTTTGGTTCCTTTGGCATTGCAGCTGAGTGTCAATAATCTATCCAATTGAACTTTGTTTATGCCCGTGACAGTTGAAGATGTTTGGTATAGGCGTCCATCCTCTTCCGTTTTCTCACCCAAATGGGTTTCTGGAATTGGTAGGGCGATCGATCGGCCGTCATATTTGGAGGCAGGGATCATCAAGGCTCCTGCCAAGGATGCTAGATAGACATCATCATCGATACGATGGACGCTACAATATTCGGCCAGATAGCTACATGCTGCTGATAAGGCAGTTGATACATCTGCGGATGCTGAGGTTGTAGACTTTCCCTCTGCCGAGATAAGGATGGGAATTTCTGACTCAAGAGATATGGACCATGGTGAATGAAGACATCTGCCCTCCTTGTTGGACATTGTCGCACTCCAGCCTCTTTCGACAGACAGTAAGGCAGTCCACCACTGAACAGCACCTTTGCTGACTGCTTCGAGATTTATGGTCACTGGAGACTTGCTGTTGTGTTCGGGCGGTGATCTGCTGGTGTTTCCATTTGACAAAGGAATGTCATGTCTGGATAGATGGGCGAGCTCAGCCCATCTGGCGGAAAGAATATAGGCCCAAGCCTGTAACAGAACCGATATGTGGTGACTATGCTTTCCAAAGATATCAGGCAGAGTTGCCCTTGAATGTCGGCCATCTGCCGTTAGAATCACCCTGGTTGGCTTATCCCAAGCAACGTGGAAAATAGATTCAACTTTGAAGGGCGGCAAATGATCAACTTCATTGGATGCAAGCCATGTCGTAGTGGCCTTAACCAAGGCGACGTTTCTGAAGTTTTTATCGGTCTTGACGTTTTGGGGAAGCCGGGGATGATCGGGGAAGGCGGTTCGCAAGCGCTTAAGGCAATCTCTCCACAAGTCCGTCTCATCAGAGGATGTTCTATGGAGTGCAGACCATGTCTGATATCCTTTGGCGAACGCGCGGTGAGCGCATTGCTTGTTAGGGCGGACTGCGTCCTGCATAATTGAAAGAGCGCTAAGGACAGCAGATGTCAAAAATGAATATATAAGAGGATTTCTTTGTTCATCAGCGATACTGAGTTCCTGAACAAGTGTTTGGCATTCCGCCATGTAAGCGAGCACAGACCGCCAGGGGTTGGTAATAGCCGCAGTGTGCGGGCCAGTCAGGGCTTATTGAGTTTATACTGTTCAATGTTTTCGAGAGAACTTCTTGGCCAAGCTGTTAGACCGTTCGCTATAAGCCATAAAGTTTTTCAGTTCTAGTTAGGAGTCCGTTATCTCTGGGATAGAACGTTGGAACTGATAATAGGATGTCGAATTTTCAAGACGCTTGCGACTTTATCAACGTTTTTCATCTGAACCTCCTCCACAAGTAAGGCTGTGTTCAGTCCAAGGTTGAACGATTTCTACCTGACGATCATTATCAGCATGACCCAAACTCCTTCCCTTTATGGGCTGGCAAGTCTGAATGGGCTTATGATCTTCCTCAGGGTCATTAGTCTCACCGTTGACTGGAGGGGGAACAGTAACTCATAGTGAGGTTCTAAGAGTCTCCAATTCGGATTAAAGGGCCGGAAGTTAATGGATAGGACTCCAGGTAAGACTGAGAGATATGTGAATTGAGTCTTCTCATCAACCGTTGGCAGAGCACCCGTTTAATTGCATTATGATATTGATGAGAACAGCTAGCGTTAATAACATTGATTAACTCGATGTGCTGGATTTGGACTGAAGCGACATGCTCTGTCACTGAGGAGTCAAGAGATTGTGGTTATATAAGCTATGGAGGGAATTGCAAGCCATAACATTAAAATTTGTGTAGATAACAGAGGGTCAATCATGAATACTCGCTGGGGAAACTTCAATCTTCCAAGGCCTTCCCTTCGCGACCCCAGCAATGTTGTATATATAACCCAAACACCACCGTCAGCTGTCACGCCCACAAATAAGCGGGGCGAATCAATATCTTTCTCCGCTGTCTCATCAAGAAGTTCTTGGTAAGGGTTGCGATACCATTTGGCTCCCAGAAGTCGCATTTTGGCGCAGTGAGCCTCTTCCTTCTCAGGATCATGTGACATGTTGGTCCGTTGAAATCGGTCAAGACCAAGAAACTCAAGTTCTACCAGAGAGCAGCTATGAGTGAGGTAGCCCCCTTTAGCAGGCCAACCGATGGCTGTCCCACCAGTACGGTCACCAAAGCCGCTTCGTGGAAACACTGTCACCCCAAAAGGTCCATACACGTTCCCACCCGATATTCTAGACATTTTGGGTATATTAGCCACTGATGTAGAGTTGCTAGGATTTTGATTAAATAGATGAGAGTTGCAGGATAAACAGAAAAGAAAACAGATGTAGATGAAAGTGAGTGAAAGCATTAGATTGCCTGTTAAAAAGAAATTTTTAGGGAGGTTTAATAATTTAACTCGAAGGATTATTGCCGATGCCTGAGAGGGATGAGTGAGGTTTATATAGCTGCCTGGGGAATAGTTGGTGTTCCGTTCCTGTGGCCAGCACACAACAGGCATCTTAGCTTTCCAACATAACAAGGTACCTTCGTGCCAACAAGCTACTCTGCCCTATCAAGCACAGAATACAAGCATGACTCGTATAAATAATGTCTTGCATGTGATGAGATCCATGACACCAGCCTACTGCAATATCAATCCTTCGACCAGCTAGGTGAAAAATGCTGACTTCAGTTGTACGACCAACAGATTCTTCCTTTCCTTGTCACATCTTCAGTATACAACTCATCATGAAATGGCTCGTCCGTAATTAACGACCATGGCCAAGAATAGATTGTTTCAAAATCTGCTGTTGGTTGGTCTTTATGAGAAAGCTCAACAAATCAGATTCATGCATTAGGCTCTCGTTCCCAAGCAGCGTTGGTTGGCTCATGTCTGTGCTTAATGCAATGGCCAACATCATATGATTCTTCCAATTTCTGAGTCCGAGCGGGGGCATCGATTTCTTTCAGCGGCTGCACTTCTAATCATCTCCTTCCGTAAGTACTTCGTACAGAGGCAGTCACATCGAATATTAGGCAGACGTCTTTCGAGCCAGGAATGATGGTCCGAGCGGGAATTGAAGCTTTTGCAAACTCTACTCGTAATCTGATCTCAATTTGAGCGCCGCTTTGTCATATCCTAATCGAACTTCCTACGTTCAGGACAACCGGGACCCTCTAGAGTTGTGTTATCTCCGTGAGTTCTAAGATGACCGAGTGTGATGGGGTGAGGATATGCTAGGGTTTTGAGTGTGATTGGTTGTGGTTTTAGTATAAACTTATTTTGTTTCAAGATTCTTGCAGTCAAGATGTATTGTATCTTATTGAGTTCTATAGGTTTTGTACCTCTATGGGTAATCAATTACGTCCCTGTCCATAACTCTATGGTATCCATCTCGGACCAAACCATCTCAACGGGCTGACAAGAATTGAAGGCTATGCAATATCCCGTCGCAGAAATACAGCATCAACTGGAGGGTCTTCATCGTCCAAATACAAGCCAGGCTCCATATGAATCAGTCTGTACCCTCGCCTCTCATACCAGTCCTGGTTCGTTGACTAAAACGTGTCAGCCCTGTAAAGTGTAAACGTTCACAACGACTCAGACTTACACCCAATTCCCTTCCGTGTTTATCGCGATACAACTTCTTCTGCATCTCCTTCTCAGCGGTATCAAGAGCGAGGGTTTTAGCACATAGCGGCTCGTCAATTGCCATTGACTCAACGATGTCCATGGCTGCTCGACCGATGCCTTTGCTTCGAAGTGCTTTTGAAACGTAGAAGGTCTTAATCCAGTAAACGCCTTCTTTCGGGAGATCGAGTACAAAGTTCCCTGTTTTCTCGTTTCTATCATCGAGTGAGATGTGGCCCACGGGATGGAACTTGGTGTGAGTTGGTGTTCGCGGTTTGGCCCTGAGGCTTTCGGCTGTGTCAACCAATGGTGCCTTGTCCTGAGAGACGTCAGTCATCGCAATTATTTATCAGAGTCAGAGGCTTACTGCAGGGTACGCATCCAAGTGTAGTTGAAGTGTTTCGCGGGTTTCGGCGTCATCTGGTCGCAGTGTCTAGTCAAAGTTAAACCTTCGCTATTGTGAAGTGAGCATTGAGAAAACTCACAATCCAAAAAATAGATTTTTGACCCGAGACTTGTCTCTCTTTCCATCCTTCAACTAGATTCTTATCCCAACCACATTGCACTCGTTGCTCGTAAATGCGGTTGACATGGTCTGGAGACTGGGGGTCCCAGGGGACTAAGACCAGCTGATCATGACGAGTTGCCGACGGCATAGCTGAATCGTTTTTGTATCGAAAACCCAAATTACTGTCGCATTAAGAGTGGGATAGAATTGGGGAGACAATTCGAAAATATCAAGACAATCATTGAGACTTCAATGAACTATTTGTCATACATGGTAATGAGTCATTGGAGGGCGCGGAATACGAGTTTGTCCGAGACAGCTGGTGCGATTTCGTCGCTAAATGACGCGCCGCGGAGTTGGACATTTCGCCCCGGACTGCCTTTCTAGTTCAAGATAACGAGATTTACAGGAACTTTTGAGTACTATAAGCTCAGTTGGGTTACTTCAAGGCTTACAATCAATGGCTTGCCATTGCTTTAGGTTTCAAGAACCGACTCTGTTCAGTGGTTCCACTTATTATCCCTGGGTTCTCTGTCATCTCCACGCTCGTGCAGCCAGCGTCTTGATATGTATTTAAACTTTCACATGTATATCTTGGTTCGGAAGACCATATAGTGAAATGGATTACTATATAACTGCTATATTCACGTAAATACATGCTTTTCACGTAATCATAAAATACTGACCGCCAACACCGGGTACCATTTCGGCACCCACGGTGATACACAGTTGTGCAGGGTAAGTGGTGTGCAGGTTTAAGGCCTAAGGTCGGTTTGTTGAAGCCGTATGGGATATCATTCTTCGGCAGTTACAACTGACCAAAGAGGGGTCTGTATGTTTCTTTGTGCATCATTGTGTATCAGTCTCCGCAGGCATATGAGGGCGTCTAGTTGGAGAGGGACATCAAGTGGGTGGAAAACTTATCTTCGGCCCCTCTGTTCATCATGCACGCCTGAGTGTCTTGCTTCACTATCCACCGGTGAAAGTAACAGTACGTCAAATTATAGCTAGCTCCACCGGTCCTTCTTGTCTGACCAACCACCTTGGGAAGTTCTTAGCTTTCCGTGTCAATCTCATGCCAACCATGCGTAATCATTCTATATCCCTTCTATTAAATCCACTATGGTATACCCGACACGCGCCCCAAACCCATTTGCTAAAGAATACAAATTATAGAGAAATTGCCCTTCCTAGCGTATAATCATCAACTGTCTGTCAAGCTCCGTATCCCTTTCCATGTTTGCTTTGCAGATTGCACTCCTTCCAAGTCGAACCAGCTCGATAACAAAGTCATTGATGAGATTCATGTGTGAGACTTCGTAAGTAGTCAGACGCCGCACTGGGAGGTTATTGATAAGATCAGCCGCTGCCTTGAGAAGCTCGAGGTCTTGCTCTGCTCGTTCGTGAAGTGGATACATAAGGATGTTGAAGAAAATAGTGATCATGGCTGCTGTGGGATAGAAGACGATAATCCTACACAAAAGTTAGCCACAGGGCTAGATTTAATTGGGGTAAACTGCGTCTTACCAAAATGCTTCACCAGCGACTCCACACATCGCTGCTCGCAAATACACAAGTGTCGAACGACTAGCTTCCAGCGCAAGAGCAGTGCTTGATTCGACCCCCGGGATCCATTCCGACTGATCTTTAGAGTTTCCAGGATCAGGCTCCATGCATCTCCCACTCGCCCGATGAATTGCGATCATCAGATGATGGTAATCGAGATGCAGAGTGATGTGTCTCATACTGCGTGGTAGATGCATCCCTTGGAGAGCGACTTGAGACTCATTGGTGATTGAAAGTGCAGGACGGAAGGAAGGGGGCACTGATTGTCTCCATGCTTCGAGCTCTTCGTCAAGCTCTCTGATGTCGCAAAGTAGCTGAGCATGAGACTTCTTCGCAGCTTGAGCCGAATATAGCATACGGCTAGTCTTGTCTTTAATATGGCTCAGGCGAGGGTCGCCCGGAAGGTGAGGCATGAGACTCTCTTCTTCGAAGGAAACTTGGGGGAGGTTGTCATGGAGGTTGGGAAGGTAATCATAGCATTCGAAATAGTTCTCCGGAAGTGTAAGATCGCAATAGTCGTCGGACATAAGTGGCGGCTGACCTGTCCGTAGAGCAATATCTTTATCAAAGATATAGCATAGCCAGAATAGCAGTCGAAGTTGGCGACGTTCCCTCTCTGAACGTGTTACTTGTGAGCTTCGCGGTTTACAGGATATGTACGCATGTCCACCAAGTGTGAATACCATGCGGCACGCAATGGCATGAAACATGGCACCAGATCGAAGGCGTCCAGAGAATATCTCATGCATGTTCTAGTCGTTTGTCAGTTATGCTTGGGTTGAATGTTCAGGTCAAAGGCCTACCAGCATGAAGACTATTTGAAGGTTGTTGACACTAGCTATCTCAAGGACGTCTGTAAGTAGATAACGTGCCTTTGTGGCACATAAATCTGTATCAACGTACGGCATGTCCACGGATGAGTCTTGAAAAAGTACTATCATGGAAACAAAAGCCAAGACGCCAACCTTGGCACTGAGGTGCTCCAAAGAAGGTGCCTCACCTGTATGAGGCTGATACGCTAATTCGATGGTATCCTTGAAAAGAACCCGTTCCACGACAGGAAAGACTAAGCTGAAGGAAGAGTGAATAAATGCGTCGAAAACCTTCTCAGTAATACTCTTCTCAGGGAGTTCGTATAAGTCGCGTTGGTTATGGCAATAGTGGGATGCTGACGATCGGGCAGGGTTAGAGTGGTCTTCGGCACCTGGGTCGAACAGAACTTCTTGACCAGTCTTCGCGGTTATCCATTTTCTACCCTGCTCTGACAGCAGAGGCATTCCATTATGCTGACTGATGTGGCCGAAGTGACAACCACCATAATGGAGTTGCCCATAGGAAACAGAGCTGGTAAAGCCACCAGCAGGAGATGGAGCTTGAGATATGAACGGCGATCCTTGGGATATACTTGCAGAGCCCGAATCTGTAGCTCTCAAAAAGGAAGAAGATGGCCGGTTGAATGAGAATTTTTGAGGGGTATCGTTGGCTGAGTCTCCAGTACCAGGGTCTGAACTCTTGTAGGGATCAGTGACTAGTGAACTTGGAGTCAATGGTTTGGCTGCACTGGTCTCGGAGTTTTTCTGATTGGAAAGTGTCTGAGAAAGAGCATCTTCAATGCGCTTGAGGCGTTCTGCAAGGCTTTGCTCTGACGTTTGACGAGATCTAAGAGACCAGTTAAAATGAAGTACTCCACGGGGCTGAACGCCACGGTTAGAACCTACCTAGCCTTAGCTGTCTTCTTACGGCCTCTCACTCGGTTAAATGTACAATCCAAGCCATGGTGCTCACACCAGTTGCAGGGTGTATCTGCGCTTGTTGAATCGCATTGGATCTAGAAGAATGAGGGCAGTTTGTTAGCCAACGGGGTAAAAAGGTGATACACCTTTACGGAGACAGGCATGAAGGATGAGCAACATCAATCTCGCCAAGAGATGTATGGAACCGATCGATAAGGGGGAAGCGGAGGTGCCGGGAATGAACGGAGATGGGGCAACGGATACGTACCTTTCTCTTATGACAGGCATCGCAGGCCCGTTTCTGCATCATGATTTCTTATTCAACTCTGACATGCAAGTATGACTAGATTGCAGGAAGAAGGAGGTGGGTTAGTTCGCCGAAATCGAGTTTGGCCAGCTTCTACGTTGGCCCAGTTCCACAACTGAACCAAACGGCCGGAAGATTGGAAAAAGTGACAGTGAACAACGATATGGTGTAAGCCTACGGCTGAAAAGCCAAGATATGAGGCAAAATGAGGCTAATGTGTCAAACTCGCGGTCTTTTCGCCAAAAAGTCAACGACCGAGAGATTCGTAAACGCGGAACATGAGGCTCTCCGAGGATGGTTCGGAAGATGATGTCGAAGAAGAATGCGACACGACCGCTGAATAAGCGGAAGTAACTTGAAGCAGAAACGAGAACGAGGTCAGCGCTAAACGATATAAGACAAAGTGTCAAACCTTGAACCGGGATCCCACGTGAAGATCACGGCCTAAACCTGGACTAGACATGGGTTGATCTGCCGAAGACAGTGACTAAGCGGAGGATTCATGATTTCCTCTTCTTCCGGCCCATTTTTACCAACGGCAGATACTTTTCAATTTATAGATCCCTCTCCAATTACCCCTTGAAATGATTCCTGTTGATTCTGTAGGGGGTCAAAGTCGGAAAGACGGCTTTAAAATGACCGACTCGGATGCGGCTTATTATCTTTTGCGTCATTGAACTTTTATACTTTTTTCTCAGCCGGAGCTCGTCGCAGTTTTTTACAGTCCGTCTCATATGTTAACGAATGCGAAGCTGGCTGTGCGGGCCTGTTTCTCGTAGTCGGTCTTTCGCACTTATTCATTTGTCCGCAATTGTGACAATCAACAGTGCATTCCTAAGCTGACTGCTTGTAATTGGAATCATTATTGTCATTTCTGTTGTAATGTTTGCTGAAAATCACCTCACGTTTCACATGCATGTGAGCCAGGCCTTGACGCGGCTGGAATAGCCCCTGTAAAAAGCGCTTTTCGTTCTGCATAGACTGCCTGGGTTAATGGTTGAATCACCACTATTTCCAATTACACTATGTACGCTGCAGCCACCAACAACACTAAGGCAATTGACTAAGCGGTAAATTTGACACTCGGCGTCGGGCGTAGAATATTCTTATCAGGGTCCGTAGATCAACAACATCCGTCAGATCCAAGTGGATCGAAGAACCCGCTCGTACTAAAATGCTTGTCAAAACAGGAACCAGATCCAATTATTTTATTGGTCTCGCTATTTGTTCCACCCTGCTGTCGGACACCGAAAAAGCCCGTCAGTCTCTAAAGCCGATGCTTGTCAAAACGTGTAGTAGTTTATAAGAAGCACGCAGCCACTTTGCCTGTAAAAAGATGCAGGAACAAACACCATCTTATACTTCTTTAGAGTTTTGTTTGAAGACAAAAGCTCGGTGCGCAATTCGGCGGTCGAGGCTACTTTCTTTAGCCAGGGCGAACTTGAAGCCCACCACCAAAACAACAACAGCAAAATGGACTCGGACAGTAACGACTCGCAAACGGTCTATGAACCGACACCCATGAAGGAAATCCCCCACGATGACACCGAATGGTCTATGAAGTCTGAGGTGGTGGAGTACAAGGAGAGGGATAAGGCATCTGGCTTCCCTGACAGAGAGCTTGGTGTTACATGGACCAACCTCACTGTCGACGTCATTGCTGCTGATGCCGCCATTCACGAGAACGTCTTGTCACAGTACAACATCCCCAAGCTCATCAAAGAGTCTCGTCAAAAGTCACCTCTCAAGACCATCCTCGACAACAGCCATGGCTGCGTCAAACCTGGAGAGATGCTCCTTGTTCTCGGCCGTCCTGGCTCAGGCTGCACAACACTTTTGAACATGATCGCCAACAAACGACGAGGATACGCCGGTATCAAGGGTGATGTCCACTACGGATCCATGACAGCCGAAGAGGCCAAGAACTATCGAGGTCAGATCGTCATGAACAATGAGGAGGAAGTCTTCTACCCAGCTTTGACTGTTGGTCAGACTATGGACTTCGCATCTCGACTCAAAGTGCCTTTTCATCTCCCCAATGGTGTCAACTCGCACGAAGAGCTGAGAGTCCAGTCAAGGGACTTCTTGCTCAAGTCTATGGGTATCGAGCATACTATCGATACCAAGGTTGGTGACGCGTTCATTCGGGGAGTCTCTGGAGGAGAACGAAAACGAGTCTCCATCATTGAGACTCTGGCAACGCAAGGCTCAGTCTTTTGCTGGGACAACTCAACCCGTGGCCTCGATGCCAGCACGTGAGTACTGATACTGAAACCCTTTACGTACTTCTCTAACTTGATCCAGTGCTCTAGAGTACACCAAAGCCATCCGCGCCATGACCGATGTAATGGGTCTCGCCTCCATCGTCACCCTCTACCAAGCAGGCAACGGCATCTACGATCTCTTCGATAAGGTCCTCGTGCTCGACGAAGGCAAGGAAGTCTATTACGGTCCTCTCAAGGAAGCCAAGCCCTTCATGGAGAGCATGGGCTTCATCTGCCAGCATGGCGCCAACGTCGCAGACTACCTCACTGGTGTCACTGTCCCAACCGAGCGACAGATCCACCCCGATCACCAGAACCGTTTCCCACGAACCGCAGACGCTCTTAGAGCAGAGTACGAGAAGTCCCCCATCTACGAGCGCATGCGGTCTGAGTACGACTATCCCACTTCTGCGATCGCCGACGAAAGAACCAAGCTGTTCAAGCAGGGGGTTCGTCAGCAAAAGGACGAGAAGCTTCCCGATAGCAGCCCCATGACGGTCGGCTTCATCGCACAGGCCAAAGCTTGTGTGATACGTCAGTACCAGATTGTCCTCGGAGACAAGGCTACCTTCTTCATCAAACAAATTTCCATGATAGTACAGGCTTTGATCGCTGGCTCTCTGTTCTACAATGCCTCTTCTGACTCGAGCGGTCTTTTCATCAAGGCTGGCGCCGTCTTCGTGGCTCTCCTCTGCAACTCTCTGGTTTCCATGTCTGAGGTCACCGACTCGTTTACTGGCCGTCCTGTTCTTCTCAAGCACAAATCCTTTGCTATGTACCATCCTGCTGCCTTCTGCATCGCGCAGATTTCGGCTGATATACCTATAATCCTGTTGCAGGTCAGCACCTTCTCAGTTGTGGAGTATTTCATGGTCGGTCTTACTGCCACGGCCGGACACTTCTTCACCTTCTGGATTCTTCTCGTTTCCATCACAATCGTAAGTGTATTACTTCCAGCTACTATTTTTTCAGTGCTAACACTAGTCATCAGTGCATTACCGCCCTTTTCAGAGCTGTCGGTGCGGCTTTCAGCACCTTTGATGCTGCTTCCAAGGTTTCCGGTCTTCTCATCAGCGCCACAATCATGTACTCTGGCTATCTTATTCAGAAGCCTCTCATGCACGATTGGTTCGTCTGGATCTTTTGGATTAACCCTTTGGCATACGGCTTTGACGCTCTTCTGTCCAACGAGTTTCATGGCAAGATCATTCCTTGTGTTGGGCACAGTCTCGTACCAAGTGGTCCTGGCTTCACCAGTGGTGATCACCAGGCTTGTTCTGGAGTAGGTGGAGCCAAGACTGGAGTGAACTTCGTTACTGGAGATGACTACCTGGCATCTCTCTCGTACGGCCATGACCATCTTTGGAGGAACTTCGGTATCATTTGGGCTTGGTGGGCTCTCTTCGTTGCCATCACCATCTACTGCACCACCAAGTGGCATGCTTCCTCCGAGGACGGACCCAGTCTGGTTATTCCTCGAGAGAACGCCCACATCACCGCTGCTCTCCGTCAGTCCGACGAGGAGGGACAGACAAAGGGCGAGAAGAAGATCATGGGGAGCAGTGATGGTGGTGTTGTATCTGGCGACGACACCGATACCAGTGGCGAAGTGGGTGGTTTGGTGCGCAACACCTCTGTGTTTACCTGGAAGAACCTCAGCTATACTGTCAAGACTCCTCAGGGAGATCGCACCCTTCTCGATAATGTTCAAGGCTGGGTCAAGCCAGGCATGTTGGGGGCTCTTATGGGCTCTTCTGGTGCTGGAAAGACTACGCTGCTCGATGTTCTGGCTCAACGCAAGACTGAGGGTACCATTCGCGGCTCTATCATGGTTGATGGCCGGCCGCTTCCGGTTTCTTTCCAGCGGTCTGCAGGCTACTGTGAACAGCTTGACGTCCACGAACCTTACGCTACCGTCCGCGAGGCTTTGGAGTTCTCTGCCCTTCTCCGACAAAGCCGTGACACTCCTCGTGAGGAGAAGCTCAAGTATGTTGACACTATCATTGACCTTCTGGAGCTTCACGACCTTGCAGATACTCTGATCGGCCAAGTCGGCGCCGGTCTGAGTGTCGAACAGCGCAAGCGAGTTACTATTGGCGTCGAACTGGTCTCCAAGCCTAGCATCCTCATCTTCCTTGATGAGCCTACTTCTGGTCTTGACGGACAATCTGCGTATAACACCGTTCGGTTCTTGCGGAAGCTGGCTGCCCACGGCCAAGCCATCCTCGTCACTATTCACCAGCCCTCTGCCCAGCTCTTCTCTCAGTTTGATACCCTTCTTCTCCTCGCTAAGGGCGGAAAGACAGTGTACTTTGGCGACATTGGCGAGCACGGTAGCACGGTTACTGGCTACTTTGGTCGCTACGGGGCTCCTTGCCCAGAACATGTCAACCCTGCTGAGCACATGATTGACGTCGTCTCTGGACATCTCTCGCAAGGCAAGGATTGGAACCAAGTCTGGCTGTCTTCCCCTGAACACGAGGCTGTCGAGAAAGAGCTCGATGGCATCGTCAGCGAAGCTGCTTCCAAGCCCCCAGCCACTACCGACGATGGTTACGAATTTGCTACCTCTCTGTGGGAGCAGACCAAGCTCGTCACCCATCGCATGAATATCGCCTTGTATCGCAACACAGACTATATCAACAACAAGTTCGCTCTACACTTGTCCTCTGCCCTCTTCAACGGCTTCACATTTTGGCAGATTGGATCGTCTGTCGCTGAACTTCAATTGAAGTTGTTTACAATCTTCAACTTCATATTCGTCGCTCCCGGTGTCATGGCTCAACTTCAACCCTTGTTCATCCATCGTCGAGACATCTTCGAGACGCGTGAGAAGAAGTCCAAGATGTACTCTTGGGTCGCTTTCGTGACTGGTCTGATCGTTTCAGAAGTCCCTTACCTGATCGTTTGTGCTGTAATCTACTACGTCTGCTGGTATTACACCGTTGGTTTCCCGAGCGATTCTACCCGTGCTGGCGGCACCTTCTTTGTCATGCTTATGTATGAGTTCATTTACACTGGCATTGGTCAGTTCATTGCTGCCTACGCGCCCAACGAGGTGTTCGCAACACTGGTAAACCCGCTTGTCCTCACTATCCTCGTGTCTTTCTGTGGTGTCCTTG
Organism: Fusarium redolens; assembly: GCF_020744475.1. Lineage (NCBI taxonomy): Eukaryota > Fungi > Ascomycota > Sordariomycetes > Hypocreales > Nectriaceae > Fusarium > Fusarium redolens. Next base: position 488,891 of record NW_025763666.1, on the reverse strand, counting down.
TACCCTACTCCAGCATCCAGACCTTTTGGAGGTACTGGCTCTACTACATCAACCCTTTCAACTACCTGATGGGTAGTATGCTGACTTTTGACATGTGGGGGGCCGATGTCAAGTGCAAGGAGAGCGAGTTTGCTCGTTTCAGCCCTCCCAACGGTACCACATGTGGTGAATACCTCAAGGAGTGGCTTACACACGTACCTAGCAAGCTGATCAACCCCGATGCGACCGAAGAGTGTAAAGTGTGCACGTACAGCAAGGCTGAGGACTATCTCCGCACTCTCAACATCAAGGAGTACTCATACGCTTGGAGGGACGCCGGTATCACTGCTGCGTTCGTTTTCACTTCGTATGGTCTTGTTTACATTCTCATGAAGCTTCGAACCAAGACTTCTAAGAAGGCTGAGTAGGAGCGATGTCGCAACCTGATTCGGTCAGGTCTTATAATTAGTTCTTTTCTTATTCAAATATCATCATAGACTGTATAGAAACCTTTAGACTGCGCAACTAGACTATCACCATAGCACCCATCATAATAACAAATTGTTCTTACCATAAATTCAACTAATATTTGGTGATGCTGCTTTCCCAACGAAGGGCTTTACTACATCCCTCTGCACTATGATGGTCCTTACAACCTACAACCACCTCCTAACCACAGAGGCCATTTGGCATTGTTCCAGTGGGTACCACAGCTGATGTTCTGGCTTGGCTCGTCCAATAATATTCCAGGCTCATTGGGAGCTCAGAAACAAGAGTTTCCTACGAGCATCGAAGCTGTGTCTCTGATGCAGGTGTCAACCTACAAAAGCTTGGAAGTTGTTGATCAATATCTGAATTATACCTCTATCCTACAAGCTTATTCAAGGCCTTCGATTTATACATTTCTTATCCTCCTTCCAAGAGGTTGAGCTACCAAACTAGTTTGGTGTTCTTCTTGGTCTTCTGCTTATCTGGCTTCTTAACCTGCACCACAAACTTCTTGTCTTTAGGGCTTTCATAACTCAGATATGGGTCCTCAAGTAGTTCCTTCGCTGTTGCACGTTCCTCAGGAATCCACTTCAACATGCGCTTGAGAAAATTAACCAAGAGGTCTCGTTCTTCGCGTTCAATATTCGGATATGGCAGGCTCTGAAATGTGAATGACTTTTCGGGTAGGAGGTCGGAAAACAGGAATTCGCCTGGCCTTATTAGTGATGCAGTCCTTAATTGTTGCAGACCAATAACCTACGGTCCTCCGAGAAGTATACCTAGTGAACGGAACTTCTCATGTCCACGGTCATAAAGCTCATCCAGCATTGGACCCATTAGTGGAATCATTTGAGCAACGCGTAATCGGTCTTCGACATCAACAACATTGAGCAGTCCAGAGGCAGGATTCAAGCCTAGAAAACTAAGCAGCACGAGACCGAAATTCCATATATCAGCAGGATATGACCAGTATGCTTTTAAGCAACACTTCTAGGGCCTAATAATTATCAGGTATCAAGATCTTGTAGAAGTCATAGGTCAGATGACACAATATGACGAATAACATAAGTAAATGACTACTCCCTTTCTCTTGATATAGTATCTCTGAATACATTTATCTACAACCTTGCGAGTCAATATTGTACTTCAATATACGTACGGCGTAAAGCGTTATGCTAATCTGGATAAGTGGGGCTCTTTGGCTGGTCAAGATGAGCTGGCTACCCTGAAGCTAGAACGCCTCTTGTTGAGCAAAACAGAGCGCGAGATTTGGACACGTATTTGTTCTCTGAGATGGTTTTCATGTATCATATTATACCTATACAGTGATAATCATAGAATTCTCCATGTAATCACCAACATTTCATAGCTTGTTACGTCCAAAACTCTCTATAACACATAAGAAGCATTTATACCAGCGATGACTGATTCAGGTGTAGCGTTGGAAAAAGCTTGACGATAGATAGCAAGTCAGGCAACAAGTGAAAAAAGATAGTAGATCAGTCCCCTTGTCCTTTTGATACCAATTCTATACGTTTTATCTTCTTATTGCTTGCCCATTCCGTCTGAGTGCCTTTCGATGCCAGTGATGTCATTCAGATGACTAAAGATCATGCAGCGGGCATCGGGTCAAGTCTCGGGCTAACTCTCTCGGAACTTCGGGCATTTCTCATTCAGGCTGAGGTCTAAGACAAAAGACCACTGTAGATCTAATTATGACCAGCATTTAAAGGAACCAATACTAAACAATTCAGTCAAACTTACACACTCTACGGTAATCACTCCCCTATATCAGAAATCATGACAATCTCCAACGGTGTCAACGGTCACACTAATGGCCACGCAAACGGCAATGAGACTGCTCCTTCAAATAATGGTACCTTGTTTGCCAAGCCTCACAAAGCGTCCATATCATCCATCGTTTCAGAGCTTTTTGAGGATAATATCACAGCAAAGATCTTCCACGCTGCAGAGTCAGGCCTTGTAAACAACGTAAGCGCAACTTAGCTCGATATGTACATCTCACTTACACCGGTAGAACCCCCCATTGGCATACCCCGAATATGTCCCCCAGACTGGGTCAGATGCTGGCAAATATGTACTCAGAGAGAAGCTCTTCTGGACATGCGGCTTCTTCCCAGGTTCCATATACTCGCTGATTGAGCGTCTCATCAAGTTTCCGCAGGCTTCAGCTGGAGACGCTAATAAGCAACAACTGCTCAAGCAACTGCTCGCGGTCGGACGTGCTTGGTCCGATCCGCTTCATCAGTATGCACAGAGAACAGATACTCACGACATGTCATTCATGATCCAGCCATCTATGAGAGTTCGCTGGGAGACTCTACACGAGTCGACGGCCCTTGAGTCTATCATCACTGCCGCGCGTTCACTCTACTCAAGATACAACGCCAATGTCGGCGCTATCCGTTCATGGGATGTACTATCCCAGAACGGCGTCGACATATCAAGCATGACGGAGGACTTTCTCGTGATTATCGACTCGATGTGCAATCTCGATCTGCTGTACTACGCGGCTGCACAGACTGGCCAAACTGAAATGGCTGAAGCAGCAACAGCTCACGCCAAGGCCCTGATCAAGGCCTTGCTACGAAAGGAGACAGACGAGTCTGTTGGAAGAACCATGTACAGCACATTCCATGTTGTCAACTTCGACCCCAACAACGGATCCATCAAGGAGAAGAGAACCGGTCAAGGCTACGCGGCCAACTCGACTTGGGCTCGTGGACAAGCTTGGGGTATTCTGGGATATTCGCAGACGTACAACTGGACCAAAGACCCTGAGTTCCTGGATGCAGCCATTGGACTCGCTGAGTACTTCATCTTCAGACTACTCAAGTCCCCAGACTGTGTCGAAGTCCCTGTCTCCGGAGAGAACCGCACAAAGGGTCGATACGTTCCTCTGTGGGACTTTGACGCCCCAGTTGATACTTCCGCTCCACTGAGAGACTCTTCAGCAGGTATTATCGCCGCGAATGGTATGCTTGTACTCTCACAAGCTCTAGCTGGAAGTGGATCGCCCGACTTGAGTGAGAGATACCGATCAATGGCGATTCGAATTGTCAAGGACACGCTCGACTTCTCACTGGCACAGGAAAAGTCGAAAGTGGCGCTGCGAGCAGATGGAAGCTTTGAGGTCCAGGATCTGAAACCTGATGCTCACTTTGAGGCTATCCTGAAGAACGCCACGGCCAATCACAATGCCAAAGACTATAAGAGATACTGGGATCATGGGCTGGTTTATGCGGATTACTACTTGATTGAGTTTGGGAACAGGTTGTTGAAGATGGGATTAGTATAGACACATCTTTCGAAGTTTCAAATGCAGAATTAGTGAAAGATCTTTTCAACTTTAGTCATTATATAGTTTCTATATTCCCTCGTCATCCTAATGTCCAGTTGTTCATCGAGAAAGGACCCCCTTGATCATCAATCGTCTGAGCTGTAAACATCATGTCATCAAAGCTGATTACTCGATCCAACTGCATAAAGTCCTGGTCCATAAGGACGGTTGAGATGGCTGACAGCTCATCTGGTGAATTATGTTCCACCCCGGGATTGGTCGGAGATATCTGGGGGAGGAAGTTGAGCTGGTTACTTGGGACTTGAGAAGTGCCAGGATTAAGAATAGATCTCTGGGACCCGCTATCAAATGAGTTCTGCAATAGGCCGGATGCTACTCCGCCCTGAGCTTGGTTGCTGTGCTGATTTTCGGTTTGCCCCTGATGAAGACTATTGGATGTCTGCGTAACAAAGCCATCGGTTGAGTATCCAACAACGTCTGGAGAATAATCCGGATCTTCCTCGCACTTCTTGTGAAGAGAGCGAAGTTGAGCGCTGTACTTTCCGGCTAAGGAGGAGTTCGATTTCGAGCGGAATAAGGGGCCTGCCCATCGCTTGGCGAAGTCGTCGAGACTTTCGACTAGAACCCAAAACTCAGGGGCTAGGTCAGTTTTGTAAAACTTCCAGTGCACTAGGGGATTATCAGTCGAAGATCGTACGCATTGGAGTGGAGTGTCTTACCAAGCAATGCACGCGCACTGACGAACACGCAGAACGCGAATTGGCTATTCACGGGACTGTTCTCCGGTGTGTACTTGAGATATTTCCGTGTGATTGTGGCCGTCTCCGCTGCGGCGATCTGACAAGTCTCTGCACTATGGGCACTAGGCATCCGTACGATACTGGTCCATTGAGGTGATGGGTATGCGATCTGCTGATGCAGTAAGATCATGGAGGTATTGTGAGTAATGTGAGCAAGTGTTAGGTTCGGATCCATGTTAATGATGGTCGGTCTTCGAGAGATGTTGGAGTCTTTCCATTTTTGAGGGAGGAACATCTTCCAGCTGCCATAACTGTTAGTCAATGTCTCCAGCGTAAAAATGGAGACGTACTGGACAAGACGTAAGTCCAGTTCCTTAAACCTGGTAAGCCAGTTCCCAACCTCTTGACGATCCCTGAAATTAATTCTCTGTTGGAGGAAGTAGGTAGTAACTCGACTCAAAGACTCAGTCGCCTCGATGCAATAAGCGAACGCCCCGACAGTTGTCATATCTACTGTGTCGTTGCCCTTGGGCGCCGTCGTGTTCGTCGATGGTGTCTCGGGCGGTGCTTCGGCGACTTGATCAGGACTCGGGTAGTGCGCTGGAAGGAATACGATCGAGTTCCCCATCTTCGCGGCTGAGCGATCCCAAATACCGAAGTAGGGAGTCAGTACTGTTTCTTCTTTATGCCAAAGACCTCCATCAGCTGGTAATCGTCTGCGCACATCGTCGGACGTTAAACTGGTGTTCCATCTGAGCTTGTAAGTAATGGCCTGATATTAAGATAATACTTTGGTTTGTGCCTTCTTACCCAGTCATCACAGAGCAAAGTCTAAGCGATTAGCTGGTGTCAACACTTATCAGCTGATGTAAGCCTACCTGTCAAGGTTGAAGATGCTCCAGAATACTCTCCTCCGCTCCTCATCTTGAGTCCAGTTCTGTGACGGCGGTAAAGATGTCAATGGTTTTAACAACGGCCCTTGTTGTCGGTCATCCGTTTCGACACTGAGCTGAAGATACTCGACAGTCCTTGTAAGTGAGCCTATGATAGGCCAGGCCCTGGACATGTCTCCGTTACCCATCTGCCAACGCTCCAGTCAGATATTGTATACTTTGTAGAGATGCAGCGCACTTACGTCTGTGAATGCTATAATACTCAGTGCTTGTAAGTTCTCGACTGACATGGCGTCCATAGCCGATAAAAGCACTATACTTCTGGATCTCGAAGTCCATGTCTCCAGCTCCTTTTCGGGCAGCTTTTCATTCTCATCATCAACAAAGCGGATGGCAGCGACCACTATTGCATGCAACAGCACAGTGAGGCAGGGCAGTTGCTCATGGTTGTAGAAGCGACTCCTGAACCGTGTCTCGTGAAGAATGGGTATCCATGGCTGAACCAGAATGAAGTACGCATTGATGACTTCTTCTAGGAGTTCGGGAGGGGGTAACTGGCTTGAAGTGCTCCCTAACTCATTGAGCTGGCTGGCTAGCTCTATGTTCGGATTGCCGCAGCTATCCACTCTTCGCCTCTTTCGCGGTTGGTGTTGGACATCGTTCGGGGATGATAGAGATGCGGATGCTGGCGTTGTGTGTTGGGCTTGGGCTGTTGATGAGTGAGCGGGCGGTACTGGCAATGAGCCCCCTGAGTTGGAAACCAAGCCTCGAAGTTCCTGAATGAGACTTGAGAACGCCCCGATGATTTGTGAAGACTCGGATGACGGTGCTGGGTTGTTGTGCCGCGCGTTATCGAATACTGTGTTCTCGAGAGCCTCTGATCTTGGTTAGTTGTGAGTGGATTTATCACCATTCTACATACCAACACGACGATTCAAGCCTTCTATAACCCCGGTCTTGATCCCCGGTTTGTTCTTTTTCGTGTCGTATACACAAGGCGAGTCTTTGCAAGTCAGTTATCATATCTCATCCTTCGACGCCTCGGCATACCCAATCTCTGACAATGATTACACATTGGCTTATCTCTGGAACAGCGGAGCTTTCGCCGCCGACACCCTTGACACGAAGGGACTTCGGCGTCCCCAGCGGCAGACCCATTGCCAGCTCCGCCTAGCTGCGTATTCTGATGGTCCATTTTGCTTGTGATTGTGTGGTTATAGAGTTCGCCCGCTGCCCGAGGATTTGCATAGTTTATGTAATAAAGAGAGAGTTCGGAGAAGAGGAGGCGTTCGCGTGTCGATCCTTGACCAAAAACAAGCTCTGGATCGTTACCCCATGGGGATGGTGTTGTAAGCGAGCCAATGGTTGGAGATCACCATCGGCTGATGATAGCTTCGGATGTGAATGGCCCGACGCCCGAGGCTGGAGCTGATCAATTGTCGAGAGCTCATGAATGTCGTGTCGTGAGTCAAAAGTGCCGTTTGTAGTGATTATGCTGAAAATTCCGTAAATTTGGTTCTACTTGTTGAGTCTGTTTAATCTCTCACCTTGTGTTACTCAGAATCAAGAATTTCGCATTCTCCAACCTCACTTCAGTTACACTAAAATGCCGCCGCTACCAGGATTCTCCGACAACCCTTTCCAAAGCCGAGATGACTTTATTGAAGCCATAATTGCTCTAATCGACCCTCTAAAACAACATTTCTCACCTGGCAAGTCTCGCGTTCGTATCCCAGTCGCGACAGGTGCACATTTCGATGAGTCGGCAGCACAATTAGAAGGCTTTGCACGGCCCTTATGGGCGATCGCGCCATTACTTTTCGGATATGGCTCCATCGCCAATAGAGACCTGGCAGCCCGTGTAGATGAGCTAGTCCAGCCATGGGTTGACGGCTTGATCGCAGGAACTGACCCTCAGCATCCGGAGTATTGGGGGGCTATGAACGACATGGATCAAAGAATGGTGGAGGCAGAGATGATAGCGTTTGCGCTCATAGCAGCACCGAAGCGATTCTATGAGCCATTGAACGAAGACCAAAAGAAGAACATCATGAACTGGTTGAGCTCGATTCGCGGAAAGAAAATGCCCCCGACGAATTGGCGCTGGTTTCGTGTCTTCTGCAACCTCGCTTTAGTGAAGACTTGCGGCGTCCCTTTTTCACAAGTCAAGGAAGAGATGGATTCCGACCTTGAGCTATTAGACAGTTTCTACATCGGTGATGGATGGTCAGCGGATGGCCCTTGGCAGACAGTCGAGCAAGCGAGACAAGAAAGGGAGCTGGCTGAGAAGACGGGACGTCGAGATACCGTCGGGACCGGACGACAAGCAGACTACTATTCTGGTAGCTTCGCTATTCAGTTCTCTCAGGCCCTCTACTCTAAGTTCGCCGCTGATCTGGATGAATCGCGATGCGAGATGTATCAACAACGAGCCAGAGACTTCGGAGCCCAGATATGGAGATACTTCGATTCTCAAGGTATGCTATAAGCAGAAATGAACTTAACAGCAGACTAACAACAAACAGGATCTTCAATTGCTTTCGGTAGATCCCTCACGTATCGCTTTGCCTGCGGAGGTTTCTTTGGCGCGCTGGCGTTTGCCAAGGTGCCTAATATGCCTAAGCCGCTTGATTCACCAGGAGCAATTAGGGGGTTCCTAGCCCGGCATCTGAGGTGGTGGGCACATAATTCCAGTGACATCTTCTCAACTGATGGCACTCTTACAATTGGATGGCTGTATCCGTAAGTCGATCGTAGTACTAAGTAGATGTGTCACTAACACCGGCAGAAATATGTACATGGCCGAAGACTACAACTCTCCCCAATCCGTGTACTGGTGCCTCAAAACACTTATAGCTGTTGGCCTGAGTGCCGACGACGAATTCTGGAAATCCGAACCCCTTCCATATCCGCCCTTTGAACCCCCGACACAAGTCGTCCGAGCTCCTCAGCAAATCCTATGCAACCACCCGCTCGGAAATCACCACTTCATGCTCACTCCAGGGCAATTCGTTGCTTGGCCGATGAAAGCCAACCAAGCCAAATACTGCAAGTTTGCATATTCTTCAGCTTTCGGTTTCTCCGTCCCCACGGGCCCCCTGATCCAACAGATTGCTCCGGACAATCAACTGGCGCTGAGCCGAGATGGTGGAGAAACTTGGGCAGTGAAGTGGAAGTGCGATGAAGTCAAGTTTGGCACCATGTCGACAAAGACTGATAACCAGAGCGTGATGAATGTTTCCATTGCAAGCGTGAGATGGTATCCTTGGGGAGATCGAGCCGTGGCTGTCGATACGATCTTGATCCCGCCGACTGAACAATGGCCGGATTGGCATGTAAGAATGCACCGCATACGATGTCAGAAGCCCATCGAGTCGCTTCGCGTCGTTGAAGGTGGTTTCGCTATAAATGGCCGTAAGCAAGCAGATGGGATGAACTTGCCAACGCTTCCAGTACCCGACGATGCTGTGCCTGGTCGTTTCGAGGGCAGCTTCTCAGATGAAATATCAACAATCATCTCTTCTAAACCCGGCTCTAGTGGTATTATAACTGAAGCTCTTTTCGATAGACAAAGGGTTGAGGTGGAGAGCTTCCCTCTGAAGCCGGACTCCAACACGAATATCGTTTGCCAGCGAACATTGATTCCAGTTGCATCCGTAGACATAACAGCAACACTGGAGCCAAGTCAAGAAGTGTGGTTGAAGAGTTCGGTTTTCGCTGTTTCGTCCAATGTTGGCGAGGGACGACAAAGTGATGTGGCGAGTCTCAGGGAGAGATGGTCTCGATCTCCGACCATTGAGGTAGAGAGCTTCGAACAGATCTTACACAATATGTAATATTAAAGAACGAGTATTATGACAATAAGCAGGTGTATTTCGGCAGCACTACGAATAGTATTGTCAGGATAAGGGGCATGCCACTTACTTAGTTTGGAGTGGCGGTTTATAGCCTGCTATCCGTACTTTGACCCCCAAAACAGCGGGAGAGTAACGCTGCTGCCTGAAAGTGTCAGTAAGAGGTGCTAGACAGGGCGGCGCCCATCAACAATCCAGGTGTGGTCAGCACAGGCCCCTAATTTCCACGTCCGGCAGAAATGATACTCCGAAAATTGTTGACAACGAATCAGCACATCCGAACGGGCAATATCCCGCTGGAAATAAGTAACTATGAACATTAAGAAGGCAATGAGAGCCTTGAGTTATCTTTTATTGTGGCCAGGGGAAGCAGCGGAGCCAAGTGTCCGCCGACCTATGCTAGTCCGCGTGGCAGCAAGTGCAGTCATACACTTGCTATTTGGGAAGACTTCTTATGATTTCATCAGTCTATAAGACAATATAATGCACTGGATGAGTGTTTAAAGTCAATAGGGTCGAATGTTGTGGAATAATCACGGAGTTGCCTTTGTCACTGACCCCTCCGCGTGATGAAGCCAAAGACCAATGCGGAGCGATACCTGAGCACTGCCAAGGCGACTAGACCTCCCTGAATATTGCCCAACGTGCATGAAAGAGCCTTGTAACAGAGCCCACCGCGGAAAAGTCACGGGATTCGTCATCGTCCCGTCTATTTCAATCGCGTTTCTTCGCCTCGGTTTTTGTTTTTTTCTTCGCCATCCCCATCAACAACAACAGCATGCGGGACTTTACTCCCACTCCCAGCCCGGACAGCCGTGCTGACTCCCCCACTCGCGAGGAAAAGGCGAAGGCCTGTCATATCATTGTTAAGGGTCAAATCAAGGAAGAGAGTAAGTAGAGAGTCGGCAGTTACGAATCCGTGGCAAGGCTAACTATTGCATAGTCCTGAAGAGGGCTAGACGCACCTATCCCAAAGTGCTTCCTCCTCCCAAGGAGCCGATGCTAATCTGCTACATCTACTCAACTGGTGCATACGCCAAAACCCGCAATCCGCTCGCGTATATCTCCAGACCCACTACTCTCGGTCCGTCTGAGATTGACTGTCTGTCCAAGTACCTTCGATCTTTTGACTCCAGCCACCCTAGTAGCTACATGAGACTTCACCTCATCCAGCACGGGGATCTTCACTACTTCTTGACCGCTGTATTCTTTGGTTGGGACACTGACAAGGAAATTGGGCCTCAGCCTGTCCTTCGTGAGCGAGTCCTCACCGACTATGCTTTCCGTGCTGGCCTTCTAAACCATGACATCGGCCCCATCATCAACAAGGATGGACTCCTTGATGAGTCTGGACGCCGCTTGTGGGACTATGCCTACATGGCTTTCAAGGTCGACCACATTACCCTGGAGTGGCGGGTCTCTTGGGTGGATCGTAACGGCAACGCTGTTGAACGCGATGACGTGGACCTCTTCGGCTGGCTTGACTACAAAGCCGCTGTCAAGGAAACCATCAAGAACTTCGACAAAAAGCAAAACCAGCGAATCATGGCCTACAACTAGAAGCTCGCCATCTACGCCGCTCGCAATAAAGTCATGAAGTTCCGTGAGACTGGCATCATTCAGAAGGACTACTGGCCTCGCCCGGAAATCATCGAGCCCGAGAAATGCTTCCTTGTCAGCCACCACCTCCCCAACGCGGGCGAGTTCGTGGTTAACCAGCCCGACTACTGAGTATTAAGAGTTTGAGACTAGGTACTACCAGGACTCCAAGGGCTTGTCAATCACATAGGGGGAACAAACTCGCTAGTATCATGTAGGCCACGAGGCCCAACATGTTTTTTTGTCAATGTCAGCTGTCTGAGGTGGCTCTATGAATTAATCGTTTCATGGAATTATGTAGCCGTTGACATCGGAAGATAGCAAATGAAGGATTTAAGAAACTCTAATTCCCGCAACTTGATGCTGTACTCGTATATAACAGCTTATCAGGCCTCACCATCACAATATCTTTGGGATATTCTGCCTCGTCTCTCTAATGCTCGGTCTCCAGCGTCACCCTTGTCACTGTGAGTGAGATAGTCCAGTTTATTCCACACATCCCTCAGTCTTTGATCATACACATCTTCACCAAGCTCTGAGCGATCCCATATATCCCTGTATATCCCGGTTGTCTCAGGAGATTCTTCAGGGTCGATGCGGTAATCATTTTTCTCGTCGGGCAAAATTGGTAGGGGGCTAGGGGTTTGGTCTTCAGAAGTAAGAAAGTTGAGGAGCTGTAGCTTTTGCTCAGAGGTCAAGCGACAGATTCTATAGGTTACGTTCTCTCTATCAGGATGGATGTATATAGCATCCCGGTCCACGTCAAAGCCTGGTGTTGGCTGGCGCCGGTCGAATAAGACGACACCCCCAAGAATTCGAGATTCGGCCCAATACCCAACCATTTCTGCTACCCCGTTGGGGTACCTATCGTGGCTTAAATACCAATGATGAAAGAAAATCGTGGGTTCAGGCCCATTTGGGCAGTGTGTCCACCAAATCTTGTCGGATTTTGGTGGTGCCCATTCAATGACGCCATCGTTCTTGTGCAGGCCTTCATCAAGATTGAAGAGAATCACAGCGATCTGATGGACTGCTATCGCGATTATCTCGATGAGGCGTGTATTGAAAGATCGTGACCCTGGAGAAGCAGCTTGGTATGCGAACAGAAGCTGGTCACAAGGTAATTAGTTATTACGATAGACGTAAGACTATATGAGAATCGATACTCACTCTAGAGTCGAATTTAAGTATAAGAGGGTCAAATCTGCTGCGGAACTCTCGTGTCTTGTCCAGAACCCCTGCGCACAGCTCGTCGTGGCAATGATTGATAGGATGATCACGGTGAGGCATTCCACCTCTTGATTCAAACGCGACCTCGCCCAGGGGCAGTCCATCGATGATTTGAGCATATGTAGTCTCTGCTACTTCAGTATTGAGAATGCGTGCAACTGCACTCGTAAAAATATCCTGATGGGTTTCATCTAAGACGTCTATCGCGAGTTGTTTGAACTCTGGACCAGTCTGGTTGCTGGTAGAGCCACTTTGAGCTGCTGATTCGTCAAGTTGTTGAGACGACATCTGGATTGGCGAAAACAGTATTTTTGTGAATCAATTGAATGAAAAGATTGGGTTTAGTGATGGGAAAGCAAGGGCTCTGTAGATGGGAGGAGTTGAAGGCGCCTAAGATTTACCGCCGACCAAAAAGCGGTAGGGTGCACTGCCTACCCTAAACGTACATGGTCTCGTAAACTTTTTGACTTACACCATATATAGTAATCGATGGATGTTGGCTCTACATTTATGCAACCTCGCACCCGTTAACTGAAACATGTAGTAAAATCCCTCAAAAGTGAATAACAGACTAGCAATTGCGCTGATCTGGGAATGGAAGCATGCAAGAAATTCACGGAGAAGGACTGTGTGAACTCTGTATCGTGAGATGAAGTGGGCGCCGTGCTGGTTTTGTTATTTCCTTTGTCTGCATACTGGTTTTGACTGGAGTATCCTGGCTTTATGTATTATTGGCTATTTGAAATAAAGAGACTGTATCCATTTGGTTTTCACTTATATATGAAGGTCAAATTAGGTTTTGTTTTAGTAGCGAAGTTCCCGGTCGACTCTAGTAAACGCCATTCGTAAAATCAACCACAATGGCCTTCTCGAGAAGACCACCAACGTTAGCTATGAAAGCTTGATGAGCCGGGTCAGTCTTGACGTAGTAGTCACGATCCTCTGCTGACTCAAAGGTCGCAACGAATCCATGGGTTATCCCGCCCTACCGTCAGTCAGCACCAAATTCACGCAAGGATGACAGGGCGGAGTTACCTGCATCCCCTCTGGCGAGTTATCCTTGCCGCCTTGCAGTGACGCAATGTAAGGCTTGTTGCTTGTAGGGTGTATACATTGGTCTTTCAGTTGGAGGAAATCATCGCATGTCTAAGTGAAATCGGGTTGTCAGTCAATTGGCCAAACAACCTTTATTTGTGTCACGTACCTTTTTGATGTCGTCTTGGTCGACATCGGCTTTGAATTGAAAGAGCACAGTGTGAGTGATTGACATGTTTGCGGCACCAGCTTTTAGATGTTGTTGAAGATGTTTGGTCTGGTGCGGAGTATTCTAAGAATTAAAGATCAAGACGTCACAAATAGGACAACGGTGGGAACCCAAGACGCCATGTTTTCGAAGCTTATTGGTCAAATACATCCTCTATATCACGTGGAGCATTTACGGTGTGTGAGACCATCTTTGAAAATATTTGTCTCGTACTTTGCAAAATGAAGTTCGGTTTCAAAAAAGAGAGAGTAAACCCATTGAATACATTGCTTCAACCTGAAACCTCTCGAGGGAAGACACTATGAACATGACGCATAATTTCGGTGCTGCTCTCATACCCCGCCCTCATTAAGTCTGGTATCGCCAGGCAGAGCCATCGCCAATCGAGCCAGGTCCTGGAGAAGCTTTTCATGCTGTAGAAGCCGCGGACGTCTGGACATCCCCGCAAACTCCGGTGTCACAGGCTCACCGTAGGTCAGCTTGAAACAGAGGACGTCTGTGGATTTGATGTATTCTGCGAATTTGGGAAGGTCCTCCACGACCAGTCTAGCGAGCGCATGGAGCTGGAACTCGATTGCGAAGTCGTAAATAGCGATGGCTCGGGCAAAGAGGTTGGTTGATTTACATATGCAACGACACTGGCCGGTGTGGAGGTTGTAGAATCTGCCATTGCGCAGAAATACAGTGACGATGTCGATGATGCATGAGCAACGCCCGGAATACAGGCGTCGAGTCCTGGACTGACGGGGTCTGGTGAAGTGTTTCTCAAAGGCTGGATGATTGGAGACTTGTGAAGCAGGTATTTTGATTCTCTTTTTCTTGTTGTTGTAGATCATGTATCTTCCAACACTTGGAGCAGTTAGCAACCAATCATAGCACGGTTCAGTCACGAAGTAGGGCTCTTAATGCTTACGGAACGTTGTTCAGGTCTGCCATGTGGCGGGTATAGTCTCCCGGGTCCGGAGCGATGTGCGAATAAGCTATGGGACTTGCGTGCTCAAACCCCTGTCGAGTTGAACTAGGCTTGGTAATGGCTCCGCTTCGCCTGTCAGATGTATTAGATTTTGTAAGGACGATGAAAAGAAGGGATATCATTAACTTAAAGTTCTGAGTGTCTTGAAACTTCCCAAGTGACGCGCTTCCTTGTACGAGAATCGAGGTTGAGGAGGAAGATGGAAAATGAAAAAGTGGGTTCACTCTAAGATTCCAACAATATCGAGTCGGGTTTGCAGCATTTCACAGTGGACAAGCCTATGAGTGGGGCATGGCCAGAAAGGGGAAACGAGCACTACGACTCTGCGTCTGAGGGATCTTGATATCAGATCCCTAGCTCTCGGTTAGTCCTGACCAAGTTGACCCCTACTTGCCCGTCTCTTCGCCGACCCCCACGAATACAACGCAGAGGAGGTGGTGCTGCCATCTTGAACGCCACTGCCTGACTAGTACCAGGCATTATGCATCTCAGGATCGGATATAGAGAACGGAAAACAGGTCTGGACCACCTACTGTGGAACCATATGTTGTTGGCGTTGACTATAGTTGGGATGAGTGAGGCTCTGCAAGAGTATCTTACAAATTCTTTCTCGAATGCTTCATTTGTTTTTTGTTATAACCCCCCTGGAACCCAGATTTTGTTTATGAAACGAAAGTTTAAATGGTGATTTTGTTGTCTAAGCTATAACTCTCATAGGCCTCTGTCGATATCCCAGTTACCCGACCAATTGACACTCGAAAACAACCGAAGACCGAATTCTCAAAGACAATGCATACTTGGGATGAGATATATCATGGACATATCCCACTTCGGGTCCGAGTTTATTTTGCGCAATGGTTAAAGATAAGGGACCCCGTCCGTTATTACCGTCTAAGGCTAAAGGTGTCATCAACCCCAGAATCACGCAACACGCACCACATAGCACGTCCCGACGTCGGCCAACCAACCCTATCAGAAAAGAAGAGTTGGAAAATCGCTGCGACTTTCTATCGATTAAATCGACCCATAGTTTCGTTCACTTCGGCCAAGTTGGGTAGCAGCGATAACACCCGTGGACCCCATCTGAATTGACGCGATCGCTAGCAACAATGACTGCATACCCACCATGCAAGACACGGCGTATAAAAAAGAACTGCAGATCTCGCCAAGTATGAGCTCGTTTCTAAGTAACTTCTTTGTGTCTGTCTCAACCCCAAGCCACGCTGCGCCAAGCAACAACGGTGCCTGCCAAGCAAACACCATCAGAAATGGCTGAAGTCAAACAGACGACTGCCGTTGCGGTCGATGATCGTCGCTACGATCGCGATACCGATAACTCAGCGACTGAGTACGAGGAAAGCGAGAAGCGCGGCAAGTCGTGGAAGAGCTATGTCTGGGATACATGGGAGTTGCCCAAGGAGCAGCGATGGCTTCTTTTCAAGGTTGATGCTTTTGTCTTGACGTTTGCTTCGATCGGTTACTTCCTCAAGAATATTGATCAAACAAACGTCAACAATGCTTTTCTTAGTGGGATGAAGGAGGAGCTCAACATGTATGGCAACGAACTCGTCACCAGTAAGTCACCCATACCATAGGCGTTACGAATCCAACTGACATCCGACAGGCACATCCATCTGGACCGTGGGTTATGTTGTCGGCCAAATCCCTTCCAACTTGCTTCTCACTCGAGTGTCGCCGCGCTGGGTTATCCCGTCACTTGAAGTCGGTTGGGGCATTGCAACTATCTGCACTTCAGCTGTGCACTCATACAAGGCTTTGTACGCTTTGCGATTCCTGGTCGGTCTCTTCGAGTTAGTGAATCCAATTACATCCCTATCTACATGATCCAGTTGGCTTACATGCTTCAGATCTGGCTTTTATCCTGGTATTCACTACATGCTCGGCTCCTGGTACACCCCTCGCGAAATCGGCAAGCGCGCCATGATCTTCTGGTTGGCTGGTAGCATCGGTAACATGTTCAGTGGCTTCTTACAAGCAGCTGCTTATACGAACTTGAATGGCGTCCACGGTCATGCAGGCTGTAAGTCCTCACCACTCCTCCTTCGATACGTAGCGCTGACCAACGCATAGGGCGCTGGCTCTTCATCATCGACGGCATCATCACCCTTCCCCTCGCCATTGCTGGCTACTTCTTCTTCCCCAACCTTCCTCAAGACGGAGTCAAGACTTGGTGGACTACACAAAGGGAGCACGAGATCTCTGTTGAACGGATGAACGCTATCGGGCGGGCTGGAAAGGAGAAGTGGACAAAGGCCAAGCTCAAGTCCATTCTGCTGAGCTGGCACACATACTTCCTCCGTAAGACACCGGATGCTACGAGCCTTGTGATTTTTACTGACTTAAGACTTAGCTATGATCTATGTCCTCTGGAACAACGCATACCCCCAGCCAGCCATGGGCTATTGGCTCAAGAGCTTCAACGCCGACCCTCCCCCTGTTCCCGGCACCTCTTATTCAGTCGCACAAATTAACAACTTGCCTCTACCGTCGACTGCAATCTTCATCGTTATGGCTCTATTCTGGGGCTGGCTTTCCGATGGGCCCATGAAGGGTCTCCGATGGCCTTTCATCTACGCCGGTGCCATAATCGCTGTGAGTTCACTACCATTTTCAAATATAAAACAGACAATGACTGACCCCTTCAATAGATGGCCTTCAACATCGCTCTTCTCAAGATGCCCCTTTACGGAAACAACAGAGACCGAACTCTTGTTTACTGGTTTGCCAACATTGGTGTAAGTCTCTCACACCCAACATAGCGGAGAACGGCAGAAGTGCTCACAAAACCCTTAGAATGGCGCCGGCCCCCTCATTCTCAGCTGGATTAACGAGATCTGTTCCGCCGATACCGAGAAACGAGCCTTACTAGTAGCTGCGGCTAACGACTTCGCTTATGTGGTCCAAGCCGTGGCTCCCAACTTTGTCTGGAAGACGACGGATTTCCCCAGGGCTGCAAAGGGCTACACATGGTCCACCGTGCTCAACGCTCTGCTGAGTAAGTCACCCGAAAACCTGATCGATCAACTGGGTTATGCAATACTAACTGTTTCATCAGTCGTCTGGACCGCCGTTGTTCAGCTCCTTCTGGCCTGGGATAGGAAGAGGCAAGCAAAGGCTCGGGAAGTGGTATCAGAAGATTCAGAGGCCAATTCACAAGATGAAGCACACGACGATGGGAAGACTTCTGGGTATCCTGCCGAGAAGAAGACGGATCTTAATTAGGGCTTTCAGCTTCAGAAGATTGGATAAAGGAAACAGTTCAAAGGTCATTGGTGGCAGCTGTAAACCTTTAGCCATTGGGCCATATTTCTGAATCGTTAGATCGTCCGAAGACATTTCTACAACTTATCCGACGTGCTTATATCTGAAATCATTACTCAGGAAGTAAAGGCTGCTGGTGATCTCTCGCACCTTCTAAACCGTAGACGCCGGCTTTCTTTTTCATGTTAGAAGTACAAAAAGCTGGTCTGAACCCCCTAACAACCGACACGCCTCTGGAGCATTTGCAGCATTTGCAGAAACATCCCAACCCGTAGCCTTCCCAGGGATTTGTTCTTTCCATCACCAAACTTGTCTCGTTTGACTTGAACCAGGGCACCTCCTAACTTCACCCTTCTGTCGAGACTAATGCTTTATCTCTGTAGCGCCGTAAAAAAGCACAGATAACATGTTGATATCTGTCTTACTCCAAGGGCCCGCCCTCTGTCTTTACAGAGTCTTCCCCAGTCTCCAAAGGTCCGTACTTCTCTTCATACTGCTGGAGCTTGTGCTTCATCTCGATCATTCCCACGAGGGCGACGTTGGCGAAAGTTCGTCTGGCGCTATTTCCGCTTCTGAAAATGGTGATCTGGTCCTCGGTGATGGTCTCTTCGCTCATGGCAACTCGTTGGGTGAAGTAGTCAGCCAATGCAGTCTGGTTGCTGTGAAGTGTCCAGTCAGCATCTTTGAGCATCTTCATGAGCTCGAAGATTGAGAGTCGATCAGCCATCTTGGTGAAGTCGACAAAGGTAAGTCTAGCGAGTTCGTCCATTTCGTACTCCAAAGCGAGACCGTGGGCCGACAGACAGTGCTGCATCCCATTGTAGGATTCCAGCGATCCGTTCAAGCCGTCTGACTTACGTCTCTGCCATTTTCCGTTGCGGAGATAGCGGATGAAGGCGTCCGTCTGTGTTTCGTTCAGCCAGTTGAGCTTCACGACACCCCTGTAAGCGTCGTAGGAGAGCCTAAACTTGGATACCTATCCAACAGATGGACTGAGATCCAGTAGATTGAGTCATCACCAAACATGACCTGGACGGTGCTATGGGGATAAGGACTAGTGAGTGTTTGGTCAGTAAAGAAGCTGCCAAATAATGTAAGCGTGTAGCTTATGCTTCGAATACTTACGACTCGGTCAGATAGTTGCCGTAGATCCAGACATTTTGACCATTCATCGTCAGGGACTTTCTAGAGTTTATCTCCAGTTTTTAAATTTCAATAGTGGCTTGATTGAATCGTTGTCTGGCGACTATAAAGTCAGCATAAACCAGATCAATCTTTGCAGACAAGCACTAACCCTGAGATGTGGGAGCATGTGAAGGAAGAAGAAATTCCGAGGTGGGCAATAACCAAAGGGACGAAACATGGACGCGGGTCTTTAACAGTAATATGCGGTCATTCTTAACATGATAGAAGAATAAATCAAGGATAGATTAACATTTTAATAACTACTAAACTATTAATATGTCCAAATATAATAGGTAAATTATTACTGATGCTCCCAGACTTTAATAAAAGGGCATATGCTTGAATTTGAGAATCATAGGGCAGTAAATAATTAATTCTTATTGCAAACTAACCTCTTTCCTTACTACTGAGTGCAACATTACCTTATATTTATTTCATTACTTGCCAGGCCAATGTCCAATACTCGCCTCGCCCTATTGGTTTATGGTCCCAGCTTTCATAAAGCACGTTTGGCTGTTATATACTAACTCAATATCTCTTATTTATGTATGATAAGTCTTACCATATCAATAATTATGCTAGTTGTTGATGAGGCAAACCTTGTTTGTGAGCTAACATCCTCGTCAGTGGAGCCAATAGGAACCTTTGCCTGCCAGCTGAAATCGATAGACGCTCTTTTAACGCTCAGGCCATAAGCGCGTCTTATTCTCCACCACTCACCTCTGTTCACTCAGTACCCATCTCATCATTAGCTTCAAGTCCTATCAATTGGTCTTCCAGCCCCCAGGACCTTAGCTCCAGCGATGGATACCCAGCCCGGTAATTCCGAAGTCAATCAAACCAACCGAAAGCGTGTCATCACAGCTTGTCTGACCTGTCGCCATCGAAAAGTCAAGTGCGATCACACACAGCCAGTTTGTTCGCCATGTAAGAAGGGGAATCGCGTTTGCACTTACACCAGCCAGCAACCAACTTCCCAGTCTTCCCGCCCTGGAAACGGCAACCGAGTGTCAAGAAGCAACCGACCAACTGGCCAAGACGAGATCCGGAACCGCCTTGAACGGTTGGAGCAACTTCTAGAGCGTGTACTCGGCGGTGGCCCAGCCATCGCACAACAGCCGGCGGAGACAACTTCCAATCCGGAACATCCGTATTCAAAGCATCAGGGACTGGGTTCATCACGGAATCCTCAGTCGGAAACCTTATCAACCGATGGTTATGATGGCGCTTTGCTCCTTGAAGGCCAGGGGGGTAAATCTCGCTGGGTATCATCTCTTCACTACTCTCTCCTGGCCGATGAGGTAAGTCTACTTCCTCACTAAAGCTTCTGTCCCTGACAAAAGACTCCAGATCCGTGATGTTAAGATGCTGCTCGGAGGCCCGTCTGTCGATGCACCAAGGGAAGGCTTGCCGACAGTTCGATTAGATTCCCCCTTTCCATTTTCAGCATCTTCGACGAATGACCTCAGGACATGGGCGCCGACTTCAGCAGACATATGCTTGATTCTATTTGATATCTTCTACTCTCACGTTGATCCGATGACTAGGATAGTTCACAAGCCTACGCTCAAACGACGACTCATCCAGTACATCGATTACACATACGGCGTGAACGCTTCAAGCTCTGACAATGAGGACTTTCCGGCCGCTCACTCCAGGGAGGATATTCATACCTTCGAACCTTTGGCGTTGGCTGTCTTCTACTCAGCCATCAACAGTCTCTCGCCTGAAGGCGTATTGTTGCAATTTTCTGCTGAAAAGGAATCACTTCTTTCCCAATTTCAATGTGGCGTGCAGGTTGGTCTTGAGAGAGAGAACTTCTTGACTACACCAAGCATTGAAGTACTTCAAGCATTTGTACTGCTTCTGGTTAGCTTGTACTCCCATATCAAGTCTCAGCCCTAGTTAACTTGCCCCTAGACCTGTCAGTCGCGGGAAGATGACATGGCAAAAACCTGGACTCTTCTAGGTCTCGCTCACAAGATGGCGCTTTCGCAAGGTCTTCACAGAGAGCCCTCACTGTTCACGTCCACGGGCATGGACGTCATCCAAGTCGAGATTCGCCGCAGGTTGTGGCATCAGATATGCCACCTCGACTACCGCTCTGCAGAAAGCAGGGGTCAAGAGCCGACTATATCAGACGAGGACTTCACTACCTTTCTTCCACGAAATATCTCGGATAAAGATCTCATTGAAGGGGGTCTCGACGGGACATCAACACCTGCTGGGTTTACCGACATGACGGTTCATTTGATCCGTCTGTATGGTCACCATTGTTTTAGACGAATTGTTCGAGGCACTTACAAGCTTGAAAGAACGACCAAATCACAAGAAGCCAAACATAATGGCAACATGAACCCAATTGCTAAGCTTCGGTCTCTATTTGAGGAGGTTAGGGGCATGGTGGATGAGATGGTCAATCATTTCCAAACACAATATCTACAATACTGCAGTCCCCAGATTCCGGAGCAACGAATGGCAATTGGACTCGCAACAGTAGTTGAATGGCGTTGCTGGTCTATCTTCTGGTTACGAACGCCGAAGCAGTACCGGGAATCCGTGATTACGCCTGAAGTCCGACAAATGTACGTATGACCCCGAAACAATGCCCACAGCCTTTCTTTGACAAGAACCAAGGCTGATATACCTTAAGAATATTAGATAAATCGGTCAGCCTCATCGAAAGCTTGAATACGATGTCAGGCGATAAAGACGCCCAGCGATTTGGATGGCATATTGGTGGTCATGCATGTTTCCAACCTATCATGCATATTGTCTCAGAGCTTGACATGCCCGACCTCGAGGCTCCCAACCGACAAGCGATACGGTCACGCGCCTTGGACGCATTGAAAAAGACCATGCTCACGAGGGGGCGAGAAGCAACGCCAATGTGGAATGCGATGAATCGCATCATCTCAAACAGCCTCGCCAAATCTACCTCGAGACATTTCACCATGACGCCATTCCAGGCTGCGCAGTCTGACTTATCCGTGAACGAAACACTCCAGGGACTAGCTTCTTCTGCCACTGTACCGGGCCCAGCACTGCTGCTAGATATGCCAATACCCGGAGAATTTACATCATCAGCTTTGTTGCCTAACCCCATAACGCTGGGTAGTATAGAAATGCTGGAACCTGATTTTATGTTTGACTGGGTACGTGAACCTTCATCTCCCCTGAAACAAACACTGCCGCTGACAAGATCGACTAGGGATTCTGGAACATTGATCCTACAGCTCCTGATGCGTATTGAGCGCCATTGCTGTTCGGCCTGTCGCAAACTAAGGCCGGCAGCCCTGAGAAGACGTGCTGTACAAGTCTTAGGGAATCTCTTGGTGAACGGATGGCTAGAGTCGAGCCTCTCTGAAACGTCATTGTGTTATTGGCCTGTCTGCTAGATATTCATGACTCCACTTGCTCTTAAAGATCACGAAGTCAATTTTTGTGCTTGTAGACTTGTTTTTGGGAGGATAGGGGGGGCTTCGTCGTGTGCCACATGGAAGTCCTATGCGATTCGGTTAGTAAAGGCTGAGAAGAAGCCACAAGCAACTTACAAATAACTTTATACCATGCTGCATGAGACGCTGTTCGAGGTCTGCCATGGCCTAATAGTACACAAAAGATCAGTTTTTGTGCTGGGCAGTTTTCAGTGCAGTATACTAGGACACAACACTTTCCTTTTTGAAAGGCTACATCCTGTTGATGGCTCCTGGTCGAGGGCGAATCTATGTGTTAATCTTCTGTTAGTCGTCTGGTACTAAATCTAATGATTAGAAACGCTCCACCGGTCTCGACCTTGCACCTGATTCATCTGGTATTCACCACTGCATTCGGCGGCCATCGCCTGATCACATATAGAAGGTATATGGGGCTAGTTACTCCGAAGTTTACAGGATCCAACTCTTAAAGGGCATATCTGGATGTATGATCGATCTAGGCTAATTTTCCTGATTCAGGGGCTGGGCAAGACGGGACAGCGCGCAGGTGACAGGGGAGCAAAGATAGTAGAGCGATTGTCGGTATGTATAATCGTCCACCAAATTCACGCTGGTCGTTCAGCGTCCTGGAGAGACCGCAGGACGAAATTGACTGCTCAAGTGGTGAAAGATGTTGTGAGAAAGTGCTGTAGCAGCACCTGCATGCGATTCAGAGTTTCTACAATGCAAAATGGGTGCAGTATCGGAATAGTCCTCACTGATGTTTTATGACTCTCTCTTTCTCATTACTCATATGTTGGTGTGGTTAGTGACAGGGTAGTCAACGAATAACGAAATGTAACATGACTCGGTATGGGGGATCGTGAGGTCATTTCGAGTCCTGTAGCATCGACAGCAGAACGACTTTCAGTGTTTCTATCATCATATCAGCTTGGGAATCTTGTTAGCTCACCTCAATATCCTTTTAGTAACAGAGGGTCTTGGTGAAATTACTTGACATCAACTTACCTAGAAGAGTGTTTGGTGGCTTGCATCTGAGGCTCTGAGAGAAAGCAAATGGTTTGAGGCAAAATAGATCTGTTCTCAAACGAAATAAAGTTCAGCAGTGAGTGATACCAAAAAGCTGCAGCCTGCAAGGAAGACTCACCACTGACAAGGGGGTGGTCCAGCGGGTAGTCACATCTCTTAGTGGAGCTGCAGGCGTCTGGCCCACCACAAAGCTCAGTCTCACAATAAGAAGAGGGCCAAGGAGCGAGATTGTGCGTTTGTGTTACACAAGAGGCTCGGATCCTCTTGTTTCCACCCACAACTTTTCCCTCTTTCCCTTCTTCTTCCAACACTCCTCTACAAACTCGGCAACCTGCTTCCCCTGCTACAAGAAAATCAAAGATCGAAAGCAGACAACATGTCTGACAACCGCAACAACCACAAGGAACCCTCTAAGCGGGAGTCTCGCAGGGACAGGTGGGCTATGGATGTCGCTAAGTCTGGTGGAATCATTGGACCCGTCGAGTTCAAGGGCCCAACCGAGCAGCAGCCCGCCGGAGCCAAGAGCTCTTCTAACGGTGTTTCCCTCACTGACATGGGTCAACGTCTGTATGTATCGGTCTCTTCTCCTCTCATGTTTCTTTGCTGACAATCAACTTCAGTCTTGGTGCCGAATCTTCCAAGGATGCTTCCATTGCTGCCATAGGCCAACGTCTGTATGTATCTGTATCAACCTGTCTCGTTGTTCCTTACTAACAATCAATCTTAGTCCTACTTCCCAGCTCACAGTCGCCATCCAGTTCCCCCATGGCGAAGTCTGCTTGCCCTGGCCTGTTGTTGGCCGCTTCCCCGTGTTCGCTGCGATGTTTGAGGGTGGTATTCTCAAGTGGCCTGGTATTTCCCAGCGTCAGGCTCAAATCATCACTCATTACCTACAGACCGGCAACTACAATATGGTTCCCTGCAACATTTTGATCCATGAGGAGAGGTTGGAGCGGGAGTTCGCCGATGCTTTGGCAGTCAACGCTCAAGCGGCTGCTTTCCATCTTCCTGAGCTTTCCGGTCTGGCTCTGACCCACATGGAGCAGTATGGAAACATGATTTCCCTTACCAGAATCCTGGTCAACTTCATGGCTCAGGGCGAATGGTACCAGCGAAATGGACTCTATGTTATAGACTACGTGATTCGCCGTTCAACCTCCACGATCCCGCCAGCATTTCAGGCTGACCGCAGGGAGTTTCGACTCCAAACTGGCGATCCCCTGATCGACGGCCTTGTTGGTGCAATCAACAGTCTCCGCTTCCCTTACCTGCCCTCTCCTCCTCCCCCTCCCCCTCCCCATCGCCACTACTAAGTCCAATCCTTGAAGACATCGCAGGTCACTGTAAGACTACTGGATCTGTTCCTAAAATGCTTCCAAATGCTAATCTCATTCAAGATCAGGCCATGACACCTTGAAGTTATCTCCAGAACAGCGGACTTCGCGCATGCTCATGGAGTATAGACCCTTGAGACTGGGAACTAAGGTAATTACAGAATATATTCAATCTTCGAACTACATTCTGACCAGATGACAGCTTCGGGATTTGAATTAATGATGAGGGTTGCCAGGAAGACTATTCGAGGTACTAGACATGGCCCGGTTCTTGCATCATAGCACAATAGGATAGATAGGCTACCCCAATAGGCGCTCTGGGATATTTTCGTGACTCAATGGCGTGATATTTTGATGTAGATTATTGGATTGTAGGTGACGACTTAGGCTGTTATTCCAAGTGATTATCATTAGGCTGAAACAAACCTAATTAGTTTTCAATAAGATAGATCCAGCCAGCCTACTGAAAACAACCTTTTATCCCCGACAAACTTTCAGGCAGCATTAACACTCACCCATATCTAATAAATACTCCCAACAACACGCCAATGATTATACGACTTTTCCATGGGAAACCAGCCTCAATTCTCGCAGGTACAAAGTGATTATTATTAATAATCTATCTACCAGAATCCTCTTCACCTGCTTTTACTGGAGCAACATATCTTTCACCATGCCATAACCTCCCCGGCATCTCCAACTAGACCTTCTTCAGGAGTTGGGCACCTTCCTTGAAGACTCGAGCGGTGGCCATACAGAAGCTTCCAAGAAGCATAGACGCGCCCGCAAAGCACATCAGCCCGGTAAACCTGTTCCCTTCGCGATCCTTGATGGCCCCTTCGATGGGAAGTCCAGTCAGAGCGCCCAGGGCAATCGCCAGGCAAAAGCCTCCCAGCTTGACCCCGATCTCATCGACCCGATCTTCGGCAAGGGAAACAACGCACGGAGGGCCCAGGCTGACGAAACCGCCACTGGCGAACCCAAAGAGCAGGGCGAAGGCAATGATACCACCTTTAGAGGTGTAAAACTCGAGAGGAAGCCAAAATGCCAGGACGAGAGCTCCGGAGAAACTAGTCACGATGACCATGGTGTTGAAGTGGCCGACCTTGTCACTGATCCAGCCAGGCACGATTCGGCCAAATAGGGAACCGGCGTTGGCAATGGCCAAGGTATACACAGCGAAGTCTTTGTATCCGTGAAGTGAGGCCATCTCCGGGAGGTAGTTCAGGGGTGCGAAGAGACCCCACATGGTGAAGAAGCAGCCCAGGATGAAGAACCCCCAAGGTCCTCTCTTGAATCCGTTGATCCCACTGCTGGGAATATTTGCTTCTTTTGCTGGTCGCGAGACTTTGCCGAGAGGTGGGAACGGGGAAGAGCAGAGAGCATTGGCGACGACTAAGAGGATTCCTTGCAAGAGTGCAGTCCAACGAACAGCAGACGCAAACCCGACTTCCTCGATGAGTCGAGGGATCATGCAGGGGTAGATCACACCTCCTAGACTCATATTAGCAGACTGCATATAGAATAATGGTTTGCTGCCTTACCTAGGCTGCTTCCAGCAGAAACAATACCAACAGCCAAACCCTTCTTTGTCGAGAACCATTGAGTGGCGG
Organism: Fusarium redolens; assembly: GCF_020744475.1. Classification (NCBI taxonomy): domain Eukaryota; kingdom Fungi; phylum Ascomycota; class Sordariomycetes; order Hypocreales; family Nectriaceae; genus Fusarium; species Fusarium redolens. Next base: position 462,668 of record NW_025763666.1, on the reverse strand, counting down.
TTGCCATGGCGGGAAGAGACAGACCGGCGGCGGCCAGACCAAAAGCAACTCCCTGAGCAAGCATGACTTGCCAGTACTTTGTGCAAAGGCTCAGCATGCAGACGGAAAAGACAGCCATGATACTGAAGGGCAGGAGTGTCTTGCGGCATCCGTAGACATCGATCATCTTGCCAACAGCGGGACCGAACATGAACAGCATAAAGATCTGGAGTGTAGTGATCCAGGCCAAGGCAGACGACGTCTGGTCCTTGAACATGACTTCCGAGTAGTACAACTGAAACATGCCGCATCTAATATTCAAATGTAAGTGAGCGGTTCTCGCGATGGGGAGAGGTCAAACTCACGCGTTTACGTAACCAACGGAACAGAACTGCAACAAGAACGAGCCTGCGACACAAGCCCAGGCTTTGGCTCCTCCGTTGGGGGGAGTTCGGTCATTGTTCTCGCTTGACTTGTTGCTCTCGAGCTCAGGTGAATCGGTCATGGTGGAGGGATGCATTTTTCCAGAGAGGACGTTGAGAAAGAACTTGACGCGGTAGTGGATAGAAGAAAAAGCTGAACCGATAAAATCGGAATAAGTAGAAGACAGAAAGAGATTCATGGTGAACAGGTGTCGTTGTCTTTTATGTCGAGTTGAGGGATTCTTTGGTTGATTGATCGAAACTTAGACGGACCAAATCTCGTGCGAGGTTGAGGAATATGTCACAGTATTGCGTGCATAACAACTGTGCTGTATGGACCGGTATAATCCTTCTCGGTCTTCACTAAGAATTTCGTACGAACTTGACCTCGCACGAACTTAGCTCACCCGAAAGACCCCTGTTGACCAGGACAGGGGTGTGATTTGGCTGACGCTAAGCCCATTATGGATTGGCTTTAACCAGGACCCCTGACATGATCGGAAATCACTAACAACCTGCGAAACTTCATAACTGCCCAGAGTAGCCATAGCAGTAAACAAAAAGCTTATTGTGCCTCGATTTCCAGTAATTCATATCACTTCTTTAAGTTCTCTTGGATTGTCTCCCGAGAATGACAAGACATTTCTTTCACTATCTATAATATGCCCTTTACCTCGAGATTCAGCTACAAATAATATAACTGGCTCACATTTAGAGATTATTCCATAATACCTCTTTTCAATAAGACGGAATTTTGTCTTCCATAAATCCGAATTCTCTCCGCGGTCAGCTGGCCCAACTCTGGAAGCTGGTACTTGATGTCAATTTTGTAGGCATATACAGTGGTGCTGAAATCGGTGGCACAAAACTCTTGTTCTGTACCATGAAACTTGAGGTTCTAGTACTCCTATGTGTGTATATAATGTAAAAACACACGTGGCAAGGTGATAAGTGATGTCTAAGAGGTCTAACATAGTTTGACACTTCCAGTAGGCGAGAAAGTCTGGATAGGGCATGAGTAATTCTTCCGGCCATATGTACTCGCCAGACTGATTTAGTTTTGTTCAGCAGATAACAAGTTGAACACTCCTCGAGACGAGGCTTTAACCAGCTGGTCTTTATTCATATCAGAGGGGCCAACGTCCGATACCTCTGCTGATAGTTTACCCATCACTTCTTCATTGTGTGATCACTAATAAGTAGATCAGCCTGTTGTAGTGCTATATGTTGGTCTTGAGAACGTGTGCTTGGCGCATTTGAGCCGTCTGATCATTCACTTCCGGCGCGTCACTCCACAGGCGACCTACAGTTACAGGACTGCATTATGCAGTGTCAGCCCAGTGTCAACTAACTACTCTCAGCTCTTTTTTCACTGCAGTGACAACCTACAGTTAGCATCTTCGCTCACTCGGATGTGGTAAGCTCTGAAGTACAGCTCCCGCAAGCATTCATGCGTTCCAACATGAGATCCAAAGCACCATTACATATGAGTGTCTAATTGTAGAGTGTCTTTCATCACCGGCTATAGTCTTGGGTGTTGTAGTGTTTACCGTTTGGCAAACTGCCAGTCCCGCGCCCCCTTTTTTATGGAGTTGATGAATGGACGTAGCTCCAAGATACCTGTAGCAACAGTGTTGACAGTGACATCAGGTTCTTCAGGAGTAAGTCCATGGGTGGATTGCCTCAGGCAAACGAATCTTCCGCATTCGAGCCTTTGTGTCTTGTGATTGCCCTGGACCGTTTTGTTGACATCCAAAAGAAGGGCGGTCACGTGCAGCATTCACAAACACTCAGTTCATCTGCTCCGAATCCTAATTGCTGCCTATACTCGCAGTTTTCTGGTAAACTCGCAAACTTCTGTGATTTCGCACGCTCTAATGAACCTGGCTTGTTCGAGCTTTGTACTGGGGCAGCCAATCCCTCGCTTTCATGGATGTACAAACGCCTAGCCCTGGTGAATAAGCATGTGGTGCTGGAAGTTTGCTGCCCTGTTGTTATGTAGCTGAGACCGTAGATGTGCAAAAGCAATATGTTGTAATTAAGATAGATTGTATCATTCCTGTGTTCTTTCAGTCAATGAATTAACGTGGGCCGCTTGTTGTGACTGGAGGTTTCCTTCGCGCATGATTTTAGTGTTGACCAGTAGGCTCCAGCCCTGCACTCGATAGGTACTGATGCAAGCTTCCGCCTTCCAAAAATGGTGTACAATGACTCTATGAAATAGGTAAATAATTCATGGTAGGCATCGTCAGTTTCAAGCGCATCTCGCTCTCGCAATCGAGGAGTTACCAGTGACTAGATATAATGTCTCAACTTCCCTTGTGCGTTTCAATCATGTTGTGAAAGAAGTGGTTCAGTGAGCCTAGGCTTTTTAACTGGTATACTCTTGGAAAGAGGCGGGATTTCTGTGGCCTTCTGTGAAGGTAAAAGAAAGGTGAAGATCAAAGTCTCCAACTTCCATGCGCCCTCTGTTCTTCTTCCGAGTCCGCATAAATACAGTGAGATCAAACATTATGAACAGACCACTGTCGTGGTTAATATATATAAGGACATGGATGGACTGTATTCCGGGGGATAATCTTAGCTAATACTACATGGGCAAGACTCCTTCCCACATCCCCTCGTGGTCAACTACTGATAACCTCCATCCCCATTATGCCAGCCAGTCCTGCTACGACCATCATTACATGTCCATCGTTACATCGTGTTCGTCGTTACATTTCCTTCGTGCATCGTCCAAAACTCGATCGGTCGTTGGATACCATTGTAGCTTACCAGCGGTAAACACCGGGTGGGTAGTTGGCCAGGTCGAGGTTGATGAGGCCATCATCGCCGATCACCTTGAGCTTCCCGTCGCTGTCATAGGTCCCATCCTCTGTTTCCAACTCTGTTTCAGCCTCGGTTTCTTCAGCCTCGGTTTTACCTTCGGGCTCTTCATTAGTCTCGGTTTCCTGCTCGGATTCTTCTCCAGACTCCTCCTCGCCATCTTCGTTGATTTTGACCCAGGCGTTCTCTCCGCGGTTGAGAAACTCATTGAAGCTCTGCAGATCCGCCTGACGCTCGGCCTCAAGGGCCTCCATGAGCTTGTCGTTGCCGTCGTTAGGGCTCCAAAGGGCGGCTTGGGCTTCAACCCACTCATAGTTGAGATCAGGATACAGGGGATCGAGAACGCTGTAAGTGTAGGCCAGCATCAGGAAAGGCTCCATGTACGGAAAGAGACTCTTCATGTACTCAGTGGCCTGATCCTTCATTTTCGTGATCTCGCTGTAAACAGCCTGGGAGTACACATGGATACCAAGATCAAAGGCCTCTTCGACGTCCCGGCGGAGAGTAAACTTGTGTACTTCATGAAATGGGACTCTTCCAGTGTAGAAGAAACGGACGATGGCGTTCCTGACGTCCTGGGGAGCATGTGGAAGCGAGATGATGCCCCATTTAGTAACTCTCTGGAGGAACTCAGGGCACGTGAGATGAATTGCCTGGGCGTGAACGAACTCAACCCCAGGAGGTAAGTCACCGCCATCCCCTGCGCCAAAGTAGATGGCAATCGTGGCGCTGTTAACATCGGTTCTCAGTACTCCCTAACGTGAATCGATACAAGTGTCAACTTACCCTTGGCCAATCGCTCGCTCTGCATCTTCAGGTGTCACATCCATGGTAGCTCCGCTTTGGAGTGAAGGTAGTTACCTAAGTCAAATTTAGCACGGAAAAGAAAGGAGGAATACGCTGAAGGAAAAGAGACACTCACGTGTTGTTTGTTCGGGCAGAAAGGTGGAAGAAGTTGACTTCGAGCGGAAGTCGAAGAATGTTGAGAGGGTTAGGAGAAGAGAGGGGGGAAGAAGCTCGAACGCGAGAGAAATGTTTTGATATACGTGCGGGTAGAGCGATTTGACGTGTGACGAAAAAGGCCCCGGTGCCCGGGTGACCTTTTTTACAAGGCACACCACACTAACGAAACGTCACTGGCCTCCCAAACCAGACATTCATACGCTACTCTTCTACAATTTACGTATCTGGTCCCCTAAAGCTATCCTGCATGAGCACTGAGTGCTTGGCTGTAGACCCACATGTCTTCACAGGAATATGTGTGCTCTCTGCTATTATCCCCCTCCATACACTCCGACATATCTCACGACCCCGTCTTCCAAACTTCATCCGCAACTTGTCATCCCTTCACAATGTTCATCTTGACCTTGTATTATCGTTCCTTCACATCTGTGTCGCCAGGGAACAAAGCAGGCCCATCGATGACTCGACTGTGCATCGTTGCCTTCGAGTGACGCTGACAACGCTTACATCCAACAAGCGTTACGCGCGCCTCACCCTTCAAATCATGCAGAATGTCACTCTCTTCACCAAGGACACAACCATAATAATCGTACATGCGTTTATCCTAGCCCCTGGCTGGTCTTCTTCATCTAATGCCTCCAACCAGTGCGCAGTAACTGACTACCGCAAGGCTCTGACACGCTCTTTATTGCATAGGACGCTTCCTGCTCCCAGATCAATCACAGTACTTTGCCAACCACGATATCGCAGCAGTGGTACTGGTCAGCGATGATTCGACACTCGGCCCCCTGACCTTCTTAGCAAACCATTGGGGATCGTGAGCACCAGACCTTATCAAGTCGGCGACTGGGGCGCTGCAGCTTCTTACAGCTCCCGTGTTCCCCCTTAACAGTCCCTTTCAACCATTCAGGAGATCTTGAGGCGCTACAAGTTTTGGGGCGATTTGTCGGAGACCGTTGTGTTTCATTGCAGACTGACGTAGCTCGCACGCTGATCAATCGTCCTTCATTGCCTTCCTCCCACCTCTTCAGCTCTTCAATGAGCCTTTAACTGACCAGATGTCAAGTCCATTCAACTGTGCTCTTGCTGGTCCCACCTTGCTGACAAAAATGCTACAGGTTCTTCAGCAGCGCTGCCTCAAGAAGCACCCAACTCGCTAGAACACCATCGTGATCGACATAACAACCGAAAAGAAGTTACCCTACCGCGCCATCAGCTATTGCAGCACTCATTGACCTCCAAGCACCCCCCCTTCAAAAGTGTCAGGTCCCAGGGGGAGAAGAACGCTCCCAAGGAGACGAGTTTCTTGGTAAAGCCTCAAGTTGCCACGGACCGCCCCTGAGTTAGACAAAGACAGTCCTGCGGACCTTGGAACCCACTAAATCACTGTTTGAACTTCAATACCGCTGCTATTGAAAGAAACATCTGTTCTACAGGCTTCATTATAATCGCCGCGGCGGTCCGTCTCTGTCTCGGCATTCTCAGGGGCTGAACTGTTTCGGTACGCTTGACCGCTTGTGCCAGGGCCATTTCCACGAGGCTGCCTTTAGTGCAACCTACCTGTGTATTTGACAATTTGATGGCAATAGCCGATAATCTTAAGGTCAAAGAGGCTCAGGGGTTGAGCGCTCTTATACCGAGACATGCACTCATAGTTCTTAACGTCAACTACCCTATCAGGAACCCATCACTATTCGGCCTTGCTCCAAAAGGCACTCTTTGGTCAGGGAACTTACCCAGGTAAACGCCTTGCTCGTTGTTGGAAGTACTTGACGACACCTAGCAAACTGTGGGCTCGGTTTGCGTTCTTCTCATCACTCTGTGCAGCCAGGATTCTATCAGGTTTCTATGAATTGACCACTGTACTTGCATTATCGCTGACCTGTTCTGTCTGAAAAACTATTACCGACACACTCTCCCCTATGATCACGTTCAACGATCCCACATAACCCTCGAAGCTCCCGCCGCGACCATGTCTTCACAGACTCATAGGAGAGCATCCCCCAAATCATCCCAGAACCAAGATAGGGGCTACAGTTCTCCCCAAGCTTCGACTCCATCAGAATAAACGCTCCCCTTAGTCAAAAGAAGAAACCCCTCAGATAACGAACACTGATAACCCGTTTGCGCCTTTTCAAGCCCTCGATCGAAAGCTCGGCGTATCTCAAGCTCGTTTCAGACTCATGTAACATCAGCATTCTCGTTTGAATACAGGTCGACGGTTTTCTCTGTCCTATTCGACGGGATGAGCAACAGGCCCCTTACCCCTAATTCCCAAAAGCCATGAGAACATGTAGGCATTACACTGCGCTCACCTTCTTATTGCGAATCGGGAATCTAAAGAGCATCTTCTTAATGTTGAAGCTCTTAAACCGAGATAGTCTGGAATATTGGTCAATGTGTCGACAAGGCTTCTCTCGAGCACTAAAATTCGTGCCAGAGCGCTGAAGACTCGGGCAAGCAAACTGTGATTTTTACTATAGTCATGCACGTTTGCTGTCGGCATTTCAAGATTCCTGAACTGACTCTTGACATTTCAAGGGATGGAAACATCCCACCAGATGCTCTGTATATCATTTCAGTCCGCGAGGAAGCACTTCACTACCGCCATTAGCAGACCTAGGCGAACAAGCGAACTGAGATTCTTCTTGACTGAGAGGTGGAGACTTGCCAGTAGTAATATACTTGGTGGCTTCCAGTTCGGTGTGTATGCCAGCTCATCGATATTGCGAGGTCACAGCAGCTATGGGGAGACTTGTCTTGGATACCCTTTACGGTGACGGGATGTATATTATCAGCTGGGTGAGTATAGCGAGATTATGTCTTCTGCCAATTCTTTTCAAGGTGCCTTGTTTCTCCATGTTCGAGTCTAGTTCATTCCTGCTTCTCTGGTGGACACATTTGTGGTATTGATGCATATCTGTTCTTGAGGGGTATGGGGTCTCCTTCTGCCAGCAGCGGAGTGAAACTGCGAGGCGATCTGTTGGATTGTGAGAAGAATGATGCTGACCCCAAAGCCAAGCAGACAACCCGATGTTGTTTCATACGTTTCGCCCCCCCTGCAAGGAAACCCTCACCACCATCGCCAATTGGGTTTCCCTCTTTTCTTCGGAACGGACTCACCGAGACTTGCGGTATATGTCCTTCGCTTAGGAAGAGGATCGACTCCATTTGCTGTGTACGAGCATCTGGAACATGTCAAGAGAATGGCGACTCTTCAAATACGTCTCGCATTGTTTCTTCATTGTCTCGGACATTTTGTCCACCATGTTCATGTATTGCGTGTCACGTCGACGGATATTCTGCTCTTCAGAACTCCTTTGAGTCCCAAGCAGCCCGTCTGAACAATTGCATCTTTTGGTAGCAATAAATGTCTTCTATTTCACCGTCTGAACGTTGCTCTCTCCTCGTTGCCTATAAACCAGTTGAGAGACTCCCTCATGCCAGTAAGTTAAAATAAAGAAACCTGTTGCTGACATATTCTCAGAGGCTATCATTCTCTGAGTCGATGCTTCAGCGATGATGCAATTAGAAGACGCTCCCTCAAAACTCATGAGTTTGACGAGGCCATGACCAACATTCATACTAGCCAGGCGAGAACACTGTGTCGGGTTGAAAACCAGTCAGTAACAATGCTATAAACTGTAGGTCCATGCCCCTGAAACTCGTGACTGATGTTCTGAGTTCAAGACCGGCAGGTTCAGTATATGAAATTGAGTCTCAGAGACATCAGTGATCTTTTTCAGGCGAAGACTGGTATTTGCGACTCACAGGTTTGTTCAGGGGTTATCTTTGGCTTCATTTGGCCCTTGGGCGTTCATACAAGGCAAGCTTCTTCTTCTGACTTATATAGTTGGTGGTTGATCATGTTCCACGATCTGTCGTGGATCTTCCATGATTCGACTTCTGCGTAGGGCATTTCCACAACCTATTATCGATGCTCCTCCTCGGTCTTGGCCTTACCGTAACGGATGCTCAGCCTGCAAGTATAGCAAGAGCCTATGGCATTAACTGTGTACCCATTGAGATCTCGCAAAGCCAGACCAAAGTGGCCACCATAGTCGCAGGCCGGCGTATCCCATATCATTCGGTTATTGTATGATAATCCGTCTTACTTTGTGACCCTTTGAGAAGTTTCGTTGATGATACCATGTCGCCAACTATTTGTATCTAGATACCGAGCTTATACAATGGACGGCATCTGAGCGAGCTTCAAGGTTGAACGTCATCAGCTTTAATTTTCCGCTTGACATGCCTCTCGTTGTCTGCAAAGAATCATTGGCATCGGCTATTATATATAGGTTGTCGTTATGACTACCGGTGCCGTAAGGAGAGCTATCTCAGACTTGGTAGTCGTTGCTCGGTTTCATGCTGATACCAGTACTTTGCAGGATAGTTCTTCATTGCCATGCCGTGAACGTGCAATGCGCCCCTTTCCCTTACAATGAGCACGGTACTCTCTGCCATGCTTGGGGCGAGCAGTAGCAAGATGGTGGGAAAGGCCTTTGCCGCGGCTCTCGTATACCTTCTTCCTGGGCTAGCATCCTGGAATTCAGCTGATACACTATGCTGCAGAGAATCATAGAGCATGAAGCGGATTCAAGTTGGGTTAAACAGATCCAGTGCCTGGTGACCAACGTCTCTCAGGGCTGGATACGAAAACACACGTTATGTCGTGCCTATCGTAGGGCTGCAAGGGCAGGGAAAGGGGCACTTGGCTGGCGATGGGGCTCGAAGTAAGGGGGGCCCCGAGCTTCAGGATGGCCTCGAATTAAGTCCATGAATCAACAATGTACTGCTTTCTTTGTCCCTTATGGCTCTTCATCAGGATCCCCCAAGCGAATTGAGAGATTATAGCTGAGGATAGCACCACACAAGGAGAGAGATAGGCAATTCTCGTCTCTAGGAAGGATGTTTGGTGGCCATCTGCTTCTAAGATGTACCGAAAAGATCGCGGCTTTTCAGGGGGGGTTGCATCGTTAGCTATATACAATTGAATCGAGAGTTGATGTGTTAGTTATTACCTGGTTCCTTGGTCACTAGTACTTCTTACATTGCCTTTGGCTCCTTTCATGATGTGAATTGTTCCCAGTCCATAGTTAAAGTTTGACGGAGCATCAGATGGCTCACTCTGGCAGCGGCGATGTGCTTTTTATATCACTCAAGGACGCCTACATTCGGAGCTTTCTTCAAGCTGGTCAAAGTCAAGCCCGCTCTGTAGATGGGCATTAATACATTAGCCGATGCAACATTGCTTGTTAGGACAGAATCTTGTACACCAGGAACTTAACCTTCTTATATATACTTGTAGGATCCAGGGGAAAATGAAGGAAACAGTGAGATGAGGCTTCATCTTCCAGCAAAGATGTTCCAATCTTCCCTATCTCCGTTGGGCCAGTTCCCTGGAATGGGCCGACAAGACAGGCCAAGAATGGGTGATCTGGTTCATCTCACATGTTTCTGTGTGGCTTGAATAGTTCTATGTCAATGGGCCGGAGGTGATACGAGTCACTGATGTGACTCTATATTGATCTCGGCCAACTTGTCGAACACCATCGGTTGCTGTTGTTGGCGCACGGTCGATTGAATCTGTTGTGCCTCTCGGTGAAGCCGTTTATAGTGGGATTATGTTGTGATGAGAGAGTATGAGATATTGAGCCAGCCAAATCGACCACTAAAATAGCCATTGTCGAGGACTAACATCACTGACCCTTGCGGACCTGGGTTTGATCACTCCGCAAGGCAAAGAAGTCTGGATGCAGGATGAGCACTTCTTCTAGGATGCTCACCCAGTTGTTGTTGTCGTCGAAGTTCAGTATGCGTGATCCTACCAGCCAAGGTCTCAAAACACCTCTGTGCCCTGGGTGGCAGACACAGCCGCAGGCTCGCTCTTCACCCACTTGATCTATACTGGTACACATTCATGTTCCCCCTCATCGGTATTGTCATCGTCGTCTTAATGGCATTATCATGCCCTTGTTCCATGACTATACAATGGAAGCGCTTCCTTCTTACTGTCGGGTAATACATGAGAACCTCTTCTGCAGATTCATGTAGGTATTGTCAATTCCGGAAGCATGGTCAGCGAGACGATGACATACAGCACCAGCACAACGCTAGGCACCAGATCCAGTACCAATGTAATGAGTATAGACTAAGATGGAAAACATCCTTTGCTTGCTTTTAAATGAATGTGATTCTATGCTTCGAAGCAATATATTTAAGTCAGGAGGATGGTAATAGTTGAAGGGGAAGAAAGAAGGGGGAGGATGGAGGCGGTAAGAAATGAGATATATGTACTTCAGGACCGCACGTAGAGGAATCAGTGGGAGTCTCATGGCCTTCCGAAAACTGCGTCAAATCGTTGGCAAAATGGAATGCTTATTTCTCTTTTGCTCGATGCAAAACCTACACCAAACTACAAAGGGCTTCCTTCACCTGTTTCATTTTGTTGTACGAAGCAATACGAGTGATCATTTGCTTTGATAACACCAACATCTCATGGACATTAACGCCAGTAGCCGTAGTATACCACACCCACTAATTCCCTGTTATCCCCAATCAATTGTCCTGGCTGTGACGTTGCCTGAGTAAAGCTCAGGGATTAAAATGAGTGACGGCGTGCCAACATTGTCATAGTGCGGCAATCTCACTCGACCAAAACGGAAACAGAATAGTTACACAAACACGAAGCAAGAGAAACATGAGCCCGCATACTATATCACGTCTCTGCCATAAACGCGCAATCTTATGCTACACACATGGTCTGATGCTGCGACTTGAACATGCACTGGCTCTGCAACCTGTGTCACCCACAAACGACAAAAGCATCATCAATAAACCTCATATCACCGCTTACAAACATTTAACTTGGTCTAGCAAAGTAGCACCTGCATGCTGAGCAATGATTCCGGAGCAACTGGCCTCTAGACAAGTTGCATGTCCCGAGTTTTGCTTGCAGACAATTGTTACACCTCACATCAAGTCACATTTCACTGCATCAAGTCTGAATAGGTAAATTCCATCTTTTTGCAACAAATAACATGGCCCCAACAACCATGCTCCGATAAAAAAACATGCTCTTATACCTTCTTCGCTTCCCTCTAACCACCCAATGAATATCCCCCTTATCACTTTTACGAGCCTTTAACCCCCCCAAGTGACAATCGTGATTCCAGGATAAGAAAACGAATCGTAAATAATCACATTACTGCCACACTTGTACGGTATGTCTAAAACCGTGACAAAGCTTTCGATACATCATGATCCTTTCAACGCCCGCTTTGCTTCTGTTGTTCATCTCTAAGCGACCGACGCGATGACTAGCGCAGCCACATTCTCCTCTTCGCTTCGCACCGTGATCTTTGTCGTGACACCAGTTTTTGATGAATAAGCCATCCGTACGTTAGCTACCACCCGACCTCCACCGACTGTCTTGCCGAGAAGCTTGAGTGTGTGAGTGGTCTGGTTGACGGGCACATCGGTGCCTTCGAGAGGCTGGAGCGACAAAGCCTTTGTGAGTTGCTCTGTAGCGTCTGTGAAATAGTCAGTGCCATGTCTTCTATGAACTCGATATTCGACTTACCCGCAATGCTCTCCATGCCGCTCAATTGGAGGGTCTCTGTGACCTCCTCTCCAGAAGCACCAACCTGTTCCCAGATGTGGCTAAAGTTGCCAGCGAACGTGGGGATCACGTAGTCACTACCAGCAAGGTCGAACTCGGCCACCTCGTACTCATCATCGTAGCCAGAATCCTCGGGCTCGCCTGTTGAGGGGTCGATCTCCTTGCTGGTGAACTTGAGGACGTTGGAGAAGGTGGAAACGGGCAGAGAAGCCTCACCGCCAACCTTCTTGAAAGCGACATAGACCTTACCAGGCTCATCAGTCGCGAGCTTCTCAGCCTGGATGATGAAGACCTCCTCGAGCTCGTCATCGTCTGCGGGAGTAGCGACAACGGAGACGTTCTCAAGGACAGTGTCGGGCAAGGTGTTCTTAACCTCATATTGGAGGACAATATGCTCCTTGAAGATGTGCTTGACCAGGCTGACAACGTACTCAGTCTCGGCCTCAGTAAGCTCGATAATAGGCGAAGACTTGAGGACACTGCCAAACTCCTTCATCTCGGGGATCTCGAGCAGCTCCTGGGCATACTGCTGAGCCTGAGCAGAAGCAGAAGCAACAGCCTCGGCTCCGGTAGGCTTAGTAGGGCCAACCTTGGGAGCCTTGAGTGTAGGGGCAGTGGCAATCAGCTTCTTGGATCGGTCCTCAGCGTCGGCCTGCTCCCGAGTAACCACAGGGATCTTGGAAATATCGAAGGGACTATCGAAAGCGGACTTGTCGTCTGATGTGACGTACAGGACAAGCTGCTGCTCGAAGTAGGGGAGGGAGAACATGTTCTCTGTTTGCGCATTAGCGGTGATCGACAGTCAGTGGTTAATTCATGCTTACCATTCTTGACGAATCGAGCAGCCATCTCATCATCCTCCTCATTCATGAGCTTGAGGTTGAGGGCAGCGCGATCACGGACCTCGTCATCGACATCATCCAAGCATCGGGTGAGGAGAACACGGACACTGCTCTTAACCTCGGGATCCTTCTGTCCAACACCGAACTTGGCGAGGGCAGTGACAGCAGCAGCTCGCACAATGGCGTTCTCAAGAACCACTCGGTTGTAAATATATCGGATATACTTAGTAGGCTGAGCGGTCTTGGGGCCCTCAAGGCCAATAAGGTGAAGGATTCGGACAGCCAGCTTGGTGAACTCGCAATCCTCAATAAATTCGCAGAGATGGGCAAGCGCATCCTCCTTGGAATCAGGAACGAACTTGATCAAATCGAACATGCTCTCCACAACAGCCCTCTTGAACTCATAGCCACCCTCATCACGCAGAATACCGCTGAGGAAGGTAAGCATACCAGCCTGCTTGCTGGGGAACTTGAGGCAAAGGGTTCGGATGGCCTCCACAATCGTAATCTTGAACTCGTCGGTAATCTCGGACATGAAGGTGGAAATCTGCTTCATTAACCTGTCGACACTGGCCTCGTTACCGGTCTTAAGGAGCGTGGTGATGGCGAAAGTGGCAATGGATCGGTTGCTGTTGGAGATGAGAAGCTCGATATCGGGGTTGCATGCGTTAACGGCGGTAGGCTTGAAGCTGGCAAAGTTGTGGAGGATTCGGAGAGCGGCGAACTTGGTAACAGCGCGAGGAGAGGTGAGGAACAGTTGAAGAACGTGGACAGCTTGCGCTACCTCAGCATCGGTAACATCTCGCATATCGCAGATGGCCTTAGCAGCCTCGAAGTTGACCATTTCGCTCTTGTGTCGCAGCCAGCCATCGAGGAGCTGCATCATGGGCTTCCTCAATGAAGCATCCTCCTCAGCGAGCTGTGCAGCAAGTCGAACCAGCATGATGATAGCAGCGGGGTTCTTGAGAGCACCAGCAGCGCCGAATTGCTGAACCATCTTGACAAGGGCCATTCGATCGTGCATGCGCATTTGATATAGAAGTCCGACAGCGTGGTATTGCGACATGGTCGAGTGGTTCATGGGAACTTGGCTGCTTGAGGTAGAGAATCCAAGGGAGAAGCCACCAGAGGACTTGCTAGAGGCAGCAGCCTCTTGGGTCTCGCTCTGCCATCGTCGGACGACATCCTTGGCGATAGGAAGAAGGTGGTATGAGGAAACGAGAGCGGCAGAGGATACCGAGGGGTTCTTATCAACAATTGCAGTCTTCATAACTCGTTCGATCGATTGGACGGTCGTGGCCTTTACAGTGTCAGCATCCAGGGGTGTCGGTGTACCTGCCAGCAAAGCAACCTACATCGATAATGCGGCAGAGGGCGCGAATAGCATTTGGTCGGTAGATAGCATCGGTGCTGCCGCCGGTATCCTTCATAATCGTGCTGGTAACCATAATAATATCCTCAGCTGAGTTGGCAAGCTCCTTGATAACAAGGTGGACCATCTGTCGGAGACTGGCATCCTTGTTCTGGAAGAGCTTCGAGATACCGAAGAAGAGAGTTGTAGCTTCGTTGGTAGGGAACTTCTCTCCTGTGTAGAGAAGGAGAGCGATCTTGGTGAGTAGAATGCGACATCGTCGAGGCTGAATAGGAGAGCTGTTGAAGAGTCGTGCTGTTGGACTATTTAGCTTGACTGTGGGGGGGAGAAGAGGAATAAGGCGATTGAAAGAGACGGACCTTCTTGGAAGACTTGAGTTCGGTCAACCTTGACTAGCCCGAGGTCGGCATCTTCGTCCTTCTTGCCGTAACTCATGTTGGGCAACTGGGTTGGGGTGAAAGGTTTGGTCGAGGGAGACTTGAGGTTGCGGTCGAGGCACTCCTAAGGTAGAATCACCACGTCGCAGTTACGCTTCAGGGATGAGTGGTGCCGCATCACGTGATCTTATCAGCCCCTTATCGGACGGGGATTCGTGTCAACTTTGGCATTGGCTTCAGCTTGAAATGTCGACGGTAGGAATTCAATTGCTGATTCTTCGATCTTTTGCAAGGGCTAAGCTTTCTCCTATGTCTTTCATATCTTCTGCTCTCATACGATTGGCATTTTATACCATTGTCCCGACTGGTATGATCATGGTACTTAGGCAAGGTTGCTGGAGAATGGAGCACTGCACCTTCAGGTACCCGCAACCTTTCAGGTGCTCAATTAAACATACATTGATACTCTTAACATATCTTAATAGGTAGATTAACTGTTAGAGATTGCCCTAGATAATATGATCATCATATTTAAATGTCAAAAAAGAGTTCCTGGAGCACTTTTCATAGCTCTCACCTTCAACAAGTGACATCATGTCGACCCTGAATCCACCCACTCCGAACTTCTAGCCGGACCCAATTTTCCGGCTCGCATCTTTAAATCCTCCAGCTTGATTCTCTCAACCTCAATCCACGACCCAATTCGTCGCCCAGAATGAAGTCTGTAACACGGCTACCACTTCGCATCGCGCCTCGGCTCGTCCAGCGCCCGGCTTTCGTCCGTCCGATTCACTCGACCGCTGTCAAGGCCGCAAATGTCGCTCCGGTGGTCGGCACCGGCCCGCCACCAGAGCCGCCGATCCAGCCCGCCGAGAATGTCCATCAGCGAGTCGCCAGGCGCAGGAGGCAGGCTGAGATGCTCAAGAATGCTAAGGAGCTTCGAAGTGCTAGTGCTGGAAAGGGAGGTGGTGGTTTGAAGAAGCGATTCTGGAAGGATGTTTCTGTCAAGGAAGTTGATGGTAAGTAAAGATACTTACCCCACCATCAAAGCGTATACTGATGAGATACAGGTGCTCTTCAAGTCTTCCTCGATAGCCGACCCTTGAGACATCCTGTGTCAAAGGAGATCGTTCGAATTCCCGTCACAAAGCCCGATCTTGCCTCCGCTCTCGCCCTCGAATGGGATCTTTTGACTTCTGCCCAAGATGCTACAAGACATCACTTGATCCCTCTTACAAGTCTTACCTGCCGAGCTCTCGATATCGCCGCGGCTGATAATACCCCTGGAGGTGAAATTTCAGAAGTCCGGAATGCCATTGCCACAACGTTGTTGCGATATCTCGATACCGATTCTATTCTCTGCTGGAACCCTCCTGCAGGAGAACACGATCTCAAGAATGAAGCTGGAGAGTCGCTACGAGACGTACAGAAGCGCACAGCTGAGGAGGTTGTGTCTTTCCTGACAACACATGTTTGGCCAGGCATCACCATCAACCCTGTCCTTGACGGCCATTCCATCTTGCCTCAGTCACAGGCACCTGGAGTTCGCGAGATTGTTCAGGGCTGGATTACTGGTCTCGATGCCTTTGAGATTGCTGGACTTGAACGTGCTACATTGGCTGGAAAGAGTCTCATTGCTGCCGCACGATTCGTCGTCGAGTGGACTGAGGGTTCAGTCGCAAGGGGTCATTTGAATCCTGGTAAGAAGTTTGGTGTTGAAGAGGCCGCTGTTGCTACCAGTCTTGAGGTGGATTGGCAGACCGGACAGTGGGGAGAGGTCGAGGATACCCATGATGTCAACAAGGAGGATGTGAGAAGACAGCTGGGCAGCGTCGCTCTGCTGGTATCTGGCACAGGTTTGAAGGCATAAATAATATGAGGCTGGATAAATGGCACGACTTGTAAAATATAACGACATGTAAATTACCAGCTAGATAAAAAGGCTTTGGAATACTTTAGATGGGCCTCATAAAAATAAACATATTGATGATCATCTTAGTCCCTTATTTTCACTGACTTTTCATCATCAAGTCGTTAGCCAAATTAAGCCCACTGATGGCCCCCAACCACACTCCAAGAACATGCTGTAACATCGAATCACAGTGAGGCCGCCGATTAAGAATTACAACCTAGAGACTTGAGTACCATTATTAAGGAGCAAACGTCGTTGTACATGGCTTGCTCATGATCAATGCAATCTTAAAAGTCCTATGTCTTACCCTACATCAGCTTCACGAACAAGGATTCCACGCCAGGGCTGAGAGCCATCAGCCCAAATAAAGTAAAACAGACACACCAGTGCATTCGGGTAAAACTCTGATTGTCGAGTGGCAGGCTAGGATATGCTTGAGAAATGAGGTGGGGGATCATCGAACGTTACTGTAGATAAACTTCCGATCATCTTTTTCTTGCAACCATAAGAGTCGGCTTCCGTGAGCTTAATTTCCACAAGCAACAGGGTCAAGTTTGATTGTGTGTCCAATCGCTTCACACGTTTGCATCCAACGTTTCACTTTCTATGCGACTTAGAATAAGCATGCTATCGTATTTCTCCCAAGCCTCCCTCTCTAATTCATCAAATGCCCGTTCTTTGATCTGTGGCACAAGGCGCAGAGCCAAGGGACGAAATCGCCACGGGCTGAGATCCCTAATCCCAATTGAGCTTCAAAGACATCATCCGCTGCAAAAGGCCGCGCAAGCCCCTACCCTTCTGATTTTTAAGCTGAATGTTAGTCCCGGGGTTTAAGGGATCACCCTCTCTTACTGCATCCTTCAACTGGCCAAGGCACTATAGTGATTGCCGTGTTTCTTGTGATCAGGAAGAAGACGAGTCTCATTGGGAAATAACCGATGATCTGCTTGGATAGGTTTAGCCTGGTTGCTAGGAAGAGAGGCGGAGTCATGATAAATGAGCCAAGCTGAATGGATTACGCCTGTAACGTGAGACATGGGGGGCTAGCGAGCCTTGAATTGGCACTCTGATTCAACGTAAAGAAAGACATTGTTCGACAGAGACAAATAATAGCTGTCTCTTGTTAGGAGAGATTCACTATGCAGAACACATGATTTGAATAGAAACAGGTTACACAACTGAAGACAACAGAGCCTTCTCATGCGCAAATTAACGCCCCAAAGCCCAATTATGCAGGTCCAAAACCCCTACGTCAAGGACTTTTCAGCCGTACCGTATTACTCAACGTCTAAGCAAACGCCAAGACCGCAGCCAAGCACATCCCGCTAATTCCGTCCCTTTGATCCTAGCACATCCACCAACCAAGGCGCAGCCCGGGGGTGAGGTAGGCAGGGAAAACGCCACTGGAAGGCCTTGGAGTTGTTAGTTTAAAGACGAGGTAGCCTCTCCCCCCTGGGGGCGTCGTCGAAAACCGTTGTAGTCTTCTGCAAAAACAAAACACCACAGAAGTCATCATGAGGTGGACTACGATAACTACAGCCGCGGCTCTGCTCGGCAGCGTCGACGCCGTTAGCTTCCCGAGATCGAAGGCTGGTAAAGGTTATCTGTCGATGCACGTTGGTACCGTTGAGCGAAACAAGAATAAGCAGCACGATAAGCGTCAAGACGGTGACGCTATCGCCGTACGACTCGAGAACAAAGATTTCTTCTACGCGACAGACGGTATGTCACTGCAGCCTCCATAATTAACTACAGTTGTTAATACTCTATAGTCGAAATCGGTACTCCTCCTCAAAAAGTCACAGTCCTGCTTGATACCGGCTCCAACGAACTCTGGGTGAACCCCGACTGCGAAGAGGCTCAATCCGCTCTCCAATACAACCAATGTCTCGACTTTGGACAATATGAACCTCGGAAGTCAAAGACACCACCGATCGGTCCTTTTGGTGGCGAGACACTCAACTACGGCGACGCGTCCGACTCATCGACGCATACCTCTGCGACGATTCGATACTACACAGATCTTATGACATTTGGAGACTCAAAGTTGAGGAACCAGACCTTTGGTGTTTTGGTTGAGAGCAATGGTATTTCACAGGGTATTCTGGGTCTTGCGCCTGATCTGAGGGCTGGTTTCGACGGCGATGAGCCTTATAGCTTATTGCTCACTTCAATGGCTGATCAGGGACTTATCAACAGCCGCGTGTTCGCGCTTGATCTACGACATTCTGATGATACCGAAGGTGCTCTGATCTATGGTGGTATTGATCGCAGCAAGTACATCGGCAAGCTGGAGACACGGCCTATCATTCGCGGCGAGGGTGGTGAGTACCGTCTCGCCGTGGAGTTGGATAGCCTCGGCGTCACAATTGGCGGTGATTCACAGGACATTCGTGTTTCGAGTTCTGATTCCAACGTTATGCTCGACTCTGGAACTACTCTCACCCGCATGCACATGTCTGTCGCGCGACCAATTCTGGAGGCTCTCGATGCCCAGAACGATGGTGAGGGCTTTTACATGACCGACTGCGAAAACCGCGATCTCGATGGCACGGTTGATTTTGGGTTTGGCGATAAGATCATTAAGGTTGCCTTCAGCGACTTTATTCTTGAGCTTGGACCTGGAACGTGCTACATTGGTCTTGTACCTACTAGCGACCAGCAGATTCTTGGTGACTCTGTTCTGCGAGCCGGATACTTTGTCTTCGATTGGGATAACAAGGAGGTTCATCTTGCTCAGGCTGCTGATTGTGGTGATGAGGACATTGTTGCTGTTGGATCTGGCTCTGATGCTGTGCCCAGTGAGACTGGCAAGTGCAAGAGTTCCGATATCACAGCCACCGGACGTGTAAGTCATGAAACCCTGGTACTCCTGCGTGATAAAACTAACGATGTTGATAGGCGGCTACTGCCACTGGTACAGGCCGCTCGTTCCCTACCTCCGCGTACACCACCACTTACACCATCACCTCATGTCCCGACTTCGAACGCGACTGTGTCACAGGCGTCGTGACGACACAGACTTTCAGCGGTCGACCAACCGTCACAGTTACTGCCGGAGCCGGTAGTGGCGGTGATGATGATAATGCAGCATGGCAGCCTACGCCACTAAGCTGGGTGTTTGCCGTCATTGGCGGCTTTGCTCTCGGAGTCAACTTGTTGTAGAGGGAGATATGACTGTACATATTTTGATGACATCTCTTGGACATGATGATTGTAATTGATAGACCGCACTCAGGGTATACATGGTATGAAACATACGGCGGCGTTTGATCTTTGCATTATCTCACTTTGTACCCATGACTTACGTGACTTGGAAATTGCCTCAGCTGTACTGGGCCTCTCCGCGTGTATGCTGTGTACTGCAGAAGGGAGCACAGCATGTCATGGCTTCACAATCGGGAGATACTTTCGGAGAATTTCTTCCCTCGATGTAGACTTTTTGTGCTCCCATGGTGTTGGATCAATGCGCTCTGCTCATGGTGCCGCAACAGCTGACAGCCACATCTTGCGCAACGCGGGAGGAAGACTTCGGATATCTCGGGAGACACTCTGTATCCACCAAGACTTGCTCGTGTCTGTGTAATCATAGGCGCGGTAGTGGTTTGAGTGTTTTCTTGAGAAACATCGGCGCTCTGCTGTAGAATGCAGAATCGCGACGGTCGATGAATGGCATCTCTTTTGAAGCTCTCACAAGGCTGTCGTGTATTGCCAGGGAATTGCGAGATTTCTGAGTCAGAGAGTTACATCGTGCGTCCCTTTCAGAATTATGCTGCGCAGTAGCTCTTGGCGGTGAGCAGGAGACTACAATTGTGACTCTGATTAGATCGAAAGTTAAAAGAATTGTCGCTATGACTGGACGAAGTGGTTACTCTGATGAAAGCAATAGAACTAGGGTGTCGGAGCCATTTTCATCAACACGCTAAAAGAAATACATGATGGTCTGTAATCAGTAGCCAGAGCCAAGTGTGTAGTTGCTCTTGATGAGTAAATTCGGTATCTGGACATCATTCTCTCTGCCTTTTTAGGCAATCTGAGTTGATCCTAACTGGTGGACGTCAGCGCGGGCAGAAACGTGCAACGGTAAGCTTATCTGAGCTTAATTTGACTTTCGCTTGTAACAAAATGGTCTAAGTTGTTCGCGTTGATACAATACAGCATCTCCTCATGCCATGGCGTCGATGATAGAGTCGTAATTCATGGTTATATGTGCATTCTCATCGAGGGACAACGCTCCTTATCGAGACGGGAGACGTTGGACATGGCGGAACTAGGGCGGAATTCATGCAAGCCACTTACCGAGGCATCAAGATACGATACGGTCCACTCCCTCTACCCCAATTCCTGCAACGATAGAAGACATACAGAAGCTACTAAGCTCAAAAATACAATACCAAGAAATACTGTCAACCTTAATTTTTTTTAGTCACATGCACCTTTACTTCAGCTTTGACCCTAAACAAGATCTACGTAACCCTATGGCAACGACCCTATTCATCTACCTCGGCTGGCACCGAGGTCTTGAATCGCAGCTAATAGGGCCAAGATTGGTGTAATGCGGAGATGGTGGAAATCAAATGGCGCTAAATTGGGTCTTCCCCAGATTTGGAGGAGGCCCCGAAGCGACAAGGAGGAGAGAAGAGCAGGGAACCAACTACGTAGTACATATTCAGCTCCTCATCTTTTTTCCCTTTCCTTTCATCTATTCTCCTCATTCTCTCCTCTCCCCTCTATTCTCTCGATATCCTCACTTTAATCCCTATTCAAGATGGTCTTCTATCCTCCTCCCTCAGTTAGCCTGCCCTTTGGTAAACTCACCCTGTCGTTAGTTTCAGCTTCTCTGCTCACATTCCTTAGATCCTCCTGAGTCAATCACCATCCCCGACTTCATCTTCAGCGATAAGCACGCTCGTAAACCCATTGCTCAGTCTAGAAATCCCTTCACATGTGGTATCTCCGGTAAGACGTATACCACAGAAGAGGTTATCCAGCGTGAGAAACTTCTCGCGCGCGCTCTTGCAAAGCGTCTTGGCTATGATGTCCACGATGGAACAGAGTGGGATAGAGTAGTGGCGCTGTTCTCAGTCAACACTGTACGTTTGAGCTCAGTCACACAAAAACTCAACTAACGTATAAGATTGACTACATTACCATGACCCATGCTGTTCACCGTTTGAATGGAATCGTCACACCCGCCAGTGCCGCATATTCCGCCCCAGAACTCGAGCATCAGCTTCGCTCATCCGGCGCCAACGCACTTTTCACTTGTGTTCCTCTTCTTGAGACCGCTCTCACTGCCGCGAAGGCAGCCGGTATCCCCGAGGATCGCGTCTTCCTTCTACCCGTGCCCGGCTTTGAGTCTAAGCCACCTTTCAAGTCAATTGATGATTTGATCGCAGAAGGCAAGGATACACCTGAGCTTCAGCCTCTGAATTGGATCAAGGGTCAAGGCTTGAGGCAAGTTGCGTATCTATGCTACTCCAGTGGAACATCAGGTCTTCCTGTAAGTCTCGCCGAATTTTGATGAGAAGAATGCATGAATGGCTCACAAATTGTAGAAAGCCGTTGAGATCACGCACGTCAATGTAATCGCAAACGTTATGCAAATGACGGTCCAAAATGAGGAGGGCCGTAAAGCAGCGGGAGTCGACACTCAGGTTCAGCTTGGTCTCTTACCACTCAGTCACATTTACGGCCTCGTCCCAGTCGCTCATTGGGGTAATGCCATCTCACTCTGTTCTTGAGTCTCACTGAACTAACTCGTACCAAGGCATCTACAATGGCGATGAAACAGTCATTCTGCCCAAGTTCGAGCTCAAGATGTTCCTTGCTACCGTTCAACGCTTCAAGATCGAACAAATGGCCCTCGTCCCTCCCATCATGGTCCAAATGCTAAGTCACAAAGCTGAATGCCAAAAGTACGACCTCAGCTCTGTCCGCTTCATCTTCAGCGGCGCTGCTCCCCTTGGAAAGGAGACAATCTTTGGCTTGAACGAAATCTGGCCCAAGTGGAATATCTGCCAAGGCTACGGTATATCTCCCTTAATCACGCGTCATCTCTCATCACTAACTTTGTAGGTCTCACTGAAACATCACCCGTGGTCTCGTCAACCACCGAACTCGACATCGACCCCGGCTCCTCAGGATCTCTGCTCCCTGGTATCAAGGCTAAGGTCATCGATGCTGAAGGCAAAGAGGTTACAGAATACAACACCCCGGGTGAACTCTACGTCCAAGGCCCCAGCGTCGTTTTAGGATATCTCAACAATGCAAAGGCCACAGCCGAGACCTTTGTGAACCACAGCGATGGCCGCTGGATGCGAACAGGTGACGAGGTTATCGTTCGCAAGTCACCTAAGGGCATTGAACACCTTGTCATCGTGGACCGAATCAAGGAACTTATTAAAGTCAAGGTAAATTTCACTATCTCAATGTCTCTGCTCAACCACTTACATACTTCACTAGGGCCACCAAGTCGCACCAGCTGAGCTCGAAGCACATCTTCTCAGCCACCCTCTTGTCGACGACTGTGCCGTCATTCAAGTCCCTGATGACCGAGCTGGCGAAGTCCCCAAGGCCTTCGTCGTCAAAGCACCCGAGGCCAAGGGCAAGTCCGACGAGGAGGTCACAAAAAGCATCAACAAGCACGTCGAAGAGCACAAGGCGCGGCACAAGTGGCTCAAGGGCGGCATCGAGTTCATCGATATTATTCCCAAGAGTCCTAGTGGCAAGATCCTGCGACGTCTGTTGAGAGACAAGGAGAAGCAGGCCCGAAAGGAGAAGGGGGCCAAGCTGTAATGATATGGTGTATAGAGAGTGTAAGAAAGAGAGGGAAAATATTATGCGCTTCTTATGAGGAAGCGGAGCGATTAACGACTATTAGATGCAGTTTCCAGAATCACTCGTGAAATCACATTGGTACAAGTCCGAGCATTCATCAAAGCACTGAGACGACTGCCTTGTATTAAAGAAAGTCTAGTTGAGATATCTATAAAGCGAATGGAACTTTTGTATTACATCAATGCATTAATCTTTACCTGAAGACTCTTAAGATCCTCCGCCCCTTTTTTATCTAGTCTTCTTCACACGTCAGTCCAATAGACCTCTTAGAAGACCATGCCCTTGGCCTGCTTGCTCTGAGCATCCTTCTCCCTAATGTCAATGTTCCTCCACATGAAGAGACAGACGATACAGAGGGGGATGAAAGCGCAACCAGCGTAGATCATCTTCTGCTGCACATAGTCATAAGCAGCAATAATGGCGTCTCGCTCAGGGCTACCAGCAGGGTAAGACAACTGAACGTTGATGTCGCCATATATGGTAGCAGTCATGTTCTTGGCAGACTCGGGAAGCTGCTTGGCAAGCTCGGTGGGGAGCATGTTTGTCCAGATGCCACCAGCAATAGCCACACCGATGGAGGAGCCGATACCACCAAACATACCCCAGATCGCCAGAGCGACGGCGACATCCTGATGCTTGACGGACGACATAACTGCGATACGGGCAGTCAAGGACCAGATACCACTGTAGATGCCGTTGAATAGCTGACACATGACGAGCCAGTTGACGGCGGTTTCAGGGTGACGGAAGTGGATGAGAAGAGCGGTACCGAGAACCAAGAAGGGCACACCAACGAAAGAAGGCCACTTGAAGCGTCCCAGGTATCGAATGGCGATACCAACGAAAGGGCCAACGAAGGCAGCCATCAGAGAGAACGAGTTGAGGATGTAACCAGAAGTAGTGACACTCTCAAAGTGAACAACCTGCAAGTAAGAACCGTAATAGGTATCCCAGCAGAAGATAGACGCAAACATGATGCCATAGATTAAACAGGCACCCAGAATCGTACGATCGGCGAGTAGGTGAAAGGGGAAGTAAGGCACGGGGGCGAAGAACTTTTCCCAGACGACAAAGCCGGCAATCAGAACAACACCAAGGATAGGCATGGCAATGATATAACCAGTGGCCCATCCATTGGGGGCAGTAGCAGCGATGCTGAAAGGGAGCAGGAGTAGAGCCCAACCGGCACTGGTGAGGAAAAGACCAATAACTAGAATAGTGTTAAAGACTGTGCGTTTAATGTGGATAAAGATTAAGCTCACCATCGAACTGCACAAAGTAATACTTGAAAGACTCCCAGATAGTGCGGTTGTGAACCTTCTCAGGGGCAAGACCAAACTTCTTGGCCTTCATCTCATTCATAATGAAGATGACCATGACGGGAATGCAGAACGCCAACAGGATAATGCAGAACGAACCAAAAGCCCATCGAAAGTTGACATTCTTCAAGAAGAGCTCAGCAATCTTGGGTCCAGCGAAAGTGGAGCTGATGGTAGGCGTGTAGTTGATACCCATGATGATCAACCGGTTGCGGAGAGTAGTGGTGTCAGCGACGACAACGTCAATGACATAGATGAGACCGAGATGGCCAACCCAGTAAAATGTATGAGCAGCAGCATACATCTCGACACTGTTGCATGTGGCCTTCATGATCATACCGACAACGATCAGGAGAACCATGGCACCGAAACCCCAGACTCGACCCCAGATGTCAATGATCTTGGCAAGAGTCAAGTTCCAGACGGCACCCAGAATCGAGGCTACAATACCAGTTGAGGCGAGAAGACCATGGGAAGCGAAAGCCGAGGTGACGTAAGGAATGAGGTTACTTTGCACATTCTGAAGAAGACTATCGACGAAGGAGACGAGGAAAAGGCTGGAAAGTCTAGAGTCAGTATGGCCATGGCAAGGCAAGCTAACCACTTACAAGACAAATGTGGCAATCAGCATCTTCTTGGTCCAGACGCTGGTGATGGCCTCGGCTTTCTTGACACCCTGCTGCTTGAATTCATCATCGGAGAAGTCCTTGAGATCCTCATCGGCCATGATGTTGTTGTTGGCAGGAGCCTTCTCGATGTCTGGAACAGACACATCGTTGACGGGCGTGGGCCCGTTCATGGTATGAGTCGCCATTGGAACGAAGGATGTTGGAATCGTTCCAAAGGGAAGAAGTGCTCAATTCTGCTCAATTCTGCTCAATTCTGCTCAATGGAGCAAGGGAAGAAAGAGAAGATTAAGCTGAAGGACTGCTCAGTTGATGAGGGGACTAGAAGATCGCATTGAAGGGGAGAGAGCACCCATTAAGTACCTTGCCCTACCAGGCCAAGATCGTAGCTCACTACAACTCTAGCTACATAGGAAGCTCTCACTAGAGCGAGAATTGGGAACGGGATAGGCGATGATCATCCATGGCTAGATTTCACAGAACGAATCCTTCGGGAGGCTAAAACGGTAACTGGTCTCCGATGGGTAGACTTCCTAAGCCCACCTATAACTGGCCGCGGTACGTTTGCCATGAACCAGGTAAGGATTAAGCTCATTGCGACCCTGGGCAATCAACGGCAGAAAGCCCCTGTTCGAGAAGAGCCCTCTCGCAGTAGAGACGTCCCTGGTTCTTGGCTGGTGAGAAAAAGACGCACTAACACCGATCATCCACGCTCTATTTGCTTGGCCCTACGAGTCTAACCTTTGGGAATAGCACCATAGATGTGCCAACTGGAGACCTTGCAGTATCGAGAGCACCATCTATTGGACAAAGCTTATTTCCAGAAGCTATCCGCACATCGACCGGGGTGAGTTGGCCGAGAGTGGCGTCGCTCCAACTGCTTGGTACGGTATGGCGCCGTTTGGTGTTGACCCCCAAGAACACCAAACGCAAGTTTTTCAGCGCTAGTCGCATATCTGATCATCTGATAATCTGATAAGCAGCATCACCACCGAAGATCGCACCTCTTGGCCTTTCACCTTCACTTTCCAGTGTGCGGCGTAGCATTGGCACATCAATTTCGTCCGTCCTTCTCCGAGTACAAGCATGTGATGGAAAGTTCACTAACATTTTTGCCTCAGAAAAGGCGAGAGTTCCTCCAGGGTTCCCTTGCATGTCGCTTATCATCTATTGCGAGACAGATGGGATCGGTCGTAAAACCAACAACCAACAGCGCGTTTATGGCGTTTCTTTAAACGCAGCACTGCATAATAGGCCGTGGGGCCGTATAAGATTATTTTCCGGCAAGTGGGCGCTGGTCCATAGTAAGAAAAGCCAGACTCCGATTTGGCCCTGATGAGTTTTCAGGTCATTTCTAACCAGGAAGGGCAACAGAGGCGCTTTTTGGCGTAAATAAGGTCGCGAGCCTTGCTCTTGGCATCAGGCAATCGGAGAAAAAATGGGCAAGCCACCAGAACGGGATTCCGAAGCATAGTCTTAGGTCCTGGGCCACATCTCGAGGCTCTGCGGGCCGGTGCTCTCTTCTTTGTCCTTATCAATCTTACCGTGATATAACATTACAAGATCGAGACTTGCCCCAGTGGCCTGGAGCTCCACAGGCCAAAGCACGTCTAACTGATTTCGGATTCACTGACAGAGCTGTTGAAGATCCGGCCAAAAGGAAGTCGATTGTCAACTTGAGGCAAATTCTCTTCCTCACCGGGGCCTTTGGCGTTCGGTTCAACGTCTTGGCAAGTCATCTGTCCAGTCTGGAAATAAGCCTTACATCTAGAGCTTGTAATGTGGCTCGGAGCCATGATACTGGGTTGAATCCACTGTGGATGTTGAGAATTGGATTGACTGCTGCCTGGCCAATATGTTTCGTTTTCTTAACCTGCTTGTCGTACTCATGTGGGGGTCCGGTGATTGATAGGCCGATTCTGCTGGACCACATCCGAGGAATGGTCTTGTTTGATGTTCTAGACAATATGAATGCATCGCAAGAACAGGCCGTCCGGGTGACATTTTCCATAAGGTGGGCCAGAGAAGTCCTTGTCGTAAAGTTAGAGGCTCTTGGCGCCGGGGAGCAGCAAATCGTCTCCCAATAGCATCGCAGTATATCCGAACTACTGTAGTCTTTTTTGTAAGCAGGAAAGAGCCTTGTCTTTCCTGGGACCAAGAAAATGGTGTAAAGAGGCCGAGATGCACGGCCGATCTGAAGTTTGGCAAGGAGAATGGAGTCTTGCGAACCTCCCGATTTGATCCGCCAAAGCGTTCCTCCAGTTGCCGAGGATGTAAATGCACTTGGGATGGAAACAATCACTCGGAGAGTATCACATCTCATGATAGCACTCTGCGAGGTGAATGATGTCCCGATTCAACGGCATCGAGGGCTGGGTTGCGTTGCATCGCCGATCTGGTGTTTGCCACCAACTGTAACTGATTGATTTGATAAGATTAGATTATCTTGAAATGCTTAAATTGCCATCATGTCTTGGCATTAGACCCTAGTGGCGCTGCGAATCCTTCGAGTGTCGTTGATCCATGATTTTTGTGTGCACATGATCGGAGAAGCTGCCGGTCGTCTTACGACATTTGGAATGTACATAAATCCTAAGGAAGCAAACGATTTGAGGAACGCGTGGCCAAGCCAGGGGAGGTAAGAAAACTCGACATCAGTATCACAAGTGACAGAAATACTTGGTTAACTTTGGGATAGCCTTGGACAGCCTTACTTTGAACTCAGGAAGCTTAGATCAGATAATTTAGTATCCTGAAAGAAGGCCTTTGAGCTTTCTTGATGCCAAGGTAGAGTAAAGCTGAGGGCATCCGTATATAAAATGCCCACCATGCCGATATCGCAAGTTTCTATCATCGAGCTCGAGAGGCCCTGAGACTTTTAACAAGGATACTCAGGTATTCGTGGGGGTTTCCATGCTGCTTACACTTGACACTATACATTCTGTGTAGTCGAACAAGGATGCTATCAATGGCGACATCCCTCTATCAGTAAACCATCTGTAATACCGCTGAAAATGCTTGGCCTCCTTGCTTCGAGAGCGTAGAGGGATATGAGGTAGGATGGGGATAATTTCGTAAAGAGTTTGTACCTCATGTTCCACGTAAATTTGCGAACGATGGTAAAGTCTTCCTTGGGCGTCGGTGGCAAGTTGATCGCTGTCAAGTCTGTGGAAGAAACGCAAAGTTTTTCCAATGACCAGAAGATACGTGCAAAATGGAACAAGAAATAGAAGCGGAATGTCAATGTCATAATGTTGTCGAGTGGTGATTCTCAGAGAGGGCCCAGAAGAGTGCTATTGAGTAGGTGCTGCCTTCCATCTTATTCGGTTCTCGCATGACATACAAAAAGGTATTGGTCTTTATCACAAACATATAGAAGCAAGAAAAGACGGTTGAAAGAACCATGGTTCATCATACGGTCCTTGACAAATGTTCTGTGATGTTGGATTGGCATTGCTTCGATTTGATTTCAGCATGTTTGCGTTAATACTATGGTAGGTGAGCTACCTCAATGGCAAGTGGCTTCAACTGGTAGTGTGTGTTATTCAGTAGCCAGCATTTACATTCTTTAGACAGCCAATTGTGCTACGAGTTGTCGACGGTCGATAGAAGCGTAGTCACTACAGCCAGTGGTAAGCTGCCGAGGCTTCTTCAGAGTCATCAAATGTACAAAATGATAAGCCATTTGCAGCTTCACAAGAGAGAAATACTTCACGAGTAAAAACATAGGCGAGCATTGGGAATTGATTCAAACAGAAATAAGTCGATATTAACATTAAACAACCAGCCAGCGGGTATATATGCTTCTGTGCATCTCGGCTCAACTGGTAACTTCCCTTGCTCTTTTTCTTTTCTACTTCATTTTTTTCTTCGACCTCCAGACTTGATGTCACATGAGGATCCGGTCAGTACCAAGTTTCCACACTAATGCATAGTTCGTAAGGATCGTAAGAATGATACATGTTTGATGAGCGCGCTGTCTAGCTTCCCTGGAAGCCCAAGCGGTCTCGGGGTACGGGCGTACATAGCATACATACAGGTCCCGCCTCAGGTACCAAGACCTAATCTATAAACAACAAGGAAAACAGAGATGATGTGCGAAGCGCATCATGACCCTTACAGGGCAATGGCAACAGCCAGGATGGCGGCGGCGATGCCCATGCCGTTGCGAGCGGCACCAGCAGTCACGGGAACGCCAGTAGCGGTGGGAGCGGGGAGACCACCGGTGCCGACAGCAGGCTTGCCGGTGATGAGAGTCTCACCAGCGCCGGGAGCCTCGTAGCCGGGAGCAGGGGCCTCAGTACCAGCAGCGGGAGCGGTAGCAGGGGCAGTCTGAGCAGGGATGGGGCCGTTACCAGCAGGGCCGGAGGTGAAGCCAACCTCGGGAACAACGATCTCAGTCTCAATGGTCTTGACGGTGGAGGAACCCTCAACAGTGGTACCGCCAGCGACAACGGGCTCAGTGATGGTGGTAGCGACGACGACGGTGGTGTAGTGAGCAGAGGTGATAATGGTGGTGCCAGTAACAGTGATGTGCTCAGTGACGGAGTCAGCACCGGTGGCAATACCGGGGTTCTTCTCGACGTAAGGAGCGCAGATACCCTGGAAGAAGGAGACGGCCTGGGCGACAGTGTCGTCGTTCTCAGCGTGGGCGTAGAGGCACTCGAAGACGTTGTCAACGAAGTCCTTGGAGGGGCAGTAGCAGGCAGCATCAGTGTTGTCCTTGCAGTCGGAGACGTAGTCAAGGAAGGTGTTCAAGCAGCTGGGGACGACATCGGGAACGTTGTAGCCATCCTCAGGAGCCTTAGGAGTCTCAGGCTTCTCGTCGGAGCCAGTCTTCTCAGGCTTAGGAGCCTTGTGAGTGATGGTCTCAGTGACGGGGCAAATGGTGGTGGAAACGGCAACAGTCTCGGTGACAACAGCAGGAGTTCCGGCGGTGACAGGGCAGTTGGTGACCTCAGGACCGCAAGAGGTGATGGTCTTGACCTCAGTAGAGTAGATGGTGGAGGTGCTGTCGTAGCTGGTGACAATGGTGGTGTGCTCCTCGGGAACATCAGTGGTAGCGTTGGGGGAAGAGCCCTCAGTGGTCTTGGCAGGCTTCTCACCAGTGGGCTTGTCGCCAGTAGGCTTCTCACCAGCAGGCTGAGTGTAACCGGGCTTGTCACCACCCTCAGTAGGCTTGGTCTGGCCGGGCTTGTCACCGGTAAGAGTCTCAGTGACAGGGCAGATGGTGGTGGAGATAGCGACAGTCTCGGTGACAACAGCGGGGGTACCAGCAGTGACGGGGCAGTTGGTAACCTCAGGGCCGCAAGAGGTGATGGTCTTGACCTCAGTGGTGTAGACGGTGGAGGTGCTGTCATAGACGGTGGTGATGACGGAGGTGTTCTCGCCAGCGGGGACGGTCTTGGTGTTCTCGCCAGCAGGGACAGTCTCAGTGTTGTCACCAGCAGGGGCAGAGGTGGTCTCAGAGCCAGAAGAGCCGGAAGTGGTCTTGCCGCCAGCAGGGACAGTCTTGGTCTCTTCGCCAGAAGGAACAGTCTTAGTCTCCTCACCAGCAGGGACGGTCTCGGTGTTCTCACCAGCGGGAACAGTCTTGGTGTTCTCGCCAGCAGGGACAGTCTCAGTGTTGTCACCAGCAGGGGCAGAGGTGGTCTCGGAACCAGAAGAGCCGGAGGTGGTCTGCTCACCAGCAGGAACAGTCTTGGTCTCCTCACCGGCAGGGACGGTCTCGGTGTTCTCACCAGCGGGAACAGTCTTGGTGTTCTCGCCGTAAGGGACAGTCTCAGTGTTCTCACCAACGGGAGCAGAGGTGGTCTCAGCAGGAGAAGAACCAGAAGTGGTCTGCTCACCGGCGGGGATGGTCTCAGTGTTCTCGCCGTAAGGGACAGTCTCAGTGTTCTCACCAACGGGAGCAGAGGTGGTCTCAGCAGGAGAAGAGCCGGAGGTAGTCTGCTCACCAGCGGGAATGGTCTCAGTGTTCTCGCCGTAGGGGACAGTCTCGGTGTTGCCACCGGCGGGAGCAGTTGTGGTCTCCTCACCAGCAGGGACGGTCTTAGTGTTGTCACCGTAGGGGATAGTCTTGGTGTTCTCGCCGGAGGGGACGGTCTTGGTGTTCTCGCCATAAGGAGGGGTGGGAGGCTGAGGCTTGTCACAGTCGAAGTCGATCTGGGGAACCTCGACACGGCACTTGTCCTTGGGCTTGTTGGGCTGCTTGGGGTAGACGAAGCGAACATGCTTGGCACCACCACACTGGGTGTTGTAAACATCGGTACCGTCCTTGGAGCAGTCGGCCTGGTGCTTGCAGGTAGAGCCGTCAGGCATGTCATAGTGGAACTCGAGACGGCAGTCAAACTCGGGTCGGACGTGGAACTTCTTCAGAGAGAAGGACTTCTCCTTGCTGCCAGCGCCGCAGCCGAAAGAGGGAGCCTCCTCCTTGGCGGAGCCACAATCGGCAGAGATAGACTTGCCAAAGTGTCGGCCAGTGAGATCGCGCTTCGACTTGTCGGTTCCACAGGTCCAGCCCTTGAAATCAAAGTCGTTGTACTTCTCGAACTGGCCGACCTGGAGGTCATCCCAGTACCAGCCCTTCTTCTGGTTCTCCTCACACTTGTTGTCGATGGCACGGGGAGGAGTGTACTTGGGAGCATCCTTCCAGTTACCCCAGTGAGCGGAGACCTCGCCAAGGCTGGCAGTGAGAGCCAGAAGGGCAAAGTTGGCCTTCATGGTGAAAGATTTGTCGGGGGTGGTAATAACTAGTTGTATGTGTAGCGAGTGTGTTATATGCAGAACAGAATATTAAGAAATGGAGTCAAAGGAAACGAATGACTTTGACACCAGAACAAAAAAGAGAGAACTTTGATGTAAAGAAAAAGGGAAAAGAAAAGAGGTGAGTGATAATCCAAAAGAAAGAGTCGAAAGAGGTGGGAATGAGAAGCATCTATATACCCACGAGTCTCTCTATCTATCAAAAAAGCTGGAGGAGTGCTTGCCTGCGGAGGCAAAGGGCGGCCAGCCCGGCATCTGGTGCCAAACATGGCTGGTCTCCTCTATGGCCCATGCCTGGTGGAGATACTACCGGCGATGGGAACCCCTGATACTCAACCAAGTCAGGTTGAGCACCGGTGGTCGGCTGAAGGTTCGAAAAAGTCTCTCCAAGAATTCAGGTCCGTCCGGTGAGGTTTGACACAACGGTTCGTAGTCCAGGGCGGCTCAGGGACACTGACAAGGATGAGTATCCGTGACAGGGACCCATGTCGTTAGAAGTTTCTCCATCGACAGGGGCCTTCAACAGCGGCTCGGTGCAAGCCCAATGATCTGTGGGAGCATTGTCCAGGGTGTGTATCTCTCTCAGGTCTTGGCTGTGGATGGACTGATGAGCGAGCTTGCTCACACCATGCGAAGCGCAATGCCCAACGGTAGCCAATGCGATGCTTGTGCCTGGCCATGGATGGGAAGCAACCTTGTCGTTACTCGCCTTGCCGAAGTGGTATTCTTAGAAAGGTTAACATAACTTTTTGTTTATGCTTGACAGGGCTTGCTTCAGCTGGTCCATCTCCCGCTGCTGGGCTGCGCTTGAAGAGGCCGCAGTGCATATCCTGATCTCCAGGCGCTTGCCATGAGAAAACAGTGCAGAATGTGAACCAAAAGGCGGTTATGCATATTCTGATTAAAGCTCCGAGGCGCTACTGCATGTGTTGATGACCACTAGCAGAGCGCCTCTCAGTAGGCCAAAAGCGAACAGAGCCTCTAGCCAGTTGCCGAGGTGGGCGTTTAGAGCATTTTTGCGGGGCATCGACCGCGGGAAAATTCACACCCCGCTGTGAGGCTTGCACTTGGACGCTGAGATAGCTGTTAACTAAGACAATGAGGATACCTCCTATCAAGCAAGGAACAGAGACAATTCAGGTCATGGATGTGTACCTCACGTTACAGTCAAGTACCACAGACGCATAATACCTGTCATAACTTACAACGTCAAAAGGGGTTCGTTCTCTTTCCCTGCTTGAGATGTTTCTTTCCTTTTCCCCACGACAAATTGCTCCTTCCGCGTCTGCCGTCCATTTCTTGGGTATCATCCATCTCTACGAATGGGCAAGTGCAACTGATGAATGAAACGCTGCGCCACCTTATTAGAACATGTTAAGAATCAGGGGCATCGATGGCCCGGGCCCGTTAACGTCCCGCACAGGCTTCTGCAGGTACAGGTACCATATCCGCCAATCGCGCAGCAGCGCTTGCTTGGTGCCCTGGCGGTTGCCAATTGGTCGTTTGGGTATTTTTCGGCGAGCCACTAAAGGTGCTGGATCAAGGCATCAAAGGCACTTGCTTTTGTTTTTTGTTGCGGATTTTCCCCCTAATGGGAGTATCGTAGTCCGGCGCTGTTTCCCCAGACCGCCACCGCAAGCCACTGACGGTTTGTCGCGACAGATGGTGCCAAGGAATCCTCGCTTGCAGTCAGACCGTTACCGACTCGCTACTGGGAAATAACGTTTGGCAGGTCACTCACTTGCTCGTTCCCTGACCTGGAAGGGTCACTTGTTAGCAGCGAATGGATGCTGGGAATTATCGCGATTCCATTATCAAGATTGGAGAATGTTTCTTGACAGATCCTAAAAATAACATCGCCATGTGATTAACCCTCGCACTTGTTCCTCTCCGTGGATCTACAGCAGGCCTCCGAAGAAACCACGATTGAGTAAACCTTACACCTTCAGCATGTCAATATGGTTCAAACGCGGGTTGCTACGTCAAAAGAGATTACAGCACCAAGGGACTTGGCCTATTTTCCCTTTTGCAGCATCTCGCCGATTGATAGGAGAACGGAGATATTGTAGGGCCAGTCCATATATCCACCGTTTCCACCGGACTTGACGGGGATGCAAATCACGGAAGCAGGCCATTTATAACGGACAAGGTTCGTGGAATAAGTGATCATGGATCTGGCTAACACGGCCAGACGCAGGCTTGGCATAACTGATGGCCTGACTGATTGATTCCAATCGCTTTATTGGTACATCATCTCGAGGCCTCATTTGCTGTGATAGCTCTGAACAGGATGGAAGCTCCAATTCGCCGCCTATTGCTATTCATGATCACTGGTCTTCCTTAAGGCTAGACTATCCCCAAGTCTTCCAGGTACTGTGATTACTGGGAACTTGTTAGTGGACTACGAAACATGGCGCTTGCGTACCACTCGAGATCTATGCATAAGAATCACAGTAGGGTAAGGAAACGTGATATAGACTCTCAGCTATTACTTTCATCATGCCGAAGATGGCCAAAATTAACAACGCCGAATGGTCTCGTGGCTACCCAGCTTCCATCTCTATCTTTAGCACGGAGGTACTGGCGTTCATTTTTAGCACCTAGCGCTACCACCCGTCCAGTAGCATGGCGAGACAGATCCTGGGCGCGTGTGTTTGACGCCAAGGAGTCTCAGGACCAGGCCGCCCTAGTCTGTTTCAACATCAGGGCAGCCAATCATCAATTACTGAGCAACGAATCTGCGACGAGGCCAATGTCTTCCAGCCCTATCACCCTTCAGAGGTTTTTTCCTTCACTATCTTAGCAGATCCTATTCTGGACCTGAGAGCATCCCAAAAGAGAGGTCGCAAGGGAAGAGCGACTAACAAGGACTCTCGGGTCAGAATATCGCAAACCTACCCGTCCGGTGTTTCTCAAGTCCGGAACGATCGGCAAATGCTTGTTTGTTTTGGCAATCATGAAGTCCCGGGTAGGTTTCGGCGATACAGGAAAGTATTCGCCTGCAACTGAAATCGAAGCCAAACAACATCCAGACACGATGCGATTCATTATGGAATAATTTGTCAGGTTGAGGTGTCATCTGAATGTCTTCAATAGTCAACTGAATCCCATACCAACCACGTTGCAATGTTCTGTCCCAGAGAGAGCTTTGAAGACAACAATTATCTGTTTGCTCTTACAATATCAAAGTTTGAGTTACCAACCTTGAAACTATGCTTACTTGGCTGGCACCAGAATGGGAAGTGCACGGATTGTTTCATTCAAAAGTTAGAATGACGAAAAGGGCAGCTTGAATAGCCAGTCGCAACTTGTGGTAGCCCTGTGCTTCACCTGAATCCCCAGTCTGCAACCGGCCTTAGTCAACAACGATAATTTTGATCTCGCCGGACCACACAAGCTGACTGATTTCCTATGTCGTCGAAATTGCAGCAATACTTGCCAATACTGACTTATCAAGTGACTAGCTGCAATCGCTTACAGGATTTCGACCGCACACTCCACCGACTTCCGCGCACTCGAGATCAACGGAACTATTGATGAAAGCTCCGGTGGCTTGCTCGCGTCATGGCGTCCATGAGCATTAGCCTACGTGCGCTACCAATCGACATTGATGGGGCCCCATCCAACGCCTGTTCTTTAGCTTAAAAGTTTCTCTGTGATGGTATTCCCGCAAATAAGAAACGATGTCCCATGTTCACAACGGCGAAAAGCGGTATTCCAAAAATGGTTCAAGTCAATAACCAGGTTGAGATCTTTATGGAGTCCCTGTGCTGGTACTCCTGATAACATCGAGAAGACCATGTCGGTAATCTTGACAACGTACCATCGCCGTTGTCGTTTCGTTTTCATCCCGGGATTGTCATATTGTCGATAGCTTGACTAGCTTCTTCTGTATGCCACCGCGTTCAGTCGCCTAAAGCCCAGGCTCGCGGAATAAGGTCGAACCATCATCGAATGTAACGATGCCCTGAAGACCCCTGAAGACAGAACGATGCAGCGTTACAACGCGTGTTCTTGGGCCGGACAGGGGAGATCCCGGCCGAGACTAGTTCGAGTGTCCTGTTGGGTTCGACTTAGCGTTTTCTCTTCTGGTCGTTCCATGTTTCGAGTTACGGCCGTGGCGGCTTTGGATGAAACTTGCGATCTGCCAGACACTACTCTGTACACAAACGGTAGTTGTATTTTTTGTTTTGAACGTTGAGGTGACATGGTTCTTTGCTTTTTTAGTAAGGTCAATTAATTGTCACCAACAAGTAACAACCAGAAAACGATCTTGAGAGCAGACCCTTGCGAGGCACCCAGTGACCAGACCGGTCGTACGTTTTCATGATAATATGTTTCCGCAGCAAACGAAATAAAATTATGCTCAGGCTAATTCTGCTGCAATATGCTGATCGTTAGTCACCTCATCTTCGATCGATTAGACAGTGGATTTATCGTTCAGGTGGTCGATCAGCTCGCGCCAAATAACTCCACTGATCGTCATATCCAAGCGTTATTCTTCGACCTCCGGGCGTTTCACGGACTGTCTCCAGCTTACACGGATCACAGCTGACTCACCTTGCAGCAGTTGGGTTCAGCCAGGAGAAAAAGACTATCACATTGGCGTCGAGCAGAGTCCTGGCATGTGTGTCTGCTGTTGCATTTCAGTTGGTTCACTTGTCAGTTTCCTTGCAAGCACTTGCATGGGTATGGAGGTAGCTTTACAACCTCTCAGGGGAACCAAAGGTTTCTATGACAATTCACCTCCACCAACCCTGATTGAGTTCACAAGACCCAACAAAGGCTCAGACTTGCGAGCGTACCTGCATTTATCTTCCGAGTTCCGTCCATTTAGGGACCGGACGGATGCTGCATTGGGTTGTACAAACCTGAACTTGGCCGATTCCGTTACCACTTCGGGGAGCTAGGAGGTGGCTGTGAAGTTTAGAAGTTTCCATTTCTTTGCCTTTCTTCCGAGCTGAGTGGTGGAATTCTTGCCGGGTTCACTCATCCTGGTCCTTCTTCCGGTCAACAACGGAGTTAAGCAATCACAGTCCCATAGTTCTACCGTGAACTGAGAAATTCCGACCCAATCCGCGTATCACTAAGCTGGGTTCTTCATCACTGGACTATTGTGATAAGTAAGGTGACCAAAACCTGTCGAGAGTGAAAGCACAAGCTTTACAAAAGCAAACAGAGGCTTTCATGTGACAATCAGTAGCTATTCTGGAAATTGACCGGGGCCAGTTTCACCATGGAGAGCCACTTGAGCACGAAAATCCCATATTGCTAACTTTCTCAATGAGTTAAGCATTCAGAGTGCGCATTGGCCCTCTTAAATTCGAAACGACGATGTTGAAGCTGAAGAAAGTCAAACACTGGCCTGCCGGCCTGTCGATGTGACTGGGAGGGAGGCCTTTGAACGCAGGAAGATCTTCCACTTGACCTGTCACCTATCTTGGAAAGACATCTGGCACGGGAAATTCATTGCTCAATACTGGATATGATCGTTCCGATGCGATCTGAATGAATTTCTTGATTTCTATCAACGGTATCTAAATATCATATATCCCCTGATCTATATATCACCAATGACGAAAGTTCAACCCAATCGCATGGGAACATTCAAGTTCAGTATCGCATAATGAGTTTCCCTCGTCAGATCCCTTTTAATCCAGGAGTTTACGCTCCCAAGCTTTCTCTGCAAGAGGTAGAGCCCACTTACTCATCCACTCCGATCGCAGTACCTGATCAGCTGTCATCCGTTCTTCTGGTCTGAAGCGTAGCATCCCTTTGATCATATCTAGAAAGGCGTGACTCTCATCATGATCCATGTGTTCCGTGCCCTCTTCCATTCTCGGTTCCTGGATATTCATGTGAAAGCGCTTTTCAAGCGACCAGAATTCCCTTTTCCCTTTTGGCTGCCCGTCTTCCTCAAATTCATTCAACTTTGCCTCCCACTTCTCCCACCATTCCTGTGGTAGTGGGCCAAGTGCATCGATCTGGTCAGCAATTACCTCATCCCAATTGAAGAGAAAGCTGCTCATAAATGGTCCATCACCCATGACCTCCCATACCATAAGTCCCAGGCTCCATATATCAGAGGAGAACATGAGGGGTTTCGTGGGATCAAACTTAGCTTCTGGTGGCCGGTTTTGCAAGTGCGTATAAGACATCAGTCTGGTTTCCTGTAACGGGTTGAAGGCTGTTCCAAAATCGGCGAGCCACAGCTTGGCTTCGGGCAGCAAAACCTCGTCGCTGGGTTTGCCGAGCCAGTTTGGCGTATAGACTTTCTTTGGCACTGATGCTGAGGTAACCGGCTGACCGTCGGTTCTAGCCACGGGGTAAGGCTCTGGCTTATAGTATTTCTCATACACCTGTTGGATGGAGAGGTGGTCGATCTCAGATCCAGGCAATTGGAGCAACACATTTCTTAGATGAATGTCTAGAGAGGATCAGATGTCGTCTGAGCGACCCAAACACGTGGGTTGGGTACTTACCACCGTGAACAAAGCCGGCCCGGTGGACGTATGCCGTTGCCATGATGAGCTGTGCAGACAGTGCCCTGGCTACGTCAAGTCGGAATGAGTTGTATCTAGAAGTCTTGATCGATTCGGCCACGCTACATTTGGCCGGTGCAGTGACAATGCAAGGGTGTGTGCCGTTAGGCCCATTAAGTGTGAAATGATCAAGTACTCGAGTGATGAGGTGACCAGAGAATTCGTTGGTCGGATTGTCAGCCAATTTGAGGAGAACGTCTCTCTCTTTGGAAACTTGGTCAGCCGTGCCGACTTTGACGGCGACGTATTTATTGAGCTTCTGGTCGCGGGCAAGCCATATAGTAGAATAACCGCCCTTGCCCAGCTTATCGACTATGATATATCGCTGATTCAGCTTATCATTAACCTCAATGGGATGGTAACCTCCAGGACAGTACCTGTCGATATTTTCGACATTCCTGTAGAGCTTGTAGGTTGGGAGATCTGCAGTGGTGGTAGACATTGCTCTTTGAGACAGATTGCGGTAGTGGTAGTAACGCCGTGTCCAGGAAGTGCAAAGCGGTAATCTCAATTGAGGCTCGTGAAAAAATCGGTAGCTCCGGTGAAGCATCTCGGATTTGATTTCGAACTGGTGAGCTTATATGATATCTCGTCAAAGTCTCAGTGAAAGCAATGGGCGTGCGAGACCTGCACATGCCGAGTCCAATACTCAACTGGTAGTGGATGCCAGTGGAGGCGACCGGCTGCTTGAAACCGTAAGGTGCCAGAGCAGGAAACTGTCTTAGTCAGCAGGTAGACTTTTTATAGAAGTGATGCCATTGGAGGCAATTACATGGTGTGGCTTAGGTTTTCCACTCAATTGAATACCGCCCGTAGTAGCCGCCTGAGCAACTCCACCATGGTCACTTTCTGATCAACAATAAATATGATCACCAACAACATCACCAACAGATGCTCTTGTGCTCATGATGACTGGCTGCAGTTATTAGTTACATATGCGCGCGCTTCTATGTGTGCATATTGGCAATGCCTCTGGCGGTTACTTGATATGCTAGCCCGAAACCTTGACGGCCAGGGCATGGATGATTCTACAATTGAACCAACATCGACAGCGAACGTCTTATGATGGGCGAAGTAGATTACCATAAACTATAAATTCAACGCATTTCTCCGACTCAATTGTGTTTGGCAAACAATCAAACGGTCTATCTCATCTACATCACAATACTCCATCACAGCTCAAAACTTGAACCACATCTAATCGTCCACCACAATGTCCACTGTCAACCGAGTTAAATATTTCTTCCACAAGAACGCAAGGCTCACGGAAGAGAAACGAGAGGCACTAGTACGTCTGGCTTACCAGACAGCGACTGCAAAGAATCTGTATCCGAGAATGGTCTTCATTAGGTACGTCCTGGGATGTTTTATTATTGTCACTCGAAATTCTGACTCCCCGACAGGTCTGATATTCACGACACTACCATAATCAATGGCAGATACCAGAAAGACCCCCTTGGCGATCATATAACTATGTGTTTCAAGGACGACGAGCATATCCGTGCAGGCACCCATATTGCTTGCCATGGTTATGTCGACGACAAAACGAGCCTGGAGTTTCGTGAGACCACAGACACCCCAGAAAAGTCCGACTCTACCCTTAAAAGGAACGATGAACCTGTGTGGCCACCAAACAGCAAGCTTTACGAGTACCCCCACGATGGCTATTACAGTCACCTGGATGGACAGAAGAAGAAATAGCCTGTAGTTAACTAGAGAGGTGGGAAAGGTTATGGGCTGCCGGACGTGTGTAGTTAAATCGAAAATAGTCATTGGCTTTGTCTCGGCTTCTCTTTCTGGTAAA
The DNA here is from genome assembly GCF_020744475.1 of Fusarium redolens. Taxonomy (NCBI): domain Eukaryota; kingdom Fungi; phylum Ascomycota; class Sordariomycetes; order Hypocreales; family Nectriaceae; genus Fusarium; species Fusarium redolens. The sequence continues at coordinate 422,455 of NW_025763666.1, read as the reverse complement.
GGCCGTGTCAACAGGTCAGTGGCGCAAGTGATCAGTACATAAGATGCATTTTGTCCCTTTCGTAGAACCACATGTAGACATAATCAAGGGCCAATTCAAACACATATAGGTACCCCTAGCATGAACAGACATGGCCTACTTCCATCTTCCTAAATCCACAATTTTATTCATCAGCACCATACTATACAAGGCTGCCATAGGTCAACCGATGTTTTGTGCAGAAACTACTTCTTTGTTTATGGCGGTGATTGTTCTTGCGGGATGGCACAGACTGGCCTAAACAGAGCTTATCTTGTTGTCATCTTTCCCGAAAGTGTGTTCGGTTCATGAACATACTAAAGTGCCCAAGAGAGTCGTAGGATATATATACCTTCCTGTATATCTATTTTATGATATTCCGTTCTACTCTCTTACATCGCACATTGTTCTTTGGTGATCGAACTGAAGACAGCACGAGAAAACTAACCCACACGACACAATCTTTCAGTATGGCTCCAACCAGGACACGCAAACAGGTCCGTTTCAGGGATCAATATGAACGCCCCAGGAATAAGTTCTCCTTAAATGAGAAAAAAAAAAAAGTACGGATGGCATCAATATTCTCACCAGAAAGGATGAAATATGCCGTTTCATTACCGGCGCTCTCTCTAGATTTCTCAAACCCATTGAGATTCCCACCAACACCCATCTCATTGAGCATCGGCCCTGGGGCGCAGGAGGTGTATATACCGTTCGATCTGTTGAGCCTATTCTGCCCAATACTCGGTATGATCTCGCCACGCGTGTCATTATACACCATGAAATAGGGTGGGTGCAGGTGATCTTCTCCATTGCGAGAGGTTTGTTTGATAGAGTCTCACTTCCTCCTGTGCAATGGCTTGAAGTGCCGAACATGGAACTTACGTTGAACAATGGTATGAAGGTGTGCGTTCAGATTGAAGACTCTATCCATGGACAGTTGTTGGCTTCTTATCTCAAGAAGTTGGACTTGCTTGAGTTGCTAAGGAATGGACCTGCTGATTTGGGAAACCCGCAAAGAGACAGCGGGGGAGATATTGAGATTGACTGAAGAGGTTACGGTAGTCATACAGATTGTAAGGTATTTTGGAGTTAGGAGTCACGGTGGTGGAGTTGGACTAGGTTGCAGCCATGGCCTGGTATGAAGGACTTCACTGATCTCAGTTGGTAAAATTGACCTAGATTCCATATTTGCACGTGTTTTCCCATTAGACTGTTTATACACGAATATTTGTTCGTGGAAGGTTTCTGAATATATAATCGTTTATCATAAGCTATTACGCATAATATAACAAAAGGTGAAGATGAGAAAACGCCAAGAGACCCTGAATTCTTAACAATAGGAGATTGTGCCGGGTAACTGAGACCACAAAACTCGCAAAAAACTCCTTAAACTAATGGACCTTTGTCATGCATCGATACAATAGAACCATGATGTAGTATGCAGTGGCATTAGTATATTCTGAATATTGATCCATTATGGCACTCAAGCTTATCCGCTGCCTTGCATCCTCCGTAGTCTTTCCTCTGCAGCTCGTGCTCTCCTCTCACGCTCCAACCTCATCCTCATCTCCGGCGTTAAACCTCTCTCCTCTGCTTCCCTCCTCTCCTGTGGTGTCTTCTTGAGCCCCGCCACCAGAGCATTTCCCTTCTGTTTTCGTCCCTCTGAAACCTTTGGGCCTTCAACTTGTAATCTTTCCTCCTCGGCGCGCCGACGCTCAGCCTCCTTGTCACTGGCTTCCTTCTTCTCTCGCTCGTCACGCTTATCGGCTTCAGCCTTGGTAATGGCTGGCGGCACCTTGGCATCATCCCAGGACCACTTGGACTCCCCAAGCTCGGAGCGGGCAACCCGGAAGGCATCCCGCGTTGAGCGTTCGCCAGCAAGTTCGAAGGGTGTTTTCCCGTCGCTGTTCTTTATAGTAGGATCCGCGCCACCACGAACGAGAAGACCCAGTACTAATGGTGCAGCGTTTTGCGCAGCAGCGAGATGAAGTGGTCGTGGTGCGTGGTGATTCTGCTCCACAGGCTGAAACTCGAAATCGGCCGATATGTTGTTATTCTTGAGATATGAGAGCAGTGCGGGTACTTTCGATCTTCGCACAAACGCTTGAAGTTGAGACGTGTGGAGCAAAGCAGTCTCTTCCTCTTCTGTCAACTTGGGTTTTGAGGGCTTCGTACTCGTCTTTGTCGGGGTCGCAGACTCCGTATCCTTCTTCTGTTCCTGCACAGGCTCTATCTCGCGGACTTTGAGTCGTGTCAGCTCGATAAAGGATCGCATGAGTTCATTCTGCGTCGCTCGCCGCGTGCTGAAGGGAAAGCCCCGCAGTCGAGTATCATTATGCTTCAACACCTGTCCCTCATATGGACCGAAAAGCGTTCTTCGATTTGTTACACCTGTCGCTCGGATGAATAGCAACTCTGATGTGTCGATGAGGGCTTTCCAGTCTTGGAGAAGGGTCCTCACGTCCTCTACCAAAGCTTGTTCATTGTACCGTCGCAAACTTGAACCAGCTGAGTGTGCAGCACCCTTCGCATTATCGTTGGCTGATTGAGAACCACCTTGCTTTCGTCGGGTTGTGTATCGATGGAAGGTCTTGTGCGCAAGTACTGTCGCTTCCCGATTCATGGTCGTGCCGCTCTTGTTGGGCCGTGGGGCAAGAGATACAACCATCGCCGCAAAATGACCACCTCCAATCATGCAGAGAAATATGTGAGGGCCCTTGTACGCGACCTCTGGTAACGCACCCTCCTTGGGAATCTTGGGCATGGATATAGGCTCGACCTGCTTCTTCTTCAACACCTCCACCAGATCCTGGTTTCTTTGTTCCTCGCCCGTCAAGATTGCGCGATACATGCCGAAGTAGGTCTTCTCTGGAAGCAGAGGAGAGCTGAACCATACTAGAGGTGGTTTGCCGCGACCTGGTTTTCCTGCAGTTTCGTCCTCATCATCTCCGTTTGCATCGTTCGCCTTATCAGCCAACCTCGCCTGCTTCTTCAAAAGCGCAGTCAGTGTTGACTCTTGTCGGCCATCTTCCTCCTCCTCTTCTGACTCGTCTGAATCAGAACCTGACAATGATTCGTCTAGGTTGCCAACGAGCTTCTCGAATTCTGCCTCTGACACGGGTTTTTGTCCTCGCAGCTTTTGTTTGAGGTTATAGTGGTGAAAATCAGACTTAAGATGCCCCCGCTGGTCAATCACTGTTGTGAATGTGAGACCGCATAAAGAGCACGCTTGTGTCCCAACGAGAGTCGTATCTGACGATGAGGCGCTTTCAGAAGGAGATGTTTTCGTGGATTCGGCAGCAGCAATAGCTTCGGCTTCGGCATCTGTATCAGATTTGAGTACCAAAGTATTCAAAACCTCGGCGGGCAGATCATAGACTGGTCAACACGTTAGCACTTTGCGACACTCAGACACGCCGATCCATGGCGGGGGAGGGGTCTGAGATGAATACATACGATACAAGGGCCGCCGAAGAAGATCCTCGTTCGTCTTAGCCATGGCGACTGATATATGTACTTGTGGGAGTACAGAGAGCCTGGCGGGAGAATTGGAGTTGTTCTGAGCTGATGTCTCTGTCGCGATATTTGAACTTTTTAACAGCCCAGCTGAGGGCCATGCGTCTGCGTCATAGCGATTGACTCTGCGCCCCACCAAAGCTTGAGTCAACCGGCCAGACAAGAACCCCGCAAAGCCACAGAAATGGCCGCACCGCCTCAATTCTCACAGTGTGTCAACTGCTAGAAGTGGAGAACTCTCTATTGAGCTCTATTGTCCACACCCAGACATCTACCATTTTATTGGTCCAGAGTTAGAGTCCATTAAACCCTCCACTAATGACACCCCTCCTCTACAGGTCCTCCCCAAGCTCTTCTTTTACAATTCTTCTTCAATCTTCATCGAAATCTTTTTGCTGTGCAGTACAATTGTCTTCAATCTTTGCCCTCAAAACAATCATTCCAGCAATTAGTTTACATTCACGTTTCATCCCAATTCTCTCATCTTTCTTCATTGTCTTCTCCAGTCCATTGCACTCAAGCTTCACAATGGCTGCAACCCTCGAATCTATTCTCAGCACTGTCTCCATGATCGAGCATGAGCTTGCTACTCGTGAGGACCTTGCAGCTATCAACAGTGCAAAGCTTGACGCGGTCAAGAGTTCCATCAAGCAATTCTCCAACCCCAAACCTCAACTTGCTGGTAATAACCCACAGCATCTTAAAGATGTGATGCAGACTGAGCAACTCTTGCGTGCTGCTTGCCTCCCTAGCAGTTATCAGAGAGCACATGCTGTTCAGTTTCACGCCCGGGGACTGCCTAAGCAGGCTGTCGCTCAAAGGGTCAATTGGACTCAGCCTCTAACTCGTGCTGCGACTCGCGTCAGAGCTCGTCAAATATCCGGCAAGTCCCCTTGTACCGACACCCGACACCCAGCCCCTACCATCGTTCAAGCCCGAGAGCTAGTCAGGTTCATCAAGTCTTCTCCTCATGCCCGTCGCATGCCCCTCTCTAAGATCGCTGCTACCCTCGGATTGGAAAGTTCTGAAATTGCCATTCGCAATGCTCTCGGTCGTTACGGGTTCAAGTTGTACCCGGCCGTCGTTCGTCCCTACATTAACGAGGAAACCCGAAAACTCCGCCTTGAATTTGCTCTCAGCCATGTCAACTGGACCATCGAGCAGTGGAACAAGGTTCTCTTCACTCTCGAAGTCCGAATTTCCCTTACAGACGCACATGAACCCTTGGTCATTCGACAGTCCGAAGAGGAATTTCACCTTGACTGCATCAACGCTGAGCCTGCTGAGCCTTCAACCTGCAATGATACTGAGCTGTACTTCGCCCACTTCTCAGGCCTCACGGGTAAGGGTCCTCTCATTGCTTGGAGCCGCGACGCGGACAACAAGTTCGGCCCCCTCAGCCCTGAGAATCACTACAAGGTCATCTTCCCAGGCTTCTCCAAGTGGATTGACGGTCAGCCCTCTGGATCCCGCTTCGCTATGCGCCCAGATATGTGTGCCCACGCCGCTGTTGCCGTCAAGGACGAGGTGCGAGGACGATTGATGCCCATCGAGCACTTCCCCCCCGCCTCACCCGACCTGAACCCCATTACCGAGATATTCAACTGGGCCAAGGCCAATCTCAAGAGCGACAAGGACAGCTCTCTTTTTGGGGAGGTCGCCGAGTGGCGTATCCGGCAAGTTGTACGAGGCACCTGGAACAACATACCTCAGGAGCACATGAGAGCACTCATTGAGAGCATGCCTCACCGATGTCAGGCTGTCATTGACGCCAACGGGATGTATACCCGAGACTAAATATAACAACTACGACTCACAACTTCACGATTACATGAAAGAACTGCATTTACGCTGACGACCAAAAAAGTGACGACGATACGACAACAAAAAACGGCGATGGTTGACGAGAGATAACCGGCATGACTGGGCATCAATCGACAGGGGTTATGAAAGGGGGGCAGGGACTGAGATTATGTTTATGATACCCATCTGTTTCAATAATGCTACACATTTACTTCCAACAATCTGCACTGTGCTTATGCAGTGATTGTGTAGTCCCTGTGATATCATCGCCAGTTAAACGTTGGTCCAACTGCGGAGCAGAGCTCTCCATCCATAGCAAAGCTTACCCCGCACGTCAGCGCTCCAGTTCAACCCTCCAGGCGGTATACCACCCTAAAACTTGGCACGCGAGCTTAAGCTTTATGCTACCGCCGCACCTTATCTTGGTCTGGCCATCCCTGTCGAGCTGTCCACCAATACTTTTTGGTATCAACGTCACTGCACATCATTTTTCAGCTGTGAAAGTACGATCCCCCGGTCTCACGTACATGTCCTTGTTTTTAGTTGCGTCAGTGGTTTCTTTGCCATACAGTGAATCAAGAATTGCTCCTTCCCCCGCCTGATGTGCTGCGTGACTAGTCGTATAAAAGGGAGGATCTCGTCCGCTTCTTGATCTTTCCATCTTCATACTCATCAACCTACATACTCCAAATTCCAACCTCGAACTCAAAACTCAAATTATCATCATGGATTTCGTCAAGAACCTTGCCGGTGGCAACAACAACGCCAACAAGACTGAGGGCCAACAGGCTCCTCCCGAGGCTGGCGGTAGCTTCATGGACAAGGTCAACGGAATGGCTGGCGGTGGCGCACAGGGCGAGAAGAACGAGGACGGTCTTGACAAGGGTAAATATCTCCATCTAAATTCCCATATATTTCTATACTAACAACCTTTGCAGCCGTCGATTTCGTGCAGGAGAAGTTCCTCGGTGGAGGCGACCAGAGCAACGAGAACGCCGCTGAGCAGGCCAAGGACGAGGCTATTTCCGATGCTATTCGCGACCAGTACAAGACCGCCACAGGCAGCGAATTCCCCATCTCCGACAAGGACAAGAAATATGGAGCTTAAAATGGTGTCGAGGATCACGCGAGCTCTGAGGCAAGAGCGAAAACAAACAATGTACGATTAGATGATGACAGCACCTGAATGATCACGAAACCTATTACGTTCTAATGAGACAATCCTTTCCTTGTTGATGTGAATACTATTCTAAGCTATCCCCTTTTGTCAAGTAGCCTCTTACCTATTCACCATTGTGAGAAATGCCACCCTTTCATCACCTCAAGTTCATGCTGCCTTGATGCAGATCGCCACCAAAAAAATCTCATCAGCCATTGAAAGTGGTCGGCGCGAAGGCCATGTCCGAGTTGGAGGAACATCCTCATCCTTCGAATATCAGACCTTTCAGTCTACCAACTTACTCCAGCAGCTTCAATGCCTTCATGCGCATGAAAACAACCGTCTGCAGATGATCAATTGCGAGAGGCAAGTTCTCGCTGGCAGCCAGGATTCGAGCTGTCTTGACGGTGCTCCTGATCTGTCGGCCATTCAGAGGCATGCTGGCCAGTTTCGCAATCGCATTACTGTCTTCAGCCAGCACCTTGTTCTCTCTGACGAGGAAGTTGTACCAGATCTTGGCCCGGGAGGCTGGCTCCAGATCCTGGAAGACGAACGAAAGATCGGCAAAGTGAGAGGCAAATCCGGAAGACAATTGCCCAACAGCATGACCTTGAGTAGCAGAGCGGGTTTGGCTTAAACAGAATACACTGAGGGAGAAGATTGCTGCAAAATAAATCCGAAATCAGACATCTCGTACTGTTTTCGCATATCTTGACTAGGTGCCTTGTCTTATACTGTGGTGATCCACATCCTGAACATCAAGATGATAACTCTATGCCCAAAACTATTACACAATTTTCATTCTTCTATTGCTGTTACAACAAGTCAGCAAGAAAACACTTTTCCTGTAAGCTTGGCCTTTATGCTTACTGCTACTCCCCCCACCACTTCAGCTATATCAGTCATACGCCGATCCAACAAGTGGAGTATCACAACATGATGATCCCATAGCATCCGCAGAACTCCAATAATATTTTCTGAAGTAGCACAGGTTTAAACCACTTCGAGTATCATCCTGAAATTATGATCCAATCCTGTCAAAGACACAAAGTCGCCCTATGGGGTTCTTAGGGACGATAAAAATATCCGGCAGACCGGCATAATCAAGTGGATGAGATGCTGCCGAGTTGGGAATGGAAGCAAATATCTATTGGCTTGTCCAAAAGATCTGCTGTTAATCTTCAGTTTAACTTAGTCGCTAATGTTAATAAGAGTGTCGGGTACTTCCTTCTTGGTCTCGCCGGACACCTTTCCGTCTTAGGCTGCTGCATCTAACGGCAGTAGCTGGGCTGACGCTATTTAAGTGACCGCTTCCCTGCCTCATATCACAACAATACATCATTTCAACGACGATTGCATTCAATCTTCACTACAATGACGCGCTGCAATGAATCAGAAATCATAGATGATCTCCGCCAAACTGAAAGTGCCACTAAGAGAAAGCACACAATTCGCCAATTCACAAAAGCCTTACGACGTGAAGACCGCTTCCAGCCAGCATGGGACGCTGCAGGAGGAGCTTCAGGGCTGGCCCGCCTGATGGCCGAGTTCAGCATTCGAGACGTTCGTGATATGTGCAAACGTCTAGGTTGGACGGCCTCAGCTCAGAAAGCACAGCCTCAAAGACGTGCAGCTCTTGGAGAATTGGTCACGATACTCTACGAGGGGCGAGAAGATGATAGGCCTCTGGCCAGCTTCTACCAAGACATCATCCCGGCGTGTAACCTTGAATTGGTACAGAAGTTTGAGAAGGACAGGAGGATCGAATGGACCCCTCCACAGACCAAGCGTCTCTTCCTAGGTCATCGCGAGCAGCACGAGGATAAATTCCTTGGTGAAATCTTCTCCAAGGACAAAAATATTAGGTTCTACCAGCATAGAAGGCTTTTCCGTGGCAACATCGGATTTTGCGAAAAGATCTTGACAATTCTTCTCGCAAAAGAAGGCAAGGTCCACGTACCATCTGATTTGATCGATGAAGTGGCTATGCCCGTGCTTAGGCGCCTTCTCAAGAGCAGATATGACGACGGAACTCGCATCAAGTACCTTAGTCTTGTACTCCAATGTGTCCAAGAACACGAAGAAGAAATTGCAGGGCAGCTTGTTCTCAGACAAGGTGGCTTGCTTCAGTACACTGTCGATCGGTGGGCCAAGGCTGCTGATGATAGTGAAAGCAAGCGACAATATGAATCTTGTTTGGTACAGGCGATCGAGCTTTTACCGAAAGAGAAATCACCAATCGACTTGGAGAGAATACGCCAAACTTTGAGGGTTCCCTGGGAGCTAGATGTCGATGGCAGATATGACTTTTTTCGTCTCTTCATTTTGCATCACAAGGACTATAAGATCGACATCGAAAGCGACTCGGAACAAGATCTTTCCCGACTCAGGAACCTTCCTGAAAGATCTTGGCCCTCTGACCTGTTTTTCACCATTAATTACAAGAAGTCGTTGCGTCTTTTTGAGAAGCTGGAAAGCCTATTTCCCAAGAACGACTTCCTTCAAGTTGCGAATCAGAGCGGAACAATACTCAATCAGTCTCAGGGACACATCAAGCACAGTGGCTTTGGGGACGTTGAAATTGTACGAGCTTTGCTGATCTGCAAGTCAAACACACAAGATGAGCACCCAGGGTGGAGTGATCGCGCCATTGGTCTCATCAACGAGAGGAAAACGAATGCCCAACAGGCTCGTGAGGCTGTGGAGCGCGCATACTGGGCGAGAAGTGCTTTGAATCTCTGCGTCGCCGTTGGAGACCTGCAGACTCTGAACGACACTATTATCTGGTCTCGGCGCTTCATCAAGGACTCTCTCACAAGCTATAGTTTGTTCAGTGTGAAAGTCTTCAAGACAAAGGAGATTGAAGAAGTGTTGGGTGCTATGCCAGATGAGCGTGTAAGCTCACCAGAAGCTGTGGTATCGTTCACATCAGCCCTACGCAAGAAGTACATTGAGTTTGCAGACTATGTTCTCATCAACATCGTTGAGACTGCAACACTCGCAGTCGGAGAGCCCGGATTCAAAGTTCAGAATTGGACCTGGCTGTTCAATCTCGTTATGGCTGTGACTGGCCAACGCATGAGCAGACTGGAAATGTTCTTCAAGAATCTCGCAAAATGCTCAGAGGCGGATCGTGAAAGATGTCAAAGGTACATGATGGAAATCGTCTGGAAGCCAACAACGGATTTGCTTATCGAAGCTGGAGCTGTAGTTCGAAATCCAGCTTTAGCGACCGCACATGGCGGCTCGCTCTTCGACTCTCTCACCACTTCATCGAATCGTGAGTCTGTCAAGGGTAGCCACGTATACCGTTTACTTTCAAGAACATCTCTATCGCCTCCCTTGCTTGCAGAGCTGGCACGATTCCTTATCGATAGGATGAGGGAGCGACTGGGATCTGAAGCCATACGTGCGCAGATGCAGGATATTGTATTCGTCATTGACCGTCTGGCTTCTAGCGATCAGCCATCACTGGCGTGTCCCTTCATTCGTGACTTGGTCCTGGACAATGAGGGCGCCAAAGAAAGCTCTTCTTGGCACCGCCATCTTCTCAGTGTCGGCTTCCTCTCTGTCCTCCCTGCCAAGGCTGCAAAGGAAGTACTATACACTATGGCCAGTGCGATTAAGGAGAAGATGCGAGAACAAAACCAGAACACGGACGCTAAAGAAGAAGCAGAAAGATCCAAGGAAACCACTGAGGACGCATCAACAGATCCCAAGCCCTCTCAGAGACCGTCCATCAAGGTTACTACTGTCAAGATGCTCGCCCAGATCTTGCAGTATAACCTCTTCATGGACCCCTCTTCATCCTGCGAAATTCTGGTTGGTCTCCTTGCGGAAGCACGGCATATCGATATCCGTATCACCATCACAAACAGTCTCTTTTCAATTTTGGAGGAACCTACTTGCCCAGCCACTCTACGAAAACGAATTCTTGACGCGCTTGAGGAATACATCATTCCAGCAGCCGCACAGCTCAACGAGAGACGCGGACTGACTGAAGCTGATTGGGTCGCTGCTTCGACTCAAGACACTCCATTGCCTGAGATTGGCAACGAAATTCCTCTTCTAAAGCTCTTGATCTTGAAAGTTCGGGGGCAAAGTTTGAACGAAGAAGACAAAAAGAGGCTCGCGTCACTGGTTATGGGTGCAATAGAGCAATCGGCTGTCAACAACACCCGCTGGATGAAACTCTTCTTGGCTAAGAACAACTTTTCTCTCGACGAAGAGATTCCACATCTCCCCGTACATCTCACTACAGTATCTGCTCTTTATGGGCAGCTCCAGCCCTACACACCTGTATCAGTCTTCAATATGGTTCGCTCCGCCGCACTAATCAATATCGACCCCAGCCCTGGCATACAACACATCACAAAGGCCATCCAAGAGGACCCGGAGCTCGTTAACTCAAAGGCAGGCAAGCATTGGGTTTCACAATTTTCCAACCCTGGTCGCGATTCGTTCAAGTTCGGAATCTTGCTGTCTGCGGCAATGGTACAGCAGAGTCCTGCCGACCGAGACTCTAAGCTGGCTGAGAATGGAGTGTCTTTACAGATGCTCCAGTCCTTTGTGATAGAGTACACCAAGAGATTGCTCAAGATTGGCCAAGCCGATATGGTGATGACGCTCGTCATGAGACTTGGCGGCGGACGCTTCGAGGACCGACAGAATTGGAATGAATGGAGGGAAAACTCGGTGCCCACGATCAAACAGATAATCTCGAAGACAGAAAAAGTCCAAGAACTTATCCGTAATAAGGAAGTCGAACCTCGCAGGCTACCCAGTGTGTTCCGGATGAGACTAAGAACGATACCTGTCCCCCTGTCCGATGCAAAAGCCGAAGAAGAGCAGACATTCTTAGAAGAGCTTTACAAGCTCATCGGGGACCTCGGAGGACGTCAATATCATCCGTATCATATGGACTTTCAGAAACTCAAGGAAGAATTTGACTACTGGCCCCTCACACAGTCATTCGGCCGTGTTGCACTCAACTTGGCAGAATTACAGGACTATGATCTTGCTTCCACAGAACAGCCAACACTCAAGGATTATCTCTGCTGGGAGGTCATAGGTCATATACTCACCAAGGCAAAGGATCCAAAGGATGAAAATGTTGTTCAAGATGTCAGGCAGTTGATGCGGAAGTGGGAAACTTGTGAGGATGAAGCAATGAGGTCAATGGGGATGAAGTTCAAAGGATTGCTGAAAGATCATGCCGAAAAGACTTGGTATAAGCGAGAATAAAGAAATAATTACGAAATTAAAAGATGAATCTCGATCAATTATCACTCCCTTCTGAGTCCAAACGGATAGGCATAAACTCAACAGATGCCGGTTATGGAGCGGCGTGACCTTGAATCACCTACCTCATGGAGGCTGGTAATGTTACAAGGGGTACCTGGCCAATTCTGGCTATTGGTTCTTATATATTACAGGCTCACGAAGTCATTGTAGTGTCTTTTCAAGTACAAATCGTTCAGAAACGTGTCATTGCATTTGGGTATGTTGCTATAACAATAGAAACTACAATAGTATCATGCCATTTCACGGGTTTCATCCACCACCATCTACTATCTAAACCACCAATCAATACAGATTTCTTTGAAACAATGCAAGGTCTTTAAACTGCCACACTACCCAGGCACCCAGGCTTATAAACACAAGAAAGAATGTAAGTCATAGCATCATATCAGTAGCCATGAAGAATGTTGCCACAAACACCACCAGAATAGGAAAAATAATCGACGACTGTGAGGGTCTCTGGGCTTTTGTCGAGTCGCTTGAAATAACGAACGAAGGCTCGGGCATGCCTGACTGGGTCGGAATGTCCGCTTGGACAACCGATGCCGCTGAAGCAGCGCTGGGTAGGGCAGGGATGTCATCCGCAGCAGTGTCATTTTCCTGACCATTCTCTTGCCTTCGTTCTATGTCAGCCATGGCACGTTCCTTCAAATGAGATGGTGATGAGTACATTGAAGGGCCATTTGTCGGCTAGACTGTCATGACCTTTGTTGCTGTGCTCTCTACTTGCGTTGGTATAATTACTGTGATGACCTGAGGTCCTTCATGGGCGCCGCCAACAGCGTTGGAATCGGTAGGATGAGGGGGTCCTGGTTGAACAGGAAGTCCTGGAAGCTGAGGTGAAGCTGCTGGTGCAGGCAGAGCGGATTTCATAGGTGGTGCCGTGATTCTTGGTGTTTCGGGCCCGAGATCACCGTTCCCGTTTCCGTCATCACTGTTGCCACTTCCTGTACCGGAGCCTTCCCATCCAGCGCCATCATCGTCATTTGTAGGATTATCTTGTGGGCCGCTAGGGGCTTGGCCTTCTGGAGAAGTTGAAGGCGGAGGCGCAGGAGGAGGGTTAGCTGGTTGTGGGATTCCTGGGTCACCATTTCCTGGACAAGAGCCAGGTATTCCACCGCAAGAGACCCCGTTGTCAGGAGAAGCGTTTGTATCTGGTTGAGAAGGAGGGGCAGCTGGTGATGGACCTACATCGGGAGGAGGCACATTAGGACTACTCGGTGGCGGAGGGTGTTCAGGCAGGTTGCTAGATCCTGGATCATGCCCACCGTCACCTCCTTTGTTACAAGGTGAGTTTTCGTCCCCAGGGCAGTCATTTGGAACAGCAAGGGGTGCTGGCTGAGGAGGCGGCTGGGGCGATGAAGGCTCAGAAGAGCCACAGCCAGTGTTCGCGTTGGGATCCGAGCACTCATTTCCATTGCTACCATCGCCACTTGGAGGCTGGTGAGAGGCGGGGCAGTCTGGTATGCCGACCTCAGCACCACATGGAGGGTTTCCTTGAGCAGGGACGGGACCAGGAACAGGAGCGGGGCTTTGGGGACTGGAAGAATCCGGTGCTGGAGGTTGAGGTCCAGGAGATCCAGGAGGTGGCTGATTCTGGTTGGCACACTTTGGATTGTTGACATCAAAAGAGCAGTCCACTGAGCCGTCAGTATTTGGAGGAGAGGTTCCAGCAGCATTATTTCCAAGAGAGTTAGCATCTAGCCCTGGAGGCGCGTTCTCATCACAATCCTCTCCCAGGCCACCAGTTCTATCTTGATTTGACGCTCCTTTGCCTCCATCAGGGCTTGAGGGAGCTGGTGCAGGGACAGGAGCGGGTTGAGGTCGTGGATGTCCTGGGTTATCTTGGTTGGGATTATCAGGTGAATTATTTCCATCGGCAGCATCTGGTCCTGGAGCAGGAGGGGCGTTGGGCTGGCCATCCTGCGGGGGACTGTTGTTTGCAGGCGAGTTGGCAGGAGCAGGAGCTGGAGCCGGAGCTGGGGCAGGCTGAGATTCGCCACCGCCGTTGCCAGATTGTGAAGGTCCATTATTGGAATTGTCTTCTTCGCAATCGGCGTTAGGATCTGAGGACTCAGCTCCATCATTACCACCGCCTCCTCCAGTGCCTGTACCTCCCGAAGGGCCACCTTGACTGTTACCCGAGCCTGCTGTGTTTCCTGGTAAGGGCCCATTGTTTGAGCCTGTGGCACCCCCTGTTGGGCTTGCTCCGGCATTAGAGTTGCCATTCCCAGCTCCTGGGGAGGCAGAGGAACCACCATTGGGAATAGATTGGTGAACTGAAGCGGTGGGTTCGGGGAGAGACAATGTAAGAACACCATCAGAGCCGGCTTTGCAGTCGACAGACAAGCTAAAACGACTTTCAAATCCGAAGCTGGCTGAATCAGAGCGTGAGACGAGAGGCATGAAGTGCCTCGAGGCAAGACTTATATGTTGTAGTTCCACTGGAAGGAGATTACTGATGGAAGCACCATGATGAGAACAAGTGGAGATAGTATGTGCCAAAGCTTGACCATACTGATCAGTGCAAGAACTGGCTAGACATGAGAATAGTTCCTGTGGATATAGTCAGCAACCATCACTCGATGCAATAGAAGCAACCACCTACTCGCTGAACGGCCATGTCATAACAGAGACCCTCAACAGTAGAAATACCATGATAGTGCATAAGTTCGCGAGAGCAAATGGTAGCACATTCTACAATCTTTGTCAGAATATTCATTGGCAAGAAGGCTTAGAATCCTTACCTGGTGTAGGTGTATCGAGGCTGTATGTACAGCTAGCTAGGCTCGATAATAAGCCAGCGAACAAATGAGGCCGCATGGCTGTTTGAGAAGCGAGAAGTTATTATGGGGGAAGTGTGCAGAAATCGGGTGCTGGTTTAAACGACAGTACCAAAAAGTGAGTGAGTGATCAAGGGATGGGTTCCAAAAAGAGAGTGAGATGCGTTCCAAAAACGAGCTTGAGCTGAAGCTGAAGACAACGGATGAAGATGAAAAGTCAAAGATCGAGGGCATCTTCAGGGATCAAGAAGTAGGCGGATGTTCTGATGCATAGGGGGGAGGTGCGGTTTGGTGATGGTGAGGGTAGGAGCAAGCGTCAATTCTGGAGGCAGCCCCTTCCGTACAGGAGAGATCATCTACCGTAGAATGGAGAAAATGGAAAGTGAGATGGTATCTTCTGTATTGTGGAGATAAGCAGTCTAGCAGGTAAGATCTATAAACAATCGAGGGTAAGTCTCAAAACAGAAACAGCTTCATAGCATTCAACTTTTCTTGTGTCAGGGTATCACATCCATCTAATAGAACAACAAAGCCAGCGGCTTCTTCTCATCACCGTATCTGTCCTTGAACTCTTTCTTGGATAAGAAACGAGCTAAGGGCATCATGGTATCCTTCATGTCCATCACACCTCGCTTCTTCTGGTCGATATGCGAGGCATCAACGACTAGACGCTTCAAATTATCCAGGGAGAGAGCGCCTGTTCAAGTCAGCGCCTGCTTGTAACTTTGAGGGCGATCGAAAAGGGAAGGATTGATACCGAACTTACCGTTGTCGATGAGATCCATAAGTCGGGCAGGCGTACCGACACAAATGCCGGTTTTGTGGTTCTGGAGGAACTTAACTTGTTCCTCGACTTTCATATGCTTGGCGAACTTGCATGTGTTAGCAATATTGTTCCCATTCATCTTGAAGAGAAACATACCAATTTCGCGACTGAGTTCTCTTTGCTTTGAAACTTGCGCATCGACCTGCCTATAATCAGTCTCTTTCTCTCAAACTGGGTCGCAACAACGTACCTGACAATATCGGCAGCTCTCAAACCCGCTCCTGCAACAATGAGGGTATGAGGTGAGCCCTTCTTCTTGGGCGCCTTCTTCAAACCCTCGGGATCCTCTGACACCTTCTCCAGGAAGTCGGGGAACTTATCCAATGTTCTTGACTCTTGCCATGAGGTGGTATCTTGAATCGCGTTGGCTGGAAATTGTGAGTGAGATTTTCAATAAAAAGGCAATTGGCAACATATATTCTTACCTGATACAGTCATATCAGAAATCTCAACAGCGCTCAAGTCGGTGCCGAAGCGTCCCAATTTCTGGGCCAGATGATCGGCCAAGAGCTGGTTGTCCATCTTGGTAAAGAGTGTGTTGAGACCAAGCTCAGTATCGAGCAATTCATCGTCGGGTGCATTCGCCTTTCTCTTTTTACTTTTCTTTGGCTTTGGCTGAGCGGAAGTGTCCTCTGCTTGGCGCTTTTTGGAAGTCGACATGATGAAGGCTGTGTCTTGATTATGATGTTGTTGAATTCTTTCGTTTAAGATTTCTTGAGCGTCAACAAGAAATTTTGCGATGTACAGTGCACATATTGATCATGGCTCGAATTCGCGTGATTATTAGAACATTCGCACTGTATTAAGCACAGTATACCCGGTCAATCAGCTCCACCAGCCATGATGAAGAGCGCCTCATGAGAACCAGCATGGACTGAAAATGTTCAAATTCTATCGGCATTGAATTTAAATATCGGCTTCACGGGTATTGCGCCAATCATTTCATATGCAAGCAAATCCTTATCTTAGCAGCGGTCATTTAAACTCCTGTATACTAAACTAAGACTGACCACAGGCTCAGTATCGTCCTGAGATACTTGTCTATGAACCTTTCGAATCCCTAACGCCCAGTATATGCGCCCAGTGACTTAAAAGCAAGCCAATGCATCTTTCCACTGTAGAGACTCTAGAAAATGCTGTTGACGATGTTTCCTCCGATGGTGGCACCAGCACCAAAGATAGCTGCGTTACCCAGCTTCTTACCAAACTTCTTGCCGTACTCGTTGACCTTGTTATCCTTGCCGTCTCCCTCCTGTCCCTGCGGTTGTCCAGATCCCTCGGCGACAGCCATAGGTGGCACATGCGAGTTGTAAGGATTCTGTTGAGGAGGAGGACCCTGAGCGTAAGCAGGGTAGCCGTACTGAGGCTGGGGAATAGGCGCCACAGGTTTCTTGGTCTCCTGGTCGACGAGAACGTAGTTGCGGGGGAAGATTCCCTCCTGTCCTGTGCGCTCGTTCCGGCCCATCCACCAATCCTGGTTCATGTACTCGTACACGGCGATACGATCATCCTTCTCGAATCCCAGGTCACGACCGTCGGAGGCAGCGTAGCGGTACAGGGCGCGGGCGTTGGCAACAGTAGGCTTGATGTTGCGGGGGGGAGGACCAGGAGGAGGTGTCTGATCGTAAGCGGGTGGCGCGGGCGAATGCGACTTGACTTTGAGATCCTCGAAGGCCTTGGTAGGAGGCGCGTGAGCGGCCGGTGCGGGAGAAGCGGCCTTAGCAGCGGCGGTGTTGTTGTTCTTGTTGCCGGTCGCAGTCTTGAGGGGGCCCGAGAGGGAGGACTCGGCGGGAAGAGCGGTGTTGATGGTATCGTAGACGGAGTCGTCAATCACGCCTCGTTCAAGGAGGTTCTCGAGTTCCTTTGTGGTGTTAGTTGATGTTCAGTAGGAAGGCCTAGAAGAGTATGGTGGCGCCAATGGAAGTTCCGATGAGGAGGATGCGAAGGCACTCACATTTTTGATATTACGAAGCGACCGGTTCACTTCAATAATAGTCTGGCGATCTGAGGCCATGATTGCGGATGGTGCGGCCGAAAGGGTCCGGACTTGCGATGCGGGTATAAAGATGCGTTTAACGCTGATAAATCAATGCAGGTTCTGATGGGTTTGGAGACACTGATACAACGTGACAAAGGTACAGTAATGACAGGATGTCAGGTTGAAGTTAGATGCAGGAGGAGAGTGTTTTGACCTGTTACCAATGCTTCTTGGGATTCGGAATTCGGCCAAGCACCCAAGCCAAACCCCTACCAAATAAAGCGGGCATTTGAGGCGGTGCTGCCCCTCGCTCAACCCGACCCAATCACGAGATTTGATAGTTCGTAAATCGCTGAATATGGCTGCGGTGCAACAGGCAACCCAGACGCCTTTTATTACACGTGGGAGTAAGGAAAGGTGCTCATAGATTCTTTCATTGAAACTTGTTGACTTTTTATATTCATTGGTTCATTTTAGGCGTGATATTTTCATTCTATCCAAGCCATACATAGCCTTCTTTGGGCTTTGCGATTAAATATGCGTCCTCCACCTCTTCCATTCATAAATTCCTTTATTGCACGAACTTGCTGCTCTCAACAGTGTATAGATCAACATACTCATCAACGGGGGTAGACTCAAGCTTCTTGGCGTCCAAGTTGAGCTCCACAAGCTCCTTAACGCGGGCCTCGGGGTAGTGAGGGCCAAGGTGGCGCTTGTACTTCTCGAGAATGACGGGCTTGGCCTCCTCACGGCGGAGACGGTGGCCAAGAGGAGCCTCAACAGCGACCTCATCGAGGACAGTGCCGTCGTTAAGCTCGACAGTAAGAGCGTTGGAGATGGTTCGGAGCTTGGGGTCATGGTAATCCTTGGTGTACTGAGGATCCTCAACACACTTGATCTTCTGGCGGAGAGACTCAACCAGAGGAGAGGTGGCAGCCTCACCACCGTCGACGTAGTCAGTGGCCTCAAGACGGCCGAAAACAAGCATGGTGGCGCACATGTACTGGATACAGTGGTCACGGTCGGCAAAGTTGTCCATGGGCTTGAACTGCTTGTCAATGATGCGGATGCAAGCCTCGTGGGTTCGGCAAGTGATGGACTTGATGTCAGCGGCAGACTTGCCCTGAGACTTGAGGAGGTGGTGAATCTTCTCAGAGGCCTCGACGGCGGTCTGAGAGTGGAACTCGGCTACTAAATGTTAGACCTATCTCATATATACTGACTGCGGTGATTTAAACTTACCAGGGTAGGAGACCTTGAAGAGAACGTTCTCCATGACATAGCTGCCATAGGGGCGCTGGAACTCGAACTTCTGTCCCTTGAAAAGGACATCGTAGAAACCCCAGACGGGAGCGGACAGGACAGTAGGAACGCCCTGCTCACCCTTCAGGACCTTGAGAGCCAGGTTGACGGCACGCTGGCAAGCATCACCGGCAGCCCAGGACTTTCGGGACATGGTGTTAGGGGTGTGGCGGTAGGTTCGCAGAGACTGGCCATCAACCCAAGCCTGGGTAACAGCGTCGGCAATCTGCTTCTCGTTGAGGCCGAGCATCTTGGAGACGACGGCGGTAGAGGCGACCTTGACAAGAACAACGTGGTCAAGACCGACCTTGTTGTAAGAGTTGAGGAGAGCCAGGCAACCCTGGATCTCGTGTGCCTTGATCATGGCCTCAAGAATATCCTTGACAACAAAGGTCTTGCCACCAGCGAGGTTACCACCAGCCTTGTTGGTACGGTTGATCCAGTCAGCAACAGCGAGAATAGCACCCAAGTTGTCAGAAGGATGACCCCACTCAGCAGCGAGCCAGCAGTCGTTGAAGTCGAGCCATCGGATCATAGCACCAATGTTGAAAGCGGCGTTGACGGGGTCAAGCTGGAAGGGAGTACCAGGGACCTTGGGACCGTTAGGGACAACGGTGCCAGGGACAATGGGCCCAAGGAGCTTAGAGCACTCCTTGAACCTCAAACCTTCAAGACCGCAGCCAAGGGTGTCGAGAAGGATCCATCGAGCAGTGTCGAACTGTTGAAATATGAATTAGCAATGGATTTTAACGATTGAGTGCCATTGAGTTCTCGTGATAATTTGTTGGTGTTGAGGTTAGAAGCTTCGAGGCGGGGTATTTTGCCGGGGTGCAAAATCGACGCCTCGGCAGATTGACAAAACTCACAGCAAGCTCAGAGTCAATGGTCTTGTTGGCGACATAGTCGGCAATATCCTTGATCTCAGGATCGTATTCACGGTCGGCGGAAGACATGTTGGGCGCTCCTGATCGTCTAGCAGCAGAAGTTGAAAAGGCGGCACCGTGAGAAGCGGGAAGAGAAGAGCGAGCGGCGCCGAACGCCGAGCGGGCCACGAGAGGGGCGGCGACACGAAGACCCCGGGGAGACTGGAAGCGCAGCTGCTTGGAGGCCGTTCGGAGGGTCCGGTTAACGGCAGACATTCTTGGGGATAATTGGCTTGCTGTCTTCTTCCTGCGTAACCACGAAGAAGAAGGACGAGGTCAATTGACGTGGGTGATGATGAGGGGTATCACAAATGCAACGAAGGAGGAAGGGTAAAGAGAACAACCTCTGCAGGGCCTAATATCCTAGAGATTTTTGTCTTGGAGAAACTTGGTAGGTATTCATATTTATTACGCTCGGCTGTAGGCGCTTCAGTTTGCCGTAGCTTACCGCAAAACTCCCTCGGCTAGCCGCCGGCTGGACTTACTCGTGGACATTTGTCATATTCACACTGTACAAACGTCGAGTATTATGATAGAGTTGTACGGTGCGAACAGTCCAAGATCTCCAATTATCACGATCAGAAAAATGAAGTCTTTCAGGGGCTTTTCTAGTGAGGGGAAACTCAAACCCCATATACCAGCCAATCAATGCACTCAATTGTTATCTTTTGTTGAATTGGCTTCAGAGTCTTGTCCTCACTGACCAAAGCTATCCACTTGAAGGATCGTTGGAGATACTATTTATTGATCATATGTTTGGCTTCATAGGGAGACCAATATGCCTGTGCGTTTTTCGTTATTCGTGTCTTGGCCTGGAACTCACGCAGTATCCATCAGCCGAGCTGTAGTTTTGATAAGATCGATGGCTGATATGTAGCAAAACGCAGGGCATAGATACTCACGATCACAAGCCTCAACTACAACATTACATTTACCTTAGTTGATACCGTTAGATTGCTATCCCTACGTATCTCAAGCCAGTGCTTTCAGTGTTCTGTATACCTTGGTAATACAACGCCTACGGGTTATAGGTAAAAGCTAATATTAAGAATTATCTATTAAGGAGGAAGCCTCCTTCAACTATCTTTTTAATTGAACCTGTTCGTGATTCCCCATCTCTACCCCAGCTTCCCCTCGCCGAAAATCTGGGGTCGTTTTCCCCACGCTCCGTCGTCGGACAAGATACGCGGACATACGACGATGTGTCCGACACGCTCCGACCGAGGATATCGTTGCCTTCGAGTTTATCATCTCGATCCGTCGGTAACTGATGGGTATTGAGGGTTCTGGCAGTACTCGGTCGGTTCAGACATGGCTGTTCATATCATGCATGTATCAGTCAATAGCCTACCCGGTAGGTTGATAAAACATCCAGATAGCATCAATGACGAAGTCGGCGTTGAACAATCTGCGACAGGGTCTCAGTGATATAAATTGTACATTACCATTGGTGGCCCTATGGTTGTGAGTATGAACCAATTGAGCTTTGTGCCTGAACCAAAGTTGCAGGCGATTTTTTTTTTGGAGATCTCGATTCAAGAGAAATATGACGAACATCGCTTACATGTGTAGTTATGTCGTTGGGTCGTTATGCATAAGAGACATCTGCATATTGCTGCGAGGAGAATCTGACTGCAGGAAGGATAAAGACGATCCGAAGCCTTGTCTCAATTATTATATGAGCTATGAGCCGAATATACTATTGCCAGCGTTTTGATATGGTCATATGCAGCAGCTCATTCGTAGCGGCTTATTTTGTCTTGTAATGTCTGAATAGGCTTTGTCAACTCAGCTATCTGAGTTCTATCCACATCTTTGCTTCGTGGAGTTCCAACGCGCGCTTCAGTGAGACATTGTGACAACCCAAAAGAAAGCAATAATGCACCTCGCGAATATCAAAATGTCGCGAGCAAGGCCGAAGCCTTCAAGCGCCCGTTTATGCGAGTCTGGATACCATGACATGGTAGGCGTTTTTCAGGTTTTGACCGGTTCAACATCGTGGCGTGTAGTATTGCATTTCATGTTCTAATTACGACTTGGTCTATCAGAGGGCGTGTCGGAAAAGATGATCCAATGCAGATTCGCATGATCACACGGAGTAAGTAGAGACTCAGGATCGAACAAGATCGTGACAGTTGAAAATATATTGATACAGGGTAGCTCTAAGTTAACTTGACGTAAGTTTCTTAGACTAGAAATATGATAGAATCGATAATTAGAGATTGCCCATGCTAATCAGGGCCTAAACTCCTTTCTGGATCATTGGAAAACGCTTTCTAAGTTAGCTCTGAGTAGAGTTCTTGTGTATGAACCCTGATCTTCATCGCAACGTGCGATGACTTCACGATAGGTCGACGAAAGCGCGTTAGTAGTGGCGATCCTACGCGATCTCAAAAACAGTCCAGAGAGTGTCGTCATGAGCGATGTCATGCCCCTGACCGAAACCCACGAATAGCTCAGTGCAAAGCAGCATCGCGATGGAGTATCCAAACAAGAGAACATGAGCTGGTTTGATACCTGCACATTCAAGAAATGGGCTTAATCGTCGTCATCATTGCGCAACTTATGCTGCAGTTTCAGGAGGATAATCGAAAGGTTGGTTATTTCTCTGAATCATAGCACTGGCTAACCTGTTAATACAGGAAACACAGGGAGATTCGTGGTTTCAAGACGCGTGTGATTCAGTTGCATTGATTCACGAGATGATTCTGGGAAGTCTTGCAGCTTGTGGCTCGGAACTGGTTGCGACAATACCCCGGTCGAGGTTATAGTGAAAAGCTTGGCTGTGATCTGCTCTGCACTCAACTCCGTTGGCCATCGGAGAAACACCGATTGGAAATCGTTGCATGTGGGCTTTATGCAATCAATTATTCACACGACATTGTTAAAATTTGAGACACGCATGTTGCTGAGACGGGAGAAGGCTGGTCCAGGCTGGGCAGCAAATATCGGGTTGATTGATGTGTTTTGGCATATGAGAAAAGCTGGTGATCTTACGAAAATAACTTCTTGATATTTTCTAATGGGAAAACCAGAAACTCTATTCATAAATGCCGTTTGAACTACCGTAAACTCAGATCAAACAAATTGCTTGCTTGCGTGCGAGCGGTAGAGCCATCATCAGCAAAAGATATGTAAGAGAGCCATGAGCCCGATCGTTGGGAACGCACGCTATCAACGGTTATCGGAGACTGGGGTACCTTTGATGGAAAAAGGGCTGTTTCCCATGTCGGTAGAAGAAGAAAAAGAAACAGAAGAAAAAGAAACGAAAGGCAAAAAAACATCAGGCCATTTCGGGGGAACACGACGCTCGGATTGATTGGTCATGGATCCATATGGACATGGATGAACATGGGCCAGAAAATGGGTCTGAAAACTCTCGAGTCTGGACTTGACTTGACAGGATCTAGAACCCCCTTGTTCAGCTCGATGGGCGTGTGTTAGCACCCTACGTGCAGATCTGAGAAACGGGAATCAGTGATGATGTTGATAGCCGGGCTTGACAGCAATTGATTGCTGCATACTCGTGATAGTTGCAACCATTGCAGTGAATCGTGTACCAGATCAATTTCCAAAGCAACTGCATCAACTAAAACACTTGAGTCCAATTCACGGGTATTGAAAAAGCCCCCATCAAGTCGTGATGTCATTGATCGGCTAAACTGGTTGGACCCTGATTTCTCAGAGACCCTCTCTCGATCACAGTCAAGCTCTCAACCATCACCACGATCACCAACACAGCAGAAGACCACAGGATACGACACGCGGTACGCCACAGAAACTTGACAGCCCGCAAAGGATCCATTTCTCACGAGGTCTTGTCCCGCCCCTTGTCGTGTCTCAGAACGTTTGCAGGCAGCACAACACAGCACAGTACCAGTAGTCAGTGTAACAGTCGTACACGCCCTCGCGATGGCGATGATAATGTCGATAGCCATGCCGCTGCATCGCATCTCAATCGTTGGCGCGACACCAGATCACGTCGTGCAGATTTGACACACAAGACAAGGAGAGGAGAGAAGTGAGGCGGAGACAACATTGAATACACGTACGCAAGTAGTAGGTGAGGCTTGATAGGGGGGAAGCACAACAGTCAAACGTTCATCCAGGGCGAGCAAGCTGTGATCAATTTAGACATGATTGACGGTTTACGGATATGAGGTTTCTGTTTATGGAAATCTTCCCCTTGTTAAGTGTCAGCTTAGGAACGTCAATCATTAACGGTCTAGTTTTTGCTAAGTTTGGTGAAGTTCTCACCATCAAGCCCAACCCCACTTACTGTGCCTGAACGCGACGAGACGAGACATGAGGGCCGAGCCTGGTCGGACACGCCCTGAAGCCCCCTGTAAGCCTCCAGCTCCAAAGCAAAAGAACTTGAGGATGAGGTGCGAATGGATGGATGCAAGACTGCGCGTCGTCCCGCCCCAGGCCAAGTAGAATCACCTCACCTTGGGTTGCATTTGCTGAGGTACCTAAGGTAGGTAGGGAAAAAAAGATCATCGCTGGAGCGAATAAAACTTGACACACTTTAAACTTTTTTAGCAGCCTCTTTCCTCCCCATCCCCTGTCATTGCTTCTGCTGTGGCGTCCAATGGCTTGAGCCCTACCCTTAAACCCTGTAGGCTAGAGCTCCCGTCTTTGGTCCGATCCAGAGGTTCGTTGTCGAGGCATGGGAATCGACACTGGATCACGACAAAGCAAAGCGCATCGTAGCAACATAGCAAAATTTACAGTCAAATCATCATAGCAATGGCGCGCCTCCGCCGCAACAACCGGGTTCTCCGTCATGGGCCGATCAGGGTCCAAATGTCGATTGGTCTCTTTACTTTTGCTTTATTTTCTTTTTGTTCCAAGTTCTGAATTCCTTTCTTTTTGTTCTACCGGTATCTCCATCGTCGTCGCCATCACCTCTTATCACCGATTTTACCTATTTTGGACCTCGCTGTGGCATCGTATATCGTGTTAAACAACGAGATACGGATATCGAGCTACCCTTTTAAATCAAAAAACGCGCTTTTATGATTGTCCCGAGCTTCTAGACCTGGACAAATCGGAGAGTTATTAGTGTATCGATCACTGCATTCTGCAGGTCCGGCCCCTTGAACGAAAAAAAAAACAACGCCGTGGCCTAGGAAGGAGGATCTCCATTCACCTCCTGTACCTACCTAGTCTAGATTCTATTATCATCGTCATCATCTGCATTCAACTCTCACCTTGTTCTCTCACTCCCCCTGTTACGATCTTCTCTCCACTACTTCGGTTGGTTGAAGTTCATATCTATCCTTCCACACTCAACTCTCCTGCACTCATTCTCTGTCTCAGTCTGCCTTTCAGCTGCAGACACAGACACCCTCCTCTCAACCATCTAGACTTGGCCTCTTGAGTCAAGTTGAGCTGAACCGGGGTTCAAACAGCTTCACTCCCGCGTCTAGGGGACCTGAATGCCATCATCATATCCACTATCAACTACCAGAAGAACCCACCCGTCACTTCACTCACGCTAGGCTCCCGCCTAGCTTCCTCCTTCCCATTCAAGGGTCGCGGGCAGGCGATATATACACCCCTGTGGCTACATCCGCATCGAGGCGACGACGTTGCTTCACGGTATATCTGGCTAGGAACCGTTGAAGCTGTTAAACTAAGCTAAGACGAGCTAAAGCTATAGTAGTAGCCAGATCCCAGGTTCCGATATCCATGATCTAATTGATATCTTCAGTATCCGCTGGTTCCCCTTCTAGTCAGACCAGATTCACTTAGCTTTGTCTTAATCACTTACGCAATACCTACATACAACCCGACCCGCTGCCCTTCTACCTTCAAGACTCTTCTGTCGAGTTACCAGACTCGTTTGCTTCTGAGAAGTTTCTCTTCCTATCCAGCTTTCGTTCAACTTCGTTTAGCCATCATCGCATTATATCTTCACAAGTACGGAGTCTAAACCCTTGTTAACGCCCACAAATACAACCACTTTCTACTCAGCTGCTGCTGCTGTTACTGTACTGTACACGGCCCAACCAAATACCTCCCACACACTCTCCCCCATCCGTTTAAACGAAATCACTCAGTGGCCCGAATATTGAGCCCTCACCCCATTCCAAAACTAGGCCCCTCCCGCACAACCACATAGTGGAAGATCTGACAAAGTCCGCCATTTCAAGATCTCTCCCTTCGGATCCGAAACCAGGTCCCTGAACTACATACCATACCATAAACGCCCCATTTACGCCTCAACTTGTATTAGGATAACATCATTGTAATCTTGACATCATGGCTGGGAATAAACTCCTCGTCTATCTACTTCGACGCGATCTCAGGGCAACCGACAACCCTATTCTTCACCACCTGGCCACTTCTGACCATGGTTTCACCCATCTCCTCCCCATCTACATTCTTCCTCCCCACCAAATCGAAACCTCAGGCTTCGTTGCTGAAGGACAAAAATCCCCTTACCCCCCAGCCCGAAGTCAGGTAGGCCGCTTCTGGAGATGTGGCCCCGTTCGAGCCAAGTTTCAAGCTGAGTCTATCTGGGATGTGAAACAACATCTTGAGGTCATCGGCAGTGGCATGTTGGTTCGTATCGGAAACTTCGATCACGTCCTAAAGCATTTGATCAAGTCCCTGCATGATAACCATCAATCTGTCGATACGGTTTGGATGACCGAGGAAGTATCGAAAGAAGAGGTTGATGATCAGAACGCTGTAGCATCTGTATGTTCTGAGAACAACATCAACTTCAAGCTTTGGCAGGACGAAAAGTATTACATCGACGAGTAAGTTCAGCTTATCACTCTTCTTGAGTGACAAGAAGTCTATATTGGATAACTCACTGATGCTTGTGAATAGCCGCGACACTGGTTTGGATAACCCCAAGGAGCTTCCAGATGTTTTCACAACCTTCCGCAAAACTCAAGAACCCCTCCGTGAGCGCCCTCGCGCCTCTCTCCCTCGTCCGAATGTCGGATCATTACCGTCTTTCCCTTCATCGTGGGCACCAGCTCAGGCATCTCCGTTTCAAATTCCTGACAACTACAATGACTTTGAACAACGTCTCCTGGAGCCCATCAACAGTATGGTGCCTGACCCTCCTGCCTATCCTGATGATGCTAGGACTGCACACCCATTCAAAGGTGGTGAGAAGCCTGCCTGGAACCGTCTTCGCCATCTCATCAAGTCAGGCTCCATGACTACTTACCAGGAAACCCGCAATGGCCTACTCGGAACCGACTACAGCACCAAGCTTTCAGCGTACCTGGCACTCGGATCTATCTCGGCTCGCTCTATCCATGAGGAACTTGTCAAGTTTGAGGATGGCCAAGAACAATCCTACTCTCGAGCTATAGGTTTCGGACAGGGCGAGAACGAGGGCACCAAGGCTGTCAGATTTGAGCTCTTGTGGCGGGACTACATGCGATTGTGTACCATGAAGTTTGGCTCACGTCTTTTCAAGCTTGATGGTTTTAAGGGAGCCAGTGGCAAATATGATAAAAAGTGGAAGACAGCTCTGAAGGAGGAGGCCGACGCCGATCAAGATCCTTCACCTGAGGAACTGAGTGATATCATTGACAGGTTTCTTCGAGGAACAACCGGTATGGGTTTGATCGATGCCTCGCAGCGAGAGCTCTATCATACCGGCTACACCTCGAACCGAGCCCGACAGAACGTCGCCAGCTTCTTCGCAAAGCATCTTGGCATTGATTGGCGATATGGAGCTGAATGGTACGAAGCCATGCTGGTAGATTATGATGTGTCTTCCAACTGGGCGAACTGGCAGTACGTTGCGGGTGTCGGTAACGATCCCAGAGGCGATGCACGTATCTTTAACCCAATAAAACAAGCATTCGACTATGATAACAACGGCACATATGTTCGAACCTGGGTGCCTGAAGTCAAGTATATTGAGAAACTGGAAAATGTTTTTCAGATATGGACGACTGACGACGATGAGCTCATCAAGTACGGCATCATCGATGATATAATGGTCACTCATCCCGTCAAGAGGATCGATTTTCAGGTCGATCGAAAGCCTCGTGGTCCTCGACGACCTTACCGATGGAGACGGGGAGGACATGGACGTGGTGCCCGTCGAGGTGGGGGCCCAGGAAATGGTTCTGGTGACTATAACGATGGCCGACGATCCTACCACAATGGGCCGCCTTCACCTGAGAGCGATCGCCAGTTTTACCATGGAGGTGATGTTTACCTGCAAAGCAGTGGCCAGCCACGAAATGGCTGGCCTCAACGGGGAAACCAGATGTCGTGGCGAGGCAACTCTAACGGGCACGGTCCTAACAACCACGGACCTTCTCCTGGACGAGGAGGCCACATGGCCCCTTTCCGTGGTAACGGGTTCCAGCGAGGATTCAATACCAACTCCTTCAATGCACCACCTCCCAGGCAATACATGCCTAACCCTCCTTGGCCTCCTCAGCAATTTGCTCCTCAAGCCTATCATCACCAACTTCCTCCTCACCTTGGACCCCATGTCTAGCAGACAGGGGCCAGGCCACTCTCCTTCCCATCACGGTGGGCTTTTGATCCCGTTGGGCAGCGCTGGTATTGGAACCAATAGACAATGGACTATTGGAAAATGTAATTGTGCGAAATTTGGATTCTCTCTCTTTTGTCGGTGGAGTCAAGCGATAGTGGCACACGATACCTGTTATATTGGACAAAAGTTGACGTTGCAGCCAATAGAATGGATAAGGTTGCAAAGGCATATATGTATTTATAAGAAACATCCAGCGGGATCATGGATGTCCTTCGATAGGACATGTGTGAATACACACAAGTCTGTTTGCTTTTAACATTCATCACTTCAAATACCTTGTGATTGGTGATAATTTCGAAACCCTATTCATTATGATGCCAATTGTCGTCTAGCTCTTTCTATCATTACAGTGTCTCGTTCCAGGGTCTCCAGGACTGTTTATCCCAAGTTGGCATACATCTCACCTGCTCTGGTGGATCAAATACCCAATCTATCGCGCTATCTTCTTGACCTTCAACTATGCCCGACACATAGCCCTTCAACTTCTTTATATCCGCGGCCTTCTCATCAGAATACTCAAGATTCACACTCGGCACAACTGCAATCTTGCGGAAACCCCTGTACCACATATCCTTACAAAACAACTGGGGTTCGCCCTGAAA
The DNA here is from genome assembly GCF_020744475.1 of Fusarium redolens. Classification (NCBI taxonomy): domain Eukaryota; kingdom Fungi; phylum Ascomycota; class Sordariomycetes; order Hypocreales; family Nectriaceae; genus Fusarium; species Fusarium redolens. Next base: position 393,693 of record NW_025763666.1, on the reverse strand, counting down.
ACACTCTCCTTTGCGAGTATCTCGAAACCGAAGACCATGTAACAATGGCGCTGCAGTAAACGCTGTAGCCCCGTTCCAGCAGGCGAAAACTTGAAAAGGCTGTTTTGCATAATATCTTGCGCGAGTATCAGGGGCGCTCCAGAAAAGGTTCCACGCAGAATTCCAATTCCCGTCCGAGCCAACTTCGAAGAACGAGTCTCCTGATATTGTACGGGCTATCCAGATGTCGTAAAAGGTTGGATCGGGTCCAACATAAGTCCAGTCCATAGCGCAAGTCATGTCTGCGTTGAGACTGTGTCGCTGAAGAGCGAGTTCGAGAATATCTTCTGCGCAGGCGGATACATCGTTGATGAAAAGGACTGTTGTGTCGTCTGTGACTTTCACTTGTTCTTTGTAAAGAGGAGTGAGGGCTAGGTTGCGTAGTTGGGCAAGTTTGCGGATGCGTGCATTTCCTTGTGCTGGGTTGATCTTGGAACTGTTGTAGAAATAGACCAGACCGATATCTTCTAGGAAGGGTTTCAGAGCTGAAAGTACATCGGAAGTCCCGTCAGGTGAGTTTCCTTCAACAATAGACAATGCGCATCGATGAGGTCCGAGGAAGCGAACAGCTTCAACGATGCTGTCCATCAAGCGAGGAAGAATGCCTATACAGTCTCGTAGGTTGAGAGCGAAGAAATAGTCAATTTGCGGGTCTTGAACCTCATCTCCGTGTCGCGATCCCTGAAGGATCTTGTAACGGTTGACGTTTAGAACAGGGCATTCTAGAAGGGGGAGAACCGTTGATGATGGATTGAGTATAGCTGAGATGTAAGGTGATATACGCTCAGCAGACAGTATAGTACCTATACGAAATGAACACAGAGGTCTTGGATAAAGACGCAAGGTATTGTAGACTCACCATTTGAGATCGTTGGAGTTAAGAGTGAGGTTGCAGTTGGAGTTGGCGTATGCGAAGTGCTCTCTTGAATCTTAGCACTTTTTGTAGTGACTGTTGCCGTTGATTTCAGACTAGGGCCTTTCTCTACCTCGTCTTGCTGTACAGGAGTGTAAGAACTCGAGCGCCAAGTAAGGTGATCACGCCTAAGATAAAGACTCGTAACGACAAGTAAGAAGCAAAAGACTGCCAGCAGTGGTGCTATAAACCTGCGATACATGGCTTCAACGAAGCAAAAGGCTCACCACATGAGTTCGTTCATTGCTAATCTAGAAATTTTGGAAAAAAAGAAGAGAACAGACGTGGGCAGAGCAAAGAGGAAACCGGTTCAGTCACAACTAACAACCAACAGAAAGTTCCCTTGTAGGCGACAGGGGATCACCATACCAGGATGTGTATTTTTGGGTCGTCTAAGCGCCCGAGTTTAAGTGAGGATAACCTGGTTGTTTGATCTTCCTGAGAGGACCAATGGTGATCCATAAGGCTGAATGGCATATTCAAGTACTCAACTTGGTGAAGACTTGCTAAATAAATCTGATACCTAATTATTTACATGTATGATAACTTCGAAAGCACAATTTGTCTTCTAATAATTGAGCAAAGTAATGCACATCTTCCTCTTGATACAGCAGCACCCTGGACTCCAAGCTGCATGTTGGTTGTTAGTCGTTGCGAAAAACCCACTCTTGAAATGACAGGACACTACATTGCAACCCACAAACAACATCCCACCATTAAGAAATGACAGAAGGCATGAGAGGGCCTCCTTAACTAATGCAGTTCCAGAGATGTCCCAATGCCAAAGTCTTCTGTCGATAGATGCTTAGATATATGTCTGAGCTCTCTTTCAGAGCTTCATACTGGACGATAGACATCATCAAGAATGTATAATCCTACAGAATAATTCCTCCATATGTTCAAAACGCCATAACAAGGCAGTTATAAGAAACCCAAAACAAGGAAAGACCCAATGGCAGACTCTGTGCATGCGCCCCAAGTCCTCGGGTTCTGGTGGAGGGCTGACTCAACCAACAACTATACCCATGTAAGCTGAGTCTTGGAAAGTGAAAACATGAGCAGAAAGCTTGGATCAATTCAGAATGATAAGGAGGTGTTTTGGCCCCTAGGATCTTCATCGCGAGTTACCATCTTGTCTTCTCTCTGAGTCTCTGACCGTCTCTCCATGTTGGAGTAACTCAACCTTCACGATGAGGCCTCTTTCCTTATATCATCTACTAATGGTCTCTCAAATTTTCCCATCTTCCAGTCTCGCTATTCATGCGGTATTTCCTCCTGTAACGAAAGCCCCTTTTCTCCCACAACCGAGCAACATCCTCGAGCCACGGGCTATGTGGCTATCTAGACGGTGATCCCAAAAAGAAAAGAACTGCCGATTCCGGATTCAACTGTAGAGTTGATACTCGCAATGGCCTCTGGGGCTTTTGTCCTACAACTGTTCTAACAGCTTCGGATTGTGGATTAGCGGGGAGTTGTGTTGATCGCCATGATTGCTCAGACGGATGTGGTATGACTGGCAGCAAGGACTTGACGACATTTACTTGGTACAGTACTAATCTGTATCGATATTCTTGGGGCTTGAAGCACTGACATGAAGTTAGTGGCCGCAAATCATTCTGTTCCATGGCCCTTCTCACCTTCGGCGTGGATCAGACATACTCCTATATCGCCTGCGGGACTAAAGCCACTACTGATCATTACTATATAACCCCAACCATCGGTACCACGACAACCTCCGAGTCCACTGAATTAACCACATCAGAGACATCACAAACACCCTCAGCCACCTCCAGTGATACAGCATCAAGCACCACTGATATCACGCAGAACGCTTCTACAGAAACGATAAGCGGTTCTTCGGAGGAGGATTCATCATCTGTAGGCTCCTCGACTAACCTTGGGGCCATTATTGGAGGACTCATCGGAGGGCTCGTTGTTATCTGTGGTACGATAATTATGGCAATATTCCTGCTTCGAAGAAACCGAGGTAAGGATACTCAGACGGGCACAATAGAGCAAAGTACAGCAAACATTTCGATGCGATATTGGAGACGCAGCAAAACCAAAGGACCACAAGAACTTGGAGGCTGGAATATACATGAAATGCCAACTGAGGAACAGAATGAACGTCAAAATCCCGTGGAACTTGCTGCGTGATTTAGCAGACGGAGGAGGACATCTGATTGAGTATGGTCATCGACTAGGAGGAGTTCAAGCCCATGAACATTGTATTATTAGTCATTCGAGCAGCCATGGGATGTGATTCGTGAAGAAAATCAAATTGTGAGATATATAAGACATAAAGTATACATATTCAACCGAGTAAACCGCCGTGCCCAAGGAGGAGCTGGACTGGTCCGATACGCCGTGGACTGATGATGCTAATAACAAACCCGGGAGCGCCCTTATCATCAAGTGGAATTAATAAGACAAAAGTAAAGAGAGCCGCAACCCGAAAGCAAGCACTGCAGTTTGAGCCATGACCATTGGCAGTGAATTGAGGCAGCAAAGTTTATCATGCCTCTTTTGTTTATCCAAGACTCGCTTCCTCGAAAATGCTGTGGGCCAAAAAGCCCAATGCTCAGGTTTGATTTCTGCTGTGGCCGTTAAAGTAAAAACATTGTATGAGTGGCAACATGAAGGTCGTAAATTCGGCAAATGGGGTATTATATATGAAGACACACTCAGACAGGAGTCCAGTCCTTTAGCCATGGGTGAGACTGGTTCAATTCTGGAATGACAGCAGTGCTGAGGCTGCGCTCTCCAACTATGTTTCCGAGAGAATGGTTGATCATTTGTAAAGTAGCACGGCGGGAAGGCTCGACGGCGACAGGAAGAGCAGTTGGGGGAGGAATTGGCGCAAGAGAGTTGGGAGAAGGGACAAGATCGAGGTTATCTGGGACGGTTGAGTCAAACCGACCAGTCTCCTTGCGATAGCCAACATGCACTAAAGGTTGGAACGATGCATCATCCTTTGACCACCAAGTCCAATGGCGGTACTCTCGACGATGGCCTCGTTCGAGCCATGGGTACAGATCAGGCTCGATAGTTTCTTTGGGAATTGAACCAAATGGGAGCCAGCCATAGAAGAGGGGCCATGGATCGCGAAGAGTCAGCGTATGACGATGCTGAAGTAGGGCAGCACGAGGGACAGCCATGCTGAGATCATGGTAGGCAGTAGCCGTAGGGTCATCTTGATATGATTGAGGTGCCCCTGTCCATACCGCAGTAACAATATCCGGGCGAGACAGGGTATCGTATGAACATCCCTCGTCAAGCGTAGTCAGATAGTTGCGAATAAAATCCAAGATCTTGGAGTTACCAAGAAGGAAGAGGCCATGCCACCACATGGCTACACGAGGACGGCGGAGCAGAAAGATCTTGATGAGCATCTCGAAGTCGCAGTGTTTGAAGGCGGGCTGAATGACGCTGGTGATGGCAGCCAACCAAGGACTAACAAGGTTGCACTGAATATCTGGTTGCCAAAATATGCTCCAAAGGACTGGCCCCAGAGCGTAAGGATGCATGCTCAGCGTCATGTAGTAGCGTGCTTCCGCCGTGTATCGATGAACATTAGCTGCCTGGTCAGCCTCCATGGGGGTGCTCTTTCGTGGTTTCAGAGATGGCCTGGGTAAATGTGGTTCTAGCTTGGCCATACGATAGAATGGAATTGCGAGGGCTGCAAGGAAGGCAGCCTTGATCGGTGACAGGGTACTTGTATCTTTAGATCGGCGGGGTTCATGGCCAATACCAAACAAGTTACAGAACTCGATCAAGAGGTCCGTAGCTTCGGTGGGAGCTGGGGGTTCCACATCGCTGTCAATTGAAACTTGACCTTCGGTAGCAATGATGAAGCGCACGTCACTAGTGAATTTTGCATCCCATGGTGCACATGGCCCCCCTTGGCCATCGGCGGCCCAACCTGACTGTGACGCCAGAATCGCACAGAGCCAATGCACGAGGCGTGAGGATACGCCTTCAGGGAGGTGAACCAGGATCTCATTCTGGGCGAGATCCCCGATCGTGTTAATCGGGACTGGGCGGAGACAGGAGTCGGTGAAGTGGATCTTTCTGTTCTGGAGTTGCAGTAGCCGTGTGGAGAGAATGTAGGACCAACACACGGTCAAGATGGCGAGCCCTTGCGGGGCATTGGAGGCATCAGCTGTGCCAGCTGGATTGCCATAGTGGCAGGCGCTTGGGTCTGAAGAGATGATGCAGTTGATGGGTGATGGATAGCTGAGGCGGAAATATTTGGTGGTGCCAGTAACGTTATCGAGGTCAAAATCAGGTCCGTCCCGAATGTGAGGTTCCGGATCCGGGACGAGCCAGGTTGGGGCTCCGGCCAGGACTCCCTTTTGCGGCACGGATTCGGGGAGAGCAGGCATATCCTGGAGCATGATAGACAGGTCGAGGCCAGGGGGGAAGGTGCCTCTTGGTAAAGCCAGCGCCTGGCTCACGAGTTGCTGCCATGTATGGCGACCATTATGAAAGATGCGACGGACGTCGACTTGCTTTGGAATCAGAGGATCGTCCACATTGTCGGCGACGGCAAGGAATTGTTGCTCGTTCAAGGTCGGGAAAGGTTTAGAGGACCGGAAGGAGTCCGGCGCAGTAGAAGCAGCAGTCAACTCAGTGATTTGGGAGGCATGAGTTTCTCCCTCAACATCTGAATGAGCACTTGCATTTTCAGGCTGGGGTACAATGGCTGCTTCAGAGAGGCCAGTGACAACGGTAGAACTCCAAGCAAACGGGCGATCGAAAGAATTGTCCAGTTCGTAGTCCCCGTTAAGGACCCAGGACCGGACATGGTCCATTCCTAGGTCCCAGGTCATCTTCATTGTGACAGAGGAAAATGTGAGCTTGTTCTAAGTGGTCAACCAGTCGGTGTAAGTGCTCAAGACGACAACAAGTCCACTTGACGCAGGGTGTTGAAGAACTGGGCACAAGCAAAAGTAGAGCCTCTGACAACGAAAAATAGAAAAGGGAAAAGAATAATTAAAAAGGACTGAGGTGTGAGAGAGATTCGAGGTAGATATGAAAGATATGGGGATAAAAAGACAGGGGACAGTGTAACAGAGAAAAGCTGAAGATTCCGGTGGCCACCCACCCTGGGAGACGTTATGTATAAGAAAAGAAGCAAGCAAGCAAGCAAGATGCATCAGAACTGACTACAGTCAAAAGCGCAGAATTTCAGGCTGGGGCGGGTATGGCTGTATCTGGACTATTGATACGCGGCGGGCCTCATCTCGCATGCCCATTGTTTGTGCTTGCCAGTTGGACCATGATGCCTGTGTTTGACATCAGTTGTCCAAGCCATGACAATGTCCTTCCTTGACCATGTGTGTAGAATACCGAGTAATGCGGGTACCAACGCTGGTTGGGTACGGAACGGGCTCAGCTGGTTCAGCTGGGGGTGTAAATCGAGATGGAGAAGGAGATGGAGTGTCGGAGGAGCCGGGTCAGAATCAAGAGAATCTGAAAATGACATGAACAGTTGAGAGGTTGAGAACCGAGAACTGAAGAGAGACTAGACAAAGAGGGCCAGAGAGCATCAGAGACAAGACACGGGAGCTTGCAGGAAATGTCAAAGTTGTGGACATATCAGAACCCCTGTCAAGATTTTGGTCTGGCAGTGTTTCTGCGACAAGAAACAGAGCAGAAACAGTGTTGTAAGATGGAGAAAAGCAACTTCAGGTGGTTCTGGTTGCAGCAAACTAGGCAATTGGAGGGACGGGGGGGAAACATGGGTGTCACAAAGCCAGGGAGCGTAGTCTAATGAGGCGTACAATAACTACGAAGCGGAGTTCAAGCCGTAGGCGAAGCGGAGATGGCGACGACAAGTTCGGCAGAGTAGAAATGAAATTTAGAATTAGCAGAGGCGTTGGAGAAAAAGAAACAAAAAAGAAAAGACGGTATAAGAGGGAGCAAGACAAGACTGAGTCGAGTGGACATGGCTTGATGATGGAGGATGACGGTTTAGAGAGGGTTGAGTGGATGATGGGGCATTCAGCACGGGGCAGGGACAAGGGACATATCGACAGGGATGGGGTCTTCCACTTCTCTATTCTTTCTTTTCTTTTTCCTCTACTTCCTCCACTTGAACACGCACTCACTCGCAGTTAGGTTACACTTTCACTTTACAGGCGGCTGTCAGTTGCGGCGTAGGGAGGTGCCGGACCGCAAGGTATCCCAATATCTCTTGCTTGCATAAGGGCAGTTAGTGAGGTGGATGTGGATGTGGAGGGGGAGGGGCATTCTCGAGACACGTTTGTTAGTGGGAAGTCTTTGCTTTTGCTTGTCGACAAAGAGGCAGTGCGGCCGTTGAACAGTCCACGTTTTAACGCTCTAAAGACCCTTTTGCTCCTCGATCGTCATACAAACGAGGTGAATGACTCGCTAGATGCGGTCAAATAACTCCAATAGTCGACTCCATTTAAGAACCATCCCATTTCAAGGGTCCCATCCTTGATATTGGGACGTCGGAATAATGGAACGGATTCCCCAACCCTCGACCTTTCAGCTGGGTCAATATGCACCATGTTGCGCCTCTAAGCTGCAGATGGCCTCGGCTTGATCAAGATATGTCATATGGGTCCGAGAACCTCCATGTCGGTTACACAGTGGTTGATAGACGTCCACCGCATATTCAGGGTTGACTCAGCATCAACATCAGCATCAGCATCATCTGCAGCTGCAGGCGCAAATGCACCTGGGAACTGGGGTACCTCTACCGTAGCGTAGCGTTGCAGCACGGGATCTGGAGTCTGTAGGCCAGTCACTGGTGCCATGACGGATACCTTAGTCGTAATAGCCGCTGATTAAGTTGAGCTCGTGGACCAAGAGCCCGGCTGGCATTACAACCTGAGACACATCATGTACGTGCGTACATAACGTGCAGCGTGTGTTTAGTGGCATGAATTACGTGCCGGCCTAGAGGGAAATAAGTGAAAAAAAGAAAGGTTCAGACTAAGACAGTCGGGCGAGGAAAAAGAAAGTAGATGGCCCTAGACCCGAAAATGCAGTTTGACAGTGAAGAGACTTGGGTTATAATAGCCTATTACTGGAGACGGATAGGCTATCATTACGATGTACCGCTTTCTAACATGGAAATTTGTACAGCACCTGGTTGACTCTATCGTGGAATACTACAGGTAGATTACCGCAATAGAGTGTTCATTCTGACAGGCAGTACCAATATAGTGGCCAACCAGTAACTTTAGTGTATTTTTATCCATCATATTCCCGGCAGTCAGTATCTCGGCTTCTCCCGCCTTCCCTAGCTTCCCTTACTATTGGGTTGGATTATCACATCAACCCTCACATGAACATCCAATCCTACTCTTTTCTGTACGTTTTGGCACGCGCAGATCGACTCTCCTCAGAATTTCACACCCCGAGTGCAGCCTCAGCTGCGAAACCTTTCGATAGGTTGACTAATAAGGTGTCTACTTGCACAAGCATCAGCGGTACGCTTCCGAAACAGCGCTAGACTAGTTTGGTCCGGAATATTTCCTGCCTCAAAAAAATTGTCCTACACCGACGATCAAGCAAACAGCAGCCGTAAGCGCAATCCTCCCAAGATTATCACACTGCACCTAATAGCCTGTAAGTTTGCTCGATCGAACCATTGTGTGTTTCTTCTTTAAGCCACATGTTTTACATTGCGACGCGGCACAAGTTCACTGACGTGATAACGGCAGATTCTGCATCCAGAGCCCTTCCTATACGATACTATTTCAGAGCAACCCACCTTAATTACCGACAATGAAGAGCAAGCGCGCAAGAGAGGCTGCCGAGGTCGACGATAAGCCTGTTGCTTCTGTTAATTCTGAGGCCCCAGCCAAGAAGCGCAAGCGCAGCGAGGATGATGGGGCTGATCTGAAGAAGGCTAAGAAGGAGAAGAGGGACAAGAAGTACAAGAAGGAATCGCGCAAGGAGCGCAAGGAGAAGCGCAAGAACCTCCAGGACCTCCCCGAACAAGACGATGACGAAGAGGCGGCCGAGGATGCTCCAATGGCTGAGGCTGATGACAAGCCTGCGGATGCGCCAGTAGAGGCAGACAAGTCTGCAAAGAAGGATAAGAAGGCCAAAACCGACGAGTCGCAACAAAAGGACGACGCCAGCGTTGATGTTGAACCCAAGGAGGAGCCAAAGAAGAGCAAGAAGGACAAGAAGAAGCAAAACAAGGCATCCGAAACAACGACCACCAACGATGAATCTGCTGCTGGCCCTGATGCAGAGGCTGCTGATGGCAAAGGAGACCGTCACATTGTCTTCGTCGGCAACCTGCCCTTCACCGCCACTGCCGAAACAATCAAAGCCCACTTTGCCTCTCTCAACCCAGTGTCAGTTCGCTGCATGAGCGATCCCAAGGATAGCAAGCCCTGCCGTGGCTTTGCCTTTGTCGAGTTCGAGAAGGTCTGGCATATGCGAACATGTCTCGACAAGTTCCACCACTCCGAGTTCTCAGATGGTGTCTCTTATCCCCGCCGCATAAATGTCGAGTTGACGTAAGTTGCTTTCGTATTTCTGTCTTAAATGATAACTCACCTCATTGCTTTGACTCCACACCCCTTTCCCTCCAGCCTGATTCAATACAAAAGCACCTCGATCTGTGTAACCACCCTAGAACGACTAGTCTTGACTTGACTCACGCTCACTACTGCCTCACCGACACTCACCTGCACGAACAGCAACTTCATACATGACTAGAAAATACGCTAACTCTGTGTAACAGTGCCGGTGGAGGTGGCAAGACAAAGCAGCGCCAGGACAAGATCAAGGAGAAGAACCGCAAGCTCGACGAGAACCGCGCCAAGCGTATCGAGCGCGAGAGGACGGCAAAGGAAGAGTCCAAAGGCAAGGGTGACACTCGCCAGGCTGGCGAGGATGGCATTCACCCAAGTCGACGTGCCCACGTCCCTGGCAACCGCTGGTAGAAACAGCTTACCAGGCCTCAAGTCAAGGGTGTGAAGCTCAAGAAGGAGTAGGTTTTTGAGGGTCTCTGAATGTGTTTTAATGATTTGTATTGGGACCGGATACACAAAAGTTGAGTGTGCATTTACATGATAGTGAGAGATACCCAAAGCGGATGGACCTTTGACCTCACGATGACGAAGAGCATGGAACAGTAGATGAATTATATTTCTATATCTACCACTTCGTTGACTGATCCTAGGATATTTCTATTTCAGGTGAAGGGTCTACAAGCAGACTGTTGGTGATATATATCAATCAGTGCGAGGTATAGATTCTTTTCTGTTCACGCTCCAGGCTAAGTCAACGTATACTCTATTGAGAGCTCTAAAAGCAATGCAATTTCTTTCGCCCAATTAACACACCAAAGAGACCAGTTCAGAATGAAGACAGATCGATCGACCACTGCTGGAAGAAATCCAACGACTAGACATGCAGAAACGACTTGCCAAAATGTAACAGTCTCGAGATAGTGAATGCCAAATACAAGACATGATAATCAGGGTCATTCAGCATGCCTCCACAGGTAAAGCGGACACTTCTCGAAGAAAACATCACAAAGCAATCGCAAGCAGTCATCTGTCCAAAGTGCAAACCGGTTCTTGAATTACTGGCAAAATCGGTATAAACTCCGTGAGGAGGCCACAGCATGAGATATGAGCAAATAGAGATAAATAATAAAAAGCAACGGTTGGAAACACGTAACCGCAGATAGTAAAACCCAAAATTCATTCAAGAACCGCCTCGCAAATAAAAGCCATCGTCATATGCAGTTGCCTCCGCATGATCGTTGCGAGGGTCATGATCTGGGGACGGGTATCAGGCCTCGAGAAAAAAGCAATAGCCTAGTCCAGCCCAGCCACTCCCAGGGATATTCCGTCAAGAGCCGCCGTCTTGTATCGCTGAATGCCTATTAAGCATTCGTCCTGAGTTCTTCGTGTCGTTTCGCGTCATCCAGACGCTTTCGTTGAGAAAATCAAACGCGTGCTTTTGCCACGCGCGGGAATAGCGTTCATTAGATGGATATCTACAGAATGGAGCACTTGTTCTTCTTTTGCTTCGAAGGTGTGGGTCGGGGGTTAAGAACAGCTCTAAATAGGAATTAGATGCGTACTGGAGCACATAATCACGATTGATGCTTACCGGATGGCCTCGTCAAAAACGCTCTTGAGGTTCCTTTGAGTGAGGGCAGAACACTCGAGGTACTTGTAGGCCTTGATCTCCTTGGCGCAAGTCAGCGCCTGCTCGTATGACACAGGCTCCATGCGCTTTTGTCGAAGCGACTCGAGGGTGGAAGCGTCTTCTCGAAGATCAAGCTTGGTTCCGACAAGGATAATGGGAATGTTAGGCGCATGATGATCAATCTCGGGATACCACTAGAGAAGGTGTCAGAAGAGTCGACGTGTTGTGGCGATAAGGGGGGAGGCGACGTACCTTGGCCTTCACGTTGTCGAATGAAGGAGGGCTGACGATGGAGAAGCAAATGAGAAAGACGTCGGTCTGGGGGTATGAGAGAGGTCGCAGTCTGTCGTAATCTTCCTGACCAGCAGTATCCCAGAGGCCAAGGCTAATAGGCTTGCCATCTACCATAACACTCGCCGAGTAGTTGTCGAAGACAGTGGGGATGTATTCGCCGGGGAAGGCATTTGTGGTGTATGAAATGAGTAGACAGGTCTGGAAGCACAGTCAGCGGGAGGCTCTTGTTGTGAAAGCCATCGCGTTGTAAGCGGCTGTTTGTTGTCCAACGTACCTTTCCAACAGCACCATCACCAGTCACCACGCACTGTAGCAGCGGTCAGCCAACCATGTATTGCGTCAGGTAACCATCGGCTCAACAAACCTTCAACGATTGCACGCCGGGCTGAGCCATTGTTGCGATCGGTTATGGGGAAAAGCCGAAGGAAATGGGTATAAAATCGACGAATTGTGTCGAGGCGCAAAAAGTCGTCGAGGGGCAGATGGGGATGATCGAAGCGACGATTGTTGTGTCTGTACGGAGATGGATGTAATGTAGAGTACAGGTAGAGTAGAGCCTGGAGAGGGGCAGGTTAAACAGGCAGGACTCGAAGGCCGGATGACGGAAGGGAAGAGGTGCGACGATGACGATTTTGGATGCGACAAGCGGCGACAGAACTCGAATGGATCCTCAGGTGAGTTTCACAGCTGCATAAAAAGATAGGTCAGAGAAAGAACTTGACACAAAACCGAGGTGTAGTTCACGCGTTTTGTGCCGCAGAAGGTGAGGCCACAGGAGGAGGTTCAACGATGGGAGCCGCTCCACCTCTATCAGTATCAGTGGACTAGACTGGACTAGACGCCCCGAAACCCAGCAAGCCCAGGCAGGACCACGAGAGAGGCGCCCAGGGTATGCCACCAGTAGCCACCTCCCGTGCCACCTCAGGCCCTGTTCGCAGTAATAAGCCAAGACCTAGCCTCGCCGACTAACTTAACTTATCCGCTTGGGATAGGATAGGCTTGAGGCAAGGCAAGGAGTTGATGGCTATCAAGAGCTTGCTCAAGGCTATAGGCGCCTGGGGGTGGGGGAAATGCAAGGGCCCAGGGGCCAACCAAGCACCGTAATTTGGGGTAAAGGCAGCTCACCTGCTATATCGCTGAACTCCTTCGTGGTAAGGATTCGCGGTTAATGACCGTCTTGGCTAAGATGGACTCTCGGTTGCGGCTGGGGATGAGATTGAAGATGCCGGATTGGATGGAAACCGAACAAGATTCCAGGTTATGGAAAGAGAAGAAGATGGAGAGGCTGTAACAGTTGGGAGAAAAACAAAGGCAAGGAATAATACCCAAGCTACAGCAGATGAGATTATCCCAAGACCACACAAGGCGCGGCTATTCAAAGTGCAGGCGGTGGCTGTCGGTGCAGGTGAAAGGCGGAGAGAGGCTGCGCGATTGTCAGTTGGCGCAGAATACAATAAGCTCTGTACCATAAAGAAGCAGTACCCCCTCACTTATTTTTGAGACAATGCGATCGAACAATTATGAGCTGCGGCGGAGAATTTGAGAAACACCGAAGCCTTCTGCTGCCATGCTATTTATCTGTCCCTATTGTACATGGCAATCCCTAGCTGGGAAGGGGATAAAGGAGAACTGCTACCGTAATGAACAAAACCACCGAATCATGAAACCTGGCCGATCTCTTCAGTTGAATTCAACCTCCATGACTCACGCCAACCTCAAAGCAGAAACAATTGATATCATCACAAGCTCTTTGTTAAGAATCAGGTAGCACTTCAAGACAGGGATCAACAATAAAGAGGTTGGAGATAAAGATATGAAGACCAGGGATGCATGTTGAGAGTTGTTGAAACCTCCATTGGGCGCTTAGACCCTTGTCCAGAAGGCCACTGCTTTCTGTTCTGCTGCACAAATCTACATAACCTAATAGTTTGACGCTGTTGACAAGTAAAAAGGATCGATAGCTCAGTGGTACGAGCGAGGGATTGCAGATCCCTAGGTCGCGTGTTCGATCCACGCTCGGTCCTAAGACTTATTCTTTTGCTTCTTTTTGCGATTGCTTGGCGATCTCATCTTACATGTAATCTCATCTGCTTGCTTACATCGAGCTGTCAGCTTATTTGATTCAAGAATGTTCTGAGCGTTTAATATTTCGAACTTTGTTTTCATTTTTTGCCTAAATACCAATTGGTAAGCGTTCTCTCTAGTTGATATTGTAGATTTGCAGACATTATACTAATACAACTTTAGTAACCGACTGATATCACGAAATGGCTTCAGGGTTGTTTTCCAATGTCTCTCCATGGCATATTCCCGCCATGTTTATGGGCACCGCTTTCACTCTCGGTGGTCTTCTTCCTTTGAGAGCCCCAGACCGTGCTATGCGCGAGTATGGGTTGCCTGAGGGCATCGTCCGGTCAGAACCAGCGCAATTAGCATTCGGTATCTACGGCACTCGTGTGGCTGCTTATGGTGTCGCTCTGTGGACGTTCTATCTTCGTGGTGAATACCATGTAGTTGATACGCTCATGAGCTTACTCTTCCTGTGGGGTGCTGCTGATCTTTGGATTTGCCTCAAGGCTGGTGTACCCAGGACAGCTATTTGGAGATTTGCGAGCAGCATCATTATTGGCGGTTACGGATATCTTGGATTAACTGCGAAGGGATCTCTATGAAGCTCTGCTTTGCATAGGATTGTTTGGGTGGTTTGAGGTATCCTCCAGCTTCCATCTCACCCCATTGACTGGTGGGAATATCAAATACACATCTACAACATAGCATCGTTGTCTGTACAAATCGATTTAATTGCACCTCAAGATGTCTCAAATAATTGTGATCACGTCTGCCATGGTCATTTACCTTGTCTAGCTTGTATCGATGAACATGCAGGTAAATAGTCCGTGCACTCAAGCTCCCCTCGTCGCGTATGGCTGAACCTTGTCGCGTTCCCACTTGAATTGACATTCATCATTGACATGGATCGATAACATCAACAATAACCGAAAATACAAATAATTCTCCGAAACGCTGTGCTCGCATTACGCCCAGGTCTGCTCAACGTTCTATGGATGAAAAACTCAACGATTTCGATACATTATCTGCCAGTTGAGTGGCCGTCGCTCCGCCAGCCACTCCGGCGCATCTAAACAAACACCACAAATATGTCAAGTCTATCGCCGCCAGGTAAAGCCGCATCTCAAGAAACACCCGCGCGAACTCCTTCGAGAACTCCGAACCGTCGCGCTATCAGCGCTGAGCCGTACTCTGGCGTTCACACACCTCTGGATCGTAGCGGCGCCCGAGACCTGCGTGCCTCTCTTCGCCGTGGTACACCAGCATCTGCCGGTCGATCCAATGCGCCGACTCCTCACGCCAAAGCCGCTCGTCGGCTGCTTGACCAGCGCCGGACGGCAATGTTCACGCCTGGAAAGAACCGCAGGCAGAGCATGTTACAGCAGAGAGAAACACCCTTGGATATTTTACGAATGCTTGGTCGAACACTAGCGCCTAAGAGCCAGCCTATACACTCGTCATCTTCGTCGTCTCCAGGAAATAAACGGAGCTCATCGCCGGAACAGAGGGAGGAAAGCAACTTGTATGATGACGACGATGATGAAGACGACGATCTACTAACGAGGCCGCCAAGACTATCCTTGCCGTTAGACATTGAAGATGCTTCTAGTACCAGCTCAGATTTGCCCCCACCAATGTTGTCACAATTAGATGAGGACAATTTTACTATGCAGTCTATTGAGATGCCCCGAAGGATTCTGAACGAGTCTCGGCTATCTCGAGGGAGTCCCGGCAGTGAGCGCATGAGCGACTACTTCAACAATGAAGCCACAGAAGATGATATTGGCGAACCATCAGATTTCTTCCCCGGTCTGCTGGCGGATCTTCAAGAGAGAGCTAGACAGGATGATATGACACTTGAGCCGTAAGTTGATTACTGGCGAATTAAATGTAATGCACTGCTCACATATGAACAGGATAGAAGCGGACCGGACCCGGCGAATGACCGAGGGACGAGGAAGCGACTTCAACTTCGAGTACCCTGGTGGACTTGATGATGGAACTATTTTTCAAATGTCTGATCCCGCCAACGATATTCAAGCAACATCCCCCATTGTCGACCGGTCTGTTGCTGGAGCCGGGGCAGATGAAGTTCAAGACCCCCGCCCCGATATTATGTACGGATCTGACTCCGATGCTGGCGGCGCAGACTTCGGAATGGATGGTTGGGATTATAACGATGGCGGTGTCGACGATCATAGTTCGATAAATGAAGAACCAGGGGCAATACCAGAGCCAACAGTCACAGCTGGGATGCGTCATGAGCCGGCTGGTGATAGGCTACCTCGTGGTTTGAAAGCAAACAAGAAACGGAAACGGATATCACAGCATGGTATTGAGTACCCGTCGCTGCCTCCAGCTTTCGTCAAGCGAGTGGCCCAGACAGCTCTCCAATCGTCAGGTCTCGGCAACCAGCGTCTGTCGGCTGAGACATTAGATGCACTTATCCAATCTTCGGAATGGTTCTTCGAGCAGCTGGGTGACGATCTAGGGGCCTATGCGGATCACGCGAAGCGCAAAACAATTGAGGAGAGCGACGTCTTCACACTCATGAAAAGGTATGTTATCTCACTGGGGTATCAGCTCCGTATTTTGTTCTAGCCAGAAATTCTAATATCGTACAGACAACGTCAGATAGGACCGCGTTCGTCCATGTTCTCCTTGGCACAGAAACACCTCCCAAGAGAGCTCCTCCAAGAGCTGAGAATGCCAGTTCCGCAACCCGCTAAGCAACACAAAGCAAGGCGTGTGTCGGATCGAGGCGACGAGGGAGAAGTTGCAGAAGATGTAGAAGACACATGAGTTTTATACGGTGTATGCATGATGAGATTTACAGCTTACAGGCCCTTCGAACGGGCTACACGACGAGCGACATCGTTTGCAGGCTTTTTGACTACCATCCAAAGCATGATGGATGTTGCGACACAAAGGCCATACCTAAAGCAAGGAGTTAGAGCGCCCGGTGCAGGTCGACATAGAACGAGGCAACTTACCAGGTAAAGATATACTGGGCGTGGTTGTTTCGCAGGTTGACCTCCGCGGGTCGGCCATAGGGAATACCTCGAGTCTCGAAGTCGACCATTTGCATGAACTCGGGTTCTGATGTCGTTAGCAAGGCATCAAGAAGAAATATTATGATGATAGACATACCCATAGTAGCCTCAACCCAGACAGGCTGACTGCCGGTCAAAGCAGCCATCTGCTTCACATCCGGGAAATAAAACATGCCCTTCTTGGGCTGATTCTCTGGTGTAAACATGTTCTTCTTCCACGGCTCTCTTAGAAGTCCCTCCACTGTAACCTCACCCGTCGGTAGTCCATCAGGTCGTGTCCTCTTATCTCTATGCTTCTTGTCGATCCAGCCTCGGTTCACTAGAATTGTCGTACCGTTCTCTCGCTCCAATGGTGTGACTACCATGTATCCATCTGTCCCATCACGCATGCGCGGCCCAATGAGCATTTCTTGATCATGTCGAAAACGGCCCTTCGCTACCACACGGCGATAGTCGAAGTCATGAATGGCATCGGGATCGATGGTTGGTGGGAGGGGTAGAGGATCGCGGATTAGTCGGTCTTCGAATTTGGCGATAAGTTCGGATTTCCAGCCTAGACGCTGAACTTGCCATGTTCCGAGAATGAAGGCAGTGATGGGGATAATAGCTAAATTAATTAGATCATACCCTATTCAATTGATGAGCTCAAGAGCATACCGAGAATGATTAGACCTGGGCCATGGCGTTTTCCAACACGGACAAGCTTGGGTGGTCCATCGAGAATCGAGACGAATTCTGGATCGTCGGCTGATGTCTGTTGCTTGCGACGGAAGAAGGAGGATGTGAATTGTCTCCTTGGTGGTGCGTTTGTGAATCTTTTACACCGGGGGATTTGTTTTGACAAGCGCAGGCTGCGCAAGATTGTATTAGGCGCGTTCATTATGTCTGATGGCGCATTGAAGGCGTGAGGTTAAGGTGATAGCTAGCTTTGGCAATGATGTCGATTGTGGTGGGTTCGGTCGGGAATAGGACCCACCCAGGACGTTGAACCCCCTAGGATCTGATACGGCTCACCAATATATCTTACATCGGGTTACGCTTTTGATATGGCCAAGCAATAAGTCCTTTTGTAATTAAGATTGCAGGCTTCTATTAGAATATGACTTCTACCCACTCTAAGATACATTCAGTGAGCCTTGTTGGATCCTATGGGATTGGCATCGTATTTCAGCCAGATATTGAATAACTAACACCGAGTCTGACGGCTTTTGCACCCAGGAATATAATTGGTTGATACAGTCCTTTATACAGTGCAATACTGCTTAGTCAGGAGGGGTTCCATGTGTGGTGCCATACTGTGTTGTGTAACCTAGCGTCGTTGGAATCGCTTTGTGAGCTCGCGCGGGTCGGTCGGTCAGCCACATAGAAGTACGGTAATAGCGTCAAAGTTGAAGGTTATGAACAGATAAGTTGATAAGTTTGGGTAGCTATGTGGAATCCGTGTTGGATTTGATATGCAGATTGCGATAATTCACCCAGACTGCTGCCTATCCTGCCTAGCTGGCCTGTTTGCCTTGATCTTGGTGTTTGTCCTGGCAATTGACAATCACGTTGCAGGCACAATCTTACACGCTTTATAACATACCCTGGACCCCGAGTTTGGATGGCAATTCAGTCAGAAGTTGAATAACATATAATTGGTTGACCAAAATACAGTGCAATCACTGCTTAGTCAAGAGGGGTTCCATGTGTGATATCGTACTGTGTTGTGTAACCTAGCGTCGTTGGAATCGCTTTTGACATACCCTGGACCTCGACTCGAAATGGATGGTATTTCAGTCAGATGTCGAGTAACACTGCATATGCATATGATCAGTTGAACAAGTTGCTCTACACAGTGCATTCACAGCTTAGTCAAGAAGGGGCTCATGTGTGATGTCGTACTGTGTTGTGTAACCTAGCGTCTCTGGAATCACCAACCTCGATATCAAAGCAAATAAGGCTGCACCGTCAGCTTGCCTCAAACTTCAAATACCCCTTGAATCCCGAAAAAGCAAAAACAGATGCAATACTTGTAGCTTCCTACAAAAGTGGCGAAATAATTTTAGCTTTCATCTTCGGCGGTCGGAGATAGGTTTGTGGCAATATTCCTACTCATCTGCAACCACCTGCGGCCACCCGTGATGTTCAGGACCTTTTGGTCCGACTTCGATTAACCAACACGAAGATTCTCTTCTCTCTTCTTTGGTTCAACAGATGCACTGCATTACAAAAGGTTTTCGCCATAAAACTGAGACATACATGTTGTTGAGATAAGCAAGAAACGCCACGAATCACCTGCGTATAAGTAGGCTGAAGCGCCCGCCTCACTCTCACATCCTCACTTTCACCTCTATTCTTTTCCCTACCAAAGTTTACATGGAAGTCACCATGGACAACCAACCCAAGCGAGTGCGGCTCGGAACAAAGAGCTGTACTGAATGTCGTCGTCGAAAAGTGAAATGCGTTTTCGACGATGACCAGGCTGAGTGTCAACAATGCAACAGACACTCTCTCACCTGTCAGCCGCAGAATGCAGAATCTTTCCCAGAAGATAAAGATGAAATCATTCAAGAGGTTTCACAGTTTGCCGGGCAAGTCGAGGCACGCATGATTCGCATGCAAGCTGCAATCGACACCTTGGCTAGTAAACTTGACTCGCAAACCAACCCCAAGGCAAACCATAGAAGTAATGCAGGCTCTGGAGCCGAGTGCTCTCAGATTTATAGCCAGCAATTTGAGGTTGGTGTCTGGAAGCTCTGAAGGTCACATTGGCTTGAGTAATCTAACCATCTTTGCATCACAGACACCACAATCGCGGTTGACGGCATCGCTCAAGGGGCTTTTACCTGACAAGCAGACTCTGCCCAAGATTCTGGAGTACACTGGGAGGTTCACCAACAATTGGACCTGCTGGCCTCTGGCATTGCTGTCATATCAACAACAAGAGAACGAATTCCTCCCTGTCCAAACAGTTACGCTGTTTGATGCTGGGTTTCCGAAAGACATCGAGTCAGCGTTGTCGTTCGTTGACAAGTCAATGCAATCACCAAACCCCGGTGTTGTCTCAAAATGCACAGTCTGGCTCTGCCTATCCTTCAAAGAACTACCCTGGAAGTTCAAAAAACAAGGCGGCGTTCGAGCACCACTATTGGAGTCAAGTATCCTTATTGACAATTGTATCGCTAAAGTTGAAGCCCTGTATCAGGCCAGCTCAACACCGGTCTGCAACATCGACTTTGTCCAGGCACTGATCCTTCAAAACGAGCTATTCCTCTCCATAGGTCGCCCAACAAAGGCATGGAAATGTATTAGGGCTGGCATCGAGAACGCCATGCTTCTGGGCGTACACCATGGCCGGTCCAACCTTGATCGAGGTATATGGGAGGAGTTGTGGATACGAGACCGACAGCTTTCGCTATTCCTTGGGATGCCCCAGGCAGTCCCAGCGCAATTGTCGCCCAAAATAATAGCAGAAAAGTGCTCAATGACTGAAAAGGAAATCTTTCGCAAGATAGCCACGGTATCAGGCCTTATTATAAGCCAAAACCAAATGAAAGACGACTGCCCCAGTTCCACAATCACACGCACCCTCCAAGAAATGAAGGAATTAGGTGCAATGATTCCGGAGCACTGGACGAAAGGGCACTCGAGATATATCTCTTGTCTCCCGCAAGCCTTTACTCACGCCAACATCAAGATCTTCCACCATACACTTGAACTTATGATAAACTGGCCCTACTGTCAAGTGCCAATCGACGCTATCAGTTTAGAAGCTGGCAAGGAAATTGACGACTTTGAAATGTCAAGGAAGTCCACAGTGGAAGCAGCGGTAGAAATCTTAAAGGCGCACCAAGACATGAGAACCCTGGAAGTCGAGCCGCATGTGGTGATGAGGGCTGACTTCCTAGATTTCCTTGCTTTCAAGGCAGCGCTTGTAATGGCAGCAGCTTTGGAATGCAAGAGAACCCCTTTCTTAGACGACGTAAAGCAACGATGCTGGAAATTGATAGCTGAGTTGGCGGACAGACTAGGAGCGGCAGCTAAAGCATTTGGTAACGCATTTACCAAGCAGGCTGCCCTCACACTCAACATTCTACATGGCGCAAGAGAAGGGGAGATGATATGGTCTGGAACGTATCGAGTAACTATACCCTACTTTGGGAGACTCGAGATTTCTGAAGTATTCAAGGTAGCGCAACTAATCACACGCAACCGCAAGGAGTCACGCCCAAGGAAGATGATTGTCAAGATGGAATCGAACCATGTCACCTCTGGACTGCCGTATGAGCATGTGCCGGAACTGGAACTGGAAGCGGACTGGACCGCAGTGGAATCTATCAGGACTATGGATATGGAGTATGGGTGGAAGGGCGTTTTTGAGTTTGATTGTGTTAATCAGGTGGCAGGCTTCTGAGATGTGTTCTGGGCACCGACCCGTCAATATAGGAGTAGAACTAAATATTGGTCAATTTTGTGACCTAATGAGACGTATGCCATCTACAACTTTTGCAGAACATTGGATGCAGATGTGTTCTAACACCCTTCAGTGACGGAATGACGAAGCATCTATCATGGACATCTCTATTCATTACAGTCCACCTCCCTCCATCGCAGCCATCATCTTTCTCATCTGTGAACCATCGCCTCCTCCAGGGGCACTCAGATACACAGCCTCTCCAAGCATACGCAACTGCATAGGGAAACGAGGATCTCCATAGTAGTCAATGATCTCCTGCTTGCTCGTCGTCGTCTTCAAGTTCTGCCACTGACTCAAGTCCATTCCTAAGTTCTCACACTCTTGCTGCTTCTCTGGTGTCCACCATGAAGGAAGTACTCCTCTTCGAACTGACGCCTGTCGCAAGAAACGTTGAAAACCCCGAAGTCCGTTTGGGGCGCCGCCGTAGAGACTGTCTCCATCTGCTTGACCTTCAAGGTTGTACATATCGTCCATACGGAGGCGATATGTGTCAATCAGGAGTCGATAGACGTCTTTCTCAGGACGGTTTTGCAAGTAAGTGCCGTTATCGAGACGAGTAAAGGGGTTGGGAACAGACTTTTCCAGTCCCTTCTTCGGGGACTGGCTCATTTCGTCTGGATCATGGACGTTGGAATCAGCAAATGAGTCTGCCTGCTTTCCACAGATCTTCTTGTGGGCTTTCCAGTCGGTCTTTTGACATTCGCGAGAGCAGTATGGCGTGGTGGAACACTTGGCACACCGCTTAAGCTGGACTGTAGGTTCTTCCTGGTTGCAGGTAGTGCAAGCAGCCATGGTAGAGTTGTTAGTTGCCAGTCTTAGTCTTCGGTCTTGAGTCTTTGGCCCTTTGTTTGATAGAGTTCAAGTTGATACCAAGAGAGGAGATGTGATTAAGTGATGTGGGTGGCTTAAGGTTTGCGGGGATATGAATCAGCCAGGATCACCCTGGTCACTATCATCAATTCTCGACTCTTCTTCTACGAACAATTATGATATGATATTGCTCTGCAACTGAGGCTCTTTCCGGCTTAGACTATTCAATATTCCCGTAAAAGTGACCAATGGATGTTTCCATTCTCAGTATAGGCGGCTTCTTTGAGAACTGCCCAAGGCACAGTGTGAATGTTGTCAAGCTCAAACAAGTTAGTGACTCCCGTTGAGTATAAGTCTCAACTATGGATACTTTACTTAAAGAACGTGAGTTGCGGATATATATACATAGTGTAGGTTATCATGTAACGTTACTTACTCCATGACGGTTTGCACGGACAGCCAAACAAGAGTGTAGTCTCAGGCTTGTCACCAAGTGCTTGCTGCAGCTTCACATTCTTTGTACATGATTGCCTCACGGTGGCTTACAAGTGATAGCGCCAATCAAGGCAAATTAAGAGGATAAAGGCTCCTTCACACGGCGTCTGAAGTGTCTAACAATACCAGCCTAGGTAGGTGAAGACGACTGGCAAGATGCTTGTTAAGACAAACATGTGTTGGTTTGGAGTCTTTACTAGCAGCTTGCACTTCGTTTTCGTAAAAGCTAGTGACAAACTTGTATGACCTTTGCCTCAGTATAAAGGGAATGGAGGTAAACTAGTTCTGAGCATATCTAGGATTGAGGCTTGGAGAGCTCTTTGCGTTTCTTCCTACACTCTTCAAGCCCAAACAACCTGCGCCTGTTGCCCCAAGGAGATGACCAGACCTACCTCATGACACATATTATTATGTAGTACTTATATCTAAGTCTACTGTAAGTCAATATGTAACTGAGACCATGGCCCAAATACTAGCAAGTGCCAAACAGGGATCTATCGTGGTACAACAAGAGGGAGACTGCCTGTTTCTTCCTTTAGCCTTTGAATGCTATCTAGCGAGCTCAAATCCATGTATTTTGCATCGTGGGTTTTGCCTGTTGAGACATGTTGAAAGAGACCCCCAACCATCGTCATTCGTGGCATAGATTTCTGACGGCCAACAACCTTGCAAACGGGGCCGGATATATTGATTGGACCGGATGCCATAATTACCGCTCCAGGAACCAAGTGCTGGTATGCATAAATGATAGCTAACGTTAAGAGCTTAGGTTGCGATCTGCGATCTGCAAACTGCATAACCGGCAGTAGCTTGATCTTGGCTCATCTTCGTTACTTACCTACCTATCTAGGTGGGTATATTTCCAGCGGGTTAATTAACCCCTGTCATATAGATTTCTGGATGACAATGACTCACAAATGAACTCACCCGCCCGTCTCTTGACTTCCCCACCCTATGCTGAGCTGAAAAGCATCAGATTCAACATGATGTTAGTCAGCGATATAACTTGCGAAGCAATATACAGCTTATCAAGCCTAAGAGAAGTGCTCGAATTTCGGGTGTGACTGGGACTTGTAGGAGAAAGGCCGCTGCCAATGTATTCACCGACCTCGACATCTCCGATGCCGAATCCACCTTGAGACTGGGAAACCAATGTCTCATGAAAAGTACCAGGACCAAGAAAGCCCCCAAAATGAAGCAAAGATGCGGATTACTCGACTTGCCAGTGGAAATCCGGCTCAAAATATATGACCTGCTCCTCGTCAGTCGATTTAACCGATGTGACCACCCATACTGGGCAGTTGGAGACAGTTATCAGAAGTTGATCATGCTGGATGTACTTCAAAATCGACGGCACCGAACAATGGAGCCAGCTATACTGCAAACATGCAAACAAATCTACCACGAAGCAGTCCCAATTCTTTACTCGCGGAACGTCTTTCGCATCAGCGGTGCGAGTTGTATGTCTCAACTTATGGATCAGATCGGGCAGACAAACACAAGGATGATTCAACATATTGATATCTACATACCTCCTAATTGTAACAAGTCTTCGTGGATGCACCTGTTCCAAGTCCTGCCCGAAACGACCCTGTGTCTGAAGAGCGTAGTCGTTAGGTGGTGGGGGATCTATAACAACCTTTGGGAAGAAAGCTTGGGAAAGGATATACCTTTTGCTCAGGCCCTCGCTAGACTTTCGAAACTCGGCATAGAGAAGCTGAGACTAGAGGGATCCTACGCTAAACCCTGGCCTGCGTACTTTCGAGATAAGTTTGGGGCGCAAATGGTTGACGTGGAGGATGGTTGTCCGCGTCCGCTCAGAGGAGACAACGACGATGACGATACACGCAAGTGGAGGGCGGATACTTTGGAGAAATTCAGAAAATACCAGGAAGGAACAGAGTCGCTGAATCCATGGGAGGGAGATCGCCATTGAAGCATTTTGCCTTGGCAAGCATGAGCTTGTCCTTCCTTTCCAGATACATGAATATATTGTCACCATGCGCATCAACTGAGTCACAAGATAGAAGCATACAGCCAGGGTCATGCATTATACATGGCCGGTCTTTGAATAAGTATTCTAGCAAGATTCATGAAAGTGTTTCTATTGTCTTGGTCACCATGGTCTCAATCTGCTGCCATCTGCGCCGCAAGAGTTCGCGCTGGCTACTCGAGCCACTCTCTACCTCATCTATATCACCGAGTGTCTTTTCAATGATGTTCAAGAAATCTTTCAGGGCTGTCAACAATAATTCATCAACCTCAGCCTGTGATGAACGTCCATCGTCTTGAGCATCAAAGAACCGCTGCCATTGTCTTTGTGTGCAGCATAGCATTCGCAGGGCGACCTGAGTTCTGTGACAGCCTATTGTCTGGTCATCGAGAGTGTACCGTCCGAGAAAGTTGATACTTTCAAGGTCGGCACGCTGTGTCTTGTTCAGCCGTGGAAGAATCACTTCATCTAGATAAACCTCGTCCCATCGGTTTGTATCCAGAATGAATCCGTACTCGGAAAGTAAAAAATCATTTGAGTGAGGGCCATACGATACGTAGACTTCCTCACCTTGGCGATAGACTCTGTCAGCTTGGACGCTGTATCCCAGGGCTGAATATGCGAGCTTGCATCCTTGGTCAGCATGATTGAAGAGGTCGGCTGTTGGCATGCAGACTAGTCGGTCAGCATGAGCGTAGCCTTTCATCTTGGGCATGCTGTTGTAGAAGGTTCTGGTGTTGATAAGCACCCAAGAGTATAGGTACTCATCCCTGGTCAACTTTGGGAATGCTTTCAGGACAATTTCGCACTCGCGTCTGAATGTGGTATTCTGATTATCCAGGAGGTCCTTGGCCCTTTTAGGGAGAAGAGCTTGAAGTTCACTCGGCCACATCATGGGCACACCAGCCTCTAGGTCTTCCCGAGTTGGTAGGACTGTTTTCCATACAGAAAAGTCATCACTTTCGTCAAGGGCAATTTCGGCAGCCAAGACGCCATGAACTGAGACTCCTTGAAGGGCTTCGGTGATGTTCTTTGGCACTGTATCAATAGTGCGAAGTGCCTTCATTGGCACACTCAAAATAGTTTCATTTGGCTTAAGAAAAATTAGTATAATTCCGAAAGGGGACTTATTGCTCACCTTGATATCGCGAGTTGCGACAATACCAATACCTCGACCTGGAAGAATTCGAGGTTCAACACCTTTTAGTTTGACTCCTTTACTTTCTGCCCATGGCAGAAAAGCAGGATCAATGAGCATTTTGGGCCAAATCTACTCTCAATAGGAGAAGTTAGAAAGTGAAATAAAAAGTCAAAGCTGTATAAAATATGTACATGTTCCCTTTGACTCATTCATTCACTTTCATGTTAGATCCTTTGCAAAGTTTCTACTGGATGGCGAGCTCAATACCGCTGAGTAAGCCCCCGAAAACCGAAGGTCGGCGCTGAAGCCACGGCCACGTGATGCCATAAGCGTCATAGCTAGCTCTCATAGCTGCCTTCACTCATGATGGTTTGGTTCACATCCATTCAAGCCTTGTTTGACCGAGCATGATCAGAGTTGATTCTTGCCAGTAACTTTTTGTTTTACTTCTTTAACTGTCCGATTTATTTGTTACACAATTAATTCAGACGTTCTTTCTTGTTCATTCACATGACAAATATTCACGAAGTCTCAAGGGAGTAGAAATAAAGACAAGACAACTCTAACCTTAACAACACGTCGCAACTTTATCTTGCTCACAATCGCTCAGTCGCCCACTATTTTTTCAACTTTTCCATAATTAAAGTCAAGAACTTCTCATCGACAACATAATTCACTATGTTTTACGAGGGAACCCTTCAGGAAGGCATCTCGACAGCCGTCGGCCAGCAGAAGCTCGTTCTATGTTTCGTGACAGGTATGTTTTGTCATCACGCTGACCCACGCAATAACTCACATGCCTTTTAGATGAAAGTGATGAGAGCACACAATGGGAAAATGAGTTTCTGGTCGATGATACGGTAGGGATTATGGAAATCTGCAGATCATATGTGATGGGGCTAATTACGGTGTAGTTGAGCGACTTACTCAAGGAGCATTCTATTGCACTCCGTCTCAAAGCTGGGTCCGAGGAAGCCGGATATCTAGCTCAGATCTTTCCTCTACCACGGACTCCGACTGTTGTTATCATTAAGAATGGAGAGCTGAAGGAGTATATCACACCGGGGACCAGCAAAGAGGATTTCTTGCGGAGAGTTCAGACTGCTTTCAACTCCACAGCTGCAGCTGCAGCTCCAACCACCACTCAACCAACCCCAGCACCAGAGCAGGCCAGCCCACCACAACACCAGACAGAGACA
The DNA here is from genome assembly GCF_020744475.1 of Fusarium redolens. Taxonomy (NCBI): domain Eukaryota; kingdom Fungi; phylum Ascomycota; class Sordariomycetes; order Hypocreales; family Nectriaceae; genus Fusarium; species Fusarium redolens. The sequence continues at coordinate 367,069 of NW_025763666.1, read as the reverse complement.
CCTGCAGCTTCAGAACAGCAGAACACTCCACCAACAGCAGCTCCTTCAACGTCAGAAAATGTTCGTCGGATATTAGCTGAGAGGGCTGCCAGGCTGCAAGCCCAAAAGGAGGAGAACGAGCGCAGGGTGAAGGAGGAGCGCGCGAGGACGAAAGAGAAAGCCAAGGCTGAGGCCGAAGCTGGTATGGATACGGACAATGCCCGAGCTCACAAGGCAGCTGAGGCAGTGAGGAAGAAGAAACAGCAAGACCAAGAGGAGAGAGCGCGAATTCTCAAGCGCATCGAAGACGACAAGGCAGAACGACGCCTACGTGCCGAGCAGCGTGAGAAGCAGAAAATTGATAAGCTCAAGGGTGGCGACGTTGCGGCATCGTTAGTGAGCGCACCAGAGACGAAGCTTTCTAGTTCCTCCAGGACCGGCGCGATAACGGCTCTTCAAGTACGCTTATTTGACGGATCAACGTTGAGGAACCGATTCAAGACGACTGCGCACTTGAAGGAGGTCCGACAATGGGTGGATGAGAACAGAGGCGATGGTTCACAGCCGTACACGTTCAAGCAGGTCCTCACACCTCTACCGAATAAGAACATTGACGAGACTGAGGAGGGCAAGCCGTTAGGAGACCTCGGGCTTTCTCCGTCTTCGACACTGGTGCTTATCCCTGTCAAGAAGTTTACGACCGCCTACGATGATTCACAGGGCATTGTTTCGAAAGTCATTGGATTCATTCTCAGAATTTTCACATGGTTTTTCAGTCTCTTTGGAGGCGGTGATGAGCGCACCGGGCATCAAGGGCCTACGAGCGATGCGCCGGCCAGTTCGCAGGAGCGGGTTCAGTCATTCCAGAATCGCAGAGATCAACAAAGAGATCAACAGTTGTACAATGGCAATTCGGTAAGACCCGACAGCCCACTCTGAATCATGAACTTGCTAACACCACAAAGCTGAACTTTGAGCCACGACCAGAAGAGGAGGAAAAAGATGATTGAAGGGGTTTCCCAATTTGAGTGGGAGTAATGTCTTTTTTTGTTGTATTATACAATTGACAGTGCTGAGATGTAACAGTAGTATTTCCCCGCCAGATTCCTATATGCACGCACGCTGTCAGGAGATATATATCCCCGATGTTGTTTCCCTTCCCATAGTGATATCAAGTCCCTTTTGTTCCCTTTAACCTCTAATTCGTCCACGCTTACTGACCGGCGGCGGCCTGGCAAGCCTTGAGTTGCTCAAGGTACCAGTTGCAGATCTGCATGTTTCCGTTGTTCTCATCCATGCACTTTGTGAAGTTCTGGGCGACACCAGCGCAGTTGTTCTGGTTCCAGGACTGCTCTTGGGTAGCGGCCTGGGCCTGGACGGGGGCAGCAGCCTCGGAGGAACCGCCGGAGAAGAGACCGCCGATGGCGTGGCCTACTGAAGAGCCGATAGCGACACCGCTGAGAACGAGTTAGCCACACGTGTTCGAAGTGTAAGCTTTACAGGTGCTTCGGGGTCTATTGCTCCACCCGGAGCTTGGAACTCCGAAGACACCAATTGTTGTAGATTCGCAAGGGGATGCTTACGCAGCAGTGCTGGCCATCTGACCGAACAGTCCAGGGCCCTGAGAACCGGCAGCCTGGGGAGGCATAGCCTGGGCAGGAGGGTGAGCAGCGGCGGGAGGAGCAGCGTGGGTGGCGGCAGGGCGAGTCTGCTGAGGAGCAGGCTTAGGAGCAGCAGCGGTAGGGCGCGAAGGAGCGCGGCCGACGGATCGTTGACGAGGCATTGTGGTGGTTGGTTGTGAGGTTTTGCTGAAAGATTTGGTGATGTGGTGTTGGTGTTGAAGAACAGAGTTCAAGATGTTGAGTTATGAGGAGAAAGATCGGAAAGAAAGAATACCGGAGGCACGGATTTCGGAGGCGCAAAAGAATCAACCAATCACAAGAGGCAAATTTCAACGATGGATGGGGAAGATTGGCCAGTAGGGCCTCGGTAGAGGCATTTCCCCAAGTACCAGGGGTCCAGAGCACTCCAGGACCTTCCGTTGACAGCCGCTGGGCAACTTTTTAGTGGATACCTCCATTAATTGAGTCATGAGGTTAGTGAAGGCTACGATTGATTACGACCGCTTTCAACAACGGAGATATCGGGCATTTCACTATCGGATATAGGTCTTTTGTAAATGCAACAAACGGTGAGTAAAGCAGTCTCGCAAATTCATTCTAGACGGTAACTCTAGAGCGGTCTGTTCTACTATATCAAAGCCCTGTACTCCATTTTCGTTATACATCTCATAAACGCATCGTTTACGGTGTGCATCTGCCCATGTAACGGGGATACAAGCAAGCTTCTCGCACAGTCCAGAGCTTGAGAAGCCACGCCAGGAAACTAAACAGTTGTCAGTATACATCCAATTGTTGTGGTGCCAAATAACGTACCGCTCAGCTCCCAGACCGTATCCTCCGTGAGGAGTAGATCCGTACTTGCGCTGGTCAGTGTACCAGAAGTATCCTGTTGGATCAATGCCCTCTCGCTTGTAACCGGCCATGAGCTCCTCATAGTCCCAAATTCTCATGCTGCCACCGACAATCTCGCCAACTCCAGGCATCAGAACATCGACGGACTCGGTCACCCGGGGGTCGTCCTTAGCCCTTGACATGTAGAAGGACTTGATCTCGACGGGGAAGTGAGTGAGGAAGATGGGGCGGTTGATCTCGTCGGTCATCTTGCGCTCAGCAGCCTCGGCACTAGTTCCCAGTCAGTTTGGGCGCATTCAGAACTCACGAAACACTTACATATCGTCGCCAAAGGTGTGGTCGTTGCCATCCTCGTTCTTAATACCGCGCTCTCGTAGCCAGTCGATGGCATCAGAGTATCGCATGCGCAAGAATGGTCGAGAAGGCTTCTCGAAGTCAGGGTTGTACTTCTTAATAGCCTCAGCGGCAATAGGGTTGTCGAGGGTCAGGTCAATCACACGGCAGATGACGTGCTCAAGATGGTCCAGGAGGTTGTCGAAGGTAATGAAATCCAGTTCAGCCTCGACGTGGGAGTACTCAGAAAGCTGCATTACAGTCAGATGCGGTTCACTCGGATAAAATATCTAGCGAGTTTTGCCAAAAAGGAGATACTTACATGGCGACGGGTAAGAGACTTCTCAGCACGGAAAGACTTCTCAATGCAGTAGCAGTCACCAAGGACAGGCAGGACAGTCTCGAGGTAAAGCTGACTGGACTGAGTCAAGTATGAAGTCTCGCCATAGTAGTCGAACTTGAAAAGAGTAGAACCACCCTCGACCTGAGTCTGCACAAGGGCAGGGGGGCTGACCTTCTTGACATCCAGCTCGTTGTAGACGGTGTGGAAAGCATCCTCAACGATGTCGCGAACGAACATGACAGCGGCGGGCTTCTCGTGGCGGAGAGTAAGGTGGCGGAGGTTCATGAGGGTGTTGATGTCACCGTCAACGGGGACCAAGTTGGTGAAGGCCTCATCACCACCAGGGGCCTTGGCGATGACCCTGAAGTAGTCGGCGCGAAGTTCGCGATCGAGAGGGGCGTGGGCACCGGCGGGAACCTCCCAAAGCTCACCAATGATCTCGAGAGAGGTCTCTCGTGAAAGGGTAAGAGCATCGTAGGTCTTGGAGAGATCTCCAGAAAGCAGACATTGCATGTAGTTGAGACCGCGGCGCAGGGTCACAAAGATGAGACCACCCTGCTTAGCAACACGGTTAACACGGCCCTGGACAGAGACGCGCTTGACTCCCTCAGTAGGCTCATCCTTGCTCTTTCGGAGTGTACCAATCTTTGAAGGGTCGGTCTCCTGGAGGTTGATCGTAACAGGCTCAGGAAGTGAAGGGTCGTTGGTGATCTTAAGCTTCTTAGCCTCCTCGAGAACAGCCAAACGAGCGGCCTCGTCCTGGGCATCCTTCTCAGCTCGCTTAGCAGCAGCCTCGGCCTTCTTCTTCTGCTGAGCAGCGTAGGCGACAGCCTTCTTCAAGGCTGACTTGGCAGCAGGCTTGTACTCCTCATCGTCCTTCTTCTTAACTTGGTACTCGGACTCGGCTCCGTGGCGGTAGTAGGCTTCAAGAAGAGTCTTGAAGGGGGCGGCCTCAGTGCCCTGAATCTCGGGGAGATCGCTTCCGGCTTCTTCGTCGACGTAGATAACCGCCATTTTGTGCTGTGCTATGTTTTCTGCTTCAATCGATGCGAAAACAGAAATCGCGGCCTTGGGTTGGAACTTGGAGGGGTTGTGGTGCCCCGCGATTGTTCCCCTTGACTCACGTCCGATAATGGTGGGGTGAAAAATTGTTAGTCACCTCAATGTCTTATCTTTCCACGTATTAAAGCGATAAGAGCTCAACTTTACCAGAATCCTTATGCGATGCCGGAAGACAAGGTAGATGCTATCCAGTAAGGAGCTCCTGTAATTTTGATACCTTATCTTAACTTCACAGTATGTGCTAATTGAAATACATATGTATCTCTCCTCTCGAAGCCAAGTTCATGGTATCTAAAGAAACACAAATTTCGGAAGCAAGCTGCGTTTCATAAGAGTCTGATGTCTAATTGTAGATGTCTCATCACTATCTCCCTAATCAAAAAAGTCGATCCCAAGTTCCGAAACGCCATGCCCAGTGAAATCAACTTTTCAAGGAGGCCGTGTAGGCCTCATCCATCTAAGCCCTTTGCGTTTTGCCTCACACGATCTGGGTATCATTGTAAGCCTCCTCCTGAATCTGCACGCTGAAATCAATCATCAACAGTCGGCGCCAGATTCTGTGCATTTTCTAACCCTTTGGCTCATCGGCATACTTCTGGGTTGCGATTCAGTTCTTTGACCTATTCTTTTTGTTCTTCTTCTGCTTCTTCTTGCTCTTGTCTTTTCCTTCAGCAGAAGAGCTAGGTTGAGATGGAACAGGTGACTCCTCTGCAGGTCGCTTTCGGTTCTCGACAGACTTGAGCAGTGCCTTGGCCCGCTCCTCTGCAATCTTTTCGGCGAGCTTGTTGCTGATTGTTTTGTTGTCACCCTGTGAAAAGTTAGTCTTGGATCCGTTGTGATTTTAGAAAGCTACATACCAGGTCCGCCTTGAGGATACGCGCGGTAGCCTCTTGGTTAATAGTCAGAGTACGCGTTTCAGGCTCCGGAGGAGACTCGATGTTCTTGATCTTTCCAAAGTATTGCTGAATTCGCTTGAGCTCAGTAAGAACGGCTTGTGTTTGTGTGTCATTGCCTTCGTTCAATTTCAGCGATGCTATCACGAATGTTAGTATTAATCATCTGGCGTCGTGTGGATTTCGGGAAAGCTCACAAAACATTAGAGATTCGATTGCGTAAGCTGTGAGTGAGAACAGTTTTGCCTTGTCTAATAGGGGCAACTGAGAGGCCATGCCTTCGAGGTTGCCCAGCAAAGGCTGTAGCTTTTCTTCGAGATCATCAAGCTGATTATCCAGCCGGTCAAGATCCGGTGTGATATCCTTGACGTCTGTCATCTTGACTTCGTTGTGCGTGAGTATGAATGTTGAGAGGCGCAATGTTGAGATGTTCACATCGTCGCATGAAAGACTTCGCTCAGGCGCAGAAACTTGTCAACCATGAGACCCAATTAGGCTTAGCGACTTTGGCATTCATGAAGCGAAGTCATGCAACTAAAGGGTAGCGTATGTAGACGAAATCTCAACTTCCTTGGGCTGAAAGAAACAAGTGAGTGTTGAAAGTGTAAGCTCTTCATAAGTTGCGAAGCTCTTTCAGCTTCTATGATTTTAGTTACTAGCATTTCTTTTTCATGATGCTTGTAGTCTTTCAGTATCACTGATTTCGGTATCAGCCCGAACGATATCGGAGACGAGCACCCATTGGCCAATTATTGATACTTCAAGCCCCACCACTGAAGATCGAAAACTTAGGCTCTTGTTACTCTAATTGGCCATGGTCTAAGTCCAGCTAAAGGAAAAAAACGGGCTCGCCTCTGTCATTCTTTCAATGCATCACCAATCTGCTATCGATATCACCACCTTTAAGTCAACTCAACGACTTCACAACCTGACGAGAAAGAAACCCGACGCATCTCTAAGCGACTTTACCAAAAGCCGTGTCCCACAGGCCAGACCTCATCGCTTCTCGCTCGAGTCCGGATGCGCGTGTGCGCATAATAAACTACCGATCTTTCGGCTTTTGAGCCACCTTTTCTCTTCACGACGACCCGATCACTACCGTCAAGCTGGCAATTCTAATGCAACCGCGGGCGACCGCTCAAATAGCGAGGACATCGACCCGATGGCTCCGAAATAGGCTCAATTTCGGCTATACACGACTCTTTGCTTCGGCAGTGCCACCGACAGAACAAAAGAAACCAGAGGCCGTGCCCCCAGAACTGGGCAGTGCGCCATCACGGCCATGGCAAAGCTCTGGTACCCAAGCCGGATCGGTGACACCTACGTCAACAAGCCCTTCGTCGAAATTCTACGTCCCCTCGGTTGTCATTCCAGCTGAAGCAGCGAAATCTGGACCCGTACATAAAATTCATATCCTGGGCGAAGATGTGAGGTCAAGATTCATCGCCCACGCTCTATGCAGTGTTTACGATTCGGTTGAGACGGTACCATTTCGCGAAATGCCCAAGTCAAGATATCGAAATGTCGAAAAGGTTCAACGTGACAGAACGAGGAAGAATGCGTTTGCCGAGAAGAATGCAGCCATGCCCGAGGACAAGAACGAGCCAATCCACGAAGTTGTACCTGAACCTGACCGCTCGCATATCGATGAGTTGATTGTTACCGGCCGTGGTTTTGAAGCTGTCAAGGCGATCGTCTCAGTCAAAGACCGGATCGACGATAAAACATCGATTTGTCTTCTTAATGATGGCATGGGAGTTCTCGAGCGAGTCCGCGAGGAAATTTTTGACGGAACCCAGCCTGAGCCTAACTTTTACTTGGGCCATATGTCGCACGCGCTCGTTTTCAACCGGAACAGGGATTCCGTTAAGCAGTTGAAGACTGGGCGAACAATTTTCACCAAGGCCGATCCGATACTGAATGCGCAGAAAGAGCTCTATACCCCCGCCGAGCAGCAGCCCAGTTTGATGCATTCTTTGAAAAGGGTCAAAGAGCTTAACACAACTTTCAGCACTTATGAGCACTGGCTAAGGTTCAAACTGCCTTCCATGATGTTCACAGCTGCTGTTGAGCCCGTCTGCGTGCTCCTTGACCTCCCATACCAAGGTCTGATGGACAATCGATCTGCTCAGAAGATGATGAATCAGCTTCTGGCGGAAATGGCTCTGGTGACGGAGAACATGCCCGAGGTCAAAGACTCGCCAGACCTCATAAAGTTTCTCCGTGGAGAAGGTCTGAAGAAGTTCTGCTACCGCCGCATTACTGGCAAGAGCAAGGCTCCTAGTGATCTGCTGCAGCGCATCAACAAGGGTCTACAAACAGACATGAACTATCAGAATGGATACTTCTTGAAGCGAGCCAAGATTCTCGGCATAGACACACCAACGAATCAACTGATGGTGCAAATGATCAAAGCCCGTCGCGCTGAACAATTGGCAAAGTTACAGTCCATCATACCAGTCCAGGAGGCATCGCCAAACGATGTTAGGAAGAAGACTCAGCAGCGCATGTTAAGAAATGGCTTTTTGTAGAATAGGGCATTGACGAATTGCATCCTTGGCGCTTGGAGCATTCTATATATAATTGGATATTCTTAAAATAGCACTTTAACTATTCAAACTGAAGATGGTCAACAGTTTCTTCTTTATTAACAGAATATGGACACCAAATCAAGAGTATCATGATGTTTAATGTGTTGCTTGATTTCGCTTACGTAACCCAAATGCCCCTCCTACGATGTGCAAAGCAACCCCGCGGCGTTGGGCTGATCTCGCGACTTACAAAACCGTTAAACAACGTCACGTATCAAGATCATGGATGACGCAGAGCTAGAACAGGTAGCTCACTCTCGTGGCTTCTATCGAGAAATAATCACTGATGTTCTTCACAGTTACGAAAAGCTCGTCTAGAGCAACTGAAGGCTGAGGCTGGTGGCAGTGGAGGCGGTTCTTCTGGTCAGGAACAACAGCAGCAGCGCCAGTCAGTTATCTCGATCCATATCGTGCGATGCTTTCTTACTGACCTTAAATAGACAACAGCAAAATGAAGCTCGCCAACACATCCTCAACCAGATCCTCCATCCCGAAGCCGCCGACCGTCTAGGCCGTATCCGACTTGTGAAGGAGGAGCGCGCCGCCGACATTGAGAACCGACTTATCACGCTTGCGCAGACAGGGCAGCTACGACAGAAGGTCACTGAAGAGCAACTCAAGGAGCTTCTCAATGCTATGTCGGAGAGCAAGGAGGAAGAGAAGATTGTTGTGAGCAGACGCAAGGCGTGGGATGATGATGACGATTTGGACCTGTGAGAGGTGCTTGTGATACCATGGAATTGAAGATCAGAGCGAGGAAATAAGGCAAATTCGTAGGCGGGACCTGCTTTTCTGTCTCGAGTGAAAGGAAACAAAATGAATGTGATGGCTCGGTGCAGAACCTGGGAAATTTTCCTCAGATTGCTGAGGACGCCGATCGGGGTTTCAACCTGTATGGTTTGATGATGTGCATGATTCAATTTACTTCACAGTCGGATTCTGGAACAATAACTTTGGCCTCAATAACAACGCTAATTGGCAATTCTAATATGTGACACCTTTAATACAGTAAAGTACAAGTATTATACGAGAAGTTAGATGGAAGAGGACCAGCAGAGAATTATAGCCCTTGCTCTCTCAGTTCTTTGAGTCTCTTCTTCTCCTCCCTCTCCCTCTTTCGAATGTCTCTCATATCGGGCGGTTGCTCAATACCCAGCTCTTTTCTCAAGTCACTAACGTCATCCTCAAGTCTCTCTTCCCAGAATACATTGATAACCTCTTTGCTCCGTGCTCCGTTCTTCAGAGCCCAGGGTAGATATATCGAGGCGAATCGCTGTCTCTCGCTCCTCTTCATGGTAGCAGCCGCAAAGATACTCAACCCGGTCATGGGAAGCAAAGTATTGGCAAACTCAAAAGCCTTGAGAGCAACTTCACCCTCGCGCACAATGGGCAGGCCAGTCAAAGCGTGGTAGAAGTCGTGGCACTCGCGGTATCGCTGCATGACATATGCGCACTCTTCGTCGTCGATGTACCGCACTGTAGCTCGGGTGTCGGGGGAGACGCCTTCGCGATCGAGCCAGCCTACGTAGGCGCGGCCAACGGAGTTTTCGGGCAGTGCGCGTAGAGCTTCGAGGGAGAGGGTTTTTGAGGAAATTCGGGGTCGAGCTCGGAGGATACGACGGCCGGTTGGGTCGGCAAGCATGGCGTCGCGAAGGCGGTAGATAAAGTAGGGTGTAGCAGTGGCTTCGCCGGTAGCGGCGATGAGGTCTAAGGGAGGTCAGCCAGGAAAACAGAAGGGTTATATAAGGGAACAAATCACATACCATGGCGATAGGGATCGAAAAAAGACATGACGCTGGCTCCAATGGCCAGCCCAGCCCGTTCAACTCTCGTTAGAGGAACATGGCCTGGGTAGTTTGGTGGGGGGCGGTTTAAGCTGGTGAAGCTCCTCGATGACGAAGAACAGCAAGATGCACAAGATGCTGCCCGTATCAATGTGCTAGCATTCCGGGCAGATCCAATTGATCTTAGTTTAGGAAGTGCGCTCTCCATTTGGGCTCGTTATCTGAGGAAGATGGTAGTGGTTCGATGTTTAAGCTCTGGTGGTGATCCGATGGGCTAGGTCATGACTCAGCTTTGAGAATTACCGAGAGAACCATAACGAATCAGCGCTGAAGTTTCTTAGGTGGAACTGTATGTTCAATTTCATCTAGTTTGACGGAAATAATTTAAGTTTTTGTATATCTTATCAAGATCTCGGCAAGTCGACGGAAATAATGAACGAGTCTATTCACAGTATCCGAAATGATATCTTGGTTCTATACTGTAACCAGCCTCGTAAACTCAACCCTTCCAGCAAAGGTAAAAACAAAGAGAAGATGTTCGGAGCAATAAAGGCTTCATATTGATTGTGTAATTGATCAGGTACATTCGGGTCTTGTACTCTAGAACTACCTTATTCAACCCGAGTCGCTGTGGCCAAGAAATGTATCATGCCGAACCCCGGATTTCCTCTTCTCCGCACCCATACACCTTTTTTTCCGATTTGCCAGCCTCCCAATTCAACAACTTCATGCATTTGATGACCTCGCGCCTCCGGCCCCGGCGGCGGCTTCATGTGGACTTGTTTTAGAGTCGGTGGGGCTTGTCGGAGCCTGAGCATATTACAAACTTGCTGCTCCGTCTGTCTGACTATATTCAAGTCACACGAGCAGCCTTTCACCCCTGGTTCAAGAGTGAGAATCTCCAATGACTGGGGGAGGGCGTCATGTAGCATTATCTGTTGCTCTGTACCTTCACCTGTGGATCCAACTAAGTTGAGCCTGCCAATGTATAGATGTCTAAGGCCTGTCAGTTCTCTGAGAGATCCGACGTAGTTATGTGGCCCGGCTAACTGAGGATCGTAGATTGGTTTCGATATTGAAAGCTCGACCAAATTCTGCCCAAACTCTCTCAGAACGGAACCAAAGTCCTCAAGATTGCTTGTAGGATCGTCATGGCCTCCAAAGCCCTCAAGGGCCAAATTGAGATGTTTGAGATTTCTGAACCTCTCCAAGATGCGTTTGAGTAAATAGGGTGTCAACGCGCAGTTGTCAAAGTCGAGACTTGTCAGGTTGCTAGGCACATTGCTATGACACAAACCTATACAAGAACCGCGCAACAGTACAAAGCCGTCAAGTTTCAGGGCCTTGATATTTGGATGGTACAGAAGGCCCCTCAAGGTTCTCGCTCGTGTTGGCGGCGCATTCGGCGAGTCGTAACCGACTCTGAGAGCTACCGTCTCGAGATCGCGGAAATAGCGCGTGTTGGGGACAAGGTCATGGCGGGAACGACCTTTGTCGCTCTCAAGTCCATCACAACCGTAGTCCTCGTCACGGTTGAATCTCTCACTCAAAAGAAACGGCATAGAATTCATGTCGTTAAGTGTCAGGTCGATCTTTTGCAGACGTGGCATCAGAAGCAAGAAGAGCGCTCGCAAACTTGGGTATGGCCTATCCCATATATCGGATTCCAACTCGCGCAGTATGACAGTCCTGAGACCTGGGGGAATGCTATCACAGTCGGTTGATAGGGAAAAGTTTAAGAAATGCTTGGCCAGGCTGTGAATAAGATCAGGGGACGCTATGTGATCGAACCTCCCGATGCAGAGCTGCTTCGTGTTGAGACCTAGTTTAGGATCTCGCTGTAGGTCTGTTGCAAGTTGCTGCCATCGTCGACCGTCGTCCTCCTCAAGGAGAAAAATGTTTGTATAAAGGGATGCCTCCGCAAGCGGACGGAATTTTTTGCAAACGCGGCTCAGGGACAAGAGTGACGAATATGAGGATTTGGGGTCCTCTTCATCTTCCGCATCCTTGCACTCAAGGTTGGAAAAGATGTGAGCCAAAATCTCGTTGGGCATGTGCTGCATCATGGCGATGGTGATTGAGGTAGTGATTGAGGTACAGTGGAATGGAAATGAGGGCAGAGAAGATGTTGGATGCCAATGGATTATGAGCAGGCTGCCAGCTCATACTTGCTTTAAGTACTAAAGGTACTTACGTTAGGTACATATGTTGTGTAACACACGATAGGTAGGGTATCACCAGAGTCACATCATTCACAGGCAGGCTGCGACCAAATCAAGACTATTGCCGTAATCTGGAATGAGACCTTACGTATTCGCCAATTACACCGCTTTCTCTCTAAAGATGTCTCTTTCCTCTTTCCTCAGCTGAAATGTCTCGTGTGTATCACACCGGTTACTCGTAGAGACGTGATGCAATGAATCTGTCACACAACAGTCTGCTTGCTTTTCCTCAAATTGATCATTTCTTTCCAAGCCACATTTTCATATCTCGTTAGGTAGGGAGATCCAATATCCATCCTAATCCCCGCGTATCAATTCAAGTCTCCGATAACGTGGCTCAGTGGTAGTCAAACAGCGTAGTTCTGCTGTGTTCTTGACGCTCCAGCCCTTAACTTTGGTGAAGTTGGTGAGCCTGTCGTCCTGGTCGTTCATATAACAACCATATACGACCTCCTTTAGGTTAGGGAATCGATTGTTGTTAAATAAGCGAATCACTTCGTCGTCGTCCGCAGCAGACTCTTGTGCCTTAGTGTCGCTATGTTTCGGCCAGTACTCGTCCACGAATTCCATTTCAAACGTCTCAAGTGATCCAGGCAAGGCTTCCGTTAGTGGGATTGTGCCCTCGCCTGCACCAAGAAGCACAAATTTTGGAACTGAAAGGTGTCGGAGGCGCTCAAGTCCTTTTAGAGAGCCAATCTCGCGTTGAGCGTACTCTTCGTCCTCGTAAAATCTCAACTTTAGGCTGACAAGATCCTGTCCAAAGTTTCTGAGAACGCTTCCAAATTCTCCTAGATTCACCGCCAAATCCGTATCCTCTATGTCGTAGCAATCTGTAAGATCCAGGTCCAAGTTCTGTAAGGCCTTGCATCGAGAAAGATTGTACTGTAGGAAGGCAGGTCTGATCATACCGGCATCGATTCTCAAACTCTGTAGCCCGCTTTGGAAGTCTTGGGCCATGGATTTGTTAATAATGAAGGAGGGTTCGAAAGGTGATAAGAAGAGTTTCTTGATGTTGGGAAGGAGTAGTAAGGGTTCCATGCTAAAGTTGCTCCAATCTCCAAGCTTGAACGGTATTGGCGACCAGTGTACTTCTTCTAGTTGACCGAGGTAGTTCGCAACTAATTCTGGTCGATCTGATATGCCAGGTTGGGGATTCTTCAACTCTCCCCCTAGGATCCAAGTCAGTGCCTTGGATTTTGTCTGGTGGTCTGTCAATGCGACCATCCGAAGGTTTGGCATGAGGGCCAGAAGCAAGCATGTCTCAATCTCAGTGGTAGAGTGTCTGTCTATATCTTCCTTCAGTAGGTCTCGGAGTCGACTAGGGATTTCAACACGTTCAATGCACGGTGGCCAAAACTCACTGTCGACTAAGGAAGTTTGCCAGTCTCTTGAGTGACTCAGATCGATTGCACGGATTTCCGACCTTAGCTCCGAGTTTGAAAGGAGCGTACGGGCGAGTAATCCCATCTTCATCTTGTTCTGTTGCCTGGATACATTTACACTTGAGATGGTACGATACAGATTTCGCCTAGCCAATCTGTAGAACCTATGGCTGACAAGACACAGTGATGTAAGAGTTGGGATATGAGTGTCTTTGCGGAATGGATACAGGCCTTGATCCGATCCATCATCGAGATCTATGGTATCCTCCAAGTTGGAGAATACAAGCTGCCAGATCTCATTACACAAGTATGGAAGCATCTTTGTGCTAGAAGCTGCGTTAGTCTTCGGTATCTCCTCCTCTTTCTAAGCGACACTTACATGTGTTGAGTGTTTTTAGTGAAGTGGGGTTTCGAGTCGTCAAAGATCGAGGGAGCAGAATTAACCACAACGAGAAGACCGGCTCCCAAAAGCTTTTTATAACCCCCTAGAAAGAAGCTTTTGTGAGCTTCATAACTCTTGGCGATTACCTGAAGCTTGATTTCAAAGTTAGATGCGCCTGAACTGGATCAAAACTCAGAGCTAAGAGCTTATTTACCAACTGTAAATATCCTCCTACGCTGTACCGTACATGAAGCTTCTTATTGTGAAGTCAGACTTCGGTAAGGACATACTCAAGGGAAGTCACAAATGACTGAAGGACAACCAGTACATTAGCTAAGAAAGTCTCACCCCATGTCAGTATAAGGTAGATATGGCTGACGCCCTTTGAAGCGCATTTGTTGCCGTCTAGCGGCCAACACTCAACAACCCAATCTAAGTCCATGGGCTACCAAATACTATCTAAGCCATTCAAGTCTTGCGTATTTATAAATACTTTTCGCTTATCGTGAGCTAATTGAGCTAGGTAATCTTATTCTAACTTCTTACTGGGTCTCATGAGAACGCTTATTCTGTGGAGCATGTCGAAAGAGCCAGGCATTTATACGCAGTGGACATCTGATTCCCAAAGGAAGATTTGTTGAGAAAGGACAACTAGTCTTCATTCTTGATCCTCGCTTTGAGCTCTTGTCTCACATGCAGCCAAAGAACATCATTGCAACACCTGTACTGTACAGCATGATCCCAAGCCCGGTGGGGTTCGCGCAGCAACGTTCAAAGTTACAATGGCAAGCAAGGTCTCTACACCAGTCGAACACAAAACATTACATGATTGCTGACTCGCTATGCAATGACAGATTTGCCTCTGGTACGGGAAAATGGGGAATATTTCCACATGCCATGAAAGCTACATTTCAGGGAAGCATGGTCAACAAGATCAGGCACAATAAGACACAAGCCATCCAGCTGTAATATTGGCCCAGCGTGGGTCAACTACCCCCCTTCTAGAGAGGGGGGCAAAGGGACTTCTCGACCCGCCGGGTAATGGTGGTTTTTATTGCCTGATTGGACGAGTCGAGTTTCTCGCAAGCAATTTTCTCAAAGGATAGATCTTCATTATCTGTTCGTCTACGTGAGTTCGGCTGAAAAGCTCCGGAGTTGTCAGGGATCTAAGTATATCGTGCGACTTGTCAAGTAACCTATCACAACCTCTCTTGCGCAAAAGTGCAATCTACAGCTATCGAATCATTGAGTATCTCGTAAGTCAAACTGTGACTTTGTATAGATAGCATATGCCTAATGACTTCTCAACCAATACTGTGTGCTTCCAGCGCCAAAGGTAGTGGGGGAACAGCCCTCCCTGAGAAAGGGTGCCACCACCGACAACTCCCTTTACCTCGCTGATGAAGTATTTGCCAAAGTCTCAGTAGCTAGTTAGATGTTCTTTTTAATTCTGGCGATACACGGGATTTTGGGCGTTTTCAGAAGCATCGACCAGAGCTTTGCTGAGAACGATGTTTCTCCTTTAAGATGCAAAGACAAACTTTCGAGGATCTGACCGAGTTCATCCTTTCAAAGTACCAGCTCTAAATCATAGTCTCATCTGCTTCTAGCCACTTGGCTCTCGTTTTTATTTTTTTTATTTTTTTATTTTTTTTAAAAAAAAAAAGAGCTCGGTCAGTCGAAATATTCTTCAGTTACTACTCTACCAAGGGGGTTTCCAGTTGCTTTCTGTTCCCTTATCACTTTTTCTGCCCTGAAACTTCGCTTCGTTTAATCACAAAGACTCATATTTTCTATTTACAAAGTAGATGATCGAAATGCTGTGCAGGTCTTGAAGTCGAACGGCAAGCCATACCGCATGATAATTCCAAAGGCTTCATAGAGGAGCCACTGTCCTGGGGGTTTCAAGCCAGACAGAGAACCGATAAATTGAGGCCCATCTCCTTGGATCAACTCATCAGTTCAACGCAATTTAATCGGCGCCCTGGACTTAGTTAATTAGTCGCTGAGTGCAGAGTCTGAATAACAACAATGAGACTTGGATTCAAGACACCTGAAAGCCTTGACATATACCAGCTATTTGCAGTAACTCCTTAACATAATACATGTTGTAGCAATACCAAAAAAAAAGTCTAATAACAATCCAAAAAGCAATTCTAATAGTAAATCAAAAGGCAAGAAAGATACTCGCTCGGGCAGCCTTGCTCAGTGCAGAGACTACTGTTAGTCCAGACTGAGCCACTCTATACCCAAATCTCCTAAACTGCACATCTCTTTCACCTCTCCCCTACTTCCCTTCTTCTTCCTCCTCTTCACATTCAGATACCATACACTGTACTTCACCCTTCTTCTTCCTCCTCCTGGATGGTATCCTCCTTCGCGTGCCTCTTTGCCTCTTTGGTCACCTTGTCGGAGCAATAGGGGCATCGGCGATTGTGCTTCATTGAATAAGCAGATTTACATCCACCGCATATAGCGAGATGTTGTTTCTTCACACATCGGGTTTTGGCACTTTCATTGCACACAGGGCTGTCTTGTCAACTTCTGTAGTCATCCATTTGGGGCTTTACTTACCAATGATGTTTTCCTTGTCGCTTGCATGGCATGATGATAGTTTCAATTATCAGCTATGTGACTGGATTTGGGTGTTTTCTTTTGTGGTTCAAATGATTGCAATATGATTTGATTTGGTAGTTACTTTTCGTGTCATCTCTAGGTAGTACTTATACAAAAACGAACATAAATCAATTCTCTAGGCTTCTTTGTCTCCCATCTAAACTCCTTTCAACCTTCTCGTGAGGGTGTGACTGGCGGACAGACCAAAGCTTTCAACTTGTATTCCAAGTCTTCCCAGTCTTCTTTGTCAAACTCACCCTCGCCAATTTCCAAAAGAACACCCAGACTGTCTTCTTTGTGCAGATTTAGGGCGACTTCAACAAACTTGCGACAGATCTCCAGCCTGCTCATGGAGCTGAATGCCGCAATGAAGACGGCTTCAGCAATGTGGGAGTCTTTCGTAAGAGCACAGTCTCCTTGCCCTGACAATTCCTTACACATCTCTTTGTTGTAGTGCGCTCGATATCGTTGTAGGTCGTCTGGAGAATCCTCAAAGCCTGGCATATGGGGCCAGCCATACATCAAAGGATCCCAGTCCCTAGTGATCCATCCTGGATAAGCGGCGTACCCAAGGTGACGTGGTACCGTCTGGCAATGATCCCAGTCAATGAATCCAGTCACTTTTCCTTCTTCGTCCACAAGGACGTTCTGGGAATCAAAGTCGGGTGGACACAGAACAAAGTGAGAATGAGAATGAAGAAGTGGTGAGTTCTCCAAGAGAATTTTGAGCACTTTGGCCTCTGCATATCCCCAGACGTTGTCTCTAGTTGCAGGCTCCATGCTGCACGCCATAAACTCATCTGTTGAGAAGTATGTGCGCCCAGCTTTAGCATGCACACTGCCATCGTCCTTCTCATCCCATTCAAACACTGGACCGACAAAGATGGAACCGTCTTCTGCTTGCATGAGAGAGCCGATTTTGTCGAAGGTCATGGAAGAGAATTTAGCCATGATGGCTGCGATGCTGGTCAGAATGTTGAGACGAAACTGTTCTCGCGCCTCGGCATCCATTGAGTCTTTGAACCAGACACTAGACACGGTCTCTCCAGTAACAAAGCTCATGCAGATGAAAGGCGCACCAATTTCGTTGTTGTTGGTTGGGTCCCAGCTGTACACCTCGGGCACAGGCGCTCCGGTTTGTTCTTTGATGAAACGCATTGTTGTGACTTGCGACGCAAGGGCATCTGCTGCTGCCTTTGTCATTCCATAGCCCCAGCCTGTAGCGGGGATTCGAATAACGAGCTTGACGGTTTCTAGCTGCACAATGTGGACGATGTTGTAGGAGCCGGAAACTGTTTTAAGAAGCTCTGCATTGCCCGGGAGAACATGCAGCACATCTTTGGCGATTCTAGTGGCCAGAGCGAGGATGGACTCCTCGCTAATGTCAACGAGAGGGCCAAAGACATCACGATCAAGCTCTGAGCCGTCATCAGAGTCGTCATCAGAGTCGCCATCTGAGCCATCGTTTGAGCCGTCGTTTGAGCAGATGTCCGTGAGGTCGTCTGAGTTGATTTCTGAATCAGTGTCTGTCCATGGGTCTGAATCGTATTCCAAGGGGCTCAACATATTGGCTAGGTGAGGTGAATTGAGATTGAGGTTTGCAAAGTGTTGTTGATTGACAATGAGGGTATGGGATCACGAGAGCCCGTTGAGTTGAAGTTGGTGGTTGTTGGGTCTTAGGTCGTGGAGTTAGGTATTTATAGATCAAAGGCCATTGAATCTCTTCGCACCATGTGCTGACCTAGAACAAACAACCAACAACTGTTCCATTGGTCCACACATGCACATCTTGAACACTTTCTTTGTTCAACATCTTTAGCTTGAACATGGACGGACTCGAGTCACATTGCCCAGCACAGACCCTGAACAAATGTTTGCCTTGGAGAGTTTGTAGTCAGCCTTGGCAAAGGGCGGATGAGTTGAATGGCGTTTTGAACCAACAACCACCAGCCCAATAAAGAAATATGCAGGTCGTTGACAATTACAGATCCTCTATCAACTTTTACGAATAACTACATGAAATTATCTTTGTAGAATGCAGGAAACTTCAAAGGAGACCAGGTAAGCCAATGCTGTTCCAATGCACGCCTCCGCGTACAGGGAGGAGGGAATATGCATGACAATTGCAAACACAAACTTCTAGAAGAATGAACTTCATGTTCTAATTCACTGAACAAATTTAAGTAGATTGATTGTTCGTTTGTTTTTGAAAGGAATCGGAAACTTGATGTCAAACCTAAGTTGTAATGTCTGAACAGAGAGAGGTTAGGTGACTGAGGTTAACACCAAGTATCTAGGTAATGGAATCACGATGACCCAATGATACGTCACTCAATCTCTCACGGGCTTATACCGATATCTTCTATCAGGTACCTAGTTCAATTCCTACGATCAAAATGGCAAAATTGAGAGACAGATGTAGCTCCCTAGACCAGTGACTCCCTGGAAGCTGACTGGAGTGATGGTATTACTCGATTCTCACTCTCTTTTAGTCTTCACTCTGGCTTTCTCAGTACTCTTATATTTTTATGCCAGGCCTATCGTATTTAATGTGTCTTTTTAGGCAATTAGCCAATCGCTTCACAAATTGAGTCGTGAGTTCCGTTGATGTGGCTCCGTCTATACAAATTTGAACGGCGACCAACCACGACTCGGATTTCATCCTGTTTTCGGATATTAGAATGCAGCTTCTTATGACTTTTAATAATTCCATATAAGATCTTCATCAATTTGAATGACTATGTCGATACTAAGATTTAACAGTTCCTAATTTAGAACAGTTCTCTCCAAGATCAGATGGCTGAATCACTGAATCATTGAATGACATTGAGAGTGAATCACAAGCAGTAGCAGTAAAGCGCACTGCCAGACTAAAGCTTGAATCTTTCTAGCACATATAATCAAGAGTTTGTTAATGTTAACAGATTTGCATACTTAAAAATCATGCTCCAAGCTCCTGCTGCCCCTGATGCCCCTGAAAAGGGGAGACTGCACCCTCGAGTGCGCTAGATCACCTGACAGCTGGTAGTTGTTATTCTTGACACTGGCAGCTGAGGGAAGCACCGCCTGACGCCTTCCTCCTTCTTTAGGGGCCGATGTCGCAGGCAAGTTCCTTCATCTTGAAAAGCGGTATCACGTGGGGGCTCGCAGACGACACGGGAAGGCAGATGCCTTACATCTGCACTCAACCCACTTGCCTTCTCAAAACTGCACAGCTTCGGTGCCACTTCCTCCCACTTTGATCATTTGAAACAGACTTCGGATTCATCACCATGGATCACAGCCCGTTTCGCGATACAACTGCGGAGGATGCCATCCGTCTTGAAGACGGCGCAGCTCACCCTCTCCGCGAAAATGATCTTCATGGCAGAAGATATTTCGAGTTACTTAGTATGCGCCGGCAGCTTCCAGCCTCAGCAAAGCGCCAAGAGTTTCTCGACCTTTATCATCAACACCAGGTAGCTACACTCTTCACATCTAGGAAGATGGCACTAATACCTGCAGGTGATTATCGTGTCAGGCGAAACGGGTTCAGGCAAAACCACCCAGATACCGCAGTTCATCCTGTTCGACGAGCTTGGGTCATCAAAACCTATCGCTTGTACACAGCCCCATCGACCATCAGCAATTCCAAGTGCAGAGCAGGTCGCCTCTGAGCTAGATGTCAGAGTGGGTGAAGAAGTGGGATATCAAGTTCGCTTCGATAAACGCGTCTCCCGGGTCAAAACACGCTTAAACTACATGACCGACGGAATGCTTCTGCAGCTGGTTCAGGGCAATGGTTCCTTCGGTAAATACGTGAGTATTGTACCGAACGCCTTTCGCCACTTGCTAACACCTCCTGAAGAGTTGTGTCATCATTGACGAGGCCCACGAGCGCACCATACCGACAGACCTGCTTTTAGCACTATTGAAACGTGCCTTACCACTCTTTCCTGAACTGAAAGTGGTCATCATGTCAGCCATCCCTAACGCGGATGCATTCCTGAAATACTTCGGTCAAGGCAGTCATCTCCCTCTATCCGGCCGAGAGCATCCTGTCGAGATCCGGTATCTCCAAGAAGCGACCCCTGATTACGCTAGTCTAGCTCTTCATACTGCTAAACACATTCACGAGACTACCGGAGATGGTGATATTCTTGTCTTTATGCCGTCTACTGCCGAGATCGAAGATGCTTGTGGACAGTTGCGATCGGCAACCTGGGATCTTGAGGTGTTACCCCTTTATTCTCAGTTGGCCAAAGCTGAACAGGAAAGAGTCTTCAGACGATCGTCTCATCGTCGGTGCATCATCTCTACCAATATTGCCGAGGCCAACGTGACTGTTGATGGTGTTGTCTACATCGTTGGTATGTTGGCCATTATCAAATTACTATTCAATTCCGAACAGAGCGACTTACCATGATATTGAGATACTGGGCTGGCCATTGAGTCCCGCTACAATCCCCGCGTAGGCCTCCAGACAATTTTTACCGGGCCAATCTCCAGGACTGCAGCAGAGCAGCGAGCCAGTCGCGCTGGCCGAACTAAACCAGGCGTATGCTATCGCCTTTACACAAAGGAGGACTACGATGAAATTCTTCTTCCGACAACCCCCGCTTCTATTCACACTAGCGATCTTTCTCGTTTGGTCCTACAGATGAAGGCTATGGGATTCGATGATGTAGCCAACTTTGACTTTATTGACAGGCCTGATCCTGAAGTCTTCTTCCGTGCTCTCGAAGATCTTCTTTCTATGTACTGTCTTCCATTTTCTCATCTCGTTCTTTCTTGACACTAACTGAGAATAGGGGTTATCTTGATGATACTGGGACTATCACTCCAAAGGGTGAGAAGGCTTCAAAGCTTCCAGTCCATCCAGTATGGTTCAACGCCCTTAAAAGGGCTCATGAACTTGGCTGTAGTAGCGACATGATAACTATCGCAGCCATTCAAAGCACACGGCATCCGATCTTTATCCGTGGCCATGGCCCCAATTCCACTCCAGGTCCAGCACAGCGGTTTGTCTGCTTTACATCTGATCACATCACCCAACTCAACGCAGTGGACACATATATGAAGAAGGAAGACGAGGCCGAGGATCTCAGGCATGAGGGGATTTACATCGACATACAGCAGTGGTGCTCGGATAATTCTCTCAGTATGCGTGCCCTTGAAGAATTCAAGCGTATTCGCATGAAGTTGAGAAAGTCATTCGCCGATTTATTCAAGGATAGGCCCAAGCGATTCGCGCTCGAGGTCTCTGAATGTGATGACAATCTCCGCCAAGCGCTTGCTTGGGCCTTCAGTCATCACGTCGCTTTCAGCGACGTTGGCAGTGGGAATGACCGCTACAGAGTTCTCCATCACAACTGGCACGCTGGTTTATCTCCTGAAAGCAGTCTTGAAGGGATCAACCACAGGTGGGTCGTTTATGACTCCTTCCGCATGACTAATTGTCAATTCCTAACAACAATCACGGCCATCGAGCCCGAGTGGCTCAGGGGCGCTAAGAACTTCCGGGAGGTGAGCTGGGCGTTGAAACGTGGGGGCAAGACTGGCCCGTACAAAATGCCACTCGCAAAGGCATCCTTTGAAGAGGCTTGTGGGCCACGCACCAACGATCAAAAGGATTGGTGGTAATGAACATGTTTAGCAGTGGAAGATGTTATGGAGATTTGTTGTATTAAGGTAGTCACATGTGTTCACATGTATGTCAAGGAGCTTAGCTTTGAGTCGCCCAGATTATCGATTATCTTTGCCCTAACACTTTTGCCTAATCCGTTGACTATTTCTTATACACTTGCCCTGAGCCGTCGCCAGGTCCTCCTTCGTATGCCATTATAAACTCTCCATCTTGTCGAC
This sequence comes from Fusarium redolens, assembly GCF_020744475.1. Lineage (NCBI taxonomy): Eukaryota > Fungi > Ascomycota > Sordariomycetes > Hypocreales > Nectriaceae > Fusarium > Fusarium redolens. The sequence goes on along the minus strand of NW_025763666.1, from coordinate 345,164 downwards.
AACATTGTTTCATGAACAAATCTCAGCATCTGTCAAAATTACCCCCGTTCAACCATCACTAACATCAATATCACTCATTCCTTTCTTCAGTTCTTGCTCTTTTTGACTTTCTGCCACAAGTTGGGCTTCTTGAGGGTTCTTCGAGATTCAATCTTGGTTGAATCTGTGCGTACGATATGAAAACATCCCGTCATCTCGGAAATGAAGCTCATGTCGGGGGAGTTCGATTGCCGAAACCTCTGAGCTCGCACCATAGACTTTTCAACCTATGTGGGCCATTAGTTACTGGTCTTCCAAGGGTCTCAAATCAAGTGCTTGTTCTTACCTTGCGGCCAAGTAGCTGCCACTCATAGAAACGATCAAAGTCACCCCAGCCAAGTCCAACTCCTGGAGGGCGCTTGTATGAAACAATATGGCTGCGGCATGTCGCCGAAAGGATATTGGCGCCCATGTCTGCCGGGTTGATGAATGTTTCAGAATGAGAGATAGTAGCTCCCTGCTGGGAGTCCGGCCCAAGGACGCGGCCGGGTTGCCAATACAGCTGAGGGAGTGGTTCGGCCATTTCTATGTCCATGCTTCCATCCTGTGACTCCTATTTCTCAGGCCTGGAAAGGGCTACTGCCCCGTCGGGAGGGGTCTGTCCTGGGTTGACCGTGATTGCCAGTCCCGATATCTTGATCCCTTTCGCAAAGATATTTGCTGTGCTAAGGAAGGGTTTACCTGCTTCCCAGACATCCTGCAACTTTGGAATGTCACGATGATCGAGATGCTCTGATTTCCTTGGTGGGAAGCAGTCTGGATACTGCACCTCGTGGTTCACATTCTGCCGGAAGGATGCAGCTGGTGGTGGAAGGTTCCTTGCCGAGGGGTAAAAACCAGGATGCTCGGCAGGGCGGTGATGATGATGTGATGAAGGACCCGGGTATCTAAGCACCTCGTAATCCTGGAAAAAGGTATGAGGGTTAAAGCTTTGAAATTTGTTCGAGAACGAGAATGGGTTTTCTCGTCGAAATGGATTGTCATAAATTTCTGGGCGGTCTTGGAAGGACGAAGGCCCGTCTTGAAAGCGAGCCCGTTTCTTTAGGGGATGTTAGTTAAGCCACTGTGAATCACTCGCACGCTGCATCTTTAGGAAAGCATCGCTGGAGGAGAAACTCACAGAGTTGGTAGCCACGTGCCCTGTTCTTAGTATTCTTCCGCAGAAAATGGCGCCGTTGAGATTGTTAATCGCATAGCTCGCATGGTCGTGGCGATCGAACCGAGCCCAGCACCAGCCGCCGTGAGATCTTTCGCCGGCTTCAGGCCAGTAAACAGTGCACGATATGCCGCAGTCCTGAAGAAACTGTTCGAAGTCGATTGGATCGGCATCGTAGTGGACGTTTCCAACATAGATAACAAGGCCCTGAAATTTATCGTATTCTTCCACGTCGCGAGGACGCTTGCGCGTAGCCATGTCTGTCGGAATCAGTATGCACGAGGAGATTTCAGAAAAGAGCGCTGATGTTGTTCCGACTAAAAGAGTGTCATCTCTGCGCGTGGTGAGAGACGGGAGTGTTGGGGGGGGGGGGGGGGGGGGGGGGGGGGGAGGTGTTGAAGGAGGGGGGCGCTCTTTCCTTTTGAAAGATGAGATGAATCGGTGCCTGCCTGCCTTCCACTTACCGCTGGGCAACAGTGCACTGCCTCCCGGCGGGGCAAAAGAAATCCAGGCGTTGAGTGACGGATTTTAATTGATACATTGTTTAATTCGGACTGAGATGCCCTGTGTTCAATACATATATGGTAACTTGGGTAATCCAGACTGTAGACTGCATGACAGAACAAACAGAAAGATTATACAAAGCCTCACACGACTCAAGTCACTTATTAATACTCATCGCATATTGCAATACCTAACACCTAAATCTCAATTTTCATGGCTCCTGATTGTGATCTTGTAGCTGATGTCTGTGGTTGCCGATCAAGTGACGCACGTCTGCATGACTAACAAAGCAACCACAACAATCCGCATCAACAACTTCAGCCTCCCCAACATAACATTTATTTCTCTATTATTTCATCTCAAAATGACAACCAGGAACCTCAATAAAACCTGGAGAGACATCGTATTCGAGCAATACCAAGCCGATCTCGAGGCAGATTCCCCCTTTCCCATTCGCTACCTCATCTTTCTCCACCGATGGAAGAAGGATACCTTCATCAGCATCCCAAACAAGATCGAAATAATGACCTTTCGCCGCGCTATCTTGGACTTTGTACGCTCTAGAGATGGGGAAGAAGATCCCACTTTTAGCAATGAGCATATTTCGGTGTGGCCGCGGAAGACGTTTCGCGAACGTCAGGAAGAAGAGGCTGCAAAGGAGGGCAATGAGACTAAAGAGACTGGGTTCTTGGATTGAAACAATGTCACATATTCTTCTTAACGGCAATGAGCGCTGTCATATGCCATTCATACCCCATGTATGCAATCCTCGAGTTATCAAATAAACGCTAGATTCAGAGTCTGCGCTGTGCTATCTCCTCGAAGTTGACTTCTCTCGACGGAAACTCAAGTGGGATTCCACCATCAACCACCCTCTGACTGAACGTGCTCCTGTGTCGTCTCCCGCAGTATTCGTATCCCTGATGCTAAGCCATATCTTCTAATCAACAGTCTTCCCAGTGAATGGCCAATTGTGCTCAATATGAACCACAATATCCATCCACCCCCTCTCACGAAACTCGGACTCAATACCATCAATGATACCATCCCACTTGGTCTCGTCAGACTCTTCAAGGCATCCAATGTACACGGTGATAGGGTTGTCTTCGGGCTTGGAGAAGCCCCTTCTGGTGAGGGCGAGAGTGCTTAAATGATCGCGTGTTGCATTGGAGGAGTCGAGATGGCGCTTCGCAACAGCACGAATGTCGTCCCATGGTAAATCTTCCTCGACAACGCCGATGTACACCGTCTCGTAGTTTTCCGGTGCTATCATCTCAACGTGGAGACCTCTGTGGATTGCGCTTTGGAAGTGTTTTTTCATGGCATCCACGATTTGTTCGACCGTTTGCGCCCACTTTGTCTTGCTGTCTTGCTTCCATGGTGACTTGATCAAGACAGTTGGGTTCGTTCGACGTACGACCAGTTCGATTTCAGTCTCTGGCCCTGAGATTTTGTTCTTCTGGAGGATTTTCTCAACTCGGTCGAAGATCTCGCCTTGTCGATCGTAGATACTGGATGGTAGTTGCGCTCGTGAAACGTCTAGGGGCAGTCGTGGAAGGGAAGGCCAGGCGGCGCGATATCTGATGCAAATAACGGGCTGTTGAGTGTCCATCGCGATGGGCGGGTAGATTCTGGGGGCGGGATAGTCCATCTTGATCGATAATTATGTGTGATGACAAAACTAAATCAATCCGGGAGAAGACTTCATGTCCCTTATATACTCGAACTCAGTCCAGGCAGGATCACAATTCACGCAACTTCCTCTCCAGTGACTCACGAAACTTAAACAAAACGCTTTGTTGACGCCAATGCCCTAACCTTAACATCCATAAATCTATGTTACACGTGCCCAGTTACTGCTTTCCATTATCCCTCAACCTTTTTCACTCGATGACACATTCATACGGGTTCGCAAACTGCCCAAAACGCACTCATCGTTGGCCTAGAGATCGGAAATAAATGCACACATATCAGACTCTCATTTCTGTCCCGGTTTCCCTTTGTCCGTGCTTGTGCTTGTGTTTGTGTTTGTACTCAGAGGCGCCATTGGAATCGTTTGGCGCGGAATATTAGGTCCAACGACGGGGTACTACTCTGGTCGTGGTCTCTTCGCCCCATGCGGGTTGCCCCAGTCGCCGCCGCCCTGGTTCTGGTTGAAGCCAAAGCCGGGGTTGAAGTTGGGAGGCATGCCTTGGAAGCCTGCAGTATATTAGCTTTGCACTCAAATAGGCTCGTTTGTCGGGCACTAATAAGGATCACTCACCAGGCATACCGTTAGGTCCCATCATGCCCATGCCCATGTTTCCAGGCATACCCATAGGCATCCCACCCATAGGATTCATACCCATCATGCCTCCTCGACCACCTCGCATACCACCAGGGCCTCCGCGCATGCCCCCTCCCATCATACCTCCGCGGTTGTTGAAGCCAAAGTTACCACCACCGCCACCGCCCATGGGTCCATTGTATCCACCTCCCATGTTATTGTAACCACCCATATTGTTGTTGTTGAAGTTGCGATTGTAACCACCTTGGGTCATACCGCCACGGTTGTAGCCGCCACCCCTTCCTCCTCGGAAACCACCACCAAAGTTACCGCCCATATGGCCGCCTCGGTCATTGTTGTATGAGCCGGATGGTGCACGGCTTTGATCCTTGCCTCTGGCAGGGGCATCTTTGGGGAGGGTTTTGAAGGGGTTGTTGGTAGTGGCCCAGTAGGTCAAGGTGAGCTTCTTCTGGGCCCCTTGACCTTCAGCTAGAATCTGTTCGATACGACGCTTAGTGGCAGTAGATGCTTGAGGCGAGTAGAACTCGATATAAGCTTGGCTACAAATCTGTCAGTCATCTGGGTCCCGACACTTGGAGCTAAGAATTTCGTACCCCTTGCTTTTGCCATTGACCTTGTGTTCGCTGAAAGTGATATCCTTAATCTCATCTTCGCAATCGGCTTCTCGCGCCCAACCTCGAATGTCATCATCTGTGTTCCACCAGTTAAGTTCCGAGATCATGAGCGCAGTTGTGGCAGATTGGTCAACTGGTCGGCCATCATCCTCCTGTTTCCTCTTGGTCCCTTGTTGAGAGCCATGCGCTTGATGATGACTTGAATCGTGGCTGCCCCCCGCATGGTGGTGGTTGTCGGCATGGTACTCTTCCATGTTCTGGTCGCCATGGCTATCCCTTCGATCATCGCCTTGGTGATGACCCTGGTTATTGTCATCGCCTCGGTGGGCATCTTGTTGATGGTCGTTGCTCTCATCGCCGTAGATATCGATCTCAAAATCTTCTTCAGCCATGTTTACTGACTAAAAGCACTTGGCACAGATTAATGCCGTGCAGATATCTGGGGAGTAAAGAGGATATTGTCAAATGTGATAATTAGGCTGCCTGCGAGATACAAGAGTTGGCCTCTGGTCTTTACACATAAGTTATCAGCCATTGAACGTTCCATCGCTAACAAACGCTGCCCACAAGACTCAGAGGCCTTGTACACCCGAGAGAAATGAATTGGACTGGAAGCTTGCAATACGTACACTCCGCGTAACAAGATTGGGGTCCTATTATAGGTATAACCCCCTGATAAGATGGTTCTTGACTCAAAGATGCGATACTGAGGACGAAGCTCTGTGCTTGCAATCCTCGCTTTCTAGCTCCCGATATTCCGAGCGAGCGCTCAGATACAGATGGGGAGCAACGGAATAGAGGATGCCGTCAGCCCGATCAATCTCCTCCTTTCCTAAACCTCGATTTCGAAACAGACCGCGATCGAATTCGTTTGCGAAGAATCGCCTAGTTACAGGGATCTACGTGTGTTAGTTGTCCCAATGTTCGATCGCCAACGGCCGTGTTCAAGCGTCGATTTTGGCTGATGATTGAAATCAGGCTCTGGCGCGCTCCAAGCTTGATCGCAAACAAGAGAGGTCGAATGGGCAATTTGTTGTAATCAAAGCGTGAGAAACACTTTGAAGCTTCGGCCTAGGCTCGTTGTGAGAGTGGAGGAGGATGGAAAGATGAAGGGAAAGAGGGTTAGCGGATGACGGAAGAAAGAAGAGAGCTTCACGCTTTCTTTTCTGGGGAAGAGCTTCGCAAGCAAAAGCACTGCAACTCGCGGAAGCTGGCGTCTACCTGCTAGCGCCTGCGCGTTTGGGGCCCGGGGAAATAAGCTGGGAAAGAGAGCAGGCACAGGCACACAGATCCTTCCCCACAGGCCACCTGACTCCACTGAAATGTAACTGTCAGACAAGTCAGGTCCAGGTCCCGGGTCATCTCTCGGGCCGAGCGAAAATCAATCTGGCCTTGCCCCAATTGGAAATTAGGTAAGGTAATTGTTAACACGTCGACGCATCAGAGGAGAGGCCAGAGAACAGAGCTGTGCTGTCCATTAGATTAGCTAGGATCACCACCAAAAAGAAGTCCCCTTTAAACTTCAACTCTCCTTTCTTCAACCCCTCGCGACTCCGACTCAATTCGACGATTCTGCCTTTTCTTCTACTCAACAAAGCTACATCTCTTCTTTCGCGGCATCTAATTTTAATAACTCCCCTTTCTTTTCCACATACACACACAATATGTCCGACCAGGTTCAAGAGATCCTCGAGGTTCCCTCCGAGTTCGTCAAGGACGGAGTTCAATTCGTGCGACGATGCACCAAGCGTATGTCGACTCATTGCGCACTCACACCTTTACTTTTACTAATATACTACTCTGCAGCTGACCAGAAGGAGTTCCTACGACTCTGCCAGGCTGTTGGCGTTGGTTTCCTCATCATGGGCGCTGTTGGCTACGTTGTCAAGCTGGGTATGATATCCAATTTCCTCCGTGTGTAACATTGTCTAACACGTTCCCAGTGCACATTCCCCTCAACCACGCTCTCGTCGGTAGCGCATAAACGATCACACGATCAGGCGATGAAGAGATTCTGGATAGTGGCGACTTGACAATCCAAAAACCCGCGCTGCGGGGGTGGAAACGAGGGCGATCACAACAATTTTCTTGCTGCGAGTACGTTCAATGGGGCGGAGTTAAATGAAATTATGGCGGGCACGCGACACACTTCTTACGCTGGAATTTGATCGAGCGCCGTGAGGATGAGAAGGATGTGCTTTCACGTCTAAGGCGCGGTTTGCATGGGGTTGAGAGATATCCTTTACAAGACTGCTGGCTAAGGTGACCAATTGTACAAAATATATCCAACGTTATTTCTGGCAAACTTGACCTAATGCACTCCATATGTTGAGTTCTGATATAGCTCAGGTTGTTCCTTGAGCAAGTGGTTGACACTCTGGCCCATTGGTGGTTCTCCTTCATCGTCCATGTTCTCATTATGCGAATGTAGCGTGCATGTTCCTCTTGCCATGTTATACCCATTCCAAGCAGACGCTATTGATGTTAGCTAATGTTTTCAGGTGAAAATGGGGGAACATACCAACAAGGAGAGGGGCAGTGGGATGCCAGCTCGCATCGCGGACGCAAGTGCCCCAATTGCCTGGCTCATCGAAATGATAGAAGCGATGTCGATTGTCCATTGGCCGAGTGCGCATGGTAGCTTTCTTGACATCCACAATTCCAGCCAAGCTTGCATCCATGTTCCAAATGTATACCTTGCCATCGGTGCTGCCTGAGTATACGTATCGTGAATTAGTGGACGACGGAGGTGAAAAGTGGCATCGAATAAGAGTTCGAAGGACTTTATGGCCTCGGAAGGTCACAAGCGAATTATCATGGGGGTGCACATCCCAGTCCTCGTCGTCATATATGCCACCCCGGTAATCGAAGCCACTGGTGTTCACATGTGCTGTAGGATCAAGTTCGTTGTATCGATCGGTTGACATAGCCATACGTATATCCCATAATTTCATCGACTGGTCTTTTCCGTTACTGAGAATATATCGTCCATCTCCCTTGCTGTCGATGTATGTCAAGCCTTCGATGTGGCCGACGAAAGCGCCAGCTTCTCGGTTATCGCCCATGCTTCGCCGATCCCAGACTTTGATCGTTGTATCGTCGGAACCCGAATAAAGAATGTGCGGTGACATCTTGTCAGCAAAACATACAGCGTTGACATCGTCCGAGTGGCCGCGGACGTGGTGGAGAACTGTTCGCGACTCGATGTCATATACCACGATTGAGTCCGCGCTTGTTCCAGCCACCAGTTCTCTTCCATCACCTGAGAACCTAACAGACCAGATACCGAAGCCACGTCGCCCATGCCATCCGTGCCGTGGCGGACCGTCATCCAAATCCAGTGTATAGGGATCCCCAGTATCGCTGGGATCTGTAGGAGCTATGGAGACCATAGTCTGAATAGAAGTGTATGCGAGCCATTTGTTGTCAGGACTTAGAGACGCATCTGTGAGTGTCCATTGTCCCCAAGGGTAGCTGACTGTCTTATAATGCTTCCAATTGTATGGGCTGGAAGTGTCGTACATTCGAACTTTGAAGTCTTGAGAGCAGGCGAAAAAGAAGTTTCCATCGTCCGAGAACTGTCCAGAATACACAGGGTCATCGAAATGAATAATTTTTTCGGCTCTCGTTTTTGGTAGTAAACTCTGGACACTGTCAGCCAAATCGCATTGATGGAAAGGTATGGGTTCATGCCTGGTTGATAAGAGCATTATTTCGTATCCGATCTTCACGATTCCCCAAAGCCAACTCCCGTTCGAGCATCCTCGTAGCAAGTGGCCTCCTCGCTCTGAAGTTATAGTTATTTGCACCAAATGCTCCTGATCGCATAAGCTTCATGCCCTGCTCACTTGGCACTTTCGGAAAGCGATTTGGGTCCTTGGGCGTTCGACGTCGGTTGAAAGGCCAATTATTTAAGAACTCGGCGTCATCCCCAGGATTATCTTGGAAAAGAACACTGGTAAGATCCGGGCTCTGCATCAAGGCAATAAGTTGTCTCCGAGTTAGTAGTCCTGTTCTAGCACCAGCTAGTTTTATCCCCAGTGTCAGTCATATCTTTCAGAATCATTGAAACCCCGAGACTTACTCCGTACAATGTTTACGAGCCGTTGCGTGTCAGTAACTCCTTCAATGTCGTCCTCGTCTTCGTCTTCGTCCTCGTCGTCATCACCTCCATTCTCCATCAAGATTTCGATGTCACGATCATTGGCACCTATATGCTGCGATTAGTGAAACTTGGTATGACTCAAGCAACGGTTTAATCTTACCTTGAAAGTCGTCTTCATCTTCTTCATCGGGTTCATCCTCATAGTCTGGGTCTTCCTCATCCTCTTCTTCATCTTCATCCATTTGATAGTACCAAGCCGGTCCCTCCGATGATTCATGTGTGCTCTCATTACGGTTCTCTTCGTCACTTTGATCCACTGAAAGCGGTCGCGAACTCCTCTCTTCTTCGAGAGGAGCCATGTTTGAAGTGGGTGATGTTTGGTGAGACGTATGAAGGTCGAGATGAAAGCCAGATAAAGAATGCTTGCTAAGCACGAGACCTTGGAAGGGCGATACGGTGAAGATAGTAGTGAATGTGATCGAAAAAATGATAAAGGAACTATTTTACAGGTTACATGCGAGTTTCGGGCAATACTGGTCTTCACGGAGGTCACGACGGGTTAATAAATTATCAATGATGCGATGAGTGTGATGCTTTAAGACAGGTACTGCATCTGTTGGGTGAAGTCAACTTAGAATGGAGGAGCTCCCGGAGCTTGTGACGACATCAGCCGGAGATAAGATAAGCCCCGCGATAAGCTACCCTGGACTCAACATTCTGGCAAATTGGAGTTTACAAGAATCTCATGTTTTGATATCAACTGCATATTTCTGGACATTTCAGGCAGGTAAAAGGATACATAAATTACACAGCATAGTCGATTAAATAGTATGCAAAACTGGTGGAAGGTCAGAACTACACCAATTTTCATTTGGGAGTGCAACAGAATAATTTGATGACATCTACATTATCATTGTACTACTGAGGATATGTGCTAAGTTGACCAATATGTTGACTGGTACAATAAAAAAACGAGTTTTGTCAACTCACCAGAATACCTGATATGTGCTTCTTGCGCCTGACTGACCTGGAGTAGTTTACCTCAGTGCAGATTGGTTCAGGACTCATTCTTCCATCACATTGAAAGAATACTTTAGACCACAGTGATCGCTTCAAGGAACAACACGTCCATCCTGACCTGTAATATTATGAGGGTGTAAAATCTCAATACCAACCGACCGTAGCCTAAGCATAGCGACCTTGTCCAATCGACGAGCTGGGAACCTTTGCTTTCCATCAACGCCCCAAGTGAAGCCTGGCTGGGAGTTATGAAGCTCAACCCAAGCATCCACAAGGCCATTGTCTTGAATCAGGGTATCGTCCCGAGGAAGAACGGCGTTGAAGTCACCAGCTACCAGGCCACGCCCAGCTTCTCGCAAAAGTCCAGAAACGATTGACAGTTGTTCAGAGCGTTTCGAAGGCTGAAGAGGGTGTGAGTCGAGGTGCACATTTATAAGTCGCAACTGAGATGTCTCATTTGATGGTGACGAGGGTACAGAGGCATCGCAACAAAGAGCGTCCCTACCAAAGCGACTGGGATACTTGACTCTCCAGACTGGTCCTAGGCTTGAGCTGTTAAATCGGTCCTTTGATAATAGCATCATGGTCGCGAAAAGATGACCTCCCCAGTTAGTCAAGTCTTTCTCGCTTGAGTACCATGATTGGCGGATCCGGGGGTGCTCTAGGTGCAGGCTTGGAGACTTCTTGGAAAAAACATGATATCAACGTGGTGTAAGCCAAGAATATGAGATACGATGGCTTCCGAGCGTTCAACTGAGAACTTTTCCCCTGCGTCAATGTTCCAAGAAACAACTGTGAGGTCCAGAATTCTATTGCCGACATCCGATGCTGCTTGGCAGCTCGTGTTTGAGGTTTCAACGACAGCCCAAGATTCAGTTGATGGAATGAATTGGTGCCAATTTTGGTGCCACGATTCGTTAGTGGACGCAATGCCTGAGGAGTCTCTGCCGAGAGCACGAGACTCGTCGTTCATGATTTTAATATCAGGAAATTGCTTTTTGCATGCAGCAAATAAATGAATAGTGTTGTTCTTCGGATGTGTAAATGAATGACCCCCTGTTTAGCATCATGGAAATGCCACTTCGGCCCCTGAAGCTTGGGTAAAAATACCTGGCCCCTAGGCTACATAAGGCTTAGTGCTCCACGGCTGGGGCCACGTCGCCACAGAATTCGGTCGTCCTAGGGTCCTTCTCCAGCAGGGTGATACCCCTGTAGCCATTATTTTAGGCCCGTTCAAGGCTGCAGCTGTTGGGAAGGAGCAGGGAGAGAGTTTCCTCCATCGTATCGAGTACGGAGCGGATCTTCCATTTGATTGCCCCTATGTAAATCCAAACCAATCCAAATCATCCAATTCAATATCCAAACCTCCATCTTCATTCCAGTTCCAACCTTTCAACTCCCTTTTTGTCTCTTTAACTCAAGTAGTCAACGTGTAGCTCGATCTTTGCTCCGCACGTTGATCGCCTTGTGGGAGACCCCTTTCTCATTCCTTGGTGTCTGTAACTGTCGGAAGTCAGCATCAGGGCCATCTCCGCAAAGTTTATTCTACCTACGGCTACCTTACACGCGACTTCGATTGTCGCAAGGTTGTCGGCTCCAAACTTTACTGATCAACGATCCTTTTCGACACTCTGCTCCTCCTTTCGAATCGCGGCCTCGACCGCCGACAGTTTTTGCGACCTAACGATCGAATCTCTGTCTTGTCAACTCAACAATAACGATCCCAACTGCCCATCATGAAGATCCGAACCACACACTCGCCTTTGATCCTTCTCCTGCTCCCTGCTGTAGCAAATGCGCTTTCTAATGACATTGCCGACCTACCTGCTCCAGGAGCTGCGATTACAGAACAGACCGATGGCCTTCCGCAGGCTGGCGTAAAGCGTCATGATATTCCAACGAAATATGCCCCGGTTGATGGCAGAGACGGAAAGCCTCACCATGGACCCTTTATCGAAATAGATGATCACAAGAAGACTCCTGAAGTGGCCCTTGATGCTGGATCCGATACTGCAGCGGGATCTGGCCCAGGAACCGGAGCTGGTGCTGGAGCTGGTGCTGGAGCTGGTGCTGGAGGTGGTACCGAATCCAAAACTGGAACCGAGGCTGCTCCCAAAATCGACAGCAACCCAGATTCCCTTCCTGGACTTAAAGGCCGACCCGAAGACCCGACTGTCGTAGATGGCGAAAAGATCCCCGAAACCAATGATGGCGTCATGTTTGACACTAACCGAGTCCATGCTCAAGAAGGCACTACTGGAACCGAAGGCGGCGTGACTGAGAGGTACAGAGCCCGAAAACTTGAAGAGGATCTCGCTGGCGAGGAGACCTTCAGGAAACCCTCATCACCTAAGGAGGCGCCCCCTCTGCCACACAGTGAAGAGGAAAAGATTCGCGCTTCTGGTGGGGACAAGGTCAAGGAGCTTGGCGACGAGACTGGCAGCGCGAAGCCAGAAGACGTTGTGCCCAAGGCTGCAAAGCCTGTCATCAGCAATGACGATAAGCATGACTACACCGCGGGACTGGAGGTAAGCAAGAACTGCCATCCGTTATATCCTAAATCAATAACTAACATTTATACAGAAGCCTGCCGATCTCCCCAACCGACCTGTTGGACAGAACACACCCGTCCAAGATTCTACAAAGACTGAGCCCATCGATCTGAGCCGAGGAAAGACACACGATGGACACCATGATGAAGAGAGTATTATCCAACCATTCCACTCTTTTGTGCTATCCTTCACCATGATTTTGGTCTCTGAAGTTGGTGACAAGACGTTCTTGGTTGCAGCTCTCATGGCTATGAAGCACGACCGTATGGTTGTATTCACTGCTGCTTTTGGCGCTCTCCTTGTCATGACTGTTCTTTCGGCTGTTCTGGGTCATGCTGTTCCTACTCTCATTCCTAAGCGTGTCACCAGTTTCCTCGCTGCTGGCCTCTTCTTCGTTTTCGGTGCGAAGCTGATGCGAGAGGGTATGCTGATGGACCCTAATGAGGGTGTCTCTGCTGAGATGCACGAGGTTGAACAAGAACTTGCTGAAAAGGAGAAGGAAATGGGCCGAAAGCGAGGTGATTCGGTGTCTGCTTACACTCTTGAGATGGGTATGAATGGCAATGGACGCAGGTCTCGACCTAGCAACCGTCTGATGTCTCCTCCTCGATCACCTTCTCAGTCTCCTGTACGAGACGCTCGCTCTGGCTCAGGTGCTGTTGCCAGCATTGTTCAGGGTGCTACCAACCTATGCTCTCTGCTGCTAAGCCCTGCTTGGGTTCAGACCTTTATCATGACCTTCCTCGGCGAGTGGGGTGATCGAAGTCAAATTGCTACTATTGCCATGGCAGCCGGTCAGGATTACTGGTGGGTGACCTTGGGTGCTACGTGCGGCCATGCCATCTGCACTGGTGTTGCTGTTATTGGTGGTCGAGCTATTGCTGGCCGAGTTAGCCTGAAAGTTGGTAAGTTAGCAATCTATAATTTTCTTGTTGAATCAAACGAGCTAACATACTTTAGTCACTGTCGGCGGTGCCGCTGCCTTCCTTATCTTCGGCGTTATTTACCTCCTGGAGTCTCTCTACAGCTAGAGGTGCCCTCTCGAATGCCAAAATTTCTTTTCTCGCTAATAGACCACGGTTTGAGGACCTATCGTCATCTGAGACCATTTGCCTACTTGACGCCTAACTCGTTGTAATATTTAACGGCCTCTCTCTTTTTTCTGACAGGAACAAGCGACCAAGGGACCAAGATCTTCAGGCGTACTCTGCTGGGGTAGATCTTTTGTATAATTACGTGGCTGAGACAATCTCAGCCTCATATTCGATTCAGTGCACATGGACACTGATCCCCTTAACCAAGACGTGTGGCTTGGAGTATTGGGAAGGGGAATGAAGACTAAGAAAACAAACGCAAGGGAGGAGCACGAACTGGAAAGGAGGTGAAAAAGGGAAGAGAATCAATTGGACTGTTCACCAATTCTTTGTACGAAATGTTGGGAGTTGCTTCAAGCCTTGTACGAAATGGAAAGGAATGAGCCTGAATGATATTCATGGATTCGAGCTACGATTAGTTGTAAATAGCTGCTGTCTCGGTATAGCCGTGATGATACATTAATGTACGACGAGGCATTACAAGACATGTCCGAACAAGAATAATGACTCGTTTTGACATCACGCACATTTGCATATAGGCTTCTATGGGGTCATCATCATCAAGTCACTGCAAAAATGATATTGAAAAGGAGCCGGTCATTTATTCCACCCGCCATTCATTAAATCTGCCAGAGGTATATCCTTCTATCATCTGTCCTTGATCAGCGACCGGACCCAAACATCCTTCAAGCTCGCATCGTCTCCCTTTCCATTGACACACCCACCAACAGCTAAGCACGACTCTGACAACTACCTCAGATCTGGGCCAGAAACCCCCAGCTATGAGCAAACTTTGACAAATTCGTCACCATCAGTGAGTGACCTTTCATTTTCTTCATGATAGACCTTTGCAGTCTCTCTTTTCCCACCGTAAAACAAGGCAGTAAAAACAACATAGCAAGAATGAATAAAAGCAAAGCAAAAATAAACCTCCTCAATCATCATCAAGGTATAGCACGTTCCCGAATTTCCAACATTGGGAATACATGTGTGGTATCTGACAGTCGATCTCAAACATCTTGATGTGCTCTCACATGTCGTTACTGAATCAAATAAATTCTCGTGACAATTGACATTGGACTGGTGGCTTCGATATCTCTATACTGGAAAAGATGCGCTTCCTTCAAACGTTTCTGTCGTCATTCGTATTATCCTCCCCCATCATGATATGGAGTTCTGGGTATCGTAGTCTGACGCTCAATCCTCATCCTCTTCGTTGATTGGGGCAGGAGTTCGTCGCTCCGTACGCCTCTTAGGTCGTCGGTGTCGTGAACTGCTGATGTTACTGGCCGAATCATCAGGCATGATGTCGACATCATCAAATGCCCAGTCATCGTCACTTCCCGGATCACGATCGCTTTCGCCAGCCCAAGCCGGGCGCTCATAGCCCGAAGCTTGGGAGTTTCCGGAGTTGGGGCCGGACAGCACGTCAATACGACGGCGGTTTTGCAAGTTCTGCATCAAAGCAGCTCCTCGCTGACGCAGTGCATTCCGGACAACTTCGGCCTTCTTATGCAACTTCTCGAAGGCATCCTCCAAAGTCTCCATTCCCTTATAGATCTCTCGTTCAATTTCTGCAATGGCTGCCATCTCCATCTCCTCATCGTTTGAGACGGCCTGTCGACTTCCGGGCATCCCTGTAGTGTTGACACTGACGAATGAGGCTGGTGTTGTGCCTCGTGAGTAGACTGAAAAAGGAGTCGTGTTTCTCGAACTGAACGACGATGAAGCTCGAGGTCCAGGGCTCATCGTTCGTGTGTTGTAATAGGCACTAGCGGGGGTCGGTCCGCGTGATTCAGGGTGAGGAGTTTGCGGCACATCATCATCAGCTCCTGACCAGAGGAAGCCATCGAAGCGACCAGAAATAAGAATCTCCCATTCTGAATTGTTGATGTTGGAAAGTGCAACGAGGAGATCATGCGTATGCGGGTTCTTAACCAGATACGTAGCCGATTCAGCGTCTCGTGGTACTTGCTGCAATCTGTATAGCCGCTGCAGGGCCAGGCCGGTCTTGATGAGGAAATCTGTTCGTGGTCGATGTCCTGGTGTAGGAGCACGAACTGACGACTTCAGCTCCTTCGAGCCGGTCATGATAGCGTTAAAGTAAGGGCGGTCCTCTGGGTCAAGGTTTGTGAGAATAGCAAAGGACAAGGTCTCGTCATCGACATCTTGGGGAGGTGGCACTGGTGTTTCTCCAGTGTTGGATAGCCATCGGTCCACAGCAGAGCGAACTTTCTTCGACTGGCGGAGATAGTGCTCCCTAAACTCCTCCGCAATATCAGGGTCCAGTTGGACAGGCGACTGAGGTCGAGGAGGCCTATCACCGGAGATTTCAGCAGCCTTGGTGCCAACTTCGGCAAGATCAAAGGGCGGCCACTGCGGGAGGTCAATTCGACCGCTCACCCACTCTAACACATCACCCCAGTTGAGACCATCGTGAATTTCATGAGGGTTATCGCACATGATACAAGTGCAACCATGAGGGGGCAGGTCGCGAGAAAAGACATTCTCGAGGCGGTCCAACAGCCTGCGAGCAACAGAGCGGTGTCCGGTAGCGACAGCAATTGAGCCCTGCTTGCTGAGTACTGTGTTGTACTGGTCCAATAGATTATGGAAGGGAGCAAATAGAGTGTCTGTGCCGACCAGAGGAGGGTTTGAAGGTCGGTTCCCATTCTGACGGGGCAAAACAGAAAGGAAGTTTTTAGGGGCTGTGTAAGCCAGGCCACCGTTCTGAAGCAAATAGTCGACTCGTGGCATATCGTGAACATCGAGCGCGGGAGGGGGAGGAGGTGGCGGAGGCGGAGGAGCAGCACCAAAAGCAGACGCAGGCGTTGCTGTCTTTGAATGCAGGTTCGAATCGACGTCTTGGACATCAACGACTGAAGGAGTCTCAGGCTTGGCATCCGGGTATCCATGAGGAAAAGGGGCTTGGGTTGGTGTCCTGGGAGATGAATCCTGAGCGCTTGAGGGAGAAGATGCTCCATCGACATCATACCTTCTGTGGCTTCGAGTCGATGAAGTCCGATGCACAGAGCGATGAGAAGAACTAGATGCCCGGGACTCAGAACGGCGAATCTTGTCGCCAGAGCGGCGCGACGAAGATTTGACATAGGTAGCTTGGCTCGAGACTCCAGACCGACGACTGACGCGGGAGCGCTCCTCGTTTCGTGATGCCGAGCGAGAATGACTGGATACTCTCGACTTTGGCTGTTCAAGACCAGCCTCGGATGCTGGGAGTTCTTCTGTAGGCGTTCGGATCCTTGGAGTTTCCTCTCTGAGTGTCTCAACCTTTCGTGTTTCATCCTCGGGGGCTTCCTCTTTGGGAGACTCGTTCTTGGCTGGGTCCTCTGGCGTCTCCTCGTTCACAGCGGTTTTATCCGCATCCAGATCAGTTCGGGGTGGACTGAGCGGCACATCTGGGTTGCCACTTTCAGAACCCTTGGGGGATCTGGAATCTTCTGTAACTGGAGCATCCGTCGGTTCAGGAGTAGGCGGTTTGGGACTACGCTGGCGAGGGAGAGATAGGGAGTCGCGACTAACGATAGCCTCCTTACTGTGTGCCTTGCTGAAAGACGGGTAAGGCATTGAGATGCGATCAGAAAGAATAGATGTGGCAGCTGTTGACGTCCTGGCCATGTCTGAGCTAGCCAAGTCACTGGTCGAAGCTGCGCGGTGATGACGGTGTTGGTGCTCGTCACTGTCTCTTTCCCTACGGTGACGGTGACGGCGACTAGATGTGTGAGAAATGGTGTCGCTCACCTCACTGAGCTTGCTTCTAGAAGATCGTGAGGTGCGATGTCGGCGACGCTCGCGGTCGGGGTCCCTATCCTTTTCCCGATCATGATCTCGGTCGCGATCTTTGCGGTCCTTTCGTTCGGATTTGGAGCGTCTTGCCTTTTCGCGCGGCCGCTCATCGGCTGGGACCTCGACGTCGTGGTCCTTGGAGGACATGGTGGACCATGGAGATGTGGTAAGAGTACCGTATGGCAGATAGTGATTTCGCGGTTATTCGTGATTGTCGTCGATAATTCCAAGGGGTGTTCAAGAAAGCGGTCAAGAATAGTGGGCGCAAGGAGGAGTCGATAATGATATCGCCGTATGACAGGGGAAAAAGCGAGGATTAAGCAAAGTGAGATTCAGGCTGTAAAAGTGAGAATAGTGGTAATGTTAGGCGAGTTTGGTTACAGCGAAGCAAAGCAAAGTCGTGAAGAGGGGATGGTTGTACTGGCTGTAGAAGTGCGTGAGGTGAGGCGCATTGAATTGGATAGAAGCAAGCTAAGCGCAGTGTCAGGCTCGGCTTGGTTGGTTCATTCCCTGCAGCCCAGGTCTCAGGTCAGGTTCCGGGAGAAGAGTCAGGCACTAAGGCAGGACAGAAGGACCCTCAAGACATGCATTTCATCCATCCATTCCTTTCCTTCTTCCTATTTCTCACCGTCAGAAGCACGGTTGTAGTGAGATGCGGGCGATTAACTCAATGTTTCCTGATTTAGAGTCGCCTATTAGCTCCCCAGCCTGCGATTTAAAAACTCGTTTAATAGGGGATCGGAAAGCTTGGACTTTCACTGGGGAGTGATTCAACAGCGGTGATCAACTGAAACTGTAAGGGATGGATCCTACAAAAATGATGTCAACCTTTAGAGGCTTCGAGACCAAGAAAACCAGTAAAAATCACAAGCAAATCACCACCAATTTTTTATTTCTCGTCATTGACAGAGCCACCACAAACACACAAACGCATACGCAATCTTCATTCTACACAGCCCGATTATGGAAGCTCCCGTTTATCCCGTCTCCCGTGGCCCGGCCCCTTGGGGAGCAAGAAAACTTCTGCTCTTTAACTAAGGTGCCAAAAGTCTTTAGTCTAAAGGGCTCATTAAGTCTATGTCAAACTTGCCTAAGTCTTTTTGTCGCTTGGGATCGAGGTCTCAAGTTTTCTTACCTCCCCAAGGCCCGTTCCCCAAATTCTGCTGTGGAGCCCAACTTTGTTGAACAAAACCAAAGCCGAGCATGGGCACACCCATTAAAGAGATTTACAGGGGAGTGCTGTAGATGCGAGGTTGGAGGCTGGGCACAGAGTGAATGACGACCAACCACCCTTCAACATCTTAACCGCCTGTCCACCCCTGGTAGAAGCATATGGAAGCCATATTTAGAACATGAGAACGTGTGACAGAGGCCTTTGTGTTAATATCATTCATTCCTTAGAGAATGCAAAACGGTATGCTAGACTAGATTCATATGACTCAGAAATATCTCATCTCCATCCACAGCTGCCACGCATCAATCTCCATCTTAACGGCCCATATTCTCACTCAATTCTTAGCGGTGCTGCCCAATCCTTCAACCAACGATTGATTAAGCGCTCAAACCGTCACGAGTTCCTGCAACATCCATTCACAGGCTAACACAACTGACAACCGTCACACTATCATTGGTGATAGGCCGCCGAGTACGCAGCCCACGTATCACTTGCATATGCTTGCTTCTGAAAATAGTTTGATCATGATCTTCATTGTATCGATCCTAATATATCCCAATACATCTTCGTCATCTAATTGATCCAGGAACGTGATATAATTCACCACGTTCGCGCTTCTTTTCCCCATCCGTCTCATTCAAATTAACGCCAATTCCGTTTATCACTTGCGCTGTTATTTGCAAATTTTCGTAGAGCGAGCGGTATAATAGATATTCATACCACGACGCTGCTTTTAGCCACGCCACCCATGCGCATCGAAGCGGTAGGCAGATGTAGCTTGCGGGTATCTCCCTCGGCTGAATCCCGAGATAATTCGTCCAAAATCATCATTTACAGGCGGTCGAGAAGACCGTTGCTCTCGAGGAGCAGAACAATCTGATGCACAATGGATCGGACGTTCTGCTTCTCAAGGTCGACGACGAGGTCGGGCTTGGCAGGGGCCTCATAGGGGTCATCGACACCGGTGAAGTTCTTGATATCACCGCGGCGAGCGGCAGCGTAGACACCCTTGCGGTCAGTCTTCTCACAGAACTCGAGAGGAGTGGCAACGTGGACAAGGAAGAAGGGGCCGGACTTCTCGACGAGGTCACGCGCAGCCTTGCGGGCCTCCTCGAAGGGAGCAATAGGAGCAGCGATGACAGCGGCACCAGCCTTGGTCAGCTCAGAGGCAACAAAGGCAATGCGCTGGATGTTGAGGTCACGGTCCTTGCGGGTGAAGCCAAGCTCGGGAGAGAGCTCGTGTCGCACGTTCTCACCGAGAAGCATGGAGACGGGGCGACCACCACCCTGGTTGAGAGTAGCTTGAAGAGCACGAGCGATTTGGTCCTTTCCGCTGTTCTGGTAACCAGTCATGAAGACAGTGAAACCCTTCTCAGCAGGGAGAGGGTTCTCCTCACGAAGAACCTTGACGACCTCGGGGTAGGAGAACCACTCGGGGATCTCCTTGCCGGTTCGGAGACGGTGTCGGAGCTCAGTACCGGAGATGTTGAGAGTGCGGGTACCCTCGGGGATCTCGTTGACGGGGAGGTACTCGTCGGAGTCGGGGAGGTAGATCATAGCCTGGAACTCGACCATCTTGATGCCAAGCTCCTCCTGGTGCTCCTGGACGAGGACCTGAGCATCATAAGGGCCGTAGTGGTCCTTGCCCTGCTTGTTCTTTCCGGGACCGGCGTGGTCACGACCAACGATGAAGTGGGTAGCACCGTGGTTCTTTCGGATAATGGCGTGCCAGAGAGCCTCACGGGGACCACCCATTCGCATAGCGAGGGGCAGAAGAGCGAGAGCAGCCATGCCGTTGGGGTATCGGGGCAGAAGAGCCTTGTAGACACGGACACGGGTGAAGTGGTCAATGTCACCGGGCTTGGTAAGACCGACGACGGGCTGGATCAGGACGTTGGCCTGTTGGGAGCGGGCGGCGCGGACCGTCAACTCACGGTGAGCTCGGTGCATGGGGTTTCGGGTCTGGAAAGCGACGACCTTTTGCCAGCCGAGCTTGTTGAAGTGAGCGCGGAGCTCAGAGGGAGTGACTGGTAGTTGTTAGTCTCATGTTGCCTCTCAATTGCTCGTAGTGACTTACATCGGAGGTCGAGGAAATCGTAGTGCTCGAGACGGTTGATAGCCTCAAGCTTACCACCAACGTAGAACTCCTTAGCGGTGTCGAAGAGGTATTTGACACCGGGGTGAGTGTCATCGTCGCTGCCGAAAACCTTCTTGGCCTCGTTGACCCTGTTGTATCCGTATTAGCACCAATGCCACATGCGAGTGAGAGTCGTTATGATCACGTACTTGTCAGGTCGGTAGACATCCTCAACAGTCAGGATAGCAAGGTTTCGGTCGTCACGGAAATCGCGGAGAGTGATGCGAGCACCAGCCTTGATACCGAGCTGGTCGATCTGGGCCTGGTCAACATCGAGGTTGATAGGCATGGAGAAGAGAGCGCCATCAGCGAGACGGTTGTTCTCAACAACGCTAGAAGACTCTGTTAGCTTATGAACGAAGCCATTGAATGATTTCACAATTCAACTTACCCATTGTAATCCTTCTCAGTCAAGAAACCTATAAAATAACCAGTCAATCTCTATTATTTCTCACTCATGATAGAATCGTCGCCGTCGCAAAGTGCCCGCCGGAGCCGGAAGATGCGGGGGCGGGGCACCGAAGTCAACCCCCCATCATCACAGCGGGGGAAACAAAAGATCTTCACAGGTAAAGCAGGAGGCGCATACCTTCGAGAGGAGAGAAGCCACCGTTGAGGATCAGCTCAAGATCGCAAAGGTGTCGCTCGCTGAGAGTAAGAGCGGGGAGCTTCTGAGACTCAGCCTCGAGCTCGGCCTGGCGAGGCAGATCGCGAGCGAAGAGGTCCTTAAGGACACCACCGTGAGGAGTGTTGGCCATTGTGATGTGAAGGTTTTGTGGTGTTTAGGAGGGAGGAAGATGAACGGAAATGTCAAAAACCGAGTCGTGTCTCGGGGTTTTGTAAAAGAAAACAGAAGTTGGAGCACGCAATCGTGGGGGTCAACGATTGCACAGGTGTTACTCGGAGGAAGACGACGACGAACAGACCAGAAACAGAGGACGAGAAGAATGAGAATGAGTAATAGGAGAGGAGGATGTGCTTTGATTTTAAATCCACTACCTACCAGCGGGATATAGAAAAGTACCTTGATCTTCAAGCCCATCCACTACAGAGAGTACGGATACCACATCCACCTCAATATTCTTACATCCACCCTGTCATGATTAGTCCCCTCTCCCCGTCCCCTAGCTCAGACGATTATTACTGGGGTTAACTGGACCGGAGGGGTGTGTATGATGCAGCGAGTAAGGGAAGAAAAAATTGCGTTTCCATGGGCAAAACGGACGAAATCGGCCAATGCACCCAATCCTCATCCTCTGAACGTATCCTCACACTCGAAAAGAGGAAAAAAACAATGGGGTCGTGGTTTTAGCTCTCAATGACGTGCTCGGAGCTTGAGGCTTATACATGCCGCCGACGACCCAGAAGACCAATCAGAGACGACATGACCGGGCAAGGCGGCACTAGGTCGTCGGAGCATCGCTCTCGGCGGCGTTGGAGGGCATGGGGGGATCATGATGAGAAACTTGAGTAGATTCTACGTTTTCCGAGGAGTTTATTGAGGTTGTTACAGGTGCAATGGGTTGAGATACGGGCGTTGATGTTGCGGCTTACACGCTGAAGAAATGTCCATGCTCGGAACTCGCAACACATCAAAAGGCGATTACAAAGCGGAACGAGATGCACAACATGGATTGGATTATCATTTTCCTATTCGAATCTCTCATGACCAATTCAGTTCCTGGTACCTTGGAAGCGGCAAGGAAACTCTTCAAGTGCTGCTACAGCTGCAGAAGGGTCCCTCTTTAGCCCCCTGGTTACGCTTCTGTATCCATCTTCAGCGCAAGGGTAAACGAAATAGATTCAACGGACATGTTCCATGGCATGACCAATCGACCACCCATTCATCCACATGTAACCCACGGTATGCATCTATATCCACTAATGGTTTGCTTGCAAAAAGAATCGTGGCTTGTTGAGGCTTTACAAGATGTTCCCTCCTCCGGGTATCTCTTTCAAGCTGACTTGTCTTGTCATGATAGTATTTGAGTTTGAAGCAGCTTAGACATGAAATCTCTTTAACAACGCCTTGAATATAATTGCCTCCCCGATCCTGATCCTCCGTAGCCTTGCATCTATACGGTTGCTAGGGGGCATTTATTCAGTTTCCACCGACTGGGGCGTCAAGTTTCCCCGAGTCAATGCGGTTGTCGGGCGATCGCCCGGCAAATGGGGAAAAGACGAAGCACGCCTTTTTTTCATTTCCCCTCAGTCATGATGGATCAGAGATCTTATCTTAGTAATCACGCAATTATGTGACGTTGATACGACACTTTTGAAGGCTTTGACTGATCGGCAAGGCCACGCGGAAGCAAATATCTTCAATTTGGAGATCGATTTTTTTTTCCTGCAGGGCAAATCCTAAAAATTTCCCATCAGGCTCACTCGTCTTCTCTGAGATCTGGTCACGATCCAAGGGTCTATGATTACAGGCTAGAGGTATGGCTGGACAACATATCCAGCTTCGCAAGGTACCGTTTGGAGCCTTCCGAAATTCTGTAGGAGGCCCATATTGGATGTGAGGTTGGTGTCATTTGTTGAGTGATTGCTCTTCAATTGAGTTCTTCCTCAAGATAAGCGTACATAGTATGTTCTTGGCAACACCCCTGGTGACCTGGAATGAGCTTAGAATACTCATACAGATACTGTATATCAGGTAGTACACAGTGAGGATGCTGGAGAAACGCGACAGCTGACAAGCTTGCCTCATTTTGTGGCATTTAGTCGCAATCGTCCGCCAAGACCCCAATCCCACGATCTAGCCCCATTCACCCACCCGCATCTTGACGAGGAAGCCAAGAGTCATTGCTTGGGTCAAAGCTGCGACCGACGGTCCGAAAGCTGGTTATATATAACGCAGACATGCCCTTTTTTGAAGCAACTCTTCTGCTAATTGTACACCATGAAGACTAATGTCCTGGCATTGTTGATGGATAATACCAATATCCAGTATTGTAGATATGCTTTTCTGCGACAGGAAGAGCGGTATTGACCAAAATATCAGTGGGATAGCTTGCTGGATTGGAATGAAAGACAATTTGCCAGAGATTCTCTTAACTTGGCACATGACTCCAGTCAATTATCCAGACGTTCTGGGGTAAGTTCTGTAGAGGACGCTGCAAAACGTTTCGTTTGCAACGCTCTATAGCCGCTATTGACATGATGCATCACTTTCACCTCTCTCCAATCAAAGGACAATCCAAGAGCTGCCAAGTTGCAGAAAACAGTCGCAATCGTTGCAAGCCCGACACGTGGAAAGGGCAATTCCCCGCCTCTTAATTTTTAGTTTTGGAGAAGCGTTGCTGGCCAATCGATAACAGCCAACTCCCCGATGGTGACGCCAGAAGCCGGTGAGAGCGAGCAAAACCTTGCTATACTGAGTCGTGTAGTGAGTACTCAGAACGAACTTTCGGTGTGAGCAATTTGCAGCAATTTGAGTGAATTGATTATCTTGCACGAAATATCAACCTTTAGAGAGATAGGACTTCATCAATCAAGAGAGGACTTTTGTCTGGGGTTCGGGTCTAGAACATGTCGTGATGGAAGAAGATGCCGAAAAACGATAAGCGCGGTCAGGTAAATTGAAAGTATTCTCGCTACTGCTCACGCCAAATTTAGTGCGTGCCCAGAAAATGTGGTTGGATCAAACTTCTCCAAGATCTAATCCCAACCTTCCCTGTTTCCGTGCATTTACCAAGATTCAATACTTGGTCTAGTCTCAAATTGCCGTTGTTTTTCTTTTGACTCAAACAGAATAAGCTCTTGTCTCTCATTGAATTCAATACCTCTCTCTCGGCCTGTTGCGAATTAAATCTCGAATCTTTCCTCTAATTAAAACCCCTGCAGCTACCATCCCGTCAACCTTAATTCCCGCCCGCCGTGAGGTTGCCGATCTTTAGTGGCTTCTCCCGGCCGCTGCGCCACTGTTGTGTCTCTCAAAGTCTTGGGGGGTCACACCTACGTCAAACAAACACGAGATTTTGCATTGGCACAAAGAACACCAAGCGTTAATCTCCCGCGAGTAACTTGGCTTCTTCTCCCTCCTCTGCCTAGTTCAACCTACGTATGTTCGATCATCGACAAATTTTCGTTTACGTTTTTGCGACGAACCCCTTTACGCCGTTATAGCCGCATGCGAAATTGTCAAAATATTGCTCGAGAACGTCAACTACCTATCTGAGACCTGCAGTTCCTGATCTACATGCCCGAATCGACCAAATTTCCACCACCGAACTCCTCAACGACGTTACACACTCCCTTCACTCCTACACGATAATATTCGATCCCAAAGAGAGTGACGACGATATCGTGAAAACTGCCCTGGCGGGCTTGCCCGCTTTCCGCATCTTCCGACCCCCTTACCACATCTCATCGTCAAGATGTTCGCGACACAACGGCCTCTCACAGCATTGTCATGCCTCCTCTCCGCCCTGAGCGTTATACCAACTGTATGCGCTCAAGATAAGGTTTACATCAACGGAACTGGCGACAATGGAGTTTTTCACGAACGTCTCGATGTTAGCCGGACCCCATCATTATATACGGGCGACTTTGACGACTGTCTGAATGATGGAAGCCTGTTCAATGTGACGGGCTTCGACACGGCCTATTATTCTGATAACCTCACTGTGTCGTTTCACGTCTATGGGAGCACCAACATTCGCCAGGAAAGTGTCATGAGTATGTTGCGAAACTTTATTACGCCCTGCCTGAATAGTCTAACCAGATTCTAGTGCATCTTTCCATTGAGGTATACGGAGAAGAGCGTTTTAACAAAACATACGACCCGTGCGCAGAAAACGTCACAAGCCTTTGCCCGTTGAAGGCCGGTGAACCCATCGAGGCATACATTACAACTTCAATATCTGCCAATGACATTGCGGGTATCCCGTCGATTGCTCTCAACATTCCCGACCTGGAAGGATACTCGCGCCTCCGGATCTTTGCCAACTCAACACAGACAGAAATTGGATGTTTCCAAGCTACTATGAGTAACGGAAGGACCTTTTCACAGCCTGAAATTGTGGGATCAATATTGGGAGTATTCACTGTGTTTGCGGTATTGGCCTCATTTGCGACAGCCATCTATGGCGTTCAGATCCCGCATATAAGAATGCACTACGCCCATTCTTTTTCGATTCTGATCATTTTTGAGACCTTTCAATCAATCTTCTTTTCCGGGGCACTATCTGTCAACTGGCCTGCCCTGCTTCCTGCTTGGTGGAGTAACTTCGCCTGGACAGCTGGCATGTTTGCAAGCCTCGACATGATTGATGCCATCAGCCCATTTGCTGGCGTCTCTGGGAATGCCAGTCAAGTTGGCTCTGCAGGGTCGATTCCCATCAACAACGGTGGTGGACTTGCGCAGCAGATCTTCGGCCGAAGCCTTGGAAGTCGATCTGTTCCTCAACTGGAGAGTGCTGTTCACTCGTTAACCCGTCGCCACGATTTCAACCCTAACAACCCATATGACTATAACTGGGCTGGTGAGCCTCGAAATCCTGGAATGCCACTCCCAGGTGACTATTCTGGCTTCCCTGGTGTACTGTCTGTGGTCGGCATCCCTCGAAACGACGCGTTCATCATTGGTCTCATCTGGTTTCTTGTTGTCCTGGCAGCCGTGGCTCTATTTGTGGCATCGTCCAAACTCGTGCTTGACTTGTGCCGCAAATTCAAGCTAATCAAGTCCGATGGCTTCGACTTCTTTCGTTCACATTGGCTCGGATACATGGCCGCGGGCCTACTTCGAACGCTCTTTATCGCTTTCTTCGTCATGATGACACTGGCGATGTTTCAGTTCTCTATCAACGCTCCACCGGGCCCGACTGCTATTGCTGCAGTTATTTTCGTCATGTTCCTGGGCTTTGCTGGTCTAACAGCGTATGCTTGCTCATCCAGGCTACGCGAGGGCAAGTACGAGGTTGTGTCCGATACGCTTCGCTTTGAGCAAGGATTGATCCTCAAGAAAATTCCATTTGTGGCAACGACACTTGAAAGCTCCATCGGCGAGGAGGAACAGGCTCACAAACCACGCCTCTTTGCCAGCCTGCCTATCCGACGCATCAAATTTGTCGACAAAGACCCCGAAAGGCCCAAGGTTCACCAAGACGAGCCCTACATCAAACGTTACGGATGGCTTTCGGCACGATACCGACTCTCCCGATGGTGGTTCTTTACAGTCTACTTGGCGTATCAGTTTATCCGAGCATGCTTCATTGGCGGAGGTCGAGCAAGCCCCTTGGCCCAGGTCTATGGTCTCTTTGTCTTTGAAGTCGTTGCTTTGGCTATTATCATCAAACTCAAGCCTTTCGAAGGATCTCGCAACACGACAGCGGCGATTTGGTTACTATCGATCTCGAAGATCGTCACCACTGGCCTTTCCATTGCATTCTTGAAATCCCTCGACCTCAGCCGCGTTGCAGCAACAGCCATCGGCATGATCATCCTTGTAGTTCAGTGCTTCCTTGCCGCAGCCATCTTGGTCCTGATTGTCCTCGGAATGATATCGACGTGGATGTCTTTGTCTCGTAACCGCGAGGATTTCCCAGAGAAGATTGACGATTTGCGAGTAAGGTACTTCGAGCACATGGAAGATAGAGCAGGTACATCAAAGCCCAAGGAAGACGAAGTGGATGAGCTTGCGGAGTTGTCCAAGTCCATCTTCAGCGTCAGCAACGTTCGACGCAATACCCAGAACAATGCGTTCCCAATGGTAGAGGGTTCAAACTCGCAAGTCCCATCTCATCCAGCGCATCCACTCAACCGACGCAGGGCAAACAGTGGCGGCTCGAGTCGTTACTCGGTCAATAGTTTGCCTCGAAGTGGCCGTACCCACCGTGCGTCGTGGAGTGCGAAAGACTTCGCAGAGTGGGATGCCGACATGAATAGGGGAGACACATCTCGAATGAGTCGCATGCGAACTAGCTCCCTGCGTATGCAAGCATCGAGGTACTCTGGTAGTCGGCCACCAATGACACCGACTCGAGAATCCGCCGAGTTTCCTCGGGTGAGTATTAATACCATGAGCCCAGAGGACAAAGATGCGATCGTGCAAGACAAGATCGAGGAGAATGCTGCTACACCAAAGAGAAGAAAGAGGACTGTAAGCTGGGCAGATCAGAGTTCAATCTGCGAGGAGCCCATCAACGAAGCTCAGAAGGTGGACGATAAGCCACTCGAGAAAATAGACTCGACAGGTGGTCGAGAAGAAGAGGCCAAGCCAAAACCTGAACAATAGTCGCCTTGGACTTCTTACGGAGATTCTGGATTGTTTCTCGCAAGGCGGCATTGCCGACTACTCGCATTTGGATTTTATTATGACCTTGGCGTTTTGCAGTTACCCAGATTCCCCTCTGCCCAGTCAGCGATGCTTGGCTGCTGGGTGTTGAACATTTGCATTTTGTACATATCGAGCATGCTTCGGTCCTCCTGCCGGTACAGGAAGCGAAGTTCGAATTCTTTCCATTGGAGTATATTGAGATGCGACATGAAAACACAAAGGCTATACAGGAATTAGTCAACAATGATGTCTGGAGTTTCAGGTTTTGGGACCTCAGATTGAGAACAATTATAGATAGTTAATACATCACTTATGATACAAACACTCAGAATCACCTCATGAGAGCACAATACCTGGGCATTTGACGTGCAACGTATCGGACTATTGTTGGCATGTACCAAGGTAAGTGACAGTGCCCTTGAAAGTGTTGCAGTGCACAAAACTCAATGGTCAAGTATCGCATTAAACAAGGCGTGTTGCACGGTCATTTCAGTGTCTAGAATACTGAAAATTTGACAATTGTCATCTAACTCTAATAATAAACCATGTCTAAAACACTGGGAATTGGCCGTTATCATCGAACCTAATAATAAACTAGAAATTGAACAGTCAAGCATCTCTTGTTGATATGATCGGGCTCTCCGTAGTTACGTTGCACATTCTACAGCCTTTTCAACCATGATATCCCTTGATGGTCATGTCGGATTCTCAGATATCGTTGTTGAAGTCTGCTTATAGACTCTTGGTTTGTTGGGATTGGGTTGAACGCAGCAGTGCCTGCTTTCACTATTGAAGCAAACACTCGTTCACCTTTCTCTATCAAAAGACCCTCGTTTTCTTATTGTCCCTGTTGCAATTATTCTCTCTCTATACTGCAAACACTGCGTCAATGAGAGGAAACCTCAATGAAGCGTTTGGCTCTATTGTCAACGCCGTTCGCTCCTTCTTTGCGACTTTCCTTCTATTTGAGACTGACCGTCACGACTTACAATCTCGTTCTTCTTCTTGTTTATCATTCATCGACATCTCAAGCTTCATTTGACTACTACAAAATACATACATCACTCTCACCAACTGTCTACCATGACGGACAACAACAAGAATGGCAAGAAGCCCGAGGAGAAACCTCTAAGTGAAGAAACCCGCGAAGACCTGCGCCGCATGACAGCCAGCCTCACTGATCAAACCACCATCGAGACGCTCTCCCGTGCCGGTATGATGGCCAAGAATAAGAGAGAGCAGTCGCACTTCACTCGTGAGAAAGCGGTCGCCCGCGTCGAGGCTGGGGAGAAGAAGGAGGGTGAGGCTGAGGGGGACAAGGAGGAGAACAAGAAGCAGATTTGAGTCTAAGGCACTTTGACGATGCGAAACTCGACCTGCAATGGTCGTTTGAGCTTTGATCGACTATCTTGAGGGTAAGATATATTCACTACTATCTTGAAAGCACACTAATAGTAAACTAGCTGTCCCGCCTTACAAGATCAACCAAGATACACAGACATAGGCCACGAGTTGCTATCCGAAAAGGACAATGGACCGAGAGATTGACGAAGGTCCAAGCGGGGGATCGGAATATACTGCGACTCGAGTGTGACTCACGAACTCGAGAGTTTCTTTTCTTTACTTTTTCTGTTCTTCTATCAATTTCCTTTGTCTTACATACTAGGGCATGGAGGAGCGTTTCTTTTTCTGTAACAACCCGCAAGAGGAAGCATGGCATGGGCATGGCAAGGAATGGAATCAGCGGGCATTGATCAACTGAGCACGAAAGAATAAGCTGCAGCACCGTAATCACGTTTCCTCCTTGAAAAAACCTGGTAAAGCGCTGTGAGTATGGAACATCCATGTGTATGTATGTGCATTAGCGCGAGACAACAATACGAACGGCCAACAGCATAGTACAATACCCGTTTGTACGTTTTGGAGGCTTGCATAGAGCATCAAATCATGGCTTTTTTGGAACATCATCAGGTCATTGCTTACAAGTCGATTCCCGTTTTCCAAGAGTTGAGACAGTTTGAGGCGACAAGTGGAGTTGCCTCAGGTAGGCTGTAGGCTATGTGATGAGTTCTCACGGGCTGCGGCTGCAGCTTCAGCAGCAAACGATGAGATCTGTCTCACCCAAGAATATGCTGTATCCTTTCATTTGATCGTCATTCACTTCAAGCCATGCCATGCAGTGTCACTCTCATTCGTTTGCTTACTCCGCCCGCATGCATACAAAATAAGCGCTTTCATGCTGTATCCCGTCTCACCGGTCTGGGGGAATGCATATGTAGTTGCGTTGCATTGGTAGGCGTAAATGTCAGTATCCTTTCAGCCTTTACACGGTAGAGACTTGTTATCTCTGTCTGCCCAAGTACCGACGGTAATAACAAGCTTGACTAATTAATTAAAAGCCAGACCCATATCAGCTTATTGTCAGGGGGGACCCTTGTTAGAGCAACCATATCCTGCAAGTACACGTCTTGGCGAGCCTGGACTCAACTCTTCTAGCCTCTCCGGCGTTTCAATCTCGCAATCAACTCTTAATTTGGGATCACAAGATAAACTGAAGGAGCTTAGCTTAACATTGACGGGATGAAGCAGGGGACTCGGGTCAGGATTCAAGGGTCAGGCCTCAAACTCCAAGATCGAATGACTTGATCATGACACGATCTCATCCAAGCACCCTCATCTCTTTAGCCTGGATCCGCCTGCAAACGATCTGTAAGCGAGGCCCTTCAGATCGGCGGGATATCGAATCAAGGCCAAGGGAGTATCCGGGATCTAACGAGACCAGACCCATCGAGCGATTTTCTTTATTTTTAAGTATCTGATATGAGACAAGTCCACTTCGAACCCGATCTTTTTCTCCGATCTCAGATACGTCCAGGGTCTATATGCCCCCTGTCTCTCTTACAGCCCATCGACCCGGCTGCAGCTCGATCGAGGCGCACAAGTTGCCATACAAGGGCTGATATAGAAACGGTGACACCCATAGTGCGGGCGGACTCTGCCGGATCAGTTCATCGCCGTTTTATGCCTGTTGGATAGTCTTTGGGGTGTGAGTCGCAACAAACGGCTGCGTACAGGACAGTATATCATAGCTCAGCCGTTAATTTATGAGCAAGGATGAGCACCCTCTCCTTCTGGTGACCGACAGACTCGGAAGTCCGAGCCGTCTGCATCTACCCATAGCGTAGCGTCCTGCACCTTGGAGAATAGAGGAATCGAGCTGCTGCGAGGGGGTTGATGTCAGTCGCTGCAAGCACGATTCGCCCCCGGTTGTCGTAGGCTATGGCACGTTCAAACGACAACTACAGTAGCTTATCTGAACTGCATGCATTGGGGGCAGATAGCCGTTTGCGCTTTCACCCTGGTCGACACTAGAAAAAGCAACCTCCCGAGACTTGCAGGGGACAACAAGACTCCTGAGGCGACGACAACTCTCCACTGTGAGATCGTCCTTACTATCCTGACAAGTCAACTGACAACATATTTGCTTCTACCCAGCGAGGCCGGGCCTATCATCACGAGCCTAACGATGTTGAGTAGGCGCAAAGAACACTGAGACGGAGAGAAAACGTGGCGGCGCCATCGATAGACCTTTAAGGCCTTCGACAGCAAGACTAATGCCGTTTCCCGCGGAGATGGAAAGGCGTCCCGTAAGGAAAGCCGTTGTTCCCGCTTGATAGTGGAGTTTTGAACTGAAACTCGAGGCAACGGATGCAAGATAGATGTAAGACTCTTCGTTTGCTCATGCCTGCAACTAAAAGAAAGACTCCGTAACACAAGGGAGTCGAAGGAGAAAACAGAAAGACCTATGAGTCGATGAATGATGTCCTGGTTTGCATCATCGTCTGTAGCCAGAATAAAGAAGAGATCCTCCTCCTTGTGCAACATATTCAAGCCAAGTCTCCCCAGATGGAAACCTGCTTTTCGTAACCGCCATCTCCAGCCTCCATCATTACACCACCTCACTCTTCGCCAATCAACATAAGAAACATTGCACTTATCCTCAAGCTCTATAGCTATCGCTCCTAACAGTTGCCGTCCGGCTACTTCCAGTTACCAACACCAAGCTTTGCCCAAGGGATAGCCCGCCACCATGTCCCAGTTTCAGTATCGTTGGGTCTTCGAGTATCCTCACGTGGGCTTGAACATGGTTTCTGAGTCTCCTCCTAAGCTCCACAATCTTCATGAGCCCAGTGAAGGTTCCGACCTCAAGCTAGACCCACACGCCTGTTCTCACGAAATTGCTTCGGATACCGACACAGATGATGAAGACAGTTTAGTTGACTTGGAAGATCTGGAACACAACAATCCTGAATCCGATAACAACCAACACAGTGCAGAACGTGGTCGCTGGCATCCGCATGCACTTCACTTCCTCGCTCAAGTTCCTCAAAGTGACGCCGACTGGTCCCGCTACCTCTCTAACAACGTCGATGTCCGCTCCTTGTGCTATCGTCTCAAGATACCCTACCTGTTCCCGGGCTTTCAAGCTCACCTCAATTGGCCACGGTTCTTCAACGAATGTACCTGGCATCTTGCCCGGGCTTGCAACAATCCCCCGCTTGGTTCCCTCTTCTCACTCATTTTCGTGGCTGCCTGCCATGTTGCGCTCATCGATGGCTGCCCGCGAGAGGAAGTGTACAATGGCCTGAGGGCTTGTGTGAGACAGTGCGGTATTTCAGAAGACGAATTAACGCTACCCATGTTAGACAGGGTGAGAAATGGAGTTATCACAGGCATCGGAATACTCAGAGAGTATAGTAAAGTGGTTGGCTGTCGTGCAAACGAAATTCCTTTGCATGGTAAGTTTGAAAGATTCCAGATTTTCCCCATACCAGAACTCTGTCCCTAAGTCTTCTCCAGCACACAATTGTCTCCAAGTGTTCCAATGTTGCAACCCTGCCTGCATCCGCCTCATTAAAGAGCAGATGTCATTAGGCTATCGGCCGACAACACCCCTCAACTCTGAATACCTCGAGATACCCTCTCTGGTTTATGAAGTGCTTGGGGGGCGGCACTCCAAGTGGGAGTAAGGTCTGTCCGTGTCCTCGCTGACTCTATCCTCATGCCTGACTATTGCTCATAGATACGAAGTCATCTACCATATCCTGTGCCCTCCAGAGACCGAGAGGATACATGTATATGGTAGTGTTGATATGACTAGTGTGATGGAATTCGATGAACGCGATGATGTTGTTGAATGGGATGGGAGCTTAGATACTGAGTTAACGTGTGTATCCAGTATCGCTGATAACTAGGAGGTGCTGTACACGTGGAGATTGAATAGATAAAAAGAATCCGCCATCTCAACCCATGTGTCCATACTCGCTGAGAGCTCTTGTGATAGAAGATTCACCAAACCTGACGTTTAGAGCAGGGTGCTGTCTGGAACAAGATGTAGATGAACCGAACACTCCCATTTCCCTGAAACTGGATCCCCATTTCGTTCAAGTGAATGACCGTTCGTGGATCCCAGTTATGCATGATGGCCTCATTACTTCCGCGTGGGATCAGTTCAATATGCGCATTTCGGTTGCTCAAGGGCACGAGCAGCGCAGTGGAATGATATCCCGGCCACAAGACGCTGCCTTTCTGCAGTCGGAAGGCTTCGGATCGGAAAAAAGGTCTCTGGAGATCTTGGATGACAGCACCACGGCTGGTAGCCCATCTCACAAGTGGTCCACTCTATTACATCTGGTCAGAAGACACTCGATTGTTACATATACTGAGACTTACCAGGCCCCGAATCACTTCATCACTCAATTCTGCACATGGCTTTTCCAAGCCATACGTGCCTAATCTCGATTGCTTCTCTCCAGGTGTCGAAGTGAGCACTTCCACGATGGCCTTTTCCTGGAGGGACTTGATGTGGTCATTGAAGCGGTAGACTTCGATGTAAGGCACCTGCGACATGGCTTCAGGGGTTGGGGGCGTGGGTTTTATTGGGCTTCTGGTTGAGGAGAATGCAACGTTTGGTGTTCAAGCGGATAGTAAAAGCACACTTGTTTGTGACTGTTGAAATTCCGTGATAAGAGCACTGGGACGAGGATGGAAATAACGGTGGAGAAACCCGGCGGCTTTATACTTATGTTTTATGAGGGAGCTGTAGCGTAGGCGATCAAGTATGTGAGCGTCGAGTTGCACTGCTGTCTGTTGGCTTCCACATGGGTATCTGCGACGCATAAGCAGCAGCAGAGCGGCAAGGTTCCTAGGGTGAGCCCGGTCTGTATACCACCATTATACTGTGCATCCGGCCTGAAGAGGTCCCTCGATAAGCATTGCATTGCATTGCATTAGTTCATCATTCGCTCGCTCCACGCTCCGGCAGCCCGGACCCTTGTGCCGTCACCCAAGGTGTCTCAAAACCTCGGTGGAAATAAGGGAGTGTCGCTTGGCGAACGGCTACCTGCAGGAGGATATTTCTAACATCAACGTTAGTGCAAGGAAGGTTCGTTTGCTGTCATTCGTCCGACAACGCGACCGGGGTGTTATGATGTTTGCTATAACATCCTGGTTCATGATGCATTTCGCTGATCAGCGGGAAGGGAGCTGCAGCCAACTGTTGAAAATTGGTCGAGCTGGTGCCGTGTCCAAATTCAAGATGAAAAAGAGGGGATACATTCTTGTTCAAGATAGAAAAAGGCGGGCCTTCATATGAGGCTGTCCCGTTCTCGTGGAATCGCACTAATCAATCCATGCTATGAGCAAGCAAAATCGAAACACTAATGACCCTCGCAAACTATCATCGAAACATCCCGCCCGGCAGCAGAGCCGAACGTCTAAGCGAGGATGAAGGTCATGGAACCGGATGGCGATCGCAAAATGATGGCTCGATTTTATTTGTCCAGCACATTTGTCCCAGGCTTATGTGTCTAATCCTGCCTATAACATGGCTTGTGTGGATTCCACATCAAGAAGCGGCTGCAGTACTCATGCATGAGCAAACGAAACTGTCACACTCTGGGACCAATGCGGACAATTTGCCTCGGTTATATGACGAGAGCGATACTGTGTGGGAAGCATTGGACAATCAGCTTTCGTATCGCCAATCCCTAATATACCCTAGGTCGTGCAGCTATTGAAGGCCGTGGACACGGACAGTCTGGAGTACCGACAGATCAAGAACGAATATTCTGAAGGTGGGGAGTTACTTAGTCGATCGGCTAGACGATCATCTGCTGCGCCCTTCTAGCCCCATTCGCCGCATGTATGGCATCAAGGTGCGTTTGCATATCTAGTTCATTTGCTGTTTGACAGGCCATGGGCAGCTTTGACTGAGGTAGCGTGGACAAGATTGTGTTCAGGTTGGTGTGCTCAGTGTCCTCTGGGGGACGACTTGAGCAGCTTAACAACATTGTCGTAATACCCTTGTACTCCTCCGTACTTCTGCAGTATCCCGTGTATATCGACCTCTTCAACCTCCCTTGTGTTCTCTCGGCCGACCAAGCCCGTGTTCCTTGTACTTGGTATCCTCAACATCTCCGTCTCAACGTTCCACCCGCAATCTTCCGCTATTTGCGTAACCCAGTCGACTAAAGATGCAAACATACTCTTTGATTTGGTCCTGTCTCGGGGCGGAGGTGCTCGCCATCTGTCTCCTGTAAGATTGTGGCTGCAACATGGTATCATGATGAAGGGGCATTGAGATATGGCGGCAAGAATTGGTGTCCAAGGTGTTAGCTCGTCGGCGTGGTTGGAGATTATAAATGTGCCCTTAGGGAAAAGGCCGTCATGAATATTTTCAGAGTTGACGACTCTCGTATCATCACTAGCTGTCTCCCTGGGAATGACACTGGGAAGTAAGAGCAACCTCTGGAGGGAATTCCCAGAGGGTGATCCTGGGAACGGTGAGTTGTACTGAGACCAAGACCTACGCTCGCGGGCATCGAAA
This sequence comes from Fusarium redolens, assembly GCF_020744475.1. Taxonomy (NCBI): domain Eukaryota; kingdom Fungi; phylum Ascomycota; class Sordariomycetes; order Hypocreales; family Nectriaceae; genus Fusarium; species Fusarium redolens. Next base: position 309,511 of record NW_025763666.1, on the reverse strand, counting down.
CCCCATCCAGCATATCCTTCCATCCTTAGGATATAAACCAGTAGCCCGTTTCCGCAGCCGATGTCCACAAATCCTGGAAAGCCCACATCGCTGTACATCTCTTTCCACAGCTCAATCAGAAATGCCGCGATACCGAGATCCTCGAACACATGTTTTGTGGGATCTGTAGTCTCAAGCCAGGACTTGACGAGAGCTCTGGCGTATTTGTTCTTAAGTTCAGAGTACTTATCCTGAAACCTCTCTCGGGGTACAATGACATCGTGATGAACTCTCTTGACGTAGCCTCGAGCGGTGCTGTGACCATGTTTGTGGATGGTCTGGAGAAGATGGTAAGCAATCCTCCCCAATTTTACTTGGTCGACCTCTTCCTCGCCTGTCTCAGGATCAAAGAGTGCAAAGTGGACGGATATGGTGCCTGTGTTGGTGGCTACATCCCATTCATGAAGCTGACTGATACCCTTGACCTTTGGGTGATAGAAGGGTAGGTCTGCAGCAGAGGAGGTATGCGGTATATACACGACCAGTGATCTTGACGGGGTGGCTTCCCCGTCAGCTTCTTGATCCTTATGACTACTGGAGTGATAGAAGGAGCATGTCTGGTCTAATGGAGCATCGCGAAGTGTGTTTCGGGGTATCAATCGGCGCACAATGGTTCTCTGCCGGCTGAATCCTTGGAAGTCTATAACCCAAGGGTAGCCTTGGATGATACCGTCAGCTTCAGGGGCAGAAGTCTGACTGTCATCATCGAAGAGAACATCTGCACGAAATAACCACTTGGAGTTGAGGTTTGGGTTCTCAACAAGGTTGAGCATAATCATGTCGAAATGCTGAGTCTCAAACGTGCATGTGTGGCGGCACATAGGTAACCAGGTAACTTCGCCGCAACGTTCGCGGATTACGGGCGGCGATCCCGGAGGAAACTCCTCGGGCTCGAATGGTGCTTTCTTTTGAAACTCCATGCTCAGTCAATATCCAGAAACGGAAGGGTTGCCGACAGGTCCGAAGATGCAGGCTGAAAAGTGGTCAGACACTGTCTGGTGCCAGCAGCCATGAGGTGCGTTCGGAGGGTTACCTTGACCCTACGGTGATCACCACCGTCAGAACGTACTTAATCGGATTTGGTCCGGGATTTAAGTTCCCCGGGATAGTGACGGTGGTCGTGGAGATCGCGAATGATGCGAGCACGTATTCAAGACTTCCTCCGAATAGGGCTAGCTGTGCCCCAGGATCTAGGCAGCTGAAGTTTGAAGCCCTGTTTAGTAGTCTCGGCTCCGGGAAGCGAAGTGAGATGGTTCGATCTAGGGCCCAAGAGCTGGGCGAAACACCCACTGATAATGACGAAATAGTCTACTGTAAGAAACATGTGCTTCGGTCTTGGGAAACGAGGCAAAAGTGGCACCGAGTTCTGTGGAAGCGGGCGGCGGGGTGTAGACTAGGGCTCAACCCAAGCTTGCGTGTGAGAAGGCAATGCCACGGTCAAGGGTAACAGAAATGAAACAAGGTGGAAGAGGTTATGCATTCCATGTAAGTCTGTACAATACAGTATGAGGTGGTGATCCGATGTTGCCTTGGTGGTTGCTTTACGAAAGTCCCCCGAGTTGGCAGCTACTTTACTGTTTCGTTCTTCCCTCACTCCCACATAGGTTGTCTATATCATAACGCGGCACGGAAGGAGCCTTCCGTGTTGACATCGCTGCTGAGATCTATAATATTTACCACCCCTGACCTGATTCTGGCAGGTACCTTTGTGGTGGGTTCTTTTCGGCTCGAAAACCAGAACATCTTGCTTGATCTGACCCATTTCTCTGCACTGTTGCGATTTGTTTGCATCATAAACTGGGCTAATAACTGCGTTTGGGTAAAAGTCACTGAGGAAATGCATGAACGAATCAGGAAGTTCAGGGTAAGTGGCGGTGTCGCTTCAAAGGCTGACTCTTATCTGAGTTGCGTCCTTCCAACCACATGTTGCATTGAGAAGAGTCACTCCGTCACTCATCACATCAATCCAACCCAAGGTATTGCAACACTGGCTTTTCGGATGTCAGGATGTGGTCCTGCGCGTCACAAGCGAAGCCCGTGTGACTTGCAGCAATAGTGACAACCAACAACTTCTGCTAGACCATCAGAGGCCTCAATACAACGCAACGCAATGCAATACAACACAACGCCGTACTTTTCAGTTGAACAAGGACTGCACAGGACGATGAAATCACAGGTATCATATCACAATATGTACCAAGGCGCAGTGCATCCAGCCAACAAAATGCCCGACAAATGCTACCTTTCCAAGATATGTGCCTAGAGACGGAACGCCATAAGGTACCCGGTGAGCTTTCACTCAACAACAGGCCTCAATCGATTGAATGCGATTCAAAGGAAGCTGGATTCGGGGGTAAGACATCTGCCGCTTTCAACGGGCTTCCCGAAATAAAGAAAGGACCAACGGTGGCTGGGCTGGGCTGGACTGCCGTGTATTGGTTGGAGCGTCCGGTAAGCTACTCCGTAGATCTTGGCCAATATCGCGGCTCGAGAGAATGACTGCTTGCACCAATGGCAGTGGGAAATATCGCATCGATTTTCAACTTCCAGAAAATGCCTTGCCTGCTAATTTGTACTTCTGAAAATAATCGATAAACAAAAGTGTAACATAAATAATGGAAATTATAAGGAATATTTTATTCGCAGTTGCCCTCAATAACCTATTTTCAACTTCCATTGCGTTACCGCCTAGCCACTGTGTGATTCAGAGCCCCATTCATAGATAACAGTGGATGTTCACCGAATTCATCTCACAAGGCTTTCTGCCTGAATATTTAGGCCAACACGTGAGCCAATGGCACGCCCGTGCTGCCTCCTGCCTCCCACCAAAGCCTAAAGCCCACTTACTCATCTTTGCCCCTCCCCCTTCTACCAAACTCTCCCGACTCTTTCTTCTCCCTAACAACGTCACCAACACAAATACCCGCAAACTCCAAAGACTTTGCAACCTTGCAAACCTCGTCGCTAGACATCCTCATCGCTTACACGCACTACTCGACACTTCCACAGCGAGGCGCTATATTGCCAGCGGTCGCTGAAAACATCCTCTTCCCCTTTACAAAACCCATTTCCCAAGGTCACCCCAGTACCTCCGAGTTTATGTCCATCGAAAATCTCAAGACCTACGGTGAGTCTCTGCTACCCTTGAGAAATCTTCTCCCCGACTCCGGTCTTCATCTGCGCGGATCGTCTCGACTATCGGATATTGACATGCCGTCTCATCCTTTCGTACCTGCATTTGTTGCCGCCAAGCCACATGTTGAATCTCCACTCATCTCCATATCCCATCACAACAAATACGATTTTGAGGAACACCATAACTAACCATCGCGACACTAGACCCCTTCGCCGAAGCCGACGAGGACACCGGAGAAACCAAGCAGACGCAGAATTACATCCATATACGCATTCAGCGTAAGTCACCTTCTACTCCAGCCTCGCTAGCCATGGGCGCATTAAGTATCATATCACACACCAACCTCACGTGAGATTGCCGTGTGATTGAATGAATCCATGTTACACCTGGCTCTAGGTAGCATCGCTTTCGCGTACAATGCTAACATGTCTCCAGAGCGTAATGGACGTAAGACTTTGACCACTGTTCAGGGTCTCCCCAAGAAATTTGACCAGAAGAAGATTCTTAAGGTCATCAAGAAGAAGTTTGGTAAGCTCCACACTCCGCCGCCGCCGACTACGAGGCTAATGCGAACCAGCCTGCAATGGCACTATTGTCAACGACTCCGAGATGGGAGAGGTGATCCAGCTCCAGGGTGATCAGCGCAAAGATGTTCAGGAATTTCTCATCGACAAGAAGGAAGGCCTCGAGCTAGATGCCAAGACCATTAAGGTCCACGGTTTCTAAAGCTCTGCATGCCCCGTCGTCCTGTCAGTCGCCGTTCCCGGGCGTCTTGACGTAGAGGGACAGGGACGCATGGCCTCCCCGGCTTGTGCCTTTTCCGGACGTGTTCTCTTGCTCTCGCAACAGACACACCGAGGCTCGGCTCCGATTACTCTAGGACGACGGGCATCCACTCAGGGCGAGTTTTACTCCTGGTGGCTTTTTTGGAAGAGTATTTATTCTTATGCTGCGCGTTCTGCAGCAGGTGGATGATAGCTTCTCGGCATCCACCTTGCTCACGTGCACGAAGACGAGGCTACGGGCAAAGCATTTGTTACTCAGACATGGCTTGTCAGTCACTCGTTAGTCAGATATGTCTACATGGGCAAGCCCCGCAGTAGTCTCAGGCAAATACAAAGTCGATTCCGAATCCTTGACGTTTAAAATTGATGTGAATTTGTTTCAATCCTAGTTGTGGTGGTAGATTGACGTCAGAGCCCACCCGTAAGGCACGGCAACTGGAGTCGTGCTAACCAAAATCCAGGCTTCAAAGCTACACACTGCTTGGATATTACAGACTATTGTATACATGAGTTTTCGGTTACAGCTACAGCCACACAGAATAATCAGACATGGACAGCCCTAGCGTGGGCGGGGATATCGGAATTCCAAGAGAAACAAAAAAAGTCGCTGAAAGTCATTCGTTAAGGAAAATAACAACGGTTCGCCTGCTCTCGTATGCATACACAAATACAGAGGCATTTCATTCGCCTGAAGACAGCTGTGAAGTCCTGTTCTACAAGTCTTCATGCTGCTCGATGCTTCCCCTGATCTGAGTGATTACGCGCGATGCCTCGTCAAAGGCGCGCCGACCAGAAGCTACAATTGGCATCTGGGGGTAGTCAGGTGTGGACTGATGAAGGTGTACCAGCAGAGTCACCATGGTGATGGAACAAGCTATGGAGAAGACGTTGATAGAGGTGGACGTCTCCTTGCGAATGTTGATCTTTTGGTGAGTGATGTGGTACATCATGGTAAGAGTCTGAGGCGTAGTTGTTAGCTAGTAAACCTTGGTTGCGGTGAGTGCCGTGTGCGGGGAAGACATACAGTGGCTATGCCAACCCAGCCTGGGAGGAGGAGACGAGGGTCTTGGAAACCACCCGTGAAAGAGAGCACAAACGCAGTGAGATATGCGTTACAAAAGTTGGTTGTGAGCAGCCGAACCATTGTTGCTTGTGGGGTGTAATTGATGAGCCTGTGAGCTAGTTAATATGGTGGTGTATGGCGAGACAGGTCGCAACAGGAATGACGGGATAGCCTACCATCTGGACATCAGACAGTCTGTGAAGAAGAATGATAAATATCCCGAAGCAAAACACTAAGCAACGTCGAGCATATCAGCACAGCACTTTTTGGCTTTCGATCTCCTCGAGGGATCTCCCAACGCACCCATATAGTTGCGAGCCCAGTCTCAGTCAGGGCGTACCGCGGATCTGCCTCGACACTCATAGCCACAGATCCTCCCGTCGTTGAAGGCACAACAACTACAATTTCTGGCCCTGGCAAGACACGTAACAGCAGTTGAAGCGCAGAAGGCAATCCCCACCACAACGCCGGCAGAATAGAGAAGAGCCGCAAGGCAAAAAGCCACGGGTGCCATGGCTTCGGAACATTAAGAACGACGGCGACACGGGGCTGGAGAAGAGAAGGATGAACGGGACCATCGATCTCAGGAGGAGCTGTCGTTGTCGTGGGCGGTGGCGGCGGAGATTTGCTAGACTTCGAGGTCACGGGCGCAAGCGGTTGTGGAGGTAAAGGTAGATGGCCTGTAGAAGAGCCCCGACGAACGGGGGGAGGATTGGCCATCTCACATCGATCGTTCAGGCCATCTGAAGCAATTCGCGATCAATTGTGTGGGAACTAAAATTACAAAGACCAACAAAAAAAAAAAAGGAGGGGAGAGAAATCAGGTCGACGCAAGGGGGGGCAGCCTTGGTAAGGCAGCTGTTGGTGATGGCGTCAAAGGAGGAGGACAAGCTGCAAACTGCCTGCACAATTCAGATTGAACCGACAGGGGTCGTGGGGGTCTTGCCATTGGAAGTGGGAACACAGGACCCTTTCCGACGTGGCTAGTGGAAGCTGGATCACACCTATGGGTTAGGGTTGACCGTGGCAAAGCATGGCTGCATGGATATCTCGAGTATTAAATTTCACGGCCAAGAAATTCATACTTATGTAGTTTGATTGATCTCTCAGATATATGCAAATATTGAAAATTGTCTCGATAAATCGCCAGTGAGCATCACATATCTCACAAGGTTAATGCAGCTTCTTATAAGCTTGACCAAACTCCGTTTTCCTGCTCTTACAGGCCCACCATGCCACGTACATCCAAGTGATTCTTAACTCCTCAAAATCATAATAGATAACACCGGCAGCAAGTCAAAAGATTCCCATAAAAACATAAATGTGACCCATCATCTCTTCCTGTTATCTCGCTTCGTATTGATCATTGCCCACATGTTTGGATCGCTTCGGGGGAACATTGCTGTTCGTCCGACTAACCTCAGCCGAAATACTCGCAAGACGCTTTTTGCTTTCATTCCGTTGCAACCCGGCAAGTGCGTCCATCAACTGGGTGCGAGAAGAGTCAATGCTCAGCTTCTGGTCGTCGCTCTCGTCGCTATCAGTCTCCAAAAGCACCTCGTCATCCACACCCACATGTTCTGTCGAAGGCGGTAAACCAAGATCCTCCTCTATCAACGGGACCTGCTGCCGCATCCATCGTAAAAGCACTTGGTGCCTCTGGGCTCCACGCCTTGCCTCGCGATAGGCACAAGTAGTCTGGAGAAACACCTTGATCGCATCCTTCCGACGTTGGAAATAATCAAACGCTTCCATTGCAGAGTCAAGCTTGGCTTGGGCCTCAAAGAGCTTCCGTTGTGCTACTGCTCCCCTGACACATGGGTTCAGCAGATCCCGTTCCGCTAACAAGACACTTGAACTGGCTACCTCCACAGCTTGTCTTAGATTGGTCCTTTCACCATCCGGTGATGATGTATATCCTGCGGCTTCAATCTGATCTCGGTCTTCGTGCGATTCTAGCATATTGGAGTCAACGAGTGTCTGCCAGGCGCTTTCATACTGTTGGTTATAGCGCTTATACCACGAGTACTTTTTGCGTTCTGACACCTCAAAGCATAGATACTCAAGCCATTGTGATAATGGATCCTGGTCTGTCGGATCTTGTTTCATATGAAGTAGCGTGGTGAAGGACTGTTTAGAGAGGCACTTAGTACATCGCGCCAGGTATTCGTCAAATGTGTCCCGGTTTCGTCTAACTCTCAGCTGATAACGGCAAAACTGGTTCCACCTTTCCAACTGACGTTCAAACACCATCCATTGTTGCGTCCCTGATCCGGCAGCGTCTTGTTTCCAGTACTCAAGAAGCTCGGCATGGTTTTCTGGATTCTGGGCGACTTGGTCAATGAGCTCGCTGGAATACCAGGGGCGTCCTCCAGCTTTGGTCAGTAGGTCATGGAACGCCCTCTCGCGTTTGATGTCGTCGGTATATTGCTCATCAGGAGACAACGGGGCCTTGACCTGGGGAATCGGGGAAACTCTCTCGGTAGTTGTTAGAGTTGTACTAGACTCATAATCCGGGTTCCACCATGGCAGCATGCCCATGTAACTGCCGGACTTGTCAACTGGGCGTACTACGCTGGAGATGTCTGGCAGAAGATCGCAATAGAGAACCCTGGGGATCATCAGAGAATGAAAAAGACAGGTAGAGACGCATGAGAGATGGGGTTACCCGTACTGTAGTCCGTCTCTCATCCAGCGGGTGACCTTGTCTTGCCCTTGGGCCTCGAGGGATCTGAGCTCAATGTCAGACGAGTTCAAGAAGGAGTCAGAGCAAGAACTTACAAGCGTCTCTCGTTTTGCTGCCGTTCATCTTCTTCCTCAGACCACTTTACGGCTTTGAAGACGTGATCCATCGGTTGGTCTCTGGATTTGGCGACTGGGACTGGTATAAGTGTGACTGGCGGGCTTTGAGGCTTGTCCATTTGGTGACTGTAGTTTCGGCGGCTTCTCTTTTGTTTGTCAAGTCAGAATTGACAAAGTGTCCGTGTGACAAGCTGAACTGGATGATACCGCACATTAACGGTGTACGAATGCGCTTGTAAAGGAAAGACGAAGGGCCGGTGACGGATGAAAGATGCCACAAGTGAATGCGTCACAGATGAATTTTGAGTGAGACAAGGGGAGAATGGAGCAGATGAAGCAAGACAAATACGGGACGGATCGTGAATGTCCTGAGGCTGAGCCTCCCTAATGGCCGAGAAGCCAGCCTTAAGGTAAGGCAATTTGTTTTTTCCCTCTTGCCTTCCCTTTCATTTCCAGCCCAAGTAGGGAAGTTGCATGTAAGGTCGTACGCACGACCCTGCTTGGCTGTCGCAGAATGTGAATTAATGACTGGAAAGCGCGGCCCAAGGACCAAGCGCCCCTGTATCTGAAGTCCGGGCGAGCACTCCCATGATCCGCGCCCTGCAGCAACAAACCTAAAGATTGGAAAGACACGACCCGGGTAAGTATCCGCGATTAGCGTCGGGCAACTTTCATTGGATGCCGACTGAGTGTTCTGGCATCTGGGCTCCAGGGAGGGGTGCCCGCTGTGGGGAAGATGGAAGAAGCCGCCCTGGAATCGAAGCCTTCTATCCATTCGATTGTGTCACTGTTTCCATCAGTGAAGTCTCAGTCTCAGTCTCATCTTTACCATTGCCGCGGGTTAAGCGCCAGAAAGTTCTAGGCAGCTGTCAATCTCTTAGCTTCAAACGATCTCAAGAGACCCTTTCTCATGCCTCGGCTCAATCGTATAATGTCCATGTTATCATCACTGTTACCCTGGTCCCTGACCCACGCACCATAAAGAGTATGCAGCTCATTCATGGCCTCGTGCATTTCCATTGCCACAAGGGACAGCTCAAAAGTTGGAAGTGACGACGAGTTCCTTACATGCATCATTCTGTTCTTGTGACCTCTTCCAAGTTTCCAGGTCCCGTCTATCCCATCTCATCTCCCTTGCTTCGTATCTAGTAGCATTGACCTCTCTCTGTTTTTGTCATCAAATCCCATAAAGTGGAAACTGATGATGAAGCGGCCCTCGCTGTTTGATATCCATTACCAAGCGCGATATCCTCAGATAGATAATCACCGAGTTCGTGCCGGTCTCCATACTTACACGAGAGATTGTCTCTCACTCCAGGTTTGATCCAATACAGGCTCGGGGATTGAGGAAATTTTGAGATTTCGACCAGAAGTGTCTAGATCGGTCTCTGATGGTTATGGGGAACCCTGTAGTCTCTTTAACTGGTCATTCTTTGGTCCTTTGATCAAAGGCCTCAAGCCTTTTTGCATCCCGAACATAGTAGTGATGAAACCAAGCTTTTGACCCCGTTTGGCTCATTTCCTGAAGATCCATGAACTACGAGATACTACGCGACAAACAACACATAACATAAGTTTTTAGGTTTTTTTTTGGCTCCAGATCCCAATTGGTACACTGTTGAATGGGCGTTGACGGAGTATCCAGGGACTTGTTCTACTTGGTCCATTTGGTGGTTGCCTCCGTCATGTCGAGATCCAATGCTTACCCTAGAGAAAAAAAGGTGCCAGTTCACTTACACGCATTCTCACCCGGCTTTCATTAGCTGAATTATACAATGACAAAGGAGAAGGTCCTTTTACAAGTGGGATGATTTAAGTTCATATCGGTACTTTTTTCTTGTTGTCTATTGATACTAGGTTACGAACATGCTCACTTGCATTGAACTAAATTGAAGGCCGGAGAGTGGCAACAACCAGTAGCATCAATTCCAACTGATGACGGTTACTAAGAATATTTTTTACCTCCATCTCTATCACGATGTAGCCGATTCTATGAACCCCGGTTTCCTTCCTTCCATCATGGAGTCGCAGCTGAATGGTCTCTGGCATCATCCATGCGCTTGGATTTACAATGCCAGTGAAATCTCAGAGCGCGCTGAAGCAAGCACATCCCTGAAGCCTTGCTATGGGCGGTAACATAATTCAGTATTCTCACGATGGAATTGGACCACTGTCAGCTCGGAGGAAAGCTCGTGGACGTCGTGGGCTGTATCCATTAATGAGCACGCCCAGTCTTCGAGCAATGCAACGCCTACCAAGAGCGCCCAAGACCAAACTTCGCTGCGCAGAGCTCGAGTGGTATTTAGTGAGTCCGAGGCCAGGTTTCGAATGGAACTGATCCGCTCTGCCGTGTTCTCGTAGGGTGGTAGGGGGAAAGGGTGAGCCGCCAGGACAATCCGCTGGGGGCAAAGTAGAAGACACCACGAATATTCGTTTCTGGGTGTCTGGATATTTGATAGGACTGCAACAAGGCTTTCTTGGAAGAATACTCGTGTTGAGTTTCCCAGGGAGCTGAAGGTGAATTGCTCGAGCGTTATATCGATCTCGATTTCGGAAGAAGGGGAAGTTACTGCCGTACATTTCTCAAGTCAGCATGGGCCAAATTATCCTAGACGTGATGAGAACCAGGGATAGTGAACTCGAAAGAAGACAACATTTTCTGATCAAACCATCTTCAAAATCTCCCAGTCTGGTTCGATTGGGAAGGCTCAGGAGACTTTGTTCGAATGCCCTGTGCCTCATACATCCTCACATTTTGGCCACTTGCTTTTTCCCTATATTGGTTCTTTAAAGCTAATGTATTTACCACAGCGCTCCAATATCTGTATCTCGATTAGTCGTCAGTTGTATGTACGAACAGAAACCGTAACGGGCCCTGAACAGGATAACGAAAAACACCACTGATCTTGGAATACCGTGCTGTTTGTGAGCTTGTTGGCAGTCTGAAGCTGAAGCACACGGTGTCTGTTAAACTCACAAGAGCCTTACTGAGATATACTCTCTCTTTGAAGTTCTCTGTATGGGTATCCTGCGTGCTTCATACCGAGGGAGCACCATGTCGACTCCTTTCCCAAGCGCCTCCGAGGAGATGAGCGGGGTTTGATGCCACTCGAATCTTGTAGAGCCATCCTACAATAGTATGAGTCTTAATCGGCAAAAGAATGAATTCGGCACATAAGTTAGTTAGAGCTATGAAACTGGAGAAGATAAGTGTTGGAGAATGTCGCCAACTCAGGGGTAGACAACGCTCCTTCTCGGAGGCACAGAAAAGCTTCTCCCACAGAAACCTCAAACATATTTCTATGGACACACAAGCATTTTGATAAGTTCCAAGTCTCTTTGACCTGATTATAGTATCATTGAATGTCTTGTAGGCAGGCAATGGCTGACCAGTTCCTCAAACTTTGGCCGCCTGATGCCCGGACTTCTTTAAACGCTTCGTAGCTCGAGCCTGATATCTAATCGACTGTCGTAACATGTTTCAATGGTATGTGTCGCATCCAGAAGTAATGTGCTGAGGTTTGATTCTCGGATTGGTTCTTCAGGGTGCGTTCTTTCTCAGAGTTGACGGGCAGCTGTAAGGATTCAACTGCACAACATCCGTTAGCTCAGAAATTGAGTTTTGGAAAGTATTGAGGATAACAGGTGGATGGACTTTGAGGCCGCCTACTGAGTGCAATGTGAAAGATAGTTTGAGTGTGTAAATGGAGCCTCACCGTGGAACCCCTGAGATCCTTACTCGCTCTCAACAAGATGAGAAAAGAGGGCGAGAAAGCCTGGCTGAACAAAATGTTTCGAGTTATTTGATGAGCGCCTCTGATAGTAAGTCCGGAGACAAGCCAGCCCCTGAGTGTTGGGCGAGGCGTGTAGATATATGAGGTTCTCACACAAATAGCCTTTCTTGAGCGCTCTTCATGAGCATATAATTTCTCAAAGCCGGAAAGGTCCTGAATGATTTCAGCGAGCCTGGTGACGCGAGTTCTTCAGGACAAATAAGCTAGTTCTTGGGATACTCGGTTTAGACGGTGTTGGTGCTACTCGTGAACGAAGGGGGATCGAGACTGGTTATGGGAATCTTTTGTCGGAAAAGTAACGGCCAAAGCGTACAAGCCCCTGAGAAAATGGTTAGCAATGGTTTATGCCGAGTGAGTTGGTTTCTAAAGCTCCAAGGGAAATCGTTCCGCAACCTTGAAAGAAAAGGATCATGCCAAAGAACGTATTGAAGCGATTGTATGAGGGCCGAATGTGTATGAAACATAACACGAACCTGTGGTATCACTGATGTGTCCTCGTCAGTTTAGTCAGAGGCATAACCCGTTCTTTGGGCTTCTGTCGTGAGCCCCTGAAGGGTCTTTTGGTAAACCTGGATGTCCTCCAAAGAGTACTGGAGAGCTTATTGCTTTCAACGCTTCATCCAACAAAGGGTATGGAGAAGCCATTCACTTTCTGACAGTCAAATTCGATATTGTTGTAAGATCCCATGGTTTCACTCTGCCTTGGTCACAGCCACCGCTGAACGAAGCTGTGAACAACGACTAGCTCAGTGAGCTCTAAGTGTAAAAGCAATTTGACTCTGTCCATCGTACCAAGGCCAGGTCTTGGGATTTAGCTTTGCGGTATACCGGCCCTCCAGCCCCAAGGTCATGGATTTGGCCAAGACGATTCCAGCGAAGTCATTGTAGAATACCCAGACGGCGATCTGGTCATCGATGATTCTCATGCGCTCAAGGACGAACGAAGCCGCCTTGGCGGGACCAAAGGGGGAGACAATGAGTTGGAGTCGGTGCGCATCGGTATTGCCTGCAGCTCAGGGGTCTTTCTTCTTGGCTTGTAATAAGAGGGTGTCCGATGGTGCAGACAATGAATGTGTGTCTGTCGTGGAAATGATCCGACTGTTCCTAAGCTCCTTGAGCTGCTCGTTGGACATAAAAGTAACTGTCAGACAACGTTTCCACAGGCAAGGAGAGGACTGAGGCTTCCAACTTACAAACTCAACCCAACGTAACCGACCCCCCTGAGGGATGGCCGTCATACTCATCAGATCTTGCTGTCTGCATCTCTAAGAGCAGGCCAGGCGCCATGTCCAGTGCTCCTGGGTAGGGGGTATCGGGGACGCTGTAGGGTGTCTCCAACTGTCAGCTTATGCTATACCGTCTTGTGTCGCCAGGGGCCATGGGAGTCTGCATTGCTAGAAGTCCTTGTCAATATACTACCCACCAGAGCCTCAGGGTGTGAGATGCCCTCAGTTGTACGAAGAGGAGACCGAGACCTCGACTGACGCCTCTATGAAAGCAACCGCCGCCTTGATCCCAATGGCCGCACTCTGCACTTGTGTTGACCCCGGGCAGACTCAGCGAGCTTCACGTTACCTCTGAGATAATTAATTCTGTTATTGAGTGAAACCAAGCTCACTGTCGACCAAGGAAGGGCTGGCGATGGCTACAGAGGACTCACACGGCAGTATTCGCCGCCTTTCGGGCGGATTATCGCCCAACCCCTGGGAAGCGACGAGCGCTTGAGTGCTCACTAAATATTGAGTCTGTAACTGATCGAGGAAGACGGATGTGTTGATCTTGACTTGGCGGTGCAAGCTGCTGATGGTTCTTCCCGGTCGGCGGTCGGTAGCGCCTCAGGAGCATGATGTCGACATCAGCCCCTGGTATCTCTTTTGAAGAGTAACAGCAAGTGGCATGGCTATCATAAGTCAATAAGACAATGCGAGAGAGTTCTCATGTACATGAGAAGACTGCAGAGGGATCTTTACAGTGGTGATGTAGTGTAACGTCATGCCAGGTGGGGAGGGTCGTCCACCGCCAACTTGAGTGATCTTCAACATGAAGACATACGGAAGCTCCAAGAATGATAGAGCATGCTTGAGAGACTTAGAAGTATCGTGGATCTTTATGGGAAGGATAGATAATGGTGTGTTGGTGCAAGGTGGTGGAATTACCACTAGGCGCTGTAGACCTGAAAATGGCTGGTATGGGTCCAAGATTGATACCTCACGAAATCAGCGGAATTATTTCACATGGGCAGTACAAACAGCGTCACAAAGGTCTGGTGAGAGTACAGAAACAAAATGCTAGCAGGTCAAAGGATTGTTGAAGAGTGTTTGCTGTTTGCAGCCTGTCATTCTTTTGTCTTGCTATTTTTCTTTGACATTTAGTATTTTACCTGCAGTTCTACGATTCACAAATATGCATTCACAGAAGACAATAGAATTTCAACCTAGTTAGAAACACAGTTTCTTTTCAGGTACACTTCCAGTGGAGTAGGTATATGGGTATACTTATGGCATTGCAAGACTCATGAATTCTTGTAGGCCTATGACATGCAGTCTACGCAAACCTTAGTAGTTTAGTCCCTAAGAGACATCATTCAGGGGACATAGTTCTCGTGTAACAGTTGATGTTAGCCCATATGCGAGAAGTCGCCGCACCCGCCGACGTCGGTATCCGGCATGATGCCATGTCGCTTCAACACCATAGCTGCTTCACAAACACATTAAATCACATAAATGAAGTTTGAACATGTATTCGTAGCACCAGGGGTCATATTCTGATAGTTTGCATCACCAAATCTTCATTCTTCGTAGGTCCAGAGTGATCTGTCGTAGCAGTCGGAGTACAGACAGTACAACTGAACTTGCCCTACCCCTGGATCCTATGTTTCACCGTGTCGTGCCCCTACCGCCGATGTGCTCACCGGGGCCTGGCTCTCTACTGTATCTCCACCCCGCTCCCAAGCTCACAACTTCTCCCCCTCTTCTCCTCCATCATCACCAACAACAAGCACGGTAAGTCCTTTGTTTTCAACAACGCCACCATATCACAGCTCATATCGAATACCTTCTTATCAAGAAGATCATTTTCATCATCTTCATCGTTTTCTCGCGTTCTGGCACTTGTTGTTGCCCCTTCACTCGTTGCCGTTCGCGTGATCCTCTCTCTCTTCTCGCGAGGAGATCACGAGCTTCGCCTTCGCAACTCACCACACAACACATAACAGACTTCAGAATACGATAAATACTGAGCTAAAGTCCATCTCACCGTCTTCATCATCTTGCGTTCTGGCGCTCGTTATTGCCCCTTGACTTGTTGCCGCTCGCTTGGACCTCCGCATCTTCTCACGAGGAGATCACGAGCTTCACCTTCTCAACTCAACACACAACAAACAACAGGCTTCAGATCACGATGATTAACGAATTGAAGGTTATTGCATCATAACCATCGTTTCATCGCGTTCTGGCACCTGCTGTTGCCCCTTTACCTGTTGCCGCTCGTTTGGTCCCCCGTGTCTTCTCGCGAGAAGATCATGAGCCTCACCTCCTCAACTCAACACAACACACAAAACAAAACAGACTTCAGATCACGATAAATACTGACTTGAAGGGTATATAGTGATACCATCGCTCCCATCTCTCAAGTCAAGCAAGAACGCAGAAAAGCGCGCCAACAAGGTAAGTGAATCGCTACCCCCTTTCATCAAAACATCAAAACCACCACCTCCTTCTTTTCCTACACTTCCTGAACTTCTCTCTTCTTCCTTACAACATCCCTCTCTCGACTTAAAGCTCACATCATCGTGTTACTCCTTACCAGACCTCATTTTTCCGGCGAGGTAAACGAATCACTAGCCCCCCTCTCATCAAAACATCAAAGACAAAACATCATCTTCCTTCTGCTTCCCCTCCCTACACTTCTTCCTTCCAACATCCCTCTCTCCACTTGAAGCTAACATCATTGTGTTACTACTTACCAGATCTCCGTTCGCCGACAAGGTATATGAATCACTGTTCCCCCCCTCATCAAAACAACTGAACCACCACCTCCTTCTCCCATCCCTACACCTCTTCCTTCTTCCTTCCAACATCCCCTTCTCAACTTGAATCTTAAATTACTGTGTTGCTACTTGTCAGACCTCAATTCGTCAACGAGGTTCATGAATCACTGTCCCCGCATCAAGCCATCAAAACTACACCCTTCTTCTCCTCTGCCTACACTTCTTTCTTCTTCCTCCCAACATTCCCATCTCAACTTGAAGCTCGACTCATCGTCTTTCTACTTACTAGACCTCAATTCGCGAAGGGGGTTCATGAATCACTGTTCCCCCACCCCCACTCATCAAGACATCAAAGCCACATCCTCCTTCTCCTCTCCCCACACTTCCTTCTTCTTCCTTCCAACATTCCTCTCTCAACCTGAAGCTAACATCATCGTGTTGCTACTTATCAGACGTCACTTCGCCCTCGGTGCCGCCATCATCATGTCGACACCTGAGTACCGAACACCGCATGCAGCCGCTTCTACGAACCGCACGCTTCGAAACGCTTTCTCTGCCCTGAACATGCACTACTCGGGCGACGAGGAGGACTCGGAGAGTGATGGCTCTCCCAGATGTAAGTATATCCTTCTTGTTCTTCTGATTCTTCTCCCTGCTCTACCTTGACCGCGAGCACAAGCGCCGGGTTGTTTGATTTCTAGCGAAGACACACTGGCTTCTTGAGTCTCGTTTTCTCATTATTTATTATCTTCTATTCCTGCTTTTCCTTCGTCCATCAGTTCTTTCTTCAGCGCGAAGTCGGGCTCCTTTTGTTTTGATCTCTGGCGTCAACCTGTCAAGAGACGCTCATCTCGCGCAGTCTATCTCTTTAGGAATCCCCTCATCTCTTTTGTACCCTCTTGAAGAGAAAATATAAGCGCTTCTTCTTCTTCTTCTCTTGGTTCTCCTCCTCTTCTTGTTTCCTCTCCCTGTTCATATTCAGCGCGCCAGACTTCGCGCTGTGGTTTGATCTCTAGCAAAGACGCTCGTTTCGCGCAGGCCTACTTCTTTGCAAATCCTCTCATCTCTTTTGTATGATCTTCAAGAGGAAATACCAGTGCTTCTCCTCCTTCCTCTCTCTCTTCTGTTTGTTTCGCCTTCGACACGAAGTCGGGGTCTTTGTGGTTTGATTTGTGGCGAAGACACTCGTTTCTGGAATCTGCAGCTCTATCGCTTTGGGAATCCCCCCATCTCTTTTTGATTGTCTTGGAAAGCAAACATCAGCTCTTCTACTCCTCTTTCTCTTGTTTCTTTTCCTTGTTCTCCTTCAGCACGAAGCCGGGTTTGCTGTGGCTTGATCTCTGTAGAAGACACTGGTTTCTCGCGGCCAACGTCTTTGAAATTTGTTCATGTCTTTCAAGTTGCTTTGATGAGAAAAGATCTGCGCGCTTTCTTGGAGTGTCGATGGCTACTCTCGTAGTGTCGCGGCAGCTTCTGGGGTAGCCCCTTTTCGTGTCTTTTGGCGAGCAAGCAGCTCAGGGGCTTCTCCCGAACAAGCTTTCTTTTTGATTCTTTTTGCCATTTCCGGAACAAACAGATATGCTAACAAAGCTCAGCCTCTCCTAGCCGACCGCTCTCTAACTCCAAAAGGTAATCACTGGTTTGAGAACGAGTTCAAGTTGAACTTTGCTGACAGAAGTCAACAGCATGCCATCTCTTGTCCAGAAGGACGATGTCGCTCAGCCTGGATACAGCTCTTATCCCTACAACAACACTAATCAAGCAAGAGAAGGCAACGCCGACTACTCAGGGGCCGTAGAGCCTACCGCTCAGATTGTGGCAAACCAGATGCTCATTCCTGAGGAAGCCCTCGCCGGCGGGTTCATGTCCATGAACGAAGTTGTCCAAACCGTCGCCGCTCTACCAGCTAACGTGGATGCCATTGCCAACATCCCCCGAGAGTTCGACGCTCAGGCTGTTTACCCTGGAGATGCCTGTCTCTTTGTGGCCAAGTGAGTAACTTGTCTGCTTGTCGTGTAACTCGTGTACTGACCTTGAGTTCAGCCTACCTCAACACGTCGATGATCTCACCTTGAGGGCTTCTCTTACCAAGCATTTTGGCAAGTTCGGCACAGTCTTCGTCAAGGTCAAGCGTGACCGCACCAGACACATGCCTATGGCCTTTGTTCAATACACTGTGAGTCGACCATGATAGCCCATCAGTCCTCTATGACGCATGGTGAACTAACTTGTTATTAGCAAATCAAGCACGCCGATGTTGCGGTGCGTCAGGCCCGTGGAGATATGATCCATGGCCGTCCTATCCGAGTTGAGAAGTGCGGCGGAAACCGTGCGTCCTCCTGGCAAAATTTTCTGTCCAGATGCTAACTTTCTCATAGTCGCCTATATCATCTTCCGCAAAGACACTCGCCCCGTTCGCGTGGAGGAGGCTCATTCTATTTTTTCCCGCCATGGACCAATTAAGAAGATCGATGTTCTTGACTACGATGCTCAGACCAAGCTCGCCGTTCCTCCTAGTCTTCTTGTTCTGTTCTCTAGATTTGACCCCAAACGCGATGTCATTCGGGTAAGTTCGATCTTAGACAACTTCATTCATCGTAGAGCTAATATAGTTCAAGGACATCGGTACTACTACGCCCTTCGTCATCATGGCTTTCGATCCCAAGATGGTTCAGAAGCGTTCTGACCGCCCAGCCGACGATCAGACCTTCATGGAGATGTACGAAAAGGACTGTCGCTCAGTCTTCTTCGGCGGACTGCCTCATTACGCTGACGAGGCTATGGTCTACCGACTGGCTGGAATCTGTGGGAATGTTCGTTCTGTTGATCTACGAATTTCCCCTGACCAGGACGGTGGTCGTAAGTAACTCCAGTCCTTGAGCTTGGTCTCAACTAACTGTCCCAGTCCCTCACCCTTGGGCTTTCGTCGAGTACGACGAGTTTGATATCCCTGACAGAGCCATAGAAGAATTCGTAAGTTCTTCCTTTGTCTTCCGTTGGGCTCTGAGTGCGTACCGAATGTCTGCTAACACCTGTTCCAAGAACGGCAAAGAAGTTGAAGGCTGCTTCCTTCGGGTCGAACGAAAGAGAACCAAGCCCACCCCTGAATCTCGTGTCACTGGTTCCCAAGTCATTGGCACTCGTCTGCCCGACTCTGGTTCTCGCTTTCCCAATTCTGGCTCCTCTCGTATGTCTAGCTCTGGTTCTTCTCGCATGCCTGGTCACGTGGATGATGCTCGCATGTATCCCTCACCTCTCCGCCCTATCAAGCGTCCTCATCGTCGCTTTGGCTCTCGCGTCGCCTCCACGGCCGCTGCCCCAAGCACCCATCGTCGCATGTTGTCGACTACCGGTCTGTCTCAAGAAGAACTAGAATTTCTTAAGACTCACCGACCCGAAGACGTACTCGAGCTAGCGAAGGTGCAGCCACGACCGCTGCCAGTTCCAAAGCTGGCGGTCCCAAACACTAGATTAGACGAGGTCACTCCCGTCCAATCCCCTGATAAGTACCCTCCCACCGCTGAGTCTGGAAACATGGTTCGTTTCGCGCCCTCTCCAAGCACCCTGCCATCCCACGCTGGATCATCCCCTATTCCCCTTCAGATACCTGCACCTCCCGCGGAGTTCAGTCCACCGAACCTTCGGGCTTTCAAAGACCGCCTTGCTGCCGGACACTCGCGGGTTACGGCCTTTTCGCCTGCTGCAGAACTTGCCGCGGTCCGATGTGAGGTTGCTGCCGAAGACAAGGCCAACGGCAAGGGACACCGCCGTGCTGTGTCCATGTTTATCACTACGAACAACCTGCCTCCCCTTGACCTCTCGGAGAGCGACGACAGCACCTGGCGCGAGAGTGGAAGCTCGCAAGACGAGCAGGGGTCCCGGAAGAAGAAGGCCAAGAGAGGCCTTATTCGACGTCGCCATCTGTCCGAGGAGAACTTGAAGCGCAACCTCTTGTACCAGGCCAAGCTCAAGCGAACCTATGCATCTGAGGAGAACATGCGCGGCAGACCTATTTCTCGCGAAACCGTCCAACCTCGTGGCAAGAGTGGGAAGTCTCGCAAGAGCGATGCCACCGAGCGAGCTCCTGAAGGCCAGCTCGTCGTTGCTTCTCAGCAAGCCCCTGAGGGTCAGCTTATCGTTGCTGCTCAGCAGCCTATGTACCAGCCTGCTATGCCCTACACGCACATGGTCCCTCAATACCCTCCTCCGATGCCACCCATGGGCTACATGCCCATGCAGCCTCAAGCGATGGCTCCCGCTCCCGCTCCTGGTGGCTTCACATACATGGACATGCCTCATCACCCTCACCCGCAGTTCCATGAGCCTATCCAGATGTATCCGGGCCCCTCTCACCATCAGTACGCAGGCCCAGGACCATCCCAGGTTCCGTATCCCCCTCCCCCACATCCCGCCCTCATGTATCAGGGGCAACCTCAGGTGCCCTTCCATGAACACCACCAACGCGAGTATCACGAGCCCATGCATGTGTCCCAAGATGCTCGCAACCACCCATACCAAAGCCATGGTAGACCTCAGTACCAAGGTCGCCGCCATGCTTCGTACGCGCATCCTCAGCAGATGCATTACCAGGGGAATTACAGCAGTATGCCCCACTCTAACTTCGCTCCCCATGGACCAGCAGAGTCCTACCACCAGAGCCGCCAGCGACTGGAAGCAGAGCGTTACCGTCGCTACAACTCTTAGACGTCCAGACGCCCTGCCACAACCTCTATATCCAGGTATACAGCAGATGGCATCTAAGTGTTCAACAACTCTTGGACCATCAGACCTGGCCCTTCAGCTCGACTTTTTTGGCGCCTTTATTCGGCATTTCCCATCTTTTCTTTCGATTTTCCAGCCTGTAAGTGCTATGCACAGCTATATATCCATGCGAGCCTAGGAGCCTAGGCTCAGTTGCCATTTCTAAAGCTCGACCTGATCGCTCTTTGACGACTTTTTTTTGTTTCTCAAAAAGTTTCCTTCGCAACCGGCCACCTGTTTTTTAATTCCCCGCCAGGCACATCACCGCACCAGCATGCTAGGCATGCATTTCCCCGAGCCACAGCACAAAGACAGACGACAAGATTTACAAGAGACATCACATCACACCAATCATATCGGCTTGGATGCCCTTAGACAGAACAGATCTTCGACACAACAGGGTTGGATGAGACTGGATTGCTTTCGGAACCACGGTCAGATACGAGAGACGAGGTGTCTCTGTGGTTTTCTCGTCTATGTACGGATTTGCTTACTTGACGATTTCTTTTCTTTTCGTTCCTGTTCTTCATTTATACTGTCAACCTCCCAGAAAAGCACAAAAAAAGAGAACAAGGGAGCAATCCCACTAATAGGACTTTGTCCCACCAAAACTCTTGTCCCTGTTTCTTGAATGCACGCAATTGTGAATGAATGAATGAATGAGTGATGATGTGACGATATGACTGAGACTTACAAAAAGGGCCGAAAGTTGCCACATCCAATGATATGATATGATATGATGTCCCTCAGGGAAATTCAGCGTCGGCCGATCATCCATCGTGGGCCATGATCATGCGGTTTACAGTGGCCCATGGATACTACAGTGACCCCCACTCTCCGTAGTAAAAGCGACAAGCATTTGATGGTCCAGATTTCCTCTATGCAGTCAATTTGGCGATAGAACGTTACTAGATCGGGTGTAGAAGGAGGTTCTATTCCTACGCTAGCTAATCATACCAGACCAGGAGCGACTTTTTAATTGACTTGAGTTGCAATTTTTCTCGCACTCTTCTTCCTCTTCACTTACATCGTCAATTGACAATTTCCATTGAGAAACGACTTGGACGCATCTCATTAACGAAGAATCGTCGCCTTGATTTAACTCACAATGGGTTTTCCCTCGTACACGGCGTCCAATGCCGTCATCTATGTCACTTACGCCCTTTTCCTGTTCGTATCCGATATCGCTTATATTTTCGTATTGAAGCTGACTTTCGGAACAGACTGATGGGAACTGGCATTGCTTGGAAGATGAGAAATCAGTCAAAGGCCGATTTCCTTTCAGGAAATGGAACTCAGACGGGTTAGAAATTCCCAGTTACAAGATGCTTGTGAGAGGTGACAAGGCAACTTTGCCCCTCCACTCACAAACATCTCAGTTTTCAGCTCCCACTACAAAGAACACAAACTAACCACAATAACAGCCTTCCCTCTGGCCCTCAACTTCATCGCCTCCGGTGAGTAGAGCCACAAGAGCTCTTGCTACAGCACTCCGGAGCGGTGGCAAACTGCAACATGTCAGCAAAAACGAAGAACATGGCTGTGAGACCTCACACAGAGACTCCAACCTGACACTTCTCGGTCGAGTATATACCAGTCAGAAAATGAACGAGCAGGTTCGTACATTGAAAGAAGATCTTCCTTCTCTTCCCCCTCCCCTCCTGAGTTGCTCTCAGACTCTGTTGCTACTAACCCCATCCAGCTCAGTTGAGGTCACTCTCAACTGAGCTCGGCTACTCGAACTACCTGCTCCAGAGAGGCAATCTCGGGAGGCTGGGGGGAGAGGATGCGGCTCACTACGGGCGCTGAGTTGACGTATCGTCTGGATCCAACCTCGGAGCGTGTTTGCGATTGCAGACATGTCCCTTCTGGGGAGATCCTGGCGTGCGACGACGAAGCTGAGATTGTACCGTAAATACTCGATCAAGTTAATGCTTGCGTGGGAAAAGTGTTGCCGCTCCAATCTATCCCCTGCCCCCCCCCCTTTTCAACGTTGGAATGACAACTGACTCTTGTAGCTCTCGGATCCGGTATTCTCTTCTCGTATCCCGAGTTGGCCACCATTTCTGGTGTCCAGGGCATGATCGTCTACGCTCTTGCGTCGTCGCTGCCTATGCTCATCTTTGGATACCTCGGCCCTATCATTCGACGACGATGCCCTGAGGGTTTCGTCCTCACCGAGTGGACTCGCCAGCGATACGGTGTTATCACTATGCTGTATCTGAGCTTCATGTCTCTTGTGACCTTGTTCTTGTACATGGTTGGTGAGCTGTCGGCTATTGGGCAGGTTGTTAACGCCATGACTGGCCTCAAGCCTCTTCCGGTTATGATTGTCCAGTGCGCTGTCACTACTATCTATACCTGTGAGTTTCCCTGTGTTGCGGTTACATGGCTTGTCTAACTGTCTACAGCCCTTGGTGGATTCAGAATCTCGTTCATCACCGATGTTGCCCAAGGTACCATGGTCATCGGTCTCGTCATCATAGCCGCCATCACCATTGGCGCTAAGACCGAGATTCAGCGACCTCTCATCGAGGAGTCTGGTCTCACCAAGTCCAACCTCCTCGGCTGGCAGCTCCTGTACATTCTACCTGTTGCTGTCTTGACCAACGACTTCTTCCTCTCCTCCTTCTGGCTTCGAACTTTCGCCTCCAAGACTGACAAGGATCTCCGAATCGGTACCACCATCGCCACGATCGTCATTCTGTGTATCCTCACTCTCGTTGGTTCCACTGGTCTCATCGCCGTTTGGTCTGGAGCTCTGTCTCTTGAGGATGCTGCTGGTTCTGGTTCAGTCGCCTTCTTTGTGCTCCTCGAGACCCTTCCCAGCTGGGTTGTTGGCATTGTTCTCGTCATGGTCGTCACCATGAGCACAGCTGCCTTTGACAGTCTTCAGTCTGCTATGGTCTCTTCCGGCTCCAACGATCTCTTCCGCAACAAGCTCAACATCTGGTACATCCGTGCCTTTGTCGTCCTCATCATCATCCCCGTCATCGTCATCGCTCTCAAGGCCCCCTCCGTTCTTCAGATCTGGCTCATCACCGATCTCATCTCCGCTGCTACAATTCCTGTCCTGGTCATCGGTCTCGTCGATAAATTTTACTGGTGGCGTGGCTTTGAGGTTGTTGTCGGTGGTCTTGGAGGTATCCTGACCGTCTTCATCTTTGGATGCATCTACTACGGTAACGCTCAGGAGGCCGGTGAGCTTCTCCTTGTGCAGAAGGGTCTCTACGGCAATGACTGGAGTGCCTTTGGCGCTTTCGTCGCTGCCCCTGTTGGAAGTCTTCTCTGGGGCTGTGGTGCTCTCGTCCTCCGTCTCTCTTACCAGTACATGTCTGCTAAGATCCGTGGACATCGCTTTGATGCTTTGGATCGTCCCGTGGACCTTCGTCCTTCAAGCACGGAGGAGGACATTCCCACTGAGAACCTCGTTTCTTCGACCCCTGGCAAGTTCTTTTAAAGGGGACACTAAACAGATGCCTTTGGATTCTGTTCTATCATAAAAGTTTGGCAATCAATTGGGGGTTTGATGCAATATCGGTTTCGTGGTTGGAAGGTTTAGCAAAAAGTAATCGATAGGTCAATCAAGAATATTTATACCAGTATTTTAGCATAAGCCTAATCTTTCAGCTCAGGAGTTCCCATGCCACAACTTTTTTACCGACCTGCAGCACTAGCTTAGAACTCGCATAGCATGAGAATTACTATGTCTGCCAGATTAATCATTTATTTTGTCCTGATAAGAACGGAGCCAGGACATGCCATAAACTGCCTAGCGATAGCACTCAGTTTATATAACAAGACGCCAGGGATACCACAGTGACAATCTAGTAAATGGCATCCCCAATAATTCATGATCCAGCAGAAACACCACTGTACAATATCCAATACCAAATCAATTGATCTCTTCTCATTCGCTTCTCAAGAATACTATCTTCAATGTCACCTTCTACGCGTTGAATCCTCAAACATGCTCTCAAATGCACCATCACACATATCAGCAACTGATCGCTTGAACTGAATTGGAGAAGTACTTGATAGCTGTCCGTTCGCCGGTCTCAATGCTAAGGTATTCTAAAATAATAGTACAAAACATGCTCATCGTACAATACACACTCTCATTTTACATGTCTCCTCCTCCTCCGCTCACTAACATCATGAGCATTACAGCGTATTTATACAATTGCACCTTTTTATTTCAGAGGTCCTTCCCATCCAGCTCGCTTGGCCTGTTCCCTGGTGATCCAATCCTGCTCCTCCTGGAACGCTTCTAGTGTTGTTGGAGAAATGGTTCCCCATATGCGCCATGGTCCAGCCTGGAATGTCTTCTCGTTGATCTGTCGTGAGACTACCACGTATTCCATCTTGTCCTGCACCTTTGTGCTTCCGGGGATGAGCTCGCCGGTGGCCTTCTTGTATTTTGCTACCTTTTGTGTTGAGGCAATCGCAACAACAGCCTGTTCTGTGCTGTGCTCCTTGTCGTGAGGATTCACGTTGTGGACCTGATGTGCCATCACGCGAGGGTATGCCCATGTCGAATTGAGCTTGACAAGCTCAAATGTAACACGCTCAGCGGGGTTTCGACGATCGATAGCGGCGATGAGCTTCTTTCCGAACTGGCCCAGACATAGCTCGTTGACAGCAGCCTTGTCACCGGCAGCAAAGGCCCCGAGCATCTCCATGTACATGTTCTTCGCTGTGGGTGCAATCTTGCCGCGGGCGATCTTCCATTTGGGCCGTGTTGTCCAGTCAGGCATAGACTTGAGCTTCATCTGGAGGAGGGAGAAGTATTCGAATCCAAATTGTCGAAGCCGGTACCATGAGTAGTTGAACAGGTTGGAGGCGCCAGAGGGGTATCGTGAGAAGGGGAGAGAGACAAATGTGCCTTTGCGCTGTTAGTCTTCTCTCCTGGTTTAAATTACTTGTCTACAGCCTCAATTGGCGCTTCGAGAAGTCTGGGGTCCTATAATAACTTCATCATAACTCACCAGGAAATAAAGGACCGCCCCCACCCTTAAAGTACTCATCGTTGGCCTTCTTCTGAATCGCCGACATCGACTGAGTATCCGTCTTCTTCGTATCCTTATAAGCCGCCTTCTGCATCTCTCGAAGAATCTTTCCCTTTGAGGGCATCGACATGTGTCGACATTGCACCCTCGCCGCTCCGAGAACGCTTTGGCGCAGAGCGGCCGGGCGTAGCGCCATTGCCGAGGAAGACATTGGCGAACCTTTTATTGTACGAATTTGCTGAACCGAGAGAATCGAGACGTGGGAAAGGTTTATAGGGACACCCGGTGGTTACCCGCGGCGCAGGGTCATTATCGAGCTCGAGCTGGCTTCGGCAAACTACGTCTTCTGCCGTTGAAGAATTTCTTGGGTTCTGGGCTGATGACGGATCAAATATGCCCCGCCGACCGATGCAGCGTTGGGTGGTGAAAATGTGGGGGATCTCCAGCTTGAATTGAACCAATTGGCACATACTAGACAGGTGCAAATTATCAATATCCCCAGTTGCAGAACCGCAACTTTACAACGACATCATAGCTCAACAGCCTGATACTCGACCAAAGGGTCAATTTTAGCCCTTGCACCGTTATTCTGGTTATATCTCATGTTATTAGGCTCTCGGTGAGCCAATTGGGCTCTAGAAAACAGCTTGCGACAGCTTCAAACTCGATATCATACCTAAACACCAAAATTGCCCATCATGAGGGCCACACAAACACTCCTCTCAAGAGGCTTCTTCGGCCGGAGTATGGATGAGCTCAAGCGGCGCACGCAAATAGGTAATTTGTACTTAAACTCTAGAATGTATGGAAGCTAACTGTCGCAGCTGTGAGCTTCGAGGCCATCAAAGGCGCTACACAGCCCAAGCCTCTTTACGATTTCAACACCCCCGGTAGCGTCCGCGACTGCATTGTCATGACTGATAAGACCATCGGTGGCTTCTCAGAGAGTAATTTTGACTTCCACAAGTCCGACGATACCAACAACGACCCAAAGATACCCTCCGCCTATGCCCGTTTTCATGGCAACATCTCTACTCGCCTCCCCTCCGACCGCCCCAACATCCAGCGAACTGGCTTTTCCGGCTTCCGATCTCCAGATCAAAGACCTACCGCGTTCGGCCGTTCCATGTGGGATATTGATCCATACATCTACCTCGCCCTCCGTGTCAAGTCGGATGGCCGCAGTTACTTCGTCAACTTACAAACCGAGAGTGTCGAGCCATCAGATCTACATCAACATCGATTATTCCCTAAGCGGCCAGGCCAATGGGAAACAGTGCTAATAAAATGGAACGACTTTGTCAGGACGAATCATGGCTTTGTGGTGGAACCTCAGACTGAGATGCTTCGACAGAAGGTCTTGACCGTGGGTATTGGACTAACAGATCGTGTTGACGGTCCGTTTGAGCTGTGTATCGAGAGAGCGTGGGCCACCAACGATCCCAGTGAAGTGGAAGTCACAGAAGAACCCGAGGCTAAGACTCTTACGGAGGGCGGCCAGCTGAGGAACAAGAAGGGAGAAAAAGTACGGTGGTAGACAACAAGCATTGCTGGTGTTATATGGGGAATATGGCATCATTGCGTGTGTATTCATAAAGCTTCATGATCTTGGATAAGAATCCCCTTTAGGGCTGGCTGACATAGTACCCGTCTCTGTATAAATAAATGGTATAATGAACTCCCATATCTCGTTTCTAGCCGTGCCAATGATTCTTGTTTGGCATTACCGATGCCTATCCGTCAAGACTGAGTGATTCAGCAGTTTTCCGCAATGATACGTACGCTGCAGCGTAATCTGCAGCCAGAACCATATCCCCAGTCAGTTTCATGATCATTGCCTTCTTTGCCATCATTTGGCATTGCATATTGATGTCTTCGATACTTGAGTAATGGTCAAAAGACTTCTGCACAGCTGCGAGAGCTTTCGTCATGTATTCCGATCGTTTGGCTGACTTGGGTTCGCATTTACCAGCAAGTCCCATGTTGGCATCGGCGAGGTAGCTGTAGAGCTGGGCTGTCAGACTCTCAGTCTCACACTCCAGGGAACGAGGTATGACAGCCAACAGAAGCTGAGAAGCTGCTTCAAATTCCTTCAAAGAAACCAGAATATTTGACACAGAACCGATCGCTTGCCAGAGGCAGGGAATGAGACGAGCTCCCCACGATATGCTCGCTGCTCGCATTGCTGTTGTAAACCCTCTCTGCGGCCGGCCACACTGATCAAGAAGGGAGGCTTTTAGGAGCAAGAGTTTGACCTTAAGTGCCACATCCTTCTTCTCATTCTCTAATTCTGACATCATGCTATCAACTTTGGCAAAGGCAGCCTGAAGATCTCCACGACGGGTGAGATAGTCAATATGGAGGGTGTCCACCAAGAACGCCACATCAGGTTCAAGGTCATCCATCTTTGATTGAAGGAGCTGAGACAGAAGCCGTTCAGCTCCTTCGAGGTTGTTGTGATGCAAGTCCCTTTTCAGCTTGATGACACCTCGGTACTTGTGCCAGTACTGACTAGGCTTCCAGGACCTCAGTGAATTATCCTCCAAGTCTTCCAATTTAGTCATTGCATCGTCATAGTTTCCCTGTGAAGCAAGTAATAGAGCGAGTCGGCAAGTTAACTTCAGCTCATCATCGAAGATGGCATTTCGGGCGTGGCATTTCAGGAAGACCTCGCAGGTTGCTGACGATAGGGTCGAGAGTCCGAGCCTGTCCCATAGAGCTGAAGTGAGAGAAAGGTGTGATCCAAACATGTTTTTCATGTTCCTCTCGACGATAATGTGAGAGCTTCGCACAATCGACTCAAAAGCTGTAGCCACACTGTCACCATTCAATAGTCCGAGTTTTGCTTCGCTGAGGAGAACTGAGCTCCAGAGCGTGAACATGCCTGTCTCTTTGGCCTTTACACGGAGGAAAGCCAAGTTTTCTTTGCCAGTACCGAGCATGCTGGTCGATTCCAGATTCTGGACGAGATCAGGATGGGCACGCCCGAAGTGGAAGAGCCAGTTCAAGGCAAAGTTGAGGCAAGTCATGTCTCGGTTCTCTCGCGCTGTCGACACGGTTTCAAGCATGGCTGCTACAGCTTCTTTGTAGCAACCGAAGTCGGCTTGCAAAACAGCCAAGTTCATCAAAGCATACTGGTAGAACAGGCGATCTCTGTTCTGCATGGTGTAGTCAAAGTAGCGGTGCAGATAGTCGAATGCAGTGGGATAGTCTCCAGCTCTCCACGCATCGAGGAATCTGCCCCACGTTAGCTAAAAGGTTCACCGATATTGATTGAAGGTAACGTACTTGAGATAATGGGTGAGACTAGGAATGAGATAGCTGTCGTTGAGTAGATCATGAAACTGATGACGGATTTCGAGGGGTATTCTGTTTCCAAATTCTAAACATGTCAGTACGCAAGATCATCGGAGTGTGAGAGTGACTTACTCTGCATCTGCTCGATTTGGAACTCGAGGAGACTCTCGATGTCATCTGTGCTCACAGGGAGCGATCCACTTTGATCTCCTGTGAGCATGTCACCGTACGCCACAGAGGCCAAGTCCATGACGCTCTGGTGGTCCCAGTCTTCCTGCTCGCCCATCAAGAGAACATTGTCGAAGCTTAGCCGCCCGAAGCTTGGAATCCTGCGCTTGAGATAAGGGGCCGTTGGTTGTCGATATCGCACAAAGTGCTTCCATAGCTCTGCACAGTCATGGAAGGGTAATCGCTGGTATTCGAGTCGCGATCTGCGCACAAAGGCTCCAAAGGGGGAGTTCGCTGAGAGCTTGATGCCTTCTTCCTCTTCCACTGGCTGGCCTAACTCAGCCAGTCTCTTACGCTCCTCCTTAGTCTTGGCCAACAAGCCAGATAGGTTATCGAAGAAGTTGTGCAGTGCATCCAACGAGTTGATATTCCACAGCTTGCTTAGAAATTGATCCCATAGTTTTCGTCCAGGCATACCCATGAGAAAGGGGTAGCTCCCAAGAAGCTTCTCAAACTCTTTGATGCTTATGACGAGGCTGACGGTTTTCTCTGCTTTGCTCCATCTTTCGGACTGATCGGCGGATGTTTTTGGTGAAGAATGGTCCATGAGATGAGAAGTGACGAAGGAGAGCACAGGAAGGATAGCATCACTTGGTACAGCTCCTTCAACATAGAGCTCCACGAGAGCGAGTAGGCCAATCTTGGCCGGGTTGAGATAACGAGCCATTTTCAGGCGGAAACTATCACACGATTATTGAGAGTAACGGTAAATGATGAAAGAGTGAAGAGTCACGGGGTGAGAACAGGGTGAGAACGGCTCAAGTGCCAATGCCCTTCAATTCGGCACCAAGACGCGCCTGCCAAATTGTTAACACATAGAAACGCTCCTGTCCAGACAAAATCTAGCTACCTTAATGATATTCTGACCTTCCCATCTGAATCAACAAACTCTCATTCGATGAGAATAACAACTGTTGTCTCTTGGTTGGCGCGTCTGGTCGCGATGTTTCGTTACTGGTGTTTGTTATTTGGCCGGGGCATCTTCGGAGTATCCCTGTCAAGACGACTTAAAGTGGGATGACACAATCTCAATTGGTAGATATGCATCACGACGTCAAAAGGGCAGAATAACAGGATATACAGTGAATTGATTACAATTTTAATCATATTAATCCAAGCTTGATGAATTATTTATTGATAAGGGAACCTGTTGAATATAAGTCCTAACGTAGACAAGATCTGTCTATGGCCTGAATCTCGAGAATGGAAACCAGATGAAGAGAATAATGAGCTTAGATGATGTCAGACAATACTTAGAACATGCTTAGAAAAGAATACGGAGTAAATTCAGGCAGAACTTAGAAGAAAATGACATGATATTAGTGGTTTTTAAGACAAGATTTAGACAAGACTTGCAGGCGTTTTAGATGAGAAATGTAGAAACCTGGACTAAAATTTAGAGCTTTACAGACATAGATGTGAAGATGGCCGATAAAAATTAGACGACGGATGTCTATACACAGAGAATGATAAGGCTGAAGCTAAACCAGGTAGTAGCTCTAGAAGACAAGGAAACACTCAACGACCTAGGCGAAGCTCAACTAGTCCTTATACATGACACATCCAGTTTCATGTCACTCAACATACTCAAGATTCATGGTCAAAATTTCAACAATCAGTCAATTCGAGTCTAGGGAACATGTACAAGGTATCTCCAGAGGGAGTAGTCCGTGACGGAGTAATCCAGCAATTGTCCAACGCATGAGCTGTCGACAAATCATACTTAGGAGGCCTTGTCCTTGTTGTGGTAGTTGACCTCGTCGTTCCAGCTGTACACAGTTAGTATGATATTCACAAACGTCATAGAGCATGACAGCTCGGAGCTCAATGGCGTGAGAGCTGGCATCCAAGCTTCTTGAAGCTCTTTTGAAGCTCTTGTCCGAAATGATGTCACAACTTACAAGAGAGTCTGTGAGATGTCAGTAAAGTGCCATTGAACCAGAGTATTCATTCCAAACTCACCTTGTCACCATTACCCCACTGGTAGTTCTTGGTGCGGATGTTCTGGTAAGGGTACTCGGTGCGCTCCTCCAGAGGAGGCATGTGGTTCCAGTGCTCCCAATGCTCGTTCCAGAGCCAGTAGGCGTTGGCACCGGCGGCGATAAGGCAGGGGGCGACACCACTTCGATCTTGTTAGCCATTGCTATCCCAACGCATAACCACTACCTCATCGTCTCCAACTTCCGATACTCCGGGTTCGACGCCGGATTCGTAATTCGCTCAAGGGTTCGGTTTCGGACGTACTAGAGGGAGATCTTCTTCCACAGCTCTGTCCATCGTCAGCAACCACATCCAAAGCTTCCAATTGACCCAATTCTGCGTCGTCGGGTGTCGACTCACCAGTGGTACCGACAGCGTGCTCCTTGATGTGCTGACGCTCCTTGATGAACTCGTTCTCGGTGGTGCTGGCAAATCGGCGCTGGAGGGGAGCGCGGAGCTGCGCAGTGGCGCGCGTAGCAGCGCGAGTGAATCGTACGGCGGACATTGTGGACGACGACGTTGTTGTTCGCTTTGACGGTTGGTGAGTCTAAGGCAAGTTTGTGATCAGGTCATTCTTGAACAAGCTCGGTTAGAACCGCCAATGAAAGTTGCCTCAATTGTAAGGTACCAATTTTTTCCCCGGCTGATGGCAGCGTACACGTGATCTCGTGCTGGGGGCGCGACGTTGAAGGCTCAACACCACGCGGTGGGGCTCTGCGTCATTGTAGGAATCGCGACCTTTTACTTCGGGTGTCTTGTTCTTGAACGACAATAACTTGAGCCCCACCACTCTCACGCTTCTGAATCCTTTTTCAGGGCTTATATGCGACGTTTTCTTACCAATCTGTCTCTCTATAGCTGCCAATTCACCCTCTTTCTCAACTTATCGCGAAGTCTCTCTATCTTTCAACTCATGGTATTCAGATCCTCAACACCACGAGATGAGATGTGAGACACCCATCAGGGCTGTTTCTGATATTTCATGAGGCTTTTCAGCACTAAATTCTACATCTCATAAGCTGCAATCATGGTGTTTCGGATAACCACCTGGAATGGTGAGTTTGGCCGCCTCTTTCTTGGCTCTTCCACTAACATCATCTGCAGTCAATGGCATCCGGTTCGTGATTCACACCGAAAAAACCCTAAACTCATCCTAATGATTCGTCATCATAGAAATCCTTTCGGTTATCAACCTTGGAGAGAAAAGAGAACCTTCCAAGTGCGCTCCTTCAACTCACAACTTACACCTGAGCTCCTCAACTCACAACCACACAGGCTATGTTCGAGATTCTTGAAGCAGACATTGTTGTTATGCAAGAAACCAAGATCCAGCGAAAGGACCTTCAAGATGACATGGTTCTCGTTCCCGGCTGGGATGTCTTCTTCAGCTTGCCAAAGCACAAGAAAGGTACGGCACCCACTCTCATTTGTGCGCTGCAACGCCTGACAATTCTTCAGGATACTCTGGAGTCGCTATCTACACACGTAACTCAAAATGCGCGCCGATACGAGCAGAAGAAGGCGTCACCGGCATCTTGACACCTCCCAAGTCTACAACCAGATACCGCGACCTCCCTGAAGACCAGCAGATTGGCGGCTACCCCCGACCCGATCAACTTGACGGCATCACCGACGAAGCGACTCTTGACTCTGAAGGCCGCTGTGTCATTCTCGAGTTCCCCGGCTTCGTGCTCTTTGGAGTCTACAGCCCCGCTACCCGTGATGAGACTCGTGATGACTTTCGCATTGGTTTCTTCCAAGCACTGGAAGTGAGAATACGCAACTTGGTCGCCGCAGGCAAGCAGGTCATCCTCACGGGTGATCTAAACGTCGTCCGTTCCGAGCTTGACTCAACCAATGTTTCAGAGACACTACGCAAGGAAGGGATTGAACTCAGCGACTGGATGAACGCACCTGTGCGGCGCATCTTCAACCAACTCATATTTGAGGGAAGTGTGATAGGCGAGAGAGACGAAGGCCGTGAAAAGCCTGTTCTCTGGGACCTCTGTCGTTGCTTTCACCCGGAGCGAGTGGGGATGAATACATGTTGGGATACCAAGCGGAACACACGACCTGCAAACAACGGCAGCCGGATTGACTACGTGTTGTGCAGCGATGGCATCAAGAGCTGGTTCAACTACTCCAATATTCAAGAGGGTCTGATGGGATCTGATCATTGCCCGGTCTTTGCGACCTTGTCGGACAAAGTGACAGTGGGCGACAAAGGGTGTGCGTTACTCGAGATGATGAACCCCCCGGGTATGTTTAAGGGGGGCGAGCGTCTACGAGACTGGAGTCCAAAGGATCATCTTCCTTTGTCTGCAAAGCTTATACCAGATTTTGACCGCCGGCAGAGCATCCGCGATATGTTCACAAAGAAAGCCGCCCCTCCACGAGAGTTGACAAACACAGACTTACCTGCAGAGCCCTTGAAGAACGGAAATAGTAGCGCCTCAGGGTCACTCGACAAAGCAGACGAAGCTTCAGGGTCACAGACCAACATCGCCTCCACACCGAGGCTGGGAGAGACTACCAACACAACCAAGCTTTCAGCATCTCAGCCTAGCTCCAAAAGACCTGGAACGGCCGCTGACACGACGAGTCGACCGTTTAAGAAGACCAAGTCTTTGACAAGCGCCAACGACACCAAGAGCAAGGTGGCGCAGGGCCAACGAACATTACAGGGATTCTTCAAGCCAAAGGCTCCCGCGGCTCAAGATGGTAAGGCAGAGCTAGTAGCGGCAAGTTCGACGCCATCTACAACAAAGAAACCTACAGGATCAGGAAAAGCGCCAGCAAGCGCGCAGAGACTATCGAATACCCCGCAAGCTACACTTTCAGAAAAGTCATCACCAACAGTCCCTCTACGCGGCAAGGATCCCGACCCCTCCGACAGGGTGTTTGACCCGATCGAAGCCAAGGAGTCGTGGTCTAAGCTGCTGGGCAAGAGGGTTGCACCAAGATGTGAACACGACGAACCCTGCATCAGCTTCACCACCAAGAAGCCCGGAGTCAACTGTGGTACGTTATACAGCGGCAGCTGATCCAGAGTGCATGCGGTGGCGTTGCCGTTACACAACGCCGCGGCTGCAACGTCGCTTACCGATGCAAAGTCAAACTCAGAAAGCTAATTTTGATGACATTACAGGTCGAATGTTCTACATCTGTCCGCGACCGCTAGGACCATCAGGTGAGAAGGAGAAGAACTCGGAGTGGCGCTGCAGTACATTCATATGGAGCAGTGATTGGACTGGCTCATGATGGGAACTCGGGGAGCTGGGAGTGCAGGAGCCTGGTTGGGAATTTTGTACATACACTACGTTAAGAGCTGTACGGTAGAGAACTGATATGTGTTAAGATTAATAGTACCAAGTAGTCATGTCACCGATAGCATCGTAAGCACAATAAAGTTGAGTCTTTAGTCTCTATTGTATTTCCTGTCCACCACAGAACAACGTGATACGTTGTCGATGTGCTAGCTACCTATCCATTGGGCTGTTATCTCCAGAGAATAGATGCTACCTATTAACTAGTGCAACAATAAACAAAGCGAGTGGGTTGCGCCGCTTGCAATCCACGGGTATCGTCAAATCCACAAAGATATCGCTTCCTTCATCTATGTCCCAAACTCAGAGCAACCGAGATTAGGTAGGCGACAAGCAAGGTATTCCAGTCTTTCTGTATCAATCAGAATTAGTAACTGTTGTAAAGCTTTGTATCCTTTGACTTACGTTTGTCGTCTCACGATCATGCTCAAGGCCACAAAGATGGCCAGTGCTCATCGAGTGAAGAAGTTCCAAGAGTGATGAACTCTTAGGCGGTGATCTGCTGTGTACCAGTAGTAGCCGCAGTGTTTCTGTCAGAAGAAGTGTTGTTGCGGCGGCGTCGCTCAGAAGGACGACGAGGGCGGTACTGGTAGTCGGGGTACTGTCGGCGATGTTCGGCCTTTTTCTCATCCGCCATTTGCTTGTAGAAAGCGCGAATCTCACGGGTCTCGGAGTTCCAGAGGCGGCCAAGGACCTGGGCTAAAACGATGTCAGTGATGTCTTGTAAATCGGCATATACTACTTACAGATTTCATTGTTGGTGATGTCGGGGCGTTGAGCCTTGACCGACTGGTGACGTTCCTTGCGGTAAAGAATGTAGGCATTGGGAGGTCGTGGGATCTTGGCAGGGAAAGCAGGTTTCTCAGAACGGTGAATGAAAACAACTTCAGCGGCACCGGGGATGTTGACCAGCATTCCACCCTTAGCGAAGAAGTCGCAAGGAGCTCCAAGGTAGTAGCACTTGTTCTGACTGTCGCGAGCAAAGAGGACGGGCATGCCACGTTCAACCCTGTTTGAGAATCGTCAGTGAATTCAGGTGAGGAATTCTGTGATAAATACACTTACATGTAGAGGTTGGCAAAGCCGGCTTTGGCACCGGCATCCATCTCTTCGTAGAGGGAAGGGAAGATCTTGAGGAGCTTGTTCGAAGGGTTCTTGCTGTCAGGAGAAAGGCACTGGTAGATGCTATCGATGTGCTCCAGGGTCCATTTGCTGGTGAAGACGATGGGGCTGGAAGCGCCGGGTGGCATTAAGATGAAGGTGGCCATGATCGTGGTTATTGAGACCTAAGCTGGCACTGCTGGCGTTGTAAGAGATGTGAGAAATCTTCTTAGAGCGAGTTCAGGAACTTCAAATAAATTGAAGAAGATTTGTTGTTGTGAGGAGAGAGAAAAGAAAAGCAGATGAGCAGCCATGCCTCGCATTTGTAGCAGCGCCCTGCAAACGCCGCTTTGCAACAAAAGGCTGAACGTCTTATTGTTTCTCTATTGACGCAAGAAAGTGGGGCATTCCAGAGGCTAGTGGGGCTTCGTGTACGTACTTTTTGATTCCTAAGAGACACCTGTCGCGCACTGTTCTTTGTCCGATACATTGGTCTGTGCGATCCCGCTGCGCACTGGAGCCCAACACTGCGCGAAGCCACAAGGCCCGGCTATGGGCTAGTGATACTTGGCATGCCAGGGGACTGGCGATCTGGGTTACTCTCCTGAGCTTGGTGTTCTTTGAATGGAGGATGAGAAGGTTTAATTAAAATGATGAGGTGATTTCTTTAGCTGGTTGTAGAATTATCTAAACTCCCTTTTCAAGAGATGAGAGTGGATATTTACCCTCTTACAGTTCATTGGCAACATGTAGTCGGTGTCTTGTTTTAGGAGTTCCACCCCAGACTTTTTCTAGCTTAACTTTTTCCCCCAAGACATGTTCAGGTGTAATTGTGATGCATTTAATTAGGTACTAATACTACTCTAATATAGCTATGATATGCATTTCTCTCGAGTCTTTCCTGTGTCTTTGTTAGCAACTGTACTAAAATCAACTGAAGTTAACGATTACACTCGACAACAGCTGGTAAACGTCAGCCCCTACTTCACCAGCATTAGCTCCATTGTGCAATAAATCATATGGTATAAGTTGGTACTTAAGAGTACTGTTAGGAAGATGAACTCTTTTTGAAATATGAGATACAACCTGTAAAGCCATGTTAAGTTTTTTATTACAAACTTGAACTTATTGTTACACTCTGTTTATAAGAAATTTTAACCTTGCTTTAAGATCTAACATTCTTAGCATATTAACCCTTCCTCTCTTCAACTCTATGTATAGAAATCTTACATATATTACTATATAGAAATAATTAAAGTAGATTAATTACTATATATTAAGCAAAGACTTATACTATTATATATAATCCAGGCAAACATCTTACTGGTAATTATTCTAAGTGACATACAATAACCCAATAACCATCATGCTGGATGGATGTGCATTGATTTGGCAATCTCTTGATGTTGTCTTGAAAGTTTCTTATATCCCAGGTGAACAGAGTGGTCGGCAGTGTTGGTGTGTTGCTAACAGTGCCAAGCCCTGGCGGCGGCGCGTAAACGCCATCTTTGGATCCATGCTCTGGTTATTGATGGCATTGTTTATGGGTGTGAATTTCTAGAACCCCACTGTATATCAAACCCATCGCTTTCACCGGGACTTCTCTCCCTCTTCACCTACCCACTAAACATCATTCTCCCGAGTCAGATCTTCTGGTCTTTGTGCTTGGGTGCTTTTATATCAGCGTTCTGCTTTTCAACATTCTCCGTTCTTGACTCGCTAGAAGCATGGAATCTCAGCCTGTGAACGGTTCGCCCATGCCTGCTCGAGCCACGATGCAAGACATTCAAGCTCTCTTGAATGGGGAAGCTCTCAATCATCTGGCGCCTGTTCCCGGGGGTCGATGGCAGATGTTGTCTCGTGTTAATAACATCATCCTCGTTGCCTATGTTTTGGAAGACGGTACCCAGGTTATGACCACCACGGTCAATCTGGCATTTGATGCTGAGACTGCTACGACCCTTTGTTGGCAGCACATCTACAACTTCCCAGCAGGTAAGCGCTTGGTTTCTCTTACTGAACTCCGAACTTGAGACTCAAACAAAACATCAACAGGCTGTAACCCAGACGGAACTTGGGCAGACGAGAGTCCACAGGCGCCACCTGCTATTAACTCAAATGTGCAGATGGCAACCTCGGCCCCAATGAACCAGCAGGTGGACAACACTTGGACAGCCGGCCCCACGGTCCTCCAGGCTGGCGGCGCACCAGTCTTAGCCATCCCTCAGCTCGATGCTTCGTATCAACCCATCAACACCGTCCAGGGCCAACAGCAGCCTCACGAACAAGCCCAGGCACTCGTCGCACCAGGCTCGGGAGCGATGGGTCCGTTTCAGCATGCGCAGCCAATCGACATGGCTGGGGGTCAGCCCGGTGATCTTTCTGGTAAGTTTGTC
The DNA here is from genome assembly GCF_020744475.1 of Fusarium redolens. Classification (NCBI taxonomy): domain Eukaryota; kingdom Fungi; phylum Ascomycota; class Sordariomycetes; order Hypocreales; family Nectriaceae; genus Fusarium; species Fusarium redolens. Next base: position 271,806 of record NW_025763666.1, on the reverse strand, counting down.
CACTCTTCTCAGAGCTTCTCCCATAGCTTACGGTGTAACAGCGTTCCAGGATGGAAGCCATACGATCTTTGATGCTGGACAGTTTGTCGCCCAGAACGGACCGATCCAGAATATCCATCAATGGCAGCCCTTCCCGTAGAAAACATTATCGCTATCATTAAGGCTTCGCAGGAGGCCAACGTTTGTTCTTGGAACACATTTGTGCTCGATTGAAGGTTTGTTATTCTATGCGCTCTCTTTGGAAGTTCTAACATGACATAGCAAGCGACGAGACAACCTGCAAAGTTGTCAGATTGACGTTGCGTCACCGAGAACGTCAGGGTTTTTTCTTCGGTTGTAGTAGGTGATGTGGCTAGGAAATGGCTCAGGGTAGAATAAGATCAACTCCCTCTTAGATGATGCTTTGTCACAGTAACGTATTGTAGGCAAATACACTTCGATCATTCGCCTCTCATGGAACGTTCATGGCTCAAGAGAACATTTCTGTTCTTCTTGGGAATAGTTCTGATGATTAAGAAAACTGTGAATATCATGGATTTTTTAATTATGGTGATTGGTCGATCATGAAGTTACGTGCCAATCCTCTGTATTCCTTGCATTTCTTGGCTGAGGTTGGAATTATGTTTGGTACGGCCCACAACGAGATCTGAAGGTGGGAAAGCGCAACGCTCATGACAGCTAGAATGATTAGCTATCAGACTCTTGGCGATGCTCACGTTTGAAGGACACAGGGTTTAAATTACAGTGTGAGATCACACAGTCCGTAGACCCTGGTCCTAGACGTTGTGGGCGATACAACCCTGGACCGTAACCAAAAAAAACCAGGGCGGCACATCCGATTGCCTTTCGATTCCAATTCTTGCTTCGACCCTGACGAGCAAAGGGTTCATTCTTGAGATTTGATACTGATTTCCGGAGTTCATAAGTGAATCATCGACTCAGATATTGATGCCTTTCATCTAAACCGTTCACTCGAGGACACCTGCATGTATATCTACTACGTAGGTAGTCTGTCGTTTCAATTATAAGATCAACCGCCAAACGAAACATTGGTTGAGCTAGCTCCATTGGGTCGAAGGACGCCACAGGGTGGGAGACAAAATAACTCCAACACACAAAAGTCACGATGCAACCAGTATTGCTAATATCAAGCCTAGGTTTAAGGGATCTCTACGATAGCCGTCACGGCAATTGAGGTTCTTTAATTCTGCAGTGATAATGCTTGAGAGCAGGGCTCCAGTACATAAATCATTGCTTGTTTGGCAACATGGGCAAGATTGCTTGACCAAACGAGATTGATCTGCGATTCTCCCTTCCTTGTAAGTCGTCAGCCCTACAGCTTGAAGCGGAAATAGCATGGGTGTGTCACCATCAGCGATCGTGGGGGACCAAGAACCGGGCTAAGATCACAACCTATCCACTATGGTTTTAGGTCAGTGGCGGCCGTAAGGAACTAAACTGGACTATCAGACTATCCTGCTTGAGACATGGACATTTAGACTGATATCTTACCACCATCAAAGAGCCCAGTCTCGAGGAATGCTTAAGTTGGTTCCGAATTAGTTCCCCTTCGCTGAGTATCTTGCAAGGAAGGTTGCAGTGGCTATGAGTTGGTGGCGTAACCAGTGCAGAATTGCTTTTGGAAGCAAGATGCGTAATCAGCGATGGTCATACAGGGCAATCCTTGACATTTCATCTTCTATACGTTTGTGAGTAACGAAATAAATGAAAGGTATTTGACTGAATCACATATTGACTACAATTGGTCATCTGATGATAAATTCGGCTGGTTACAGGCCAATTGACGAGGGCAGTGAGGAGGCCAGGGTTATCGTGATATCAGGTATTCAGTGTCATCTTCAAAGAGTGTTATGGCTATCAAGGGCACAGTTCTCCAGTACAGTATCCGATTGACAGCTTCCGACAGTTTCACTTACACCTGACAGTCTCAGACATGAACTGGGATACAGCTGTTTGCGTAACATCGTTGACGCAGTTTGCACAAGGCATGTGCATTCCACTTGGTTTCGCGAGTGTATCGACTCTCAGCCTGCCTGAGTCTAAACAATCGCTTCACCGTCTGACTCCCCGCACTCAGCTCCAGCTGCAGAGGAAACGAAGATTCTCAGACGCATGTCTTACAGATCCAAGAATTCGGAAAGTGAACATATTTCGCTAAGCTACGCCTGTTTCTAACTAGTAACACAAGAAACACTATCCGCATCGCCGGCCCAACAGACACTAAGCCAGACTAACACGGTTCCATCGAAAGGGACCACGAGTTTCGTTCTTCATGAAATCCTCCGGTACTGTACGGACCGGCGACGGTTACGGGTAGTCCGTCTCTATCTCGCGTCTTTGCTCGCGTCGCGAAATAAAATGAAGAAATGGGGAGTGTAATTGTCCATGCTCAATGCCCAGACTTCTTCCCCTCCTCGTGCCATACGAAAAGCGACCAAGACTACGCAAGTGCAAGCCATCCCCATCAACTCTAATACCTTACTATCCAAAGGGGGGGTTGGGGTTGGTGTGTGTGTGTCTCATTTGGTTGTGCAGTCTCACTCTTCAAGCATGATTGGTCGCATGTTGATAATTGAGGCTGAAGCCGCGAATGCCTTCAGCAGACCCAAATCTGCGCCCCTTACTCTTCTTGGTATGAGATCTTCCGCATCTCGCCCAAACGATGTCGAGCCGACGCCAAGGCGTTCTCCAATTGGAGGATCTCGACCTGTTGATTGTTGGTGGCTTGTCAGTCCATGATCTTACACGAGGGGGCTAAAATAAACTTTGCCGGATATAGTAACCGTTACGAATGCACTGGCCCGGGAATGAACTGGACCTGTGAGTGGTATCGATGTGTCATGGTAGTTGTGATGTGATATGTGATGCCACGACAGGGGGAGATGAGAGAGGCGACCAAGGGAAAGGGTTGCCAAACACATGACGGGGAGGCTGCTAGACTTACTTGCTGTTCCATCTCCCGCACCTTAAACTCGTGCGCTCCAAGCTTGGAGTAGTCCACCTGGTCCTCCTCTTGGCTACGCTCCTTGATCAAGCTCTGCACTTGGCGCACCAGTGCTCGACATGCCGCACCCACGGCCTTACTGGCCTGCTCGAGCTTTTCTTGGCTCTTGGACATGAACCCTGCCTTGACTCTGCTGGCAGCCACAAGCTGGGCAGTCGATGCCGCCACGTCGTTCGAGGCCACGATGAGCTGTTCTGGACTGTTGCGCCCTGAAATCACTCCATCTGCTGTCTCGATCAGAGTATTAGTCGACGACGCCACAGCCTTGGCAGCAGAGATCAGTCCCTCAGTCCACCGGTTGTTCTTCTTGTAGAACGCTGTTCGTGACGTCGATCCACGACCTGCCTGCACGATCTCCTGCTGTGTCACTGTCGCCGCCTGAATCAGTTGCGTAATGGCGTTGGTGATCGCCGTCGCCGCATCCAGGATCGAGTCGTTCACCTTGAGCTCATAGGTTGAGTAGCCATCACGAGGCTTGTTCTTGAGCTTGGCCAGTCGTGCAGCAGCTGCGGCAATTGCATCTGCAGCTTTACTGAGCTCCTGGTCGACGAGGTCACCCAAGTCTCCCTTCTTGTTGGCGAGCTTGCCGAAGCCAGGGGCAAACGACTCAACAAGCTTGTTGAGCTTCTGCAGGTTCATCTGGACGTCGTTGTTGCTGTTGATGACCACATCTGTCTTTTGCAAGGGGTCCATGCCCTCAAGTCGGAAGCTCTGAAGACCACGGAGGAACTGCACAGCTGAGATAGCAGGCTGGCGGGTTCCGTTCATAAGAGCATCGGTCTTCTTATCATCTGTAGCTAGACGGGTAAGACCCTTGGTGTTGCTGCAGACATCAGCAATCGCACCAGAGAAGACATTGATAGCCTTGATGAGGTCGGCGTGTGTCGCATTTGGTCCATCCGCGATGAAGTTGTTGAAGGATGTAGCAAACTCCATAGCACTAGCTGAGGCCTTCTCGATCTGTGACAGTACGTAAGAGGGAGAGGCATTCTGGTTACCAGCCTGCATGCTGGAATCCAACTCGTAGAGCGCATCATCCACGCGCGCAACACCAGCCTGAAGAACAGAGTCGATAATGTCGTTGATCTTGTCAAGGTTGGACATGATGAGGGCATCAATCTGGCCATCCAAAGCATGATCGGTGTCACCCTGGTTCATCTTGAGCTCGTTGAGCTCGATGAGAGTCTGATCCATGCCCGCCTTATACACCTCAAGCTCCTCCTCCTTGTCACGGAGAAGCTGCTCAAGGTCAGAGCTGCCATCTCGGAGGTTCATTTGAGCATCTTCCAACTGTCGTGTCTTGTTGCGCAGTGCCTCCTCGAGATCCGCCATCTCACGGTTGTACTTGGCGAGCATTGTCGAAAGCTCATTGCCCTTGCTACGCTCGAGGTTGTCGGCCTTGTCCTGAGCCAGGCGCAGTTCTCGCTTGAGCTTCTCGACCTCATCCTTGCTGCTGCCAGTCGCGCGGTCCTTGTCGTGAAGAGCGCGGTCACGCTCACGGATCATGTCGGCCAACTCGAGGTTCTTGGTCTTGATCTCACGCTCGAGCTTCTCACGTCGATCGATGGCCTCCTGAGCGCTGGCCGCCTTGAGTTGAACGGCCTTGAACTTTTGGAGGAGATCGAGATGCTCGTGTCGCAGCTGAGAGTAGAGCTTGGCCAGTGCCTCGTATTTCGTCCTCCATGTGTTGACCTGCTCCTGGAGGGCCCGAATCTGGTCATCCTTGCTGTTCATTTGCTGGCCGAGACTGTTCTGAATGTGCGACAGCTCACCCTCCAGAGCCTTGACTCGCTGGTCGTACTGTTGGAGCATCAGTTGATCACGCTCATACTGAGCGCGCGCGTTCAGGTTCTCACGCTCCAGCTCGGCGAGGCGTCCCTGGGTTTGCCATTGTGCTTGTTGCGCCATGAGCGCCTCTTGCTCTCGCTGTTGCTGCTCCATCAGTTGCTGTTGTTGTTGCTCAAACTCACGTTGAGCCTGAAGTTGTGCCTGCTGCTGGGCCAGGAGAGCTTGTTGTTGCTGCTGCTCAAGAATGCGCTGCTGTTCTTCATACTCTCGGTTCTGGCGATCCAACTCGCTCTTCCAGAATTCGTTCATCTCATCGGGGGCGTCGTTCTTGGGCTCAGGTGGAGGAGATGGCTTTCGCTCAATCTCCTGTTTCGGCCGCGCGGGTAGCGCAGGTGCATCGTCGTCCTCGGCCAAGAGGTTTGGAGGATCTTGAGGAAGCTTGGGGATGGTGATGAGACTGGTAAGGTACCGGAGGTTTGAGCATTCGTAGTAGAACTTAACTAAGCGATAATGCTGTGCGTTGTAACGTTCACGAAGAGGTTCAAGAGCCTCGTCATCACCGGTTGCTTTAATGATGTTAACCCTAAGGATCCTAAAGGTGGGGTGGGGGAGTGAATGACTGACTTGAATGCATTGCGCGCAGCATGCTCGTGATGAACTTGTAAATTCCGTAGCTCTCCTGAACAAGGGGCACGAGGGCGGCAATTCGGCACTCGTTGTTTCCAACATTTCGGAAGTGCGAGAAGATCAGCTTTTGGAACTGCTCAATCTTATCCTGCAGCACCATCAAATCGCTGATGGTCTCGTAACCTTCATTGGGGTCGTTGATAGCCTTCAAGCTCAGGTACTCCTCATACTCGAAGGTTCCGTTGAACTCGGGGTGCTGATGGTGGAAAGAGAGCTTCGCAAGTAGGTAATAAACGTATTCGCGGATCAAAGGTGCATAGCCGCGCATGCCTTCTCCTCCTCCGCCCATTCCGCGGTTCAAGCTATCGATCCATGCGCGGTTTGCCATTGCCTCCTTGAGAGCACTGGGGTGGCCTTCTTGGAGTACCTTGTGGATTGTGATCAGGGCCTTGAATGTCTGGACTTCATCGGCTAGGATAGGTTGGCTGTTGGTAGTCGATCAGCGGAAGTTGTCATGATGAGGACGTATGAGACGTACACCTTGATGCCGGACCAGAAGGCGGCGGAGGACCGGTGGTCCCATGTATAGACGATACATGCTCGGACATGCTTTCGCTTTGGAGAGATCTCCTCGGCGTTTGTAGCTTTCTTGATGTTGATGGCGAGCTCTTGATCGGTTCTGCGCAAGACGACGGGGTTAGCTTGTCGGACATGAAACGTGATGGTGTCGCTGACTTGGTATGCTCGGTGCCGCGCACAGCAGCAGCCATGTTTGCAATTGGTGGCGGGTAAGCTCCGCGACGCTATTATTCGATAATAGGTAAAGATGTTTGCGCAAGGAAAGTTCGTCGGGTCTTCGACGATGCTATAGTAACCCCTGGAAATCACGAGACAATTTCCCAGTCAGGCCGACGCCGCGCAAGCTTAGGAGATTAGGCAGAGAATAAACCGTAGGAAATGAAAATATGATTAAAGAGATCGAGGCAACGAAGTTTGTGAGGATGCGACTGTAGATCGAGTATTCGCGGTCGTCGTCAGCCTTGACAAATCTTGGGCGACTCTTGGGCGTGGCTCGTCTCTGCGATTCGATGGATGTCGTAGTAGCTTCAGTGGCTGGGCCGCAAGAGCCAAGAGGGGAGCGTCATACGGGTACGTATCGTTCGTTGTGTGGAGCACGGCTGTGGAAGACTTCAGTGAGCTTCCTTGAATTGGTGGCCAAATTATCCCACTTAGACGACCGCTTTGAAAGGTTCCAGCACCATTTTATGGCATCTCTTAAAACGAAATTCTCTGTATATGCTTGTTTTGGATTGTGTTGGTCCCTGTGAATATGTAGCTAGAGAGCTTGGCTAGAGAATCATTGTATGTGAATGCCTGAGAACGCTGCAATATTTTAGAGTTCACTTTTTGTGATAGCCTAGACTACCTTAATTTATGAGCATATCGTCTGAGTTTCACCACTTAATTTACGAGCATATTGTATAAATTTCACCACTCTATACTCCTTAACTTTGATCATTTTGTATGATTTCTTATGGAAAGAACACCACTTATCTCTGGTCATTTCATGTAATGGTTCGATGACACTCCCGAATTTATGGTTATTTCGATATGCACCATTCTTTTGCAGTATACCAGCTGGGAGTCTTGCGGAATGCTTTCGGTGTACAAGGTCAACTCGACTCATGTACCGTATTGAAAGGCTCTCTGTTTCATTATGATCCTCGACATGCGAAATGAATCTGTCTAAGTAGTGTAACAACAACTCATATAAGCTTGTTTTATGAGCCACTTTAAGTGTCATGCTAATTCACGACGAGTTGACTAGCTACGAGGGCGACACAGAGATGAGAAACGGTTGAGAAGGAATTTGATCCCATCCATTGACAAGAGTCCCATGTGGCACTTGGATGCTATTCTCAATATAAAATGCTGCGTGAGCTCAATTGCTTGTAAGAATGGACAAGTAACTTACAAGGCCAGACGTCTGAATAATGTCAAACGCAGAGGTACAGGGTAAGCGGCCGGTGACGATTTATTTGAAGTGCAAAAACAATCCTTGGATCACACTGAGCTGCAGACAACACCAATCGTCAGAAATAGGTGGTCTCTATAAACGAGAATATTATCACAGAATGATAATCCCTGTAAGTACAGTGTAACGAGGGCTCACGTTACCAGACGACATAACTGGGTGAGCCATACTGTGACACTTGTCGATCCAAGAATGGACCTGAATCTGTACATGGCATTGACCCTACAACTCAATATTTGACAAAACGACATCGTTTTATCACACGGAATGAATGAGGGAGAAACGCCAGTTCATTCAGACTTCAAGCAAACACCACGCCCGTTATATGGACCAGGCACAATTCACTACAGGTATCTTCAAATACAGACAGCGGCATGCTTCAAACGATGTCTTTTTTTTGGTCTCATTGCCTATGGACATCAAAATGCAAGCCCTTGCCATGCAGAGTTTCCCATCCGGACGCAATACCCCAGGTAAAAAGAAGCCAGCACCACCAACCCCGCAATATCTTTTCTTTTAGATCGTAGTCTCGTAGGGAAGAGGAGTGACGGTCTGAGGAGGGTTGTCGGCGAGCGACAGTGTGTGAGCCTCACGGGGTCCAGCGGGCTGACGCTTGACCTGGACGACGGTACCGTTGGCCTTGGCCTCACGCTTGGCCTCGGCGTTAGCCTTGACTCGCTTGAGGAAGTCCTCACGAGATCGGGACTGCTGGATGTGCTCGATTCGGACGTTGATTCGCTTCTCGATGTATCGGTGCTTCACCTGCTTGTAGATGATGACACCGACAGCAGACTTGGTGACGTTGTAGATGACACCAGTCTTGCCGTGGTACACCTTGAAGGGCATACTGTAACCATTGTTAGCCCTCCTGTTCCAATGCCCACAAGAATTCCTCCAAAAAGCGTCCAAGTCTCGCAATTTCGCGTGTATTGTCGCATGATGGCAAAGGGAGCTCTGCTTACCCCTTCTGGACGGCACCGTTCGCCTTGATGTCGACGATATCACCAACGCGGTACTGTCGGAGATAGGTGTTCAGGGCAATCATACCCTTCTTGCGGAAGTCCCGGCTGAAGGCATACTAAAAATTCACATCGTCAGTCTCATGCCAACGTCGTCGAAATTTCATTCTCGCAGGAATCGGTGGTTGAACATACGCGGGTGCCCGCTCTCTTTCCGTAGGAGTGACCCATCTCGAATGTGATATGCCGGTACCGGTCGGGTTGGGGTTAGTAGTCGTGGTTGGCGAAAGAGATGGTGAAGTCCTTCGCTTTGGTGTTGTGGATTTCTCGAAGGCGGCCTTGTGGGAGCGGGACCTCAGATTTTCCGAAAGTTTTTTCCCACCTTAGTAGGGCAAGAGCGATTGTGGGTGGCTCCTGCCCTTCACTTTTCTTAGGGTTCTTGTGCTAGCACACGTGATCTATGAGCTCCGCCAAATTTCTGTCCGCACATTTTGCTACGAATCGCATCTTGTGAGAAAGTTCAACTCCCGCAGAACACCCAAGGAGCAAGTCAAGTGAGTATATCACCACCACCACGAGTGCATCACCAAAGGACATTAATTAACAAAATCTTCAGGATGCCTCCCCGCGCCCACTCCAAGACCTCCCGTGTCCCCCGCCGACCCTTCGAGTCTGCCCGACTGTCAGTATCACCGGCCACTGAACATGAGCTTGTCTCTGTTTAAGTCGTATGTGAATGAAGACTGACCGAATAACAATAGTGACTCCGAGTTGAAGCTCGTCGGCGAGTATGGCCTGCGCAACAAGCGTGAGGTCTGGCGAGTCGGTCTGACTCTGTCCAAGATCCGTCGTGCTGCCCGGTATGTGAACCTTTGCACTTTTGCGTGCGCTGATGAAGAAGAGTCTTCTAACAAATTTCACAGTCAGCTTCTTACCCTCGACGAGAAGGACCCCAAGCGTCTCTTCGAAGGCAATGCCCTCATTCGACGTCTTGTCCGTGTCGGTGTCCTTGACGAGTCCCGCATGAAGCTCGATTACGTCCTGGCTCTTAAGATCGAGGATTTCCTTGAGCGCCGTCTCCAGACCTGTGTCTGGAAGCTCGGTCTTGCCAAGTCTATCCACCACGCCCGTGTCCTGATCCGCCAGCGTCACATCCGAGTCGGAAAGCAGATCGTCAACGTTCCCTCTTTCATCGTCCGTCTCGACTCCCAGAAGCACATCGACTTCGCTCTTACCTCGCCCTTCGGTGGTGGCCGTCCCGGCCGTGTCCGCAGAAAGAAGGCCAAGGCCGCCGAGGGCGGTGAGGGTGGTGAGGACGAGGAGGACGAGGAGTAAATGCAACCAAAAATGCAAAAACGGTTCTCCCTGTCTAGGGCACTTGGTGATGGAATACCACTCATGGGAAGGGGATTCTCTTCATAGCTTGCGGCGTTGGCCAGAGGATAAAAATGGAATGATTTCACCGGATAACGACAAACAAAAATTTCCCGGTGTCTCTCCACCTGTGTACATGAATCTCATGAAACATGAATCCAATCACGACATCCACCCATAATTTTTCATCTGCTGTGAATATTTCGATGTCAATGTTGCTATCGCTACGTATCTGATGCACCCTGTTATGTAATAGTATTGTAATTATGTGTAGTAAGGCATCGCTATGTCAAAAGTTCATCTTTGCCCAGTAGCTTTGCCATTGGGTCATTCGTCACCGTCCGTTTCCTCCTGTACTCATCCATCTCCTCTTCTGTCACGCCATTCATCATTTCTTCTCTTGTCCGCTTGCGCGGCTGCTCTTCCTCCTTGTTCTTCTCTGCCTCCTCCTTTGAAGGCTCTTCTGTCTCCTCCTCATCATCCTTGACCAGGTTGGCTCCAGTTCGTTGACGCTCAGCTGCCTCCCATGCCAATTTTCCATCGTCCCCAGTACAGTAACTGTTTTTGATGAATGAATGACAGCAAGCGTAGCCCCATTTGAAGTTGGACCACCAGCTTCCCCATACTGAAGTATGATTGTTGATGAAAACATCTTCGGCATACTTGGACTTGGCCACCTTCTTGGGCGCACCCTTGATCAAACCAGCCTCATCGTACTCAACAAACGTCTCGGATTCGGTGATAGCCATGTTGCGCAAAGCAGCCGGCATAGCCTTCTGATCTCCACCGTACTTCTCGAGCAGTAACTTCTCTCGTTCCGCACGCTTTGCCTCTGCCTCCTCCAGCTCCTTCTTTCGATAAAACTCTCCTGCCGTGGGGTTTGCTTGCAGATGCTGGCTTGTGTTACCAGACTTTTCTTGAGCCTCCCATGCGTATCGCTGGGCATTCTCGAATGCGCCGGCATCGCCTGAGGATCGCATGAAACCCTCCTCCGCGAACGCATCTGCTGCCTTGTCTGCCGTTGCACCTGCATCGACCAGTGATCGTGTTTTCGGATCGTACTTGGCAGATTCTAGATCGAGGTTCAAAAGATACTTGGCTGTGTCCTCTCGTATTCGCAGTTGTCGTGTTGCTGTGCTCTGATGTTTACTCATATCATTCTCTTCCGCATACTTGTCGCCTTCTTCTGTCTCTTCATCGGCATTTTCGTCCTTAGTGGCCTGCTTGCGTAGCTCCTCCATCTGGTTGAACTCGTCGACCACGCTGCGATACTCCTTCGCATCGTATCCATTCCAGCGATCGCGCTTGGCGTCCCATCCCATGTTGACGTCTTGAATCACCTCATCGGCCTGAATATCTTTGCCTGTCCATTTCGCACCCTTCGCTCGTGGTCGACTCAAGCAGTCTTTCTTCTTGTGTGTCATGGCACCGCAGTTTTCGCAAGCACCTTTGCGATACTTGGTAGCCGCCGGGCCGGCTTTTCTGCCTCGATCATACCATTGGGATTTATCGTTCTTCTCTTCGCGACGCTGATGCTGGAGGTAATCATTCTCGTCGCCTTCTTCGCCGGCGTAGAACGGGCGTTTGCTGATGAAGGATGGGATGTAGATGTTCTCTTCCTTCAAGGCGGCACCAGCGCCACCAGGGCCAGTACTTGGGGGCGGTGGTTTTGCGGGTGCAGTAGGCATGTTGGGTAACGTGCAGCTTTATCCTCTGTTGGATTGTGCGAAGTGCCACACAATGAAATAAAAAACCGAAGCACCAAATGTTCAGAAGTCAAAACGGGTGATGCCTCAGTCGCAGATCACTGAGCCTAGAGCGGCAAGTTGTTTAGATAAGCGGTCTTATCTGCACGTGATCGCGCGCGTCTGCAAGAGGTTGGTAGCCATGGCAAAACGCGTCTCACAAACAGTCGAGGTTACACAAAGACCTTCAGAGTGAATTGAGCTTATTGAGAACACTTCTTTGAGCAATATTCGACTCTTTTGTCCTCAATAAACAGTTTTGAGCCCCTGATGGATTCAAACTTCGCAGAATATGGACTTGTTCCGGGTCAGACTCAACTGTATCGACCACTATCAAGCGACACCCTCGCGATATGACCCCCAGCTTCGTAACGACATTCGTCCCTCTCAGATTTCCAAGGGACCCAGAGTCCCTGTTGTTCGCGTGTTTGGATCTACTGAAACGGGACAAAAAGTATGCGCTCATATTCACGGCGCATTCCCGTACTTGTACGTGGAATATGAAGGAGGCTTAACTCCTGATGAAGGTTCGTTGAGTATACTAGTGAAAACCTATCAATACTAAATTATCTAGTCGGTGCTTATATATATCGCTTTCATCTGTCCATAGATCACGCGTTAGCAGTCAGCTACCGACGAGATCAGAAAGGTGACAATGCAAGGTTCGTAGCAAGGATCACGCTTGCCAAGGGTGTCCCCTTCTATGGCTTTCACGTGGGATATCGCTTCTTCTTGAAGATTTACATGTTTAATCCTATTGTCATGACAAGATTGGCGGATCTTCTCCAGCAAGGAGTGATTATGAAGAACAAGTTTCAGCCATACGAAGCACACCTTCAGTACCTTCTTCAATTCATGACAGATTTCAACTTATATGGATGTGATTATCTGGATGCATCTGTTACTCGGTTTCGATCCCCAGTCCCAGAATATGAACAGGGATCGAATTCGTTGCACAAATGGCACAGTCAATCAATTTCCGGAGATCACATTACCGATGAAACTACGCTTCCTCGAAGTAGCCACTGCTCGATAGAAGTGGATATATGCGTACAGGATATTATCAACCGATACAAGGTCAAGGAAAGGCCTCTTCATCATGACTTTACGGAAAGAACCAATCCGCTTCCTGGGGGCATGAAGCTTGTCTACAGCATGGCTGGACTGTGGAAAGATGAGACGAAGAGACGCAAACGCAAGATGCAAGATCCGTCTGAGGGCAGCAGCCCATTTCCTCCAGAAGTCCTTGTATCAATGTCAGCCAACGCTCGCGACTCTCAACCGCAAGGTTGGCTTCACGAGGAAGAATACAGGACTGAGATTCGGAATCTCATCTCTGAAGAAAAGCTTAGTGCCGACTCCGAAGAGCTTACCTTTGAGACGTTTGCGAAGCCGCATCCATACGAAGAGCATGTCAATACTACATTGGAATCAGTTGAAGACCTCTTCCCATCGAAACTTGCACCAGCTTTGGGATTGCCCTTGGGTGTGGAGGCGGAACAAGATCTGAGAAGCAGTATTGTCGTTGATGAGGGTAAAGTACGCCAGGCTGGAGAAGCGCACAATGACTTCTATCCTGAAGATTCCGATGAAGAGGCCATTGCGGCGCTTGTAGCAATAGAGAAGGCTGCCGCAAAAGGCTCTCGCGGACCAACAGACCAACTACCAGAAGAAGATCTTGAGCTAGCAGCAGCTCTCAACATCGGCCCCGAAGGATTTGATAAAAAGACATTTTGGAGGTCGACCCTTGGGGTCTGTCAAAGTGGCCTGGTAACTGGCCAACTTCCTGACATCCCAGTGAATCAAGAGTTGCTCGATTATGCTGAGAACGAAGGATTTATTGGACGGACGGAGAAAGCACCAACATTTACCTCGTCGAATTCGACCCAGCTCAAGCGACTGCTGGACGAACCTCTATCATCCCAGGCGTCCAACAAAAGGTTTAGACTTAATGAACAGTCTGTGATTGACGAAGATGAAATGGACTTGGTTCCTGTTCCCTCAACGGACGCTAACAAGAATCTCGCCCCCTCCTTCAGAGGAGCTTCTATTCTTAAAGGTCCTTCATCGCTCAACAAAAATACCGGTTCTGTATTGAAAGGCATTTCTGGCTCCAACCAAAAGCTGAATTTTCCTACCGTCAAAGATCAGAATGATCCGAACACCAAACTCCGCCTCAGTCAGATGAGCCAGAAGTCTGCTTCTCAACAGACCGATGACGAGCGTCACACAAAACATGTTTCGTTTGACCCCAGCAATTTTCTCCCTGCTGAGGCAGAATTGTCTCAAATGACTTTGTCATCCTCCATAAAATCGTCCGGAGGACACGAAGACGATGATAGTCGTGAATCGAAAATCCAGCGAGCCATGGGTAGATTTGCCAGTCCGCAAGTACACTTGGTTTCTTCTCTACCCCCTTCTGCGGCCGCTGTGGCTTCTTCCTTGAAAGAATATATGCTTCCTGATGTGATCTATCAAGATGCTTATTACAGTAAGGAGAAGGATGTCCCTGGGCGGATGCGAGAATATGCTGGGAAGGAGTTTCGACTGGAAAGCAACACACTGCCTTTTCTACCTGAATTTGACCCAACAGGGACATCTCCAGCCAACTACGGGCTCAAATATGAGACTTTTGACAAGACCACCGCAGAACTTCGGTATGAGCGACAGAGGAAGAAGTGCTCGTTGAGAAGCTGGGAGCTTGCGAATCCACCGCCCACATATAAAGAAGTCGAGGAGTGGTGGGCAGAAAAGGAACGCAGAGCAAACTCAACAGAAGGGTCCAAAGTGCCATCGACTCCCAGGCAATATCAATCTCAGATCGATGGGCCCACGCCAAAGAACAAGCACGGATTCAAGTACACCCCAGGCAAGAAATCGACCAGCGTGCAGCATGAGGTTCAATACATGAGCACCATGAGCTTGGAGGTTCATGTGAATACCAGAGGGAAGTTCGTGCCGAATCCTGAGGAAGATGAAGTCCAGTGCGTGTTCTGGGCGATCAAGTCTGATGGAAATACTTCTGGGAGTCAAGATTCAGCTGGTTTCCTTACAGGAATCCTGCTGTTGTCTAATGACGCCGACTTTACTCGGCGTATCCAGCGACAGACAAATGCCGAAGTCATTGAAGAAAATTCTGAACTGGATCTCATGGTTCGAATGGTCGAAATCGTAAGGAACCATGATCCCGATATCCTTACCGGTTACGAAGTCCATGGCAGTTCCTGGGGTTACTTGATTGAGAGAGCACGACTCAAGTACGATTACAACCTTTGTGATGAGTTTTCTCGCATGAAGACAGAATCGCACGGCAGGTTTGGCAAAGAGAACGATCGTTGGGGTTTCAATACCACATCAACTATCCGGGTTACCGGTCGACACATGGTAAATGTCTGGAGGGCAATGCGAGGAGAACTCAACCTTCTCCAATACACCATGGAGAATGTCGTCTGGCACCTACTCAACCGAAGAATACCTCATTATTCTTGGAAATCCTTGACAAGTTGGTATAAGAGCGGCAAGCATAGAGAGCTCAACAGGATGTTGAGATACTACCAGAACCGCACAAAGATCGATATCGAGATTCTGGACGCCAACGAACTGGTTTCGAGAACCAGCGAGCAGGCACGGCTTCTGGGCGTGGACTTCTTCTCAGTCTTTTCACGAGGATCGCAGTTCAAGGTAGAGTCGATCATGTTCAGAATTGCCAAACCAGAGAACTTCCTACTTGTTTCACCAAACCGCAAACAAGTTGGTGGTCAGAACGCTCTAGAGTGTCTACCACTTGTCATGGAGCCACAGAGCGCTTTCTATAATAGTCCTCTTCTGGTTCTTGACTTCCAGAGTTTATACCCGAGTGTCATGATTGCTTACAACTACTGCTACTCGACCTTCTTGGGACGAGTAACCAATTGGAGGGGCATGAACAAGATGGGTTTTACTGAGTATAAGCGCCAGCAGGGTCTTCTTGCCCTACTGGAGGACTACATCAACATTGCTCCCAATGGTATGATGTATGCAAAGACAGAAATCCGCAAGTCACTACTCGCCAAGATGTTGACTGAGATACTGGAAACTCGAGTCATGGTGAAGAGTGGCATGAAGCAAGACAAGGATGATAAAACTCTCCAACAACTTCTGAACAACAGACAGCTTGCTCTTAAACTGCTCGCCAACGTCACCTATGGTTACACTTCAGCATCATTCTCTGGTCGTATGCCATGCTCCGAGATTGCAGACAGCATTGTACAAACCGGCAGAGAAACTCTTGAACGAGCGATTGCTTATATCCACTCGGTTGAGAAATGGGGCGCCGAAGTCGTCTATGGCGATACTGACAGTCTATTCATTTATCTGAAGGGCCGAACAAAGGACGAGGCTTTCGATATTGGTAATGAGATTTCCAAGGCAATTACCGAAATGAACCCTCGACCCATCAAACTCAAATTTGAGAAAGTCTATCATCCCTGCGTTCTCCTCGCCAAGAAACGCTATGTCGGTTACAAATACGAGAGCAAAGATCAGGTGAAGCCCGAATTCGATGCCAAGGGAATTGAGACTGTCCGTCGTGACGGTACTCCAGCGGAGCAAAAGATCGAGGAAAAGGCACTTCGTCTACTGTTCGAGACTGCAGATCTCAGTCAAGTCAAGGATTACTTCCAGAAGCAATGTCAGAAGATCATGCGCAACAATGTCTCAGTACAAGACTTTTGCTTTGCCAAAGAAGTGCGTCTGGGTACATACTCTGACAAAGGTGCACCACCTGCAGGAGCTCTCATCAGCACCAGACGTATGCTTCAAGATGCTCGCGCAGAACCGCAATATGGTGAGAGAGTCCCATATGTTGTTATCACGGGTGCTCCAGGAGCGCGACTCATTGACCGATGCGTTGCGCCCGAGGAACTTCTCAGCAACCCTCACTGGCAGCTCGATGCCGAATACTATATCTCGAAGAACTTGATTCCTCCTCTGGAGCGCATCTTCAACCTTGTGGGTGCAAACGTACGCCAGTGGTACGACGAGATGCCCAAGGTGCAGCGTATTTACCACGCAACTACACTGGGTAAGAAGAAGACGACTCTCGAATCCTACATGAAATCCACACACTGTCTTGTGTGCGGCTCCAAGTTCTCTCAGGAAGACAGTGCTCTTTGTCCATCCTGCCGCAAGAACATTCCTTCATCTCTCCTTACACTCCAGACACGGCTCACAACCGAAGAACGTCGCCTTCAGGAGGTACTCTCGCTCTGTCGCAGCTGTTCTGGCCTTGGACCTATTGAGGACGTTCAGTGTGATAGCAAGGATTGTCCTGTGTTTTGGACACGCATGAGGCAGGTTAGCAAGACGAGGGGAGAGCGCAATGCAAGTCAACCTGTGATACAGTCGTTGGTGGAGAGTGTGGAGAAACTGTCATTGGAGTGGTGATGATGGAGGATTTTTAAGTGATTATGTGTTAATTACGAGGTGGTATTGTGGTTTTGTATATGCATTGCGAGGCGTTTGGACAGTGTTGAGTTGGATGGTGCAAGATCATGGGATGCAGTTAACTACCCTGCAGGTTCAATTATTTTTTTCATATATGATATTGACGATCATTCATCGTTTAACCTGGATCACTTAAATCAAGCTGTGATTTACAGTGGTCTCTTTTTGTATGGTAGTTATTGCAATGATTTTAGAGGGTCATCAAACGTTGCTTGTCATATCCAGAGTCGACAGACGTTAATAGTCCTCCCATTCGACAAACAATCACGATTCAAATTCAGACTCACATATTAGTTTCATGTTTCGACTCATACCCTATATTACTTGGCTTTCACGACTCTTATTTCAATGCCGGAGCATATTGACCGTGGACATCGATGTCAGTCCATATATCTATCGCGGTCATGGAGCCATGATTCCGACGGAGCGGTTTACCGCATCACGGCCCCACTTGTGATTCGTCTGAACCTGGCGTGGCCGATTGAAGGTTTTTGGTCAGTCCCATTCTTAGACAAAAACGACGGGCGCTTCTTGTCTCAAACAATTTATTTACAGATACGAAGACGCCAACACTGACTCGATGGAAGTGAATCATGCACATGCGATAGTAGCATAACATGTGCCTATATCGTCACAGAACCCTTGTTGAGATCTAACCCGGGTCCTCCGGGACTATCAGCAGCTGGGCAGGAAAGCCAGGTTCGAAGGGCTTCGAGAGAGACCCCTGTCAACAGTAAGGGACCGAATAGTTCACGATAGCGGCCGCTGATCATCAAGCTGCTATCTGTACCGTGAATAGCATGCATCAGAGCCTCTCCAGCCAAGGTGAAAGAATCACATGTCTAGAACAGCTACGGATAGAGTTCCCCAACATTAATCTGTGCACTATCCACAAATAGATCTCAGGTACAGGTCCAGGTCAGACAATCACTGACATGTGAAGCAGACCGAGATCGAGAGCGAAGCTTAGCGATCTAGATCAGGGACCAACTTGGCCAGCTCAACCTTGCTTGGATGGGTTGGTTGGTTTACGCGGCGCCTCCACATTCCCGAAGTCCAAAGACAGCCAGCCACATGGCATCGCTGACTCTGATAAAAACGACCGGAGCAAAATGTGAAAAAAGGAGACGGGGAGGGGCTGACCTGGATGAGACGAGACTAGGGCTTGGCTGGGCTGCAATGCGTTGCCAGCAAACCTCACCTTCACCTATCTCCTATGTATGACTCCTTGAGATATATTGCGCGGTGTGAGGTGTGCCTGTACTGTATGATGCGTTGTACAATGTACAGTATCCGTAAGCTCGGCTCCAATGTGGAGAAAGGAACAAGTCATTTTTTGGGGTCGCGTACCGTATTTTGGTTAGTATTGACCAAAACATGAGT
The DNA here is from genome assembly GCF_020744475.1 of Fusarium redolens. Lineage (NCBI taxonomy): Eukaryota > Fungi > Ascomycota > Sordariomycetes > Hypocreales > Nectriaceae > Fusarium > Fusarium redolens. The sequence continues at coordinate 253,386 of NW_025763666.1, read as the reverse complement.
TAGCTGTCAATGCCTAATCAAATGCATACATACCTGTTAAGATAGAGCAACAGGCAAGTAAAAAGAAACATCGATTTGCCACAAGGTACACCGTCTAGATCATCACCTATGTCAGTAGGAGAGCTATTGATTTGAGTTGTAGAGAGTCGAGAATGTGCCTGAGCGAGGGCTGGAAAGATGGCCAAGATTGACCCCAAGACCCAATCAAGAGCTTCTAGATATCAGCCAGCTCCAAGCTAGAACGTTGAAGGGGCCGAACCGCAGTGGAGGTTGCCCTTGCAGTGGAAGACTGGATGCGTTCCGTGTGGTCTGGTGTCTGATGACTGCCAATCATGTAGATCAAGTGGCCAATATCGATGATGATCTGAGGCCAGGATGCGACCTTGACAAGCTTGATAATTCGACAACTGACAGCCAGGCACAGCTTTGAGGGATGTCAAACATATCCTGAGGAATTCCGTAAGGCTCCAGGTTGTATCAAGGAAATTGTGATGAGGAACAAAGATTGTAGCCGATATTGGATTAACCTTGTCTTGCTCCAGTAGGTACCTAATTGGAGTCTTTCGAAATCATATGGGTTCCAGTGATAAGGTATCGATATTATGGATGTCGAATATCGCTTCTCCATAGGTACGAAACAGCTATATGGCTGTAACACTGCCGAAGGATCGATTCAACGACCTAACCCTGTACAAAGGGTCTTCTGAACTCTGTCCGCCTGCGTAGAATCGGCAGCCAACCCCATGCTGTGAATCCCCTGCCCCTGTCTGTCTCGCACATCAGCCGAGAGGAGCGTCTAGCATGAATCTCCGAGGGATGGCCGCAGAGAGACCGCCGAAGTCTGCTAGAAACAAGAAAGTGTATCAAGAGTCTTGTACTACTGAGATAGTTTAGTGACTCCATCTATGATATCAAATTGATGTAGATTCTTTGTTAACTTTAACAAATGTTTGTTGATCGTACCGTCCGTGTCCCCGTTGTTGGTCTTCCCGCCAGTCCGGTCTCTGCCGCAATGCCCCGTCCCTTGCTAACAACAGAAGCAATTCAAATAGTAACAGGCGACTTTCGTCGGCTGAGATAGTGGAATGCTTGTAAAACCATATCAGCAGCAATACAGTGGTAATATCGCCACGAGCTGCAATCTAGTCAACGGAACGCAGCTAAGAAGTCGTCTACCGCCGAATCATGGCTTGTTCTGTGTAAGACCGAAATATGACTGCAAGACACGGCCCATTTGGGGAAATATACTCCCGTCTCGGCAAGTCACCGATTCCATTTCCAGCCATTCCAGCTCACGGAGGAGGGAAGGACAACATTCAGCATCCAATTCAGCCAAATTGGATATCCATTACAGGGGGTCACACCAGGTGCTTCAGAAGTTCAATGCGCTGCGCTACAAGGGGCCCGACGCTGTAAGGCGAGCTGCCAGGCGCCGCCACGACCCATTGGGCCCAAGGGTGGTCTGTTACCACATCCACTAGAGAGCAACTTATTACCGGCAAGGCGACCCTCCCCACACCTTCCCTGGTCTTTTCGCGGCACGCGCACCTCCTTCCCCCCTTCCCGGGCAGCAAGAACGGATACTTTTGGGGGTGGCAGGTACCGACCCGAACTTGGCTTTGGCGCAGGAACGAATCATCAATGTCACCGTCTTTTCTCTAATTTGCTCTTACCTCGTTTTGACTCATTCCCATATCCCATATGATCTTGCCATCTCTCCACCTCCAAATTTATTGCTCCCCTCTCCAATTTCTATTTTATGTCGATTTCGATATTATCTAACAACACGCCTTTTTGCGCTACCTGAGCTTATCATCGTCAGCGCAAACAATACGTAGCCGACCTTCTTCAAGATAAAGGGTCCTGTGCCTTGCGCTTGGCGGGTCCCATTTGCGTCATACCTAGATCTCGAACTCGCTCAACATCCCTTGAATTAGGTCTCGGATTTGGTCTCACCTTCCCTCTCAAGTCAGTAAAAGGAAAGAGACAATCATAACATAAGCCAATTCCTCTCACTTCGCCTTCCTCGACTTTTTCCCAAATTCGAATTCATTTCATCTCGACGACTTTAACGACCAGGAACGACTTGCATCAGTACCAAGTTTTAGGAAATCGACTAGAACAACTTCAAACACCCTATGCCTTCCTAACGAAAAATCGATCCCACACTACTCCTCCGATTTATTCCACGCTCCGCAGTGACAGACCTTCTGCACGCCTTCCATGATCATGGCTGCGAGGTTCACGCCCGAGGCTTTTCTGCCATCGGGCGCCTACGACTCTGATGTTGTTCTTTCCCTGAATAACCATCTCCCTTATCGCAACACGTCCAGTATTCCGTCTCCGCCTAACTCGTATCCTCGAGCTGGAACCCTTCGTCATCAATATCCACAACACTATCTCAACCCATGTCAACCGCAAAACCAAGATTATAGCCAGAGTCAATTTCAACGCGGCCGAATTCCACCCGCGAGCACCTTGCCACTTCAGCACAAAGATTCATCTCCTCTCTCACTAGAGTCTTTAAGGGCAGCTCAATCTGTTCCGCCGAGTTATCGACCATTTCCGCAACAGACTGAATCTTTCGACACATTCGACGCCCGTCCTACGACTGTATCTCCCACTCACGGAGGTCCGCCTCCCGTCCCAGAATTTCGCTTTCCGGCATCATCTACAGCTCCTCTACCCAACGTTTCCTCGTCTTCCGGGCTCGTTGGTGCATCCCTCTCAAGATCTGTCTCGGCAGACGCAGTGGCTGCCTCTCAATCATCAGTGCACGTGGTTCAACGCCTTGTGCAGCAGAACCAATTGATCCGTGAAGCCTGGGAAGCGGAGCGGAACCATCTTGAAGCTAATCGACGACGAGCTGAAGAAGTCTATCAAGAAGAGCGGATCATCATGGATGAGGTCCGGGATAGCTGGGAGGCCGAGAAAGAGGGCATGGCCCGAGAAATTGAAGAACTCAAGGAACGCGTTTATCGACTTGAAGGAGAGAACAGTGCACTCAAGGCTGTAACAGCGCAGAGCATCCAGGTTACGGGCGTGGTATCGCCTCTCGCGAGTCAGCGTGGCGGAAGCGGTGAGGGCTCGATGGACAGTTCCTACTTCCAAGCTCCACCAGGACGACTCGCGTCAAGGGGACAAAATCCAACCATTCCAGCCGGTCTTTCCATGTCTGATGCGTCATCTCTCCCACCTGGTCTTGATGGTGCATCCCGTCGACCTCACTATTTCCAGTCAAGCAGCGCTCGAGTATCTCCCACAACACAGCCCGAATCATCACCTTTTGTCCCTCTCGACCCTAGGATGCAGACACAGAACCCAGTGGCCAAGGACTTCCTATCGTCCCCTACAGAGGACGTAGCCACTCCTGTTCCAGTCATTGATGTTCAGGAAATCGACCCTAAGTTGGAAGGTATCCCACTCAAGGCTACTGCGGTCCAGAAGCCCACATTCGCCGGCGGTGCATCTCCTCCCGAAAACCCAGCATCCCCTGTAGCATCCCCTCCCGGTCCTGCCACTCGAAGCCCAGAGCAGTCTCGACGCCCCACGAATGCCCGGGCCTCATCCAAGGAATACACGTTGCAAGCTCTTTCTGCTGTCGAGTCTCGACGGCTAACAATGCATGCCGGCCATACACCCAATCATTCCCTGTCTTTGTTTCCTAAAGTCAATCCGACCGACCCAGGTTCCATCATTGGTGAGGGCGCCACGCCTACCGTTGAGTCTGTCATCAATCTGGATGCAGCTGTGATCGCGGAAGAGGAGAAGAAGGACACTCTGTCAATACCAGTGCAATCTGATAGGCGCGATTCTAAGGTGTCGTTTATATCAGTTACAGAAGAGCTCGACCTAAACGCACCAGATGTCATGATGGAGCCTAGCGGCAGTGACAAAGCTCTCAAGGGGCCACTCATGCTAAGAAACATGCCAGCCAAAGATGAGCTCTTTTTTGAAAAATTGCACGAAGCACTGGAGCCTATAAGCCAAGGACAAAACGCTCTCCCGGCCGTGATGCAAGGTCACGGGTTGGGATCTATTGCTGGTCCATCTGGCTCCAACGCTCCCGCACATGTGCCTAAACAGGCCCGTCCAGTCGGTGGGGATGGATCTGCTGACGCCCAGCGAGATGCCGATGATAGTGACGGCGAGGGCAGTGGCAAGGCTATCGAAATTGACGTTCCTTTAAAGTTGAAGAGCACGTCCAACTTTGGTGCCCCTTTTGGTGCCATGTAGGACAGCATCCAAGGAGCCACAAGTCATCGAGCCAGCTCGAGCTCGTGCAATCAGGTTCCACCGTCTTCGCCGGAAGATTTGGAGCGTTCTCAAGCATCCCCTTGACGTCTTACTCACGATGATGAAATGTTTTCGCGTTGAATGCCTATTGAGCGGTCTTGAACGCACGTCACGATTTATACGCCTGTCAAATTTGCGAACTGTCTTTTCACCTCGGGTTGGGTTTCCAATCAGGTTCAACGGCAAGCGAGCGCACATGCGATTTTATGGGACAAGGGATAAAAAAAAAGGATGCACATTTATAGAACAGGAGTATAGGAGGACTGGTTATTAGACCTTTTGCGTTTTGTTTTATTGGGGATCACGGATTCTACAACATTATTGTCGCAATAGCGGTAAACAGTGACGCGTTTATGAGCTTATGACAGGAAGGCAGGCTCACCTGGAATTGTTTTATGCAAGTTGGAGCATTGGTGGAGGTCTGTGTTTGAATACCCTCTGAATGATAGGAAGTCGGTGTCGGAATCGGATCGAGGACTTGTTGGGCGAAAATGGTTAAATGGGAGTTGTCTGGAGCAAGACTTCATCTGCTGGTTTTCGTGGAAGAACACAAAGGTGTGGGTCGTAACAAAGGGAGTTGAGGATATATATATCAGTAGATATTAAGGAAATGGCCTGTGGGCAATAAGGGATTCTCTTTCATCAGTGCGGTATCTGTTATGTGACTTGTTTCCACGATGTTCCCTGACGGTCCCTTTTGTTGAATGCCTTGACTAACATTTCTATCTTCTTTGAGCCACGACATACGCAACACCGCGAATCAAGTTGTACGTCATCAAAAGATTGAATGGGTGATGGTCATCAGGCTGACACATTCAAGTAAGTATGCATACCGTAGACACCGTTCCATGTATTCATGCTGGAAGTGAAAGAATCTACACTGTCTGAATACAGTCACTACCATAGAAGATCTTATCAATCGAACACCGTCAACGCCTATTCTCCTGATATAGTTATTCCCAATCCATACGTTCATGTCCATCTGTATCTCTTGCTCACACGTCTAATCTCAGTCATTGTTTCATCCGATTAGACACCCATGGTGAAATCGTGCTCGATACCAGGTGTCACACTGGCCATGAACTAGAAATAAGGTTAGGAAATGGAGAACAATTCCACGAAAAAAAGGATAAACATACCTTGAGGAAGACAACTAGGTACTGATCCACTCGGATAGCGACCTCCTGATCATCGATCTCGGCCTCCTGGACCTCCTCCCACTCATCCTTGTCCGCTGCCTCCTGGACACCCTTGACATCCAACTTTCCAATCTCGTCCACCAGGCCCTCCATACCAGAGGGTGTCTGGCTGCTACCGGCACGAAGCTTCTCGCGACGTAGGCGGAGAGCGGCATCGGCACGGTCGAGTAGTGTCTTCATGACTGAGGCGTGCTTACAAGGATGCACAGAGGCCATCTTGATGTTGTTCGCGAAGAAGGGGAAGTCCTCAAGTGTGACTGTCTTGTCCTTGTAGTCACCGACAATGTCCTCTGTCATGTCGTTAGGGGGGAGAGGCTGGCCGCTGGCAAGATAGCCTGAGAGATACAGACGGGGTGTTCGGTAGTAAGGGGAGTACATGATGTAGAGGGTGTATGTACGGTGAGCGCTGATAGATGCTGTCAGTAGACCTTCTTGGGACGCGAACTATGTTGCATACCTGTTTTTGGAATCGGCGCCAGAATCACGGATGATAGCCTCATCATCGTCTTCATCCTCCATGTCAGGAATCTCATCATCATCCTCCACAACCTCTCGATCACCGACATTTCCGGAATCATCCACCGTCCTCACCTCCTTGACCTTGAGCGGCTGGGAACTAGCCAGGCCACCGGTCCTCAACCAGCCATCCTCATCGTCACCAGTAGCTCCCTTGAAGTCCTCGCCGTCGTTGACAAGTGCCTCCTCATGACCCGCATCGCCTGCAAAGTCGTCGTTTAGACGTCGGTGGCAGGGAACGTTGCGTGTGACGAGGAACTGCTTCCCGGGAGGAAGATGGCTCACTCGATGCTCAGGAGAGTCGGCGTCGCCCCACGACCAGGTCGGGAACTTGTACACAAGGTAGTCGCCCGCAGCGAGGAACTCTTCTGGTGTGATTTGACCGGTCTGGCGGAAGGTTGACTTGTGGGAGACGGGAGTATAACGATCCCGTAGGGTGTTGACAGTGGAGTATATGTAATTCATGATGGCTCCGCGTCGGTTCGCTCGTTCGATAGATGTGACGTCTCTCGATGTTCAAGAAGTCGGACAGATAAGCTTGTCGTAGTAGACTGAAACGCTGTATCGTTCAAAGGATGCGGGGTTGAGATTCTGTACAGGCTTGATGACGCAAGTATAGAAATAAGTGAAGAGTTAGGCAAGAATAAAAAGGTTTAGAGTATCTCGTCGTCTCTCCGTCGTCTGCCTGAAAAGAAAGGGTGGATGACTGATAAAGACAAATGTGTCAAGGTGCCTGAGTAATAGATATTCACTGGTGAGGCGATCACATGGAGGTGTATGCCTGGACCCCTCATTGGCCGTGACGTGGGGAACAGCCACTCAGAGCCTGTTGAGCTTGACTGATGTGGGTAACGAGCTGGGCTTATCTTATCAGCATGCACGTCATCTTCCAGAGGCTCTGCTCACGTGTATACCTTGAACGTCTCCTGAGCAGATGAGAATAAGTCTGGTGCTTAGATCACAAGGACAAGAGAAGCAGAATTAGCCATGGTCAATGAATTGGTATAAAGTGATCAAGTGCTCTATTCGAAATATCGTGGTATCTTTTCTTTCTCATAACAATATTTTAGAAATACACGTCTACAAGCCCAATGCTCATTGCTCCTCCTGAGCCTCTTCCTCTTCCTTCTTTTTCTTCTGCTCTTCACGCTCTTTCTTTTTCTCTAATAGCTTCTTCAGCTTCTTCGCTGAGTTGAAAACGCCGTTCGTGCCAGCTCCACAGGACGCGCATGTTGGATCCTTTCTATATCTCTTCAGAGCACATGGCTCACAAAAGTAGTGTCCGCACCTGGTCTGAATAGGTTCCCTATAAGGCCCCTCGCAGATGATGCATGCGAAAGGAATTTTCTCCAGCATAGCAATCTCTGCCTCATCTTCCGCCTTCTCTTCCTTCTTGTCGCGGTTGGCGCTCGCGATGATGGTACCCCCTAGGTTCTTCTTCCCCTTGGTGACTTCCTCCCATTCTTTATCGAGCTGCCAGCCTTGCTTTACGTCCGTTCTATCATGTAAGTAGATGCACGAATCGCCAAAGCCACAGTGACCGGTCTTTTTGTAATCTTTGCAGATATCTGGCTTGAAGTCCATGATCGTGATGGTACGAACATTTGAGGAGGCCTTGACGGGACCCTTCGCTCTGTTGGGCGCATCGGGGTTCTTTTGGATGAAAGTCGTCTGATTTGCGAGTCCTTTGTATGTTCCATCTGGCTGTGAATCCTTTGCGGCAGTTCTTGTTGAACCTAGGAGATTCTTTGCTGATAGCGCATCCTGAGAGTCTTCATCGTACCAGTTGCTGTGTTTTGTCGCGTCATTGGTACTTGTAATGGGAACATTGCGGTCTGCCGTATAAACCGTCGCTGAAAGATCCTTCTTCCCTGTTGCTAAGTCTTTAGAAGATGCTGTGACGGTGGCGGTCTTCTTGCGCCGCTTGACGCGCTGTCCAGACTCGTCTTCTGATGATGAGTAGTCGCTATCATCACTATCGGCGGGTGGTGGCGTCGCAGGTCGTTTTCGTAGGTTCGCTTTGCCCTTTGCGCCTCGCTTTTTGAATACTGGGGCAGGAGCTTGAGGTTCTGTTGTTGAATCGGCCATTTTTGTGGTTTTCGGTGGTCAATTTAGAATTGACGGGGGTGGTTTTTGAATGCGACCGTTGGAGATTGGAAATCAAACTTTCTTAACTGCAAGATGGAGGGATCTAGAAATGATCATGTGACTGCGCGTAGCGTTGGTGTCAGAGTCGGGACCAGTCAAACTTGAACAACGTCATTTTGCAATTGCCAAGTCTTTTTTCTTTTTATTCGATATGAGACCTCGATTATATCCTTTCCTTTTGAACTCGTTGTTTTCACTGAAATGTAGTTCATCCTCGGTGAGAATGGATCCATTTGAGGGCCAACATCCAGGATGCACATACCCCATATCGTTCAGTATTACGAGGATATGATCTATCAATCAGTAGAGGTACCTCAAATTGGCATCCTTCTTTAAATTGAAACCCCAGGGTGTTTTGTTGTATATAAAAATGATCTCTTATTGGTTGCCCCTAGACATTTTCGAATTACCATAACGCCCGGAATGTCTCCCATAATATCACCAACGCCCCCATATATGTCGCCTTTCTGCATCATCCAGGATGACCATCTCGCCATGATCCGATAAATAAATGCTCAACGAGGATGATTGGGTCTCCTTTATCATGAGTGTGTTCTTGGGGCAGCCATCCAAAGCTATCCTTTGGCAGGACAAGCACATCACCAATCAATCGAGGCTCTTCAAGTCTATCTAGTTCATCTCCGGTATGTTCCACGCCTGTGGACTCCTTGAAATAGTCCATGAGAACTTTTGTGAAAGCAAATGGTCCAGTAGTCGACATGACGTCCTCAAAAGAAACTGCCTCCCCGGGCTGCTTGGACTCAAGAAGCTTCTTGAGATCCTCTACCACTTGGCTCACGAGCGTCTTGATGGCAGGATGATTTGGCTTGGCTAACACCGAATATTGACATAACTGCACGGAGTACGGAGAGCCAGGCCAGATGGGCTGTTTGTGATGGTCATTCTCTATTCCAACGACAAGATTCACTGAGCTTTGAAACTGTTTTGGGATCCATTTCGATACTGGCTGATGCGGGTAAACGTCGATATCAGCCCATACGCCACCTTCGCGCAGCAGTATCAGGTACCTCAAGAAATCGGCTTTGAGAATTGGATCCTGCAGGCTTGTGAATACGTCTAAGATGTTGGCATCAAATCGGTCGCGAACATAGGCGTCATTGTTGGTATCAGTAATGCGCTCGTACCGCCAATCTGGATTGACTACACGCCATTGATGTGGAAAGCCAACCGTTCTATCAGTTGGATTCTCTGTGTCGTCTTTCCAACTTTGCCATATCTTGTGTGGAAAAGGTTCCTGTTGAAGAGTGACAGGAGCCGTAGGCAATGGGTCTTCTTTAGCTAAGCTGCTTGCTATCATGTGCATTAGCAAACAACCCAGGATGAGTGTGTGCGAACAACTAACGTCTTATCCTGCCACTATATGCGTAGTTGACAGCTAAAAAGATGACGATCACGACGGCTATCGAGGCAGTGTAGACACACTTTCGGTGCGCAAGAGCCGGTGATAACATCGTGGCCAAACTGATTCAATGAGTTGAAGGGAGTTGAAGCGACAGAATGCGATCAGCTTCGGGCAGAATTACAATAAGACAATTTCAGCCCTGTCGCCATTAATCGCGGCGATGGATGGACCCCTGAATCGGTGTGGGGCCGAGTCTCCGGCCGTGTCGGGTGAAGCGCCTTGCAGCCAATTATCGATCCTCTCTTGCCGCCCGGTATAGGATACCATTTAACCACAACTATCTTCAACCAACACACCAGTGAGAGTTCATGATATGGTATGATGTGGAATCTACAACCAACATAACTTCAGCCCTCGTTAGAAATGTCCCAAAGCCAAGTGATGATCGGGACAATTCCTTGGAACGATAACTGCTGGCTCAGCCAGCGAGCGTCTATTTCTGTATAACACTAGACCAGCGGCTTCGTGCAGCTTCTCATACACTCCCTTGAACTGCCAAGGTTGGTGTAACCAACAGACCTAAAGACGATTTGTTGCATGAGTCTAATCTCTGATCTGTTGGGTCGCTCTTTAGTTTTCTCTTCATCCTTTCTACCCAATTTTCCCTCAAAACTCTGTGCTTCTTTTCCCTGCATGGTACACACACTTCTCTGTACTGTTATGCAAGTCGATTATCACGATGAAAAGTTTCCTCCTTTCTCTCCTATTTCTTACCTTCTCCCAATTATGTTTCGCCTCCAACAAGTGTTACTATCCCAACGGCATCGAAGCCAAAGACCACCCTTGTGATCCCAATGCAAAGCAGAGTGTCTGTTGCTCGGGAGGCCTAGGGACAGTATGTCTATCGAACAAGCTATGCATCGGGGCCGATGGAAATACCGTGCGAGGTTCATGTACGGATAAGAACTGGGCATCACCCGAGTGTGCTATGTTCTGCCTGGGTGGGTGACGATCAGACAAAAGATATCGCACAGTTGTACTTACTCTTCCCAGGCGCTGACACAGGAGGGACTGACCTGATCTAATGCTCCAACATTACAAACAGTGACACGTCTTATTGTTGCGACCACAATACCAACTGCTGCAACAGCGGCGTTGGCAGATTCAATGTATTCCCATCTGACCCAAAAGTTTGGGCGACATGGAACCAAAAGGCGACTCAATATGACGTTGTTGGTACAATGATTAGTGGCAAGTCCACGACCGAAACCGCATCGGCAACAACAGATGTCGCATCTTCGACAGCCTCTGCTTTTTCTTCATCCACCACAACAAGCAACGCATCTCTACCGTCCAGTTCTGAGCCGGGCAAATCAGAGTCATCTGAAGCACCTGCAGGGCTTTCCACTGGTGCAAAGGCAGGAATTGGGGCTGGTGTCGGTGTTGGAGCCATCATGGCTGTTGCTGTTATATATCTCTTTTGGAAGATGCGCAGAAACGAAAAGGCTGCCAAGCAGGGCGAGCAACAGCCATCTTTGAGTAACAACTCGATGACGGATGCTCGGCAACAATCTCAGTACGTGTGTGCTTCGAAGGGGTATCAATATCAGCCTCAAACTCCACAAGAGCTATCTGGGACTCCGTTGCAGGGCTATAATGGGCGGGCTGAGTTGCCAGCACATAACTGACGTCCGTGAAAGTCTTGTCTAAGATCCAGGGTGATGGGAGTTCTGGCTGAGCCCGTGTATATATCATTAGATTACGCTTGAAACATTGAATATGTAGCATAATATCATTAAGAGTTAACGTTGACGATATTCTATGGTAGAGCATTTTGAGATTGATGATGAACCTAGTGCTTTGCAAGACGTGTAAATTCAGATTACTTGTCTCGGCTTAAACATGGGGCATACTGCATGATCATTTATTTAGACAGCAAATTTTGCATTCTGTAAATAGGGTTTTTGCACAGACCTGGAGTTTCTGGCACCTAGACCCTGATTTTCCTAAGTCATGGGCAGCCTCACTGAGGGCAAATATTCAGCCAAGCAGGGGAAGCCCTGTGACCAAGACGTATTTTTTTTTTTAATTCAAAGCCATTTGTACTCTTTCTATTTCCCCTGGGAGCCTGAATGAATTGTGTGATTTTATGTGCTGATATGTTCGACGATCATGAGTCGAAGTTGCTACCCTGTACCCATGTATTTGAAGCTCAGAGAATCGAGCGTCACTCTTTGAATTGGAGTTTAAGGCGAATCAAGGCAGACGACTTAACTTATGTCTAAGTACTGGAGCTTATCGCCCTTTGACTACTAGGCAGTTGCTTGTATGAAATTAACTGCCGCAATCTTTGTTGATATCTTCGTTTGACGCGACAGATGCTACTTCAACACATTGTCACAGAAACATAAATGACACGTATAGTACTCACTCCATTGTCCAACGATGGTCTCTATTACATCAGAAACCCCTTTCTCCCGCAGGATACATGAACTATGATTCACCAGCAGAGGCCATCGTCAAAGCAGTGCATGGAAGCGATATTGAGATGTGAGGCTTAGTTCTGACGTGTCTGTAGAGGAGTTGCCCACAGAGCTGCAATTGGCCAAGACGCCAAACGATAGCTCAGAACCAATGCATGTCGTATTAACCAAACGGAGCTGAGAATTACATAACCAAAAAGATCCAATGCAGGCAAAAGAAAACTTTCTTTTAGTTTCTGCTATTTTATTTTTGGACACGGTCTGGATCGATCGCGGGCAGCTCCAAATCCAGATCTGATCAAGCAAGCATCACATCACATCACATCTCATCTCTTGTTGGGAAAAGTAACCGACAGAGGGCAAAAAGTGAAAGCTTGCAATGCCAATTAGTTAGTCAATCGTCTCCGCTAACTAACAAGGTTTGGCAGCTAAGCGTAATTGGCCGAGGAGACCCTGGTCAAGGACAACCTTGGCAGAGAAATGAGATGAATGAGGGTGTTTATGCGGACCGTTGGAGAAATCTGGGCGCTTATTGGATTTCGTTTTGTGCGCATCTTATTGATGATGTGATGACGGCATGTGATACTAGATAATCAATTCCTGGTGGTGGTTGGTGATGGTGTCGTGTTGTTGACTGCTTGTATCTGACCAAAAGTCAATATCACGAATCGCGCCATGTTGTTTGTTTGTTTTCAACCATTCCAGGCTACTCTCCTCGAGCTTCACAACCGCTACTGCATGCACATGCAAGCTAATCATGCCCTACCCATAACTATCGTTTGCATAAACCCCGCAGCCTTGCTCCAGATGACACCTCGAGAGTAGCAATGCATCTTGAGCTCATTGCTACAGAGACATGTTGAGTAAACAAGGAAAATGTCTACAATTGAGTTCCCAACACCGGATGATCACTCAAGATTTTGGCTCGTGCTGATGAGTTGGCGGTTCTGCTAGCGGCATTGAATTCTTCGATGGGCGGGCTGGAAGCTCTGTCTTTGATGTGAGGCGTTTGCCTAACGGCGACTAAAGAAAGTGTGGCAGCTCTTGACGATGATGAAAAGCCATCGCGAACGCCTTAAGTCGAGGCTGCCCTGAGGGTTTATCAGACTGGACCTATCATAGCTGGTGTTGAAGTTTCCAAACCGCATGCAGAGTGCAAATGTTTGTATCGATATCGAAACATACTGTCCGTTGGCTGATTGTAGATGCAGATAATCTTTTCATTCGTCCACTCACGCATGACAGCAAGAGAATAAAGCTGGGATGAGCATAGCGGGTAGCCTACAGTAGCATTGTAAATCAAGCCCGCTCGTTACGTAGCCAATAAGCATATCCTTGTCTGACCCCTTCTCGAAGCTGGAACACAGACCTTTTGAAGGTCCTTGCCATGGAATTTCAGGCGCAGAATTGGGTACGATACTTTACGCAAACAAGCTGATAAGAAGCAACATCGAGACAAACAATGCATTGAGTAAACAGGATCGGAACAAAAACAAACAATGAATAGCTCAGCCTGACTAGCAGATCGAGCTATGTATCATCCAGAGACAAGTGAGATTTTAGCTACTACTGTATCAATCAATAATGCGGTGTCTTTCACGGCCGTCCCACTCTCCACGTTCCACTATAGACTCCACGTTCATCCCAGTCATTGATACTCTCATTCCCGGTTCAGCAACTCCAAACAGAAGAAGCCAAGACTTGAGAGGTTCTGCAGCGCACTGCAGTCAGCAGGTCAAGTCCCTTGTCCATGGACATCTCGGTAGCCAGCGTAGCTCGACGCAGGTACTAACAACGCAGGGGCAAAACAGCGGAAATCATCAGGTACCGTGCAGAACCGCTAAAGCAAAAAGGGCCTGTATACCGCAAGTCATCCAATCCATAGCTGGTTGGTAGCTAGGAATAGCAACATTCGGTCATTCACAGAGGAATTCACTGTAGATAGCCCAGGCTGCTTAGATTCCCATGAACGCACAGCCTACAAACTGGAGCCTTTTCCTTGTTCAAACCTCGTCATTCAGTGAAGTTAGATACCTAGACAGACCCGAAAAAAGAAGAAAGAGAGGGAATCAGAGTGCTCAGCTTCACTTCTCGCTTCACCCTGGGCCTGGCCTGAGCTAGCAGCTGTTCCCCAGTCAATTCTCCATTCTCCTTACCTGACCGTATCCTCAAATACTTTTTCACAAAAGTAATCCTAATCCCTTCTCTCTTTTTCGTCTTCGACCTCTCTCTTTTTTCTTCTCCTCATACTCGTAATACTAACCCAACAGCAAAAACCAGCGATACCGACGGGCGATAGGCGATAGCCCCGAAGGAGACGGAACGGAAACAAAGGGAAAACAGACGGCGCGTTTACTTGACCTCAGTCTTGGATGCCCTCTACCAATCACTCGGCATCGTCGTCCCCCTTTCGATACTGTCCTGTCTTTTAGGTCACCGTCACGGGGCCATCCATTCTTTATTCTTTTTTCTCAAGGACAATCGATTTCGACTTCGACTTCGACTTCGACTTCGACGCGACTCTTTGAAAGAACTTGCTCCTTCAGCAGTTCTTGTTGCTCAACTTTCACTGTTACGGACGGACGTCTCTCAATCACTAGTGTATCTGCATAATTCCTTTTCCTACTGCTTCGTATTTCAGCCAACCTCGGACCCTTTTACAAGGGCGAAAACGTCACAGGCCGCCCGCCCTTGAAATCAGTCGATCCACCCCAGTCCACTCTGGAATTGAAAAGAGACTTTGTCGCCGGAGCAGACTCCACCTGAGGGTCAGGTACCAGCGCGCACCAGACAAACATCTCTCGCTGTCGCGCTCTCTCGAGTCTGGACTCATCTTCTTTTTCTTCGTCGTTTCTTTTCCGCGTCAATTTCAACAAACGCCCACGTCACTGCTGGGAAACTCTGCCTGCGCCTCCTTTGTCGCCGTTGGCTTGGTTGCATTGGTAACAGAACGCCCCTCGAGCGGTAACAAGCGTTTTCGGCCGTTGGAGATACTCTGAGTTGCCAATTCCACTCGGGAATGAGCAATAAGATCGCTGTCGCATAAGTCGTCGGGAAAACATTCCAGGAGCCAGCACCAGAAGCTCCAAATACCACAACTACCTTGGTCTGTCAGAGGTGCGACGCTTGAACCAGAGTCAACAGGGGTAAATTCCCACTAATTACTGGTCTTGGTCTTGGTACAACCCACTGTGTGTGTGTCGTGCAGTCTGCCTGTGCTTTGCTCTGCTCTGCTTGTGCGTTGTGCGCGTGTGTGCTCTGCTTTGCGGTACCTGACTAAGGAGTGTTGTTGACTTGGACACACTCTCACCCGCAAATCTGGGCATTTCCAATCCCATTTTCTCTCGACGACCGACCGACATTTCGAGGTTTCTCCCGTTTGCGCTGCATTACACTCATTCTTTGAACTCTCTTTTTGCTACTGAAAGCTTCTTTTTTTCTATTACGGTCTGAATCGCCTTTCACTTTCACTTTTTTTTCTTCCATAATAAGTTCTTTTTTTTCTGTGGGAATTGTCTTTATTTTTTGTTCTCGCAGCCGGGTCTGCTCTCTTACAGCACCTTAGCTCCAATCTTACGCACTCTCCCTGCAGGTGGCATTGCTGCAATCTGACTGGTCTGTCTAATCTATTACGGTACCGGTACTTTAACAGGTGCTGTACCCCGTCTTTCAACAACAAACACAACCCCAGCTTCATTTAGCCAGCACAACACGTTCGAAACTCTCAACACACCACAAATACAGAGCCATCACCCCTGCGACGGGCCTGCTACGTCGTCCGTCTGCGTATCTTGATGGTTTCAAGGCGTGATTGAGGAAGTTTTCCTTGCCCTCTTCGGAAGAGGGCCACTTTTGCTCTGCAATCATGGCTTCTTCACTGGCTTCCGACAAGCCAAGCTTGCCCGCTCCCGGCGCAGCGCAATATGACCCTTTTATCACAACAACACCGCCTGCGCCCGCGCCGGTGCCCGCTCACCACCGATATTCGAACTACGATCATGATTTCTTCGTCACTGGTCCTGCTTCTCCCGAATCCGCCAAGCGAGCTCTCGCTGCTCATTTACAAGAGACCGAGCGTCGCCTTGAGGAGGCGGGAAAACTGGGTAATGCCTTGGTTCTCCAGCGCAAACAACTCACCGAGCAACTGAAGGAGATTGAGAAGGTGAACAGCGAGGAGGAACTGTCACAAGAGCTTCGCGAGCGAATGGTTGGCATCGAGAAGGAGTTTAATACATTAACTCGAGAGTCCGCCCGGAATTTATTGCCCAAGCAAAGAGTTCCTAGCAATGAAGTCAACCCCAATTCACCTTTCGCGCCCGAGAACAAGGGTGGTAGAGTATGTCGCTTTCGCTTTCCCAGCGTCTAAATATTTTTTGCAGTTGACTGACATTTATTTTTAGCGATCTGTTAGCCCATCCAAGTTCGAGAGTCAAGCAACAGGTTCGCCTACGAAGCTGACCGTGCCTAATCGCAAGATTCGCAACCAGCCCTCCAACCGAGTTCACGATATCGAGTTCGCCGCCGAAATTAGTACTTCTCTCATCGCGCAAGTTCGTAATCTGCAAGGTGTTCTCGCCGAGCGAGACGAAGAGAATAAGGATCTCAAAACTGAAAAGGCACGACTTGAGCTTGAAGCAGAGGGTTTTCAGCAACGCTTCAAATCCCTTGATGAGAGCGAGAATCGATATAAGGAGGAGAACTGGAATCTTGAGACCAAGTTGCAAGAGCTCACTGCTCAGCACAAGGAAGCATTGGATCGTGAGAAGAAGCTCACTCAGTCTCTCAATGTCATCAAGACGGAAAAAGTGACTATTCAGCGAGAACTTGATGAAGTCAAGGTGCACCACGCACGATTGATTGACCAACATGCCGCTGCCGTCAAGCAACACGATATTGAGCTTGGTACTGTCAAGCGCAATATTGCCATGGCAGAGGGCGAACGTGCTGCTATGCAACGCCGAATCGATGACCTTACTGGACAGAACCAGGAGCTTGCCAGGGCCTTCGCATCTCAGCGACGAACTGTCACAGAACTGGAGCCTA
Organism: Fusarium redolens; assembly: GCF_020744475.1. NCBI lineage: Eukaryota > Fungi > Ascomycota > Sordariomycetes > Hypocreales > Nectriaceae > Fusarium > Fusarium redolens. Next base: position 236,338 of record NW_025763666.1, on the reverse strand, counting down.
CCATCCGCGCCAGCGACGACGATCTTGAATCATCTGCCGACCATCTCACTCCCGAGCATTCACCGCCAGTGTCCCCTATCAAGGGCACTCCCCGCCATGCCATGCTTGAGACCGAGACTATGAAGTCATCTCTTTCCCACGCTCAGCGAACCATCCAGAGTCAACGAGGTCTGCTCCACCGTGAGAAGACCGAAAAGCTTGAGCTTCGACGCATCATCCAGGACCTTCGCGATGATCTCGAGAAAGCACGAAGCGATGCTGGTGAACACAAGCCCCACCGAAAATCTCGTGTTAAGGAGTCTAAGGAATTCAAGAAGCCTCCCCGTCTGCTTGGATCATTCCGCTCTAGCAGACAAGAGGTTATCACTGACGACGGCGAGTGGGAGGACCAGCATGATGTTTCTCCTCGTGCCTCTGTCTCGCCAATGAACTCTAGGTCTCCTCTCAGCAACAGCACCCAGACTATTCTCCCCAGTATTGAGACTTCTCACCCAACGGATTCTGAGCAGTTCGAAACCGCTAATGAAGGTGGCGAGTCTGCATTTGAGACTGCTAATGAGCGTGGTACTGAGACCGAGGACTTCCAAACAGGGGCCGAGGAAATGTCAGGCAGCGATGATACAGAGACTGAGGGTACGACCCGAGGCTTTGGTAGCATGAAGAATGCTCCACGACTTCCTGCCGGCTTCACTCGTCATGCAAGCAGCAACTCACTGCATAGCACTGCATCGACTTCTGGCGACGAGGACGACTACTCATACACCAAGACGCCAACTGGCACTATTGGTTCTCAAAGGAGCAGTCGCTTCCGTATGAGCCGTAGCATTTTCAACCGCTCCAGACAAGTTAGTGAGGAACCTACTTTCCAAAGCAGCCCCGTTAGCTTTGCCAGCAGCCGAGAGGGAACACCCCAGGCCGGAGGCCAGAGCCTGTTTGCCGAGCTGCAAGATTTCGGCGGTAGTGACGACGACTCAGCCGGTCCTGGTACACCCAGCCGCATGCGCGCTCGCTCCATGACTCCCGGTTCTATTCGCCGGGGATCATCACCACGACCTGCGGTACCTCCCATGCCCAAGGTTATTATGGTGGATAGTGGTATGATGACTGAGCCTGTGAAGATTGTTCCCAGACTTTCTGGCCTTGGAACGTCTCAGATGGTTACTACTGATGCTATGACGGATGATGGAGACGAGCATTTCGCTGAGTCCCCTGTTAGTGTCGTGGCAGCGATCCGACGTGCTTCCATGCATTCCTCAATCGGACCATCTGGCGATCGTGATCGTCGTATTCCTTCTTGGGCATACGACAGCCTCGCTGACTCCAGGCCAATTTCTATGGTCTACAGTGATGCTGGTGCTCAGCACGATCCCGACATGGAGAAGAACTTGGCCTTGTTCCCAGCTCCTCCCTCTATGCTACCCATCCTGCCTCCCAACTTGACCATGTCCTCGATCGCATCTGAGGAGGTTGAGCCTGTTTTGGAGTCTGAAGTGGTTCCAACTCCTCCAGCACTGACTCTCACAGCTCTTTCTAACCAGAGCGTTGAGCCCGTGTCCGAGCCTGAGAGTCTTCCTGATCTGACAATGACCTCGATCATCTCTCAAGAGCTTGAGCCTCGCGCTGAGCCTGTGATCCTTCCTCCTGCTCTCAGCTTGTCTGGTATCGTGGCTCATAGCCTCGAGCCTAAGGCCGAGCCCGAGGTGCCTCTGCCCGATCTGTCCATGACTACCATCGTCACCGAACAGGTTGAGCCCATCGCAGAGCCTGAGATTCCAGCTCCAGCCCTGAGCCTCTCCACCATTTCAACCGAGACTGTTGATCCGATTGCTGAGCCACCTGTGGAGCCTGTCATGTTCATGCCACCACCTCCGGCTCTGTCCATGTCCTCCATTATTGGCGAGCACGTCGAGCCTATCGCCCACAAGAACCCCGAGCTCAGCATCTCCAACATCAGGGGAGAGAACATTGAGCCCATCTCCGAGCCCGCTGTTCCTGCTCCTGAGCTTCTTATGTCTACCATTCGAAGCGAGCACGTTGCGCCAGTTGCGGAACCTGAGCCCGAAGCTGTTATCCCGGCTGTTGTCGCTCCCTCTCTGCCTCCAGCTCCCGCTCTGAGCTTCTCTGCTATCCAAGGAGAGAATGTCGAGCCTGTCGCTAGCAAGGCACCCGAGCTTGCTATGTCTAACATTGTCGGTGAGGCAGTCGAGCCTATCGCTGAGCCGGTACCCGTGCCAACCATCTCTCAACTCACCATCTCGACAATTCATGGTGAACAGGTCGAGCCGGTTTTCGAGTCGGCTCCTGAGCTGACCATCTCTGCCATCCAGCGAGAATATGTCGAGCCAAGTGATCTCCCTGCTCCCGATCTGGCTCTCTCATCCATTGCTGTTCAATCCGTTGAGCCCATCAACGAGCCTGAGAAGGTGGTTCACAAGCCATCACTCAACATGTCTTCCATCTATGCCGAGGGCTGCGAGCCTCGTGAGGAGCTCCCTCCCACTCCCACTACCCTCGTGTTTTCTGGTCTATCTACACAGAATGTTGAGCCTGTATCTGAGCCTGCCCCATCTCTGGCTTTGTCTGGTATCACCTCTGAGAACGTTAAGCCTGTTCATGAGCCTCTTCCCCTCCCTCCTACTCTGGTCATGTCCGAGATTGCGACCGAGGGTGTCGAGCCTGTCAGCCCTGTCTACAAGACACCTACGCTCCCGGCTTTCGGATTCTCTAACATCGAGTCTGTCGAGACCTTCCCTGTCTCTCCTCGAACCCCTAAGAGAGACGGATTTATTCTGCCCCGCGATATGAAGTCACCTTTCATTGAGCAGGATGTGCCCAGAACACCTGAGAACCAGCGCAGCATTGATCAAGGGTCATCGCCTCTCATGGTTGAGGATGAGAACGGCCAATCTCCTAGCGATACTCCTGAGCCTGCCACTCCGGACTCCGAGCGACCTTTCGACAAGCCTGTAGTTATTATGAACGACCAGGGTGCGCAGACATCTCTCACGGCTGATGTCATTGATGCCATGTTCAAGGCTCGTGCTCAGCCTGCCTTCAGCCATCAGAAGAGCCTGTCGATGGCCAGCATTGGAACTCCGGGAACCACTGGTACCTCTGGCACGGTCCGAATTCGCCGATCACAGGAGATGTTCGAGACTCCAAGCCAACACGAATGTGACACCGATGATGTCTTCAACACCAGTCCCATCCGTCGCCCTGGTAGCTCCAGAAGTGGTAGAGCATCCATCCAAGATGCCCCTCCTCTGCCTGCAAACCACCGCCAAGTCATCGAGGCTGCGCGATCCCATTCGTCTCACGGCACCCAGAACAACATGGGACCACCTCTTTGGCCTGCTTCCGCGCTTAAGCAGAGGCCAACCACACCAGGAAACAGGGCCGCCTCACCAGCATCCACAGCTCGTGCCACGCCTACACAGCGTACTGTCCGAAATCCTGTCAGCTACGGTGAGCTCGGAAGACAATCGCCATCGAAGCATACAGCAGCATCTAGGAAGTCATCTGTATCCTCGTTCGCTTCAGAGCTTGACACTCGATTTAACATGCGTCCTGGCGAGATGGGCATGGATCCTTCTGGGTTCGGACCCAACACTGACCCCCGCATGATCCAGGCTATCACCCAGACCATGATCGGTGAGTATCTGTGGAAGTACACTCGTAAGACAGGTCGTGGAGAGATGTCAGAGAACCGACATCGCCGCTACTTCTGGGTTCACCCTTACACCAGAACTCTTTACTGGAGCGACCGAGACCCCTCAACCGCCGGTCGCACTGAGCTAAAGGCCAAGAGTGTTCCTATCGAGGCTGTGCGTGTCGTTACTGACGATAACCCCAGTCCTCCTGGACTCCATCGTAAGAGCTTGGTCATCATCTCTCCTGGCAGAACCATCAAGTTCACTTGCGCAACCGGACAGCGACACGAGACCTGGTTCAACTCTCTCTCGTACCTGCTTCTCCGCACCAACAATGAACAAGCTAATGTCGAGGACATGGCGGAGAACTTCACTCGAGAGGATGTTGATGAATTCAACCCCCAGTTTGGTCAGCGCGCGGCTAACGGAACACGACCTGGAGCACCCCCCTCTCTGTCGTCTTACAACTCTCGAACAACCCGTAATGAGTCGCCTGCAGTTGGTATGTCTATGAACATTCCAACTCTGACACCCAAGGCTCAGCCACAACGTCCCACTGGAACGCTGAGCAAATTGAGTGGTTATTGGAAGGGAAGCCAGCTGTCTGGCACACTCACAAGCCGTCGCGGTCGTGGTAGTGCCCATAACGTTAACATTTATGAAGCTAGCGAGGCACACGATAGTGCCGAGGATGTGAGGGAGATCATCGAGCGGCAGGATAGGGAGGCTGACCGCCTCGAGAATGTTCGAGCATGCTGCGATGGTAAGTTTATGTGGTTACAAGAATGAGAGTACATATGCTAACAGCGCCCTAGGCAAACACGATGTTGGAACTCTTCACCATTTCTCTAAGCGAGGCCGTCATGGCAACAGCACTCACACGCACTCTCACCCAGGACTTACACACTCTCATACTACTATGTCTTCTCTACGCTCTCGAGTTTAAGCACATGCAGACTCATACACCTACACATTTATTCCATTACCTGTAGAACACCATTTCGAGCAATACACTGTTGTATGGCGAACACCAACTGTTACGACCGACATCCTTCACGGACTTTCACGAGACCTATGATTTTCTTGACTTTTCTGCTGCGCGTCCTTGACAATGAACCCAGGAGCACTGCACCCAAAAGACTATAATCACCTTACTACAGCCAAACACCGGCTACGACCTGTCAAACTTTCCTACTTTGTCTTTGTTTCTTATAATACTGTATGCAAACGCAATCACAACCAATCAACCACAATTAGATCTGCCGATCGAGTCTACTATCGACGGAGACGGAAAACACCAAAAAACATCAACACACCACACTGCATTTTAGCCAACACATTATTTGTTTGAGCAGACCTCTCTCAATCGGATCAGCGCATGGGAAGCTGGGAACGGACCTACAGGAGTTTTTGTCTTGTCTACTATCCAGGTGTTGTCTAGTATAGCACAGCTCACCTGAGAAGTATTGATTCATGTACTGTTCTCGAGGCTGTGGTCAAAAAAGAAGGAGCTTGCGTATAGACGCGATGTGCTTGGAGAATTTCTAGGCGAGGGGTATTGATGACTGAATGAGATTTTCGTATTAGACTGATATATGCTGTCGTTGTGAGGTCTATCTATTGTATTACTGTATTTCGACTTGTACCGGGCTTAAAAGCTAATGATTCGTTTGTTTGCTATAGACAGCCCAACATTGTCATTTGAACCATAAAAATGTTGAGTTTATGAGCTGTTTGCACTTATTAACCGAGGCCGAGGACAGATTTCAGTTGATAAGTGGTCATATGTAGCCTCCACCCAAAGACAAGAGACCTTGTGATGCCTCCACTAGATTTGAGTTTCAGGTCCCAGCAAAACCGGCCTCGACTTTCATGGTTGTTAGTTCGGTACGTAGTTCAGCCTATTCCCATCGAAGAATTAGTGCTTCTACGGCGATCATTAGTTTTGCCAGATCAAGTATCCTGTTAGACTTGAGAGAACCGTGCCTCACGCGATGTACGGGGCTTTGGAGATATTCATTTCCTGGATGTAATAATGAGAATATTAGTGACTGATAACTGTATTTATCCATGAGACCCGCTGAAGCTCCTTCATTCTTTTGCCGTTTTCTCCGTGAATAGGTCGGCTCTACAAGGTACCTTGTCCTAGTCGTGAACGGCGGGGGAGGCCTGTCAGCCAGTGGATTCATCACATGACGTATGTAGCCCGTAAGCTCGAGGTACCTAGCCTTACCTCACCTTCCTTACGGTACCTCTAGCCTCTAGCGGTGTCACTTACACTCACTTGAAAGTGCCAGCCTATCAACTAACTCCGCGTATAATCATTCCGTCTCCCCCAACCAAGAACTCACATCGTCAACTACTTTTTTCTCCCTTCAATAACTGATCGACCTTAATCTTTTCCACTCCATCCGATGCGTCTTTCCCGCTGTATCCTCTAGCTATAGCCTAGGGTGTAGTATAGTGCCCCTCCTGCGCACAAAGCTCCCTTGAGAGAGCCTTTGTGGCTCCGGAATTCGGAGCCATGGCCAGCTTCAAGTCTCTTCTCATAGCATACGTCCTCGGCGGATTGACTTTTATACCGCTGGTGATAGTGTCTGTGCTGGCGTTCATATTCTATACCTCCCCCGTCGTCGACGACACCGCGAACGAACCGAAATACAGCCCTATTGTCGACAAGGACGATGATACAACCGCCCTCGAGGCCGCTAAGCGGTCGCACAAGAAGGACAACCGCGCGCACGAAAACGACCTCGATGTAGCCGCCGGCTTCTTCGCTGTGTGCAGAGAGTACACGCCCATGGGGATCAATGCGAAGCCTATCGAACGGTCAACGCCTGTGGGATCTACAACCGTGGCCCCTTCGAGCCCCAGCGTCTATCAGACCATGTACCGGAGCATATTCGAGAGGAAGCCCACACCAGGACCTCTAGACAACAATAGTAATAGTACGAGTCAACGGCCCAAGAATGCGGGCAACGTTTTCTATGTGGTATTGAGGTTTGTGCAGCTTATCCATACCCCACATCCCTTCGCTGACCTTTGTCCAGACATGGCCATCTTATGTTATTTGACGACGAAGAACAAGTTGAAGTTCGGCATGTTGTTTCTCTGGCATACCACGAAATCAGTATATACTCAGGTGGCGATGTCACGCCTGAAGGCGAACTCTTCATCAAGCGAAATGCGATCCGTTTGTCCCGAAAACAGACTGGTACCGAATTGACCTCCGATAGCCCGGTTTCTAAACCTTTCTTCTTGTTTTCTGAAAACTGTTCAGCAAAAGAAGACTTCTACTTTGCCCTGCTCAAAAACCAAGAGCAGAGTTTTGGGGTGGATGGCCAAGTGCCTAAGCCATTGCATTTCGATGTTAAGAACATCATCTCACTGGTCCAAAAGCTTCACTCTACGGAAGAGAACGTCCATTCGAGATGGTTGAATGCACTGCTTGGAAGAGTCTTTCTGGGAGTCAACAAAACAAAGGATATTGAGGCCTTTATCCGTGAGAAGCTCACTAAAAAGATCTCGCGGGTGAAACGACCTTCATTTCTCACTCACATCACCATTAATGGAATCGACACCGGCGAGGCAGCACCCTACTTTACGAATTTGAAACTCAAGGATCTTACAGTCGAAGGAGAATGTGTCGTTGAAGCCGACGTCAAATACTCAGGAAATGCTCGTATCGAAATCGCTGCCACGGCAAAGATCGACCTTGGAGCTAGATTCAAAGCACGAGAAGTAAATCTTGTTCTCGCAGCTGTTCTCAAGAGAGCTGAGGGTCATATTTTGTTTAAAATCAAACCGCCACCAAGCAACCGAGTCTGGGTAACTTTCCAAAGCATGCCCAAGATGGAAATGGATATCGAACCCATCGTTAGTGCGCGGCAAATTACTTATACTGTCATTCTCCGACAGATTGAGAACCGTATAAAGGAAGTTATTGCAGAAACAGTCGTATTGCCATTCTGGGACGATATGCCATTCTTCAAGACGGAGCACAAGCAGTGGCGAGGCGGTATCTTCCAAGGAGATGATGCCACAGTTCCTACTGATGCTGAGAGTATAGTTGCTGCAGCAGGAGATGTCGCAGCTGTCAGCCATTTTGATGGAAACCCAGATTTAACAGAGGAGACTAAACCTTTGGACAAGAGCCATACAATCCCTGTTATGGAAGCAACACCGCCACCAACGGGTCTCTTTGGGCGCAGACTTAGCAGGACAGGCACCAACCCTCAAGCTTCTGCTTCATCAACCAGTGTCGACTCTAAGGGACCAGGTGCGAGCCCAGTATTGAAGCCCAAGATCTCTAAGACGTCTCTACAGCCTATCGTGGGTACTGATGCCGCTCACGCTGATATTTTCAAGCCATCGACATCACCCCCTGATCATGCGACCAACTACATGGCTGCTCTGCACTCGCGCTCACACGACGCTTCTCCCAAACCCCATCAGACTGCAGACGCGCCCTTAGAGTCATCATCTGCTTCCCAACGGTCAAACCGGTCTTCACGCTCTTCCTCATCGGCAAACGAAGCCCTCAACAATGGTGTCCCGGAAGATACTCAGAAGACGCCAGTTGCCATGGGACGTCGCAACACGACCTCATCAACTGGTTCGTCTCACACAGATGAAAGACCAGGATCCTCCGCTGCCTCTTTGAAGGAGTCCGTCAAGAGCCAGACAGGGTCATTGGGAAGGAGTTTCTTTACACGCCGTGAACATCCCGAGGTACCTGTTCAAGAGGAAGAGGAGACAGACTATAGTGAAGCTTCTCGAGATCATCAGCATAATCCACTCCAGAGACAGACTACGCTCGCGGCTGTTTCGAATGCAGCATTGCAGGCCAAACAATGGGGCTGGAATGCCTATCAACGACACAAGGAAGCACGAAGACAGGCGGAACAAGCAAACCATCTTGATCTCAGTCAGCCCATGGGAAGAGGCCAGCCACTACCTCCTCCGGGAACACCTCTTCCTAAGCCTACAAATGGCATGACGCGGATAGCACCCCCGACGAGTGTTCCTACAAGGAAGCCAGTCCCTGGACATAACTCGGTAGAATCTCTCGAGACTCACCACGAAAACCATCCTGAGCATGAGCATGAGCAACATGGTGAATACCGTCCTCCTTTACCTTCTCGTGGACGACGTAGACAGAGCCACGCACCTGAGCCGGACAATGGACAGAATGTATTCGTCGTGGCTGCTCCAGAGGACTCTCAGCCCGCCACACCATCAGGCGATGACCCTGCAAACCATCAAGTCTGGGCGTCAAGCGATGAACAAACAGTGACAGACAGTGGAACATCTCATCCTCCCTCAATGATCACAAACGAGTCCTCACTTGTGCAAGAAGACGAAAAAGCAGCCAGTCCTATAGTGGCAACGCCTGCCCCTTCAGCAGCAGCAGACGATGATGAAGACTTTTCTGGATGGATGGACAATGAACCGTTAGATATGGAAATCAACGACCCTGTACAGCCCACTGCACAGGAAGTCAAGTAACAAACAAAGAGATAGGATCAGGCGTTCTGGGCTACGCAGGTTGGGGATGACTAGAAGTCTCTGATGGAGCAAGCTCCCTTTAAACTTGCTTTGTTTTATAATTACTGTTGGATTGGCGTTGTTGGACGATGGATGGGCTCTTGGTTATAGGTACTACATCAGAAATACCTTAGGAACTGAGTAGTAATTACGCTGCCTACACTGGGCATCGAAATCGCTGTGTCTGTCAATGAATTGCAAGTGTCGTCTGATGTGCTTTACTTGTCTTGGGCCGTCGAGCTAGCACATGAAAGAATGGTGCTTGAACATGCTGAGCAGCAAGCGTTCTCACGAGCGTGTCCCAGGTTGATAGCCCTCAGCTCGCTGAACAGAATGACAGATAGCCAGATAATATTTCGAGAGCGTTGCTTTGACTTCAAAGCAGCCCTCAAGGCTTCCGAAATGGCAAAGAACTCTAAATCATACCGAGTAAATGCCCTCGTCGTGTTGCTCTCAGCTCGGTTAACGGCATCTTTGACCCTCACATCCATCACTGGTTGGCTTACCATTCCTCTAAATCATTGAATGAAGGCAATCAAACAACAGCGTGGCTATCACACATGTAAGAGATTATTCTCACATGGTCATTTCACCGGATGGTTATCGTCGTGAAGCCCCACGTGTTAGTCACAAAGCAGTTGAGTCGTGGGCGATCTCGGAAGATATTCCAATGCAAGAGACGCCCCTCGACTGATTAAACAAAGATACAAATGCAAGACAAACATCGTGAAAGTTCCGTAACGCCGAGATGGAGGTGTTGAAAGAAGTTGAATGCAGGCATTGTGTTGTGTCGGGTTCCGGGGGCCAAGTTGTATGCGTGTCAAACAGGCCAACTGGACAGCATGGTCATGCCTGGTTTTCATTGTTGCATTCACTTTGCCACCACTCGGCAGCAGCACAAGTGTCAGATACCAACCGATAACAGTTCTGAACTGGCTCGTCTTCGTACCGAGCGAATGTTTCATGTGCCCTCGTGTATATCACATCGGCCGAGTAAGCACAAAGAAATGACGTCTATAGCCAGCATCAAGTGCTCACTGTAACGAGTAACCAGCCTGGAAGGTAGCAGCTCAACACCCAAACAGTCTATACCCTCGGTTCTTCAGAACGGACAAGCGGGAGAAGGTGATATCGAGGACCTGTGTGTTGCTTTAACCCAAGTTGGTGTCATGTTATGCAACAGAAAGCATTGAGCAAGGGCAGAATGCAGCATTCTTGATGATTGGGTCTGCTCTCAGCTCAACTCAGCTCACGGCATCGTGAAATTATACTGTGTAGCACCATCTGTAGTCCGTAAAGGGTGCGCAAGGGCCGATTCGAGTCCTGCTTTCCCGCCACTGATGCACCCCAGATGCAGATGAATTTGGTGATACCCAACGCAGAGAAACCAACGCGTGGCAGACTCCATCACCATTAGGTAGTTTTAGTCTGGTCCCCCAGGTTCTTCGTTCGATTTAACGCAGACGTCTCCGCCAAGAATATGGGGTACATGGCGGGGGAAAACGGAAGTGGCTTGCTCCTCATCCACAGTTATCCTCGTAGTACAGAAGATAGCTTTGGACGTAGGTGCCTGTCTCAACAACTTTATGTGTTTCTTAGGCGAGACCACCAGGCCAAGAAAAGCCAAGGTTCAAGCGACGAGCTGTGCCGCTGAGAATGCACGTTGCTGCGTTGAGAAAAGAGCTTGTTTCCCCTCACCTAAAATAGCATTGCACTGTAGCAGCAAGCCTCGATAGTCGCTTTCTTGGCCATGGGAACCCCTCGTCAGTTACAGTGCAAATGGTAAGCTTGTTAAAAAGCTTGTTGGTCAGTTGCGCGGCCAAGCCGACGCCAAAGGGGTCTAGAAAAGATGCATGGAAAGAGTAAAAATACCCTGACCATGAAAGTCTATCTCCTCTTGTAAGATGCTCGGCGATCCTGGAATTGACCAATCCCGTGGTTGCCTTTGGGCGCCGAGAGACTGAGGGGAGAGGCACGATAGCATCATCTCACCCCTCATCTCAATAACCTAACCGACAAGTAGGGTAAAACGCCAACACCTGGTGACATGCCTTGTGCAGCGTCCACAACTGTCACTCGTCATTGAAAGCAACGCCGTAGCCCAGATCGATATAGTTTCCTTGAGTTTAAATGTCATGTTGCAGTTCTGTACTGTAACCGCGACCCCACGTCTCATGATGATACGTAATTGGTGTCTCGCTCGCTCTGCCGTACCAAAGCATGGGATTGATAAACGACAGGTGCGCTTATTCAAAGAGACTCTCAATTCAAGAAATGCTGAATCCATCAAGCAAATAATGTTGTAGGTGCCGAGATGAATGACGCCACCATGACCTGAACAGTCCATGGCTGGTGTTGATGTTGATTCATTCCATCAAGAGGTTGCAGTACGGTACAGCAATTGAGTTGTGATGGAGCTCGTGTTTCCAGGCTGTTGGATTCAGTCCAATGGAGCCACTTGCCAACTCAGGCAAGTAAATAAAAGTTATCCGCTGAAAGCCGTTCAATGTGCCTTGTTAGCTTGCTTGGCTTGGCTAAGTTGGCTTGTTGTGGTGAGGCATTTTCTGTCCCTCGTCAACTCTCAAGCGGAGCCTGTCGCTGTTGCACCGTAACTACCGTCCATATCCATACAGCAGTACAGTGCTGATGCATATCTCCTCTTATTATGCCCTGGCCTTGTACGTGTCAGGTATTGCACTTGCAGCGGGTCTCGAGTCTGGAACATCGTGGGCGTTAGCATGGCAATTTTCGCCAAGCAATTGACCAAACAAGAAGAGCAGTTCATGTCCGCTTACACCTGGAGCAAATGAATGATCATGGCCTGAGTCTCAGACCCTGAGAGTTCTCAATTGGCCTGACAAGGAGATTGTTCATCGGATGTAGCAGTTCTTTTGTGTAACCGAGCTGGTCTGACATCAACTGAGTGTTGCAAGGCTGAGCGAAAATGTCATACCTGTTTGCGCTCCCCAAAAACGTGAGAGCTCACTGTATGCAAGGCATCGAAACAACGCCAGGTCCAGTGCATCGGCGTGGGATGTCTAGGGCCCTGCAGTTGTCAACCGGCAGCGAGACGCCGTTGTCGACAGATCCAATGCCAATTGAACGACGATAGGCTCGTGTAAGCTAACCACGGACGGACCGACATTGGGTCACGGATGCACACTCCCTCCTGGTCGTAGCTGGCACAGTTATCAGAATTGGATCTAACTTCGGACCACACGTTATCAGTAACTGCTCTTCGGCTTCACCTTTGAGCTGCGAGCCGTGCCTAAGCTTTCTTTTGACTTTTGTGTAGCAACAGCAAGAGCTGAGCTTGACTTGGTCTTTACCGTCCTAGGTGTAGTACGTCTCACCCAAAGCGAGAGATCGAAAAGGTGTGGCAAGATCCGGCATTTGCTTAGATCTTGAAGGTCCCTCATCCGACCATTCGGGCTTAGTTATCTTGAAGGTGTTGTGATGTTCAAGCCAATCGACGTGATACTCCATGGGCTCATGCAAGTCTTATCCGCCACTGTTTGATGCACGATGCAAAACTTTCTTTTCGAAATCCAATAGCAGATATTTGCGGGCCAACGGGCCAAGAACGCAACCTCTATCGGACTTCAACGCCGTGATCAGGTAATTCTCGATCCTTTTGACGTTTGTTCAAATGGGACTTCTTGGCGTCTCTCCTGCCTGTGTGGCATGATAAGTTCATGGATGACTCTGGTGGGACCAGGTCTCGCATCCATTATGAGACTACCTCGATAGGATCGAGACATCTTTGTCGACGAGCTTGATTTGCAGTAAAGATCAAATACCTATTCGCAAGACTTTGAGATCGGCTATAAAAGTCACGAGGTAAAAGCCGGCTTGCTAATGCAGGCTACTGCTCGTTAGCTCAGATGTAAATGCTACTTTCTTGGATATCGGCATGTGTGATAGTGATAGCAGCGGAGTCACTACTGGAGAGAGCCACTTCATGTCGTGGAAATGGAGCAACCGAGTATGGAGAGAGAGAGAACTTGAGGTTTGACGCTGTGGTTCTTGATTATTGTGTTAACGTGCCGCTTGTGGGTATCCTGCGCTCGCAACTGACGTCTTTGTGCTTGTCAAAACTTGTAAATCCTCTGACTTCAGCTGATACAAGGCCGATCATGTGTTCAGCTTGAGGTCCCTTTACGTGTCGGTGAACGTTTGGGGTCGATTCTCATAATGACTAGATTCATACCTGACGTAGAATTGCGTAAGACGAACCACGTATCTCAGCATGCTGAAGCATTGCCTTCAGTGTTTGACACTCGATAAGCCTATGATGAGGTACCGGGCCGATGAAGCTCCCTCTGGTCAGGCATCAGTATCTGATCAGAGCCCTCTTGCCCAGTTCATTAAGAAAGACCCTTGTAAATGCCTTGCTTGGCATCTTTAAACATTCGACTCTTTGGGCTTGACAATTGACCCTTGCCGAGAAATAAAAGTGATTTGCAAAGCACGTTCGGCAGATCACCATTAAGGCTGCGGTGAAGAGAGAATTAGACAATTAACCCATGGACGATGTAGCAGCGTCCGTCTGCCAAGCACTTCCGGTGCGGTGGCTCAAATTGCCAAGTTAAATCATTGGCTTTAATGCGCTCTAAATGCCGTGTTTGAGTCAATGTGAGATTGATTGCCGGTGGTGAAGCTCGAGAACTTGACTTGACAGCCTCATCATTGAACCTTGGCCCCTGATCAGCAGCAAATACCTGAATACCAAAACATTAGTTTGAGTCCGTCAAGGCATCAAAATTATCAACACTGCCGTCGGGCACGGGCCGACAGAAACTCAGTTTGAATTAGAAATGACCGTCGATCGTGAGTTGTTTAACTCAACGTGTACAAGACTTTGTTTCTTACACGCGGATAACCTACGGCCAAGACAAGATTGACGATATCCAGTGTCCAATGAGCGATCAAGAGTGTGTTAGAGACACAAGAGACAGGGGACCGTGCCACGGGAGATCCAGGGATTAACTCCACCTCCTTGTCTCTCCGGGGCGCATATGACGCACTCGTACCCGTGTCAGCCATCCCTGTCATGCAGAGGCGAGAAAGATGGCTTGAATGGTGTGGCCTGGGGTGGGAGTGGAATGGAGATCCCGCACCGGACCGGCTTTGGAGGAGCTCCCGACCTTCAGTAGGCGCTTCCAGGTTTATAAAACCACGAGATCATTCAACTCGAAACCACAGCCGCTGCAGGCGCGTGTGAATATGACGATAGAGTCATAGGCTTCATGAGATCGTGGAGAATGGGCCAGGATTCCACCAACTATGAGTTGTGATTAAAGACGAGCTAGGCAGCCCCAGAAAGGTCCCTTGATTCGCTGCACTGGTCAAGATCTCGGTGTCGAGCCACTCAGAGCTGCCAGAACAGGGGAAGACATTGACGGTCTTGGCGACAGTCTTGGCGACAAGGGACTTGAAAGACCAAACAGTGCAGATATCAACGTCGTGAAGCCAGATTTGCGGTGCGACCTTTGTATCCCCTTGTTTCGCGAATAAGTGGAAATTTTGATGACCATCATTTCCTGTTTTTATTATTTGCTCGATGTCAAATGTCTGGAGAAGTATCCTTATCCCTGACTTGCTCAGAGAGATCACAGAGAGGCAGACCGACACTTTGTCCCTGCTACGCCAGGGGGCTTCCCGAAATCCAATTTGCGCTTAATCAAATCCCATGCGATTTGCGTTGCACATAAGGAAACGTAAATGCCGCTTGCTATGTCTATCAACGCCGATCAGGCGTGACATGTATGAGTTAGAATTCAAGCTTACTTTGAATAATCTCAAACCGCCGCGCAACTTGTCTTACTTGTGCGTCACTTTGAGGCGCAATCGCAATGCAGCGAGGGTATTGACGGGAAGGGACGCGCAAACGCAGATCTGTGTCAAAGGACATTCGTCGTCCGGATACACAGCAGCACCTTGCGTGCGCGTCTCTTGCAAAGTTGAACAGGGGATACTGCAGACAGTAGTGACGAAGTGAAGGCGATCACTGTCGGCAGATTGAAACCAACCCGGAGGCAATGGCACTGGTCGCAGCTTCTGAGGTCGAAACAAGACCGCTCAAAATACGTCGGTCTAAAACTTCACATGAGATAGCTCCGGATAGCGAACCGGGATTTTCGCATCATTGGAGGCTTGTTGACCGGATAAGCGCCGTTCAATGTCCGATATCAGAGCCGCAACGGCAGGCAAATTCTGGGCTGATTTTGACAACCGCGGTGTCGCGGATGAAAGGATATGTCTGATTGCGGCTCTTGGATGTCATACTGGCCAATCCCAGCCAGGATCCGGCACCATGGCAAGGCTAATGATTCGCATGCAAATGCAGTTGAAGTTGGAGGGGAGGGAAATTGACGGGTTGTTGATCAGTTACACTCAACTCCGGCTCCGTGGAAAATGCTCGCCGTCCTTCTCTTGATGGGAACTGCCGTCTCTCCCGAGCAACTCCAATCAAGGGCTTGAGGCGCTTATCCTGGTGGATTTTGATGCTGCCGTTGCCCTGAGTGGTAGCAGTGCAGCCGGCTATAGAGGACCGAGAGACCTATAATTAAATTTCCCAGGCTCCGTTTCATGCTATCAGGTCCAGCCTCTCCGTCGACTCAGGCGAGGCGACAGAGCGGGTACGCGTGGTGGTAGTTGCTAGCGCGGTATTGGTATTGTCCGCCGTTCATATCCCATAGAATTCCATTTATGCTTCAATTGAGTACCAGTGGAAGAAGCATAAGTTTAGTCCAATCGTGGGCTGTACTCTTCATCATCCCATCACAACTTCCTCAAATCGTAGGCTAATTTTATACAATATACCTTGCCTTTTGTGGAAACCTCTGGGATATAAACCCGCGGCTTGCGTGGGGCATTTTCGTAGCAACGCAGTGGCCCAGTCGGTCAGCTAAATTGGCTTTGAATGATGGCTGAAATTGGCTCAAAGGCACGCGAGCTGGCTGACATGCCGTAAGGGGTTGAAGGAGAAACTTGACATGGCATTCAGCCATTGCACCGCCAGTTGCTGACGCCAGGTTCGTTCCCTTTCGAGGCCGGGCGAGACAGGGCTGAGGAGAGGCGCGGGATTATTGACTGCTTGCGCCTTGTTCAGGAGATGGTAACGCTAATGATTTGATGAGGGCAGCAACACGAATGCTTCATGTGGAGATTCATGATACGTGGAAGATCGTCACAAAGGGTGAGCATTGAGCACGAGACACGGGTGCTCATCATGGAATTGACTGCTGTTCCTGATTGACTTCTCGATGATGTAACTGAATTATCTGATGAGCTGGAAGATTATGAGTCCCGTTGTGCAGCGTCACGATCGCTTTTTGAAAAGTCTTGGCTGTGACAGGGTCTCGGGCAGATGGTCGCTCTGGAATTGCATGGGGTTAAATCTGAGATGACGAGACAAGATCTCAACAAACACGTTTTGGAGACAGAAATTTCGGTGAATGTTTGTGGAGATGTGGGAGATGTAACAACGAGGTTGCAATAGTTCAGTTCATCACGCAAAGGTGTATAAGGAAAGTTCATGATGCATTTGCACCTTGTTCATGATGTTTGGAGATTTTGGCACTGGAGACAATGCGCTTACCCGATGCAGGTGAATGATGAGTGGGTGTCCGCTGTCGCACTTGAACTTGCACTTTAGAGCAGGACAGCGAACCGCTCGCTCCAAGGGACCCCAGGTGGGGAAAGAGAGGCCGGGACAAGGTGAGCAGGCCAATGAGAAAACACGAAAAACTGGCCGAATTGCTCGCCGAGGCTTCTCAGCAGGTACGGTACAACGTTGATTTGATGGCATCTGCATTGTCATTTGATTAGCGGGAGCTTGTCTTGAAGACTCAGGAGAGCAGTTGCATCACATAAGGTATGTACATATGTTTCTTCAGAAGCCAAAAGAAACATAAAAATAAACTATTATTAGGTCTCACGCTGTTGCTGTATGGTCGAGGCGCTGCAGCTCTAGAACCCAAAAGGCAGCTGCTGTCACCGAATGTATTGGTAGGTACTGTAAACAGGAGGCTCAGGGCAGGGCAGGGCTTTAGGATCGCCAGACTAAGCGACAAAAATAGTTAACTAGTTAGCATAAACTCAGGGGGCTCTTTGATGAGTTTATTTTGGCACCCTATCTCGAGGCCAGGGCAGACTCAGGAGCACTGGACCTCAGTAATGCAATCCAATGCAGATGCAGAGACAGAACCTGGAAAATTGGGGCACTTCGGTCATCGTGAAGGGAAAGACAGTTGGCCAAGCTTTTTCCATGGCTCACCCACGCATAATTTCCGTGTTGGCGCTTCTGCTCTACCTCGACTTGGCCTGTGAACTCCAAGCTGACAGTTCTCATAACCTTTGAAAGTACCTCGGGCTTTCCATCAAAAGAAACGCCTTTGCTATCTGGTCTTGCACCTACGTAGTTGAAGAATTCCGCACTCTTGTCGCACCCCTAACTGGGCTGCATCTTTCTGGGTAAAAGGCGATTCCAGTCACCCACTGGGTCGCATAAGATGTGGATTTTTAGTAGATAAATCACGCACTGTGCTTATATGTACGTATTTTACTAGGCCCGACGGAGCAAAATGGACCAGTCAAGTTTCGTTTATCTATCCAAGGGTTCCATGGACGGGATTAATAAACCAGAGGACACTTGTTGATTGCTGCTTTTCTCTTGATGAAGCAAGCAGTTGATGGTCTTGATAACTCAGTATCAGTTCTCGGTCTCTTTCTCCGTATCCCGATCTCCAAAACTTATACCCCCACTCACACATGAACCATTTTTCTCTACCCCAACCCAAGCAGAGTTACCTGCATGTCAATCATTGCATCCAATACAGAATCAGTGAAAATTTTGGCTTTGTGTATCTGTACGTACACTCGATACTGTACGTGCATATCGCTGAAGCACTCAGACGAGTAAGAGTGAGAATGAGAATGAGAATGAGAATGAGAGTATGCGCACGCCCCTCCCCATGGCGCATCCACATCCACATCCTGACCCTTGTCGATGTTCCCCACGTCGACTTGTGGTCTGTGATCCACCTCGAAGCTTTGCCAAAGTAAGAGTGGAGGGTTCCTTAGTTCGGTTTGGCTCTGGTGGGCTGGGAATAGACTGGTGAAGGGACCGAATTGATCGACTGCACCGAGTAAGTAATAGTGTAGCAGCTTCATAACTTGTACGGACACAAAAGACAAGCTGCGCGCTTTTTTCTGCTCGTCTTCTTGCTTCAGCTTTCCTTTCCCCTTAAACATTTAAACATCTTCTTTCCCTTACTTTTATATCCTAAAAGGGAAGACTTGTCGATCGTGCTGCTCATTTGCTTCACTCTCACGGTTATAATCACCCGGCTACTACTTTTGATGCCGCCCCCTCCTCGTCTTCTTATTCTCCTACGACCAAGTCGACGTCCCATGTCGTTTCTCTAGCATCCCATTCAACAATCGTGGGAGATCATACAACGGATAACAGCGTGGTTGAAGACAAAAGAGAACAGTCATCGTTCAATTGAAGACCGAAAAACGGACATCGAACCCCGTTTGAACGCATCGACATTCGACAAGCATTCTAGGCTTACACTGGCACGAGATCTTGATCAACGCAGTCAAACGCCCCGGCATAATCGACCGTTCACAATATATCAGTTGTCAAGTTTTGAAAAAGGCACCATACGCTCAAACGCAACACCTTTTTCTTAATCACGGTATTCTACAGCAACCTCGTGGCTATTCCTCTGGGTCAAAGTCTGCTGCCAAGATCGCAAATCTTGGATACCATTTCGCCGCAACGATTCGGTAGTGCCGTCAAAAGCGTTTCTCGCATTTTGCCGACGAACCAACCACAAACGCCATTCGCCCAGCGACAGAAGCACAACACAGCACTCTAGTCGCTGAACCGTCTCCATCACTCAACTGACCCCAAATCCTTGGATGGTGTGTGGCTCTGACTTACAACTCTTGGTCCCTCGCTGCTGTTAGTGACCAGCTGCCCTCCCCCAACCGACAGCACTTGCTCTGTACTTTAGGCGCCGCCTGTACACCGAAGCTCTGTACCCCCCTCTATTTGACACCGTCGCCATTCACTGCAAGCCCGTCCGAGATAAAAACAGCAGAAGCGCCCTCAAGGCTCAATCTCGCTATTTCTCAGCACCAGACTTCCAAAAAGATGGGCATTATGGCGGCACTCTCGGCCCCAAGGGCCATGGTAGCACCCCACCAGCACCAACCACAGGGACCCTCCACCCTCGTCACAGGTATGGACATCCAATTCTCTTACTGTCGTTTGTCTCTGTAATCAATGGAACTGTTTCTCTCCTTGATTTGCCTCTTTCTATCCTCCCCCAAACCCATCTGGGCAAACATTACCCGTCCATTCGCCCGTTTTAATTCAAGCCTATTCCTGTTTCTATCCCCCCCTCGTGTTCATGTCTTGGGTTTCTCTTTGATGAGCAGCAACTCATTTCATTGTTTCTCCGCTTTTGTTTTTCTCATGTTCATTTCGTCATTCCCACGTCCACCGGAAGCGAGAAGTCTCTCCATCTCCGTGGACCCTGCGCCGCGGACCAAGCTGCAAGTTGAGTAGTGACGCGATAAACGTGGGACCTGCAACTGAGCCTAGACTTGGCTGAATCAAATCGGCTTTGAGCGACGGCTTTTGTAAGTGGGCTTGCACTTTTTACTTTGTTCTTTGCTGAGAAAGCAAAGGCAAAAAAAAGAACAAAGTAAACAGCAGCAATTGGATGGATGCAACCAGAAAGTTGGGCTCTTTCGGACATTCGCTATTTGTTTATTTCCATCACAATTTTCCCCATTATAATTCCGTTAATGTCACTTGTCACTTGTCATTGTCACCGTCACGTCCCTCGCTGTGCCTTGTTGGGCTGAGGCTAGACTTTACAAATTCATGACATTTGCTGAGCCTTGGCATACTTTGAGGGTCTTGGTCCAGTTTATTTATTTTACTGCATGATCACTCGTTCTTCTTCCCTCTTACTCACAACTCACGTTCCATTCTATTTCTGCCTCATGCACCCCCCGGTTGATCCCTAGTTCCCCTAGTCTTGCTCCATGTCAACCCGAACCCTGCAACTGCAACTTCTCCAACATCAAGATCAAGTCATCCCTGCCTGCTGACGTCTTTTTGCTTGCTCCCGCCACAGATAAAAGTACCTCATCCTCTACCTTTCGCCCAAACCAGTTTCAGTCCCTATCGTCGCCTCGCGAATATAGTACCGACCTTACTGAATCAATTGTCCTAGAAGAAGGTGGTGAATCTGGAAGCGAATCCGCCGTTGAACCCGTCACACCTGTTAGTGGTCGCCAGTCCCAGGACTTCACCCTTCAGAGCCAGGACCTGCAGGACCTCCAAAATCTGCAGTCTTACCAGACGGCTTCAGCCACATCTTCAGGAGTTGTACCTATCGCGATCCCCAACTCAGGAAACACCAACAAAGGAACATATATATCACAATCCGTTAATAACAGCCGACCTCCTACTACTTACGAACCAAGTACTCCAAGAGCAACAGAACCTGAGCCAGGCAGTTCTCTCACCCGTCAATCAACTCGAGGTTCCATCTCCACCTCGAGTTTCAAGCGCACCATGTCGAGCTTCTTCCGCCGATCAAATTCCCACGTTAAAAACGATTATATACCCTCGGAATCTGCAACACCCTCGGTCGTGTCCGCACCAACGGAACCCCAAACAAATGGCCAACCACGTGCTGCAGCTCGCCGTCGTTTCTCCATGAACCGCTCCTCTGCCACTACTCGTTCCAACTCGCCCCCTTCGCCTAGCGACAATGGATTGGAAATGGCTCCCGCGCATTGCGAAAGTGCCTCTGACAAGTCTCTTCCCAGTCAAGGAGACTTCAAGAAGAACCGTGCATCGACTGGTCTGACTCTGCGCGGCCGAGCTATTAACTTCGTTGGCGCTCATAACACCAACAACCGAGGAACCGGGCACAAGCGTCCTGAATTCACGCGCAGAGCTAGCAGCTATGACAGTAGCCGACCTAACACCCCTCTCCCACCTCCTGCGGAAGGCGACGAAACAATGTACCCACCTGAACGAAGTGTCTGGCCTCTTCCCCCTGACTCCGGTACTGGTGCCAAGGCTCGACGCATGAGTTTGAGCCTTCCTGACGATTTCGCCGTGGACGTAGCTGAGCTTCAGAACGAATTCGAATACCAGCGCAAATTCCTTGGTCGTCATGGCAAGCATCTTGGCAAGGGTGCTGCTTCCAAGGTTAC
The DNA here is from genome assembly GCF_020744475.1 of Fusarium redolens. NCBI lineage: Eukaryota > Fungi > Ascomycota > Sordariomycetes > Hypocreales > Nectriaceae > Fusarium > Fusarium redolens. Next base: position 214,886 of record NW_025763666.1, on the reverse strand, counting down.
CCTCATGATGCGAAAAGGCTACCCAGAAGAGCTCTACGCCGTCAAGGAGTTCCGTGGCAAATCGCACCGGGAAAGCCAGCAGGACTACGAGAACAAGATTAAGTCAGAATTCAGCATTGCGAAGAGTTTACATCATCCCAACATTGTCGAGACTTTCCGTCTATGTACCGACCACGGACGATGGAACCACGTCATGGAATACTGCTCGGAAGGCGATCTTTTCAGCTTGGTCTCCAAGGGCCATCTCAAGGGTGACGATCGCAAGAAGGACCGCCTGTGTCTCTTCAAGCAGCTCATTCAAGGTGTCCATTACTTGCATGCCAATGGCATTGCCCATCGTGACATCAAGCTTGAGAATCTTCTGATCACCAAGGACAGCAAGCTCAAGATTACCGATTTTGGTGTATCGGAAGTTTTCTGTGGTACTCACCCCGGTCTTCGTGAAGCTGGCGGACAGTGCGGCCGTAACATGAGCGGCGAGATCCGCCTCTGCTCACCTGGTATCTGTGGAAGTGAGCCCTACATCGCCCCCGAGGTCCTCGCCAAGAAGCAAAACTACGACCCCCGAGCACTCGATGTGTGGAGTTCTGCGATTGTCATGATCTATCTCACCTTTGGTGGCGCCATCTGGTCCCGCGCTGTCCCAGGAGAGCTCCATTATGACAAGCTTGTCAAGGGCTGGGAAACATGGTACGGGAAGCACCCTGAGTGCGACGCCACTATCTCCGATACGGATTACCCCAAATGCTACGCCCTCGACGTGGGCATGTCCCCACCTGCTCTCCGTCGTCTTGTGCTACAGATGTTGAACCCTGATCCGCAAAAGCGTATCAGTATCGAGGACGTCATCCACAACCGCTGGTTGAAGAACGTCGAGTGCTGCCAGGTGGAATCCTACGATGACCCCGCTCTTCTCATCGATGCGACCAAGAAGGACAACACAACCAACGGCAACAAAAAGATCTTTTGCCATAACCATCTACCCCCGAAGGGCACTGGCTCCCACTCACTGGGCAAGATGCCAGGCCAGCCGGGCTACTAGACGACCTAATGACTGATGGAACGACATTTGAAATGTCGTACAAACACTAAACAACCATTTCTTTGATACTAAGAGCACCATTGGATTGTGCGCCTTATAACTTTTGCATTCACCTATATTGGCGTTGGGGTCAAGCTGGCCATGGATGAGCGGCTAGGCCTGCATGGTTTGGAGTTGGTGAATTTCGGTCGCTTCTTTTCTTTTGCACTCCAACCTGTACATAGTATACACCCTTTTCCCTGTTTCCGTCGGACGACGACGCACTACAGTCGACGAGGATGGGGGATGTCTTACAAGCAAGCAGACATAATACCCCCGAAGAAACAGTCTCTTGCTCTTTTGGAATCTGGTGGATAATGGATATTTAACACGCCATTGGCCTGCGGATGGACAGAAAAGTCGGGTAGAAGGATGACCATGGGGGTTTATCAATCCACCCGTTTTACTCTTTTCTATGAGTTTTTGGATTCAAAGATGCGCGCGACCCCTTGAAGATTGCTTATTCTACAAGTATCACTTACATATACGTACGTATGTATATATGGGCTTGCTGCTCTGGTGCTCTTGTGCCATTGCTACCAGTCTTTTCTGCGAACTAGCACAAGAGACTTGCGTTCTTTGTTTATTCAATTATTGTTACTTCTGCCTCCGTTCCTGTTTGGGTATCCATAAAAGAAGGGCCGTCTTCGGGACCACTTGGTGTTGTGGCCGTGATATTTGACGTCTTTATCAGGTGCTTTGACCTTTTAACATAGCGGTTATCAATCGCCTGACGATTGAGTAAGAGCATTATCTAGATTTACAAGGATTGAAACGAGATCTATTTTACTAGAAGGACGATGGAAGCATTCCACTTGTTGGTATCGTAGCACGTTATATCACATGTCATTGCTGCAAGAATGATGTTTATTTACTCGAGTGTCTATTTACCCGGCATTTTGGGACAGAAGAATACACTCCTCTGTGGCGTGTACGGATGCGCCGATGCTGTGGGCTGGGATTTTTTCGGTGATACATATCCAGAAGCAACAGAAAGCATCCCACGCGATATGCACGCATGTCTCACCACGATGATGATTATACTGTATTAGCCATAACCAAAGTGAAGTCGGGCTGAGCGATATATTGACTTGGATATGATGCTGGAGCGGTCTCACCGCTGATCAATAGTAGCAGTGAAAGTGGAAATGTCACAGGATCTCATTGGACTTGGACACAAAGTGAGGCTTTGCGATGACGCTGAGTATTGGAGAGGAGTGTGATGCTTTCAGAGCATGTGAATGAGAGAAGGGCGTGACGCTGATACGCCCTCACGATATCCCTCACCGGTCGTCGTGGGTTTCCACTGAGTTGCACTGGTGTTGGGTGTCTGTTCCGGTTACCTGGCTAGGGCTGAAGTTGTCATCAACACGAAGGTTCTGGACAAAGTTGAGACACAGTGTCAACCCCCCACGTGGTTAAGAGGATTTGACGGAACAAAGAGAGTCTCACGACCAATGTCTGGTTCACAAGCTCTGGCTTCAGATCACATTACTCTCTTTGGAGCGGTTCTACATGCATGATCCGCGTGACCGGTCATGCTTAACACTTACTCCGGTACACAACTCATGCAGCATCGCGGAAATAACATGCCGAGCGAAACATAAGAAGAACTGAGGCTGATCAAGCGCGACTACCGCGCTGCACGAGGGAGAGCTGGCACACCGAAAGAAGCCTCCTCGGATATCAGTGCCGAGAAGAAGGAGGGCTGATTCGTGCCCGCATTGGAGATTTCGTGGGGGTGAAGGTGTTTTTTCTTTTGTTTGTGCTACCAGCGGGGAAGTTGTGATTGTTGGGATATTGGAGAATGGAAGTGTCTTCCCCAGATGTAACACGAGAACCCTGGGGAAAGAGGCTGGCTGAGGGATGGGGAGTGAGAATAGATAGATAGTTTTGTGAAGGAGTCAAGGTTTGAGGGTTGATTTGGTGGACGGTTACTTTTTGAAGTCTGAGCTTGATGGCGGGGAAGAAAAATAAACTTGCCGTGCCGTGCCGTCAATTGTAGGAATGCGAAAATGATAGTGCTCACCTTTTCTGTAAGCTTAAAATTGAATGATACCTGATATACTTTGATAATATGAACTTCCCTTGTTTATGAGTCCTTTCGGTAGCCAAGAGCTTCAAGTGCCGATATGAACGGCACTTAATGTGGAGCTCGGCCGACGGTGGGTCCGCTTCGTCCCGGAGCTTGTAGAGGCAGGGAGATAGCTGTCTTCTCCGCGGAGTCCGCTCATCGGACATTCGTCCAAAGATGATCTAGGAACTTTCCAATAAATCATTACTATACAGTAAATAAGTCTTTATCTCGTCTCAACATATATCCACCATCTGCCCCGTGTTCTATTCCTGAAACTATCGCCGAAATATCGGAAGTCCGCTACAACCCGGCTCCGGTTCCTTAATTAAACCTTATTAGGATCTAAGCTTAGTGCGCCCAGTTAAAGTTTCTCTGGCTTCTGGAAAACGTTTCAGATACACCGTCAACTGCCCAGATTTAATAATTCCTCCAATGGTTGATATAAATTTACGGGTGGAATAACCGACTTTCATTCCCAAAGTGGGATGTCTTCTTCAACTGCCGCGTACACAAGATTACAAACATGGCCTGAAACGGAGCACCTACCGAATTACCCGATCTGAAAAGGGTTCTTGTCAAGATGTATATTAAGACGCTGTTGCATCGTAATCATATGGTTCTGTAGCATTTTGTCTTCAAGTTACTACTGGCTAGTATTCATTCATTTCTTTGTATTTCATTCATTCATTTATCAATCGTATATATCGTCCCTCGTTCACCATGCGTGCCGCTGCATTCATCACTCTTCTCGCCTCCGTGGTCTCTGCCACTCCCTTCGGCCAACGCTCTCAAGTTCTCGCCAGAGCAAGCGAGACTTGCCCCGTCGTCTTCGATGGTCGAGTTCCCGCCAATGCCTCTCTGACCGACTTTGACAAGGAGAATGGCGGCGGCTGGAACCCTTACAACCCCGGCTTCGTCAAGGGAAACAACATCTCCTGGTCCGAGATTCTTCAGCTCCCCAAGACCAAGACTCAGTCGCGCTTCGATACTGAGGCTGGTACCATCCCTCTTGAGGTCACTATCAGCGATAAGAGTATATTCATGAAGCAGCTTGGCTTCAGACGTGCTGGTCTGCAGTTCAACAAGGATAGCAATGAGGGTAGCCCTGGATCTAAGGGTGTTAAGACTCTGCACTTTAGCATCCTACAGGATGACAAGCGCCCTCTTAACCTCAGCCATGAGTACCTCGTGAGTATATCCCGTACTACTATTGAGGTTGTTGATGCTAACAAGGATAGAACGTCTGGCACGAGAAGTCCGATTTCTCTGGCAACCAGTTCCAGTTCCAGGCCGGCCAACTCATCGGACAGAACGGCACTGCCGCTACCTGGAAGCTTCTCGACCAGGACTTCAAGCTTCTCTGGGAGACTCCTATGCTCAAGAAGGTTTGGCAGAACTTTGCCATCACTCTCAACTACGAGAAGAAGTAAGTTCCTACCAACACCACGGCACAAAGAGCATAGCTAACGATCACAGCACTATCCAAGCCTATTACTCCAAGGGATGCAAGCCTCTCAAGGTTGCTACTCAGCCTATCGCCCGCAACTTGACCGGTCAGGGACAGTTCCAGATTGGTATCCTCAAGAAGCCTACTGGTACCGATGATGTTGCCAACTCTGGATTCCAGGAGGCCAACTTGAACGAGGGACTCATTTACGGTGGTATCTTCCTTGAGGACAGCGCGGATGGGTGTATTTCTCTCTAAGTTCTTGCTTGACATGGACGCTGTAGATGTTGTCTAATAATGGTCTAGTTCTAGACTCTACGACATTACGTACCTATCGGCTTCTAGAGGAATGTACCAAAATACCTTACCTTGTTTTATAATCTTCATTGTGGTGCATGATGTGTTTTTCTCGGCTGTTGTCGAAACCTTTGAATTGATGCGCCTGTTCGCGCGAAATTGTATTCGAGGATCAATATGATTGGTTTTGTGGTAAAATTGAGTGAGATAAATCTCTTGTAACAATCGCATGTATGGTTGGTAGCTGTAACATGGTCTGATCCGTCTTCATTCTTGAAAATTCCATGTCACGTGTTGCCCCAAGTTGAAGCTTTACGCAACTTTTCGAACTCTCGCCATCAGAGAGTTAGGAGCTCTTGCCCAGTTCCCACGAAAATGGCACCTTTTTCCTTGTGTCAACTGTCAAACGCGAGCCGCAGAATCTCCTTGAACCTTTTGCGTCAACATCGAAACACGCTCGCGGTTTCGACACGACAACTACGCCCAATTCGTCTCTCTCTACAGCAGCCCAGATTTCTTCACACCAGCGACGACGCGAAGCCAGACCAATCGAATAGCGATAAAATCGCTAAGGACGAGATAAAGATTGATGGTTCTCTCGAGACAAGCGACAATGCGAAGGCAGAAGAATCAACACAGATCAATAGCGATATTGCTGCCGAGGAGGGTATAAAAGCCTACAGCTCTCTCGAGACCAGCGACGAAGCGAAGCCAATCGTAGACCAGTCGGCCCAAATCAGCAGCGATACCGTTACCAAGAATGATATTGGAGCTGATAGCTCTATCGAGACGAGCGAAGATGCAGAGGCGGACCAAACAACCCAGATCACTAGCGATATTGTTGCCGAGCATGATATAAGCGTCAACAGTGCTTTGGAGGCGAGCGACGAATCGAAGCCAATTGAAGAGCAATCGATTCACATCAACAGCGATGGAGATGCCAAGGATGATATTGAAGCTGATAGCTCTATCGAGACGAGCAACGATACAGAGACAAAACAATCAACCCAGATCAATGGTGAGGTCGCTGTTGATGTTGAGATAAAAGTCGACAGTTCTCTTGAGACTAGCGACAATATAAACCTAATCGAAGACCAATCGACCCAGATTAATAGCGATGTCGCTGCTGAGGATGGTACCAGACCCGACAGTTCCCACGACACAAGTGATGGTGTAGCGCCTATCGAAAACGGCGCGACTCAAACAAACAACAATGTTGCCATCAATGATGGCACCACAGTTGATGCTTCCCTTGAGACGAGCGTTAGTGCGACGCCCGCTGAAGCAGAGTCAATTCAAAGCAACAGCGACATCTCCACTGATGCCGGTGCTGCAGCTGACAGTTCTGTCGAGACGAACGATAATCATGTGCCTGTCGCAGACGACTCGGTTGAAAGCAACGACGATACTCCTAGAGAGCAAGACATCGGTGACAGTGATGCCCCGACCAGGGACCTTCCTACCTTTTCCTCAGATCCAAAAGATGAGCCTAAAATCAAGGGAAGGCCATGGACCGAGGAGGAATTGGCCCAGCTCGAGGAGTTCATCAAACGACCAATAATCAGCCTGAATTACATCGCAATTCGGATGGACCGAAGTGTTCCCAGTGTCATGTCCCAGCTCAGTCAGATTGAAAGGCGTCGGGGAATCAGCATTTTGGACCGAACTCGTCCTGAGACTCCATGGCAACATCCAATGGATGCCACCCCAGAGCAAGTCGCAATATTCGAAGCGAAGCAAGATGAGATGCAACAACGTATGGAACACATCGTAGAAACACTCATGACCTTGCCAAAGAGCGACCAGTGGGAAGAAATTCTCAAGTTGAAATCTGCCTCAGAATGGGCATCAGCGATATTGAAACTAATACCACTGCGAACCTGGCACATCTTGGCCGCCGACCGGCCGCCAGGTTACAAGCAATACATGACCATTCCATTCATTGATCGGTATAAAACGATTGGCGTGTTCGCCCGAACCTACCGGCGCACCGTATACATAGGCTTAGCTGAGCAACCATTTGGCATGATGGTGCCGCATGATTCCAAGAATCCCGAGCAACAAGACCCAACAAAGAAGAAGCCCCACAGAGTAAACAAGAACGATTCCAAGGGGTCGGTCGTCCCGTTGATCCCAGTGTCTTTATTAGACTCTAAGAGGTTAACTTACAAGGAAAAGGTTGAGCAGAAGTATGTACTTGGACTTGCAAGGGCAGCGCTCACCGCATGGCTTGGGGCACTTCACAGAAACGGTCCTCTTGAATTCCGCCAACTGTACGCATGGAAGGATATAGATTGGAGTGGCCCTATTGGTATGGGTCCTTGTAACCCCCTCGAGTACAGAATCCGTCTTCCGTTGACGCCAGCGGAAAGTGCTGCCAGAAAGGCTAGTAAAGAGGCAGCATGGAAACGGGAGGCAGAGGAGGCAAGGAGGTCAGAGGAGTCATGGGGGTCAGAGGAGCCATGGGAGTCAGGGAGACCAAACGCCTTTGAGAAGTGGGCTACTGATGCTGCAAAAAAACCTAAGGATCCATATAGGGGTCATCTGTAGAAAAGTGTATGATTTGCTAGTCAAGAGCCAGTCGATAGGCTGTGTATGAATAGAGAAAGTGAAGCCTGTCATGACCTCCTATGTCTCTTCCTGATCTCCATGACAACTCAACAGAACTGAGACCCGATTCCACAGAGACTGAATGATGGGCGAGGTGGTGGGATTTCTGGTGAAGATCGGGGTATGGTTTTTACATGATAGTCATCATTCCGAGGATCTAAATCACAAATGATTGACAAGTCATCGAGCATGGAAGAGCTGCGCTCATATTTTGCCCTCGGGATTGGTCAGTGTATGAGAATTGAAGAGTCTTCCAACTTACTTTGTGATCGGGCCTCCAAGAAGTCGTGATATTACTTCCATATTTGCAGTAAGTTTTAGGCGTAAATGTTCCAAGCGAGGTAAGAATACGGGGTGAAGTTATCTCTTGAATATCACTTTGGAATCGGTTATTTCATAAAGATCATGGTTACTCTAGAGTCATCCATCACAATTGAGTCGCAATGTGTATATGGCACACATTGAGAGCTGAACACAAGCTTACGACTTCGATATTCTGTGGTTGCTAATGATGCTCTAGGTCGTATTCTGGCGCAGCACAGCAGAGAGTAGTGATATGCGTTATATAAGGAGCAGCCAGTAGATATCCGTTCTTTTATGCAAGCATACACAATTGTGTTTATTGTCGTCTCACGCAAGCAGAACCTATCAAGAGTCAGGAACTGTGCGAAGCTCGTATTCTTTGTCCGTCAAGTCTCCTCTGGCTTGTCTCCGCGTTTTGTATAACTTTGACAGAGCCCCCCTCTCTCTTCCTGTACCTACACATCGTCACTTCAGAGGGACTACACCTCGACATCCATAACAGTGTTTCTCGTCATGAGCTGCAATGACGGCCAAATGGTGGTGACTCCCGTTTGGGACAGCCCACGTACCCGTCCACGTTATGTGTTGGATGTCTCGAGTTCTCCGCTTGAGATCTCGCGCAAGTATCCCGAAGAGCCTGAACGAAAAGTTGACGACAATGACTTCTGTCCTCTGCACATACCGACCAGGGAGAATGACGGAGCAAAGGATACCAACGCCGTGGACTTGAATCATGAACAAGCAAGGAGCACGGGGCAGAATGGATCTGCAAAGGATAAAGCGAAGAGAATGCCTCGAGATATGCGTTCCCATAACATGCATAGCAAAGCCAGGCTTCAGGTGGATATGCAACGTTATCTTGGGCGAAAAGAATTCATCAGCAATGAATACTTAGGTCAGAGCGTTGATGATATACCAGGCAACAAACCCTCACCATACTCTATCATGCCAAAGGAGTCACCGGTCTCGCTCAGCTCGAATGCCTGCCTATCTACAACATTGAGATTAGGTGAGCCGATCCACATCAAACCATCAAACGTCCATGTCGATTCCAAGACTCACAACTCGGCGACATCGCTTTACGATAATGTCGTACCCCCGGGAGATATTACACTCTTAACACCCCCAACAATTATTCTGAGCTCTCACGGTTCCAACTTTAGTGGCAGGGTCGAGCCTTTTCTGGGGAAATTGGGAGCATATCATTCCATGGACGAACACAATGTCATTGGGCTTGCTAAAGAGTATCATTTGCCTTCAAAGCCCACTTACAGAGCAGAGCTCGCAAATACTTCTTCTCAAGGGCACGAAAGTACCTTTGGTACAACGCCGGATGGCGAGAAGATATCAACAGAAGATTGTACGAGTTCATGCGACCTTGATGTCTCGGATAGCAATAGCTCTGATGGGACAACCCCTATTCAAGCCGTCGAGGTTAAGAGCCATGCTATTACAAAGCTACAACAGCGCAATGTGGCTAAAGCCAACACGAATATGGCAAGGCCTCGCCAGATTGGACTGGCAAGAGTGAGAACTGAGATACTCTCAATAGCTGGAACGCGACGGGCACAGCGGCTAAGCAAAAGCTCCAAATCTTCAGATAACGCATCAGAAGAAGCTATACAAGATGAGCCAGAGGAATCAGTATTGGAACAGTCTAAGGAACAGCAGGCTGAGTGGAGGCCTCCGAACAGCTGCGATTATGTCCCCTCTACACAAGCATCTGGCGGAAATAGAGATGCCTCCTCGTCTACGAACCCAAACAGAGACCAGCGTGGCGACCCAGATGACGGAAATTACGACACAAATGAAGAGAACACTGCCCAGACCCAGAACAGCCTTTCCGGACCGATAAGGAGCCAAAGTTCCCAAAGATTTGCATGTCCTTACCAAGCATTCGAGCAATTCCAAGGTTGCTTTAGACCTGGGCCTCGAAATCCGAATGGGGGATGTACCAGTATCCAACGTTTGAAGTAAGTCGGTTGTAAATACGGGCATGCTCAAAATAATACTAACTCGTGAGTAGACAACACTTATACCGTAGGCATATGCGGTCATATCGCTGCACCAGATGCTGGCAATCGTTTGAAAAGAAAGAGAGATTGGAAGCCCATGCTTCCCAAGCGGCATCTTGTGCATCGAAGGATATATCATCAAGCGAAAGATTTATGAGGCCCGAAGACGAGACAGCAGTTGGCAAGTTGGGCTGCTTTGGTTCTCCAGAAGAAGCGTGGTGGAAAATGTTTCAACTCCTTATTCCTGGTGCTCAGGACAAAGAGTTGGGATTTTTGAAGATTCAGTATTACCCTTGTGAGTCTCTGTCACTCGAACTATCATTAAAGCTCACCAGTTCCGACTATTCAGATTACGTCTGCACCGACTCCTTCGATGTCCCCTCCATGAGCTTTTCAAACGTGTCTTTCGAGCTGGACCAGCCTGATGTTCCAGCTGAGACATTACAAGAAGGGTGTGTATTTCATGTCATCTTTCTAGCAAACTTTTCCCAAATTTCCTATGGTCAAGACTGAAATCTTGCCGTACGAGCAGTTCAACATTCGTGAATGGCGTTCCGCAGACTGCAATGCCAGATATGAACCAAGGAACCTTTTTATACAATATGCCTTCATACACAGCTCACTTACCTCTGTTGAGTTCAACCATTGCGAATGAATTGCATTGAGAAGACCGTTACTTGCAGAAATCGGCTCCATCGTCTGTGGCTCCATCACAAAGCCTTGGTTTCGGTTCGCCAGCTTCAACACAGACGCGGCACCCCTCGCAAGATTCGGAATCTGTAGATTCAAGCCGAGAGCAGAGACTTATGCGCCATATCCAGATGCTTAGAGAGAAGTATTCAGAGGCAGAAACACAGATCACATCCTTGCAGGAAACCACTCGCAACACACTGACTCAAATTATTAGGGCTGATGAGGTTATCGAAAACCTCTTGGCTCCCGACAAAGGTCTCCCGAGTCATATCTACGAAAGTCTGTTCGAGGTTTCGACTATTCTCTCGAACATTAGGAGGGGCTTGAGATGATTAACTGACTAGCTTGCTGGAAAATGAATGCTTTCTAACGTTGCTATCTAGTTGGCTCTTTGGGACTTGCAGACGATATCGTGGACGGAATTGAGGCTATGTTCTTCGAGGACGGGTGCTTGGTTTTGGCCTTTCGAGAGCCTGCTAGATTGGAGCAAAGAAGTTCCTCATGCCAAAGCTCTTCCTTTCCATATAATCGCCGCTTCTCTCTCTTTCGTCTTTGATCCTCCAAAACAGGCTTCCGTCGTAACAGGCTCGCAGGTCATCCTTTTTCACAAGACCATCCTCTTGGAGAAGCACATATGTTGTCCACCACTCCATGAAGGCAAAGGTCCAACCAGCCGGGTCGGCCGCACAGCGATCTTTTGCCCATAGTCTCCATAGATCATCAGCAGTCAAACCCCCTTCACCTGAGGTGTCGAACCGCTGAAACATCTGCTCAAATCTCTCAGGGCTGAAGTTTCCATCAAAATCGAAGATGCCTGTGTCGGAGCCATGTTTGGCCTTGTGGATATCATTGACATAGATGCGGAACAGGGGGTCAGGCAGCCAACTGTGACCTAGCCGTGTTGGATATGAAAAGAAGATGGGAATCAGAAGAGATCCTATTGAGAAGAAGAGGCCGAAACCGAGCTCGCGGAAGCCGTTGTAGACGTCCCATGGATGTATGATACCGTCATTGTCGCGGTCCCAGAATTGAACGTGTTTCTGGAGAGGGCTGAGCTTTTCAGAATGATCTGAGCATACTTTGGCGTATGTACTTTTGCTGAGATGGCTATCGACGTCGTTGGGTGTAGGCTGTGAGATGCCGCTGTGGTTCTCGGCCATATTGGCATTGGCACTTTTATTTCCAATCGAAGAAGCGAATAAACCAATTTTAACAGTGGAGTTGGCTCTACTATTGATGTAAAAGGAAAGATATTGCTGTCTCATTGTCATTATGCTGTGGCTAGCCTTGAGACACCGTTTACGAGCAATTGACGTAATTGCAACACGCACATCTCAAGGCTTCTAACATGTGATTCTACCCGATTCTGATATCAATGATGCGCTGATAATAATAGAAACATATGTGATCTGACGCCAAGAATAGTCGCGTATTTTTGAATTGTGAGAACTGGAGACATCCTCTTACTACCCGCGATGAGTATATGGGAAGTCTATATTCCCTCTCATCTTGACTTGCTGGATAAGGTTGTTCTTACACGGCGGTTTAATTATCTGGTAGGATTGCAAAGTGAAAACGTGAAGAAGTGGAGGAAGAAATGGATATCATCACGACTACATTCATTCACCTTTCGCCATCCACCTCATCTATCCTACCTCTAACAGAAGTCACAGACGTCAGCAACACTGAATACACTCCTTTTTCAGCTCCAGGCTAAACGCGAACAATTTAAAACTACGCTATACAACGCTCATAAACATGTACAAACAGTACAAGACCAACTTGCCCAAGAAACATATCAACATCAAGAACAATCTCCAGAAGAGCCGCCGCCTGCCTTGCAAGCAGCCGAGGAAAGTGCTTCACAAGATCGTTCACGCTACACCCTGTCATACAAAAACCGCTATACTTGGGCCTCTTTGGGCAGGATCGTCAATAACTTCCATAGGTTAGGGAAATATCAGCATAAGGCTTAGGATCGCGATGAATATAACTTAGGCTAGACTTGTATAAACTCGTCACTCGAAGTGATCAAAATACAGAATTCTTAGCCCCCCCGAATTCTCTCTCTGCCAGCGGTCATCTCAGGTCCATGATCAAAGAGGCCAGTCAGAGAACTCTTCATTGAATTTTAGAAAATAGTGGTGGTTTGTTTTTATTAATAGTCAATCATTACATATCTAACGGCCAAATCAAGTTAATTGCGCATCATCAGCATTATCTCTGGTGGGAGACTTCCTTTCCACTGAATACTCTCCCACTCCAAAGAGTCCTCCTCATACTCTGGCTTCGATAAATAGAATTCTCCCAAGATGTGCTTCCCTTCATCCAGGTATCTGCTACCGAGATAAAAGTATGATGGATCGGTCACAGACAGAACCTCTTTCGCGTGATCGAAGCGAAATCTCCCAACACATGCCTGGCTTCCATCTTCATAATGAAACAACAAGCCGGATATTGATCTGCTCCCTTTCTGTGATTGTTCTCTGCAGATCTGAACCTCTTTAACAGCATCAAGCGAGACTTCTGAGGTCTCAACTGGATCTGTTTCGGATTCGGGGATAAGTCCTGCTGGTAAGGGATCCTTGTCACTTGCTTCTACAGTTGGCGATGCGAATAAAGAAATGCCTTCCAAACGAGGGCTGAAGTACACTCGCATTGGAGTGCCCGTTGATTCTTTGGCTATGCATTTCCATTCGCTGTGCGGTGAGCTGCTTCTTCCTATGGTAAGTGTTCGTGACTGATTAGTGACCAGCTAATACGAGTCAGCTTCAAGCTTCAGGGGGGTACGGTGTGTCGAGTCTTACCATTACCGCAGTATCTGATGTCTCTGATCGTCTCTCATCTTCAGATGTGTCCTTTTCGTCTGATTCCTTTTTTGTGCGTAGCCAGACTTGTTCAACACGTTCTCCGGAACTCAACGGATGGTAAGTCCAATGAGGGGCTGAACTTGTGGTCGAATCATCTGACTTTTCCTTAGGCAACTTGTGCTTCGCCATTTCGTCCAGCTCACGATAAAATTCATAGGACTCTCCAGTTTTGTGCATATGAAGATCGACCAGCTGACCCTTATACCAACAAGCAGAATATCCCGTGATCTCAGGCTCATTGAACTCTAAAGCCACCATGCGAGCTTCTATAGTCATACCAAGGCTTGAAGATGAATCGTTGATGACGTGGTAAGCCATATTGTTCAGTGCAGCTGGGGCCATGGGATATGGCCAGCAGATAGTGGGATTCAACGGAGCAGCTGCGAAGCTACGCAGCTTGAGGCCCTGCCTTGACGTTAGAACGGCAACTGATGATAAAAGGTACAAAACTTACATCGTCAGAGAATGAGAGGGCTTTGCTGGTGATCGGGAGTGTACGCCACCAGCCTGAGTTACCTTGTTCCGTCGTAACAGCTGCAGCATCATTAACGATCTGACGAATACCGAAATAATCTTCTGATATGAAAAGAAAGTTCTCTTCCTGATCCTTGGAGTCTCTCCAGAGTAATCGACTTCCTGGCTGTGGCGTATTCGACAAAGAAGCTATATACTCAGTTCCATCCAGATTAAAGTGAGTGGCCCACACATCCTTCAATGGCTCAATCGTGCATTGGCTCGACTGAGAGGCATGAGATAGGGAAGCAATCGCATAGTGAAGGACCAAATGTTTGCTGACCATCAACAGTATCTCTGGTGGTAGATTTGTGAACTTCTCACTCATGATCCGGTGTAAGTGGTTCAAAATCCACTCTCGTCGCCGCTCATCTTCTTGAACTGAAGGCTCATAAGAGTACCGAGCAACTTGCACAAAGGCTCTCTTCTCAAGCCCAAATGATGAAGCAATCTCTGAGCATTCAACGTGATATCCGATTGTTGCACATGATTCGTGATCGCTTGTGCAGCGTCTGAAGGTTGCGTGTAACTTGTTATCGTTGAAGGAATCGCACGATTTAAAAGCAGTTGTTTCAGTGCCACCAGATGCTCCTTTCACATAGTCAGTCAGCTATTGCTTCTCAAGGTTCAATTTGGATAATTGAACTTACTCGCTGTGATGAGGTCGCCGGGCTTGATCGTAAAGCGACACCATCCGCATCGACGACTGACACAGTAAGACGGATAAGGTACCATAGGAGGAAGAGGGTTGATATAATTCAGCGCATGCCATTCCCACCCTTCAGCGAATTCCATCCATTCCAAGTCCATTATTCGATCAAGTCGGCGAATTTCTTCAGAGCTGAGTCCTCCAGCGTAGTCCATGAAAGAAACACGAATGGCTTGAGGCTGGAGGGAGCTAACCGAGTATAAATAAGCCAGCCAACCTAAGCTGAACCAGAACAATGAATTGGGACGGACTATTTGATGATATCACGTGGCTTCATTTATCCAACGTGAGAAATAAGAGGGAATGGAGAACAAAGGAAATTATGTTTGTTATATAGCCTGATTGATACCTACTTCAACAGTGTATCATTGCCAAGACGAATGTATACATGCGCGATACGTGTAAGCTTACGCCCCCATTGATCAAGTATGCGTTGAAATTACTGGGCAATCCATAGATACTATTATCTTACACGTAATTCTTCAAGATTTGATACTAACTTCTATTCAGTGTGGTTGCTGATTGATCCGAATAGCCGATTGTGATACGATATGTTCGTTGTTTGCTTTTGCCCAACATTTTATCTTCTTGAGTGTAACAACCTTGGCTAATATGCGGTTGATGTAGCCAAGACTGGTTATAACCCGACCTTCGTCCGTGGTAAAAGATCCCCCTGATGATATCAGTGAGACAGGGATGTACTTATCATTAAGGAAACCCGCCATTTGATTGGGCTCATGCGAGTTTGTGAACCGGCCCGGTTTGTATTGAAGCTGGCTGGGTCAGTAGGTGGCAGATTTATAAGTATCGCGCTCGAGCTTTTAAGTCTTCGAATACACTATGAACAAAGCTCAAGCATTTGTATGACTTGGTAAATATCGCCTTTTTCGATGTTTTCACGAGCTGCCGTGAAAACATACTCACGGGTGAAGGAAGCTCTGTTGTCACATAAGGACCGATATGCCACTCTTGCGTGATGACTCTTGAAAAAATGTGTTGAGTCTTGATTTTGTTGCTTTCAGAGGACGATTGCAACAGGCGAACTGGATACACTGAGTTGTTTGCCAAGGTTGGTGGATCGAATGAAATGAGTTGTATGCATAGAGGAGGAGGCATAGCATTTAGAAGCTTTACGACTAGATCACGCGGCACTGGATAATGGTAGTTACTATGTGTTAAGAAGATGCAGGACAACGTACTTCTCATACAGGCGTTGATAATGAAAAGTATCCGAGTGACATGACATGCATGCATGCCTGGCTGTTTGCTGTTGTTGTTGGTTGATATGTTCGTGACAGTATCAGGCCATTTTCAAGCTGGTCGACCCGTCGTCGATGGCTACAATACTATGAGATATCGGTGCTAGGTAGATATATCCTTGAGGCTTACTTGCTCTAGATATCATTCAACATGATGATGGTAAAGAAAGAAAGGTCAAGAGGTCAAAAATGCAAAAGAGAAAGATCCTCCGGTACAGGGAATCGAACCCTGGGCTCCGCGGAACTGATCCCTCAGCTGTAAGTTGAGAGCGCGAAATGTTAGCCACTACACCATACCGGATGCTAATTGGTTGAGAGAAAACTCCAGTATTTTGTTATATCATGGCTGCACACTATCAGGATGCCATGGGTTTGATCGAGCTTTTTGAGACCTAGGTTCTTTCTTGGTTGTCATATCTGTCAAGTGTTTTCAGAGTCTCATATATCTCGATGATAGGAAGATTCGGGATAACCAGTATTCTGGATATTATGTATGGTCTGCCAGATATCGCAGTTTTACAATCCCGCTAAAGCATCAGAGAGGCTAGCGTGGTATGAATGACAATGGTGAAAGCGGTTCAAGATAGAGTGAAATTCAGTGGGTATTGTATTTAGAAGTCTTGGTAGGTATCAAACTCCAACGTAGATTATTCCCAGAAATAAATACAGTTTACTAGATCTTGATTTCCATCATTATCCTCGGCTCAAAGATGAATCAAGATATGTGGCTGATTGGAACCAACATCATTGTATCTGGGATAGGTTAGGCCAATCAAGTAATTGATCCTGCAACGGTTCCTGTCATTCGTCTTGATACAAATCGAGGCGGATCAATCTTCCTTGTTGCCAGAATGTCGACGGGCTTGCTGCTGATGCCACGATTGAAGGCGAAGGTGCACGTATATGTGTGACTCTCCTCGAGCAACAGCCAATCTACTGGCGATTGCGACAGGACTGAGCATCAGGATGTGCCCGAGACAGACATCTCAAGCTGGAAGCCGAAATCTCCCTGCAATCAAGACAATTTCTTTTGCATCAGATCAGCCAACTCGTCGAGCAGCTCCACCGTCTCAGCTGGGCTGGCGATCCAGGCCGTTGTTCCGACACTTCTCGCCTTGAAGTCATTGGAGCCAGCACTTAAGAATTGATCGCCTACGTGCAGGGTGTTCTCTCCGCGAATGGCGCCGCCATTCTCCTTGCTGCCAAACCACTGCTGGCAAACAGTCACGCCCCAGCTCTTGTCACCAATATCGACAAATACATCATTACCTCCGTTGAAGGCACAGAATGGCACCCGGCGTGATTGGCTTGCCACTGAGGGCGGAATTGGAGGGGAGTTGGGTCGGTGCTTGGTCGGGCGCTCCTCGCTAGATCCAAGACTACTGAGCTCCAGGATGCGTTGAACAACGAGAACAGTCTCTTCAAGGCTCTCACGGGCGATGCGAGTACCTGGCGTCTTGGGGATAATACCAACAGCGCGGTCCTTGCGCATGATCATAGCAGGTAGGTTTAAGTTGTTGACACAGTCACGAAGGGCACCTTCGGCAACATCCAGCAATCTTGTAATGTCAGCATCCGACCATGAGGCCATCTCGGGTGTCAGCCACTGAGTGCGCGGGACAGGAGCTAGCTTGTAGGGCGAGGAAGGTGAGTACTCAAACAGGTAGTTTGCTTCACCTCCCATGATGACGATGTTTTGCTTCTGGATAGGATCCAGATCAGTTGCCTCCGCAATTGCGTCAAGCAATCCGTGAAGACGCTCATAGTAGCGGTCGGCGGATGTGTAACCAGCAGCCGTGACAATACCAATCTTGATGTTCTTTCGTAGCAGGTCTGACACACGTTAGTTTGCTGTTTGCTGTTTGCTGTTTGCAACTTTCGTGAACCAGCTTACCGAGAAGACGGGGAATCACAGGACTCAATGGCTCAAGATTGAACCCATCGTCATACAGGGTTACATCACCATCGAACGTGGCCAACTGCAGTGATCCGTTTGTTACAGCCATGGACTGGGCTGAGTTGAGGATTTGCCGAACATCGTTGAAGGATGGAGCAACAAATCTTCGAGATGAGATATACCGTTTTCTGTCTTGATACTTGAAAGCTGCCTCCAGGGGCAGCCGGGTGAAGAAAGGGCCCGCAGTGGGGATCAGCATCCGCAACTTGGACGGGAGCATGGTGTCATCTTGCTGACGGCTAACTGCTGGGAATCAGAAATGTTTGCTGTGAAGGTGAGTTCGAAAGCTTACTGTGATCATCAATCATGAGCTCAACGTCACGCATAATCTCAGCGTAACGGCGGTGAGCCTCTTCGGCCATCTGAGTAACACTAGGTCCATCTCCAAACACTCCAGTGGGCTGAGAGTAGAGAACGAAGGGGACAGCTAGAAGACCTTTAACCCATTCTGCGATTCGAGTTAGCGGGCTGAGTCTGAGGTGAGGCGTGACAACAGTGGGACATGTGATGCGGGGATGAAATGGGAAAATGATGAATCAAAAAGACTGTGTAGTCTGTAATGATGTTCGTGATATGCTGTGGCAAATAGAGTCCGACATACCAATAAATTGGTCTCTTCGGTGTGTCTTGAGGGCATCTGTTTGGTATCGTGAGCTTGTGTAACCATGAGTGTTTGGATGACCAGAAGGGAGGCTTGAGGTGGGGTTATTGACGGCTTAACTTACACTCGACACGGTAACGGGTTGTCATCGTTGCAGTTGGTACAAGGTTTCAGTTGATGTTGAAGGAGTTAAAAATACTTTGTAGGATGATGAATTGTGAGAGAGAAGAAAGGAGGGAGAAGTTGTTTGTTTGTTTGTTGTTTGTCTTTGATAAGATGAGGGGAGGTGAGGGACGGTGTGACTACTTGCCTGACCTAGGAGGAGGTAATCTAGACCTCGCCGTCCCTGCCCTACCCACCATTGACCTCCTAATCCTTGTGACGTACGGGAGCCGCCGTAGCGTTGAGCGGGGAACGCCGACCGCTAAGATAGCCCAAAGCTATAGGGGAAAATCGTTTTGATTGGTTCGGGATATTCATGATACCCCTGTCAATCCCTCCTGCATCACGGCATTCACATTGATGAGATCTCCCACACTGCTACTGGGATACCCTAGACTACCTATGCAGGAGCCTCACCTTTTTTTCTCTTCTTGCATGATGAAACTATGCGATGAGTCCATAGCTACGAGAGTTCATTCTTGGTAGAGTTTTTTCTTGAAGACTGGTTAAGAGTTGGTGCGTATGGCACTCTGAGTAGCACTTCGAGTACAAACAGAGACTATCACTCACAGCCAAAAGTCAATGTTAGGGGAGGATGATTCACAACAAACCAAGTATCACACCCTAGTCAGCTGACAGAAGCTCTACCAATGACTAAAGGATCTACAGATAGACTATGCGTAGCTGTGATCTTACTACAGATCGGCAATGTGTAGCGTAAATCGTCCGCATTGGCCCTCACTACTATAGTGGCTGGCTGAAGCCAGTTACATATGCATGTCTCAAACTGCTGTCAATCCACGGCGCAAAACCTGCTCATGGACCAATAATCAAGTTGAATGAGATGCGGTGAGACGCCCCCAAATCAATATAATTTCGTGGCAACAAATGCACATAAAGGATCGATATCTGGTCATGTTCAGATTCTTTCCTATTCCGGTCCCGTTCCATCAAGTTGCTGACAATGGCGATGATACCGCGAACTTGACGACTGCGGCAGACGAAGTACGATATATGACCAACTCAATAAGATCGAAATACTAGTGTCATCGATCGTTTCCGGTGGAAGAAATGAGGGCACAGCTTGGGAGCTCTCTCCCACCAGGAGACAAGCACGTAAGAACTCTCGTCCACATCGTCAAAGCTCACTATGCTGACAGGCCTCACCAGGGCGTCAGTGTGTATATACCGACATGGGAAGACACTGTAGCTTGGGCTGAAAGAGACCCCGAACTCATAGCCCAGCTAAAGACCGGATACCCTCGATTTTTCGTCCCTCTTGTCGTCAACGAACTCGCAGAACGATTTCTCGAATGGACTTCTGAGGGAGCTTCAGGAATGCTTACATCCGAATTTCGAAACGAGCTGAGGCAATCGTTAATCGAGCCCGGACGATCGGCGATGCTTATAACAGCATGTCATCATGCCAAAGGCCTTCAAGAATACCTACAAAGGCAGCCAGATTTGAAAGCATTTGTCTTCGTAGTTGAGTTCGACGGTGATATTCATCTTGTCAAGAAGTCAGAGAACAGAACTGACTTGAACAAAATCTATGTAGTCGTCTACCCTCAAAGAGGAGCCAGAGAGGCAAAAGCATTTTGGCAACATACCGGGTTTGGTATCTCGAGTCGAAGGGCGACATATTGGTTAGAAAATGCCCCTTTCTTAAACCAAGACCGCGCATTGCCTGCGGCCACTCTTCCAATCCAGGAGGCCAAAGATGCCAAGCTTGCCATACAACAACGGATTGCAGACTCGTTCAGTACCAAAGACAACAAGTTGAAAAAGAGCGATGTGTTATTATATCCCACTGGCATGTCAGCTATTAGCCATATCCAGGATATCGTCAGTCTTTACACTACAACGACAAAGAGGACCATTGCGATCTTCGGGTACGTCAAAGGCAAACCTGATAATTGACCAGACTAACGATGAATCCAGATTTTTATATGTCGATACTTTCAAAGTCCTAAACGAGATCCACGGCTACGAGTGTAAACTCTACGGCGCTACACAATCCGACCTGGAAACCCTTGAAGAAGACCTGGCAGCAGGTCTGGAGCTATGTGCCCTCTTTACAGAGTTCCCTGGTAACCCAATCCTTGGCTCCGTCGATCTAGAGCGAATAGAAAGAATGTCCGATGAATACAACTTCTTGTTCGTGGTTGATGACACAGTCGGTACATCGGTAAACGTCGACGTTATCTCACATTGCGATGTTGTATGCACAAGCTTGACAAAGATGTTTAGTGGAAGCTGCAATGTCATGGGAGGAAGCGTGGCCCTGAACCCAAAGGGCAGAGGTCATTGGGATATAAAGAGACGATTAAAGGTTCGTTCAGTCAACACCTACTTTCCGCTAGATACGATTGTTATGGAGGAAAACAGCGCAGATTTTGAAGATCGAGTTATCAAAGCCAGTCAAAATGCAGAGCACATCGCAGATATACTTCGCAAGCATAGTTCGGTTGGGCAAGTCTATTATCCAAAGGGAAGCCCGACACAACAACTTTACGAGAAATATAAACGGCCTGGAAAAGGGTACGGGTATCTGCTATCTATTCGTTTTAAGACCCCGGCAGCTGCCATAGCGTTCCACGACGCTCTCGATGTGGCAAAAGGGCCAAGTTTGGGGACCAACTTCACTCTAGGCTGTGCATATACGCTCTTTGCACATTACCATGAGCTTGACTGGGCTGAAGAGTATGGTGTTGTTGAGCATTTGGTACGAATCAGCGTGGGGATCGAGAGTGATAAGTTCTTGGATGAGGTTATCAAGACAGCTCTGGATGCAGCTGAACGAGCGAATAAGAAGTGAAAAGAAAGTTGTGATATAACTAGAGGAGACATTTTTGTCAAGATTCAACATTCGGCTTTGTCCAGCCTAAAATACTCACATGCGCAGAACCCCTCAGCCACCGAAGCATCCATGCCTACTTGTGAACTTATTGGTTCCTAAGCCAAGGGTTGCAATAGAGGAACCACCACATTGCCACAACTAAGAACACCAAGATTGACCCGCAGTTTTACAAGTCGCAGTATGTCAGTGGGACTTTGAGAAAATCATTAGAAATCGTTGAATATCCTACCGAGATAAAAGTATAACTTTTGAACCGTCCTTCTGTGGAGATTCCCAACGTTTAAGTACGAAACTTGTGAAAGCCAAGCCAAATTTCGAGAGACTGTACGCAAACCTCATGAAATATCAGGGGCATCGCTCGTTATAAATATATGCCAGTTCCTTCCCGTGCTTCACCGTCTGAAGCAAAAGCTGTCCCCTCCTCAACCTCAGCCACTGAACCATAATGCGTCTCCTCCTCTTCCTCACCTGTGTAACCCTCACCCTCGCCTCCGTGCGACTCACCTGAGAGTACCCCAATGACAAACACAAATTCCTCACTGGCCGCTCCCTCGACATGAGTCTACGTCTTTCCCTGAAGTCTCAACCGCACCAGCGGCGTGACAGGCTATAATTCTGTCGCCCACAACTGGACATCCATCTTCGGTTCCACCACGACCGTCCTGCCTAACAGAGTTTTGTAGAGGGTATCAAGGAGGATGATACTTCTGTGAGTGCCCTGGTCAAGGAGAACAGTAGGGAATCTGCCTGAGGAGAGGAGGGTGAACCCTTATTCTTAACTGCCTACGGGAAATGAAAGACCGACCCAAGCCTTCGGAGAAATTCGACGAACCTACCCGCCTCGTCAATAATACGAGACCAGCCGACTCTCTCGCATCATTCATACCACTGGGGGGGGGGGGGGTCAGACCCTCCCCTTCAGCGTCTGAGGATAGTCTGTCTGTAGGACCATCTGGCAGTGAAGATAAATGATGACTTTGAACCAAAGATGGAACTATCGATTGTATTTATTTGTTTGTTTGTTTACCTTTTAACTGGGACTGCTCAGCTCAAGAGTTGCCATCGCCTCTTCTTTTTGTCTCGTGACTATGATCTCATCTTATCTCAACTTGCACCCTCGAATCGAATGAACTCTTGCTCGCCTCATCCGCAGTCTCGTCGTTGTCGGCTCATTTTCTCATTTCTCCTCAGCACAAATTTCCCGTCAAATAGACACCCTCGTAAACTGCTTCATAATCCAGCTCCCCTATACCAATCATACCCACGGCACTCTTTGGAAGGGGTCCTCCAGTAGGTGGGCTCATCATTGTTTGCACGTTCTAAATCTCTTTCTTTTGGTATGGGCTCAACACATTTCTTGGTCTCCGGGGAATCTTTACTCCTGCCCTGACATGAACGAGGAAAGGGATATAACAAAATGGGGGTAGAAACAACTCCAATAACTCAGATCACTCGTGATACGTGTACGACATCCTTCGACAGCCATCCTTTAGCTGGCACCACCGTTAGGGGCGCTGAGATTGGCCGCCATCGCAGCAGCCTGTTGTTGAGCCAGGAGCTGAGCTTGCTGGGCTTGCTGCACCTGCTGTGCCGCGATCTCATCGGCCTTGACCATCACGGACTGAATCACATTCTGATCATCAGCCGTGAGGTGTCCAGCCAGGCTGCTGTAGAACTGGGGTTGCTCTTGTTGCATTTCTATCAAAGTCAGCAATGTCTGACGACGTGTATAGGATTGACTCACTCATGAGAGTGCCGCGGAATAATTGGTAAGGCTCAATCTTGTCGAGTGGCGACTCGAGCAGGACAGAGTCCTCGCCGAGATCGTCCTCCTCAACGTCATCAATCGCTCGGCTGAACTTCTGGGCCTTGATTTTTTATTAGCATTATACCGTAGTCATTGTGTAGGATTATACGTACCTCCTCGTTCAAGAAGTTGAGATAAGCAGTGCTCTCGTCCTTGGACTCGTTAGTCTCGCCTGTCTCCTCCTCCTCCTCAGCGTTCCAGTTGGCCTCGTCATCATCCCACTCATCTTCCTCGCCGTAGTCATAAGTGGACTCGAGGTGGAAATCGTCACGGAGAGCCTCGTCGCGGTCTATCACCTGTTAGCTGTGACTCGGTTGCACTAAGGATATGTAAAACTTACTCTTCTGAGCGGCAGGAAGGGAGCGGAATAGTTCAGTAATGCCTTGAAGCAATCTTGGCCAGCCAACAGAGACACTGGATGGCACGTGCTCAGGGTTCAGGCTCAGGAGAGCTGAGATGGCAACGATGCAAAGCTTCTTGTCGTGAACACGGGTGAAAGAAGTCATGCTGCCGAACCAGAGACTAAAGAAACGGTTTGTCCAGCCCTTGTTCTCAAGTACCTGAAGGGTGAGAAGTGGGTTGTAGTGGATCGAGTTGATCACCATCTCCATGAGATGGATGCGGTAGCTCTTCACCTTAACATCTTGGTTGGCAAGGATGCTCATGGCAATGTTGATGAAACCCTCGACACAGCTATCAATTTGGCCCTTCAAGCTAAGCATCATAGCCTCGGCCAGTTTGCAAGCACATATCCTCTCAACGCCTCCCTGAATACTGTCGGTGAACATATCAGCGACCATGGAGTAGAGGGCCTGAGTGTACTCGGGCTTCTGAGCGAGCTGGGGAGCACCAAACTGGACAAAGTTGTCCAAGGCAGGCAGCATATCCTCGAGGTAGTATTCAGCACCAGCCTTGAAAGTAGTGTGAATCAACTCAAAGGCCTGCCACATGGTGGGAGAGATGGACTTGGCAGCGAATGTGCAGCTATCGATAATTTCGAAAACCTCGTTGTAGAGGTCATAAAGCTTGTTCTCCAGGGTAACCTTGATGACGGGCATAAGGACAGCCTCAATGTGAAGCAGGACGTCGGGAGTGCTCTCGAGTGTGAGAATCAGAGTTCCGATGGTCTGCAGAACACCCAGAGCAGTAATGCTCTTGTCGTCGTACTCGTTGTAGAGCTCACCGTCATCGCCAACCTTGCTCTCCTTCTCGAGAAGCTCGCGCACAATTCTCATATAAGTGTCTCGGAGCTGCTCGCTCAGTGCGACAGCAAAAGGAGTCAGCTCAGTGGCGAAGACCTCGACAAAGTCTTCCATGACGTTCGCGAGCGCATCGATATCAGCCTCATTGGCAAGCTTGAGCAACTGCTGCATAATCGTGGGAATGTTTTGCTGCATGCTTGTTCGAATGACATCGTGGCGGATAAGAGGCTGGAGAGCGAGAGCGGCTGTGACACGAACTGGGAGAGCAGGGTCGGCCATACAATCCAGGATGTGTCGGTAGATAGTAAGGAGGTTGTTCTGATCTTGGAAGTTAAGCTGCTCGAACTTCTCGATGGTGTCGCAAGCACGAGCGCGGAGGTAGCCCTGTGGGCTGGTAAAGTCGGGGAAGACATAACGGACGAGGAAGTATTCGACCTGATCAGCAATGGGGCTCTTCTTGCCCAGAATAACAGGTGCCAGGGTAGCGATCATGCGCAGGGCACCCTCCTTGGCAATGTGGTTTTTCTGATCATCCGCAGCCTGCTCGTACTCGGTGACAACGGCGTTGACGAACTTGAGAATCTCGAAGGTCTCCTTGCGACGGTTCTTAGTAAGGTTGACAAGGAAGTTAGTAGCGGCGACATCAGGGGCAGACGCTTCCTCGAAGTAGTTAAGCTTTCGGTGAAGGTACTCGTCGGGCTCATCCTCGAACTGCTCGACATCCTCCTCGGTAAGGCAAAGAACAGGGAAGACGAAGTGAGTAACAAGGTTGGTAAGATGAGGCTTGAGGTGTGTCCACATCTCCTTGGGTCGTACCGACTCGTCGAGGAAGACCAGAGTATAGGAAAGGCAAGGTCGGCTGAGCCAAGAGGTTTTGGCAACCCATTTCTCGATCTCCTGGAGGTAGTGCTTGAGGATCTCGGGGGCAATGTTCGCGGTGAAGTCCTTGGCGAAAGCAAGTGCGTCTTCGCCCTTGCCAGGACTGGCAGGGTTGCCATGTCTGTGGATTACATGTTAGTTAAAATCACCGACATTCGACATATGTAAGCAGTCCTACCGAATGAAGAGGCGGTTCAGGTTGAAGAAAGCCCACTTCTTGGCCTTCCACCAGTGATGCTTCTCACGTTCGTGTTGATCACCCTGCATAGCGTTGGCGGGGCAAGCCTTGGAAACCGTGTGTAGGAAAACAGTGCACCAAGCGATGTTGGTGTCACGTTGTCGCAGCGAAGGCGAGAGTTCCAACTGCGAACAAGGTTAATACGTGGCTCCTGAGCAAATACATCATATCCAGGGGAGTGCGCACCCATGTCGCATGCTTGTAGGCCTTCAGGGCCAAGTGAAGCATTTCACCAGCCTCATCGCTCTCCTGGTTCACCAACTCGTTACAGATGGCGAGAAGACGGGGGAATGTTGCCTCCACAATCTTGTCAAAGTGTTGTCGGTCATCGCTGTCGGTCGATTTGTAGCGGAACGCACGGCAGATGGCGAGCAGACACTGCAGGCCAGCGAGAACGGAACCGGGGTTATTCGTGTTTAGAAGCTCGACGGTGAAGTCCATGAACTTCGGCCAACGGGCGGGAAAGTCATATTGGAGAATTCGTTGGAGGACGGGAATGAGCTGCTGGCGGACGAGGGTTTCGGACGTAGCGAGAATTGGCAGAAGGCGGTCTCGTACACGAGCCTTCTCTTCTTCAGGGATTATAGCGGTGGGGGGATCGGGAGAGTACCCCTCATTATTGTACCATGAGCGATTGACGCGGTTCTTGACATAAATCACGGCTGGAGTGGAAGTTGGTCAGAAGCGAACTGATGAGGAAGCGCACAAGTAGGCTTGATAGAGGGCACGAGAGTTGGTAGACATACTCGAAAGGCGGACACTAGACTCCTGTTCGGCTTGTAAGATATCGAGCAGACATTCGAGAAATCCGGGCTGTTCTTCAATCTAGAAGGTAGACAAGACAAATTAGCAATCTAGTTCTTTGTGGACTTGGAGGCTGGCGCAAGGGACGCAGCCGCACAAAGAGGCGTTGGGGAAGGGTTTCCAGAGTAGGCGGGAAAGATGCCAGCCAGCCATCGTATCAAAGAGCAGAGCAGATGGCTGGCCGATTCCCTGCCAATACCCAAGCACAAAGGGCTTCCCTCGACCAAAGACACAAACGCAGGACGCACCTGTTTCAACTGAAGCTCAGCACGCCTTCGACTGTCTGCATCAGGGTCCAAGCTAGTGGCGAGCAAGGACCTCACAGCGGCGGGATCCATGATGAAGGGTGGATATGGAGAGAAGTCGACGTCGAGGCCGAAGAGGATGGGAGTGAGGTTGGAAGAGATGCGGACGAAAGAGGCGGAATCAGGATCTGTCAGGTCTGGATAAGGATGGCGAGCGACAGATGGCGGGGCATCTAGAGACAACCCAAAAAGCACCCAAAGAAAAGCACAAGCAAGTCCAGCCCAGCTAACTTAGTCCACAGTCCAAAGGCTACGAGCCACGGTGTGAAGCAGAAGCAGTCTCAAGTCGAGCGAGGTGCTGAATTAAGTCGACGCCTTGGAACGCGACAATAGCTTTTGTTGAACAAGAATTTTCTTGGTGCTTTTCCTTGAAAAAGAGCTGAAATATTAGGTCCCGATGGACGATGCCAGAGGCCCAAAAAGTTGTAGTCGGCAGAAAGTACCACCAGGGCCGTCCGTGTGTGCGAGTGTCCAGGGGCTCGAAAAGATGGGAAATGGGGGTTCTGATTGGGGCCGGGTAGGGCTCCAGGCCAAGTGCGCGGTGCGGGTTTGTGTGTGGGACACAATTCGGTCACTCGGCGGCGGAAGCTTTCAAAGCTGGAGACGGCGTCGGGACGGAGTCGAATGAAGTCGATGAACTGGACGAGGGGAAAAAAACACACGCACACTTTTTGCTTGCAGGTGGGTCTGTCTCGTTTTTTCTTTCTTTTCTTCGGCGAGTATGACGAACATTGAGTCCTTCTGGTTATAATGTTTATTGAATGAAGCGAGAAGCATCAAAGGACGAAGATTCATTGGAAGACGATTATAACGTGGTGGTTTAGGTAGAAGCCCAATTAGTGGAGGGTTCTCATGCACTGTCGAGCAAGACGGGAACTATTGATGTAAGGGAGGCATATTCACTGCTTACAAAGTCAAAAGCTTGAAAATGACGGAAAGTTACGATGACAAGCAGTTGAATGCACCTGCCACCAGAACATAACATCCAAGGCAAGAGCAATTGTGGCAGCTCAATGCAAGGGTTCTCACGTTGAACACACTGGAACCAACAAGCCTCCGAGTCAAAGCAATCCAATTACTCCAGGTAACCAATGATTGTGGTACCTACCGATGCACCAAACCTTGGCGATGGTGTCAAGTACCGTAAGCACCAAACCCATCCACAGCGCCTCGCAGGGCAGCACGAGTATGCCACGAGAAATGCACGAGGTCACCCATGGCAAAATGGATGATCACTTTTTAGGGTCGGGCCAGGCAGGTCTCATTTCAGAAAGGCCAAGCGCTTTTCCCGGAAGATAATATCTTGAGGCAAAATTACTAGCCCTTTGTGGGATGTCACTGATATTACCGGTACATTGGAAGGATTCACTTATCTCATGCTCTGTACTCCGTAATAACATGACAAATCCCCACGATAGAAAGACCGTCATAATAACAGGGAGAAAAAAAACGAAACAACAGAACAAAACAACCAAAATAGCCAAAACAAATTAAATAAAAAAAAAAACCAGTTAAATCGCAGGGTCCAACACCATAGTCACTAGCGCCCCGCCATTTCTCTCACCGCTTTTGGCTTAGATGCAGAAACTCCAAATTTGTCGGTTCTTCAGCGGGCCTCGGAGACGTCACGATCGTCATTCTTTGATTCAAGGGCAGAAACTTCTTTACATGAAGCATAACATGATTCAAGCCTGCAGAATTCACTGCATGTCCTGACAGTCAGTTGTGGCAACTCTTCACCGTTGCATGAATTAATGGCGGCTCAATAGTTCCAGGGAGAGGCTATTGTGAGACATTGGATTGGCTGCATTGGCATTAACCTCTTTCATGCGATTGGAAAGTGTCACCTGAGCACAGATGTAGAAGCTTTGCAAACATAGCGCCTTTCAATTGTTCTGTCTATCAATGTCCCATCGGCGTTTAGAACCCCGTCTTTACCATCAATATCAAATGTACAAGCAATCCCCTAGTGGGACCTACCCGCCGAACTCGAGCCACACTGTGGCATCTCGGGGTTCGAGGCTGGCCCTCCCCTCATAAACCAGAAGACATTGAAATGGTGACCACCACCACTCCAGAGTCCCCTCCCACGACACCTCCAAGAACCTGTGGCCAACGATATCAGGATGGTTGGCTGGGTTGGAGTCCTCTGGAGCCTCTTCGAAGCTGTTGAATTGCGCGTCGAGGAGGTTTGGGTGTTCAGGTACAACCCCAGTGGGATCGTACCCGAACTCGAGGTACATGAGCTCTCGACCCTCACCCCCGAGAAGCATAGGTTCCTGCAGCCCGCTAAGGCGCACTTCCCCCAGTGCTTCTCGGCGACCTCCTGCGAAGCGGAACAACATGCCAGAGATAATCTCTGGCTTGTGCTCCAATCGACAGAAAGACACCTCAACAACGCCCGCCAGGTCGACAGAGCCACCGAAGAAATCCTCAACGCAGTACCTGAAGTCAGGAACAGGAGGTATCGTGGCGAATGGGTCAAATTGACTCAAGGGCCCCAAGGGGGAGGGACTTCGGAAAGCAATGGCACCAACTCCTACTGGGGCATCACTCCCGTAGTACATTGTCCTGACTGATCCTCGGGGAAGGTCAGCCAGGATCCAGGTGGTCTCGTGAAGACGAGTGGCATGAGCGTGGTAGATTTCTCGACCTTTGCTTGTACGAAACTGTTAGAGTTTGTCAGCTTTACTGTACGTACTTGATATGGTTGAAAACAACTAACTCCAAGACCACCGATGACACCCTGGGTGATGCCTACCCAAATCTCCGTCACTTTCTCTTCATCCTCAAACGGAGCAAAGAGATTTGCTGCGTCAAGATCACGACCTTCTGGGCCGCCGTGACCTCCGGGTACATGTATATGTACTCGAGCTAAGATTATGGCCCAGAAGGTCGTGATCCCGGCCATGCCTGGCTGGTTGACTGTCACCGGGGCCATTCGGCCAGGCCTGCTTGCCGGCTGAAACCACCGTAGTTCTCGGGGATGAATGGGCACCGGAAAGGCAGTCCTGTGATCACTCTGTTCTTGGAGTTGGGCTTCCATGCATGTCACGCACCATTCTGGAGCGGACAGCTTGCGGATCTTGACCCCCTATTGAAAATGTTAGTTAATGGTACTGATGTCTTTGGTATGAAAACTTACGTCGTGATGCGCCAGTAGCAAACACTCCCCACATGGGATATCTATGGCGAACCACCATACGTCAGGAACTTCACCAACTTCGAGCCAAGTAGTCGAGTTGGTGACTACTAGCTGAACGACTCCAAGATGGTTCACAGCCACGTAAACGACATTAGCCGTTTGTCCTTCGAGCGGCTGGAACAACTGAATCGCATTGTCTGGGATCTCATGCTCGTTGTTTGAAAGCGCCGTGACGTATTTTGTTCCTTGAAAATCGGCAATCTGGGCAAAAATGGGCTTGGTGAGTAGAAAAGTGAATTCTCGTGGACTGGTGAGCTGGGCTTCCGTTGTCATGGTCATATAATCAAGAAGCAAGGTCTTGGCAATGGATCGTAGAACTACAGATGTTCTGCTAAGCTGGAGTTGTGTACTTGATGACGATCGAGCAAAGTGAAGTGACAGTGCTTCGGTAAGATTTGAGCTTGCCCACTGGAGTACCTTCCTTTCTTCTAAGCGTGCCCGCTGGGGATAAAACTCGAGACGGTTCACATGGAACAAGTCATAAACTACAGCTCCTGATAAAACTCTGTGACAGCCTGGATGGTAATCTGCGATAAGGTCAGTACTCAACTTGAGCATCATCAAGACCGAGTATGATTTCATACCTTGTGTGCGGTTGGGATCTTCGTCGAGAGGAAGGCCACAAAGGAAGCACCTCTCAGCCTGAGGCTGGCCTGTATAGTGTGTAGGCATGGTTTTTAGGACGGATTTTGTGGTTTAACGTTTGTAGTGTCAGAGTGTTTGTTGATTTCGTATGGTATGGTAACACGGTCTATAAAGAACTGCGAAGAGGGCGGAATAAGAGTGGGTTGATAGTCGACTGAAGGTTCTAGGGAAGACTGTCCACGAATAGTGTGAAGGTGAATTCTCGGGATGCAAATCCAGGAAACCGGTCTTGAGGGAATGAAATGATGATATTGATAAATTTGGGATGGATAGATGTAGTTATTTTGTTGGCCCTTTCCAGGCCACTGGTGAAAAGGACAAACGGAGAAGGCAGCCGTAGGATGAGACGAAAGACGTGGTGATGATTTCCTTGACGAAGGTTGATAGTTGAGAGGTGAATGTGAGTTTCGTGATGGTCAAGTAAAAATTGAAGATGCATTCTGAAATGCCAGTGGGGCCTGACGGGAACCAACACTGTCAAGAAGCAGCACCACACTGGTGAACAATAAGGTATATTGATGTAGGTGCGATATTGATCGTTTCTTTGTTGGCTATTGTTCATTCAATACTATAGGGTACTTTGGCCAGTGAATGGATGTATTCTGCTGCTCCAACAAGAACGTCACTTTTTAGATGAACAATCGTTAATGGTCGAGACTCTCAGACATTGGTCTTCTAGGGTATGCTTCAGGAGTTTTATCGATATTCCTTCAAGGTTTGCTGAAGTTTAACTTGACTTGGTTCCTCAGAACAAAAGTATTTCTGGAAGCCCTGCGAAGCATGGACTCATTCTTCCTCACTATGTAATGTGAGATCAAATATTGTCCGATGCTTCGCAGGACCTCCGATGTCCTGCTGAGTTCCTGTTCAGCCTTTGTTTCGCCCTAAGCGAAACAAAGCGAATGTCCGGTCAGCGGTCATTGCCTCTGCGTCACTCCTGGTGGTCCGAACCCGAGGTACAAGAGTCTTTGCATCGTGCCTGGTGCGTGACTTAGGACCATCTGTCCACATTCTAGATGTAAATCTATAGACATTGATATTAGATATTCGGTTCGCGGTTGACAGAAAGTAGCAATATACCTGAGCTAGCAGCCTCTACTGGCAGGCCGCAAAGCCCGCAGCGCTTGGTTGTCATAGTGTTCATCGTGTGCGGCAGCGAATTGTGGTATCATAGAGTAGTTTAGTTTAGTATACAGGAAGAGGGTTTTCCGAGATTGTTTTCCCTTCAAACTTTTTAGAGCCATGATGTTGGATTGTCGAATGGGAGGGAGCATTGAAGTTGAATGGTGTATCTTTTCATCTCAAGAATCCGTAACCTCTTAAGATGGGAGACTAAGTTCTTGTACTGGGCATGGCAGTTCCTCGCCCTTTTGATCGCGCTCTATGTGCTTTGAATCACGGGATGAATCGTTGTCTTCTTCCGTGCATCCTTGGAAAGGACATTTGTACTTGTTTCCTTTATAGATTGCTTTGATGTGTTGTTGCAACAGGAGCCTCGCCTGTTGACTTGCAGGTATCGCGCTCCTTCATCAGAGTGCTTGGAGTTTGGTGTAAGTCCATCAGGACATTTGAGCAGGGCCAGTGGTTTCATCAGCAGAAAATCTCTTTGACCGATTCAAATATAGTATAACTTCAAATAGACGAAGCGAGTGAAAAGATATAGTTGGAGGCATAATGATAGTCATTGAGGTACGTCAGGCCAAAGTCTATATTGGTCTGCAACCGATCTTGAGGCACTCGTACTCAGCTCCAAGTTGCGCTCCGTTTGTCTTCAATGTGTGTATATCTAGAGAGACAACTGGTGGTGGGTTTGAGAGAAGAATGGGTTGGAAAGTGAGGGGAGGGTGTTGAATTTATAGTCATATCTTGATGAGGACGACGTGGTTTGTGTCTTCTTCGCCATAGGGGAATCTTGGCTGGTAAATTGCTTGGCTTTACTACACACTTATAACTTTTTTGGCATATAAACTGGTGCAATCTTGGAGCCGAACTATTGATGGTGAGGAAATAATTGAGTCTATTATGCCATGGTTGATGTTGTTGTCAGTCACTGTCCAGCAATCTTGACAAGTTATCGTTTTCCATCAGCCAAACGCAACGTGGCTCAATTAACGAAACAAATACTTGTATAGATTTTGTCCCCTTCCCTATGGCTGTGTCCAAAAGTCTTTTGTGTATGCCCTTTGCGTCTGCATCAAGCAGATGTGCCAACCTCCAAGTCAAGCAACTGGGTAAAAACAAGCAGACAAATCTTGCTCTGCACATCAATCCCTGATACCCTTTTACCTGAAAGCCATGTTTCAAACTGAGGAGCCCATGGATATTTGCGTTTGTAGGTCAAACCTGGTCAAATCTTCTCATATTTGTTGTCGCATGATCTGATGTCCAATTTATTCGGATATTTGCATGGTGTTACCTCCTCACCGCAATTCAAGCTAATCACACGACGGATACGACTTCAGAGACTGGGATGCCATCGATTCCTGAATTACCGTGGTAAATTCTGTCACAGTCTGTGTCAACCAGCCTAACCAGCGCCCAAGTTGGAGGGAGGAATGCCCCTGCACTCTCGTGCTGGCAGCTATTTATTGGTTGCCTTAATTGAGTTTGCTATGGATGATGCCGCGGTCAATGCGCAGAATGCTACAGTATCCAGCCAAAGAGAGATGTTGTTTTGCTGCTTATGCTCTAGGTCGAGAATGAGGCTGGCTGAAGCCGTTAGCGACAATAGTGTCCGTCAGCTGTTATATCAGTGGCTAACAGCTCGATGAGCGTGAGGTGAAGGTCAGAAGGTGAGTAAGACATGATACACTGTATATGTGAATCCTATTCCCCTCTTTCTATCACATGCTCGTATTGTCTTCTTCCATTCATACTCTTCTTATCATCGTATAAGTGGTGTTTCAATATGGCTTCATCCTCAGAACCGCTCGCAAAAGGCACGTATGCTCCTTCGGGTCCAAACGACATACGCGGTCCCTGTCCAATGATCAACACTCTCGCGAATCATGGTTATCTTCCCCGCAACGGCCGAAATGTTCGTGTTGAAGAAGTCCTCGCAGGCATGGACGCAATTGGTCTCTCCAAGCCTCTCGGTGCTGCCTTTGCCAATCCCATCTTTCAAGAACGCGCGCCTTCAAAATTTCACGATGACCCAGTTGTCAAGAAGTCTTTTTTGCAAAGTATTTTGCAAACGATCAAGGACCCTTGGTCTGTTTTGGGTAGATTCGGTATGCGCAAGCCGGGTCAGCTGGACTCTGAGGGTAACAGGGTGTTGAACCTGGATCAGCTTGGGTTACCCAACACAGTTGAGCACGATATATCTTTGACCCGTCGGGATCATCAACAAGGCGACAACATCAGTCTTCAGAAGGACCTTGTCGAAGATTTTTTGGCGAGTTCAAAGGATGGCCAGACTCTCACTGCGAA
Source organism: Fusarium redolens (assembly GCF_020744475.1). Taxonomy (NCBI): domain Eukaryota; kingdom Fungi; phylum Ascomycota; class Sordariomycetes; order Hypocreales; family Nectriaceae; genus Fusarium; species Fusarium redolens. Next base: position 180,918 of record NW_025763666.1, on the reverse strand, counting down.
TGACCTGGCAGAGTTTCGCAAGAAGCGCATCGCCAGACAGAGAGAGGATAACCCAGGTCTTCAATATGGGTCTTTCGAACATGACCTTGCATGTGCGGAGATTGCACTGATTCTCAATGTAATTGGAACTGGTGACAGTGTGCCGTGTAGTTATGCCAGGGCCTTTTTGCAGGAGGAGAGGCTGCCGATACAAGAGGGTTGGAAGAGAGAAGAGTCGAGGTTGGGTATAATTGGGTTGCTTACCAAGAGGAACGGTATCAAGAAGATTATTGGTATGGAATTCAAGTCTTGACGTCAAGGTGATCTCTCATTTCACTTCTGTGACGATTTCATCTGGTAAGCTTTCTTTCATCTTGTTCAAATCACCGGCTGGTTATGTAACAGATAAATAACGAAGGCAATATTGATACCTAGCTTGGCTAGTTTATACAGAATGATAACTTTTTACTATATCTAATTTTATGCCAACAACTCCCACTACAATTCCTCCCTCTTTTAGTGATGTTGTTTGTCCATCGGCCATCGTCTTTCTATCCAATTGATCAACATGGCATCCACCGTCCACTCCTTCTCTTGAAATCTTGACCAAGTATGTCTATCTCAGGTGGCAAGTGCGAATACGGGGGATCCAGTCACGCGGGGATCGTGACGGGTAGTTGCAGTTTCACCAACGATGGCTCCTTCCTGCGAGATGCAGCCGGCCATGACATTGGAAGGTTGTTGCATAAATTCGCGCTTTCTGTAAGACGTTGACCTGCAGTCAACCTGTCCAAGGTACCTACCTAGCCTCTCTCTGACTGTTTTCTCCTGTCACCATCCATCACATCCATCTTCTTACGTCTATTACTCACTTCATAAGCTGTCATCCAGCAGACAAATCCCTGCAACTCATCTTATTTGCCGCCTCATTCAAGCCTCTAAATTACCTACAATGCAAAAGGACTATTCAATCACCATGTTGAGCAACAAGGCCCACGGGATACGGCATAAAATAGCTTTCAAAACACTCACTCCTTCCACAATCCTCAAACAACGACCAACAAGTCAGTCTTGTCCGATTTTTCCAATAGAGTTGAACACATAATACTAACACTGCGTTCGAAATCAGCCAGCTCATCAAGCGCAAGGGTTTGACACCCGAACACTCGCGTACGAAGACGACCGATCGCAAAAGTTCAAGCACATAAGTTTTATTAAAGAGATGTTTTAATTCTTTACTGATTATCTATTCTTACTCAGGCAATACCTGGATTAATTCCACAATCATTGCCTAGTTGGCATGATGAGCAATAAAGGGCCAGTAATCACTGTTGTCATTAAGTTTGTGTGTCATTTCAGCAAGATAGATCCAAGAAATGGAACGCATCAAGAATGTGGGCTGGTATCTCTCTGACTCTCATGACACAACAAACACTCACCACAAGCCAAGCTTGTGTTTGGTATGAGCTCGCGCAGCCACCCGACTCGCCTTCCCACACCGTACCGTACCGTGCCGTAGCGTAGCGTAGCGTGCCGACATTGACGCCATCCTGTCAAGCGACTTCACCGCGAACTCTCTCTCCCATTGCACAGGGCGGCCGAGTTTCCATACAAGGTTAGATATGTTGAACGCTCTGCTCTGTCGTGCGGTTGTACTTGTCCTCCAGCGCACGTCAGCTTGATCCTGTACCGAGTGCAGAATCTATCTTGTCTTGAGTCCAAGCATGCTAGCTCGATATGCGAATATCTATTATGAGCTTTACCTGCAGCGTATGCGTAACTCGACTCGACCGGGGCTTCCATGCTATGGGCAGGTGCTTGGGTTCCTGTCACAGAGCCTTAGCCTCTATCAAGCCTCGGGACGAGGAATAGGCTCGGACTTCATCACACAACTTACACAACTGCCCGCCCGATGCCGCGGGCTTACGTCTCGGACAAATTCACTCACTTTTCACTAACCTAAACAGCAGTTTTCGGCGTATAGGCCCAGAGATAAACAATATGATCGACCACGTACCGCATCAACACCACAAACGGCCGACCCGGATCATCATGGTTACTGTGGCCTAGCCTACGGACACCCGCAGCCTTCGAAACTAAGCCGCCCGGTTCTCACAACACCCTGATGATACGATACGCACGGGTCCGTACAGCCTGCCAGACGATACCAACAAGGATGGGTCAACTAGCTCTCTGCGGTGCTTCCACGGCCAATGTTGATGTTGTTGCCCAAGAACTAGTACATAAACCTATACATCAAGAGGTGATATCCTGCCAACTTGCCAGGACAAAGACTTACAAGCACTTCTCATTCCAATACCTGTCCAAACATTCTAGACTCGTCCTAACGTCAATACTTATCTTGTCACAATGATCTTTCCAGTCAGCTCCGACTCTACCCAGACTTCTAGCTCTGATCCTGTCGCCAACCCGCCAGCTCAAACCCCCGAACCACCTCGCTATCAGGTCTTTCATATTGAACACTCCCCTGGCACCCACAAGATCTTCATTCCAACAAGCTCTCCACGACCGGCAGGCTATCTCTATCATGTTCTGGAATCTTCGAGCCCTGAACATCCACAGCCTACCATGACTCTGGTCTCCGATATCATCGAGTCTCTAGGTCAGGTTGGCAACATTCATGATAGCAAATGCGTCGGCTCCATTGCGTCCCAAGACCTCGATAATGCGTGCGCTATGATCAAGAGTCACCCAAGACCGTTCGATCCTTACGAGCCTGCCAACGCTCCTGGTAGACCGGGCCGTTGCGAGCTTTGGATTCTCTCTGTCATCGATACTCTCCTTGGAGATGGCCTCCTCCAGCCGCCTCCGCCGGAGCCTCCCGCTCGAGGCTATCATCCTCCAAGACATCATCACACAGCTCACTGCACTCACCAACGACTCTACTCGTATCATCCCTACCGACGAAGGAGCCGCCCGGCTTTGGACCGTGGTCAATGATGTGCCTGAGATGCACTGACACTGCTGCGAATACTTGAGGCAGCAAAGAGATGTGTCCAAGGGTCAACAAAATGCTGGAATTTGACATGTGTTTTCGCTCAAAGGAAATCTTAATTTGAACGTACGGCAGATAGAAACATATTGATAGTGGGGTAGCCAACTCTTGTATTCATTCAACAGACTTTTGCAACAATAAAAAATCATGAGATTCAACTCTTTCAATCATTCCGCCCCAAGTGAATAAGAAACAAGACTCATAAACTCCCTGTATCCCTCCCAAAGCACCATCAAGATTGAACAACCATAGGATAAAAGACAGACGCAAATAACAACGGCCATAAGAGATGTATCCACGGATCCAGGATTAAAAAAGAACAGAAAAGTAGATCAGAGCCAACCCGTCTAAACCCTCAATTCATCCTCCCGCCGCGCCGTCCATGCTACCAATCAGGCTTTCTCATAGTACCAAGCACACAATCGTCCGCATAAAAAAGTTCCGGTTCTCCAGTTTTGATCAAAGTCCAGTAGTGTTGTGTCATATGTATGTACGGCTCCGGAGATCACGTTGTGCTTGATTCAAGGTTGAAATGTCGTTCCGATGACTGATTCCATATGCAACACAGTAAGTCCTGGATAAAGGTATCCCAACGCCAGGTTGCTCTAAATTGTCGACTTTCACAATTGCCATGTGGCCAGCAGGGTGTAGCAAATATCCAGGCTTGAGCAAGTTGACTCATCCCAAAGGTTACTCAAGAAAGTCGGCCTGCGGTGCAAACAGGAGTGAATTCAGTAGAATCCAGGGCAACAAGCGACCTATGTCGCAGACAGTAATGAAGCAAGTTGCGATCCAGTGATGTGAAACGAGTATGATTCCAGATTCGTAGTCATTGAATCACCTTGTTCGCATGTTACCTTGGCTCCTTGCAAATGTATTCTTAGATACTTGTTTTGTTTCTTTGTGTCCCAAGCAACCCATTGCAGACGCAAATGAGTACCAGTATCGTCAGCGACGAGCGTGAGCAAACCTCGGCTGAGGTAAGTTGTCCAGGTCATGGGATCCAAAGCAAAACATTGCTTGAGTAGGAAGAGATCCAGGCAAAAGCAAACATCCTCATGGAGTGGGTCCATTCCTTGGTCAAGTGGGAGGAATTTGCCAGGTGGTTGATCAGAGTCCAAGTATGTCCAGGAAGTCCAGTAAGAGGTATCCAAGGCCAAAGAGTTCATGTATGCACCTAGCTGCTTGAGTCAAGTCTGGCGAGTCAGTGTCTTTGCGATTCATATCGAGACAAATATCCATGGAGAGTCCATAAGTGGAAAGAAACGTGAAAAGGGGGAAGCAAAGGGAAGCAAAAATTCCTTTCAAAGGGTTGGCTAATATATACAAGCTCGTTCAAACTCACCTTGCTGTCCGGATGCCGGCCTCTGCCAATTATTATTCCGATGAACACCGCGTCTCGACGATGGTAAACACCGAAGAATCCGGGAGCTAAAGACATTGGGGTCGAGAGCAAGAACCAGCCAGATCCAGGAAGAACGAAAAACAGAATACTCCCCCTGAGGGCGCGTCCGGACAGCAAGGTCATGATATCGAGATACCACCCCAGATCCACGTGGTAAGGGATGGCTCCCTTTCCTTTTCCCAACTCAGCGCCGTGTCCCAGTATAAAACGTATGCAGCATGGTCTCATCCGTAAGGCAAATAATGGTGTATAGTCGATGAGGTCGTCAATCCAGGAAAGGCCCATCCACAATGCAATGTCGTCATAAAAAGAGTAAAGAAAAAATACACCAAGGTATGCGTCTCGTAAGGTCCAGTTCGTGTATCCAGGGCATCATCGGTAGCAAACAGTTGGCACGGTACGTCCAGGGGTATTATCGACTCCAAGGGAGATCCAGGTTTGTAGAAGACGGAATCAGCGTCCAGAGGGATGGAATTTGATACCTTTCCAGTAGGAAGCTCCTATTGAGATGCAAACTTGCAACTCGGTGGTGGCACCAGCCAGAGAAAAGAAATCTGAAACCTCTGAAGGGGATCATATCCGGAAGAAACAGAAAAGGATGAAATGGTCGATCCAAGGAAAATAAGCCGTACTCCATATAACCCGGTCATTATGCAGAAATCATCACACTCGCGAGGAGGTCGGAGTGCCTCGTCAAGTCAAGGCAGGGAAGGGAAGGGCACAAAGATCCGGCCTTGGTCCTCCGGGAACACACCTTTTACCGGCGGCTTGATCGGTGGTGTCGGTCTGTGCTGTGCCTGTCGCTCTCTCGTTCACTACGTCGGCTGCTGGAGGTACCACTGGGATTTGTTTGAGTATTTGTTGGTGTCGCGGAAGCGCGAGTGCGGGGGGTTTCTTCATACTGTGAGGCCTGAGTATATCCTTGTGCTGTTGATTGACCTGCTAAACCTTGAGTGTTAGTAATTCGACCATGTGGAAACCCGCCGCGCGGGTGTTGCCTCCGCTATACGCACCACGACCGTAAAAGGGATCCTGGGGCTGCATCGCGTAGCCCGCAGGAGGAGCCTGACCTGAATATGGGTAAGCAGTGGCCGTATAGCCTTGTTGCGTGGGAGCAGCAGTGGCATAGGCCTGCTGAGCAGCAGCAGCAGCTGATGACGCCATCTGGTTAGCGTAAGGGTCGTATGCGCCTCTGGAGCGCTGGTTTGTTCCAACGGCCACGTAAGGGCTCTGGGAAGCCTGGTAGGATGGATCCATGGTGGCCGCGGTAGTAGAGCTGAACCTAGTATCCGCCGGGGGAGGAGATTGCTGGGCTTGGGCATAACCGGCAAACGCACCACTACTTGAGGCACCGTAAGACTGGCCGTATGAGCCAGCGGCTCCAGTGTAACCGGGAGCACCCGTTCCTGGATATCTGGGACCATCAAAGGCAGGGTCACGAGCGTATGGGTCGGTCTGATAAGGGCCCTCGGTGGGACCGTGGTGCTGACGCGACTGGTGCGTCTCCGAGTAGCGGTATTGCACTACAGGTGAGTTAGATGAGTGTCTCGGCGGTACGCCAACGTTTCTCGAGGCAATAGTACCTCCAGAGGTATTGCGCGACGTCTGCGCACGCCTTTCACTATCCCATCGAGCAGAGTCTGCTTTCAGATCCTCAATCATAGCCTGGCGTATATCATTAGCATTTGATGGATAGTTATAATGCTGAGAAAGAAACTCACAGTTGTAAGATTCCTGTAAGCGGTGATGTAGTAGCCTTGCACGGCTTGGCCTGTCTGAGGGTTCTGTTGTGGTGAAATGTGAGCCATTTGTTTATCGCGATAGTGGGGTTCACCATGGTAGACGGCGTACCTCGTAATGACCGGGACGCACGAGAGCATCGTTGCCTAGATAGCGGCAGATGTCGGCGGAGATGACTTCACGGTCGATGCCATCGCGAGGGACGAAGTATTCGTTTTGTCGTCCTGTACCAGAAGTGGTAGGGGCAGCGTTTCGGGATGATCTCGACATGTTGATGTGTGGGGAGGATATGGCCGACGAAGAGGTAAGATGAGATGAGGAAGAAGAAGAGATGGAAGAGAAGGTCGACAGAAGAGCGGGAGAAGAGGAGATAGAGCCGGAAATGGGGGAGGAGGGAGACGACGTGGAGAGAGCTGAGAGGGTAGAACAGGCAGAAAGAGAAGAAGCGGGCAGGTGAGGATGAGGAGGAAGAAAAGGCGAATGGCGGTGGTGGGCGGTGGGCGTATCCTGTGGGTCTGCACTGTCTATTGGCTGTGGTAATGGTGGTGCTGATGCTAGGCGCTGACGAGGGGATTTCCCACTGGCAGAGTGACTTGCAGGAGACCGAGAGGCCAGAAGACGTCTGCTGGCACCAGTGCTGACACTGGAGCTCGAGCTCAGATTGGAATTTGACCGGCAGTGGGACAGATTTTGCTGACGGCGAGACGCAGTTGGCTGGAAGCGTCGCCTCGGCGTTGGCCTTGGTGGAGATGCAGGAGAAGGCAGAGGAGGAGGAGGGGCCAGTCCAAAGACAGATGTTGCTGGTGCTGATGATGGAGGTGCTGGAGGGGGGAAAGAGAATGAGAATGGTGGCGATGAGCATGCAGGAGGTTGGTTATGCTGATGCTGATAACCAAACCCGGAAGGTTGAGGTTGCTGATGACTTGATATTGATGGGTCGTCGCCCACAAAACCCTGATACTGTTGGGCGTTGTGATTTTTGTGGTGGAGCTGGTTCTGATTTTGCAGTAAGCCAAGATAGTATAAGCTGGGGTCTCCCGGCCGTTCGAGACAAGACGGAGACTCTGCTAATATCTCGTCTATTGACGAGGAATTTCCCTCTTCAGGCTGGGCTGTCAACGTGATGACTGATTCTTCCCTGGGACTATCCGTGCCGGACGCTTGTCTCCCTCCTTGACCGAGCCCAACACCAAGCTGCGGGATCTGCAACTGGCGCTGGCCTTGTGCGTGGGTGCCCTGATACTGATCCTGATCCTGGCTAGCCTGGTCCTTGCCTGTTCCGTGCTGCCAACAACCCTGCGTCCAGTGGCGACCTATTTTGGTGGGCCATTGGACGTTACCGAAGCCAGATGCGGTTGGCACGTTCTGGGTTTGCAGAGCTTGCTCTACAGCGCCTGGGTCCTGGTCTCGAGGTTGGGCTTGGACTTTGGCGGTGACTGACGACACTTGGGCACCGTGAGAGGCTGGGCTAAACCCTCTGTTTGTCAGTTGAGAGTCTCTAGGTTTCAATTTCTCTCCAAGATTCAGCTCTCGACCTTCTTGTGACTCTGCGACCAAGCGGTTTCCGGCTGGCGAGTCACAGCGCAGCCCACCGTATGCTGAATGATCAATGATTGCGGTGGCGGTCACGGCGAACGCCGCTTGTTGTCAAACGACTTTTGACACCGCGACAAGGCTTGTCGTATTTGTGTGAAACTGCTCAAAGTCCCGTACCTAGGACTTAACATCTATCCTGTCAACTGAGGTTTTGCACCGTGATGTACCCCTCGATGTGGTGTGACAGATGCTCTGTTGGCCACTTTTCCTGTCTTATCCCATTAAGGAAGTACAGATGTCTCGTCGTCTTGGTCGCAACGTGGCTTGTCCCTTGTTTGTTCCAAAGATAGCGAAATTGCGTCAGTTATGGGGTACTTTGATTGAAATATCAATTCTCGAAAATTGAACATGGAGAAACGATTCAATCTGTCGTTTATTAAGATCGAACCCGTCGCGGTCCGGATCAAAGATCGAAACGGATCACGACCTTGTCTGTGCTGGCAACGCAGGATGTTTGGGTCCTTTGGGGACAGCTATTGACAACCAAACAAGTTGCAGATATCAATAGCATGCGCGGCAGATGACACTTCCAATATCGCTCTGTTTCTCGCGTACAAGGCTATCCCTTGTTTTGACGATGCCCAACGACCACTCGAGCCTTCTTCTCCGTCTGTGGTAGGATAATGATGGCGGCACGCCGTCTCTAAGTTACGATCGCCCTCAAGCGGAGCTGAGATACCTCGTACGAAACTCGAATAGGCGACATCAAACTTTGGTTTCTTCAAAAGATCAGCGCTTGTTGGTGAGACTAGTACCGTAGTGCCGTGAGGTAAATTGTAGGCGATCAAGAGAAATAATGATGGGGGTACTATGACGTCTTGCTTTCCAACTTGGGATTTTCTTTTCTTTTCCAGGGAAATGCCGCGATCTGTAAGAACGAGGCTACCTTGCCGAAGTGACAGAAGAATGGGAGTGGACGAGAAGAATGAGCGGCCACAATATGTGCCATCGGCTCAGCTCATCATACACCTCACACTGCTGCTTTATATCCCTCGTCAAGTATTCAATACTCCCGATATGTGCAGATTCACTATCGCTCCTCAACTCTAAGCGACACGTAGATAGATGGAGCTGGTCGCCAGTCTACTCAGCTCTTCGTCACCTATCGTGGGAAAAGCTGTGCCTCTATTCCGTTGCCGTTGCAATATTTGGTCTCGCCCAACTGTCTCGGGACGTTGGGCATCCTTACTCCTGTGGCTCCTTGTTTCTCCATGTCATGTCCCAGTCGTTGTCGCTGACCGTGAATTGCAACCTTTAACGCCCACAAATGATAGGCAACGTGTTTACACAACGGGATGCTTGTCAGATGTTGCGATATTCCAACAATACCGCAGCTGCATTTGAGGCCTATTCCCGGTTTGAGACTTTGAGTGGCTGGCGGTTGGCTTTTCGGCTGCACTTTGGAGGGTGGGTTGGGTAGCAATGCTTGCACCAATTGAAGCCCAACCCTCTACGCCTAGGTCCATGTGTTCGGTGCCCAAGCCTTGCTGTCCAATCATCTGGGGAAATTTGACCCAAACTTGTCAACGTCTTGGCATCCGCGAAGTCGTACATTTTGTCATTATCTTTGATGGTCTCTGTACCTCCATCAGCAGATTGTGGTTTTATCAGAATGCTTCCGGCCTCTCCGTTGACTCAGGATGAGGCGCGTGCGTAAGAGCACGACAGCCTCATACTTTGTTGATCCCCCTGATGGGCGGTTCGGCTATTCGCAGCCTTATCGACCTGTCAAGCCGCTTCGGTTGTTTTGACAGACTTGTGTGACCAGGAATCTGCAGGTTCCCTAGATTGTGCATCTGTCTCTTTCTTCAAGGGGCTTCAGAACGCCAACGAAAAGTGGATTATCGCACAGCCACGGCTGTACGAACAAGTCCAAGTCTAGTGTGTGCTGAGGAGAATGGTGATAACAGCCAATGTAACATGTCGTCTTCTGGCGGCAAAGCCCAAGTCCAACTGATGCCGGTGCATCGAGTTACCTGGATAGCCTTCCATTATGCTGTGATCTTTTATCGACGATAACGCAAAGTGAGCGTGAGCAATTGCAACACAAAAGTTCAAAAGTTCGTGCGAGAAACCACACAGTGATCGCTCCCTGTTCAACCAAATTTGAGTCGACTTTGACCTTGCTCGAGTTTGCCTCCCCGGTTCCTTCTTGAAGCGGTTCCTTGCGTCTTTTGCGCAGAGTTACGTGCAGTAGGTTGTCGTTCAGCGAATGTCGGCTTGACACGTTCTGCGTCCTGCAGATCTTTGGCCATATGCCAATCCATATGGTTTTGCAGCGCTTCCGGGTCCGCGAAACTGGCTTTGCAGCGAGAGCATACAACATCGATCAATGAATGCTGATTTTGATCCACCTGCACATCGAAGGCGCTCTCATGCGATGGTGATGCGTAAGACTGATGCATGGCAAGGTCGGATTCATGGCGGGCCTCATAATCATACTTAGTAGCGAAACTGGGGGTCTTTTGGGTGGGATCTGATAGCATAGAGTAAGTTTTGGAGTCTTCCCCGTGAGTATGTGAGTCGGTTAGGAGGCTTCTTTCGTGATCAATGGAGGGTCGCTTGGAGAAGAACCGCTGAATGCCACCATCCTCGACGCGGCGTTTCTTCGCGGAGGGTTCCGGTCCAGTAGAAGATTGACGGTTATCGGGAATCGACGATCGAAGAGCTTCTGCCTCTTCCCCCTTGACAAGAAATGCGCCAATGCCCATGTTGCCTTTGACGCCATCTTCAAAGCCTGCTACGCTGAGACTCAAGTTTGCGCAAGGCCAGACTCCTCTCCCTTCTGCGATTATCTGCGAAAGGAGATCTTTAGCCAGTTCGAAGAGACTGCCTTCGTCTATGATTCTGCCTTGGGGGATGGGCGCTTGCCGAGATCGTACTTGTCCCTCATGGCGATGATGTAAGTTCATCGTCCTCGGTCGTCTCTTGTTTTCCGAAACTCCCTCCTCAACAAGGCGAGCGAATATGTCGGCTGCGAAGATTCTCAGCCATCGCGTTGCTTGTTCTGAAGAGCTGATAGTTGGACGAAAAGATTTGGCCGATAGCATCGACTTGATCCGTGTTCTTGAGTTGACCTCGCTTGTGTCAATGCCTCGGATAGTATTATATATCCAAAGACCTATATCATGGCCAAGCTTTGCTTTCATAGTTGTCAAGGGGACGCCTAACAGTTCAGTGACACTCTCTGTGTTGAATGCCGATACGATCTGCTCTCCGAGTTTGCCACCCAAGTTTCGAAGCTTTGTGATTTGAAAGCCAGCCATGAAAGCAGACACAGCTCGGTTACGTACAACAGTCTGTTTGTTTGGTTTCTTGTATGCCGAGCCCAACTTACTGAGAAGCTTGTTGCTAGCTACTCCAGCTGAGCATGTGTATCCCAACTTCTGTCGAACTTCAGCCCTGACATTGCGAACGATCTCAGATCCGATGAGGATTGCCACATCGTCCCAATCTGGGTCGGCCGTTTCCTGTTCCTCATCCAGATCGATCAAAGCATCGGTCTGCCAGTCGAGCGCGGCAATGGATGGCAATGGAAGGTTCTCAGTAGGGTCGTCATAGGGGGGTGGGTTTGATAATTCTGGAAAGCGCTCCAGAAGGATCAAGTGGATTTGGCTCGAAAGATCAAGGAAGACCTCATCGATACTTGCTTTTTCCACCTTCTGGAGATCAAGCGGCAGAGCCTCTTTGATACATGATAAGATCTTCCGAGACTGAAGACGGTAGTGATCGAGTGAAACCTTATCTGTTGCGATGTGGGCGGCAGCATCCTCGCGGTATGCCCACTTGTCGTCGCCTTCTCTCCATGTAGCTACGTGCTGGGCAATGAGTTCGGGGCACAACTTTTTTGCTTCTTCGACATTGCAATGGCGTCCAATACCAAATTCGCGTGCAGGATAGTTGACTGCAATGAGACCTTGCCTGGTGGAATGTCAGAATTGGAAAGTAGGTAGGGGAATCATAATAGTAGGAGTAACGCTCTGGTGGTAACTGAGAGAAGAGGGCTTCTGGACTGGAGATAAACCCCAGCGTGGCAAAACGAGGCTTTCATTTCCATGGCTATGAAAGACCACCGTCTATGGATGTAATCGTGACAACTTTGCCTGCCATCATACAATTGTGACCGAGAACCGTGAAGCGGCAAGGGTCATTGTTACACAACCTGGGCCGGGAGGTCACGATCTTCGGAGAATTAAACCATACGATTATTCAAGAGGTTCAGCTGAGGGTTGTTCTTGGAGGCTGCGAGATGAATTGTTGAATCGAATCTTCATGCTCTACAGCGTTTCAGAGATTCAGAGGAGGAACATTCTCTGTTCCGCGAACGATGAGCAGTCATGCCAACAAGCATCAAGATGTTCAGTGACGGTCCATCTCGCAAGCTTGAGAGTAACACGATGCAAGCCTCAGCGAAAACCAATTGCTAGTGTCCAATCACTGCTGCATCCCAAGAGAAGAATCGAGCAATAGACTCGATTCTCAGGCCAACAAGGGTTCTGAGGAATCGGAGAAAAGAGAAGGCACGTTGTGTTCCATGAGAAGTGTGAGAGTGCAGGAAAATCAGGGCTTGACCTTGGTAGTCTTCTGGGACTCGGGAAATAGGAAATGCATTTGTGCTCACCATTGTTGAACGGCTAACGGCTTGTCCTCTGAAATACCAAGTCTAACCGTCTCGCACTGCGCATAGAAGGCGTCGAGGTCAATGTGAGCAATGACGCGCAGCGGGTTAGAAGTGTTGGACGAGGCAAGTTGTGAGAATTGGCGATACGTGAACTGAGAACGCCGTCTGCCTCCTTCAAGCAGTGGTGACGAAGCCCCGAGAGGCCTGTGGAGCGGTGACGAAGCCATCAGATGTGAGGCTTCAATATTTTAGGGCTTTATTGACAGTGAAAAATGCATTCGTGTTGTGCGGCTACTGCAAGGCGTTGGTAATGCAGGCGGTCGATGTCTCTCTTCACGGAGAATTTCTCGTGTTCGCGAACGCCACAAACAATGCAATAATGTCGCTCTCTTCAAAAGCTCTCCACGAGTTGGAGCTGAGTTCCTTAAGGTGCTTGAGAAAATTGAGATATGATCCCACAAGGAGTCGTAAGCTTAAGATGAAGGTAGACGTTATGAATGGAAGGAGGAACGCGAGATGTGATAGGTCCGCGCCAGTGCCATTCACCTCCTTCACAGAGTAAGATCCACTTTCGAACATCGTTCCTTCTTGCCTTTAGATCACGTTCATTTACAATATGATATTTCTAGTGGAAGAAACTCGTTCTTTTTTTTTTTTTTGGCTCTAGGAGAAACGAGTTTTGCAATGATAAATGTTTGCTTGAATAACTGTTGTGTTATCGAGGTCACACAGCTGACATGCAGAAACATGCACGATGTATATTCAAACGAGATCTTGGACCAGAAATCACAAAATTTCAATAAGGTACCCTATAGAAGCTCTCCTACATGAACTTCCTCATATTCCAGTGAAATTTCAAGTCTTCACGAATTTTTTATGTACAGGGAGGTTCTTTGGTTGCTGAGTGTTAAGAAATCCATTCAATCCGTGACAAGCTACCCTGGACCATGTCGACTGCGATGGCTTCAACCTGCATCTCAACCCACCATACGGAGCTCTTCCCCTCCTCCCTTCAAGTAGCACTACCTATATCACTTATTCCTCGGGTGACTTAGAATCTCGAAGAAATGCTCATCTGGCTCTTCATAGTTCTCCTTCACAATCACCTACCCGCTTCCCCAGCGCAGGAACTTCAGCCTTCTTACCGCCTCTCCACGTACATACGACCAAAGCTCGTAGAGAATACGGGATCCCGTCCGCTCTCCCATAGTCAAGCTGCGAAGCGCCGGATTAGTAGTTGGGTCGGTGACGACCAGCGAATCCCCGGTGTTGTATGTTTTTTTTGTGTTATTCGACATGTCTTTTTGCCTTAGTAACCATTATTCAGGGTACTGCATATAAACGAATTGGCTGGGAAGCCTGTAGTTAGGAAGTGATCGTTGTCGGGTGAGTCTTTTGTTCAGCGTTCACAATAGTCAAGTCTGTATCTTTGTGATGCTCCACTTGTGATATCTGAAGCTCCTATCAACACCCACACTCTCCAGGCAAGGAACAGCGGCAACTTTGCCGAGTCCAGGTGCGTGTCTAACCAACCGATCCCAGTTACAACATAAGAAACAATGCGACAAGTGTTTGCGCTCATTGTGATGGTTAAGTTGGACTATACCAACTAGTTCTAGTCTTTAAACATTACGTATACCGATTCTGTCCCTTTCCACTTCTTGATCTTACTCCCCTATAACAAATGAAATAAGTCTTTCTGCGACTCTTTGGGTATCTAATTCGAAGTCACCGCCGCCGCCCTCTTCTCAGGGTCCCTCCCCTCTAGTCCATACCGTCGTTTCAGTTCCTCTAACAGTGGCCCAAACTCGTAGTCGCTCACCATGCTATCATGGCGGGTACAGGGCGAGTGGCGGATGGGTAGAAGCCACTCGATGACGGAGTTTCCCATGATGGATTTGAAGTTTTGCAGGTAACCCAGGTGCCATGGGTTCTCTCCAGGTTCTGTCTGGAGGATGGCGAATGTCCGTCTAGCTTGCTGGTCTCTAGCCGCCATTGCGTTTGGTCGTGCGGACGCTGCGCCATTCACTTGTGTCATTCCACTGGTGTGAGCTGCATCTGGGGTCCTAGGGCCCTCTCCGGGTCTTTCGAGTGGATAGGTAATGGTGTTGAATCGCTCGTTTGATGGGGTATCTGTCGGAACCCGAACTGCCAATCGAAAGATCTGGTTCTTCCTAAACATGTCGACATTGGTGATGTTTTGAAAAGCAAATCTTAAAGCCGTAGCTGTCATGGTTATGGCAAATAAGCCGAAAAGACCACCAAGTGCCAGACCAACAATAAGTCGTGCGTCAATACCCAGGCCTTCTTGTAGGCGTAGGCTGGTAAGGTAGCCATTGGTGGCAATAACAATTACGCAATAACAAGCGCAGTAGAAGCAAAATTGTATAAAAAAGTTAAAGGCTGCTGAAGTGTTAGTTATTGCATAAGGTTTCCCTAGGGTTAACACTCACAAGTTTCCGAGATGATGCCGCCCATCCAGGGACACACATGGTCCATCTTGTGCACGCAGTGGCCATATTCGGTAGAATGATGCGACCGGTCGGGCTTCCAGTTTCTGCACTCGGAGCACCATTTAGGGAAGCCATCGAGTTCGCAAACAAAGATATCCTTGCTGTAGAACGACTCAAGGCCAGGGCTGTCGAGTTCGTCGTCTCGAGGGGCCCATGACGGTATTTCGACGTCGGCTCCGTTGCTCGATCGTTGGTTACGCTCTTTCTCGAGGGCTTCCCTTTCGGCGGTCCAGGGCACAAAGCCAGCGTTGAATTGAACCGTTACGTAGCATCGTATGTAGGCTGTGACCATGAGAAGGAAGAGGATGGAATACAGGACAATTAGAACAACGCCGGTTGCCGTCTTGCCCCTTTTTTGCATGAAATCCTGGACTATTAATTGTCAGAATAAATGTTTGACAAGCAGCAGCACAGCACGAAACCACTTACCGCAGCAATAGACAATGATATCATAGGTTGCGTAAGCCACGAGTGCTAGCATCAGAACAGGAAGCGAGCGCGCAATCCATCGCGTGGAACGGCGTTTGCTGGTTGAGGGTTCTGGCATCTCATCGCTCCATGGGTTGGACCAATTCGACGAATTGTTGGAGTGAAGGCTGGCGGGCGGCGATATCACGGCGTTTGTAGAGAGTGACGAGCGTGTACGGGCTGATCGTGGACGAGTAGTGATCTCATCTTGTGTTGTCGCATTGGCAGTATCCGCTGCAATAACAGTGATACCAGGTCTGGCCAAGTCCGCCAAGCCCGACTCGTCCGGGTGGGTCATCACAGTGCCTTCTATCGCTACCGTTTTCCAAAACACACTGTGTAATTACCCAATGTGGTAATGTTAGATGGAAGGCTCCGAGGTTGATATTGATAAAGATTCGATCGATATATATAATCGTCGACAGATTTTGGTTGAAGAAATGACAAAGTCTCATACACCCAAAATGAGCAGCATGTGCGATACTTATACTGAATGTAATTGCACTTCAAGTTCCTGTCGCTAGGTGAGTTCGCAGTGGGCCATCAATGTTACTGAGCAATTGTCAACTTAGACTTTGATACTCTCGAACCTATTTACATGGGGCGACACACAGCAACATATCTTACTTACTGATAGAGAATTTACTACATGGGACCCAATAAGAGTCTTTGCATACATGTATAACTTTTTTCAACAGAATCATGGTTGCTGAAGTACTAATGACTGCATTTTGGAATGTTGTATGGTCAAGTGACCGTACCTTTAACAAAATTTCACCGACGTGACAGAGAAACATGCAACTCTAAATATTTGAATCTAATAAACTCATTGAGCTACTTATACCAAAGCCCAGTCCATCATTAAGAATGTCTCTTATGGGACTGACTTGAAGTGTTGGCGACTCACATCCAATTCTGGGGTCCATAACCCCCACTGTCTCTGCCGCCCTCTTCAATGGATCCATCCCAATGCCTTTGTTCTCAGCCGAATCGAGCATCAACCAACAACACAACCAACAAACCAATAAATCTTCATTTCGTTACATCGTAATAACAAAGCATCATCCTCTAATTGAATGGCTGTCATCATCTGCTCCAGAAGCCGCTATTCAAGGATCCCTACACTTTGGACGACTTCGAAGTGTTTGTGAAAGCCCCAAATCAAACCAATGGTACACATTCTGCCTCAAATCCGCCTTATATGCAGAGCTGCTGCACTAACGGCGGATTCTATTCACTGCATTTACAATTCAGATCAAATGAGGTTTGCCTTCTTTGTGATGTATTACTATTGAGTCTATTTTTAGAGTATCAAATATTTGAGCTATCAGAAGATCTACTGGCTTTCAAAAGGAGGGCTGAGCCATTAAGAACTCCTAAGCGACTCGTCAGCGTCGGAGAGTACACGTACACATCGAGACTAGATATAGTGAGGGTTTCCATACTGGAATTTTGAGGGGATTCGAGGAGTCTATTGCTGACTTGAGGCCCGACAACTTCTTGCTTATATGCCTGTCCTGGGCAAGGCATAGCAGGGGCCCCTTAATTAAAGAAATGCCACAGATCGCCTCGGTTATCATGCCACAAGGTTTATGCCTCTAACATTATGACATGTGAGCCAAAGAATCCTTTAGCAATGCTCTTGCTGATTCTGAAGCTTTCGTTATTGGTCACGATGCAGCAGCCTGAGGAGGCTACGACGGGACTGGTGCTAGACCTTAGAACCAAGGAAGCCACGCATTCGATATCAGGCACCAAGGGAACTCCCAATTCTTCTTCAGAGTGCCTAAATCTAGATTCTACCTTATATTTCATCCGTCATCTTCCTTCGCACATGGGCATAGATTTCACCTACTGAGGGCTACAACGTCGACCTCACAAACGTCTTTCTATCAGTGCAAAAATCGGAAAAAACCACGAAAAATGACTTCTGACCTTTGCAGAAGCCGTTCTCGCCTACTTCGAAGATCGTCCAATCCGCTTTTACACACAGCATGGCCTTCCCAAGGCTCAATAAGCGTGTTTTGCCGACAGTGAGCTGCCATCAGCCCATACATCAAAACCCCTGCGCCCGTCTACGATCGCCATTTTTCTCAGCAGCACACAAGATACATATAGCGAGAGCCTTATGAATACTGTGGTTTGATCACTGGTTTTATTGAGAAAACTCTGCTTCAAGCTCGATAGAATTCCAACTCTACGGTTGCACGCTTGTGTGAATTTGCTTATCATACAACCCAGCTTTATACAAAGTTCAAGAAACAACGCTTAGCAAAGTCACCATGCGGCTCTTTATGACACTTGGGTATTTTCACATTGGCTATGTTTCTACACACAGTATAGGCAGGCTGCTGTTGGTGTGTCGACTTCTTATAGTTGCACTTGCACTATCTCCCAGGCTCCTAACGCGGTTGCACAACACCGTGGGGGCAAGGCAGCCTTCAAAGAAACATATAAGCTCGTTCCTCCGTCTTCTCTCTTTCTCAGTTATAATCTGAGCCTGTTTTAATTCTTACATATCACTGTCCTCTCATTTTGCTCGCACTTGTCCTGGGTGACTTTCTGAGGCCTAGGGGTTTGGTGATACAACCTGATCAAGCAAATCATTGTTTCCTCTCCATGTAGCGACAAATTGTAAGTTGACACCGTTGAAGCAGTTTACTTTTGACAAGAACTAATAATCCAATATAGATACAAGTATTCTTGCTATATTGAAGAATCTTCGATCATGTCAAGACATGTAGGTGGATGATAAGCTCTCGAACACAGGGGGTATCATCCACCTTTCATGGAAGCTTGGTTGAGTCAAAGCTGTACCATGTCGATATTTTCCTTTCAACTCGTGGGTCCCGAAGAACAACCAGAACACCAAACCTCACTATTTCGAACTATCTATTTTTCTGTATACATCGGGTACTTAGTCTAGGTGTTTGCTTGCCTTGTTTGGCGACATCAGAACCATTTGGCGACCCACGCTCAAAGTCCTAAAAGTACCTACCTTTGTGCTTTCAGGTGCTTGGCAAAGGTACCTGGGAACTTAACGAGGTATGTTATTCTTCGGCTTTATTCTTGTACCGGGTTCCATAGGTTATGTTAACATGCAAACACAGAATGTCATTGCATAAGGGGTTTGCACTTTGAACCAGGCTTTCGTCACATGCCTACACCAAACCGGCATCGACGCTCAACTGCTCATCCAGTGTCGGTCGACGCAGAGCCTCATTTCCCCAAACATCAATCCTTCTCTTTGGGTTTGTCCCTATGGCATTCCCTCGCCCTGCTGAGTTGGATTTGTCAAAGCTTGCGACTATACCGTGATTTCGACCCTGGCGGTTAGTCCAACACCCCTTGGCTACCCATTTCCAAAGCGAGGACCCCGCTCTTACGAACGAACGACAACCCCGCCCTGCTTTCCAAACATACACTTCATACGCACGCTACGTTACAGCAAACATGCGCAATTCCAAAGTCCAAGCCCTGTCGACGCTGCTGAGAGGCATTTCCCTTGCGGGAATGAGTTTCAAGTCTCCGTCGTCGTTGTTGTTGTTGTCGCTAACTATCGAGCTCCAGGGGCTTAGCAGACACTAACATCCAGGTGGGGCTTGAAAGACTGGTCAACGACGTTTGCCCGCACTTGCGATATTCGACATCTTCATTTACAATGCCCATGGAATTTACCCGAGGCCATTGAGAAGCTAAGTGAGAGTTGAAAGCAGCTAACAAGGTATTCCTGCCAGTTTGTGGCTGAGGCATGTATCTTGATACCTGATGTGCGGTTTCTAGACCCCTTCTAGAGCTCGCCTCAGATTCACCATGTGATCATAGATAATGCCAACAACGGCTCGCCTCAGCGACAAGAGCACCCCCCTTCTCAAGTATTCGACGATCATTGATTTCCTACGAGCGATGTCGACCGAGGCGAAGCTACTCTCGATCACGATTCTCATGTCTTCCTTGGGCAGTGCCCAAATGCGCAGCAGGACAGAACTGATGGCAACGATTCTCTTCCAGTCCCTTGGAAGATGGCCAGACAAATAGTTAGTGAGTCAGGGTCATGGCAACTCCATTGTACGCTCGGGGAGTATGAGGGTTGAAACTTTCTCAAACCCCCTATCGACCGACCCCTTTGAAGCTTTGCGATGTTCGCTATCTCAAACCGTCACACTATAAACGACTATGACAATTTCAATCAAATACGAGTGTAATTGATTGCTCCGATGCGAGGAACACTCAGTCCCTTTGACTATCAACCAGGTGACCATGGGGCTTCCAAACATGAGGCTTGTTTGTTCATGGTTCATCAAGTGGCATCCAAGGAAACCACAATATTCTCAGTGATGCCTTGTTTGAACGTATGGTTGAGGTTGTTGATAACATGAATTCGGCAAGAACGTTTTTTCTCTACAAAAGAGGTCAGAGCCACCGCTTTCATGATGGATTCGAACTCATCCAGTCCTCTACATCAAAAGCAGCTCTTCAGCTCCCCAGTCAGAGACTTAAACCATTCTATTTCTCTCATCACACCAATTTCTCTTCATCACGTCCTTAATCTTACCAATATGAACGAAACGTGGCTTTGGGAATGCGATAACTGTCATTTCGACAACACATTCAATAGCAACAAACAGTGCACGAACTGGCCTTGCCAGGCTTTTTATAATCCTCAGACATGCAAGCGCTTTCGAGCCACAAGCCAAGACAAGTAGATACATCTTTTAGAAGGCACGCCTCAATCAGAAAGCATCGCACCCATAATGCGACTATATGCATTCGAAAACAAGCTGAAAGATACACTATCAGTATGGAGATGCATGGCTTTGGAGAGCCTTTGATCCAGCATGAAGCAACTTCGATCTCACAGCTCTACATTTTGGATTGCTTCTCGGTCTGCCAGTCGAGTTGAGATAGGAGGCATATCCAACTGGACGGCACAAAAGCAACAGCAGCATGTTGTGCTATGCAGCAGTACATCATGACGGTCTAGACAAAATCATGGGAAACAGTACATGCCCCTGGTACTATTGTCCAAGGGAGACAGGCGGCGTCTTGATGGCGGTGTATGAGCACCGCCTTATTGTCTTTATGTCTTTTATGACTCTCTTTTGCGATGATCTGGTGGCGGTCATCTTCACACTCACTTTGGTGTTTAAGTGCGGATATGTAACTGTCTTCTTTCATTTTTCATTTCTCTTCTTGATACTTTCATGTTCCTGCAAGTATCCCGGCGGATGTTCATCTGGTCTGGTGTTGTAGGATGTCAGTATCTTCGTTACCTTTGCGTTTCTCTTCTCTTGTTCTATTCTGGCTTTCATTTCTATTCTCGAGTGTCTTAGAACCTTTATTTACTACTTCAGGCTTTCATTTATTCGGTATTATTTCTCCTACTGTTTTCTTCTTTAGACTAGATGTATGCTGCAATATGCATGGCGGTCTCATTTGGCACGCCCTTTCATTTGTCCGGACTGGCAAGCTGATAGAAAAAATATTTATCTTGATCATACATCCTCAGATTTCCCTTAATAAATATGTGACTGCCGTGGCTAAAGTCAGGCCTGAATCGAGGCGAAGTCTCCTGAACGTGTCGCGATACACCCAATCTTCAGCGCAGCGCCTGGCTTCAGTGAGGTTGGAGTAATATTCGAGAGGTGACAGTGGTTGGTCAGAGCGGCTTAGTCAACTTCTTACAGGGAAGGGAACCTAACAGCATCACATTATCAGAACATACAAAAGAAGTATCATATCATGTTGCCGATCGCGGCCGTAGGTTCAGGAGCATGACACGTAAATAAAAGGTTCCTTTTCTGTGGTTAATAGGCTACCTGTAAGCTTCCAGCCTCGATAGGCTTACTTTCGGCTCTTGGGATCAGGGGAGAGGATACGCTGAGCCATGTTACTCCATTACAACTTCAATGTTGAGTTTTACTTGGAGTTCTTGTCTTTATAATTAATGATTAGAGATCTGTCTAGATAAGTTAATGGAGTTTATATTTCTTGATCAGAACTTTCTTAATCTCGGTCAATGAATAGCCTCTCGTTTGATCATCCCTGAGAGAATAGATGGATGGCTGTAAGTGAATGTGTGAATTGCCTGTAGAAGCCAGCCTACCCGCACGGCGTGATAAGCGACGAGAGTATGCATCTTGACCTTTAGAAAACAGCAAGTTTCCTTTTGAAGCACTTCTTATTCGCAATCGTGTCGCCTAGGGCTCATGTATTGACAATTCGTGACATCCGTCTGTGTCAAACACCTGAAGCTCGCCAGAAACCTGCATCGACACTCCCCTCTTAGACTGCACAACTCGAGATCGTCCAAGCCTACAACAAACCCCCAACTCTACCTTGCACTCCTCGTCCTAGGACGAAAAATGCCAAACGAATGCTCACAAGCGCAATGCGCATTTGTGACTCATCAATCCTGCGCTACAAGCTTTAGTATAAGAACAAACATGCCCTAGCGCAGTACGTTTAGCTCTGACGCCTTGTTTCGCCTTGCAATGCCTTGAGGAGTCTATGTATCAATCAACCTGCAATTTACAAACATCAAACATCAACCAAAGACATCACAGGCTGAGTAGTTATGAATGTGCAATCAAGTTTGATTCAGTGCTTGTGATATGCAGTTGCATAACCCCTGATCCTTGATGATCAATGTCTCGCATCACATTTTGATCACGAGAAATACACATTGTGCTGAACACAGCCGGTAAACACTTCCAAACATCATTACAATACGTGTTGAACAGTAAAGCATAAATGATAGCTAAGCAAGGTTACAGACCTCCAACAGCCGGCCAGCCATCCATCCGTTCCCTGATACTGTACAATGCCAAACCTTGGCTCCTTGTACGCCCTGACGCCCGTAGACAAGCAATAAAATGAAGATAATGGCGGGAAAAGAGCAAGATTAGCACCCAGATTTCCTATCGCTCCCCTGTTCCTGTTCCTATCCCGATTCGTTTCTCCTGCCCCTATTCTTGATTCGTTTCATGATGCAATGGAGCAGTCCAGGTCTGCGAGAATGCCTCGTTTATCAATAAGCACAAATCCCCATCCCAACGTCGTCAACCCTCTGATATTCCTAATCGTCTGCGACCACCCGAATCTCACCATCGCGTGAGATATCCAATGCCTGTCGTGGCGAGGCCACTCGTGATGATGTCCTCCTGAGACTGGATGTTGTCCTCGTCACCTTAGTTGACACTTTGGTCACTGAAGAGCCCTTGGCTCGGCTTGTAGAGACAAGGCCGACACTCGATGCACGCTCCGATGCCCGCCTCTGTGGAGTGCGCGAGTATGTCTGAATGACTCGTTTGGTAGTCGTCTTCTTAAGGAGAGCTCCAGTCGAGACACGTCGCTTAGCCGGCGACTTTGAGCCCAGAGCCGCCTTCCTGGTTGTCGAAGCCACTGTCGAAACACCCTTCTTGAGAGCATTTGCTGCGCCCTTGGCCATCTTAGAACCGGCATTGGAAATGGCTCTCTTCACTCCCTTCGCGGGCTGCACCTTGCGCTTCTTTGCATTCTTGCCATCGTCCCCCTCGTCTCCGATAAGCTCCTTAAGCTTACGTTTGCCTGCCTTGACAGCGCCCTTGACGGCATTCTTGAGGTCAGTCTTGGGCTGCTTGACTTCACGAGGCTTAGGTCCGAGAACACCACGGCAGTTGGGTTCTCCGCAGAGACATTTCTGCACATTCTTGGCAGAGAAAGGGTCAAAGTTGTAGTCATATGTCAGCTCATCACCTGTCATGATGGGCTTATCACCCGCAAACAGAGCCATTCGCGGCTGTCCGGAAACGATCCATTTAATCATTCTGCAATTTGGGTTGCAGCTGTGATTCACGAAACGCGCGATGCTTCCTGTTGTTGCGTCGATGATCATATTTTGATCGAAGC
Organism: Fusarium redolens; assembly: GCF_020744475.1. Taxonomy (NCBI): domain Eukaryota; kingdom Fungi; phylum Ascomycota; class Sordariomycetes; order Hypocreales; family Nectriaceae; genus Fusarium; species Fusarium redolens. The sequence goes on along the minus strand of NW_025763666.1, from coordinate 157,690 downwards.
TCATGAGATAGTAGCACTTTGCTGAGTCAGCCGAATTGTCCAATCAAAATCGCAAAACGACTTATAAACTAACCTCATTGTCCTTGTACACTTCGGTCATGCGTCGCTCACACTCATCTTCAGTGATGATTTCTCCGGCGTACTCCATGATAATCTGGTTGGGCCTGAAGCATCGGTTGCTTCGGACACCATATCCACGGTCGGAGGTTTTGATCACCTCAACACCAACTCGGTACTTTCCACCCTTGTTTCGGCGCGCGGTGAGAGTGGCAAAAGCACGGTTGGTACAATACTGCTTGCCCGCGTTGCAATTTTGCTCATCACATTCGTAAAGCATAATTCGGTTTTGGCAGCTCTCGCCACAGCCATCTTCGGGCTTGCAAACGCACTTCGATGAATAGTCGTGAAAGTGGGGGGACTTTCGCCAGTAATCCTTGGATTCGCCAATGAAGCGATCTGGACAACGTTAGTGCTAGCCTTACAATTTCGGCACAAAACTTACTCTTTGTCATTTTCTTCCATTCATCGGGCTTTGGTTGACCTGGTGGAAGGGGGTTGCAAACCTGGTAGGGAAGCTTGAAGTCGCGTCCTTCAATGAGTGTGCGCAGACCGTTAAACATGGGCAAGGGCATTGTCTTGTTGACGCGACCGCTAGGAATAAGTTCCGGCAGCTGAGCCAGAGCCTTCTTCTCTCCCACGCTCAACCCCTTAGAAATGTCGATGGGAGCATCCTGTCCAGCGTAAAGACCCTTAGCAAGATATTTCTTGACCCGACGCTTCCTGGTGTTGATCACGGGCTCGGCTTCAGCTTCTTTGGGCTCCTCGGCAGCTTGTTCGGGCTCAGCCTTCTTTCGTGAGGCTGATCTAGCAGCCTTGGGGTCAACAAATTTTCCGTTTGACCAGACACTCAAAACCACAGGCTTCTCGTCGATGTGCGCAAATTCCTTAGTGTCCTGCAGACGCCTGAGCTCGCGTGACATAGGCGTCGAGGGCTTTTCCATCGATTTGCGACTGCGTTTGGTAACCTTTGAGTTTTTGGTAATGGGTGTAGCTGCGATAGGCGCAAAGACACTAGCCCGACGCGTCGAAGAACGCCTGCTCGAGCTACTCTCCTCCGCGATCTTCTGGCGACGAGCGCGGGGGGAATCTAGCTTGCTTGCTGACTGTGTAGCTCCCAGCGCGTCGATACCACTGCGCACGGTTTCGGGAGTTGCACCCTGAGTACGACTGGACTTTTCCATGTCATCGCCCAAGATTGGGCCGGAGATGGTTTTTCTTCTTCGTCGTCGGTCCGCAACGATGTCTCCTTTGGCGCGTCGCTTTCCATGGCCGGCCGTACCACTCAATTGAACAAGATTGTAAACCGGGGCACTAACGCGGCTGCGTCGAGAGCGAATTGGGGTAGGTGGCGGCGCATTGGCGGCGCTGTCGGTCTCTGTAGGCTCGATGGGCTCGGATGTAGTAGGCGCGACTTCGGGAGAGCCAGGGTCGAGTGCAACGTGAACGACGTCGCGTTTAGGAGAATCGGAGTGAAGACTGGCTTCATCGGCGACGGTAGTAGGGGGTGTTGAAGTCGCGGACGCGACATTGGAGGAAGAATCGTCCGTGGTACCGACCTCAAAGGTGCCCTCTGAGGACAATAAGAGTGCCATTTCGGCAGGGGCAAAGCTCGCCTGAAGAGTGTAATAGACTGTTTGACGCGAAATGTTTAGAACCGAGAAGTCATTCAAAATGTTAATAAAAAAAAGTGAAGAAATGAATGGTACGAGTAAATTGAGGAGAAAAATAAGTCAGGACGTTGTGTTTGACAAAAGTTTAGTGTGTAGAAGGAAGAAAGTGTGAGGCAGAGAGTTAAATGAAAGTGAGAAGCAAACGCGGCGCGCCCAGAGATGGAGATGGGAGTGGGAAGGAGCGTGGGCGACTAGACAGGTACAGTAATACCTAGTCAAGTGGGTGGTGCTTTCCCCCGCGCGCGCCGGTCCAACCTTAGACTTGCCCAGGGCAGGCAAGGAAAAGGAAGGTAAGGTCCAAGGCTAATGCTTGGTACGTACTATGGTAGTTTCCGTGTAGGAGTAGTAAAAGCCGAAAAGGAGAAGGAAGGATCGATTCGGCGACCGAAAGGGAATGCGGAGAGAGTGTCAAGTAGACGTGAAGGCAGGAGGTTGATGTGATGTTGATAGAGGAAAGGAAGAGGGGAGCGATCAAATAAAATAGACTCAATAAAAGTGAATCACTCTTCTTTGATGAAGAAGAAAGAGGGTATCAGAAAGACTTACAGATAAAGCAAAGATAATCGGGTTATTATATCTTGTGTCGTGTTGTATTGTCTTGAAAGCAGTTCAACAATAGATGTTGATGCTGCGTTTGGACCTCGTCGCGTTCTTTGTTGGTTGATTTAGGGAAAAAAGTGGGATTGGGTGGCCAGGACGTGACGAGGGTCAAAGAAATAGAGAGATACGAAAGGAGGGGGGATGAAGGAAGGAAGGGTAAAAAAACGAGATGAGAGAGATATAGAGACGAATAGTGGAGAATAAAAGTCTCGTGCTCAAGTGTAATACACAAATACCTAGACTCTTGATACAACAAGAGATAGATAGATGGTATCGATGTGTGCAGATGTAGTTGTAAGATGGAGTGAGAGAGGGAAGAGGCTGGGAGAGCAAGGAAGAGAAGGGAGTTGAGTTGAGTTTAGTTTGCTCGCCCCCCAGAAAAAAAGGCTGAGTGAGCGCTTCGATGGGATGTAGGGAGCAAAAGAGGAGAAAATCAACAATTGGATGCGAGGATGAACATGGCTGGCTCAATTTCGAGGCAAACGCGAATCTCCTAGACCAAGGCCAAACTGACAGACCAGACCACCCGAGGTTCAAGAGGCTACTTTTATTTTCGATGACGGTACGATACCTGCCAAAGCATCCATGGAATTAGAAAAATTGCACCTGATTCTATGCACATGTTTATTTTGTGATGGCATGCATACACGCTTGATATTGCTCGAGTTACAGGTCTCCATCTCGATATCTCGTCTTTCACTGCTTTGCCACTTTCAGCCTTGACGATATCTGACTCAGATACCACCGCTTTATCCGAGCGATTCAAACTAGTGTATTCATTCAAATCGGACGATGCAAAAATTTGAGTATATATATCGCCCGTTGTCGAGTTATCTCAGAGTGACGATATCCGTATACCGCACAAAGCCTCGTTGAGCAGCATCTCGGCTACCGAGTACCGGAGGTGGCATGTTTCAGCACAGACGTGATCTTCATATGATTGTTCAATGCCGCAGAATCAGTTCGAGTTTCGTGTTCAATCCAAAAATACAAAAAGTCTCATGTTCTAGAAAATTCTCGTGAGTGACGTTGCGTTCCCTGTTCAGGGGCCAACGTGCGAGTTACTCCGAAAAGGGCGGGTACTGAGGTTCTCACGGACCTCAAAACACTTCGACACTGCACGCCAAACAAGAGCGAGTTCAACACCTCAGTTTGCCCATTGAATCCGAAAATTCTATTTAATCTTCAGAACTGAAGAAAAACCTTCAAAGCCAACTTCGCTCTATTTGTGTCCACAACCTTGCATCTGAAGTGCCGTGCACCAAAGATTCCCTAGTTCCGGATAACACTCCCTTGCAGAAACAGAAAGCCTATCACTCGATCCCGGAGATTCGTGTATTCTTATCGTATCGGTGATGTTTCGACTGATCTGAACCTTTCCAAAGTGAACATTTGCCGAAAAAATACGCATATGGCCCATGTAACCTGAAGGATCACCAAATCACGGGTTCTAGTCCGGCTTCATCCCTCCCCTGCAACTCCAGCATCACCGCGCCCAGTATCCTCCACCAAGCGATCCATTCTGCTCAAGATTCCAACCGCTTATATTATTTCTATTCCCGTGGTGAGTTGGGCGTGATTAAAAAGCTTGACTAATACGGCCAATAATGATCAATAGAAGTGCCTCTCGATATATCGTGAACCATTGGCACCTGTGCACTGAACGACTGGCTCGCATTGGTCTCTATCCGCCTCGTGCAGTTTGTTACTCCTGTTTGCTACAAATGTTAACAAATTTAGATTCGGTATGCTTCTTTACGGTATCATCAGTTCAGTGCCATGTACCATCTACAGTGGCGTATCACCACAGCATGTGTACATACACATGATCGAACCAATTCGTTACCGAAGCTTACTCGCATTGATCTCGACTGTCCTTCGTACAACAAGCAGTATTTTTCTGTCAGCATCTAAAGGCTCCAGTCAAATTAGAAGTTGTGATCTTGCCAATCGAGCCACAGTCACCCCCAGCAGTGCTGTATCGTTAAGGTCCAGGCGAGCGAATGCACTTGAACAGGACAAGGGCATCCAATCTCTACATCAGGGCCATTCTCTCTCGCTAGCACAATATTAGGGAGGGCGTCTACAAATTATGCATTGAGTGGTATTTTTTGGGTAAATCACTGTTATTCTAAGACAATTCACGTTATCTGATGAGCAACGTGCTAGTAAGGCTGGTGCACATATCGACACCAGTGCCAACCTCGGCAGCAGAATGGTCTCTTAGAATTTCTGTTGTGATATACAATTCATTCCCTGTCCCATTCTCTCGTAGATGAGCTTCCCCATGGAAATACTTACGGTTATCCTTCTATAAATTTGGTGATGTCGAAGTTCCATCGAAAGTGACGTGTCATCGCGGCCGGTGCAGTTACGGGGATCAAGGCCAGCCTCTCCACTAACGCCGCTCGTTCTCGTTTACGCCCACTGTTGACTTCCCTTCCAGTGGTTTAATCTTCCTGTATCGGTGTATATCGCTTAACTTGAACTCGTCTTCACAGATAGTGTATGTTTCTGATGCGTCAGCGATGAACCGAATGCTACAAAGACCATGACTGAGGTTATCAGTTGTTAACCACGTGAAGTGAAAGACATTCCTTGACAAAACCCAAAACACAAAATTTTGTTTGACCTTTGACTTCAAATTATATATCCCTCCAGAGGTATTTGGAACACGCAAAGAGAGCCGATAGTCGAGAGTTGTGTCCACTTTCATTACCAAGTCGAACACTCCCTGGTTGAAAGGTCACTCACTCCCTCTTATCAACACCAAACGATTCCTCAATTGTATTAACCGTCTATCATTGGTCATTTATACCGCAACCGTCACAAACACACGATGGAAATGTATACAGTCTAATCATCCTAGCATCGTCACAACCCATCAGCAAACGCGTCACTTTTCAGGTCCCCTCTCTACATCATGACTCTAGGGTACAGCCACACAAGACATCACAACACGACATATCCGGTTATTCAGACAAAACTAGCATCTCGATTCTTAATCTCAGTCTATTTTAGAACTATAACATCTCTAGGCAGTGATTTTCACCTCTGGTGCGCTCCTCACAACTGAATGGGGTATTGTTTATGGTATGAAATCACACGGTTTCTTGGTATCCTTCACTCTCTCCTTCGCACCTTTTTTCTCGCACACAATACTGCTCAGGCAGCCGTCTCCTTCTTCTCAGCATCGGTAGCAAGAGTCTCCTTCTTCTCAGACTCAGCTGGGTTGACGGACAGCTTCTCCAGGGCCTCCTCGATGGGCTTCTCTCCAGCTTGCTCGACAGCCTGCTCAGCAGTCTCGGCCTTGGCTGCCTCTACAGGAGCTGGAATTGGGGCTGGGACAGCCTCTGCAGCAGGAGACGGAGCAGCGGCGGGGGGCACGATAGGCTCAGCAGTGAGGATCTTCTCACCAGCGGGAGCCGACTCGGGAGCTACGGCAGTCTTCTCAGCAGTGGCAGAGTCGGCACCAGCAGTTTGTTCGGGGACCGCAGCAGGTGAAGGTTCAGCCTTGGTCTCACCAGCCTCAGTCAACGAGACAGACATGCCCTCCTTGACACTAGGTCCTTGACCACCATATTCCTTGGGCAGGGTTGAAACGATACCCTTCAGCTCAGTGGCCAGTGTAGTGCCAGAGGTCATGGGGTGGAATTTGCGGAGGGTAGCGGGCGCAAGGAAGAGCTTCATCGCGCCAAACATCCATCCCATAATGGCGGGAACATTGACAAAGTACTTGTGCGCGAGCAGCTCCGGATAAGCCATTGAGAAGACGGAGATTGTCTCCTTGCTGGCGGCCTTGACGGCGGGGTCCATGCGGAAGAAGCTGACATTGAGGTAGTCGTGAACTTGGATCATCTGATAAGGATCCTCGCCTCCCTCGGGAATGGGCTCAGTGACTTGGTCGAGCTTGAGCTTCTGAACGCTGAGCTCCATGATGGCAGCGCGCCACTTGATGAACCTGGTGCAGAGTTAGTGAAACTGTTCCGCGTAAACCGAGGTAGAACTCACTCCTCTACATTGCCGAAAGTGGCCTTGTTGTTCTTGACAGCACCGTAGATGTTCCAGGTGATGATGGTCTCTTTGCCATTCTCTCCCTTGTGAACAGTGACAAAGCCCAAGTCCCCAAACTTGCTCTTGTCGAAAGTCTGAGTGACGAGTGCGGTAGGGTTCATCTTCTTGCGCCACTCAAGGGCCTGAGTGAACTGCTTCTCAGCTGCCACGGGGTCATCATTGTTGGCGCGGAGAAACTTCTGCAGGACGACTTTTGTTGGGACGTGGTCAATGTTGGAGAGCTGAACACCCCACATCTCCTTGTGAAGTGTCTCGGTGAAAATATCATCAAGGCGAGCATTAAGCTTGGTAAGAGGCGATTCGGGAGCAGAAACCTCAGTTTTGGACTCATCTTGAATAGGCTTCTCATCAACGACCGTTGCAGGCGCCTCAGCGGTGGGCTCAGAGGGAGCTGCAGGCTTCTCTGCGGGAACGGTCTTATCCTGTTCGGCAGCCATGATAGTGGTTGACGTTATATGAAGGTGGGAAAGATGATGAGATGAGTCAAGTGATGGAAATCGTGGGGGGATCGACAGGCCTTTTTGTGTTCAACTTGTCCGTGTTGACTTGACGAGTCTTGTCTGACGCGGCTCCTGAAATGGTTTGTTTTGACCCTGCCGAGCGAGACGGGAGCGGGAACCTAAGATGGGAGTACAATAATAAAGGGCAAACAAACACGGGAAAGTGAAACTCGTTTGGACGAATCCAATTCGACTGATGCTGTTTGTCCGTTCAAGAAGGGAACACGGACTATCAGGTGAATGGAAGACGGAGTAATACCTATACCTAACTTCCTGTAGGTACCATATTATTAAGGGAGACAGAGGTGACGGCTGATCCTACCTTAGTGTCCGTGGGCCAAGGGCGGGAAACGCCCTGCCGTTTCGGCAAGTGGAGATGAATGCCGTTACAGCACTCGGGTGCACCTTCTCATTGGCTGATAAATAAAGTTATCCACGTGGAGCTTGGTGGTTTTCTAGAGGTTTCTCGCTATAATTCCAGCACTAACTAAGGGGCATCTTCTACGCCTGGACCTGAATAAACATGCAGCTTTTCAGGGCTGCATTAATCAATTGATCCATTCTCAATCAAGCCTTATGCACACGCCCTGCTTAAGCCCATAAACGGCAGAGTAGATTCAAAACATGATAAGTGACAAAATGTAACCGTTGATAAGCCGTTTCGGAAGTATATTCCGGACAACAATGAGAATTATCTTTCGAAAAGGTGTTGCAAAATGTGAAACAGGCGGAGCACAACATTGCTGTACGTACACTGTACAATCAATATGAACCATCAACCCAGTCAACATCATAGTACTGCATCAGAAACATCACAAGTTATCAAACCGGCATTTTTTTTTCCTGCATTTTTTGTTTTTTGTTTTTTATATAGCCACTAGAAACCTAGAATGACCCAAAAGTACAAGCAATGTCCCTTAAACTCCAAACCATGTTAGCGTCCTCTGTATAACCCTCAGCTGGCATCAGTCCTCACTCCCGAATTAAATCCTGCATATTAGTGCGCCACAAGTTTGCTTCCTCCAGTCTTTTTTGGTCCTCTAGCCTTGGCCCCGAGTAAGTCAACCAAAAGCTGAGTACCAAATATTGCCGAAGAAGTAGCTAGGGGGTCTTGGGTGTGGATAAAGATGGCCAAAGATCACTGGTGACGTAGTCCAGTGAGATGCTGAGATGCAAGGTGCAGTCCGAAAATGAAACACAAAAGAAGCGAAATGAGTAGCCTCACAGGGCCGTCTCAAAAGAATAAATCGGGTGGCCGAATTGTGATGTGCAAAGTCAAGGAGCAAACCAAGTTGGTATTAGGGCACCGAAGCAGAAGCAAGAACGGTGCTGCTAGTTGTTTGTTCAGTTGTAGCCGAGAGCACGGCCAAGGATTCTTTCGATAGCTGAAAGCTCGAGGTAGGCACACTGTCCCAGAGTCATTTGATCAAACTGAGGACCCTGGATGTAGTTGACCTCGTTGAAAAAATAACCCCAGTATTCATCAGTCTCCTTGAGTGTTTCCTGAATAACAGTACGCTCATGAATAGGGCGGACCAGGACATCACGAGTACTCTGCTCACGGATTTGACGAATGTACCAGTCAACAAGGTCGAGAGGAGCGTCGGGCTTACGCGTGATGGCGTACTGGTGAGCCCAGCAATTGGCGTTGGCCGGCTGGTTGTGACGGCGCTGCTGCTCCACAGGGATCATCTGAACCATGAAGGCAATGTTATCCTTCTGAAGGGCGGTAAAGCCATTGCACTGCATCGCAGTCTGAACAACTCGCTGAAAAAGCTGCGAAGTGAGGTTGATAGGATCATCCTGCTGCGAAACTGATCTGCTGAGCAAACGAAGGAGCTTGATGGTCGCCTTGTACATCGCACCACGCTGAGAGATGGTGATGTGGTCAGCGGCATACCAGGGGAATTTGCGCAGAGTGCTAATGAGACACTCGTAGGGGCGCTGGGGGCACTCCTTGGAAAATGGAGATCGATGAGGGACTTCAACATGCTTGACGAGCATGACCATTTCTTCAGGGGAGATAAAGCCTTTGAAGTTCTCCCAAGGCTCTTGATAGTTGTTGGGAAGTACCTTCGGAGTTGCGCCATCCCAAAACACGCCGTGAGCAAGAGGGAAGAGATCCTGCATAAGAGCAGATTGGCTCGACAGCTCAACCTCAATCGAGCGTTCACCAAGACGGCTCACACGGCCAGCTTGAGCGTGCTGGTGGTGCTTTTCAGCACAGCGCATTGCGTCCTCCATGCTCACAAACTCGACGAATGCGTCCATGGTCTTGGACGTTGCCCGATCCATTATGATGTGGACTGGCTCATTGACGTCGGCCAACATGCGGCTGTTGCGACCAATAAAGGCCACAACTTCGGCGCGCTTGATTGAGAAGGGTATCTAACGAAATCAGAAAAGTCAAATGTAAGGATGCTAACCAGGTACTCACGTTCTTAAGACGAACAACGCCGGCAGCAGAGGCTTTGGCTGAGCCAGGGCCGCTCACAAAAGGAAAGAACTCAGGGTTCATCGCAGTCTCAAAGGTGGGAAGGCCTGAAGAGGTATCTATCAACTTTGAAAGCTCAGGGGACATGTTGCTGGCGAAGTGCCCAGCCATAGGGGCGGCGAGCATGGCCTGCTGCACAGCAGGCGGAGGCAGATTCGGGAACGGAATCAATGCAGTAGGCTCAGCACGTTCGGGACTACCAAAAGGGTCCTGGGGGGCGGATTCATGTGTCATAGGAATAGTCTGCAAACCCAAGTTAAATCGAGGAGGAGGCAAGCTGCTGATACCATGGGCAGATGAACGTGGCGCGTAGTTTCGCGGCTCTGTCATATGCTGGCTAGGTCCCGAGTTGGGAGTAGACTGTGAAGCACTCATGCGATGTCCGCTGTAGTGGTGCGGAGTGTGACTGGGGCTCGCAAGAGAAAGACCCGAATTGTAGGAGACACTCTGAGGCAAGCTGGGGTTGTAAGCATTGGTCTGCGAGACCCCAATAGGCGTGTAGAACTGCTGGCCTCCAGTAGCAGGGCCGGAGCGAGCAGAATGTTGGCTGGCCGGCTGAGATGCCGATGAGTGGCCATGGGGAGGAGACATGAGGCCAGTCTGTCCTGCACTGCCAGAGTTGGCGCTCTGAGTATGCTGGGTAGCCTAAAGTTGCAAAGGTTAGGATGGGTCTTGAAGTAGATTTGCCATAAGACTTCATGTATCTCATCATTACATCAAACAGGATAAGCTAAGACTTACAAAAAGCTGTGTGCCATGGGGAAGACGATTGCCAAGCCCTGAGCCACCAAATTCTCCAGTGTTGCTGTTTGCAAGATGATTGCCTTGAGAAGCCTCGTTTGTTGTAGCAGCATTCGCCGATCCATTTACGATAACATGCCCAGGGCTATTGGCGGACGAAGGCGTAGCACCATTGGCCATGCTGTGGGAAACATGCCCAGTTATTGAAAGAACAGCAGCATTGTTGACCATACCATCGATTGTATCGCTGGCTGCACCGTTAACTGTCTCAGCGGCCATGTTTATGCCATTGCCTTGGATGTGGCCTCCCATCTAAGGGGCCGGAGCATCGGGGGCGTATGGCATGACCAAGTAGCTTGCATGAGCAACGCCGTCCGAGGGGCTATTGGGCGGTGCCATGGGAGGTCCAGAAAGGCCAGCGTACGGTGCAGGAAGCGCCGTTACCGTAGTCATGCCAGGCTGAGCACCAGCATATCCGCTAGCCTGTCCAAGAGTTAGTGGGTGGTTGAGACACCATATCACTGGGAGTCTCTGGCACTTACCTGAAGAGCATTGTTAAGAGCCTGCTGGGCTGATGGGACCCAAGAATTCGAGTTGGAAATCACATGTGAAGCGGCCTCAGGTTGGTGTCCGCCGTCTGTACCTTGGGGACGGCGAGTCTGAGGATGAGGATGAAAAGAAGGAAGATTGAAATGCGGGTTGGAAGTAGGCGGCCTAAGGCGTTGGGCCGCGGAGTCTCCTTGAGCCATCGGGAGCACAGAGCAATCGGGCTGGCCCAGAAGTGATCGGAGTTGGTTTGACTTGAAGGAGTTGTCAGTCGTGAAATTAACGGCATTGACCAAACCATTTTTCAACGAATAGATGTTAAACTGCAATACTCTAGATAGAGGTCCCTTGTTGGAGGTATCGAGTCCGGGTGCGGGAGAAACTTACCAGTCGAAACTTTGTGCCAATGTATTTCTGGTACGGCAAGGGACAACTTGGGAAGGGCAACTGTATTTCTGAACTTGGTAACTTCAAAGTCGCTTGACTTTGAGACAATTTGAAGATCAAAGAAGATGGTAGAAGCTCAGGCGCCCGAAGCTGTTGGTGAAATGAAAGAGAAAAGAGGAAGAGATCAGGGGAGTGTTGGGAGATTATGGTAGAACGGATGAGGGCACACGTGATGATAGAAACTTTTCTTGAAGTTCGCTGTTAGTGTATCAAACCAAGAATTAAATGCAGGTACAAGTTTAGGAAAAGAATGGAGAGGAAATGTTTGCAAGCGCTCGAGACGATGGGTGCGCCTGAGGAGTGCACGTGATCTTTTGAGCTTCCCAGACACTCAGTCTTGTTGTTTCAAAGACATGAGTCAAATTTGAGGTGAAATACAGGCAAAAGCTGGTGAGAATAACGGAGTCAAGGTGTTTGCAGCTGCTTATGTTGTCGACAGCTTTCAGGGAGTGCGAGTGACTGAAAAGTACTTACGGAATGGCAACACCCCCGCTGATGATGGCGACGGTGTGAAGCTGGAGAGGCTACTGAAAGAGTAACGCCGGCGCAATCAGAAAGTTGCGTTCAGGACGCGCGCGTGACTGTTCGGGTCTTGGGGCTCGCGGTTCGCAAGGCTCGGGTATGGCGTGCGTAAGGACGTGGGCAAGAAGATAAGGAAATGCCTTCCGAGTATCGAGAGGCTAGCTTTGGGCTTTCTAGATGATTAGCGTTGTCGAGTGCAAGCGTTGAGCGAGAAGTCGGGATTGAAAGGATGAAGGTTGAAGAATGGACGGATAGAAAGTCTCCCTGCTTCAAGAAGCAATGTACAGGATACAAATCTTGGTCAATAGACTATCTTGTAAGGTTTCAAGATGGTCTGAGTTAATAGTGTCGTCGAGAGCGGAACGACCCAAATGATCAAGGTTGAAGAGTGGCCAGGGTTTGGAGGATGAAAGGAAAGAAACAATGCCAATTGCAAAAAGCAGAAGGCACAAGGAGAAGGCAGAAGAATCTCAGTGACTGATTCAAAGAGATAAGAGTGCAAGCTTGACTTGTTAGCGTTGTCAAGCTTGAAACAGTGTAATAGGCACTTGTGGTTGAATGTTGTTGAGGATCAAGTGAAAGTTGCTTAGCAACAAAGCAGCAATAGCGTCAAGCAATTGTCTCCAAGAAGAAGATTTGTGCGAGATTGCTTTAGCCTGACAGTGCTGGGCAGGTGTCTAAAGCAGCAGAAGAGAAGAGGCTGAATGCAGTGTACGATAGAAAGGAGGTATTGGAGGCAGTTCTTTGCAAGTGATTGACAGTGATACTTACTATTGTAAGAATCGAGTTCAGCAGTGACCAGTAACTAATAGAATAAGGATAATGATGAATATAGTTACGATAAAAAAAATGATAATTGATGAATTATGAATGATGAGACAATGGTAGTTGGTTTAAGAACGTGTTGATGTCTTACGTAAAGACCCAGTGTCGACATGAGGCAATCACGATTATGCCTCCTTCCTGATCACCTTACCCATTTTGGTACTACACCATAGCCTCTATCTCAAAGATAGCATTGTCAGATGCAATAGAGGCTTCAATTCAAGTAAGAACAGCATTTCAATTCGGTATGGTCGGCAAAGTTTGTCTAATGTCGTTATCTTGAACCTCCTTCCTTGCCACAACATGAGGCTCGCCTGTCAGAGCCTCTGCAGGTCAACGCTATCATGGATGGTAGATACCTTTTGCCTGGTCACAGAAACATTGCGACAACCGACACTCCCAAGCAAACTCCGAGCCTCAAACCAGCTGAGGGGTTCAGTCAAACTGCGAAGATCAGCATCATCTCATAGGTCATGACAATAGCGATTGGGTTATTCTTACAGGTGTAAGGAAAGATTCGGCCACGAATCGTGCTCGAGCGTTCAACTGCGACAAGTTAGCGCGGAGTGGCTTAAGATTACAGTCTGATTCTTACAAATAGCTTCATCTCAGAGATCTCCTTGTCAACCTCTTCCATAAACTGAATAATAAAGTCGACAAGCTTGTGCTTCAGCATTTCCTCAGTGTGGAAGTTTGTTATCAGGAAAGAAATGTCATAACCCTACAACGACGTCAGTCAGGGGTAGCTCAATGGTATCGCATGACCAGTGACCGACCTTGATAGGTTTCCTCCGCAGAATGAAGAAGGACTCCGCACGTTGCGTCAAGAATCTTGTAAACTTATGGACCAGGATATGCTCAATCTCATCGGCTTGCTTGATCTTGATGCTGATACGGACGGAGTTGATGCTGGGCTCAATCAAGACACGCTCGTTCTCGTTGCGCGCAATGGTCAAGGGCTGCAGCAGGACCTCGGGGGATGTCTGGGCCTCGATCTCTGGGACGTTATGTCGCTCGGCGGTTTGGGAAGCAAAGTTGGAGAGGGTGAGCGCGGCGGTCAAGCTGCTGCGTACGCATTGCAGGTAGGGTCGGAGGGATTGAGACTAAGCGGGGGATAGCTGTCAGCTTGCGGTCTGGATCGTGAGATATCATTGAGTATGTACCATGGCAGCAAATACGTCCCCAGACGTCCTCAATCAGCTGGAGATAGCACGAATCAAGATGTCGACAGTGAATACGGAGCTCGGCGGGGTCGGTCGACGTTGACGTTGGAGGTTGGAGCTTCGGCGAGGTGAGGCGCAGTAGTTAGTGAGGCGTCGCCAGACCTGACGTCTCCCGTGTCTTTAGGTGGGGCGATGATGGGGAAACTTGGGGGAGGTTCACGTGTAAAGCTTGAGCCTCAAGAGCTCTCTGTGGCTTCATAATATCACAGCCACAGCTTTACTCTCTGGTTGCCCCCGCGGAAGCTACACCGCTTTCCCCACTATCATTTCGCCTTCGTCCAGGTACCACTTGGTGACGCACCTCTAGCATCTTCCACGCCTTGCAAACATCGACCTTGAGCAAAGGGACGCTGACTCAAGACGTTTTCTTTTCCTTCTGCTGCTGTATTGTCCTTTTAGATCCTTCTTTTGCCAAAAAGAACCGAATAGACGGCATCCAGTGCCTTGGCAGACTCATCCTCATCTTACTGCACCCCTCCTTCGACGCTTGAGCTCCGATAGACCCAAACCATGTCGTCCATATCAGGTCAGTGATTTTCCTCTACCCGTGGTTACATGGTCTCTATCCAGTTGCGAACAAACGTACTAACCGATCACAGTCGTGGTGAAACACCAAGGCAAGAAACATAATGTCGAGATCGACCCCAACTCTACTGGCGAGGACTTCAAACTCCAAATGTTCAGCCTGACCAACGTCGAACCCGAACGCCAGAAGATTTTGATCAAGGGTGGTCAACTCAAAGATGATGCCGATATGAGTAAACTCGGCTTGAAGAACGGTCAGGTCATCATGATGATGGGTACTCCAAGCGCTGGTGGCGACGCCCTTGTCCGACCAAAGGAGGCGATCAAGTTTGTCGAGGATATGACAGAGGCTGAGCAGGCTCAACAAGTCGGTGCGACACCTGCTGGCCTGATTAACCTTGGAAATACATGCTATCTCAACTCGACCCTCCAGACTCTGCGTCTGATTCCAGAGCTTCAGGAGGCGCTCAACACGTACCAGCCCGACGGCAACGCCAGCAGCTTTATGATGACAGGCACGAACATGGACTTGGCATCTCAACTCTCGAACTTGTACAAGAAAATGGGAGAAACACAGGACTCCTTCCCTCCCATGAACTTCCTGAACGCTCTGCGAGTGGTATTCCCCCAGTTTGCGGAAAAGTCTAAGACAGGACAAGGCTTTGCTCAGCAGGATGCAGAGGAGGCTTGGTCGCAGATCGTGCAGCAACTTAACCAGAAGCTTCGCATCAAGAGTGAAAACACCCCTGAGACCTCCTTCGTGCAGAAGTACATGTCTGGCGAGTTCAGCTCGGTAATGGAGTGTGATGAGGAAGAGGCGCGCAATGCCGGCGAACAGCCCATCATTAACAAGGAGAGCTTCGCCAAACTCAACTGCCACATCGATAGCTCAACGAACCATCTGCGAGATGGCATTGCCGCCGCGCTGAAAGAGAAGCTTGAGAAGCAGTCAGAAGTCCTAGGTCGCGATGCCGTCTACACCAAGACTTCCAAGATCTCTCGTGCTCCCAAGTACCTGACAGTGCACTTTGTGCGCTTTTTCTGGAAGCGGGAGACTCAGAAGAAGGCCAAGATCATGCGAAAGGTGACTTTCCCCATGGAGCTTGATATTGTTGAATTCTGCTCCGACGAATTGAAGAAGGCTCTTATTCCCGTGCGCGACAAGGTTCGCGAGATTCGCAAGGATGAAGAGGATATCGAACGGGCCCGTAAGCGACGTAAGAAGACTCACGATCAGGACGTCGGCGATATCCCAGGCGGCGCTGGTCTTCCCACCGAGAAGGAGAAGAAGGAAGCCGAGAAGAAGGAGGGCAAGTCAGCAGATGGCGACGTTGTCATGGGTGAGGAGGGCGAGACATACAAGACGGACGCCGACATCGAGGCCGAGAGAAATACTTCCATTCTTGAAGCCAAAAAGGAGCTCAACGCTCTGATCAACCCCGAGCTGCGAAACGATGATGGCGCCAACCAGTCTGGTCTGTACGAGCTTCGAGGTGTCGTGACACATCAAGGTGCCAGCGCCGATAGCGGTCACTATACCTCATATGTCAAGAAGTCTGCACCTGTTGACCCCAAGACTGGCAAGAAGGGCGAGGAGGACGGCAAGTGGTGGTGGTTCAACGACGACAAGGTTTCAGAAGTTGAAGCTGAGAAGATTGCGACTCTCGCCGGTGGTGGTGAGTCTCACTCTGCTCTCATTCTCCTGTACCGAGCCATTCCTCTGCCCACTGCCGAGGGTGTTCTGGAGTAAAGAAAGCAACTGGGGAAAACTTTACTAGAAGTATATGGCCACCTGGGAATGGTGCTAGATGATTTGATGAATAAAAACGGACAGGAGCATGGCATTGCATGGCAGGGCGGTCAGGCGTAGGGAGAGAGCATGACATGTAACTCAATCAATAAAACGTTAATTACACAATTAAATGTTTCGATGGAAGCTTCGAATCTATAGTTTACTCTCAAGCCTCTCTATAATGTATGCTAAACAGATGTTCGTGTCCAGCGAACCACTTTTGAACCACCCATAACGCCTATGCTTCGTTCCCAATAAGATGCTCATAGAGTTACAACATACTAGTACAACAGCACCAATCCTATGATCTTGCCATGTTCATGGGCTTTCCTCTTTTCTTGCCTTCTCAGCCTCGCGTTCCTTGACACGGACTTCGAAGGCGTCCATTTTTCTTTGGAGAACAGCCTTTTGTGATACCAGAGATTTTCGTTGGGATAGGAGGGCAGCTATTTGTTCGTTGGGGGATGTCGCCCGGAACTCTTGAATAGCCTATCTCAGTAATTAGCCATATTACTTTTGGGGTCTCTTTTGTCCATTTTACCTCTTTCTTCTCATTATCCGTCTTTAGTTGTGCGCCTGTGATGGTGCCGGCAAAAATGCACGCTGCGAAGGCAACGGCCCAAACACCGCGCTTGAACTTTTCTTGTCTTGTCCACTGACGCACCGCCATAGTATGAATTATTGTCGCCCGGGAGATTGTATGTGTCACCAGTATCCCTTCCAGATCTCTTCTGAAAGCTTACTGCGTTGTCGACGTGACAGCTTGTGAGAGGTAAAATATGAACCTGATGTCGTGGAAGGCCAATTCGTGGAGCTTAGGGTCGGCCGTGACTGGCTGGACGGTAGTGGAGACGAGATTTTCGATCTGGGAGCAAGGAATTGAAGCTCAATCGGAGGAGTCGACGGCGTCGGATCTTCAATAGAATCGGAGGCGGATCGCCGGGTCGCGGCGGAGGAAGAATTATCGGCGTCACGGAGGTTGGGCGCCGAGTGGATCTTTTGCGGTAGCGGTGGCCTTACTAAGCAGGCTGCAGCTGAGACTGCAGTTGTAGTGGGGATGAGGGGCATCGTGGGGGAATGAGGTGTCGCTGATGTCACAGCTTAAGGTAGGTTGAGGTCAGAGGAAGTCAGTAAAATATTGGTAAGGATTGGTAAGATTATGAAGATTTGACTTGACATTGTAGGTTCAGAAGGTGAAGAGTTAGATTCCAAGGAGACGAACAAAGAAGGCCAGAGATCAAAGAATTGGAAGGGTTTCTGGTATTCGTACAGAAGGAACAGCAATGGGTGAGCTTATCGAGACTCACGAATCACATTTTGGAGTATTTGCACCTGACGAGAATAAGATTTACGACTGTTTATTTACTCCTCGTATTGTTGGTTAACGTGTTATCGTGAGGATGAAGAGTTTCACTTATTGTTTCACCCATTATTCCATCTTGAGCCATATTCCAGCGTAATACTTACTGTAAGCAAAGACCAAAGACGCAAGTTGATACCCAACGGAACGTGCGTAAGTAATTTCAACCACTATTAAGCAAGCGACAAAAGCGGCCGCCGGATAATAACAATGGCATTTATCCTGCAAGAAGGACCCTGAGAGACTGACTACCTTGTCGGTTCTTTCCAAATATGGGCGAATGTTTACGTTGAAAGAACGTCAATGGAAGACGCGGAAGGTGCCGCTCCTCATGGTACCTGACTGATGAGACAGCGGGGTTTGTCACCCAAACGTAATCCATCCACTTCATCTTCAACACCAAAATCAAGGTTGGAGATACTCCATTCCCCATCTTTTCTCCTCCTTTTCTGAGGAGTTGTTTTCGTCTTTATTTTCTTGCCCAAATAAAGTCTTTTTGTGTAAATTGGATATCCGCTGCTTCCATTTCATCCGCAATACCTCACAAAACTTCGATGTGGTTCGTTTAACCCCGCCATCACCAGGCCACAGTCACGTCAGATCATATTCCTTCTGACCACTCGAGAAGCATGGCTGACACCTGATGCAGAAGTTTTCAGACCCTCACAGACTTGATATATTCAGACATTGGACACTGGTAGTTGCCTTAGATTCAAGTGAATCCTCAAACATTCACATCAAACTCCAAACATGTCGACTCCGCGTGTCTTTCTTATTCGCCACGGCGAGACAGAATGGTCGCTTGATGGTCGTCACACTGGCTTGACTGATATCCCTCTCACTGCCAATGGCGAGAAGCGTGTTAGAGCTACAGGAAAGGCTCTTGTTGGGCCGGATCGTCTCATTGCCCCAAAGAAGATTGCTCACATGTAAGTCTCCCTCGACAGAGGATGGTTCCCGAACATTCAGTACGAGAGTATTCCGGGGAGGCCAACCATAGGAAGACTTTTGCACCGAAGTCTTCTAAGAAACGGCTGCGGTTTCGTAATTACACTATGTCGCCTTATCACCAACCATCAGTTAATTTGTTTGATCTCGAGCAAGCTAATACGTCGCCCAGTTACGTTTCACCGCGGAAACGTGCCCAACGCACATTTGAACTTCTCAACCTTGGACTGAGACGTCCTCTTCCTTGGACACCTCACGGCGCTCCTGATGGTACTGGCCTTCAATGTGAAGCCGAGGTTGAGGTCACGGACTACATCCGGGAATGGGACTACGGTGACTACGAAGGAATCACAACACCTGAGATTCGTAAAATCAGAGCTGAACAAGGGATCAAAGGATCTTGGGACATCTGGAAGGATGGATGTCCTGGCGGGGAGTGAGTATCTGGCTAACTTTGTTTACCCTATATCTGAACATCACCGTCCAACAGCCGTTCCATCTAACACTATCATAGGGCTCCTCACGATGTCACCAGAAGACTTGACCAATTAATAGAGGAGATTCGTGAGAAATATCACAAGCCAGCCATGGACAAAGGAAGCGATCAATGTGGTGACGTTTTACTTGTGGCTCATGGTCACATCTTACGTGCCTTTGCTATGAGATGGGCTGGCTACGCTTTACGAGAAGGACCAACTTTCTTATTGGAGGCAGGTGGTGTTGGAACTCTCAGGTCAGTCGAGGCAGCTTATTTCCTCTATGAACCAAGTTTACTGACAATATACAAGCTACGAGCATCATAGAATCGAAGAGCCGGCCCTTCTACTCGGCGGCGCTTTTGTTGTTGAACTTGACGGTCAAGATTAACCGCTATCCTAGATCAAATCTTTCAGGCATTGGCGCCCAGATGATTTCTTAGAGCATAGAATTGATTATTTGATGAACATGTCCTCGGATCGCACCAACAGCTGAGCCAAGTCCCCCCTAGTCCAGGGACGGTAATACATAATCCCCCGACGATCAGACGCTAATGACATTGCATCACTCAGTCACGACACGACCAACAGACGTTTCAATAATCGAAGCTGGCCTCGCACAGACAGCGGAAGGGCTAATGTCATCGATACGTATCTTTCGCACTTGAGCTGGCGCTTTCGACGGAAATGACCAGACCTCCGTTCGGTGGCACTGGCGTCAACAAGCAAGTCTGTTTCACACTCATTTACCAAGATCAACCCAAATGCCTCTCAAAAATAAAGGGCGTGTGCAAAAGTACTTCAATAGGGCAAAGCCTTGTCGCACGACTTGGGCGACCCTTGTTATGGGCGTTCTGGAAGCGCGGATGAGGCTGAAGGGGCGACACTCACATGATATCCCTTTCCCGCCTACCAGACACGGGATCGCGCCGCCCCGGACAAGCCATTTTCCTCCGTCTCTTCTCTTCTAAAGACGACATTTCTAATTTCCAATAGCCTACTTCAACTCCATCGACTAATGTGTCAAGAATGGTTCACTTCATCCCTTGACATCAAAAGTGGCTTGGCTGCTACCGGAAGAATGCATCCGCACACCATAACTTACAGTCCCCCCTCTGGACAAGGTTTGCTTCGACCGCAAGGGCGGGACGGGACGGTCCAGTTGAGTATAAGGGTGTGAGGAAGGCTTGAAGGGAGAGGTTTCTTCGGATATTGAGTCTGTTGCTAGGGCAAAGGGCTGACTTATCCACGCCGGACTAGTAGTAGCCTCCGGTCACGAACGGCTGTTTTACCAAAGCATGACCGGACTGTTGGGTCTGAAGGGGTGTTTCTGGGCTGTAATTGGGCTTTAATGTGAGATTGAGTCTCGATCTTCATTCCAGTGTCAGGTGGCTGATGTAACGTTAGTAGGAGTACTGGGAGAGCTGGGTACCCTGGACAGTCAGGCTTTGGCCCCGACAGCTGTAGATGGCTTCAGATTGCCAAATTTACTAGGAATTATAATTGATCATGTATGAGACACCCAGTTGGACGGATATTGTGTAATCAGAGTTGTAAGTATGTCTTGATATCTATCCAGCCAAGTAATGATACTCAACAAGACATTCTGTGTCAGCTTTGGGAAGCCGAATATCGGAACGACGGCCATTGGCAGCTTGCGTAGTGTAAACTATCAACACCGTATGAGATTGCTCTGGTATGCACCTGAAGGTCATATCTTGTCTCTAATGCTCGACGGTCCATTGTTGAAGGGCAGACGAAGCAGTCCTCGTAGACACTCTTTTATGGCTTTGACGCTCTGGCAATAAATATCCTCTTAGTCGTAGTTGAGCCCTTTTTCTCGCCATGGCCATGACCATGTTCCCCACTGCCGCCGTGATTGCTCTCATTGTGCTCGTGATTATGACCATGGCTGTGCCCATGTCCGTGGCCATGATCATGGCTGTGACAATCCTTGAATGTGATAGGCTCCGGGAGCTCTTGGTAAGCAAAGTCTGTAAGTCCAGCGTCCTCAAACATCTTCTTGATCTCATCCTCAGTAAACCCATGATGTGTTATACCACGCAGGGCGGCATCCTTGGGGTCTATCTTATGGGCAACAAAGTCAATGATGAAGAGGACACCGCCTGGTTTGAGGCGCTCAGCCAATTTCTTGGAAGCTAGATCAGGCTTGTCAAAGTGGTGGAATCCGAGCCCCACGCCTGCAACTTCGAAATCGAAGAACTTGCTATTAGCAAAGGCTGTAGGGGAGGGGTCCTTAGGATCAGCCAGATTGCCTTGATAGGCTTGGCGGGAAGAGCCCTGCATGCTGTTAGGATATTGGAGTCTACGAGCCCATGCCCATGTGATGGATTGGTGGTTAGTACTAACTTGGCTTTGAGCTTGGGCGTTGTACACCTTAACCATTTCCTCCGACAAGTCAATGCCTATAGCCTCACTCGTATGCGGTGCTAAGACCTGTAACTCATTGTCAGTCCAATTCAACGTCTCGGAGCTCATCTCTCCCAGGAGGGGAAACTCCCACCCTCGAAAGCATGCCGGTGCCACAAGCGTAGTCTAGCAACCTGGCATCTTGCTTGACGCCAATGAAGGGAATCCTCTCCTGGATGCCGCGCTCTAACTGCACAATCGCATCCGCATTGCGCTGGTCATACTCGGTGGCGATCTTTCTGTAATTGTGCTACATTAGCGACGGACTTGAATGAGTTGTGTGGCACTGCATCGCTTGTCGCAGTGTGCTCTGCTAACATGGAGCATAACAAATGACTACCAATAAGCAAACCGCATACAGTCAAACGGGTTGGCGATGATCATCCAGTACAAAAACCAAACGCTCATTCATTATACGCACCCAAAATAAGCCTGGTTTTCGGATACGACGTCGGCCATGGTTGCAAGGTCGGGATCAGTGTTAGGTGAAACAGTGACCAAGTTGTACAGGAGGAGGAGCAAGTATGGTCGCATAAGACAAACGGTACCTGTCGAGAGTCCGGACGTGGTTTCACGGAGAGTCGAATGCGGTTGATGCGGTGTAAGACAAAATTCTGTCGACTTCTCAGTTTGGCTGTCTTATACAAGTTGCAGCGGGGACTTTTCGGGCAGTTAATTTCGTGTCGCAGACATATGTTCGCAGAGTTTTGACGATATCTCCGCCGTCCATTATCAAGTCGCCGACCAAAGAGAAAGACCCCGCACTTGGTCGAGGGCTGTTCTGATACTGGTAATGCAGTTTGGCTCTATGACGACAGGAGTAAACAGCGCAGCAATATCTCCCGCCCGTTAATTAGAGACACGGAGCCAAGCTCGATCCATTGATAGCAACTACACCGCAACAAACGGCGCGGTACAACTTGCACTCGGTGGTTGATGAAACATGTTCCTCAACCTGTCGGGATTCGAGTGATACGGCAGCCATTCAATGATCCGCTCATTGTAGAACACTGCAGATGCCTCGACAACAAACGTGGCCGTCTTGGACAGGCCGTGCTTGAGGATTTGACTGGGTACGTGCTGTAGAGAAACGTTTGGCCTAACAAACCAGGATCGAATTGCGGGTGATCCGTGATCCTGCGGCTGCACGAGCGCACCGGTCCGCCAACCGCGAGGGGTGCACTGAAGGTACAATAAGGCATAGTACGTATCGAAAAGTACATGACAGTCAGTGATCACAGTCGTAGTCGTATTGTAACCAAGGAATAGTCATGTAAACGGTCAACTGCAGGCATTCCCCATCCCCCATCCCATTCCTCATGTCCCAGGTGTCACGGTGCCCAGGGCCATGCAGCCGTCTAACCAGCAAAGTGGTACGAGTTGGCATCCCGCCTTGTGAGCCTTGCTATGCACAAAGCCCAAAGAGAAGAAAGGGCGGGGTTTCATCTCGCCCAACGCTGATCGCCGGGCCTGCAAGGGATGATACCATCCCGCAGCAGCTCCTTTCTTTTGAAGCGGTAACAACGATGCATCTCGAGTGCTGCAGCAGATAGGTCATTCCAGGAAAGGCGATGTGCATCTACCTACTGTCTCAGGTCTGTTTCCTGCCCCTGGCCGGCAGTTCTTTTGTTGACCACTCTGGCCACTCTATCACTGCTTGTATGTCTTATGAGTGTGCAGATAATAATTTCACCAAAGTCGTTTCGCCCGCCCGACTGGGATACGAGCCCGTCACAATGCAAGCGAATGAAAACGATGATCTCTGCAGATAAAAAGGAATGCAAATGTCGGATGGATGCATACGGAGTATTGTAGTCAGATCGACCACCTCACCGCTTAACTGCCATGGCAAAATACAATTTTTCTGGTACCGGGGGGTTGCCAGCTTCACCAAAGTCTTGCTCCGTATGCCGGGATTCACGGCACCTCGAGATTCGGCAGAAGGTCTTCCGTGACGGCGCTCAAGACCAGTTCTTACCCGTTCTTTTGCTGGTCGCCTTAATCACTGGTGGCCGGCATCGAACGTTGTTTGGACCCGCTCAACGGAGACACAATCGCGGTTGGGCTGGCTGAACCTGCGATGGATGAGAATTCGCTGGACCAAGACCGAGACAATTGGCACCACAACAAATGCAAGGTGTATTGTATTCATCATCAAATTGAAGCAGAGCAAAGAATAAACCCGGGGCGTGTCTTCTCGCAGGGGCCCCGTTCCCGTCTCGTCATAAAATGGCACTCCAGGCCAGATCAACGCGCATTCTTCAGCCTGCAGGTCGCCGTGCATGCAGGCGAGGTCTCGTGGTGCGATAGTACCTGGACAAAGAACACCTCTTGCTTGCTTCGTGGTGCTGTATCTTGAGGCCAGTGTCACGTCACACATGTACGTACAAACGATGCACCAAACGGCCCGTAACATATTTCTTCAAGTCTCTTCTGTTTGAGGAATTGAGGTGTGGACTAGGCTCGCATTGGCTGGGACACGGCAATAATTGGCTTGCTCCTTTGCCGAAGAGGGGATCGAAGCGGAAGTGACAAGGGGCTGACTGACGGCGGCTTCTTTTCCAATATTGGCAAAGAAATCGGGTTCTGCGCTCCTGTTACTAAATTCGCACTGTAATTGTGTACCCGGGTCTTTGAGGGCGCAGGATGACATGCAGCCCCGGGATGGCGCGAAGTGTCCAGCGACCGTGCCGCGCCGTGAAATTGCGACGTGGCAGGCTTTGCTGGATGGATGCAACTGTAGTTGCAGCCGTCAACCCTTGCTCCCGTTGTTTTCCCCCCTCCCCTCCAGGCCCAGAATTCCTTCTGCATGCAGTGTTGTATATTTATTTTTGTTAGCGGTCAGGAGTGCCAGATATTTGGGTCGCTGCCACGCCATTTAAAAAAAAATATGACTGCTCGACTTTTCTTGGCGCACCCCTGGGCTGACCCCCCTCCATTATTTTGTTGCAAGTCAACAAGCAATCAAGTCCATGAGACGGTAGCCTCGCCTGTCTCATTAAGGTATGGCGGCCCGACCATTAAAGCCACGGCGCCCGAGGAAAACTGGGACTGATTGCGGGAGACATGCAGCCTACTCGAGCTAGCAAGGATCTTCCGCATGAGCTCTGACTCACGTGATTATTGGCCGACGTGTGCGATTGGCGGACCGGGCCTTGCCTCAGCCAGCCTTTGGAGGTGGACCCTCCAGATGGAGTCGAAACTGTGACAAGCGAGCGTGACGGCAGCTTATGGTGCAAGCCGCAATGTCAATCTTGACACCAGCCCCGGGGAATCGGGACAGCCTGAACATCACTGCGGCCTAGGTATTTGACTTGGCTTTTGTGGAAATAAGAGAGTTTGTCGACGTGATAACGTTAGATTTGGCTGTATTGCTGTTTGGCTGTTGCCAAAAGATCTGGTACAACCCCAAAACTGAATTTTGTGCCAACTCTGGATGCCTGCATCAGTGCATAGGCTTTACAGAGCGCTGCACATCAGAGCAAATGTCTTAGTTGTTGGACCTCAACTTTGCTTGTGTTTCCATTGGCCGACTGTTTTGCAGGCTGTCAGCATTGGTCAGATTCGTAGTGTTAGCCTACTTCCATGGTGAATCATACATCAATAGCTACATATAATATACATCAGCTTTCCCGCATGATTATGAGGTCGTTGCTTCTTTCCGGTTCTTGGCACTGATCGTATCTCACCTTACTCCACGACAAGGCTATGAGTCTTCTTTGTAATGAGGACTTTGGTACTGAAGTGGATTATCGATCGTTTCTCAAGTGACGCTTTGGCGGCGTTAGACCCTCGCGATTGCTGCATGTATGTTATTGATTGGCCCTCATCGTAGAGTGGACTCTTGAACTCTATGGCCCGGCCCGTTTTCTGTCGACCCATTGCATGCGGTAGCTGTTGGTGGTATGTACTGTGTGCCGGACAGAGATCGTCGAGTCGAAGGGGCTGCCCCAATCTGCGCTTATTATTGGTACCAGGGAAACAAGGGAAAAGCAAGGTTAAATTGAGACACGGCAAGAAAACACCTTCCCAGCAATTGAAGGAGTCCGTCCGATTGAGATCTGAACCAAGGAAAAGGGTGTGTTGAAAGAACCAAGAGTCTTTGCTGCGAATCTTTTGATTAATATGATAAGGTGCCTCGCATCTCAGGCAAGAAGCTTCCCGTTCCCATTCCACGGAAAGCGCGATATTGAAAAAGAAGGTGGCATATCATGACAGATGGTTAGCAGTTGGAAGGTACCACTGAAATCAAACGTGCTTACAGATTACCTCATGTCCCCTCCTTCCGTCACCGCCCGTGCCCGAGCCGCAATGTTCACTTTCTCAAGTGATACGCCTCCAATATTTCAACAAACCAACGAGCCTCAAAAAGTCTACTGACTTTCCTTCTTGAGTCAACCATTTATTCTTGGATATTTTGTTGCCTGAGAGAGTTATGATTCTTGTTTTCAGAAATTTGCAGTGGCAACGAGCAACCAACGACTGTCAAGAACGGAGCGACAGGGATCCAATGCACTCAGCTTAGGGCCAGTCCACATCCTATTTCCATTGTAGCTGACGCGACAAGACAAAACATCCAATCCAATACTTATTATCATTTGTTACCCCAGTTGACTTGTATTTTCTTTCGATCTTCTATTCGAACAGGTACCTATGCATAGGGATTTAGGAGTAAGCCCTGTCAACGTTGCCCGCCTACCTGCAAATCCACTGTCACAGTGCCTCAACAGATTTCCCTGCAGCCAGAATCGATCATGTGAGCGACGATCAAGAAGCCAAGGATATTCCGGGATCCCATCCGGTCGTTTTTATTCGACCATCAATGTTTGCAGGGCCCCTGGCAGATAAGTCTCTCGTTTCAGGCATGGAATAGTTGTTGTTGTTGTGATGATTGACTTGGCTAAGGCCCTGGTTTCTTCTTCTTCCTTGTTAGGGGCCAGCGAAAGAAAGCTCAATGATCAGGCTGTCGACAGGAGAAAGACCGGCGCTCTGATAGGTCAGCTTCCTTCGTAATCTCTCCAACAAAACAAAGTCATAATCGACAGGGATTGGCAGCTCCGCTCATCTGGTATGTACCAGGGCCTCATCAACACTCTGCTCCAGTTCTTCAGATGGATCAAAACTCGCCCATGCAAATGCATCAACAGCACAGCGCCATCTAACTACAGCTATTGTGCATACATTCTCATACTCACTGGTTTTGTGCTTCGGCATTGGGCTATTGGGCTCGGCAGCCGAATGTCTCGGTGCAATGTACATCCTGGTCACGCATTCCATGTCCGCCTGAGTCTAGCGCACCACGTCTGCTGCAGGATGAACATCAACGTTGGGAGGCTGGCAAAAGATGAAACGACTAAATTGCAACACCTTTGTCAAGCCTGGGCATGATGCCCCAGTACAAGGCCCCTTGTAGCCAAGATTCGCCAGTGTTAGCGATCGTTGATCCTCTCTATGATGGCTTCTGACGACTCATGGTTGACTTGCAGCTTCTGTCCATTCACGGCTGGAGTCTTTTCACGTGAAGCAGACTTGACGCGGCTTGCCGGGTTGGTCAAAGTTGTCTCCCTTCAAAAACCCGTCCCTTCCTTCGGACGGGACAGCCCTTGCGGCCCGATGCGCACCTAGAAGCCGCATGCCCCGTATGGCTCAGACCACCCCAGCCAGGCCCACCAAGAAACCCGACACCACTGCGTCAATTTTGGCACTCTGCCAGTTCATGCCGCGACGATACCTGTCTGTTGCACTGGTTGCTTACCGACAATTGAATCACAAACTCGCATTTGCTACCAGCCTTGATTGCGTTCGCCATGGATTATTATTCTTGGCTAAAACCGGCCAACTCGCCTCACTTTGTTGTGAGGATCTCCTGGGTTGGCATCCTTCAAGCCTTTCCTGCATCGTACCGAGAACAGGCAGAAGGTCATTTGGTGCTGATTGACTCACTGATTTAACCGAGCTGGCCAAATGAACGCCCCCATAGGCTTGTTTGTGGTCAAGAGCAATACCATGAACCGAAGGGCAGAGGCATTAAAGAGAGCTCGACTCCGGTATTTAGCGGTCAGCAATCTGAATATGGCTAAGCCAGCTTCCTTCAGAACTGTATGGTCCGGCAACCCTAACACCAAGGCGTGAGATTGGACATCCTGCAGACATAGAAGATGCATATCGTCATGCACGAGCAAGCAAAAACGTAACATCGTGCAGTGCTGGTCGGTATTATTTGACAAGGTCATTGACAAATTCTGCACGGCCGGCGAATAGGAAGGCCAGCGGCATGGCGAAGGAAGGCTCGGGTGTACATGGTCGGGACGGGAAGAGCCTTTTCTGTGAACGGCTCAGGCCATATCCGTGCCTGTTCTCACGAAATCGATTCCCCGATATGCGTTTTTACCAAACTTTTGGGGCCTCGGCCTACTGCGCTCGTTGATACTGTAATCTGACGCAAGTGACGTGTTGGCCCATCCCACACACGCATGATGCTAATGGCCAGGTTGTTGCGGCAAGGGATGCAATCGCAGCACAGACACATCCACATTCTCTCTTTTGCCTATGTCCTGACTTCTCATACAAAGAGGAACAGTGGCTGCGGGTTTTCAGCTGATAAGTGTTCATGGATTGACTTGATGCTCCGCAAATACAAGGCACCCCCCTTCGAAACAGAATTTCATTGCCCAAAGCTAAAGAAGCCCGCCGCTCCCGTGCCTTGGATGTGGCTAGGGATAGAAAGACGGGTTACGCCCCTGATTGGCTCACTGCAAGTCACTTGAACAAGCACCGTCTCTGATAGCGCCCAGATTTCTGTCCCAGTTTCCAGAGAATCGGAGACTTGCTCCACCGTCAGCGTTCGTGACACGCAACGATCCGGCATCCAGCGATTTGGTGCGGTCGGAGGACTGACCAATGATAGACTTTGACCCCAGGCTTGTCTCATCAGAGGATTCGACTTGTCGGTCAATTTACTTGTCACTTAAACTAGGTGTCACGGTGTTGTCTATCAGATTTGTGGCTCTGCTTCCAATTCGTTGTGGTCAGCTCCGCGATCGGGGCCTTGATTCTGCCATCATATACATGGCTTTTGCCTCAAACAAGATGATGAGATGGCCACATGTCGCTGTATTTCTGTATGCGTTTGTGGTTAGGCTGCCGACTTGCGGCTTGTATCAGCCACTGGATCTCATAATGATCGGCAATCATCTCGCTTCAACACCAACACCATCCAGCATGCGAAAATGCCTCTAGCCCGAGTAACTTGAAGATTTGGTGGAAGACTATCGGATCCCGCAAAAAAAAAAAAAAAAAAAAAAAAAAAACTTCTCCGCACCACCTCGTCAGTACGAGGGCCAAGTCCAAACTGGCTTCAAGCCAACACACCAATCAGCATCATCTATACAACCTTCAGTATTTTCAGGCAAAGTAACTTATGCCGTGTGGAGGGCTGCATAATCATACAAACGAAACCATATTTGGACCAAGGGGTGACCTCGAAGGCAATGAATGTTTGAGAGGGGTCATCGGACATGCATACATACCAATGCTTTTTCCCATGAGCAGTCAAGACAGTGTGCTATGACCCGATCTAAAGCGCAGGGCAGCCGTTCTATTGGGTTTGTCTGAAGCCGTACTGTGTGCTTCCTCGTGTCTGACTGGTTGCTTATTTCAAGCCAACTCTGGCGCCGATGAGTGAGCGTGGAGCTGAGCGTCGACCTGCATGAGTCGTGTGGATGCTCGTCACCTGGTCCCTGTCAGGGAGGGGCACCAACCCAAGAAAGTCCAAAAAACATCGAAGGCACATGGACGATGAAGCAGGGATGAACAGATGGACCACGCTGGCTAATACCTCGTGCATGTCCAGGGTTATACAGCGCGTTTGGTTGTCAAGCCCGGCGCTATCTCGAGAGTTGCGGGTTGAACCGCAGTGCATTTACGGATAGATGGCACCCAAATGACGAGCTCTTGGTGGGGTTAACGGTAACCGACGTTTACTGTCTCGTGGCTCCGGATCAAGTATTCAATCATCATCATCACAACGGCATGCTCTACACCTCTACACCATACAAAACATGCGTTGATAAGCAAAGCCGTTGCATTTAGCCCCCCTTGATCCGTTTCCAGACAATACTGCTGCCCCGAGCATGATGTCTGCGTGCACTTCAAACAGCATCAAACGACGCAGGGTAGCGTTTTCATTTGTACAACACGATTTAAACTGAGTTGTACTTTCGACAACACCACTGGGAGTGAGTCCTTGTACGAGCAGTGCCGAGTCACATCACGTTGACTTTTGACATCTAGCCAATTTTCCTGCCTGCCAACCTATTTGCTGCCTGGCTGGCACGATGCAGAGTAGACAAATTCGAAAGTAAGCATCAGCAAAGCGGATCATCTCGGTCGATTACTACCACGGTGTGCATCAGATCACATAATTTATCAAGCATGCTGTGAGTGGGATTAACCAGTCATGGAACTGCTCGCACAAATCACTTTTTTCTTTTTTCCCTCTCCGAATCACCGACCTGATGCCATACAACAAACGACACAGATGCTCACCGCATAACTGAATCAATTATTACAGACAGGCCATATCTTGTTAGGATACTTATGCGGTACTTCACGCATGTCGCATTGCATAGCCTAATGTTTGACTGTCGAGAGCTCCTGTGGTGACCTACATAGCGGTGAGCAAACGCAACTCATAGCTTGCCGATAACTGCGTGTCAGCTCTTTGCTTGTCCCGCAGCATACCATCTCCTCTCGACTGACCCCGCGTTCAAGCAAGCTAAGAAGGGTAGCATGAGTGATATGAATCTGTTCGTTCGTATCTGCCATAAATAAATACCTATCTGCACCGAGGCGTCGTTTCTTTCTCCGGGGACTACTGTACGAGAGCGGCACGCCACTTGGCCGTGGGGTCCAGTGCAATGGCTGGATCTTGACGGTAGTACCTTTTTCAAAAAGTACTCCATTAATACTTGGTCAACGAGTTGGCCATACATAGAAAAGTGTGCGATACTGCGACGGTAATGATTGTCACAAACATGTACATTTTCCTTTCTGTCTAACGTCAATTCACCGACAGTAAGTAGTGTGGCAGAGGCTCTGGCAGCAGATACCCAAGAATGAAATCGGTCATGGAGTTTGAATGGATGAGGACTGGCATGGTCCCAGCGTTTCAGCGTCCCAGGATCCTAAGGTAGCTTACAGCACCAACGCAGGCCGGACCGTCCCAGGTAACCCAGCGCCGTGCAGCCGCGATCATTGGCGAGACCTTGGCCCTGTTCATGTCATCTCAGAAAGTCGTCATGCATCATTTCCCAGTTCGTTCTCACCAACTTATGTTCAAGTTTTGTCAAAGGACAACAGCAATTTTTACAGACGAAATCACCAATGGAGGAGGTTGGCCTTCATGGACCAACATATTCGTCTAAAAAGCGAGGCCCGTCGAGCCAATCGTTCTCGCTGGCTTCGACATCGAAGGGATAGATAAGCTTTACCAACTCTGCTGATATGACTCAAGAGTGATCTTGAAGAGCACTGAATAACGAGTGGGCAAGAAACACTGAAGTGACACAGAAAAAGAGTAGATTCATACAGAGGGCCTGAAATAGTGAATTGCAAGGGAGCAGACGAGACCACTGCACGAAGCAGAAAGCGGTTGAGTTGCATGAATGATACATACAAGGGATTCGCATGAAAAGGAACACTAACTAACTAATTGCGTCGGCCATTTCCACTATCGTCGTCCAAGGCTCGAATCCGCCGCACCGAGGTCCACCAAGCGAGCCCAGCAGCCAGGTCCCACGACTGTTACCAGGGTCGGGGTCGTTTTCACACTCATGCTCAAACTGCCAGTATCATCATCATCATTCATAGACCTACCCCTCTGAGAGGCTACGCATAGCACCCAAAACATCTGGCACACACTCACAATGCATCCTGCGGCCGCCTCTGCAACCCGCCGTCGGGAACAAGCGCAGAACCCCAGAACACGCAGCGGCCCAAGGTTCGGGGCTCTAGAAACCCCAAACCATTCGTTCGCGCAGTGCAACGCCCTGACAGCATCTATTGTTCTGTCCCTGTTTCTAACGAGATGGACGATAGCCCCAGCAGCGTTACACTGATTCATGATTGGGCAGTTTTCCCAGTTATGAGTTCAACTCAGCGGACTACCTTCACGATGTATGTATGTTTCTAGGCATGGGAAACATTATAGAGCCTCTCGGCTTCCATTGCTTCACTCATATCCTCTGACTTGGTTGGATACGATGTCCTAACCAGGCTGATGCCACATCTAGCAAGTCGCTTTCTGAGCTCCGGGTGCATCTTGCCTCTGATAGGTTCGGCCA
The DNA here is from genome assembly GCF_020744475.1 of Fusarium redolens. Lineage (NCBI taxonomy): Eukaryota > Fungi > Ascomycota > Sordariomycetes > Hypocreales > Nectriaceae > Fusarium > Fusarium redolens. The sequence continues at coordinate 126,114 of NW_025763666.1, read as the reverse complement.
TTCCCAGGCTATCAATGCCCACCTGCCCAACTCTTACGTACGTCTATCAACCACGACTCTCACAAACGGGCCACCCTTTTCCCTTTTTTTGTGTGTGCAAAGCTCACAATGTTTGTTCTCCCTGGTTAGAGAGTGATCCACAAAGATGCTTGCCAGCGCACGTACGCACTCGAGGAGAAACATCTTTTGTTTTGCCAGCTAATTTTTAAGACCTGGGCTTGCCTTGTAGGCGGATCCGGCGTTTGTCCAGCCATCATACATAGTAGTTACTCGCATCTCTCATCTATTGAGGGATGCATTCATGCGGCTGAGACGCTTGGAGCTTTGCTCTGAACGGAATCAAACACCAGCTGGACTTGCCCAGCATCTCCTTGGTCAGATGGATCCACTACCGCTTGGGTCGCCGCCTCGGCTGTTTACCCCTCGACTGCTGTAAGGTACCAGCAATTATGCTACAGCCAAGTCATGATTGAAGGACGAGATGGTGTCGGGCGTGTGTGGTTCGGCCCATTTGACGCCAGACAATACACAGAGGATGCGGTATTCGTACATACTACCCACATGCTGTTGGTGCTTCTGTACACACGCTCAGAAAGACCCAGCATTTTATATCCTGTGACGCTTTGTGCTGCTGCGCCCTACGCTCTGTTCCCTGGTCATGCCTCAGCCTTGATATGCTGAACCTTTTCCAAACCGCTGGAACGCATGAGCACACAAGATTGGCAGCAACAGCAACATTGGATGTCAAACCACGACGCTAATAAAGAACCCCTCACCTGGAAATCCTTTTACTTGGACGCCAATCGAAATATTTCACTCTGGCCTTACGCGAGAGGCGAGAACAAATTTCACATATTGCTAAAACACAGGCGTTGTGTTATTGTTCTTAGTTATGTATCTTCGGTCATGTCCCCGCCTGGATTTGCATCCATATCTGGTTTGTGCCTCTTTCGAAAAGCACCAACCCACCAAACCTTTGGCCTCGTGACTATTGCTAATTGAGGCGGCAAACGACGGGCGTTGAACGAACCTTGTGGCATTTTGATCTTTACAACTACGGGAATTAAACCTTGAATTGCCGCGCTTTTGCGGGTGTGCCATTTTTGGATATGTACTGACTGGCAAGTCTGCATCAGTCTGAATGGGTTTATGCCGAGGACTTGTGTCTGACTGTGTCCTCTCCCATACGACATGTCTCTGTTGTGAAATTGGATGAGTTGATACACAAAATGGGCCGAGGGAATGGAGCAACACGAATACAATGAGCTTGAACAGGCAAGAAGAGCTAGTCGACAGCCACGGGCGTGGACGGTCAGGCCAAGACATGATCAATCTGATTGAAGAACATAGTCTAAGGGTCTCAGTAGGCCCATCAGGCAATGCCTAGAGACAAGACACGCGAGAGGGAGGTGCCGTGCCCGTTGAGATGTGGTTGTCGGTGGACATTCCAGCCGGGAGAAGAGCCCAATGTCCAAGCATATTTCTCTTGCCCCTCGCTTATTAATCTTTACTTTGCGTTAATATTATGGTCTGAGACTTGTTTGGTCTCTGCAATTACCCTTATTGATAACTGTTATCCGCTGCCTTGCTTTTCCGCCCTCTGACGCTTCAGAGGCTCGGCACGACGAGGGCAGAGTCCCAGAGGATCGGTTGATAGGCCCAGTGCCTGGAGGCAATAGCCTTGCGCACCTCCAAGGATCTCCAACTCCCCACAGAAAGCCTCTTTTGTGCTTGTCTCTTATTGAATCAAGGATGCATGTCAAGGAGGAAGCAATCTTCTATTGTGTCGCGTCCTCTGTTTGAATTGCGGCCCTGGTCCAAAAGAACAAAGACGATGCGGTGCGCTGCGTTGCGTTGCGATACATGCTGGGCCAATCGCTTACGGTCCGTTCCTCGAGGCGTCGATGACTATCTGTGTAGGTACAGACTTGCCATTGTCACTTGGCTAACCTCAACTTGTTCGCGGATCTCAGGCTTCCAGATTTTACGACTACTTATAGGCACTAGGTAGTTATTCTACCCGTCAGTGGTTCTCAAGGCAGTCCACTCCGTTGCAATCAGTCTGGTACGTGCTCAGCTGGTCTTTTCATCTCCCGGGCCGGGCTGGCTTCTAGTCCTTGACCTTAACGCCAGAAACGCCCTGGGCCCGATTCTATGCTTTGTTTCCTTTACATCTAGTTCTTATTGCCTGCCTCTTTGGAAGTTTGTTAAATATAGTCTACCATTGAAAGATCGATAGCTTGTATCAGAATAGGCGCTTGTGCAGCTTAGTTTTTGTTAGGCGTTTTGCCGTCCATACTGTACTGTATTGTATGGAGACTTGGCTGAGACCATGATCGTTAATGCAGTCTCATCTTGCCCATACTCGTAGGTTTGCTTCTAACCTAATAATTAGTCGAACTGGCCTGGCAGCCTGGCTCCTGGGTACAGTACCTGGGCTAAACTCAGGACAGGGCAGGCTGCTCGGGCTGCAGCGGGTACGGTACCTTAGGTACCAGGTCAGCTACTAAGGAACCTAACCTTAGGGGCTTGCCTACCTCAGTACCTAGATACAGTGCACTACAGTACCCCGAGGACGGGAGCTGTCCCTAAAGTGGTTTTTTGGTTTTTGGGCCATGAGGTGCCCTGCTAACTACCTCCACTAGCTGGGGCCGGTTCCCTGGGAACGGCACGACACCGGCCCATCCGTCCCATTAACTTACTCCCGCCCTGGCCTTCCGCCACTGCCCTGCCAGTCAGTCCGTCAGTTCAGTCGGTCAATCCACACAACATCTCACCCTAAGAAACCCCCCTTCCTTCCTACTACTACTGCACTGCACTACACTACACTGCGCACTACACTACACCACGCTGCACCTGCGCCTGGCCCCTCGCACAAACCCTCTCTTAGTCGCTCTCGTTAGACTCACACCCCTTCATCCCCTACCATTAGCTCCCCACTTCCCTGTCGCCGCAATTGCATGGGATGAGGGCACCTTCTGAGAGAGAGATACCTTACCTGTAGCTTGACGTGGTAGGTATAGCACCTGCCCTGAATTTACCTTACCCTCACCTTAACACCGACCAACTCTCCCTCACCTTCCCATCTTACTTTTCCATCATACATATCCTCTCAATCCTTCAACTCTCCACTTGCAACCTTCTCTCTTCACCATCAACATTCCCATCAAGTGCAACCAAAACACCATTATTAAAGCCGGAATCTCATTCCTGTTTGACGTTGGTTCAGGGGATGGCACCTTGTTTGTACTGTTGTCACCCGTGAAGGAAAAAGAAACAAAGTTACAAAAAAAAAGAAGGAAGGTCGCTCAAACGAGGACAAACCACGCTCTTCCCGTTTCTATTCGGGGCGTCAAACATATCTCAATCTCACGTCGATCGACAAACGCTTTTTTTTTTGTTTGGTTTTTTTTTGGGGGGGGAGATATCTCCTCTTGCAGACACGCACAGCGAGACAGACAGCAGTAGGAGGGAGACAGTACATATTTTGTCTCTCACCTGACTATTTCCGCACCCCCAAGAAAAAGGGAAAGGAAGAAAAAAAAAAGGGCCCAGAAGTGTCCCCTCTTTTATTTATTTTTTCTTCCCTCACCCCCAGTACCAAGTCTCAAATCCCAGTCCTCTCAAAGCAAATCCACAATCCACAATCCCCAAAAACCCCAGGCTCCATTTACGGTTGGGTGGTTCCTGGTTCCTCCCACGCACGTACACCGTCGACGTGGATCAGATTGGATCGGAGGTTCCTCCCATCCCTTCCCTCCCTCGCTATAATTGTCGGCCTGTCCTGCCGCACTCTTCCCGCCCACGTCAGAGACCATTTTCACCCTCCTCCGCCTCTCAGGAACCAGAACCTCTGTCAGGCCAGGCTTTGGATTGCGGTTCCAAGACCTCGTGGAATTTGCTGTCATCTCCCGCCGAGACATACACTCAGTCACTCATTCTTGACTCGCAGCAATCGGTCATCCCGTCGGCCTACAAGACAGTAGGCACAAGACACGCGCGACAAGTCAAGAGAGTAAAAGCCAGACCAGGATCTCGACGACTCAGTTTAGATTACTTGACCATTTCCTCTTCCCTCCACTTCGACTTGGTCTTGGATTATTTCCACCGCCAAATGCCCAGTCGCAGAAACGTCCCTCAGCTCATTCACCTGCACGCATTTGGTATCATCGTCGCTGACCGCATCTGCCCGTCTGCGGCCCTTTGCGCCTCAACATAGCATGGCCGACGACAGCTACCGAAAAGAGTATCCCCAGCAGAGCCGCCCAGAAGACACTCACTCCCGACCCCAGTCACACTATCCTCCTCCGCCGGATACCGCGCAGCGGCCTTCCGACGCTCCTCCGTCCAGCATGGCTACTTCAGTTACTTTGCCCTCTATCCACGACTCTCGCGGCTACGGCCCGCCGCCTGCAGCTCCGGGACGTGGCTATCCTGCCGACCCGCGATACGCATCTCCCAATACCGTCAATGGTTACCCTCCTCCCGGCCATCAGCCTCCGCCCGGTCAACCTCAACAGTACCTCCCGCCTTTGCAGCCGCAATCTGACCCCCGATCTTCGGCCTATCCTCCTCCTCCGCCGGACCAACGAGGTGGCTATTACGATGACCGCCGTCCACCATACGGGCAAGAGCCGTATGGCACGGATCCCTACTATGCCTACTACCGTGGACAACCTCCTCCTCCAGGACCCCCACCGCCAAATGGCCACCCAGGCTACCGTCACATCCCCGCTGGTGTCTATGAATACCCCCCAGTCGGACATGGCAATGCGCCTCCTTTGACACAGGCAGCCCCACGACAACGAACTTCAATTGCTTGTAGATATTGCCGGAAGAGAAAGGTTTGTGACTGACGCGGTGTTTGAGGATTGTTCCATTGCCGCTCAAAAAATGCTGACTATCTATAGATCCGCTGCAGCGGCTACCAGAGCGCCCCTGGTGGCAAGTGCCAGAATTGCGCCCGTATGAACCAAGAATGTATCTTTCAACCCGTATCTTCTTCAAGCTCGACAGCTTTTATCCCCGTGTCAGCGCTCCCAGGAGGTGTACCCCCAGGCACTCAACTTTTCGGTGCCTACGGGCAACCACTGGCACCAGGCACAGTCCCGGCACCTCCACCGCCTCATGCTGCTTATCAGCATTCTAGTGCCCCTCCCCCTCCTGGGAACTACTACGCACCTGTCCAGTCACCCACAGAATCTTTCTCGTCTTATGGCGATGCGAGAACTGATGACGGTAGCCAGCTTGCAGGGCGACGGCGTCGCAGGACGTCAGAAGAACAGGATGAAGGCTACAGACTGCCTCCGCCACGAAGTGCCGTGGACGAAGACCCGCGCAGAAGGTCTCCAGCAGAATTTTCAAACCACAGCAGCCCAGGTGGGGTGGGGTACCCTCCGTATCAAGGTGCAAGACAGAGCCCACGAAACCCAACGAGCGGCAGTTTGCCTCAAGCTGCAACAACTGGTAGTTATGCAGCTTCTGCACCCGGCGGTCGTTCCCCGACCGGCCAAAATGGATCAAGTGGTGCGTCCACCCCCGCGAGACAGGGACAGCAGTCCCAAGGGGGAAATGCATCGATCATGAGTCTGAGCAATTTGGTAGATAAAAGCGATATCGACAAGACTATGATTGACAGGCTCAACCGACCTGCACCTGGTCAACCTGGCGCACGACGAGATGTCAGCCGCTGAGGGGATTGCAGGTGAGAGTTGACGCTGCCGGACACGTCAACGGAGAGGGTCGGAATTATATATGACAACGCTTGCCGAAGAGTCTGTTGGTTTCCGCTGGAAGGCTACCGACAAGTTGATGACGAATGCATTGTTTTTAATACCCTTTCCGAATCGATTACACGCCTACATTTTCGTTGACCGGGAAGTGACAGGAGCGTGGCTCAACTGAGGAGGAAAAAGAAAACAGCAGGCGGAGGGGGATCGCGATAACAAATACAGGACAAGATGTCAGGATCTAGAAAAAGACGCGAGTTTGGCAACAAACAACCCCTCCGTTCGGTTCTCATGGTTTACTGGACTTGTTGTTATGCGGAACTTGATTTATGTGAATTGTCCTTGACAGACTGTTCGTTTCTCGAAGGGGGAAAGAATTTGCCCGAAAAAGCAACCACTGCGAAGTCGTTGTATTATTTTTAATCGGTCGGCCACTATGTGTTTCCAGGAAAGACGGATAGCCTCACGGCACCATACGGTTTTGTTTTGTTTATGCTGATGCTTTGTCACGTTTGTACATTTGATTGAGTTGGTTGTGTTATCTCTTCTGCTATTGTTGCCAATTGGGTAGAGAGAACGAAAGCCGTAGCGATATGGCCTCGTGTTATGTTTAAGGGTGGGGGTTCTGGAGACTGGAGGAAAGAGAAAAGCCAGATGCTAGCAAAAGGTGCTGGAGGAGAAGATAACATGCCAAACAGAGTCAGCGAGCTCAGGGCTACGTGAGGAGGATGATAGCAAAGGATGCGGGGGTGATTCTGAAGATTACTTTTCACTTTTTTTTTTTGTTTTTTTTGCCTACGCACTTGAGTACTGATCGCGATGGTCAAATCCAATAGGGTGACAACCATGTATAAACAGAATTATTGTTGAGAATTTGATCAAGACTCGTACATGATGTGATATGGCTTGTGATTCAAGGGCATTTCATGTTGAAAAGACATTTGCCTGCCTGTATGGTCTCGTCCCGTCTCGTCGAGCTCATCTCTGTCTGTTGGACTGGACTCGGTGATTAGGCTCTTGTCTCCACTGTGCTCAGCTAATGATTGGTTTCTTACAGGCGCAAGCCCGGGCGGAGAAGGGAAAACGAGCCAATGAGTGGCTCAAGATTCAAAGGCACAACCAACAGATGGCCTTGGAGTAGGCACTGACAGTACTGAATGTGTTTACGTGATACACTAAAATCAAGCCAACCGAAATTACTGCCTATGGACTTAACAACTGAGGGACGGAGTTTGGAACCAGTGGTTGATTGTCAATGTATTACACTAAGCTACCTAAAGAGGAAGTGTCGAGTAAGCGGAGATGCACAAAGCTGGAGAGGGGATGAGGAGACAAGAGGAGAAACTGAAAGAGAACAGGTAAGGTCTTGCAAGGCAAGGAGCCAGGGACTAAGTGGCAGGGACAAAAGAAAGACTAAGAGCTAGCAACTAGAGCTACCTAGCAGGCTAGGGATCAGGGAACAGGCCTCTCAGAGAGGGGAGGAGAGGAGGTCTTCTACAGTACAGTATGAACCGAACAGAACAGTCTTAGAGGGGATTGGGCGAGCAAGATGCGAGGTTCATCAAGTGTCACCCGAAGACTCCCGGCGGATACGCGGCAGATACCGTTGAGATTTACAAGGGTAAGTATTATTCAGTGGGAGGGAGTAGGTACAGTAAAATGCTTTTGAATTTGATGATGATATACGTACGTACGACATGGGCAGTTATTAGAGTGCATGTACCTGAGAGTTTGGGGAACGGAAGCGGGAAAGGCGTTTACAGTAGTAAGGTTTGGGGGGCCGTAGGGACATTACAGCACATTATTTGAGCCAGTATCGCCCAAGGGACAGAAACGGCGTTTGCCTTTGACTAATTGACGGCTGATTAAGAGAAGAGAAGAGGAGGGAAGGGGAGGGAAGGGATGGGATGGGATGGAATGGCGGGGGGACGCGAACTGTACAGGCGGCTCTTTGTTTGTTATGGAGACCTCCAGCAGTCTAGCTCTCTTGGTGTGGTTTACGAAGAGCGGTGGGATAAGATGCAGATAGAAGATGTAGGTGAGAGAATGGAGGATGCTAAGAGAGGGGTAGGGCAGGCAGAGAGAAGAGACAAACATAGAGTCGATTAGATCCGATCCACATGGTTAGAGATGATATTGACCACTACCTAGACAATAAGAGTAAGAGCCTGGACTCGGTCATGAATTGCATCTTGAAATGCAGCCTCGCGGCATGCATACATACATACATACATACAGAACAGTGTGGTCCATTGCAGTAGTGGACTGACCATGGCTGGCTGATGCAACGGGTAATGGGTTAGTTACAGTAGTTTCTGGAGAAGAGACTACGGCAGGCTAAGAACAGTAGGCTAGAGGGGAGGCTTTCTGCGGCTGTCTATCAAACCGTTGACCTTAGTGTTGACAATCCAATTCAAGCCAAGTTCAAGGGTGTGTATGTCTCATTATGTGATTGTGTGTGAGCGTGAGCGAGAGCGTGTGTGTGCCTTGTCAAGGGAGGGGAGAAATATTGAGAGACACTATCCATATTCCCCCTCCCTCCATCGGAATATTTCCCACCGCCCCGTACCCTCTCAACAAGGACATCCCCTGTCAATCCTTTTCTTCTTCTTCTTTTTTTTTCTTCTTTTTGTTTGAAAAAATAATAAGGGCTTCCATAGGGATGGAATGTTGGTCTGAGCACTCTCAGTCACAACTTGTGAGGACAAATCAAGCGGCAGCGCAGGGCGGGAAGAGCACATGACCTTTGGCTGATGTGGTCAGCAAGACATGGGTAGTTTTAGTAGATTCTTGGCTGATTTTTGCAATTGATTTGTTGGTCTGAGCTCTGAAGATTTGTTTGTTGGTGATGTAACTGTTCAGCTTTGGCAGGGCTTCGACTAGCGACACGAGCCTGTCCTTGCAACATCAGGCACCTACAGAGGGACTAAGAGCCACGAGATGAGACGAGATCAGACTCTCGCCTCAGGTACGAGCCGTAAAATCGATAGATTAGCGGACGATTATAGCCGTGACACTGGTTTGCAATGGTCCGAGCGGTTGACTAACTACTGTACTTGATATTGAAAAGTCTAAGCTCAAACGCGCCTAAGAATAAAACAAAACATTCATCTTCTCGAACAAATTTATGATTCCCATACACTGATACAGATGGCATGGTGTTTGCAATCTTGGTAAATAAACGCGGCATTTTCGCCTTTCTCTAATATTGATTGATTGGTATTACAGTGGGTAGAGCCAGGGGTAGTAATGACATCCCTTCCGCCGTGGTGCATCACAATTCCAGGGACCCGGTTTACAACGTTCTCTGCCTAGGTACTCACTGGAAATGCGCTCCAACGGCAGGGGATTAGGGTCAGGGCAGGGCTTGCCGAAAGAGCATGCATACGGTTAGGGATAGGGAGGGATATGGATCTGGATCTGGACATGAATAGGGGATAGAATAGACACTGTAGCTAAACAAGGGGGGGACTATTGACCGACGCCGCGATCAAGAGGGGGACAAACTTGGGGGGCGTGTGAGTACGCGATTGAGTGACTGATGAATTGAGAAGTGGTGATCTGATGAGGCGGCAAGGTTTTGCCTGGGCTGTGCTTGGCCCTTAGGCATGGTCCCAAGACTGACTGGACGAAGGATCTATGGTAGAACAGAAGGGAGCAAAAGTGGAAATGAGTCAAGCGAGTTCGGCCAAGGGAATAGCCGTAGACTGTAGACGGACCAAAGGGGGGCGTGTAAGTCACTGCCTTAGTCTTGAAGATGAGAAGTCTCGCAAGCCGTTGGTGATATGATTGTGGTTGTGATTGTGACTGCGAGAGACTAGAAAGCGGGGAGGCAAGATATTGGTAATGCAAACAGTAAAGATCAAGCGGGAAGAGAGTCTAGAGCTGATGCTGTAAATCCTTGCTGAGCTGACTTGGGCTTGACTCGGACGACCCATTGCCACCGAGACACGAGTCTGATGCGAGAAGGTTTACGTCTACTGACTGTTATGTGATCAAGCTGTGATAAGCCAAACGTTGCCTGCCGCTGTCAAAACGTGATTGACGAGGCTATTTCTGTAGAGTTTGCCATGATAGGGTTTGTGGCACCCTAAGAAATTCCCCTAAAAGCCGGGGAATGTCGTCTTGAATAAGTATTCGTCGAGATGAAGTTGATAGAGTTTCTGTGTCTCAAGTCGTGTCGAAGTTTCAGAGTCAATGATGAGTCTATTTGTCTACAGCGAAGGATTGTGATAATCAAAAGGGCAGACTGTGCGGCATTTGACTCAGACATGAACAAATCTCCGTAGTCAATGATGAACTGATGTAGAAAGTATCAGGCATGTCGCTGAAATGCCAGTGTAAAAACAAATATCCATTCTTGAAATGTACGCACGCAAAGGAATGCGGGTGGCCTCGAATTTACAATCCGAGACAAAAGAAAAAGGGGGTTCAAGAGATGAAGCTACAGTATACATGCCAAACCACGAGATTGCGGTGGACCAAAACCGCTATGGACCGTCCCGACGGAACGAGACGACTCTCTGAGACATTGAAGAATGGAGGGAGAGGAAGAAATGCATTTGGTTGCAATATGAGTTCTGTGTCTTAGACATCAATCTACTTTGATCATCAGGCACTCGGGATAAGATGGTGATGAAGATGTTGCAGGGATGTCTACAGCAACAGGAATGCACATCCAGAGACATAGCAATATCTCTTGTCTCTCAAGGAAGTGGCTTTCAGCTGGGTAAGGTATGGAAATGCTACCTCGGGGCTACAGCTACAGCAAGTGAAATTCTCCAGTTGCGGCTCTACCTGGCGATGACCTCCCTTTGGTGTTTTTGCCTCATCACCACCAACAAAAGTTGATCAACACTCTACTTCGTACACGCCCATACCCGACACTCTGGGAAAACCAAACTCGGTTTAAGCTTCTTCCACGCATAGAGTTAAAGCAGAAAAAAAACTCTACATTTTCAGCTGTCCACCTGCAATCTTGCTTCCCGCGAACCAGGATACCCGGATCGCCTCCCATCTTACGTATTCCTCCCAGCTCGTCGGGACCGGAAGGGAGCGCATGCGGACGTTTCTGTGCTACGTGGAGAACGAATCTGGCCGAAAACGATTCTTCGCAAAGAGCGGTCGAGAGGCACTGGAATGCAAATGACGTCTTTCTAAACCGAGACCGAGAACGAAAGGGTCCGGATGCGCACGGGAATGGCTTCGGAGGTTCCGTGAACGGCCACGGCCACGGCCACCCGAGAGTGGGAAAACGGGCGGGAGCTGAAGAACCCCGATATCGTAGCCGTGACTGCCTGACTTTTGAGTTCGGCGATGGTGATGGTGATGGTGATGGGAGGAGGAAGGAGTTTACCAATCTTGACTTCCCGCTTCCGGACGACGGGACGTCACGGGATAACGGACGGTTCCATATTACAACGGGAAGGATCGAACTCTACTACTACTGTTATCTTTACAAACTTGGAAGAGGCAACAGCACAAGTATAGCTGAAAGATGAACCCCACGGCAAACTCCGTTCTGGGCCATTGATTTCTATTTCCATCATCATCATCACCAAATACTAGCCCTATCAGCCCGGCGATGCCGTCTTCCATCACGAGACGAACAGGGCCCTCTTCTTTCTATATCCGGACGAGAAGGATCATGTCACCCAAGATGTTGTGGAGATGAAGGGGCGGTAAAGGGATCGAGAGCCGCGCCCGGACGTCGGATTTTGCTTCGTCTGGAACGACTCTGACGCCACGGGCTGGTCTTGACGTTTATGGATATCCAACTGTCTAGAACCGGGATGGGTCTACTCAGGCAGGAGGACCGAGACGAGAGAGTAGTTCACTAGATCTCCGCGTGACCTACTTGACTCTTCCAGCTTGGGAACCAAGGCAAGAGTGTTTGCGCTCACTATGGGACTCCCTTTGTCCCCGAGCACGAATCAACAAGTTGACACTTTGTCATGAGCTCGGTCAAGACATGACAAGTTGCTTCTAGAGGAGGCGATGCAGGTGCTTTGATCAGGCGTGGCCATTCAGCGACGATGACCAAGTCCAATTGGACACCGAAAACAAGAACCATTTAGTCTCCATTGCTACCATCTTCCAGACTTCTGCTGACCAGAAATCCATCGTCGTACAGTAACGATCGGAGACACCAAGTCCAAGTACTTCCTCGAAGAACAGACCGACCCATAACCAGCGGGCAGCTCGCTTCTGCTTGACTTGTCAAAGGGGCCAAATAGTTTTGGCTTTGGCTTTGGCTTTGGCAGTCAGGCTCTTCGACTGTTTGATAAACCAAACACAGACTCGATCCGAGGACCGACTCGGCGGCGAACGATTATACAATGGAATAAAGGGAAAGAAAGAAACAATGTTCTAGCTACGTTCTGAGAAGTGCAATACCGCCTGATTATGGTGTCCTTGTTGGATTGTAGGTCGTGTTATTTCCAGTCGGATTTAACTGGAAGGACCAGGGGCTATAACCAATACCAGACTTTGGTTAGGTTACCCCTGCATTGAGTAATGCACCAAGAGTCACTACATTTTGGTCATTCCGAATACTCTCCCGCTGTCTATCTATACCCGGCTTGAAGTCAGCAAGTGTTGAACTGGTCATGCTTGTCGGCTCGCCGTCATGGTATGGCTCAGACGTGATATGCTTGCAGACAGAAGTCCTGAGTTGCATGCTGCCGTTAGCTCCAGGACCTTACACCACGCAGGCATTACTGTAATTTACCAAGTTGCTGCTTCATATAAGTTCATAGTTGAAGCTGGTCAAGAGCAACACGGTCTGAAAAGTCTCGATGATCTCACTGTTGATGCAAGCCATGCAACAATACGTTGATAAGCACGGACCCCATGCTTGCCGCCGACCTTCCTTCTTAGCAGTGCTATCACGGCTTGTATGCTTTATCAATGGGCTTTAATACTAGCTGTCGCTCTGCAATTTGCGAACTTTGATCGAGACAAGCAACCTATAAGCACCTTCAGCAAGGCTGACTGTTATATACCTCCTTCGTTGAATGCTCTACTGTTTAACATCGTTGACAGGCTTTTGTTGACCAAAAGCCTCTATATCTTTGTTTGATTCTTCTGGCTCGTTCCTTGCTCCCCGCTCGTCGGCCAAATTCCCTGCAGGGCCGCAGATCAACCATTTGGTACCCTGTAACTTGTTTTCACCAGCTCAGTGCCTCCGTTGTTGATACTGGACCTTGGGGCTCACCTTTCTTTCGATTCATTGCCCATGTCTACAGCTATTCTGGTTTCCACTTTCGTACGTCTCGCTTGAGCGACACTCGTCGCCTTAAGAGGACTAATGCGGCCGGGCCGGAGACCCGGAAACACAACAGGGCGCTCCACACTGTGTGAGGGAGAAAGAGGGTGTCTGGCCCTATTTTCTGCAATGAGAAACCGGCCAGAGCCCATCTTCCTTTCACGAGGTTGGTGGCTACGTAAAGTTGAGGGATTTTGGTATATGGACCCATGAGGTATCACGACATGTCATGATGGCGTTTGTTGGCTGAAGAGAAGGGACGGGAAGGCCCGCGCGGGTAAAGAAGGGATGGAACCAACGCATGACAGGGGTGGCTTTTAGGGCGACATGCAAGATGAGATGGAGCAAGGGTGCACTAACTTTGGCTCCAGAGAAACGGTCTCTGGGTTTGGTGCTGCGATTCCACCGTCATCAAGATCGAGACCCAAGGTGGATGGACCTATTGGGCGTGTAGTTCAAGTTCCCGCATCAATGCAAACTAAAGTAACTATAGCTTTGGCTTCGGGTTTGGCCGTCCAGCCTCCCCGTGGCTGGGCTGGATACCATGGGCCCGAAAACACCCTCAAAATAGAAATGAGTCAAGAGAACGGACTCCCTTACAGACTACAAGGCTCGTATTGAGTCATTAGCTCATCAGTAACCCGATGGTAGTCTGTTGATCTATTTGAGTCTGTCGGATATCCCGATTCATGGGCATGCCGGTGGCATATCGCTCATGAGTAGCTTAGTCAATTCTCTCGTCAAGGTCTCGACCGAAATGGAGATTTGCGACATGGCCGATAATGTGTTATACTCTATTCAAAATAGGAAGATATTGGATAGCCAGTCATGAAGCATCGATGACAAGATCGAATCGATAGTGCAAAAGAGAGGCGATGAACTTCAGCTAGAGACTACACAGCCGGCTGTATCTACCTGACACGATCTCGTAACTAGTGAAGAAGGCTTCTTATTTTGTGGGTGCGTGACATTTGATGTGTGAACGCTGCAAGGGGCATAATAGTCTGGTATGGTGTTGGGGAGTCGTCAAAGTCTCAAGTGTTTTCAGCATGATGGATCATCGCAGCTGAAAGCAAAGCCTCTGTCTCTTAAACGACCTTTATGTGAAAGGTATTTCAATACGTGTCTTTTCGCCCGTGATTACCCTAGACGCATGTCGAATGGCTAGAGATGCGCAGAGTAGCGTAGGGACTGCAAAGGTGTCGATTGTCCCTGGGGGTATGTAAACACGAGAAAACATGTCTGTGGAGAAATGAAATCAAGTATATATATTACAAAACACTGGCCTGTTTCCTTATATGTTACACGCAACTGTATATATTGGTATCATGCTTGATACCGTGTGAAAGCTGGTCATGAGTCTGTAAGGCGATATTAGAGATGATGGATGATAGCTGACATTCAAGAAGAAGGATAAAGGTTGACGTTGAAGAGAAGGGTTTGGACCTCATGAATGGAAGGCCTGCCTACAGGCCGGAGCTCAATTGGCATGTTGTTTGAGTCTTGTTTGACGACCATTTGAGCTACCATGTTCTCAAGGCTGGTGTAAGTCCTCTGCTTGAAACACGGCATGTTGCGAGGGCACTTCAGCAGCAGAACAAAGCAGCAGCTCTAGATACACTTCAGGCTTGTGTCAGTGCTTGCAACTCGGGGACGCCGTCTCAGATGACTGGGTGGTAGATGCCCATATTGCTTGAGGGCAATTGGACACATGGCTGAGGAGGCGAAAGAGAATATTTGCAAGTGACGTGTGTACTCTCTGACCTCCAGAGTGTCTATGTGATCTGTTGCATGCTCAGAGAGGAACCTGGGGGATAATATTGAGAATTACGTGTCAGTTTCAGTAACGTCAGGCAAAGGCTGGTTGTTGTTGAGGCAGCATAAAGCGTGCAGACTCGAATAAAAGAGGATAAGACACGATCGTAGAATGAACTCGGAAGATGGATGGAATATGTAATAATTATATTATATTTTATGTTTTATGCTCATCAGGTCGTTTCTTCGTCATATTTTCCATGCGTCTTGTCTAGTAGACGCATGTTGATGTAATCTTTTTTTCTATTATAGTATCCTTGCCGATATGCATGTTTATATGTAACTGGTAGCAAGGTGTCGCAAAGGGGACTTTATTCCGCTGGGAGCATCGATGGGTAGCTTGGCTGCGGCCATGGTGATACCATCAAGGGCTTGGGCTTCCTCCCCGACTCGTGTTCTCAACGCAGACCTCTTCGCGCACTGCGACATTTCCACTACGGGCATCTCGTTCGAAGACAAAGCATCTTTCAGCGTAAATGCCCATCTCGTTCCTTCTTCGCCACACGTCACCTAGCCGTCGCACCATGACTCGCTTCCAACCTCCAACGTTGAGCACGATATGCTTCCAAGGCGTATGTGAGCCGAGTCTCTCCTTTTCCTGCACGAGCAGTTTGAAGGTTTGCATCGCAGCCTCTCGATCGCGGTCGATTCCCGGAGACACTTGTTCTAGAGGATGGATTATGGTCTGGACGTGTAAGGTGAGGGTGTGCACAGCTGGGAAGACACATATAGCCCTGAGAAAGGTAGTAGGATCGCATAATCTAGTATCTAGGTCAAGTTCGAGGGTGTGAACGAACTTCAGCTGTTGACCTAGTTGGGCTATATCAACAGGTGCCAAGGTTGGGCATTTCTGGCCATCTTCTGAGAACCCGACGTGGTCCCTCAGTCGTAGTACCTGTAGCGACTTTCGATGTGCTGCGATAGATTCAAGCTGGAACAATCGGGTATGGCAAGTGATGTTCAACGCCTCGAGTGCCTCAATGTGATCTTTCACCAACAAGTTCAACCCAATAGTGGCATCCTCTCTCTTGTCAGGCAGATGAGCACTGTAGTCTTCCACATGGAGTGTATGTAACGCGGAGAAGTCTTGGAAAGGCACTGAGCGAAGAAAGTTAAAGATGGGCACAGATATTAACTCGAGCGACTGTATCTTGGAGAAATCCCAGTGTTTCTGAACATCCTCAGCTGTATGGCTCCAGTCGTATGACCGCAGCATCAAGTCGACGATGGGTGGCATTTGTTCTCCGGGAGAGAACTTGAAGCATGTGCCTTGACCGCGATCTTCGTAGCGTAGTGTTTTTAGCTGTCTAGATTGGACGAGGAGCTGTTTTAACGAGCCGAGCCTAGTTGACAGGACCGGCGTCGGGTTGGCAAGCTTCAATGATGCCAACAGTTCTGAGGGAATCGATCTCGTAAAAGTATCCAACGGATTACCATTGTAGTCTCGTCGCAGGGGAAGGTCCTCGATGTATAGTTGGGTGCCGTTCGAGTTGCAATTGTGCAAGTGACGGAGGTCCGAAGGTAGCCACAGGCCCTCTGCAGGAATGTCGCCATCTATGTATCGCCATCTGTTGTCGAATCTATCAGCAAGAGAATGAAGAGATCGAGAATGGGTGTCAGTACCGAACCGACTTCAATCGCTTGATACAAGATAATATTCCTGTAATCCTTGTAGGATCCAAGTTGCTTCGTATTGTGACATGATTTGTGAGACGAGAGATGTGCCGAGAGACGTTGGGATATCGTTGTTCAGCATCTGGTGCGACGAGAGATTCGTTCAAGGTCAGGAATCGGTAGGCGATAGGTGTAGCTATGGCATCGAACCTCTTAGAGACTAGACGCACAGACGTGAGTGGTGAGTCTATGTCCCGAAGCTAAAGAGTAGCTTTTAGTATTGTATACTTGTGGCAAAATTGTATGGAGGTTGTGACATACCTGTTGAAACACAAGAGCCAGAAGTTCTGAGCTAAGGCGATTCAAAGATAGAACCGGCAAACTTGGGGCCTTGTGCGAAGTGTCCATGCAATAAGAGGATTCCGATGACCTGGGTGAAAGGCAGGGCCGAGCTGGTGGTACAGAGTACGATAGCGTGATGGAGGGTGCGGGAACCAGTAGCTCGGTAATAGATAGCATGGTAAGATGCCAGGCTCCGAGCAGATGGGCCAAAGAATATGTTTGGCAAGGAGAAATCGTTTCGGATTTGTGAATAACAAGAACTGATGGGCAGGACGCTGCTTCGTCTATGTATAAGTCGGCCAGCTAAGATGATGTCCGGCAATGACCACCGGGCGTAAACTTTACTTTTTTTGTTTGATGACACTAGACTAGTTGGGGTGAAAGTAACGAAGGATGGAAGACGGGCACGCCTTATGCGGGCTAGGAATCAGCGTAGGCACAGTAATCCTCGCTCGACATGGAGTTATGGTCCATCAAAGCAGAGCGGTTCCAGCAAGACGGAACCATAGCAGGGTTGGTTGCCAGGATATGAGAGTAAAGGCGGGAGGGGTGGAATGATATCCACCAGGATTATGTATGGACATGTCCTTTGCTCAAGCAAGGAGCAGGAGAGTCATGTATGAACGAGATACATTGTCGGTGAGAGAATGTTGAGAATAGTCAACAGATGCCTAACTAGGAAGCGAACGAGAGATGATGATGGTCATGTCACAGAAAGAGAGAAACGCCAGACAAATGTTAGAAGCTCGGACTATCTCGAGACAACTGAGTGACCATAGAGTCAAACTAAAAACGGAGAGACCAGGAGGGATGTGTGGAGATGGCTGAGCCGCCGAAGCGACTAAGATCGGGGCTCCCTTGTGTGGAGAGGCTAAGAAAGCAAAGAAAGGAAGACAGATACAAAGTGTGGACGAAGAAGAAACAAGGATTCTAGTCCAGGTTCGGGAGGTGACAGATGAAAGGTAGGCATGGGGCGAAAGCCAAAGCCAGCTATTGTCGCCGTTATGACTTTGAACAGAAGAAGCTAATGAAACGGGACGAATAGTGGACAGAGAGCAGAGACATGGTGTGTAAAACGACATCAGGTACAGAACTGGGAGGAGATTCTTGCGATACTGCACATGAGGCGTCGTCTCTATGAGGAGAATGAGAAGGGATGACCGTATGTTGATCAAAAATTGGGAAATTTTGATGCATCATCACGCCCTAGAGCGTCTTCGAACCAGGATAGCCATGCCAACGACCGAGGCCATTGGGCGGGGACTCAACTTAAGAAATAAGTCGAACATGATGCTGTATCTCGTGATGAATCGAGTCCTGGCGAGGCGAGTCAAGGCGGGACAAACACACGAGAGACTCAGCAAGATTGCGTACGCAAAAAGCCATGCGGTTCTATCCGTAAGAGAATAAGCTTCATCGTAGTAATAGGGGACCGCAACCCATCGAATGGAATGGCATGTGACATTGATGCCGTGTGCGGGCGCCTCCCGATTCCATTGTCTTACAGAGAAATAAAAGTCAAGGTCTGATATATTCTCGCAAGAGTTCCCCGAATCGGGAAAATGGACCCAATTGAAGGGAACGGCGGCCCCTCATGGTTTCAATCTCTGGAACCAATCGCAGTTGTTGAAGTGCCCCAGACCACGGTGCGGCGCGCAGCGGGGAGAAGAGAAACTTGAGCATTCAATCGCATTCTTCCGAGATCCTTGTTTGACTGTCAATGTTAACCTCGTTGCATTGGATGGCTCGAGTGTTGATGGGTCGACAGAGATCTCGGCCGATGCACTAGCAGGAGAAGCCACATGAAGATTTGTTGTCGCTTGAGATATCGTGTTGTGCTTGAGGCTTTGTTGGCCTTGAACCCAACGCTATAGGTTGATTTAACGTCGAAGCAAGCATTTCCTTTCTTGGATTTAGCGATGGATCCCAATGGCTTGGCTTGTTGGCGGCTCATCGACCCTAGATCCCGGCCGCTGCGGTGATATCAGCTTCAGGCATGCCATCAAATGCAATGCAAGTTGTCGGTTTGAGGACCAAATTTTCTTGCTTGGCTCTTCAACGGAAATGGCAGCTGTCATACGAGACCTTCCCATGTATGTTGTTTACCCAGCGGTCCTTGTTTCCTTCCTGATCCTGGGTTGGCATGGTTGGTGCCTTCCTGGGTTGCAATCAAGATTTGTTGCTGTGTTGTTCTGGAAGGAAGCATGGGTTTTGACAGGTGATTGCTTTTGATGTTGAGCTTTCCCGTTTATTTATAACAACCCCCAGTCCGTTAAGGCCCAAACTTCATTTTAACATCTCTACAACTGACCTGTCGCATCTTATCCCTGGATTTGTTTGGTGATCTCCTGAGGTCTGCTTTACGATCGTTCTTCATCCGCTGGGAGTTGTCTACCTCGAATCCATTTCGGTGCATCCACTTTCCGAGTATCCTTGCACGTCTCATCAGCTTCCAACTGCAACTTTACTATTACATCGCAGCAACGCTATGTTCCTACATCTCGTGTGTCCTCAGAAGGCGGGGCAGGCCAGGCCCAAACTAGATGCTGAAGCAGTGGAACAAGAGTGTCAAAGACCCCGTCCACGCTTCCTCGATAGCCATGTACGGCGTCATCTGCAACTACGATGTGAACTCGACGGAGCCTGCTTGATGCAGTGCAACCCAACAACTTCTCGTCCATTCCCCTCCAGTTCATGTCAAGCATAGCCGACATGATTTGATGACAAGTAACGGTCTTGAGCTTCTCAACATTCACGCGGTGATGATAGTGACGGGCAATGCATATTGTCACATCGTAAATATGCCAACTGCCTATTGCAGATAATTGTGAACAATTGAACACGGGCTTTCACATGGGTTGATTATGGGTTGGTCGTTGTAGAATGCGACTGGCTCGGTAAACGCTGCTCATGGTTACATTGACTAATTAGTCGCCGTGCCCGGAACGGCAATCATAGAATCCTTTCAAGGTCCCAGTCAGCGATCCTGGGGTTTTTACGCCTAGGTCCCGCATACCGAGATTCAGTGCTTCAAGATGCGCGCTCTCAACGGTTTCAACCATTCTACGTTGCATCGCGCCGCTTCAATCTGTTTTCACAGAGGGCTACAACCAGTGTGGATGAACGACCGTTGTCTGTTGTCTTTCATGTCTCGGTTAGGTTTGTGTTACTGTTCATCAGCGACAAGCAAGAGAGACCCTAGCCACGCTGTCGAGTCCGAGACTCGAGAACATAGACCTGAGATTTGCATCTGCAGTGAACCCCAAAAGGCATGCATGACTCTACATCTGTCTGCCCGACGTCGATATTCGATGTCAGCAGGGTCCAAGGCTCCGACCTGGTGGATCATGGGCCACGCAGCGATCGTGAAAGTAACCACACTTTGCTATAACCGACTCCGACCGGCTGAGAGGAACGTGGCACTATTGGATACCTAATTGAATTTGTGAATTGACCTTGGATACCGCAACCTTTTCGATCCCGGAGATGCTTCGGGCTGAAACATGTCCTGTTTCTTTGTCGTCTTGATAGCGATAGCTCCCAAATACATCTCATATTGGAACCCAACGAGAGCGGTGACCAAATCTACCTCAACTTTAAACACTGACCGAGACATAGTATCAAGAACAAGTCGTCCTGAGGGCTGAGAACGGGTATTGATGCCCTTGCCTTGACGCAATTAACGATACGATAGGTACAACACAAATAAAGAGAACGCTATGGGAATCTGCCCTTTCGCCGCGCCAACCTATTTCATGCATGGATGATAACACAATCATGTCGATCCAAAAGCACAGTTCCACCTTTCCAAAAGAGTCCATCCCCCAAACTTGGGGTTACTCGACCCAGGCCGCTGACATCTCAAATCGAAGCAACGCAACACATTCTAGTAATTCTACTAAACTGGGGCGCTCGTTTTATAGACGGCAATCGTCATGCGCATCTCTCCATCCCCTGAAATCGCTTCTAGTATCGGTATATAGGCTCCTTGCTCTTGGGTGGTGGTCCACTGGGCGCATCGTAGATGTCATCATCGTCTGAGGCTTCGTCGAGCCGTTGTTGTGCGGGCGGCTGAGCTGATGGGGTTGAAGCTCCAGCGCCGTGCATGTGGACCTTACCAATGGCGCTGTCTTGACGACCTAGATAGCTTTCTGTTGGTTTGAAGCCAGGATGGAAGGGCTCATATGCAAGGCGCTCGTGTTCGGAGTACTGGGCCGCTGTGTTGGATGGTGGCTGGGCCGAGGGAGAATTGCCTGGCTGAGGGTCTGCGAAGGGATTCTCGGCGGACTCTTCGTAGGGTCGGCTCGAGCTTCCCTCACCAGTCTTGGGCGGAGGACCTGGAGGTGGTGGGTAGGAGTGTGTCTCTTTACCCTTGCCGGAACCTGACCCAGATGCATTGTCAAAGTAGTGGTTGTTGCCGTTGGTCTCAGGTTGAGACTCTTGCTGTTGCTGAGGCTGAATTTGAGGGGTCAAACTGGGCGACTGTGAGTCGGATCGTTCGTTCAAACCCAATTGTTTTCGGGCACTCAGGACAGCTCGCTTGTGCTGGTTGAGCGCAGTTTGCAGCTGCTCATTGGTGTCGATGAGATTCTCCATCGTGTCGTTATCAGGAGTGGGATTCTCAGACGTCATGTAGCCTTGAATACTGCGGGATGCGCTTGAGCATCGATCGGCAAACTCTTTGATTAGCTCATTGTCGAGAATCTCGCCAGGAGGCGTGTTCATGACAACCTGCTCAAGGAGTTTCGCTGATGTTCGGGCTTCTTCGAGTCGGCTGGCCAGCTCAATAGGGTCCGGCAGGCGCTTGTTCGTGTGATGTCTTGCAAAGTAATTCTGCGAGTGCGGGTTTGGAGGAGGGGTGTTATAACCGCCTGGCGACATCATTGGTTGCTGTGGTGCCTGCAACAGCTCGTTAGTATGAAAGGTCTCAAGACCTGAATCTTGTGCACATACTCCGTAGTTCTTGTAAGCTTGTTCCTTCTCCTTTTGCCACATTGAAGTGAGCAAGGTCAAGTTTTCGTCGTACGCCTTGGTGTGCTGGAAATCATCGAGTGTTTCCATAAGAATCTGGCGCACGCTGGGGTCTTTCACGGCCTTGAGGAGTCCTCGCACAGTATCGACAAACTTCTGGTCTAGGTTCCGCGTAAAAGTCGCGCCGGGGTTGTCGGTCAAGATGCGCAAGAGCATGATTGCGTTGTACTGCCACGATGGCTTTGAAAAGTATTCTTTGGACAGGTACTTGCGGATCAGGCGCGCGCATTCAGCGGCAGCGGCTGGGGAGGATTCGGCGGCGTCGACGATAGGAGGGAGAAAGAGAACTTCATCTTGCTGTTTCGCCAAAGCGCATGAGATTAGCTGAGGTATGATATACAAGGAGGCGACTGTAGAGCATACCTTGGACTTTCCTCCAGACTCGCAAAATGCTTTCTAGGCTCTGGTCAGCGATGGCCAGACGTACGACAGGGACGGTTTCGCAGGATGCGCGATAATGTAGGGACATACCACGCTGTTGTGAGCTGTAGCTTCGGGAGTTCCGGCTGGTGTCGTGCCTGATGATGAAGCTCCGGAGGGTCCGTCAGATGCTCCTAAGAATTGTCAGCTCTGGACGTATGTTGTATTTGTTTTGCGCTGCCCGAAACTTAAGGGGTCGATCGCAAGGCAGCGCGCATGAGGGTACGTACGATTGGAGACATTGCTGGCTTTTCTTCTGATGCTACCGAGCACCTTGCTCATACCAAGACCCTTCATGGACTTCATGGCTGTGTTGGAAGCTCGCGCCACAGCGGGCGACTTTGTGGGTGGAGGAATCGGGGGGTTTCTTCAGGCAGGAGGCGAGATGATGCCTAGAGTTATAGCGGTGTTCGGTTGATGAGGAATAACAAAGTTGTTGAGGTCAAGTTGTGTCTCGAAAAGTTCAAGATCTTGGGAAATTAAGGCTCAAACGGGAAGGCGCCGAGGGTCCAATGCAATCACTATCACGGTTTCAGAAGCGAACAGTGATGTTGGTTGGTCTTGGTACGTTTCTGCCTCTCGGAGCTGACGATGCTGGAGCGAGCGTCGAATGATTGGCGCCGTTGTCTGGGAGTAGTAGCAAGGGTATTGATCCTTTTGGACTGGTTTGAGGTTGAAGACAAGTTGCTTTTGATTTAAGTGCTGTAGTATAGTTGATGATGACAAAGCAAGAAGTGCACACTGATTGTCCAGTGATTCTGTTGTTTATTCGTAACTCTTCTGTAACTGTAACTGTACTCGTTCGTTTCTTGTTTGGCCTCGTTGATATTCAAAGTTCGGAGTTGTTAAGGGTCCGTGATGCGCCTCCCGCTAATACAGCCCCGTGCGTCACCCACTCTTTGGGCTGGGATTTGCAGGGTCCTACAAGGCCGAAATAGAGCAATCTTGCGACAGGCAAAAAAGTTGAAACGCAAGGAAAGAGAAGATATCAATTAATGCACCAAATAAACACGAAGCTCTAGACAACAGACTAATTATCAACAAATATAACTACCTTGACCTACCTGTAAAGCGGCCGCCGTTGCACAGCCTCATCACCCTACGCAATCAACCCCTCTCTATCGCAGCCATAACACATGACATTAGCATTACCATTAGCATTGGCATCGTGTCTTGGCTTCACTCTGGGCTTTGTAATGAAATGTGCCGGGCCTCTTCTCACTAACGTCCATCCATAAAAAAAAAAAAAGAGACGGACAAAACAAGAACGCGTGGCATTTCAATATGCGGAGTGCTTATCTAAAAGGTGAAGATCCGCGCTATCTCCACAGTGGGAGCCGTTCTTCTGGATCTTTAATACGCGGCCCGAAGTTTGAAAGCTGGAGAGACTGTTATAGTGCACCTTTGAACATACAATAGAGGCCGTTAACTGAGAGGTAGAATTTGTCAAGCTATTAGCTTGAGCTACGTAAGCTTCATCTACTAAGATCATGCATGTCTCAAGAATCTGACACTCGGAGATCGCATATGCCATGAGGTTGACAGGGGTCGCGCTGTGTTCGTTAAATTGCTGCGGACTTCAAGTTGTACAAGTCCGACAGACACTCAATCCACTCGGCAGTTTTCTTTGCGTTGGTGTAGCCTCCAAGCGAGCATCTGATAAGCAACACCGTGTTCTGTCACCCAGGCCTCCAACGCATGCTCTCACGACACCCTCTCGTAGTCAAAGTCGTGTCTATTCTTCATTATATCTCAGTACAGCTCTTGACCGCCATGCAAAGTCTCCATAACAGACGACTCGCTGGTCATGACCTCTTGGCGCTAGCTACTGACTGACCACCCTCCGCCTCCTAGTCCTCGTCATCACCCTCGTCGTCCGACTCATCTTCCGAATCCGGTGATATGTCCTCCACAATCAGATTTCCTGACCGTCCAATCTTCTCCCCCATTGTCACCGTTGTGCTAGGCTCGTACACCATTCTGGGGAGAATTGAGGCGATTCGGAACTTGTACTCGTGCTCGTACTCCCCCGGCTTGTCACCACCCGCTGCACCCTCCTCTTTAAGAGCACTGTAGCACTCCACAAAGGCGTACAGGTCCTCCAAGGAGGCATCTTGGGGGAACCGCCGCACAATTCGGCCGATACCCGATTCCTCGGGCATCTTGAGTGCGACTCGTACCACGCTCTTATCGCTGGTTGGTGGTTCGGGCACAATAGTCGTAGCTCTCCATGCTATCCATTGCTCGCGCTTCTCTTCGAGTCGCTGCGCTGCCTCTGCTTCTTCCTGCGCGCGTTTCTCTGCTGCAGCCGCGGCCGCCGCTGCTTCTCTCTTCTGGCGTGCGCGCTCTCGGTCAATAGCTAGCGACCGCTCGTAGGCCGAGTCTTGCTCAGTTCGTAGATTTCTGGTTACTTCCTGGGCTGTTCGCTCTGCTCGTACCCCATCCAGATCTGCACCGTACTTTTCGATTGCTGCTCGAAGCTCTGATAGGTATGTGGAGGGGGGCATGGGTCCAACAAGTCGCTTGACGATCCCCATTCGTGTACTACCCTCCTTTGGTGTAAGGCAAACCAATGCCGAGAAGGGAAATTTGGTGCAGATGTACTCCTGAGCCACCTGGTATGCCTCAGAATCCAAGACGTTTCCGCCCCATAGGATTATGTTGTTGGAAGGATCATTGATGAAGTTCACTACTTCTGGTGCTAGTAAAGTCTCCCTGACGAAAGACTCAGTATCATCGTGCTCAGGCGACATCAATACCACAAGCATAAACTTGAGGTCCTTCTTGGCTTGATCATGCGCCTGAGCGACGCCGCCCTCGAAGAAGGGCAGTTCATTCTCTCCATACTCCTCTTCGAACTCTCGCTTGAACCGCGAGGCTGTGTCTCGAGGCATGAGAGGTCGGCGACCATTGGTACCTCTGAAGCCTGTCGATATTCTGCTTGTAACAGCCCGTGGCCGAATCGAGGCGGGCAAGAAGGACAGCGCATAGATCAAAGTCCGAAAGAGAGTCGAGGCAGCTCTCCAACCTAAGCTAAAGGGTGTGAGAAGCAGGCCCAGCAGCCATGGTGTTCGATTTGTGACAGGGCTTTGGGGCACGATTCTCGGAGCTAGATCCGTGCGCTGTCGTGGTGAAGCTCGAGGGGCACGAATTGCCTCATCAAAAAGGCTCTCTTGTAGGTTTTCGTGCCGCGCTGTTGCTCGGGGTATTTCTTGTTGTGCTGCAGCTATCGGGTCTGCAACTTCGCCGTCGAAGAACTTGGCGATTGCGATCTATGATCCATCGTTAGAAGGCTGAAAAGGAGCAAAGAAGTGATTTTCATACCTGAACGTTCCATTCGGAGCGTCGGAGAAGCGGAATAGCATCGCTGATCTCTTGGTTGGTTACTTGTGTATATTGATCAAGAGCCTCCTGCTGACTAGTGGACAGTTGTCCCAAGTCCATATCGCCTTCAGCCATCTTGTCAACCTATATCATCCACACTCCTCTTGTTGCAGGGGGCTTGGTGAATGGCTTTCAAATGAACAGCAAAGAGAGGGGAAAGAATCCGAGTTCAGATGTGCGGGAACGAAGAATGAATGCGGTCTACGCTTCGCTTGCTGGTGTAACCCCACGGTGTTATAAGATCCAATACATTGAGCATTCGTAAATAAGTGGATGGAAGATTCCGGCTTCGCTGTATATAAGAGAATAAAAGAGTGTGTAGAGAACTTAAGAATGTCAAACTTGTAGAGATAAAAGAAGTTTGAATTGGACCTTACTGAAGTATCTTTTGTACGTGATATCAATAGAAGAGAGCTAGAGGTGAGGTTAACGAATGATGGCATCAAGCGCGTCAGAGCTAAAGTGGGTGGGCTTGCTTATCAAAAGTCAGATTAAACCCGTTTTGGGGTGGGCTATTCTTCGGAACAATGATATTGATTGGTGTCTTGGGAACAGCGAACTGGCTTCAGGTTTGGCGTCATGCCGTGGAGACACATGGATAAGTATATTTCCATATAAAACAATAGAAAAGATACTACGATTAAGCGCATTGCTTTGCTGGGCTCGCGACACCGCAGGCTTGTTCACCCAACCCAACTGAAGTGTCTAGTCCCTCCACCAAAACTGCCCCCCCACCGCCCACATCCACACCTAAGCCAACCACTCGTTCAACTCCTCCATACCTTACCTCAACCTCACCTCTCCTCCTCCCGACCTCGCAAGACTTTGCTTGGTCCCGCTACAAGAGGCGACGGTCCGCGCCTTGTTCCCCCTCGAACACGGTCCTTGGCTTCCCGCGCTTTAATTACTGTTCAAGCTGGGCCGCGACGGTCAGCCTCTGAACCCCGCCGTTCGTCTCGTTACTCCATGGGCGGCCGCTCGCCTCGATCAATTGAACAATGGGAAATGCTTGCCAGAGTCAAGTAGGTGCTGTTTTTGTCAGTACTCGGTCTAGGTCCTGCGGGCATTGTTATCTGTACAAGATCGTTTATCAGTCGGCAGCTTGCTAACGTTCTGCTCTTTCAGACGTCGTAAACACAGCCAAGCGGGCTGCACTACCTTAAACACTATATACTACTGACCATGGCGACTTCGCGATATCAAACGGCCGATCTACGACGCCAGGTCGGGTCCCCGAGACCCAAGGGACGCGGTTCGTTTGCCCTCCACTTCCATTCCACGATATCGACACACCCCGCCATCAAATCAAGCCCAACATGAACGCTGACCTGGGCTCTCCCAGAGAATAAAGATACACTATGCCGAAACGTACTTATTTATGGCCATTGTCGATACGAAGATCAAGGCTGCGCCTTTAGCCACGACCAGAACAAAAATAACTCCAATTCAGACTTGTAGGTTACTTAAACTTTTGTTTTGGTTCTTTGTTGTTTCGTTTTCGGGATGGACCCATGATGCGAAAGTTCGCGGTGCCCAAATTCGATCCGACTTCGCTTGGTTTATACAAGTTTACATACTTCAGTCATGAAACGCCTCACCCTATCGGTTCCACGGGGTGTGTATTTGGTGAATTTGTTAATGAGAGGCTTAAAAGTAACAATTTCATCCATTGCTGCTACATAGGTACTTTTTCTGTTTGTAGAGGCTTCATTGCTGCAGCAGGAAGGACCATGTGTCGCATGACCTCTCCGCTCATCGGCCGATGCTTCCCTCATCACTGATGACTTACCTTGCCAACTTTACTTCAACTCTTCCAAAACACTACACTCCCATGTATGAGCAACTCATGATACTGCATCACTACTTCAGATATATCATTTCCATATATCCCACGCTCTTTCATATTCAAGTTGACTCTTAACGAGCTGATACGCCATATTCAGCAACTGACACTGCAATTCCGGACCTTCAAGATGGCTAATGATGATGGATCCAGATCCAAGAAAGCACTTAACGTCGAATCACCATCTTTCACGCCCGCTAGCGTTGGGAGTAAAAAGGCTACTTTCTCTTCACAAGCTGCCAGCGCTCCAGCTTTTACACCGCGTGGTTTAGGCTGTACGCCCCCCATTAATACCCTTATCCTTGTGCTGGTTAACTAACAAGATGCTTGTAAAGCCGCCACTCCTGTTGGACCTCAAGATGGCGACAGCAGCGTCTTTAATCCTGCAACTGTCCGCGAATTTACCCCCAATTTTGACGTGAATAACACGGTATGGTTCGTCACAGCCAATGTCAAGACTCTTCGCTGATTAAATAGACTACTCCAGCAAATGGCTCCGCTCAAGATGGCGGAATCTCTTACGACCCCTTCACCGTGCCTACCTTGAATCAAGGCATTACTACTCCTCAGTACAATCCTTATGCCGAAGACCCAGGTGCTCTCGGTGGTCATGGGGCAGGGTACTTCCCAGCACAAAACGCGTTTACTACTCCTGTTCAGCCTCTGCAACACCATCTATACTTCCCAGCTGGGCCACGCCGAGATGATTTGATGCCATACCATCGTGTTCCCCACGATTTTTTCCTGGCTGAGAAGGACCGAATTGAGATTGTCAATAAGCTTGAAGCAACTGGTCAGGTTCTTCCCAACTCACAGTTACCGCAACTCGACAATTACCACAACTTGGTGCCTTTGGACACAACCCATCGAAAAAATGCTAATATCTTTGGCTATCCGAGCTGGGTCTACAAAGCTACCCAAACTAAATCGGGTCACACTTATTGCCTCAGGCGGTTAGAAGGTTACAGGCTCACCAACGAGAACGCCATTAGGCTTGTCAAGGAGTGGCGGCGCATCAATAATGGCAGCGTGGTTTCTATCATCGATGCGTTTACCACCCGCGCCTTCGGAGACAGCTCACTCATCTTTGTACAAAACTATTTCCCCCTCTCCAAAACACTTGTTGAGGCTCACTTGACTCCAAGCAGTACCCATGGCACACGCTTCCAAGCGAAAACACCCATTACTGAGAATGTCCTGTGGGGTTACATCTCACAGATCGCCAATGCGCTCCAGGCTATACATTCGGTCAATCTGGCAGCACGATGCATCGACCCTAGCAAAATCATTCTTACAGACAAAGGCCGCATCCGTCTCAGTGCATGCTCTATCTTGGACGTTGTTCAATATGATGCTCACCGATCCATTCAAGAGCTTCAGCAAGAAGACTTCATTCAATTCGGCCGGCTATTGCTCTGTTTGACGACTAACACCCTGCCAATCCATCTTACTAATTTTAACATGTCTTTGGAGCAATTGTCCAGGGTGTATTCAGTCGAGCTGAGGGATACCGTGTTATGGCTCCTCACCCCTCAGCAACCACCAGCACAGAAAGGCATCGACGAATTCGTACGCGGAATTGCTGGTCATATCACATCCACGTTTGACCAAAATCTTCAAGCCTACGACAAGGCCCGCGCCGACGTCATGCGGGAGGTCGAGAACGGCAGGGCTGCCAGACTGATGATGAAGCTAGCGACCATCAACGAGCGATATGACTTCAACGGCGATCAGAATTGGTCCGAAAATGGTGAGCGGTATATGCTCAAACTCTTCAGAGACTACGTTTTCCATCAAGTGGACAGCAACGGTAACCCAGTTCTGGATATGGGACACATGCTTCGCTGCATGAACAAACTAGATATCGGGACGGAGGAGAGGGTTTGTCTTACCAGTCGAGACGAACAGACCAGTTTCCTCGTCAGCTACAAGGAGCTTAAGAAGATGCTGGCGAATTCCTATGGAGAACTTGTCAAGGCGAGCAAATCAGGTCGAAGCTTTTAGTCCCAGCAGAAACAACAACCTGGCTCGTGGCAAGTTTCAAACAAACACGGTAAAAGGCCTCAACAACCACGAGGATTTTAGAAAAAGCCATATCAGGGGTGGGGAAGACAGTATGGGACTGGATTTGATGGTAGATCGGCGGATATTGGTCCTAGCAAGTCTCGTGCAATTTCTGTTCCCGTAGGGCCAAAGTCTTACAGGGCAACAGAATATTTTCCAAGGAAACAAAGATATCAGGAGAGAATGAGATCTCAAAACGAACCTGATCATAATTCGCCGGAGGTTCCCAGCGAGTCATACCAAAGCTTTGGGAAGAAACCAGAACGCAACGCACAGGAAGGCCCAAGCAAGGCTTCACCACGGCTTGAGAAGGGATCAAAGGACGACTTACAGGAAAAACCGAGTCCCCAAGACAGCACAGAAACCCCGGCTATTAAGAAAAAAGTTGAAAGGGAGAACGATAGGACGAGAAGAACAAAGAGCACCAATTTTTGAGAACAGTCTCAGAGAATCACGAGACCTTGGGTACATAAGGGCATCGCCTTGGATCTCTCAGGCCCTCGTAACTGGCAATGTTGCCAGAAGATTTCCGGCCTCGTGTCATACAGCGCGATGGGGATTAGAACATTGGAAGCAACCTACAGGATCAGGATGGTCTGCCGTGACCGATGATGTTTAGACTGTGCGTGTATATGGCAGAGTTTACTGGTGGTATGGAAGCAGAGCGGAACGAGATAGCGAGGAAGTAGCTTATTTGCCTTTTCAATATGATATATTGCCTTCATTCATTACAATAGTCTATGAAGTGGCGGTTGACGTAATGATGATTCCGCGATTGGAGCCAGGGGTTTTTGTACAATGCTGCTTTTGATGCCCATACATAATCCAAAAATGTCATGCTAGTAGCTGGCGATCTAATTGTGTCGCTCGATTTCTTGGAGTTAACCCAGCCTAGACACGGCCGCAAATATGGTAACCGGCTCCAGGTCGGACGTTTTGTTGTTTGCCTTTGTCGTAATATTTGTTTCCAGCTTGATAACGGTTGACTCCTCAGTCATCCTCGGCTTGCACAAAAGGGTTGGCAATCTCTTCGCTGCCGTCGACTGGGCTTACGAGGACAAGGAGTGTACCTCGAACAACTACGAGGCCGAGGGATCGAGTCGACTCGTTGCCTTCGTCGTCTGTAGTCATCGTGTTAGCTGCGAGTACATAGCAAGGAACGAACAGAAATGGATCAAGAGATGGTTTGTAGGCGTCGCGCGTCATACCTCGAACAACCTCGTGTACATCGTCTAGTACCAGGTTCATAAGAGCATCATAGCCCTTCAATGTGCCCTTGACTAAACCAGAAGTTAGTAACTCTGATTCCTTTGCGCGCAACTTAACCAAACATACCCTCGCGACCGCCGTTAAACTTGACAGTAATCTGCTTGTCCATATACTTGCCCAAGTCAAGAATGTTCTCCTTCTTGGGTCTCTCGCGCTCCTGCTGCGCGCCTCCCGCGCCGCCTCCTCCACGACCGCCTCCGCGTCCACCTCGGGGATGCGATCCTTGGCCACCGCGGCCGCCTCGGTGCGAGGGTCTATCGGACATGG
This sequence comes from Fusarium redolens, assembly GCF_020744475.1. Taxonomy (NCBI): domain Eukaryota; kingdom Fungi; phylum Ascomycota; class Sordariomycetes; order Hypocreales; family Nectriaceae; genus Fusarium; species Fusarium redolens. Next base: position 95,069 of record NW_025763666.1, on the reverse strand, counting down.
CGTATCTTGGGGGGCTGGGTTGAGGAGATGAGGTGTGATATTGGTGGTGAGCTTGGGGTTTGGGTTGAAGTTGGAACTTGTGATGGCTTTGGTGGGGTGAGTGGTGCTAATCTGATTACGGTGGTTCATGCGTGTGGATTTGGGCTGTGTGTGGGGAAGTATGTGTGAGATTGGTGTGAGAGTGGATTGAGAGAACAGAGCTTGATTTGAGCTTGATACATACGACTCGGCCAATAAGTGGTCGGAAGTTAATACAGCAACACTTCTTCATGTGAATACGATAATCATAACTCACACCGCGTAATCATCCACCAACTGCAGGAAAGACACTGATCATCAGAAACAAGTCTAACAAATTGCAGCAGAGCTTTGTCGATTAGTGATGGTCACTTACCGACTTTCAGTGCCGCAATACCGAGCGTGATACTATTGGACTGCCTCTATAATGGACGGAAGTACAAGAACACGAAATATCGCTCGCGTGCCTCGGAGACCAGCGTTGCAAATTGTAGTAGCAGATCGACGAGCAAGCATCCCCTTCAGCTTGAGCGGGATGATGCAGCGCCAGTGATATTGCCTCACTCATCTGACTTGAAACTAGATCCATGCAGCTTGAGCTTGTCTCTTTTCTTGTTTACCGCCTGTAAATCATCACTCCCTCCATCCGTGCAAGCTACCTTAGGATATGCAGCAGCACAGCCTCATACAAAGATCCCGCGCTGGGACATGCATAAAGGCGCCTATGTACAGATTAACAGGACTGATATGCGACAGTAATTGTATGACTATGAGTTGTTTTTTGGCATATACTTGGCTCATCAGGAGGAGGCCTCTTAATATCCATCATGAACTGTCCAAAAAAGGAAATCAAGCTACATTAGCATTGGGCCTTGAGCCCGCTCGCCCGCCGTTAGTTGTACGTCTGGGCGGCTGGCAGTGGTTGCAATTGATGCCATGCATTAATAGGGCATCACCATGGCATTTGTGTCTGTCAGTTTCGAATTGGTTGCTGCTTCTACCGCCCTTTGTCTTTAAATCCTCTTGGCCTACCTCATTACTTCTTTTCTTTGAACTTTTCAATAATCTTTCGTCCTCAAAGAAATTATCAACTATCGTCGTCCTTTTTAGGCGCTATATGTCGGAGATTTTGGTGTTGGCGTACCTTCCATTCATATCCATTCCAATTAACTCGACCGTTCTTACATTCGGCCTCGCACTCCTTCCGCTGCACTTTCCCCCACATGGTCCCGATTCCCCGGCACTTTCTTCTTGCTCCAAGGCTCTCTTTTCCGCATTTCCTTGTGCTTCTCCCCCAGCCCGTCCAATATTTGAACCCTTTCAATCTCCCTTTTTCTCACTCTTGAAGCTCCTCTTCACCCACTTGGACTCCAACGTTACCCGTCGTAGCTCGGTGCGTTATTTTGCGCGAGGGATTTTCTGTGCTGGAATAAAATTGAGCCTGCTCCACGGGGAATCAACAATTGTTCTCCTCTTGGCACCCATTTACCTGCATATCTGGGGGGACGGACTTTCTAATACTACAAAATCGACATATCCTCTCAATTCATCGTCAACTTATTCTGGCTTCACTCCGTCGCCATGAATATCCAATAACCGCTGTTGTTGTCCCTCCTCTCTCTTCTCTCCTCTCAGTCAATCAATCAACTGAAAACCCCGTCGCAATCCCTTCGCGACGTTGCCACCCACCTGACTCTAATTCGTCCTACCGTCAAATCTCTCATACAAGCTTTGATATCTCCCTATTCTGTCCACTTTTCAACGCAATCCAGGCAGATCTGTCCGCTTCACAGAGCATTTCAGGGTTCAATCTCGGCTAGGACGTTTGTTGGTCAAGCGTAAGCGCCTCATTCTGTCACACGGCTGGCCTGGCATCCAAGCTCGTCTATCAGTCTTGGCCCTTTGACCAACATACCGCATTTACACACATCAATCACCCATCATGGGCCATACTTCCGACTCGGAACCTGCAAAACGAAAGCGTGATGTCGATGATGCCGGTGGTCAAGGTCGCGCTCAGCACGCACCTACATCTCTTCAGCAAGGTATGTCTAGTATGTCAACAGCCGTCAAAGGCTGCACCATATTGTGTCGCCTCAAATCCTGAGACGTTTCATTTGTAGCACCACATACGAGACTGTCTTGTTTGCCTTGATCTCGTTGTCATAGCACACTTGCATGTGTCCTCGTGTCTCCTACATTCTTCAATGCATGTCGTCGCCTGATGGCACGCGCAAACGAGACGGTACTTGAAAAGCCGATGGTCTTGGTTTGACCCCTCGCCGGACGTAGCGTTTAGCTCGACTCCTCCAGGGACGCACATGCTTGTTGCTTTTGTATCCGGCTTTCTGTCTTGGTGCGCTGGCACGGCTTGTTCGCTTGGAGGATATGCTAACCCAACCTCAAAGGCGTTCCCGGTTATATCCACTATCTCCCGAGATCAAATGCATCACATTTGAGCCTCGTACAAGGTGACGCAGACACATTTGCCGACATTATCGGTCTGATTGGTGAATATGAGAGTAAGGATGCCAAGAGAATTGTTGAACCTTTAATGTAAATCCATTTACTGACATGCATCAGGCGTGTTAGACAGGCATGAGAGTCTTGCCGCAAGTCTTGGGGCTAAACTTACCGGCCCAAGACTCTTGAGAGGCATTGAGAAGTTTTTCGATGGACCAATCAAGACGACACCACTTCAGCCATTCTCCAACCCCATAAGCTGGCTGGATGTTGTCAATTTTGCGAGATCAAACCCCAAGGATTTTACACTCGTTCAAAAAGCGGATGGCTCCCGATGTTGTCAGTTTGTTCTCAAAGGCTCACAGGTGGAGATTATGGAGGACGATTGGCGTTTGGTATGGTCTGGCGCTTTAGATCGTTTCCCCCTTGATCACCCCCTTGAAGAGGATGAGACGGCAGAGCTAGCGACATTGGATATTCTCGAACAAAGAACATCAATTCTATACAAGAAGGCTGACGAAGTGGCGGCAAGAGCCCGTATTCTCAACCATCGGCTAGGGCAGAGGAAGCAGGATATTCGTCGACGCAGGAGCACACAGGACACACCGCCGTCACGATACCAACCCCCTAACAGCACCAGCAGTAACAGTTCACAGAGAACGGCCAACTTTAGCGCCGGTTATGATTTACATGCAGATTTGTTGCAGCAGTTTCTCGCAGCTTCAGCTTCACCACCACCATCTCGGTCAACTTCAGTTACAGGAATCCCTATAACCACTTTGAGCCAACCATCTCCATCGCACAGCACAACCCACTCTCAAGCGCACGGCCCGAGGTATGGTGGCCATACAGCAGAGACAACGGTGCAGCCTGTTATGGACAGCCGCGAGGCAGCTTTCCGATCCCTTATTACACAAAGGACTGACCAGCTGGGTAAAGGAGATGTGATCAACCCACCGTGTGATCGCTGTCGGCGACTAAGGGTTGAATGTGTTAAACATTTGACAGCATGTTCAGGATGCACCAAAAAGCATGCAAAATGCAGCTGGAAAACAGTCACAGATGACGAGTTCCGGCAACTTAAGCGAGACATGGGTCTCAGGGATGAAATGGATGTTGATGGGCAATCAGACAGTGGACGAGGTCCTGACACTTTAGAACCTAAAGACGGACGTTCAAGTCGACTTGGAGAGCGGCAGGAAGCAGGCAGGACGTCGGGGGATAGAACACCAGGAACATACGGTACGGATGAGGGCTCGAGGCCTCCTAGTCGGGACAACGGACATCTTCCCAGTACAATGGAGCCGTCGACTGCGTCAATGCATCGATTCGATCTGAGTGCAGAACGACATCGACTCCCTTTTGGAATGGGGCAATCAGCCAGGTCGGATCACAGCAACCATTCGGTCGAAACCTTAGCACCTGGAGCAAACGCCACGGGGTTGGCGAGTTCGCTGGCAACACCTTCGAACAGTACGTATAGGGGCAGTGATGGTTCGTTGAATCCTTCAACAAGCTGATACTGCATCAGTCAGAATAGCCCCGCTGGCGTTTTACGCATGAAAGTACCGACTTGTCAGAGTCAACGCACGGAGATGAGATGACAAGGAAGAGAGTGTGCGGGAAGAAGTCAACGTTTTATGAGTATAATGAATATAAAGACATTTAAAATCTTGTTTAATCATCTCATCGCATTCAAGCATTGCCATTGTTTGTGTTTGGTGTTTTTTTATCTTGGCTTTAATCGCCTTTATGTAGCCTCAGACCCACATATAAGGCACTTGCTGTCGAATAAATACGTATCTTGAAGACCCGCCAGCGCCACTTTGCGGATCGAGACGCATCTCATTCATCCAGTGGCAGTCATAGAAAAAAAGTTTTGGCAGGAGGCGATTAGATAAGGCACCAATGACCTACTCTACCGCTACTGCCACTGCCACTGCTACTGCTTCGCTGATTCATGAAAAGATTCTCCATCTTTCTCAATCACCAGAGGCGATTCCTCTTCTTCATCACTACTTGGCGACTGGGCCCTTGTCTATCACTCATTGATGATCGCACTACACCTGCCCTCTTAATTATACGGCATCGACAAGCTGCACTGCAGGTCGCTCTTGTCCCCCGACGGTCCCGCGCAAAGTCGAAATTTAACGACGAATCGACTAAAGGAACTAGTAAAGGCAACAGAACAACCAACATTGACGAAGATCAAGAGCCCCCTCTTACTTTACACTTGACAGCTCCGCCTCACCATGTCACACCATCAGCCTACATCGCACATCATGTCGAGCCACGACGAGAAACCATTCCATCATTCCCATGTACCAATCGATCACTCGGCGCTCATCCAGTCCCGGGAGACTGGCGATGTACTTCCCGATGATACCCCCATCCAGGGCAATGTCAAGGCATTGCCCTTTGCTAAATCATGGGTTCACATGTTTGCTGGCGGGTAGGTGAACCTCTATGCGATCCCCAACTGGCTTGCGACGACTTATCGTAAGACTAATTTGCGGGGAACTACGAGACTAACTTGATTGTGATCTATAGTGTTGGAGGAATGACTGCCGCTGCTGTTACAGCTCCCCTCGATGTGCTAAAGACCCGATTGCAATCCGACTTTTACCAGGCCCAGATCCGAGCTCAGCGCGAAGCTCAAGCCCAAGTCATTGGCCGACTAAACCCTGCCCGAGCCGCTTTATATCACCTCAACGACACACTTCAGATTCTTGGCTCAGTCTACAGGAATGAGGGTTGGCGAGCACTCTTCAAGGGTCTTGGCCCCACCTCAGTTGGAGTTGTACCAGCTCGATCCATCAACTTTTATGTCTACGGCAATGGAAAGCGCTTAATATCTGAGCATTTCAACAACGGCGTAGAAGCTCCTTGGGTCCATCTATCGGCTGGTGTAGCAGCCGGTGTCATCACCTCAACGGCTACAAACCCTATTTGGATGATCAAGACTCGTCTACAGCTGGATAAGAATGTTGCAGCTGGCAGTGCGCAAATGCGCAAATATCGCAACAGCTACGACTGTATACGTCAAATCATCCGGGACGAAGGCATCCGCAGTCTCTACCGTGGCATGAGCGCTAGTTACCTCGGCGTGGTGGAGTCAACGATGCAATGGATGCTCTACGAGCAAATGAAGGCATCCCTAGCTCGCAGACACAACAAGATTGTTCGCAGTGGTCGTGAGCTTACTTGGTGGGATAACACTGTCGACTGGACTGGAAAGGGTTTCGCTGCTGGAAGCGCCAAGCTGGTCGCTGCCGTTATCGCCTATCCCCATGAGGTACGTCATCAGTTTGGGACATTGGATCTTAACGGGATACTAACGATGGTGAAATAGGTCGCCCGAACACGACTGCGACAAGCGCCTATGGAGAATGGACTGCCCAAGTATACCGGCCTTGTTCAATGCTTTAAGCTTGTCTGGCTTGAAGAGGGTGTCATGGGTCTATATGGCGGTCTGACTCCTCACTTGATGCGAACAGTTCCCAGCGCCGCCATCATGTTTGCTATGTATGAAGGCATCCTCCGGCTGTTCCACACACCCGCGTAAATCATGGAGACAAATGAGTAACGCACCGAATCGACACAAAGCGATCGAGTACTAGGGCCATACCTGGAACTGATATCCGCTCATCGATATCATGTAACACTATCCGACACGAGTCGCTATGAAGCTTTGAAAGCTTTACAAACACTACTCGCTCTTGTATCACTGTACAACACCTAAGGTCTTCCAACGAAGCTGGGACAGGAAGAATCACGAGAATCTAACAAAAGGGGAGATGGCGTGGTTAAGGCGTGTTTATTTTCGGCGTTTGGCGAGTGGATGGATCTTTAGAAGGGAGATGTAAAACACCTGCACTCATGGTTATGCTCATGCTCATGCTCACATAAAGGTCATGTACGAAATTATGTATAATAGGAGAGGCGCCTCTATTTTCTGGATATCATCACACATTGACCGTACCGTCATAAGCGTGTGCGCATTCTGGAGATGAGAGAACTCTGTCTCTATGGAATGCTAAAAAGAAGCCAATACGACTAAATATCAAATCACTTCGCTGACTTTGCCTTAATGTCCTAAAGAGTGCGCTTTAACTTCAAGAGTCTGGGTCTCATGAGTCGAATCACTCTTGTTATTCAGAGTAGATCATATGGATACAAGATAACCCATCAGTCCATCAACGCCCCAAGCCAGAGAAGGGAGTCCCAGAACTTCGAATGTGGGATGGGATGCAAGTTGAAAGAACAGCTTTGGAGGACTGAAAACATAATGACTGGACCAAAGTTTGCTTTTCCCATATGAAACAAAAAGGGAATAATATGTACGTGAAGAGGAACGCCAATTCCACCCTCTCCTTTCGTTTCTTTTCGTTTCCTTGATGTTTCTGATGTAGTCATGGGGAGGGCATGTTGTCGAGAAGGGCGTCTCGCTGGTTGAGAGCCGGATTTCGCTTACGGAGCTTTCGAGGTTGGCGCGGAGCTGAAGTTGGAGATGGAGAGCGAGAGCGGGAAGAAGACATGGCTTTGAATGGCCAGATCAGGCGGAGGCGTCACCAAGCGTTGCGATCCCAGTTAGGGTCTGCGATTTTGTGTCAACCTAGACATCATGATAGCAAAGATAGACATAGCAACAAACTCACCCTGAACAAAGGCAGCCAGGACCTTGCTCCCCGTCTGCAGGAGGGGATGACCGACGACGATCTTGAGGAACTTCTCGAGGCCTGCGCGACGACCTTCGATAACATCGTCGCTGAAGCGGTTGGTGAAGACCTTTCCGGGCAGAGGAGGGATAGTGACGCGGGCGCTCTCGCGCTCGAGAATGTCGCGAAAGTACTCGAAGTCAGAGTATCGACGACGGACGCTGCTCTGGCGGAGCTTGAAGGCGGGGATGTTTGTGCGGCAGAGGATTTCGTAGTCTGTGTACATGTGACGGCCCATGCCGTGTGTTCTTGGGTTGCGGACCTATATATGGCGCTTTTTAGCATTTCCCGCGTGTATCTCTTGTCCGTCTGACGGTATGGGGTTGCGGATATGGCGCATGAGGGAGAAGAGAGCGCACCTCAATCTCTAGAAAGTTCTCGGGAGGACCGTAGATCTCGTCAAAGCTCTGCTGTCGCGTATCGGGCATAGATTGCAAGATTGGTCGGTGGAATTGTGAGCCGGGCGCATCGAGGCCGGAGTTGTCCTGATCGGACGCCATGTTTGGCGATGTTATAGTGAGTTTAGTTGTTAAGATAGATACGGATACAAAGAGCTAAAGTTGTAGGTCGTAGTCGGCTATTGGCGCAAGGAAGAGGTGAGGTTGGTGGTGATGTTGTGTAGTGTAGAGCGGAGAGAGTGATGTTCACTCCAGTTAACGCTGTCGCATGAGATGAATGAGGTCGGAGGTGGAAGTGGAAGTGGAAGAGAGTGGAAGAAAGTGGAGGTGCGGGACAGGACAAGACAGGGCGGGGTACTTGAGCAATTGGTGGAGGACCAGGATAATCAAAAGTACCTCTTTCTTTCTTTTCCTCTTCTGCATTTCCTTGGTCAGTGATATAATCGTTCAACGAATAACGGGTATTAAAGCCTGATTCGGGTCACTCGGACTCCGTTCTGTTGATTGATGATTTGTTTGTGTAACCATGAGCGTTACGACATTGCATCGTACAAGTCAAGACGGAGATATCCAACCAATAAATAGAGACAAGACCTAAATATAGTGGCTGCTATATTTCTGAGACAACATTAATTCATTTGATTTGGCTTGTGAGTATTGAATATTGCGGAAGAATTGATGATATTGTTATATATTCAAGCAATAGGGGTCCGAGGTGCTCTTTGAGAGCATCGGATGGCACTCGAGCAACAGTCTAGAATGCTTCATTATATATCGATCCAAGCTGCATTGACGCGGGACATCTTTACGTCTGATTCAAGCATTTGCCCATCATGAGCATGGTCAACCGTCTATTTGTCTGTCTTGCGACATGACATGATACGGCCGTAGTTGAAGATGTACGTTTCCATTCATCTCCTGGCAGCCATCCATTCACCCAATTCTCAGCCAATCTACTACTCCAGACATTCTCGAATCGGCATCTCCAAAACTCTCGTGCAAAAACTGAGCTGCATCAAACAAGTATAAGCCCATATGATTAACGAAACGCCATACGCCAGATGTGCCTCACCTTGGGCCTCAACCTACAACGCCTACCGCGACATGTAGTTTTACACATGATCCGTGTACACAAGAACGACATGCTCCCTTGATGGTTGGCCTATTCTTTTCTTCGTCGTCTCCGAGCGGGGGTACGATCTGCCCATCAACCGAGTTCCTCACTTCTTGTCAGCGAACTTTTGGTGAATAGCGCGGATCTGATCTTCGACGTTAACATTCTGCATATGGCCCAGCTGTGCTTGGCTCTTGGCATCCATGGCGCCATCGTAGCTGTGGATGGCAGCCTTCTTTCTGCGCGCTAGCTCATCCTCAGAAATGGCCTGTCCAGTGACAGGATCGAAAACGTCGCTGCGTTGGCTGGCAAGTCGCTTGAGGTTGTTGGCGACATCGACATGTATCGTATTGGAGGATGCATAGCGCGTGTCCGCCTTAGCCTTCTGTTCCTTCCAGCGAGGATCAAGAAGTTCAACTGAAAGTATGTTAGTATTCTGACTGAATGAAATGTTATGACGGAGCACTTACTTCGCATATGAGCCTCGAGCTCATTCATGGGAATCTGCTGTTTACAGTTGGGGCACAGCGCTGTCTGCGCACCCTGTCTGTTGGCAGCCTTCTGTGCGGCACGAGGTACGTAGTTCTCCTTGATCTTCATCGGGGGAGCACCACCACGTGCTTCAGTAGTAGCCTGCTGCTTTCGTGCTTGTTGCTCTGCGCGTTCCTGTATACGGCGCTCCTCTTCTTCCTCCTGGGTTGATCGCTGCGGTTGCTGTGGTTGCGCTTGTGGAGCAGGAGAGTATGGCTGCACAGGAGGAGGCATCTGAGCGGGTTGGTAGGCTGGCTGTTGAGGGGCGATCGGATAGGGGGCGGGTTGATTGGGGTATGCGTTGTAGGAGGTGTCTTCGTCGGGCATGGCTTCCTCAATTCGAAGGCTGGCGCTAATGGATGCATTGTTGCGGTCTTCGAGGGAAGCGTACTGGAGATCGGACAGGTTTGTAGGAGGTGGAAGGTTGGCGTGCTCGTCGGCCTCATTGAAAGTGATGGTCTCGACAACAACGAAGTCGCCCCAGTCGATCATTGCAAACTCCTCCTTCGCCTTAACCTCTTCCTCCTCCTTCTTCTGTCGTTCCGACTCGACATATTTGGCATATTCGGCTCGTTGCTTGGCGCGGTTCAACACAAGGAACTTATCATTGATGTTGGCTTCGAGCTCCTTTATGCGCTCTTCTTGAAGCTTTCCGCCTTCTCCGCCGAGACCGCTTGCACGTAATAATGTTGTGTATTGGTCGATAATATGCTGGAAGAAGTTGTGGAGAGTGTGGTTAGGGATGAGGAAGCCGAATTGTGGGTTACCAGCTTCGCGCTGAGCCAACTGTGTCATAAACTGCCGCCCGTTCTTGGCTACAAAGAGAGCCGATAGTTGAATCACATCCAGATCCTTTCGGTTGATGCGAGGTGTTCGCGCGGAGAATTGGTAATCGGCAGGCTTCGGGGGTCCCTGAGGCTTAGGAGCCTCGGCCGCAGGTTCACCCACGCGACCAGCAGCGATCGCTGTACCACGTCCACTCCTCACCTCATCGAGTCGCCATTCGTAGAAGGGATGGTAGGCATCGGAAGGGTTAAGAAAGCTGAACTTCGGGTTTGATCGCTCCTTTTCGCGAATGCGATCTTCGAAGACAGCACCGTTTCGCGCTACGTAACCGGCTGTCTTTTCAAGAACATTTCGGATCTCGCGAGGAGGAAGGACTACTCCAGCGGGAGGTTTGATATCGTCGAGAATATTTGCCGCGGCATCGCCGTTGGTTGTTACGGCTGCCATTGTGAGGAGAACGCGCTGAGGAAGGGGAAAAGGCTGATGGAGCTGCGGGTGGAAGGCAGGCGACTTTGGAAATTTCGAGGTGTTCTGGCGACGCGAAGCTGTGATCGGCGAATCATTGTTCCGGGGAGTTTCAGGTTCCTACCCGCGATCACCTCGACTTTGACGACAACTTTATTTTCACCTGCTTGTAAGTCTCTGCTTTCATGATAATTAATAAACTGTGCTATTCTAGTAAATGACGGCTCTGGAACCCCTATTCTCTATCCTTTTCTAATCTGATAGGCACTCTAGGGCTAGAGCATTGTACTAAACAGTCTCAGTCACTCATTTGACTTACGAAATGACAATGTCCATTACAGCAATTTCTTCGTTAGAGAAGATACTATGCTTCTCTCAGTCTTTAATAAGCTAGGTTAACAAATACTATATCCGGTGTAAACTGCCTGGAACTACACTTGAACAGTCAGTTAATGTACATGAGCTTCTGTGGCTTGATTGAACATTGAGATGCCGATACTATTGGCCAACCATCTCATGATGTTAATTGGTTATATCCTGAATTACAAGCATTGGTGACTCGCACGGTCCGGAGAGTAGACACTCGCTTCTGCAGGAAGGGTCTGAATATAATCTGCTCCTATCCGTGACAGGTTTCTCCCATAATTAGATTCTTCAACGGCTAGTTACCTTAGTGGCTATCTCAAACCTTCAAGGGCTACCGCTTTAGGTCATGATGAGACATAAGCCATCAACTTGACATGCCAATCTCTGGCTTATCGTGTTACTTCGGATTACTTCCACAACTCCACGCACAATATCGGTTAGCATCTGCATCTGAATCTGGATACCCCGCAATACCCTAAATGACGTTTATCAGCTACCACGGAGCATTCGCCGTTTTCCCCGACCTTCAACCCCAGGCTGGCATAGTATCTTTCAACACACCACCGGTATTCGGCATTCAAAACCGCGATCCAGAGTCCAGACCTGTCAAGTCTCTCGGGGGGTCTTATCAATAGCCTCGTTGAAGACAAGGTCTGGTTAAATACCAAAGGGCTTCTTCCAGTGGGAAAAAGTAAAACACGCAAAACTGGAGTCGACTCTCGGTGTAAAGCTTCTCCGTCGTCGACACAGCTGTCGCATAAATCCCTCCTCTTCTCCATGAGATGCCGAGATAATTCCTCAGTGCAGCTTTGAATCTCATATAAGCCATTATCGATGGAGTTGACAGAATGGAGAAACTCTGCCCTTGAGGCTGCTTCTCAGTCTCTGTTTGATGAGAGCTCCACCCGGTCTGAAGATGCCAGTGTCTTATTAGTCTTCCTCTCATTCTTTTCACCCTGCGAGAAAATTCCCCTGGAACTATTTACACGGGGGTCAACACCTCGAAAACGATGGACAATCGAGGGAGAAATTGAGCTTGTCGATGCGACCAATGTTGGCCTGGTCCCGTGGTTGGTCGACATACTAGCAGATGACCAAAGACTTACACGAGCCTTTCGTGAACTATGTCAATTGGCAGCTGTGCTCAAATATCCAGATGAGACGTATCACTTGAATGAAGATATGTCAGCGCGAGTCCATCGAAGCCTTGCTCCAGATGCACTCCCGTTCTGGCGACAGCAGACCTTGATTGTGGCCTATAGAGCCATACCCTGGAAGTACATCGAGTTCCCGTGAGTCTGAAATCGACATCCAGCGAGCTTGAACCGCTGACACTACACAAGAGAACCTGTGGTCAAATCATTCTTACCACATCTACACCATGTTGCTGAGGCGTTCCACGACTGTTTCGATGAGTTGCCTACAGCCACGAGAACTGACTTCATGCTCACACTCATTGAAGCTTTCCGGTTCCCAGACATGGCGTGGAAGTATTTTGCAATTGGCCAAGCAGAATTGGCCGCTGGACGTTTGAAAGATACGCACCTTCGGCTCTGCATTGGCCAAACCAAAGCAGTCTTGGGACGTCTCAGTGGAAACATGGATGAGGCGACAGAAAGTCTTCAGGACTTCATATCCAACGACCCGGCTGCCGCTGTGAATAAACGCATACGTTGTGAGGTTGGGGTCGCTATCATCCAACGTTCCCTAAACTCAATCCAGGTGGCGGACTTGTCCACAGCGCAGAAGTTATTGGAAGATTGGAATCCCCATGGAGATGTTCCATCGCCTCTGGAAGAGGTCCTCAGCTTCCGTAAACATTCATTGCTGGGCAGAGTTATGCGATTGCAGGGCAATTTCGATGAATCTCTAAGACTGCTGGGGATAGCACACGAAATGTCGCAGAAACCGAGTCAGCTCGTCTTTGATGAGGATCTTCGAGATCTGACATGCGATTTAGCCGATGCTTTGAGAGAACTTGACGAGCCTATGACCGGTGAAGATTATCTTCGCACTGAGATCATTCGGCGCACAGAGCGGCCTGACCCTTTGACTGGCAAATCGCTTCTGGAACTGGCTTTATCGGAGGCTCTCTTCGCTCAGGAACGCTATGAAGAGGCAGAGAAGATATGCGTCGACATCGAGTCACGGGCTAGTCTTCTGAAGTACGAGAGACTGCGGGTATATGTCATCTTGGCAAAGCTGTCGCATATCAGATCGGATTTCGAGGTTGCATTATCGCGATGGAGTGAGGCGATGCAGGCCCTTCAAGAGTTTTCTTTGGTCGATGGACAGGTACATACTATCATATCTGCATCAATGGCTGACGTGTTGGATGCCCAAGGTCACAATTGGTTGACACGAGAATCTCCTCGCAGGGCGTCACTGAATGAGTTGGCAAAACCCGAGGGCGTTCCGCATTGGATTGCTGGATTTCGACAATGGGCAGATTATTTGCAATCTCGGGGTCGACATGACTTATAGTTTTGTCTGGGGTTGGGCTGAACAAAAGTCAATGATGTTATTATGAGTACGGTATATGCTGAGGTCGAATTGAGATACCCTATACCTAGTTGGTTGGATTGCCTACCCCCACGGTAATAAACACGACACGATAACGTAGAAGGAAAAGCTTCATGGTCTAGAACGCGTGTTTCAAGTAGTACGTAGCAATTTGGAGATCAAGGGCAGAAAAGGGGTTAAGTTGTCCGTGTACCTGAATGTTTAGTGTCGTTTTGTTTGGAGCTGGAGCCACATTCGAGGGAGCCGGCCCCTGTGTGGCTGCAGTAGCCACATCTACCAGATATCTCGAGGTACTGTATTGTTTCTGATATAGAGATAAGATAGAGAGGCCTGGAGTCGTAAACAATGCAGTCATGATTCACTTACAGAAGCCTCTTGACAAGCCATTGTAGATATCGAATGCCAAACACGTTTGCGGGAGCTGAAACCAGTCGAGCAACCCTCAAGAGCTATCGCCAATGGCCGATATTCATAGGTCTAATGGCGCCTGCTGAAGCTCTGTTCTGAGCCTAGCGCTGCGGGGACGCCAGGGGATCTTCACGGCCGGGGCCGGGTTTGATTCGCTGCAGGGGTAAAGGGATGTTAGGGAGAGCATCCACTGGGCTGACGCTGACATGTCCAGTTAGAGCTCAGACCGTCAGAGACAGGAACGAACCGAAAAGGCCACTGTAGCTACAAATTTTTGAGAGAGGACCTGACCTGGAAGGAAACGGGTACGTCGCTGGACGCGACTGCTCGTATCGTACTGCAACCATCAATTACCCATCACCATTTATAGTTGCAGTCTCAGCCCGCATAAGGCAACTAAGGTAACTAACTGCTAGCTGAGGTGGTGCTAAATATCCCCTGAAGCTTCATCATCCCTCTTTTTTCCACTTCCCGTTCCTTTTTATTTTCTTACTCCTTGCAAACTATCGCCCAACATCCATTCTTCCCCCCAGGCTTTCTTACATCGCCTATCGTCCGTTGATACCCGTATCACAACGGCGGTCTGCGATTGAGTTTTGGGTTCTTTTTTCTCTTCCTTTTCTATTCTTGTTCACTTTCTGTTTGTCCCAGAATCGGCCATCGATGAGGCATCTCTAGATCCTCCCGGTTTCTGTTATAGCTCTTCTTCGTCAACTCTCGTTACTTCGAACGAACGATTTGGACACAACGTCCCCTAGAGATCGAATCGACTCGAATTCTATATTGATACTCGATTACCATGGCTCGTACGAGGGGCAAGAGTCCCCAACCGCCAGTCAAGGCCCCGACGCCTGTGACCGAGAAGCAGCAACCTTTTGCAGCTCCTCCTCCTCAGCCCCAGACCACTGCTGTCACCACCAAGTCCAAGCCCAAGAATAAGAACACCAAGAATACTTCGTACAAGTCCGACGGTGTTGAGGACAACGATGTCTTCCTCCTTCCCGTCTCCGACTACTGGGTAGCCCTGGCCCTCATCCTCGTTGCTACCATTGTTCGCGTGTATAAAATCTATCAGCCCACCAGCGTTGTCTTCGACGAGGTCCAGTGCGTCCCCCCAGCCAGCTGAAGCTCTGTTGCAGCTTCCATGCCCGTGTCGTCCATCAATGCGCTAACTCATATATCAACAGTTTCGGTGGTTTTGCTACAAAGTATATCAAGGGCAAGTTCTTCATGGACGTTCACCCTCCTCTGGCCAAGATGCTTATTGCCCTTACCGGATGGCTCGCTGGTTTCGACGGAAGCTTCGACTTCAAGGAGATCGGCAAGGACTACATTGAACCTGGTGTTCCCTATGTTGCGATGCGAATGTTCCCTGCTATCTGCGGTATTCTCTTGGTTCCCTGCATGTTCTTCACTCTGAAGGCTGTCGGTTGCCGCACAATGACTGCTACCATGGGAGCTGGCCTGATCATTTTCGGTTCGTATCTCTCTTGGCCCTTTAACTGACTTGGTGAGACTGTTGCTAACTATCTGCAGAGAACGGTCTTCTTACCCAGGCTCGTCTCATCCTCCTCGATTCGCCCCTTGTCGCCGCGACCGCTTTCACCGTCCTCGCCTTTTCTTGCTTCACCAACCAGCACGAGCTTGGCCCTTCCAAGGCCTTCCAACTGAGCTGGTGGTTCTGGCTTGTTCTTACTGGCCTTGGTCTGGGTATCACCGTCAGCATCAAGTGGGTTGGACTCTTCACCATTGCTTGGGTTGGCTCCCTCACTCTTCTTCAACTCTGGGTCCTTCTTGGTGACAACAAGAACGTGTCCATGGTAAGCACTCGATCAAGTATTGGTAGATGAACATTATTACTAACGGATGAACAGCGTCTTTTCACTAAGCACTTCATGGCTCGTGTCTTCTGTCTTATCGTCATTCCTCTCACCTTCTACATGGCCATGTTCGCCATTCACTTCGTCTGCCTCAAGAACCCTGGTGACGGTGATGGCTTCATGAGCTCCGAGTTCCAGGCCACCCTCAACAACAAGCGTATGAAGGATGTCCCCGCCGATGTCATCATGGGCAGCCGTGTCACCATCCGCCATGTCAACACTCAGGGTGGCTACCTCCACTCTCATCCTCTCATGTACCCTACCGGTAGCAAGCAGCAACAGATCACCCTGTACCCTCACAAGGACGACAACAACGTGTGGCTTCTTGAAAACCAGACTCAGCCTCTTGGAATCGATGGCCAGCCTATCAACGGCACCAAGGCCTGGGATGCCCTTCCTGAGCCTCAGTACATCACCGACGGTACCGTCCTTCGTCTTTACCATGGTCCCACTCATCGCCGCCTTCACTCTCATGATGTTCGCCCCCCTATCACTGAGGCTGACTGGCAAAACGAGGTTTCTGCCTACGGTTACGAAGGATTTGAAGGAGATGCCAATGATTTCTTCCGTGTCGAGATTGTGAAGAAGAAGACATATGGATCTGTCGCAAAGGAACGTCTCCGTACCATTGAGTCTAAGTTCCGCCTTGTTCACGTCATGACTGGCTGTGTTCTGTTCTCCCACAAGGTCAAGCTCCCCGATTGGGCCTCTGAACAACAGGAGGTTACATGTGCCCGAGGTGGAACTCTTCCCAACAGTCTGTGGTATATCGAGGGCAACTCTCACCCCCAGTTGCAAGGCGATGTCGAGAAGGTCAACTATCGCAATCCTGGTTTCTTTGGCAAGTTCTGGGAGCTTCAGAAGGTTATGTGGCGAACAAACGCCGGTCTCACTGACTCTCACGCCTGGGATTCTCGCCCCGAGTCGTGGCCCATTCTCCGCCGTGGTATCAACTTCTGGGGTCGCCAGCATAAGCAGGTTTACCTCCTCGGAAACCCCATCATCTGGTGGTCTTCCAGCGTTGCCGTCGCCATCTGGGTCGTCTTCAAGGCCATTGCTGTTCTCCGCTGGCAGCGCAGCTGCAACGATTACTCCAACACCACTTTCAAGCGATTCGACTACGAGATTGGTACTTCAGTTCTCGGCTGGGCTTTGCATTACTTCCCCTTCTACCTGATGAAGCGTCAACTTTTCCTCCATCACTATTTCCCTGCTCTCTACTTTGCGATCATTGCTTTGTGCCAGGTCTTTGACTACGCCACTGCCCGCATCCCTGGAGCTGGCGCCCGGGATACCGCTTTGATCAACCGCATTGCTACTGTCTCGTTCCTTGTCCTGTCGACCGCTGTCTTCATGCTCTACTCTCCTCTGGCCTACGGAAGCCCTTGGACCAAGGCCGACTGCAAGCGCATGAAGCTTTTCAACAGTTGGGACTTTGACTGCAACACCTTTTATGATAGCGTGAGTTTCATGGCGAACACTGAGAAGATATGAACCTTGGCTGACATCATTCACAGTATGACAAGTACAGCGAGGTCCCCTCCATTAGCTCGTCTGTAGTCCCTACCACCTCAGCAGCCAAGGGCGTTGAGCCCAAGCAGGAGGCCCCTGTCCCCCAGAAGCAGGAAGAGGCTGTCATCTCTGGAGCTCCTCCTGCTCCTGATCAGGCCCAGGTTGAGCACAGAGTCGTTGCCAAGGAGGAGAAGGTCGAGTACCGTGACCAGGATGGTAACCTTCTCGACCCTGAGGAGGTCAAGGCTCTTGAGGGCAAGGTTGAGTTCAAGACCAAGTACGAGACCAAGACACGCGTTGTTGATGAGCAGGGCAACGAAGTTCAAGAGCCTGCTGAGGGCTGGGACCAGAACCTCGCTGGTGTTGCTCCTCCTCACCCCGATGTCGAGGGTGTCAACAGCGAGACTGTTCAGAGTAAGGATGAAGGTGCCGCCGCTCCTCAGGATGTGGCTGCCAGCAAGGACGGTGAGAAGGAGGCTGAAGAGGCCAAGGCTAAGCCTGCCAGTGAGAACCAGCAGGATGCCACCGTTAAGGAAGAGCTGTAGAGTGTCCTAGGCCTCCGTCTCGCTCAGCAGCATTTCCAGGTCACTAATAACCCTTCCTTTACTCTACAACCGACCTCATTCAAATCTCGCCACAATTCATGTAATATCATGTACTCTATCACTTACGACTTATGGAGGGAGGATGGGAAAATCCCTGATGGTCTGATATTAGCAGGCTGGAAAGGAGAAAGCGATGTCTTGTTCTGAAAGTGAGATATTATAGAAAACATCTAAAAAGAAGGAGGAGACGAGGTTACGCGGAACCAGAACCAGAACCAGAACGTCTAGCAATGACGTACTCTCATTTGTTGGCTTATATCGAGGGTAAGATTGTGACATTGGTGCGATTGGCAGCGATGTACACATTTATCAGATAATACATTTTCATGTTCAAGTTTGAGTGTTGTCCAATTTGTTGAGAAGAATGAGACCACGAAACAGCAAGATGACCGTAATATTCCTGACACAACATCATTGGTGCACGCTTCAAGAAGCTGGTTGAGCGAACATTAACCTGAGAGGTTAAGTTGAAAACCTGGGAGTGTCACAAAGGACAAGTCTGTTGTAGTTGGTATCATATCTATTACTACTACAACTAATGGCAGCGTCAGAGGGCATGCTTGACGGCCTTGAGTAATCTATTGTGTAAGAATGCCAATGCATGCCTGCGTATTGTGCGCTCTTGTTGCACAATATCAGCAACCCAATCATGAACGCTCGGGATAACAAGAAAAAGCAAAGGACAAGTACGTCATTCCAAAAAAGAAAAGCCCATTTCCTATGTCGTTGCGCCACCCGGAATGAATGATGCGCATATTTCCATCAAACGCCAGCAATGAAATCCCATCTGAGAAGTACGCACGCAGTCCATAAACGACCAAATGATTGCTTGCTTCCATCCATCCTTCCATCCAATTTCCGTACCATATTCGTTCAAAAAGGAAATATTAGGGGCCAATCACCACCCCCTGAGCTCATAATAATTGATTCCCCCAGCGCATAGAGTAGTAGCACCGAAAGGGCGCAATCCAAAACAATGCGTGCGATCCTGTAGCCCAAAATAGTATACATAGTCGTACACAAAGTCCAGTGGCGTCGATATCATCGACTTCCAGCGGGCTTTGAAGGATGTTAAGTTCTTAATCCGTAGTCGGGATTGTGATAGATAGTCGCTTCGTTTCCTCCGAACCAGAATTGCTCTTCACATCAAGAGACTGGACGGAGCTGCGCACACTCCTTGCTCCATCAGTTTGCATAGGAGGCGTGTGTGGCTCTTCGATCGGGCCACTCTTGCTTGTATCGCTTCGTGTCCGTTCTATCGTCATCGGTGGTGTTTGAAAGCCAGGAACTTCGAGGTGGTCAGACCTTACACTGCCGTCATGGCTGTTACGCGGACTCTTTTCCATATCAACAGAGAGGGGCGCTGGGATGCACGGAATGACACCACCACCAATGCGAGACCAGAACATCTGCTCCCTGAGTCGCACACTCTCCTCCCAGGCAGCCTTCTCATGATCCTCATTGTCCGCTCGCCAGTGACCATCCTTAACCATACGCAAGAAGCCCAAGAAGTCACAAGTTGACCGTACGCGAGTCAGGCAGTACTTGCACAACGGATGCCGTTGAGCAGAATCGGTCTCACTTGTTCTGAATCGATGGTTTCGTAGATACTGAGGGTCCTTGCGTGAATCACCGCAGAGCGCACATGGGTAAAATTGCGGCTTTGTCAGTGCTACAAGGCTGCCAGTGGTTGGTACGGGCTCAACCACCAGAGATCCGTCAGCGATGGAGGCGATGACAGATCGACGAGCCAGCCATGACAAGCCTGGAGCCATATCCAGACGAAGTGTAGGCTCAATATCTTCAGCCAGAACTCGCTTGTAAAACTTTGTCTCCTTCAAGCTTGGCAAAGGAGTAGCAGATGCGTTTGAAGCAGCACTGACGGTAGAGGCCGGGGTGTTTGGAGACTGAGGTGCACTTCCAGCCCCAGCAATAGGTGTGCCAAGTGAGGTAGTTGAGGCGTTGGAGGGATGAGCGCTTGATATCGAGCCACCAAGTCCAAAGCCAGTTAGAGCATTCAGAGCACCTACTGAACCTGAAGAAACGCGGCTGCCAGGGCGGTTTCGAGAAGTTCGTGCGAGGATAAGAAAATCATCATATGACGACAAATCGGTTCGCAGAACGGGTTGGAGAAGATGCGAGAAGCTTGTCGGGTGAGCAGGCTCGACGGAAGCGCTCCAGAGTGAAGCAGCAGGCTCCTCAGTTGAAGATCGAAGATCATCACGAGTATCAGGTTTCGTCAAGCCGGGAGAAGAGGGAGCAGTAGGGTTATTATGATCTCCTCGTTCTGAAGCCATATGTTCCATAACGTGCTTGAGCTCGACGAGTTGCTCCTGTTGAGATTTTAGAATGCTCTCAGTATCGGCAAGCTGAGACTTGAGTTGGTCATTCTTGCGTTGAAGAGCCTCATGGTCAGCCTTGGCCTCCTCCTTGGCGGCAATCACCATCTTGTTTGCTTCCTCGAACAATGCAGCTGTAAGATTCTCGAGCTCCTGCTCGATCTTCTTCTTTTCCATTTCTGTGTCAAGTCGCTTTTGACGTTCCGCGGCAACCTTGGCCTGCCAAACCTTCTTTTCGTCCTCAACGGTGTGCTTGCGAACCCATACGTCACCAGCCAGCATTTCGCGTTGTGAGGCATTTTGAGTCTCGAGCATGCGAATTCGCTCCCGCGCAGCATCAAGTTCGTGGCGAGCGGCGGATAAAGAGTCGTCTAGGATGGTTTGGTGATTTATAGCGTTGATGAGCTTATTGCTGAGGGTGGCGACTTCGTCATTTAGATCGGGGTGATGACTGGGAGTCGCGACACCGCTATCATCGGCCGGGCTCATAGCACGGCTTCGAGGGTCGGGTATTGTGCTCATCTCATCTCCAAAGTCTGCAGGTGGGTTCGGTGAAACAATCGGTAGATGTGTCGAGGAGGAAGATTTAATCGGGGTGTGGTCGGGAGTGAGCGAAGGAGTTCGAGGGTGATAGCTAGGGGTCGCTGCGATTGAGGAGAGAGATCGAAAATGACCTAATGACCGCCGAGACGCTGGCGATTTTGTCGCGAGTGGTTGACCCCAACCGGAGGCGGCGGCGGACATTGGAATAAATCTACAACGCGTAAGCTCAAAGCCGATAGGATGTGGTGGTTAAGTTTGGTAATAGAGTTCGGGCTGGAGAGTATGTGTGACGGAACGAGAATAGAAGGTGGAAGCGGGTGCGGAGAACGGAAGTATCCTGAGTCAAGAATTCAAGATGGAAAAGATGGCAACGTACGAGTCCATTGTGATCGGGCGTATGTGTGTCAGTTGAATACGTCCTGTGCTCTCGGCCCGGAGAGAGAAAGACGTGACCTGACCTGGCGTGACAGGTCAAGATGAGACGACAAGTCCGTTGAGCGACCGACCAGACGTGGAAAAGTCAATCCCTCAGAGAGTTTGGAGAGGGAATGGAGAGAGATGGGCGGACCCTCCGGAGCCGACGAGTGACGACAAGCCAGTCCAGTCAGGTAAACGGCTGTGAGTGCCAAATGGGGGGACGACGGACGGGAGATAAGAGAGAGATCCGAGCGAGTGACTGTGAGACCTCGGGGCCTGAGACAAGATGAGCCACGTTCCACAAGCTCTGAGAAGCCGATGATTGATAGGGTCGAGAAATGCTGTGGCTTGTTTAATTCGAGTACTGTTGCCAGGCTCTGGCAGCAGACACGAAGAGCGTAAAATGAGAAAGAGAAAGACAAGAGAGAAAGCGAGAGAGCTCAGAGATCCTAGTTTGTACGAATACGTGGGTATTGTATGGTATGGTACCGTCCGTACTGAACCTGAACCGTACGGTAGCAGTGTAGCACGGGCGGCCGCGGTCCCTGGTTCTCCGCAAGCTTGTGAGATGGAGATGGGTCCTAATCCGACAAAGTCCCAGAAGTCGTGTCGTATCGTATCGGTCGCGGATCGTAATTGGGAGGTGGAGTCGTTTGGGAAAGTCGTTTGACGATATAATGATGCAGACGAAGCAAAAAATAGAACAACCCAAGATATTTTGATTCAAAAATACCCAGGGACTGGAAAGGCAAGAAGGGGTTCACTTCAGGTTGGTAAGAACGACCATGCGCATCATGAATCGCGCCTTCTTGCATGTTCCCCTTCCTTTTCGCCTCACTCGTCTTCCAATCTCGACTCGCTGATGGAAGGAGCATCAGTACGCCCAAGGCATGTACCTCTTGGATGCCGACCACTCAGACAGCAGAGATCCAGCAGGGAAGGAGAGACGCGATGGGGTCGAGGCCTTGGTTTATCCAACCAAACTCTTTGAGGGACCGCCTGCGCCACGAACCGTCTGCTGACGCCACGCTATCACATCGCAGGCGCTTGCCGATGAGTTAATCCTTGTTGGGAATAGCCAATGCTCACGGTTGCTGCGGTGGTCGATTTCTCGATACTTGAGAGCGAAGTAGACCTTATCGAGAAAACGACCTAACGGGATGCGCGTTCAGTGCGAGCCCGTGCGCTAGCGATTCAAGGCAGGGGCCGTTCCAGCGCCCTATCCGGTCTCTTTGGCAGCTGAGGCTAGGCCGAAGTTTTAGTGGAAGGTCTTCCGTGGATTATCGCCAAGTTTACAGTTCCAGCCCAACCCAGAGCCAGGCCTAGGCCTCGTGCTTGACCAGGCTCTTGGGTCTCGTCTCGTTCGGAGTCTATTGCCATGGCTCAAAGTTACGAGGTGAAAAGGGGAAAGGAGTAGAAGGAGAAGAATTCTTCCTGAGTCGTGCGTGACTGAGAAAATATGAGACGAGACGAGTTTGCAGTAGCACAGTAGCTACAGGGTCATCGTTTGATGAGACATGGCCAATTGCTGCTGCTGCAGGTAAAGTGTTTCCCTTTGCTTAGCTCCAAGTGGAGGAGAATTGATTTGGCAAAAGTGGGCAGTGATGACGGGTCCATTTGAGAGTGAATCAATCAAGTTTGGGCAAGGATGACGATGAACTGGCCGACAGGGACCTTGGAGAGGATCCACCTTTCAAAGCCACGTCGAGGGAGGAGCTAAACGGAATTGAAAGGGAGAGTGAAGCGAGACAAGCGCAAGCCATGACGAATGCCAGATGCGATCCAGGGTAGGTCGTCGATATCGAACTGGACAACAACAGGCATGAAGCCTGTTTATTGCAGATCAACTGGAATGTATTCCTCTAAATCAAGAGCAGATCAGAGAATCATTCAGCAAAGACGATCATTTTACCCCTGACTAGCTGCAGCCCCTGCAGGTCTAACGTCTTGTGCATATGTTGGCGTGTTGACCAAGTAACATTACACGTAGTGAGTGATATGCTGTGGTTGTGTGACACTCACTGCAGTGTTACTTGAGGCTGAATTGATGAGTTGGCAATTCCGTTAACCGCCTCAAGATCCAAAGTTTCAATTAAATCATTGTCAAGTTCCGTTATTTGTCTGTGCCCAGGTCCAAGTGCCTCCATCCATGTTAGTTATCTCTCCAAGATAAGGGTCCAATGTGACCTATGACATCAGAGCAAGCATCTCCCTTGAACGTCAAGTTTAATGGAATAACGGCCCTTGCATCGTCATTATTTTGCCCTGAAAAATAGCAAGGACAATTAGTCCATGGATGGTTTCACAGCAATAAACAAGTCGCACAGACTCTTGATGTACATTCCATTACTTGCCCTCCAGGCGTCAGGAGACTTAAGACTCAGGGTGAGGTGAGAAAATAAACTGGTCAAAGAGCAAGCTAAGCTCATCATAAACTACCCTAAGATATTCTAATCTTTTTTGTCACTTAGGACTTTTATTTGAAGTTTTCGGCTCTTGAAATGATCATTAGTCCATTTTATCACCACTGCCAAATGACATATCCCTAACCAACAGCCAAGAAATGTCTCGATACAGCCGTGAAAAGCCGGAACTTCCCTTAGAGTCCTTTGACTAAAGAATCTGGGGGCTGAGATATTATGATGAACGGTGTTATAACCTTCTGGGCGAGGATCTTATGCAGCCAGATGGAATTTCAGCAGAGCCTCGCTATGTCAGCAAATCAAGCAGCCAACTCAGACGGCGGGCAAAGAAAACATATTTCTATCGTTGTGAAATTCATGTTGCCCGTTTTTAGCGGTTCGATCTGTTGTCTTGTGGACTTGGCCTTCTTTTAGTACCAGCCTAAAAGAAAAAGAAAAGAAAAAGAACTTGAAAGCTAGAGTAATTAATATAAATACGTTCGTCTACCATCCTCCTTTGTACACAGTGGTATCTACTCTTCCCTTTCATGTTTAACTGACTGATATACGGCCGGTTTGTTCTCATAAAAACTTTCCGGATCTTGTAAATTCATCATGACCAGGAAGGAAAATTCGAAATGTGAAAACACAAAAGCTATGCTTTGATGATTATTAGACTACTTCGCTCTCCCAACACTCAGACCGTAGGATGCAAGCCTCCAAGCTTTATGAGTAAGCACTATCAGTAGCTAGCTCTTCCGAATCCTTCACGTAGTGATCGTCCCTATTCATGAAAATGCTTTTATCATGACAAACGTGAATCAGGCAGTGTCAAGGGAATACCGCAATCTCTCGTAATATTCATCACGGCTAGCGTCTAAGCCAGTTGTCGTGGGGTTAGGTGATTTGGCCGACTTCAGTATTGAGAGAGTGATCTGTATTAGGTGGAAGAAAATCCGTGAACTATGTGAAGATCTAACTGTAATGAGGAATGACTGCTCTTTATGATGGTGTGAGGCTTACAGTAAGCTGACGCTAACCGTGATGAATATCACCAGATCTTACGGTAGCTGCCTACCTATCCACTCCATATAACATAAATAAGCACTCATGTACCCGAGGGGAATGAAATCTTCTCATGTTGTCTCTTTCAGAGTCTGTTATCAAGTCATCATTATGGCAGCTTCACTTGTAGAATCTCTAGCCATAGATGGCAAGCACTTTACAGAAACAGGAGATGAAACCTCCAGACAGAAAATCATAGCTACAGCCAGCGCTCTCATCCAAGAGCTTGAAAACCCAGGAGAGCAACTTGCGAGAATTGGCTGGGGCGAACCAACTCGGACTGCTGCTTTTCGAACGCTCTTTAATCTGGGGATACTTCAGAAACTTGGACAAGAGCCTCAGAGCAGTAAGCAGTTGGCGGCTGGTACCAAAGCTGATCCTGTATTGGTTGGTATGTATTCGTTCAGTCTCTCCTGTAGTTGGTGTTGTTCTGATTGATTATCCTGTGATAGCTCGAGCTCTCAAGCATTTGGCTGCAAATGGCATTATCAAAGAAGTCGGCCAAGACTCGTATGTTGGAACGCCATTCTCCATGTCCACCAGAGATCCAACTATGGAGGGAGGCCTCATATACAGCTTCGAAGGCATGATCCCAACATTCCAAGGTCTTCCTGAGTTTCTGGCTCAGACAAACTATCAAGTTCCCAAAGATGCCAACCATTCTCCTGTTCAATATGGCTTGAGAACTGATAACCCTTTCTTCAGTATTCTCAGAGATAATGCTCGTCTAGGAAAAGCTTTCAACAGTTTCATGGCTGGTTACGCTAAGGCAAGACCTCGTTGGACTGAAGTGTATCCATATAAAGAACGACTGGGCGAAAACACCAATGCTAATGCTCCTTGGTTGGTTGATGTTGGTGGTGGCCTTGGTCATGAGTTGCTAGGCTTGGCTTCAGAAAAGGTCCTTGGAAGATTGGTATTACAAGACCTCCAGGCAGTCATAGAAGAAGCCAAATCATCTGGTAACCTTCCCGAGATTATTGAAGCCATCCCTCACGACTTCTTCACTCCTCAACCAGCCGAGTACAGAGGCGCAAAAGCATATTTCATGCGCCTGATTCTTCACGACTGGCCTGATGCAGAGTGTGCCACCATCTTATCTCACCTTCGAGATGCCATGGACAAGGATCGCTCTCGACTTCTCATCAATGAAACTGTTCTGCGAGATGTCGGCGCTCCTTGGCAGCAGACGAGCCTCGACTGGACGATGATGGGAATGTTGGTGAATCGCGAGCGAACTGAAAGTCAGTGGCATCGGCTCCTCAATGACGCAGGATTGAAAGTCACTGGAATCTATCACAAAGGCTCTGAGAGTGTGATTGAAGCGATGTTGGCTTGAGTAAACTTATGAGATTGGGTTCTCTTACATGTAAGGGTGCTGGTCAGCTGAAATACGTGGCTGAAAAGAGCCATGAAAGATTCTTTACTTTTGTCTATAGTCCAGATCCAGAGCCATTACGCAGACATTCTATGTCCCGTCATCCTCTCTCTCCTTCACATCGTTTACGCAATCTTGCCAGCTAATCCACTTCATATACACACATTCAATAATCGCAATAATAACCATACCACTTCCAAGACCGATCCAAAGACCGTCGAGCTTGAGGTTTGGGCTTCCTAGCTCCAGCCATATGGCAAATGGCACGGCAGCAAGGTAATTGACTGCCAGGACAACCCACGCAGCAACAGACTGCTTTGCCAGACCTCTCAACACACCGTTGGTGCCGCAGATGATTGAGTCGATGACCTGAAAGCATGCAACAGCAACCATTGATCCTGTGGCAAGGTCTCTGACCGTACTGTCGTCGGAGAACATGTCTGCGAGCGGGTTTCGCAAGACGTAGAGGAATGCGCCATCGAGGATACCAACCACGGTGAAGACGCCAGAGTATAAAATAGCAGCACGTCGTGCTTCCTTGAGTGCCCCAGCACCAACCAGATGACCGAAGCGAGTGGTGACTGCAACACTTATCGAGAACGGTATATGCCATGTAACAATGGAAAGCGTGTTGAGAACTGTTTGCGCAGCCAGATGACGGGTACCAAGGTAAGAGGTGCTGACCATGAGGATCTCAAAAGCGAGCCACTCTGCAAGATTAACGGCGGTGCTTGCGACAGAGAGACGGACCATGGGGCCCCATTCACGAATCGCAAATGCAGCACGGCTATCCCAGCCGCCCCAGCATCGGTGAGACTTCTTGCCAATGAACACGACATACAACAGAAGAAGCGCAGGTCGAAGGTTATTAGCAAGAGCCTGGCCGAAAGCAGCGCCATCGAGGCCCATGTCAAGTTTGACAGCAAAGTACCAACTCAGAAAGGCATTGACGGGAGCGCAAATAATGAGAATGACCATTCCAGGAGCAAATTCCCCCTGCGCTTGAAGAAACCTCTTACCAGCCTCAAAGAATGCATAACCAGGCAGTCCGACGAGGCTAACCCGCAAGAAAGAGGCGGCTTTCAGAGCGAGGCTTCGCTGAGGAACGAGTAATGGCAGAATCCAGTGGGAGCACAGCCAAATAGCACCGACGGGGATCATGACGATTGACATGAACACGATCATTCGCTGAATGTGCATCCCGACGCCGGTATAGCGACCAGACCCGTAGGCCTGAGCACACAGTGTATCGAGAGCCGTGGCCATGCCCTCAAAGATGGTGAACCCAATGATGTTAATCGTTGTTAAACCCAAACTTGAAGCTGCCAATTCCTCAGCACCTAAACGACCCGCGACAATGGTTGTAATGACAGTAAAAGAATACTGAAGAAGGTACGTCGCGATCAAAGGGAGGGAGTATTGGCATAGTAGTTTCGCTTCAGCCAAGAGGCTATGGACGTCGGTCAACGACTTTGCCGTTCCATTTTCGCTGACTTCTGATATCCTTGGAAGCAAAGGCGAAGTCTCATCGTGTAACACGCCATTGTGAGTGTGAGTGTGAGTGTGAGTGTGAGTGTGAGTGTGAGTGTGAGAGTCTTGGTGACCCTCACGGCGCCGACGTTCGCTCGAAGGCATTGGCGGTGGTGTTATATATATTGGCTGTCAGTCTCGGCTCAATTGATGAAAGCTCGAGCTTCAATAGCGTTTTTGAGCCCTGTGAGATCCACTAATGGAGGGCGAATTGGGTAGAGGATGTTTATAAGAAGAATTCTTCAGTGCCAAAGGCGAAAAGAAAGACGTGATCCACCGATTTCGGACCCAGCAACGAAAAGAGAGAGCTAAACCAAAGACAGAATGACAGACCCACTTAGAGAACTCAATTGTTCATAATTGTTTGATGCTTTTGGACGACTCATGAACTTACATGAACTTTGTTGAACGAGAATACCGTGATTCGTGAATGGTCTTCTGATTTATGACGTTCTGTCAAATCAATTGAGGCCAACCTTATCACGTGGTATTGATGTCAGGCCCGTTCATTCATTCGCCATGCCTGAAGTTTGTTGGAAGTAAATCAAGCACCATATCATTATATTTGAACCTGGGAGTCGGTTGAAATACCAAGGAGCATTAAACTTCAAGACATGTTTTCCGTCTCAGAGTGGCATCAACGAGACGCAAAATTCCGCCCTGTTCGAGAAGAGAAATGTACTCAGCTTGGAAACCGTCAGTTCACCTCAAGGAACAAAGTCTGAAGTACTCACTCGCGATTGGCCAACGGTCAGATAGCCTTTTAAGCCCATCGACGATAATCACCAAAGCATCTTTCATCTGTGGTTCATTGTCTTCCCGAATAAACCATGAGCATGCACTACAAGCAGTATAAAAACATCTTGCTTGAAGAGGACAATCTGACTGAATCTGAGCCAACTTAGGAGTCAAAGAACCACCTAGCGCTCTCAGACCTTGAACGCTAATACTCTGCAATTCTGTTTCGTGTGTCAAGCGTTCTCGACTTGTTATTCCAGGGGCGTCAGGACAACCATAAGCTCCGTATAGGAGCGCTTGGGCACTAATGCAAATGGCGGAAGCACATGCCAAAGATGACGCCGAAGAAGAAGAAACGTTGCTCAAGGATTGTTCTTCAATAGAAATTTGTAGTGAGGTTAGTGCTCTATTAAGGCTCTGGCCTTCCTGGACAACATGCAGGATGTCGTGTGAGGATTTGGTTTTCAAATGTTTGTGTGTAATGACCTTGCCGAGCATATGAGCTGCTTGACATGTTCTAGCAAAGGAGCCCAGAGTTGTGATGGAGCTGAAGCATGCTGTATACAGTGGCTCGCTTGGCACTGTCTTACCCAAAACCCAGTCTTCATCGTTGACTGGTAGTAGCTCGTCAGGGCAAGGTTCTGGAGCGGCAAATGGTAGTCCACTTGTGTCGATATTGATGAATCTGAACATAGTTTTGTTAGATGGAGGTTCAAGGATGCAGAGAAATGACCTACCTGTCAAGCACAAAGATAGTCCACCATGTTCTGCGCTGCTCTTCTCGTTTAGACCAAGAATCAGCAAATTTGAAGAGCTGCTGTGCATCTCTATCATGCCAACTCATCAGTATCCCTAGTCTTGCCGCTCGACTGATGGTGAGATAGCAGGCAGGATATATAGCCTGGCACGCCTCATAGAGAGCCAGCAGGACCAAAGACTGGGCTAGGCGAAGTGAAACTAGGCCTGCACTTTCAGCAGCGGCACACAGAGTTTTTGCCAACATGTACAACGGATGTTGGGATGGAGGCTGTCCGTTGGGTCTGAGCGTGCATATTTTCATACATAAAAGTAGTAGATCATGGCAAGCATCTTGACTGAAAGGGTCGGCATATGTGATCCGCTTTCTGCTAATCATAGGAAGCCACTCATGCACTGAAGAAAAGTAATTGTGATAGAGGACTGGCAAGTCATCTGGTTCCAAGTGCTTGGCTATAATCTGCTGCAGATCGACTCTGGGCCCAGGTGCCAATGCATTGCTGGTGGTTAGGGGCGTGAAGAGATCTGGATCCAAGAAGAAGGCCAGGGGAAACGGTTGGTTGGGTTCTGATAGAGATGGTTGGCTTGTTCCATCCGGGTGAGAAGCAGTTGGAGGTGGTGGAAGTTCTATATATTCACATTTTTTACCGAGGCGGGCACACTGTAAGCCGTCAGTTTTAGGCTATGCCTGCCTCATTTCTGAGCCGTACTAAGGAGCAAGATGGCAATTCTCTCATGCACTTCCTCTTGAGGCGGCTGATCAAGTCAGAGATGCTTCAATTAATTAAGGATGAAGCCTTACCGACATGTTGCACATGAATGGCGAGCCACTGGCATCTCGATCAGCGCAACGTTGACGGCCTCGTAGATCTGTAGTGATTGCAAAGCAGCTTATAAATCAATAGAGACCTCTTACGCAGCAGCGTGAGCGTGAGCGTTGGGGTGAGATACCGTGAACAGGCCGAAGAGATTGATTGCAGGAAGAGGAGAGAGAGGCTGAGAGCGGAGGTGAGCGGGTAATAGGGAGGCAGAAGTGAGACAGAGGCGGATTGGAGCGGACTTTAGTGGAACCGTTCCTGTTTAAGACACCAACCAACAGCGAGACAGGCATTGGAATAACGCGATGAGACTGACTGAGAGGGAGACGATTAATAATGAGTAAGAAGGTATTTTCTCAGAAAATATATAAAGAGTAGAGATAAATAGACCATTATCATACAAAGCACAATCCACACTCAACATGACCACCAAAAAGCTCATAGTGGTCATTGGTGCAACAGGTGGTCAAGGAGGCTCTGTTGTCAACTCCTTCATCACTGACCCAGAATGGCGTGTTCGTGGCATCACTCGAAACCCCTCAAGCCTAGAATCAAAGAATCTCGAGGCCCGCGGTGTTGAAATAGTTCAAGCCGACTTGGGCGACAGAGCCTCACTAGCCAAAGCTTTTCAAGACGCAAATGCCATCTTTGCAGTCAGTGACTTTTGGGGCATCTACAACGATCCGAAGAATCGAAACAAACCACAGCCGGGACAGGCACTCAACGAGTGGACAAAGATACAAGAAACTCAACAACTCAAGAATATCATCGATGAAGCTGCCAGACTATCAAGTCTAGAAAGATTCATCATATCCTCACTCCCAGGTGTCACGAAATTGTCGGGAGGAAAGTATACGAATGCTTGTCATTTTGACTCCAAGGCTGATGCAGAAGAGCACGGTGCACAAAACCAGCCAGAGCTATGGGCAAAGACGAGTGTATATCTGCCGGGATACTTCTTGAGTAACTTCTTAACTCATCCAATGGCCCAGCCTGCCAAGGTCAGATCCTAGTGTCAGCCATGATGTCAGAATATTCAAACTGACGATGTAGCAGAAAGACAATGGAAACATACAATTCGCAAACAACCTAGACCTCGACACCAAAGTTCCTCTGATATCACACGACCAAGACTCTGGTCCCTTGGTCAAAGCCCTAATTCAAAACCATCCAGGGAAAAGTGTCATTGGGTATCGTTCTTGGATCACACCACGGGAATTCGTAGGAATTTTCAGTAAAGTGACGGGATACAAGACTGAAATACTACACATACCACCCGGACAGTTCAGCTTTGACTGTAAACCAGAGTTGAGGGCTGAATTGCAAGATAACTTTGCATTTTGTAACGAGATCGGGTTTCATGGTGGTGGTGATTCTCCTGCTGTTCATCCCAACGAGGTAAGTTCTTCTCTTGATATTTGTGATAAGATAAAGGTGGAAGCTGATCTGTACTGCAGCTGAATCCGCCTCCTCAACTAAGAAACATCGAAGATTGGATTAGAGAACAAGATTGGCCTAAAGTTTGGGGATCTTGAGACATAGGTTGGAGGAGTGAGAGTCTGTTTAGAAGTAATACAGCTGAGGCTGCTCATGCTGGCAGTCGAATGTGACTTTATAGTGGTACATCTTGATAAGAAACTCGGCCTATCGAAAGTTAAATAATTGAATGGTTATCGTTACTATGCTCTGAATAGAATTGATATCAGCCTTTGAACCTACCAATAGCGACCACAGGTGGAGAACACAGACCAACTGCTGCAAAACCCCTCAGACTTGAAGTCTACTAATTCAACATATTACAAACTGGTCGTTCAGTGGAGACCTACCCATATTCTTTGACCGCCAAGCCATGAGCACATCTGAAAACCATCGAACCATAGTCAACGTTCTCGCCAAGAAATTCGCTCTTTAAAAACCAACCATGGAGCCAGCTCAAAAGCAACAGCTCGTGGTCGTTGCCTCAAACAACATCCCCAAAATCAAAGCCACCCGTGAAGGCTTCACACAAATGCTTCCAGACTCTTATGACTTCCAGGGCATAAGTGTAGACTCCAACGTCTCAGACCAACCCTTCTCAGACGAAGAGACTCTGCGTGGCGCAACAAATAGAGCACAAAACGCCCAAACAGCACGACCAGAAGCTGATTTCTGGGTTGGCATCGAAGGCGGTGTTGAGACTCACAACGGCTCCATCTGCTCTTTTGCTTGGATTGTGGTTATTGGAAAAGATGGCAAGATTGGCAAGGCTCGAACTTCGGCATATTTTCTACCGGAGAGGACTTGTAAACTACTGAAGGAGGGTGTTGAGCTGGGGCATGCCGATGATATGGTGTTTGGACAAACGGATTCAAAGAACAAGCAGGGTTCGGTTGGGCTTTTGACTGGTGGCGTTGTTGATCGAGCGGCGTGTTATACACAGGCCGTCATTCTGGCGCTGATACCCTTCAGGAATGCTTCTTTGGACTTTTGATGAGTTCATTTTGATATTGTACACTCAAGGCTCTCCAGGAAATGATCACAAATAATATAATGATTCTGTAATGCGATACATGACGGACACTTCGTTTCACTTCTGGAATCCAGTGAAGGACAAACTTTCTCGCGGATAAAAACGCTTTTTATTAACCTGCCCACAAGGAGTGTAAATTATATATAAGGAATTAAAAAATTAGATATGCGTAAATGCGTGTACTTTTCCACCCCTTCCATGCTATCTCTCCACTGTTATTACTGTTCGCTCCATCTCTTGACAAATTCTGTAAATGCATAGACAGTAATATATGTACAGCCATGACGCCACGCTGTATTGGGCACAAATAACAAAGCCCCAATCATTGATATATCCAGTAGTGGGCTAACATGAACTATTATATATATCCAAGAATCGGGGTAAGGGCGGCCGTTACAGGTCGAGTTATATTCCTGGGTTGGCAAACTAAGAAACAAACTTAGGTATGGTGGTAGAAGCATGGTATATGCTGTGCGTATACGAGTAGGGAGTGCGTATATAGGTAGATTAATAGACAGTGAGGAATGGTTTAACGATCCGTCGCTTCGTTCCAGTCGCCCATCTCGGGCATGCCGTAGGGATTCCACTCTTGTCCAGGATAACTAGTCGCACTCATCTGAGGAGGAACCTCTCCATCTGAGTCAGCATTAGGATCATAGTGAATCTTCTCTTCTTGCGAATCAATTCGCAATGTCCGCTTCCGGGCATCCTCTGTATCCTCCAGTTCAGCGTGGAAGGATGGGCCTCCCCTGCTTTTTGGCTCGGGCGGGCCTAGATCACTACCACCAGAGGGGGATTGCCTCGTAGAGTTGGGGCTGACACTACCCGGTGCACCAGATGGGGGACTGAGTGACACACCCTGAGACTCTTCTGCCTTGGGTGAGAAATGTGAGCTGGCACCCGCCGCAGAATGACCTCCCATGAAATCACCTCCAGCAAGCGCAGGCATAGGAAGGCTAGGAGCCCGGGACTTTGAGCTGCCGTTCTGCTCCGTGCCTATTCTTGGGGCAACGTGTTGGGCAGGCGGAGGATTGCCACCGACTCTAGGGCTTCCGCTAGTTCTGCCACTATGGGGACTGTCGCTGTTAAACCTCTGCATATTGGAGGTTCCTTGATGGGTTGCATTGGGTTCGTTTCGAGGAGCGGCGTCTGTGTGCTCACGCTCTCCCTCCTGAGTGTGGTCGTGTTCAGGGTTGGCAGCAACCATAGCTTGTAGGTTCAACAGCGAAGGACGAGGTGATGGGGCATGAACTGGTGTAGGAGAGTGAACCTGAGTAGGCGTCGAGACATGGACAGGAGGCGATTCCTCTCCGGGAACATTTTGTCCTATCGGGAACCCATACTGCGGGCTCTGAGGCTGCGACGAGAACTGAGAATGCTGAGGACTTCTGTATGATGAAGGCGTGTTTGGGCTGTGACCAATTGTTCCGTGCCATTGGCCAGGATAAGAAGCCTGCCTCTGTTGGGGTGGTGGGAATTGCCCAGCAGGGGGAGGCATCTGAGGCTGCCATTGACCCGGGGGCTGAGGAGGAGATTGGAATTGTCCCTGTTGCTGTGCGGGAGACTGGAAGTGACCTTGCTGCTGCATAGGAGACGTGAACTGGCCTTGCGGTTGAGGAGGTGATTGGAATTGTCCCTGTTGCTGTGCGGGAGACTGGAATTGACCATGGGGCTTCGGCGGAGAATTGAATTGGGCCTGAGGCGACTGTGTAGGCGGGAACTGCCCTTGCATTTGAGGAGGAGATTGATATTGATGACCAGGTTGTGGCTGGCCCATGCCCTGAGGACTTGAAGCGAAAGCCCCAGAAGGGCTTCGGAATTCCTGCTGTGGCATACTTGGGCCGGTAAACATTGATGAGTAACGCTTGGACTGCGCTTGTCCCATGCTCTGGTTGCTGAACTGAGATGACGGGCGAGCAGTTGGCACTTGTCCGAAAGGCTGGCCGCTGACCTGCGAGGATGGACGGGGAGACTGGGTTTGTCCATACGGAACTTGACTAGCAAATTGCTGCTGGGGCTGCTGAGTGACTTGGGGCTGTTGAGGTCGCTGTACAGGCCGCATCTCATGGTTCTGATAAGCCTGCAGATCGGGAATCACCATTGACTGCCGATTCTCCTTGGAACCTCGTTTAAATGCTCCAAGGATCTTGCTTGCAGTCAACTTGTCGTTCTCGCCCTTTCCTTGACTCGCTACTGGCTTATTTGAGACCTGTGCCGACATGCGGTTCCTCAAGCCTTTCCACTTTGAAGCTCCCGGACTTCCCTGGCGAGCTGGCTGATTAGCGACCTGAGGTTGCTGGAGAGCAGCCGAGCCGTCCTTTGGAGGGACTGGAGGGCCTGAATCGGAGTGCTGCATCTGAATAGGTGGGCGGCCAGGAGAAGTGGCTTGTAAGTAGGAGCCTGGCATATGCTGACCGGCAGATGAGGTGCGAAGGTTGGGCTCATACTGCTGCCCTGGAGCAATCTGGTAACCGCCATGTTGGGGGTTCATCTGCTGAGGGTGTGCCTGTTGCTGAGCGCCGGGAGGTTGCTGCTGGAATCCAGGAGGAAACTGCTGTTGTTGCTGTGGAGGTGACATTCCCATCCTGTTGGCAAAGGTCTGCAGTTGTGGCGAAGTAGACACTGCGGATACAACAGGCGTGTCAGGCTGCGAAAGCTGGGAGGATTGTCGCCTTCCAGCAGCCAAAGTGGTAGTGTTCAGACGAGGACTCTGAGTAGCCATCGACGATACAGACGGCGGGCCAGTTTTGGACATTTGCGACACTGGAGACAGGGGCATATCATTATCTGATGCACCATGACTAGGCCTATTGTCATGCCTGAAGGACATGTTTGGGGAGTCTGTAACTGGTCGTTGGATCTGAGTTCCCTCCTGTTTTGCATGCGCGAGCTTGTCAAGCGACTGCGACGATTGCGACGCATGGTGGAACGACGGTTGAGTTGTTGGGGCCGTGCTTGGGACATTGAAAGAGGTCTGCGTTGTCGGGGCAGATCGGATCGCGGACGCAGCTGGTGAGATCGATCGCATTCTTGCAGCTCGCGCGTCCGGGAAGCTCTGTCCCACGCTGAAAGGTGTCTGTGGAGTCCCATGACGACTGTAATCAATCACTGACCCGATAGGAGGAGTTCCGGCTGGAGTTGTAGAGCCAAAGCCTAGAGGTGATGGACGTGAGTTGCGGTAGGCAGATTGAGCGTGCTGGGTATCTCTTATTCCACCAGATAGAGGTCGGGCAGATGACATGGGGGATTGTTCCCTAGATATCGACTGTTGATCACCAAATTGATGAGGTCTCTGAGGTTGGGGACTAGCCAATGGCGGGGCAGGGCCATGAGGGCTTCCAAGCTGACCCCCTGGAAGTACAGGGCTGGTCAGTTGTGGTCCCGAAGGTCTTCGCCCCTGTGTCTGCAGGGCGGGCGGGTGAGGGGTACCAAGCTGGGGACCAGAAGCGCGACGATCATAAGGATGTTGCATCTGGGGTGACGTAGTCTGCTGAGACTCCTTGCTCTTGTGGACATGTCCTAAAAGGCCAGAGATCAGTCCAGCAGCCGAACCTCGTCTCTTACGGCGCTCGTTAGCATCAACCGGCGGTGTACCCGTTGGAGTCGGAAGAATCTGGTTGAAAGTAGGACCAGCAGTGTTACTTCGCTCGAAGCCTGGATGAGCAGGGCGTTGCAGGGATACTGGTTGCTGAGCTCCCAAGTGGCTTGAGATCGGCCTTGAAGAGGTGGGTGTACCAGGCTTTGAGGATGTACGACTACTTGGCCGATTGAAGACATTCGTCATAGCAGCCTTGGTATTGAATGCCGAAAATCGCTTCTTCGCTGGAGGAGTAGCAGATTGGCTCATCTCGTTGGCCAAGTTTGAAGTAGCTGCGCGTGGAGGACCTACAGGTCGATGCTGACCCGAAGCAGGATCGAAGTCAGGGTTGAGCCGAGATCCCCTTCTCTCTTCCGTCGATGTGGCGGGCCTGCTCTCATCCGGGCGTGGAGGGGGAGGCATTGAAAGCCTTTCTCGGCTCTGCTTACTCCTCAAGCCTAGCATGAAACTGGCTCTGGACTTCTTCTTGTCATGGGCTCCGTCCGTCGTCACACTTGATACAGAAGCCGCATCGTGATGGACCTCAGCGTGCGGTGGTTGAAGTTGCTGCTGTTGTTGCGGAGGATGAAACTGCTGACCGTGGTGATCCACAGGCGTGCTTCGTCGCTCAGTCGAGCTCTTCCTGAAGCGATGTCCAATATCCTTCAATAATGCTGAGGCCTTCTTAGAACGTCCCCGATCTTCATTGGTAGCGTCACCTGTTCCTGTTCTGGCAATGCCCTCCTGAGAAAAGCGTCTTATGAACTGTGATCCAGGGCCGAGATGGCCTTCTTTGGAACCGCTCGGCTGTCTTTGATGGCCAGGGAAGAGACCAGGGTAACGATTGGCAGACGAAGGTGGCACCTCAGAAGGCTTTTGCCGTTGATGATGCTTATTAGCTGTAGAGCTCGAAGAGGGTGAAGGAGGAACATCTCCAGTTTCTTTGTTATAGCCAAAGAAGGGGTCATTTTGGGATTGCTGTGAACGCTGTGAGAGTTGTGAAAGTTGCGAAGCATTTGTGCCAGCTCGGTTTCTGTTAACCATGTGAAGAGGTTCGGCCAGATGACTCTCTTCCAACTTCCATTGGCCTGATGGAGGAACGGCCTGTGGTTTAGGAGTAACGCGATGAAGAGGTTCAGATAGGTGACTTTCCTCCAACTTCCAGGGACCAGATGGAGGAAGCCTTTGAACGGGGTTGCCTCCCATGAGCTGAGGTGGAAGTAATGGTAGCGTTGGAGGCTTGTATCCTTGAGTTTGCGGTGGCATAGGCCCAGGTTGGACTGGGTGCATCTGGAATGGATGCTGTGGTCCCCGAGGAGGTGATTGCTGAAGTGAGTGGCGCGGTGATTGTTGCGGAGGGGGTGATTGCGGTTCTGATCCATCCACATCTTTCTTCGACTTCTCTTCCATAATAGAGTCTGTCCCAACCAAAGTAGACCCGACAGTGACCTCAGATGTCAGTGTTCCCTGCTGACGAGCAATTTCGTCGAAATCTTCCGGTTCAGCAGAAACGTGCTCAGCGATAGGTTCGGTAGTCCTTTGCTCGGTCGCTGTCGATCTCGAGTTTACGTCAAAAGTCGATCCTCTTCTGATGGGAGGTAGTCCAACAAAGGATGAATGACGCCGAGGCATGGCCGAGGGATCGTGTGGTTGAGTCGGAGTTTGAGACTGAGGTACATTTGCCATGGGTTCCTGAGAGATGACTGATGAATAAACAGACGTCGGTTGAGGTGATGGGCCAGCAGGGTCCTCTGGAGGCACCATACGAATACCACCGCTGGCAGGCGTAGGAGTTGCACCGCCAGACATTGGCTTACTGGATGGCATTTGGGTGCTGGAACCATCCTGAGGGTGGCCTTGATTTGCAAGCATGGCTCCTGATTGCTCAGAAGCTTTACCCTTGGCAAGGTCTGTTCCCTTGAACGGATCCCAAGTAGACTCATCGATAGGCGTTGGAATGTACCATTGTGATCTATCATCATTTTCTTTACTGGCGGGAGCGGAGATAGAAGCGGAAGCAGAGGCAGAGGCAGATGGATCTTGTGAGAGCTGAGGCCCATAGCTCTCGTGTGAAGCAAGTCTCTTACCTGGTTCGCCAGTCGATGGCACAGGGCCAAACTGTAGCATGCTAGAAGATTGGGAGGACTGGGGAGCATGATACGACTGGGTCGAAGGCCTCGAGTTCACGACGTCTTTCTCGGAGGAGTCATCAGCGCGGGATCTTGTGAGACGATCTAAACCCCACGATGCGCGTCTTTCAGCTTTGAACTTTGTTTGCACCGGAGATGTTGGTTCGCCCTGTCAACCAAAGAAACATTAATAAACACTCTTGTCACATAGCCTGATGGATGGGCAACATCATGATGGATGACAATGCGGGAGGAGAAAAGGGAACAAGCGTCGTAGAATTCCTATCTCATACACCCGTCTCGTCATAAGGTAAGGTCAAGAGTGATCATCAGCCCCGAAGTGCATGACGAAAGGAGATTTAATCCAACAATAACCCTGCTCCGAGGGAGAAAAAAAAGGAAGAAGCCCATCACAACAGGTTCTAAAAAGAGAAGCGTCAGTGAAATACCTTGTCCCCAGTTCCACGCAATTTGCTCTTTCCCTTGCTAAACAATCCCTTGCCCATCTTTCCAGCAGACTGCATGAGTTCCTTGCCCTTGGTTCCAATCTGGTTGCTCGAGTTTCCGAAGCCGCTGGAGCCGGATGGCACGGATCCGCCAAGTCGAGATCGCCCTGCTGGAGGCCCTGTCGTAGGCGAGCTTGCATTAAGATACTGCTGATAGTATGGCTGTTGATTGTGAGAAACGCTGGGACCTGGTGCGTGTCCCTTTTGACTTGTGGGCACCCCGGCCCCGGAGAAGGAAGAAGTTCCGTTCGCGTATTCGGGATGCTCGGTCATCAGATTAGACAACCAGTTCTCCAGACCTGACTCCCACGCTTGGTGTGTAGCCAAACCCGCTTCAAACTTGAGCGTCCTTTGAACGGGTGTTGCCAGGCTCATGATATCGCGCCATGGAGTAGTCTGAGGGAACTGACTGGGAGGAAGAGCTTTAGTCGACTTATCTGGGGGTGGTGATGCTGACGTAAGATTTGAAGGTATCTGAGTCAATGTTTTATTCTCTGCAACAGATGGACGGCGATTGTCAAAGGCTCGCGGAGTTGCATCATCATTTTCGATAGAGACGGGAGAAGGGGGCTCCAAAGTAGCTGGCTGCTGGCTAGGCGGTAGCGTACTGGCTTTGGAAACCTGATGCGAAATGCCACCAGAAGGTGGGATGATGATTTTGGGAGTCTCAACATTTCGAGGCGACTCTTTGCTCTGGCCAGCAACATCTGAAGCCTTATCTTTTGGAGATTGAACTACCACTGGTGCTAGAGGTGAAGGAGACGCTGGACGAGGAGATTCGTCGTTGAAAGTTCCAGCGGGCGGCTCGACAGGGAGAATCTTTGGTGGGGAATCGAAACCAGCCTCCCAGGAGAATCTACGTCGTGAATCAGACTTAGGTGACTCAGGCTGAGCGGTAGGCTGGGATTCGGTAGACACCACGGTGCTAGACAGTGGTTGGACAGTCGACTGCTGTTGCTGCTCATGCACTGGAGGGGTCTCTGTCTTGGGCTTCTCTTGGACCTCTGCTTCGATTTTCGATTCCGGCGCGGATTTCTCGTTTGAATCGGCCCAATAGCTATCATAATCGCTAAGAGTATAACTGCTGTTACGCGTGACACCCCGGTCACCTGGTGTCAAAGACTGAGAATTATCGAGCAGGGGTCGAGACACCGCAGAACCTGGTGTTGGAGCAATGGGGCTCAGGGACCTCATGATTTCCTCACTCAAGACGTCACTTTCCTTAACAGGCGACGAATTGAAAGTGTTCAGAGACCCTTGTGTCAAAGCAGAATTTGGCTCGTAGTTCGATGGAGAGTAATCCAGCTGTCGAGGATGCAGGGGCTCTGTGGGCGTAATCTTCGAGTCGGTGGCTGATGCAGGCTCTCTGGGTGATGGGAAAAGTCCCTTTGAGTTCGGGCTTGGTGTACGCAGCGGTGGAACAGCTCGAGGATCGTTGACAGGGGCGAGAGAGGTACTGCTGTTAAGCCCAGGAGTGCTGGCGTTGTCTTCACTCTCCCTGGGCTTCTCTTCCAGAGTTGCGAGATTTCCGGGGCTATCAGTTGCTTGGTTGGGAACTGAAGGTTGGTCTTGCTTGGTCGGGTCTTGAGCAGAGGCAGGAGCGCCCGAATTGTTTCCTGAAGAGAAGAAGTCGGCGCCAAATACTGACATTCGCGCAACATCGGGAAGCTGCGGGCTGACAGATAATCGCTTTCGGTCTATGTCTGCAGGTGAATGAATCACAGTTTCTTCCTTTTCACTAACAGGCTCCGGAGAAGTAATGCTATCCAAAGTGGGAGGATCATGCAACCCCTGAGATCCTAAACCAAGCTCCTCACGCTTCGCAAGAATGCTATCAAAAGTTGGCTGCTTCTGGACCTTATCAATCGCTGGGCCATCTCCTTGGCCGTATCCTTGCCGGTTCGGTTCGTCGATTGGGGGTGTAGAGCGATCATCGGGTCTAGGTGCAATATTCTCTGCGATGGACAACGGTGACCCGCCCAGCTTACGCTCATCATCTATATGGCGGAAATCGGGTCGAATTGAAGGCGAAGCACGAGCAGCGGAACTTGCGGTGCTCTGCGGGGTAGAGGATCGAACGTCAGGCTGTTGATGATAACTGGGCGCTTTCGAAGAACCAGCGCCTGAAGACAAAGGAGCAGGTGATTCGGTTCGTCCTGTAACCGGCGACGAAACATTATGGGATTGTTCTGGGTGGCCTGGGTTGGGCACATCCGGATGGTTTGTCTGAAGCTGTAGTGAAGGCGCGTTGCTTGAGCTACGAGAACTGGAAGCGACAGCAGCAGCCAATCTCGGCGAGGGTCCAAATGATTCGGTTCGCTGTCCGACCGGTCGGAGACCTGTTGTTACTCGAGGAACCGGGGGAGGCGGTGGTGGCTCGTCATCCTCGAACTCGTCGGCGCCCCAGTCGTCACCATCATAATTCTGAGTCGGCGCTTGGACCCATTTCCTCGTCTTGGTACGGTTGACGTTGACCTGATATCCTCCAGGTGTTTGGGGAGATCTAGAAGCGATTGCGGATTAACAGTGAGGAACTTTAAGATATGGCGAAGGACCATTACAATGGAGATTGCGACTGCCCTTGCGCATAAGGGTTATTATATGTCCCATCCATGTCGTGTTTGGGGTTATTGGCCAAACTCGACTATCGAAGCATTCTTGGACGACCTTGAGATGCTTGATGAAAATCCAGCGTTTTGGCGGCGTCGAGGACAGTTGAACTGGGAGGACGTGGCAATGGGATTAGGTGTACCGGGCTATTTATCGGGTTCGGCGATGAAGATCGGCGGCGGAGAAAGTAATGCGTCGGTAGGTGACGGACAGTTGGTTAAGATTGATAAAGAGCTTAGAATACAAGGTCTGCAACTCAAGAAAGACAAACAGCAAAATAAGCCAATACAAGAGGAAGGAGAATGAGATGAAGGTAGCAAGCAGAACAAAGGAGGTTATGGCAAAACAGTAGATGCCAACGACAACTTGTGAACGATGGCGACAAGATGGTGATAGAAACAAGGAGGCGGAGTTACGTTTCTGGTGGTGGTCGGGAGCGAGCGCGAATGCGAATGGATGGTATGGTTGAATGAATGGTGCGGTCAGGCACTTTTGTCACCTTTAGCTTAGTGCTATGCTGCCCGCCGCTGTGGTAGCCCGATGGAGATTGGATGACGGAGGTGGATGGGGCACTTCAGGCGGTTGCTGTTCTAAAGACTGGGGGCCACGGACAACTTCAACCACTAATAAAAAAGAGACAAGGAATAGAATACAGAGGAGCATCAAGATACCCCAGTCTGCCCAGCCTCGTTGAAACCCAAGAAATAGAAGATCATTGCGAGGATTACATTTTGCGACGGTGATTTTTTATGGCAGCCAGTATCATACAGGGGACGACTACCTAGAAGCGACAAAAAAAGAAACCAAAATGGGTCGATCGATGGAATGAAATTATCAGCGGAGTCAACCCAACATTAGATCCTTATTATAGGTCCTCGCTGTGGCACGAAGTTACGAGATCGTCTGCTGGGCTCCCGTCACTTCGCGTAAGTGCATGGAATGGATGTTTATAGAGCAATTAATTAAAATCCACGTTGATAATTATCCAAAGTATCCTCGGAGACATGGATCAAGAATTGGCCATTGCTATTTTTGACATATCCTTGCTTTTCATCCTGGGGAAACCAGTTATTGTT
The DNA here is from genome assembly GCF_020744475.1 of Fusarium redolens. Lineage (NCBI taxonomy): Eukaryota > Fungi > Ascomycota > Sordariomycetes > Hypocreales > Nectriaceae > Fusarium > Fusarium redolens. Next base: position 52,889 of record NW_025763666.1, on the reverse strand, counting down.
CTACGCCTCGGGATATAAGACAAAGAAGAAAAGAGTTTCAAGTCCATCAAGTAAAGATACTCGTTAGCTCGCGTGTTTTTCTGTGTTAGGCCCCCTCCGATGTTGCACATAAGGTACTGTAATCATTTCTCGGAGCCTTGCGAGATTGATCACCTGAATCACGGCCGTTGAAGAGTTTATAGTCAAGGGGGCTTAGTGCCTAGGTCCTCGTCACCTATCCACTAGAATGGACCCTTTTGACGCCTCGTGATAACTTTACCTTTATGGTACTGGCCTCAACATCACGAACTGCGAACCCTTTGCATAACATGTGGCTTTCTTGGCCCCTTATATCTCCTCATTGCTGTATCATGTATGCGAGTTTTACACAGCATTCAACGCAAATGTCACACGTAGACACGGATTTCAAGTTACACATCCACACGTGCCACCATGGATGTGAACAAAAAGACAGCAACGTCTTTAATAACTTGCTTTTGATAGGGCAGGTGACGTCCACTATGACACGTCTTAGGATACCGGGGTTTTGAGTGCTGGCCATCAGACGGTGGTTGTTTGTTGACCCTAGCCACCAATTATTCCAGTGCCCGTCTTAAAGTCTGCAGTTGCAGTGTTACCGATTTTTGGTTGATGGCATGGAAGCTGTCAGATATTGCGCGTCTGGTAAAGAATAGTAAGGGGTTCAATGCCGTCATTCCCGCTCACCCTAGGCTCCACTTGATTGCAGAATAAGATGATTGGGTTTGGTATACGAGGCAAAGTTCAGACTTTGGAGCTATAAGGAAGCGACGGTGATAGAATTTGGATACGAAGAAATGGTAGTAATTAAGGTATGCTTAATGGTGTGCTTTACGAGCTGTCAACAGCAGCTTCTAATGAGAGCATGTAGTTATCGTGTAGATTCTGGCATTAAGATGATTGACAAATGAAGAACTTCCACCTACTATATGTTTAGTACATTACTGTATACCAAGGATCTCGAATACTAAAGAGACTAATAAAATATATAGTCTTGAGTAAAACTCATGATTAACTCACGATGCACAGCTTCAACTCTCCACGTAGACATGAAGGCCATGATTGTGATAGCACTTGTCAATCTCAGCAGAAGTACATATTCAAGGCATATCGATACTTACCTATAGAAAATGCTTTGCTACCTACCCTTGTCAATATCCCCTTCGCCGATGCTGTAGCTACAAGATCTTCTCCAAGTTCAACCTCAAACTCAGCCACATATAAAGCCACACATATAATAACAGTCTGGCCAGCATTAATAAAAGAGCCAGCGTGGCGGATCACACTCACTGACTGAACCTACCCCTGCCCCTCGACCAGACTGGACCAGTCTGGAACAAGCCAACGACACGTTCCCCAATCGTTCAATCAATCCAATCTCCTTTCAGACGCAGCGATAACCAATTCAAATCAAACCTCATTTGTCTCTGGCATTCTTTGTTGCGCATCTACCGTTAACTTAGCTCTCAGCCTCTCTCTAGTCTTTTTCTCCATTTAGTACCGCCCCGAGGCTTCGCGACACTTTAATTCTCTCTACACATTGCGCTTTCGACCAACTTCTTCGATTCGAATCGTCAAAAAGTACTCCTTTCTAATTATCCTGCTATTCGTCCGCGTCACCCCTCGACGTTCCCTTCCGCCTGCGCTGCCAACCGAGACCTTATCCGGACCCTTCCACATCGACGTTCAACATTCACAACTCGACACATCTCCAGTGAAACACAAGTCGCATAGGTGGCATATTTATCGCTGCTATAACACCGATCCCCCGACTCTTTTCGAGACACGAAGCCGCGCTGGCCGCAGTCTGACATCTCCGCTTTTATCCTTAACCCCTCTTAATTTGGCCACCATGGCTGTCGCATCTATTCAAGACCGAACCTCTGAGTTCAAGTCGGTACTCGCACAAGCACAGCGAAAACAATCCTCCTCAAAAGTCGGCTCTCAGCGCCGGTCTCTATTGACCGATGCGCAAAAAGATGCCGCCAACGGTCATGCTGGAGGTCCCCCAAGACGATCCGAGTTCGCCCGGAAGGCTGCTGAAATTGGACGTGGCATCTCTGCGACTATGGGCAAGTTGGAGAAGCTAGCTCAATGTGAGTATCATTCACCAATCTGGAGGCGCGAATGCCCGGCGTAGTTCATAATTCTAACCTGAAGAAATAGTGGCGAAGCGACGAACCCTTTTCGACGACCGTCCCGTGGAAATCAATGAGCTTACTTTCGTCATCAAGCAAGATCTTTCGTCTCTGAACCAGCAAATTGGAGCTCTTCAAACACTCACCAAGCAACAACACCCCAAGGCCGATCAGGAGGGCGAGCACAACAAGAACGTTGTCTACCTACTACAAGGCAAACTTACTGATGTCTCGGTCAACTTCAAGGACGTTCTTGAGGCCAGAACCAAGAACATCCAGGCATCGCGATCGAGAACCGAGAACTTCATCTCCTCCGTGTCGCAACATGCGCAACCATCAATTCAACAGTCGGCTTCTCCTCTCTACGGAACACCAGCTCGCAACTCACCCGCGCCGGGAGCCCAAGATACTCTGTCTCTCAACCCCGTCGGCGATCAACAGTTGCTGATGATGGAAGAGGCACAGCCTTCCAACACATATATCCAACAACGAGGCGAAGCGATTGAAGCGATTGAGAAGACCATCGGCGAGCTTGGCAGTATTTTTGGACAACTAGCTACCATGGTTTCAGAACAAAGCGAGATGATCCAGCGCATTGATGCCAACACAGAAGATGTGGTCGATAACGTCGAAGGAGCACAGCGAGAACTTCTCAAGTACTGGAACAGAGTATCAAGCAACAGGATGTTGATTGCCAAGATGTTTGGAACGCTAATGATTTTCTTCCTGTAAGTTCACCTTTCGTCTCCAGGACACTACCAAGACTACCGTCAAAGGTGATTAGCAGTTACTAACAAACTTGTAGGATTTGGGTTCTTGTTTCGGGCTAAACCTTGACGACGAAACGCAACACAAGACACGAGAAAAAGAGGCGGGCGCAGAAAAACTTGGACCAAGGAAGGGAGTTTACGGCACATGTTTTGTTGTAATGGGGTACTATTCGATAGGTGCACTTCCTTTCCATATGTACGTATGTTTGTACCTTATACTTTGTAGTCGTTTTTTCTTAGAGATGGATTGGAACGACGTAGCATAGAGAGAAGGGTCTTGCAGGAAGACTCGTCGATGGCTCATGTTGGGGGTTTCAGGATTGATAATGAATCAGTAGATCCTCAATTGCATAGACTTACGAATTGAGTGACAAAGTATCAGGCATATTCGTGAACAGTGGGATTGTTTGTGATTGGTGTCATGGCTTGACAGTGGGCGATAGCTACAACCCCCACGCTGATGGGAGAGGTATCAAGGCTGGGATATGAGATATAGCCGGTATAGCATCACCAGTCAAGAATATATAAAGAGGCAGAGTCGGCCATCGGCCCTTGAGCTTTTCCTACTCAATTTCTAGCATATAACCAAGTGTAGACATTTCCCGGCATTCTCTGAAAGGGCAATAACTCCGTAAACAATATCTTTCAACCTTTGGGGGCATCGTCGGCCGGAGTTCTCACCGACCTCTCTACCACTCCAAGTTAGCCTCAACTCACCATCTCAAGCCTCGGAGCAACCCCACCCCGAGAAATCTCCATCGACCAGCGCTTTTCCGTGCAAACTGCACCCCAAACTTGCTCTAAGAGGCAAAAATGCCCCTCGAGCTCGGTGACATGCCTAGCGTTTGGCGGGGTTCACCCCGCAAAGATGAGCGTAGATTGGGGGGGTTTTATCGAAGAATAATAGAGTAGCTCGGTAGATTAAGCTACGTAGGCATGAGGGGCATTGGGTGATGTTCATGATGTGGCAGCGGTTTATAACCTGCAGGTCTCCCGCTTCTGTACGTGTTTCTTCTCTCGTGTTTTGTTCTAGATCTCTCTCATCTTCTTCACGATATTCATTGTCTTACAAGATTCACACAATGGCTCCCTCTACTTTCAAGCTTAACACTGGCCAGGAGATTCCTGCCCTTGGTCTCGGTGCGTTGTTTTCACATGTTTCTACCTTAGAAAGCTCAATTGACTGACTCTTGTTATTTGTAGGTACCTGGCAGTCTCCCGCTGGCGAGGTCGAGAAGGCCGTTGCATATGCCCTCAAGGACGGTTACAAGCTGATCGACTGCGCCTACTGCTATGGAAACGAGGAGGAGGTCGGTGCTGGTCTCAAGGCTGCTTTCGAGGCTGGTGTAAAGCGTGAGGACATCTTTGTTGTCACCAAGGTCTGGGCTACTTACAACACCCGTCCTGAGCTTGGTCTGGACAAGAGCTTGAAGGCTCTTGGTCTTGACTATGTTGATCTTTTCCTGGTGGTAAGTTACTAGTCAGAAGATCTGTTGGGTTTATATGCTAAACAGTCATAGCACTGGCCTCTTCTCCTCAACCCTGAGGGTAACGATGACAAGTTCCCCAAGAAGCCTGACGGCTCCCGAGATGTTATCCGAGACTACAACCACGTCGATGGCTGGAAGCTCATGGAGAAGCTCCCTGCTACCGGCAAGACTCGCGGTGTCGGTGTCTGCAACGTATGTCCTCACACGTTCAGTTCGTCAGGTCTCAGCTAACATTCGGTATAGTACAGCAAGAAGTACCTCGAGGAGCTTCTGCCTCACGCCACCATCGTCCCCGCCGTTAACCAGATCGAGAACCACCCCAGTCTGCCTCAGCAGGAGATTGTCGACTTCTGCAAGGAGAAGGGTATTCACATTGAGGCCTATAGTCCCTTTGGCAGCACTGGTGGTCCCGTCATGACTGCTGAGCCTGTTGTCAAGATTGCTGAGAAGAAGGGTGTTTCCGCCTCTACTGTCCTCCTCAGCTACCACGGTAAGTTTCATAAGATTACTTTTCAAGGAGGTCTTGCTAACATATATTTAGTCGCCCGTGGAAGCACCGTCCTCGCCAAGTCAGTCACCCCCGAGCGCATCACTGCCAACAAGACCATTGTCGACCTTGACGACGAGGACATGAAGGCCCTGAACGACTACTCAGAGGACCTCGTGAAGAAGGGTGAGGTGAAGCGATATGTTTACCCTCCTTTCGGAATCGACTTCGGGTTCCCCGACAAGTCATGAATCAAAGGTCGGCTATAGTTATATGACATTGGGATGAAGGACGAGATATGATAAAAGCGGCATTAAATGACATTGCATCTATAATAGATCAGAAGCTCAAGTTAGCTTCATAAATAGAAAAAGTTAAAGTCTTGAAGAATGTTCGAATTTGTTCCATGTGCTAGTCCTTGCATTGAAGTTTTAGTGTCATGATACTTCGAGATTCAAGCCGTAGGATACACTCCTAGATCGGAGTACGATGAGAACTGCCAGACGAGATGCCGAGTTTGGACTAGAACTGCTGGTGTTTCGAATTTAGCATGTCCAATAACTTGTCATTTTGTTTGAGTCTTGACGAGAAGTTTTGTGCTTGTTAAGTATGCAACTCTCTAACACCCTCGCCATGGGCATGTTCACTCGTCAGTCAAACATGTGAAGTATGACAGTGAGAAAACTTAGAGTAATTATCACAATTAGTTAAATGTCTCATCATTTTGCTAGAAATCAGGTATCTATAATCCCCAAGACCCCATACAACACGCCTTTTACCCCGTTCATGAATACCTCACTCGTAGACTCACACAACCATTATTGGTTTACAACCGACCTTTTAGTCATTTTTCACTGAAGTCCACCACAACCTTAATAACAAGGTTACCTTGTTCGTCTCTCACTTTGCCAGCCATCTTGAAAGCATCTTCAATATTCTCCATGCCCTTGTATCTTTGAGTGACCAGACGGCTCACGTCAGGCATGTTGGCAGGAGGATTGGCTAAGAGCTCAATGATCTCCTTGTATGTGTTGGCGTAACGGAAGACACCCACGATGTCTACTTCGCGAAGAGCAGCAGCAGACATAGGGATGGTAAGGACAGGAGTTCCCATGCCAATGATCATGACCTTGCCTCCAGGCTTGGTAGCGTAGATAGCTGTTTGCACACAGGTTTCTACACCAGTGCACTCGTACACAGCTGTGACCTCACCGACAGCCTCTCCGTTGACCTGTGTCTCTTTCACCATAGCAGCAACCTTTTGAGCAAAGGCAAGCTTGTCCTCGATAGTTTGTGGGCGCTCCATGGGGACGACGACTGAAGCATCGGCGAAACCGTTGTTGATGGCAAAGTCAAGACGATCCTTGAGAATATCGGCGATGATGATGGTCCTGGCTTGATCAGCCTTTGCGACAGCGGCTGCTAGAAGACCGACAGCACCGGCGCCGAGGACGAGGACTGTTGAGCCCTTGGGAAGGGCTGCGCGGTCTCGGGCGTGCATTGCGACTGAGAGAGGCTCCACGAGAGCGCCGAGATCGAGAGTGACATGTTCAGGCATTCTGAGCCAAAGTCAGTACATTCCTCAACTCACAACGCTTCAATTGTCTTACTTGTGACACCACTTAGCAGGGTGATTGATTCTCTCTTGTAGAGTTCCCTGCGCATGAGGATTGGCCTTCGCCGAGCTACGGAACTTCATTCCACGGCAGATGTTGTAACGACCCTCACCGCAGAGCTCACAAGCCTCACAAGGTAGACCGACCTCAAGAGCGACATGGTCGCCAGGCTTGAGATGTGTAACTTCTGAGCCAACGGCTACGACTGTGCCTGCGGACTCGTGGCCGAGAGTAAGAGGTTCGCGAACGATGATGTCGCCGTTGCGGAAGTGGTTGTAGTAGTGAAGATCGGAGCCGCAGAGGCCGGTTGACTTGACGGCGACTTGGACTTCGTTGCTTGAGGGTTGAGGAAGTTCACGCTCTTCCTATCAGTTGAATCAGTTGATTGTCTTGGACGCAATTGAGTTAATGGTGCTTACCAGACGGAGATCCTTCTCTCCATGAAGGACGGAGGCCTTGACACGATCAGTTGCCATGATGAAGGTATGAGAGAGGTGAGAGTGGTGATATGACGATGAGAATGATTAAAGATGAGCAATTGGTGACTTGTTGTTACAGAAATATGCAAGAAATGTCGAAATGTTACAGATGCAAAAGTTATTGGAAGATCATGGATCAAGATGAGAGCGAGAGGTGGGTTAGTAAAAGGCGGAAACAGAAAAGGACATTCAAGCCAGGGCCGATGTCGACCAAATATCGGATTGGACAGAAGCTATTCGACTATAACACTCCGTTATTGACCCAAGTAAGCTACTTCGTTGAGTACCATCGCGGAGAGAGGACCGAGATGACCTCGGAAAAGGCGCCCCACGATAGCATTGAATGCCCCGCGACGAGACCGTCCCATGACGTCCAATGCCCCCATGACAGCAAAAAAGGAAGAGAGAATCTTTATCCGCAGTGGTAGAACCAGTGCTAGCGTGCCCCCACTGCCCTGTATCCCGCGGGGTGAAGCGCTAAAGATTGAGCCGTTGGGTTAGGATGATCCACTGTGTTGGAGATGTTGGAGAAGCCCAGGGAGGAAATGTTGGCCGATTCATGAGCCGGATGAAGAGAAGTGACAAGATGTGTCTCTACAGAGGATTTATCCTGCATTGGATTACTTATAAGATGGTAGCAGGTACTTGTCTGAGCTGAAGTATCAAGAGCCAATGCGACCAGTCTGTAAAGATATCTCATGATACAGAATCACCCCTCTGCGGGGATCTCGAAAGCTCGTCTTCGGCCTTCTCTCCGATCATCACAAGCCGGTTGAATGTAAACCTACAAGTAAACCTGCATTACAAACAAATAATCAATTGGCCAGTTCTAGTCCGGTCCAGTTCACCTAATTAGAACCAATCCGGCTCCTCCTAAGTCGGAGCTCAAGAGTTAACCCCTCGGTCATTAATAGCGTAGCACCCCATCCATCTCATGGTGGAACTGACTGCCCCTCGTTGAATGAACCCAAAAAACGTCGATTGCTCACGACGTCAGTAATCTACACGCTAATACTGCCAAAATGTCAGCTTCTTTCTTCTCCCTTGAGGGCCAAACTGCTCTTGTAACTGGTGGTACTCGCGGTATTGGCCAGGCTGTAGCAATTGGTCTTGCTGAAGCTGGTGCGGATATTATTCTTGTTCAGGTATGGAACGTCTCATGATGAGGCCAGAACTTGAGACTAACTGGACATACAGCGAGATACTACATCACAGTCAACAAAAGAGTCGATCGAGAAGCTTGGTCGCAAGGCTTTCATCTATACTGCCGATCTATCATCTCAAGAATCTGTTGCTGGCCTTGTGCCCAAGGTCTTGGCCGATGGACACCAGATTCGCATCTTGGTGAACTGCGCTGGCATTCAGCGGCGACACCCTTGTGAAGTCTTCCCTGACAGCGACTTTAATGAGGTATGAAATGTCAATCTCTGTTACATAATGTATCTAACGAGCTACAGGTCATTCAAGTAAACCTCAACTCCGTCTTCACCCTCTGCCGTGACGTCGGCGCACACATGCTCAACCTCGAACCCTCTCCCATCACCGGCCGTCGCGGCAGCATCATCAACTTCGCCTCCCTTCTCACCTTCCAAGGCGGTTTCACTGTCCCCGCCTACGCCGCATCCAAGGGTGCTGTAGGCCAAGTCACCAAGAGTTTCGCCAACGAGTGGACCTCAAGGGGTATCACGGTGAACGCCATTGCTCCCGGTTACATCGCTACCGACATGAACGAGGCTCTTCTTGCGAACCCAGAGCGTCTTGCTAGTATTACTTCGCGAATTCCCGCGGGTAACTGGGGTTCACCGGATGACTTCAAGGGTACGGCTGTGTATCTGGCGAGTAAGGCTAGTGGGTATGTGAGTGGACATGTGTTGGTTGTTGATGGCGGTTGGATGGGCCGATAAACGATGCGTTCGAAGGTGGTCTCTGAAGCAAGCTTGAAAATAGATTATAATATAATATCTTCGACGTTTTTACAAAGTTGGAATGTTGAGTGATTAACGACGGGCGCGAACAAGTCTTCGCTTGGCCAAGCGAAGGGAACCGCTTGGGTCGATGAATGTCGTGACTCGGTTTGTGAGATGCCTGGCGATATGGAAAGCATTCGGGTTCTTGGATCGAACACTGCAGCAATCAACTTGGCAAGTATTCGACAGTATCAGGTTATCACCTACAGTGATTGCAAGGCCGCGATTCGGACTTTGATAAACGAATGGCTCAGCTCGTCGGACATTTTGATGCTGACTTGGGGATTTCGAGGAAGAGACTTTGGAGCACTGGTCAAGACTTGACGAGACTGAAAGCTTTTCAACTGGTCCATTGTAACTAACAATTCGGGTTTTAAAGCAGGTTTACGCGCATACTTATTGCCCATTTGCATGTGCTTCGAATCGGAAGCCGAATATGGAACCTCACTCAGCTGAGGATTCATGTCATACAACAGCTTACATGGATTTCCCCCGAACGTCTCGGGGTTACCAGTAAGATCTCGCTCATATCCGCCGCTCGATAACTGTATAAACAGTGCAAGAAATGTCGTCTATATTCTCCGTCGAGATCTACCTCTAAATCCACCCAATATCGTGTCCTCTTTAGATTTTGCTTCCTGCGCCATGCGAAACCGCATCAGTCTCTGTGCAACGCACGTGAACGACAACAAAAGGAAACATGCGCATGCGCCACGCATACACATTTCATAATATCGTAGAATTACTTAATGAAATCACTGGGATTTACTCTTTGATCCTTCATAGTAGTGGGCCATCTGCAAGCCGGCTCGTCGGAAGCCGCACTTGACGTAGAAACCCTCGTTGGCTTCGCTGCAGTCGAGAATGCTCTTGTAGCAACCGACTTGCTCGGCGATGTGGTCGAGGGCTTGTATGATTCGGAGACCGAGCTTCTTGCCCTGTTGGTCCTTTGCGACGGCGATATCTTCGATGTGGCCTACAGCGCCCAGGCTGTGAATGCTACAGACTGTTAGCGATTGTTTGAAAGAGATTGGAGGCCATTGACTTACAACTTGCGCTCAGTGATCAAGGCACCGGTTCCAACAACAGGCTTATCACCTCGCGAGGTGTCCTCAATGATGATAATGTAGTAACTGCCAGCAGCAAGCATGTCATCGTACTGCTTGGCAAAGTCGGCTTCGGTGATGTCGCCAACAGTGGTCAAAACGCGCAGACAGTCGAGGAAACCGCTGGTAAAGTCGGACTTTCGCAGAGCGCGCAGAGTATATCCCTCGGGGAGAGCGGCGCTGACTTCAGCGGAGAGGAGGTTGGCGCTGAACATGCCTTCTTGAGCCATGGCGGTGTCGGTGTCGATATGGCGGGGGATTGTTTTTGGCGGGGTTGTTATCGAGGGGCGCGGGATATGGACTTTGTTTGTTAACAAAGATATTCAAAAAGAGCAATTGAAGAGAGAGAGAGAGAGAGAGAACCAAAAGGATATGTGTAAAGTTGAGATATTATCGATGTAAGATCTAGAGGTGATTTCGTCTTTTTCCGTTTCAGACAGAATGGGCGGAGTCTTGAGCTGAGCTTGGCTTGTCCTTTCCCGTACCTTTTGTGTTAGTGCCCCCCACTGGTTCTATATCGGTGACAATTTACCATCATCGCTCAGGGGTCAGCCATTCACAGCCTCAAGGCGATCCCGAAAACTAAAAAGGAGCTTCAGAGGGCAAAAAGTGTGGTTCCGCCCGGGATCGAACCGGGGACCTTCTCGGTGTTAACGAGATGCCATAACCAACTAGACCACGGAACCGAGGTACTTGATTGGATGGGAGTGAGAGAATCAGTTGGAGCTCAAGATTGTGCTGGTGGCGGCGGCGATGAAGCTGTTGTGAAGTTGTTCCATGGTTCACTTATACGGGTGGAAGGAAAGTTCCAATCTTATCTATCAGCCAGATAGATGCGTCAAGGGGCCTCTCCTAGTAACTCCATTACATAAATTGAAGCAATGCAGTCCATGCTGTGGTTCTAGCAATGTCCACGTTGTGCGATACTGGCGGTGACAATAACATCAGGAACACAAACGGTCGCCGCACCAGATGGTCCCTTCTATTTACTTGAGTCAAATCACATGCTTGAAACCTGACATGAATAGATTGAGAGGCGTTTTAGTTATTAGCATCAGTCTTGTCAGGCTTCAAAGATAAGTTACACGCTGAATCCATGTCTCAAAGTTCCGCTGTTTTGTTTCTCATCGCCAATAATTCGCGTCTAAAGTCCAATGACTGATTGTTTACTGAAGACATTCGCCAATCCTATTATCTTCTGAGGCATGAAGGGTCGCATCAAGAGATTGAATGTTTTAGACACTCGAAATTGGATGGCTTCTAGGCCCTGATAATCGGTATCAGATACTTTACAAACTCGGAATATTCTGCTTGACACCATTACGATAGCGCTGTAACATCAAGGTCCTGATCAGGTACAAAACTCGATTTACAAGGCGAATTATAGCGACGCGATTAGACACTAATTATCTGCTAAAAGAGCAAGGATTTAAATTGATGAGTTGTCAAGCATCAAGTCTTGGCAGGTACAGGCTCCTTTATCATGCAATCACATGCAAATCTGTTTCACATCTCGTCATCTCTGTCTCTCTCTCTTATTCCCTGTATTCTTTCATGTCGTCCAACCAGGCTCACAAGCGACATGTCATTAGTTCTTTGCCACGTTCTTATTTACATTCCGGCCATGTAATTGGTGTTATTCGTGGCCACCCTTCAGTGTGTTCCATGTGTTGGGATTCACGACGCTAAAGTTGAACTACTCAAACTTCGCTCAAACCTCGTCTCAAAATACGCCAGAAACACTTTGACCTCTCGTTTGTGGTTATTCCATTAACAAACATTCAACGTTTATGCTAGTATCGTTGAACTACAACTATCCCGCCATATCCACCCTACTTTCGCCCCTCAACACCATTACGATCGGGCTTCAATGACAACCACTTCGCCATGGATAACAAAAGCATCATATCGGCCGAGGACCTACCTACACAGCCAGGCCGAACACTACTCCCCTCACCAGTAGCTCAAGCCGTTAGTCTTGCAACACGGTCAACATGCTTAGCTATTCGTCTCAGTTCCAGGGCCGGATCTTACGGTCTAAGTGCTGCAAAGGTAACCACTTTGTCTTCATTGGAACTTGCTCGCAGCATGGTCGAAACTGTTTTATCACAAGCAGGAAGAGAAACACTCTCGCGGTCACAAAGCTATATGTCTACCGTTGAAGCCGAGTCCATCATCGAACGAAGTTTCGAGCATCTTCATCATGCCATGTCCCAGGCCGTCTTTTGGACAAGTGCAGGTTTTCATTTCACAAGTACAACTTTCTCCATGGCTTCGGGGATATCGCAACTACTTCTGTCTTCACTCGATCAGATCTTCGGCTCAACTGATTCGTCTCGAGCCATTGCGAGCATTGTCACCCTGATTAGACGGGAGTTTCACGATCCCGCCACCGGCATCCATGGCGATACTGTTGGTATGATGGACCTTGTGCTTGGGCTATGTGCTCTGGCATACCTACAAAGGTGGTCCTGGAAGATGGTCGAAGAGGAAAAAAGACGGCAGGACTCCGAAGAAATAATATGGGACGTCGTTGTGTTAAATGATGGCGAACGTGTCGACATTCAAGATCGTATTACTCGAACACCAGTCTTCACGAGGCCAGCCAGTTCAACATCTCGAGACGCCAGTCCTACCAAGCTCGAGCAAGCCGTCATTGGTTCTCAATCTGCACCTTTTCAAGAGGAAGAAGCTGTCATCGACCAGCTCAAAGATGAAATGGTCAAGAAACTCCCTCCCGACACCTCCGTTTCCATTTCCAACACAGTGTCATCGACACAAACAGTTACCATTGACGTTGATGGACCTCGCCCATTCCCTCTACCCTTACTACCAGGTGCCGAGGTTATCGAGACCAAGGGATTTAGTAATCAGGCAGGCCGTCGCACCAGTCAAATACTGAACGACCCTCCCGAAGCCTCCAGCTACCGTGTTGTCTATAGGCTTGAGAGGTCAAGGACTGGTGACATTTCCTTTCAGGGGTCTCAGGACATGCCTGTCTCTGTTATTGATGTATCAAAAGAGGACCCGGCCCCTGAGGTTCCAGCCAAAGAGCCTCCCCAAGTGCCGAAGAAGACGAGAACAACAGGAGTCAAGTCGCCTCCGCCACAACGTTCAAGGCCCATCAAAGGTACTAACGATCAGGCATCTCGAACTTCTCCTCAGGCCATACAAAAACCTCGAGCCAGTGCAATACGGGATGAAAAGGGGAAGTTCATACGACCAACCTCCGCATCACCACCATCATCGCCAGTAGAGATCAAAACTCCACAACGTGAAGCAAACCAAAAGAGACCACGCGCACCTGTCAACTCCTCACAAGTCACCAACAAGACCAATCCTCCGCGAGAAAGCACTACAACTCCGAGAAGAGTGCTCCCAAAGAGGAAATCAGACTCTTCGACTACTAGTCAGACAAGCGAGAAAAAGACTGGTCTTAGACAGGCACTTCGAGAAGGAAGTCAATCGATTTCCAACATTTGGAACAAGGATTCACCACCTCCAGAAAGCAAACCGAGGCCACAGTCAAGGATATCAACTATCAACAAGACTGGCAACAAACCCATGCACAGTCCGCGCTCCTCCTTGGATCAAAAACGTATCGAGAAGGCGGAGCTTATACCGCGCAACCCTTCTCGTGCCAGCTATGTCTCCGTCCATGAACGTCGTCGAGACTCTATGATATCGCAAACAGATACGTACTCCATCCACTCAGGATATGGCACACCAACCCATTCCCCCAATGTTTCGCTGAGTGGCGCAACATTCGATTCCTCTTGGGTTCAACAAGCCCAAAATGATGGTCTCCTTGCACCTCCTCCAATTTCTGCCGGTTACCGCAGGGTCCTTCGTAAAAGCCCAAGTCTTTGGAGCATGGCATCCAATGATTCGCAATCATCACTGGTCCTTTCATACTACCATCAAAAGAGCGCCTACACAGCGTCAGATGCACTTGGAGGTCTTCGACGTGATGGTATGGTGAATGGGATATTTCCTCAAGCACATGTTCTTCGAAACATCACGAGGTATATGAGGTTCTCGTCTGCATCGTACGGTTCCGCGTTTCTCAAGTTCATGGGCATTTCGAAAGACATGCCCCTATTGAGAGCTTGGGATAGCACCCATACAGATGTCAGGCATTTCGTCCATCATACTGAATCAGACACCCATAGTGTTCTTCTTGCCTCTATTGTTGATCCACAAGGAGGAACGGACTCTAGTGGTTCAACCGGTACTGGCGTTCCTTTGGTACACTACATCTCCCTTGACCATGATGCTAAAGCAGTCGTTCTTGCTTGTCGAGGTACACTGGGTTTTGAGGATGTTCTGGCAGATATGACATGTGATTATGACGTTTTGACGTGGCGTGGTCGAGGCCACAAGGTGCATAAAGGTGTTCATGCTTCAGCTCGTCGTCTTTTATACGGTGGCGATCGCCGCGTGCTGGTTACTCTTCGAGAAGCATTGCTCGAGTTTCCAGATTATGGACTTGTTCTCTGTGGCCATTCCCTTGGGGGCGCAGTGACAGCATTGCTTGGAGTAATGCTTTCTGAACCAAACCCAACAGGCACTGGCTTTGTGACTGCGATTGAGGGACCAGAAAGAACTGTTGGTGATGATCTGTCTGATGGGCTTCTACCCGTTCATTCTACGTTACCACCAAGACGTCCTATACACGTTTATGCTTATGGACCTCCCAGCACTATGTCAGCATCTCTACGCAAGAGGACTCGTGGTCTCATTACAACCGTGGTTCATGGGAACGACATTGTTCCATATTTGTCGCTGGGAGTTCTGCACGACTTTCAGGCAGTTGCACTCGCTTTCAAGAATGACCAACAACAAGCCAAGGCGGAGATACGTCAACGCATATGGCAAGCCTTCCAGACTGGTGTAGCAGATAAGTGGTACGGAGGTTTGCCATCTGTGCCATCAGGAGACTCGTCCAAATGGGGTCATTCCGTGTTACAGGGCCTCAGAGCTGGTATGACGAACCGTAAGCTTGTCCCACCGGGAGAAGTTTTTACCATCGAGACACAACGGGTTTTGAGGCGAGATGCATTCTTACTACCAGAAGAAGATCACATTGGCAAGCCAGCCCAAAGAATTGTAATGAAATATGTCAAGGATGTTGAAGAGCGCTTTAAAGAGCTCAGATTTGGAACGAGCATGCTGATGGATCATAACCCAGCCAGGTATGAAGAAGCCTTGAACAAGCTTCGTGTTGGAGTCGTGTAAGTGTAAGTGGGACTTTATGCTGATGAGTTACGATACGGAATGATTCGGAGGTTTTGTGATTTGGGTGTACAACAACATGGGGTGTTTCGCGACGGAATGACTTGGATATGTGTGGTCTATTAACATCAATTGTATCTTTTTATCTCATCTGCAACGCTGTAAACATCTAATCAGCTGTAGTGGTGATGATCTTGCCATCATCATCGTAAAAGATCTCCTTAGCCTTGACAGATCTCAAGTGATCCACACCCTTGCTCAACTCGCAGTCATGGTAGAAGAGATATGTCTTGCCCTTGAACTCGACAATGGAGTGATGTGTCGTCCATCCTAGCACAGGCTCTAGGATACGTCCACCATAGGTGAAAGGTCCGTAAGGGCTGTCTCCTGTAGCGAAGCACAGAAAGTGTGTGTCGCCTGTTGAGTACGAGAAGTAGTACTTTCCGTTCCTCTTGTGCATCCAAGCCGCCTCGAAGAAACGTCGGTCATGGTCATCTCCCAGAATAGGCCTGCCAGTCTCAGGGTCAAGGATCTGGATTTCCTGGACTTCATCGGCGAATTGGTGCATGTCCCCGGTGAGCTTGGCTACTCTTGGTCCCTGAGCGGGAACACCCTCGCCGCTGACCTCCTTAGGACCCTGCCACTCGGGGTCGAAGATGTCGTTACCCTTCTGGTAGCATTGCAACTGTCCACCCCAGAGACCTCCGAAGTACAGATACGCCTGTCCATCCTCATCCACGAAGCTCGCAGGGTCAATACTGTAGCTTCCCTTGATGGGCTCTGGGTCAGGAGTGAAAGGTCCCTCAGGCTTGTCACCGACAGCAACACCGATGCGGAAGATTCCCTGCTTATCTCTGGCGGGGAAGTAAAGGTAGAATTTGCCGTTCTTCTCAGCGGCATCAGGAGCCCAGAGCTGCTTGGAGACCCAGGGGATGTCTTCCGTCTTTAGAACAACACCGTGGTCAACCACCTCAGCTGGTGGGTCGAGGCTCTCGGTGCTGAAGACATGGTAGTCGGCCATGTCGTACTGGTCACCATTGTCGTTGAACTTGATATCGGTCTCACGGTCGTGAGAAGGATAGACGTAGATCTTGCCATTGAAGACATGAGCCGAAGGGTCGGCGCTGTAGACGTTGGTGATGAGAGGCGCCATGATGTATGACTTTTATGAGATGTGGTGTTTTGATTGAGGGGGTTGATGACTTGCAGTGGCTTAGAGAGGACTGCCTTTAATATTTGAATGAGAATTGTAATATGATATGGATAATTGACCCCGCGTTGACTTGTAAATGCGACTTGAGGCTCATCTCAATTGATTCATTTACCCAGTCAGGCCACGCAATTACCCGGGTTGAGTTCCACACCAGATCATCAAGTGAGAAAGCCAAGCCAAGCACCTCGGCATAATGCATATGCTCTCAGTGGGAGAAAGATAGGTTGATGAAACGGTGCGACGGCTTGAATTAGCCGCCGGTAATGGGTTTTGTCCGTTCAATTGTGGCGTATTTGTTCCTGGGATATTTTACCCAAAAACATCGTGAGAGTTTTGTGGTTGTTCATCATATGTTGTCTGATGCAAGACATTTGCCTGTTGAACACTGACAGCGGAATTTAGGCAAAATAGCTACAAAATGCCGGCATGTTTTAATATGCATAATTTAGTTAGCTTGAGCCTTCAGGGTAAGTGGCAATGTGGTGCGGTAATTCATGGGACCGTCATTATCGACGTGTAATTCGTTGGCTAAAATAGAGAGGGTCTTGGTGGCCCTGGGTCTTTGAGATCATCAGGTTGAGAGTGGGAGATGGGGCTGGATGAGATATTGCGGACCTAGAAGTCTTGGACTCCAGTCTCGCCTTGTCTTGTTGATAGCTGAGCCGAGGATTCATCCTCATCTATCCAACTTGGCTCTTCATCGTCGAACCAAGCATCTTGAACGTCTCGTCTGATCATGGTATCGAGATCTTCATCTGCGTCGACGGGCTTATAGTCAAAGTCCTCGTCTAGACCATGAACGAAGCGCTCTTCAAGGAACGCATGCCATAAGAGAAGGCCATGAGCTTTATCAGCTGCTGGCTTCTCCCAAGGATGTTCAAGATCACCACCTGAGCTCTCAACGTCACCATCTTTGAGCCGCGAGAGCTTGAGCTCTCCTCGTTGCAAGTCAGCCTCGAGGGTTCTTCCATAGCCTTTTGCTTTGCCCTCGGCTTCACGCTCCGAGGCTGACTGGAACCTCTTCACTAGCCGCTCGTACAGCACGGGATCTAGGCGCAAAGTTAGGTTGGGAGCTGGGGATGATCGAGTAGTACGGCTTTACCAGCGAGCTCGTGCTCCAGGTTATCAAAGTATGACGGATGCCGACTAAGGTACTCTCGTCGTCGGTTCTGCGCCTGAATTTGTGCAGTCCAAGATGGAGATTTGGGTACGCGAGGGACGGGCCTGTCTGGTTGCTCGCCCAGAGGTTTTATGGGTGCCATAATAATGTATTGGGCTGAACAGCTGTGCTCTTGTTACGTGGTAAGAAATGTTGTAAGTTATTAATGATTGATCGACAGAAGGGTTGGTGTATGCTGATGGCGAATTGATGCGCGACCAATTATGTCAGCTTCTAAAGCTGTCAAGGTCCCCACAAGATCTCGAAATTTGAGGTTGGCGTGTTACAAACACCAAGACCTTACGTATTTGGTCGCCAAAAACATATACTCGTTTCCCCTCTTCTGCTATTGTCATTTTCTTGCTTTATGCTCTCACCCGAGTCTAATGCGTTAAAGCAAATGATTGCTGAAATGGCTGCAATCACCAACATCTTCAGATTGGGTGTCATTCTTTAACAAGAAGAAGATACTCCAACCGGAAGAATATGCTGCCAAGCTTGAACGTTCTGGCGATGTCATGGAAGAGGGCCGCGTAAAGTTCGTTCATGCTCCGGCTCCCAATGGCCTCATTGAAGGAGAAGCTGGGGTATCAAGCCACGGGGCACAAACGGTGCAATGCATGAGCAGCACTGCAGCATGTGAATTCATTGTTACATGTGAGATGTGACACAACCTCAAGAAATGGAATGATCTCAAGACGTCAGCTTTCGACTCTGTAAATCTCTTGATGAGAGATTCAGACTGACAACAGAGTTCAAAAATCAGCCCCAACGTTGAATGGACCAGGGACCCATCTTTAAAGAAGACTTTCAGAAGCCTGTTGTCAATATTTGACAGGTGAAGCGATGGTCTGAACAGAAAATAAGTCCAATTGACCTGGATAACCCCTGTCGATGGAGACGCTCGGGTGGCTTTTGAATGGGTGTAACCGTCTCGAATGGGTGCAATGAGCTGTGCATTGCACAGCTTGAGCCAATACAGGCTCGGCTTAAAATTGCACTGTACAAAAAACGAGCGCGCAATCACGATCGTAACGAGGCCCGAAAGCACGCCCAAAACCAAGCTTGCTTGCCTGTGCTTGATATCCTGGGGGAAGCTCTGGATCCCATCGACACTGCAACGGCGGATCTACCCCTTGGAAACTATTTTTTACTTCCGTGATATCCATGACAGGCCTTTTCTCTTCCTTTCCTGATTCTGGTCTTTATTCTTGGGATCGTCAGGTTCTTTATTCCCCTTTTAATCCTTATCGGCCTCGCTTGTTGATACCCTGTTCGAAGAGCTTTTGCCTGTTTGCTTGTCGATAATATTGCGAAGCTCGGTACTGACCATTCACTTGCAATTTTTGTTGTCTTCACTCATCCAATCTTTTAATTTTCGTCTCTTTTGTCTTGGTTATTTCTTAACCGAATGTGCATGAACAGTCGGAACGTTGTCTTAGTCTCCCTGTTATATCGCCTCACCTTCAAACTCCGACTCCACGTCCCCGTCGCGTCCTGCCAACATAGGATGTCAATGTCAACCTAATGGGAGCTACCGATATCGCCTCGCGCCTTCGAGCCAAGTTCACCAAAAGGCGACACTCGACGGCGGGTTCTCATGCATCTTCAAATCGGAGCATAACGGACACCACCTCGTCGTCGTTCGGGAGTCGTCACTTGTGGGATCGCGATCGTGATCGAGCTCGTGATGGAGACGGGGATCGTTCGTCTCAGCGGGCTGTGAGCAATTCGAGGGGCACAGATAGTAGCCGACGTGGTATGACAGCGACGCCTGATAATTCGCATCGACAGCGCGAAGATGGCGATGATTTAGCAAAGCTTGGGGTTTCTCGAGAGGTTTCAGAAGCAGCAAACTCAAACTCAAACTCAAATCCAGAGTCAGCGGCCAAGAGTTCCTTGGAAATAGGTGCTGAAGCAGCGGTCCCACCCGCTAACGACAATTCCACAGCGCCTGACACCACGAGCGAACCACTGAAACAGCCGTCTCCGTCTCCGTCTCCGCCTATGGATCAGCAGAGCCTCGATGACCTGGATGAAGAGCCTGACACAACCGCCACTAGCTCTAGCGACCAGCTCCCGCCCCATAGCGATCTGCACCCGCCACAGCCTCATCCACGACTTCACTTCAATCAACCACCGTTGCTGTCTCCCTCACTTCATCCTTCTGAACAGCCTTCACCATCGCGTCTGCGCCAGGCAAGCTCCAATCTCGACCGTATTCACGAAGACTCTCAGGACTTAGAACCCCCATCACCTACTGCGCGCCCAAGAAAGATCGCAAGTCTCGAGTTGGACGCTGGTTCTGAGCTTGCTGGTCACAATGACGACGACCTGTTGAGTCTCGACCAAGCTCCCAACTCTCCAAAGTCTGCCGCCTTTGTGCCTCTGGCGGCAGCAACCCCGACGACATTTGTCGCACCGTCTCCTGGTCTCCCACAAGCTGGAACCCCTGGCTCTCCGTCACGACCAGCCCCGCCGCCCCGACGGCAAAGCTTGCTGTCGAATCGCCAGACGACCTTGATCAATACGCTCCTTTCAAGCCCATCCGCAAACGAACCCGGATACAGTCAGAACAGCACATACGCGCCTATTAACGGAAATATGGTGACCCGAAAGATCTGGGTCAAGCGACCTCATGCCTCGCCGACCCTCGTTACCGTCAACGAAGATGACCTGGTCGATGATGTCCGCGATATGATTCTACGTAAATATTCAAACTCACTCGGTCGAAGCTTCGACTCTCCAGACATTAACATACGTATTATTCCTCGCGATCAACATTCAGAACGTGTTCTCAACCCTGAGGAGCCCATGGGCCGGACTCTCGATGCTTATTATCCAGGTGGACAAACCGTTGAAGAAGCTCTTGTAATTGACATTCCAAGACGTGCGCCCAAAGCTTCCCCACGCCCCGTCGTTCCAGCATATGTTGGTAACATCTACTACAGCGAGGACGGTCGGCCTACAGAAACAAGCGATGGCTACTTTCCTTCGGTCGTCGCCCATCCTGGCGCTGTCGGCTCACCACATCTTCCAGTTGCGGTTCCAGCGCATGTTAATCCCCAGGCCCCGCACTCAATCGCAGTATTAGGGACTGGCCATATTCCTCCTATTCCATCGCCTGGTAGATCACGCGCATACCGCGATCGTCCGGATCGTCCCAGATTAGGCCGTACTCACACATCGTCGCCAACACTGATTGCTAACGGCTCTGCTGTGTCACTGGCCGCCGCCGCCGCCGCGAATCATGCGAACCACGGTACGCAACACTTCAACCCGAGGCTACCACATTCACGAACTCATTCAAACTCTTCAGATCAACCTGGTATGCCGCCTGCTGCCCCTCCTCTACCGACACCTCCTGCCCCCGAGCCTTCGGCAGTCCGTGTATCGACACCTCCAGTCAGGCCAACTTCACCTCGACCTACGGCGAAAACCAAGAAGAATAAAAAGGCCGAACATCCTAGTTTACCGCCGGGCATGCTCAATGGCGGCGTGCCTCCTATCAATGTCCTGATTGTGGAAGATAACCCCATCAACTTGAAACTCTTGGAAGCCTTTGTGAAGCGCCTCAAGGTGCGATGGTCAACCGCCATGAATGGACGAGATGCTGTAAAGAAGTGGAGGAGTGGTGGATTTCACTTGGTTCTGATGGATATCCAACTTCCAGTCATGAACGGTCTCGAAGCGACTCGTGAGATTCGAAGATTAGAACGAGTTAACTCAATTGGTGTCTTTTCATCATCTCCCGATGGTGTGGTCACGACGGAAAACCCTGACGAACTCGACGACAAAGACCGCCTCCAGAATCCCTCCTTGTTCAAGAGTCCTGTGATTATTGTCGCTTTGACCGCTAGCTCCTTGCAGAGTGACCGACACGAAGCTCTAGCCGCTGGTTGTAACGACTTTTTGACCAAGGTATGTAAATCGCACTGACAGGGCAGAGATATTTAGCTAACTCATGATACAGCCCGTCAACTTTGTCTGGCTAGAGCGTAAGGTAATGGAATGGGGTTGCATGCAGGCCCTCATCGACTTTGACGGCTGGCGCAAGTGGAAGGAGATTTCTCAAGAAGCCGAGGAGACCGCCGCTGCTAAGAAGGCAGCAGTCGCAGCAGCCAAGGCCAAATCAAAGAAGAACCGACTCTCGATGACCAAGCCCGGTTGATAGCTTCAGTTGGATGTACGAAGATACATGCCTTACAGCAACTGGGCTGGTCTTGATATTAGAATCTACGCCAGGAAACAACAAATATTCTGGTAGAATTCGAGACGAGCCAAACACGAGTCATTGGTATTATTCACCCGCTGAGGCAACAGCAAACATGAGTTGCCTCAGAGATCTATCTGCTACCCATAGTTTTCGTCATAGGATTAATGTTTGGCATTTGATGTTTGTTGGGAGCTGGGTAAGAAGGGATTTGTATAATGGTTGCAAAGCATGATGACGCAGGTAACAGGTACATACGTATACCAATGTTTATAATGCCACAAGACTTGAATAATACATGTCGAGAGGACGCAAGCTTTAGTTCGAAGCTGCAGCACGATATTGATGTTTCTGGTAATGTGAACCATGAGCTCGAGTACGCTTCAGTTAGCGAGGTAAGTCCAGTCGTAGATTGTACCAAGGCTTGAGAATCAATTATACAAATACTCCTCATCTCATCTCTTGGACAAGAGCTTCTATCATTGTCCCACTACAATATTAGCATGAGGGTCCTTAGGTGGATCGCGAGGTTGGTGATGCCGGATAATTAGAACTTCCGGTGGATGAAAATTACTGCACTCTTTGGAACAACATTAAACACCTCCAAACAAGCGCAGCCTTTTTCCGACCTGACATCCAACCAATTCTAATCAATTGGTCCTGGGTCGCATGTAATGCAGCAGAGAGTCAGAGAGAATCTGAAGCTGCTGTAACCATGCCTCCTCGAGTGCGCGGTGCATCGACGCCGCTGGCTGGCCTAGATGCCACCATTTCCCTCTCCACGAGGACCTCCGCCTCGTCCACTCCGTTCCTCCGAACCTTCTCGACAACACCATGCCGCGAGAAGATGAGCAAGGGTCGTGCGAAGATGTTCGAGTGGCTGAGCTCCGGCACTGGCAGGAATCTTGCCGAGCCTGGCAATGGTCCTAATTACCTGGGTCCTCACAATGATCAGCCTTTTCCTCTCAACCCCCTCTTCCGAAGTCAGCCTGTGCTCTCTGATGCGACGAGGGAGATCATCTATGATAAGGTGACGGCGAAGGGAGAGTCTCTGAAGGCGGTGTCTGCTGAAATGCACATCGACGTGAGGAGAGTTGCTGCAGTTGTGCGACTAAAGGAGGTAGAGAAGCAATGGATTTCCGAAGTAAGTACCATCCCAACGAAGCTCTATCTGCCCTGCTATATGATGAGACCAAACAAAATTTTCGATTAGTCTTGAAGACACATACATGGTTATACTTTTATATACTCTGATAGCATCATCTGATTTGGGCTTGCATTTTACTTGTTCGATAGCAATGCTAACCAACTTCAAGGGCAAGCAATTGGCAACACCATACGCCAAGGCAGTTATGAAGATGCTACCCAAGACACATTACAATGAAGGCGAGGAGAATGTACCTCACGAGCCCATCAACGAGATTCACGTACACAACCTTACCCTACAACAACTATTCACTCCCGTGTCAGAATCCCGACACTTCACAAGAGAAGATGCCGCCAAGGCCTTCCATGACAAGATGCTCTCCGCCGATCAACGATCACCTCAACCCGAGCTCATCAAGATGGAGCGAGACATCATCAAGGGCACTGCACGACCAGACGCACTGGCCAAGTTCAAGGCAGTCACACAAGCAGACGAGGACAGAGTAGCCAAGAAGATTCTAGACGAGCGTAAGCGCGAGGAGGAGCGAACAAGGCGCGTCAAGACAGATCGCTACGAGTTCCGCTTTAAGGAGATTAACGTTGATGATGTCGGTCGTGATGGTCGGTCGAGGAAAGGAACGGGTTGGCGGTATGGTGCGCCGTTTGAGGACCGCAAGCGTGGGTTGGTCAAGATTCCTACGTCGGTGCCTTGAAGTGTATGAATATATATGGGATATGGGGTGGCGCCAACTGTACTATACGAATACCAACGCCATGTATTAATTAGACATGGACTGTATACTCGTCCAGAGATGATGAACAGCGCTTGCATTTCTGTATGTGATCTTCTATATGAATCTTGCTAACTTTGTGCCATTGACATTGATGTTCCTCATAAACATGAGTCTTTATTCATATCTCATCGAGACTATTGCCTGCTCTCCTCAGGGACAATCAAGTTCTTTCGAATCTGCTCAAGATCATCCTCTGTCAGACCGCAGTTCTTGACAACATACTCCTCGACAGAGCCATGCTGTTTACGAAGTGCTTCCAAAGCAGCAAGCATGTTCTCGGGTTTGGCTCCCAGCAATCGTTGAGCACCTTCAGGGTTGGCTCTCAGTTCGGGGCTCTTCATCACAGCCGCAAGAAGCTCCTCTCTAAAGTCACCAAGGCCAACCTCAGTCAAGCCATACTCGTGAGCGATAGTCCCTTCATCCACACCGCATATGGATAAGATGAAAGCGCAGACTACACCAGTCCTGTCTTTGCCAGCGGTGCAATGAATGAGTAAGGGTGAAGGATCCGGTCTGGCAAGATGTGAGAGAATAGTGTTGATAGAATCCGTTCCCGTCTCCCAGATTCCCCGATAAGCTTCAACAAATCCCTGACTACCCTCGGCAGTATAATTCCGAAAGCGCAACGCAATAGCCTCCGGGCCGTAATCCTCGTCTAGAAAGACCGGAGTGAAGACCCGTTGGGCACCGGGCCACTCTCGGGTTCCTGTAGCGTAGCGCTCGATCTCAGTTCGCGAGCGCAAGTCGTAGACGTGTGAGATCTTGAGGTCCTGTAGCGCTGAGACGCCGTCTTCGGTGAGACGGGATGGTTCCGCTGAACGGAAGATGAGGCCGGATCTGATTGTGTATCCGGGGCGGGACTTAATAGGCAGCGGATGGCCTCCGAGATCTCGGAAGTTCGGGAGGCCGGCGATGGCATGGAAAGGAGGGCCGAGGTTTGCCATGACTCAAACGCAGTAGAGAAGTTAGATAGTGCGATATAGTGTCTACCTTAGATCTATTACAGGTAGAGTTATTATTGTAGAGGCCTTGTCAAGAGAGTAATATATGGCGATTAATGTTGGTTGGAGGTGGGGCGTCATCAGTCATGCCTCGGTCCAGAGACGGGTATAAGTCAGAGCCAAATTTAGAGCCTCTCCCCTTTAAAATGATATTTGTGTTGAAAATGATTCATTTGTTGTTTAGATATGTAGAGTTAGACTAAAGTTTTGTCTCATCTTGTAAGTTCCAAGTTTGTCAATGTCCACAATCACAAGACTTAGCACTGGTAGGCTAGCAATAAACAGTCACTTCGAAGGCCATGATGTTAAAGAGCGTAAATAGTTGGATTTTAAGATAAATAAGCCAAACAAAGCAAAGCAAGCGCGAGCCCCCCTTCTAAGTTTTCGAAAGACCAGGTATTTTAAGCAAAAAGCCCAAGACAAACGTCCTCCAACTCCAAAGATCTAGGCCATCCACATCTCCTACTAATACAAGCTGAACCAGTCTGCAAGAGAAAGATAAAACCTCAGTGTCAAAATCGAACTGAGTCGGGCGTGTCACATCTTAACAGTAGATACAGCGCCCGCAGCGAGGGACCTGACAAGCAGGGCAAGAAGCGTCAAGCTCGAGATTCTGCCAGCCGTGGTTGCAGTTGCACTGTAGAAGTCAGTATCGTCTCGAACATTTTCAATTTTGGTTTGTTGATCACATACACATTGCCACTGAGATACGGCGTCGACGAGTTGCCCACGGTTACCAGCAGAGCAGGCAGTAGAAGCGCTGGAAATGGTTAGACACTATTTATGTAGGTAATAATAGCGGATGTTTTCGACTTACAAGTTAGCGCAAGCCATGGTTGATGGTATTGTTGGGTTGATTTAGTAGTAGAGTTAAGTCTTTGAGGTGGAGTGTTGTAATCCGTAGACACAAGATGTGTTAGAGTGTTGGTGAGTGTTGGTGAGTGAGGAACTGTGTTGGTATCATGATCAGACATATGCAGATGCTATGGTTATATAGAAAGATATGGACAATTCAATGCAAGGCGTACATGATCGGAAGGTCTGTAAGTTACGAGTTCCATTCAGCAACAAGTCCATTGTTAGTTGGCACAAATCACACGAGATGAAGTCCAAGTCAGTGAATACCAGGGATTAAAGTTCGAGGCGATAGCAGTGCCACGTTTGATACTATAGCTGCGATGATTATCTGCTTGAAAGAGTGTTTCCATCTTGTTAGTGGGAATACGAAGCAAGTTTGCAATAGTCGTTGTTTGGCTATGGAGCGAAGGGGACAGGATGAAAGGGGGATGCCTCAGGGAACTACTGCAGGGCGATTGAGCATAGCCCTGTTTCTGGAAGGTTTAGGCTCGTTGTTCTTCGCAAATTCGAAACGCTTGGTTTGTTTGTTCGACCAAGGCAGCTACTTTGAATCAGCCAGGAGTCTTGTTTAGCATCGAGTCTCGTCTCGTATGCGAGGCGATGCTGGAAACTAGACTGTGCCTCAACAGCATGCAGTTACAGCTAGGCAAAACTATAGGGAATAATACGGCATTTGATTCATTCTATCATCCTAACTCGCCTCGTATTCATAGACCCTACAGAGGAACCGTTCCCTCAATTCAAACATGAGGCTCTGTGGGATGCGGCTCAAAATCTCATGTGACTCAGCAATTTGGTTGGCAGGCTGAGTCAATTGAAACAAACACAGCCCCCTCCAGTTCCCTGCCAAACCATGTGGCTTTCTAGCCAATGATATCCAATTGATCACTGTTTTCGGCATGAGTTTATTAGCCTCTAAGTACTCAGAAGCGAGAGTCGGGGGAATAATGGCAATGCCAATATGAGCATTTCAACGTCGTATCTTGTCCCGCAATTCTGGTGTTCTGATCCTCGTTATTGGGTTTAGCGTTTACCGGAAACGCCGTATTACTTGAGGCATCTGCAGCCAAGATTGATGATGCTACACATGTTCCTTGATGAACCCGGGGTTTTGGGTGAAGCAAGCCTACCCTATTCTCAAACAGCGCTTTCACACGATCACATTAAGCTCATGATCAGGAAACAATGTACCAGTAAATTAGCATAGCCTCGTAAACTATAAGCTTATTCGATTGACTCAGGCAGCGATGTTTATCCTCGCCAACAGTGGAGACGTGCTTGTCATGAGTGAGACGGTTGGAGCTTATCCAATCAACCTCACACTTTCGTCCCTCGTATTCTCACCGACTTCCAAAAACCGCATCAACAACATTGGGCTTCTCATGGATATTAGCTTAGTCTACTCACATGCCATTCTTACGAACATGTGATTTTCAACTCGAGTTAATTTCCCACTTGTCTCAATATGTGAATCTCAAAAGTCACGCTTGAAATTGTCATGCGCGCCATTAAATTCGCTGACTAACTTGGTAAGCCTCAATATGATGGATGACCTCAAACTTCGAGAACTCTTCTTTTATCAGCACTAGTTTCTCGAGACCACCTGATCTAAAACATTTGCATTTTCAACGATGCACATTCCTGAACCCCCAGACCGAATTCCGTTTTTGTTTCGGGGCGAAAATACTGTAGGGCGGTCGTGATAGTGATGTAAGATAAGAACTGTTGGGACTGTTGACGTTGAACTTTGAAAAGACTCAAACTCAAGGTTGTAAATTACCTGCTAAACTGATAAACTTTAACAACTCACCCGCTAATAATTTTCAGCTCTGGATGACTTTCTCTTGAAGGGATCGATCACAAGGCGGCCTCTAAAGAACGGAAGTTGGATAATCCGAGGCCTCTAGAACAGAGACTCAGGGTCTAGATGTCAGGTCATGCATCGACTAAAACAAGCTTGCTCTAAACTACGTCATCGGTCATATCAGTGATTCACGACAATTTCCAAGGGTGAAATTAAATTCTGTTAAGTTTTAGGTCGATCTCGCTTCTTAGGTCGCAGGAATGACGGCAGAGGCTTCCCCTTCGCTACGCTATTAATTAACTGGCGGTCTACCCTATGATATCTTGCCAAGGTTGACAATTTTGTACGCCCAGTCAAAGTGACGCTTCAGTGACCAGCTCATTTTTTGACTCATCCTAATAAACCCGCGATCCTCCTTCTTTTGCGCCTGCGCCTGCGCCTGCGGTCAATTAATCACTGACCCGCTTCGACCGACGATAACCTCATCCCGTCAATCTTTTCTCGTAATATCTAAGCGACCATGGGTATCAAGGATCTAGCTATTAGCTATGTGGTGTTTTCCACCATCCACTTCTTCCTATTCGCACTGGCTCTGACCACTATCGGTTTGTATGGTACCGACCTTCATAATGCGAACAAGCAGGGCAAATACTCTGATTCTAAGTGGGTGGGTGACTCCCTCCGTTCGTCAATGTGCAAATGCACATTGTTACAATACAGTGCTTACAAAAGTTCAATGCACAGGTCTACGCCGTGGTCGTTGGTAGCATCTCTGCCGTGACGTGTGTACTCTACTTTATCCCGTTTGTACTGCGCGTCGCCGGCTTTGTTGTCGCGATATGGGACTTTATTCTGTTTGTCCTCTGGATCGCCCTCTTCGGCGTCTTTGGCAAGGTGCGTTATCAGTGCTTACTGCAAACGGTCGACGGCATCGTTTGGCTGACCTGTGAAACCTGCAGATGTACATCAATGAGGACGCCGAGGGTGACGGTGGTGTCAGACGCATGAAGAACGCGGTCTGGGTTGATCTCGCCAGCGCCCTCCTCTGGCTCATTGCTACCTTGGCGGCCTTGGGCTACTGGTGGAAGCACCGTGACACTCGATCCCGCTTTACTGGCCGCGCTCATGTCTGATCAAGCACAAACGGGTGCATCAAACCCCCTCAGACAGAGACGGACATATTGAGGATGGTTGCATAGGGGGATACACAAATGCAACTCACGACGGAGATATTCGGCAATGGTAATGGAACGGTAATGGGAGGGAGGCCTGCAGGTCGGGCTGTTTGTGTGCGTGTGTGCTGGGATGAGAATGGATGAGATGAGATGGATGTTGGCACGACTTTGATACCATTATTTTCTTCTGTGTTTCCTTCCTTTTCCTTTTTCGACAAAGACTGCTTGTTCCTGAAACACTAATATCTGCACTGAACTCAAAATTTATCACTATCAACTGAATCGAGAATATCACACTTATTAGTGCAACCATCTACGGCAGCCTCCCGTACGGCGTGCAACATCGTTTGTGAGATGGGTGGCTAGATCTACCAATGGCCGCCGGCATGAGTGAAACTTGCTTAACCAATGGACAGTCAACGGACAGTCACTGTAGGATTTATGCTGTGAAATCACCACCGACATTGGCATTGGCAGCACAAGCCAAGAAAGTGCAGCTTGCCGAACCACCGTTTACGCCAAGACAGAGTGATATCCGAGATACCTTTTCCTTAGTACCCTGAAGAACGTCGATATGGCACCACCACAGCGAAGGATGTTGCACCAAAGAGACCAGGACCAAAAGTAGAAAAGAGAGAGAGAGTAAAGAGGGGCGAGCGTCGATCGTCGATCGTGGACAGGTTCGCCTCCAACGCTTCTGAGGGGTGATGTGACGATGACGGATTTTTCTCAGAGGGAGAAGGGGTCTTTTTCCTTTTTCAAGGGTCCGGCTTTTGACTGGCTGCGTCTACCGCTCTGACCTTTGTGTCTCGACCCTGACCCTGAAGGGATGAGGATTTTCGACTCACGGGCGAGACCAAGCGGCGCTTGTGAGCGGGCCAAGCCAAGCTACTCTCTTGCCATGACGTCGATCAGATGCCTGATGGAAGCTTCAAGTGGGGGCCGCTTCTAAAAGCCCGTTTGTTTTCGGTGCAAGGATCTGTTGATCTCTTGTATTCTTTGTTGATACCGGCGGAGATGTTGGGCAGCTTTGATGGTGATGCGAGTGTTGATCGTATCCTGTAGAGGCGGTAAGTTAAGCGATAAGGACAGTAGGTGGGAATAAACCACGACAGTTGACATTCGATACGAGCGGTCAAATGCGCAAATGTCTCATTGATACCATCTTTTTCTGGTTCATGGTGGTTGTGAGCAAGTTGTAGTGATACGAGGGTCTAAGATTGCGAATACCCATAATGGTAATTGTTAGCAAATGCGATCATAAGTTCCCGAATATAATATTGATCACATTTTATCCACCTAAGAACTGACCTTGCACGTAACAGTACATAATACCTATAGTACATGCAAAATTGTCTCTCCACAAAGCGTGACTGTGACTCTTTGGTGCCCTAGTCTTCCAAGACTTGGAAATCAAAATATTCGCGGAGTCGGCTGAATGCACCGTCTCAAACGGCGTCATTGATCAAATACAAACCAAGGAGGGAGGGGGTTTTCAAAGGGTCCCTACAGCAAATCTCAGGGACTAATTCGTCAGTCGGACGTTTGACCGCGAGTTCTAATTCGTCTCTAACAAGGTATCGTCGCTTTTCATCTGACTCTCGCTGTGGATGTCACAACAAAATAAACCTGTGTGCTTGGTTTCTTTGTTTGCGTTGGTGGCTTTGAGCGGCTCACAGGGGTCGTCCCGCATGTATTTCCTTGGCGTTCTGTACGGATACGGCGCATGCAACCAGGTACAAATCAAGGGTCACCCTAACAGAATGTGCCTCAAAAGTCCTAGCGGGATACCTGCCAAACTCGTGGTTGCATGTCGCGTTTCCAAAATGGGTACCTTTAAGCGGGTTCCAACATCGGAAACATTGGGAAACCCGCTGCAGAGGTCACCGTATGAAGTGGAAGTGATCCACTAAACTTCGCCTTGCCCTGGATCTTGGGCTCTCGTCCCGATGTTCCTCGTTTGACAAACTCCGGACCTGATTTGTTACGAGAGTCTAGAATTCCACTTTTTGGTGGTTGGGAGGCGCTGGAAGGAACCAGGATGGAACGGGAGAGCCAAGATCAATTCTGACATCCATGGAAGAGTGTGTCTAGCGAGTGTGTCTCGCTTGCGATAACAAAACCGTTTCGGAACCCTTCGATCTTCATTTCTTAGGGAACCCTTCATTTCTCGCCCAAATAGGCATACACTTCACTCATCTTACTCACTGTACTGTACTGCTGTGCTTGCTTACATACTACACTGCAGTGCAGCGTTGTGTGTTGTGTTGCGTGTTTGCCTTTTACATCTTGACGCCGCCATCACATTCTTGAGTTACCGCTATTATTCGCCTCTCTTCCTTTATCCATCCTCCGTGGCATTCCGTCCAATACATTCATAAAGTCACTCTATTGTACTCTTATTATCTCTCTTGGCCGCCCGTCATTTGCGACACCGACCTGCCTGCCCCTCACTGTTTATCATCAAACCTCCCCGACTGCCGCGACCCTCCCCGTGAGCGCGACCCTGAGCATTCATTCCTGTCCACTCGATCTTCTGGTTCCTCTCAACCCTTCATATATACTTATGCAGCGACGTTGGCGCCTGATTCAAGACTCGGGCTGGGTTCTCAGTCAGGCGAATGCTTATTCTCCAAAAGACCAAAGACTCAAACCTCAGACATTGAATCACGACTGCAACGACGATATGGCCAGTTTTGCCAGAACCATCAAATCTCCTTACTTATCGCCTCGACTGCGACCTTCCATGTCGGGGCGTTCCATGTCTGCGAATTCCGACCATTCCAACTCTCCTGAAAGCCCACGATCCGAGGAAATTATTGGCGAATTTGACCTATCTGGACGAAACACCCCAGCGATTCCATCCTCAAGACAAAACCAACCACGAGACGGATTCTTTGACCTTGACGACGTTGGTTCTCGCACTTCCTACTTTTCAGGTAAGCTACCTTAGCATTGACATTGTACGGAATGCTTGGAATGCATATCCAATATCCAGTCGTTTGACCCCTGATTGCCCATCCATCCCCACCTTCCTCTGATGATCTTCCATCACCTGGCCTCAAATGAGTGATCTCAACCTCTTTGCGGCCGGACGTCGGGGCTATCCTCCGGCCGATGATCCCGGACGGAGACGGGCGGTGCTCAACCCGGCAGCTGGCATCGCATCGTGCAAAAACCTCCGAGGCCAGACACGTTCTCTTTCTCAGACTTGGTTCGGCGCCACAAGTTCCCCTCAACGAACCCAAGAGACCCTGACACATGGCATAAAATCTAGTTGTACACCACCAAAAAGTATGTACAACGAATGGATGCGATGCTGTGTAAAGAAAGGGGTGTTTGTGCTGAGGAGGTCGAATCATGTAACAGCCGCCTCCACGCTGCTGTCCCTGTCCCACGGCGCAATGCATCAATAGTTATGCCTATCAACGCTACTCAAGTTAGTTATTGGAGCATATTAACCAATGATTCATCCGGCGATTGACTGGCGCAAAGCGCGCCGGGCGGGATTGAGGTCTCGGGAGGCTCCCGCACCCCCCCCCCCCCCCCCGTTTTCGAGAATGCCATATTGGCTTCTCAAGCTTCTCCATCTTCAACCATCAGATCAATCTTGAGTCGTTGCTCTTCAGTTGACTTGTCACGCTCCCCATTCCCACAATTCTCCTCACTTTATTTCGCTCATCTTTTCCTTTTCCCCTCAAATCATCTGCCCTTTCTCCACCTCTTCTCAATCATTTCCGAGTCAAAATGTCTCTTGTACGGGGATATGGCCATGCTTTATCGCGCTACTGATGTCTCCCCCCACACTCACTTCCCAGCCATCGCGGGGTAGTCTAGCGGCCCCCATCGACTATCCTCCCGGGGTTGGCCGTTGAGTGACGCCTGCACTGAACTGGACTGCACTACCGGCTTTTGCTTGAAAATGTTCTTATATCCTGTGCTATTCCTCAATTATCCTGTTTTCGATCTTGTTGTCATCGACCCTCGTCACTACGCATTCGGTCATCGTAAACCTTATTCTCTTCTCAAAAGCCCTTTTTTTACTTACATGTCCCCTCTTAGACGACAACGAGAAGTCTGCTCCTGGCACTCCATCAGCTCCCTCAACCCCGCGCAGCCGCAGCCACGTTCGACCTATAGCTATCGATCTACCTCAACTCAAGCGTTTCACTTCCGCTCCCGCACGCACGCCTCCCGAGCCCTTATCTGCAAGAGGTGACCTTCCTGGGTAAGACATGCCATGTTATCTCAATTCATTCCATTGATCTTTCCGCGTGGACTAACACCGTTGCAGAGGTTACTTTCCACTCCACGAGGATCCTAACAGTCGTGTCCATCGACCACACCCTTTCCAACATCATCCGGACACTCGCATGAGCCGTCTCATCTCTGAATCGGGACCAATCTACGCGGACTCTCCCACTTCTCATCCAGCCCAAAGTGCAGTCATGTCTCACTCAAACACTCCCGTCGCTTCCTACCTTGCTCCAGGCTTCCATGACCACCCTGTTCCTATGGGCAAATACTACCCATCCAACTACGAAAGTAGAAATGGCGCTCAATCAAATCTACGACCTCCCTTGTCTGGAAGCGTGTCGTCCAACATTGGAGCCGATTCCAATGCAATTCCTCGTGCAAATTCCCAGTCGAACCCCGAGAGCGAGCTTCGTCGTAAGTTACAACAGTATCAACGCGATATGATTGCACAAGCGAGTATGGCTGCAAATGAGCTTATTAGCAGCTCGGCCAAATCTGGCGATAAGCCTGGTTTGTCACTCAATGACCTTCCTCTCCGGGACTCTCGCTTTGCTACTCCCGGCTGTCAGAAGCCCTTATCACCCAGACTTCTTCCTATGGGAAGTCCTGGCCCTGTCACCCCCATGGACCTCGAAGCCATTGGAGCTGGCGACTACATCAGTCGCTAAACTATGGCGCCATTTGACAAATTTCTGTCTCTTACCAGTTATTGTGTTGGGATCTTGAGATAGAGTGGCATATGCATACAGATTGGGCATGGTTCTTGCATTGAAACTGGCTGGACTTGTTATTTTCATTCGACAAAGGGCGTTGGTTGGAGAGGAGCCCATCAGTGGCCTGATATTCCTCCTAGGTGGCATTCAGCGTGTTATTTAGCTGCATCTGGTACAATTTGATACCGTACGTGTTGAGGCATGATACCCATAGAATACATTTCATTTGTAAGGACTAAATGGTGACCGCTAGGCCACTCATTTCCGCAGATAAGTATATGCTACGTTCCGTGATACCGAAGTGATCCTTGACCGAGGAGATGGTATAGTAGTTTTTGATGCAGCAGTCATGTAAGTCGGTAGGACTAGGCAATGGTTTAGGCAGTACCATTGAAGACCTTGTTCCCGTCAGTGTATTTCCCTTCCACGCCAGCTCCGTTATATCTATATATTATCAAACCTAACTTATAAGCTCTATCTCGTATTACTTTAGCTTGCAAAGGTCTGAGAAATGGATGACAAAGAAGCAGAGCAAAGACATAGAATTTTGAATATATCATACAAATTACTTTTGCTTCTGCCAAGATCAATGGCCGTGAGATTAAGGCACAATGCCGATTTGCGCTGGATGCACACGATCTACCCATTTCCAAGGTACCAATGGTGCTGCCTGTAACTGAATCAGAGTGCACAGGGTAGGCGGAACTCCAGGCAGCAAGAGCTGTGGGGCGAATGTGCACGTGATCTGGCGTCGCGTTTGCCTGCTATTCGAGTCAATTCAATTTAACTCTACGCGTTCCGCCTTGTACACCTCGTGTTAGTGAAACCCGGTTTTTCCTGTGCTGTAGCATATTCGAGCGACCTTGATGTTTTTCGAAATGCTGAATAAGGCCTTGTTCTGTGAGCTCGAGAGGTCATACCTAGCTTTTCACCAAGGATGACTTCTTCCTCAGTACCGACGACTGCCCTTGTGGTGGATTTCATTTGTCTTTTTACGCACGATCTGAAGAGAAAACAAAAAAGGTGGCAAGATGGAGTGCTAAAATATCACACGTTCAATAAGCGTGTCATGGTCTACGACGACCGGAATCATTTCATCGGGGATGCACACTGGCAAGGAGGCGGGGACCTTGAGCCTGGTGATGAGTTTGAGCTGGATCGTGGTGCTGCTATCGTCCAAGTTTCGGACTGTACTGGACAACGAGAACAGGATCTGACGGAGTTGCTGGACAAGCGCGCAAAGGAAGTTGAGAAGCGGCGGACAAATGCTGGAACGACACGAACACCAGGGTCGACCGCAGCAGTTACTCAAACACCAAGAAACGACCAAAATGCCCCTCATTTTCAGCTCAGACACCGCCCGCTTAATGATATTGTTGGAGGAACTTTGAGAATTGGGAGGGCTGTCATTTCTCCTCACTCGCCATATGAACAGCGCAAGATGGCCGAGAGTCCTGGTCAGCAGCAGGATTCACCGTCAGAAGATGCGCGGCCGAGCAAGAGGAGAAGACGGGAGGAATCGCCTCCAAGCAAGATGGGGCACGCTCGGGCTCTATTTGGAACTGCTTTGACTCTGACCCCGTTTTCGTCTTCAATACCGTCAGCTCGAAGTCTACCATTACATGACAGGGCTGCTGCAAGACCAAAAGTTGCATCAGCTGTCACACGAGATAGCACATCCCACGCATCAAGACGCGCTGATAGGGGCTCAAAATCACCACCGCCTTCTTCTAATACTGAGGAGATGGAGACCAGCGCTCTTCGTCAGACTGCACCCCGCCGGGTTTTTACACAGCGGGCATCGTTAAAGGAGCTACTGGCAGGTAATGAGCACAGTCGGACCAGCGAACTTCCTCGGACGCGAGATACTCTGCCAAAGAGTCGTTCGAAAGCATCGAAACAAGCGAGACCCCAGCAACCACCTGAGGATGAAGTTGTTTCACTTCTTACCCAAGAGCCCGTATCATCAAAACCTCGTCGTGATGCCGCCGCGAATAGCCCCCGCAACGCTCGAGGACATCAGGAATCCAATGCAGACAAACCATCCAAATCCCGAACATCTGCGCCCAAAACGTCAGAAACAGTTGATTCTGATAAAGGCGATGAAGAATCACCAGAAACCGACGACGAAGCATTTCTCAATTGGTTGGCGCAAAGTGAGGATTCTCCAGCCATGGCTCAAGCACCAGCGCCACCAATGGACAACCGCCCACCACGCCCGAAGAAGGCAAAGGGTGATCCTGTTCCAGCAATCCAAAGGCCTGCAAAGGAGTCTACTCGGAAGGTCGCCCAAGAACCAATTGTTGTCGATGAAGATGAAGACGAGGATGTGGAGGCACTACCGCATCCAAAGACCTCCCGAATCCGCCCTGAGAGTGCTGCCTCAGAAACGATCAAAAGAAAAGAGACGAGCACCGCGGAACCTCATGGCACGAAACGAACATTGAGTACCGATAGCGCAGCCGCAACAGAATCCGATACGGACAAACCTCCTCCTGCGAAGGAACCGCGGACAGAGCTCAGGATCAGATCAAGACAACGGCGCGGGCTGCTCATGATAGCCCAAAGCAAACAAGTTAGCCGGTCAACATTAGCAGGAAGATCAGTTCCCTTCTCATCAGTAGCTGGAAGCGATACACACAACACATCGCATACTGTCGCTCGTGCTGCCTCGATTTTCGAAGAACCCCAGGCTGCCCAGAGAATCTCGACAGAGACAGCCGCTTCAAAAAAGGTACCCATGCAACAAGTCTCAGCTGAAGCAAGCGAGCGCCAACGTTCTCTGGAGGAGCCTGATGACCAACCGATCGAGATCCGTAACCCGAATACAGAAGAGGCGGTCCGTGAGAAGGACTTAAATAATGAATCTGAGGCCTTGGAAGAGCCAGAGGTCGAAGTTGTACCGAGCGACGATGCAGTTCCAGTCAGCGAGCTTTCTGAGGATAGGAGATCCCCGACACCTCCTCGCCGACGCACAAACCCAAGTCGGCACACGCGAAAGAGGGCAGCCCCAGTCGTGTTCAGCGACAACGAGGGGGAAACCTCAGCATTCGATTCTCCACCAATATCCGACGATGAAGAAGAAGGCTTGCCTGCCGCGTTGAAAGCTGGTCGAAAACCTGAACCCAAGCCCAGTTCCGGCCCGCGTATCACCAAGATGTCACGGAAAAGCGTCAAGAGCAGAGAAATTATTGGATTTGTTATGCCCGATGAAGATTTTCCAATAGCTGGTTTCAATATCGGCCATGCTGGGCCGGTAGAAGCCAAAAAGCCAAGTAACGACCCTAGAGTAGGTGAGAAGCCTCCAGGCAAAGCTCGCGACGCACCAAAGGCACCAGGAAACAAGAAGTCTGTCAGCGACGGACTTGAAGCGGAACAACCACAAACGAATGGGAAACCGCCTGAGGTAGAACAACCCTCAATAAAGGAAGAAGAACCTGGAGCAATTGGGCCTTCCACGACTGGGAAAAAACCAGAAACAATACAGCAGTCCGCGCATAGCAAAGCATATGAAGCAGCAGAACCTCCATCGCAAGAAAAAGAGAGGGCAACCGAAACAGTACAACCCTCGATGAACGCAAAACAGCCTGAAAGAGTTCATCCAACAACGAAGGTGCAAAAACAGGAAGCCAGCGCATCCGAAACAGGTTTGAGAGGACCTAAAGTACAAGAACCCTCAACCAAAGAAAAGGAATCCAAAGAAGTACAGCCTACGACAAGTGAAAAAGAACCAGAAACAGTACAGCCCTTGACGAAAGAGAATAACCCTGAAACTCCCGCCCCTCCAACAAGTGGAAAAAGGCTTGAAGCAGCAAGACCACCAACCGACGGAAAAGAACAAGAAGAAAAGCAACGACCGCGCATTGTGAACCCTGCGACTAGAGGTAGGAAAGCCGCAAGAAAACAAGATGCGGCCGGGTTGCCGCCTCAAACACTGGTTCAATTTGAGCCTGCTACTTCGTCTCGCATCGCCCCAGCGCAGCCACCAAAGAAGTCAGCCCCCGCGAGCAATGTGCCCCAGTCAGAATTGCCGGTGTTCTGCAGAGCAAATGGTGGTGCTTGGAGCAGGCATGCTGAGGACCTGCTAGGTATGACGAGGCCTACGAGAAGAATGCCTCGGCGGTGATATGGCGCCACCTCATGTTTTTGTTTTCTTGTATCAGCCATAGAACTTCTCCCTATGATGATGGCCTTTTCCGAGAACCACGCCGTTTATTCAGGTGTTCTGAGTTTCTCTGGCAAGTCGTTTCTACCGATACTACTTGCGAATACTTTTGGCATTTCTGCCTTTGACGTAGGCCCCTACGTCGGTAATTCGGACTGACATTGCCTTCGCATCAGAGCTGTCAACATCCAGTCTTACCCTTATTCTCTTGAGCAACAACGGACGCACTGGATAGGAGCTCCTCATGTGAGGGCTTCCATGGCTATCCCTGACAGTTCTCATCGATGTTCAAGATGATTCGCTAAATCTCACGAAATGAAGGAGTTTGATAATTGGGAGGCTACTGACTAGCCCTAAACCTGTCGAGGAACAAGGAGCCGCTCTGAACGACTCAATTCTCTGGATCAGGGTTTGTTGTGTTTGAGTAACCAGGGATGTTGGTCGGCCACGAAATCACACGACTAATACTTCTGCTGTCCGATGCGTTCCGCCCTTGGCCAGCTCATCCCAGTTCCTCGCCAACAGTATGGCTGTGTACAGAAACTGCCGTCCAACAAGAACACTGGATGATACGGCAAGCTCCAAGCACATCTATCCGATCAGTCCATTCAGTCTTTGCAGCCACGCCCTGTTGTGGAATCACCGGAACGTTCTTTTGTGAGCGAATGGAAACTTGCAGTGCCTCAGTTGTGCTACAGGAGTATAGCGAGCAAGCAAGAGCAGTGGATCTACGTAAAGTATCTACGCGTCGCCGATAGAGTCATCTCGGCGCCTTGTTGTTAAGGTTTTGGTGATTTATCAGCATGTTGGGGAACGGCGTTCGGGAAAGGGAATGGGCTACAGGCGTCAAGGTGGTCCTGTACTGGCGTCTATCGTGTTAGATTTCCTATTCGGACGTTTGGCGAACATAATCAGAATGAGTCGAACTTTGGGATGGTGTCTCCCCCCGCAGTACCCCTTGTTTTGTTTCTCGGC
Organism: Fusarium redolens; assembly: GCF_020744475.1. NCBI lineage: Eukaryota > Fungi > Ascomycota > Sordariomycetes > Hypocreales > Nectriaceae > Fusarium > Fusarium redolens. The sequence goes on along the minus strand of NW_025763666.1, from coordinate 14,110 downwards.
ATGGTTCACGCGGCCAATATTTGGGTTCTGGTGTCGTGAACTAAAGGATGGACAAGGTGTGGATCCTGGGAAGTGCTGCGTCTGCTTACTTGATGCCCAGATAACCAAGGTCGGGCACAATGGTGCTGGTTCCACTGGAATATATAAGAGGCTACTGGGCCCCGTCTTGTTGTCTCTCATCAACCAACTCACTTGGCGTTCAAAACGGAGCCAACGATGCTACCAGGAGTTATGCCATGCCAAGACCGGGCTCCGATCTGCCTTGAGGTTTTTACACTTCAAATTTTGACGAGAGTACACGATTAGAGTTCTCACTCTAAGTTTTGCCTTTGCTTTTTGGCCTTTATCTTCTCATAGGAGAATGCCCACGCGGTGTGAGACGAGACAAAGTTACATGGTATGAAGAATGAAGAGTCATAGCTGAAGAGTTTCCAATAGTTCGCACAATAATGATATGATGATGCGGCGTTTCCCCAGTTGATCGATGATCCTTGAGACCATTGAAACGAGTTATTTGTTAACCAACAATTGCTGAGCCATGCTACGGCCTCCGACTTAACCGTAGTGTAACTAACATATGGGGTCAAGTCGAGTCGAACGAGTTTCAAATCTGGGGTTGCGGAAGTTGAGTCATCCTCGTATGCGGGCTTGAAAGCATTGACCAACAAGAATGCTTTTCTCTCGCCGAAGTCTTAGCTCTGATGGTGCAGATGGTGGGTCAAGGTGACCAATAGGCATATTTCTTGGGGCGGATCTTACAAAAGTTCAGAAATCTGATTGGTGGTTGGGTGTCACTCTGCCTTGTCACGCTTTACCTTTTCGAGCACGCCGAAAGACTCAATCTCCTCCACTCTGACCTTCCCTTGGAGTGCTGCGCCATGCTTCCGCCCGGGCACTTGCGGCTTCAAACAGACAGTGAAATACTTCGACGACGCCCTCCCCCGTGGCCTCAGGCGTTTCCTCCTTCACTTCCTCTTTCTCGTTACTATCACGACTAATTCGATTATTCGATCAAGATAATATCTTGTATCGCAATAGTCCTCTACAGTATTGACACTAAACACAACGCACGCTAAACTAACACCGAAACTGGCGACAAGTTCGGTACTTCAAGGCTTTGCCTGTCTCTCTACCCCCCTTCAGTTCAATCTGATACGCGTCAACGAAACAAGACTCTACGCATCTCTCTTGGCGCAGTCTTCCTGTTTCTCACTTGCACGTCCCATTTCGAGCGATCTCAAAACACCATAGTCTCTCGTTTGACTCATTGACAAGTACCCAAACGCTTCACGTGAGAGTAAGCAGGTCGGAGTAAGCAACTATCCGAACCTGTCACACTTATGCATCGATCGACTAACAGAGTCGTATCTAGCCAACTGACGTGACCTACCAAAGCTCTCCGGGGATATTGGATTTGGAGAGTACACTGCAATCTCAACGCCTTGTTGCCGTCTTCAAAATTCTGTCTTTTCAAGTTAACCTGAACGGAAATTTTGAGCTTACGATGGCGTCCAACTCCAACACTCTTCCTCAAGGATTCTCGGTTTTCCAGCCTACTCTTGGTGCCCAGCTCCAGTTCTTCCCTGCTATCGGCACCCGTGAGCTCGATGAGATGATCAACGCTTACATGCCTGGACCCGCCTCCAATCAGGAGAAGCGTGCCAGCATTGCTCTCGACTACTTTGAGTATGCTCACCTGACGGGGCAGACTTTCAAGTTCTACCCTATCTACTCGCTTTCTGCTGCCGACTCTCCTGCTACTGCCAGCCCTCTTCAGGACTCTGGTTATGGATCCTCTTTCAACACTAGCCCCGTCACCTCCAACTGGGACTGGAGTAACGTGAACACCTCAAGCTCTTCTCGCCGCTCATCTCCCAAGTCGACCTCCAGCCCCCAGGCCACCGATTTCTCGAATCTCCCCGGCATGAAGATCATGACCAAGGATGGACGTGATGTGACCAACTCTGCTTCCCGAGGATCCAAGACAAAGGAGCAGCGAGATCACGCTCATCTCATGCGAATCATCAAGGCTTGCGACAGCTGCAAGAAGAAGAAGATTCGCTGCGATCCTAGCCACAAGAAGCGTGGAGTTTCCAGCACAGCGGCTCAGCCTGCCAAGGTGACTAAGAAGACGAAGACAGTAGCTCCAGAACCCAAGGTTACTCCTGTTATTGCTCAAGATGCCTTTACGCAATTGACATTCCCCCAGCAAGACTTCTCAGTCGACCTCGACAACCTTGCTGCTCCTACAGAACAGGGAGTTGAGCCATGGGAGCAATTCGTTCAGTTCCCTGCTGAGGATGACAACTATGACTTCTTCAACGACCCAGAGGGCTACTTCTCTCCTGGATCCTCCTCCTTCCTCTCTGAGGACTCTACGAAGCCTGTTACCCCCACGACAGACCAAGACTTACTTCGTCGCCGTCCAGGCGATGCGGACCTAGCAGGACTTACCGATCTTGCGGCTTATATGCCATTCAACCAGACCGAAGCCAATCACGACTATGTGGACTTCAACCTGTACTCTCCTGCATCAATCTTCTCGGAAGATGAGCGTATGGTCCCGATTGAAGTTTCCAAGCAGTCTATTAGTCAGCCTAGGTCACCAGCACCGAACCCACTACCGCCAAACGAGTCCTCGAGTGGCTTCTATAGTAGTGGCGGCGAACTTGGCGGCGGCGATCTGAATGGTGATCTGTTTGGATCACTTTCTGTGGCCTCATCATCCGCACCTCAACAACTCTCTACCCATGGCCAGCTCGGCCGCGAAGACGTCTATCGCGACCCTGGAGCTGGCCTGGAGTATTACTCCAGTACACCAGAGTCTAGTCTCGGCTCGGATCTTCTGAGCTCGGGCGCGAACTCATGGTCAGACCGCGACGCGCAGGTCTCTGTGTCTGAACCGCTGTCCTCTGTGGACTCTCAGCTATCTACGAATAGTAACGTACGTGTCTCACTTATTATCCCGCTTATGATGGAACGGCAACTAACTTCGGAGAAGGTGACAATTAGTCGCGATATTATCGAGGGCCGCGGAGTAATAACAGCACAACCAGAGTCTCGACCACTCGAGACAACTACCACCACTACAACCGCCACTACTACCACGACTCTGGACACGCAGTCTACGGAGACGATAGCACAATCAAGCTATCAACCAATCGTGACGGAAGACACAGAAGAGTCATCGGATTGTCGAACATCCGAGAATCACACTGTGACCGCCCAAGCAGTTCTTCAACGTGTCGATGCCCAAGGCGACCTACATCAACCAACTTCTCAAGATGCCGAGATTCACAATGTGGCGGAAGATATATCCCAACGTTCTCCCGCGCCCGTTGTGCCAGCTCATCAAACGATTGGCCTGGAAACTCAATCTGACCAGTCAAGCATGGGAGCACTCGCATCCATTGCTGCGATGTTGATCGCCTCGACCGTTTGGTCCTATGCCTCTCAGCAATTTGTCCTCCAGGACAAATCTTGGGAGCAAAAGACACAGTCCGCTGCACCCAGTCAGCGAAAGGTCAAAGGTATCATGCCCAGCATTCGAGAGAAGATCTGCAGGTTGCAGAGCACGACACGAAGCGGCAAGACGTCAGTCGGTCGAATGGTCTCGATGAACAGAAGTCTCATCGCTGTGTAGCGATGAATCCTTGTTGCGCACCAGGTGGAATGAATGGAGTTGGTATACAGGCTTTTGGCTAGAGCCATGATAGAGCTTGCACCCTTTTTTATTTGTTTTATTTATTGCATTTAGCATTGGGAGTGAATGGCCGCGCAGTTGCGCTGGTCTTGACAGGGAATGGCTGTTGCTATAGAGCGAGCATCGAGCCCAAAATCAATTGAACTGGCCTCCAAGGCCGTATAATATTTAAATCTGTGTCCCGCCGAGTGATCTAGTATATGTTGCCTGGTGATTAATGAGATGAGCAATGTACAAAGTTTGTCCTGCTTGTTTGTGACGGATGGCCTCACCGTATTCTAAATCTGTGTTCCGTAAACCCTGAGGAGCCGTGATTTGATGAGCGATCTTGAAAGCGGGTCATCTGTTTTAGACGGTGGCTCAAACACGGATTAGCGCGACAAAGCGAGTATGAAATCTTCTCTCAGATTGAAGCAGGACATGAGTATCTTGAACTCTCTCTCTTACTTTTAAGGTTAGGGGAACTTTGATCAACTATTTCGGGCCAAAAGGGGAGCCTTACTACTTTTGTCTGTCATTAATTTATGTCTGGGGCCATAGGAAGACACAGCACGACGATACCTTCACCTTTTTTGTTCAGCGGCATCTATACCATCTATTGTCTGTAATCTAGTGATTGCATCTGGCGATGAGTTTAGGGTGACAGCCAACTTTTGGTCGTCTCTTTGAACTTTCTTGTTAAGTCTTGTGTGAGCTCTGATTAAGCTTACCGGATTATTGTTATCCATTGCCCGAATTGCGAATACACAAAGGCTTGTGTTACTCGGTTTTGAGACGGCATTTGGTGTCTACCTATGGTTCAAGAAGGAGGAACAAAGGTCGAGGGTCGAGGACGCAAACAATAAACATTGGAAAAAGAAGGAAGCTTTTGGATACAAGTGAAAGGAGTATTTATAACGAGGGTACGAAGGTGAAGAGACTCGTTACTGAGAAGCAAAGAGCAGGATTGAAGCCTGGGGGATTGTGAGTGAGTGAGGGAGGGAGTGAGTGAAGGTATTCAGAGATTGAAGAAGGAGACAAAGACAAATATGGGAGTTTTCAAGTCACTTGGTCTTTCGCCGGCCAAAGCGGCAGGTGCAAAGGCCTTACGTCGACTTTTTGGGCGGGTGCTTCCAGGCGAGACTGACAGTGCCAGTGACACTGATCAAACGGGCAAGGGCAAATCCAGCAACGACCACAATATTCAGAGGGAGAATAACAACAGCATAACAGATTCTTCATCTACAAAACATCAGGATACATCTGCCCCAACTGATAATCGCCAACAACCACACGCCCTCACTACTGCTGAAACATCTACAACTACCTCCGATATGGTGTCGCCTCAGAAGCGCGTCCCCCAGGGGATTGCAGACAAGGAAAACCAACCGCCCAATCCGGCTCAGCTGTCAGACTCGCTCTCTCGTCTAAACATCGGAGAGGATAAGGCCGTCGCGACTTCTCCTAAGCCTGTCGTTTCCACTGCCCCTGCTGTTGCTGCCGTGGATGCAGCTCCAGCCGTTGAAGCTGTACCTGCTGCCCCCATCTACACAGATCCCGCTGTCATAGCTGAGCGAGCGATCCACATGAAGTTCACCGAAGAGGCTCTTGACATGGTAAGTCTATCAACACACTTGCAGATGGCAAGCCGTTTCCCGCCCTCTACCAAGACTATACATTCCCCATGAGCGTGAACCTTGGACTAACTCACAGTCCTAGGCGCGACTCGCTCTCAGAACCAACGAGACACCTGTGGGCTGTGTTCTCGTTCACGATGGAAAGGTTATTGCTCGAGGCATGAATGCAACCAACGTCACTCGAAATGGCACTCGTCATGCCGAGTTCATGGCCCTCGGCGCTTTACTATCTTACCCCCCAAGAATGGACCAAGGACAACCTACCTGAAGCCCATGCCTGAGAATCAATCACCCGGAGCTTCTGATACATCTTCTGTCGAATCAGGACCCGTCGATGAGGGCAACGAGGATGGATCCAAGGGCCACCTCTACCCTTATGGACAGAAGTGCCATCCTGATGCGCGAGTTGATAGATCCATCATTCGAGAGAGCATTTTGTACGTCACTGTAGAGCCGTGCGTCATGTGTGCTTCTCTCTTGCGACAACTCGGCATCAAGAAGGTCTATTTCGGCGCAGTCAACGACAAGTTTGGCGGAACAGGTGGTGTCTTCAGTATTCATGCAAACTCACTTCCTGTCAGTGCCGATGGCCAGACTGCCAGCGCACACCCAACACCAAAGCCTGCGCAGCTTCCCGACGGAAGTGGCACGCTGGGCGTCTCGTATCCTCCAGGTGGAGGTGACGGTGGAAACCTCGAATCTGGTTACGAGATTGAGGGTGGATGGGGTCGTGATGAGGCTGTCGCTCTGCTCAGACGGTTTTACGTCCAGGAGAATGGACGAGGTAAGTGACACAGACTACTCGACTATTCTGACTGATGTGCTGACTTTATAGCTCCCGTACCCCGCAAGAAGGAAGGCCGTGCAGCTCGATTGGCTGCCATGATGGAGGGTGAGGGTACTGGAGAAGGTACTGGCGAGAGCAATGGTGAGAGCAATGGCGAGGACAATGGCGAAGGCAACGACGACGAGAACAGTGAAGAAACTCAAACTCCAGATGCCGCTACCCCTGTACCCGAGTCCCAAGTTCTCGACTTGCCCACCTCAACTCAGACTCTGAAGGAAACGCCTGCGCCGCTGGGTGATCGCACCAACATCTAGAACAGCGTTGTCGCGATGCCGCTGCCGCACCAGCGCCGAAAGAGTAACACAGCAAAAGATGGAGCCACGGACTAGGTGCCCACATCGCAAAACGATGAGCACGTTCGACGGCGATAACTTGTGTCAAGAATGGGATTAATGTCATGGCTATGCAGCCCATCTGATGGGCGTGCTTGACGGAACTACATACATCAGCCCCAGGAGACCACCCGTGCCAAAGTATTGAAAGCACCATCGGCGAGGAAAAACTCATTTTAGGCGTTCGGAAGGTCGCGTTGCAGTTTCGGTGGAATTTTTAACAGGGTTGCTGCAGGAGGATAGCCTTTGACGTTTACTTGATGTATTTTGGGCGAGCATGACACTCGAGCGAAGGACACGGTGTGCGAGCCGCTGAGTCACAGTTGATTCGGGGTAAAGGAGAGTGTTGTACTAGGGATGATATTATGGCTAGTGGTAGCATGAGATACCTATGAGTAAGACACTTGATGAATGGACGTGGAGTCCTGAATAAGACACTATGCGTGATAGCCCATGTCGTAGAGAGTGTAGATCACAACAAGACCAGCATCTTGGACATGGAGGCCGAAGCCAGACTCGCTGACTCCTTCAGCTTGACCGAAGCAAGTGACTAATTCACTGACTAGGCCACAGTGTTCACTTGATCACGTTGAGATCGTATCCAATAGCTGCCCCTTGTGGCTTCAACTTGAGACCGACGATACGGTTCAAAGACAAACAGGAATGGCGCATGAATGGTGTCGCAAGATAAGCACGTCTCAAGCTTTCCGTATTCGTCGGAAATAAGTTACACATTGCTCTATATGCCTATCGCAGCCTCATGCACAACCTCATCATAACAAGTGAAACCAATAGTTTGTCAGTGCGTAATTATCGTAAGTCGCCGGCTCCATAGCTCGCAAGCCTACAAACGCTTCCACTGCCATAACAACCCGTGTCACAAGATAAAGCAGTGGGCTTCCAACTTTGATAATGGTCAATGGCCCATCCCATGTTAGACTCATCTTCCTGAACTGCATACAGATAACGGATGTGATGACTGAAACGAGTGCGCTGATTCGCCATAGCCAACGCTCTGCCTCTGATGGGAAAGAGGAGGTCCAGGATACTAGATGAATGGCTCCGAAGGATGCCCCCAAGAGGCAGAGAAGGGGCCAGTATCTGGTCATGTAGAGACTTGAGACCCATTCAGTAATGACATTATCAGCCTCCACCTCAGTGACAGTCGGCTCGAGCTTTTGGGAGTTAGGCTCAGTTGTAGAAACAATTTCTCCTGGGTCTCGTTCTGGGTCCTCCATCACCCCAACTTCATCGCCCCGACAATCACGAGGCACAACGTACCAAGCGATAGAATCGCCCTGTTTCTGATTGGGGTCAGAGGTGTCGTAGGTACTCTCCATCGCCAAATTTTTGAACCTGCAGTGACGATGTCCTTGAGCTTCTTCAGGCGGAATAGTCTATTAGACACATCTGTTTGAGCCGTAGTTCCAAGAGCTATACGAAGATGTTTTGCACGTGTGAGCACTGCAACGTGAAGCACACAACTTAAACTCCCTGTCACATTGACGCGTTGCATCACAGATTAGCGAGCCCTGCAACTCCACCCTGGTATGGCCGAACTCTAGTATTTCTTGACTTGGTTGGATCTCAACGCTTCAATAGAGACCTTCGAATTTTCTCGCCTACACCGTATCAATATGGTCGCGTTCTCTGCCCTGCGGCCGACGATGCTGAGGTTTGGTCTGACTTTGGGCCTGCCCGCCATTCTCTATTTCAGTATCTTGGGAGCGTTGGTTGTTGCACCCTCACTACAAGCTCACGCAATTTACCTTCATAAAGTCACTTTGACATGGTTCAAGGATCTAAACACGCCAGAACAATTTGGATTCGCTCATCATCAAGTTACACCCTTCTACATCTCTACACCAGATGGAGTCAAGCTACACACATGGCATGTACTCCCTTTAGCGACATATGAGTCGCACCAGGAAGAGTTGTTGGCTCAAGGGTCAGATGGTGGATTGGTTGAGAAATTCGAAGATACCTTAAACTTCCGTCTATTGAAGGAGAACCCAAATGCTCGCTTGGTTCTTTACTTCCATGGCACCAGCGGGACTATGGCAAGTGGTTGGCGCCCTGATAGCTACCGCTCCCTCTACTCAGCCGACCCTGTCAACACCCACGTTTTGACATTTGACTACCGCGGATATGGAGAGTCCACTGGTTCACCGAGTGAAGATGGAATCATCACAGACGCGGTTACTGTTGCCAACTGGGCTGTTCATACTGCAGGCATCCCTCCTGAGCACATTGTTATCTTCGGCCAAAGTCTGGGCTCAGCAGTAGCCATTGCTCTCGTCAATGAGCTCGCTCACAGGGAACCCTCCGTTCATTTTGCTGGACTGGTTGTTACAGCAACGTTTGCAGACATCCCCCAATTGACGGCCACGTATCGCATCGGTGGCTTCATCCCAGTGCTTTCACCAGTAGCAAAGGTGAAACCGCTATTCGCATTCTTCGCCCGACAGCTTTCCGGTACTTGGGACAACATGTACAGGCTGGGGGAGTTTGTCAAGGGTGCTGAAAGGTACGACATCACCCTTCTGCATGCCGAAGATGACACAGATATCCCCATGGACCATTCCATCAAGCTCTATAGAGAAGCTATCCGTGTCGCAGAGGGTGCCAAAGACTTGTCCGAGAATGAGGGCGCGCTCCTCAGCAGGATAAGCAGCGTCGAGAAAGGCCGCGGAGAAGGGGGTTCAATTACCGTCTGGCCTACCAGAAAGGGCAATATTAGACTCGAGATTTTGAAGTATGGAGTTCATGACAAGATCATGGCTTATCCTGCGACTGGACTTGCCATCAGCCGGGCATTCGCTTCCATCAAGAAATAGATGCGCATAGAATATACAGAACATAGACACGTTTTGTCTCCGATTCAACATGATCGACTTCACCATCGAAAGCGATCTGCTTTCAGCCCTGCGTCCCCATCTTTTGTCTCAACTGAAGAACCACCTCGACTTGACACTGTATCACCTAACAACACTGCGGCCGTACAGAACTTGCAGTGACAATTCTGCAGATACCAAACCAGGGACATATAGCGAGCAGCCCAAGACTGCTATTTGAGGTGTACCTCGGTTATCTCCATGTCACTGTGGCATGGGAGAGTGACTCTGCTTGCCAGACATACGAGCTGTTGAGCTATGACGGCCATGGTTATGTACTGGATTGATTAGTCAATAGGCACATACGACCAAAGGTAGTGGAAAATACGGGATCCCGTCCGCTCTCCCATAGTCAAGCCACTAACCGGCGGATTAGTAGTTGGGTCGGTGACGACCAGCGAATCCCCGCTGTTGTATGTTTTTGTCGACTTCCTTTTTGACATCTGCGGCATGCCCAGATCAGCTGTATCAACTGAACCGATTACTGGCCGTATTCTACTTTTTGCGTCTACTCGTTCTGAAGCTGTCACGAACATGGGCCTTTGGCTGTGACTGTCGCCAAGGTCATTGTGAGGAGAGACTCGTGACCCGCCTGTCCCACCTTTTTTACCTACATGCCATCTACTCACATGAGATCACTCGAATTGAATCTGTTGATAGTAAGCTATATAAATACTCTGATCAAACGAAGCCGGAAAGATGGTGATCTGGGTGAGAACAGCCGTCTTGACAGTAGTACAGCAGGCTCTCATTTCGACCATAAAACCTCCATAAAACCAACAGAAGACATTGTAACCACGAAACCAGGTGGTTAACGTTAGTTTAACGTTATCGTAACGTTATGCATCCTTCAACTGGCATAATCTTCAACGTTGTTGGTGGACTTGATCATCGTTGAAAAGATATTTAATCTCGAATTGCTTGACAGGATGGCGGGTGAATCTCAACTCTTCATTTCTCATGTTATACGATCAACACCATCATGACCGAAAACAGACAACGCAGCGTACTTGTTACTGGAGCCAATGGATATATAGGTTCAGCAGTTTGTCGAGCCTTTGTTAGAGCAGGCTGGAATACCTATGGTCTCATTCGAAACCCGCAAGCTCGAGAGGAACTTGCACTTTCTGAAATTATTCCGGTGGTGGGAGCTTTCACCGATCTCAGTTTCCTGGAAACTCTTTCCCAAGAGGTCAACACTTTCGATACAATAGTCAGCTGCACGGAAAAGATCCCAGGCTATGCTGCACACTTCGAAGAGGTTATGGCTTTTGTCAGGAAACTGGCTGAGAGGAGCAACGAGAATGGAGTTCGGCCTCTAGTTCTCTGGTCGTCTGGATGCAAGGACTATGGCATGACTGGTCTCCACGGTACACCTGGCCTTGCGCCTCATACTGAAGAGTCGCCATTGAATGGACCAGAGATGTTGAAGGAGCGTACGACAAACTCTGCCAAGGTCTTCGACTACACGGACCTCTTCGATGCGGCAGTCATCAGACCAACATGCGTCTTTGGATATTCAAACAGCTACTACGGCGCTATATTTAACTATGCGGCTGATCAGCGAGAAAAAGGATCAGAAGTTCTTCGGGTTCCTGGGGATCCCAACAGCATCATGCACGCAACTCATGTTGATGACTGCGGGGGGCCTATGTTTCTCTTGCGGAACTTGGTGATCGACGAGCTGTAGGTGGCCAATCCTTCAATGTGTCTGGCTATCGTTACGAGACACTCGAGGAGGTTGCAGGAGCTGTAGCCAAAGAGTACGGCTTTGAGAAAGGGGTTCAGTTCGTCTCAGCTTCTGAGGCAGAGCCATCATTTCCTCCAGGACTGCATTTCGTCTTCAGCTTCAGTCAATGGGTAGGAAGTAAAAAGCTGCGGTCCTTGACGGGATGGAACGATAAACGGGCGTTGTTCTCCCAAGGGATACACGCTCATAGGCTGGCCTACGAAGTCTATAAGGGCCGGGGTCATGCTAATGTCGCTGAGATACAGAAGAGGATTGGAGGGAACTTTAATGCAGAGAATTAACAGGGGCTCAAAAATTGTTTGAGATGATCAAATGCGACTCGGCATCTAGAAGCCGTGGATAGGCCCGGGAGGTACGGAAACAGCTCTATAATGACGTAAGAGAGAGACAAAATGATTAAAAACGATTTTATTCGGATCGCCGGAGTCAGTTATTCATGTGATTTTTACCAGGTTCTTAGCGGTATAATCTGAGTCAGTGTGAGACCTCTTAGTTATTCTTATCAGCACCTCGGCACCTCTGGAAGACCTAATTCAACTAAACTACCTACTAATGAGGCAGGCAGTTGATCACTATTCAAAGTCAATGCAAAAGGAACAGAGTTTGGTCTAGACCAGCCTAAACCATCCCTGACCAGTCAATCTCCTCTGCCGTCTGACATTGCATCGTGCTAACGTTTGCTCTCCCGTCGTATCAAACATTTAAATCTTACCTGAACCCCACAAATGACTTCAAGCGCAATGGAATGTCGATCTCAACGTCTTTGGCCTAAACGATAACGAGTGTGCGTACCTCGGCCTGTATTCCTTCAATTGACCTTTTGAAGTTTGAACTTTCTCTGTCGCGTCAATCCTGCCCCTTAGACACACGAGAGGCGTACAAAGATGGCCCTCAATCGCATCAAGTCCCATGGACTCGGCCACATCGCGATAGACGACGGTGATACCGACAATGGCCCTTCGAGTAATGTCATCGACGACGGTCGCGTCCAAGTTCAATTCCACGACACTCCCCAAGCGCTGGCCCAATGGTGCGAACACCTGAAAGAGACGTTCGCGGGTGATGGAGCAGATTCAGAGCATTTACTACCACCGAAGCCGTCGAAACCGCGTCGAACAAGCACCGTTGCTTTCCTCCCGGGTGTAGAGAAGCCAGCCGAAGGTCCGCGACTAAATATTGCGATCCATATCGTGGGTTCTCGAGGCGATGTTCAGCCGTTTATTCCGATCGCGCAACTTTTGATGAAACCTCCCTACGGTCATCGAGTACGAATATGCACGCATGCTAGCTTCAAGGAGTTTGTGGAGGCGCAAGGTGTTGAGTTCTTTAATATCGGCGGAGACCCCGAAGCTCTCATGGCGTATATGGTGAAGAACCCTGGATTATTACCGAATAAGGACAGTCTCAAGGAGGGCGATGTTGGGAAAAGACGAAAGGAAATGATGGAGATCATCTCTGGTACTTGGAGGAGTTGTATCGAGGCAGGCGATGGAATGGGAGACCCTATCAAAGCTGCAAACGTGGAAAATGTGGATGATCTATTCCTTGCGGATGTTATCATCGCTAATCCTCCATCGATGGGTCATATTCACTGCGCTCAAAAGCTCAATATTCCATTGCACATGGTATTCACAATGCCATGGTCACCCACCAAAGCTTTCCCCCATCCTCTGGCTGCTATGAGCTATGGAGATGCCGACGCAAAGGTCGCCAACTACCTCTCTTTCATGATGATGGAGCTTCTAACATGGCAAGGGTAAGTATCTTGACCTCCATTCGAGCCATTGACTGACAGTTCCAGCTTGGGCGACCTCATCAACAAATTCCGCCGTCAAACGCTTCACCTTGATCCCATCAGTCCAATGTGGGGATTCCAGCTTCTCTCTCGACTTCGCATTCCATACAGTTATCTCTGGTCACAAACACTAATTCCCAAACCTTCCGATTGGGACGAACACCTAAACATTACCGGCTTTTCCTTTCTACCGCTCGCAAGCTCTTACACGCCTCCGAAAGATCTCCTGGACTTTCTCGAAGCAGGGCCTCCACCAATTTACATCGGTTTCGGATCGATCGTTGTTAAGGATCCGCAAGCGCTCACGAATATGATCTTGAAGGCAGTCGAGCTCGCGGGGGTTCGGGCGATCGTGTCAAAAGGATGGGGCGGCGTCGGAGTTGGCGAAGTCCCCGACAACGTCTATCTCATCGGAAATTGCCCGCACGACTGGCTATTCCAACGAGTATCAGCTGTTGTTCACCACGGTGGCGCCGGGACAACCGCTGCCGGTATAGCGGCCGGACGTCCGACTGTTATCGTTCCCTTCTTCGGAGACCAGCCTTTCTGGGGTCAGATGATGGCTCGCGCCGGCGCAGGACCCGTATCAGTTCCCTACAAGGAATTGACAGCGGAAATACTGGCAGAGAGTATCAAGTTCGCTCTCAAACCGGATGTGCAAGAAGTCGCCAAGGACATGGCTATTCAAATCGGTGAAGAGGATGGAGCTGGTGGTACAGCGCAGGATATCCAGGAACGTCTTGACATTGACAGCCTTCGTTGCGATATTTGTCCTGATAGGCTGGCGAGCTGGCTTGACCGCAAGACAGGAGCGCATCTTAGTGGCTTCGCCGTCGGTTGTCTCATAGATGCTGGACTCCTTCAGTCCCAGAACCTCAAGCTACTCCGGCATAGACACTGGTACGTGGATGAAGGAGCCGAATACCCTCTTGTTGGCGCCGTAGCCGCCGTGTCAGGCTTCGCCTCAGCCATAGGAACCGCCACATCCGATTATGCCGAACGCCTAAGGAATTCCCCAGGCCGTGGAAAGACAAGGCGCTCCAGCGTCCACGACACGCAAGAAGAGGTCTTGACAGATCCTGAAGAAGTTAAGACGGGAGAAGCCCGGCTCCGAAAAGGTCCACGCGGTGCAAATCAGAAAGACATGGAAATACTGGCACGGAAAATGGCAAC